>NC_045972.1:34967503-37440003 GCF_010909765.2 Amblyraja radiata | reverse complement strand
GAGGTAGTGGGGAGGGTCTAATCAAAATACTCCCGGGATCGTATGAGCACCATATTCGCTCTCGCTTGCCATTTCTGCCTGTGTATGCACATGGTCAAGTTAAACCCAACCTAATTGTACACTCTTTGGCATCACTGGAATCAACTGAAATTGCAGGGGGGACCAGTTAGGCACCAGAACTTAGTTGTGTTCATTTTTGTTAGATTTAAATACTTTCCAGCATTGCTTACATTAAGACCATAGACCACAAGACGTAGGAGCATTCAGCCCATCGAATCTACTCCACCATTCAAACATGGTTGATCTATTACCCATGACAACCAAGAATAGCCAAATATATAGTTTATTAACGATGGTCTAAAATCTCCATCAGAAAAAGAATCAAGCATTCGGTTCTGACCTAACTTCTGCAGTGTTCAGCTGGGTTTGGACACATTTCATGACAAGATTAACAGCATCGGCACCATGTATCCACTGTTCTTCAAACCTGAAACAGAAACCAGGATCAACACTGCTAGCATCTGCATTTCAACTTAATCTGATGAGAACAAATCTTGTTGGGAAGAATCGAGGGCTTTCAATATTCCAGTCTTGAAATGTTGAATGTGCTGGTGTCTAAAAGGGTCAAATTAATTGGCTGGATAACTCCCACGATGGAGTCAAAGATATCTGGTCACAAAGTGTGCAGCCAGGAATTTGGTGTGTGAGGGACTAGGTGCACTAATATGGATCTTGGAGAGTCTGCCGTTGACTGCTTCAGTCATTGGTCTATCATTGCAAAGCTCACTGATGTCCTAAGCCGTGGTCCATTCTAAATCATAGTCCTGCCTGTACTGTACTTCTCCCTGTCCTGTACTTCTCCCTGTACTGTCCGTACTGTGGCTCAATAAAATAACACGTTGTTCAGGACTGGAGCTAGATTCAGACAACTGAGGCTGGGGGAATTAAGATTGTTGGCTGGAGGCCTTATCGGTGTTGGGAAGAGGGGTGATGGGAGGCTGGAAACTTGATCAGCCGGGGCAGTCACCAGAGTTTGTGGTAGAAAGAGCGTAACTAAGGAAGACCGCTAACACTCCTCCTTTCCTCAAGGCAACAACGCACTTACCTCACTGTTAGTGTTCTAGGAGAATATTTCAGTGCCACAAAAAGGTTTTCTACAGCAGTGAGAGATATCCCATTTTTCTGCAGACTGGAAAACAAACAGTAACGTTCTAAATTCTGCATTCAACATGAGGGGGAGCATAATAATCTGTTTCACGGCTCTTTTATACATCCTACACTAAACTATTACCAAGCTGAAACCCTGGCATGTTCCTGAAACTTAACCGTGTGCCATGATCTTTTATTTGGGTGGATATAACACTGTTTTGCAATCAGCGCTGTGTGTACCAGCTCTGAAATGCCATCATATTCCCGTCAAATACTGTGTATGAAGGCACTGCAGATGCTGGTTTACACTGAAGATCGACACAAAATGTTGGAGTAACTCAGTGGGCAGGCAGCATCTCTGGAGAGAAGGAATGGGTGACATCTGAAAGTCTTTAGAAGAGTCTTGAAACATCACCCATTCCTACTATCCAGTCTCGCTGTGTTACTCCAGCATTTTGTGTCCCTGTACAGAAGCAGCAGAAAGCATGGCATTATTGGCTGGTGATAGTTGACTATCTTGTGTCCTCACGATGCCTCCCGGTTTCTAAATGGAGCCACATTAGGTTTAGGTTTATTATTGACACACAGAAAAAAAACTGCAGTTCATGCAAATCTGAAATAAATACAAAAATTGCTGGAAACACTCATCAGGCCAGCCTGCATCTAGAGAGAGAGAAAAAAAAATTGATTTCTCATCAATTATTTTTCATTATAAGAGTCAGGATCTGATGCAAAGTCATCAATCTCTCTGTTAACTCCCTTGACAGACATTAGCTCTATTTGTCTCTCCACAGATCCAGCCTGAGTTGATGACTATTTCCAGCAATTTCCGTTTTTGTTGCAGTAGGAACTTGCATTGATTAGCAATTATGTGGATTACTTGTGTTTGCACTTTGAACTTAATCAATCTCTACTTAATAATAAGATTTAGCCTAACAAACTGAAATTGCAGCACTTGGCACCATCGGCATTATTTGCTGCATATAAACATATGCACTACACCAATTTTGCAGAAAAACGGTCAGTATTCACAAACCAGACAGCAACTTCAGGCAAGTGCAGAAAGCTAGAAGCTGCTGTCAATGACACAAGGACATGTCACAGGATGCAACAAAACACTGGATGCTTTTCACAGTTCAAGAACCGAAACATGAATCTGCAATAATTGTCCAACACTTACATTACAAACTCACTGGAGATTACCTGCACAAGGGAAGTATTCGTTTTAAATATTCTTTACTTTTTTTCCAAGGATTCTAAAATGTCTAATGACTTGTTAATTTGTAGTTAAATGTTTAGAGGGTTTTGAAGTGTTTATGTTTTAAAGTTTGTTCATTCTAACTGATTCATAGGTTCAACGGAGTCACGTGTGCAAACGCAGGGTGAAATTATTTTGTTACATACAGTCTGGTACAGTATTCTCGATTAGCAAGTGTACTGAAATGGTCGACTGAGCCCGTTTAGACACCATTTTCATGTTATGGTGCCGTTTTCTGATATGATTTTCTGAACTGATATGATTGAGTCCTTGCAGTTTGTACTGGGCTACTTGGAATGTCACTCACTCGAGTTCCTCCAGGTGTCTGAGATTGCCCACGACCTCCACTAAGTTTCTCATGTCTTCGTCCCCCATTGCGTTGCTGGTGAGCCTGTGATTAAAAAGTAAAAGTTCATAAGGTTGCAAGGGATAGTAGAATTAGGCCATTTGGCCCATCAATTACTGGCCCACCCATTCAGCTTCATTTTGTCTTGTGTGTAAAACACAACTTTCATTATTCTCTCCACCAGCTACAAAGGTAACTTACAAAAGGAAGCAACGATACCTTTGCTGCAACTGTGCAAACACATATATATCAATAGCAACATAATAATATGGTGCACACCACAGGAGGTACACTTCTTGCAAAGAGCGCAGGTTTGATTGCACTGTCTAGGAAGATATTCAATCCTGGGAATCTGTACACGGGTGGTGTAATATCTAAATTCCAAAGACAGAATAATTCACGATTTTCAGTTTGGATGGAATTGATGCAATGATTATGTTTGAGATATATGAAGCATTAAATATCATGACAGAGATAGGTGTGGAACACTTGATTGGGATAATTTTCACTTTGAATGGATGCAGAATGGGTGATACAAGATCAGAAGCTTGCCCATCACGTTAGTTTTCCCAATCCCAATGGTAAGAGATGGAATGAATTCCTTCCCAATGAATGGGAGATTTGCATTTTTGACTATTTATTTTAAAAAATGGAGATCACACGGTAAATATCAGCATTAAATCTAACACTTCATCTGTGACTTCTCTTGGCTTGGTGTGGTTTTCTGTGGTGCAGCTGGTAGAGCTGCTGCCTCAAAGCACCAGGGGCCCAGGTTCAATCCTGACCTTGAGTGCTGCCTGTGTGGAGTTTGCACATTCTTCATCTGGGTTCCTCCCAAATCCCCAAGACATAAGGGTTTGTAGGTTAATTGGCCGCTATAAATCATGCCCAGCGAGTAAGGAGTGGATGAGAAATTTGGGATAACACAGGACTTAAGCGAATGTGGATTGACGGTGGGTATGGACTCGGTGGGTCGAAAGACCCGTTTCTATGCTGTATCTCTACAAACTAGAACTATGCACAGAAGGAGGCCATTCTGTCCACTATGTCCATGCTTGCTCCCAGCAGAACAATTCTGTGAGTCCCCGTCTCCTTATTTCTCAGTACTCCTGCAAACCCCCCAAAATGCCCGATACCCAACTGGTAACTGGGTGTTCTCACCTGACAACCATGAGTCAATTATTTATTCACAAACAAGATGAGAAATTGGAGGGAGAAAACGTGACATTCCAGTGATAAGGAATTAATCTGCTTTGCCACAGAGCTCAAAGGTAATTATTGTCGTCCCACAATGTCAGATCAAGAGACAATAAAAGTCAACATAGTCATCATTGGAAAGAATACATTTTGTGGTCCAGTGCAAGGCTTTGACAGGATGAAGCTTCAGTGTATTGTCCTAGAACCCTATTTATTGCAGCACTCGCACTAGAGTCAAACAGCAAGGACACAGGCCCTTCGGCCCAAGTTGTTCAAGATGGTTATATAAACTCATCCTATTTGCCTCCATTTGATGCAACTCCTTCAAAATCTTTCCTATCCATGTACTAAACCTTCCCTAACGATGGAATAAGCTTTTCCTATCGATCACCTACTGCAAAACTGCCAACCACAGTGGGACCTGCACCCAACCCACAAATTTCCTGTAAAATTCTGCCCATTTTAGTTCATCCACCTATAGCAACTGAATTATTCCTATTCGTTCAAATTACCTTCTTAAATGTTTCCAAGATTCACACCTCCCCTGTTTCAGCTGGGTGTCCATTTCATAGAAAATACATAGAAAATAAGTGCAAGAGGAAGCCATTCTGCCTTTCGAGCCAGCACCGCTCGACAATTTCAAGACAACATGTGGGTTGAGGCAACTGAGGATTGATCCATGGTCAGGGTTTCGTGGCGAGGAGGGGGATTGAGCAGAGGATCAAGCTTGGATTGATGGGGAGGAATAGATCAAGCTGGGGAAGTGGTCAGCGCAGTCCAGGGTTATTGGGGCTGCCTTGTGGCCAGGGAAACATTCCAAAAGCCTCAGGACATTAGTAACTAGCGGGTGGATTGTGGGGATCATCGCTGAACAAGAAGCTATCTGGAAGAAGGCAGACACTTTGGATTCCCCACCAGGTCAGGTCGAATCCTTGTACAGGTACACAACCTTTTATCTGAAAGCCTTGGGACCAGACACTTCTCTGATTTCGGAATTTTTCGGATTTCGGAATGGAAGATTTTTAGCGTAGATTTTAACGTTTTTTACATAAAACATTACAGGGGACCGGGTGGCTCAGTGGTAGAGTGCTCGGCTCCTGGCCGCAAGGTCGCGAGTTTGCGCCTCGATCCCGGCAGTTACTCGGTGAGGGAGGTAGCGCGGGCGGTTTGGAAAGTCTGGAGCGGCTGCCTCCTCCCCGGAGACCGGAGACCGGGGCACTCGTAGCCCTCAGGCCGCGCCGGTTGGAGCTCCGACCCCGGCGAACTAAATCCCTGGCTCCGTGGCGCTCCAAATCCAGCGCCGCCCGCGGCCGGACGCCCGCAGCCCCAGCTCCACAGCGCTGGGATACCAGCTGGGAGCGGGCATTGCCTTCCCGGGTCGCCGTGCGGTAAGCTCCGGAGCGCTGTGGCCGCCGACTCCCAACATCGTGGAGCTGGGGCTGCGGGCGTCCGGCCGCGGGCGGCGCTGGATTTGGAGCGCCGCGAAGCCAGGGATCAAGTTCGCCGGGGTCGGAACTCCAACCGGCACGGCCGCGGCCAGACCCCGGAGCCCCAGCTCCGCGATGGGGGGATTCAGAATTAAAATCTAAAGGTCCATGTAATTGGTATTTTGGTAAAACTCCTTAACACAGCACCCAAAAGAAATGAATAGAATTTCTAGGTCTCCAACCTTCTTGCTTCTTTAAGCCACTCGTACAAACCTTCCTTTCTGGCCCAGATTTTCTGATAATGCACCCGAGGAGGCTTATTAAATATATTACTGGAGCAATATAAATGACAGCTGGTGTTGTTAATAGAAACTCTTGAGAAAGGTGGTACAGAAACACCGTGATGATCATTCAACTGTAACCGGGAACTAAAGATCTTCCTCGACTCATTTGTTTTCTGCATAACCACCAGGTGGCGCCATAGAAACATAGAAATTAGGTGCAGGAGTAGGTCATTCGGCCCTTCGAGCCTGCACCGCCATTCAATATGATCATGGCTGATCATCCAACTCAGTATCCCGTACCTGCCTTCTCTCCATACCCTCTGATCCCCTTAGCCACAAGGGCCACATCTAACTCCCTCTTAAATATAGCCAATGAACTGGCCTCGACTACCCTCTGTGGCAGGTAGTTCCAGAGATTCACCACACTCTGTGTGAAAAAAGTTCTTCTCATCGGTGGCCATATGATAGCAGGCTCACCAACAGTCTGTCTTCTCTTGTTTTTAGTCTCTTGTTAAATGTATGTTTTAGAGTATCTTTAGTTTTGTATTATGTGGGGGGTTTTAATCTCTTTCCTCAACGGAGATGCAACTTTTTCCTTGTCGTATCTCAGTCTGCACAGCGGCCTAACATCGTGGAGCTGGCAGCCTCTTGGGATTGACCTTGGGAGCTCCAACGTGGGAGCCTGCGGACTTAACATCGTGGAGCTTGCGGCGCCTTGGTTAAGGACCGACTTTGGGAGCTTCAACCGCCCTGATCGCGGGAGCTTCGATCGCAGGCTGCGCGAGCTTCGATTGCCCGACTGGGGATGGTTCGATTGCTCCAACAGCGGGAGAAAAGGAGGGATGAAGATAAGACTCTATCGCCTTCTATCACAGGTGGATGTTTATGTAAAATGTTATGTAGTTGTGTGTCTTGTTGCTTTTTCTTGGTATGACTGAAAATGGCAAATCAAATTCTTTGTATGTTCTACTTATATACTTGGCTAATAAATTTGCTTGTAATCGACCTCCCAGCAAGTGGTGATCTGTAAGTGGGAGCCTGTGAGAGACTCTGCAGTTCTCACTTGACTTTGTTTAGTGTTGCGTTGCCGTGGCAATGTGAGGTGTAAATCGAGTCCATGGAAGAGAGGTTGGAAGTGATGTGTGATGGTCTGGGCTGCGTCTACAACTCTCTGCATTTTCTTGCAGTCTTGAATGGAGCTGTTCCCAAACCAAGCTGTAATGCAGCCCGATAAAATCCTTTCTACGGTGCGTTACTGATCTAATTGGATAGCATACAAAGCAAACCTTTTCACTGTACCTCAGTACATATGTGCCATGATCATATTGAATGGCAATGTTGGCTCAAATGGGCTACTCCAGCACATCTATCTATATTACTAAAAGTCTGTTCTTGACTGGTTTTGGCCATCTGTGCTGCGATTTCCGAGAGAACGCCGCCACCTACGGCCGTCATTTTTGGCCACCTCGCTCAGAGCCCCCCTCCGCCGCATGTGTGCCAAGGATTTTTCCAGTCGATGAAAAATGACAGAGATATTAATGATTTTACAAAATTCTCCATTCTCTCTGCTGCCCCCGCTGGCGGCAGGGGGGGATAGACTATAAAACCAGGAAGCGGTGTGCCTCAATTAGTCTGCAAGCTGGAGGAAGGCAGAGGGTCACGTTTCTCTGAGCTGTGAATAACACTGAACACATGTTCACACAACTGTGAGTAAGTACCCTTAATGTGGTTTGAAAATGAAAATATGGTTAAAGTAAAAAAGCACTGCCTGCAAATGGTTGTTTGGGGGGTTTGGGTTGAAATAAAAAGGCACTCTCTCTCCCCCCCCCCCTCTCCTCTCTCCCCCCATCTCTCCTCTCCCCCCACCTCTCCTCTCCCCCCCCCCTCTCCTCTCCCCCCCCTCTCCTCTCCCCCCTCCTCTCCTCTCCCCCCCCCTCCTCTCCACTCCCCCCTTTTTCTCCCCCTCCCCCACCGTCCCTCCCCTAAACTCCCCTCCCATCCACACACCCCTACCCCCTTACCTCCACCATCTCCCCTCCCTGCTCCCCAGCTCTCCCCCTCCCCTCACCTCACCTCACCCCCCTCTCAGCACACCCCCCTCTCAGCACACCCCCTCACTCCCCCCTCTCCTCTCCCCCCCTCTCCTCTCCCCCTCTCCTCTTCCCCCTGTCCTCAACCCCCCCTCTCCTCTCCCCCCCTCTCTTTTTCTCCCACTCCTCCCCTCCCCCACCGTCCCTCCCCTAAACCCCCCTCCCCTCCACACACCCCTACCCCCTTCCCTCCCTGCTCCCCACCTCTCCCCCCCCCCTCATCTCTCCCCCTCACTCTCACCCTCTCTCTCTCCTCCCCTCCACCCCTACCTTTCCCCTCTCACCCACCCTCCCTCTTCTCCTCCTCGCCACCCCTCTCCCTCTTACCCCTCTCTCTGTGTCTCTGCCCCTTCTCTCTCTGCCCTCACTCTCTACCCCCCCCCCCCCTCCCCCCCCTCTCTAGATGTCACTGCAAGTTGGGGGCTATGCGTCAGTAGATAGGGTGGTTATGGGGTAAAAGGAGCAAATTAATAATATTAATATAATATCAAGGGGGGTAATTAGCGTGAGTGCGGGGGGGGGGGGGAGAGATAGTTAGTGTGTGTGACGCTGTGTGACGCTGCATGCCGCCTCCCCCCCCCACAACCGCACGTTGGGGGAACAGACCCAACGGGTCTGCACTTGGTCTAGTATTATCTATGTTTCTATGTAAAAATAATAAACCTAAACCTGACAGATTTGCTCTCCTTTGGAGACTGCTCTCTTTGAATGAGAATTGAGTTCACTCAAAATTATATATTGCAGAACAATTAGGATAAGATCTCAGGAGAAGTACTCACTTTAGCTCTGTCAAATGGGTGCACTGTCCAACAACGGAGAAGAATTTCAGCAGGTCTTTCCCTTTCAAGTTGCATTCCTTCACGCTATACAAACATGGCAACAGAGAAAAATAGTTGAAAATCAACAAACTGCAGATGCTGAAAACTGGAAATCTTGAGCACAATGTGCTGGAAACACACAGCATGTCAAGAAATGTCTGTGGAAAGAACATCAGAATAAATATTTCAGGTCAATAACTTTTCTTCGACCCAGAAATGTCAATTCTGTTGTTTATTTCGCTTCACACTGGTGCTGCCTGATGTGTTCAGAAAGTCAAGATTTTCTGTTTATATGACAGAAAATTAATTCACATCCTGGCCACGCTCTCATCTCACTACTATCATCGAGAAGAAGGTACAAGAGCCCGAGAAACATGACATGCCCATTTCAAGAACAGCTCCTTCTCATCAACCATCACTGACTACACCCCCCCTAACCACAACCCTACCTCAACGACAAACTGCAACATGCCTTTTATACATTGCGCAACATACTTCGGCTTGCATTATTATGGTCTGGTTACCCAACACATCTGATAATTTATTGTATTATTGTTGATTCTATATTTATTTGTTGTGTCGTTGTGTTATGTGCCTGTAAAGCTGCAGCAAGAAAAAAATGTAATTGTTCTGTTCCCATGGTGGTTAAAGACTCTTCTCTCTTCAACTCTTTGTAGGAGTTTCATACTACAGATTTGTAACTGCGAATCAAGTTAGAAAGGAAATTAAGCAGAATAAAGAACTGTAATAAAAAACCAATAGGAATGGAAGGTAGGGAAGAAGAGTGTTAAAACCAATATGACAAATGGAAATTCAAGTGCCTTAGGAAAAATTAATAAACACGTATAGATGGATATAGTGAAATGACTAATAGCTAATATTTTCATTCCCTTATAGAAACATTGCCCCTACTGATGGAAATAAGTAAGGAAACTACTTCTTATTAATCATAAAAATCAGTAGATGAATTGGAATTAAATGTAACTTTCCAGATTTAAAGTACTATCATTATCAAAATATTCCTGTGGGCGTATTTTCCCCGGCGGAACGGATTCACAAGTTCTGGAGGACTGTAACTACCTTGTGACCTTTGGTGGTGTAATTTTGCAAGTGTTTTTAGAAATTGCCCAGTTTCAACCCAATAAATATGATCTCTTGTTATGAACGTGTAGCCTAGCCGACATATTGGGTCTGTGACAATGAATAATTGTGGGCTGCTGTGACAGTTGAAATTTCCAGCTTCGTCACACAACAGCAAGCCAACGTTAACGTTGCTATGTGCTAAAAGTAATAACATGCTCATTCACCTGCACACCTTCTTTTCGCACCTCGTTGCAAATTTTATAAAAGATTTTCCATTTAACGCCAAGCTACAGAAGCAAATGAAGATATGAAATAAATGTCATTCACATTAGTAATTTTTACCAAGTTATTTGAAGTCAAGCAGGTACAGCCAAGATCCCTGTAGCATCCAACAATTGCCTGCTCAGTCTTTTATACAGTTATATTAACACTAAATGGCAGATTGTGGATGGAGTTCTAACTCACTCTCCGCACCCTCACAATTCATTTTGTTTAGTTTAGAGATACAGTGTCTCAACATGCCCTTTAGCCCACCTAGCTATTTGAAAGTTGCTAAGTGAGTGTCTAGAAAACCATAATAAAGCACAGCTCATGATAGGAGACATGTTTCTGGGGAAGATTTTTCCCCCCGCAGAATTCAATTGCGCCAAAACTTACGGGAGAGTCTAGGACTAGAGGTCATAGCCTCAGAATTAAAGGACGTTCTCTTCTGGGGAGGAGGAGACATTTCTTTATTCAGAGGGTGATGAATGTGTGGAATTCTTTGCCACAGAAGGCTGTAGAGGCCTTTTGTCAGTGGATATTTTTAAGGCAGAAATAGATACATTCTTGATTGGTACAGGTGTCAGAGGTTATGGGGAAAAGGCAGGAGAATGGGGTTAGGAGGATGAGATATATCAGCCATGATTGAATGGCAGAGTAGACTCGATAGGCCGAATGGCCTAATTCTACTCCTATTCCTTATGACCTTAAACAAAGGTAGTGGGTCGTTTAAGGTGGCGTACACTCCTCCCACTGCTTACAATGGGTCTCCAGATGCTATTACTCCAGATGAACAGTCGTGGGTCAGAGATTTTCACAAGTCAGTGAGAACATTGCACTTTTTCCAAAGATGTTGTGAGCGTATTCTTATACATTTTCCTCTGACTATCTTTTAATATCTGCCTCGGGCTGAGCTTGGAACAGCAACGGTGTCGCCATAGGAAGGGTTGAGAATGTGGTTAGATGTGTTGCCTTTGCCGGGTATTGGGAAAGTAGTTGTTTTTCTTTATGAATCTAAAAAGATTCAACTCACAACCTCAGGATCATGCTGCATTTGGTTAGGTCACTACTAATCAATCAATGAGGCGGCACAGTAGCGCAGCAATATAGTTACTGCCCTAAAGAGCCAGATACTCGGGGTTGATACTGACTAGGGGTGCTGCCTGTACTGAGTTTGTATGTTCCCTCTGTGATCATGTGGGTTTTCTCCAGTTTCCTCCCACACTCCAAAGACATGCAGATTTGTAGGTTAATTGGCTTTGGTCAAATCATAACATTGTCCCAAGTATGCAGGATAGTTTTTAAGTATGAGGAGATTGCTGGCCGGCACGCACTTGATGGGCCGAAGGGCCTGTTTCCGCACTATATCTCTGTAGTAAACTAAAATAAAGCAATTTAATCGATGCACCTTGTGGACAGAATGTAGATAATCCAAATATTAACTCAATGAATGGAATTCATACTTCAAATTGTTGTGAAAAGAAATGTGCATTTTAATGATCAAATAAATTATTTGATTGTCTGTGGCATAAGCTCCATCTTGAAAACAAATTGCTTGCTATGTTTAATCCAGCAAACCCAATGCCAGCAGGGAAATTTAATGAGTAGGAATAGGAAATACAAACTGCAGCAAAGCTACTGACCCAATTCTCCCCCACAAACGATCAGAATTTCCACATATTAAAGAAATAAGTAATCTGTCAAGGACATTTTGGCTTGTTCTACAAGAGCAAGAATATGGACTCTTTCATGCTAGAGTGGGAGGAGGGTGATGGACTTGCCTTTGGATTTCCTTTAAGCAAACAGGGTCACAGTTGTAGCAAAAACATTCTTTAAATGAATCAAACTTTCTAAAACTGTAACAAAGCTGAATAGTTTCACAAATCCATTACAGAAACAGAGCACAACATGTCTTCACTATCATTGCATCCATTGTCAACATTTGATTCTTTCATTTTAGACATTCTTCCAATGTGAGCGTCACTTTAGTGAACGACAAACAGTTCTCTAGTGAAGTCGTTTGAACTACTATCAGTAAAATGATCCCTTTTAGGACCAGTTTTGAGTCTACACCCACATTGAGGAGTTCAAGGCATCGCTTGTCAAACTTCTCTGGAGTAAGCTTGTTCAAAATGCCTCTGACTTTCCTGACTTGAAGATTTTGTCGCAACTTAATCTCTGAGTTGGATGATCAGCCATGATCATATTGAATGGCGGTGCAGGCTCGAAGGGCCGAATGGCCTACTCCTGCACCTATTTTCTATGTTTCTATGTTTCTTCAGACCGTGTAACCTGCCTCTGGACCAATTTTGATGCCACACATTTCCTTTTACAGATGCATCAAAGTACTTTGCCTGCTTTAGTCACGGAGTTATACAGAACTGAAACAGACCCTTTGGCCCAACTTGGTCCATGCAAACCATGTTTACATTCTGGGCTCGTCCCATTTGCTTGCATGCGACCCATATCCCTCTAAACCCTTCCTATCCATATATCTGTCTAGATAGCTTCTGAGATTCGGTAATCATACCCGGTTCTTTAACTTCTTCTGGCGGGTCACCGGATATGGACAACCCGCTGAATGATAAAGTTGCCCCTTAAGCCTACGCCCTTTGGTTTTAGAATCCTCAACTCTGGGGAAAAAATACGAGCATACACTTTATCGATGTCCTTCATGATATTGTACATTTCAATAAGTCACCCCTCAGCCTCTCATGTCCTAAATAAATCCCCAACTATCCAACCTCTCCCTATAACTGAATCCTGCGAGTCCAGGTAACATCCTGGTAAATCTTTTCCGTACCTTTCCAAAACAACATGATGCTTTCAGATAATGAACATTAATTCCCAGCTCCTCTTCCTTCTTACTAGTGGAGGAATGAGGCCAGTGAATGATCATGTTTGACCGTATTCCTGAGGGGGGGTAACATTATTCTATATAGAGGAAGCTACCCCTTGATTATGACATACATGCTGCAACTCTATTAATTCATGCTTTACCCCTCACTGTTGGATGTCTATCCATATCATTCACAAGTCATTCAACAAGTGTTCCATTGTGCTTCACCTGACATTCACCCACATTGTAATCTGCCCGTTGTACATCTGCCTTTCTCCATTTCTTCCATTTGGCCAATTCTGCATATATTCAGAATTTAACAAACCAAAATGGCCAGCTCACCTATTGAGTGACGACACTCATGATCCCAGAAATCATGTTCTGTACAACTGCATATTCATCCCAAACAAACAATACGCTCGTTGCCAACTCCTATAAATAGGAATCATAGACATCAGAGTGAAGACGAACAGATCTGCTCACCTCACTTCAACCTCCACCACATTCTTGCATGTATTGAGAGATTCCACCAGGTACAGGACGCCAGTTGGGGAGATTCTGTTGTTGCTCACACTGGAGTATGATCAGAATAAAATAATGGTTTTATTAAATTGTTGCATGCAAGTAGGACTACCGATAACAATAGACAATTGACAATAGGTGCAGGAGTAGGCCATTCAGCCCTTCGAGCCAGCAACGCCATTCACTGTTATCATGGCTGATCATCCACAATCAGTAACCCGTTCCTGCCTTCCCCCCATATCCCTTAACTCCACTATCTTTAAAATCTCTACCTAACTCTCTCTTGAAAGCATCCGGAGAATTGGCCTCCACTGCCTTCTGAGGCAGAGAATTCCACTGATCACAACTCTACGTAAAAAGGTTTTTCCTCATCTCTGTTCTAAATGGCCTACCCCTTATTCTTAAACTGTGGCCCCTGGTTCTGGACTCCCTTAACATCGGGAACATGTTTCCTGCCTCTAGCGTGTCCAATCACTAAATAATCTTACATATTTCAATAAGATCCCCTCTCATCCTAAATTCCAGTGTATCCAAGCCCAGTCGTTCCATTCTTTCAACATATGACTGTGCCGCCATCCCGGGAATTAACCTTGTAAACCTACACTGCACTCTCTCAATAGCAAGAATGTCCTTCCTCAAATTGAGACCAAAACTACACACAATAGTCCAGGTGTGGTCACACCAGGGCCCTGTACAACTGCAGAAGGACCTCTTTGCTCCTTTACTCAACTACTCTGGTTATGAAGGCCAACATGCCATTCGCTTTCTTCACTGTCTGCTGTACCTGCATGCTTACTTTCAGTGACTGATGAACAAGGACACCCAGATCTTGTTGTACTTCCCCTTTTCCTAACTTGACACCATTCGGATAATAATCTGCTTCCTGTTCTTGCCACCAAAAAGGATAACCTCACATTTATCCACATTAAACTGCATCTGCCATGCATCTACTCACCCAACCTGTCCAAGTCACCCTGCATCCTCATAGCATCCTCCTCACAGTTCACACTGCCACCCAGGTTTGTGTCATCTGCAAATTTGCTAATGTTACTTTTAATCCCTTCACCTAAATCATTAATGTATATTGTAAATAGCTGCGGTCCCAGCACTGAGCCTTGCGGTACCCCATTAGTCATTGCCTGCCATTCTCAAAGGGACCCATTAATCCCTACTCTTTGTTTCCAGTCTGCCAACCAATTTTCTATCCATACCCCCAATACCATGTGCTCTAATTTTGCCTACTAATCTCCTATGTGGGACCTTATCAAAGGCTTTCTGATAGTCCAGGTATACTACATCCACAGGCTCTCCCTCCCTCCCTCTTCCTGGTTACACCCTCAAAAAATTTCAGAAGATGAGTCAAGCGTGATTTCCCCTTCGTAAATCCATGCTGACTGGGACCGATCCTGTTATTGCTCTCCAAATGTGCCGCTATTTCATCTTTTATAATTGACTCCAGCATCTTCCCCACCTCCGATGATAAGGAAGATTTCCATTGCTTGGGACGGAACCTATTTGAACTGTGGTACTGGGTAATGTCGACGTGAAAGGCATTTAGGACAGATTTTCAAGTTGTCCTACAACTTTAGGCTGTGCACCCCATACGCAAGAAGAAGGACAGATTTTGAGAACATACAGGAAAAACACATCGAAACTGGCCAGTGTTCATCAGGGTTTTGACTATTTTGCTCAGTTCGCTCTTCCATAAAGCACTTGGCAGAAAGGGCCACCTCAACGATCATTATTCTGATATAATTTATTCATAGATTCATAGAGTAATACAGAAGAGAAACAGAACCTTTGGTCCAACTCATCCACTATGACTATGATGCCTGGTCCCATTTACTTGTATTTGGTCCGTATCCCTATGAACCTTTCCATACATGAACCTTTCGAAATGATTTTAAGTGCTGTTATTGTAGCTGTCTCATCACCTCTGGAGGCTCGATCCATGTATCCATCACCCTTTGTGTGAACACTTGCCCTGTAGGTCCCCTTTACAAAATGTTTTGTTCTCATCTTAAAGCTCTGACCTCCACATTTACACTCCCCTAACGGAGACTACTTACCGTATCTATGCCTCTCATAATTTTATAAACCTCTATAAGGTCACCCCTCAAGTTCCTTTGCTCCAAGGCAAGCAGATTCAGCCTATCCAGTCTCTGCTTACAACTCAAGCCCTCAAGTACACGCAACATCCGTGTGAAGTTTCTGTGCACACTCTCTATCTTAATCACATCCTTCCTGTCACGTGATAACCTGAATTGCATTCCAACTGCAACCTAACCAACATTTTGTACAATTGTAACATGATATACCAATCCCCTTTTACTCAATGACACAGCCAGATAAGGCAAGCATGCCAAATGCCCTCATCAACATCTTGTCCTCTTATGTTGCCACTTTCAGATAACTATGTACTTGTATTCTTCATTCTCTCTGTTCACCGACACTTCTCAGGGCTCGGCCATTCTTTGTGTACATCCTGGCTAGTTTAACTTGCCAAAATGCATCACTGAATTAAATTAATGTAGTATCATTGCAAGAGTCATTTTAACTGCAACTAAAATCGAAACTCAATGTGGTTTAAGACGTTTTTGTGCAGACATTCTTTCACTTTTAGTGTTCTAAAGGTTTCAGCAGGATGGGATTAGATACTCACTCTAATAGCTTCAAAAAGTGCAGCTTTGGTAAGAAATCTCTCAGACTCCGCAATCCTTCATCTTCGAGAAAGTTGCAGGACAGACTGAAAAATTATCAACAAAGCTTACTTCATTACAAATAAATAATTTACAACAGAATTGAGAAGTCACTGCCAATAGACAATAGGTGCAGGAGTAGGCCATTCGGTCCTACAACCAGCACTGCCATTCAATGTGATCATGGCTGATCATCCCCAATCAATACCCCATTCCTGCCTTCTCCCCATATTCCTTTTGCTCTGCTATCTTTAAGAGCCCTATCTAGCTCTCTCTTGAAAGTATCCAGAGAACCGGCCTCCACTGCCATCTGAGGCAGAGAATTCCACAGATTCACAACTCTCTGTGAAAAAGACAATACCTTGAAATTTAACTTCCAGAGGAAGGTTGAAATGGGGAAGTCCAGAACCAGGGGCCACAGTTTAAGAATAAGGAGTAAGCCATTTAGAACGGAGACAAGGAAACACTTTTTCTCACAGAGTGGTGAGTCTGTGGAATTCTCTCCCTCAGAGTGCGGTGGAGGCAAGTTCTCTGGATGCTTTCAAGAGAGAGCTAGATAGGACTCTTAAAAATAGGAGAGTCAGGGGATAAGGGGAGAAGGCAGGAACGGGGTACTGATTGGGGTTGATCAGCTATGATCACATTGAATGGCGGTGCTGGCTCGAAGGGCCGAATGGCCTACTCCTGCACCTATTTCTATATTTCATATATTTTCATTCAATACACTAATTTATTTTTGCACACATGGATTGATTCCAAGCTAACATCTTGTTCTGACAATTAAACTAGGCTCAGAATCTTTAGAGGTTGGAAATAATATTCTCAGCTGTATTTTATACACCAGACTAGAAGATGCCCTTTCATACAATGAAGCCCATGCAAATAGGTAGGCATTAAGACATGGACACCTACTCATAACTAATCTGGATACCCATTTGGGGCTTAATCATAGAGAGATACTGTGTGGAAACAAGCCCTTAAACTCAATGGGTCTGTGCCAACCGCCAAGTATCTTGCGCTAACCCATTTTATTCGCCCCACATTCCCATTTATTTAACCCCACCCACGACCAATATTCCACCATTTGTCAAGAAACCCAAGGGCAATAACTTACGGAACCACACATCTCTGGGATAGGAGAGAAAACCGGAGCACCCGGAGGAAACGCACGAGGTCACAGCGGGAGCATGCATACTCCACACAAACAGCACCATAGCTCAGGATTGAACCATGGGTTAGGTCATAAGGAATAGGAGGAGAATTAGGCCATTCGGCCCATCAAATTTACTCCGTCATTCAATCATGGCAGATCTATCTTTCCCTCCTAATCCCATTCACCTGCCTTCTCCCCATAACCTCTTGACACCTGTACTAATCAAGAATCTATCTATCTCTGCTTTAAAAATAAAAAAAGCCTTCTGCGGCAAATAATTCCACAGATTCACCACCCTCTGACTCAATAGATTTCTCCTCATCTCCTTCCTAAAAGAATGCCCTTTAATTCTGACCTCTAGTCCTAGACTCTCCCACTAGTGGAAATATCCTCTCCACATCCACTCAATCCAAGCCTTTCACTATATTGTATGTTTTGAGGTCCCCCCCCTCATTCTTCTAAACTCCAACATTCGCACTGTGAGGCAATGGTTCTAAGTACATAATCTGCTCAGATCAATAATGTACTTACTCTACTTCTGCCAGGTTCTTGCAGCGCTCAAGAATCTTGAAGAGTTGTTCCATACTCGTTTTATGCAGATGGCACTCCCTCAGGCTTTGAAACACAAGACAGGATGTTCATTTACCCGCAACATTACTTAAATTCCTGCCTTTTGAAACTTTGTCGGTGCCAGTAATGTGGACACACTTTGTGTACTGCCTAGGTGAAGCCTGCTGTTATGATTTTACCAGATTGTATGCAAAGAAAAAATAATTTCACTGTACTGTTCATGTGACAATAACATATCATTAAATCATTGAATCCCTCCACGAGGCAAACGATCACCTGAGAATCCTCGAGCATGGACCTCCTGCTTTCTTCCTGCTTCCTTCAAGCCTGTTGAGAAAGGGGGAACATCAAAAACATGAACAAAGATCACATAAAAAGGGATTATACCAATACTGCCACAACATAATTTCACCCAATAAAACACTGACAACAAATAACTTGAGGCAGGATCTCCTCTGATAGCATTATTGTTTAAAGACAGCACCAATTGGGCAAAAAAAAACAGCAGATTGTTTGCGATTCACATGTTAGTAAGTCTGTGTTATATCATTTTCATATAATGATTCGGATAATAGAACAAAATGTAATATTTCAGTTTGCCGATAACAATAAACGTACAAAATTATGAAATAAATGGTTGCAATTCATGGATTGTGAGGATGCAAAGAGGTAATTTGGATAAATTGAGCAAAGGTATATAATTGCGATAGGTGCGGTGTAATATGGATAAATGTGAAGTTTTCCACTCGCTAGGGAAAGCAGGGGCAGTTGATGTCTAATGGTGTCACATTGGGAAGTGTTCATGCACAAAGTGACTTGTGTGCCCGTTTACACCAGTCACTGAAAGCCAGTGGCGGACTGGGTCTAAAAATATTGGTTGCCAGGAGATAAAGGGGGCCCACTTCATCAGGGGCCCACTTGATATAGGGGGCCCACTTCATCAGGGGCCCACTTGATATAGGGGTCCCACTTCATCAGGGGCCCACTTGCCATCGGGCAAGCTGACACCCTGGCCAGTCCACCACTGCTGAAAGTAAACCTGAAAGCAAACAGCTAAGGAGTCAGTGTGCTGGCTTTCATCGTGGAAGGTTATGAAAAATAGAGCCAAGATTTCCTGCTTCGGTTATGTTAGGGCCTGGTAAAAACACACTTGGATCATCATGTGCAGTTATGCTATCTTCAACCACGAAAGGGTACACTCGTCCTGGAGGGAGCACAATGAACGATCACCAGCTTGGTTTCTGGAATGGTGGGACTGTGGAATGAAGAGAGATTAAAATGACTGGGTTTGTATTTGATGGAACCAAGAATAATAAGAGAGGGATCACTTGGGATACACCATCTGATAGATCGAGGCAAACTGGATATGGGGAGGATGTTTCCCCTGATCGGGGAGTCTAGAACGAGGGATCACCATCTCAGACTATGGAGCAAGATATTTTGTACTGAGATGAGAAGAAATTACTTCACACAGATGTTGATAAGCCCATGGAATTCGCTACCACATGGCACATGGCTGTCGGAAGGGAGAGTGGACGCTGGCACGCTTTAGCTGCCGCTGCTCTCTCTTCACATTGTGTTTTTGATTTTTTGTCTTTGGATCGAATTCTGTTTTTAATTTGTGTTTTGGTGATGTCTTTATTATTTATTTTATTCCGATTATATGTTTTATTATTCTTGTTAATCTCTGTAAGGTGTCCTTGAGATTTTTGAAAGGCGCCCAAAAATAAAATGTATTATTATTATTATTATTATAGTAGAGGTCTAGATGCTAAATATTCTCAAGTGCAATCAGTTTTTAGACATAAAAGCATCAAGGGGTGGGAGGACAAAAGGAAGATATGGTACGGACATAGATGATCGGGCATTATCGTGGTGAATGGCAGAAGAGCCATGAATGGTTGGTTGATTCCATATCCTCTTCCCAGTTTCTATGTATCTTAACAGATTTGGCAGCACGGTGCCACAAATAGTAGAGGTCCTACCTCACAACCCCCGTGTCCTGGGTTCAATCATGGCCTCTGGTGATAGCTTTGTGGAGTTTCCACCTTCTGCCTGAGACCACGCGTTTTCCTAGCAGCTCCTGTTTCCTCCCACTTCCCAAAGATACATTGCTGCATAACTTGACTACTGTAAATTGCTCCGAGTGTAAGTGGCTGATAGAAATGATGGAGCTGGGGTGTGAATAGGTTAGAGGGAAAATTAGGTGGGAAATTGGATTGCTATGTGAACCAAAATAGAACTTCTGGGCCGAATGGCCTCCTTCTATATCAAATGGACTTATAGTACATCCTCATACTCTTATAGTACATCCTCATACTCGGTACTATGTAAAGATCACTGAAAATGGGGAAGAGGTATTGGGAACTGTTACTTTCATCATGATTTCTGCATAACAATGATCTGTACTTAACCCTGCAAAGAAATGATGCATTGGAAAACCCTCAATGCTACAGAACAAAGAGCTTTGCTTAGACGGCTAAATGGAATGGGATCTTACAAGCCAGGGGTAAACTTTAGAGAAATATTGAAACCTTTACCTGCCACCTTTCTTTGCAAAGTTTATTGAAGCTCTTCCACTTGATCTAGAACAGAAACCAAGTGAACATATTAGGACATTCTTTCTCCCTGTTATATCAATGGAGCAGAGATGCCTTGTCATCAACTTAAGGGCCTGTCCCACTGCATGAGGTAATTCAAGAGTTCTCCCGAGTTTCCCCTGATTCGAACTCGGAGAATGTCCGTAGCGGGTCCGTAGGAGTTCGTGGATATCTCGTAGCGGCTCGTACGAGTAGCGGTAGGTACGCGGGAAATCCGGTAAACACGTGACATTTGTTCAACACTGTGAAAAATGTCCACGAGTAAAAAAATACTCGCGATGAAAAAAACGTTTACGTTTTACTCGTACGAGCCGCTACAAGACATCCACGAACTCCTACGGACCCGCTATGGCCTTCACCATGCCTGAAAATTCACAGTGCTCTCGGAGTTCTGAGCTGATTTGTCCAGAGTCCGTAGCAGTTTCCTGCTGGTTATCATGAGAGATTGGCAATCAAACTATGGAAGTCCGGGGTGGTCATTTCAAAAGGCACTTACAACATCACAAGGCAGTGTCCAAAGCAGTTCTTGTCACTGGCTCAAGTTCATCAATGTAATGGAAAGCGAATGATTGTCAAAACCTTCTCTAAACGTATTCCTTTTGGTGATGTGGGTGTGCCTGGCAAGGTTAGTGTTTATCACCTGACTCTAACTGCTCTTGATAAGATGTTGGCAAAATTACAGTCCTCTGGTTAAGATACTTTATACAGAACGCTCGTCACACATAAGACCTTTCCCTGTGTTGGGAATTGACTGCTGGCTACCCATACCACCACCCTACCTTATTCTATGCCCCAACAATCAAAAGCCATGCAATGGCTGCATTCAGTGTCTATCGCGCACCGTTCCATTCACCCATCACCGCCATGCTCACCATTCAATCATTGATATCAAATTAAGCTAAGTCTTAATTTTAAATTCTTATCCTTCCCTTCAAGTCCTTTCATGGCTCAGTCTGTGTATCCCTCCAAAGCTGCAGGATATCTACACACCTCCAGTTATGGCCATTTATTATCCCAAAGTTTCACTGTTTCATCCCTGAGAGGTGAACCTCATGCTGCTAAGAGTCTAACCCTGAAATTAAACAAATACTTTAATAAATTACCCCAACTGCCTCCGTTCCAAATAAAATGACCTTTGTTCCGCCAACATCCTAAAACTTCAGCCTATCAATTTAAGTTTGTCCACTGTTACTTTCAACGGAGAGCACTAGGAGTGAGGGTTGGTCTTGGGGTTTTGGTAAGAATGGCCTTGTGAATCACCTGCCGCATGTTTGATCAGAATCTCCACAAAACTGATGTGGATGTGATGATGTCCATTTTGAAGCAACTGTCAGTGGCTGAGCGGATCAGGAGATGGTGTTCCCCTGAAGCAGCGAACAGGTCATCAGTGGGGCTCTTCAGTGGATATTTGGCACTTTCTCCCCCATCTAAGGTCAACTGAAACCTCCAGAAGAGAGACCGATACATTTCAGTTGTTTGCAGTTGTCGCTGAGATCAAGACACGACTTAACCTCAGTGTGATTTAAGGGAGATTAAAGTGTCAATTAACCCATCTTGTTTCTACTTCCTTTAAGATTTACCACATCCCATAGCGTTGCTACTAGCTTGGCCTCAAACTTTGTAGTCTAGTAGTACCACCACCCTGACAAAGCACATTTCTTTGTTTTCCAAACAATACATTCTATTTCAGTACACTCACCTCACTTCTACTTCCTGAGCATTTTCACAGAAGTTCAGAGACTCTGCCAGCAGAAGAACAGTGTCTGATGGGATGCTGTTATCCGTGATACTGAGGTAAAGAACAGGCACAAAAAAAAGGAATGGAATAAACAAAGTGAAGTTTGACTCTGTCCGGTGTGACCATGGTTACACGAGAGAATAGCTGCCCTTGTAGACATTACCACACCACCTTCATCTGACCACGAAAATCTCTAACTTTTCAAGCTATAAAGCTGCCTGTCAGGCAATTATATCAATGAATGAATGAATGAATGAATGAATGACTGAATGAATGAATGAATGAATGAATGAATGAATGAATGAGTTTATTGGCCAAGTATTCACATACATGGAATTTGCCTTGGTGCAACAGCAAGGAGCAGTACACGTGGCAGTCATCGTCGCTGCCAGCAGCAGCAACTACCCTGCAAGCAGCTACACTGCAACTATATTGTGCTTACATACTCTGGCTAGATAGCACAAGAGGAAACTATCATAAAACCGTGTTTTTTATGTGATGGCACCTTGCCCAGACCTAGTACTGGCAACTCCAAAAAGTTAAACGTCATTATTTTGTTTCCCGGCTACGTGGCACCCATGTTTGTGAAAACTGCCACCTTTTTCTCTGCAGAAAAAGCACTGAATGAAAGCATCTCTGACACGTTACACAAACTGATACCCTACAATAGAGCAAATTCTGCAATCCTTAACTGGAAGCTTTGCTGCATTTTTAGATCCATATGCAAGTAATCTCCTGCTATTTGGTCTTGGATGAACCAAGTCATTCAAATCCGGTTATATCTGGCAATTATAAGAAGTCTTGGCGAGGTCATTAAGAAAGAGAAGAAACACTTTTGGTCTAAAATGGAGAATCGAAGAGAACTGTGGCAGTTGTGGCAGGGCTTACATGCCATTACTTCCTGTAGGCTTGAACCACAGTACGTAGCTCAAATGACAATGATACATCATGGATATTGACCACCATTGAGGGATCCACAGGAGGAGGCAGCTGGTATCATCAAAGACCACACCACCCTGGGCTCACACTCATCTCGCTACTACCATCAGGAAGATACAGGAGCCTGAGAACCACGAGCTGCAGGCTCAAGAATAGCTTCAACCCCTCACCCATCAGGCTCTTGAACCACATTACACAAGCCTAACCACAATCCGACCTCAGCAACGATCCACAATGAACTTTGTTCTGATTGCACTTCATACTTGGATTGCACTGTTTGTAATCTGGCTTTTCCGTATTACTGAACTTAATATATTTTTAGTCATTATATATTTATTGTTGAGTTATCGCATTCATGGGTCTGTTAGGCTACTGCAAACAAGAATGTAATTGTTCCCTTCCGTAGCCGGAGACTTGGTGTCAAGTATCCCGACAGGTTTTGGGAGGTTACCGCTAGCTGGAGAGAGACAGAGAGAAGTGCTGGGACCATGAAGAAGAATGAAGCTCTGTGAAAACAGTCATGTGATTGACGTCTGGTGAGAGCATTGCTGAAGATAACTTTCCATGGCTATGTAGTGTGGCCTTCAGACGGTGTCTGGGAATAGCCACTTTGCAAACGGATTATATGATGAGAAGGAAAAGATGAACAGGCAACACAACTAAGAGCTCTTTAGCCTGATAAGAAATGAAGATGTGTTTTGTTTATACAGCCCTTGGATAAGGGACAACTTGAAATTATTGACATCAAAGTCATGGGGGCCTTGTGTCAGAAGAAAAGCTTCCTTTAGAAGATTGAAGGAAAAAAATTGTATAAAAGAACGGCAATCTGAAACATTGGCGGTGACAACCTGGGAACAACCATTGCAAGGAGGTACATGTTTGAAGCTCAGAGAAGACTACCCCCTACCGATAGAGTGAAACTGGCCAATTTATTCATACAGGTAATATCTTATTCCAAGTCATGAGTCTTGCGATTTAGGGTAAGAAATGATAAGCTGAAATAATAAACCAAATGAGAAGTTATCTGATAGTTATTACTATCGCAACGTTTAAGAAACATTGAGACAGGTACACGAATAGGACAGGTTTAGAGGGATATGGGCCAAATGGAGGTAGGTGGGACTAGTGTTGATGGAACATGTTTGGTGGTGTGGGCAAGTTGGGCCGAAGGGCCTGTTTCCACGCTGTAAGTCTTTATGACACTAAGTCAATGATTTACATGCTTGCTTAAGTAACTCGAGTGTTAAAACAGATTAAGTTGTACTCAGCCTTGGTTAAGAGTCTTTTATTCGACCACACGTCAGTTAAAATGCTATAGAGCTAATAGTGTCAACAATTCCCAATGCATATCACATTTAAACTCAAAGTGAAAATAATCTAGCCTGGCCTAGCATCAAAAGGACTCTCCAACCAATCCATCTGCAATAAAGTGGTTGTCTTATAGCATTCCAGTGAAGCTGGATTTTCTCAAAATCAGTCACTGTTTTCATAAAATGCAAGAAGCACACTATTCTTTGGATGTCTTTGCAATGTAATCTCACTGCATGGCAACAATTAATCCCATTTCAGATGTATTGGATGACTTACTTCAAAGTCTCCAAGTCTTGCAGATCTGGGAGGTGATGGAGCAGCTCAGCAATGGCCTCATTACTCAGTGCGTTATTTAATAAGCTGCAAGAAATAAATGTTGCAAATCAAACTATGGAAAATATTTGGAGACACAAGAGCCTGTAGATGCTGGAATCTTGAGCAAAGCACTGGAGGAACTCAGTGAGTTAGGCAGCATCTGGGAAGGGATCGGACACTTTGGGTCGCGACCTTTCTTCCGAAGTTGGTCCATTGCATCCACAGATACTGCCTGGCCTATTGAATTCCTCCAGCAGGGTGTAGTGCAGCCTTCAGGTACCTTATCCAAGTGCACTTTGCCCTATCCTATCAACTCTAAAGGAAAGTTTCCAAATTCAAAACAGATTTCAAAATTGCAGCACATACTGACAAACAGATGAGCGTACCCCTCCCCCCTCCATGTCCACAATTTACTAAGTACATGTACCCGAACCAATCTGGTGATAACTATGCTTTTCACACACAGATTTCCGTTCACCTTCGGACATGTCTTTTCATTAACTGGACACTGTTGCAACTCAATTACTCAACTGCTTTCCCTCAATAAAATACACAACGGATGCAGCCCCTTCCAACTTCTGATGCCAAGCTGATTACAAAGCATCAAATCTGACCTTTGGGTCCTTTATGCACTTCAGGGTTTCAAGGCCAGTTTATTGTCACATGTACCAATTAAGCTACAGTGAAATTCACTTTACCATACAGCTATACTAAACAAAAAGCAACAAGACACACAACTACATAAAAGTTACCACATACTTCCTCTAGCCCGTTTTCTATCACTATGTTGTACTTACTCAAAGGTGGACAAAAATGCTGGAGTGAGTAAGCGGGTGAGGCAGCATCTATGGAGCGAAGGAAATAGGTGACGCAGATGCTGTCTCACCCGCTGAGTTCCTCCAGCATTTTTATCTACCTTTGATTTTTCCAGCATCTGCAGTTCTTTCTTAAACATTTGTACTTACTCAAGCTCTGTAAGTGCAGAACATGTTTTAAGGATCAAGCAGAGCTGCCTCATGGTCTCACCATCTATTTCACACTCTTCGAGGCTGCAATACAAAGTGCAAAATGAAGCTTGAGGAGTGGCAGAAGACTCCAATTCCAGAAGCCTTTAAAATCCAGAGTTTAGATGAATGATAGTTGATCTCACAGATTAATGAAATTCTTACATGCCTTGACAGTCTAGATCCTGGCAGGGATATTAGATGCAGGTTCAAATTCTCAAGATAAGGGGCCAGTCATTCAAGACAGACATGAAGTACCTTCATCCAGAGGGCGGTGAATCTTTATAATTTACCGCCAATGGCAGCTGGAGAGGCTCAGCTATATATTGGACAGAGATTGACAGTCTTTTGGATAATGAGGGATATGAGGTTTGACCAGGGAAAGTGGCATTGTAACTAAAGACAGGCTGTGATCTTATTGAATGCTGGAGAAAGCTGAAGGGCTAAATGGCCTTCTCCTACTTCTTTCTCTTTATGTTCTGATGCTGGAATTGAGAACGGTGAGGGGAGCCCTCTTGAAACTTACCGAATAGTGAATGGCCTGGATAGAGTGGATGTGGAGAGGATGTTCCCATTAGTGGGAGAGTCCAGGACCAGAGGGAAAGGGTTATAGGGAGAAGAGGGGAGAATGGGGTTGAGAGGGAAAGATATATCAGTCATGATAGAATGGCGGAGTAGACTTAATGGGCATTGATATGAACCTCTTATAAGCTCTACTTAAATAAGTAATTCCCCCAAATCTTTTAAATATCATTAAAAGATCCTGTGATAGATTCTTACCTTATTTTCTTCGGAAGACATAAGTCTTGTTTTCCATCTTTCCTTTCCTTTTGAAATCTAAAGTAGTTGAAAGAAATTATTTGACAATGCTGTGTTCATTTTCACATTGAATAGTGGAATAACAGCAGACATGGTGACATTTGGGTGATGGGTGGGAAACGTTTAATAAGGCTCTACTCTGAAGTAACTAGATTGCAGAAACAAACAAAACACACCACTGATACTATAAAGCGAATTTAGCGGTCCTGACGAGGGACAACACTGCACAGAAACATCCCATAGCATCCATCTTCTCAGAGTTTATATTTTGCGTCTCACCCAAATGTCATCTAATCCTATCAGCAAAACATTTTGTTCATTACAGTTATCTAGTTTTCCTTGAGGTCACAGTGACACCCATGACGATCAGTTTTTATTTACATTTCACATTCAGTGAGGATTCTTCCTCCCTTGTATTCCAGAATAGCCTCACAAGTGATGATTGTTTCTTTGTGGATTCTAGTTTTGGATTCCCATCTGTGAAAGTATCTACCCTTTCCAAACCCTTTCATAATCTTAGAACCCAAATTCATGTTAGCTCTTGGACTTAGTTATTTTAGAGCAAGGTGCCCTAGTCTCCCCTAATAAGCACAATACATCTTTGCAAAATGCCAAGGGTGGTCTTTGGCTTGCGAGACAGAGATCGCTGACATCCTTCTCACTCACTCTTTCTTTAGCTTCTTCTCCTTTTCCATCTGTTTTTCTCTCTGGTTTTCAAATATCTTCCTCAGTCTTTAAAATACCTTGGCTTACATTGCAAGACTGAGAACCCCTACATTCGTCAAGGTCTCATATGATCTTTTGCATTTCCACTTTTGATGAAAATACTTTTCTTTGTTAATACGCTCGATGACCCATCTGACCAATTGTTCCCCGTCACATTTTCACACAAGAATTGAATTCCACACCAAATGGAGACTTCCTTATGTCCCCTTTTGCAATCTTCGCCAGAAAGGTCATATTGTTAATTATAAAAGGTTGATTGCAAGTTGACGGCAGAATGCAAGATTCTCGCACTTTTTCTGCGCTCAGTAACGTATTGATACAAGGTGTGAGAAACACTAGAATGTGAAGGGAATACGCCTTTGAAAACATTGTCAATATCAAAAATGGCATAAGTACCTGTGATCCCCATGGAACTTGATGAATCCTTTTCCACGCTTCCCCAAACTAAAATGGAAATGAAAAGGTGACGTTAATTAAACATCAAGCCACAAAGCTGTTATAGAGTGTATTACTCCAAAGTTTGCTCTTTCAAGTTGTACACCATTCCCATTTGGAAATATGAATCTAAAATGTTAACTCTTTGCCTATTGGTGCTGTGGCATGACCTTTACCCCCTGACCTCCAGCGGTCCAAGGCAACTCGCCTCTGCCTCTCAAGAGGAACTAGGAACGCACAACAAATACTGGCCTAGCTGGTGATGCTCACATCCTGAGAGCAAATAACAAATATTGAACCCAATGTGTGGGTGGTGTTTGGGCACAACCGGGTTTAAAATGTCACCGTCTTTAGTTCCCCAGTGACACACCGCTGTTCAGAGGCATTAAGCAGCCCATCTGCACACTATGAAACAGCAGGCTGGTGCCCTTCTAGTGCAAAACAATGATTGAACTTTACTAATTCACCCATGTGTATACACTACACGGTATGACATTGTGTAGACATAACAGGTTGATCCTGCCTTCCAACTGCCTTATGTTCCCTCCTGTTATGTGAAAATCATGTCCTGAAACTTTTTTCCATTATGTTAGTGTGAACAGTAATCTTCCTTTGATCTGTTGCCACAATACAGGCAGAGTGGAACATGCTAAACAGCTGCTATTTACAGTACACATATTGTAGGTGGGGCCACTCCCAACCTGTAACGGATTTTTCAATATTTGGAACATTGCAAGATCTGGGAATGTGTTTGGGCCTGTTTCCTAAGCAGCTGGTTTACCATACACAGGACGTACGGCAATTGTCTGCAGAATTACAGCAGCTAACAACCTGACCATCTATCTCCTTCCCACCCCTCACAGAACTCACCTGCATCATCCCACCGGCATCCCTAAATAATTTCGCGGCCTAACACTAATGGAGCACTTAATTCCAATTTCGGTGATTCAGAAGAGTTTTTAAAAATATATCAATTGAGACAATATATTCTCCATATAATGTTGGTTCCCCATCAAGCTCTGAATGAGGTGTAATGCTGGAGCAACTGTTGGTGCTGCTGCCTCTCTAGCTCAGTGACTCTGGTTTGATCCTGACTTTGGATGTGCTTTGTGTGGAGTTTGCAGGTTCTCCCTGTAACTGCGTGGGTAGTTCAGCCTACCCCCCGCCCCCCCCAGATCCCAAAGGCATGTTGCTAGGGTAACTGCCTGCTGTAAATTAGCACTTATTCTTGCTGTGGCAAAGGAATCAAAGAGGAATCGATGGCCATGTGTGAGAGAATAACAAGCAAGTGTACAGGGACAAAAGGAGAAGGAGGGTAGGATTAATGAATTGTTTCTCCAGGTGAGCACCCAATGGGACAAACAACCTCCTTTTGCATTAAGTATAAGGCAGCGTTGTATCAGAGAATAATGTAGAGAGACTGCAGAGAGAGACAGAGGACATTCTGGAAATGTCATTCAGAAAATTAAACAATGGACATAAATGGACAAGGGTTTTTGAATGTGGAAGAAAAGGGAACTAACCTGTTTCGTAAACTAGTTATGACTCTTTACTTAGTGGTTAGCTCTAGATTATAAACTTGTAGAATTGAATTAAGAAGTTAAACACAGATATAAGGTGTGACACAAAAAAAGGTATCACAGGCTGAGATCTGGGAAGCATCACATGAAGGAAATCCAAGATCTTCCTGAGGAGTTAAATGTTTGCGATAAAGTTTCTCCGAATGCAGGAAATGGGACAAACGACCTTTCCCCTCAGTATTTTCTTGTGAAATGTTTTGGAGATTTTTCTCAAAGACATGTTATTCTCAAACAGAAATTTCACTTCAAACAATTTTGCTATGGGATAAACACCCTAACAGAAACAAACCACGCAACTGGAAAATCAAGTTCTTTGCTTGAAGTGGAAATTATAATACAGGTAGATACCTTTATTCCACTTCAAGCAAAGAACTTGTTATTATTTCATCCTCTTTTGTAATTTCAGCTTACCTTATTGCCACCTCTGTTAGGTTTCTGATCTTGTTCATGCATTTAGTCAAGCAAAAGACACTAGTCATTGTGATGAAGTTATTGCTGACACTGCAGTGAGGATAAAAAGTTATTTTAGTCTTAGAATCACACTACATTGGAAACAGGCCCTGTAGGCCAACTCATCCACACCAACCAAAATGTCCCATCTAAGCTAGACCATTAATCTGCATTTGGCACATTTCCCTCTAAACCCTTCCTTCCATGTACGTATCCAAATGGTTTTCAAATGGTGTTATTGTACCCGCATCCACCAATTCCTCTGCAGCTTGTTCTATACACCCACCACACTCTGTGATAAAGTTGCCCTCAGGTATCCTTTTATATATCCCCATTTATGGCTTGCTGAGAGCAGTTGCCATCATTATCAAACAATTTGTAGGTATTGGGAATAATCCTCCCCTAGCATCATTGTTATAAGACCGAAGTGCAATTTTTCATGTTATTCAACATTCTTTAGTAACACCTGTCACAATTTCCGAAATACCTCATCAGTTCTTAAACCCTTTCCTTAATCGCAGGCTTCTCTAAGATCTGCACGCATTAGTTTATACCAAGACTGCTTTGCGCTAATTATTAGATGACATCAGTAGGTATCGTGCATCAGTAATCAGGGTTGCACAGTGGTAGAGTGGCTGCCTTACAAAGTCCCAGAGGAATTCTTCGATCCTGACCAAACATGCTGTCTGTATGGAGTTTGTACCTTCTCCCCTAGTCACATTATAAAATGCTGCTTGCTCTCCACCGACTCCACCTCTCTCTGGTAACTAGGACTTAACCAGACTGGTCTCAGACTGCCATAGGTGTAGTGAAGGACAGCCTCAGAACTTGAGAACTATGATACTAATGCCCCTGTCCCACTTAGGAAACCTGAACGGAAACCTCTGGAGACTTTGCGCCCCACCCAAGGTTTCCGTGCGGTTCCCGAAGGTTGCAGGTGGTTGCCGGAGGTTGCAGGTAGTGGAAGCAGGTAGGGAGACTGACAAAAACCTCCGGGAACCGCACGGAAACCTTGGGTGGGGCGTAAATTCTCCAGAGGTTTCCGTTCAGGTTTCCTAAGTGGGACAGGGGCATAAGACCGCACATTTCCATCTCTAAGATAATTCCCATCTCCGCCCAGCCCCAGCTTACACCCCAATTCCCAAATTATTTCTAGGTGTCTTCCTTCCATGGCTCTCTGTTCTCCAATGCTACACTCCTTGAATTCTGCCCTCTTGAACGAGCTTCTGCTTATGCCCATGAGGAGACACTCCTCAGTCCGATGCCATAATTCCTCAGTGCCAAGGCCATCAACTCATTGCAGATAATAAGAACATCACAAACAGCAGTAAGAGATAAGGCAGACGCAAAAAGCTGGAGTAACTCAGCGGGACAGGCAGCATCTCTGGGGAGAAGGAATGGGTGATGCTTCGAGTTGAGACCCTTCTTCAGACTAGTTAGGGAAAAGCGAAACTAACGATATAGACAATGATACAGAGAGATAAAGAATGATGGATGTGCTGAACTCTCGTCAGGGAATAGGCAGTTGCATCATGGTCGATGTGAATTTGCCTCAATTCCACTTTCTGGCCCCTTCCTCATAATGTTCCTACTTGATAACCTGGCTACTGAGCAGAATATTCCCATCACTCAAAATCTTTTAAATGGGTGATGTTAATTATTCAGTAGTTATGCCCCATCAGTCTGGATTCCCTGAAAAAGCCCTCCTCAATATTAACCCTGTGGATCTCCTAGAGATGCACAAGTATTAATATATCACCTCTTACTCTTCTAAATTCCTGTAGGTATAGGCCAATTCTGCCCAATTATTCCTTATAAGACTGAGGTCTTCATCCCAGGAACTAACCTAATTTTCTACCTGCATTAAACTACTCCTTAAACCTTATTGCCTCGACCAAGTCTTTGGTTATCACCCATGATATATCCTTCTATAAGTGAGGATTTGTTTGATGATATGCCTGTTAAAGCCCGTTTACAACAATATTGTATTGTGCATTAATAGTCAGAGTGAATGCCTCTGATACAAAGCACTGTGGAGATAGATGGTAGTCCAGTTGCCAGTGGGGATTCTGATCACAATATCTGTTATTTCAGTTTCAGTAGTAAAGCAATGTATAAGCCTTGCACAACATTTTAACAAGTCTCTTGATATTTCATAAGATAGGAGCAGTATTAGGCCATTCGGCCCATCAAGTCTACTCCGCCATTCAATCATGGCTGATCTATCTCTCCCTCTAAACCTCATTCTCCTGTCTTTTCCCCGTAACCCCCAAAACCCGTACTAATCAATTTCCTGCTCCATATCCACATTGGGACAGGGAAGGATTTCACAATCGTGCCTATGAAGTATCATTAAAATTTTTTGATATAGCAGTACAAATTGGTGAGCCTCAGATCAGCCTTTGCAGGTGTACTAGCGAAATTTCAGGACATTAAACCTAATTTATAATCTGCATTTCAATCCACTTATTCTATCAAGCACATTCTCTGAAAGCGGAATATAACGTCAAGGAATAAAGTAAAATGTTCCAATGTATCTGACAGTGTCTCAATTAGATTTCCACAACTACTTACTTGATGAGTCTTCCAACATGCAGCTTTGGTAGCAACTCAACTAACTTGCTGAACCCTCTATCTCCAAGTGAGTTATCAGATAAGCTGCAAAGATAAATGAGTTGTGTAGGTACAGGTTCATTGATATGCAGGGCACAGAAAAGGCGACTCCTCAACACACACACACACAGCTTGAAATTATTAGCCTATCCTCGTCAACCTTACGCCACATTTCTGCAATGGTTCCTTCTTCACCCTTGAAGCATTTAAGTTAAGCTTTTTCTCCCAGCTTGTCGGGTTCGCAATCCTACCGTTTGTTGCCTTGAAACATTTCCACATGCTGCCAGTTGCCTTGGCCCACCTCCTTAAATCCATCACCTCGGATTGCCAATATTTTTTAATTGAAATATAATATCATATTGAAATATTTTTCTTCAATTATGCAAAATCATTCTTCATCACATCCCACCATTGATCTCAGCCAATTCACAAGCAAGCATCAGTGACCGTAACTTGGCACCCAGCAACCAATTAATCCAAATGCATTGGTTGTTGCAGAGACACAAATCTCACGTGGTTCTCTTTAAGCAAACTGTGCGCACTGTTGTCGAAGCCCAAAGCTTTACTCTTTCTTTTCTTGATGTGACGCACCCTCAGTCGGGAGTGAGAGTGCCTGGATGAGTATAGTTGTGACTCAGTCGGGAGAATGGCCAGATTGGTAACCATTCTGCCATGGAGCTATTGGCAGTCCAAGGAAGGTATAATCAGAGACACCTGCGTCAAAAATCTTGACAGCTTGCAAAGCTGGGACCAGGAAGATAGACCTTTTGTCCCTGGTTAAATAAATGTGGATATGGATGATATGGTGGCAGGTCTGTACCAGTAAAATCTATAAAATAGAATATGAAATCATCCCCATATCAGAATTTCCCACCATTACAATGTTCACGCAACAATTGGAAATGTACTTGTTTTATCGTGGAGATGGTTACGTTTCCAAGACGAGGCATTTATTGTTATCATGAAATAACTAAATACGTGATGTTATGTTGTGACTTCTCACCATGAATAAATACAAAAGCAAAAGTAAAGTTGCTCACCAAAAGAAGAGCAAAATGCTTTAAGAGCACAGTAGAACATTTTTATTTTGCTATTACTTACTCTAATTCTGATAGATCACTGCAATTCTCAAGTGTGCAGATCAATTCCTCCAAATGCTTTGGTTGAAAGCAACAGCTGGTCAGACTGCAAAGGGAGATCATGAAGAGATTAATTGAATGTTTGAGCCCAGTGTATCTCAAACAACTCACACATAGGTCCTTACACTTGGAAGCAATACCTAAGGGCCTCAAACAGACCAGGCTAAATGAAACAGATAGTAATTGTTCAGGCTTGGGAAGGTTGTCTTTGTATTGCTTGTTCTAATCTTTGTAAGCTGTCTCTGTATTGCTTATTCTCATAAGTACATAAGTTATAGACAATAGACAATAGGTGCAGGAGTAGGCCATTCGGCCCATTAAGCCTACTCCTCCAGTCAATCATTGCTGATCTATCTTTCCCTCTCAACCCCATTCTCCTGCCTTCTCCCCATAACCCCAGACACCCTTACTAATCAAGATTCTGTCAATCTGCGCCTAAAAAGTACCCAATGACTTGGACTCCACAGCAGTCTGTGACAAAGAATTCAATAGATTTATCACCCTCTAACTAAAGAAATTCCTCCTCATCTCCTTTCTAAAGGTATGTCCTTTTATTCTGAGGCCATGGCCTTTGGTCCGAGACTCTCCCATTAGTGGAAACATCCTCTCCACATCCATTCTATCCTAGCCTTTCACTACTCGTTGTGTTTCTCCGACCTGCGCGAGATAACCACTGATGAGGTGTTTGCGCAGTAATCAACCAGAACCAGGACCAATGAAGTCCCCCTCATCCTTCTCATTTGATTTCACTTGTTGTGTGGCCTGTCGCACGACTTCTGTGCATCAAGGTAGCACTATTATCGATGCAAAATTCCTCTAACCCGATTTGATTTTGGACAGCAATCAAATATTGCATAGGGAATCACCAATCATAAAAAATAAATGTTATTCCTTTAATAATCCTCCTTTCTGCACGGTTGACATCAGGGGAGTGAAATATAATTGTGTATTATGCAGATGCTGATTTAACCAAAGATAAGACACAAAAGCTGGAGTAACTCAGCGGGACAGGCAGCATCTGTGAAGAGAAGGGGTGACATTTTGGGTCGAGACCCTTCCTCAGACTCAAATATAATTGCCTTGGCTGACAGCATGTAACATACAGTATATATTGTAGACAATACTCAATATTCACAACTGAACCAGATATAGTGGAAGAGTCTAAACAATTTAAGCAAAATAAAGCTGAAGACATTTGTTGCTCTGAGGAAATGATTAACAGATAATTCAAAGACTTATGCTTGTTTTGTGAAAACATAAAATGCTGCAAATGCCAGAAATCTGAAACAAAGTCACAAAATGCTAAAATATTCAGCAGATTGTGGAGAGAGAAACAAAGATAACGACAAAATAACAGCCATCTGATGAAAAGTCACTGATCTGAAACATTAACCATGTTTCCCCACCCACAACTGTTTCCAGATCTGTTGAGTATTTCTTTACAGCAAATGATCGTTTTTATTATATGAGGGTTTGGTGCCCATAGCTCAACCCCCCCCCCGATGGAATTAAATTCCCGGGTTCAATATCACTTTGCAGGCCTACCCATTGCAGCATTGGGATAGCACTCACTGCCCATTGCTTGCCTCCTTTGGGCTATGCACATCTTTGTTCATATTCGTAATAAACAATGAACAATTTTAATAAATCATTTGTATTGGGATAAAATGATCATGTAGTAAGATGTCGGGATAAGTAGTCATCAACGATCTAATTCATTGGTCATGAAGCAATTTGAGGTATTTGCAGGTTGGTCCTTTCTTAGATTATTTACCTGAGCTCAACTAATAAGAGTCAACAACTTCAAGTTCCTGGGCATGCATAACTCTGAAGATCTGTCCTGGACCCAGCACATTGATGCAATCATAAAGAAAGTCTATCAACACCTCTACTTCCTTAGAAGATTGAGAAGATTGAGAAGATTTGGAGTGTCGACGAATACTCTCTTGAAGCTCGACAGATGTACAGTAGGGAGCATATTGGCTGGTTGCATCGTGGCCTTGTTCGGCAACTCGAACACCCAGGGATGAAGGAGATTACAGAAAGTGGTGAACACTGCCCAGTCCATCATGGGTATTGACCACCCCACCATCGAAGAGATTTATAGAAGGCTCAAAAAGGTAGCCAGCATCATCAAGGACCCTCACCACACTCTCATTCCACTCCTGTCATCAGGAAGAAGGTACAGGGGTCTGGCAACTAACAACCAGGTTCAGAAACAGCTTCATCCCAACAACCATCAGGCTAATGAACACTACGCATTCCAACAAAACTCCAAACTACGAACTGCCTTGGTTGCTCCAGAGACTTCACGTTTTGTTTTCTTTTTGCACTATATTGATTTTTAAAAATTCATTTAACATCTTTTTTGTTTGTTTATGTTATATATTGAGTACTCTGCAAACCTTTTGTGCTGCTGCTGCAAGTACAAATTTTATTGTTCAGTTTTGGTACACAAAACTATAAAACAGTCAAGACTCTTGACATTTGGGTTTCATGGCTTCTTTGGACCAATTTACCTTAATTTTCTCAACCGTGTTGGTTTGCTCCTTGAATCTCCAGTGCTGCTCAGTCTAAAATCCATCAGCTGGACAATTCGTTCATCTCTGCACAAAAAAGAAACCGATTGGATAATAAAAAGAAATGCCAGAGCTAAACGATACATGTCTTTACAAACAGAAGAGAATCAACAATGACAACCCGGAGATAGGCACAAAGTGCTGGAGTAGCTCAGCGGGTCAGGCAGATCTGGAGGCGAAAAATGACCTGGACCGATCAGAGCCAACCATAAATAATTCAGGCAGGGTGTCGCCTGCTGGACTCATTGTTGGCTAGGGAAGATAAACAATGTGGAGAATTGTGGACCCGGTAAAACGACTAGGGATGAGGAAGGGAATGAGGAGGGAGGGGAGAATGAGATGAGGGTACTTAAAATTAGAGAACTCAATGTCCATATTGCAAGGTTGTAAGTGAAACAGGAGGTGCTATTACTCCAGTTTGCGTGTGCACGCACTCTGGCTATGGAGGAGGCCCATTACAGAAAGGTCAGTATAGGAATGGGAAGGAGAGTTGAAATGGTTAGCAACCGGCAGACAACCCAACATCTAGGGCAGAGGGATGAGGGAAGGATACAATATCAACTAAAAACTCTTCCAGACCCGATGAGAGTAGATAATATTATGAGGGGCACAGATAAAGTAGATGGTAGGAAACGTTTCCCCATAGGAGAAGAATCTAAAACTAGAGTGCACAGGTTTCAGAATAAAGGACAAGAAATTTAGAGGAGATGTGAAGATTCTTTTCACTCCAAGAAGGATATGTTCTGCCTGAGTGGAGGTACGTAATCTCACACTATTTAACAAATATCTAGACAAGCTCATTAATTGTTCAGAACACCACAGACCAAGTGTTGGTAAAAGGGATTAGTACAGATTAGTATTTGAGGGAGAGCATGGATGCTTTGGGTCGAAGGGCCAGTTTCAGTGGTGTACAATTTGATGACTCGGACTTGGATTTCTCTGACTGCTTTATAGTTTATCCCTGGTTTCAATTATTTTCCTCATATTCAAAGCTCATGTTGACTGGTTAAATGTTCAAGTAAATTCAAAAATAGTCATCGCCAAGTTTGTCCCAGTATTTTTTTTTCAGCTTGAAGGGCTGAATCGTGATAAATGAAATGCAGGTAAAAGGCCACACATTCACTACACCCCGCAGGCTATTTTTAAATTAAAAGACAACTGACAACGAGATTTAAGTGTGATTTCTACTGGAAAAGAAGGACTGTGTCATGGAATCCAAACCTTGGAAACATTAAAATCATTTCTGTAATCCATTGTAATGAAACTAGAATTATGATTCGTTATTTACACAAACCAGTGCTTCAAATACAAGCTGGCCGTCAGACAGTGCACATTCCGAAACACTAGCTTCAGCCTCAGGGTCTCATGTAATGATGTTGGAAAATCATTTACTCCCTTCACCAAAAAATCAGTGATTCTGATTTAGTTACTGAATGGACAACATGAAAGGGATCTGCAAACTAGAGTTCGGCACTGGTGTACATGCGACTGAAATTTGATTTAAATGAATCTCTTCTCTACAGAATTTCTTACCTGCAGTCAGTGCCTTCACGGTGCTCTGTAAACTTAATTAGTACAGTCTGGGGACATTTCAGGCTGTGAGAAATTACAAACAAAGCATTAAACTTGAATGTGGTGGAAAAAGGTGGAGATTTGTTATGAACTTGCCACCTCTGATCACATACCTATTGCTGCACGGTTAAATGTTGAGAATGTCCCCCTGCTGTCCAGTAATAATAATGCTGCTTCCTCAAGTAAACTGGACTGGTCAAAACTGAGCAGAGAGGTTATGGCCGGATACTCACTGCGAACGGACAGTTTTTAAAATAATATTGCATTGCCTCAAGAGGCCCTAATGTGCTCAGATATGAATTGTAAGGACGTGCAACATGCTGAAAAACTCTGTGCCATGTATGATGTTATTGTGAAATGTCTCAATGCTTCCAGTGATCCCTTTTGTAAAAGTAAATGTAAGGTACCCAACATCAGACCTGGGTGGAATGAGTTTGTGGTTGAGCAGTACGCTGAGGCAAGAGAGGCCTCTAGACTCTGGTCAGAGGCAGGTAGGCCTAGACAGGGGGTATTGCTAGATATGAAAAAACGCACAAATGCTAGAGTTAAGTATGCACTTCGTTTTATTAAGAAAAATGAAAACACAATGAGAGCAGACTCGCTTGCCAGGAAGCTACAGAATAACAACCTTACTAACTTCTGGAAAGAGGTCAAAGTAATGAATAACAGTAAAACACCCCTACCGCCTGACATTGAAGGTGTTAGTAGCCCAGAAAAAATAGCTGAGAGTTGGCGTGAGCACTATCGTAACCTTTTTAACTGTGTTAAAAGTAACCCAATTAGAATCAATCATGAACATAGTGATCTCTCTGTAGATATGGTAGTTAGGGCAGCTGATGTCTATGATGCCATTAACATGTTGGATAACAACAAAGCCTGCGGTATGGACTGCATTACTGCAGAACATCTAAAATATGCCAGCTATAAGCTCTGCCCTTTGCTTTCCATGTGCTTTAATGGTTGTCTGGTTCATGGTGTCCTGCCAAATGCTATTATGTCTGTAATGTTAGTGCCTGTGCTTAAAGATAAGGCTGGTAAGCTCAACAGTATTGACAATTACCGACCTATTGCATTAGCCAGTATCTTGTCTAAAGTACTGGAGAGAATACTGTTGACAAAGCTAGAAATGTATGTCCTTACTACTGACAATCAGTTTGGGTTCAAAAGAAAACATGGAACTGACCTGTGTATCTATGCTCTTAAAGAGATTGTGTTCAGGTACACAAGCCTGAATTCATCTGTATTTCTACGTTTTATTGATGCGTCCAAGGCATTTGATAGAATTAATCATGAACAATTGTTTGTAAAATTGCTAGATAGAGGTGCCCCTAAATTCTTAGTGGTATGCCCATCAAACGTTTCAGGTTAAATGGGACAATGTTGTATCTGCTCCATTCTGTGTTAGTAACGGAGTGCGGCAAGGAGGAATTTTGTCTCCTATTTTATTTAATGTTTATATGGATGAATTGTCAAATCAGTTAAATAGGTTAAAAACTGGCTGTCTTGTGGGCAACACTATTGTTAATCATCTTATGTATGCAGACGACCTGGTCCTGCTCTGTCCATATAGTGCTGGGCTGCAGCAGATGCTGAAGGTGTGCTCTCAGTATGGCCTTGATTATGACATAAAGTATAACGCTAAGAAAAGCCGCATAATGATAGTTAGAAGCGCTGAGGACAGGAAATCAACTTTTCCGACCTTTTATTTGTCAGACAGTCCTCTTGCTGTGTGTGAGGAAATTAAATACCTAGGTCATGTCATATCCGATGACTGGACGGATGACAAAGATCTCTACTGACAGCGCTGTAAAATTTATCTTCAAGCTAACATGCTTATAAGGAAGTTTTCTATGTGCTCTGACTCTGTGAAGTGTTCCCTGTTCAGAACCTACATCGCACTGTTATATACTGCTCAACTGTGGTCTAATTATAAGAAAAAGAGTATGCAGAGGCTCAAGGTAGCATACAATGATGCAATGAGGTTGCTGCTTCGTGTCCCTAGGTGGCATAGTGCCAGTCAATTGTTTGTGTCCACTAGAGTGCCAGCCTGTGAGGCACTCTTAAAGACAGCTGATGTTTAGTTTTATGTGTCGCCTGGACAAGTCAGAGAACCACATAATTGAAGCCCTAGTCAGCCCTCTGAAAAGCTGCTATAGATTCACTTCTAGGCTAAGACGGCATTGGTGCAATAGCTTGTATATCATATAGGCTAATATGCAATTTTTTTAATGTATTTTTGTATCTCCTTATATTGTTTGATGTGTTATATGGACTTGTGTCTGAAATAAAGCTTTAATAATAATGCACATTGCTCAACCTTTCGCGATTGAAGTGTAAGAAACTGATTACCTGGTTCCAACAAGCCACTAGAATGTGCTGGTCTAAGTGACCACTCATTTAATTTGATGTTGAAGCATGAACTATTTACACATAGCCTCGATCTTAATAGAGAAATTGAAACATTTACATAAATGGATTTATTTGTCATGAGGACTGGTCCATATATGGCTTAAAGCAAACTATTAATAGTTTTTCTTATCTCCCAACGGAACCTGCTGTAGCTTTATCATTCGCATTAAAATACTACTTATCATGATTTGTTTCAATTACTCCTCACCCCATCCCACACTCTCCCTCCCCCTCCAGCCTCCAGCCTCAACAATGTGCCAGAGTACCTGGGTTCAATCCTGACTACAGGTGCTGTCTGTACGGAGTTTGTACGTTCTCCCTGTGACCGTGTGGGTTTTCTCTGGCTGCTCCAGTTTACTCCCACACTCCAAAGACGTGCAGGTTTGTAGGTTAATTGGCTTTGGGACAAACTGTAAATTGTCCCTATTCAATTCAATTCAACTTTATTGTCATTACACAGATACAAGTATGGGTACAACGAAATGCAGTTTAGCGTCAGTCCGTAGTAATAGTGTAATATAGAAATAAAAAATACAGAATAAGCAAACAATGTGGACGGAGAGACTGGAGAAATCTATCGGCGGGACTCCGAGTTCAGCAATGTGATAGTGTTGTTGTAGAAGCTGTTCCTCATCCTACTAGAGTGTAGGATAGTGTAAGTGTGGGGGGGATCGCTGGTTGGTCATGGACTCGGTGGGCCGTATGGCCTGTTTCCACGCTGTATCTCTGAAGTCTAAACAAGCATGAGCTGTATACCAGTGGCAAGTACATGCAAATGTAGTTTATCACAGTCATCATCAGAAATCCAGCTGAATTTTAAAGGCATTCATGAAAGTGACACATCACTTCAGCACATGACTTGGCAACCAGTGCAATGTGGGAACAGGAGGGAGAGGAGAGTGGTTCACATTCCTGGTGGCTGCAGTAATACTGAAAACTGCGCACAGAGTATTTGTAGACAGTCAGAGGACAAACCATGGGTTGTTGTGAATAAAACGACTGCTCATTCCCAAGGGACAAATACAGTATGTAATACAGTCATGCTGACTTTCACATGCTGAGGGGAAGCCAGAGCCTTGTTCACGTGTCCATTTACTCTGCGTGAAGACCATTCTCAAATGGCCCACAACTCTCAGCAAACCTGCTATATGCCTGGTTCTGATTGGCCTTACTTTATATGGAAACCACAGGCTAGATACAGGCTGGTTGGCTTAACTAGGCCGAGACAGAGTTTATTCCCACAGTGACCATACCAGTATAGTTTGTGACTAAAACTGGAGGATCAAACACTAAGAACTATTTCCGATAGATTTGGAGTAGCCAATGAAGATATAAAATATCTAGTACTTGACCTGGGGCAGCACAGTGGCACAGTGATAAAGTTGCTGCCTTACACCACCAGACACCCAGGTTCGATCCTGACTATGGATGCTGTCAGTACACCATTTGTATGTCCTCCCTGTGACCGTGTGGGTTTTCTCTGGGAGTTCTGCTTTCCTCCCACACTCCGAAGGTGTACAAGTTTGTAGGTTAATTGGCTCCGGTAAAATTGTCCCTAGTGTGTAGGATGGTGCTAGTATATGGAGTGATCGCTGGTCGGCACGGACTCGGTGGGCCCAAGGGCCTATTTCAGCGCTGTATCTCAAAAATCTAAAGACCTAATTGTGGAAGGAAACCTATTCTCACTGTAATACCTACAAGGATACCCTGGAGATCTAGTGATGCTGCATCTGTTATCCCATTCCTAACCCTTAAGATGTCCACACCAGTTGATAGGTTATGGGGAGAAGGCAGGAAAATGGGGTTAGGAGGGAGAGATAGATCAGCCATGATTCAATGGCGGAGTAGACTTGATGGGCCGAATGGCCTAATTCTACTCTTATTCCTTATGACCCGCCATATGGCACTCGTCTACTGGAAATATCAAAGTAAGATGATCTTGCCGGTGAGATGACTGTACTACCTCGGCTTACTCTATGAAAAAAACAGCTTTATTTTGTTGGTTGGAAGGTACAGCTGTTTGTGGTGTTGCATTTCGCATGAATAACCACAATGATTGCAATGACTCCGCTCATTGTAAAGAGCCAGTCTGTTGGTTAAGGCAACAGCTGTCGTCTAGGTTTGTGCTTTCTGCATGAATGACCACAATTAATGGATGTGGAGTAAGGTACAGATACAGAAAATAGGAACATAAAAACCATAAGAACAGGAGGAGGCCACTCAGTCCCAAAGTCATGCACCACCATGCAGTCATGTATGTTTTTAGTGTTCTTTAGCTTGTTTTATGTGGGGGAGGGGGGGCGAGTTGGGGGAAACTTTTACCAATCTCTTACCTCGACGGAGATGCGATTTTATTCCGTATCGTATCTCTGTCAGCACTGCGGCCTGACATCGAGGAGTTGGCGGCCTTTGCTGGAGACCGACTTCGAGAGGTCCACCGCGGGACTTTAACATCATGCAGCTCGCAATCCCTTTGCCAGGGATCGACCTCTGAGCTCTACCGCGGGGGGGCTGCGGACTTCAACATTGTGAAGCTCGTGGTCTCTGGTCAGAGAACGACTTTGGGAACACCAAGCCGCGGGAGCTTCGATCGCCCTGACGCGAGAGCTTCGACTACCCTGACGCAGAGGCTTCGAACGCCGGCGGCGGGAGCGCCGATCGTCCCGACTGCGGAAGGTTCGACTGCCCCGACAGCGGGAGAATAAAAGAGGAAGAAGTTTGGACTTTATTGCCTTCCATCACAGTGAGGAACGTGGGGAATCCACTGTGGTGGATGTTTATGTTAACTTTTATTTAGTTGTGTGTCTTGCTGCTTTTGTTTTAGTATGGCTGTATGGTAATTCAAATTTCGCTGTACCATAATTGGTACATGTGACAATAAACTGACCTTGAAACCTTTCAATATGCTCATAACTAATCTGCCTCATCTCATTTTCTGTCTCAGTTCCCTAGTTCCCTTTCATTCCTCCACGTTTCAAAACAATTATCATCTTCCTCTCCAATTATTTTCAATGATTCAGCCTCCACAATACCCTGCAATGGAGAATTCCACCATCCTCTGCGAGAAGCCACCATGCACCTCCATTTTAAATGACTGCCCACTTATATTGTAGCTATGTCCACTTGTTGGGGATTCTCCCACCAGTAAAAGCATCTCAACATCAGATTGGGTAGAGAACAGGTCCAAGTACGTGACAAAGAAGAGTCACACTATTTCCATATCAATTCTTTGAACATATTCTCCGTTGATTAGGTAATGAAACTAATATGATGTACCCATATTAGCCCAATAACTGGCCCGTGGAATTTGACGGGTTCTTCAAAAGGAAGGTGTACATTTGGCTCATTTCATTCCTATAAAAAGTTTTGATACGGCGTTTTTGGAGTAAATGGAGCGAGGTGCTCTTAACAGAGGCTGCTGTGCCCCTGCCCCTCATTTTAAGCTTAACATGTTGCATGTTATTAATACTGTTGAAAAAAGTCCCCTTGCTTACCTCACTTCTATTTCCAGCACGTTGGGGTTTTCCTTCAGCACTGTTACCAAGCAGAGAATGCAATTTGCAGAGAAATCATTGTTGCTGAGGCTAAGATAGAAAGTAATTTTAAAAAGTTTGAAAATTAGCACATTAAATTTCTCAAGACATCAATGCCGAAATACCAACTGACCCGGTAAATGGTGCTCACTAATGAATATGTGGCACCTAAATGATCTTGGTTTGATGAAAATTGTATCCTTTAACCTAAATTACTCTTTCCTTAGAATATTCCCCGTTTCACAGTTGTTGGCTCCGTCTCATTCATTGGGGATGCTACTCACACCGTCATCCTTCTACGGGGATCTTAGTGACGTGTAATGTGACACTGATAGCTTTATATGACAAAGTGAAGAAAATATTTATTTATGTCATACCATCTAAACCTCAAATGGAAACTTTTCAATATGTGTATTGACATTTTGCCTGCAAATCTTCTCAGCCATTTATGTAATTCAACCTACAACTGGTATTGTGTACACAATATGTTGGCTTATTGGTGAAGGCAGAGCTGTAGATGTTGTGTACATGGACTTCAGTAAGGCGTTTAACAAGGTTCTGCATGGTAGGCTGCTCTGGAAGGTTAGATCACATGGGATCCAAGGAGAGATAGCTGAATGGAAAGCAAATTGGCTCCATGGAAGGAAGCATAGGGTAATGGTGGAAGGTTGCTTCTCAGACTGGATGCCTGTGACTAGTGGTGTGCCTCAGGGTTCGGTGCTGGGCCCGTTACTATTTATCATCTACATCAATGATTTGGATGAGAACATACAGGGTGAGATTAGCAAGTTTGCTGATGATACAAAAGTTAGTGGTTTTGCAGATAGTGAAGATGGTTGTGAACGATTGCAGCAGGATCTGGATCGATTGGCCAGGTGGGCGGAGGAATGATTGATGGAATTTAATACAGAGAAGTGTGAGGTGTTGCATTTTGGGACGTCGAACAAGAGCAGGACCTACACAGTAAATGGTTGACCTCTGGATAGTGTTGTAGAGCAGAGGGATCTAGGAGTACAGGTGCATGGTTCCTTGAAGGTCGAGTCGCAGGTTGATAAGGTGGTGAAAAAGGCTTTTGGCACTTTGGCCTTCATCAGTCAGAGTATTGAGTATCAAAGTTGGGAGGTCATGTTGCAGTTGTATAAGATGTTGGTGAGACCCCATTTAGAATATAGTGTTCAGTTCTGAGCACCATGTTATAGGAAAGATATTGTCAAGCTTGAAAGGGTTCAGAAAAAAATTATGAGGATGTTGCCAGGACTAGAGGGTACGAGCTATAGGGAGAGGTTGAGGAGGCTGGGTCTCTATTCCATGGAGCGCAGGAGGATAAGGGGTGATCTTATAGAGGTATACAAAATAATGAGAGGAATAGATCGGGTAGATGCACAGAGTCTTTTGACCAGATTAGGGGAATCGAGGACTAGAGGACATAGGTTCAAGGTGAAGGGGAAAAGATTTAATAGGAATCCGAGAGGTAACTTTTTCACACAAAGAGTGGGAGGTATATGAAACAAGCTGCCAGAGGAGGTAGTTGAGGCTGGGACTATCCCATCATTTAAGAAACAGTTTAATGGGATAGTCCCAGCCTCATCATGGATAGGACAGGTTTGGAGGGATATGGACCAAGCGCAGGCAAGTGAGACTAGTGTAGCTGGGACATTGTTGGCCAGTGTGGGCGAGTTAGGCCGAAGGGCCTGTTTCCACACTATATCACTCTATGACTGTATAACTAATTCACCGTGAGTTGCATGAACACCTAACTATTAACAACAAATGATTTGCAGACTTACTTAATTAATTTAGAAATACGAAACTCTGGAAGGAATTCAACAAGTTTTCTTAAGCTGTTGTCCTTCAATTCGTTGCGAGACAAACTAAAGAAAAACATAGGAAGTTGATATTTCTAAGTGAAAATTCATCAAGACGCTGTATACTTACAGATGCAGCCTCATCAAGACCCCATACGTCTAGCCACAGGCGCTGGACTCTCTACAGCTTTCAGTTGCCAATGTGCCCACTTTGCGGCAGTCAAAGCTCTGCCTTGTCCTACAATCCCAGCAGTGGCCACCTCAACTGGAGCATGCACATTGGGGGAATAGTGAAAGGCAGGCAAGGACCTTGGGCATTTGTCAGAGGGAGTTCCTTGTTCTGATAAGCGATATAGTTTAAAATATCTCAATGTCTATTCAATACAGAAAGTATTTTGTTTTCCATTCCCATCTAACATAGATAGAGGCCATTCAGTACCTCAAGTCTATGCCAACTTACATTGCCCCATTATTCCCATCAAATCCCTCTGCCTAGATTCTACCATTCACCTGCACACCTACAACATCTACCATGGCCAATAAACCTACCAATTTGCATGTCTTTGCGATGTGGCAGGAAACCAGAGTATTGAGGGATTGCTTGAAAAATACAGCATGGAAATAGGCCCTTCCACCCACCGTGTCCATGGCAACCATCGATCATCTCTTCACACTAGTTCTAGGTTATCCCACTTTCGTATCCACTCGTTACACACAAGGAGTAATTTACAGAGACCAATTACCTACAAACCCGGATATCTTTGGGATGTAGGAGGAAATTGGAGCACCCGGAGGAAACCCATGGGAACACAGGATGAACGTGCAAACTCCACACAGACAGCGTCTGAGGTCAGCATCAAACTAGGGTCTCGGGCGCTGTGAGGCAACAGCTTCACAAGTTGTGCTTAGAAATTTATATTATCTTTTCAAAAGTACTCCCAACTCTTTCTCTAGTTGAATCAAGGGATACGGGGAAAAACCAGGAACGGGGTATGGATTTTAGATGATCAGCCATGATCATATTAAATGGCAGTGCTGGCTCGAAGGGCCGAACGGCCTACTCCTGCACCTATTTTTCTGTTTCTATTTCTATGTTTGTAAAATCAATTTTATGGTGTAAGTGAGCAAATTAATGATATATTCACAAGGTGATTTCTACAAAAGCAGACAATAAATGTGCACCTGATCATGTCTCTAGTGTGTTGTGAGTTCCTGGGGGAAAACGCACACAATCACCGGGGAACGTGTAACCTCCATACCGACAACATTGTTGAACGCAGGCCACTGGAGTTTTGAGGCAGCATTTCTACTCAGTGTGCTACTGAATCACCCTTACAACAAACTGGAGACATCTCTGGCTGCAAAGAGATCCTGCAATCTAGCTTCCTAATCTTCAAAAAAGAGGACCAGGAGAAATGAACACTTGATCACATGTCTACAGTACTAATACTGACTTATAATACTGTTAAATTCTAAACTGACGTGCAGTGACAGGCTTTGACAGGGTGACTTCTCAGAACTGTTTTAAGTGAAGAATTAATGTGAATAGCTGTGGAGAATCGATTCCATCTGACTGGGCTAATCCAAAATAAATTGTTTGCATTCTTTGTGTCCAAGGAGACTGAATTGGCATTAGGAAGTTAGCTGTTTCTTGTTTGAACTACACAACATCATTCTTACAAGTACACTAAGTGCAGTACGTATATACCCCTTGAGATCCTCCAGCAGTTTGTGCTTTGCTCTAGACTCCAAGATCTACAATGTCCCATTGGGGAGGAAGGGTTCTGACCCGAAACGTCATCTATTATTTTTCTCCAAAGATGCTGCCTGACCGGCTGAGTTACTCCACCATTTTATGCCTATATATTTGGTTGGATTCCTCTTCCTGCAAAATGTCACATTCCAGCTCTTTGAAGATTGCCAGTAGCTCAGGCAATGTGGACGTTCTGTCAATGTGGATATTCTTGGTTTATAAATCAATGAACCTTCCTTCAACATCTCCCCTTTGATAACATCATTCATTTGAAAACCTGAACAACCACAGATGCTGAAAATCTGATACAAAACTGAAACATGGGCAATACTCAGCAAGCTGGAAGCAACTGAGAGAAACACCTCTGAAGAAAGGTCTTTACCCTGAAAGGTTAACTCTGCTTCTCATTCTAAAGATGCTCCACTTAGTGCCTTGCCTGATCCTTATTCCTCATCAACAGAGCACATTATCACAAACACATTGCTGTTTGTGGGAGTTTGCTATGTGCAAATTGGCTGCCAAATTTTCTACATTGTCCCCGTGACTCACTTCAAAGTTTTATATCGTCTGGAAACAATTTTCGAAGTGGAACGTGAAAGGAGCTATAAATACACCTTTTACTCAGAAGAAAAATGAACCGTTGTGAATCAAAGACGCAACTGCAGAGAGTAAGAGGAAGTCTGAAGGGGTGTTTGGAACCGTTGAGAGAAATAGATTGACCTTCAATTTAATTCTGCTCTTCTCTGCACAATTTGTTTGTTGCAGTTGGTTTGTACATCTGAGGGCAAGTGAGCCTTGTACAGGGCCCTAGTGAGACCACACCTGGAGTATTGTGTGCAGTTTTGGTCCCCTAATCTGAGGAATGACATTCTTGCTATTGAGGGAGTGCAGCGTAGGTTTACAAGGTTAATTCCCGGGATGGCGGGACTGTCATATGCTGAGAGAATGGAGCAGCTGGGCTTGTACACTCTGGAGTTTAGAAGGATGAGAGGGGTTCTTATTGAAACATATAAGATTGTTAAGGGTTTGGACACGCTAGAGGCAGGAAACATGTTCCCGATGTTGGGGGAAGTCCAGAAACAGGGGGGGTAAGAATAAGGGGCAAGCCATTTAGAACGGAGACGAGGAAACACTTTTTGTGAGTCTGTGGAATTCTCTGCCTCAGAGGGTGGTGGAGGCTGGTTCTCTAGATACTTTCAAGAGAGAGCTAGATAGGGCTCTTAAAGATCGCGGGCAAGGGATATGGGGAGAAGGCAGGAACGGGGTACAGATTGTGGATGATCAGCCATGATCACATTGAATGGCGGTGCTGGCTCGAAGGGCCGAATGGCCTACTCCTGAACCTATTGTCTATTGTCAATGCACTACAAATAAGTTGTTAGACTTACTCGAGAGATGCCAGCTGAGGACCATGTTGCAAGATTGTGCAGAGAGTGTGCACATGTTTCTCTGTTAATTCGCACTTCACAAGACTGCAAAAGAAGAAAAACATCAGCTCATGCATGTTGAACAGCAACGATCCTACAAACCTTTTAAACAATTCTTATTGCCCCACCCCCTCAAAACCAGATGATGCACGGTTCTCCTTTTATAGACACAAAAAGCTGGAGTAACTCAGCCGGACAGGCAGCATCTCTGGAGAGGAGGAATGGGTGACTTGAGGAAGGGTCTCGACCCGAAACGTAACCCATTCCTTCTCTCCAGAGATGCTGGCTGTCCCGCTGAGTTACTCCAGATTTTTGTGTCATCTTCGGTTTAAACTAGCATCTGTAATTCCTTCCGACACAGCCTCTCCGTTTAGTTAGGAGGTTGTGAATTTAAGTCCTTGTTCAGTGATATAATCAATGCCGAATCTCTGTGACACTGTTGAGGGATTGCTGGGCTGTCAAGTGAGATATGAAATCAGGTGAGATATTTAATCTCAGGTAGATATAAATAATTGCATTTATTAAAAAGTATATCCCAGCTAATATTTATCCCTCAATTAACATCATGAATGAAACAGGTTACATGATCAATAACACAATGCTATCTGAGTGATTCGGTTTCAATATTCCCTGCGTTATAACAGTAACTGCATTCCAAAATATCTGATAGGTTCTACTGCAACCACATTGATTTCACTTTAAAGAGGCACTGTTTGGCATTAGTTGCTATGATGCACAGGAAACTGGGTCAAAAGTACAGGGCAGTCTACACACATGCAGTACAAAGATGGTGTGCTACTGCACAAAGCCAACACCACATCCTTTCTCTGAATCTGTCTAATTCACCAATGTCTGTTTTTCTCAGATAATATTTTGGTATAGATTAGTACCATGACTGGCGTGGACGTGGTGGGCCGAAGGGCCTGTTTCCACGCTGCATGTCGCTCTGATGCTGTTTCACAGCATGCCCTATCATTTGTCAGAGCAGGAGATGGGAATTATTCAATGGAATGGTCATCGCTGTGACATCTCAATAGTTGAGGCCTGGTTCTTTGTATTTATCATGCTATCATCAATTGGCAACGTGCCCAACTCCTGACAGAGAACAGGCGACTTTCCCCTCCTGCCGTTACCCTACCCCCTCGTTTGGAGGTTCTGTCACACATCGGATGTAAGCAGCTGTCATGGGCTTGTCTGTGCCATTGGTGATTGTTGATAATGACCATTATCTGATGACGGCTGGGAAAACATTCAGAAGCTGCAGCTTGGACTTCCTATTGCCACCCACTTGTTTACTCTCCTGCCTCCTCTGAATAGTTGCGCACACAATTGGGAAACAAAAAGTGCTGGAAAGTCCCTGTGCTGAGAATAAAAACAAAACAGTTTCTTCCATTTTCAATTAGATATTTTCCACCCTTCTGGAATTGTGCCCGTATGCAAAAGCCTCCGAGCGCTAACAATAGGGTATTCACCAGTTTTGTTTAATGGCAGCAGGTACCATGTAATGAATGAAGCTGACTAACTAATTGACTGTCATTCTCATCCCATAGATTACTAGTTTCCAATTCTGCTAATGGATTTACACAGAGAAAGCAGCTTCACAATGCCCGGACTCTGGTTCCATGGCAATCAATGCAATGGTACTGTATTTCAGTGTGAGTTATATTGTTACTCTAGCCCATGCAAACAACTGCACTCACACATTCAGGAACTCCTGCATGCCGTGTTGATTTGGACTGATGTTACCCATGATGGAACACATCGAAGGTACACAAAAATGCTGGAGAAACTCAGCAGGTGCAGCAGCATCTATGGAGCGAAGAAAATAGGCAACGTTTCGGGCCGAAACCCTTCTTCAGACCCGAAACGTTGCCTATTTCCTTCGCTCCATAGATGCTGCTGCACCCGCTGAGTTTCTCTAGCATTTTTGTGTACCTTCGATTTTCCAGCATCTGCAGTTCCTACTTAAACACATGGAACACATCCACTTTTATTCACATTGAAATGTCAAAACCACTTCAGGAAATGGCAGCAAATAATAGATGTGTCCTTGTATCGCAAGGGCAGAAAAGAGGAAAGAGTATTTTTTAAGTATTTCGTGCCTTTCACGCTCATTGTTGCCACAGAATGCACTGTGCCTATGAACTGAACTCTCAAGCCTCATTCTGTGGCTTGTGTGCGCTGCCGATGCTGCTGTAGTTCAGGCTTCATATAATCAAGGCATCACTGAAATTCAAGGGTTTAACATCACCATTATAAGCTCCCGAGAGTAATGTAGTTAGTAGATGCAAAGGCACTATTTAAAACAGAAGATGTGTATGTTCAGATTGATATGTCCAGCTAGAATTGGAAACAAAATACTGGAGAGAATGAGTACATCTAGAGGGATCTGCTTAAGTTCACTGTAGCCTTCCTGGGAACACTGTACAAGGCCAATGGTGGACAGACTGAAGATAGACACAAATTGCTGGAGTTACTCAGCGGGTCAGGCAGCATCTCTTGAGAGAAAGGATGGGTGACATTTCGGGTCGTAACCCTTCTTCGGACTGGACCGGACAGACCAAAGTGAGAGTGGGATGGAAATATTTTGCAAAGTGGTCATTCAATCTGAAATTGATTTCCCTAATATAGAAAAGGCCACATCCGAAGCATCGAATGCAATATGTTAAACTGCTTGTGCAAAAATGAATTAATCATTCACCAGGAAAGAATCCTTGGGTGCCTGGATGGTTTTTAAGGCAGCTTTATTCATTGATAAAAAACCATGTTAGTTGTACTTTGTGTTGGCAGATGCAGTAGTTGCGTCAGCTCCTACTAAAATAAAACTCACCCTTCATTGTCAGTGATATCCCACCTGCTGCAAATCAAAACATTTGTCCTACAACAGCAGTTTGTAAAGGAAGTGATTGCAGTGTGAAAGAACACACAGAGGCTAGCATGAAGGATGAGAATACAGCTGAGCAGATTTGCAGAAATAGTTGGCCATTTTCTGCAGGTATATAGATTCCAGGTCAAGAAGAAGGCAATCACAATTCAAAACGTGAATTAAATGCAAGTTAGTAACTCACAGATCTTATACACACACACACACACAATGGTCTGATTGTTTTCTTTTACATAGACACATGAACGAAAATGGGCCAAATACAGGAAGTGGCCCCAGTGTTGCAACTTGGACAGCATGGTCATGCCGTGGTTAATTCCCGGGATGGCGGGACTGTCATATACTGAGAGAATGGAGCGGCTGGGCTTGTACACTCTGGAGTTTAGAAGGATGAGAGGGAATCTCATTGAAACATATAAGATTGTTAAGGGTTTGGACACGCTAGAGGCAGGAAACATGTTCCCGATGTTGGGGGAGTACAGAACCAGGGGCCACAGTTTAAGAATAAGGAGTAAGCCATTTAGAACAGAGACGAGGAAACACTTTTTCTCACAGAGAGTGGTGAGTCTGTGGAATTCTCTGCCTCAGTGGGCGGTGGAGGCAGGTTCACTGGATGCTTTCAAGAGAGAGCTAGATAGGGCTCTTAAAAATAGCGGAGTCAGGGGATATGGGGAGAAGGCAGGAACGGGGTATTGATTGGGGATGATCAGCCATGATCACATTGAATGGCGGTGCTGGCTCGAAGGGCCAAATGGCCTACTCCTGCACCTATTGTCTATTGTCAATGTGGACCAAAGGGCTTGTTTCTGTGCTTAATAGCTCTATGATTCCATGCAACTCTTCTTATCACATGCAAGCAATCCATTATACACACTAATATAGCCTATGCTGAGAAATGACAGGCAAGTTGAACAGTGTGAACAATTGATTCAGTAGCATTGGAACTTCCAATCTGATCACGTCTTGCAACCTTACACCAAGGATTTTGGACCCAAAGTGTTCCGATAACATACAAAGAACTGATAGTGTGCATACAATTGGAACATTTCAAAAGGCATGGTCTTAGCATGCAGATAAGTTCAAACATCAGCTGTTTCTTCCTGGTTGGCATCTGATCCAAAGCCATGGGTGTACATATTATTACCTGTCAGAGCCAATCTTTCAAGCTTTCAGTCAGAGGTAGTGGAAGGGACCAATGAAGGGCATTCAGCACAAACTGTGTCTTACCTGGCCTGGAAGTTTTGGGCTAATACCAACTGGCTCAAATGGAACCCGCCTGTGGGCACCACAAATTCCTGGCAACAAGTCTAGAACAACCTGCAATGCTTGACTGCAGTGATACCACAATGACTCCCCTTTTCCCCCTACCTTACAACTGCATCACAGTATGGTATGGCAACTGCTCTGTCTCCGACCGGAAGGCATTGCAGAGGGTGGTGAAAATTGCCCAACGCATCACCGGTTCCTCGCTCCCCTCCATTGAGTCTGTCCAAAGCAAGCGTTGTCTGCGGAGGGCGCTCAGCATCGCCAAGGACTGCTCTCACCCCAACCATGGACTGTTTACCCTCCTACCATCCGGGAGGCGCTACAGGTCTCTCCGTTGCCGAACCAGCAGGTCCAGGAACAGCTTCTTCCCGGCGGCTGTCACTCTACTCAACAACGTACCTCGGTGACTGCCAATCACCCCCCCACCCCCCGGACACTTATTATCACTTATTATTATTTATTTAAATCATTTGCTATGTCGCTCTTCCAGGGAGATGCTAAATGCATTTCGTTGTCTCTGTACTGTACACTGACAATGACAATTAAAATTGAATCTGAATCTGAATCTTCACACTGGTATTGCTATGATCTTAGTACGGATCCTTTCCCTTCCTGTTTAACACTCACCACTGTAGCTGATTGTAGTCAGTGCTGCAATCATTCTAAAATAGTTGAGCTGGCACTGGGCAACATTCCTTACAGTCTGCATGCATTGAGAAAGATGAAGTACCAGGATATAACCCTTTGTTAAATGCAACCCATTACCTGAGATTGCTTAGAACTGTCTCTTGACTGCCTTCGGGTTCCACTGGAGACACAGATTTGGGAGGCCTGTGAAGTCAAAATAAAATGAAGGAAGCATTTCTGAAACTCTGGGGCCAACAGAACAAATTTTCTAGCACTTTAAAAACGACAAATTTAATTTGAAATACCTGTCCATTGGGATGGGTGTTGAGTCCGTTAAAAATCGAATTGTTGCCATAAAACCACCGTCACTAGGGAAAAAATCAATTTATAGATTAGTTTCAATTCATCACTTTTACTTCAGTAACTCCCTGCCATTTATTGACATTAATTGGGCCATGATACACCAAAGTACTTCCAATTAAGAATAGCTGCTAAAGTTAAAGTTATCCCACAACTGCGACAAGGAGTATACAATTAATGCTGGTCTTCAGCTGATGTACTACTGCCGTTCCATTACAGAACAGTGGTTAAGGATGGGGTTAGTTTACCTAGGACTACAATGAAGGGATCTCAAGCTGACCCTGGCATCTCAGCCTTGACCATACACCCAGAGACCATGCATAGCAGTCAACGGCAGATAATTCCAGAGATGTGGACAGTCTGAGCAAAATTAATCTCATTGCTAAATTGCTGCTGATCTTCTACTGAGACTGGTTCTGGTTCCAGACTCATCAGCCCCAAGAAATGTTGCATTTAGCCTGCCAATGCCTTTGAAAGTCTCATAAGCATCAATCATATAACCGTTCTCTTTTCCATCCCCATTTATTACTCGTCCAACCTGCTCAAGTTCTCCTCAACCGACAAAGCCCACATTGCTAGAATCAACCTAGTGAATTCACATTGCACCATCTCAAAATGTTTCCTTTAGATTGGAGATCAGATGCAGTCTGTACAAATACATAAGACTTTCACTCCTTGTTCTCAAGGCCCCCAGTAATAAAGGCCCTGTCTAGTCACAGCAAGGACAATGGTTAGTTCCCAAACACAACTTGTTATAGGATAAAAGGACATAGAGTGGTGGAGTAATTCAGCGGGTCAAGGAGTATCTTTGGAGAACATAGATAGGTAGCATTTCGGGTCAGACCCCCTCTTCAGATGAGTCCATTCAGTTCAAACAAGAATTTTGGAGAATATTAACGCCTTTAGTTGCAGTGCGAGTACTTAATAATTTAACTACAACTTTAAAAGAGTCTAGTTATTCCCAACTACAGAGGACTATGCTCACAATGTCTTGCTTATGCCCCTGTCCCACTTAGGAAACCTGAACGGAAACCTCTGGAGACCTTGTGGAAAACCCCACCCAAGGTTTCCGTGCGGTTCCCGGAGGGTGCTGGAGGTTGCAGGTAGTGGAAGCACGTAGGGAGACTGACAAAAACCTCCGGGAACCGCACGGAAACCTTGGGTGGGGCACAAAGTCTCCAGAGGTTTCCGTTCATGTTTCCTAAGTGGGACAGGGGCATTAGCCTCCCCAGCAACACACTAGTTTCCTAAACCAGTATATAAATGTAACTCCAGCACCTCAGTAATTCAGGCCTCGACATGACAGCCTCCTTGTCCCTTGGAACTGAACATATTGTTCAGCACAATGAAAGACACAAAGTGCTGGAATAACTCAGCGGGTCAGGCAGCATCTCTGGGGAACATGGACGGTGATATTTCGGGTCGGGATTCTGAGTCTCTTTGTTAAACCAGTATCTGCAGTTCCTTTTGCCTCCCTATTGTTCAGCACCACATACCCAACGCTGATATGAAGTTACGTAACTATAAATTAACTTTAAAATGAGTATCCAGAACAACAGTATAATCTGTAACAACCATGTATTTTACATTAATCAGAGAAGTAGCAGATTATTTTTGTCAAAGAGGGCGCAGCAGCGGTAGAGTTGCTGCCTGAGTTATGCCCCTGTCCCACTTAGGAAATCTGTACAGAAACCTCTGGAGACTTTGCGCCCCACCCAAGGTTTCTGTGCGGTTCCCGGAGGTTGCAGGTGGTTGCCGGAGGTTGCAGGTAGTGGAAGCAGGTAGGGAGACTGACAAAAACCTCCGGGAACCGCACGGAAACCTTGGGTGGGGCGCAAAGTCTCCAGAGGTTTCCGTTCAGGTTTCCTAAGTGGGACAGGGGCATTACAGCACTTGCAGCGCCGGAGACCCGGGTTTGATCCTGACTACAGGTGCTGTCTGTACGGAGTTTGTATGTTCTCCCCGTGACCTGCGTGGGTTTTCCCGAGATTTTTGGTTTCCTCCCACACTCCAAGACTTACAGCTTTGTAGGCTAACTGGCTTGATATTAGTGTCAATTGTCCCTAGTGTGCGTAGGGTAGTGTTAATGTGCGAGGATCGCTGGTCGGTGCGGACTCGGTGGGCCGAAGGAAGTGTTTCCGCACTGGTTCCCTAAACTAAACTAAACAACTCGTCCCTTCCCAACCAAGCCACCCCATCCCCAGGTACTTTCCCCTGCAACCGCAGGAGATGCAACACCTGACCCTATACCTCCCCCCTCGAATCCATCCAAGGACCCCGACAGTCTTTTCAGATGAGGCAGAGGTTCACTTACACCTCCTCCAACCTCATCTACTGTTCCAGGTATAGACTCCTATATATCGGCGAGACCAAGAGCATGTTGAACACCTCCACTCAGTCCGCCTAAACCTACCTCATCTCCCGGTTGCTAAACTCCCCTTCCCATCCCACACTGACATTTCTGTCCTGGGCCTCCTCCATTGTCAGAGTGAGGCCCAGTGCAAATTGGAGGAACAGCAACTAATATTTCGCTTGGGCAGCTTACACCCCAACGGTATGAACATTGACTTTTCTAACTTCAAGTAACCCTTGCTTTCAGTCTCTCTCCATCCCCTCTCCTTCCCATTTCTCCAACCAGTCTTACTGTCTCCGACTTACCTGCAAACTAACAATGATCTATTCTACATTTGCCTTGATCTCCATTCCCTTTGTCCTGTTTTCACACCTTAAACTTCCTTATCTATAGGCTTCCTTATCTGTGTACCTCCCACTCCCCTGACATCAGTCTGAAGAAGGGTCTTGACCCGAAACGTCACCCATTCCTTCACTCCAGAGACACTGCCGGTCCCGCTGAATTACCCCGGCATTTTGTGTCTATCTTCAATTTAAACTAAAACCTCCCCTACCTGACTTGGATATCCAGGACGTTGGAGCAGGTCCTTAAAACATTTGCAATATGAAGAACACCCTCAATGCTGGAGTTATTGTAACCCAACCTGCAATAAAAGAAGCAGTTAAGCTACAACTTCAGAGTTGATATTTGTTACAAACGTATAAAAACAGTAGTGGAGGAGCAAATGATCCACTAAGACTCTCTACTAAATTGATAATTTCACATGCATATGCTCACGGACACACTTGTGCATTCTCACATTCACTTGCGCACGTACCTACACATGCACCAACTCACACACACAAATATTCATACACAGGCACGTACACGCCCTCACTCCCTACTGGGGGAAGTAATAAACAATAAATAAAGTTGAATTTAGGAAAGGTACAACCACTTGATTGTAGTTATTCAAATTCTAGGGGACCATAGTGATTGGAAGACACATCTCCCATTGTTATTAGGCAGAAAAATGGAGGCAGGTCAAACTGCAACACAACCAACAGGAAATATCAAAAGCAAAATACAGAATCTGCTCAGAATCTGACATAAGATCATGAAATGCTGGAAATACTCTGCAGCCTGAGGGTCAGAAAGAGATGGAAAACTAATAGAGTCGTAGAGTGATACAGTGTGGAAACAGGTCCTTCTGCCCAACTTGCCCACACCAGCCAACATGCCCCAGCCACACAAGTCCCACCTGCCTACGCTTGGTCCATATCCCTCCAAACTTGTCGTATCCATGTACCAATATTTCAAATTACACCTTGATTTGAAATGTTAGCTACATTGATGCTAAGAGACCTGCTGATCATTTCCAGCTTTTATGTTCACAAAGAAAGTGCTTTGAAATTTGGGTCCAGAGGAGGTTTATGTGCATGTGGGGGGATCTCATTGAAACGTACCAAATAGTGAAAGGCCTGATGTGAGGAGGATGTTTCCAGTAGTAGGAGAGTCTAGGACCAGAGGCCATAGCCTCAGAATAAAAGGATGTACCTTTAGAAAGGAGATAAGGAGGCATTTCTTTAGCTAGAGGGTTTTTATGTTAAAGCTATTTATTATTGTTATGTTTGTATTCTTTCTTATGTGCTGCATTGGCAAAAGGAATTTCACTACATCTAGGTGTATGTGACAATAAATCAACCTTTGAACCTTTGAATCAGTGGAATTCATTAACACAAACTGCTGTGGAAGCCAAGTAAATGGTTATTTTTAAGGCAGAGATTGACAGAGTCTTGCTTAGTACGGGAGTTAAGGGGAAAAGACGGGAGAATGGAGTTGAGAGGGAAAGATAGATCAGCCATGATGGAATGGCAGAGTAGACTTGATGGGCCGAATGGCCTAATTCTGCTCCTCTAAATCATCAACTTATGAACCCCAGAGGGTTGACCATCTTCTTCACTGTCTGCAACGCAATTAAAAAAATGTAAACGAGTGAGAGAGGGGTGGGCCACCCTCCTTGTCACCTCTTTATGTCGACTATCTCCCCTCTGCTCTTTAGTCCTGATGAAGACGCATTGATCCAGCAAATGAGAAAAAGTGGGTCTTCGTTGCCAATAAAACATGAACTTTGTGGGATCTTTCCAGATGGTCTTGACAGATGGCGCAGCGGTAGAGTTGCTGCCTTACAGCGTCAGAGACCCGGTTCAATCCTGACTACTGGTGCTGTCTGCACGGAGTCTGTACGTTCTCCCCTTGACCGCGTGGGCTTTCCCCCAGCCCTCCGGTTTCCCCCCCACACTCCAAAGACCACCAAGTTGGCAGGTTTCCCGCTGCACTTTGTTTTCCCCACCCAGGTGGCCGGATGGATGAGTTATGACAGCTTCATTCACCCACATGTAACGTGCAATCTTGAAAATGCCACTTACTCGACTTTTCTCAGGTTTCTCATTTCAGGAAGCACGTTAACGATCGCCTCTATCCCTGCTTCCTCCAGCTCATTATCATGCAAGCTGGAATTAAACAGAAGTAGGCAAGGGTGAGCACAATGGTGCCAAGCAGACTAAAGTTGAATAACTTGGTGTATTTGAGATACTCGCTTTATTTCTTCCAACTGCTGGCAGAACTGTAGTGCAGAAGACAAGAGGCTTGCTCCCTTCACACCAATGTTGCAAGATGTAAGGCTGGAATCACAAGTTTATTTTCCATTAGTACCTTCAAATTAAAGCTATAGTTTTGACCAAAGGTGACACCACTGCAATGGATAGATACTTTACTTTAGAAACTTCTATGTGAAGCAGGCACTGAACATTAGGCTCCATGGGACACCACCACAAAGTAAGCTTCACAAGCACTGCAGTTTCTGAATGCATGCCAACAAGATCCATGCATGGATTGAATGCAGTTCGTGGCCAATGCACTTGAACAGGCTCAAGCATGCGCAAGTGCTTCAAATGCATTAAGGCATGCAAACCACAGACTTCATGGAATTTGCAACAAGTTTCCAATTTTCCTTTACATTTGATGTTTATCAAGTACACAAAAGCATATGCCTAGAAATTGGATTGCACCCACTTTTGGCACACTAAATGTGTGTTCAGGTTAGCGCTAATGCTAAATGACAGGTTAAATTGGGCCACCCTTGCTATAGGACATCATTGTCAAGCTTTTAAGGAGACAGTAAAACCAAGTATTCCCTTTTCATAAGTGCTGATGCTTATTAGACGGAGAGCAGCGATGACAATTGTATGGTGAAACGGCAGATAAGGAGTGAGAAGGGAGGGGAATGCTGGATAGCAAGTAGCTCCTAGGTCTTGGGAGGGCATCTCATCCCAAAGACAGAGCTTGTGATCTTGTGCCCTCACAGACCAAAGGATCTGTAAACTGCAGACAGCAGTCCACAGATGCAACAACCTGCTGTGATATTTTATGGAAATAAATATTACAGGGAAACATTTTCCACACATAAACTCAAAATAGCCAGGTGAATGAATGCCAAATGACATGCTCTCCACTACATTCAGTGTAATGTACACCTTGTTGAACTATGATCTAACTTCTGCGGTTAAGCAAATCATCCGTGCTTGGTAATTTGATTGGTAATAAGGAAATAAAATGAAGTGCTCAATCCAGTTCACTGAAAGGCTGTACTTCCTTTGGAAACACATGCAAATGTGCCCAAAAGCACGTGATATGTTACTAAGGCATAAAATATGGGTGCATATTGATGTCATCTACTCCCATATCCAAGCTGCAGTTCTATGCAATCCAATTTCTTTGTCAACAATTATAAAATGATAATGTTAGTCAATTCTTACATTAGCTTCTTCAAGCCGCTGATTTGGGGAATAACTTCAGATAAAGTTTGAGCAAATTTGTCTCCATATTTTCTGCATTTGAACCTACAATTGAAAAGATATTTTAATACATTTTTGTACAGGTTTATAAATACATACAATATTATCCTCCGAACTTGATACAATCACAGAATTTGCTGTTCCTCACTGGAATGCCAAGGATAAAAATTTAGGAAAGCACATTCTTCACCGGTTCACCCTAGACACAGGTGGACACAACTGTTGGATCGGGCAAGGTGGTGGGATGGATGGGTGGGGACGCAGTGGTTGATGAGAAAGGAGTAGAGAGGAATTACTCGACTCGTATGGTTCAGGTTGAGATTTCAGATCACGTATGTTTTAAATATGAATAGTAATTTCCTTACAGATAGTAGCTTTGTGACATGTACTTAAAACAGACGTATAATATCATAAGGAATCTAGCAGATGAAGGATGAAATCAGACTGTCAGTGCACCAAGGCTGTCTGGGAGGCTGGAGTTAATGAGCGCCTTCACCAGTCTCTCAAAGTATTTCATGATGATGGATGCCAGAGTCACTAGGCAGCAGTCACTAAGGCATGCTACCTTGCTTTTCTTTGGCACCAGTATGATAGTGGTCTACATAAAGCAGGTGGGTACATCAGAATGGAGTAGAGAGAGGTTGAAGATGTTTGTGAATACACATGCCCGCTGATCCACACAGGCCCTGAGGGCACGGCTGGGGACTCGATCCAGGCCAGTTGTTTTTCACGGGTTCACTCTCAGGAAGGCTGATCTGACACCTGTGACAGTGACCATTGGTACAGGCACATCCGAAGCTATTGCCACAGATAACATCATTCCACCAACCCTCTGTTCAAAGCGAGCATAGTTTCATTGACCTGGTCGTGAGGGCCACCAAGTGGCCAGCAATACTGACCAACTTCACTTTGTAGCCCATTATAGCATGCAAGCCACACCAGAATTGACGACTGTATATCTTGCATAGAGTTTGGCCTGAGGCAGCTCTCAGGACTCCATCAATCCTGGTCTTAGCAGACCAATAGCAAAAAAGTTACAAAGTGCTGGAGTAACTTGGTGAGCCAGGTAATATCCATGAAGAACAAAGATAGTGATGTTTCAGGTCAGGGCCCTTCTCCAGACTCAAGACTCTGAAGAACAGTCCTGACCCGAAACCCATGTTTTCCAGGGATGTTGCCTGACCTACTCCAGAACTTTGTGTCTTTTTTTTTCCGAAGCAGCATCTGCAGTTCCTTGTTTCTACCATAAAACAGAAATCCATGTTGTCCAGAAATCTTGCCTTCTTCTTTCTTCCTTGCATACCATTTATCTGCCCAAAGATCCAGCTATTCTCAATGCCGTGAGCTGTAGTGTGGCTGAAATGCTCTTATGTTGTTGTGAAGCAACTCGTTCAACAACACCGGAATTAGGCAGCAGAGAGAGGAAAGTGATGGGCATGGCATGCTATTGTTCTGGCATGGCATGCTAGCTGGTGTTCTGCCCAGTGACTCTTTGAAAGAAAAATTAACGGTAATTTCCTTAAAGATAGTAGCTTTGTGAAATGTACCTAAAAAATCAATATAAACCAAAAATGAAAAGGTAAAAAGTTAAAGATGGGAGGGAGTAAATTTCATATGACGTTATACCACAAATAGCAACTATTGGGTTGGAGAGCAAGTAAAATGTGGGGACATTCCAACTAAATGCGAACCCCAGTCTGTTAGGCTAATATTATGCAGCAGGTTTTCGCTTTAAAAGTTTCATTTTGTTTTGAGTAAAGACTTCTAAAGTTTACCAGGGCCTGCTGTCTCCTGCCCTTCCTAGCTCTCCCTCAGCCCTCGGGCTCCTCCTCCTCCTTTTTCCTTTCTTCTCCCCGCCCCCCCCATCCACCATCAGTCTAAATAAGGGTTTTGGCCTGAAACGTTGTCTATTTCCTTCGCTCCATAGATGCTGTTGCACCCGCAGAGTTTCTCCAGCATTTTTGTGTACCTAAAGTTTACTGATCACTGACCTGCTGTACATAACGGAGAGTTGGACCACCTACAGTTGGCACTTCAAAGCATTGGAGAAGTATCACCAATACAGTGTCTGCAAAATCCTCCAAATCCATAGGCAGGATCAACAAACCAATGTCAACAACTTCCCACAAGCCAACACCGCCAGCATTGAGGCCTTAAGCATACCCGGCCTATTTCATCGGATAGACCAACAGACACAATACTCATCCAGAAAGATGTCAATAGAGAAGAAAGTAAAACCCTCCAAGGATGTTCTCAAAGACTTGAAAAAGTGCAGAATTCATTCCTGTCGTTCATTGCAAGGACTGGGGTCAAGGAAAGAGCGTTCACGTCGCGGCCCTGTTTCCACCAATCTTTCCACCACCACGCACAAGAAGCAACAAGACAGACACCATTGTATGCAGATGCCGAGAAGTGTGTTCAGCTCCGACTGAACAACTTCTAATCTTGTGTGTGGGCTCGATAAGAAGAAGGATTGCAAGGACTCAAAATGCAGGACAAACATTAAGAAAGGCACAGAGAATCTCAGGTTATTAGAAGATACGTCATGAAACAGCCCCTTCGGCTCATTGAGTCCATCAATCACACGTTCACACTAGGTCTATGTTATCCTACTTTCTCAATCCCTCATCAGGAGCATCTGGTCATCAGCATTAAGAGTGACTTTCTGCACCAAGAGAGAGTTGGAACGTGAGGGAGTGGTGCACGTGAAAGGAGGAATTGCGTCCGGATGGGACAGTGTTGAGGGAACCGGTGGACGGAGGGAAGAGTGGGCCCAATGACGTCACTCTGCTGAGGGAGCACAGGGAGGACAATATGATAAAAGCAGTCTTTGTAAATAACCTTAACCTCTGTGTCACAATCCTCTCCACAGATTTCAGGGAAGTGGAAAGAATGGGTAATGAGAGTTGAGTGAAAAGTGGAAGGGATCTGACTGGCATTTTACGATGGTTTTGATGTGCGTATAAAAAGCTAAAGGAAAGCCCCAGCCGGAGGTCAAGGACAGGGAAACCTACCATCTGAAAAAGTTGTCTCACACGGCAAACTGCACATCACTGAATCTGGTACTTGGGGTCTCTAACGTTCTATACAATTTGGCATGGGGTGGCAATGAAAAGGATCCCAGAGCCTGTGTAAACTTCCCCTTCAATTGCCTTGGCTATAGTTCTTTTAAGGTGTTGTAACACTGGCCATTCACCGACACCAGAAATCCAGAATGAATGCCAGGTCCTTCTTATAGTTTCGATCCAGGGTCACGCTGGGCGTGTAGGGCAGCACTGTGGCGCAGCGGTAGAGTTGCTGCCTTACAGTGCCAGAGACCTGGGTTGGATCCTGACTACGGGTGCTGTCTGTACAGAGTTTCTACGTTCTCCCTGTGACTGCGTGGTTTTTCTCCGGGTGCTCAGGTTTCCTCCCACAGACGTGCAGATTAGCAGGTTAATTGGTTTGTGTAAATTGTCCCCAGGGCGTAGGATAGAACTGGTGTACGGGTGATCGCTGGTCAGCATCGACTCGGTGTTTCCACGCTGTATCTCTAAACGTAACACAGACCCGAGACTAGATTCAGCTCCAAACTAGGAGGGTAATCCACGAGAAATTCGTCCATCTTAATGGTAGCATTGAACACACGGCCAACAAGGAGATAAATTCAGAGCAGAATTGCTGTTTGCCATTCTGTCGGCCTGCTGCCCTGTACGGTGGCAGGCAGTAGACTGTTTGGAGAACATTTGTAACTTTGTTGGTGCCAAAACATGACGACACTTGTGTACAGCCTAGGTGAGGTCCTCTATATGATTTTACTGGGTTGTGTGCAAAACAAAGCATTTCATTGACCTTAGGTACACGTGACAACAAAGTATCATTGAACTATAAAAACCGTGCTGCAGGTTGCATGCATTTACTTACACTAATATTTCTAAGTTCTTGCAAGTGCCCAAGACAGAGACACATTCTAGATCCAGGGCACAGCCTCCAATATCCACAGAGGCGGAGCTGGTTCCGCTATCTATAATGAAAGTTAGGGCGGTCATGTCCACTGGCGTGAGCCTGAAGTTGCGCAGCTCGAACTTGTACCTTAACTGTGTGGCAATGTCACGTGCCAGCTCATGGTCCTGTGTCTCGTACACACAGTGGCATAGCTCAATTATTTTTGGCCCCGTTAGGTTGGTGGTGGCCAACTTGCGCAGGTTCAGCAAGATAGCCTTCTGCTTTTCTTGTACCCACGTTTCATTCTTGTTTGCCAGGACGCTGAGGAACTGCTTGCACCTTTTCGAAGCCAAGCCAGACAGGAACACGTGGACAGCATCCGTAAACTCATGCTTCACGTCGATCTTCCATGCCCATTTTGATTTGAGGAAAAGCCTGCTTTTCAACATTTGGTGCGTCGTCTGGCTGTCGATGAGATGGTGAAGTGCGGCGAGGAACTCCTGAAGTGTCAGGTGGACGAAGGCGTATCCGATCTCTTGGTTATGGTCAATAGTTTTCACCTCGAAAGTGGAAAGAAATCCAAATGAGGAAGCAAACTTGGAGACCTTTTCAGAAAGTAGATCTTTTAAATAAAACAAATACTTACTCTCCCGGAGTCCTTTTACAGCAAGGTTGCACAAACCATGAATCTCATCCCTGTATTTGTTGAGCAGCAAGTTTTCATCATGGCCCGGGGCCTCTGTAACCTTGGCACCTTTGCTTAAAAATACTGTGAGCATCTTGATGTAGTATTGAGTCATTGTATGAGGTAGCTTGGGTTCCAAGTGACTTTGAGATAACAAGTGTTCAAGACTCAGGAAGACAACCCAGCATAAGACAGGGATGTAGCACATGTTTAAAATGTTCCTATTCTTTTCCAAGTGTGATATGGCCTTACAACGGTGCTCAGTGCTTTCAAAGAAATGGCTGGCATATTCTTCAATCTTATATTGGTTAAACCCCGAGACTTCCCCCACATAACCCACACCATCCAAAGGCAAGCAGAGGATGTCTTTGGGCCTGGAAGTGATCAGAACTGTACATCCAGGGAGCATCGTCCCGTTAAACAAGCTGGAAAATAATTGTCCCACTGACAGTAGTGCATTGGGATCGCTGGAAACAGCGGAGGTGCAGACAGAAGATTTCCACGCAAACTCATCAAATCCATCGAAAATAATTAAAACCTGCTGTGGGTTTCCTACTATATATCTAAACACAGCATGGGCGTTCCTTTCTGGTTTGAGAAACAAGTCGAATAACATGGTCCTCAGGTCAATGTTCTTATTGATTAAGTTCAGTTGACGAAACTCAAACAAGAATACATACTGGAACTGGCTGACAGCTCCTTTAGTCCACTCATAACAAATTTTGTGTACCAACTTGGTCTTCCCAGTTCCCGCTTTTCCAAGTAGGATATTGATCTTGCAAGTTGTAATGCGATTTTTGTTGAGAAACTCTGCTAGGTTTGCAAGGATGTCCTCATTCTCCTCAACCCCAGGTGAACTAAGCACATCGTCCCGGCTGGCGTCGATTCTCTCCTTGAGTTTGTTCATGCTTAGACTCCGTAACGTCTGGGCAACGGTTACTTGTTTCATTTTCTCTTCCTTTGAGGCACTGGCTACGTATTTCTGGGAGATGGTCTGTATCATAAATGCTCTGTAGTCCTCTGCAGAATCTGTCAATGAAAAACAAGATGAGTTTTAGTGCTCAATGGCTGAGAAATTGGCCCATGGTTATGAAAATACTTATCCATGATGTTCAACTGATTGAGTAAATGTGAATGATGTACCAGCAAGCAGAAAACCTCGAGTAATCAAATCCCGTTTGTTTTTTGAAAGCTAACAATCTCTACGTGGGAAATCAAACCACGTAGAGATTGTTAAAGATAGAGGTTGCAGGTACAATTGCAACCTTTAAGAAGTGTGGATAGGACAGGGTTTGAGGGATATGGGCCATAGGCAGGCAGGTGGGACTAGTGTAGATGAGACATGGTGGTTGTTGTGGGCAAGATGGGCCGAAGGGCCTATTTCCATGCTGTAACACACTATGACTATGATTTGAACAAGATGATTGTTTCAAATGTTATTTCATCTTTTCCCCTGGCTGCAACTCTCCTTAAAAGTTACATTTCTGTGCTAGAAATTGGCTTTTTTTTTCCCGCTCACGAATCTCCATTTACAGTGGGGGTAAATCCCTAGAAATTACTCCTCTGAGCAATTTACTCCTGATGAACATATCCTGGAACTAATTTTGGTGTTTTAATGACTGCATCTTTGCAAGAGAACATCCGAGTTGGATGATAGACACAAAAAGCTGGAGCAACTCAACGTCTCTGGAGAAAAGGAATAATTGACTTTTCGGGTCAAGACCCTTCTTCAGCCTGGATGGTCTGGGTCTGGTTAGAAGGGTCTCGACCTGAAACATCACCTATTCCTTTTCTCCAGAGAGACCCATTGAGTTACTCCAGCATTTTGTGCCTGTCATCAGTATAAAGCAGCAATTGTAGTTCCTGCCAACAAATCCGAGTTGGATGGATGGGTATGTAGCACACCACAGGTGGGATAAATGCAAGAAAGTGACTTTGTTGACAATTTTGTAATTGTCTTGCATCACCCAGATTGGCAATATTCTAGTGTTAATCATGGAAGACACTTGCATGCTACTGGTTTGCCCCAAATGCAGGATAAGATCTTTTCCCCATCTCATGAATACTTCCACAGATTAGTATTCTTGTGGTATAGGATACTAATTCTGGGAGCTGGGAATTCGTTTAACACACCAGGAAACTTAGTTATAACAACGAGAGATGCAATTTCCACAGCTCTACAAGGCTTGTTGTTGGTAAATCCTGCCTTGTTCCTCTTCTTCTCAACAATGGAAACTTGTAAATGCTTATGTGTCTTCTTGTGTACATATGCTGTCACTATCACATGTTGTTTGCCATTTAATGCAGGCCTGCTCAGATTACAAGTTGAATAATGCACCCGTCTGACACCAAAATATATTGTGCCTCAAGCGGTATAAACCTGCTGATTCACATGACATCATTACAATACCGTGTGTCACAAATTTATCAGGCAAATATTAAAATGCAAACTGAGCTACAGTCAGTAAATGCTGGCAATACTCAACAGGGCAAGCCTTCTCCACCTTCTCTTGGCAAACTTCCCCACCACTTGTCTCAGTCTCTCCTGGTCTTCCTCGATTACAGACATTCCCCTTTGGACTTTCCACCCCTCCCCAACACTGCAACTTAAAAGTTTTTGATCTGTAATGTTGAAGAAAAGTCAACAGCATGAAAGGTTAACTCTATTTCTTCCTCCACAGATGCTGCCTGACTTGCTGGGTATTTCCAACATTTTCTCTTTTTATGCAATGTTCTCCATATGGTTAACTCTTACCTTATCACGCATCATCAGCTCTCCAAAGTTTCACTTCTCACTTTGTTTCCTCCAGACCTAACCATTATAATGCTAGATGATCAGCTAGATGATCTCCCTCTTTCTGGCTACGGTGAACTCAGCCATCCCAATCCTAACTTGTTCCACTTCATTCTGCCATCACTGTTGTGTATGCTGACAGAAGATAAAAGTGCTGTAGTAACTCAACGGGTCAGGCAGCATCTCAGGAGAAAAAGATGGGTGTCGTTTCGGGTCTGGACCCTTCTTCAGACTCAAGTCAGAAGAAGTGTCCTATCACCCATCCTTTCTCCAGAGAGGCCGTCTGAACAGCTGAGTTACTCCAGCACTTTGTGCCTATCTTTGACATAAACCAGCATCTGCAGTTCTTTGTTTCTATACTATGTTCGCTGACATACTGGTTAATTGACCCTTCCGTTTTAAAATCATAACCCTTTAATCTCTCCCATCTGTATTACCATTTCTGATATGGAATTCAGGACTATTGTTAATATTTAAGAATGTTTATTGGACTGTGCCCTCAGCTGCCCAGATCCAAGCTCTGGAATTCATTTCCAAAATCTCCTGCTTTCCTTTCCGTCTCTAAGACACTGGTCAAACTGTTTCACTTTGACCAAGCCTCTGGTTATCTGCGCCAACATCACCTCATGTGGCACGGAGTTATTTGGTAACACCACAGTCATGTGCCTTGCAATGTTTTGTTCTTGTTAAAAACATGATATTAATGCGATTAATTGTTAATTATTGGATTGTCTCTCCACCTAGATTATCTCAAGATAAACTCAGATTAAGAAGATCCACTAAAACCAACTTCGATTTAGCATTGAAATAACGTGTGTACACCTGACCCCACCTCAGGATGCAGGGATGCAGAGTGAGATTGGATTGCACTCTGTGAACCAACTAGTCTCAAAGCTATGGCACAATCTATACTTTCGAAAAGGATCAGAAATAGCAAGCAGCGTTGACTCAATCTGTGCTGCAGGTTTGTGCATTCTATCTTAAGACAGTTCATCCTAACCTGATTGCTGGTTACTGGCCGTCCCCCTGGGTTATGAGCCCCCCCACTTATGGACACCCCTACATACAAGAGAGCTCCCAGAATATTATTAAACTCCAACAGGAATACATAGGTTAAGGGGGGACTTGACAGAGGTCTTTAAAATGATGAGAGGGATAGACAGAGTTGGCATGGATAAGCTTTTCCCATTGAGAGTAGGGAAGATTCAAACAAGAGGACATGACTTGAGAGTTAAGGGATAGAAGTTTAGGGGTAACATGAGGGGGAACTTCTTTACTCAGAGAGTGGTAGCTGTGTGGAATGAGCTTCCAGTGGAAGTGGTGGAGGCAGGTTCGATTTTATCATTTAAAAATAAATTGGATAGGTATATGGACGGGAAAGGAATGGAGGGTTATGGTCTGAGTGCAGGTAGATGGGACGAGGGGAAAATAAGTGTTCGGCACGGACTTGAAGGGCCGAGATGGCCTGTTTCCGTGCTGTAATTGTTATATGTTATATATATGTTATATGTTATATGCTCATTCTTACTTGCACTAAACATTATTCCCTCATCCTGTATCTGTACACTGTAAATGGCTCGATTGTAATCATGTATTGCCTTTCCGCTGATCGGTTAAACTTCACTGAACTGAACTCTTACAAATGGCAAAACTAATTTCCTCACATTCGTTAACTTGTATTCTCTAGATATTGGATCTTCTTTGACTGAAAACAATTTCTTCATATTACTATAGTAAAGCATTTTATTTAATTTCGAATTCATCTATTAAAACTCCTCTAAACCTTCTTGACTCTGAACAACCCAATTTCCCCATGCACTGGGATGACTTCTCCTGATAGCAGCCTGGTAAGCACTTTACAAGGTTCCGACATCCATCTTAAAGTGCGGTGACCAGAATTAGGTGGCGTCCTCCAGCTGAGGCCTAAACTGGTGCTTTGTAAATGTAAAGCATCATTTCCCACCCACATTAAGCTGTTAATTAAAAAAAAGACAAATTGACTTTAAAAGAATATGTTGTATGTGACCTGAAATTGCTGGCAAGTTCAAATATTCATCTCCTGATTGATGCAGAGTTTGGTCCATTTCTTCAGGGTCTGGGGTTAACACGGTTTGGGTTGACTTGGTTGTAGAACGTGATTTCAATGCTGTTACTTTCTTATGTTCACCTAAAAACATAATGCAGAATTTAGAACAGTACAACATTGTGGCCCTTCGACCCACAATGTGTGTGTGTCGAACATGATGCCTAGTTAAACTGATCTTATCTGTCAGTACATGATCCATATCCTCTATTCTCTGCAATTCCATGTGTCTATCCAACAGCCTTTTAAATGCCACTCTCACAACTGCCCCCCACACTCTTTGTGTAAAACACCTGCTCCGCACATTCCCAATGAACGTTCCCCCTCTCTCCTGTACCCTCCAGTGTTGGACATTTCCACCCTGGGAAAGACGTTCTGACTGTCGACCCTATCTATACCTCTCATAATTTTATATCATTCTATCAAGTCTCCCCTCAACCTCCGAAGTTCCAGGGAAAACAATCCAAGTCTATCCAGCCTCTCCCCCGATGCTGAAACCCTCTAATCCAGGCAGCATTCTGGTAAACACTCTTCCGCACCCTCAATCATTTTGAAAACTGATCTCAGACTTGTATTCAAAAATGCAGATCAGTTCTCCTGTCAGCTCCATGCACGCACGTAATGTCCAAAGCATCTTAGCTACCTGCGACCTCTCACTCAGCTTGTTATTCTCTGAGAGATGAGGAAACAAAAAAAGGTGATGGATGCTTGGAAATTAATTCAATGTCAGTGGCAGCAAATGCAGCCAGTATCTGGTACCTGCCTCTGTAATGCATTCCATTGAGTATTTACTGTAATTATGTTCACCAGAGTTGAACCCGATCAACCAGGGATGAATATCCAGCCAATAAACTAGAAAATTCCTTTTGGATTCATTGAAATTAATCCAGGAGATCACATTTGACAGTGAGACAAGCAAAATAATATTTACTGCACAATGGCGCAGCGGTAGAGTGGCGACCTCACAGCGGGACCCGGGTTCAATCCTGACTAGGGGTGCTGCCTGTATGGAGTTTGTAAACTCTTCCTGTGACTGCCTGTATTTTCTCCGGGTGCTCAGGCTTCCTCGCACATTCCCGAGATGTGCAGGTTTGTAGGTTAATTGGCTTCTGTAAATTGCCCCTGGAGTGTAGCATGCAAAACTGGGATAACACAGAATGTGTGAATGAGTGATCGTTGGTCGGCATGGACTCGGTGGGCTGCAGGGCGTATTGAAAGGGTGTATACATGCTGTATATCTAAAACTAAGAAGACCAGGCTCATCTACACAAGGGCTCTGAGCCTCTGAGTTCAGGTGTTCATCCAGCCTTGTGTATGTTGATTACATTCCTTGTTAATCCTCTAACTCACAGCATGCCTCCTAACTGGGGGCTTCATCGCCCTGGGGAATGAATGTGCCACATTTTCAGGGCAGGCAATGATTGAAGTGTTGTCACAATACCCATATCACAAAAAACAAACAAACAGCTGACTTCTAGTTGCTCCTGATCATAGCGGGTCTCTAGCTGAAGCCACAAGGCCCATTACAACCTAGGCATGAAACACTAGGCCCAGTAATCACTTGCTCTCAATGAAACTCATAGTTTCCACTTCTCACTTTAACTTTGGCTGTTATTTACCAGCTTTTCTCTTTTTCACTACAGCACGATGCAGGCTCTCGACTCGTCCTGGAGATCGTTTCCTTCCTTTACGCAAAGTGACTGAAGAGATATAAATAAGTTAACCACAGCACAGAGTGCACAACAATAAGTTCAATGTCGGATTATCAAATAGCTAGAAAATATCTCAAAAACTATCGTGTAGCCCTAAAGTGATAGGAAGGAACTGCAGTTGCAGGTTTATACCAAAGATAGACACAAAGTGCTGGAGTAACTCAGCATGTCAGGCATCATTTCTGGAGTAAAGGTGACATTTTAGGTAGGGACCCTTCACCAGACTCGAATTAGTCTGAAGAAGGGTTCCCAACCCAAAACATCACCATTCTTTTTTCTCCATTGATGCTGCCAGACCCGCTGAGTTACTCCAGCACTTTGTGTCTGTTTTACATTGTTATTAAGCATTTGTGCAGTAATGTATACTTCACAGTTCATAATTACCGTATTTCCAGGCAATGAAGACGCTATTTTTTACCTAAAAATAAGGCATGAAAATTTACCTGCGTCTTGTAGGCCGAAGGTTAGGTTGTTAGCCAAGAAAAATAGACTTGGCTATCCCTCAGTACAGCAACATCAAGAACAATGTTGTTGTACTGAGATATAGCCAAGTCTATCCCTCATTGCTGGCAGCTGATGGGAAGCGACTGTAAAGTGGGAGGCGGCTGTAAAAGTACAGCGCCGCTGTGGGGGGGGGGGGGAAGAGTTCCTTTCACAGCGTGTGGGGAGTCTGGCCCGGGTCAGCACGGGGAGGAGCGTTGAAAAGGAGGGGGTCAGGGATCGTACCAGCAACTCACTCACTCACCGCTGCCGCGGCGCTCCGGGTGCGGAGCCACCGCATTGTGGCTGGGGAGTGAAGTAACTCAGATGGCACAGCGGAACCGGCCGCCAGGCGCCTTCTGCTGGCCCGCTCACCTCTGGCAACGCTCTCCGTCTGAACCCCTCTCTCCTGCCGGCCTCACTCGCCGGCCTCACTCATCAAAGCCGCTTCCCGCAATTCCTTAAATTCCGACTGCCGCTGGGAGCAGGACATGGCCTCATTTGCTGCGCTGGGTGACACTGCCCAGTCCATGTTTTTCAATGTAAACCGCACAGTGAGGGAACCAGCTCAAGAGCAAAGATCAAAGAGCGGAGCGGGTCAGCGGGCGATGGATAACAGGACAGCGGGCGGTGGAGCTTACTCCTGTATCAGCGCAAGTAACCTCAATTGGTCCCTTGATCGCACTGACACAGGAGTAAGCTCACCTTAGCACACAACAAAAAAGCTTTTCACTATACTTCGGTACACGTGACAATAAACTAAACTAAACAAAATGCTGGAGTAATTCAGCGGGTCAGGCAGCATCTCTGGAGAAAAGGATTAGGTGGCGTTTCGGGTCGAGACCCTTCTTCATTCATACATATTGGGGAACAAGAATTAAATAGAATTCAGCCATTATAACATCACGATTCTAATTCAAATCCCAGGATAGAAGGTATATTTGCCCATTAATCAGCCATTCTTTCGTTCTGTTTTAAATACCTTTTCTTGGATTTCCACCAATACCTTTTGCACCTGATTTTACTTCAGAGTGCTGTGTAAAATCAGGACTGGTTTCCGTCTGTTCCAGGTGGTATAAATCTGACAAAACAAAAGCAGAGACATGCTGGGAGTTACCTACTTCATAAGCTGAAGGAATCAAAGGACTATTCATGCTGACGTGACTGCCAGACACAGCGAGGCATAGCACAGCCTGATATCTGTGCCCTTCAAATTTTGCCCAAGGTAGACGCATCCCAATATGTACTTTCGTACCAGGACAATTCAATAAGGTACATGAGAGCAAAATGGCCCCAGTCAGTTTCAATATAGACCAGGGCCAGGGATCACATCAAACAGTTCATTAGCTCATACGAGAAGAATTAGGCCATTCGGCCCATCAAGTCTAATCGGCCATTCAATCATGGTTGATTTATCTTTCCCTCTCAACCCCATAACCCCTGACATCCTTACTAATCAATAATCTGTCAATCTTCACCTTAAATATATCCATTCAATTGGCCTTTCAGCCAACTGTGGCAATGAATTCCACAGACTCACCACCCTCTGAGCAAATAAATTCCTCCTCATCTCCTTTCTAAAGATACGTCCTTTTATTCTGAGGCGATGAGCTCTGGTCCTACATGCTCCCACTCGTGCAAACATCCTCTCCACATTCACTCTATCCAGGCCTTTCACTATTCATTGTTATAGACGAAGTACCAATTTTTGGAAGATAGTAAATAAGCACCTCTTTTGGTTGCATTTAATTTAATTTAATAAGTTCTAGTTCCTTATTAAGTTTTCCTGCAAGTCATTGAGCACTGTCCTTTTTATGCAAAATGTCAGTGATGTGAATTTTGATCAAACCTAGATACCAGCACACAAGTCTCTTTGTTGACTGTTCGGGAAAATGCACTTCAGGGCATTTAATTTGCATCAACAGCTGGCTAAACTGAATACTTGGTAACTAATTTTTTCAGTCACAGACGAAAATATAAAGGGCACAAAATTGGGAATTTGGAGATGATTTTCTAACGCTGAGAATGAAACTTTTTCAAGTTTAGTCTCTGGTTTTGGAAAGCTAAGCTTCCCTATTTGAGGCAGCACAAACTGAACAAAAACAGGGCAGAAAATTAGTAGAAGTGTCAGGGGTTATGGGGAGAAGGCAGGAGAATGGGAGAGATAGATCAGCCATGATTGAATGGCGGAGTAGACGTGATGGGCCAAATGGTCTCATTCTGCTCCTATCACTTATGAACTTAAGACCAAAGACTCAGGAGTTAATATTTTGGGGCACAGTTCTTTTGTGCATTTGAGGAGAGTGAATCAGGGCTTGGCCTGCCACTCCCTTAAGTTCTTCTGCGGGAGGCTGCCAAGGTGGACGATTGGGGAGAGGGATGTTGGTTCGTTAGAAGATCACAGCAGCCTGGTGCTCGCTTGGATCGGTCACCGCTCATAAGACCTAGAGCATGGACTGAACTTTGAAAATGGCGCCAACACTTGGCGGCTCTTGCATGCAGTCTCAGTTGACTACTACTGTACACTTTGCTATCAGGAATGTGCTTAGGTATAGCAATGTTTTACCGAACTATATGCAAAAACAAATTTCACTGTGCATGAGAATATAGCACAATTAACCATTGACAATTGGAGACGTAATGCATGTTGAATGTTAAATATGGGAGAAATATTACTATGGCTTTTAAAGCTTCCTACCAGTGTGTTCTGTTCAGACCATGGCTGGATCTTTGAAAACAATTATATGAAACTGCTGACTATGTCGAGTCATTAACAATATCATTGCAACTACCAGAAGGACACAAGGCAATTAGGTGGACCTTATTTTTTTCTCATCTGGGAATCCTTATGTTGGGCAAAGTGGACCAATCTCATTAACGTTAGGGCAATATTCCCAAATACATTCTAACTCACACTTCCCCTTTACCAATGCTGTAGAATTTTGTGTACTATAGCTTGCAATCTATTTCAGAGCACCAGATATTACCGTGAGTAGTGTCTTCTCCAGATGCCATTAGTGAGTTCTCCAGACACATGGGGAACGAGTTGCAGGGCATCGTGATAATCAGCATTTCAATGAAATTCTTGCAGGTGTCATTATCTTTCGTAGCCAGTCTCTTCAGCAACGTTGAAATTTTATCCTCATTGGTTCCTCGGCTGTCAACAAGCTCTTGCTCCTCCACGTTCAAGATGGTCTTGGCCTTTTCGATCACGCTGTTTGCATGTTGACTGAGAGATTCCACCAACAGACCATGGTTGCTCTCCAGGACATCCTTGATTCCACTGCTGCTCATCTTGCCAAAGCTAGATTGATAAGAGGGCCAGATATTCCATCAAATATCGAAATAACTCGTTTAACATTCGCACTAACAGGTACATGAAAAATATTCTACTTGCTCTTCTGCAAGCTAATTGCGGTTTTAAAGTATCTGTACGACAACAGAACATCCCAAAATATAGCATTACGAGCTTTGTTTTAGACTGAATTGGGTGGGGATTTTCACAAGCCACACAAGAGATGATTTCGCACTATACAACGCTGAACTGAAATACATAATAGAGATAATGCAAAATGTGCATATATAATATTGTTCAAAATGATGATGAAGCAGATAATAAGCTCTATATGCAAATTCAGATTGGTTTTGCTTCCTCTTTCACTTGCCCCTCATTACTTTCCTCAGTGTAGTTCAAACCTGATTCTCCTAACACTGTTTTCAATTTCAATTCAATGGGATTATATTCCCAGAGGGAGGCAGTGGATCAAGAACTGGTAAATGGAATTAATACAGGTAGGTTTTTGATGATATAGGGATAGACTTGATGGGCAGAAGGGCCCATTTCTGCACTGCAGCACACTATAACTTGATATGGAAACACAACTGTTGCAAAGAAGCCTATAGCAACAGCAATGGCTGACCAAAGAACTGCATTATAAGAGTTTCAGTCACAACAATATTCTGGAGCAAGTGTAAAAACGTAATGTACTAAAATAAGCTTTTACTATCCTCCTTTAATTTTTATACTGTCTCTGACGTCCCTTGTCAGCCATGGTCGTCCCTTTCTCCCCTTGGAATCTTTCTTCCTCCTAGGAATGAACTGATCCTGCACCTTCTGTATTATTCCTAGAAATACCTGCCATTTTTGTTCCACTGTCATCCATGCTAGTGTATCTTTCCAGTCAACTTTGGCCAGCTCCTCCCTCATGGCCCCATAGTCCCCTTTATTTAACTGTAACACTGACACCTCCGATCTACCCTTCTTCCTCTCCAATTGTAGATTAAACCTGACCATGTTATGGTCACTACCTCCTAATGGCTCATTAACCTCGAGGTCCTTTATCAAATCCGGTTCATTACATAACACTAAATCCAGAATTGCCTTCTCCCTGGTAGGCTCCAATACAAGCTGTTCTAAGAAACTATCACAAAGGCACTCTACAAAGTCCCTTTCCTGGGGTCCAGTACCAACCTGATTTTCCCAGTCTACCTGCATGTTGAAATCTTCCATAACAACCACAGCATTACTTTTGCTACATGCCAATTTTAACTCCTGATTCAACTTGCGCCCTATGTCCAGGCTACTGTTTGGGGGTCTGTAGATTAGTTCCATTAGGATATTTTTACCCTTACAATTCCTTAGTTCTATCCATGCTGACCCCACATCTCCTGTTTCAATTTCACCCCTTGCAAGGGACTGAATTTCATTCCTCACCAACAGAGCAACCCCACCCCCTCTGCCCACCTGTCTGTCTTTTCGACAGGAGGTATACCCTTGAATGTTCAGTTCCCAGCCCTGGCCCTCTTGCTCCTATCCTATGTCTCTGTAATTCCCACAACATCATACTAGCCAATTTCTAACTGAGCCTCAAGCTTGTCCATTTTATTTCTTATACTTCGTGCATTCATATACAACACTTTGACTTCCGTATTCACGTCCCCCCTCACACCGCTCGCAATTGGCCCTGACCATACTCTGTTGTCCCTTCTCGAGCTTTCCTTCCCATTTATTCGAGAATCGTTTGTAATTTTTCCTGTAGTCACTTCCCCTTCAACTCCATCTTTAAACTCCCAATTTGTCAATCCCTCCCCCCCAGTATTTAGTTTAAACCCACACGTGTAGCCCTTGCAAACCTGCCTGCCAGAATGTCGGTCCCCCTCCGTCCCTTTTGTACAGGTCACCCCTACCCCAGAAGAGATCCCAGTGGTCTATAAATCTAAATCCTTGCTCCCTTCTAAAGCCCCTCAGCCACACATTCAGATCCCCTATCTCCCTGTTCCTGTCCTCACTAGCACGAGGTACTGGATTCAGAATATGTTTTGAAGGTGTTAGTGTATGGAATGCTAAATTGTCCAATATTTTGCCTAATGAATAGTTGAACCTGACTATATTTATTATCTTATGAAGAATTAACTCCTAAGATTGAAGGCTCAACTGGAATATTGTATTCTGCATCCATGTGCATACATCAATGTCACACTTTAGACTTTAGAGATACAGCGTGGAAACAAGCCTTCAGCACAATGAGTCCGCACCGACTAGCAAACACCCCATACACTAGCACTATCCTACACACTAGGGACAATTTACTGAAGTCAAATAACCTGCAAAACTTAGACGTCTTTGGAGTGTGGGAGGTAACAGGAGCACCTGGAGAAAACCCACTTGGTCACAGGGAGAGTGTGCAAACAGCACCCATAGTCAGGATCAAACCCCGAGTCTCTGGCGCTGTAATGTAGCAACTCTACCGCTGTGCCACTGTGCCACCCTCGATAATATTTTGTGAGAATCAATGACTTCTTTGAGGATGTCTCCACAGAAATTGTCAGATATGAGGGCTGAAATGTAGTAAATCTGGGGTCAAACTAGTCCACTGTACGTCAAGTGTTTCATCTTATTCTGGAGGAGCCAAATGGGAAAATGAGTTGATGAAACTAGAAAGAGATGGCTTCCCAGGCAAAGAACAATCACAATGTGGACAAAGCTGAGAGTAGGTTTTCTCCAGATGGATGTGACAGTATGATTTTGCAGTGAATATAAAGTAATAGAGACACAAAACGTGGAAACAGACCCTTCGGCCAAAATTGCCCATTAGTCTCTGAGCAGCAGACTGGGGTATAATCACAACCCAACAAAGAGTTCAATAATATAATTTTAAAAAATGTCAGAAACTAGCAAGAAATGTGAAATAAAAGTTAGTAAAAAGGAAGAGACCTGAAGAGTCTGAGGCTGACGAAATAGTCAAGGGGAACAGAGGAGTTAAACGGACATTTTGTCATTGTTTATTAAAAATGATATCACAAATATCCCCTTAATGCGGAATAATTCTGGGGAGGAATTAAATACTACATTGGATAAATGTTGTGTATTAGCACAGGCAGATTGTGCACAAGTATCTTGTTAAAAAATGGCTGTCGATATAGTAGATTGTAATTCTGCAAATAATCTTAGATTCTGGAGAAGTGTCAGAGGATTGAAAAACTGTTCTTAGTCATTCTTGAGGGACATCAACATGAAGATAACAAGAAGTCAATTAGGCCTATCATCTATTGTTGGAAAAATATTGGAATCAATTATTAAGGAATAAAGGATGGCACAGCAGTAGAGTTGCTACCATACACTGCCAGAGACCTGGGTTCAATCTTGACTACGGGTGCTGTCTGTACGGAGTTTGCATGTTCTCCCCATGACCTGCGTGGGTTTTCTCTGGGATCTCCGGTTTCCTCCCATACTCCAAAGGCATACAGGTTTGTAGGTTAATTGGCTTGGTGTAATCGTAAATTGTCCCAAGTGTGCAGAGAATAGTTAGTGTGCGGGGATCGCTGGTTGGCATGGACTCAGTGGGCCGAAGGGCCTGTTTCTGTGTTGTATCTCTAAACTGATCTAAACTAAGCAGCACATTTGGAAAATCGTAGGCTAATTATGCAAAATCAGCATGGCTTCTTGAAGGAGAAATCATGTCAGACAAATTTACTAGAGTTTTGTGAAGGAATTTCAACTAGAGTGCATAGATGATGCAGTAGAAAAAAATGCTGGAGAAACTCAGCGGGTGAGGCAGCATCTATGGAGCGAAGGAATAGGTGACGTTTTGGGTTGAGACCCTTCTTCAGACTGATGTGGGGGTGGGGAAGAAGAAAGGAAGAGGCGGAGACAGTGGGCTGTGGGAGAACTGGGAAGGGGAGGGGAAATAGGGAGAAAGCAAGGACTGCCGAGAACGAAAACCCATCGGCGCCTTGTGGGGGAAACTCGGAGCCTGGAAGACCAGAGTGTCAAGGAGAGAGCTCCTGGTGGTGACAGATGCACAGAGTGGGCTGGCAGCAGAGGGACTGGGCTATTACCTCCAGCGCTTTCAAGATCGGCTGCAGGAGGCACCTCCCGGGACACAAGAGGAGGTCCGCAGAGGTGAGGGATCTTGGGTCAGGATAACCTAGACTTACCTGGATCAGGGGCTCCAGGATTCCAACACATGGACTGGACTTTGCACTTTGGACTGTGTGTGTTTCAGTGTTTTTTTCTTCTTTTTATTTTTAAAAATGGCGCCAAAATTGTGGCAACTGTGCATTTGTGGTTATGCAAAAGAGTTTCACTCTGCTGTGCATGCGCGACAACAAAGAACCACTGAACACCTGCTCCGTCTTAATACTGGCTAGTTCTATATTATCCATGTATCCCTCTCTGAACTTCCATGCCTTTCTCAGTGAACGCAAATGAGAAATATCAGACCTCACCCAATTGCCTGGCTTTACACAGAGATTACACCTTGCATCTCTAAGGGGGATTGATGCTTTCTCAGTCTGCCTCTAGTTCAGGCTCTCGCAACAAGGCTCAGCTATCATGCAAGCTGTAAATCAGCTTTCCATAAAGCTTCTTCACTACAATATGTAGGCTCAAAATGACCATTCATCTGTTCATAGGTTGCAGCTAGGCACCAATTTTCAGACCGACAATATTTCCTAAACTCCTCTTATCCAATTAAGTAATTTTAAAATGCAGGAATTGTGCAATCATAATGTGCAATCATATTGTACATACCAGATAATATAATAATACTGAAACAAGGAACTGCAGATGCTGGTTTACAAATAAAAAACACAAGAGTGCTGGACAAACTCTGCAGGTCAGGCAGCATCTCTGGAGAACATGGATAGGTGACATTTGGGTCGGGGCCATTCTTCAGACTGTAGATTATACTGGTTGTGAGATTAATATTGGCTGTTAAACTGGGCTCAAACCTGGCTTATTTGAGATCGTGTCATGGGACATCTGGATCACTGTTTGAAATATAATCACAACAAACAACTTCCCAATACAGTAGCAACCTCATAATAAACCCTGGAATGGCAACCTCGATTTTAAACTTCCTGCACCACAACAGTTACATGTTTCACCATCATCTGAAATGTACCCACGTTGCCCTCTTCCCTTTGGCCACTTTCATGTGCGGCTGCATCAAGCTGTATGTAGCACCAGAATATTTAAACAATACAAGGCACTTTAGGCTGAGGTTTCTACCTGTCATCAGTGTTGCAAAAATTGAATCTGGTCTCATTATTGTATAATGTTCCATTCAGTTGCACCTTGCTGCCCGACCTGCCTTTAGTAGTAAAGTTTCTGTGAAAGTTTGACCTGTTTTTACAAAATGTTAAATGGTCAGCAAGACATAGATTACAAGACCTACACCAAACCCAAACCAATTAGGAGCAGACGAGGGCATTCGATCCAATTTGTGATCCCAGCTACAAAGACAGATGTATACAGCAATTCGTTCTTCCCCCGCACAATTAAAGCATGGAATAATCTACACCAAACTATAGTTACCCAACCAGATGCAACTAAATTTAAAGTAGCACTTTCTTCCCAATAACCCTTTCTGGCTTAATCCCTCCCTTCACCACCTCCAGTTTAAATTCCAGTTGGAATATTTTGGAGGACCAAGAAACCAAGAAAGAACCCCTTTGACCCAAATCCATTAGGAAGTGGTCAGCATGGAACCTCATGAAGGACCCATGGCATGGTTATGAGGGAGGTCCTCCCTGTCGGACCCTCATGCACAGTTGAGGATTCAATCACACAGCCCTCAAGATGGCTGTAGCATGAATGGACAATGGTCCACCTTCTCCTGGATAGCGTTTGAAAAGATCACAAGCAGCTGCATAATATGGGATATTGTGCTCTACAGCCGTCCCCAAGGATCCATCCCATCCCATCCCAGCACAAACATCAACTCTTGCCACTGGATCAGCTCGGTAAAAGAAGATCTGCCCACAATAGGTCATCTTTTGTGCGAGAGCATCCACAAGTGAAAGAGACACAACGTGCTGGAGTAACTCAGCGGTCAGACTCAGCAACTCTGCTCCCCACCCTTTCATTTCCTCCAGAGATGCTGACTGAACCGCTGATCCAGCACTTTGTGTTTCACTCAAGACTCAAGCATCTGCGATTCCTGATGTCTCCCAAATACTTTATGAATGCATTATTCAAGGAGGAGGGAGGGAGGGGATAGATTCCTGATTCGCCAACGTGTCTTCAAGTTACCCGCTCCTTTCAACTCGGCGATGAGTCTCCGCGCCCCTCGTCCCGCTCCTCCTGACCTACAGCCCATAAAAGGTTGTTCTGCGCGGAAATTGAAGAAATAACCAGCATTTTCTTCACAGCTTGCCGGCCTTACCGCATCACCCGGACTTCAAATAATACAGCCGTGCCTTGTCCCGTTATCAACCGGGAGACAATTTGACCATTTCAAATTGAAAGAAGGGTCTCGACCCGAAACGTCACCCATTCAGCGGCACCCAGGTCAAATACGAGCCGCTGGCAATGCCACTTGTCCGGGAGAGGGTCGCAGCTGCTGCCCGGCGGAGCCCTCTATCCTCTCCCCTCTCCTCCCATCCTCTCCCCTCCACCTCCCAGTTGCAAGACTCCGCACACGCACACGCACACACAGCTACCTACACAGTAGCCGGCGGCTCGGCGCTCCCGTGGCCACCAGCGGGAACACCACACTTCATGATCCACGACCAGCATAACCGAAAATGAAACTTATACCCGCTCGCTCCTGAACCAGCGTCTGATTTACAGAATATCACGTGGCGCGGTCCTGTTTCCGAGTTGCAGTGGGTTAAAATAACACCGTTGGCCCATATCACTAGAACCATTTCGTTCTCCCTTACTAACCCTGCGGGCGGCTTTATTGCGGAAGCCCTTCATCCCATGGACACAAAGTGCTGGGGTAACTCAGCGGGACAGCAGGCAGCATCTCTGGAGAGATGGAATCAAGGATGCCCCCGACTCTCAGTCTGAAAAGGGTCTCGACCCGAAACGTCACCCATTCCTTCTCTCCAGAGATGCTGCCTGTCCCGCTGAGTTCCTCCAGCACTTTGTTTCTAGCTTCGATTTAAACCAGCATCTGCAGTTCTTTCCTAGCCCATAGTTATCTTTGTCCCATCGAGTCCATTCACCCCATTGAGTTTCTTCAGCCTCATCGAGTCGCTTTAGCCCATCGAATCCCTTCTCCCCCATAGAGTCCCTTCAGCCTCCCGTACCAAGCCCTTCTAACCCATCAAGTCCCATCAACCCACCAAGTCCTTTCAGCCCAACAGGTCAGCACTGACAACCAACAGCCATTCTAACCAACTTCATTTGTTTCTCTCAATCCCATCAACTCCAACCCCACTCCTCATCAGATTCTTCCGGCATTAGTAAGGAGTATGTAGACCTGATTTTTTCCCCCCTAACAATAAACTTTGAGTTCGATCCTGACCTCAGGTCCAAGTGTCACAGTTGTAGTAAAGGAGTGTATTTAATATCTAACAAAATGGTTATCCTGCAAATTTCGGATGCTTTAATATCTTTGATAAGTAATATTCTTTATGCTTTTATCCAATCTCATATAAAGCTTATTTTAATCATTTGATTCAATCTTATTTACATTTAGAGCCACAATTTGGTCTCCATCCTTATTTTCAGAATTTACACCTTCCTGTACTGAAGGTTTCTCGCTCATGTTGCTTCTGTGAAATACATACTCTTTGGACTTTAGAATCATTGAATTTAAACATGTCATTGGTTTTACGCCGCACCTCGATATAGGACATTCGAATTTTTTACCAAGAGCAATATTGGGATGGAGGAATTGCTATTAATGAAGGTGCGAGATGAGGATCAATTACTGGGTAGAAAAAGTAGCTAAACTGCGGGCAACAGGATAGCAGAGAGCACAGTGGCGCAGCGGTAGAGCAGCTGCTTCACAGACCCGGGTTCGATCCTGACCCCGGGTGCTGTCTAAATGGATAGGTGTAGGAAGGAACTGCAGATGCTGGTTTAAACCGAAGATAGACTCCAAAACATTCGGCTTTTTTTTACTGTCTGCTGTCTAAATGGAGTTTGCATGTTCTCCCTGGTTTGTAGACTGTAAATGGCCTCTGTACATTGCCCCTAACGTGTAGGGAGTGAATGCGAAATTACGATGATCATGTGAACGGGTGATCGATGGTCAGCATAGATTCGGTGGGGCTAAGTGATCGTTTCTATGCTGAATCTCCAAAAAAACTTTGTTTAAACTGGAGGGATCTGTGCTAGGACCACCGTCTCTCTGATGATTTGGACTTTGGTGTACAAAGGCAAAATCTGTAGAAGATCTAAACATTTGGAAATGCAGTGAACTCTGAAAAGAATAGCAATAGACCTTTAGGAAGCCGACTGATAGGACGGGCAAATAGTTAACAGGTTAATGTAAGACTTCTAGTTTCTCAGCATTCTTGCTGTGAAGAATAGGAAGGTGCCACATAAACGAGGGAGCACAATTGTAAAATTGATACAAGAACAGAATTCTGGGGGGGGGGGGGGGGGGCAGTGTGCATATTCATGGATGTAGCTGGGAAAGTAGAGAAAGTGGTTAAAATGCATGCGGGACCTTGAGATTTATAAACCGAGTCAGACACGGGAGCAAGGATATTTTTTATAAAATACTTTTATAACTATGAAATAGGTGAAGTTATATTTTTATACAACATGTTGTATCTGCCGCTCTGTCTGCGTTGGATAATTAAGTATCTGTATTTGCGAGAAGAGAGGGTGAGAGAATGGGAACAGCTAGGTGGCTCCTTTGTAATCCAATAGCGCCCATTTTCTCCTCTGACCTTACAGACACAAGGAACTGCTGGAAATGTTACGTGGAACACAAAGTGCTGGAGTAACTTTGGCAATATCTCTAGGGGACACGACAATATCTCTGGGGGACGCGGAAAGGCGAGGTTTCGGTTCTGATGTACCGTGACCCGAAGCATCGCCTGTGACCGTCTTCCCTAGATGCAGCCTGTCCCGCTGAGTTACTCCAGTGCCTCTTTGTCTACTCTGCTGGGACTGTACGGTGGTGCCACTCAGTTCTACGGACCGGGCACAAAGGCGAGGGAGAGAGAGTCTGGTCCAACACGGCCGGGTCTCCAATTTGGCTGCGAACTCACAGCCATTGGACCTCTAGGACTCAGAGAGAGTTAACTTTATTCATTTTGCTCGCATATCCACCCATTCCATCCGCTTCATGTCAAACCACACGCAGAAATAACCCTTTACATTTAAAACGCTCGAATGTCGCATCTCACCCAGCCCATGAACACTGCGCCCGCCCTTTGCCATATAATGCACGAGTCCACACTCAAGTCTCCACACCACCTCCCGTTACAGCCTCGTCGAGAGCCCATGGGCCAGGGCTGTTATTCACTTGTTAACTCTTACCAGGGAACGCATGGCAATTCCAGACCCCGCACATCAAGGAGAGAGAACAAACAATTAAAAATGAAAATGAAACTTAAAACTAGTGGATACCGGAGGGCATGTCATCAACTGCTCTTACGTTGCCTTTCTCATGGGGCTGTCCACTGTATGTCCCGGTGTACAGGATCCACACTGAGGAGGTTTCCTGGGTTAAGGGCTACAAAAGTTAAGGGTTACAGGAACTCTTCTCTATTTCATTCCAAGCTTGGTTTTGTGATGAAGTTGTGAGAATAAGCAGTCCCAGCCAGTGGCGTATCGAGGGGGTGTGTGGGGGTGTGTGGGGGGAGGGGGAGGGGGGTGGGGGTGGGGGGAGGGGGGTGGGGGGAGGGGGCAGAGGGGCGGTTGCCCCGGGCGCAAAATTTTGAGGGGCGCAAAAAAAGTGTTGGATAAAATTTTTTTTATAAAATGGCAAAAAAATTTGTTCTAAAGGCACGCTGCACCTCTGTGGCAGCCTTCCCCTGAATTATTGTAATAAAATGTAACATTTTTTGCCATTTTATAATTTTTTTTAATCCAACAATTTTTTTGCGCCCCTAAAAAGTCTTAAGTCTTTGTCTCATCCCTTCTTATTCTCCCTCTGCGCCGAGGCCTATGCCGCTGTCCCTGCTGCCGCTGTAGTCCACTGGGCCCGCGGTCGGGTCGAGTGGCCGCTGCCGCCGGAATGTGCCCCAGCTCCGAGGCCAGGTCGCCGCTGCTCCAGCACCGATGCCGTGTGGCCGCTGTCGCTGCCCCCGCTCCGAGGCCAGGCCGCCGCTGTTGCTGCCGCTGCCGCCGTCCCAGCACCGATGCCGGGCGGCCGCTGCTGCTGTCCCAGCTCCGAGGCCAGGCCGCCGCTGTTGCTGCCGCTGCCGCCGTCCCAGCACCGATGCCGGGCGGCCGCTGCTGCTGTCCCAGCCCCGAGGCCAGGCCGCCGCTGTTGCTGCCGCTGCCGCCGTCCCAGCACCGATGCCGGGCGGCCGCTGCTGCTGTCCCAGCCCCGAGGCCAGGCCGCCGCTGTTGCTGCCGCTGCCGCTGTCCCTGCTCCGAGGCCAAGCTGCCGCTGTCAAAGCCGCCGCTGCCGCTGCCCAGCTCCGAGGCCAGGCCGCCGCTGTCGCTGCCCCAGGCCGCCAGCTCCGCCATTAGCCCTCGGCGGAGACGGGGGATACGACAAAAGAAGTCGCATCCCCCGAAGGAAGAGACCAAAAACGTGTCCCCCCCCCCTTGGATTTATAACAGCTCATTGGTCATGGCAAGCCGCTAATGAGGCGCAATATTTTAAACTGCCCCGGGCGCTCAAAACCCACCCTACGCCACTGGCTCCCAGCCACCAACTGACCTATAGCTGATATTAGGTAGACAAAAAAGCTGGAGAAACTCAGCGGGTGAGGCAGTATCTATGGAGTGAAGGACTAGGTAACATCATCCTCACCCGCTGAGTTTCTCTGGCTTTTTCTGTCTACCTTTGATTTTTCCAGCATCTGCAGTTCTTTCTTAAATATATGATACTAGGTCACCCAGCAGACGACAGCTGATAACTATCCCAATCCCCAGAATGGAGGTTCATTCAGTATAGTTACCTCACATTTTAGATCAATTCACAAAGTAAGAACAGCACAAATCAGATGCAATGAAATGTTACCCTTTTGTTTCCACACCAAGGTGGCTCGAGCTCACTCATGAATCCAGAATGCGAGCCCAGGATCCAGAATGCAAGCATGATCTGGATGGAGAGTGGGCGGAATGGGCAGTCAGAGCTGGGGCTGGTATACAGGGCACCAAGGGTCTGGAATGTGGGTAGGATTGTGGGGTCCAGGGTGCTTGCATGATACAACCTGCTTGCCACCAGGATCAACAATACCTTCTTCCCAACACCCATCACACTCGTGAACACTACACAACACTATCATCATCTATGAACTTCTATGGACTGTCTTTAGTTGCACTATGGACTTTGGATTTTTGATCACTAATTTATTGATTTTTAAAACGTATTATGTATTATCTGCGTACATTGTGCTTACAGGCCTGCTGAAAGTCAGAATTTCATTGTTCCGTTGTCGGTACATATGACAATTAAACACTCGTGACTCTTCATCTTGAACTTACAGAGTTCACTAGAAAATTTATTGTGCCACTGTACAACATCCAAAAGAGAAATAGAAGTGTATTTTGGTTTTAATGGAACGAACATCCATTAGTCTAGAAAATGTTATAGTCCTGCACTGCTCAATACCCAAGGGTGCCTGATTATTGGACTCTTAATGTAGATCCATGTCATCTTCCTTTCATGAATCAACACCGACTTTATTGGCCCTCTTCTGCTCTATGTCCATGGAAATGGTCAGAATATAAAGGACACAATCTTGCAATCATCCCAGCCAGAGCAAGCAGAGGTTTTCTTTTTCCTCACCTTGCACCCTACCAGTCTCCCCGTTTCATTAATCATCTTCCATTATTTTCTCTACCATCACCTCAATGGCATCTCATGATACATCTCTCCTTCCCTTTGTGCATTCCTCATGCTCTCCATAACTCTCCCGCACACTCCCATCTTCACCAACAACCACCTCACAGAGTCATGTGGTCATGCTGCATGAAAGCAGACCCTTCGGTCCAACTTGCCCATGCTGACCAAGATGGCCCATCTAGGCTAGTCCCGCCTGCCTGCGTTTAGCCCATATTCTTCACAGCATCTTCCTATGCAACCACACAGGATGCAACCCCTGCCCTCTTCCTACCATCCAAGGACCCAAAAGTGATTTGCTTCAACCTTTCGGTTTAGTGTAGAGTATTCACTGCTCACAAAGTGGTCTCCTCTACATTGGAGATACCAACCACAGATTTAGATGACTGCTTTCCAAAATGTTTCCCTTCAATCTGCATGGACAATCTGCTTGAACTCCTAGTTTCATGTTACTCCAATCCTTCATCAACTCACAGTCACACCTATCTTTCATTGCCTTCATATGCCTTTCAATAAAGCCAACATAGGCTTGAGGAACAACACTTCATTTTCAATTTAGCACATTGCAGTCCTCAGAACACAATCTTGAATTCAACAATTTCAGATATCTAGCCTTTTCTGTGCATGCCAGAACCAGACAGTTTGTAATGAAAAGTCATTGACCTGAAACCTTAACTCATTTTCCCTCTCCGCTGAAGCTGCCTGAGCTGTTGAATATCCCTAACACATTGTGTTATTATTTTTTAACCAGGCAGAGGTGTCTGGTTGTAACTGTAATTCGTGCATAAAGGTTTCCTCAGCAACCAACATTTACACAAATTAAAGAAGCATTGGAAAACAAACTACATATTATGACCAAGCATTGTTACAACTCAATCTGTACCTTCAGAGCCGGAACTATACTGGCAGTGTATTCATTCTGCAACGGAAATGCTCTCTTTCCATGTCATTGCATTTTCAGTCCTCCTACAATTTAGCTAAACAATTAATAGTTATCATTCAACTTCACAAATGTACTCATATTATTTGCTATTGAGCTCCCCCCCCATCGCAGGAGGATATAATTATTTTGTTTCTGGTGCTTTACTAACAGATAATTTTACCCATTGATCAAGACTTGAGATTAGATCTATTTTAGAAAAAAATCTAATTCATGCCCTGTCTTGATTCTCTACCTAAAGTAGCTTATATGAACAGACATACATTAATTAAGAGACAGATAAACAAGTGGCCCTCTCACACTTATTCTGATAATTAATGATCATTTTGATCCATTTGTAAACTCAGCTCGGGATTCTAATCCTTTCACCACTTTTTAAAATCTATTATTCATTTACCTTTGCATTAAAAATATTCAATGATTCTGCTTCCACTGCCTTTGAGAACAAAAGTTAAGCGTGTTCTAAAGACCCACGACACTGAGCAATGCAAATTCCTCTTTGTCTTAAAAGGGCGTGGTCGTATTTTAAAACAGTGACATCATATTTTAAAATTCTCTAAAGCGAAGACATCACCTTCATATGCACCGTTTAAATCTCACAGGACCATATATTTGTCAATCAATACCATGGGGCATTTCAATCTTACATGTAATTTAAAATATTGGCCATTTTCTCCATGCAGCAACCTTGAATCTTCTCACCTTCCGCTGACCCACCAATATTTATCTGGAACACATGTTGCTCTGTTGTTTTTGCACAGAACTTAAGCTTATGATGTTTGATGTGAGTACCAGGAGTCTCCGGTTATCTGTTGTCGATATTTAACCCTTTCTGTTGTGTGGCTGTCAGAATGGAGTAGAGTGGCACGGTACACTGAAATCTCCAACAGTCTAAAGGTGACCACCATACCAAGGAATAATGTCCAAAGAAACAGCAAGAGTTTAAATGCTTTCACCACACCTGTATCTACGGTGGAATATTCACAACAAGCTTTCACAAAAAAATGTTTTAGTCAACTTACCGAATGAGGAAACATCGCAGCAGTTGGCAAAGTGCGGGGTTTGAACTTAGTGAAAATGAAACTTAAAGCTCCAGCACATGTTGGCACTGGATCAAATCTTTTCTTTTGAATATTCCCCCCTTTATTTGAATCTATGCGTAGTGAAGAAGATATTGTTCTAATGCCAGTTGATTCATTTTGAATATTAATTAAAAGTGACTTTCCTTAAAAACATGCTTCTAGACTGGGCATCAAATGAACTCGGCAAACCATTTCCCTACAAAATGACTTGAAGTTCATGTCACTTGAGATATGTTGTCCTCGCCTAGTGGCTGCTGCTTGTATAAGCAGAGACAAACCAGTGCAAGGATTTTTTTTATCCCAAAATACATTTTATTCAAACAAAAACTGTGCAAAAACTCTTCATGCATTCTCAGTGTCTCAATATTTAATAGTGTCATGCTCAGTAATGTTCGCACCTGTCTTTAGCTAAAACACCCCTGCCACTAGGGCAGGGCTGCCAACATTGGGTGAGAGTTGGGAGTAAGAAATTCCGAGAGACCAAGCCCAAGGGAGTATAGCGACCGGGGGGGGGGGGGGGGGGGGGGGGGGGGGAGGAGGAGGAGGATGTCCCTCTCCCATTGGTACAGAACATTTGCATTTTTCAGCTTGAAATTGTGCAATATGGTGCATACTGTAGCGAGTCATTTAACTTACACTTGAATGCAATATATATGCTTTAAATTGGTTGGAGCGTTTTTGAAAGGGGGGAGGCTGTGCGATCACTGATCACTGGCCTTGGGGGTACCCGGTGAGGGAGTGGAGCAACCGAGTGGGGAGAGGGTGTGGAAGAAGGGTGTCCCCCCTCCCAGGGTAGGAACCTTTTGAAATTTGATGTATTAAAATCATGTTTTAGTGCACTGTAGAAGTATGATTTTAATGTTTTTTGTATGAAGTATTTTTAAGAGGTAACTTTTTAAGGGGTAACTTTATCCACACAAAGGGTGATGGGTGTATGGAACAAGCTGCCAGAGGAGGTAGTTGAGGCAGGGACCATCCCAACATTTAAGAAAAAGTTAGACTGATACATGGATAGGACAGGTTTGGAGGTATGGACCAAAAGCGGGTGGCATAGCTGGGACATGTTGGCGGGTGTGGGCAAGTTGCACCGAAGGGCCTGTTTTCACACTGTATCACTCTATGACTACAGTATACCTCCACCATGCATGAATGCTTCAAAATCAAGTGATCGAGTTTTATTGCCATATACTCAAGCATAGAAAATAGGTGCAGGAATAGGCCATCGGCCCTTCGAGCCAGCACTGCCATTCAATATGATCATGGCTATTCATCTAAAATCAGTACCCCTTTCCTGTTTTTTCCCCATATCCCTTGATGTCGTTAGCCCCAAGAACTAAATATAACTCTCTCTTGAAAACATCCAGTGAATTGGCCTGCACTGCCTTCTGTGGCAGAGAATTCCACAGATTCACAACTCTCTGCGTGAAGAAAGTTTGTTCTCATCTCAGTCCTAACTGGCCCCCCCTTTATTCTTAAACTGTGACCCATGGTTCTGAGTGTCCCCAACATCGGGAACATTTTTCCTGCAGTTACAGTAAGTGAAAATCTAGCAGGCAAGCAGGATGCTTTCACCAACCACCCCCATTTGAAATCCACTATCTTCCACCGTATCTACCCAGTGCTTGGTACTTACTTCCAGCAGCCACTGGTTGTCCTCCAGGATGCACCGAGCCGCAGCCTGATCCATGCCGGTCACCTGGGCGAATTCGGCACAGAGACTCTCACGGCAGCGGCGCAATGCTTCAACGCCTCCGACGGCCCGGGACTCTTGCACTGAGGCTGCTCCATGGCCGGAGCTGCAGTGAGCAAACACTCGCCAGCCCCGCTCCCCGTCCGCATCTGTCCCCGCCGCTGCTTCCAATGTCCATGCAGTTGATATGAGTTTTGAAATTTTCGTTGATCACAGAATTTCTCACAACAGAGCGAGAGAAATTTGTGATCAGCGTGAGAATTTGGTGAAATGCGTGATTCTCACGCTCAATGCATGGGAGTTGGCAGCCCTGCCTCTCTCTCCCCCTCCCCCTCTCTCTCCCCTCTCTATCTCCACCTCTCTTTCTCTCCCTTCATTCTCTCCCTCCCACCTCACTCTCATCCCTCTCTCCCTCCCCCTCTCTTCCGCCCTCTCTCCTCTCAAACCCCCCTCTCTCTCCCCCTCTCTCTCCTCTCACTCTCTCCCCTTCCCTCTCTCTTCTCTCTCCCCCTCTCTCTCTCTCTCTCCCCTCTCTCTCCTCTCTTCCCCTCTCTCCCCCCCTCTCCCTCTCTCCCTCTTCCCCCTCTCTCCCTCCCACCTCACTCTCCCCCTCTCTCGTCTCTCTCCCCTAACTCTCTCTCCCCTCTTTCCCCTAACTCTCTCTCCCCCCTCTTCACCCTAACTCTCTCTCCCCTCTCTCTCTCCCCTCTCTTTCCCCTAACTCTCTCCCCCCCTCTCCCTCCTCTTCACCCTAACTCTCTCTCCCCTAACTCTCTCTCCCCTCTCTTTCCCCTAACTCTCTCCCCCCCTCTCTCTCTCCCCCTCTCTTTCTTCTCTCTCCCCCTCTTCCCCCCCCTCTCTCTTTCTCCCTCCCTCTCTATCTCCCCCTCTCTCTCCCTCTCTACACACGCTCCCCTCTCTCTGTCTCTCCTCTCACCCTTCCCCCCTTCTCTCTCTCATCTCTCTCTCCACCCCATTTCTCCCCCCCCCCACCTCTCTCCCCTGGCTCTCTCTCCCCTCTCTGTTTCTCCTCTGTCTCTATCTCCTATTTCTCTTCCCCCCCCTCATCTCTCTCTCTTTCCCCCTCTCCCTCTCTCTTTTACCACCCCTATCTCCCATTCTCTCCTACCCTCTCCACCCCTTTCTCTCTTCCTTCATTCTTCCCTCTCACCCCTCTCTCTACCCACCTCACTCTCCCCTCTCCCCTCTCTCCATTCACGCCCCCTCTGTCTCTCCCCTCTCTCTCCCCCCACTGTCTCCCTGTCTCCTTCCCCTCTCTCTCTCTCCACCTCCCTTTGAGAGTCTGTCCCTTCGGCACAGAGACTCCCGAGGCAGCGGCACAACGCTTCCGACGGCTCCGCGGCCCGGGACACTCGCACTGTCCGAAGTGCTCCATGGCCGGAGCTGCAGCGAGCGACTCAGCGGCGCAAACACTCATAAGTCCCCGCTCCCCGCATCTGTTCCCGCTGCTGGTTCTGCTCCCATCCCTCCCGCAGCCCCGGCTCTCCAACACCCGTGGACCATGCAGTTTATCCGAGTTTTGACATTTTCATTGATCACAAAGTTTCTCACCACTGAGCATGAGAAATGTCTGATGAGCGTGAGGGCGTGAGAGTTTGCTTGAGGGCGTGAGTCTCACGCTCAAAGCGTGAGAGTTGGCAGCCCTACACTAGGGTGATATCCCTTCCCTTGTTTTGAGGAGCATCTTCACCACTCCCTATCACCCAATGTCCCAGCAGCAGAAGGACCCTAGGCTGTGGTCCTCCCCAACTGAGCTTTGTGCACCAAGCTTCAGTGCGTCTTTCAGCACATACTCTTGCAGTCTGTGAAGATGTGGGCATCCATCTGCTCAATAGCAACTGTCCAGAGGGCAGCGTGATACTGGTAGTAAGACTCCGACAGTACAGAGAGGATCTGACTGTCACTCCCACCCAAGCAAGGTCCTGATGCTTGCTAGTGAGTTGTGGCAATGAGGCATTTAGCCAGAGAACTACACCACAGGATTCATCGTCCTTGTCCTGCAATGTCTGCAGGATATTCTGTGCTGACCACTGTCCGATTGACTAGTGGTCAAAGTTATTGATCCAGAAGAACGTTTCCAAAAGGACAGGTGGCGTGGCAATGTCCAGCTGACTGTGTGGCATTGGTGGGCAGGCCCATCCTTCACAACACCAGGGACAGGTAGAACCTCAGCAGGTAATAACACTTATGCCCAAATGCTTTTGCACTACGCACCAGAGAAGACGACTGTGAAAGATCAGACCTGACACTGGCTCAATGGCTCTTTATTGTCACGTATGCACTGCAGTGTAAAAATGTTTTTGCATTGCTCATGCATATTTTGGCTCCATTTACAAAAGAAAAGGTCCAAGAGGGATCGACAGATGAAAAAATAAAGGGAGTCAATATATAAGGGATTCATACAGGAGAGACGCACCGAGGTAAATGTCAGAACATGCACGAGGGGCCAAATGACCTGCTCTTGCTCCTATGTTTTTATTCCAATGAGTGCAGTGCATCACACTGCCCCTAACATATGCAGCATCTACCCCATGGCAACTGACTGCTTACTCTCTGCCATAGCTATCTGTAATGGTCAAAGCACATGACCCAATGCCACATTCTTTATGAATGGCCAATAAATACCCTCCCTTTTCCCGATGCCTGCTTCCAGAATGAATATTTTAAAACTACCATATGTGTCTACTGTATTAACATTTCCCCCATCCATCTTAAACTGTGCGTTTTATAACCTTTACAATACAATACAATTTTATTCGTCACATTGCACATAAAGTGCAAGTGAAATGAATTTCAAATGCACTGTGCTGTTTTTAATACCTTATCTTTTATAATTTCAAATATTAATTTACCAGTTTTCCATCCTTAGTTCTGCTTGAAAAAGTTACAAAGAGCTGGAATAACTTAGCAGTGGAAAACAGGGGAGAAGGAGAAACAGGATATTTTTCGGAAATTCAAAACTTTGGATTCAAAGTCGAATCCCTTTGCCAACTGAAAAACCCAGTGAATCCGCAGTGAGATATATCTCCAAATCTAAATAGATGTAGGAATTGAATTCCTATTAATATAGAAGGAATTAAAGCAAAACCTCCAATTTTAAATGAATAAGCTAAATAATTACTTATAGAAGCCTCTCTCGGTATTAGGGACATAATCATTATTTTCCTCAATTGCCATGGATCATGAAGTATTTAATTTGAAGCTACCATTAGCCCACACAAGCAGCACAAAGGACAAATTAAAATATATAGCAAATGAAAATAAAATATAAAAAATACACTAGATCACAACCAGTTAATTTTACTAGAAAAAGGGAAATTTTCAGCAAGAGAAGAATAAATCGGGTAGATGCACAGAATCTCTTGCCCTGAGTAGGGGAATCGAGGACCAGAGGACATCGATTTAAGGTGAAGGGGAAAAGATTTAATAAGGATCTGAGGGGTAACATTTTCACACAAAGGGTGGTGGGTGTATGGAACAAGCTGCCAGAGGAGGTAGTCGAGGCTGGGACTACAGCAACGTTTAAGAAACAGTTAGACAGGCACATGGATAGGACAAGTTTGGAGGGATATAGACCAAATGCAGGCAGGTGGGACAAGTGTAGCTGAGACGTGTTGGCCAGTGTGGGCAAGTTGGGCCAAAGAGCCCGTTTCCTCACTGTATCACGCTGACTCTATGAGACAAATAGCATGGAACATCTTCAATTCAATTCAATTGCCCTTTATTGTCATTCAAACAAGCAAGGTTTGAACAAAATTTCGTTCCTGCAGTCATAACAGCAAAAAAAGACCAAAACACACAATTAACACAATTCCACATAAACATCCATCACAGTGAATCTCCAAACACCTCCTCACTGTGATGGAAGGCAATGTCTTATCCCTTCCCTGTCCTTGGTTCTTCTCCCACGGTCAGGCAGCCAAACTGCAATGTTGAGGCGACTGGGGCTCCCGATGTTAAAGCCCCCGGCGGGCGATGGTAAGTCCCGCAACCGTTTAAGTCGCGCCGGGTGATGTAAGGCCCTGCTCCGGGCCGATTCAAACCCTCGAATCGTGCGGGAGAAGTTACCATTGCGGGAGCTCCGAAAATCGGTCTCCCACCAGGGACCTGCGAGCTCCCGACTCCACTGTCCACAGGGCCCGCGGCCGAAGCTCCGAAGCTCCGAAGTCGGGTCGCAGCCTCAACCGCGGCGCCGCCACAGCTCCGAAGTCAGCTAGCTCAGTGATGGTGAGTCCGCAGGCTCTACGGCTGGAGCCCTCAGGTCAATCCCGGTTGGAGGCCGCCTGCTCCACGATGTTAGGCCCAACGACAACGGAGACACGACAAGGGAAAAGTCGCACCCCACGTTCAGGGAAGAGACTAAAAAGTTTCCCCCACCCGTCCCCCACCCCCCCCCGATATATATATACAGCTAAAATAAAACCAAAAACATACTCCTAACAAGACAAAAGAAAGAAAAAAAAGACAGACGGACTGCAGGTAGCTGCTGCCACAAGGCGCCGCCACTTCTTGTTAAAGTACCAAGCTCATCCAACACATGAAATTCTCTTAATAAACTTGGTACTTAGTTTATAGTCAGTCTGAACCAAAGGCAAGCAGAAGTGATGAAACCATTTCAGTTCATGCCAGCTCTTTAAAACTTGTCAAATTTGTACCCACAACTCAATTTTTCTACCCAAATGCAAATGAGTCCTTGCCAAAGTGCCTGGCCAGCTGTTTGTTAAAAGTGATTGTTTTCTGAGCTCCCCAGTCCCTGATATTATCCCGATAAGCTTCCACTGCATCCTCTCCAGTGATTTGCAGCCATTCCTGCCTCGATAACATTATAAAAACGGACAAAATTCTTCAGCCAAAGCTGAAGTTGGTACCATCTACAAATCCAGGTAGTCCACACATTGTCTTAACCATCCTCTCTCTGTTTCTTCAAAGATTTAAAAAAAAATAACCACATCCAATTCTCCACTGCCTTCACAAGTTGTTCAAAGTAATGCCGGATACATTAAAATTGCCCTTCTGCATTATATCTCTCAGTATGTGCTGCTTCCTCTTTGAATTACATCTCCTTAGAGACATGTCACCACTCTGTGGTCCATAGTGCTGCTGTTAACTGTATTACCAAATTCTATAAGCTTTGTTCCTTCATTATTCAGATCCATACCATTTATACAAAATAAGAATTGCGATTGTCCTAGGACTTTTGCCAACCCTATTTCGCAAGCTACTCCGTCCTTTTTTTAACACATTTTATCAAGACCGCATCTCATATCTATATCACACAATAACTTAATCCGCTGGTGCTTCAACTGAAAAATAACAATGTTTTTGCTTTTCATCTTAAAAGACTTTCTAGCCCTCTTCATTAACCTGCTTTATTTCTCATATTCTCACTGTTCTTTTTACACTTTTGTCTCTTTCCTGCCGTTATTCATGTCTTAATGGAAGATGACGTAACATACGATTGCCAAAAGATGTCAGAAAGCCAGTGATGAAACAAACCATAGATAACAGCATTTTTGTGTACCTTCGATTTTCCAGCATCTGCAGTTTCCTCTTTAACTCATAGATAACAACACCCATTCTCATTTCTACTGCTCTCATCTCCTTTCATCCGTTTAGAGAAATTCATTTTCAGTACTATTATTAGAGAAAACACATTTTTAGTCCATCACTCTAATGTAAAACAATAACATTGAAAGTCAGATGAAAGTATTACATCTCATTATTTCCAAAATTGCTGCTGGTGAACCTCAGCTTCCAGAAGAGACAGACTGCAATAGAAAGCCTCCCTGGAGGTCAGTAGATGGTAAATATTCAGATGCTGCCCCTATTGGAACTCCAGTTTATCTTGGCATAATTGCACCACAGACATTGTGGGCCGAAGGGTCTGTTCCTGTGCTGTATTTTCTACAGTCTATATTCTTTCAATTCATCTGCATCTCTGGTTAAGCATTTGCATTGGCCCTGATCGTGCAAAAGGAGAATGCTGAATCTAAATGTGTTCACAGTTGTAAGCCAGCTTCAGCATATTGTAGGCAACAAATCAGGATATCTGCAGGTTGGTTTGCACTGTACCAGCTCAGGCTTCATCTGCTGCAACCTTGCTGATTCAGCGTTAAATCACATGAAGAGATTAAAGATACTACCTCACTTGATAGCCACTAAACATGGTAGCAAAAAATAAATAAAGCTTATCAATTAAAGATGTTAATGAATGTTATTAATTATTACTCAGGTAATAATAACTTCAACAGTGTGGGACCCTGTTGGAAATACAAGTTAAAATAACTGATCCTTGTGCTTTAGTTTACTTCATTATTTTTGCTCTTAATTGCATCTTTATTTCTCTTCATTTTATTTTCTCTGAAGGCTTTACTTTGACAAATGGGCGACACAGTTGTGTAGCAGTAGAGTTGCTGCCTTACAGCACCTAACACCGGGTGCAGTCGGATCGGAGTTTGCACGTTCTCCCCGTGACCGCGTGGGTTTTCTCCGGGTAGTCTGGTTTCCTCTCACACTCCAAAGACATACAGGTTTGTAGGCTATTTGCCTTCTGTAAAATGTAAATTGTCCCTTTTGTGTACGATCATGCTAGTGTATGGGGTGATCGCTGGTCAATGCCGACTCTGCTGCCAAAGGGCCTGGTTCCACACTTTACCATGAAGTTTTTCACTTGTTTCAGATCACAAAATTAGGAGCAATCGGATAGTCTCAGTGTTAGTCCAATGTAATACCCTCTGAAGCTTGTGTCTCCCTCAAACGCAGTATTTGCAATCATTCCATCTAACGATCCCCTTGCAAATTGTGTAGGAAAGAACAGCAGATGCTGGTTTAAATCGAAGGTAGACACAAAATGCTGGAGTAACTCAGCGGTCCAGGGAGCATCTCCGTGTCTCGACCCGAAACGTTGCCCATTCCTTCTCTCCAGAGATGATGCCTGTCCCGCTGAGTTACTCCAGCATTTTGTGTTTACCTTTGCAAATTGTAATAGATTTGCATTAAACCAATGATCATGGTTTCTGTAATGAAAATGAATTGCAGACACTGGTTTATACCAAAGATAGACATAAAATGCTGGCATAACTCAGTGGGTCAGTCAGCATCTTTGGAGAAAATGGATAAGGGACGTTTCAGGTCCAGAGTCTCCAGACCAGTTGGATGAAGTGTCCCAACCCGGAACGTCACTTATCCATTTTCTCCAGAGATGCTGCCTGACCTGCTGAGTTACTCCAGCATGTTGTGTCTATCACACTTTCTGATTTGCCTCACTTCTAATTTCAATTAGTTATATACATTTACCCCACTATTACCAATGGTGGTAAAACAGAAAGTCGGAAAACTACACAGCAGGTATTTTCAGCACTGTTTTTTGTTTCGATTTCCAGCATCTACAAGTTTTGTTAATCTTGCCAAGGAAGTCATTCGAGTGTCTCAGCTTCACTCTGGAAGAGCTTGTGTTTAATAAAGGATTGCTGCCATCATGTAAAGAATATTTGGGTTTTATTTGATTACAAAATCCAAGAAGAATGTGTGAGACGAATGCAACATGTACACATTAGATGATTATTTTTTCAGTTCACATTATTCCACGCGGTGTTTCCCTGTACCTTACTTTCAGTACAGTTGCTAACTCTTCAAATGAGTTAAAATGAGGTGAATAGGCAGCATAACACAATGGGGACGTACATACTAGATGCACAGAGTCTCTTGCCCAGAGTAGGGGAATCGAGGACCAGAGGACACAGGTTCAAGGTGAAGGGGAAAAGATTTAATAAGAATCTGATGGGTAACCTTTTTTCAAACAAAGGGCGGTGGGTGTATGGAACAAGCTGCTAGAGGACATAGTTGAGGCTGGGACTATCCCAACGTTTACGAAATAGTTAGACAGGTACATGGATAGGACAAGTTTGGAGGGATATGGACCAAGAACAAGTAGATGGGACTTGTTTAGCTGGGACATGTTGGCTGGTGTGGGCTACTCTATGACACATTGAAAAAAAGTGGGCATGTTCCACATTGCAATAAGCAATCATGTTTTAGGAATATAACTCAGTGGTTTACATATAAAAGACACTTAAACACAATAAAATGCCCTGTAGTGTTTAATGGGAGCATAGAAAATGCAGAGTTACCTCCTTTCAGTTCTTTTCAGATTGAAAGAAGGCAACCGAGATCAGGTCTTGGCCTGCAATTGTTTACTATTTACATTAATGACCCAGAGACAAGAACAGCATGCAAAGTTCCCAGGTTGCCAATAAAATGAAAATAAATGGAAGGGCATGCTGCAATAAGGAGACTGTGATTCTGCAACAGGATATAGATGGATGGAGCGATTTACGCAAAAGAAGGCAAGTAGAGTTGAATGTGGAATGGTGTGAGGTCATGCAATTGGTACGAGAAATCAAAAAGGCACTGTGATCTAAATGGAGAGAGACAGCATAGGGAGTAAAGAACAAAAGGATCTAGATGTTCGAGAGCATGTATCACATGAAACTAGCTGGCAGATCCAACAAGTAGTAAAGAAGGCAAATGTTATTTTAGCCATCATTGATGTTTATAAATAGGGAGGTTGCAAGTGTGCAGATCTGGAATCTGCATACAATGTTGGTCGCCTTCACTAATACACAATATAGTAACGTTGGATACAGTCCAGAGGAGTTACTGCCAGCTAATTCATGGGGTGAAAGGGTTGACATACCAAGAGAGACTAAATAGTCTGGGCTTATATTTCATGTAATTTAGAAGAATGAAGTGTGACCTTATTGAAATACAAGATCCTAAGGGAGTTTGACAGGGTAGATGTTGGGATATTTTCACCACTGGGAGAGTCTCATTCAAGGGAGCATTACTACAAGATAAAAGGCTGGTTATTTAAAATGGAGGAATGTAGACATTACTTCTTGCAGTGAGGTGAATCGCTGGATAACCCTGCCCCAATGAGTGGTAAAAGATGGATCATTAGAAATATTTAAAGTGAAGATGCACAGCCTTAGAATAAAACAATGTACCTCTTTAGAATGGAGATGAGGAATTTCTTTAGCTAGAGGGTGATGAATCTGTGGAATTCATTACCACAGACAACAGTGGAGGCCAAGTCATTGGGCATTTTTAAAGAAGAGATTGATAAGTTCTTGATTAGTAAGGGCATCAAAGGTCCTGGGGGGAAGGCAGGAGAATGGGGTGGAGAAGGAAGAATAGATCAGCCACGGTCGAAGGGCAGAGCAGACTTGGTGGACCAAATGGCCGAATTCTGTTCCTTTGTCTTATGAATATTTGATAGATTGAGAAATAGAGGGTTATGGAGAAATCACACAGCAGGGGAGTTGAGGCCAGCATAGATTGGCCATAATCATCTTAACTGAAGCAGATATAATAGTAAGATTAAACGAGAACTTACCAGTTTGAAGTTTGATCTGTATTTTATGAGGAGTTACGATGAGGGATTACGTGAAGAACCCGCTCAGCATGCATGCGCGGCATACTTCAAAGCAGCGGTGTGGAATCACAGATAGACACAGTTATTGAAGTAAACATTGTAAAGACAAGGAGACATCAGTTTATCAGTTTGACCCATATTATTGAGGGAGGGAGCGGAGGGCACATAATCCCTCATCGTAACTCCTCATAAAATACAGATCAAACTTCAAACTGGTAAGTTCTCGTTTAATCTTACTATTTTACTTCGGAGTCATGTGAGTGATTCCGTGAAGACTTCAAAGCTCTGTGATTTCAAACCGTGTAACAGGTATTATTTCACGCACTGCCGAAGTCCTTGAGGGAGGAAGTGTGTTATTGTAATCAACCAATGAATCTGTTTGCAGAAAAACACAATGGTATTTTTTAACAATAACAATAAAGAAATTAAATTGCTCCCCTGGGCTTAAATTAAATATTTGCAGTCTGTAAAATCTTTTCTGCAAATAAAACAGGTTTTGCCAACGGCTTATTATAGAATTTCTGAACGGTCTTTCCCCCCCACCATCCTGCTGTAGCCAGGATGTGGTCTATAAGCACGTCCATTCTTTTAGCTGTCGACGTGGATGCTGCCCTGGTGGAATAAAATTTGTACATGTTAGTGTTTATCCCAGCAGTTTTTAGCACCCGCTTGAGCCATCTCGCAATGGTTTGGCTCGTCACCCGACCATAAGGTTTTTTATGACTGACCCACAAGGCTTTTCATCTCCCTCGAATATTTTGGTTGTATCTATGTAGGATAGTAGGTGGGTCATGGCACATAACCATGGTTCTGGCGGGTAAGCCCGGAATTCCACAACTGGATTAGGTGTTCCTGGTCTGCTCTGTTTGATCAGTCTCTGGATAACGACAGAGATCTGGTCTGGAGCTGTGAGCATGCTGTCCAGTCGCAATAGGTGTAATGACTGGACCCTCTGTGCAGATACAAGTGCCATCAACATGAGTGTTTTTGAGCATAGATTGTTCCAGGTTGAGGGATCTGGCTGGTGGCCATCCCCTGAGGTATGTCAGGACCACACTGACAGTCCATGTATGGGTGTACCTTGGTCTAGGGGTTAGAGTTGTAAATACCCTTCATTAGTTTGACCACCAGCGGTTGCGACCCCATGGCCTGTTGTCCTGGATCTGGTTTTAAACAGACAGGCAGGGCACTTCTAGCTGTGTTGATGGCTCTGTAGCTGAGCCCTTCATCGTGGTGAAGGTTCGCCAGGAATTCCAGTACGTTGGTAACTGTAGCGGTTGAGTAGGTGGTCCCTGTATCCAAGCAGTACTTCTCCCATTTTTTGATGCTGGACAAGTGCTGTTTTTTAGTGGATGTTCGGAGGGATGCTGAAATGGTGTCGACGGTTTGTTATGATAATCCCAGTCCCAGAAGTGGTTTGTGCAGAATCTGCAACCCAGGAGTTTGATTTTTTCATGGCACGGGTGGCTTGCGCTCGATACTGGGTGTTAATAACTCTGGGTCACTGGGGAATACCATCGGAGCTTCAACAACCATGTCATGGAGTATTGGGAACCATGGCTGTGTAGGCCAGTCGGGTACTATCAAAATACCTGAAGCAGAGTCCATTTGTATTGTGCGTAGTCCCCGACTGATGAGGCAGAAGGGAGGAAATGCATAGAAGAAGAATTTCCCCAATCCAGCGCGAACGCATCTACCTCAGGGTCTGGTTCCCAAGCGACATACATAGGTACCTGGTGATTTAGCCTTGATGCAAATAAATCGATATCTGGCGTGCCATATTGCTTGATAACTTCTGCGAATTTTTTTTTGGAGGTTTTAACATCCATTCGATGTTGTCATTAAATTTACGTGACCTGGTGTCTGCCACTGTATTTAGCTTACCTGGCAGGTAAGTTGCTGATAGCCAAATATGTCTTTGGACACACCATTGCCAAATTGTGTTGACCAACTTGTCGCATGATACCGATTTTATGCCGCCCATATGGTTAATGTAGGCCACCACCGTAGTATTATCTATTTGTAACCGTACATGCAAGTGATGCATATTTATGCATATGCTTTTAAACCATAAAAGTCACCCAACATCTCTAGATAATTAATGCCCAGCGTAAGTGGTAACGATGACTCTGGGTTAGTCCATCTACTACTTGTGCTGGATATAGAGTTAGTTGCTCCCCAGCCTTGAGCACTGGCATCTGTTTGGACCATTAAATTGTTGCATGATTGTGCCAATTCAACTATTTCGTCTCTTGGCAATGTTACAGTCACGTAGACTGAATTAATTGTGAAGCCCAAGTAGTCCATGATAGTGGATGGCCTCAACTTAGATTTATCTGGATGTAAGACAATCCCAGGGTTTCGAATAACTGTTTGGTAGCTGATACAGCTAACATAGTCAATTCCATGGTCTTGCCTACCATTTAAGATATCATCAAGATATGCCATGACAATATGTTTTTGTCTTCTGAATATTGTCAGAGCTGGTTTTAGTGTCTTGGTGAACAATTTTGGGCTGATGTGAACCCATTGGGTAACGCTTTAAACTGCTAAGCTGCCCCATCCAAGTAAATTTCAGGTATCTGCGATGATCCTTGTGAATGGTACTAAATAGTAAACATCTTTAAGATGAATGCTTGCCATGAAGTATCCTTTGGAATTTAGTTGTTTGGCAGTAACAACCGGTTCCATTTTGAAATGTATGTACTTAACAAACATATTTAGTGAAGTTAAGTCAATGATGATGCGACATCCACCATCTTTTTTGGGTTTAGTGAATATATTTGATACGAATTGCAAGGGTTCAGGTTTTCCCATGATACCCTTTGTAATTAGTCTCACCAGTTCAGCTTGTCCCTCTCGTTTCTTGGGGTGAATGTTGACCTTGTGGCAATGTTTCTAGTATGAATGTATTTGTATTCACTAATGCCATTGAGTATATACTGATCACTCGTGATAGACTCCCATGTGTTAGTATTACTCTATATACTGGTAGGAACCAGACCCACCTACCTCCATGGTTATGGGTATTCTTCTGTTTCCTGCCGGTCCACCGAGTGTTGCACGTCGTCTGACGTGGCGGTGACGTTGGGGGGTGGCACATTTTCCATGGGGTCCGCTCTGGGCCCTGGTCTAAAGAAACCTTTCGGTGATAGAATGCGGACCCCGAGCTTTCATCAGTCCCATATGGTAGACGTTGACTGATGGACGCGATGGGGTGCTGCTGCGTAGGAATTACTGTTTTTGGTTTGCTCGTCCCGGCCCTGCCCTCATGAGCCGAAAGTTTTGTAAAACCTCTTTCATGTCCTTCATATGCTTTGTGAGGTTTTTGCCAAAGAGCAGTGGGTCTGGCTCAGTGGCTGGGGTATGCACAACCCCGCAATGTAGGATTTTTATGGCAGGTCTTATGACTTGTTTACGAAGGTTGTGGTCATCTCCGTATTTGTCCACGGAACGAGGAAAATTATGTGATGGCTGACGTCAGGCTTTTAACGGCCTCCTGCACGTGGGGTTGCCACGTAGCTGTCCACCACACCTAGCAGCTCTTCCTGTTCCTGCACCCCTTGCATACTCCCGAGATCTTCAGCCATTGCCCGTTCTTGACCAGCCCAGTCCTGGTCACCAAAGCTATCCTCTGGAAAGGAGGAAGCAATGGACAGTGCACAAGGCACTGTGGAGGGAGTGCCTGACCTCCCTCTGCGAGAGCGCCCCTCCTGGGGTGCACCTCGCTGGAGCTCTTGCTCCAAGAGCCGCTCCATGCTACTCAGGCGGCTGTCTCTCCCCCGCCTGGGTGGAGAGACGTCCCCGTCCGACAAGTCGGAGCCACCGGCCGGATGCCTCTTCCATGGTTTTACCTCCAGCCCGCTGCTCAGGTGCTAGCGGGGCTGGGCTCGGCACGGTGTCGGCATAGCGGAGCGCCGGGTAAGCGGTCCTACCGCCTTGTTGCTGCCCCCCCCCAGATGGAACGCTCCTCCGTGGAGTCGAGCGGGGGCAGGTCTGTTCAGGCGGCTGTCTTTCCCCCCCGAGCTAACAGAATCAAGGGATATGGGGAGAAAGCAGGAATAGGGTACTGATTCTGGATGATCAGCCATGATCAGATTGAATGGCGGTGCTGGCTCGAAGGGCCGAATGGCTTACTCTTGCACCTATTTTCTGTTTCTAACACATATGAATCAGAAAATTTAGTTTTAGTTTTCGAGATGCAGCGTGGAAACAGGCACTTCAGCCCACCGAGTCCACGCCGATGAACGATCGCCCCGTACACAAGTTCTATCCTGCACCCGAAGGACAATTTCTTTTACTTGGGTCACAGGGAGAACGTGAAAACTCCATACAGAGAATGCCCGCAGTCAGGATTGAACCCAGGGCTCTGGCGCTGCAAGGCAGCAACACTTTCACTGTGCCACTCTTTGAACCTTTCCCTTGATTTCTAACATGACACAATTTTCCATCCTTCACCATTATTAACACGAGCTAAATGGGACAAGAAACTTCAAAGGTTTGGTTACTCTGTAAAGTACAAAGCACTTATAAATATCATCCAAAGACTTCGAGATTTCTGCATCGTATTTTCTATACGTCAAATAATTGTTCAGGTCAACACCCGCAGAATGTTTTGGTAACACTTATGCCTACCAGTCAGAAGGTCTGGAGGTCAAGCCCCAGCCAAACGGCCACAATCCAGCACAATACCTCATTGCAGTACAGTACTCATGATGTAATCTGACCACAGCCCCATGACATTCAATTATATCAACGTCCATTAGTTGTTGGTTTAATACTTTTCATCTTGTGGTTTACAGTGTTCAGTTGCTAGGTCAGGTGTTGAGGTTAGAGAAATCGTCATTGTTGCCTTTAGTCTTCCCTATGCAAGGATACAAGGATACAAAGGCCATTTATTATCACATACACCAATTGGTGTAGTGACATTTGACTTGCCACGCAGCACACAATAAAGATAAGACACAACATTAAAGAATGTAACAATAAACATAAAAACATCCCCCCACAATGGTTCCCACTGTGAGGGAAGGGACAAAGTCCAGTCCCCATCCCCATGTCCACCCATAGTCGGGCCTATTGAGGCCTCCGCAGTCACCGCTATATGAGAATATGTACAACGTGCAGGTTCTCCTTCCATTTCCTTACCACTTCCTAGTATCAAGTTACACCTGTCGTGGTCAGTGCTCCCCTGTATTAAGTTATACCTGTATTGGTCAATGTTTCTCTGCATTAAGTGATGTCTGTATTGTTCAGTCACACAGGCTGTGCTGGGTTCCACATAATCTCAACAATATAGAATAAGGCAAGGGTGGTGGCTAATGTAATTAGAGTGTTTGGAAGAGAACAAATGGTAAAGGGGGATAGAGCAGGACATTGCCTGAAGCATTCTCTTCCCAAATTATCGTTTCTACCAGAAATGTCAGGATTATCTTCTGCTGAAACTCATTGATCCAGTGAAAATATTGAAATGGCTAATTGCCTAAGATTACTGACAGCAAGGGAAATCAAATCGTGGAAGGATATGGACCAAGTGCTTGCAAATGGAATTAGTATGGATGGATTATTGAGAGCCAGCATGGACATAATGGGCCAAAGGGCCTGTTTCTGTGCTGATATAATTCTATTACAAGATGGGAGATGGAATTTTGAGGAAGCAAAATTATGAAAGGAAATATGGCAGTGTGCTCCTGTTAAAAGTAGTTTGTTGAAGGTATTTTCACCCAGGGCTTCCTTCTTCCATATATTTTTTGGAAAATTTCTACCCGTTCTCCTCATCATTATTCTTTAAGTAAAATTACAAATAATCTTCAGTGGGGTTAAAGAAAAAACTCAAAATGGATATTATGAATCCAAGATTGCATAGACTCCGGAAGTGGCGGCGCTGGTACGGCTGCGGCTCGCCTGCAGTGCGTTTGTCTTTACTTTTTTATGTTGTTTTTTTTCCGTTTTGTCTAGTTAGTTTTTGTTTTTTAGGTTGTGTTTATGTGGGGGGGGGAGGTGAAACGGGGCTTGCTGTCTCTCTCTTCGGGGGAATATGACTTTTTTGTCGTATCCCCCTTCTCTGCCTCCGTCTGCGCTGAGGCCTAATGGCGGAGCTGGCGGCCTCGAGACTCCGGAGGCAGAGCCAATCAGGACTTGCCCTGGGCTCGCTCCCGTGAGGGCGGCCCGGCTCGGGGCTGGAACGGTGCTTCCGTCGGAGCGGCCCAGCTCGAGGGTGGAATGGCGCTCCCGTCGGAGTGGCCCAGCTCAAGGGAGGAACGGCACTCACGTGAGGGCGATCCGGCTCGGGGCTGGAACGGTGCTCCGGTGGCTGGGACGGCGTTCTAGCGGCTATGACCTGAGTCCGGGGTTGAGCCGCGGGCCAGCGGCTGCGTCCATTGGACTGGAGGGCGGCAGCTTCGACCACCCCGGGCCGCGGTGTTTGAGCCGGCCCGTTGCGGGGTTCGGTGAGCCGCGGGACTGTTTGTACCATCGCCCGGTGGGGTATCGCCTCAGCGCAGAGGGAGAAGAGGAGGGAAGAGACTGCAGCCCTAAGATTTTTGCCTCCACCACAGGGAGGTGCTTGGAGGACTCACTGTAGTGGTGTTAATTTGTGTTTATTGTTGTTATTATTGTATGATTGTATGTATGACTGCAGGCACGAAATTTCGTTCAGACCGTAAGGTCAGAATGACAATAAAGGCATTCAATTCAATTCAATTCAATCAACAGCGACATGTGCTGTAGAATAGAAAATACCATTGATAAAAACTACAGACAAGCAACATGCAAGGTTGATCACATTATCATTTCACTTGGAACTGTTTGTCATCATACATGTTGTATTTGATGAAACCCTATTCACATGTAAAAAAATTGAGCACAACATGCTAAAGTAATCACAGTAAACCACCAGGTTGGGAAACCCAGTGAAACTTGCGAACATAAAGACAGGTCTGTTTTTGCGAGCTATTGTGAAGTCTGATCCCACGAGTCCTCACCGCTTTCTTTCTGAAAATAGGAACTTATCGTCGATGTGAAGTTTCGAAGAAAATTTTCCAGCAGCTGGCGTGGAAACTGGAAGTCTGTTGCGACAGTCACGTAGCCCTGTGAAAGGGGAGGAATTGGAAATTAATTTGAGACAGAATAAAACATGCAAGGCACGTGCAAGGTGTGGGCTGCTTGGAGTGTATAATTAGTATCACTCGCCCCCTCGATTGCTCTAGAGCTCCCACCGCGGGCGGCGCTGATCAACATCGCGGAGTCCTGCGACTCCGCCCGGCTCGGCCTGTGGACTTCGGGAGCCGCGGACTCCGGTGGGAGGCGGCTGATTTCGAGGTCCAGGCCGCTGAGGATGTTCTCCATCGGGGTTCGGCGTCCGGGTTCCATCGTTCCCGGCGTGAGGGCCTGAGCATCGGGCCGCCCGTGGCGGCGACTGCGGGTGCTCGGGAGGCCCCGACCACAGGTGAACATCTGGGAAGATCGGAGGGGAGGCTGGTTGGACTATGGTACCTTCCTCAACTTTGGTGCCGCTGTGGGGTTATGTTCTGTCGTGGACTTCTGGGTTTGTGCTTTTTAAAAATATTTTTAATTTATTTATTATTTATTTTTATGTTACTTGACTGTAAGGAAAATCCATTTCGTTGTCTCTAATATGAGATAATGACAATAAATTGACTACAATACAATACAAAATCACAGGCGTCAACACCAGCTGAACCCAACCAACATTGATGGAAGACCCGACTGTATCTGATGAGAGGGATGTGAACTCGTCACTGATCAGAGCTATTACACTGCGTTAGAAACCAGGGGCTGACAATAATAAAATTAATAATAATCTTTTGTAAATTTTTCTATGGAAGTACGGAAACTTAATTATTTCTTCTATGTAAAGCACTTTGGTTTCAACGAGAGTTGATTTAAACGTGCTATATAAATAACATTTACTTACTTACTAAAATTAATTAATAAAAGCAGCAATGCAGAGCAATGGCCAAAATACTAAATGCAAAATGGGAGATCCCAAGGGCATGATTGTAGGACTGGAAACACACTCTATATTTATCAGATCACAGGACAGTTTAGCTTAGTTTATCATTTAGTTTATAGTTGAGTTGAGTTTAGTTTCTAGTTTAATGATGTAGCATGGAAACAGGCCCTTCAGCCCATGCCCACCATTGATCACACATTCACATTAGTCCCACTTTCTTATTAATTCATACACAGGGCAATTTTTACAAATGCCAACCCTACAAACCCACACATCCTTGGGGGGTGTGGGGGGCGGGTGGAAACTGTAATACCCAGAGGAAACTCAAATGGAGTACATGCAAACTCCGCACAGACAGCATCCGAGGTCAGGATTGAACCCAGGTCTCTGACGTTGTGAGGCAGCAGCTCTAACACCTGTGCCACGGTGTATTCAATAGCATGGGCAAAAAGGGCGGTTTCTGCAGCCTATAGCTCTAGGAAAACGTCTGGCACATTTGTCACTGGCAGCAGTGATTTAGCTCGGACTTAGCTACGACTCTTTGGGCGGAGAGGAGGCGCGAGCTGCAGGACAATGATGGGCCCATCACTGGAGCAGGTGTTATTGAAGATATAACCATGTTTATCTCCAAGCTCTCTGCTCATATCTCGACGCCGGGGCAAGACCACCCGGTGAGAACGGCCAGGAACATCGGGCCTCCGTAGAAGCAATTGCGGTGGCCTCAATAGGCCTGCATTGGGGTGAACTTGGGGTTGGGGACTGGACATTGTGCCTTCCCCCACAGTGGTATCCATTGTGGGGGGATGATTTTTTGTCTGTAAGGTAATCCTGTTAGTCTTTGTCCAAGATGGCTGCCGTGAAGGGAGAGTGGACGCTGGCGCGCTTTAGCTGCCGCTGCTCTCTCTTCACATTGTGTTTTTGATTTTTGTTTTTGGACTGAATTCTGTTTTTAATTTGTGTTTCTGTGATGTCTTTATTATTTATTTTATTCTGATTATATGTTTATATTTCCTGTTAACCTATGTAAGGTGTCCTTGAGATGTCTGAAAGGCGCCCAATAAATAAAATTTATTATTATTATTATATCTCACAATCACGACTGGTTTACACGCACACAGTTGATGGTCATGCCATTAAAAGAGATTGCCGAGGATGTTTGTAATCTTTTATACGTTGTTTACTTCCAGCACGGTGTTTGTGCCATTAACATACTTTCATACCTTGTTTGGTTCCAGCACTGCGTTGCTGATGTTAAAATATTGTAGTCCTTTCTTGTCAAGCAGCGCTGTTATATAAAACTCCACATCTAGGTCAAAGAAGAAAATAACAATGATTGAGATTTTTTCACACAGAGAATGGTGAATCTGTGGAATTCTCTGCCACTGAAGGTAGTTGAGGCCAGTTCATTGGCTATATTTAAGAGGGAGTTAGATGTGGCCCTTGTGGCTAAAGGGATCAGGGGGTATGGAGAGAAGGCAGGTACAGGATACTGAGTTGGATGATCAGCCATGATCATATTGAATGGCGGTGCAGGCTCGAAGGGCCGAATGGCCTACTCCTGCACCTATTTTCTATGTTTCTATGTTAATCCCCAAAATGCTGACCATGGCTTAAGTCAAAGGTAATTTGTTTTTTTTACAACATTGGAGGCCATTTTGGCCCATTGTGCCCATGTTCGCTCATAAAACACTCCCCCTCCCCAATAACATTCCCCATCACCTACACTCCCCCACTAATTTATAGCGACCAATTAACCTGTGCTGTCACAAGTAAGAATTTCGTTTTTCCAGTTCAGTACATATGAGAATTAAACACTCTTGGCTCTCTTTAGACTTAAGAGATACTGTGTGGAAACAGGCCCTTCAGCCTACCATGTCCACGCCGACCAGCTATCACTCCGTACACTAGAACTATCCTACACACTTGGGACAATTTACAATTTTTCTTTACCAAAGCCAATTAACCTACAAACCTGTATGTCTTTGACGTGTGGGAGGAAACCGGAGTATCCAGAGAAAACTCAGTCACAGGGAAAATGTACAAACTCCACACAGACAGCACTCGTAGTCAGGATCGAACATGGGTCTCTGGCACTATAAGACAGCAGCTCTACCACTACGCCATTGTGCCACCTCACACAGAATTTTTAACTTATCAATTTGTCTATTTTTGGGATGTTGAAAAAAACCCCACCAAATCACTGGAAGAACATGCAAACTCCACACACAATCAGCAACCGAGGTCAGGATCGAACCTGGGTCAATGGAACCGAGAGGCAGCAGCTCGACTAACTGCGCCACTCAGCTGCATGCGAAGCCTCTTATCTTTACCTCATTTGTGAGTTAAGTATCTTCAAGTAGCAAAAGGCAGGCAGCAAATACCTCAATGTGAAAAAAAATCAAGCATGGTCTTACGTGGCACTAGTATAAAGCAAGAGAAACAGCAGATAGGAGAAGAAGCTGTCTAAAGGGTCTGTCCCACTTTCCCGAGTCCTCTGCCGAGTTGAAAGGACCTTAAAAAAAAATGTTTGTGATCTACGAACTCCTCCTCCCGACTATCTTTTTACTCGTGGACTTTGTCATGCTGAAAAAAAGTCCCAACTTACGTGATGCCCCGAGTACCTACGGCTGGCATAACGAGCCGCTACGACATATCTACGGACTCCTACAGACTCGCTATGGACTCACTACGGGCATTCTCCGAGTTTGAATCAAGGGGAAATCTCGGGAGAATTCGTGAGTAACTCAGGAAAGTGGGACAGACCCTTAAGTATAAATGTTAGGGATGTCTTGGCATAAAGCACAGCAGAGACCTCATACCCAGTGTATAAAATCATGAGAGGAATAGATCGTGTAGACGCACAGTAACTTGCCCAGAGTAGAGGAATTGAGAACCAGAGGACAAATGTTTAAGGTGAAGGGAGAAAGATTTAATAGGAATCCGAGGGGTAATTTCACACAAAGGGTGGCGGGTGAATGGAAAGAGCTGCCAAAGGAGGTAGTTGAGGCAGGGAGAATTGCAATGTTTAGTTTGGGTTAGAGATACCACGCAGAAACAGGACCTTCGCCCCACCGAATCCACACCGACCAGTGATCCCCGCACATTAACACTACCCTATACACACACAGACACACACACACGGGACACTTTTACATTAATACCAAGCCAATTAATCTACAAACCTGTATGTCTTTGGTGTGTGGGAGGAAACCAAAGATCTCGGAGATAACCCATGCAGTCACGGGGAGAACGTACAAATTCCGTACAGACAAGCTCCCGCAGTCAGGATTAAAGCCGGGTCTCTGGCGCTGTAAGTCAGCAACTCTACCGCTGCACCACAGTGCCGCCCACAGTTAAGAAACAGATAGATAGGTATATGGATAGGATAGGTTTAGAGGGATGTGGGCCAAATACAGGCAGATAAGACTAGTGTAGATGGGACAGGTTGGTCGGTGTGGGCACTTCTGGAACCAAAATCAAATTCACTACCCTGTGTCTGTCTCTCTCTACCCCTCTATCTCACTGAAGATCTTTGAACTATAATCAGACTTTGCTGGACATTATCTTGCACTAAACATTATACACTTTATTCTGTATCTGGACACTCAACACGGCTTGTTAAAAATCAGGTATAGTCTTGACTTGTTAGCAAGCAACAAAAAAGCTTTTTACTATACTTCGGTACAATAATAAACTAATCCAAACTCTGTCAATAATCTATTGAGCAGACAATTCTTCATCTTATTCCCTGCTTCAACCTGAGTTTCACCCTATCGGGGTTGATCCCTTTGTCCTATCCATCTCCACACTCCAAGCAGAACAAACTTGTTTCTTTCTCTCTTCCAGTTCTAACAAAGGTATCCTCAATCTGAAATACAAACTGCTTTTCTCCCCACAGTTGCTGAGTATTTCCAGCATTGTGTTTCAGATTCCCTACATCTGCAGTGTTTCGACTGACACTGACAAGATGTCTGCCTCTCGCCTGCCACTTTTGCGGGCTGGAAGAGTCTGTGTACCACGTGTACATGGAGTGCGTGAGGCTGCTGCCACTGTTTGAATATCTAAAGGGGCTGCTCCTTGCCTTCTGGCTGCATTTTTCACCCACCATCCTCATCTTTGGACACCCTGTGCGTAGGGGAGAGGGTAGGGCTGAAGATGTCCTGGTTGGGTTGCTCCTGGGCCTGGCCAAGCTGGCCATCCGCGAGTCACGGCGCCAGACGGTGGAGGGCTCTACCCAAACCAGCTGCCTGCCCCTTTTCCGGGGTTACGTCCGTGCCCGGGTGGGGTTAGAAAGGGAATACGCCCTGTCTGCGGGCACCCTGAGGGAGTTCCGGGACCGCTGGGCTCCGCAGGGTGTTGAATGTATCCTCAATAATGATTGTATCATAGTTGTATAGTAGTTTATTACATGTTTGTATTGTATTATGGTGGTGGGTTCTGGCTTGTTTTATTGTAGTGTAAATATTATTTTTAATAATTGAATTTTAAAAAATTTTGATTTAAAAAAAAAAAAAAAAAAAAAAAAAGATGTCTGCCTCTCATCCACACCACGTCCTGGACCAGATCGTGCAAAATAGGTGACAGTAAATGTATAACGTTGTTAGTCTTGTTTTAGTCTACAATGGGCAATGTCTGTTCTTTATTACCTCAAACCCAATCTTCCCCAAAGAATTACTCACAAGAGATGATCTTTTGCAGTCCACCTGCTGAGAAAAACTTCTCCAAATAACGCTTTGCTATAGTCTTGTCCTGAAATAACAAATTGCAAATCGTTTAGTTTGGAGACACAGCATTTCCGAATACTTCTTAAAATGAACACATGGCAGGTCACAAAAATAAATTGCCTCTAATTTTGAAAAAAAAAGACAAAGTGCTGGAGTAACTCAACGTGTCAGGCAGCAACCCTAGAGAACATGGATATGTGATGTTTTGGGTCTAGACCCTTCTCAGACTCCATTTGAAAAGTTGATTTTGCCAACTCTGGTAAACTAAAAATGGCCTAACCACAAATACACATCACTAAAAAAACAAAACTGTGACACTGGAAGAACCTTACTTTAGGAGATCGCTTGTGAGATTCTCTTCTATTTTAAAGCGTTAGAGGCATCTGATACATTTCCGATGCCTCTTCCGATGTGTAAGAAGCATCTGATACATTTCCGTTGCCCCAGATTCCTGGATCTGGGGCAACACAGTGGTGCAGCGGTAGAGTTGCTGCCTTACAGCACCAGAGACCCGGGTTCAATCCTGACCACGGGTGCTGTCTGTACGGAGTTTGTATGTTCTCCCTGTGACCACATGGGTTGTCTCCGGGCGCTCTGGTTTCCTTCCACATTCCAAAGACGCACATGTTTGTAGATTAATCGGCTTCTGTAAGTTGTCCCAAGTGTGTCGGATGGAACTAGTGTGCAGGGATTGCTGGTTAGCGTGGACATGATGGGCTGAAGGGCCTGTTTCCACGCTGTATTTCTAAACTAAATTGAAAATCAATTTTGAAATCGGGATCTTTCTAAAATTACTGTCAACTTCTGAAGCATCTCCAATCAGTTTTCCAAGATATTCTATGTATACTCACCAGGGTGATCGCTGGATTATTCCTTAAGGTTTTGATGCTCCAGCTGTGGAGATGCATAGAGTGAATGATTAATACGTCTCAGTAATCACATGGACTTTAATCTAAGGAAGTGTCAGCAGAGGCACTTACTGATTTGAAGAGGGCTGCAGGTGGATTTTCCTGTTTGTATAAGATGACTGTACGGTGGTTTCAATGTCCTGTGGATACAAGGTAGAAACCTCGTTACTAGATTTATAAAGTCATACAACACTTTATGAAGACTCTTTGGCCCAATTAGTCTATATTCTATTTATTAGAACATTTCAGTAGAGAAGCAGGCCCTTCAGCCCACAATGTTTGTACCGAACATGATGCCAACTTAAACTAACCTCATCTGTCAGTACATGATCCATATCCCTCTATTAAGAAGCAGAGCCTTACAGTGTGGAAACCTTGCCCACCTTGCCTACACGGGCCAACATGTCCCATCTACACTAGACTCACATACCTGCATTTGGCCCATATCCCTCTAAACCGGTCTATCTAGGTACTTGACTAATTGTTTCTTAAACATAGCAATTTTAATTCCCTGCACTTCCATGAACCTATCTAAAAGCCTCTTAAACGACACTATCGTATCTGCCTCCACCACCACCCCTGGCAGTGCGTTCCAGCCCCCACCCCTCTCAGTTAAAAACTTGCCCCACACATCTCCATTAAACTTTCCCCCTCTTGCCCAATAGCTACAGTACGCCCTCTAGTGCTGGACATTCCCACCCTGGGGAAAAAGGGTCTGTGTAACTCTTCCCACATTCCCACCAATTCCCTCCAGTTTCTGCCATTCACTCACACATGAAGGCCAATTTTATCTACCGACCTGCATGTCTTTGTGGTGTGGGAGGAAACCGGAGCACCCAGAGGAAACTCACACAGTCACAGGGAGAACACCACACAGACAGCACTCAAAGTCAGGATTGAAACCGGGTCACCGGATCTGGCGGGCAGCAGATCTACTAGCTGTGCAACTGTGCTGCCTGTCCATCAGTAAAGCATAATTACCACTGTTATTCTTTTTAAATTACAGCAGCACAGTATCAAACAAAAAATCAGAATTACATCTTCTCCCCTCACACACAAAGCCAGATGTTCAATCTGAAGAAGCATCCCAACCACAAACATTCTATGTTCTTTCTCCTCCATAGTGGCCTCCTGAGCTGCTGAGTTCCTCCAGCACTTTGGGGTTTTTTTTGCTCAGGATTGCAGCATCTGCAGTCTCTTGTGTCTCCTAGACTGAACACCAGGTGGCGCCCACTACCCATTTCTGAGCCCACCAGTTTCCTCTCAAAGGTTTAAGAAGGAACTGCAGATGCTGGAAAATCGAAGGTACCCAAAAATGCTGGAGAAACTCAGCGGGTGCAACAGCATCTATGGAGCGAAGGAAATAGGCAACGTTTCGGGCTGAAGAAGGGTTTCGGCCCTAAACGTTGCCTATTTCCTTCGCTCCATAGATGCTACTGCACCCGCTGAGTTTCTCCAGCATTTTTGTGTACCTTCCTCTCAAAGGTTCATTGTGCTATTGCAGGCAGCTATTATCTGGCCTACAGAATTGTACACAGTAATGAAGGCTAAAATAAACACAGAAAATGCTGGAAACACATTGACGGTCAGGCAGCATCTGCACAAAGGCTTTTGTCTATCGCACTAACGTAGAAATAAGGAACTGCAGATGCTAATTGACACAAAAAAAGATGCAAAGTGCTGGAGTAACTCAGCGAGTCAGGCAGCACTCCAGGAGAACATGGTTAGGTGACCCCAGCTGTCCGTGTCCGGTATTTTCTGTCTTTATTTTTGAACATAGAACAGTACAATGCCTTTAGAAAGGAGATGAGGGGGTATGTCTTTAATCAGAATCAGAAGGTGGTGAATCTGTGGAATTCATTGCCACAGACGGCTGTGGAGGCCAAGTTAATGGATATTTTTAAGGCAGAGATTGGCGGATTCTTGATTAGTAAGGATGTCAGAGGTTATGGGGCGAAGGCAGAAGATTTGGGTTGAGAGGGAAAGGTAGATCAGCCATGATTGAATGGCAGAGTAGTATGATGATGGGCTGAATGGCCTAATTCCGCTCCTGGAACTTATGAACTACAGCAAGAGAATTGAATCTGCAGCTCACAATGTAGGCGTCGAATATACTCACCATTTCCATGTACAGTGCTGTGTAGGAATCCTTACTCTCAGGCACAACGTCAACCTCTATAGCTACTGATCCCTCCAAAATGGTGCCCACACTTTTGAAGAGAATGCTGGGTGGCCGGAGCGCTGTGAGTTTGACCATCAGGTCATTTATAGGAACAGCGGGGAATACCTGCAACATAACAGAGTTATAGAGTGGTGTAGCACACAAACAGGCCCTTTGGCCCACCATGTCCATGCCAACCTTTTTGCCCATCTACATATCCCACGTGCCTGCAATGGACCATATCCTTCTTAGTCTAATTATTTAAATATCTGTCTCTAAAACGTAGTAATGTTCACCATCTCCCATGGCAGCACATTATGGATATCAACCACTTTCTGTGTAAAATGCCTCCCCCTAAAACTCCCCTTGAAGACTCCTTCCCCCCACTTTAAGCCCGTGTCCTCTTACTTTTAATACCCTGGCATCTTCTTCTTCTGTCATATGTCTTTTAGACCTGCAGCTCCGTTGAGGCGAGAAATAGAGTTTGACTATTAGCTATGCCGTTATATACCACCACCAGGTCACCCCTCAGCCTTCAATGCTCCATGGAAAACAAGCTCATCTTGTCCAATGTCACTGCATATCTAAAGTCCTCCAACCCAGGTGACATCCCAGTCAATGTCCATATAACCATATAACCATATAACAATTACAGCACGGAAACAGGCCATTGCACTCTCCACTGCACTGCACTGCACTGCACTGCACTCTCTCTCCAACACATTTATCCTTTCTTTATTGTGGCAAACAGAACTACTGGCTATACTCCATGTGGCTCAATCAGCCTTTTAATGCCACAACCTAACATTCCTACTATTATATTCTTTCCCGTGATCTATGAATGCAAGCACACCATATCCTTTCTTCACTTTCCTAAAGATTTATGGTGCCACCTTCACGGAGATTTGGACTTAAGATTCCCAAGACTCGCTGTTCATCAACATTTCTGTGTCCTGCTCTTCGCTGTATAATACAATATAGAACATTTTATACAGTATCCTTAACACCAGCTCCTGTAAGGAAGTTCCTTACAGTTTAGGAGCAAGGAGATCCTACTGCAACTGTACAGGGCCCTGGTGATACTGTACTTGGAGTATCGAGTGCAATTTTAGTCTAATTTGAGGAAGGACATTATTACTTTTGAGGGAGTGCAGCGTAGGTTTACCAGGTCAGTTCCCGGGATGGCGGGACTGACATATTCTGAAAGAATGTGTCGACTGGGCTTGTATTCACTGGAATTTAGAAGGATGGGGGGGGACCTTATCGAAACATGTAAAATTCTTAAAGGATTGGACAGGCTGGATGCAGGGAAAATGTTCCCCATGTTGGGGGAGTCTAGAACCAGGGGTCACAGTTTAAGAATAAGGGGGTAGGCCATTTAGAACTAAGATGAGGAAAAATGTTTTCACCCAGAGAGTTGTGGATCTGTGGAATTCTCTGCCACAGCAGGCAGTGGAGGCCAATTCACTGGAGGTTTTCAAGAGAGAGTTAGATTTAGCTCTCAGGGCTAAAGGAATCAAGGGATATGGGAAAAAAGTATCTGATTTTGGATAATCAGCCATGATCATATTGAATGTCGGTGCTGGCTCGAAGGGCCAAACGGCCTACTCCTGCACCTATTGTCTATGTTTCTATGATCCAGCACCGACAGATTAAAGAATAATAGCGAATTAGAATTTGCCTATGGATTATTGACTGCAAATTTGTGAGCAGATGATTTAGGGCTTTATTTATGATTGTGTACTATGATAGAACTGATTGTACAGAGAGATGTCACCATGTCAATGACAACTCAGTTAGTGCAGATCCAAAGTTTACCATCCCCCTCCAGAATGTTTCCCTCAGTGAGTCTTACTCCTTATTACGTAACCAAGGAGACGTACCTGCTGTAAGACGTTTAGCTCATGTTTAAATTCTCCATCTTCGAACACCTTCTGAAAGAGCAAGCAAAAAACACTTCAGTGTCTCATTTGATTCTCCTGCCTCGAACATCAGAGAGTCAGAGAGAGAGAGAGAGAGCGAGAGAGATAAGAGTGTTTTATTGTTACATGTCCCAAATCTGCATCATGTAATTCTTGCTAACAGCAGCAGCACAATAGTGTGTATTAGAGAACACAACAAACAACAAAAGAAGCTCAATAAATAAAACATATAGTGGTAAAACAAAACAAAGCCAAAAATCCCTGGTGTAACCCAGGCAGTTGGAGTTTATAGTCTTCAATTGTTTAGTTCAGTTTAGTTTAGAGACACAGCATGGAAACAGGCTCTTCGGCCCACTGAGTCTGCACCTACAAACCTGTACGTCTTCGGATTGTGGGAGGAAACTGGGGAAAACCCACGCAGGTCACCGGGAGAACGTACAAATTCCATACAGACAGCACACTTAGTCAGGATCGAACCTGGCGCTGTAAAGTCCCTGTCCCACTTAGGAAACCTGAACGGAAACCTCTGGAGACTTTGCGCCCCACCCAAGGTTTCCGTGCGGTTCCCGGAGGTTGCAGGTGGTTGCCAGAGGTTGCAGGTAGTGGAAGCAGGTAGGGAGACTGACAAAAACCTCCGGGAACTGCACGGAAACCTTTGGTGGGGCGCAAAGTCTCCAGAGGTTTCCGTGCAGGTTTCCTAAGTGAGACAGGGGCATTAATTAGACAGCAACTCTACCGCTGCGCCCGAACCTGGACATTATAGTTTACAGATTCTGAAACCTTCTTCATAATGGCAGGAGTGAAATGAATGTGTGGTCAGGGTGGTGTGGATCCTAGATGATGCTGGCTGCATTTTTGAGTTGGTGCCTCTAGACCCCTTCGATGGTGATGTTGCTGTAACAATGTCACAAGCTCCAACTGGCCCCCACTCCCACCCACAAACTCACACCCAGCTGCTCACTCATTGCCTTCACAATGACAGGCAACACTGTACTTTGCTGTGCCTGTCACCACAAGGAACTCATGCTGTCTGCAGCAGAGTCTTCAGGTTGGGAGAAGGGTCGTGTCTCAGTTCTCCCCGCAGATGCTGCCTGACCCACTGAGTTGCTCCAGCACTTTTTGGTCTATCTTTGGAATAAATTAGCATCTGCAGTTCTTCGTTTCCACTCTTCATGGATGGGCGCCCTGGCAGATTTCCATCACCCACCCTCCACTGCCCTCTCCCTCCTCGCCACCTCTATCCTCCAGCTTTCTGTCACACACCTGGGCCGTCCCAACACAGAGGCGATCTTCCTGCAACGTTGCATGGAGTGATGGAATGCTCGCGCCCATAACAAGCTGTTGTTGCTGGTGGCACCATTGTAAAAGGATGATGGAGCCAAGGTGAGGGGAGTCCAGATACAGAGCAATTATGGACCACCTGAATGTGGAGACGGGCTGGCCGATCGGGTGGGGAAAGGCTGAAGACACAGAGTTCATCTCATGAGCTCACTCACTCACTCACTCACAGATCAGATAGCAGTTCAGGGCACTGTTCATATTGCTCTGCTCATGTCGAGGCCACTGGCATTCCGTGCTTCTGGAGAGAAATGTAATCAACCAGTGGCAGAGTTGCTGCTTCACAGCACCAGACCCCCGGGTTCGATCCTGACCTCGGGTGTTTGTCTGTGTGGAGTTTGCAAGCTCTACCTGTGACCGCGTGGGTTTTTTTCCGGTTTCCTCCCACATCCACATCCCACAAACATAGATAGATGCAAATCCCAAAGACTTGCAGGTTTGTAGGTTAATTGGCTTCTGTAAATTCTGTGTGGAAACAAGGAACTGCAGATGCTGGTTTCTCAAAAAAAAGATACAAAATGCTGGAGTAACTCAACATCTCTGGAACAAAGGAATAGGTGGCGTCTTGGGTCGAGACCCTTCTTCAGACGGTAGACATCTCGACCCGAAACATCGCCTATTCCTTTTCTCCAGAGTAGCTGGCAGACCTAGCTGAACATGGATAAGTGATGTTTCAAGCCAGGACCCTTCTTCAGACTAATGTGAATGGGTGATCAATGGGCAGTGTGAACTCAACGGGCCTGTTTCCATTTCAAGCAATTCAATCAATCAATTAATTTATTCCTGTACTGATCTGACACATACCAGCAAATCATCGTCCACCAGCTTCAGAGAGAGCCGATCCTCCAGATAGGCTGCGTACAGCAGAGAGTTGATCACAGGCTCCGACACCCACAGGTTAAACATTCTGGTCTCTACTCGTTCAAATGGGATGGCGTTGGGCTTCTGGAAAACTGAAAAGTTCTTGTAGAACACACTACCCTGTGCAACACAACAAGGGGTTACTGTAACAAGGGAATCAACAAGGGGCGGAGATAGACAGCAAAGCACTTTGAACAGCAGTCATTGGAATCGGCATGTGTTATTGCAGCCTTCTTTGGAAGCCGCAGTGACTTCACACATATATGTATGGGAAGGAACTGCAGATGCTGGTTTACACCGAAGATAGACACCAAAGGCTGGAGTAACTCAGCGGGTCAGGCAGCATCTCTGGAGATATGGAACAGGTGACTTTTCGGGTTGACCTTTCTTCAGACACAACAAGATGTGTGATGGTGCATGTCTTTGACGATGTATCTGTGTGTGTGCGCATGTCCGTGTGCAACATGTCCATCTCTGTGTGTGTCTGAAGAGGAGTCTCGACCCGAAACGTCACCCATTCCTTCCCTCCAGAGATACTGCCCGTCCCGCTGAGTTACTCCAGCTTCTTGTGTCTAACTGTGCTGGTGATATCCTCACCCAGCGAACTGTAATGCTGACACCCGCGTGATTACTGGCTGCTGCGGGGCAAGGAGGTGTTCACTGCCTGACCCGGTCTCCATGCACGTGTGTGAGCTGCACGTGTGGCTGCATTTATCAAAGGTCTTCCCCAAGTTACAATGGGGTTCTTTCCGAGCGGAACCCTGACTGTTCGCTAGTTGGAAAAGTATCTGCCCAGCGACATACTTAAATAAAACACAGACCATCCAATTGCACAGACCATCCAAAGGCAACGTGCAATTAAAGCACAGTGTTTGACTCAGCGATTCAGATATTGCCGTAAACCGGGCTCCACTCAGAGAGTGGTGCGTACATTGAACACGCTGCCAGAGGAGGTGGTAGAGACAGCTACAATTACATTTTAAAAATATTTGGACAGATACATGGATAGGAAAGGATGAGAGAGATATGGGCCAAACTCAGGCCAATGTTATGTCTAGATAGGCATCTTGGTCAGCATTGACAAACTGGGCTGAAGGGCCTGTTTCTGTGTTGTATAACTCTATGAATAAACTTTTTTGAATAAAACACTGTTAAAACTTAAATCTGGATTCAGAGTTTATCCACATTGGTTGCAGATGACATCACATGTACCGTCAGTGTAAGGCACAGTTACCTTATGCCATGATTCCACATATTCTGAGGTAATCGTGGGATCACCAGTTAATTCTATACTTGTGGAAATCTCCCCATCGCTTAGGAATGCTCCTGTTTGAAAAGCAAAGTTACTTGTTAATAAGAAGCCCGTCTGCTCATAACAACGTGAGAATTAGTACATGTTCCTCAAGCCCGCTTGTCCATTCAATAAGGTCAATCTTAAGTCCACTCTACCATCTGATCCCAACACCTAAATGTTAACAGTCTTAGGGCCTGTCCCACTTAGGCGTCATTTGCGCGTCATTTACGTGACATAATTTATGAGTCACGACGCACGCTTCATGACGCACACATGATGCGCGCAAAGCGTGCATTACGTGCGCATGGCGTGCATTACGTGCGCATGGCGTGCATTGCGTGCGCATGGCGTGCATTACGTGCGCATGGCGTGCATTACGTGCGCATGGCGTGCATTACGTGCGCATGGCGTGCATTACGTGCGCATGGCGTGCATTACGTGCGCATGGCGTGCATTGCGCGCGCATGGTGCGTGGTGACGTAGGCAGTGACGCGCGGTCGCAAGCGGCGCCCCAGGATTTTGGGATTCACAAAATCTTCGCGCGCCACCTGCGTGACACGCAAATGACACCCAAGTGGGACAGGCCCTTTACACTTCAATATAGATAAAAGAGGCTGCAGTTACTGGCTTACAAAAAAAGTGCTGGAGTAACTCAGTTAGTCAGGCAACATCTCTGGAGAACATGGATAGGTGACACTTCGGGCCAAGACCCTTTTTCGGATGGATTGTAGTTTGTAACCCAACTATATGAACATTGAATTCTCCAATTTCATGTAACTAACTGACAAACACTTACACCCTCCCCACCCCCTCCCTTTTTATTATGTATTCTACATGTCTTTTTTCTGCTGAGATAGGAATACGCCGGATTGAAGCAACCCTATTTACAATTCAGTAAACTAGTTGGTTTAGTTTTGAGATAGAGAGCAGAAAGAGGCCCTTCAGCCCACCGAGTCAGCACCAAGGCTATCCTACACACTGGGGACAATTTATATTTATACCAAGACAACTAACCTACAAGCCTGTACGTCTTTGGATTGTGGGAGGAAACCGGAGCATTCAGAGAAAACCCACACAGATCATGGGGAGAACGTACAAACTCTGCACAGACAGCACCCGCAGTCAGAATCGAACCCGGGTCTCGGGTGCTGTAAGGCCGTAGCTCTACTGCTACACCACCATGCCCCCAAAGACCAAAGATGGTATCACTACAGTAAATGCAAGGTGTACCAAAAACAGGGGATAATAATCTATAGACAAGGTATCAATTGCATATCATCATTAATAAAAAATACTACAGTCCAAAGTAACTCTTACCAGCTTGCTGCAGAGTGAAGTCTGACAGTAGATTTGACATTTTATGGATTTCTGCACAGATCTTAAAACAGATAAACAAAGTTTAGAAAAAGATGAAGCTAACTTCCTGTTGCCAATTGAACTTTCATTAACCAATCAATCCCTATAGATTGTAAAAGTAATAATTACTTTTGGTTTTACTTTGGGATGTGAGCATGAGGAGACTAGAGCAGGTACATGAATAATCACAAACATGAGAAACTTAAATTTCTTCAGTCTGATAAAATGAGTCCTTTCTTCAGGGACTAAAAGCTGTATCAGAGCTGATGTACTGTAGCGACACCTGGTGGTGACTTTGGGTAGTCAAACCCTTGGATTGGCTGAGGAGACTCTCTGTCCTGGGTCTCCTCCATTGCCAGAGTGAGCAACAGCGGAAATTGGAGGAACAGCACCTCATATTCCGTCTGGGGACCTTGCGTCCTTATGGCATTAACATTGAATTCTCCCAATTTGGCTAGCCCTTGCTTTCTCCTCCCCTTCCTTAACCCTCTAGCTGTCTCCTCCCACCCTCCCATCCGCCCGCCCTCGGGCTCCTCCTCCTCCTCCCCTTTTCCTTCTTTCTTTCCCCCACCCCCCATCAGTCTGAAGAAGGGTTTCGGCCCGAAACGTCGCCTATTTCCTTCGCTCCATAGATGCTGCTGCACCCGCTGAGTTTCCCCAGCAATTTTGTGTACCTACCAAGTACTTTCATGTCGACGGCGCGCTTACACAGGAGATGGCTTTGCAGCTGCTGCCATTCCTTCAGGACCTGCCGGCGCTCGCTAAATACGAAGGCCGCCCGCCTCTAACACATGGACGGGTTGGGCGATCGCAAGTCATCCACTCGTATCTGCTCTTCGAACAGGCGTACTTAGAGCAGATGCCTGACAACATCCGCCTCATGCTTGCCGGTGCCGATTTCGCTGACCCCATGCAGCTCGCCAAGAGGGCCGATAAACTCTGGCTCGCGAAGCAGCAAGATGGTGGCTCCATCAACCGGATCCCCGCGCCAGCGCGCCAGTCGCCTCTGCTTCCATCGCAGAGCCGCAGCCATGTGCCGGTGACCAGGGTAAGCACAAATGGTGCTTCCACCATCTCCACTGGGGTGCTGAGGCGCGACGCTGCCGTCAACCCTGCTCGTTTCAGGGCAACGCCTCACCTGATCGTCTGTAGAGGTGATCGTGATCGGCCCAAACAACCGCCTCTATGTCCGTGACCGTCATTCTGGCCGGCGTTTCCTCATTGACTTAGAGGCTATCGTTAGCATCCTCTCGCCAACCGGACACGACACCCGTGCTGGTAAGCGGGGCCCTGTGCTCACGGCTGCTAATGGAAGTACCATTCGCACTCACGGCGCGCGGACCCTCTCGCTCTCATTCGGCTTCCGCCCGTATGAGTGGACTTTCATCGTGGCCGATGTCGCACAACCATGTGGGGTCTACAGGCGTCTGAACATGACGACAACTGCGGACCGCTACCCGATGCCCCACATCCAGGACTTTTCCGCCCACCTCGAGGGTGCCGCCTTTTTCTCTAAAGTTGACCTTGTCCGTGGCTATAACCAGATCCCAGTCCACCCGGACGACGTCCCCAAGACTGCGACAATCACCCCGTTCGGGTTGTTCGAATGGCTGCGTATGCCCTTTGGATTGAAGAACACTGCGCAGGCGTTCCAAACACTTCTGGACAGGGTCGGGAGGGGTCCTCCGTTCGTCTTTATCCTGGCATCCTGGTCGCAAGCTGCACCCAGGCCGAGCACATCGAGCGCCTGCGGACTCTCTTCCAGCGCCTCCTCGACCATGGCCTCATAATCAAGTGCCAGTTCAGCCTCCGTTCCATCTCCTTTCTGGGGCGCAGCGTGACACCTCAAGGCGCTGCCCCTTTACCCTCGAAGGTGGAGGCCATTCGGCAGTTTCCCCGGCCGAGCACGGTAAAGGGGTTGCAGGAATTTGTCGGCATGGTAAACTTTTACCATATTTCGTGCCGGCAGCTGCCAACATCATGCGCCCCCTTTATCCAGTGCCTCGCGGGCAAGCCGCGGGAGCTCAAGTGGTCCTCCGAGGCGGATGCGGCATTCGAGGGTGCCAAGGCGGCCCTGGCCAACGCAATCATGTTGGTCCGCCCGCGAGCCTCAGCCCCAACGGCCCTCGCTGTGGACGCCTCGGACACGGCTATGGGCGGCGTCCTGGAGCAGCTCGTCGATGGCCGCTGGCCTTTTTCAGCCGTCAGCTACGAGCTCCCGAGCGCAACTACAGCGCCTTCGACAGGGAGCACCTGGCGTTGTACCTGGGCCATCACGCACTTCCGCTAATTTCTCGAGGGTCGCGCTTTCACTGTCTTCACTGTCTTCACTGACCACAAACCCCTCACCTTTACCTTGGGTAAAGTCTCCAGCCCGCCAGCTTACATCTCCGAGTTCACCACGGATGTGCAGCACGTCGCTGACGCTCTGTCCTGCCCCGCCTTTCCCTCCATCTCGGTCGTAGACCACACCATGGATTACTAGGAACTGGCTGCGGCACAGCACACGGACGCTGGGATGGCGGACTACCATACTGCTGTTTCTGGCCTCCGGTTGGCTGATATCCCGTATGGATCCTCGGGCACGATGGTCCTCTGCAATGTCTCCATGGGTCGACCTCGCCCCATCATCCCCATACGTTGGCATTGTCGGATTTTTGACTCCATCCACGGCCTGGCCCACCCGTCCATATGGGCGACCTCTGTGCTGGTGGCGGACAAATTTGTTTGGAACGGTCTCCGCAAGCATGTGGCAGCCTGGGCCGTGCCTGCCTTCCCTGTCAGACCTCCAAGGTCCAGCGGCACGTGCGGCCCCTGGTGCAGGATTTCGCCGTCCCTGCGGGCCGCTTGCTGCATATTCACGTTGACCTGGTGGGCCCGTTGCCGATATCCCGCGGTGCCGCCCATTTACTCACCGTTGTGGATTGATTCACGAAGTGGCCAGAGGCTATCCCGCTTTTGCACTCCTCCGCCACGTCTTGCACCCGGGCCCTGGTGGGCAGCTAGATTGTCCGGTTTGGGGTCCCATCGGATATCTCCACCCACTGGGGTGCCCAACTCACTTCCTCCTTATGGTCTTCCCTCGCTCAGTTGTACAGGGCACAGTTGCATCACACCACCACCTACCACCCACAGGCCAACGGGCTCGTTGAGCGCTTTCACTGTCACCTCAAGTCGGCATTGAAGGCTCAGCTCACGGGCCCGGACTGGGTAGACCAGTTGCTGGGCGTCCTGCTCGGGATCCGCACCGCCTCCAAGGAGGACTTAGCCGCTTCCTCTGCCATGTACGGCTCGGCCCTGCGGATGCCTGGGGACTTTCCCCCTGTCATCCGAGGGCAAGTGGATTCTGCCCCGGCATTGCTGGCGACCCTCCGAGAGCGGGTGAGCGGGCTAGCTCCAGTTCCCACCTTGCCGCACGGCTTGCCAGTGTTGCACGTGCCATTGTCTACGAGGGGCCGTTCCGGGTGTTGCGATCTGGAGTCGCCACCTTCACCTTGGACGTGGGGGGCCGGGAGGAGATCGTCTCCGTTGACCGACTCAAGCCTGCCCATGTCGACGTTGACAGCCCGGTGGTGGTCGCGCAGCCCCGACGTAGAGTTCGTCCGCCGGCCGAACGAGCTGCACCTGCCGTTTTCCCCCGACCCGGTTCTTCCCATTCCTCCCGCCCTTTTCCGGTCTCCTGGCCCTGTTTGGCCAGTCCCTCTTGTTAAGCCCGGCCCGCCTCCGCTTACCATTGTGCCTTCCTCCACAGTGCTATCCACTGTGGGGGGATGATTTTTTTGTCTAATTGTAGTCCTGTAGGTCTGTGTCCAAGATGGCTGCCGTGAAGAGAGAGTGGACGCTGGCGCGCTTTGGCTGCCGCTGCTCTCTCTTCACACTGTGTTTTTGATTTTCTGTTTTTGGATTAATAATAATAATAATAAATTTTATTTAATGGGCGCCTTTCATACATCTCAAGGACACCTTACATAGTAATCGGAATAAAACATATAATTGGAATAAAACAAGTAATTAAAGACATCACAATGACACAAATTAAAAACAGAATTCAATCCAAAAACAGAAAATCAAAAACACAGGATTGAATTCTGTTTTTAATTTGTGTCTCTGTGATGTCTTTTTTACCTGTTCTATTCCGATTATATGTTTTTATTCCGATTACTATGTAAGGTGTCCTTGAGATGTCTGAAAGGCGCCCATTAAATAAAATTTATTATTATTATTATTACCACGTGATCTGGTCATCATATCCGGGTCCCTACTCGGTTCCGTACCTTGGCTTCTGGGGGGGTGGGGGGTCCTCTAGCGACACCTGGTGGTGACCTTGGGTAGTCAAACCCTCGGATTGGCTGCACCGGTCACGTGGGCGCTGGGGGGGGGAGCGATATTCGCACGCTTTTTACTGAGTTGTATGAATCTAGCGCCACACTTGTGGAAGTAGCATCACGTTTTTGGCTGAGTTTATTCGTTGTTTTACCGTTGCAAAATAAAACAATTTATTTTACCGTTGCAAAATAAAACAATTTAAATTCACTCACTGTCTCGACTGGCCAAAGTACAACCTTTAAGTGAAAAAGAAATTTGTTGCACATATAAAAATATACTCCAAATATTTATATATATCAATGTGCATGACCTACTTATAAATTAAAACAAGTTTTATATTCCTACCAATGCAAATCTTGAACTCAAGCCTGATAAAATACAGGGCCACCACTGATTTTCCAGCACCATTGGTTCCAGAGCCTTGCTGGATTGTCCATTTTGCTGGACCAGTAGAGGTCACGGACTCTGAGAGGAGTCCAACTGTACAGCAATGGCCCACTTCGGATGCCTTGGAGATGAGATACCAGCCCGGAAGTCAGCTTCGGAAGTTGGTAATGGGAATGGATCTGCTGGCTCCTGCCAGACCGAGCTCCAGAGCCCCGGCCACAGGGGGCAGATAGGACCCACTGAATGGCCGCGGAGGACCAGATGAGGCTGAGATCGGCCGCCTCACCCAGCCTAGGTGCTACATTTTCCGGGGGAAGTCCAAGTAGGATTTCAAGTGCGCTCTTTTTAATTTTATAGACAATAGATGCAGGAGTAGGCCATTCAGCCTTTCCAGCCAACACCGCCATTCAATATGATCATGGTTGATCATCCCCAATCAGTACCCCGTTCCTGCCATCTCCCCATATCCCCTGACTCCGCTATCTTTAAGAGACTCTATCTAGCTATCTCTTGAAAGTATCCAGAGAACCGGCCTGAGGCAGAGAATTCCGCAGACTCACCACTCTGTGAGAAAAAGTGTTTCCTCGTCTCCGTTCTAAATGGCTTGCCCCTTATTCTTATACTGTGGCCCCTGGTTCTGGATTCCACCAGCATTGGGAACATGTTTCCTGCCTCTAGCGTGTCCAAACCCTTAACAATCTTATATGTTTCAATAAGATGCCCTCTCATCCTTCTAAACTCCAGAGTGTACAAGCCCAGCCGCTCCATTCTCTCAGCATATGACAGTCCCGCCATCCCGGGAATTAACCTTGTAAACCTACACTGCACTCCCTCAATAGGAAGAATGTCCTTCCTCAAATTACGGAACCAAAATTGCACACAATACTCCAGGTGTGGTCTCACTCGGGCCCTGTACAACTGCAGAAGGACCTCTTTGCTCCTATACTCGACTCCTCTTGTTATAAAGGCCAACATGTCATTCGCTTTCTACACTGCCTGCTGTACCTGCATCCTTACTTTCATTGACTGGTGAACAAGGACCCCCAGATCCCATTGTACTTCCCCTTTTCCCAACTTGACGAAATTTAGATAATAATCTGCCTTCCTGTTTTTGATACCAAAGTGGATAACATCACATTTATCCACATTAAACTTAATCTGCCATGCATCTGTCCACTCCCCCAACCTGTCCAAGTCACCCTGCATTCTCATAGCATCCTCCTCACAGTTCACAGTGCCACCCAGCTTTGTGTCATCTGCAAATTTGCTAATGTTACGTAGAATCCCTTCATCCAAATCATTGATGTATATTGTAAATAGCTGCGGTCCCAGCACCGAGCCTTGCGGTACCCCACTAGTCACTGCCTGTCATTCTGAAAGGGACCCGTTAATCCCTACTCTTTGTTTCCTGCCTGCCAACCATTTTTCTATCCATGTCAGCACTCTACCCCTAATACCATGTGCCCTAATTTTGCCCACTAATCTTCTATGTGGGACCTTATCACATGTTTATCCGTATTGAATGAGGTGCCGGTCCACCAGTTGCTGGAAAACCAGCAGTGAACCTGTAACAGATTAATGGCAGGTCTCATGGCCAACTAAATGGCCATGGCCAGAATTTGGTGTCCAAAGATCAGAGGTCTAACAAGAGCACAATCTCAGGAGCCGACTGGAGTGTAGCAAAGCTCAATGTATATAATAAAACAGAAAATGCTGGAGGCACTCAGCAGATCAAACGGGATCTATGGGGAATGAGAAAGATCCAGTGTTTCAGGTCAGGGATCCAGAACATTAGTATTGGGACACACCTTTGGGTCCTGCCTTCGAACATTGTCATTAAAACCTGGTCATCCCAGAGCAATGGTTGATGGCTGCACCAGGGACAATAATTTCTGGGCTTTGCCTATAAGGGGCACTCCACCGGAAACCTCTACTTCCTTTGCCTGACAGGCGTAAAGTTGGGTGATAGATAAAAGAGTGCATGTCAGCCGGATGTGACTGATCAAGTTTCTGTAGCGTGTAGCCATCTGTGCTGGACACGGTGCAATTTACTCCAAGAGGAAAGAACAATTTCCAGACATTCAGCACTGAAGAATAGAACAGCACCGCTCATCCTGATTTTCAACCAAGTCCCTCGAAGCTTCATGAATCCATGACTTATTGTGGATTTTGAAACTAACACTGAGGCACATAATGGCCAACATTGCCCTGACCTTCAATGTAGAGTTTTTGAAAGTGTTATTTATAGAAAATTATAATAATACATATTTACCTGTCCCTTAAGAATTTGTCTCAAAGTGAAAGAAACAAAGTCAGTCAAGAGTTGCCTAATCCAGTTGACCCTGTGTGCAGAAAGTGTGAAGAACATAATGTGAAAATAATTTAATTGCTCAACTAGTTTCAATTTATAATATCGAAGAACAGGCCATGATTGTTGAGGTCAATACAGGAAAACAGTGAATATAACAGGGAATAACAGAGCCAGAAATACTTGGCAGGTCGGGCAGCATCTGTGGAGAGCAAAATGGAGTTAATATTTCAAATCAATCTTTCATCAGTGGCAGCTGGACTCTGAAATGTTAAGTCTGTTTTTTTCTCTCTGATCTGCTGCGTATATCTGGCATTTAGTGTTGTTTATATTTCAGGTTTCCAGTCTGTTTTTCTTTGCCTTTAGTTCAAAATTATATGTTTTAATTAATGTTAGAAATGCGCATCTCACTCTACTGGTTGGCATTGATTGTTTATTTCTGCTGTATGCAAGGCACTTCAGAAAGCAATTAAACATAGAAACATAGAAAATAGGTGCAGGTGTAGGCCATTCAGCCCTTCGAGCCTGCACCGCCATTCAATATGATCATGGCTGATCATCTAGCTCAGTATCCTGTACCTGCCTTCTCTCCATACCCCCTGATCCCTTTTAGCCACAAGGGCCACATCTAACTCCCTCTTAAATATAGCCAATAAACTGGCCTCAACTACCTTCTGTGGCAGAGAATTCCAGAGATTCACCACTCTCTGTGTGAAAAATGTTTTTCTCATCTCGGTCCTAAAAGATTTCCCCCTTATCCTTAAACTGTGACCCCTTGTTCTGGACTTCCCCAACATCGGGAACAAAGTTAACTACAGGTTTATTATTGTCACACCTATTGTTTTAGGTACAGTGTGAAGTTTAGTTTTACATGCTATCCATAGAGATCAAATAATACTGTACATAAATACATTCAGAGCAAAAGGAAAGATACAGTGTATCTGAGAATATAGTTCTCAGCATTGCAGCGCATCAACTCCATAGGCAATTTCGCAGTGGAGCGGACAAAATGTACAGGAAAGAACTGTAGGTGCTGGTTTAAATCAAAGGTAGACACAAAATACTGGAGTAACTCAGCGGGTCAGAAGAAGGTTCTCGACCAGAAACGTCACCCATTCCTTCTCTCCAGACATGCTGCAGACCTGCTGAGTTGCTCCAGCATTTTGCATTTAGCACCATGCACAAAGTCCAATGTCCGCAATGAGATGGAGGTGAAATCTACATTATCCTGGTTTATGGAAGGGCCGTTCAGAAGCCCGATAACAGAGGGGAAGAAGCTGGCCCAGAGCCTGGTGTTGCGCCCTTTTAAGCTTCTGTACCTTATGCGAGAGAGGTGCAGGGAGAAGAAGGGATGGCTGGGTTCAGACAAGTCTTTGATTATGTTTGTTGCTTTTCCAAGGCAGCGTGAAGTGTAGATGGGGTCAATGGTTGGAATGGACTGGGTTACATCTACAACTCTGCAATTTCTGGGGGGGTTTTTGCTTGAAGGCGTTTTTTTTTTCTAAACTGAACACAATTCTCACACTGCAGTTGAGAGTTGAACAAACTGTCTGGATTACTGTTTCTATGGTACAAACACCCACTGCCATAAGCTTCCAAGACCTTCAGAAGCAAGAAGGATCCAGATGAAACAAATACAAGCAGTGGCTAATGTATCAAAAAGCATGTACTGTTGTTGAATGTCCATTTACATCTGAAATTGCCCAGAGATCAGGATGCAAAAAAAACAGAAGAAGAAAGCAGGTACGATTGGATTTAGAACACAGAGAAACATGAAACGTCACAAGTGCGAACTCTCCAGAACTGTGAGTCCCTCATCACCCTCTCAATTAGATGCCATCACTTGATGAAGCAACCTCTACTTTCAACCTGAACTTTCCTCCCTCCATCACATGTTACCCAGCCCTAGATCATAATCGTCCAGTCAAAACTGGATGAGGTGGGAGAAAGGACTGACTTGTAATAACCAACCAAGAATACGTGTAAAATGTGGGCTTGTATATGTGTCTGCATATTTTCACCTCATAACATTAAGGGGATGCACTTCTGTGTTTCTTCCAAAAGATGGAAATTTTCATTCCCGGCTTTGCCTACAGGATGAGTGAACACCACCCAGTGATTTACATTAACACAGAATCGTATTAACAGACCCTCAGTAACCCTGAATCCTTGGACAGCTGACATGTTCTATTCCCCTCCGACATCTCAGATTCCAGACTTCCAGCCGTGGTCTATAACTAAAGCAGCTCTCCTTGACAACAAGGCATCTGAGGCATGTTGGAATGCAAGCAGAATGTACTCCAGGCAGGTAATGCAGACTTCATTGACAACAGAAGTGAAATGAGGAAAAAATGTATTAAATGCAGTGCATTGTAACCTGTACTCCTAGGATGGAAGATGTTATTTGACTTTATTTACAGAACTACAGACTGATATTTCACATTTGTACCAATTTGAAAAACAAATTGTGCTCAAAAATATCCACAGGGATATTAAAAATGGGGCAACTGGATCGCACTTTATATACTGGGACGGACTCATACTTTCTGTGCAGTGCCATTCTGTGCCCTGAGGGCTTTAAAGCAAAAGCTTTTTAGGAAAATTAATTTCTGTCCTGCATTCAGTATGAACATTGTAATGAAACTACATTGAAATTGCAACAGTAAAGTTGGATTTTTTCTCCCATTAAAATTAATTTGCAGAATCACAAACATAATGGCTTCCATGTAATATTGCAATATATTACATGATAATTAATTCTTTTTTTTTTTCCACCACAAAACATTTCTTGGTTTATTCAAAAGCGTTAGACTGCTGCACTAAGTGATATAGCTTAAAAAATGGTTCATCAGGAAAATAAATCATTAAAAGACTGGATTCTCATTTAGAGTAACAAGGCTGAAAAATCTAATAATATTGCTGCTTGGATAATGAGCACAATTGGAAAAGTTTCTGGACTTGAACAATCAGTGAAATCTCCAAATTTCAACCAGGAGGGATGTGGGCAGTTATAAAGGCAAGTTAATTTTCAACCAACATTTAAATATAAATTGCTGAAAACATGAGCACGAATTGTCTTGGGACGTTACCCAATGACATTTCAAATTCCAATGTTTAAGAAAGAACTGCAGATGCTGTAAAAAAAAAAGAAGAAAAAAAAGGTCTTGACCCGAAACGTCACCTATTCCTTCGCTCCATAGATGTTGCCTCACCCGCTGAGTTTCCCCAGCTTTGTCTACTTTCAAATTCCAGTGATCTTTTACATTCAGCTAACTGATATCACCTGTAACACTGAACCAGAATAAGTAACCACTTGATTCCTAAAGATCAAATCAATAGTGCTGTCATGAACATATGACCTTATCATTCATTCTCAAAGGCAAAGTGACCATTTTGCTCGTGGATAGTACCATCATTCTACTTTATAATCACTGCAATTAATGTAAAGATTGGATAAAATATTACAGAGCAGAAGAATTCTCAGTATTTCGCATGTTAGCACCAATGTCAGGGATTGTGCGAAGAAACTAAGCAAAAATATCAGAACTTTTCATTCATATCAATTTGTTAACTTACTCGCTCTGTTTTTGCAGCTGCAGCGTTAGCTTGTGGAAGTTCAGCACGCAGTCCGAGACGGTCAAGGCTATTCGGCCGTTGTCGTAAGCTGTGCAAGACAAGGAGAGCAGTCATGGTGACAGGAACCCATTGGGTCACCGTGAATCATCTTATCAGCGGCACATCCAGTTTGTCCTGGTTTTTGGCATGACTTCAAGAAGTAGGACCACCTAAAGCTGCTTTAAAATTTAATGCAAAAAGTATTTTCCAATTTAAAAAAAATATCGGCCTGCTTTTTGGCACAACTGGTCAGTTGGCCTTTGTAATGGACGAACCTTTTCAACAACTTTGGGCTTGAATCATACAGAACAGCAATGGAAAAATGGCAACTCTTGTGTACTGCCTCTGTGTAATGTACTATTCCTTCACTCTTGTACTAAAGTATGACGTGCCTATGTGTAGTAAAGTTTTTACTGAACTGTGTGAAGAATGAATTTAACTGAACCCAAGTACAAATTATGTTTAGTTTAGAGATACAGCATGGAAACATGCCCTTTGCCCCATCGAGTCTGTACTGACCAACAATTACCCATACATTAGTTCCATCCTGCACACTAGGCCCACTTTACAGAATCCTAATAACTTGCACGTCTTTGGAATGTGGGAGGAAGCTGGAGCACCCGGAGAAAACCCACGGGGTCACAGGGAGAACGTACAAACTCCGTACAGACAGCATTGTGACAGGATCGAACCTGGGTCTCTGGTGCTATGATGCAGCAGCTCTACCGCTGCACCTCCAGATGTGACAATGATGTACCGTTGATCTGATGGTTAGTGGAGGAGGCAGGAGGGACATGGTTGACATTGGTGATTTACAGTGGTCAGGGTAAAGGGCATCTCACACAAGTGGTTGGGCAGAAGTCAATCTTCAGGGGAGATGGGGGAGTAGACTAGACCCAGGATGGGTGCTTGGAGGATGAACACTTGGCCTGGTGGAAGCAGTCCTGCTCCTCAGAGCTGAAAGGCATTCCCACCCTCAGCCTCGCTTCACCTGCTGAGATGACCATGGAAAGCTGGTCAACTATAGTTAATAACAAATGAATAAATAAAGGTGGCCAATTTCCCTCCAGGGATGAATAACGTTCCATTGCATCGTTTCGTATCGTATCATAATATTTAAATAAATCCTTCCTTCCTGGATTCTGGGATATGATTAGTGCCTGTCTTTCATTCCGCCCTCTGCTACAAGTGAAAGAGAAGAGAGTAGGCTCCTAGTTCAGATTTTTAACTTTTTAATCTTCCCACCAGACTGAAATCCACCACAATGCTTGCAGGTAAATAATTCAGCATAACACAGATCATGCATGATTACATTGGAGCAGTGGTAGAGTTGTTGCCTTACACTGCCAGAGACCCGGGTTTGATCCTGACTACGGGTGCTGCCAGTATGGACTTTTTACTTTCTCCCTGTGAACGTGTGGGTTTTCTCCGGGTGTTCTGGTTTCCTCCCACATTCCAAAGACCTACAAATTTTCAGGTTAATTGGCTTTAGTAAAATTGTAAAATTGTCCCTAGTGTATAGGATGGTGCTAGTGTACAGGGGATTGCTGGTTGGTCTATATCTCTAAAGTGGCCTATCAAATCATTGTTCATTCTTGTTATTTAATACATCACCAGTATCCACTGAACAAACAGTGTCATGATAAGCCATCACGTTCCCCAATGGTGCCACATGTAAAGTTGCAAGGCTTTAGATAAGATAGCATACATTTCAGCTTCAGGACCCTGCTCCCAGCAGGAAAATAGTTGCTGGCTCATTGCTTGATCAGCAAACAATCATGATCATAAGACAATGCAGCAGAATTAGGCCATTTGGCCCCTGTTCTATTTTCCCCTCTCCACCCCATTCTCCTGTCTTCTCTCAGTAACCTTTGACACTCTTACTAATCAAGAAGCTATCATATCAATCTCCACTTTAAAAAAGCCCAGTGACGTGGCCTCGACAGCAGTCTGGTGGCAATGATTTCCACCGATTCATCACCCTCAAATTCTCCTCTCCAAAGGAATGTGGAAAGATTAAAAGGGCTGTTATAATTGTGATTATTTTCAGGTTATTTTACCCCGAAACTGATCAGGCCCTTTTCACAGGCTCTCACATCAACATCATAAACCTCTGTCAATTAATAACTCAAGCTCCAACTCATCCCGAGCTCCATCATAACATTCCCATCTATATCCCACTCTCAGGCCCGAGACCCGGCTCTGTTCTGGGACGCGAGCTATCGTGAGCAATTTTGGGCACCATATCTGAGGAAGGATGAGCTGGCCCTGGAGAGGGTCCAGAGGTGGTTTACAAGAATGATCCCAGGAATGAGTGGGTTAACTTATGATGAGTGTTTGACAGCACTGGGCCTGTACGTGCCCGAGTTTAGAAGGATGAGGGGGGGGACATCATTGAAACACATTGAATAGTGAAAGGCATGGATAGAGTGGATGTGGAGAGGATGTTTCCACTAGTGGGAGAATCGAGGACTAGAGGACATAGCCTCAGAATTAAAGGACGTTCCTTTAGGAAGATAAGGAATTTCTTTAGTCAGCGGGTGGTGAATCTGTGGTATTCTTTGTCACAGAAGGCTGTGGAGGTCAAGTCAATGGATATTTTATAAGGCAGAGATAGATAGATTTTCGATCAGTACAGGTGTCAGGGGTTCTGGGGAGAAGGCAGGAGAATGGGATTAGGAGGGAGAGAATGGCGGAGTAGGCTTGATGAGCCGAAAGGCCTAATTTTGCTCCTTTCACTTATGACTTTATATGAAGCACACTGCAGGATCATAAATATTAATTAAAACCAATAAATAAGAAATGCACCCTGTAAAGAAAATAATCAGAATCAAATTTGTACATAGACCCCTAGAAAAGACATTTGTTTCACAAGTATAAGGAACTGGCATTTGGCAATAAATCATACAACAAAGCAAGTTGAGCCCAATTTCTTGAAGGACGTTAAACACCACACCCACCTAGAGTTAGACCAAGATCAACATCAGTCTGGACCTCAATTTTAAAATCCAGTGAATTATTTATCTTTAACCTAAGGAAAGAAATAATTGAAGATGATTTGTTTAAACACACTATCCCATAGTCATATCCATTACTCTGGTGAACTTATTGACCCCTGCACAAAGTGTGCACAAAATTTGCTCAAAGAGAGTTATACAGTCACAGAAATAGGTCTATCAGCTCACCAAGTACACACCGACCATTGAGTATCCAGGGTACAGAGTTTCATCATACCTGTAGTTTAGTTTTTAGATTAGAGATACAGCACAAAAACAGGCCCTTCGGCCCATCGAGCCCGCACCGACCAGTCATCTCCGTACACTAGCACTGGTCTATACACTAGGGACAATTTACAATTTTTACCAAAGCCAATGAACCTACAAACCTGTACGTCTTTGGAGCGTGTGAAGAAACCAGAGCACCGGAGAAAACCCACACAGTCACAGGGAGAATGTACAAACTCCGGAAAGACAGTACCCATAATCAGGATCGAACCCGTGTCTCTGGTGCTGTAAAGAAAGCAACTCTACCATTGTGCTGCCCAACTTCACCTCTGTACATCACCGTACTGGCGCATACGACAATAAATGCAATATGGCTTAATTATAGTTGACTTGTCTACTCCAACACAACATTTAGACACCCATTGGGATACGGTGGATAGTTCCAATCAATGTCACTTCATAATGTACAATGCCTTCCCTACGTCCAATCTCAGAATCAATGAGCTTTATAAGTGCAAGATTCTTGTGGTCTAACCGTTGCCACACGATTCATGCATTATTTTTTCCTTCCTGGATTTCTGAATGTAAAACCAAGCTTACATGCTCAAATCCACAAAAATAAATACACACTCACTGATTAAAAGGCATACTAATGCGAAGCATTTAAAGACAGAGGCGGCAAAAATTGATCATGGGTTGTTCCTCAAAGTCATATCCAACTAGGATCATTACAAATAAGTATCAAAGAGATAAGACTTTGCCTTCCATCACAGCGAGGAGGAGATTCGCTGTGATGGATGTTTGTGTAAATTGTGTTGTGTCTTGGTTCTTCTACTTGTTTGTATGACTGCAGAAACCAAATTTTGTTTGAACCTCAATGAGGTTCAAATGACAACAAATAAATTGTATCATCGTATTGTATCTTAAGTGGAAGTCTATACAGTGGTTCTCAAGAATTTGGCAATGACCTTAATCCAAGAGCAGATAAAATCTGAGATGACCACTACTAAAATTGTCATGGCTGTAAATTTGGAAATTGCACTTGATAATACCATATGGCTTAATCATCACTAATAATATTGGGGGGAAAAAAGGTTCAGTAGCCCAAATCTGTTGTATGTTCATATTTTCATCTAAGGATATTACATCTGGGGGATCACTGAGGTGTTGACACTGCAACATGGTTTAGTTTAGTTTGGAGATACAGCGGGGAAACAGCCCTTCAGCCCACCGAGTCCGCGCTGATCAGCGTTCACCCCATACACTAGCACTATCCTACACACGAGGGACAGTTACAATTTACAGATGCCAATTAACCTACAAACCAACACGTCTTTGGAACCGGAGAACCCAGAGAAAACCCATGTGGTCACTGGGAGAAAGTAAAACTCCGTACAGGCAGCACCCGTCGTCAGGATCGAACCCAGGTCTCTGGGGCTGTAAGGCAGCAACTCTTCCACTGTGCCACCACATGGTAGGCACATGGAGATGCAGAGGAGATGGAGAGATATGGATCATGTGCAGGCAGATGTGATTCGTTTATCCTGACATGTTCAACACAGACTTTGTGAGCTGAAGAGCCTTTTCCTGTCCTGTACTAATTCTATTCCATATCCAGTAGGAAAAAAATACATATTTTAATAAAATCTGATTACTCTGGAAAAAAAATATTATGAATCCAAATACAAAGACAGTTTAATTAAAAGTGAATACTTGCAGCCAGTTGGTGTATGCATAGTTAATGGTTCCTTTGAAGGTGGCAGCTACATTTTGGATGGAGATGAGGATTCCTTTTTCCTTGCTGAGGTCCACATCACTACTTTCCACAGACATATTGTTTATCTGCAAACTTAAACCAGGGAGATCTATTATTTCATACACTGATGCATTTCACCGTGAACATCAAGTACACACCGTGGTGGTCTTTCCAGGGAACAATCGGAGGGGGTATATCAAGTCAGACTACAGACATTTGCACAATGTATGGCTCGTAACATGCGCCCAGTTGAATTGCCGGAAGATCTACCATTGTGGCAGCAGTTGCCCCCAAGCTGCAGTGAGATACAGGGTCATCACAGAATCACTGATCACACCATCTTGCAGTGAGGTATACCTTATTTTCAGAGATGCTTGTGGACAAAAGCGGAACATCAAAAAAAAAACCCCAAAAGGAGTTGTGGGGAAAAAAATCAGTTCCTAGGTGGGAACTCGTTAATCCGTGCCATCTCGCCATGAGCTTTTTTCCTTGTGCTACTGCGAGTGAAAAACACAGGTTGCAGTCACATCTTCATCAGCAGTTTCTAATGGTAAACATGAAACCTAACATTGTGCACATTATACTGAGGTGAATGGGCTGAATTCAATTGGCAAGTTATTTAAGGAAGAGCTGAATCACATTTGAAGAGGGTGGCGGGGCACTCCAAGGTTTCCCTGCTTGCCCTCAGTACATTACCTCTCCTGCACATTCTCACATCTTAAGGTTAATACCGGGATGATATTTTTAAACTTTTACCAGCATGCTGTCTGGATTAGATGGTTTCACCTGCATGGAGTATTGGATAAACTCGGATTGTTTTCCTGAGAAACGCCAGAGATTCAGGAGAGACTTTTGTGAGGCATAAACAGGGGAGACAGTCAGAACCTTCTTTCCCTCAGAATGTAAATATTCAACAATAGAGGCCACAGGGATATTCAATATTCAGGAGGGATAGAGAGAAAGGAAAAGGTGGTGGAGTAGCGTTGCTGGTTAGAGAGGAGATTAACGCAGTGGAAAGGAAGGACATTAGCTTGGAGGATGTGGAATCGGTATGGGTAGAACTGCGAAACACTAAGGGGAAGAAAACGCTGGTGGGTGTTGTGTACAGGCCACCTAGCAGTAGTAGTGAAGTTGGGGATGGCATCAAACAGGAAATTAGAAATGCGTGCAACAAAGGCAAAACAGTTATAATGGGTGACTTCAATCTACATATAGATTGGGTGAATCAAATTGGCAGGGGTGCTGAGGAAGAGGATTTCTTGGAATGTATGCGGGATAGTTATCTAAACCAACATGTAGAGGAACCAACGAGAGAGCAGGCTATTCTAGACTGGGTATTGAGTAATGAGGAAGGGTTAGTTAGCAGTCTTGTTGTGCGTGCCCCCTTGGGCAAGAGTGACCATAATATGGTTGAGTTCTTCATTAGGATGGAGAGTGACATTGTTAATTCAGAAACAACGGTTCTGAACTTAAAGAAAGGTAACTTTGAGGGTATGAGACGTGAATTGGCCAAGATTGACTGGCAATTAGTTCTAAAAGGGTTGACGGTGGATATGCAATGGAAGGTATTTAAAGACTGCATGGATGAACTACAAAAATTGTTCATCCCAGTTTGGCAAAAGAATAAATCAGGGAAGGTAGTGCATCCGTGGATAACAAGGGAAATCAGGGATGGTATCAAAGCAAAAGATGATGCGTACAAATTAGCCAGAAAAAGCAGCATACCAGAGGACTGGGAGAAATTCAGAGACCAGCAGAGGAGGACAAAGGGCTTAATTAGGAAAGGGAAAATAGATTATGAAAGAAAACTGGCAGGGAACATAAAAACTGACTGCAAAAGTTTTTATAGATATGTGAAGAGAAAGAGATTAGTTAAAACAAATGTAGGTCCCTTGCAGTCAGAAACAGGTGAGTTGATCATGGGGAACAAGGATATGGCGGACCAATTGAATAACTACTTTGGTTCCGTCTTCACTAAGGAAGACATAAATAATCTGCCGGAAATAGCAGGGGACCGCGGGTCAAAGGAGATAGAGGAACTGAGTGAAATCCAGGTTAGTCGGGAAGTGGTGTTGGGTAAATTGAATGGATTAAAGGCCGATAAATCACCAGGGCCAGATAGGCTGCATCCCAGAGTACTTAAGGAAGTAGCTCCAGAAATAGTGGATGCATTAGTGATAATTTTTCAAAACTCTTTAGATTCTGGAGTAGTTCCTGAGGATTGGAGGGTAGCAAACGTAACCCCACTTTTTAAGAAGGGAGGGAGAGAGAAAACGGGGAATTACAGACCAGTTAGTCTAACATCGGTAGTGGGGAAACTGCTAGAGTCAGTTATTAAAGATGGGATAGCAGCACATTTGGAAAGTGGTGAAATCATTGGACAAAGTCAGCATGGATTTACAAAAGGTAAATCATGTCTGACGAATCTTTTAGAATTTTTCGAGGATGTAACTAGTAGCGTGGATAGGGGAGAACCAGTGGATGTGGTGTATCTGGACTTCCAGAAGGCTTTCGACAAGGTCCCACATAAGAGATTAGTATACAAACTTAAAGCACATGGCATTGGGGGTTCAGTATTGATGTGGATAGAGAACTGGCTGGCAAACAGGAAGCAAAGAGTAGGAGTAAACGGGTCCTTTTCACAATGGCAGGCAGTGACTAGTGGGGTACCGCAAGGCTCAGTGCTGGGACCCCAGCTATTTACAATATATATTAATGATCTGGATGAGGGAATTGAAGGCAATATCTCCAAGTTTGCGGATGACACTAAGCTGGGGGGCAGTGTTAGCTGTGAGGAGGATGCTAGGAGACTGCAAGGTGACTTGGATAGGCTGGGTGAGTGGGCAAATGTTTGGCAGATGCAGTATAATGTGGATAAATGTGAGGTTATCCATTTTGGTGGCAAAAACAGGAAAGCAGACTATTATCTAAATGGTGGCCGACTAGGAAAAGGGGAGATACAGCGAGACCTGGGTGTCATGGTACACCAGTCATTGAAAGTGGGCATGCAGGTGCAGCAGGCAGTGAATAAAGCGAATGGTATGTTAGCTTTCATAGCAAAAGGATTTGAGTATAGGAGCAGGGAGGTTCTACTGCAGTTGTACAGGGTCTTGGTGAGACCACACCTGGAGTATTGCGTACAGTTTTGGTCTCCAAATCTGAGGAAGGACATTATTGCCATAGAGGGAGTGCAGAGAAGGTTCACCAGACTGATTCCTGGGATGTCAGGACTGTCTTATGAAGAAAGACTGGATAGACTTGGTTTATACTCTCTAGAATTTAGGAGATTGAGAGGGGATCTTATAGAAACTTATAAAATTCTTAAGGGGTTGGACAGGCTAGATGCAGGAAGATTGCTCCCGATGTTGGGGAAGTCCAGGACAAGGGGTCACAGCTTAAGGATAAGGGGTAAATCCTTTAAAACCGAGATGAGAAGAACTTTTTTCACACAGAGAGTGGTGAATCTCTGGAACTCTCTGCCACAGAGGGTAGTCGAGGCCAGTTCATTGGCTATATTTAAGACGGAGTTAGATGTGGCCCTTGTGGCTAAGGGGATCAGAGGGTATGGAGAGAAGGCAGGTACGGGATACTGAGTTGGATGATCAGCCATGATCATATTGAATGGCAGTGCAGGCTCGAAGGGCCGAATGGCCTACTCCTGCACCTAATTTCTATGTTTCTATGTTTCTATAACTAGAAGGTGAGAGGGTGAGAGTTTAATGGAGATATGCTGAGCAAGGTTTGTTCCCCCACAGAGAGTGCTAGGGGGCTGGAACACATGGAGATGGTGGTGAAAACAAATATGATGATAGCATTTAAGAGGCTTTTTGATAGGCACATGGATAGATATGGATCATGTACATGCAAATGAGATCAGTTTAACTTGGCATCATGTTCGGCACAAACATTGTGGGCCGAATGGCCCGTTCCTGTGCTCTACTGCTAGGGGTGGATTTTGTACAGATTGAGGTCAATTCACATTGGAGAGGCAGCGAGTTTTATCAGCTCAGTTCATTGATAACAGGAGATTTCAACACAGCTGCAGAAATCCACATTTTGCATGATGTGAATGTAATCTGAGTTTAACATGAAGCGGGTCGTCAGAAATATTCAACTCTCGCCATTCTGACCACACACAGCCAAATGCGCGCAAAGAGTTATAAAAAAAACAAGGAGATAGAAGGTGTGGTAGCCCACTCGGCCCATCAAACCTATCCCACTCTTCAGTACTATCATGGCAGATCTGTCCCAGGCCTCGTCCCTTCTGTCCCCCAGAGCCCTGAATCCTCCAATCTTTCATCAACAACAAAAATAAACCTCGAATGTAGAAACACGGAACTGCAGATGTTGGTTTACACAAAAGTACACAAAGTGCTGGAGTAACTCAGTGGCTCAGGCAGTATCTCTGGAGAAGATGATTAAGCGAGGTTCAGTCTGTCTGAAGAACGGTCCCGACCCGAAACATCGCCTATCCATGTTCTCCTGAGATGTTGCCCCGGCCTGTCGAGTTACTCCAGCAACTTTAAACACATTCTCCATCCTCTTTAAACGAGACACTTCGGAATCTTACTTTTTCAATACGTATGAAACGGAGCCCAGAAACAAAATAGATTTCTCTCCTTTGATGTCGGGGAAGGAGGCGTGCCGGAATGTCGCCTGGATGACATCGCTCGTTTCCTGGTTAACTAGAAAAGATGAAATAAATCAGCCTCATTAAATCGCTGGGAATATGCGCAGCGTCCACCGGCTCCGCCGACCCGGCCTCGGGATTCGGTGCCAAGACGGTGGTAAAACGGGGTAACGATCGTCCTGGAGCGCTGGTGTGTGTGTGTGCCAGTCTGAATCATTTATTGCAGCAACCGAACCTAAAACCCTTTAACACGACTTAACGCAGCACAAAAGAAAGTTCAGTACAGAGAGCGAATCGTAAAAATGTGAACTCGCACCCAGAGCAGAATGGAGCACTCGGGATATAATGCTACATATTTTAACCCGTCATCAGATGGTTTCACAGAGGCCGTCAACTCAACTGTGCACAGTTCAGGGGGAGTAACATTAAATCGCTGCTTCCAAGTCACGCAGCGGGTTACAATCCACTTAAATTGTTTAAACCTGCGAGAATTCGTCCAAGCCACGAACAGTCAGAAACGGAGCCATTCTTTGACACTAATCGCAGGTTCCCCGTTGACAGTCCGGTTTAATTCCTTGCGGCAGCCGGCAAACCGAGCCAGACTCTGCTGTATTGGAGGGCATGTTTGGTTGGGTGGGTGGGAAGTCGCCGGGTTTTAAAAACAATTCCTATCCCGTCCCCAGAACTTACAGACTAAGGCAGCGTCCTTGGTAAACCTGCACATAATGCCGGTGGAGTTTGTGGTTGAAGCCGGCGAGCCCGGCTCACAAGAGAGGGAGGCGCCGGCCATCAGGAAGAGCAGGAGGACGAGCTGCCCCAATGGGAACATGGTGTGCAGCCGGCGTTATTAACACAGAGAGCTGCCCTTGGTGTCTCCAGTGCCGTTATATATATGGAGCAGGCGCTGGCCGCACTCGCTCACACTGCAATCGCCACCCAATGCAAGGGCGTGATGTATTTGCTGCCCATACTACGCAGAGATCCCCACGTACTTTAGAAACCACCTTCCGACCTTTTACACAAGAAGTCACAATCAAAGATCATAGAGCTCTATGGTCACAATCCTCCACCGTCCGACTTAAAGCGATTTGGGAATGATCACGGGTCGCCAACTTGAAACATTAAAGGGGCTGTCCCACTTGGGCGACCTAATTGGCGAGTTGAGGAGAGTTGAAAAAATGTTATGTTGAAGACCTCCTTCAACTATGTAGAAGACCTCCTTCGACTAAGTTGAAGACTAACTACGACTAACTTCGGGAAAATTAGACACCGAATAGTGGAGAGTGAAGCCGATCTCCTTCGACCTCCCTTCGACTATGATGAAGACTAGCTACGACTAACTTCGACTACCCTCGATTATCTACGACTAACATGCTGACCTACTACAACTAAACCTATGAGTAAAAAAGGATCATTTTTTTCCATGGCAACGTTTTTTACTCGCGGGCATTTTTCAACATGTTGAAAAATACGCCGTGACCTAGCTGAGGCCTCGAGTACACGGAGACCACTCTCGAGCATTAAGGAGAGTTACAAAGACCTCCTATGACCTCGTGTCGACCATGCTGCGAGTATGAGTCGAGGGCAAACTCGCCAGAAGTCGTGGATTACGTCGCCCAAGTTGGACAGCCCCTTTACTCTGTTTCTCTTTCTGTCCCACTAAGCTTTTCCCTGCGGCATTTCTGTTCAATTTTACACCGAGTTAGCCCAAACCTGTACATTTAAACCCGGGACTTTAAGACCTTGTTGATTATTATTACATTTTGTTGAGATTTCTGGGACCCCCTTGGGCAATGTGTCTGTTTGTCTGCGGGGGGGGGGGGGGGGGGGGGTTAATGATTGGAAGTGTCTGTCTACCACTGCCGGGCGAGTCCGTCTCACGAGCGCTGCTGTGGGACTCGAACCTACCAACGGCTGTAGGTAGCCACACTCTGCTGTATTGGACGGCTGTACACAGAGAGTGGTGAATCTGTGGAATTCTCTTCATACCCCCTGAATTCCACAGATTCACTCCATCTCTGTGTACAGTCGTAAGCCACAAGGGCCACAGAAGGTAGTTGAGGCCAGTTCATTGGCTATATTTAAGAAGGAGTTAGATGTGGCCCTTGTAGCTAAAGGGATCAGGGGGTATGGAGAGAAGGCAGGTACAGGATACTGAGTTGGATGATCAGCCATGATCATATTGAATGCCGGTGCAGGCTCGAAGGGCCGAATGGCCTACTCCTGCAACTATTTTCTATGTTTCTATGACTCCAGGCTCCGACTGACCAGTCGCTCAGACCTGCCCTCGGGCTGTACGAGGTCATAGTGGAATCCGAGCTACCTGTCAACCCGAGTGACATGCTTCAGAAACGAGTATATCAGCTTCTGGGAATCTGACAGCATTGTCGTCGTTACACAACAGGTCAAACAGTGCAAGGACATCGCCATTCTGAGATTAGCAAAAGGGCAACGTTCACCAGGGCAAGACCGGCAATGGTGCGGAATATTTGTCCTCTGTTTCAGTCAGAAGAATGGTTCAAGTTTTACTACGTCTCCAGGCAAAGAAGGCTTATAACATTGCACCAGTGAAAGAGGTGTGAAAACAGGATTCACATCTGATGATAGACACAAAGTGCTGGTGTAATTAGGTCATAAGTGATAGGAGTAGAATTAGGCCATTCGGCCCATCAAGTCTAATCCGCCATTCAGATCTATTTCTCTCTCCTAACCCCATCCTGTCATAACCTCTGACACCCGTCCTGATCAAAAATCTATCTCTACCGTAAAAATATCCACTGACTTGGCATCTACAGCCTTCTGTGGCAAATAGTTCCACAGATTCACCACTCTCTGACTAGAGATTGAATGGATGATACTTTATTGTCACCTGTGACAAGTCAGATTCAGATCAGATTCAACTTTAATTGTCATTGTCAGTGTACAGTACAGAGACAACGAAATGCAGTGTCACAAATGAAGTCACAGTGATATTCTTTTAGTACACCCTAGGCAGCTCAGCGGGTCAAGCAGCATCCCTGGAGAAAAAGGATGGGTGACGTTTCAGGTCGAGACCCTTCTTCAGCTTGAAAGTAGAGAGGAGGGTGGGGGAGAGAAGAACTGGAGGCAAGAAGAGACCAGATCAAATCAGGGCTGGTAAGAGATGACCTGAAGCAGGATGGTTCCTTGGATTGTTGTCTAGGGAAGGTGTGATCCCAAGAGAGATACATTGTTGCCATGGGTGGAACTGGTTAAACGACTAGGATGGAGGAAGAGGGGCAAGGCGTAGGAGAGGAGGGAGATTCTCATCTGACCTGGTGCCTTGGACATAATTATGTCCCTATGTTATTATGCTTTTCCAGCCCTTTCTGCAACCTCAGCTCTATTACCTGCACTATCTCTGTTAATCTGAAGAAGGGTTCCGACTCAAAACATCGTCTGTTCATTTCCTCCACAGATGTTGCCTGACCCTCTGAGTTCCTCAAACGCTTTGCGTTTTGCTCAACATTCCAACATGCCCAGTTCCTTGTGTCTCTGCTATCACTGCTATTTCTTAATATCCAGTAATATGTCAATCTCTGTCTTGGATGAATTCAATGACCAGGGCCCCACATGCCTCCAAACATTCACTGCCTTCTGCATCCTGTTTCCCTGCATCTCTGTCAGAAATAGTCTCTAAGGCCACAACCCTGGTTCTACACATTACCTCCCAGAAGAATCATTGTCCATTATTGTGGAGGTCTGTAAAAATGCTGTAAGTTTAAATGAGACAATCTCTCATACTCCTCAACACTACACACTAGTCCATCTACTCCATGCCTCTTGATCCAGCATGGTGTATGTTTGAAATACTCGCTTGATGACAATTATATTTGACCTGCTACTGTAACCATTGTGGTAGTTCTCCTTGAACTGGAGCAGTGACGGATTAAGTTAACTGGCCGTCACACACAGTAATGTATCTGTCAACATTTCCCTCTGAAGCCTCCCATTGCAAGTTTCAAGGTCACAAGGCTGCCTTGAACGTTAAAACTTCAGCCAGTGCCAGCAAACAGCAGAGCCACAACCAGTTTAGTTTAGTTTAGTTTAGAGATACAGCGCGGAAACAGGCCCTTCGGCCCACTGAGTCCACACCGTCCGGTGATCCCCATACACTAACCTACACTAGGATCATTTACAATTATACCAAGCCTATCTACAAACCTGTGTGTCTTTGGAGTGTGGGAGGAAAGCGGAGGTCCCAGAGAAAACCCACGCAGGTCACAAGGGCAACGTGCAAACCCCCATACAGACAGACAATAGGTGCAGGAGTAGGCCATTCGGCCCCTCGTGCCAGCACCGCCATTTAATGTGATCATGGCTGATCATCCACAATCAGTACCCCGTTCCTGCCTTCTCACCATATCCCCTGACTCTGCTATCCTTAAGAGCTCTATCTAACTTGCTCTTGAAAGCATCCAGAGAATTGGCCTCCACTCTCTTCTGAGGCAGAAAATTCCACAGATTCACAACTCTCTGGGGTAAAAGTGTTTCCTCATCTCCGTTCTAAATGGCCTACCCCTTATTCTTAAACTGTGGCCCCTGGTTCTGGACTCACCCAAAATCGGGAACATGTTTCCTGCCTCTAGCATGTCCAATCCCTTAATAATCTTATATGTTTCAATAAGATACCCTCTCATCCTTCTAAATTCCAGAGTATACAAGCCCAGCCGCACCATACTATCAACATATGACAGTCCCGCCATCCCGGGGATTAACCTCGTGAACCTATTCTGCACTCCCTCAATAGCAAGAATGTCCTTCCTCAAATTTGGAGATAAAACTGCATACAATACTCCAGGTGTGATCTCACTAGGGCCCTGTACAAAAGGACCTATATTCAATTCCTCTTGTTATGAAGGACAACATGCCATTCGCTTTCTTCACTGCCTGCTGTACCTGCATGGTTACTATCAGTGACCCCCAGATCTCGTTGTACTTCCTCTCTTCCCAGCTTGACACCATTCAGATAATAATCTGCCTTCCTGTTTTTGCCACCAAAGTGGATAACCTCACATTTATCCACATTAAACTGCATCTGCCCACTCACCCAACCTGTCCAATTCACCCTGCATCCACATAGCATTCTCCTCACCATTCACCCAGAGTCAGGATCGAACCCGGGTCTCTGGCGCTGTAGGGCAGCAACTCCACCACTGCGCTACACCTTCAGTTCAGAGTTGGTACGATCTATATATGCAAATGCATGCTCTTTATTTCATTACCATACTTCATGGGGAGTTAATGAATAAAAAGATTAAAGGAGCCTTCATTATCTTATATTCTAAAATCTTGAAAAATGGTTAGAAAATCCACGTAATTAATATAGAAAAGCAGAAGAAATGGAAGCAGGAATGCAACATACATGTTAGCCGACTCCACAACTCAATCTGAACACAGCCAAATCTTGACCTCTACTCTCCCACTGATCTCCTTTGATCCCCTTAACATTTGAAAATCTATCAGTGCCACCCTTGAATATAATCAACAGCAATGCATCTTCTCCCCTCTTGAGTCTAAAATACTTAAAGGCTTAAAAATAATCAGGTGAAGATATGTTTGCTTGTCCAAAACTTGAATGGCCCATCTCCAGCATCAACGTGATCTGGAGGAGGTACTCTGTCGGAAAGGCAGCCTATATTGTCAAAGACCCACGTCACCCTGGCCACATGCTCATTTCAGATATAGGAGTCTAACAATTGTGACAACTGGTTAACTCAGCGGGTCAAGCAGCATCCCCGGAGAACATGGATAGGTGACTTTTCCGGTCTGCACCTATAGGGTGATTTCTTGACTTTTTATCTTTATTCATTAGTTAGATGAAAAGTATTAAAAGTTAGAAATCCTTCAGTAAAATTGCAAAATCGCCCATGGTTCTCGGGTGGGTTTTAACATGCAAAATGAACACGCTTCTGAAGCTACATTCACCATTTAAATATCCGTGAATCATAAATGCGTCTTGAAATAAATTTTACTCAGATGCAAGCTAAGGAATGGTATAATTGTCAGCTGTTCATTTGACAAAATCAGGACATTTTTTGGCTAATAATAAAATGTCCTGATTTTGTCAAATGAACAGCTGACAATTATACCATTCCTTAGCTTGCATCTGAGTAAAATTTATTTCAAGACGCATTTACGATTCACGGATATTTAAATGGTGAATGTAGCTTCAGAAGCATTTTCATTTTGCATGTTAAAACCCACCCGAGAACCATGGGCGATTTTGAAATTTTACTGAAGGATTTCTAACTTTTAATACTTTTCATCTAACTAATGAATAAAGATAAAAAGTCAATAATGCCTTACTTTTGATGAAATGCAGCGAGCAAACGCGATAATTCCCGATATTTTGGATCTTTAAATCTCCACGAAAAATGTCCGCTATCAACTTCCGCTTATTTTGCCCCTTCAGCTCCCTCTTGTATTTACCTTAGTTTCTATCTTTTTTTTGGACTGTAAATTTAGGTAGCTGTGCCTCACGGTCAACCCGACTGGCTCAGTAAATTGCAGCTCAAAACCTGGCCGTTTTCGATGTTTTTAACGGGTGTGAAAGTGCGTGTTTTCCCATTCACTAACATGTACCGGAAGTGACGCTTGTCCCCCAGTTAAAATTTTCGGTCACGTGGGTGCGGAACTACGCTCCAGTGACCTTTCGTGAAATCACCCTATAGGAGCAGAAGTGGAAAGGTCACGCAGAGTTGGTGTTCAAAGTCATTTATTTATAAATAATCTTCTTCTTATCGAGTCTACACACAAGATTAGAAGTTGTTCAGCAAGAGCTGAACACATTTCTCAGCATCTGCACACAATGGTACCTGTCTTGTCGTGGTGGTGGAAAGATTGGTGGAAACTGGGTGAATGCTCTTTCCTTGACCCCTTTATAAATAATAATAAATACGTAATTTATTTGGCTGGAGTCCAGCCAAAGGTGACCTGTCAAGTGTGTCTTTGGTCCATTCTTTAATATTCTCAGATGACGAGGTTACTCAGAAACTCGATTAACAGTAACAAGATTCAAAGCCGGAGGAAGGAATGTAGATGGAGGGGATAAATAGGTGTGAGTCTGGGTAGCGGCAGGGGAAGGGGGGGGGGGGGGGGTGTGAAGGGTGAGGAGGTTTTAGGTTAATTAGTTATATGTTATATTTTAGTTATCCCTCTCCATCCGCTTCCAGGCCACACCTGCCGCCGCCGCCGCCACCACCTGCCACCATCACCGACCCGCACTTGCACTGCAGCCGCCCGCGGGCCGCGCCCAATGAATCCGCCGATCCTTGCCTCTCTCCTGGCCGCCAGCAGGCCGGAACCGTCAACCCACCTGGATTCCAGGCCCAGTTCCAGACCGAGAGACTGAAGAAGGGTCTCAGCCCGAAACGTCACTTATCCATGATCTCCAGAGATGCTGCCTGACCCACTGAGTTACTCCAGCACTTTGTGTCCTTTTGTGTATTGACAGTTGTTTGCTTGCACTTCTTCTACAACGATAATACCTTACTCGGTTATAGCGGTCAATCTGCGATAATAGTCACCCCCCCCCGCCGCATCATGGTTCATTTTAACGGGTTTACTGTCATTCATTAACGTATCTAAACTCTTCACCAGAACATAATAAATCCATAGTAACTATTATCACCAAGACAAGACCATGATTTGGTGAATCTCCATATGTGATAGCAGCAGAATTAGGCCATTTGGCCCATCAAGTCTACTCCGCCATTCAATCAAGGCTGATCTATTTCTCCCTCCTGCCCCATTCTCCTGCCTTCACCCCGTAACCCCTGACACCCATACTAATCAGGAATCTATCTATTTCTGCCTTAAAAATATCCATTGACTTGGTCTCCACAGCCTTCTGTGAATGTCCTATTTTCAGTAAAAACTCATTAACTGTTTTGTACTAGCTTAACTAAAGAGGACTGGTTATTGGGACCAGCCGGTTGGAGGTGGGTGTGTTATCAGCTGTGTTTCTGACGCTGCCTGACAGGAGGTCCACAGGAATGAGGCGATTTATTTGCCCTGGAGTTCATCTTCCTTCCCTGCAAATAGCATGATTGAGCTTGGCCAATCACCGTCCCACCATTCCAATGCAAGCCCCAACCCCCCTCGCATTCCCCAATCCCCTACACTGAAGCATGTTTCCTCAGGCCAGTGTTTGAATCGGTTCAAAAGTTCAGCCAAGTTAACTGCCGTGAAACACAGACTCTGTCCTTGAGTGGAGCACATTGAAACTATTCTCTGAAAGATGCACTGTGGCTACAGTTTGCACAATGTATACTACTTGAGTTTGATTAGCAATGTTTCCAAATTAATTTACAAGACATAAGTACATGCCAGGCCAAAAGTAATAGCCGAAACATTTCTGTCAGTACTTGCATGCATAGACTGGAATTGTCTCATTGTATGTATCTAGTTTTCACCGAGCCCAGCTAATGAGCTGTTTCCTTTATCATTGTTACCTTTTTTGCATATCTTTCATTGATTTGTTCTGTGCCTCTCTATATCACCGCCAATATCTCGTTTCCCTTTCCCCCCACTGTCAGTCTGAAGAAGGGTCTCGACCAAAAACATCACCTATTCCTTTTCTCCAGAGATGCTGTCTGACCTGCTGAGTTACTCCAGCTTTTTTTTGTCTATCTTTGGTTTAAACTAGCTCCTGCAGTTCCTTCCTACACAATGCGTTGACTGTCATGGTCCTTGAGGTCAGCAAAGTAAACAGATTGAAATAGAGGATTCAATAATTAAAAATTAATTTCTGTAATCAATTAATGCTGCTCACGCAATAACAGGTACTGACTTGCATTTAAAGAGAACTTCGCACAACCTCGAAGAAAGCTTTATGCTCATTTAAGAATTTGTCCTAACGGAAAATATTGATGAAAAACCAAAGAGATTTTGTATGTACATTGAGGGAATGAGGGTAACCAGAGGGGATAGGCCCCTGAGCAACCAAAGCTAGATCAACTAATTTAAGGTAAACAAAAATGCTGGAGAAACTCAGCGGGTGCGGCAGCATCTATGGAGCGAAGGAAATAGGCAACGTTTCGTGCCGAAACCCGTCTTCAGACTGATGTAGGGTGGGGGGGGGGGGGGGGCCGGGAAGAAGAAAGGAAGAGGAGGAGCCAGAGGGCTGAGGGAGAGCTGAGAAGGGGAGGAGACAGCAAAGGCTACTGGAAATTGGAGAAGTCAATGTTCAAGCCGCTGGGGTGCAGACTGCCCAAGCGGAATATGAGGTGCTGCTCCTCCAATTTCCGGTGGTGCTCACTCTGGCCATGGAGGAGGCCCAGGACAGAAAGGTTGGATTCGGAATGGGAGGGGGAGTTGAAGGGCTGAGCCACAGGGAGATCAGATTGGTTAATGCGAACCGAGCGGAGGTGTTCGGCGAACGATCGCCAAGCCTACGCTTGGTCTCACCGATGTAGATCAGCTGACATCTAGAGCAGCAGATGCAATAGATGAGGTTGGAGGAGGTGCAGGTGAACCTCTGTCGCACCTGGAACGACTGCTTGGGTCCTTGAATGGAGTCGAGGGGGGGAGGTAAAGCGCCAAGTGTAGCATCTCTTGCGGTTGCAAGTGCCCGGGGAGGGGGTGGTGCAGGTGGGAAGGGAAGAATTGACCAGGGAGTTACGGAGGGAGCGGTCTTTGCGGAAAGCAGACCGGGGGGTGGGGGGTATTTGTTGTATGTTACAGCTAGTGGGGTGGAAGGTGAGGACTAGGGGGACTCTGCCCTTGTTCCGAGTGGGGGGATGGGGAGAGAGAGCAGTGTTGCGGGGTATTGAAGAGACCCTGGTGAGAGCCTCATCTATAGTAGGGGAGGGGAACCCCCTTCCCTGAAGAATGAGGACATTTCCGATGCCCTGGTGTGGAACACCTCATCCTGGGAGCAGCTGCGGTGTGGACGGAGGAATTGGGAGTAGGGGATGGAGTCCTTACAGGAAGCAGGGTGGGAAGAAGTGTAGTCTAGATCGCCATGGGAGTCAGTGGGTTTATAGTGGATGTCGGTCAGAAGTCACCTGCGATGGAGATAGTGAGGTCAAGAAATGGTAGGGAAGTGAATGTGTAAGAATAGACACATTTACTTTCTCTTTCACTTACTTTCTTTCTTGCTCTTTCTCTCTTTTTCTATTTCATCTTTGTAAAAAATAAAAATATTTAATAAATTTATTTTCTTTTTTTTTTAAATGGTCGGGAAGTGTCGGAAATGGTCCAGGTGTATTTGAGTGCCGGATGGAAGTTAGTGGTGAAGTTGATGAAGTCAGTCAGTTGTGTGTGGGTGCAGGAGGTAGCACCAATGCAATAGTCGATGTAGCGGAGGTAGAGGTTGGGGATGGGGCCCTGGTACATCTCGAACAAGGATTGTTCGACGTACCCTACAAAGGGGCAGGCATAGCTGGGGCCCATGCGCGTGCCCATAGCTACGCCTTGGATTTGGCAGAAATGGGAGGAGTCAACTGAAAAGTTATTAAGGGTAAGGATCAGCTCCGCTAGGCGGAGGAGAGTATCTGTAGACGGGGATTGGTTGGTTCTCCGGTCGAGGATGAACCGGAGGGCTTTGAGACTTCATGCTGAAAGTACTGAAAGTACTGAAAGTAAGCCTGCAGGTACAGCAGGCAGTGAAGAAACTTAATGGCATGTTGGCCTTCATTGTGAGTGGATTCGGGTATAGGAGCAAGGAGGTCCTACTGCAGTTGTACAGGGCCCTGGTGAGACTGCACCTGGAGTGTTGTGTGCAGTTGTGGTCTCCTAATTTTAGGAAGGGCATTCTTTCAATTGAGGGAGTGCAGCGTAGGTTCACCAGGTTTAATTCCCGGGATGCAGGATTGACATATGATGAAAGAATGGATCGACTGGGCTTATATTCACTGGAATTTAGAAGGATGAGAGGAGATCTTATAGAAACATATACAATTCTTAAGGGATTGGACAGGCTAGATGTGGGAAAAATGTTCACAATGTTGGGTGAGTCCAGAACCAGGGTCACAGTTTAAGAATAAGAGATAGGCCATTTAGAACTGAGATGAGGAAAAACGTTTTAAGTCAGAGTTGTGAATCTGTGTAATTCTCTGCCATAGAAGGCAGTGGAGGCCAATTCACTGGATGTATTCAAGAGAGAGTTCTAAGGGCTAATGGAATCAAGGGATTCATCCAGAATCAGAAACAGGGTTCTGATTGGGGATGATCAGCCATGATCATATTGAATGGCGGTGATGGCTCGAAGGGCCGAATGGGCTACTCCTGCACCTATGTTTTCATGCGTCTAGTGTGATCAATAAATGATAATCAAACTTCATCTGCTGCCTCCTCTACAGCAATGAGACCCTCCATGGCAACCCAGTCTGACGAAGGGCCTCAACCTGAAACATCACCTATTCCTTTTCTCCAGAGATGCTGTCTGACCCGCTGAGTTACTCCAGCTTGTGTCTACCTTATGTCTGAATTCTCTGACTGCTCCTGACTCTATTTGACCCTAAGATGAGTTTCGTACCCCATTTTTGGCTTTTTCCACCCTCCCCTCACCCCCTCTAAACCTCTCCTGACCATCCCTGGCCTAACTCATCATCTGCTGAAGCCTTCATTCATGGCTTTGCTACCTCCAGATTTGGCTATTCCAAATTACCTGCAGGTTCTCGGTACACACAAGTGTGTCACCGCACACCAAGCCATTAGCATCCATCACACCTGAACTCGTTAGCTTGCAATGACTAAAGAATGCTCAAAGGATCCGGGTCCTCAGGCTTGCTTTCAAACCCCTGTGTGTGTGTGTGCGCAACCCTCTCTAGCTCAAATCTCTGAGAACTTAGTGCTCCTCCTATTCTGGATACAAGATCACTTTCAAGTTTAATCACTCGGATTAATAATAATAATAATAATAATACATTTTATTTTTGGGCGCCTTTCAAAACTCTCAAGGACACCTTACAGAGATTAACAAGAATAATAAAACATATAGTCGGAAAAAAATAAATAATAAAGACATCACCAAAACACAAATTAAAAACAGAATTCAATCCAAAGACAAAAAATCAAAAACACAATGTGAAGAGAGAGCAGCGGCAGCTAAAGCGCGCCAGCGTCCACTCTCCCTTCCGACAGCCATCTTGGACACAGACTAACATGTTTACTGACACACAAAAAAAATCATCCCCCCACAATGGTTACCACTGTGGGGGAAGGCACAATGTCCAGTCCCCATCCCCAATTCACCCAAAGTCAGGCCTATTGAGGCCACCGCTATTGCCTGACGGAGGCCCGATGTTCCTGGCCGTTCTCACCGGGTGGTGTTGCCCCGGCGTCGGGAGAGTCCTCTCAGCGGCTGGGCCACCTGGAACGGCCGCTTCCTGACTGGGGACCGCGGCTTCCGAAGCCGACAAGGCCGCGCCGGTTTGGAGCTCCCAGGCTCCCGATGTTAGAGTCGGCGCCGCCCGCTCCGCAGATCCGCAGCCGTGGATCTCGGCGGTCAAAGCTCACCGGAGCTCCAGCGTGTCGATCCAGCGCGGCGACCCAGGCAAGGCATCGCCCGCTCCGTTCCGCGTTAGCGCCCCAGCAGCTGTGCCGCCACCGAAGCTGAAGGTGCTGGGCGGTCCCCGCCAGGAAACGGCGCTCCACGCCCGCTGGTAGGCCGCGAGGACGGGGCAGCCTGGAGAAAAAGCTGCCTCACCGACCAGGTAGGGACCTAGAAGTATAATTACCTTCTTCCCCCCACATTAAAAAGTCCATTCTCCGACAGACAAAGGACAGGACTCCAAAAAAAAGTGAGTTAAACGGAGGGCTGCTGGTTAGCAGCCGTTCCCCAAGATGGCTCCTCCTTCTTGTGATTGCCATGCCAATATTACTATGGTCCTGAGCTTAGATTTCCAGTCCAGAACCTCTCTCCCTTTCTTTCCTCCTTAAACTGGTCAGGTGTCAACCAAAACTGCAAAGTATGGATGTTTTAACTAGAAGTTATTGTTCTTGATCTATGCTAACCAGGTCAGATGTCACCGAACTACTGATGTTCCACCAAGCACTCCACACCTTAAGTCTGAAATGGATGCCATATGGGCAATGGAACTAGGTGTGGAGGACTCTAGTCGGCACCAGAAGAAAGTTCATTCATAAGTTCACGTGATAGCAGCAGAATTCGGCCATTCGGCCCATCAGTCCACTCCGCCATTCAATCATGGCTGATCTATCTCTCCCTCCTAACCCCATTCTCCTGCCTTCTCCCCATAACCCCGGACACCCATACTAATCAAGAATCTATCTATCTCTGCCTCAATCAAATATCCATTGACTTGGCCTTCACAGCCTTCTGTGGCAATGAATTCCCCAGATACGCCACTCTCTGACCCAAGAAATTCCTCATCTCCTTCCTGAAGAAATGTCTGAGGCTAAAACCACTAGCCCTGGACTCTCCCATTAGTGGAAACATCCTCTCCACATCCAGTCTATCCAGGCCTTTCCAGGTTTGACTCAGGACAGGTCTTGCTCAGGTCTCACATGAGAACAATGACCGGTGGGCCGCCAAGAACACTGGCTCTTTCTTTGCCACCGACGGCAGGTCCGTCTTTGTTATTTTTTTAGAGACACAGCGCGGAAACAGGCCCTTCGGCCCACCACATCCGTACCGAACAGCGATCCCCGCACATTAACACCATCTACACACACTAGGGACAATTTACATTTACATCAAGCCAATTAGCCTACAAACCTGTATGCCTTTGGAACGTGGGAAGAAATCAAAGATCTCCGAATAAAACCCACGCGGTCACGAGGAGAATGTACAAACTCCATACAGACAGCACCCGTAGTCGGGATCGAACCCGGGTCTCTGGCGTTGCAAGCGCTGTAAGGTAGCAACTCTACCACTACACCACCGTGCCACCCCTGTTGTTCTCGGCAGTCACCGGTCTATGTTTGCGGCGACCATTCATGTTTGTCTCCGCAGAGCATCCTGGGAGCTCTCGGCTGCTGCAGTAACGCATCACAAGAGAAGGACTATATTCTGCACTCTGTACCTTTACTTTTGCTTGACCTTTTGTACCCGAGTTTGGCTTGATTGCATTTGTCCATTATTATCTGATCTGATTGAATAGCATGTAAAACAAAGCTTTTCCCTGAACCTCAGTGTAACAATAACAAACTTAAACCTCAACCTAAACCAGGGCTGAAGTGGCTGTGGTAACTGCACCACCTGCTGGTCAGTGTGCTGAATCACACCGTCTCCTCTGAAGCCCACTGGTTCACATTTAATACATTTCCTTCCAATTCCTCTCTCCCCTCTCTCTCTATTTTTTCCAGCCATACAACCACGCAAGACTGGCAGTCTCTGGAGCATTCGTAGAATAGTCGTGCGTGAACCCCATGCTTCTTGGCACATTAGTTAACCGTGGAGGACATCACAGCTGAATTCAGTCCCTCCCATGTGTTTAGCTTAGTTTTAGCACATTAACACTATCCTACACACACTAGGTACAATTTTACATTTATACCAAGCCAATTAACCTACAAACCTGTAGGTCTTTGGAGTGCGGGAGGAAACCAAAGATCTCGGAGAAAACCCATGCGGTCACGGGGAGAACATACAAACTCCGTACAGACAGCACCCGCAGTCGGGATCGAACCCAGGTCTCTGGCGCTGCAAGGCAGCAACTCTACTGCTGTGCCATTGACTGTGCTTCTTAGATTAGTTTTAGAGATACTAACCTAAAGTATTTAGATTTTTTTTTAATTTATTTTTTTTTATTTCAAAATATACTTTATTCAATTGGTAAATATATACAATTTCTGAACCATTCAAACAAAATTCATCCGACATTTTCGGAGACTATACAAACTTTTTCCAGTACAATTTTTTTACATTTGTCAAATTTCACCAAACAGTCCCCCACCAGTGCCACTCTGTGGCCCCTGTTCAAGTAATAAATATATACAATGTGAAATATATACAGTGCGAAAATTTCCATCTGACATTTCAAGTTCCACAAAAAATGTCCCCCACCCGTGCCACTCATGTGGCCCTCTGGCGTGAGATACCTTCCCTTAATTTAATTTGAGGGCCGTCTCCACCATACTGTGCCCCCCATGTCCAGCAGCGGAAGGACCCTAGACTGTGGCCCTCCCCCACCGAGCCTTGGCGTTGGCTGCACCAAGCTTCAGCGAGTCCCTTAGCACGTACTCCTGCAGTCTGCAGTGGGCCAGTCGGCAACATTCCCTGACGGACATCTCGCTCTGCTGGGTGGTGAGCAACGCTCGGGCAGACCAAAGAGCGTCTTTCACCGAGTTGATGACCCTCCAGCAGCACTCGATGTCAGTCTCTGAATGTGTCCCTGGGAACAGTCCGTAAATCACAGAGTCCTCTGTGACGGAGCTGTTCGGGATAAATCGTTCCAGGGACCCTTTCATACCTCTCCAGACTCGTTTTGCAAATCCACACTCTGCAAAGAGGTGGGCAACCGTCTCCTCTCCATAGCAGCCGTCCCGAGGGCAGCGTGCGCTGGTAGTGAGGTTCTGAATGTGCAGGAAGGATCTAACCGAGAGGGCTCCCCTCACCGCCAGCCAAGCCAGGTCTTGGTGCTTGTTGGTCAGTTCTGGCGATGAGGCATTTTGCCAGACAAGCTGGGCAGTCTGCTCTGGGAACCATGCCACCGGATCCATCGAGTCCTTTCCCTGCAGTGCCTGCAGGACATTCCGTGCTGACAACTGCCCGATGGACTTGTGGTCAAAGGTGTTGGTCCGGAAGAACCTTTCAACAGACGTCAGATGGGGCGGCAATGTCCAGCTGACTGGTACATTGCGTGGCATTTGCGCCAGGCCCATCCTTCGCAACAGGTAGAAACTCAGCAGGTAGTGGCACTTAGTGCCCACGTGCCTTGGCTCTACACTCCGCCTGATGCAGCCACACACAAAGGTGGCCATCAGGATGAGGGCGACGTTGGGCACGCTTTTATCCCCGTTGTCTGCCGACTTGTACTTGGTGACCCGTCGCACCCGGTCCATCCTCGACCCCCAGATGAACTGGAAGACGGCCCGGGTGATCCCCGTGGCGTAGGAGGGAGGGACAGGCCACACTTGTGCCAAGTACAGCAGACCCGAGAGCACCTCACACCTGATGACCAAATTTTTCCCGGTTATGGAGAGGGAGCGTTGCCTCCGCAGCTCCAGCTTCTTCCCCACCTTGGCTATCCGCTCCAGCCAATTCTTGTTACTCGCCTCAGCCCCCCCGAACCAGATCCCCAGCACCTTCAAGAAGTCAGGCTTGATGGTGAAGGGGATGGAAGATCGGTCGGGCCAGTTGCCAAAGAGCATGGCCTCGCTCTTCCTGCGGTTCACCCTGGCTCCCGTGGCCGACTCAAACTGGTCGCAGATGCTGATCAATCTGCGGACCGACCTTGGATCCGAGCAGAAGACGGCGACATCGTCCATGTACAGGGAGGTCTTGACCTGAATGCCCCCACTGCCTGGCAATGTCACTCCTCTTATGCTCGCATCCTTCCTGATGGTCTCGGCAAAAGGTTCAATACAGCAGACAAACAAGACAGGAGAGAGAGGGCAACCCTGCCTGACTCCAGACCTTACAGGGAAACTGTCTGATTCCCACCCATTGATTTGGACTGCACTACGGATGTTGGTGTAGAGCAGTTTGATCCAATTTCGGATTCCCTCCCCAAAACCCATTTTGGAGAGCACGTCCCTCATGTACGTGTGCGATATCCTGTCGAAGGCCTTCTCCTGGTCCAAGCTGACTAGGCAGGCATCCACCCGTCTGTCCTGCACGTAGGCGATGGTATCTCTCAGCAGCGCTAGGCTGTCTGAGATTTTCCTGCCAGGTACAGCACAGGTTTGGTCCGGGTGGATCACCCGTCCCAGAGCAGACTTGACCCGGTTGGCGATGGCCTTAGACAGGATCTTGTAATCTACATTCAACAATGTTATGGGTCTCCAATTCTTTATATCCTTCATCTCCCCCTTCTGCTTGTAGATTAGGGTGATGCTGCCCTTCCTCATGGAGTCTGACATGCTGCCGGCTAGAAGCATGTCGTTGTACACTTCCAGCAGGTCCGGGCCCACCCAGTCCCACAGAGCCGAATACAACTCGGCCGGTAAGCCATCGCTTCTGGGAGTTTTACTCGAGTCAAAGGAGCGGATGGAGCCAGTCAGCTCCTCTAGGGTCAGTGGTTGGTCCAGACTCTCCTGCTTGCTGTCCTCCAAGACCTCCGTGATAGAGGACAGGAAGTTTTGGGAGGCGGTGCTGTCTGTGGCCTTTCTGTCATACAATTCCGTGTAAAAGGATTTGCAGACCCTCAGCATGTCTGTCTGCGAGGATGCTACCGAGCCGTCCTCCTCCCTAAGGCTGTTGATCACAGAGCTCCCCCTGTGAACCTTATGGAAGAAGAAACGTGAGCACGTCTCATCCTGCTCCACATGGCGGACCCTGGATCGGAAGATGATCTTGGAGGATTCAGAGGTAAAGAGCCGAGCTTGCCGATCCTTCACCTCTCTAAGTTCCTCCCTCACATCCACCCCCCTCGACTGCAGAAGGAGCAGTTGTTGCAATTCTGTCTGGAGTTGGCACAATTCCCTCTGACTCTGTCTTGCTCTCTGAACCCCTTTGGCTATGAAGAACCTCTTAATGTTCTCCTTGGTTGCTTCCCACCAGAGTGTCGGGGAGTCAAAGAGGGGCCTCACCGTTCTCCAACGTGCGTAGTCCCTCTTTAGCTCCTCAACGTTCTCTGGGGTCAACAGCTTCACATTTAACTTCCACGTCCCTCTGCCTGCCTTCCGGTCCTCCTGTAGGTGACAGGAAGCCTGAAGGAGGCAGTGGTCAGAGAAGAACACCGGCGTGAGGTCGGTGTGTCTCACCGTGACGGCCTTCGTGGTGAAGACGAAGTCTATCCGGGATCGGGCCAAACCGTCCGATCTCGACCAGGTGAACCGCGGCTGGGACCCGCCTGCAGGGTCGCTGAAGGCGTCGTGCAGCCTTGCGTCTTTTACCGTTTCCATCAGGAACTTGGACATGCTGTCCAGTCTGTTGTCGGCACTGCCGGATCGTCCAGCCGCATCAATGATGCAGTTGAAGTCACCGGCCAGAACGCGCTGCCGGGACGTGGCCAACAGCACTGGGAGCTGCTGGAGAACGGCCAGCCGCTCACTCCGCACGGGTGAGGCATACACATTAATCAGCCGGAGCGGAGAACCACGGTACATTACATCCACCACGAGGAGACGCCCCGCAACCACCTCCCTGACCTCAGTGATGGTGAAGTTCCCTCCCCGCAGCAAGATCCCCAGGCTGGAAGCACGACAGTCATTGCCCCCCGACCACACCGACAGTCCGTGGGGCCACCATCGCGACCACCTCCGATAGCAGCGGAGGTGTGGCAACCCGCACTCCTGTAGAAAAGTCACATCTGCCTTGACCTTGGCCAGGTACTGTAAGGCATTAACACATCGCGCAGTGCTCTTCACACTGCGCACGTTTAAGGATGCCAGTTTGAGCTCCATTGTCCTTTAGAGTCACTGGCCATTTTCCTGCTCCCTCATGCCCACCGCTTCGGTGAATTGCCTCACCTTTCCTGGGCTCAGATACCCGGCCTCCTCCATGGGTTGGGTTTCCCGTGTCGTAACCCGAGGTGTCGTTGGGGGGGGGCTGCTCGTTTTACCCCCTTCTGGGTGCGCCGCTTCCCCCGTCTCTCGTGGCTGGGGCTCGGTGACAGGCTTACTGCTCCCGGAAACTCGGAGCTGAGGCCCATTGGCCGCTGCACTGCTCCCGGTTGCCCGGAGCTGGGGCCCATTGGCCGCTACAATGCTCCCGGTTGCCCGGAGCTGGGGCCCAACGGCCACTGCACTGCTCCCGATGCCCTGGGGCTGGAGCCCCTCGATCGCTGCACTGCTCCCGTTGTCCTGGGGCCGGAGCCCCTCGACCGCTGCACTGCTCCCGATGTCCTGGGGCCGGAGCCCCTCGACCGCTGCACTGCTCCTGCTCCCGATGTCCTGGGGCTGGAGCCCCTCGACCGCTGCACTGCTCTCGGTCTCCTGGTGCAGGTGTACAATCGGCCTGCACCTTCTCCTTTCCGCCCCGGTTTTCTTCTTGTGGGGTTTCCCGTTCGCCTCATCCTCCGACGAGGAGGAGAGGTTGCTCCCTTCTGTCAGGGAGAGAGACCGTTTTTTTGGGCTTGCCATCCCCTTCTGGCCTCTGCTCCGTGTGCTGACCCTTCTGGTGTTTTTTGTACTTTACTGTAGTCCAAATTTGCTCTCCCCCCTCCTCCATCGACTCTCCCTCCTGGGCTTGGTGCTGGAGTTCTCCTGGCACTTGGGGGCTCGAGGTGGTTGAGGTGGCTGAGGTGGTTGGGCTGTCCTCATCCCTGTTTCCCCTTTCTGCTGGGGACTTGGCAGTGGTAGTGGGTGTCTCACCTACCCTGGGGGTGCTGGAAGCCGCCCCTCTTGTTGCCTGTGCATATGTACAGGCTCTTTTTGGGCAGGCCCTGTAAAGGTGGCCTCCCTCCCCACACAGGTTGCAGTTCTTGTTTGCTTGACAGTCCTTTGTCTCGTGGCCCTCCGTTTTGCAGTTTTTGCAGACCACTGCAGTGCATTGGGCCACCACATGCCCAGGCTTGTTACATTTTCTGCATACTCTGGGCTGCCCCACGTAACTTAAATACCCTCGGTTTCCTCCAATTGCGAACACCGATGGAGGGTGGAGGAGAGTTCCTTCCTTGTCCACCCTCAGCTTTACCTTGACCTGCCGCTTGCTCGTCCAAATCCCATGCAGATCCTTCACGTCCACGCTGTTCCCTGCTCCGTCGACGTAGCGAGCAAGGAAGGTGAGGACATCCACTACGGGCACATGTGGGTTGAACATATGCACCGTGATCGTCCTTTCTTTTTGGTTTGGGAGGGTGAAGAGTGGCTGCACCTTCAGCAACGACAGCAGAGCTTCATTCCCCTTCTCCTGGAAATCCTTTAACAGTTTTTGCCATCCTGTCGGAAGCACAAATGTAACGTCGAAATAACCGTTACCCGGGAAGTCCTGGAGGCAGTAGATATCCCTGGGCTCGAACTTGCAGGTTTCCAGCAAGACCTTCTTTACAAAGGTATCTCGACTGAAGGGCATCCCCTCACTGAGATCCTTGACACTAATCCTGAGGGTATTGCGGATACCCTGTCCTCTAGCTCCCATTGCAGCTGCCATTGCTACGATTTTTTAAATCGCAATCTGCAGCTCCTGTCCTTAATGGACCGCCAGGACTGTTCTAATAAGAACAGATCCCTTTCCCTGTTCTAACAAGAACAGACGCTCTTTTTTAGCACTCTTTTACTGACTGATAAGAACAGATACTACACTTGATCTTAGCCAAAAGGCCGAGAAGCAATCCTGGGAAAACCACCTTGGTGATCATCAGTCTCCTCTGCTAGGTAAGTAAGTATTTAGATTTTTGACAAATCTGGTAAATTATTACCATTTCAGAGGGTAGATAGAAGTGAACCACGTGGAGGGGTGGGGCTTCTTGAGTCACTTTTAGGTCAGCATGATAAAAGATGAAGGACTAATGAGAGACATTCTTCACCTGAAGACATTGATGAACTGTTTGGGTTTTTACAACAATCTGGTAGTTTTCAAGGTCAACATTTACCTAATTTCCAAATTCTTCACTTAACTGAATGTCAATTATTTATGCAACTTAACGATTTAAAATTTGGAGATATTCTAACACGATTAATCAGCTACACTTCTGAGTTGCATCCAATTAGGCAACTCCCTGGCTTCTGCTCAGACCTTCGCAGGGGGCATGCTTTCATTTAAATTATTGAAATAGTTCCTACATCCTTGTTTTAGGTGTACAATAAAATAAATTAATTTAAAATATAATAAATAATGTTGTACTGTATGGTCTTGACCCAGGGAGTCAACTATCCCTTTGTCTCCACAGATTCTGCCGGCCTGATGAGTTCTTCTGGCAGCTTTAGCTGGATTTACACCCATTTCTCTCCTCCCCCCTTCCACCCATATTCCTTTCTCTGACTTCACAAATTGTACCTTTTCTATCCATATCTCATCCGTTTGGTCTTTTTCACCTCTGGACTTTGAGCAACTATCCCCCAATCAACCTCCTCCCCCCTCACCCGTACCCACCTATCACTTAACTGGCTTTGTCCTGCGCCACTTCTCTTCCATTCCCCCCACCATCACAATCAGTTTGACCTGATTGTGATGGTGGGGGGATAGATGAATAGATGACCAAATTCATCTATTCATGTTCTCCAGAGATGCTGCCTGACCCAGATTTATGAATCTTTGTACACCAGCATCATAATCCCTGTCCTGCACGCAAGGACCATGGAAGCAAATTGATTTGCTTAAGGCTGCAGTGTGCAAAAAACCTTGATAATCAGCTCTCCCTAGTTAGGATGATTAAGACGTTGGGACATTCATAGTACGTTGATCATGCTCTCAGGAGGAAATTCATTCCAGGTTATAACTCTGCCTACAGCTCACGATGCTCAACAGAGCTGGAGTCAAGTTCCTTTTGGGGGCAAAAGGGTCACTTTGATGTACTATCTTGCAAATGGATTCTGTTGTTCCTTGCAGTGGGATGAAAGGTTGGGTTGCTTTAAATAGGGGCAGTAATGAATGAAGCACCTACAGTTTTCTTAAGGGGTTGGACAGGCTAGATGCAGGAAGATTGCTCCCGATGTTGGGGAAGTCCAGGACAAGGGGTCACAGCTTAAGGATAAGGGGGAAATCCTTTAAAACCGAGATGAGAAGAACTTTTTTCACACAGAGAGTGGTGAATCTTTGGAACTCCCTGCCACAGAGGGTAGTCGAGGCCAGTTCATTGGCTATATTTAAGAGGGAGTTAGATGTGGCCCTTGTGGCTAAGGGGATCAGAGGGTATGGAGAGAAGGCAGGTACGGGATACTGAGTTGGATGATCAGCCATGATCATATTGAATGGCGGTGCAGGCTCGAAGGGCCGAATGGCCTACTCCTGCACCTAATTTCTATGTTTCTATGTTACAGTATGTTCATTAAAGCAGAAACATTATCAATTTCATTTGCCCATCGTTCCAGCAGGTGGTGCATCAATCAGTCTTCAACCTGCCAGGCAAAACAGTTTGGTATGCGCTTATGCACCATAGAAAGCATTTTATCAGGATGCATCACAGCTTGGTTTGGGAACAGCTCCACCCAAGACCGCAAGAAATTGCAGTGAATTGTGGACGCAGCCCAGACCAGCACACAAACCAACCTCACATCTATTGACTCCATTTACACCTCACGCTGCCTCGGCAAGGCCAGCAGCATAATCAAGGACGAATCACGTCTTGACCACTCCCTCTTCTCCTCTCTCCCATCAGGCAAAAGGTATAAAAGTGTGAAAACGCACACCAGATTCAGGGACAATTTCTTCTCAGCTGTTATCAGGCAACCGAATCATCCTACCACAAGCAGAAAACAGTGCTGAACCACTATCTACCTCTTTGATGACCCTCGGACTATCCTTGATCGGACTGCTGGCTTTACCTTGCACTAAGCGTTATTCCCCTGTCATGTATTTATACACTGTAAATTGATTAATTGTAATCATGTATTGATTAGTACGCAACAAAAGCTTTTCACTGTGCCTCGGTACACGTGACAATAAACTAAACGGATGTGTATTGTAAATGGAACTGCTGTGTCAAGCTTCACAGGCAAAGCAATGCTCACAATTCACTCTCAAAGACACAAACTTGTTTTACAGTCCTTAAAAGGGTGTGTTATTTCCAAACACAAGGAAATGTTTTGTGAAACAACATCACCTTCAAGCTAAATTTTTAACCATAGGCTGACAGCAGACCAGTTTGGTCAGTTGATTGCCTTAAGGGAGATAGACTTCTGACGCTTTCTACCAAGGGTACAATTGAATAAACAACCCTATTGTGGATAACGCCAAAACATTGCAGTCATTGGAGAGTCTCTATAAAGAATTTTAAGAATGTGAACTAAGAACTAAAAAAGTTAAGAGTTTTATTTTTTCACCCCTCCTTTCGTGAAGGATTTGACTCCCAGTGGAATATATCACAAGTGACCGGCAGGAGAATCCAAACCCTTGCAATCATACATGCAATAAAAGTCTGCTCCTCTACTTCTTCAGACTGTTCTTTGTGTCTCTCTAAAATACAGCATGGATAGGGATCCCATTATGGAGTGGGTGTGGTGTGAAGATAAAAGTCAAACAATCGATAAGAATGCTCATCTTTTAACTCTTGATTCAAGGGTTTAAATTGTGAAAAGATGGAGAGTTAAAAAGGCTGTGCAAAATAAAAGGATCAGAAACCGTGTGGGTTTATGATCTGACTCGTGATTTTCAATAGCCATAGTCAGCTTTATTTAATGAAAGCCGAAAGCCCTAGCAGAACAATGCAAGCATGCTGCCCTGTCACTCACACTTAACAGCAACTAGTCTGGAAGTAGGTCAGAGAAAGCACACCCGAGAACAGCTGATTTCATGTATCCAAACTCTTTTATTGTGCTTTTTTCGTATTGCAAGGCAAAAAATATATTTACCCTTAAGTATCAATAGTAATAAAGCTTCCAGTAAATATTTACAAAAAAAACGTGCCCAATAGCAGAAATGCACTTTTAACAGCGTGAAGCCACATTTGGCAATGGTAAAACTGCTCTTGCTCACAGCTGCTAATGAAAGTCACTATAAGCTGTCAAGACACAACAGAATTATTTCATGATTCAATTTACAGCTTCAAGTCTAAATTGCACATCTTATAATAATTCTATATCTCTGCTCTAATAATTTACAGAATTTACACCTTTATATCACACACAATGCAGCACTCTATTTAGAAATCACATTCATAAACCTAGTCAACAGTCTGACCTAATTTGCACGATGCCAGAAAGTGCTGGAACAAAGATTGCACTGGTTTTATTTATTTTTAAGGAAACACAGCAGTTCTCTGTGTATTTGAACTTAGTTGGCTGCAACCTGGGGACCTTCTGGAATCAAAGAAGCGAAGAAGGTTTTGAAGAATACCCATGTTTTATTCACAAATGTCGTCCTATTCACTTCAGCTTCAGGAGCCAGGGTGGCCTGCCTGGTATCATCACTTCCAGAATGATTCACTCTTTCACGATCTTCATCTGGTGGCACATTCTGAAATTCACACATTAAGCAAATCAGTAACTTCTTCCATTTGTATTCAATCTCATGTACATGAATCATAAACCATCAACTAATAACTTTAATCAAGTCCAGAATTGATCTTCCCCAACTTTCCAAAATGTTGGTATCATTTGTCCACAGGATGTGGACATTGCTGGCATACCATTGTATTAATCCATCCTTAGTTACCCCAGAACTGGGAAAGCATCTTCCACCCTTCCTTGGTCATCTATTGCTGGCCCTGATTTGTCCTGGCATTTTCTTATTTCCTTCATCCTTCTCCAGTGATGCTGCCTGACCCACTGAGCTACTTCAGCACTTTGTGTCTGCCTTCAGCATAAACCAGCAGCACCAGTTCCTCCCTACACAAGAATAAATTACATTGGTCGTACACTAGAATCCGCATTTATGTAATAGCTTTATTTGATAGAATTTATCACATATTAGGATGGGTAACATAAAGTCTTAAAAAAGAGGATGGAGGGGGAGAGGGAGGGAAACAGAGAGAGATTTCCATAACTTCCATAACATAATTAATATGGATATGTAAAGGTTTAAGAAGGAACTGCAGATGCTGGAAAATCGAAGGTAGACAAAAATGCTGGAGAAACTCAGCGGGTGAGGCAGCATCTATGGAGCGAAAGAAATAGGCAATGTTTCGGGCCGAGACCCTTCTTTGTCTACCTTGGATGTGTAAAGGAATCGCTTATGGTCAGAAACAGGTGAATTTATAATGGGGCCAAAAATGATAGACCATGGAACTTTAGTTCTATCTTCATAAGAGAGTACACAAATAACATCCCAGAAATGTTAAGGTCTGGAGACAAGGAGGAACTGAAGGAAATCAATTTTCGAGAAAGTATTAGGGGAAATTGATGGCATGGAAGGCTGAAAAATCTCTGGGGTTGATAACCAGCATCAGATTCATTGCTAGATGCAGGGGGATGCACTGATAGTCATTTTCCAACACTATGTAGACTCTGGAACAGTTTTTATGAAGTGTAGGGTGACTAATGTAACCCTGCTATTTAAAAGAGGAGAGAAAACAGGGAATTGTTGATAGTTTGCCTGACAGTAATGACAACTTGCTGGGTACCATTATTAAGGATGTATTTACAGAACGTTTTAGAAACAAATAGTCAAATTCAACATACATTTATGAAAGAATCATGCCTGACAAATTTATTGGAATTTACTTTGTGAGGATCGAACCGTTAAAAGTAGATGGGGAGAACCAGTGAATGTGGTGTATTTGGTCTTACAGAAGGCTGTTGACGTAAGAGATTACACAAGAGTAAGTTTAAACATATGGGATTCAGGGTAATGTACTGTAATGAATGGAGAACTGGTTGGCATATAGAAAATAAAGAGTAGGAGCAAACAAGGCTTCTTCTGAGTAGTGGGCAATGACTAGTTGTGCACTCTAATGTTCAGTGTTTTGATTCCAGCTATTCGCAATATATGTTCTTGACTTAGATGAGGGAGTTAAATGTCTCCATGTGTTGCATCTAATACAAAGTTGGAGAGTGAGAGCTGTGGGGAGGATGCAGAGGCTCTACAACAATTTGAATAAGTAAGCAAATGCAAGGGAGATGTACCATGTGGCTAAGCGAGAGGTTAACCACTTTGGTGGCAAAAACAGGAAATCAAATTATGAGATGTAAGACAAGAGGCAAGGGAAGGGGAGGTGTAGTGACACCTGGCCAGCAACAAATTAAAGTAAGCATGAAATAAGTGATTAAGGCTGCAAATGGCTATTGGCCTTTGCAGCAAGATGAGGAACTGAGAACAGGAGGGAGGATGTCTACTGCAACTGTACAGGGCCTTGAGGCCACAGCTCATGGACTGTGTGCAATTTGGTCTCATGTGAAACTTGTCAAGATGATGAACTGAGAACACGAGGGATGTCTACTGCAACTGTACAGGACCTTGCCAGACCAAAGCTTGTGTGCAATTTGGTCTCCTTATGTAAAACTCCTGATGAGATTGGACAGACTAGGCACAGGAAAGCTAGCGTGGCAGTGGTCATCCAGGGATCACAATCTAAGGATACCGGGTAGCTCATGGAAACATAGAATATAGAGAAACATAGAAAATAGGTGCAGGTGGAGGCCATTCGGCCCTTCAAGCCAGCACCGCCATTCATTGTGATCATGGATGATCGTCCCCAATCAATAACCCGTGCCTGCCTTCTCCACATATCCCTTGATTCCATTAGCCCATAGAGCTCTATCTAACTCTCTCTTAAATCCATCCAGTGGCTTGGCCTCCACTGCCCTCTGTGGCAGGGAATTCCACAAATTCACAACTCTCTGGGTGAAAAAGTTTTTTCTCACCTCAGTCTTCAATGGCTTCCCCTTCATTCTAAGACTGCCCCCTGGTTCTAGACTCGCCCAACATTGGGAACATTTTTCCTGCATCTAGCTTGTCCAGTCCTTTTATAATTTTATATATATCTATAAGATCCCCCCTTATCCTTCTAAACTCTAGTGAATACAAGCCTAGTCTTTTCAATCTTTCCTCATATGACAGTCCCGCCATCCCAGGGATCAATCTCGTGAACCTACGCTGCATTGCCTCAATCATAAGGATGTCCTTCCTCAAATTAGGAGACCAAAACCGTACACAATACTCCAGATGTGGTTTCACCAGCGCCCTATAGGGTCATTCCCACAGACCAAAAACCGACGGTTAAACAGATCGAGTCAGTTCTATTTGCCACAGGGGCCAATCCAATGCTCCAGTCACACGAAAACATTCCTTAGTTCATTGTAAATAAACAATTAATGGGGTCTGAGCAAATAGATTTGTCACTGGGATTCTTCCCATTCAGCTCCTGATATCAAACAATCAAATTAAAGTCACACAACCAATTATTTCCTGGTATAACCAATTATTTGCTGGTATTTGCTGGCTGCATGGCGGCGCAGTGGTAGAGTTGCTGCCTTACAGAGCCAGAGACTGGGGTTGATCTTAACTATGGGTGTATGATGTCTGTACGTTCTGTGACCATGTGGGTTTTCACCAGGAGCTCCGGTTTCTCCCACATTCCAAAGGCGAGCAGGTTTGTTGGTTAATTGGCTTCTGTAAATTGTCCCTAGTGTGTAGGATAGAACTAGTGTCCAGGTGATCGTTGATCGCATGGACTCGGTGGGCCAAAGGGCCCGTTTCAATACTGAACTGAACCGAAAAGAACAAAATTAAATGCAAAACCTAAGAATTCCAAGCAGCTTGTATCCTACACATTTTCTGTTTGAGCTAAGCAAATCCTGTCTCTGATCCAGAAGAATCTCAACCACATTCAGGACAAAATAAAACTATAGATTTCCCATTGTGCTCAAGAATGTACATCAGGTATCTGACTGAAAAGAAAATGACATTCAATAAAATCCTAAAAGAGACTTCAACTTTTTGTTTTTTTAGATAACTCCCGTCCCAAAACGTAATCTGTACATTTCCTCCACAGATCCTGCCTGTACCGCTGAGTTACTCCAGCTTTTTGTGTCTATCTTCAACTCTTTATCATGGATTTGGCTTCATGAAGTCCTGGGAGACATCCACCCACACCTGATGAATCAGTGATATATGATTTGCTCCACGAACAAGCTTTATTGATGTTTACAAGGTTTGGAATAATCACGAGGATCCTCAATAATAGCTGTGGAAATATTTTTATTTTCCTTGAGCAATAACAGCCACCATTTTACTCACATTGTGTATGTCCTTCTTCTAAATAAACTGTGCATAAATTCTACCAACCTCTTCTTGCACATCATCCATGTTGTCCTGATTCTGTTGATCTTCCTGATTTTCATGATTTGGATTGGCTTCCTGCAAAGGCACGTTGTCATTTGGTTGCACTGGTGCTGGATGTCTGAATGGAAACCAACCAGCATGATGTCTACAGGGAAACAACGGAACAGAACATTAGATATCATCAGTCTGAGTCTGAAGAAGGGTTTCGGCCCGAAACGTTGCCTATTTCCTTCGCTCCATAGATGCTGCTGCACCCGCTGAGTTTCTCCAGCATTTTTGTGTACCTTAGATATCATCATGTTGCCTACAGGAAGCAAGACTTGGAAGTGCAGCACTTAACTTTCAATTCGTTCCAATGGGAGACTTTGTTTTTGGAAATAGATAGATTTAACAAACATGGAGGATTCTCCACAGGAGCCAATAAATGAAGAATGACCAGAAGAGATTTCAGAAGAACTTCATTGATAATGTTGATATAATAGGAACATGATAATAATTTAGATGTCTGCAAGCATGACAAAGACTGTAGTGAGAGATTTGAGAAAAACAAACTTGATACCAAGAAAAACGAGTAAAAAGAAATTGACAATAATTTGACAAGCAATGGGGCAAAACCGCAATGGCAATAGCAGTGGTCAAAATCTATCCAATACATATTCTGCTAAATAAAAACCCTCTTTACACAGGGAGACAAGAAACTGCAGATACTGAAATCTTGAACTGAATACAAAGTGCTGCGCAAACTCAGCAGGTCAAGCAGCAGCTGTGGAGGAAATGTGCAGATGACGTTTTGGGATGGGACCCTTCTTCAGAACTATAGTAGAAAGAATGAAGGCATCACTCTGCCATCAGTCTGAAGAAGGGTCCTGACTCAAAACGTTGTCTATGCATTCTCTCCACAGAGGCTGCCTGACCCGCTGAGTTCCTCCACAAATTTGTGTTTTACTCCCTTTACACAGCAAATCTCATCGGTGCTTCAATTAAAGGCAAAGAAGAAAATATGAGCAAACACCATGACTGTTGGTCGCAGTGAAAGCACAACAAAGGAAAATAGGAAATGGTAAAAGTCAAAACAACTAGGAAGGTAGAGAGGAACCAAAATAAATTAATTTTGGGAACAGGACCATGAAGGTGAAACAGCAAATAAACAACAGACAGTTATAATAACTTCAATATTCACCAGGAAGACAACAGGTGCTATTAGAAGGTGAGATTAATAGCAATTTTTATGCATTTAGTTCCTTGCATTATCTCAGCTGTTAAACTGATCTTTGGTCACTGCCCTTTATTGGATTTTGGGCTTTTCATTTACGGGGCTTTGATCCTTCAATGTCAAAAAAAGTGCACAAAGTCAGAGATTTCATGCCAATTCAAATAAACCACGTCATGGAACCACAGCACACTATTGACCCACTCCCAACTGCTCAGCTGCATATTCCTCTGGAGAGCATTAGCCCCTCCCACACATCAACAAAACATCCAGTTCAAGGCTTCATCACCCATCGGTTTGCCAGAGAACAGCATTAACCTGTTTTTTTGGTTGCATGGTAATTCGCAGACAGATAGATGGTATTGGCCAGAAAAGGAACAGTGACCATGGGAGATCTCGTGATTAATAATGGGGGGGAAAGTCATTACAATGATATCTAAACAAACGTGAGCAATGGTGCCCAAACACTGCAGGGTGCGTTGAAACTAATGCCAAACATGAACTTTAAGCAATTGTTTGATGTACATCACTACCTAAAATGTATGTCAACTTGTTTATTCTCTTCAACTGGCCAGGTTGATTGGTAGATGAAGCAAAAACTTCACTATAAACATTAATCTCTAACATGGATTACCCAATCTGGAGATTTCCCAAATAAACACATTCAAAGAAAATGCCAGTTTCTTTGATGCAGTCTCCAAGAGATTTAACGTAAATCCGTAAGAAAATCTAACATGCCTTGTGTATTGGCAACCCAAACACAAAGTAAAACTCGGATGTGCAAAGGGAAACTATATGGGACTTCATAGCTAATGTGACGTGTTCAGGGAACTACAGGATACTTACAGATGCATCAGGAGAATTGCGCTCGCCACCAAAACCACACGACTCAACGAAGAATAGAAGTAAACGATGCTCAGGAAAAAGCAGGCACGGGCACCCAGGTAGAGCCAATCCAACCAGTCCCTGTTCAAGTCATCGTCATCATCCATCACAGGTCCTCCCTGTGCGTTCATCCGTAGGTTCTGGTTTGCTGGCGGGTTGTTGAGTTGAGGTAGAGGAGCATTCTGATCAGCGGGTAGATGGACTAGCGGCGGCTGGTTGGGCAGTGCTGCTGGTGCTCCTGGTGTAACCACAGGCTGATGTTGGGAGTTGGTGGCGGCGGCAGCAGCAGCAGCCACCGCAGCCTGGCTGTAAAGTGAGAACAACCTCATTAATAGACACTCCATTAGGTAGGCTAAAGAAGGTGCCTGCAGGACATAAAGATGAGAGGGACGTTGGTTCATGGAAACTGCTTCAAAACATCAAGCACATTGAATAATGGCACCAAGAATGGTGGTGCCTGCAGGTGTAAATATGAAAAGAATTACACAGAGCAGTTGCACATGTGACAAATAAAGTACTATTGAATTGACAGAATTTTCAGACAACAGGTCTCAGATGTTACTGAGTGCTGGGAAAGGATCTGACACAGATCTAATTGAAACAATGATTCCACCTAACTTTGAGATCATCCCAGACATTAGGACCAAATTTGAACCTAAGGGATAGCAGCAATTCCTCAAGCTTGATCCACCTTCTGAATTTTGTAGTCGGCAAGGCAGTACTCTGCCTTGCCGACTACTGCATATCGCCAACTTGGACAATTTTACATTTTTAACAAGCCAATTAACCTACAAACCTGTACGTCTTTGAAGTGTGGGAGGAAACCGAAGTTCTCGGAGAAAATCTATGCAGATCACGGGGAGAAGTACAACTCCATACAGACAGCACCCGTAGTCGGGATCGAACCCGGGTCTGCATTTTGCTGTAAGGCAGCAACTCTACCTCTGTGCCACCGTGACTGCCATGCCCACCATTGCGTCAACTTTATTTGCCCATCTTTGATCCGTCTCCCAACACTCAAAGAGAAGATAATTTTTTTAAAATTAACAATCTGATTCTTGGAGCCGTCAATTAACCCGGCTTCACAACCTTTTCTTGGAAAAAGAATAACATGAGCTGATTTGATGCAGGGCTGGAATACATTTTCTGCAAGGCCGGAATACATTTTATGCCCAATTTTCCATTCAATTCTTAAAAGCGATCACTTCAAACCATGGAGTCGAGCCAATAATTGTGATTGTGTGTCTATGAGCAATTCCTTGCCAATTTCACTTCAATTCACCAAGTTCAACAGGTTAGTGCTCAAGCCCCAGTGGACCATTACTCAAATATTTTGAGGATAAATAAAGTTTAAAAAAAAAACCAGAAGGTCCAAAATCCAATGAGCTGATCAAAAGGTCCACATTACTCACTTGCAGTCTTTTAGTAGAACAGAACCAAATGTAAATATTCAGCTAAAAAATACCTCAAATGCAGGCAGAAAATGGGAAGCCTTTCTACACATCTACCACAACGGGCAGATTGGAGGCTGATTTGGCATTGGCATTGGCCATTGCGGAAACAAATGGTAGAGTGTGCACCTGACCAACCTTTAGCCCACTCAGTGAATACAGTGCGCTTAATCCATGCCAGGGAGGCACACGAATGTCTATGGATAAAAAAGATAATACTCTGACGGGCAAGATTATTCAGGTTTCACTAACAGCAAATACCCAAATCTGCCTTGTATCGCCCCCATTAAGCTACTGAAGGCTGTATATGACTTTATTGGAAAGTGCAGAGGCTTGGGGATGGTGATGCCCATTCAAATATTTCAATGACATCTCTGAAGCATCGAACATAGAATAGTTCACAACAAAAACAGGCTCTTCGGCCCACGTCGTCAGTGCTGGACATGATGCCAAGACTAATGCTTATCTGACTGCACATAATTCATATCCATTCATTCCCTCAATGTCCATGTGCTTGTCCAAAAGTCTCTTAAATGTCACTATTATATCTGCCTCCACCACCATCTCCAGCAGTGCATCCCAGGCACTCACCATCCTCTGCACCAAATTTTTGCACCCCTCACCTAAAACTATGCCCTCTAGCATTTGATATTTCCATTCTGCGAAAAAGATTCTGACCTTCTTTCCTATCTAATAATTTTATATACTTCTATCAGTTCTCCCCTCAACCTCTGGCATTCCAGAGAAAAGAATACAAGTCCGTCCATTCCAACCTCTCCTTGTAGTTAATACCTCCTAATCCAACCATCATTCTGGTAAACCACCTCTGCACATTTTCCAAAGCCTCCACATCCTTCTAGTACTGGGACTGCACACAATACCTTAAATGCAGCCTAACAAAGTCCTATAAAGCTGCATCACATCTTCCTAACTCCTATACTCAATCAATGAAGGCAAGCTTACTGTCTTCTTTACCACGCTATCTACTTGTTATTGTTGCTTTCAGAGAGTTATGGACTTGGATCCCAACATCTTTCTGTACGTCAACGATGTTAAGGGTCTTGCCATTAATTGTATAATTTCTCCAAACAATCGACCTCTCAAAGTGCAACACCTCACACTTGCTCAGAATAAACTCCTCCCGCCATTTCTGCAACTGATTTATATCCCTCTGTACAATTTCACAGCCTTCCTCAGACCGTGACCCCAACAATCATGATGTAATTTACAAACCTACTAATCAACCGATCAACGCTCACGTCCAAGTCGTCTATAAAGTTCACAAACATCAGAGGATCCACCCATCACAGTCATGTGAAATTCTTTCAAAATAAAATGTTTTCCATAAACTAATCGGCCAATGTGGAAGTGGGCACTGGTGGAAGGAGTGATCTTTGTTGTACCCTGATGTTTGTTCATTTCCTTACACTCTAAAATGGAACATATTCTGGGGAGCAAGACATTTTAATAGCAGTGTAATCGCTAGACTGAATTGCAAGTTTTAACGGATGCCAATAATGCTAACAATCCTTCTGTTGCATTCAATCTTCCAAGTCAGAGATATTTAAAAATACAATGTAGTTTTTATTTTAGAGATACAGCGTGGAAACAGGCCCTTCGGTCCACCGGGTCCGCGCTGACCAGCGATCCCCGCACACTAACACTATCCTACACACACTAGGGACAATTTACAATTATACAAAGCCAATTAACCTACAAACCTGTATGACTTTGGAGTGTAAGAAGTAACCGGAGATCCTGGTGAAAAACCACGCAGGTCACCGGGAGACAGACAGCACCCGTAGTCAAGATCGAACCCAGGTTTCTGGCGCTGTAAGGCAGCAACTTTACCACTGCGCCAGCGTGCCACCCTTTAATTACACCACAGTGAGTAATGGGTAGAGTTTGGTAATTTGTTGTGACCATATATACAATCCTGCAATATTTCTATTGGTACGTTACTAAGACAGCAGATGTTCTGATTAAGACAATTTATGATCATAATGTTGTACTAGAATTTGCAACAGGATGAAGAGTAGAAAACACCAATTGTCCCAGGAAATTCTTCCCTTTCATTTAAAAAGATAACCAACAGGTACTTACTATTGCATGTAATATTGCCGTGCGTACATCTGCTGGAACCACACGATCTGCTGAGAGCTGTACAGATTGTAAGCCGCTAGACCAGACATTCCCACTGGCCTCTGGGGTTCTTCCCTTGCAGGCCTTTTAAAGGCAAATTGAAACCCAAATTAAATCCAACCCAATGAAGAAAAATATATCAACTCAATGATTAAGGATACTCTCCAGCTTACCAGGAACCATAGGCCCAGGGGAACGTACTGGCCCCTCTGTGTCGTACGCCATCTGTTGCTCCTGACGTAGGGACAGTGAGACTATCCTGGCCAGAAGCTGTGGGGGGAGCTGGTTGCTGCTTGAAACAGAAAAAGAACAAAATGTCAACTAGCTAAAAACATGCAGAAGGATGTGATCCATGGACAAACTAACAACGTGATATCATTGAACCTTCCAATCTGTCATTTTCTTCCCATCATCCTATCAAAAGTCCTATTTCCACTTTCCAGATGTTAATCTGTGGCTCAGAAATAGCTAAATGTTCTGCTTTGTTCATTTCTGTTTTTGTTACTCTACTCTGCAATCCACAACAATTACTTCCCAATTACGATGCCTGGATAGTGTACACTTTATGCCCACTATGCTATTCGACCCTTCACTTCATCACTTCAAATAGGTTCAAAAGACATAGGAGCAGAATTAGGCCACTTGGCCCATCATGTCTACTCTGCCATTCAATAATTCTCAATGGGATCAAATTAGCCCAAGCTAATAATATGAAATAGCTAGCAGCAAATCGTCACTATGTTTCACAAACCACCTGAAGTTCACTGAAGTCAATACTCAGGTACACGATACACCATCACTTGTATTCCGAACCCAATGACAGACTAAACCCAGTCACAAATAAATCAATCAAATCCTAATGTACAGTGCATAAACAAAAATATTAGGAGCACGAATAGAAAAAACTTCTAATATGAATTATTGTCAAAATCGGAAAATAATTATGGTCTAAACAACTTATTCCGAACTCATCACAGCTGAGCAACCACTCATTATCACAAAATCATGCAAATCTTTAGGGCAGGGGGAACATACTGATGAAAATAGGTTTCTGTCTGCTCGTCATAGCACCCGGTTTCATTCTTTGGACAGCTGTACTGAGAGTTTAAAGCAAGAACTGGGAAACTTAACCACTCATTATACACCATTTCCCGGCACCGTCTCAATAGCCAAACTCATTTCTTTCTCCTTCTATGGTTTTGTAATTTGCCAATGAATTCATCGACCCTTTAGAAATGTGCATTGTACCCTGCTTATTGTATAGCTCCATTTATTATTTCAGGATTTTACTGTTGGTATATTTTAACTCTGCAGCACAGAACTAGTCCTAATAGCATACAGATGTGTAAGAGTGACACCATTTGACAAATATATGGCGATTTGAATGGAGGAAATATTTCAAACTTAAAATATGGGGTAGAAAGTAACCATTGCTCCAAGATCGGGGTCTTCAGTGGTTTTGAATATATGGGGAGAGATAGCCAGGCAAATGGTGCACAGTGTTCATAACCATCTCCTGAAAATATCTCAGTTTGAGCTTTGCAAAAATGGCACAGAAAATAAAAACAAACTTGACATCCTCAGCATCAAAGCAAGGAATTGAACACAATAAGGAGTCTCGGAGGGTATGAAGTGGTCACAATACCTTCACTTTACAAATGAGGCATCAAAAATCATTGCTTCATTTGTTAAATGCTTCACTGTCTCATTCATTAATAAAGGGCAGTGACTGAACTTCAGAAGTAGTAAGTTATAAAGTGCAGGTCACATTCAATTGCACAAAAATTACAACTTACAGACTTGACAAGCGAGTACTGAACTAAGTAAAATTCCTAATTTCAGAGAAAATTGACAATGTTATAATTTACATAATAACACGGGCTTTAAAGATACACCAGTATATTACATGAATATGCATACATAGATTATTTCCCGTACCTAACCTTTTCATTTACCTTCACACTGTCTGCTTGTGTAGCTTTAATTCCACTTTTACTGTTACAGACCAAATGAATGGTGTGGTACTGGTCCGACTGCAGGAGACAGATGAGAAGAGGCAAGACAATTAGCACAAGGTCCACTCCTAGTACTTGAGACAATCAAGCAGGATTTGGTCCAAAATACCTCAAAAATGACTGCATTCCATATTTTCACTTGCATTCCATGAAAATGAATATTCATTCTTGTTCTATTCAATTCAATAAATAGTTGAAAGTAGTCATGAATAAATGAAAATATGTGCAAGTTACCATCACAATGGAAGACCTGGGCTTGTTAATTATTTTGGTCAAAGTCTTTCTTCATTTTACTTCCCTTAATGATAACGTGCCCCAAAGTCATAACCCATTATCATGAATCCACCCAAAGAACATTCACCAGCATAAGCCAGCACTTATGTGACTGACAGACTATTTTGAATACGCTTCCCCAAAGTGTACATAAACAATTTTGTGACTAATGTGGCCAACAACTCAGCAGTTACTAAAGTTGTGCAATACAGTTATTTCACCCTGGGATCAAATCATGATGATAATACCTGCCCAGAGAAAAAAACATAAGTTAGAGGTAGGTTGGTTAATCGTTCTGCCTCTGAGATCGACAGATGATTAACCAAACTCCTTATACCTACATTTCCCCATATTTTAAAGGTCTGGGTTTACAAAAAATCTATCCACTAATAATTTAATGCTAAGAACTGATCCAGCATCAACTGTCTTGGCAAGCTTCTATCAGTTTTAAGATGGTCCTGTGTCCCAAGCTGATACAAACCACTAATTTTATTGTCAAAACCAACAGCACAGGCTGCAACAGTACCAGGAATTCCCCGACTAAGCACAGTTCCTTAAAATAAGCAGCTGGTGGTGTCACCACCCTGAAGCTCTGTCAACATGGTAACCCAATGGAGCACTGTGGAGATGGCATAAGTACTAGGTCCATCTACTGGACCTGAATCGAGCACCATGCTTAGACTAGGCATCGTAGAAGTGGGTACAAGCCTGTCATAGTATTGATTTGATACGAGTAGATCTCATGCTGAAGCTAAATCCAGTTTCAGAGAGTTCTTTGAAAGAACTGGCACAATCAATGTGTACACGATCCTTTGAATTTCCACCCCCTCCGTCTCAAATGTCACACTTGATACAGACTGGCACCAGTACGTTAATTGGGGATTCCCAGAAAAAAAACAATGCGAAAAATGGCACTGATTTCTAAGAGGAAATGGTTTCAGCTTTCTGACCTAGGAAGCATAAAACAATTGTCTCCTGGAAGGAAGGTGTGAACAGCTAACTTTTAGAAAAAATAACTTGGGTTTTATGGGGTTTTGCCTGATGAGTTGCAATTTGGGCCTGCTTCCAAAACGCAACAGAAAACACCATGAGGTTATGCAATGACGTTGCAGAGAGTGCATCTGGCAGATTTTGTTTTCTTTCACTTATCCCATGCCATTTTTTCTTTCACATATCCCATGTCAGTTAGGAGACAGTTTGGCCCATTGGTTAAATGTGACAGTTAGGCCCATTGAATCTGTATCACTCCTTAGATCAATAAATCTACTGAGTTATAAGGGGGCAAGCTGCAGCCTAACCTATAACCTGTCCCTTATCTATATTCTCCAGAGATCCTGCCTGTCTCGCTGAGTTACTCCAGTACTGTATCTTTTTGCATACACCAGTATCTGTAGCTCCTTTATAGGTGGAACACATTATTGACAATCCTAACCAAACTCCGGCTCTAAAGGTGTTTCGTGAACACACAGCCCAAGTTCCCTGGCCTTAGACTAACAAACTCACCATTTAATCTCTCCTATCAGTTCATCTGAATACATCCAATGAACTATATAATTGCTTATCAATTCAAATTGCGTTCTTAGAAATTGTGATACTGGATATGATGGTCAATGATTCAATGTGTATTGGCAATGACAATTAGAAATATCAGAGGTCTGTATGAGGGAGATAATAGAAGGAAGGAAAGTGCCAAAAGCACTCTGCCCAAAGCTTTGCTATTCATGCAGTATAAACTGGCACCAAATGTGTAAGTGGTACAACTTGTACTCATGTAATGACATCAGCATTTCAAGCAGTAACAGAGACGCAACCAAAACACATTTGTTTATTGACCGCATTTTGGTTAAATACTGTGCTTATTATTTTAAATGCACACCAATCACTTAGGCAGGAAATACAAACTTGAATCTTGACAGCGCCTTTCGCAATCTAATTGCCTGGTATGAGGCCATGATTTTAGCGAGCATATTGACAAGGTCCCACATGGCTGACTGGTTCATTAAGTAAAAGCCCGATGGGATTCAAAAGAGAGTGGCAAACAAATACAAAATTATCTCCATGACAAAATGTAAAGAGTAATGGCTGAAGGGTGCTTTTGTGACCGCAGACTGAGGTCCCACAAGACTCAATACTCAGTTCCTCACATTTTGTAATATACATTGTTGATTTGGGCATAAGTGTATGGGGCACAATAAAGAACCCACAAAAATACAATGAATTATCTGTGTGATTGGAGGCGAGGAGGAAAGCTTAAGACTGCAGAAAGCTTTGATGACCTAATCAGTTGGACAAAGTGACAAGTAGAATTTAATCCAGACAAGTGTGTGGATTTGCAGCAAGATAGAGAAGTAAATAAATTGGAGGTTAATGAGGTGGAGGAACACAAGGATCTTGGAGTGATATGTCTACGGATCCTTAAAAGGCAAGAAGTTAGGTTAATCAAATGGCAATAAAAAGGCACAGATGTTTTCCTTTATTAGAATAGGCACATAAAGGAAGAGCAGGAATGTTATACTGAAAAACAACACAAGATTAGCTTAGCCCAGCATGAGCGCTTCTTGGCTGTTTGTCACGTTAAAAGCAACATGTATACACCAGAGGGGTTTCAGAGAAGTTTTATGAGGATGGTGCCAGGAAGAAGAAAGATTGGGATAATCCAGAACTTTTTTTAAGTAACAGTAGAGGGAGGAGGGAGGGATGAGATGGGGACTTAATTACAGATGTATATAATTCATAAAGGACCCAGAAAGAGGAAATAGGTAGCATCTGTTTCAGTTAACAGAGGAGGTACAGAATTAAAGTAATGGGTCGTAGGATTAGAGGAAGATTAGGACATTTTTGCAAAAAACAAAACGAGACAATGGTCAGATGATTTTTCTAGTGGAGGACAAATATTAGTCAGGAAACTTGGAAATCTCCCCTTCTCTTCAAAATAGTGTCAGGAATCACTTATGCCTATTCAAAGATCCTACGCAACTTCAATTTAATCACACACCCAAAGGATAGCATTCCCTCAGTCCTATACTGAACTTGTTCAAAACTAAATTATGCGCTGGGATTTGAATTTTTGTGACCTTATTCAGAGATACGAGTGCTGTGACACAACTAGGACGGAAGGGAAACAACTTTACTTTTTCCGCCAATGTATATAGTCATTAAAATAATATAGAAACAACTGCCTCCCAATATCATGAGCACAGCAGCTGTTAAGTGAACTTTTTTTAATCAAATATTGATTTAAAAAAAATACATCTGAGCAAGCAATGTATTTTTCTCAGATATATTTTTGATCTTGAGACTTTACTTTCAGCTTCTTCCTGCCTCTGCGTAAAAGATTCAGAATACTGACCTTTCTCAGGACGTTCCTTAGCAAAAGGTGGTCGGGCAGCAATTTCCCCGAATAAATCAGCTTTTGCTCTGATTCCGCCTGGAGAAACAAACATGTAAAGGAGATGGTTAGAATTCAGTCAAAGAATGTCATAAACACCGAATATCTGCAGATGCTTTCAATCCTGCCGAATGTTCAGTGGAGCTCAGTCTATTTGAACTATAAAGAAATGGTAATGAATTTGGATAGTCTTTTGACCTTAAATTATGGAAAGTGCACAAGCAACAAAATGTCAGAATTAAATAAAATATTGAACACCTTTTCAAATGTAAATATTTATCTACACAAGAAATGCCATTGGCCTTCAGTTACTTACTTTGAATGACGCACATTTGAGACACAAAAAAAAAGTTTTCCAAGGTGGTATACAAGGGCAACTTGTATTCTTAAAAGCTTGCAATTTGATCGAATCCTGAGAAAGTTAGTCTATGAACATGAATGCCAACATAGCCAGTGCTACTTTGCACCAACACGGGGGCTCCGCAAGGATGCATTCTCAGCCCCCTTCTTTACTCCTCGTACACCCACGATTGTGCAGCCATGTACAAATGTAATTCAATCTTCAAATTCGCAGACGACACCACTATTGTGTGCCGGATATCACATAATGATGAGACGGAGTCTAGGAAGATTGAGAACCGCATGTCCTGGCGCCGAGACAATAACTTTTTTCTCAATGTTAGCAAGACGAGCACCAATGCCTCTACTTCCTTAGAAGGCTTTGGAAGTTCAGCATGCTCCATACAACTCTAACCAACTTCTACAGATGCACCATAGATGCATCACAGCTTGGTTTGAGAACAGCTCCATCCTAGACCGCAAGAAATTGCAGCGAATTGTGGACGCAGTCCAGACCATCACACGTCAACCTCCCTTCTATTGACTCCATTTATACCTCACTCTGCCTCGGCGCGGCCAGCAGCATAATCAAGGATGAGTCGCACCCTGGCTACTCCCTCTTCTCCCCTCTCCATCAAGCAAAAATGCACACCTCCTGATTCAGGGACAGTTTCTTCCCAGCTATAATCAGGCAACTGAATCATCCTACCACAACCAGAGAGCAGTGCTGAATTACTATCTACCTCTTTGGTGACCCTCGGACTATCCTTGATCAGATTTTGCTGGCTTTCCTTGCATTAAACGATATTCCCTTAACGCTGTAAATGGCTCAATTGAGATAATGTATTGTGTTTCTGCTGACTGGATAGCATGCAACAAAAACGTTTTCACTATACCTTGCTACACGTGGCAATAAACTAAACTGAACAGTTTCACAGCATGGTTTAATGAAAGATTGATGTACTTTTATAATATCAACATAAATTTCTGAGAAAGTCCTTTGCACAAGTTACTTGGTGTTTTAGTGTCTAATTGCACAAACAACTCAAAAAAATAAACACTCACTGTGCCCACTCAATGTGAATCCTGCTGGTCACGTGCTTGAAATGACCACTCCCCATCCCCTGTGAACCAAAGCGTTCAAGCGTTCCCCATGACAAAAGCTAATTGTCAAAATCTACCAATGAGAGGAAAGGCATACTGAATATTCACTTCAGCAACTTGTAATGCCATGTTATGATTTCTACTACATAACACAATAAAACTATGATAATCGACACACACCGTGCTGTTGGATTGGCAGATTTTCCAGACTATTGGATATTGCCCTATTAATATCTTGAACCTTTAAAGGAAAAGGTTATACAGTGGCACAATAAGTTATCTCTAAGTTTCACTAAGATTCAAATGTGTTCCTTGGGTGTAAGGGAAACATCTCTATGAGCCAGATGCCGGACTACAGAAGTATGAATAATTGGATGGTAGATTGCTAGTGTTTTACTTTGTGACGTGTCAGTAGGCATTGCCATTTTCCATCAACAACATTTTATTTCTTCTCTCCCCTTCGCCATCCTTATTTTGAAGACACCAACTCTTGAGCCCTCCTGTGATTCATCCAAATGTCTATTTCTGTTTCAGCAGACTGTTAAATGCAATTGTTTCACTGCTAATATGTCCAGATGTGAAGTCCAAATGTGCCCACTTCCACAGAGAGCCACTAAACTGATCAGAAATCAAGTTGGGCCTATACTCAGGGAACTGATACTAGTTGGACAACTACTAAGACCACAACTTGCCCCTCAGCTCAGAGTGCAATCAAGTCCAGGACATTGCTAATCCTGGTACTTATTTTGCTCACTTCCTTAAGTAGCACACCTTTCATGGGAATTCCAGTGTACTTATCTAAAAATAGGAAGGGCATACTGACAGTCGACAGTGGTGAATGCCAAATTAAGAAAATTAACTTATCCACATTTTAATTTGTGTAAAATCTGGAACAGGTTTTTATGAGACATTAAAATCATTGCCACAACAGTGGGATATGTACTTAAAGTATGTGGTGACTGCAGGATAAACAGAGGATATTATAAACATCTTCCCTTGTAATTTAGAGCAAAGTTCAACCTCCAGACCGATAACTTCTTCCCCACCCTTTCCAGTCACATTGCGAGGCAGACTTGATGATCTAAACTCAAGCTAAACCAGCAGTGACTCATAACTTCCCATTCTTCCGCATACTTATTCAGCGCAGGATTTGACAATATTTAGGATGTTATTAAGCATAGATGTCAAAATCCATGGAGTGTCATTATTATACTTAACCTAACTTCAATTAAGGGATCATTTTAGTATCAACTGGAAAAAAAATGCAATTTCACCGAGTATCTTCCTGTGATATTTATACCCACCTTGCATCAGACAGTTAAAACATTTAAATACATAAGAATCAATAGATCGACACCATCCCTAAAGGCCAGCCATGGCCTAATTACCTTGTAAACACCACTATAACGAGCAGTGGAATGTATGTGGCCTCAAAAACAACCAGTCTTGCGAACTCGCATAACTCTCCCTGGATTCCTGTACTGTCTTAGGTGTCCTTCCACTGCTATACATTTGTATAGCAAATTCCTCAAACAGGGAAAGGGGGCACACGAGTTGAAATAATGTTATATGCAAGGTGAAAGCCAGGTATTAAAACAACACTGACATTAATATTTTTTCCATCTCGCTTCACCATATTACTATGTCTGCAAAAAGGGTCCCAACTTCTCTGTCATTTCCCTTTAGTGGTGCTGCCTGACCTGCTTAGTTACTCCAACACTTTAGGTTTCCACCATCTGCAGTTCTTCGTATTTAAATTTGCACGGGTTTTATTTATTCGGCATACATATATATTTTTTATCACTGAGAAAGTTTATTTTTGAATTCAAAAATAAAAGTAGTGGCTGCGTTGAACCGAGGCCTGAAGCCTGCGGGAGGGCGCCGCTGGGAACCGTGCTCGGATATCGGGCCGGGACTTGAAAAGAAACTTTAATCCGAAGTTTCTCCGCCCCGGCCAAAGCCTCCTCGGTGGTTTATTATTGATTATTTCACCGGGTGGCGGCGGCGGCCGGGGGGGGAAGCGGGTCTCTCTACTCACCGGGTGGGTCGGGTACTGCTCGCTGAGGACGCTCTTCAGCCTCTGCACCGTCCAGCCCAGCTCCACCACCAGCCTCAGGTCGTCGTAGCTCTGGTCGGGGGATTTGACCAACAAGTTCGCCGTCTCCTCGCTCGTCTCCATGGCCCGTCTCTGTGTGAGTGTGCGCTTGGAGCTCCGTGTCCCCACTGCCGAAACTGCCGGTTGTTCGGTGTCTGACGCCCGCCCGCGCTGAGGCCCTCGCTCGCTCGCTCCCGCCCTCCCCCTCCTTCCCGCCCTCGCCCGCAGTCAGTGTGGCCGTCGACGATTGGTCGCGCCGAGCGGAGACGTGGAGGCTGGAGCTCGGAGGAGCCGGGCTGATGCAATCCCTCCCCCTCCCCCTCCTGCTCCTCGGCATCGGCATCGCCGTCTCTCTCCTCCTCCTCTCCTTCTCCTCCTCCTCTCCTTCTCCTCCTCCTCCTCCTCTCCTTCTCCTTCTCCTCCTCCTCTCCTTCTCCTCCTCTCCTCCTCTCCTCCTCTCCTCCTCCTCCTTCTCCTCCTCCTCTCCTTCTCCTCCTTCTCCTCCTTCTCCTCCTCCTCTCCTCCCCCCCCCAAACACTGCTGGCTCACTCAAGATTTACCCCCTTCAGACCAAGTAGCTATTAAAATTTAAAGTAGCTATTTCTTCCCAATAACCCTTTCTGTCTTAAGTCCTCTCCCTCCACCACCTCCAGTTTAAATTATATTTGGAATATTTTGGAGGACCAAGAAACCAAGAACAAGAAAGATTATAGAGCTCCTCTAGTATCTTTGCTTCAGACCCCCCCCCCCCCCCCCAACGATGCTGGCTCACTCAGGATTTACCCCCTCCCCCCCCACCTTCTTCAAACCCTCACCCAAACACTCTTGTCTTCCTCAGGATGTGTCCCCTTCAGCCCAACACTGCTGTTTTCGCTCAGGATTTACCCTCCCCTTCAGCCCCTCACCCATACACTGCTATCTTCCTCAATATTTACCCCCCTTCAGCCCCAACACTGCTGTCTTCCTCAGGATTTACCCCCACACCCCCCCCCCCCTTAATCCCTCACCCCAACACCGCTGGCTCATTCAGTTTTTATTCGCCCCCTCACCCACCACTGGATTTCCCCAGGATTTTCCCCCTTTCAGCCCTTCACCTTTCTCAGTCACCGGCCCAACAATGTTGGCTCCCTCAGGATTCCCCCTCGCCGAATTGCTCCCAAACTGTTAGTTTCCTCAGGATTTTTCTGCCTCCAGCCCCTCACCCTCATTGGCCCAACACTGCTGGGGCTCCCTCAGGATTTTCAACCTCTCAGTTCCTCACCCACTGGCCCAACACTGCTGGCTGGCTTCCTCACGATTTACCGCCCTTCAGTCCCTCACCGACCCGCCAACGCTGGATTTCCTCAGGATTTTCAGTTCCTCGTCCACCAACCCAACACTGCTGGCTTTTCCCCTTTCTTTCGAGGTTGGGGAATCTGTGGAAATCATCAGTGCAGACAGCTGTGGAGGCCAAGCCAATGGATATTTTTAAGGTAGAGATTGACAGATTCTTGATTAATAAGGGTGTCAGGGATTATGGGGAGAAGGCAGGAGAATAGGGTTGAGAGGGAAAGATGATTGAATGGCAGAGTAGAATGGCCTAATTCTGCTGTTAGAACTTATGAGCCCCTCACCCACCCACCCAACGCTGCTGGATTCCTCAGGATTTTCCCCTTTTTTGCCCCTCACTCACCGTCCCACACAGCTGGCCTCTTCATGGTTTTCCTCCTTCACCGAACCGCCCAACACTGCTCCCTTCCTCAGTCTTTTCCCGCTTCTGCCCCCTCCCTCACTGCGGATTTCTTCAGGATTTTTTCATCCTCACTAATCATAATAAAGTTGGAGACACAGGGAACTCAGATGCTGGTTTGTTTTAAACAATTTTTAGGTTCTATCTCTCAAAGGAAGGATTATATTCTCATTATAAAGTGGAACAAAACTGCGGATGATAGGATATACAAAATAAAAACAGAAAATGGCATGTATACTCAGCAGGTAGGGCAGCATCTGCGTAGAGAGGACAAAGTTTAAGGCTTCGGGTTGATAACTTTTTCTGATCATTTGAAAGGTCATCGGCCTGAAATGTTAATTATTTATCTTTCCATGAATTAATGTTCACGTTTTTTTTCCTCCCAATATTAATTGGATTTTTCAGAATCACCATTTTTTCCACGGGTTGAAAGTGGAAATAATCATCTTAAATAATATTATAACCTCTAACCCAGCCCCATTCAGGCTCTGGAAGCCTTCCGAAAATAGCTTTTACAGGCCTCTGCTCCATGCCTAGAGAAATGGCAACAACTTACATCTGAATGCCTCAAACATAGGAGGAAGAGAAGACCTGATGCAGAGAGGGAGCTGGCCTGAGGACATGGACAGAGTTAGGTGGAGACAGGTCCATGAATGACAATAATCAGTGACCTCACAATACTGGTAAATGTGCTGGATTTTGTACTCTTGTCCATGGCCTATGCTTTAATGTGCAATATTTTATAGAGTTTGCTCTGGGTGCTCCGCATTCCTCCCACATCACAAAGGCATAAGTTAATCGTCCCCAGTGTGTGTGGGTACATGATAACATCTGGGAAGGAATTAATGGGAATGTGGAGTTGCTGAAATCAGTTTGTAAATGTGTAAACTGAAGGCAGATAAATCGCCAGGTCCTGATGGTCTGTACCCCAGAGTACTCAAGGCCCTAGAAATTGTGGATACATTGGTGATCATTTTCCAATGTTCTCTCGACTCTGGATCAGTTCCTGTGGACTGGAGGGTAGCCAATGTAACTCCACTTTTTAAGAAAGGAGGGAGAGAAAAAACAGGGAATTATAGACCAGTTAGCCTTACAACGGTAGTAGGGAAGATGCTTGTCAATTATTAAAGATGTTACAGCAGTGCATTTGGAAATCAGTGACAGGATCGGTCAAAGTCAGCATGGATTTATGAAGGGAAATCATGCTTGACTAATCTTCTGGAATTTTTTGAGGATGTAACAAGTAGAATGGATAAAGGAGAGCCAATGCATGTGGTGTATCTGGACTCCAAAAAGCATTGACAAGGTCCCACACAAGAGATTAGTGTGCAAAATTAGAGCACATGCTATTGGGGGTAAGGTATTGACATGGCTAGAGAACTGGTTGGCAGACAGGAAGCAAAGAGTAGGAATTAACTGGTCCGTTTCAGTATGGCAGGCAGTGACTAGAGGGGTGCCGCAAGGCTCGGTGCTGGGACCCCAGTTATTTACAATATATTAACGATTTAGACGGAATTAAACGTGACGTCTCCAAGTTTGCGGATGACACAAAGCTGGGTGGCAGTGTGAGCTGCGATGAGGCTGCAGGGGGATAGGTTGGGTGAGTGGGCAGATGCATGGCAGATGCTGTATAATATGGATAAATGTGAGGTTATCCACTTTGGCAAGAATAGGAAGGCAGATTATTATCTGAATGGTGTCAGATTAGGAAAAGGGGGAGGTGCAACAAGACCTGGGTGTGCTTGTACATCAGTCACTGAAAGTAAGCATGCAGGTACAGCAGGCAGTGAAGAAAGCTAATGGCATGTTGGCCTTCATTGTGAGAGGATTTGAGTTTAGGAGCAAGGAGATCCTACTGCATTTGTACAGGGCCCAGGTCAGACCGCACTTTGAGTGTGTACAATTTTGGTCTCCTAATTTAAGGAAGAACATTATTGCTATTGAGGGAGTGCAGTTTAGGTTCACCAGGTTAATGACAGGACTGTCATATGATGAAAGAGTGGGTTGACTGGGCTTGTATTCACTGGAATTTAGAATGATGAGAGGGGATCTTATAGAAATATATGAAATTCTTAAAGGTTTGGACAGGCTAGATGCAGGAAAAATGTTCCCGATGTTGGGGGTGTCCAGAACCAGGGATCACAGTTTAAGAATAAGGGGAAGACCATTTAGGAATGAGATGAGGAAACATTTCTTCATGCAGAGTTGTGAATCTGTGGAATTGTCTGCCACAGTAGGCAGTGGAGGCCAATTCACTGGGGGTTTTCAGGAGAGAGTTAGATTTAGCTCTCAGGGCTAAAGAAATCAAGGATTATGGGGGAAAGGCAGGAATGGGGTACTGATTTTAGATGATCAGCCATGATCATTTTGAATGGTGCTACTAGCTCAAAGGGCTGAATGGCCTACTCCTGCACCTATTTTTCTATGTTTCTATGGATGCTTGATGATCTATTCAGATTCAGTAGTTTAGTTTAGAGATACAGCGCAGAAACAGGCTCTTCGGCCCACCGAATAGGCGCCTATCCGTGATCACCCCATACACTAACACTATCCTACACACACTCGGGACAATTTACATTTTTATCAAGCCAATTCGCCTGCAAACCAGTACTTAATTGGAGCGTGGGAGTCAACCGGAGCACCCGGAGAAAACTCACGCAGGTCACGGGGGAAATGTACAAACTCCGCACAGACAGCACCTATTCCTTCTCCAGAGATACTGCCTGACCCGCTGAGTTACTCCAGCATTTTGTGTCTACCCGTAGTCAGGATTGAACTTGAGTCTCTGGCGCTGTAAGACAGCAACTCTACCACAGCGCCACCATGCTATGTCTGAAGAGCTGTTTCTATGATGTACCGTATGACTGCTGACCAACTTTTTTGTAAATATTATATGGAGGTATGGCCTTCAAGAAGCTGGAGAGGCATAAGGTTCAGGTTGGAACGTCCAAAATAATGGATCCAGGAAGTTTGAAAACAAGGATCCAAACTTTGAGACAAAGTGAAGATTGCCATGAAGCAAGTGTTGTGGTGCTGAGACAAGATAGGTGAAATCTTGAAAAAAGTTTAAAAGGTAGGAGAGATGTTGTAAACCTGTGGTACTCTGAAGCATCTGAATGGACAGCCTACTATTGAGTGCAGCCATTCTGTTAGGCAACACCTCACACTTGCTTGGATTCAACTCCATCTGCCATTTCTCCAACTATTTCTGGAGCTGATCTATATCCTGCTGTATACTTTGACAATCTTCAGTACTGGCTGATTTTGGTGTTCTCTGCAAACTCACTACCTAATCGATCTACATTTATATCCAACTGAGTCATTCAGTTCTTTCCTCCTTGCTTTATATCCCTCAAAGGCTTGTGATTGATGTCATCTTTCCAAATGCTTCCTTCACATATGCTTTGTTTTTCTTTTTGGTCAAATTTACAGCCTCTTTGCCCATCCAAGATTCCCCTACCTTGCCATCTTTATCCTTCCTCCTTCCTGGTTCTGAACTCTGATCAGTTGGCATTTAAAGACCCACATGTCAGATGTGGACTTACCCAATGACAATTGCTCCCAATGCACTCTCCCTAGTTCCTGCCTAATGATGTTGTAGTCTATCTTGCTCAAATTTAACCATATAACCATATAACCATATAACAATTACAGCACGGAAACAGGCCATCTCGACCCTTCTAGTCCGTGCCGAACACGTATTCTCCCCTAGTTCCATATACCTGCGCTCAGACCATAACCCTCCATTCCTTTCCCGTCCATATAACTATCCAATTTATTTTTAAATGATAAAAACGAACCTGCCTCCACCACCTTCACTGGAAGCTCATTCCACACAGCCACCACTCTCTGAGTAAAGAAGTTCCCCCTCATGTTACCCCTAAACTTCTGTCCCTTAATTCTCAAGTCATGTCCCCTTGTTTGAATCTTCCCTACTCTCAGTGGGAAAAGCTTATCCACGTCAACTCTGTCTACCCCTCTCATCATTTTAAAGACCTCTATCAAGTCCCCCCTTAACCTTCTGCGCTCCAAAGAATAAAGCCTTAACTTGTTCAACCTTTCTCTGTAATTTAGTTGCTGAAATCCAGGCAACATTCTAGTAAATCTCCTCTGTACTCTCTCTATTTTGTTGACATCCTTCCTATAATTAGGCGACCAAAATTGTACCCCATACTCCAGAATTGGCCTCACCAATGCCTTGTACAATTTTAACATTACATCCCAACTTCTATACTCAATGCTCTGATTTATAAAGGCCAGCACACCAAAAGCTTTCTTTACCACCCTATCTACATGAGATTCCACTTTCAGGGAACTGTGCACAGTTATTCCCAGATCCCTCTGTTCACCTGCATTCTTCAATTCCCTACCATTTACCATGTACGTCCTATTTTGATTTGTCCTGCCAAGATGTAGTACCTCACACTTATCAGCATTAAACTCCATCTGCCATCTTTCAGACCACTCTTCCAACTGGCATAAATCTCTCTGTAGACTTTGAAAATCTACTTCATTATCCACAACCCCACCTATCTTAGTATCATCTGCATACTTACTAATCCAATTTACCACACCATCATCCAGATCATTGATGTACATGACAAACAACAGTGGACCCAACACAGATCCCTGTGGCACCCCACTAGTCACTGGCCTCCAACCTGACAAACAACCATCCACCATTACTCTCTGGCATCTCCCATTCAGCCACTGTTGAATCCATCTTGCTACTCCACCATTAATACCCAACCATTGAACCTTCTTAACCAACCTTCCATGAGGAACATTGTCAAAGGCCTTACTGAAGTCCATATATACAACATCCACTGCTTTACCCTCATCAATTTCCCGAGTAACCTCTTCAAAAAATTCAAGAAGATTAGTCAAACATGACCTTCCAGGCACAAATACATGTTGACTGTTCCTAATCAGACCCTGTTTATCCAGATGCTTATATATATTATCTCTAAGTATCCTTTCCATTAATTTGCCCACCACTGACGTCAAACTAACAGGTCTATAATTGCTAGGTACTAAATTTAGTACCTTCCCCCAAGGTCTAGACTTATCCTTATTCATCACTATCTTAAAACTTATAGAGTTGTGATCACTGGTCCCAAAATATTATTTCCCTGAAACACCAGTTACCTGTCTAGGCTGCACACACATCAACACAGACATACACAAATATAAATCCATACATACAAATACAGACACACGCATATATACTCAGACAGGTACACACATCCAAACTCACATAGACACACACACACTTACACTCACACACACAGTTCTATTGCATTACTGCTCTTAATTTCCTCTGAGGTTACATAAGAGGTAGTTTGGGAACATTTCAGTAAATCCCTCAGTGAGAATTATTTTACTTCAGTGGAGGTGGCACTGATGAAAGCAATAGCAACAGAGCAATGGTAAACAAAATATATTTAACAGGCAGGATCATGCATAATCTCAAGTGAATCAATTTAAACAGCCCACTGCATTCTCAGTGTTGATTGCCACGTTGCATTAGCCAAGCAGATGCCCAGTCAGGTGCCTAGGCACTTTCATAAACATAGAACAGTATAACAGGAATAGGGCTTTCAGTCCAACATGTTTGTGCTGATCATGATGCCAAACTGACTCAACCATTTTGCTGAAGATAAACACAAAATGCTGGAGTAACTCAGTGGGACAGGCAGCATTTCTGGAGAGAAGGAATGGGTGATGTTAAGGGTCGAGACCCTATTTAGACTTGACCCGAAACGCCACTGTCCTGTCCCGCTGAGTTACCCCAGCGTTTTGTGTCTATTTTTGGTTTTAACCAGCATCTGCAGTTCCTTCCTCAACCATTCTGCTAACAGTTGCCCCTTTATTACAGAATATTGCATGACATGAACTCTTATATCAATTGTGAAAGAGTGATACATGGTGTGGTTACGAGTAAGGTACTGCATTAGACTATCAAGATCCAATACTGTAGCAAACAAATTACTACTTCAAAAACTGGACAACAGGCACAGTGAAAGGGAGGAGAGTCTTGTTCTTTCACAGACACAAAAGCTCACCATATCCCCTTCAATATTGCTTGTTCATTCCGTCAAGTGAAAATGCAACGAGCAGGTATCAAGCAAGATGAATATTGCAGGATTCCAGGGCAGGTATTCACATACACGCAGCTGTCTGCTATCCAAGAAAACCAAAGCCTCACTTTTGCAATTTATTGGGTTTTCAACATTAATATGTGGGGATGGGTGGGCTAAATAAAACAAGGCAAAGTATTTAACTTTCTTTTGATGTTACTCCATTCTAGGAAAGTTTATGAACTGCTGTATAGAGATTATTAACATTTTCCAGGTTACAAGCCAGAATATCCTGCATGAAAGAGAACTCCTACTTGGAATAATTAAATCACAATAATTAAATCCACTGATCTTATTTGCTTGTGGAGGGTTTCAACTGTTTGACTATTATATAAAAGCTTCCAATGAAAAGGCAACACATTGAGATCCTTGAAATTTAAATTATTGTCACTGTGCCACCATTGCTATTGGTAACAGCTTCAGAGCTGACGTGTTTTGTCAAAAGGTGCTTGAGGATTTAGCACAGAAAAGGCTGTTATGTGATATAAAGGCTCACAGCGTGGGGGTTAATAAATCAGCAATGATAGAGGATTGGCTAAGATGCTGAGGAGTAGCAGTAAGTGAGTCCTTGTCGGGTTTGGAGGCTCCTACTAGTGGGTGTTACAAGCTATATATATGCTGGTACCACACACTGCTCCACAGGGTGCTGATCCATCCCAGCTTTCTTGGCTTTCGAGTCCAAACACTCACGAGTTTGTAACAAATGGCATCCACTCAGGCTGCACTCTGCTGTGCCAAGAACCTAGCGTGAACCCGTGCCCTCCGTTGGCAATCCTGCAATAAAGTCACCCACAGCTGGATACAGTCATAAAGAGATACAGTGCAGAAACAGGCTTTTTCTCCATGGCACTGACCACCGAAACACCCGGTTATGCCAATTCCACCATAATACAGTTACGCCAATCCCACCATAAACTTTTTTTCAATCTCTTACCTTGCCGGAGATGCGATTGTTTTCCGGATCGTATCTCCGGTTGCTCTGCGACCTAACATCGTGGAGCTGGAGGCCTTGCTCAGGACTGACTTTGAGCCTCACCACTTACCATTGGAGCCGATTCCTTGCCTGGGATCGACGCTCCAACCACGGTCTGCGGACTTTAACATCAAGGAGCTCACAATCTCGGGTAAGAGGTCGACGTCAGGAAGCTCCAAAAGCCGCATGACGTTCGACTAGCCCCGACCCGGGGTAGATCGCCCGGCGTGGGGGAGCTGAGATTCCCCCTGATGCAGGAGCTTGATCGCCCGGACGAGGAGGCCCGCTGCCGGCTACGGGAGTGAGATTGTTCTGTCAACGGAAGATTCGAGAGATTGAACTTTTTTTTCGCCTTCCATCACAGTGAGGAATGTGGAGGTGTCACTGTGGTGGATGTTTATGTTAAAATGTATTTTGTGTGTTCTGTAGCTTTTTATTGGTATGTCTGTATGGCAAATCAAATGTTGCAAAACATACTTGGCTATTAAAGTATGATTATGATTATGAATGTCATCTGGACAAAGTCAGCAAAGCATGTATACAAGAGACTTAAAGCAGTGAAGTTTAATCCTTTATATCTTACCCGACCAGGTGCGGACCCATTGGGCCCGTCCCCCAACGCAATATTGATTGGTAGGTCAGAGTCAATCAGTCGGACCCACGTGGAGGGGGGTGGCGTTAGTCCTCCCCCCTCCTCTCCCTCTATCCCCCTGCTCCCCCACTCCTCACCTCCCCCCCCCATCCCCTCCATCACAATGAAAATCGCGTTTTTTCTTTAAAATAACCTAAACACAATGTTAGCTGTTAATGAAAATGCAAGAATTTGATTAAAACCAATTTTTTTTAGAATAAAAGCAATGTCAATCTAAATGAAATTCGGGATCCCATTGTGACGTCGAAGGCAGGGCAAGTGGGAAGGTGGTTTTGTAAAGTGTTTTTTTGTGAAGTTTAAAATGTCAATAACTTGGAAAATATACCATCAATCTGAACGAAACTTAGCTAATGTACACCCCAGGACAATGGTGAGTAAGGTTGTGGTGGTATCGTGTACCGTTTTTGCAGAGTTTCGGGAAATCACGCACACGCATACAAAGAAACAAACAAGATGGGAATTTTAGTAATATATAGATAGATTCAGATTCAGATTCAGGTTCAACTTTAATTGTCATTGTCAGTGTACAGTACAGAGACAACGAAATGCAGTTAGCATCTCCCTGGAAGAGCGACATAGAATATGATTTCAATAAATAAATCTATTTACATGTAAACAGACAGTGTTTTTCCTGTGGGAGGAGTGTCTGGGAGGGGGTGGGGGGGGGGGGGGGGGATTGGCAGTCACCGAGGTACATTGTTGAGTAGCTTGTTGAGAATGTTGATGTTATTTTATACACACACACAGCTCTTTTTTGTTTGAATTTCACAATGTACCTGGCACAATCCAAGGTAAATAGTCACAATGATACCAATTGCAGATTCAGATTAGCAACACAAAGTCAAATGTGGTCAGTCATGCTGATTCCTGACTTCTAACCGAGCTGGGTGATTTGTGGAGGTCCAGTGCTGGTGCATGTGATCCCAACTTTCATACTGAGAACTCTCACAGGATGATGAAACCCCAATCGCCAAGCTAGGCAGACCAATACTTTTGAGTGTGGGTAAAAGCTTGGAATTTACATTGTAACATAGATCAGCTGGATCTTGAAAACAGTAGGAAGTGCAGCTGAACAAACACTATATATCTTGATTGTAATTAAAATTCTGTTGATAACTGGAAAATGCAACTTATAATGCTCGATTTCCAACTTTGCCTAATTCTGAGAGGCAATATGTCCCCTATTTATCTCTTCATGGCTGCTTCTTAACTTGTTGAGTGGTCTCTATCTTGTCAACGACAAGGGTCGATTCACAACTTTGCCTAATTCTGATGAAACATTAATCCTTATTTATCTCTCCATGACTGCTGCTTAACTTACTAAATGATTTCAGTATCTCTATCTTGACAATGATCAATGACCTGATGGGATCAATTTCATGTTATTGAGAGAGGCATGAGAGGAGATAGAGGGAGCCTTGACAAAGATCTATGTATCTTTAGCCACAGGTGACGTCGCAGAAGACTGGAGAGAAGCTAATGTTGTTCCTTTGGTTAAGAAGGGATGTAGGGTGAATCCAGGGATTGATAGGTTGGTGATCCTCATGTCAGTGATGGGAAGCTATTGGAGAGGATTCTTCAGGATTTTACTCCATTTGGAGGAGAATGGGTTAATTAGGGGCAGTTAGTATGACTGTATGCAGCAGGTCATGTCTTATTAACTTGATTGCATTATTTAAGGAGCTGCAAAAGTGGTCAATGAATGTAGATAATGCCTATAAGGATTTTGAATGAATAAATTAAAAAATAGGTTTATTGGCCAAGTATTCACATACAAGGAATTTGACGTTTTGACAGTCCGGAGTCGCCTTCCAGAGGGAAATGATTCAAAGAGTTTGTGACCAGGGTGAGAGGGGTCAGAGATGATCTTACCCGCTCGCTTCCTGGCCCTTGCAGTGTGCAATGTTTGTCAATGGAGGGAAGGTTGCAGCCAATAACCTTCTCAGCTGATCGGACGATTTGCTGCAGCCTCCGGATGTCGTGCTTGGTGGCTGAGCCAAACCAGACCATGATGGAGAAGGTGAGGACAGACTCTACGATAGCTGTATAGAATTAGACCATCATTGTGCTTCCTCAGCTGCCACAGGAAGTACATCCTCTGTGGTGCTTTGTTGACTGTGGAGTCGATGGTAGCCCCCCACTTAAGGTCCTTGGAGATGATGGTTCCCAGGAACTTAAAAGACTCCACAGATGTGACTGTGGTGTTGTTGATGGTGAGTGGGGTGAGGGGAGGGGGAGCTCTCCTAAAGTCAACCATCAATTCCACTGTCTTAAGAGCATTGAGCTCGAGATTGTTGCGATGGCACCAGGATGCCAGCTGTGTCATTTCCTATCTGTAGGCAGATGCCTTCCCATCCTGGCTCAGTCCAATCAGAGTTGTGTCATCCGCAAACTTGAGATGCTTGACAGAGGTGTCTGTGGAGGTGCAGTCATTAATGTAGAGAGAGTAGAGGAGAGGGGAGAGTACACAGCCTTGCGGTGCTCCTATGCTGAGGGTTTGCGGGTCCGAGATGTGCTTTCCCAGCCTCACATGCTGCTTCCTGTCTCTTTAGTAAGGCACATTAGAAAGTCTCCTTAATAGGCTGATCCAGATGATTGAGATGCATGGGATTAACAGTGACTTGGTCTTATGGATCTTACTGGCTTACTGATAGAAGAGAGAGATTTGCGGTAGGACAATATTCAGGCTTGAGGTCTGCGACCTGTGGAGTTCTGCAGGGATTTATCGGTGCTGGGATACCTGTTGTTTGTGATATATATAAAAATGACTTGAATTTAAACGTAGACAAGTTGGTTAATGAATTTGCAAATGACACTAAGATTGCTTGGGTCGTGGACTGTGAGGAAGGCTGTTAAAGTGTACAGCTGGATAAATATCAGCTACAGAAATGGGCAGAGAAATGGCAGATCGAGTTTAATCTGAGATGTTTCCAGTAGAGGATGAAACTCTCTAGTCTTGCATCTTTTGGACCTGACTGGTGCTGGACCACAGATAATGTCCTTGATCATCTTTCTCTGAGCAGGAGAACTGCTCTTTTAAAGTATGAACAATCCCCATATCACACAAGAGTTCAGAGAATCGTCCATTACCCAAAGTTTTCTGAAATTGGAGACGCTGTCGGCTGAGATCACAAAAGATGCACTGGTAAGTTATCTAGCTGTACATTAGTTGTTTCTGGATTTTGATCTGGTCTGGTCTGGAGCTATTTTCCCCATCCCATCAACAAGTTGGTAATAACAAGGAAGAGGGATGGTATCAGCCAGCAGAGGGTGCCATTGTCCCTGTCCTTGTTGAATGGTGGGATGCGTCAGCATGGAACTAACTCCAGGAGGAATGTGCCTCAGACTTTTAAAATCTGCGATTCCATTTGTTTCTAGAGGTTGTTTTAAACATGGATGCTTATTCTTAACTAATTAAGAATATTTTAAAAAATAAATAATAATAAATAATTAATTAAAACTGCAAGTTGTTTAGGAAAGAACTGCAGATGCTGGAAAAATCGAATAAAGACAAAAATGCTGGAGAAACTCAGCGGGTGAGGCAGCATCTATGGAGCGAAGGAATAGGCGACGTTTCGGGTCGAGACCCTTCTTCAGACTGATGTGGAGGGGGAGGGGGGCTGGAAAAAGAAAGGAAGAGGCGGGGGATCACATGTTGTGTCCAGTTACTGAATAACGATCATTAAAACAGCAATGCTCATTATTCAGTAACTGGACACAACATATGCCACATGATCCATAACACAGGCAGTAGTTACAGTGGCTTGCAAAAGTTTTCATACCCCTTGAACTTTTCCACATTTTGTCACGTTACAACCACAAACGTTATTGGGATTTTATGTGATAGACCAACATAAAGTGGTGCATAATTGTGAAGTGGAAGGAAAATTATACATGGTTTTCAAATTTTTTTACAAATAAAAAACTGAAAAGTGTGGTGTGCAAAAGCATTCAGCCCCCCTGAGTCAATACTTTGTAGAACCACCTTTCGCTGCAATTACAGCTGCAAGTCTTTTGGGGTATGTCTCTACCAGCTTTGCACATCTAGAGACTGAAATTTTGCCCATTCTTCTTTGCAAAATAGCTCAAGCTCAGTCAGATTGGAGAGCGTCTGTGAACAGCAATTTTCAAGTCTTGCCAGAGATTCTCAATTGGATTTAGGTCTGGACTTTGACTGGGCCATTCTAACACATGAATATGCTTTGATCTAAACCATTCCATTGTAGCTCTGGCTGTATGTTTAGGGTCGTTGTCCTGTTGGAAGGTGAACCTCCGCCCCAGTCTCAAGTCTTTTGCAGACTCTAACAGGTTTTCTTCCAAGATTGCCCTGTATTTGGCTCCATCCATCTTCCCATCAACTCTGACCAGCTTCCCTGTCCCTGCTGAAGAAAAGCATCCCCACAGCATGATGCTGCCACCACCATGTTTCACAGCGGGGATAGTGTGTTCAGGGTGATGTGCAGTGTTAGTTTTCCACCACACATAGCGTTTTGCATTTAGGCCAAAAACTTCAATTTTGGTCTCATCTGACCAGAGCACCTTCCTCCACATGTTTGCTGTGTCCCCCACATGGCTTGTGGCAAACTGCAAACGAGACTTCTTATGGCTTTTTTTCAACAATGGCTTTCTTCTTGCCACTCTTCCATAAAGGCCCGATTTGTGGAGTGCACGACTAATAGTTGTCCTGTGGACAGATTCTCCCACCTGAGCTGTGGATCTCTGCAGCTCCTCCAGAGTTACCATGGGCCTCTTGGCTGCTTTTCTGATCAATGCTCTCCTTGCCCGGCCTGTCAGTTTAGGTGGACGGCCATGTCTTGGTAGGTTTGCAGTTGTGCCATACTCTTTCCATTTTCGGATGATGGATTGAACAGTGCTCCGTGAGATGTTCAAAGCTTGGGATATTTCTTTTATAACCTAACCCTGCTTTAAACTTCTCCACAACTTTATCCCTGACCTGTCTGGTGTGTTCCTTGGGCTTCATGATGCTGTTTGTTCACTAATGTTCTCTAACAAACCTCTGAGGCCTTCACAGAACAGCTGTATTTATATTGAGATTAGATTACACACAAGTGGACTCTATTTACTAATTAGGTGACTTCTGAAGGCAATTGGTTGCACTGGATTTTATTTAGGGGTATCAGAGTAAAGGGGGCTGAATACTTTTGCACGCCACATTTTTCAGTTTTTTATTTGTAAGAAAATTTGAAAACCATGTATAATTTTCCTTCCACTTCACAATTATGCACCACTTTGTGTTGGTCTATCACATAAAATCCCAATAAAATACATTTACGTTTGTGGTTGTAACTTGACAAAATGTGGAAAATGTCCTGGTGATACTGGAGACCTGAAATTAATTGATTTACTCCAAATCCCAGCATGTTTTTAAAACCAGGAGAATCGGTATCAATATGATCTCAGTGCAGCAACTGCAAGATAAAGAAGACCGTTATTTTCATCTATATTGTCAGTGCCGGGGCATTTGATTGTGTGACAAGGAACAGTTTTTTCAAGCTGTTCAGGACATTTGGCAGCCTGCTGAAGCTGCTCAGTATGATCTGTTCCTTTCATGGCACCATGACGGTCATGGTGGCGCAGTGGTAGAGTTGCTGCCTTACAGCGAATGCAGCACCGGAGACCTGGGTTCGATCTTGACAACAGGTGCTGTCTGTACAGAGTTTATATGTTCTCCCCGTGATCTGCGTGGGTTTTCTCCTAGATCTTCGGTTTCTTCCCACAATCCAAAGACGTACAGGTTTGTAGGTTAATTGGCTTGGTAAATGTACGAAAAATATTGTCCCTAGTGGATGTAGGATAGTGCTAATGTGCGGAGATCGCTGGTCAGAGCAGACCCGGTGGACCGAAGGGCCTGTTTCCGCGCTGTATCTCTAAACTAAATGACGAAGCAAGGTGAGCAGTAACCTGCACCTTAAAAACAAACATACCTGTATGTGAAAGGAAGAGATAATCTTTGAACCATCAGTGGGGTCAAACAAATGGATCTAGTGGCAACATTCATTGGCATGTTCTACTTGCTACTGCTATCCTGTGCCTTCATCTGATCCACAGACCATGCCAGAACGTTGCTGCATGCAGTCGATGCCATACCAGTATTCACTGAGATCTATAGAAACATACTGGTCGCAATTATCAAGCAAAAGGAGTAATCCAGATCTTCCAACCTAGCTCATTGCAATCCTTGCACTTTTGTAAATGTGCATTTTCTATGCAACTAACACTATACTATGCACTCTATGTACTTTTCTCTTTGTATTACCTATAGTATTGATTTTGGTTTGTTAGTACTTGGTACTCAACTATACCATGCATAGTACGATTTGCCTGCACAGCATACAAAAGAAAGTTGTTCACTGTATCTTGCCACACATGATGACAATAAACCAATTCAGCACAGAAATAGGCCCTTAAGGTCCAGTTTGTGCATGCGGAACCGTGATGCTTATTTATGTGAATCCCAATTGTCCACGTTCGGCCAATATCCCTCCACATCTATCCTCCCCAAATGCCTTTTTAAAAGTTGTAATTGTACCTCTGCTGAGGAATATCTCTGCGGAGGTTTTTGTCAGTCTCCCTACCTGCTTCCACTACCTGCAACCTCCGGCAACCACCTGCAACCTCCGGGAACCGCACGGAAACCTTGTGTGGGGCGCAAAGTCTCCGGAGGTTTCCGTTCAGGTTTCCTAAGTGGGACAGGGGCATTAGTGTACTCTGCAGTAGGACTCTGATAACTGTAATGTCCTGGTTCAAGAACAGCTTCATCACAAACCAGCATCTGCTGAGTTACTCAAGCATTTTGTGTCTATCTTCAGTGTAAACCAGCATCTGCAGTTCCTTCCTGCACATTTCATCCAACAGTCATCAGGCTATTGAACACTACGAACTTCAACTAATCTCCGAACTACAAACTGTCTTGGTCGCACTAGAGACGTTGGGTTTTGTTTTGTTCAGCTCTATATATATATATCTTTTTTTTAAATTAATCTTTTCTTTGGTTGTTTATTATTTATTGAATACTGTGTTTACCAACCTGTTGTGCTGCTGCAAATAAAAACAATCATAGTTCTGTTTCAAAGCGCTGTCAGTGCTCTCACCTATGTTTACTGCTCTGTTCAACACTATATAGCTGCAGTCTGAGACCCATACCTGTAATATAATTTAAGAACAAAATGTCAGAAGCACTCCAGCGTTCCAGCAGCACTGTGGAAAGAAAACAAAATCCACACTTTGAATATAACAGTGAACCTGGAGCCTCATTTCATGGTGTAGCCTCCAGACCTCCCATTGGGATTGGGATTTCAGTATAAATTCAGCCAAAGCATTGCATTCTCATTTGAAATGAAAGGTACATCAACAATAAGTATTAAACATCTTGATTAAAACACTGAAACATCAAATTGAGAGGCATGTTGCCTGGGAGCCATGCAAATTACATGGTTTTATAAAAAAGCCCTTTGAGATATGGTGAGCTGGAAGTGCCTGGCAAATCTCTCCTGAATGAAACCTGTTATTTGGCTTCACACAAACAACTACATCAGATCTCATCAGTCTACAGGAGGTGTAAATGTTGTTTCCTTCCATTCAAAATATGCTCTTTCTACTTCCAAATTATTTTTAAGAAGGTGGAATACTGGGATGAAATCCCATCTCCCTGTGTACTAGTTTAATTTAGTTTAGAGATACTGCGTGGAAACAGGCCCTTCGGCCCACCGAGTCTGCACCGACCAGCATTCCCCACACAATAACACTATCTTACGCACATTAGGGACAATTTTCAATTATACCAAGCCAATCAACCTACAAACCTGTATGTCTTTGAAGTGAGGGAGGAAACCGGAGATCACTCAGAAAACCCACGCAGGTCACAGGAAGAACGTACAAACTCCATACAGACAGTACCCATAGTCAGGATCGAACCTGGATCGGTATCTGGCACTGTGAGGCAGCAACTCTACCATTGCGTCACCATGCCGCCCAGTTGAACCGTTTAGTGGTGTTAGAGCATTCAAACCTTGATAACAGTAGCCGGAAAGGGCACATTCCTCTCGTATACACTCTTTGGTCATTGAAACCAGTTGGTTGTTATTTATATTGGCGAGATCAAGCATACCGGAGGCAACTGTTTCTAGGAACACTTACACTCGGCCAACCAAAGCTTGCTGGATCTCATGGTTGCTAACCATTTTAACTCCGTGCCCATTCCCACACTGATATTTCTGCCCTGGGCCTCCTCCATTGCCAGACCAAGGCCACATGAAAACTGGAGGAACAGCACTCGCATTCCATTGGGTTTAGCTTTCAACCCAATGGTATGAACATTGAATTCTCCAAGTTTAAGCAACACCCCCATGCCCAAAGATCTTATAGCTATAGGCTATAGGATCTTTGCCCATGCCCATAGCACACCCATTTCTCCACTATCCCACCCGCCTTTCAACCACCCTCCCCCGCCTCGATCTCTTCCACCTATATCCCTCCCTCTGGCTACATTTCACTCCTCTTATCACCTTGTCTGACATTCTTTTGTCACCTGGTCTTTGTCACCTACTCTACCCAGACCCGTATACACCTATCATTTGCCAGGCTTTGTCTCACCCCTACCTCTTTCTCTCCCTATTGCAATCAGTGAGAAGAAGGGTCCTGTCCCAAAATGTTACCTATCCATTCTTTCCACAGAAGCTCCCACTGAATTACTCCAGCACTTTGTATTTTGCTCTACATGTCCACATCTGCAGTTCCTTGTGTTTCCATCTTGGGTGATTATTGAAGATTTTGATTCTGGAATAGTAAGAAGCAGGAAACAATGGATGAACTGTCTGTTCAATTTGCACAGTAACATCAACAAAATTAAAATGGCAAGAGTAATCACTCGCTGATGTGTTGTTGGCCATTTTAGACAAAAGCCCCAAATCTAAATTAAATCAGTAAGTCCGAATAGTTTCATAGTATCACTTATCTAAGGTTTATTCCAATTCATCTCAGTAGTACATGGACTTAAATGGGTGAAGGAGTGAAGTCATCACACAAACTGAACCACTCCCTTTAAGCATTTTAGTTATATTAATTCTTAAATGCGCACTAATTTTTAATTTACATTTGTAAATGCACTTTTTCTTTTTTAGAATTCATCCAGGAAAGAGCATTCTGTTCCAGAAATAAATAATGTACTGTAGTTCAGTGGTTAATAAAGCTCTCAGGTGTGCTCTGCACCAGAGGATAAAAGGAGTTTGTTGCCTTCTGATAAATAATTCGGTGGAGAAGGTTAATGCACAGCTATTCCCAACAGTGAGAAGAGGGGGTCGACTGCAGCAGAAACACAGGAAAGGCAGTGCCTCAGTTCTTTGTTATTTTTCATCAATAATGTTATTACGCCGCTGCCTTTAGAGTGTACTCATACCCCTGGCCGGGTGCTTAGGGCATGTGCTGGACAACTATCCCCAGTCTTCACCGACATTTTCAATCTCTCACTGGCCCAGGGTGTTGTCCCCATTTGCCTCAAGACATCAACCATCGTGCCAGTGCCCAAACAGTCAGCCACAGGGAGTCTCAACGATTTCCGCCCAGTGGCACTCACCCCTGTCATTGCTAAGTGCTTTGAGCGGCTGATCTTGGCTCACCTCAAAGCCAGCCTCCACCCCACACTGGACCCCCATCAGTTTGCCTACCGGGCCAACAGGTCTACAGAGGACACCATATCGGCGGCCCTACACTCTGCCCTGACCCACCTGGACAACAACAACTCCTACATCAGGTTGCTGTTCATTGATTTCAGCTCTGCCTTTAACACTGTCATCCCCGCCAGCTTGATCACCAAACTCAGCGGACTTGGCATTTCCACCTCCCTCTGCAACTGGACACTGGATTTCCTCACCAACAGACCACAGTCTGTCAGGGTCAACAACCTCACCTCCCCCACTATAACACTGAACACCGGCATGCCACAGGGCTGTGTGCTCAGCCCTCTCCTCTACTCCCTCTTCACCCACGACTGCATCCCTAAGTACGGATCCAACGCCATCATTAAGTTTGCTGACGACACCACGGTGGTAGGACTGATCAGTGACAACGATGAGTCAGCCTACAGAGAGGAGGTCCAGCACCTGACAACCTGGTGTGCCAACAATAACCTCGTCCTCAACTTCAAGAAGACGAAGGAAATTATTGTCGACTTCAGGAAGGTCAGAGGGGGCAGACATACCCCCATCCATATAATCGGGACTGAGCTGGAGCGCGTCTCCAGCTACAAATTCCTCGGGGTGCATATCTCGGAGGATTTGTCCTGGTCCCTCAACACCTCCAAGCTGATCAAAAAGGCACAGCAGCGCCTTTACTTCCTGAGGCTCAAGAAAGCCCACCTGTCCCCCCAGATCCTGACCAACTTCTACCGCTGTACCATCGAGAGCATCCTGACCACCTGCTTCACGGTATGGTACAGCAGCTGCACTGTTGCGGACAGGAAGGCACTACAACGGGTGGTGAAAACCGCGCAGCACATCATCGGTGCCCCGCTCCCTGCCATGGATGCCCTCCACCGAAAACGGTGTCTGAGACGGGCTGGGAAGATCATTAAAGACCCCTCCCACCCCAACCATGGACTGTTTGCCCTCCTCCCATCAGGGAGGCGGTACAGGAGCCTCAGGTCTCGTACCAGTAGGATGAGGAACAGCTTCTACAATTATACCATCACATTGCTGAACTCGGAGTCCCGCCGATAGATTTCTCCGGTCCCTCCGTCCCCATTGTTTAATTATTCTGTATTTTTGATTATTCTGTATCTTTTTTTTTAAATTTCTATATTGCACTACTACTACGGACTGACGCAAAACTGCATTTCGTTGTACCCATACTCAGTATTTGTGCAATGACATTAAAGTTGAATTGAGTTGAATTGAATTGAATTGAATAAGTTATTATCCAACAGAATCCCAGAACTGAGATGCTGCTTTCAACAAATATTAAAAGCTATTTACTGTAATGATTAGTGCCACTGGTTGCCAGATTTTTTTAATAGTACTTTGGTCACTTGAAAGGTCTTTAGACTTTACTTTACACTTTAGACTTTATAAATACAGTGAAGAAACAGGCCCTTCGGCCCACCAAATCCATGCTAACCAGCGATCACCCTGTACACTAGCACTAGCCTACACACTAGGAACAATACACAATTTTACCAAAGCCAATTAACCTACAAACCTGTGCGTCTTTGCAGTGTGGGAGAAAACCGGAGCACCTATTCCTTTTCTCCAGAGATGATGCCTGACCTGCTGAGATACTCCAGCATTTTGTGTCTATCTTCGGTGTAAACCAGCATCTGCAGTTCCTTCGAGCACAAATGATCCTTTGTGTTCTCTCGTTTGCAAAAATCCATTGGAACAGGAGTACCCAACACAACATTAAAGCAATTACATATAACTTACATTCAACCATCCCTATAAGGAAATAGTAGAAGTACCTTGTCTACACAAACCGTCCCTCGAATCTCCTCCAATTATTGTTGTATTGCTCTGATTCTTCTCCAGAAACAGATTTGTAAGGCAATTGAATCTTTCAATTGCCTTACAATATTTTTAAAAAATGTTTCAAATATTATGTGGCTGTTAATTTTCCTAATGTGTAACCCCAAACAACCTTCAGTAAAACTGGTTGAGGTAATGAATGGGTAGCGAGTAAGGCAAGGATTGCTCCGAGGCACATTTCCAGTGATCACATATTGTCAAGCGATGATTTTTATTGCATGGTCTATGAGGAAGGTTTTCCTGTTAAATGAGCCAAAGCTTTGCCCCGAGACAAGGATGCTGATTATACTGATTTCATAGAAATCTCCAGATCTTGGCTTACTTGCACTTGACCGATCCCGCGGTTTATTGGAATTCCGATCTCAATAAAGCTGTTCGGCTGGATGTTTATAGCTTCCTATAAACTGGGACTGAGTTCATTGTAAACTCAGTGCTCCTGTGATTCTGGAAAATGATTAGTTAAGCGGCAAGGGGTGACCAGACGTCGAGCTTCACCTTCTAGTGTTATAAACACAATACAAATGTGGACCCCAAAGAGAATTACAGGACAGTCAATGTCTAAAGGGCCTGCCCCACTTGGGCGTCATTTGCGTGTCACGCAGGTGACGCGCAGATTTTGTCAATCATAAAATCCTGGGGCGCCGGGCGCAACCACGCGTCACTGCCTATTCCACCACACGCCATGTGCGCGTAATGCACGCCATGCTCGCTTCACGTGCGCGTCATGATGCGCGCGTCGTGCATCGTGCGTCATGACATGTAAATGATTTCGCGTAAATGACGCGCATATGACGCCCATGTGGGACAGGCCCTTAACTTGTCCCAATCACATCGAAGCAGTGATCTCAGTGATATTGAAGCCTGTTAAAATAGTGAAGATGGCACTGTCCTTGCTTTACCCAAAGCAGCAGGTAATTGAGCTTTACGTTCACTGCTAACACTATTAACAGCAGTTCACGATGTCAGAACAACCCGACAGTGTACAATAGGTGTTTACAATAATTAACAATATAAACTTCTTCCCTTGTGCCACAGAGTTTGGGTTTATGGTTGATTCCAGTGTGAAATATTACATGAGCTGCATGTCCCCGGTAATGGCGCCATTACAAAAATCAATACATCACACTGGATAGAATACCCAATAGCATCATTGGCACTGGAGGCCCCATCTGTCACAGAATTGAACCTTTTGGCACATGTTTCCCCATAGCCCATTCCCTATCTTAGTCATAGAGTTATACTGTGTGGAAACAGCCTCTTCAACCCAACCTGCCCACACTGACCAACATGTTCCATCTACACCAGTCCCACTTGCCTGCATTTGGCCCAAATACCTCTAAACCTAACCTATCCATGTACCTATCTGAATGTTTCTTAATAGTTGCGATAGTACCTGCCTCGACTACCTCCTTTGGCAACTCATTCCATACACCCACCACCCTTTGTGTGAAAAAGTTACCCCTCAGATTCCTATTAAATCTTTCCCCCTCACCTTAAGCCTATGTCTGCTGGTTCCTGAATCCCCTACTGTGGGCAAGAGACTCTGTGTGTCTACCCGATCTATTCCTAGCATAATTTCGTACACCCCTATAATCAAGGGATATGGGGAAAAAGCTGGAACGGGGTACTGATTTTGAATGATCAGCAATAATCATATTGAATGGCAGTGCTGGCTCGAAGGGCCGAATGGCCTACTCCTACACCTATTTTCTATGTTTCTATCACCCCTCATTCTCCTGTGCTCTAAAGATGGACACAGCAGCGAGAATGGGCCTATGTCTTGTGCTTGACCTTTTCCTCACACATCCCATTTCTGCTGCTGCATTTTCCCAAATGAGTATTGGTAGGAGTGACCATTGTCTGGTCCTCGTCAAGGCAAAGTCCATCGTCACACTGAGCACACTCATCCTTGTGTGGGCGCCATTATCTTGCCAAAAGGGGCAGATTTAGCAGCTCAACAGCATTCATGAAATGCGACAGTCTTTAGTTGTGGCAGCAGAAAGATTGCATTCCCCTGTATTCTGTGACCTCATGGTCTAAGATATCTCACCACTACCATCTTAAATACAGGATTCAAACCCTAATTCAGAACTACAGACGTGGTGAGAGTGATTGTCTTGAGGCCAAAGCAGTATTTGAGTGAGTGTGGGAATCTTGAACAAAAAACTCACTCTGAAGAGGGTCTTGACCCAAAACATCACCAATTTTTTTTTCCCCCAGAGATGCTGCCCGACCCATTGAGTTACTCCAGCATTTTGTGTCTATCTTTGATGTGAACCAGCATGTGCAGTTCCTTCCTACACAAAAAAAACTTAACACTGCCCACAGTTATTGCTGGTACAAAATATTGTTGCAGGAAGTAGTTATCTCAGGTCCATTAGCAGCTGGTGGAATATAATGGGGTATAAGTGTTGAATAACCCACAGTCAGTAACTCTCTCCCACAGGCTTTGCTCTGCCTAAAGGGATGGTCAGGTCAGATGGGGAGCTTGAAAAACTCTCCGCTTGCTGGGGTGAACGAAACTCCAGCGATAATCAAATAGCTCCACTCCGCTCAGGACAAAGCTGGCCACATGTTTGGCACTCTATCCATTACCTTAAACATTCAGTCCTTCCACTGCTGGCACGTTCTACCTGCCCCATCGTAAAAAAAACAGGAACTTAAAATGTAGGAAATTGCAGCACAAACCATCACCCAGGCACACCACACGCCATGGGCCAAACCATGCTGGAAATAGCCACAGCTCCTTTCAACTATGTATCAGTGAATCTCAGAATTGCGCCTATGTGTGGTCCATCAGGGGGACTCTGAGACTGAAGAAGCATCTGAAGAAGGGTACTGACCCATTCCTTCTCTCCAGAGATTCTGCCTCACCCGCTGAGTTACTCCAGCATTTTGTGTCTACCTTGGACTCTGAGGCTTTGTTGGGTGACAGATGGAATCCAATGATGGACCCCAGTCTTGCCAGATTTCCCACCATCACACTAGCTTCCAAAGCCAGATCACATCTCATGTCAGATCTGTGACCCATTGATTACATGTTGATCCCACGCCTGCAACTTAGACGGAAAAAGGCAAAAGAGAAGGTAAGTAATGTCTTTAATTATGTTTTAATAAATTTATTGAATATTTACATTTATTGCATCTTTCCCATAATTTACTTCACTTTGAAAGATTTGAAACGCCCAAGCAAGCAGGGTGAAATGTAAAGATTAAAAGTGCTTGACAGCGGAGATGGGACAAATCTGCACTCACTCTCCTCACAGCCTCTCCACATCCTCTGCCAGCTCTGCCAACAAAGCCTGTTATAGGGTTAGGGTCACAAAATAAACCTCCCTACTTGACACAGGGCCAGCGAGATCGGCAGTGCATATCCAGGCCCTGTTGCGTGCAGGTTGGAGGTGGTGACTCCAGTTGGAGGGCCCGACCCATCATGCAGATGATGAACAGATATGATGGCGTGTTTTAATCAAAACATCCATAGAATAGCCACATGTTTTAATTTAATTTCCTCCAAGAATTAGCAATACTATTGATTTAATAGGATGGACAATATTCATTGACTATATTAGAATTACTTTAATTAGAGATTCTACTATATATATTACAAATGAATGCCTTCATAAAATCATGCTCTGTTATCAACGTCTGTTCTTTCATGCTGGTCTCTTTACTCTCAGCTCACTGTTGTTTGCATTCTAGTTCTTAAAATCACAGTATAAAGAAGTGTAGTTTCACAGGTTCATTTTCATCATACATTCAAATTTAAGATGAAGATAGACACAAAAAGCTGAAGTAACTCAGCAAGTCTCTGGGCAAAAGGAATACTGTAGGTGACCTCTTGGGTCAAGACCCATCCTCAGACTGTATTCAGACTGAATTTGGGTCTTAACCCGAAATGTCACCTATTCCTTTTCTCCAGTGATGATGTCTAACTCGTTGAGTTACTCCAGTTTGTTGTGTCCATCTTCCGTTTAAACCAGCATCTGCAGTTCCCTCCTATACATTCAAATTTGTTGTGCCAACTATTTGATAGGGTATTCAAGAGTGTGCTAAAGTGAGTAAGTGTTATTGACAGTAGAATGTCAAGACGTTTTGCTGGTTTCCTCGGACTAATAGGACAGGGGGACGTAGATCCTGTGTAATTGTCTCCAGCCATGCCAGGTACAGTGCGCTAGGGCTTTGAATCCTTCTTGCGATAGGCATGGTACTGAAAAAAAAAAAAACACACATGATCACGTTTGGTTCAAGAAAAATCCAATAATAGAAAATATATTAAAAAAACATGCTCTTTTTTTAGAATGTCAAGGCTAATAATTGATCCTAATATAGTTAAAGCAACTTAAGCATGGAGGCTCACAAGGCCCATTATATTTCTTTGTAATTTCTCTTCAGGTACCCATGAAGACATTTAAAGATCTGGAAGGAACTAAATACAGTGGACGGGGAAGTGGAAAGTGGCAGGAAAGATGTGCCTGTGTCTGATTGAGAGACATCACAAATGTATTTAGGTCTGATACTCTTGGGGAAGATATCTCAATGGATTAATTTGATGGAGAAGGTTTATATGTGTGTGTGTGTGTATATATTATTTTTATATATGTGTGTGTGTTTGTATATATACACATACAGACACACGCACATACACATAAATCGAATCTTAGCTCAGGGAACAAGGAAGAGAAGCAAATAAACGCAACAGACAATGTCACCGTATCACCGGAATCTGATCAGGTTCCAGCTGGGAGTAAAGTCATTTATATTTTGCTATCACTTTCATTCTATTTTTCAAATATGTTGAATAACGATTAAAAAAAATATCTGTAGAAATACGTGGGCTTTATTTATAATCTCATCCCCTATGTGAACTTACATTTTTGTGTATCAGTTTGTATGAATTTACATGTTTGTGTATCACAGCTTCATAAAATATGGATATATTTTAATTAGAATCCATTTTTAAACAACACAGTAAAATAGGATAATATCCGATGGAATTGCCCCAGCTCATTGGCTGAGTGGCTAATGGAAGTGAAATGACATAATTTTAATAATTAACATAGTGCTCCAATAATCAGGTCACATTAACCTTGTGTTGTAATTCTCCTCCCTAACACAGTGCATGGATTTCCCAACTGATGCAAAACATTTTTGATCAAAATTCTTTGGAAATTCCCCCCCCCCCCCCGCCACCCCCCCACCCCCCACAAAAGGAACAATGTTTTCATGAGATAAGAAGCCTTAATTCAAATATTCTTACATTCGATTCATTAAATACACTGGCTTGAAATGTGGAGAAGGTGGGCTCAGAAACAATGACAGCAGCCCATCAGCCAACTCAGATTCAGATTCAGATTCAATTTTAATTGTCATTGTCAGTGTACAGTACAGAGACAACGAAATGCATCAGTTGGTTATTGACAACTCTGGTTGAGGGGTGAATGTAGCAGTTATAAAAACTAGAAGACCAGGAACGGAACATGTCAAATTGTGATAGTTAATTAGACACTTCCTTTTTGATGAAAACCAATTCATATATTTGTACATATATCATAAAAATAGAGGAGCAAAATTTGAAATAACTTTTCCGACCCTCTCCCCAACATTAGCCAACACTTGTCAAATAAATATTGCATAACGTGGGGGTTTGTACAAGATCCTCCTTACTGAATATGCCACAACATTAAGAAAGGGACTGATGATGGTCAAAGCTGGAGGTTATACAGCCTAGGTTTTATCTTGCACAAAATATTATTCACGTTATTCCGTTTATCATGTATCTGTACACTGTGAATGGCTCGATTGTCATCATGTATTGTCTTTCCATTGACTGGTTAGCATGCAACAACTGCTTTTCACTGTACATCAGTACATATGACAATAAACTAATAGGTTTCATACTTACACCACCACGAGTGCAGCATCGCGGGAGTAGTCCAGCAAGATCTCATTCAGTTTCACTTGTCGGAGTGACTGCACCAAAAATAATGATATCATCAAAGCTCACTTCATCTTTTAGCTCCTTAAAGACTCCTCATACATTTGACTTCCAGGCATATAATTTATCTGATCTGTAAACTTGATTCACTGGTACAATGAATATATTAAACAAAACGTGGACTATTGCTGGTAGTGAACAAAAATCCTGTTGCTAATCATTTCATTTGCTAGATTTTGTTGCTGAAATCTAATGATATCATTAAGGACAAAGCACTGTGGGGACATATATCTTCATTAAAATTAAAACATTCAATTCTTTACCTAAATATTCAGCCACATTTGCAAAGTAAACATGTCTTTAGTCTGGTAATTGGTACGAGATCCATACACTGCAATGGAAAACACTGCAATGGAAAATGACATTCCATATGCTTGGCCGAGTGGGAAGAGTTTTGAGTTCCCATGGCAATAGCAGTCTAACCACAGTAGAACTCTGCTTATTTGGCATCCGATATTCCTGATGGTTTGGCATCTGAAACTCAAGTTACTCTGGAGTGTGAGCTGGGAGTACACGGAGGGGAGGGGGATGTGTAGCTGGGATGACAGTCAGGAACATGGCAATGAGGGTAGGTTTGCAGCCAGAGGCAGGGCCCAGCGTGCTTGTATTGCGATTCAGCTTGTTTTGGACAGCCTGAAACGTACTAATGAAACCCCAGCAGGTTCTATTTCCTGATCTCTTTAATCTCACGTGTAAAAAAACATGTGTTAGTCAATTAATACGATTAGCATCTGATAGTCCAGAAAATCTACAGGTGCAGCAACAACCAAAGTCCTTTTGAGTTACTGCCTCATTAGATATTAATGCACGGTCAGGTATTAATATTTCAGTTCAATCCAACAGTCCTGGTGTTTCAAGTCATACGTGACTAAGTTCAGCATTTGAACTGGTTCTTTTAATGTGATCTTTACGTACTTTTGTATTGTTTTTCTTAATCTCCTCATCTGAGATCTTCCAAGGACAGTCCTTCCTTAGCTCATTAACAATGGCTTCGTCCTTGAACCCATCATTCAATCTGTAAGGAGCAACCAGATCCTCAAACCTCTTCACTCTACAATGAAAGAATAACAGCTTGAATGTTCAGTTAAAACCAGCGATTGGAACTAAAGCCACAATTCAATTCAATTCAACTTTATTGTCATTGCACAGATACAAGTATAGGTACAACGAAATGCAGTTTAGCGTCTGGTCATAGTCATAGTGCAAGATAGGAATTTAAAAAAAAATACAGAACAAGCATACATTAGAGTAAGAAGAGTACTGGTTAACAATGTGGATGGAGAGACCAAAGATATCTAGCAACGGGACGTGACAAATCTAGCTGACGAGGGAGTGACAAATGACCCAGAACTGTGTTCAAATATTCCTTACTGTTCAGGACGTGGCTTCTGGTTGATGTCTGGCAGAACATGGACCTCATGGAAACCAAGACGGAATTTGTTTAAGAGATTAATCATCCTAAACACAAAAAAATAAATAATTGTTATTTTTGGTTCTTTAAACGTTAACATGAGATCTTTTCCGTTGACAATGAAGAATGACTTGGAAGAGATTTTCACTTTGAGGCATTAACAAGCCTGAACTAGGAGCTAATTTGCTTTCCAACACTGATGTCCTGTCTTAAAAAGTGGAATAAAATGGAAACTGGAAAATATGATCCAGAAGTTGGAGTTGTTGGCGAAATGGCCGTGCTTGTTGATCATCTACAAAGATAATTTCCTGTCCGCTTGGTTCCATGGACCCTAGTGATGAGAAACCTGCTCCATCACTCACATTTCGATTTTGCTTTCCATGAGGAAATGGAAGATTGTGAGAGGCCGGAACTAGCCTCACCCAGTGAACGGTGGAACCAAGCTTTGACATTAAGTAATATTGCTTCCCTGGCATGGACACTTGTCAAAAACTCTTGAGTACTCTGGAGGTTTGCAACTTACTTCCATCGACAGGGTGGCAGGGGTAGATTTGTTGCCTTACAGAGCCAGATCCTGACTACGGATGCTTGTCTGTACGGAGTTTGTACCTTCTCCCCGTGACCTGAGTGGGTTTTCTCCGGGAAGCTCTGGTTTCCTCCCACACTCCAAAGACGTACAGGTTTGTAGGTTAACTGGCTTGGTATAAATATAAATTGTCCCTGGTATGTGTAGGATAATGTTAGTGTGCTGGGATGGCTGGTCGGCACGCACCCAGTGGGCGGAAGGGCCTGTTTCCGCACTGTATCTCTAAACTAAACTATAGGCAGACAAAGACATTTGACGAATGAGTTCAAGTCGACTCGAAGCAGTGCCATGCGATAAGTCCCATTCTGTAATCCTCAACTCCAATTTGATCCTGTTGCAACTGACTAGGGGATAATTTTATCATAGCCAGTTAAACCACAAGCACATCTCTGGAATGTGGATGACAGCCATAGCACCCGACAGGAAGCCCATGCAGTCACAGGGAGAACATGCAAACTCTGCAGAACAGCCTCCAGGATTGGGACTGAACTCAAATCTTAGATTGCACCACCACCCTGCCCTAACCTTCAGACACAATCAGAAACTACGAAAAGAAAAGTTATAATTTTTTAATAAATATTATGAAAATAATTGCAAAACAGAATCAATAAAAATGAATTATACGGGCAGCTTCTTTATGATGTTCAACTGACAATGGAATAGTGTGGCTTTGCACATGGTTCCCATTCCCCCGAGGAAGATATACAAGTTTGTGACCATGGAGAACATCACTGAAGTGTGATACCTCCCACATACTTCTCGCCAAGGTTTAGTTAGGACTAAACTAAAAACTAAAATTAATATCTGGTCTCGCCACTCCCTACCTCCTTAGCAAACGTTGCAAAAATGCTCCAAGAACTTAGAGAATTACGGCCATAACTAATAATGCTAGTAAAACGTAACCAACAAATAGTTAATGAGCAATGGTGCTAGAGGGTTGTCCATCCAGCTTTGGAAGGGTAAAGCTTTCTCAAATAGTGCAAGCCCTAAATCACCACTGCATATTCATTGTCAATACAACCTGCTGCTCTGACTACCTCTGGTGGTGATTAAAGTAGCTCAGGCCTTTCAACATGATGGCTGGTGCCTTTTATGCCATAAACGTGCATTAGTTGTTCTATTGGAAATGATTTGACATCCATGATGCCTCACAGCACAGACCCAAAGGCCAAATGTGATTGTCTTTGGCTTCGCTGGGATTATTCCCAGTGGTTATTCCCAAAGGTACTTTCAGTGGCAGAGGTCCTCACAGAGCCAGGCCCACTTACGCCTTTCTTTCCTCGTCCATGCGACTGATCTGACCGCCCACAAACACGCGAACCGTACACTGGCGCCACCTCTTCTTGCGAGTGAGCAGATACGGAAGTAAGAGGGTGAGACCTACAGGAATGAAAACACAGGTCAGAAAACAGCAGAGGCGTAACAGCAGGGCCCAGTATAACAGGTTCTGGGATACTCACACACTGCTACACTTCCCCCACCCCAAGCCCATCCCCCATCCTCCACTTCTCTTCCTTACCGTTGTCTTTCCCATTCACATGTTTTTTGATCTTCAGAGTGGTGCAGAAACAGGTCATTTGGCTCAGCCTGTCCATACCCGCCACCAATTACTCATTACACTAATCCCATTTTTAGTTTAAGGTCGACGAAAACTCAGCGGGTGAGGCAGCATCTATGGAGCGAAGGACTAGGCGACGTGTCGGGTTTTATTTAGTTTAGTTCAGAGATAGAGCGGTAACAGACCCTTCTGCCCACCGAGTCCGCGCCGACCGGTGACCTCCGCACACCGCCGACCAGCGACCTCCGCACACCGCCGACCAGCGACCTCCGCACACCGCCGACCAGCGACCTCCGGATTTTCTTAGTAAATCCTCAGTAAATTTTATATGGGGGTGGCCACTGTAAATTTCTCTCAGTGTGTAGGCGAGCAGAAGAATCTGCAGGAAGTTGATGTGAAGAATAAAATAGGTTTGAGCAGGATTAATGTAAGTGTGTGGCTGGTGCGGTCACAGTGGGGACTGATGATGCAATTGTCAATTGTACGGGTCTATGACTCTAATTATAGCATTTGAGCTCTCTCTGTGCGCAGTAACATAACTGATATTCTTATATTTTAACCTGCAGCTGTATAGCCCCATAGAACAGAGAGCTTGAATTTCATCCACTATACAGATCACAAGAGGACACTGCTAATGTGTTACCTCCGTCATCAAACAGCCAGTAGATGTCTATGTTTTTTTTGCCTTGTTCCAACTGGAAAATGGTACTGGCCTGCTGTTCAACAAACACAGCGCTGGTGTCTACTGAAATGAAAAAAACAGCAAGGGTTATTTTATTTAATAGAATAAGTGACAGAGGCAGCATTCAATTCAAAACAACACAATCCCAATGAGCTACAGGCACATGGTTACAAATTCCCTTGAAGTACATTGTCCGTTATCAAAGATATTTATTCTTTATCTTCAAATTTTTCTGTGCTTTACAGTTTGAGATTCTTGTGGAAACCCTTCAACAACACAAATAATTGCTTTCACAGAGAAAAAAATCAGGCTATTAGTCATTTATCGGAACAAAAACTGCAAAAGATTAACCCTATTTCTATCTCCACACATCCTGCCTGACATCCCAGTGTTTCAAGGGGTCTCAGAATTTATTTCGGATGTTCAGCATCCGCTGCATTTTGCTTTTGCCGACTCACCACAAGTCTGGGTCATTCGTGTGATGTCCAGGCCTTGCTTCATTCTCGTCACGCACACACCATAATTCAAGTCGAATGAGTCGCTGCAAATTCAAGCACAGGATGCAATCATAGGTAAAAGTTATAATCAGTCTGAAGAAGGGTCTCAACCCGAAACATCACCTAGCTCTGTTTCTCCGGAGATGCTGCCTATCCCGCTGAGTTACTCCAGCATTTTGTATCTATCTTTGGTGTAAACCCGCATCTGCAGTTCCTTTCTACACAGTTGGAGCAATTACGATGTGATACGATAGAACTTTATTTATCCCAGGAGGGAATTTGATCTGCCAACAGTCGTAAAAACACAAAATACACAAAACACAAAATAGATGAAACATAAAATTAAAGTGACGAATGGAAAGGCATTGGGGATGTGCAAAGATTGTGTAGGTGGTGGGGGGGCAATTGTTAGGGTAATTTTTAACCTATTGTTTGAGCTCTCGAAGATGATGACGTGGTGGTTGTTGTGATGTGGATTGGAATGTGTAACATTGTACGCAGGTGAATATGATGAAAGCTGGATGGATCAGAGGGTTTCATCCATCTGGTACATTGGTGGGTTACCTGCTAGGTTAGGCGTATTTAGCCCTGTGTCTCTTGACCGCTTGCAAAAAGACCATTTTAATTTTTCAGATCAGTCCAAAGAAGGGTCCCAACCAGAAACAACACCTATCCGTGTTCTCCAGGGATGCTGCCTGACCTGCAGGGTTTCTCCAGCACTTTGTGTCTTTCCTTGGTAAATCAGCATCAGGAAACCAGGGCACATGGAGAAAACCCACGCGGTCAAAGGGAGAACGCACAAACTCCATAACCCAGACAGCACTCATAGTCGGGATCGAACCCGGGTCTCTAATGCTGTAAGGCAGCAAGTCTCTAGTTTCATCCCAGCTGTTATCAGGCAACTGAATCATCCTACCACAACCAGAGCGCAGTGCTGATCTACTATCCACCTCATTGGTGACCGTCGGATTATCCCATATCAGACGTTGCTGGCTTTACCTTGCACTAAACGTTATTCCCTTATCATGTAAATGGCTCGATTGTAATCATATTTTGTCTTTCTGCTGACTGCTTAGCACGCAACAAAAGCTTTTCACTGATCCTCCGTACACGTGAAAATAAACAGAACTGAACTCTACAGCTGCACCACTGCGCCGCCTCAGCAAGCATATTTGCAACATTAACTCAGGTTTTTAATGTCCGGTTCTCTCAGTTTACCACTGCCACCTCAGACTTCCAGAAAATTGCCTTGTAAAAAAAATCAGTAAAAACACTGAGGTCCTTTCGAGGTATGGTCATTATTGTAGGTCACACAGTAGCCAGTGTGTACCCATCCCACGGCAACAGACAGCAATGTGGTAACGACTTATTCATTACATTGAGTGAGCTATGAATAATGAAAATTGTCATGTCAAACAATGTCAAACACCCAAATGAGCCAGGTCAGAAAACTGAGGACAGAGCTTATTTGATACTCGGAAGCAACAAATTATGGCAAGTACATGTCATAAGGTCAGAAAGTCATAAGTGTTAGGAGCAGAATTAAGCCATTCGGCCCATCAAGTCTACTCCGCCATTCAATCATGGCCGATCTGTCTCTCCCCCCTAACCCCATTCTCCTGCCTTCTCCCCGTAACCCCTGACATGTGTATCTTGCACTGTATTGATATCTTCTCTTTTAATGTTGATTCTCTGCACAGTTATATTGTGTACAGTGTGACTGTATAAATCTGAATATTAGACATAGAGTCGCCTCTTCAGTGTTGGAACTGATGGGAATATATATTGAACGTTCTACGTGACTTCAAGGCATGGGGTGTAAAAATGTGACCAGTTCATGCCATGGTTTGTAGAATAACCCTGACAACCAGGACAATTGTGGCAAAAAGTTCAAAACAAAGCATTGTGAAAATGGTTAAAATAAAATATCTGGAACAAAATAAATTCTCATCAATCGCAATATTTATGTCCAATATCATCTTTCCTTTCAGATAGGTTTTCAGAATGAAATACTCACTAGATAATGCCAGTGTAGTTTTCCAAATTCTGCGGATGATCAGATTGCCAATTGCTTTTAAATCCCATCACGAGAACATTGGGCTTCATCCTGCCCAGACCGACAGCCTAGTCAACATAGAATGTGATTTATTTTAAACATGCACGCATTGCTGAACGGTGGGCAAAACAGTTCATTTGAACAAAGAGAATTTGGAAATTCTCATGCACTCATTCAGACTGTTGCTCTCTCATTCTATCTTAAACAATCATCATTGAAAAGGTGGAAGAATATCTTCAGACTGAAGGAGGGTCCTGACCGAAACGTCACCTATTCCTTTTCTCCAGAGACCCACTGAGTTGCTCCAGCTTTTTGTGACTATCTTCATACTTTTCAAATGTGCAAGGCCATTCACAATTAAAAGCATGAGGGAGATGCTTAATGCAATGGAACCAAGTGTTTTTGAAACATGTGTGGAACGTGTGAAAATGTGCTCTCTCGCTCTCTCGCTCTCTCCTTTGCTTGGGCCTTCTTCACCTTTACAATTCCTCAACCCAAAGACATGCAAAAGATCTACCTCTTACTCCTGTCGAATTGGCACAGTTGGGATTTAGGTAAAGTGTAGTGTTGGGTATTCTTATCCAAAGAATAAAATATCTAATTAACAATGAATGTTTATCGTTTACAATGTCTTTATTTAAATTATATATGTTCAATTTATAAGACACTGGTAATTGTGTTTATAAGATATTGGAGATTCGACAAAACTACCCCTTGTTTTAGTGTGATTTGTACAATAACACCTTACTTCTGTATCATGAGCAACTCTCTGCCCCCTTGCTGCTGCTCAGCTCTCTCCCTACCCCGTGTCCCATCTTGTCCTGTCCAATCTAGCCTCGACCAGCCCGTTTTGTCCCACCTTGTCATTGCCCTACCCCTGCTCCACTCCCTACTCCTGTCCCACCTTACCTCTAGCCATCTCTGTGTCCCACCCTCCCTTTGTTCGTCCCTTCCTCTGCACCACCCTGCCTTTTCCATGCATCCACTCTGTGGCCTGACTTTACTCAATATCATTCACATTGCATGCATTTACCTGCATTAGCATTTGTGATCCAGTCCGTATGTTGTCTGCACCCACTGCTGTATAAAAGGACCTGATCTTTCTCTTGGCCATCCACTTGATGTGTCCATTACAGGTGACTTCAGGCAACTTTTCTTTTTGATGACCCTTGGATTGAGGACAGGGTGTAATTAGCAATAAAAACCAGGTGTTCAAAATCACGAGGGGAATAGATTGGGTAAACGCACAGAGTCTCTTGCCCAGAGTAGGGGAATCGAGAACCAGAGGACATAGATTTAAGGTGAGGGGGGAAAGATTTAATAGGAATCTGAGGGGTAACGTTTTCATGCAAAGGGTGGTAGGTGTATGGAACGAGCTGCCGGAGGAGGTAGTTGAGGCTGGTACTATCGCAACGTTTAAGAAACATTTAGACAGGTACATGGATATGACAGGTTTAGAGGGATATGGGCCAAATGCAGGCAGCGGGACTAGTGTAGATGAGACATGTTGGCTGGTGTGGGCAAGTTGGGCCGAAGGGCCTGTTTCCACGTTGCAAGACTCTATGACTCATTACACTAATTGGATAAATGTCTACAATGATCAAACTGACTGAGCGGGGAAGACTTGTGTCTGGAAGATGGTAGCAGTCAGGAACACAAACCCTGGAAGCAATGCTAAAGCTGCAGTGAAGTAGGAAGGAAGGATTATGCAATGGACTTCAACACTTTAGATTCAGAAAAATCATTCAACCACTCAATGAAGATTTGTCACAAAGGCCGAGCAGCAATTAAACAGAGGCAGCAAAGGCCCAATAATGTGGTGGTGCGGCCAGACTCAGAATGTTGTGGAACAAATAGGAACAAGTATGTCTAGTCCAGAAAGGCTGTGGAACCAAGGGTGCCGGAAAATCTGTAGTGGACCTGTATTGAAGTTACTAATTTATTGTACTACTGATTATTATTTATTTGCGTGTTATTGCATTCACGGGCCTGTTAAGCTGCAGCAAGAAGGAATTCATTTTCCTGTGGCTGGTACACGTCATCATCAAACACTGTTGATTCATGAAAATAAAACTCAGGTTCCAAAGGTTCAAACGCACTCACGATCAGCACATTACCGCACACCATCAGGCTGTGGTTTTTGGTAACAGTCCCAACAAAATCCACCAGTGCTGGACGGAAGTTTGGAGGACCAGTAAGAACCAAACACTGAGGCCTAGAAATATACAAATCTTGGTGAGTTAATCGAAACAGATCACACAGTTGGGGCATTATAACCATGGGAGGAGATGGAAAAGACCACACCATGGTGTATTGCTAAGCTCAATATTTACAGCATATATGCTATGTGATATGGTAAGAGCATGCTGACCGGTTGCATCGTGGCTTGGTTCGGCAACTTGAGCGCCCAGGAGCATAAAAGACCGCAAAAAGTTGTAAACACTGCTCAGTCCATCATCGGCTCTAACATCCCCACCATCGAGTGGATCTATCACAGTCGTTGCCTCAAAAAGGCTGCCAGCATCATCAAGGACCCACACCATCCTGGCCACACACTCATCTCCCTGCTGCCTTCAGGTAGAAGGTACTGGAGCCTGAAATCTGCAACATCCAGGTTCAGGAATAGCTGCTTCCCCACAGCCATCAGGCTATTAAACTCAACTCAAACAAAACTCTGATCGTTAAATATCCCATTGTACTTCATCTGTTTATTTATGTGTATGTATATATATATATTTATTGGTATATGGTCACACTGATCTGTTCTGTATTTATTCATGCCTACTATATTCTGTTGTGCTGAAATAAAGCAAGAATTTCATTGTCCTATCTGGGACACATGACAATAAACTCTCTTGAATCTTGATAATATTAGCTTTAACAAAACATTTTGCACTAACTAATGAAGACAGCAACTCTACCGCTGTGCCACCGTGGCTCTCTCAGCAGTATTTGGAGGTTAATTGGTAATGCTTGATGTCTCTGTGATAATCCTGGCAACTTGATGATGACCCTTGTGATTACTAAATGCCTAAAGGGCCATGACTCTCATGTGGATCTCACCAGTCATGTGTCTGAGTCATTTCACCCAGTTAAGGAATACAAAAGAAGTACTGGCCACTCAGTGCCTCATGCCTGAGTCAGTGACTCTCTGGAAAGTGCCCCGTGCTGAATATCATTCAATATTTGGCAGCCAGTTCTTCCTTTATTTCATTTCAACAGACAAACTGGAAGAGGCCTTCACAATAATTCCAAATTGTGCTGTAAATACAAATTGGCTGGCCCTTTTTTTGTTTAATGTGGAGAACATCCTTTTGTTTGCTGTGAAATGACCTGCGTGGAGCTGTTTAGTTTAGTTTAGAGATACAGCGCGGAAACAGGCCCTTCGGCCCACCGAGCCCCCTACACTAGCACTATCCTACGCACACTAGGGTCAATGTAATATTTTACCTAAGCAAATTAACCTACAAATCTGTACGTCTTTGGATGTGGGAGGAAACCGGAGCACACGGGGAAAAAAACACGCATATCACAGGGGGGAACGTACAAACTCCATACAGACAGCACCCGTAGTCAGGATCAAACCCGGATCTCTGGCGCTAGATCCTGGGTGGAGTAAAACTCTCCAGCTACTTGCTGTACATCACGTGGTTATTTACCTGTAATTTTTAATATGATTGTCCACTTCATTTAGGCCCAAAGAGTAGTACAGGGCCATGTTATAGGAGCCAGCTTGAACGGAAGATCCCCAATTTACAGCTTAAAACAGAAAACAAGGGTTATACAGAAATGCGTTAAATAAACTACCTAAATATTTCTCCAATCTAAGGTCATAAGTGAAAGGAGCTGAATTAGACCATTCAGCCCATCAATTCTACTCCGCCATGCACTCGTGGCTGATCTATCTCTCCCTCCTAACCCCATTCCCCTGCCTTCTCCCCATAACCCTTGACAGCTAAGGACTTGATCAATTACATCACTCCAAGGATTGGATTTTACTTTGGGTTTGACGAGTCATAGCGACATAGTGCCTTACAGCGTGGAAACAGGCCCTTTGATCCAACTTGCCCAAACTGGCCAACATGTCGCATCTACACTGGTCTCACCTACCTGCATTTGGCCCATATCCCTCTAAATCTGTCCTATCCATGTACCTGCAAAATCTTTCTTTAACATTTTCGATAGTCCCTGCCTCGTCTACCTCCTCCAGCAGTTCGTTCTATACAACTACGTGAAAAAGTTACCCCTCAGGTTCCTATTAAATCTTTCCCCCTCACCTTAAACATATATCCTCTGGTTCTCGATTCCTCCACTCCAGGCAACAGACTGTGCGTCTACCCGATTTATTCCTCTCATGATTTTGTTACACCTCTATAAGATTACCACCCCTCATCCTCCTGCACTCTAAGGAGTAGTCCTAGCCTGCTCAACATCTCCCTATAGCTCAGGTGTCCTGGCAATATCCTCATATATCTTCTCTGCACCCTGCCTGAAGCCAAAGTACTAATTGCCAATTGGAGTCATTGCAAATAGAATGAGATGTGGCTCCACTCCAACTGTGAGGTCAACAACAAGACTTTAGCAATGATTCTCTGGATCGAGCAATCATTCAGGTCGCAAGGAAAAAATAGGCTTACACTTACATTACAAATTATAATACACAAGCATGCATTAAATGTCTGATATGCACAGCTCTCTGGTGAGATGTTGCTTGACATGCAGCCAATTGCTGCGACATTTTAATGCACAGCATATTCCCTCATATGTTGAGCTATTCAGATTGGGAAGATCTCCACTTGATTCTCAGTTTGTGTGAAAGGGATGTGAAAGATTCTTGCCAACACTGTACAGTTATAACTGGCCTTGGTTACCTGAGAGAGGGGGAAGTGGTGGGTAATGTAAAAACATGATTTCTACTCCAAAATGTTACTGCCGTAACTTGTGAATATCAAGTGATTTAAGAATTCGCAAGTTCATAAGTTCTACGAGCAGAATGAGGCCATCCGGAATGATCAAGTCTACTCTGCCATTCAACCATGGCTGATCTATCTTTCCAACTCAACCCAATTCACTTGCCATCGCCCCATAACCTCTGACACCCGTACTAATGAAGAATCTGTCATTATCTGCCTTCAAAATATGCATTGACTTCGCTTCCGCAGCCTTCTGTTTCCGATATTCCTTATTGATGAAGGATCCGCTGCCCTCACTGACTGGCACTTACTTCCCAAGCGACCATTTAGGTTGATAACGATGAGTTACCGATGTGACTCTAGATCATATTCCCGCACAATTCAATGCCTTCAGAAAATTCATGGAGTATTTCGAATTACACATGCTGCATAACTACAAAGAACACCGTCAATTCAGTATTTGGAAAGGTGGAAGCTTCAGTAGTGTACCCACATAAAATTACATTTGAGGTGCTTTAGACTAGTGCAATACAGATAGTGGTAATGCTATTTGTACCTGCGGTTTTCTTAATTACTTACCAGGCTTTTTGTACAGTGCATATGCCAGCAGGAAAACAACTATTCCAATAGCAATGAGAGCTGCCCACCACGTTAGTAAGAACATGATGGCTAACGAAGCAACTGCACCAAAGAGGGAAGCCCACTTGTTATAATATGTGAACGAAGGTCTCCACCCTTTAGAGAAAGCAAAGCAAAGTCAGTTGTTTAAAAGTGAGATAGTATTCAATGTCATCTCCATGATCAAGCACTTTGCCAGGTTTTACTGATCATGATACAAATTATCATGGTATTCATGATTAAGCACTTTACTAATTACCATACTAATTATCATTGCCCTTGCTTCACTTGCATTCTACTGAAACATTGTCCAAATAGTGCACGGCAAATCTACACAAACTGGAATAAGACATCAAAAATAATGTAAAGAAGCATACACTTAATGCAAATATATGAACTTGGAGCAGGAATCAATCACCTGGCCCTGCAATCTCAGGGGACCCTGGCTTATCTGACTTATCTGGCATAACTTTGCTAGCTACCTTTGTAAACCTTTCAACCCTTTCCTTATCAAATACTTATCTACTCCTTTTTAAAAAAAATATTAAAAGACTCTGCTTCCATTGTTCTTTGAGTTCCAATAAACATTTAGACAGGGACATGGATAGGAAGGTTTAGAGTTTATGGGCCATACACAGGCAGGTGGGACTCGTGTAGATGGGACATGTTGGCCAGTGTGGGCAAGTAGGGCTAAAGTTTCCATGCTGTAAGACTCTATGAATAAGTCTCAAAGAATCAAGATTCTCTGATTCAAACTATTCCACCTTATTTGTCTTAAATGGACAACCTCATATTTTTATATAGGTTCATGGTTACGAGATTCTCAAAAAAGAGGGATCATCCTCCCCACATTTTTCCCATCAAGGGCCTATAACATCTTATGTACTTCAATCTAGCCACCTCTCACTCTTCTAAACTCCAACAGATACAAGCCAAGCCTGTCCAAACTTTCCTCATTACACAATGTAGTGTAAGATATTAATATTTTAAAAAACATCAAATAATATAGTGAAGGGAAAATATTGGTCATAAAATATAACTTGCGTAGAGAACAGTCTACGTACATGTGAATATAAGAATTTAACGAGACGGCAATTAAAGTCCCTGAACATGCTCCACAATTAAATTAGATCTTGGTTGACTTTTTATCTTCGCACAAGAGCACAAAAAATTAGGAGTACGGGTTGGCCATCTGACCCATCAAACCTGCCATTTATACAACCATGAATGATCTATCATGTGCCAGATCTCTACGGTCCTCAATCTGTAGATCTTTTAAAAATGTATCTACCTCCCTTATATCTACAGATGCGCTGTAGAAAGCTTTTTATCGGGATGCATCACAGCATGGTTTGGGAACAGCTTCATCCAGGACAGCAAGAAATTGCAGAGAATTGTGGGAGCAGCCCAGACCGTTACACAAACCAACATCCCTTCCATCGACTCCATCTATATTTCACATTGCCATGGCAAGGCCACCAGCATATTCAAGGACGAGTCTCACCCGGGTCACTCCCTCTTCTGTCCACTCCCATCAGGCAAGAGGTACAGAAGTGTGAAAACCACCAGAATCAGGGACAGTTACTTCACAGCTGTCATCAAACAACTGAACCATCCTATCATCAACTAGAGAGTGGTCTAGAGATGCCATCTATCTCATTGGAGACCCTCGAACTATCTGTATTTGGACTTTACAGGACTACATCTTGCACTATACGTGATTCCCTTTATCCTGTATCTGTACACTGTGGACGGCTTGATTGTAATCAACGTACAGACTTTCCGCTGACTGAATAGCACGCAACAAAAAGATTTTCACTGTACCTCAGTGCACGAGACAATAAACTAAACTAAGCTAAACTTTTGAATACTTCCTATATACATTTGAAAAATTTCCTGCTCCACTCATATAACTCTATTCCTTAACTCACTTATCTCTGTTTTGAATATACTGAAGAACTTAGCCTCCACAGTTGAGGCTCATGTTGTCGACCTCCCCGTGGTGAGCCCTGTCAACTGACCTCAGCCAGGCGAACGACAACAAACAGAGACAGCAGCAGCGCCGCAGCTTGGCGCCAACACGGAGCATGTTCCCCTTTTAGGGGGGGCACCTACGGATGTCGAACCGGATGGCATCACCCTGCTGCAGACTTCTGCTGCCTCAAACGCAAGAGGAAGAAGCCTCCACAGTCCTCTGAGGTGGAGAATTCCAAAAACTCACCACCCTTGGCATGGACAAGCTGGGCCGAAGGGCCTGTTTCCATGTTGTATGACTCTGCGTGAAGAAGTTTCTCCTTACCTCAGCCTTAAATAGTCTACCCCTTATCATGACTGTGATGCCTGGTTGCCGCAGAAATTAAGTTCTATTTTCAGAGTTTATTTATTTACCAGTGTTTGTTGTCGGGAATCACAAACAAAACTTACAAAAACACGTTGTGAAATAGGAAATGAGGGCTTGCCTGGGGAGTTGGTAATGGAAGCATGGAAGCAGCTAAAGTTGATGAGAGCATAGGAGCACAGGAAGAAGTTGGAGATGATTGGAGCTATTGTGTTCAATTCCGCTGCATACAAAAAAAACACATCAAGGTTACAAATGCTTTCAGCACTTAGTAGACGATCATTGCAATGTATTTTGTGTTATTCTATAATACATAGCACCATTGTGTGCTTTCCTAGAGTTAATAGAATTGGGCTTGGTGGGCTGATGGCCTGCTTTTGTGCTGTTCTGTCTCTTTTGTCTTGCATGGTGCCTAACACAACAAAGGACTGTGATCGTAAATGCAGCCTATTTTGGCATGGAGGAATTCCCTCTATCGTTCTGCTAGAAACTTATGGCATCTATTTGGCATTGGAGAAGGTTTAAGAACCAAGATGCTAACCTGTAACTTCTTGGTATTGCATACAATACCTGGTCTTTGGAAATACTTTACTTGCTTTATCTACAGATCTCTATCACAGATTAAAACACAAACACTGCTTCCAGCGTGCGTATGCAAGCTTAATTAAAAATACACAAATTTCCATTAAGTATTTTCACACAGAGGGTGGTGGATATATGGAATGAGCTGCCAGAGGAGGTAGTTGAGGCAAATGCTATAATAACATTTAAAATACATTTGGGTGGGTACATGGATAGGAAAGGTTTAGAGCCAAAGGCTGGCAGGTGGGACTGGTGTAGATGGGGCATCCTAGTAAACATGGAGTTGGGCTGAATGGCCTGTTTCCATGCTGCTTGACCCTATGACTCTAAGTATGTTACATTATATTCTTTGGACTCCTGGTTTATTTTTAACTTTTTTCAATGGACCACATCCTGTCATATTGCTCGACATCACCCAGAGCAGAAATAACTAGAATTGGTATAGGTTTAGGCCGCCCTAGTCTAAGGTTAGAAGGAACTTTGAGTTGTGCTGAGTCTTACCAATAAGAATGAAGCTAACAGCAATAAAGTAGGTGAGGAGGTAACTGTAGAAGGGCTCATTGTTCTTCCCAAAGCCTTTTCCAAGGAAAGCAATGCCAGGGTAAAGGTTGTCCTTGCATAGACACTGTTAGGAGATAAGGATTTAAAAATATCAGTTTGGTTGAACCACCCATTTTACACAAAAACAACTATGATTACTTAAACGATAAAAATTGAAGATCAAGGACCTTTTTATGTTCATTATTAGACAGAAAAATAAAATGAATTACCAAAACAAATCTCAAACCTTCAGCGACTACAAAAAATATCTGCTTATTAACATGAATTCATCCCTCATGGACATAATCTGTGGCAGTAACAAAATGCTGCACACCTGGAAGACTTTGGGTGCAGACACAAGACAGGCAAGAGCCGAAGATAGAGTAGCTCCAAAGATCCCGGCCGTGATCAACGGTGCATAGCCAGACACCAGACTTATGGTCTAACAAAAAGAGGAAAGAGACATAATAGTTTATAATGTACTGACATTATGTTACAGTCACGCATATTGTCCTCACTTTTTAAACAGGAGGATGGCTGGCCACGGCACAACACTCCCTAAAGATGTGGAACTTGAGATGTGCTTCACGACACTGCATGCCCATCTATTCTTAATCATCAGCAGAGTTGAAACTAGGATGAAGAGACACTTGAGAAGGGCTGGATGTCAAGTGTTTCGGGCTCAGTGATGGAGCAGGAGGTGAGTGTATTGACCTCTGACCACCAGCTCACCTCACACTTTTGCATTTGACTGTGGACGTTCAAGACATTACGGCCATTGCCACTTTGTTGCCCAGCAACGAGCAGCTCAAAAACAAGCAGCTCAATGTAGCTACGAGAAGGTAGAATGTTGTGTTCCTCCTAATTCCACAAAGCATTTTCACCTTCTCACATGGCCCACGTCCAATAATTCAAGTGTTCACTTATCTCAGGAACATCTCTCCATGAAGATGGAAGTGAAGGTGGCACGGAGGCACAGCGGTAGAGCTTGCAGCGCTGGAGACCCGGGTTTGATCCTGATTACAGGCACTGTTTGTACGGAGTTTATACATTTCCCGTGACCTGCATGGGTTTCCCCAGGTTGCTCCGGTTTCCTCCCACACTCCAAAGATGTACAGGTATGTAGGCTAATTGGCTCTTGGAAAAAAAATTGTAAATTGTCCCTAGTTTGTGTAGGATAGTGCTAGTGCGTGGGGGTCGCTGGTCGGCGTGGACACAGTGCGCGGTAGGGCCTGTTTCTGCGCAGTAAGTCTCAACTAAACTAAACCAAAAAGCAGACATCCGCGATCAAGATTGTTATTGCGTTCAGTGCTCCAGCACAGCCGACAGCTGGGTGAGGAAAATCTTATAAACGTACAAACCTGCACAGCTTTGGGATGTGGAAGGAAATTGGAGCACCCGGAGAAAACCCACGGGGTCACTGGGAGAACGTACAAACTCCATACAGACAGCACGCATGGTCAGGATAGAACCCTGGTCTCTGGCGCTGTAAGGCAGCAACACTACCGCTGCGCCACCGCGACCGTCTCTGACGCTGTAAGGCAGCGACTCTCCTCTGCACTATTGTCCACATATTACATTTTCTCATTCCTGTTCTAATACTTTAAAACAACGAGTTAAAAAAAGGTTATTGTAAATATAACTCTATACACATTGCTGCATGTATTTTTACCTGGTAGTTGTTAATGAGTCCATATTTACAAGTACCAGTCTGTGTACATTCAGTGAAGTTCCATCCGTAGCCACAGGCAATACCTTCACATCCCATTGACCCCAATGAAATGGTGTCATTCACACTCCCGGATGCATCAAGTATCACGCAAGACCCTAAAACAAAGGGTCAATGAAGTTGTTAATAGAATATATTTGCTAAGCATTGCTACATCCTGAACAAAAATCCAAGGCCTCCAGTTTCAATAATGGTCCGAGCAGAATCTCATTTGATTGGATGCAGGACTGAGGGAGGTTGAGGATATTCCATTGAAACCATGGTTATTACTTCAGCACCATATATACCTACGAGGAACTCTCATGTACAGAATCAAGATTACAATGTGAGCATAGAATCGAGGGCCAGAGGACAAAGGTTAAAGGTGAAGGGGAAAATATTTAATTGGAATCTAAGGGGTAACTTTTTCACACAAAGGGTGGGTGCATGGAATGAGCTGCCAGAGGAGGTAGTTGAGGCTGGGAGTATCCCAACGTTTAAGAAACAGTTTCTGGATAGGACAGATTTGGAGGGATATGGGCCAAATGCAGGTAGGTGGGACCAGTGTAGCTGGGACATGTTGGCCAATGTGGGCAAGTTGGGCTGAAGGGCCAGTTTCCATGCTGTAAGACTCTGTGACTGTATGACAGAAAACAGCAGATATCTCAAGTGAAGAGTTGTTGGTCTGGACACACGCACGCACACACATTTTGTCATTTGTGAAATTTGTTATTTGCAAGATAATTGTGCACTCACCTAACAAGAATTCCACAATGTGAATAGAATGGATTGTATGTGAAATCCATTGGGACATTTACTAAAAGTTACTGAATAAATGGAAGCACTGTCTGGTGTGGGTGATGCTTGCTATTCTGTATTCACGTTGGAAAAGCATTCTACAGGCAGCAATGGAATTGGCTTGCGATAGATTCGTTATTCGAAATTCTTCTAAAGATGAATTATCAATTATCAATAATCAAATCAAAGAATGTAAGCAACTTAGAAAAACAAGGCTGGATCATTTGTAGCAGGCAACTGTTAAGAAAGGGGAATGAATTGCATATATTGTTAATGTCAAGTGAGGGTCTTAAGCCTGTGCAACATGTGGTAATGATTTTAAAAACAGGTCTATCAGACTTACCAATGGTGGCAGAAATTATGAAGTAGGAAAGTGCTGTCCAAAATATTGCCGACAATGTTCCCTTGGGAATGGATACAGCAGGATCCTACGAGGGAAATGCAATGAGAATAAGACTAAATAATATGTCGACACAAGGAACCTGTTGAGTTGAAATCCACACTCAAAACAAATTGCATCCTTATTATAAAATGTCACCAGTACAGAATTTCCATGTAGACTTTTGAGATATCTTCTTGTTAAAACAAACCCAAAATATAAGCCAACTGAGTTATTGCTGATACAGATGGAAGCTTCATACTGCCAATTACCTCATTGCATTGGGACCTGAAAAAAAACATTCCTGTACATTCAGTCAGAATGTTTTGAATTACCTTCAAGTCACCAGAGATGTTGGCACCTGCCAGGATTCCAGTTGCAGAGGGGAAGAAAATGGAAAACATGCCAAAGAAAGATGCATCCTCTCCTCGCCAGTTGGGCAAGAAGTTTTGGGTAAATATATCACCTGCAAAGCAAAATTAGCACCAACGAATGAACCAATTCACTTGCCACACATCTAGAGAGAAGATTAAATATTTACACTATCATCTTAGGGTGGCTCAGTGGTGCAGTGGCAGAGTTGCTGCCTTTCAGTGCCAGAGACCCGGCTTTGAGCCTGACCATGGGTGCTGTCTGTGGGGAGTTTATACATTCTCTCTATAACCACATGGATTTTCTCTGGGTGCTCCGGTTTCCTCCCACATTCCAAAGATGTACAGTTTTGCAGGTTAATTTGCTTCGGTAAAATTGTAAATTGTCCCTAGTGTGTCGGAGAGTGTTAGTGTACGGGGTGAATGCTGGTTGGTGCGGACTTGGTGGGCCGAAGGCCCAGATTCCATGCTGCATGGCTTTATGACTATGATCCTTGTTATTTCACTGCACACCGTCAACAGAAGAATGTATTTAAAACCGTACATATTTGAAAGTTAACATCATCAAAGCTTCTGGTGTCATGTTGGAAAATGGAATTAAAAATTCAGAAGGTACATGGCATACTCCCCTGCGCTTCTGGCCCACTCACCCCTTTATCACATTTCTCCAAAGGGCGTTAACTCATGTGGAATAATGGTCCATTTAATTGGCTTGAGATTTTAAACTTTAGACATATATTGCAGGAACAGATCCTATGACGCACCGATTCTGCGCCGAAACTAGAACTTTCCTACACACTGTGGACAATTTAGAATTTATATCGAAGCCAATTAACCTGCAAACCTGCACATCTTTGGAGTGTGGGAGGAAACCGGAGCACCCGGAGAAAACCCACGTGATCACAGATGGAATGTGCAAATTCCATACAGACAACACCCATAGTCAGGATGGAACCCGAGTCTCTGGCGCTGTAAGGCAGCAACTCCACCGCTGTGCCACTGATTTTGAATACATTCCTGAAATGTCATTTAATTTATTATAAACTTAAAACAATGAACATTGTCAATATATTAATTCATGGGAATCTAACATTCATTTGTCACTTACTCAATATCTACAATTGCCCATTTTCCAGCAACAGTTACAGTGGGAATGTTCCCAATGACTAATTCATGAGACTGAAGTCACCTATACCCCTTCACATCGACCACCATATGTAATTTAAGACAATGCGTAGGAGAGAGATCTTGTGCTGCTGCATTATCAAGTACAAATAATCCCGTACCATAGCTCTGCTCAATAAGTTGGCAATGCCTACTTTAGAGGAAATGATTCACTGTAATTTGGCAATCATAAGGGCGGCACAGTGGCGCAGTGGTAGAGTTGTTGCCTTACAGCGCTTGCAGCTCCGGATACCCGGGTTCGATCCTGACTACAGGTGCTGTCTGTACGGAGATGGTACGTTCTCCCCATGACCGCTTGGGTTTTCTCCGAGATCTTCGGTTTCCTCCCACGCCAAAGACGTACAGGTATGTATGATTGGTAAATGTAAAAATTGTTCTTAGCGTGTGTGTGTGTGTGTGTGTGTGCGGGATTCGCTGGTCGGCGTGGACCCGGTGGGCTGAAGGGCCTGTTTCCGCACTGTATATCTAACCAAACTAATAAAACAACTTTAAAATAAGCCACCTCCCCAAATGGGAAACGTCATACGCACCTCGGTAACTGAAGAAGCCTTGGGCCTGTTTCTCCTTTGATGGTGGGATAATTGTCCCCACAATATAATTGGCAAGGGACACAACAATCACAAAGAAGAAGCCAACTTGTGCCTATCAGAAAGAAAAACAGAGGAGGGTTTTCTTTGTAGCAAGAAACAAGGCATGATTTATTTTTGCCCTTATTCACAGGAAGGGCCTGTTTCGCGCTGTATCTCTGAACTGAAGTAAACTGAACAAGATCCAAGCTGTCTTCATGATCAATTCATCTTTGAAAATCTACTTAAACCTCCTCACTTTGCTTGGCATCATCACCATTTTACTCCTCCTCGGCCACTGACTATGAAAGGACAGGAGGTGGCCATTCAGCCCATTGAGCCTGTTCCATCATTCAACAGGACCATGGCCAATTTACCATTCCTCAAGTTCACTTTTCTGTCACTTCTCCACCACTGATGAGAAATCTATCTGTCTAAGACCTAAACATGCATATACTCTGCCCATGCAGCTTTCTTCACTCACAGATCTGAGAGCATTGAGAGTAGATATTCTTCTTCATCTTCGTCCTATTCTGAGAGCATGCCTTCTGGTTCTAGACACTCTAACAAGAGGGAGCTTCCTTACAGCCTTTATCCCGATAAAAGATCTGAGGGTCATATAGGTTCCAATAAGATGGCTTCTCATTCCTCTCAACACCAATAAGAAGTGCTCCTCTCTGTTTAATCTTTCTCTGTAGTATCATGAATCTCCTCAAAACTGCGTCCAACTTCTGGAGGGTGGCACGGTGGTGTAGTGGTAGAGTTGCTGCCTTACAGTGCCGGAGACCCAGGATCAATCCTGATCATAGGTGCTGTCTGTATGGAGTTTGTATGTTCTCCCCGTGACCTGCGTTGGTTTTCTTCGGGATCCTCCCACACTCCAAAGACAGACAGGGTTGCAGGTTAATTGGCTTTGTATCATTGTAAATTGTCCCTAGTGTGTGTAGAATGACGTCAGTGTGCGGGGACCGCTAGTTGGTGTGGACTCAGTGGGCCAAGGAGCCTGTTTCCGCGCTCTATCTCTAAACTAAACTTTTCTGAATTGCATCCAATGAAATCAATTTTCTTAAATAGGAGGATCAAAATTGTTTGCAGTGCATCAGATGTGGTCTCACTCATATCTGGTATAGTTGCAGTTAGACCTCCTACACTACAGTCCTCTTGAAATAATGGTCACCATTCCATTCGTCTCTGCAGCCTACTGTCTGTTGTACATAAGAACAAGCAAATCTCTTTGTGCTGCAGCCCAGAGCTTGATTCAGAACATATCAACAGGGTTAAGGAATTTTATCCAGTTCTTTTCCATTTAAATAGTACATTCCTGCCAAAGTTATATATTTCACATTACCCTCCAATCACCAACATTTTGCTCACTCACTATCTCTCTGTAAGCTGTTTGCAACCTCCTTGTGACTTCCCCTACACTCATTGTTGTTTGTCAAATTTGGCTACATTTGTCTCCTTGCTCCAAATATATTCTACCAGTCATGTCCTACCACTGATTCATCCGCTACCCTATTAGTTACTGGTTGCCATCCTGAAAGTGATCCCTTTTCCTTCTGAAGAAGGGTTTCGACCCGAAACGTTGCCTATTTCCTTCGCTCCATAGATGCTGCCTCACCCGCTGGGTTTCTCCAGCATTTTTGTCTACCTTCAATTTTCCAGCATTTGCAGTTCCTACTTAAACCTTTTCCCCTCTTGCTGCTTTCGGTCTGTTCGCAAACCTCCATCCATGCTAATATGGATCTCATCTTCTGACAACTTTTGACAAGGCATCTTATCTATCTACTCTATCCACTCTGGCTGAAACTTACCAAAAAGCTCTAATACATTTGTCAGACATGATTTCTCCTCCAAGCAGCCTAGTTGACACTGAAGAATTTCTATTCTCTTGACTTTAGACTTTAGAGATACAGTGTGGAAATAGGCTCTTTGGACTGCTGAGTCCATGCCAACCTGCGATCATCCGTTCACTAGCACTATCCTACACACTGGGGATAAGTTACAATTTTACGTCTTTAGATTGTGGGAGGAAACCGGAGCACCCGGGGAAAACCCACGTGGTCACAGGGAGGACGTACAAACTCTGTACAGACAGCACCCATAGTCAGGATGGAACCTGAGACTCTGGCGCTGTAAGGCAGCATCTCTATCGCTTCACCACCATGCCATCCCTGAACCCTCTCACATCTGGGAGTGTCAGGGCAGAGTTCTTGAGTATATTTACGGATTGGATGATTATTTCCCAATTGTGCTGCAATTTTAGTTAATAATTTAATCCACCCCCGGTAGGTATATGGCTAAACGGCCTAAAGCTACCATTTTGTACCTCCCTTTACACTGGTAGTTTTCCAATTCTCTGGTACTTTGGCAGAATCTTTGGCAGGATTTCTCGGTAGCCAGATTCTGCGAGGAGCAGATAGCATTTGGGAATTGTTTGGGTGAAGTTAGTTTCTGTGACTTTACCTTCGCTTCCCATTCCATCCCTGCCAGAGAAATCCCAAGTAGCACTGTGACCGTTAGGACTCCAATAATCCGGATATCATTTGTGGGGTCCACTATTGTTGCACTGTGCTCCTGTGGAAATGTTAAAAATGCATCTAAATTACTGGGAGTTTTATATAAAGTAGCAATAAATCACATACACATTAAGAATGTAATTTTAGATATTGTGGAATAGTTTTGTTATCAATTATAACAACAACATTGCATAAATTCAGTATACTTAATTACAATCCACATGAACTACTGGGACTACTGCTAGCAAAGTTACCTGTATTCAACCAGCCAGGAATACCATATATTATTCACTTAGATACTTTCAAGAATAAATGAAAGTCACTTGGATGAAAATTGCAGAGGTTCCACAACTATTTATCCATCCAAATGCATGTGGCTACATGCATCCAAAAGAAGAAGGCCAAGATAGACACAAAAAGCTGGAGTAACTCAGCGGGACAGGCAGCTTCTCTGGAGAGAAGGAATGGGTGACGTTTCGGGTCGAGACCCTTCTTTAGACGGGTTAGGGTTAAGGGAAACGAGAGATATAGACGGTGATGTAGAGAGATAAAGAACAATGAATGAAAGATATGCAAAAAAGCAGTAATGATAAAGGAAACAGGCCATTGTAAGCGGTTTGTAGGGTGAAAATGAGAAGTTAGTGCAACTTGGGTGGGGGAGGGATAGAGAGCGAGGGAATGCCGGGGCTACCTGAAGCGATAGAAATCAATATTCATACCACTGGGCTGTAAACTGCCCAAGTGAAATATGAGATGCTGTTCCCCTAATTAGCGTTTAGCCTCACTCTGACAATGGAGGAGACATAGGACAGAAAGGTCTGTGTAGGAATAGGAAGGAGAATTAAAGTGTCCAGCAACCTTGAGATCAGGTTGATTCACACCAGCTGAGCAAGGGTGTTCTGCGAAACGAGGGCCAAAACTTGCTCATAGATTGCAGAGGGACACCGTGGGGAAAGATGTGGGATACAGATGGGTGGGGAAATGACAGATGGAGTTTAATCCAAGCACTTCGGGAGGACAAATGAAAGGGGGAAGCATACAGTTAATAGCAAGACCTTTAATGGCATTAATATACAGAGGGATCTTGGGGTCCAAGTCCGTAGGTCTCTGCAAGTGGCAACAAACGTAATTGGTCAGGGCATTGGTCAGGGTATTGAGTATAAGAGTCAGGAAGTTCTAATGAAGCTTTATAACACTTTGGTAGGCTGCCTTTGGAGTATTGTGTACAATTCTGTCACCTAATTAATTGCAGGAAGCATGTGAAGGCTTTGAGGAGGGTGCAGAAGTAGTTTACCAAAGAGCTTTTTGATTAGAAGTTGTTACTGAATGGAGAGATTGGACAAACTTGGATTGTTTTCTCTGAAATGTCAGAGGTTGAGTGGAGACCTAACTGAAACATATAAAATTATGGGAGGCATAGATATCAGGGTAGACTAAAAGTCAGAATATTTTTCCCCAATGTGGGACTATCAAAGACTAGAGGCCATGGGTTTAAATTATGAGGGGGAATGTTTAAGGAGATTGAGGCAAGCGTTTTACACAGAGAGGGGGAAACCTGGAACACGCTGCCAGGGGTGATGGTGAAAGCAGATACTATAGTTGTGTTGAAGCTTTTAGATAAGCGCGTGGATATATAGGGAATGGAGGTGTATGGATCATATGTAGGTCGAGGACTTTAAAGTAACTTGGCATCATGTTTCTGTGTTGTACTGTGCTATGCTTTCTGAATGTAAAACATCGGTGTATTCTGTGGAATTTGGAATACTAAAGGGCCAATTGCTAATGTTTCCAAGATATTAAAAGTAGTTAAGATCCATTCAGAGTTCCCTCTTCAGTTGTCTAGGAAGGTCAGGATGAGGGGGTGGGAGATTGCAACCTTCACGTGGTCCACCCTGTTTCGACAAATGCAATCAACCTGGCGTGCACAATCAAATAAGATCAAATAGAACAAGTTGTCCTACAACTTTAGGCTGTGCACGCCATACGCAAGAAGAAGAAGAAGAAGAAGTCAGGATGAGATGGAATAGTTAAGAAAAGAACTGGATGTTTTGGGATGTAATTAAGAAACAGAAGCAGATCCTGCAATGTGACACAAGCTACAGACTGGCACCCTATATCATTAATCAAGTATATTCTTGCTGTGACTACAGCTCTCTATGAGGAGAACGAGATAAATCTGTTGTCCTAGAATAGAAATGATCTTTATCCAATGTCAACGTATTCTGCAAACTGGGGCATGTTGCCAGTGTTCCCTGTTTTCTCTGCGACATGGTGGCGCAGCGGTAGAGTTGCTGCCTTGAAGCCCCAGAGACACAGGTTCAATCCCGACTACAGAGTTTGTACATTCTCCCCATGACCACGTGGGTTTTCTCCGAGATCTTCGGATTCCTCCCACCCTCCAAAGGTGCACAGGTTTGTAGGTTAATTGGCTTGGTATAAGTGTAAATTGTCCCTAGTGTGTGTAGGATAGTGTTAGTGTCTGTGGATCACTGGCCGGTGCAGACTCGGTAGGCCGAAGGGCCTGTTTCCGCACTGTGTGTATAAACTAAACTAAACTAAAATCTGGAAAGAGGTGCAGCTGGTAGAGCTGCTACCGCACAATGCCGGCGACTCATGGTTGACCCTGACCTCGGGTACTGTCTGTGTGGAGTTGGCACATTCTCCGTGACCACGTGGGCCACCTCTGGGTGCTCCAGTTTCCTCCCACATCCCAAAGGCGTGCGGGTTCATCGGTTAATTATCCAATGTAAATTGCCCCTAGTAAATAGAGAGTGGGATAACATGGAACCAGTGTGAACGGGTTATCATTGGACTCGATGGGCCGAAGGGATGTTTCCATGCTGTATGTCAAAATCATACAAGCTGATATCAACAATCACCAGCAAGGCAGTTCTGAGCTCATTGATAGTTGTCTTGAGAGTTAGATGTGGCCCTTGTGGCTAAAGGGATCAGGGGGTATGGAGAGAAGGCAGGTACAGGATACTGAGTTGGATGATCAGCCATGATCATATTGAATGGCGGTGCAGGCTCGAAGGGCCGAATGGCCTACTCCTGCACCTATTTTCTATGTTTCTATGTTTCTATGAGTTGTCTTGAATGAGATTATGATTCTTCGAAGAAGAATATGTTTAAAGCAGTGTAACTTACAATGAGGAGATCTCTGACAGTCTCAGCGAATCCTACAGTATGCATAGAAACCGCCACTGCATTTGCAAAAGCAAAAATGAGACCAATGGAACCTCCAAGCTCTGGCCCAAGGCTCCTGGAGATGAGGAAATATGTACCACCTGAAAAGTAGCAACAAAGACCACAGGAATGTAAAACAATTGGCTGCGAGTATAGAGCACATTATCATACAAACCAAAAGTCCCATCATTTTCAACAATCCAGGAATGAGTGAGTTAATATTGATGAGCATTTGATGAATCTGGGCCTATACTGGCTGGAGTTTAGAAGAATGAGGGGGGACCTAATTGAAACTTACTGAAAAGCAAAAGGTCTGGATAGAGAGGATGTGGAGAAAATGTTTCCACTAGTGGGAGAGTCTAGGACCCGAGGCCATAGCCTTAGAATAAAAGGACGTACTTTAAAAAGGAGACGAGGAGGAATTTCTTTAGTCGGAGGGTGGTGAATCTATGGAATTAATTGCCACAGATGGCCATGGAGGCCAAATCATTTTTAAGGTGCAGATTGACAGATTCTTGCATAGTAAGGGTGCCAGGGATTATGGGGAGAAGGCAGGAGAATGGGGTTGAGAGGGAAAGATAGATCAGCCATGATTGAATGGCGGAGTAGACTTGATGGGACGAATTTTGCTCCTATAACTTGTGAATCCAAGAATTAAATTAGAAGTCGCACAACTTTATTCTCACAGGAATGCGAGCAGATTTCCTGCTTTGGTTTCTACCACTATTACAGAATAAATTAAACCGAATCTGGAAATGGTTCACCTCAATTGTCCTCGTATCCTTTTCCCATGAGCTGCTCATACCCTTCCCTTCAGGCCTGCCCTCACTAACACATGTCGACCCCTGAGATTAAAAGGCCAATATAAATTCTACTAGACAAATTTGCGGTCTGCAACGTGAAGAATCATTAACCAAAGTCTACCTGACTTGACTTTGCCGTTAGTAGATATTGCTGATATGGATAAACCTGTTATGCTGGTTAGGACTACAGACATGATGATGATTAACCACGTCAAAGCTGTAATGGAAGCAAACAAAATCAAAATTATTGCCATTTTCACCACAATCAAAAATATCCATTGCTTTAAGATTATATTTATTTGCAAGGGCACCTGTAGCTGGCACAGAGTCTAATAACCTAATAGATTTCAGCTTGCTTCAGGTATGTTGACATATTGACCCATGATCAGGGTATATAGTGGTACAAATTACAATCATCTCAGCAACAGATTCTTGCAAAGCCAGCTCTGTTATATTGCTTGCCTGCACTTTCGGTCCGTTTCTTTATTGTTCTCAAACTCTTTGTTACCTCTTCCTTTAACTGCAAATGGAGTGATGGTTTCATTCATTTATCATCCGATTATGTTTCTCCTTTTAACTGTCTCTTTAAATCCTACCTGCATGCAGTAGTCCATTCCATCCGCCACTGTGTTCCCAGTGCATGAAACGCTACTGAAGCCACATAACATCAACAAATTGCAATAATGAACCATTTTGATGTAATAAGACATCATACGGACTTCACAGGAGCACGTGAAACAAAAATTGACACCACATCCTATAGGAAGGTATTAAGACATCATCACAAGTTTGGATATTGTAATGTTATATCAAAATGATAATTGAAAGTGAATTAATTTACGATGTATTCTTGTTAAGGCAAAACTCATTCACTTGCACCAAAATATCACGGCTGAACATAGTCCTGCCCTATCCTTGTTGCACACATGCATACTTTTTATGCAGAGTTTAATGAATGATGATCCCAACTGATTTTCTGGTGATAGTGCCGGACATTGAGGGACAAAGTGACCTTCTTAATGAGGAGCAAAGATAATGATGTGGTCCAGTGCTACAATATACAATGGATCCTCTATTGACCCGAAAAGGAGCCAGTGGAATTATTGTAACAAACTTTGAAAGACACAGACAGACTATAAGAATGATTCAATGTACATCACGTCAATGATATAGCATTGCTCCACAGTTACCTTTTAGTTTAAGTTAGTTAAGTTTAGAGAAACAACTTGGAAACAGGCCCATTGGCCCACAAAGTGCGCACCAACCAGCCAGCAATCATCCATACACGAGTTCTATCCTACGCAGTAGGGACAATTTGCAGAAGCCAATTAACCTGAAAACCTGCATATCCTTGGAAGGTGGGAGGAAATTGCAGCACCCGGAGAAAAGCCACGCAGGCACAGGGAGAACATACAAACTCCACACAGACAGCACCCTTAGTCAGGATTGAACCCAGGCCTCTGACGTTATGAGGGAGCAACTCTAGTGCTGCGCTTCTGTGCCACCCATTAGTACTTTGAGAGGCACTCAAAGTACTTAGTCCTCACGGCACATGATTTGCTGCAGAGTTGGGGAGGATGCAAGGAGAATAAAATAGGGATTCATCTAGGGTTAATGTCGGGTTAATGTAGTGTTAGTGTAAATTGGTGGCTGATATTCATCATGGACCGAATTACACAAAAAAAACTCAAAGTTCGCAAATCCTCTCTTACCTATTCCAGCCTGTGCAGTAATCCATGATAACCGTAAATACAGAATAACGCCCCATATATTCAGCATACATCGAACCTTGGGTGGAAATCAACATATAAAACATGCATTCAAAATGACACTCGCATTCAGTCAGTTGAGCCAGATTACTATGATGTGCTCAATGTACTTTCTGTGTAGTTTCTTAGGAATTGCAGTACATATTTAGTTTAGTTTAGTTTAGAGATACTGTGCCCTTCGGCCCACCGGGTCTGCGCCGACCAGCTATCCCTGTACACCAGTACTATCCTACACACTAGGGCCAATTTACATTTTTTACCGAAGGCAATTAACCTACAAACCTGTACGTCTTTGGAATGTGGGAGGAAACCGTAGCTCCTGGAGTAAACCTACAGGGAGAACGTACAATCTCCGTAATGCCAAGGAAATGCACCTAAGGTCCCCTACAAAAGTCTTATCTAATCCCAGAGCATGTAGTATATTTGCAATATAATTAATGTAATAAATGTCAAATAATAAGTAGCAGGTTAAAACCCTTGTTTGGATTGGTTTACTGTCACGTGTACTGAGGTACGGTGAAAAGCTTTTGTTGCGTGCTATCCAGTCAGCGGAAAGACTATGCAAGTCTTACAATCATGCCGTCCACAGTGTACGGGTACAGGATGGAGAATGACGTTTAGTGCAAGATAAAGTCCAGTATAAAGATAGCCCGAGGGTCTCCAATAAGGCAGATGGAAGCTCTGGACTGCTCTCTAGTTGGTGATAGTATTGGTTTAACCTTCATAACTTTAATTCATAATGTTTACTTTGTCATCAGAAGCTATCGATTGAATTACTGCTCCATAATGCCTGAAAAGTTTCACCTCAGGTGCAAGTTCAAGATGAAGTTGATTAAGAATTAATATCATGTATAATGGGCAAATGAAACATTGGTACAATTTTCTGGTCAATGAGGCACTAGCCAATGACCTCAAATAAATATTCCAACAAAATTCCACCGGTCTCCACACATAAATGTAATTTGTCCTTTTATTCTGAGGCTGTGCCCTCTGGTCCTAGACTCTCCCACTAGTGGAAACATCCTCTCCACCTCTACTCTATCCAGACCTTTCACTATTCGGTAAGTTTCAATGAGGTCCCCTCATCCTTCTAAACTCCATTGAGTATAGGCCCAGTGCCATCAAACACCCATCATATGTTAACCCACTTACTCCTGGAATCATTCTCGTAAACCACCTCTGGACCCTCTGACAGCAATCACAACATTTAATAATTATCATCATAATAGGTAAATCTAGATGATTTCGCTCATTATTTACTCGGATAACTGTGTTAAAAATGGTATTAATGTTTACACAGGTTCATCCACTATGCACATCAAGTTGATTCATGCCAATTCTGCTCTCTTGTATAGCACCAATGAAAGTAACACTGTCTTTAGTAAGGAACTGATTTTGATGTGAAGCTTTGTTCTCTTGTATCTCAGACAGATATCTGCATTAATTGCTCAATTCTGTGAAGGCTTGCATAGACAGACTGCAATTGTCAGTTAAACGTTATAAATGAAGAAGCATTATTACCAGGAAAGGCAGCACCATAGCGACATGTCAAAAAGAAGATTGGGAACTGTCATCCATTTTCTGAACCAACATTTTAAGAATGTATTTGCTGGGTTTCTTGTCAATATTAAAAGAAAAATTTGACACAAGGAACTTATAAAACGTTGGATGTGTTTGCTGAGAATATATAACTAACAACTGTGCAGAAGCCTTTCGTGAAAGTCTTCCACAACCTTCGTATGGATGGCAGTCCAAGGCAACACCTGGAGCTCCGTCTAAAAAAAATAAAAACTTGAAATGCAAATAATAAACCACTGGGGATCTTAGCGGTTAGACAGCACCAGTGGAGAATAATGGACAGATAATGTTTCAGGACCCTTTTACAGACTCAATTAAAGAGCACGAAAGCTGTAGGCATTACAGAGATAAGCAGTGTTGACCTTAGTTTAGAGATACAGTGCGGGAACAGGCCCTTCGGTCCACTGAGTACGCGCCGACCAGCGATCCCCGTACACTAGTCCTATCCTCCACACCAGGGACAATTTACAGAAGCCAATTAACCAACAAACATGCACGTCTTTGGAGTGTGGGAGGAAACCAGGACATCCGGGGAAAACCCACGCAGTCACGGGGAGAATGTACAAACTCCGTACAAACAGCACCCGTAGTCAGGATCGGACCCGGGTCTGTGGAGTTGCAAGGCAGAAACTCAACAGCTGTGTCACTGTGTCGCCCCTGAGAGAGAGGTTCTCACAGGAGCGAGAAGAAAATTTTCATCCTTAAGTGCCTTCATACATTCTTCACAGATATGTCTGCAACAGCACTCTCTTTTGGAGTGATGCATGTGAAGTAAATACTTGAGCATGCAAACAGAGTTTAAAATCATTTTTAAATTGTCCATCTTTCACAGCTTGCGACATTGCTGAAGGTTATAATTGGACCATGGCAACATAACCAGGCACTGACTGATCATCCCATTACAACACATGAAAGCTGTATTAAACACGTGATGCCTTTTCATTAGGGACAGCGTCATTATCTATCGCTGGCTGATATTAGAAACTAATTGGTTGTTGAGGAATAAACATTAGAACAGACTATCCCAATTCTCTTTTTATGTAGAATTGTAGCGCGGGGAAGAAAGAGGACATACCATGACACCTTTTATCCAACCAAACCGGACAGGCTCTACTGGAACCTTGTCATCGTTCATTTGTCCCTCTCCTTTGCCAAGTTCATCATGGGTTCTACTTTCATACGAAGGAGGGGAATGTTGTTCTGTATCCTGGAAGGCAATGGAATCATTTCAATAATTTATCAATCTGTGCACATCAGATAGTAGAATGAGTGAACTCAAACACATCATTATGATTACACCTTATTACATCTTTGGAGTCACAGAGTGGTACATTGTGGAAACAGGGCCTTCAGCCCCGACTTGCCCACACCGGCCAACATGTCCCAGCTACACTAGTCCCACCTGCCTGCGTTTGGTCCATATCCCTCCAAACCTGTCCTATCCATGTACCTGTGTAACTGTTTCTTAAACATTGGGATAGTCCCAGCCTCAACCACCTCCTCTGGCAACTTGTTCCATACACCCACCACCCTTTGTGTGAAAAAGTTACCCCTCAGATTCCTATTAAATATTTTCCCCATCACCTTAAACCTATATCCTCTGGTCCTCAATTCCCCTACTCTGGGCAAAGGAATCTGTACACCCACCCAATCTATTCCTCTCATGATCTTATACACCTCTATAAGATCACCCCTCATTCTCCTGCGCTCCAAGGCACAGAGTCCCCGCTTACTCAACCTCTGCCTATAGCTCAGACCCTCGTCCTGGCGACATCAAAGGACTAGTTTCAACATCTTTGTAACAAAAAACTGCATGTTCAAAATGTGATATCATCTCTAAATACTCTTCAGAGTATTGTCTCAAATATTAGCCTGCTGATTCTCTTTTCAAATACTCCTGAACCTACCATATACTTAAAATGTTTCATAGTTTTATTTTGATCTATTTTAGACAACACCATTGTACCAGACTGCACACCATTTACAGGGCAGCATCTAATTTAGAACTGCACGCTATTCCGTTCCAAAGAAGATATCATGAGACAACCTCCAGCCAAGCTTATGCCCACGGCTGACCTCAAGTTGCTCCTTCTGAGCAGGGTAATGACTAATACATTTAATATTTCGTAAGTTCACTCAAGATTCATCTTAGCCCCCTGCCAACGGTTGGGTAACTATTTATTTGCATCCTCGTCAAAGACCATCAGATCCCCATGTACCCAGAGCCTCTATCCTTTCATGGGATGGCCACCACAATTTTACACGTGTGCCAAAAGGCAATGAAAATCGTACTCACTACTTATCCTTAACTTGTACTAGTTCATCCCTTGTCATTCTACGCCTAGTTTTTAAATCAACTTTGGGCTTACATGGAGTTCCTACAACTGCATATGGAAATTGACTATTTGCCCCACCGGGTCCATGCTGACCATCAAGCACCCATCCACACTTACACTGATCTCATTTTTATTCTTCCCAGGTTCCCCTCAATTCCTCCAAGATTTGACCACTCTTTTACACTCTTGGGAAATTGACAACATCCACTTAACTTACCAAGCCATGCACCTTTGGGATGTGGGAAGAAATAAGAACATACTCAGTAAACCCATGAGATCCCTAGAAGAATGTGCAAACTCCACACAACACCGGAGACCAGAATTGAATCTGGCTCAATGGAATCATGAGGCAGGAGCTCTATTTACTGCCCCACCGTGCCACTATTTCTAATCAAATTCGTAAGCTAATGGCCGAGTCCCCTCAACACCCCAAAAAGACGGGTCTTATCTGTCTCTGATTACGATTCCAATGGAAGGTTATTCCTGTGATTCTCATGTATTAAACGTCTGATGAATGATCTGATACTTCTAATCTTCTATTACCTTCCTTCCCATTGAGCATACAGTCAATTTCATAGAAACATAGAAAAATAGGTGCAGGAGTAGGCCATTCAGCCCTTTGAGCCAGCACTACCATTCAATATGATCATGACTGATCATCTAAAATCAGTACCCCATTCCTGCTTTTTCCCCATATCCCTTGATTCCTTTAGCCCTTAGAGCTAAACTTAACTCCCTCTTGAAAACATCTGTGAATTGGCCTCCACTGTTGAGTTCTAAATTTCTCCCAGTCCTCCGGTTTGCTGCTTCCTCTGACCAATTTATATGCCTCTTCCTTGGATTTAATACTATCCTTGATTTTCCTCGTTAGCCATGGTTGAGCCGCCTTTCTCGTTTTATTTTTTCGCCAGACAGGGATGAAGTTCATCCATGCGATCTTTAAATCTTTGCCATTGCATCTCCACCGTCAACCCTTTCCTAAGTATCATTTGCCAGTCTATCCTAGCCATTCTTTCCCATTTTAAGATTATTTTATTCTTTTTAAACTATATATTTTTACCTACCCTTTCTGTCTATCACCGAACTGCAAGCATTTTTTTCCCTAATCAGTCTCAATCTTCTTTAGGGAGATAAATGTTTTACTTTGCTCCATTTCTTTCAAAAAACAGCACCCAAAATTTTAGGTAGACAAAAATCTATGGTGCGAAGGAATAGGTGATGTTTCGGGTCGAGACTCTTCTTCAGACTGATGTGGGGGTGGGAGTGGGAAGAAGAAAGGAGGCGGAGACAGTAGGCTGTGAGAGAGCTGGGAAGGGGAGGGGAAGGAGGGAGAAAGCAAGGACTACCTGAAACTGAAATTGGAGAAGTTCATACCGCTGGGGTGTAAACTACCCAAAATTTTAGAATCTGATGTTAATTAAATGCTAGCTACTAAATGGGAGTGGTTCTTCTCTTCTTCTCAACCTTTGGCATTATTCATTTTTTTTAAATTGGTAGTCAGAAAATCATCCTAAGTTATATTTTAAGCAGTGACCACCCGTGGATAATAGCTGCATGTTAGTACCTGTATATCTTGAGCTGGCCAGGTAAAACTGGAAAATTTGACCAGTGAAATTTGGGCATCTGCACCATTGGAAATGGAACTTGTCAATAGATTTGGGGATCTGCTTCTGATGATAGACATAAAATGCTGGAGTAACTCAGCGGCTCAGACGGCATCTCTGGAGAAAAGGAATAGGTGACGTTTCGAGTCGAGACCCTTCTTCAGACTGAGAGTCAAGGGAATGGGAAACGAGAGGTATAGACGGTGATATCGAAAGATATAGAACAAATGAGTGAAAGATATGTAAAAAAGTAACGATGACAAATGAAACAGATCATTGTTAGCTGTGGGTTAGGTGAAAACGAGTTACAGCCAATGAGACTCAACAAGCAGACTTTGAGACTAGTACAATGACTTGGGTTGGGGTGGGATGGAAAGAGAGAGGGGATGCAGGGGTTACTTGAAGTTAGAGAAATCAATATTCATATTGATGGGTTGTAAGCTGCCCACGCTAAATATGAGGTGCTCCAATTTGTATATGGACTCACTCTGACAATGGAGGAGGCCTAGGACCGAAAGTTCAGAGTGGGAATGGAAAGGGGAATTAAAGTGTTTGGCAACTGGGAGTTCAGGTAGGACCAGGTGGACTGAGCGAAGGTGTTCAGCTAAACGATCGCCCAGTGTATGTTTGGTCTCGCCAATGTCTAAGAGTCCACACCTTGAACAATGGATACAGTGGATGAGGTTGGAGGAAGAGCAAGTGAACCTCTGTCTAACTTGAAAAGACTGTAGGGGTCCCTGGACAGAGTCGAGGGAGGAGGTATAGGGACAGGCATCTCCTGCGGTTGCAGGGGAAGGTACCTAAGGAGGGGGTGGTTTGGTTGGAACGGGATGAGTTAACCAGGGAGTTGCGGAGGGAACGGTCTCTGTGGAAAGCGGAATGGGGTGGAGATGAGAAGATGTGACTAGTGGTGGGATCACGTTGCAGGTGGCGGAAATGTCTGATGTTTGGAAGGTTAATGTTTGATTGAAGTATTTTGGGTTTCTATAACTATATTTTAAGAATGAAGACTATTTATTGTGGCCAAAAACTCTAAAGGGCAAAACAGTTTAAGATAACAATAAATGTAAAAAAGAAAAAATAGAGTTCATGTGAGAAGTTTGATAAGCATATTATTTAGCATAATATAGACATAAAGTGCTGGAGTAACAAAGCAGGTCATGTAGAGTCTCTGGAGGAAAAGGATGGGTCTGATGAAGCGTCTTGACCCGATACGTCACCCACTATTTTTCTCCAGAGATTCCTGACCCGCTGAGTTACTCCAGCACTTTGTATCCACAGTATAAACCAGCAACTGCTGTTCCTTTCTACACACTTACTTACCAGAATTTTAGTTTCTCAAGGAAAAAAAAAATCAGACCGTTTGGAAGAACACTATGTGGTGTGTGATTTAATGATCTACACTGATTCGAATCAGGTCAAGTTAAAAGTGATTTTGGGCAGAGCAGGCAGGGGTCATTGTGGAATGGCAGTGGAGCCTCTTACCATCATGTAGCTGTGGAGGTCGGCAAGGGTTGGTCTGTTTTTCTTTCCTTCTCCCGCTATCTGGGTGTTGGCATAATACTCGTGGCTGGGCACTACATCCAGAGTGTTGTAGCCGAACGTCCTCAGATAAAAAGCGCTGTTTTGGGTCAGGTTGTTGGAGCTAAGGCTGCCGTAGGTGAGATCAGGTTGGCAGTAGATGTTCGTGGTGTCTTCCTCATTGCTAATCTGGGTACTGATGGTGAACCTGCCGTGGGAGATGGCTTTGACTCCCGAGCGGACAGACTGCACAGAGCTTGTGGGATCTGCCATTGTATAGGTTCACAACTCTTTGCCAGCAGATGAGAAAATAATGATAGCTGAAGCTTAACAGCAGGGCTTTTATACGAGAGCAATCTACAGCAACAGTGACAGGAAGTGGTGCCGGTAAATTAAACCAACAACCACCCCAGGGCAGGAGTAACTGGAGAATAGTTTATTATAAAGGTCAACAGAAATCTTGGTTCATTTTGATTTAAAAAACCCACACACACACACACATATATATACCTCGCCTAGAGAACCAATAATGGGAGGCCAGAATTTAAACTTGTTCAAACTACTCTGAATGAGGGTGATTTATATACAACACAGAGACTACAAAACCAGCTTCAGGAGAAACCCAGAGGTGACCCTATGAGTCATTGAATATAATAGGCTTGGCAAAAATTGTTTTGGGAGGCATGGAGAGACGATAAAAAATAAAGCCAGGTGGAGGATTGAGAGGGGCAAGAATTATGTTGATACAAAAGGGAAGAAGCTTTTCCTATGAGGATACCAAAATATATCTTCAGTTAACCCCAATGCGCTTTTCAGCCAATGAGGTAAATATATCATTTTGGGAAGTTATTTTTAACCCAGAAGAGATCAATTTCTAAATCCAGCTTTGCCAACATGAAGTTCATTTGCTTTTACTTCGGCACAAGCTTGACCTTTGATGGCAAAGCCAAGACTTCAACTTGTATGTATTCAATTGGGCGACACGGTGGCGCAGCGGTAGAGTTGCTGCCTTACAACGCCAGAGACCCGGTTTCGATCCTGCCTACGGGTGTATGTCTGTACGGAGTTTTGTATCCTCTCCCCGTGACCTGCGTGGGTTTTCTCTACGATCTCCAGTTTCCTCCCACACTCCGAACACATACAGATTTGTAGGTTAATTGGCTTTGGTAAAAATTGTAAATTGTCCATGGTGTGTTGGATAGTGTTAGCGTACGGGGATCACTGGTCAGCGCGGACTCAGTGGGCCGAAGGGCCCACTTTCACGCTGTATCTTAACACTACACTAATTAGTAGATAACCTTCCCGCACTTACTCAATTGAGCAGGACTATTCAATAGGACGGGTAAAAGTCATCACACAATTGTGTCAAAGTCGCAATAGATTGACTTTGAAATCCATAAAGCCATTATGGGTGCTTGTAAAACAGCATCCAAAATAACCACTTCTCATTTTGCTATACTTTCTCTCATTTAAAATTGAGATACCCAATGACATAAACTGTATTCCAGTTCATGCGTTTATTCACAACAAATAGGATACCCAAAGTTATAATTTTAAAATGTGTAACGATGAAAGGAATCAATTTAAATGCCGAGTGTTTTCCAGATGTTATTATAACGGAATCAGACCGTGTAGAAAGTGTCCCTCGGCCCACCGAGTCCATGCTCACCATCAAGCACTGATTCTATCTCACTCCTTCCACATTCCCAGCAACTCTCCTGAGATTCTACTGCTTACTAATGTATTAGAGGCTATTTAGTGGCCAACCTTCCTGTCTTTAGGATATGGGGCAAGCAGAACACTTGAAGGAAACCCACATGGTCACAGGAATAACATGCTAACTCCACACAGACAAACCTGGTTCGGGAATAAATTCAGGTCACTGAAGCTGTGAGGCAGCAGCTCTACTGGCAGCGAGTCTGCCTGTGCTGACTGCCCTGCGTTTTTAATGCCAGACATCTTTGTGCAGTGTACTTTCTACATGTAGAAAGGACAATTAAAAGAGACGAGAGCAAGAACCCCTCAGTTTGTATAATAATTGAACTACAACTGAATTGCATAGCAATAAAGTGAAAACAAAATTCTATATCATGTTTTGTTAAAGCCTGAGGAAGGCATGGATAATTGATTTTGAGCATTCAATGCCTTTGGGCATTAGAATTTCACATTAAGTGTCAGACAAATTAAAGAGAATGCCAGTGATAATATTTCCAATAACATGGTCATTTAGGCAATTACTTCCTTCAAGTCTGGGTCACCATGTTGCGGATATATCCGTTTTATATTAAATGGTCGTTCTCCTGCCCCCAACAGAGCCAAGTAAAACTTTTCCACCTCCAAAGAATTGTTCTACAATATTAACTCAACGTATTCAAATTGATGAGCACCCAATAAAACAATACAATCATAGAATTGGTTTGCATCGATGTCAAATCTAAAGCGTTACAATGTCGATGTTATTCAACTTTTACTTGATTGCAGGCTGTGATATATTATTAAAAATACATGAACAGATCATCAGGGTTCATATAAAAAAGTTTATTGGTATCATTTGATAAAAAATAAGACAAAAACTGGCTTTCTCTTCATTATATAAAATTCATTTTCACACTTTCAGTATACAAATTCTGCATTTAGTAATGCTGGCTGTTTCATAACATGTTTTCAATTTTCTACAAACACATTTAACATTTTCAAAAGTTGGTGCAAAAATAACCATTTTAAACAGATATACTGTATATTAATTTGCAATACCCTTTCAAGCATTAAACTTATTAATTTACATCCCAATAGGTATGGAGATGAGGGTAGTTTTATGCGGAATTATCTGCATAAATGCAGATAATTTAACTGGGATGGAGGAGAGGGTTTGTTGGGTAGAAGGAAATAGGATAGAAAGAAACATGCAACCAATATATTAGTATAGAAATGTCATAATTAACTGGAAACACATAATGTACTTGATCCATGACAAGAGTCTATTTCTGAGAATCAACCCATTTTGTAGATCACGCTTAGCAATCTTAATATCAATGCTGCTGTTGTTAGTTGAATCTTCATTTATTTTCCATGACATATCAGCTGATCGGGCACTGTTGTGCTTTTTCCATCTCGTCCACTTCCACTTGTAACTTTCCAGAAGATTGAAAGAAGACCAACAAGTGCTTCTTTCAAACATGCTCTTCAATGTTCCCTCTGTGGGGAAACACGTGCCCTCTGCTCATTATCTTCCACGTTCGATTTGAAGCGAGCAACCACAATATTCAAACTGTGTGGCACCTCTGCGGAACAGGGGTGCTTGATATTGCTTTATAAATTACAAATATGATGAAAATACAATTGACTGACTAGCTATTGTCACTTACCCAAACGTCAGGCGATGCAAGAACATTTCCAAAGCAGCAGATCTTGCAGTGAAGCCAGTGGTATGATGCAACCCTGGTGTTGTGAAATAGCCGGATCGTAGCAGTTGCTTTTTGCCGGCCTGATTCACAACACCAGCTGCTGCACCAATACCAACCTCAAATCATCCATGGCACATCAGTCTGTGGCCGTCCACTGTAGTTGCTATCAAACCGAGTTAAATTCATTTGTTCATTTACAGAAAAAGGAACTTGTTCTAAATATTTAACTTTATAATCAAAGATGCTTTGACAAATAATTTAAAAAAAACCAGCTGAGCCAAAGGTAAAAAGTAATGTTCACTTCATTGTCTTCATCTTTATCGATGCTCATTTTCCTGTTTGATTTAATGGTCTCCAGAATCAATCAGTTTTCTGAAAGTTTTTCCTTTCACCTAAATGCCTCAAAAGAAATGTACAGCCTTCCCTTCTTCAAGATACAACTGGGGAGGAGTAGCTATGAATTTTACTCTTGCTGTCTCCAAAGAATGACTTCTGTTGGAAAGGACATGATCAATGTATGGGAAGGAGGTAAAGTCAAATTTATGCATGGTTGTGGTGCCCACATATCAAAGAGCTGATATATATCAATTCATACTTTGAGAGGAGTGAACTTCCATCTGATCCAGATACCAGGATGCGGGATGGGAGTGTTGAAGTCTCACGTGAAACTGTACCAGCTACAAACTACTGGCTTCAAGGGAGAGTTGGAGAGGACAAGGGCGAGGGTAATTTCCTGAAGAAAACTGGCAGAGAATCAGCAAAACAAAACTTGAAGAGTGTGGAGTGATAGTTTGCAACATGTGTTGCAAATAGATGGTGCATTACTTTCTATGGTTCCTCAAAGCAAGTTCCCTATCTCCTGCAAGATCTCAACAGTATCAAAGGTACCAAGGGAGAATGAATGGGCAAGCCTTGATAGCACTGAGGTGCAACATGGATCAAAACAAAATACAATACGATTCTGACACTTTTCCTTCTCCAAAAAGAGGGGAGAGGGGAAATAATTTTACACAGTAAGTTACAATGATCTGGAATGCATGCCTGAAAAGGGTGGTGGAAGCAATTCAACAATATTGTACAAAAAGTGAATTGGATACATACTTGGAAAAGGTGTATAAGATCAGAGGGCAAGTGAGACTGATTGGCCAGGTTCTGCAGATTGTTAGTCAGGCACAGCAAGTTGAATGACCTTTGTGAAAGGTTGCAAGATGCTGAGCAGGAATGATACCCTAAAAGGCAGCAGCTGCATTTTACATTGCTCAGTTGAACAGTAAAATTAAGAATGTGGTGTGGAGCGATATCTAAATTGATAGCAATGTAATTTCATTGGCATCTTATACAGGAGGTCTAAAAGAAAAATAAGCCAAAACTACAATCAATAATTTCTATCAACAAATTTTTGATAACTGATAAATAATTTATCAAAAAACTTATACCAGAAGGGAAGGTACCATTTTGGGGATATATTTATGTGGTTGTGTGCAATTCATTAAAATGAATGACAACCTCTGCTTACATCCTTGCGATCCAACTAGCATTAGCTTACCGTCACAGAAAGAACTCTCTTCTCACTTACAATTACAAGGTCATAAAACAACCAAGAGCAAACAAGGATACTATGCAGTGAACTATAACAATGGATTGTATACTTACAAATTTCACGAAGTTAGAGAAGTATAAAACACAATCAATTCCTGTTCTCAATCAAATACAAATTCACTTCAAAATAAAAGAGTAGCTCTTAGTGCACTGAGGGTAATAAAATGAAAGTAGTTTGTAACAACAGGTTTGTGATTTCCCGCTTAACTCTAGATTCAATTGAACAAGGCAAGAGTCTCCAAAAATGTAAAAATCAAATTTTAAACAAAGAAATTTTTATTTCCAATCTGAAAAATACAAAATGAAATCTGACTATAAAATTACATTACTGCATTGGTTTACTGTTCCAATGTGAAAACCTCCTAAAGCGTGTCAGTTCATGAGGACCTCCATCTGCACCAGGCGTGCATTTGTGTCGCCCGCCATCCTGTATGGTATCATTCCAGCAAACGTTATCAAGGCACGTGCCTGGCGTCTGAGTTGCTGAAAACAAATGAAAGGAAATAAAACATTTTTTAATAGACAAGGTGAACCCGATGCTTTCCAACTGAAACAAGCAGCTGGTATTGGAAGAATTACTTTTGAAGAGAACATTATACATACAAATTATTAAAAAGTAAATTAGAAGGATGCATCCACAAATGATAGTTAATCCAATATCATTACTAATATGAAGGACTGAGCAAGCTTGCCCATTCATATCAAAGATGAAAGTCATCATGTACCACATTCATCAACTTGCTACTAGAGGATGATGGAACCCCGAAGAAAAAAACGGACTCTTCTTCCTGTCACTAAAAGTATATTCATAGTTTTGAGAAAAGATTACGAGTACTAAATTTAAAAAACCCTGCCAGGGTCAATATTACTGCCAACATCACCGTTTAAGTCGACAAATCTGGATTCAGACAAAAATGTCATGCATGGAGTGCAAACAGTATTCACTTCTTGCACTTTATGTTTAAAGTTTCTGCAGGACACTGAACAAATTAAGAAGCACATATATGTTGTAAAATGGAAATACATAAATTCACAGCAAAATAAGAGATTTATTTCCCAGAAGGCCTAAGCTTAATTATATTCCTTTAAACCTTGCCTTAAATTTCAATTTTTATATCTCACCAATAAAATTCCACTATCTTCTCTCTACTTCCATGAAACATTACGTTTAAAAATAAACTATATGAGCCTTATAAATCCTCAAAGTCTGAGATGCTTCTATTACAAAACTTAAAAGATTTTGAGATACTTAGTTTTCCAGATACAGTAAACCCTTGTTATGACAGACCACAGGGGGGTGGGGGGGAATGGTGTCCTATGTTGCAAATTGTCCTCTATAACCAAGTACGGTATTATCATTGTATGCAGTTTAAAAAAAAGAACTGCAGAAAGAAGGGTTTCGGCCCGAAACGTCGCCTATTTCCTTCGCTCCATAGATGCTGCTGCACCCGCTGAGTTTCCCCAGCAATTTTGTGTACCTTCGATATTCCAGCATCTGCAGTTCCCTTTTGAACACAACATCTCCAGAGAACATGGATAGGTGACATTGGGACCCTTCTTCTGATTGATTCAGTTTGCCGAGTTACTCCAGCACTTTGTGTTGATTCACCTGAAAACTAGATACTGATGCCATTAGTCTGCACCAGCGAATCCCTCTTTACCAGTTACTGCACATTACGGTTGACACGGCTGTTGTTGCAGCTCATGTTGTACCCCTGCCGTCAGCTCTTTCCTCAGCCCACTGCGAACGACAAGACGCGTTCTGTCACCGTGGGGCTCCCTCCCCTCTCACCAGCTGTTGCTTCTTCCTGTTGGCCGCTTTGTCCGTGCTCAACGCAACTGCTGCCTCCTCCTCCTCCTTCCTCTCCCGCAGTCGCCGACATGTTCCAATATGGAGTATGAGGTGGGGAATGAAGCCGAGTGGACAGAGGCCAAGATGGGAGGAGGAAGGGGAGGAGGAGGAGGCCGCAGTGGAGTAGTCAAAGCGGCGGCCAACAGCAGCAGCTGGTAAGAGGGGAGTGAGCCCCACAGTAACCGAGTGCGTCCTGTTGGTGGCGGCAGGCTGATGAAAGCACTGTCCCCAGGGGCTACATGGTGAGTCGCAATAACAGCCACACCAACCAGACCTATGTGATGGGTGAAGCAGGACTCGCTGGTTCACTCTGCAAGCCAGGGGGTGGTATTGGAAGCCGGGGCTGTAAGTGGCCGGGGAGGCGGTGAGAGCCGGGGGGATGCGTGGGCAGATCCATCTGCGATAACTGAAATGTGTCATAAAGGGTCTGTTAAAACAAGGGTTTATTGTCTATGTTCATACAGTTGGCACAGTTCAGCATTTCAAAACAGTTCTCAAATGACAATAGGTTAGTTAATATAATCTTACTGAGTCTCTGTCTTCCATTGCGCGCTGAGGTCTCACAGGTGTGGCTGGGCCTGTACCCTTCAACCTTTTATACTGGGTAAACAGAATATTCATGGTGGCAAGCAATACTTCAGACAGGTTGTGTCTAATCTGTATAGGAAAGAATTGCTCATTAGTCTTGTCAATAATTAGTGAACAATCTCCACTAACCTTGTACTCCAAGCAAAAGTAAATTATGTAAATGCTGCAGACAACTAACAATTTGTTTTTCATTACAGAGGCAACACTGACCATCACAGACCGTTTTAATGACTATGCTTAATTGTGGCTTGTTGTAACGCCAAATTTTGCTGAATGAGCCCATTGTCAAATCTGGGCCCCCAAGTGCATCAGCAAATCCCTGACTCAGCGTATGTGCCAAGTCTGGGTCAATGGCTGAACGTTGGAGGCTTCCTTTGGAACTGCTGGGCACAGCCAGCAAGATGTAGCCCTCGTTTTAAAAACAACCTTCAAATTAATTTTAACACAAGCACTGGTGTTAGTTTTTTTCATTAAAAAACACAATGTGTTGCCTGTCAATGGGAACAAAAATCTAAATGGGGCAGATGTGAAGCGTTGTTTATTTGTGTTATTGATCGTTTTTCACTTTACCTTTGCAAAGAGAAGATTGGTGTTTTGACCCAGAAGAGATCTTTAAAATTTGTCTCCTATACTTTTGCACAAGTCTAGTCCAAATTTCATTTGCAGGAGGGCTCTTTGCATTAATTTCAAGTAGCATTCAGGCCAGAAATACACTAGGTTTATTAATTATGCTACCACATAATGACAAGCTAAAATGTTGCATCATTAAAGATTATACACAAAATTATTAAACTACACCAAAGGTTTCTTACCTCATCACTGAAATTTTTGAAAGCTGTAACTCTCTCCTCAACACTCTCCTGACTCAGTGGGACAAGTTTCAGTTTTTCCATAATCTAAATGGGAAAACAGATAAGACAGGGCGTTGTAAGAATCATATATAATATGGTCCTGTATTTTAAGCTGAAAACGTTTGAGGAAGACCCACAGCATCAGATGCCGAAATCAGAAATAATAAGCAAATAGACCTGGCAAGTCAAACAGTGATGTTACGTTCGAGTTAGGAATGCAAGCTATTAAAAAAATTATTTGTCCCCTCGATTTTGTTCAGTTATTTAATGACTTTTATAGGATCATGACCATTGTACACTGAAAAAGGAAAGAAAGCTGTGGTAAAATAGTCTTCATTTTATGGATTAAAAGAAAAATGCCAATCACGGTGGTATTTGATCAACATTACAATCAAATAAATTGGAACATTAAGCATTGCAACACGAGCTGCCATCCATGTGTGGAGGAGAAGAGCAAGTTACTGTTGTCTCCTTGCACTGTTATTGAAACAATTTCCAGTGCTGCAAAAGCAAATAGCATCGAGGCTCATTTCTGAAAGGAACGACAACAAAGGTGAGTAAAATTTACCATCTTTTAATGGAATGAAAGTACAAGCAACTCACGTCAATTGCTCTGTCAATATTGCCAGAGTGATACTCATCGAAGAAGGTAATCAGGTCCAGCAGAAGGTAGAAAGTACTATCCAAGGACTTTGCAGCAGTAATTCCCTGATTACGATATCTATTTAAAAAGAAAAAAGACATTGAACAAAAACAATATCTATTACAAGTGACGTGGATTTCTTTATTTCATGGATCACAACTGTGCTGTTAAATACCAAAGCACCTTAACATTTACCGCCACCTCGCCCGCCCAACCTTTCCCTCCCTCTGGCTTTGGCCTCCTTTACAAAACATCTGTGCTTCCAGCCACTTTGATCCACTTCCTTTCATTGAGATCTTCCTGAGATCTAGTTTAAAGACAAGCAGTTGATGGTCTCTTATTTTGGGGGGTTTTCAATCTCTGAAGCACCTTGGGGATCGACAGAATTTCTTTAGTAGTTTGTTCCACCGACTGCAGTTTTCTTCCATCCAACTCCAACTGCACTCAATGTGCACATACTCATCGTTGCACCTCTCTCCCACAGCAGGGTTGTTTTCTGGACTCTCTGGCCCAACCGGTCCCCTCTACCAATTCATTCAAACACTGAACAACTTCTCTTCAACTCTATATTCATATTCTCCAGACCAAAAGAATAACTATGGGAATTTGCATGGGCCCAATCTACACCTATCTTTACGCAAGACAAGTGAAATTGTCCCTATTTCAGTCCTACTTGGGCCCTATCCCTCCCTCTAGTCTTTCTCGGAGATATCAACCATTGCATTGATGTTACTGCCTGCAATCAAATATAACGCCAAAAAAGTTGTCTTTGTTGTCAATTTCCACCCTATTTCCACTTTCACTGGCCCATCTGCCTTCTCTATTCTCTTGCTGCCTGTATTTCAGGGGATAGGTTAGCAATAAACATCCATTACAAGCCCTGTGACTTTTACAGTGACCTTGCAATCACCTCTTCCTTCCCTGTCTCCCAAAAATATTTCATTCCACTTTCCCCCCCAAGTCCTCCATATCTGCTCCAGTCACAAGACCGTAATGAACGTCTCATCTGTTTTTCCAGATCTACCAATCTAACTTGTTGCAGCCTTTTTCTGTGCTGTGATACAATATTTTGCACCATTTTCCCTTCCGCCATTTTCCCTCACCTCCTACACTTGAAGAAGTTGTTCAGTGTTCAAATTAGTTGGTAGAGGGGAACTCTATACAACGAAAAAGCAGAGAGCTCTCTGATCATCCTGCCATGGGAGAGAGGTGTAAAGATGAGTATATTCACATTGAGTGGATCACATAAATCTCTGCAGTGGGGGGAGAGGAGAGAGAAGGGGAAGAGAAGGGGAGAGAAGGGGAGAGAAGGGGAGAGAAGGGGAGAGAAGGGGAGAGAAGGGGAGAGAAGGGGAGAGAAGGGGAGAGAAGGGAAGAGAAGGGGAAGAGAAACATAGAAACATAGAAAGTAGGTGCGAGAGTAGACCACCAGGTCCGTCGAGCCCGCACCGCCATTCGCTCATGGCTGAACACTAAACAGACACACTTACCCACAAACAGTAGACACAAGACACAGAACACAAGACACTACCCTCCCCTTCATACCGCTATCACCCCTCTCCACCCCAAGAACCGCGTGATCTCCTGGGGAAGGCAAAAAACCGGATAAAAACCCAGGTCCAATTCGGGAAAAAAAAATCCGGGAAGGGGAGGAGAAGGGGAAGAGAAGGGGAAGAGAATGGGAGAGAGGGGGAGAGAAGGGGAGAGAAGGGGAGAGAGGGGGAAGAGAAGGGGAAGAGAGGGGGAAGAGAGGGGGAAGAGAAGGGGAAGAGAAAGGGAAGAGAAGGGGAAGAGAAGGGGGAGAGAAGGGGGAGAGAAGGGGAGAGAAGGGGAAGAGAAGAGAAGGGAAAGAGAAGGGAAAGAGAAGGGGAAGAGAAGGAGAAGAGAAGGAGAAGAGAAGGGGAGAGAAGGGAAGAGAAGGGAAGAGAAGGGAAGGGAAGAGAAGGGAAGAGAAGGGAAGAGAAGGGAAGAGAAGGGAAGAGAAGGGGAAGAGAAGGGGAAGAGAAGGGGAAGAGAAGGGGAGAGAAGGGGAAGAGAGGGGGAGGGAGGGGAAGGGAAGGGAAGGGAAGGGAAGAGGAGGGGAAGAGAGAGGAGGGGAAGAGAAGGGGAAGAGAAGGGGAAGAGAAGGGGAGAGAAGGGGAAGAGAAGGGGGGGAGAAGGAGGAGTGGAGACACCTTTAAGAAGTTTAATAAAGTTTAGCGGGCATTTTACCTACCAGTGAGTCTTCCTAGGTCGTGAAACTCCAATGAGCAAATCAAAATGGCCGGTCAGTGAAGGAGATGGCCTACGGCTGCCCTCAATTGCCTGTAAGTAAATAGTGACCCCACTCCACTGCACTACGTGTTAAAAAGACCCATGCCGACCAAATTTTACTCGCGGAAAATTTTTAAATATCCTAAAAAATATTCCGCGACCCAGCTGAGGCCGCAAGTAGGTGGGAACCTCCCTCGGGCATGAAGGAGAGTTCCAGCCACCTCATACGACCTCGTGTCGACCATGCTGCGAGTTTGAGTCCAGGGCAAACTCTTCTAAACTCGCAGCTTAGGTCGCCCAAGTGGGACAGGCCCTTAATTAAACTGACAGAACAAAAGCAAAGCATTTGTGAGGTAAAAGATAAATATATTTATGATGCGTGGATACATTTTTTTTAAAGTGTATTTAAAATTAAGGCAGTCCCATTATCTTAACCTTGTGGAAAGATAAAGACAGAATTATTAGCAGGACCGGCAGTTCCTACCTCTCAGCAACAGAAAGTGCCATGTTTTTCAGTCGTTCTTTGTTAGACTGGGGCGCACTGATTTGTGGTATCACAGGACTTAATAATTTATTCATCAATTCCAGGACCTTATCTGGATTCTGGAAAAAGAACACCAATCAATTTCTGCATACAAAACTCGTCAGGCACAAAGTCCTTAAACAATATCAGCACCATTCAGCCGTTGATTCAGCGACCATTTCACTTAAAACTTGCACTTGATCCCCCAAGGCCTGAGGGAACTCCCTCTTGCTAACTGTTTTAACTCCATTTCAAATTCCCATTCCTGACCTTTCTGTCCTGGACTTCCTACATTGCTATTGGCCATTTCAAAAGAATCCTATTCCCTGTAAATTTGAGGCCCCATCTTGTAGCAGGCTTCATAACTTGCAGCAGTCTTCACTCATCCATGTCCACTTGCTTAGTGACCCAGAATTCTCTGCCGCTCTTTTCTCCTGCATGAGGCTGAGAAACGACCTAATTTGTCATAATTCTCTCCATGAGTTATTAAAATAAAAATCAGTTGAGTTGGGATGCTAATGCTATATCAAATTTGTGAGTCATTCGTTTTGTTATATGATTCCTTAAGGAAACTAGGACGGACACTGCAGAATCCGAATTTACTTTCCTACTTTGTTGCCCTCAGCTTAAAAACGCAATACCTAGAATATTCACGGAGCCAAGAGATTTAAAACTAAATGCACTTATGATTCTGGAACGCACCACATGTTTCGTAAAATAAATTCCATTTTTTTACAGTTCAAAATGTATCCAAATAATTTCAATTGTAACATAATCTAAATGTAGTTTGGAACAAAATGGTACCACACATGTACAGGTTGGTATTTAATATTTTCCTGCTTACCTTGGCCAGATCATAAAGCTTCACTGCATCTTCAAACAGGCCCTTATTTTCAGCTATTGACGCCACCTTATTGATTACAGCTCTCGTGTTTCCCCTAAACTTGTCAATTAAGCCGGGCTGGTCAGAGGAAGAGAATTGTTTCAGTCAAGTGAATGGTATTCTATATCTTGCACCACGCTTACATAGCCTGCGCATCACATTAACATTACAGTGCAACACGAGAGTGCCCTGTAGAATGTGCTTTGCTTTCTCACTCTCTCTAATCTTTGATAAACATGAACATGAGACACTACAAAAGGCTATGACATCAGATAACATTCCAGCTACAGCTTTGAATATATGGGCTGCAGCACTAACTTCACGTTTAAACACTTAAAAAAATGTCAACCTTAATCATCTAATAGCACGTAAATATTATTTTCTGTAAAGCTTGAAAGTATTCGCAGTGAGAACATCTTTTACTCAGTACCAACATTACCTATAAACAGCAAGGCTCAAAATTAACCTTTGGATCAATGGACCAATGCAGCAAAGTGCATAAACCTGTGCCATACAGGACAGTGAATTCCCAAAATTGGGTCACTGGTCTGTGTTGAATTTGTTGAATCCCAACCATTAAGCTCAAATTTTCTAAGTATTGCTGCTATTTCCACTACCACAGATATAGCATTTCTCAGTATTGCTGCTATTTTTTGTATGGGAGAGCTGGGATATGACTACAGAAAGGCATTCAGGATAACATAATCATTTTTGAGATGATGGGGATGAGAGCGGGGCAACATATAGAAACGTATGCTGTGACCAGACGCGGTGCTCATTGATGTTCAATAATCAGGCTCACTCAATAAGCTGAACATGTAAATGAACCCTACCTTCTGCCTTTAGAGTACCAGTAAAGGGAGAAAAGAATCACTTTCATAGAAAAGCAGAATCCAGACAGAAGCCTTGATTTTAGAAGTTGCATTCACATCTGCAAGTTACACAATTGGTTGCAGCAAAAATAATTTACTGGAACATGGACTTATACATCATTAAAAGGCAGCAGGATTCAAGCTTTAAATTAAATCTTTTCAAAGGCAGAAAATGTCTAGAGTGAAAGCAAATTCTAGGTCACCTTTCTACTGCCATCTTTCTCCAATCGTCCAAGTAGCATGTCAAACTGGAAATGAAAAGATCAGTTTAAAATTATAAAAATGTTATCTGCCACGTGACATATTTCTGCAGTATGTCTGTTGGTGTAATGCTTACCTCTCGACTTTCAATGACAAGCTCACTGACACATCGCATGAATATGTTTTCCCCTTGATTGTCAGTCTCATTTCTGTAAGGGACAAGTTAATTGTAATAAATCTCAATCTAAATGTGACAACTGACTTGCAGACAATATTGTGCAGATTGGAAAGCCATTTCTAGCTGCTCGCTCCTCATCCTCAGCAGTTTGTCTGAAATGGTTTCATTGAAAATGGAATGCAGCTGGTTGAACTCCATCACCCTGCTTCTGCAACCGAGTGCACATCATTCATTCACATCACTCTGGAGATGCTGCTTCATAATTCAGCCACTAGTCAATTCTTATAAAATATCTCCTTGAACCAGAACAAGTCTGAAATTTGGAAATCTGCATTCAGGAAAAAAATCTGCTGGAAGTGACTGCACTTACAATATTCACAATGTGCAGCATGTCATTTTTCACAAACATCATGTAAAGGCACAGATAATATCTTTTCTGTGATTGTCACCTCACATCAAGGTCGTGAGGCTCGAAAAGCATCAGTACCTGCACAGTTGGATGCTTCTAACCCTAAAACAGTCTTTCAAAAAATGAAAAGATATTATACACATAATGAATACATGTAAAATAATGCTTTGAAAGTTGGTTGTTATCAACAACGGTTTGCAATTCCTAAAGGCCTTCTCTTAATTTACTCCTCTGATCACATTACCACGTACATATGCTTGGATTTCCATTAAGTTCTGAATTCACCTTTATTATTCTGATTTATAATGACCCATCAGAATAAACGTTTGCTTGCACATGTTGCATTCCATAATGTGATACATTACAATATTCAAATACAATATTCTGAAGATTTAGAGGTCCCTGCATGTGAATTGACTCAGATTACAGAAGATATTTAGAATCTTACCGGAGGAAATAAAAGTATTGGAGTGCTTCTCTGGGATCAGTGGGCTCAAATTTTCTGGTGTACAGCATGAGTAGACGGATGAAATTAAGACGTCGTACAGGACGGGGATCAGCGCTGTCTTGATTCACTGTCAGGGGTCATAAAACCAAATTATTAATGCTCAAAAATAACAGCCACACAGAAACAGTCTATACATTAAAATTACATTCCCGCTCATAAAAAAAGATAGCATGCCTGCTCAAATATTGTGAAGAGATAATGCAAATCAGTCACAAAACACCATTTACTTCTGGATCTTGGGAAATCTAATTCTTCATAAGTCAATGCAGCAACACAGAGATTATATGGGATCACACAGTACATATCTAAGTGAACCAAGGTAATAACAAAAGATTAAGATGATGTCCCAATAACTAGTCACAAATTCATGGTCTGAAACTGGAATCAAAGGCAGGCTATTCAATACATTACAGTAATAAGGATTGTTGTTTTTTTAAATCATCTGAGGAATGATAAAATGAGATGACAATCAATCTACCCAATATTAGCACCATGGGGGAATTCTGCCAACTATGTGATTTACTTACATATATTTAAAATCAGAAGTGAACATCTTGAACAAAGTACCAATAATGTGAAGAATATTCAAAAAGACTGGTTAATTATACATAGACTAAAACTAGTTCATTCTTCTTAAGTTAATGTCATTTTCAACCCTAAACTTGATTTTCCAAGCACATTAAAACAAGACACGCTTCATTTGTCATCATGATATTGTTTCAAATTGAACTTCACACAGAACCTTAAGCTGGAACATTGTACTGCTGCCATATAACTTTATATTGAAGGAATGCTTACACTGAGAATGATGAAGCAGTATACTTTCCCCTGGTAATAAATTGAGAGTACCGTGAATTCATTCAATTATTTCTAAAGTAAGCAGTAGAGTTGTGTAAACCAAGCTACTTCGTATTAATTCTTAAGTTAGGATGAGACAAACAAGCATGAGTTCCTCAAAGTGAATCTAAAATCTGTTAAGTACGTCATATACAAATATCAACATCAAGTGTAGAGAATGTGTTTGCTTGTGACTGCTCCTAAATGCTCCCAATGTTGGGGGAGTCCAGGACCAGAGAATTGTGAATCTGTGGAATTCTCTGCCTCAGAAGGCAGTGCAGTTCAATTCTCTGGATGCTTCCAAGAGAGAGTTAGATAGAGCTCTTAAAGATAGCGGAGTCAGGGGATATGGTGAGAAGGCAGGAACGGGGTGCTGAATGTGGATGATCAGCCATGATCAATGAATGGCGATGCTGGCTCAAAGGGCCGAATGGCCTACTCCTGCACCTATTGTCTATTGTCAAATAAATAAATGAATTTAATGGAAGGTACACAGAATGGCTGGAGGAACTCAGCGGGTGCAGCAGCATCTATGGAGCGAAGGAAATAGGCGACGTTTCGGGCCGAAACCCTTCTTCAGATGACCAGGCTCACAAAGCACAAGCTGAGGTAAAGTCCTGCCTTCATCTCAGACCCCGTCCATCATTGAATTATGCTATATTAGACAGACTTCATGAAGAAAACTTTAAATTCTTGGGGTACCATGATGTAAAAGTAACAACAACAAAAGTCCACAATCCAAAATGTTCTGGCATGCCCTATCCTCGCTCTATTATTATAATAATACTGGACCATCCCCAAACTGGTAAGGACTCTTGGTAGTATCACTCCATGACTCTACGACTGCAGAACCTAAAGATAAAGTTCGTAAAGTCACTGCATGTTAAGCAAAAAAAAGCAGCCGTGTCATCCAACAACTAACAAGTGCGATTAACATTCTATAGTTTTACCACATCCTTTAGGAAATGCTAGTGGATAATCCAACAGCTAATAACAATAGGAGGCTCCACGAGCATCCATATCCAGAGTATTGAAAGTATATCCTCAGCAACTATGACCCACTATGAATTTGTGTTTGGACAAACTTTGATTTTGCAGTATTATTGTCTGGTTACCAGGTATAATTTATTATTAATTTATTGTATATTTATTTGGGTTTTATTTGTGTTAACCAGTCTAAAAAACTGCAGCAGGTAGAAATGTCATTGTTCCGTTACCAGTACATATAACAATTAAACACTAATCACCTAATGATTAGTAAATCTAGAACATGGTTCTCAAAAGGAAGGCAGGAACTGTGTCAATAATGATATTCGAAAGACTATGCATAAAAGGGAGAGAATGAAACTAGTTAGGAAGCTGTTTCTTAATATCCTATTGAAAATAAGTTTACGAACACCATTAATCGCAGAAGGAATGAAGTCACTGCCAGCATAGGAGTACGTTGAAATCTTAAACACGGTGTTGAACAACCAAATGAGGAAAGAAGATAGAAAAGCAACTTAGAACCTCATTTCAAACCAGCTGAAATGAACTCAGTAAATCATTTCTAGTTATGTACTTACACAGTTGTGCACTTTGTGCAGATGATTTCAGAAGCAGTTTTAGCTCATAAAGAACCAATGCCACGTGCATGGCGTGACAACGCAGTCGGTCCATGCGGAAGAGGAAAGCAATGGCTGCTTCAAATTGGGCGGTAAGGAAAAGCACTTGGAAGTATAGGTAAGGATGTTGATTGGCTGCAAAGTGTGACTCACCTGAGGAGAGAGAAAAATAAGATACATGGTAATAATGAAGAACTTGATTCATTGTGACTCATTCTTTATGGGTCATCAATTTACAAAACATTCAACACAAAGTGGTACAGAAGTTGAAGGATGACAATCAAAAAGCAAGAACAACTGTTGATTTTGGAACTGAAATAAACAAAGAAAATGTTAGGAATCTAGATCAAAGTGTATTTATGGACACTCAAATAGACCCAATCCGTGCATATAGAAACATAGAAATTAGGTGCAGGAGTAGGCCATTCGGCCCTTCGAGCCTGCACCGCCATTCAATATGATCATGGCTGATCATCCAACTCAGTATCCCGTACCTGCCTTCTCTCCATACCCTCTGATCCCCTTAGCCACAAGGGCCACATCTAACTCCCTCTTAAATATATCTTTTTGTTTTGGGCTATGTAGAACAGTCTTTACTTCAGTCCTACTTCAGCGCATTCCCTCAACTCTTTTTCCGGTAAATTGATGATTGCATTGGAGCTGCCTCCTTCATTCATGCAGAACTCAACTTTCATTCATTTTGCTACCTGCTTTACCCTGCTTTCACCTTCACTTGCCAAACTCAGATTTCTTCTTTTCCTATTCTGGATCTCTCTGTCTCCCTCTCAGGAGATAGACTCGCTTCTAACATCCCTTGCAAGCACACCGACTTCCACACAATCTTGGCCGCTGTTTATCCCACCCCGACTCCTTCAAGAACCCTATTCCACTCTCCCAGATACTCCTTTTCTGTCATTATTTCTCTTGGAAAGTCTTTGATTAGGCTTTCTGTACAGGTGCCTCCGAAATGTACTCTGCCTTTCTAAACCATGGCTTCCCATCTCACTTAGAAGGACTTCTGGGGTCCCTGGATGGATGTGAGGGAGATGTAATGACATGTGTCATATGTCCTAGAGTTGCAGAGGAAAGTACCTGGGGAGGGGGCGGAATGGGATGAGTGAACCAACGAGTTGCAGAGGGAGCAGTCTCTGCGGAAGGTGGAAAGCGGGTGGAGATGGAAAGATGTGACTGGTGGTGGGGTCACATGGAAGGTGGCAGAAATGTCGAAGAATTATGTGTTGGGTGCAGAGTTTGGTAGGGTGAAAGGCAAGGACTATAGGAACTCTATTTTTGTTCTGACTGGGGGAAAGGGGTGCAGAGGCTGGTAGGGTAAAAGGCAAGGACCCGGGGAACCCTAACCTTGTTCTATCTGGTGTAACAAGAGATTTGCTTTATTTTATTATGGCAATCTACCAAAGGGCCTTCAAATGAACTCAATGACAGGTACTCTGAGTGTAATAACAGCATTGATGTAGGGAGGAATCTTGGGGTCCAAGTCTGTAGGTCCATGAAAGTGGCAACATGTGTGTATAGAATTGTAAAGGCATCTGGTAAGCAAACCTTCACCAGTCGGGGCATTGAGTATAAAGTTATGTTGAAGTTTTGTATAGGACTGCAAATCACATTTGAGATATTATCTGCAGTTATCTTTGGCCTGTTATAGGAATAATGTGGAGGTTATGATCAGGATGCAGAATAGGTTTACCAGAATGTTACAGGGATTAGAGGGTATTAACGTCAAAGAGAGATTGGACAAACTTGGATTGTTTTCGTTTGAGTTTTAAGCTGGAGATAGAAGTATATAAAATTGTGAGAAATGGCACAGATATAGTAGACAGTCAGAACTGTTTTCCCAGTGTGGAAATGTCAAAGACTGGAAGGCATAGCTTTCAAGTGAGAGGGGAAATGTTTAAAGGAAATGGAGTTAAAGGCAAGTTGATTCTTGCATAGAATGGTAGGTACCTGAAGCTCACTGTCAGGAGTGGTAGTGAAGACAAACGTGATAGTGGCATTTAAGAGGCTTTTGAGTAGGCTCATGGAAATGCTAGGAATTGGGGGATGGAGATCACATGCAGATCAACTTGGCATTGTGTTTAATTGGGACGTTTTGGGCCAAAGGGCCTGTTCCTGTGCTGTACTATTACATAAACCAGAGCACCAAAAAATGAAACGGATTAAATACACAAATTATGGCTGTGACATACTGTGACAACCAGGCCTGTCACAAAACTTACCATACTCCTCCAACAGTTGGCTCTGCAATTGAGGAAGGGTTTGCTTGTCCTGAGGTGAACTGTTGCCGTCATCATCAAAACACACTTGGTTCAGCTGAAGACAGAACAATGACACATTTAGAAGACCATACATTGTTGCAGTAGAAAATGCTCCTGATTAAGCTATCGGCAAAATCCAGGATGATCCAGTATAGACCAGTATTGGCTTGGAGTGATATATTTTGTGTAACAGCAACCGACTGAATGGTGTGAAAATACAGTGGAGCTCAGTTAAACGGTGTTTTTGTGTATTTTTGAATAGAATTGCGGTGGTTAACATTTCAGTGTGTTTATTCTTCTTAAATTGCTATTTCATCCTTATTGTCCATTCTTGAAGTCTGTGTTAAATGCCTTATGTTAAATTACCTAGTTTCTGATCACAGGATTATGACTGCCCAGGTTCACAGAGTTGTCAGATCCACGTACGCAGCACAAAAACTGTTTTTCTTTGGTCTATACAAAAGCAACCTTTACGGATGCCGGAAATAGCTTAAAGGCACCAAGTGTATTTTAACACATTGTAATATCCGTTGCGTTCAAAATTCATCTTTTACTGAAGAACTGTCTCGACCCGAAACGTCGCCTATTCCTTCTCTCCATAGATGCTGCCTCATCCGCTGAGTTTCTCCAGCATTTTTTGTCTCCAGCATCTGCAGTTCTTTCTTAAACTTTTATTTTAACTTTCCCTTTAGAGATCAGTAATTCTTGCCTTTTCTACCATTCAACAAGTGTGTTTAAATTTTTAAAAAAAAACTCTGTAAAGATAAACCGGCAGTCCAGAGCTGGTAGTTTTCATAATAAACAATTACTTGCTTGGCCTTTTGAATGATAATTGATGTAACCCTATTGTATGTTGCCGTATGGAGCAATACATTAATTTAACTTGTCACTGGCAAATTCAAAGAAAAAGCAATTTGGCACCATGCGGACGTACAAAAATTAGCATTTGAATTCCGATCAACTAGTACTTCAAGCAAGCTATTATAAAAATGGCAATGGCATATATCCAAAGATTTTTAACTGTCAATTAGCCATGGATCATGTTTAAAGACCTTGACAGAGAATTCAATACTCAGATGGGAAACATGAGATTTCTATCACCCTTTTAGCCATGCAAGTACAGTGGGGAAATAATTAAATGAACACACATACTTTTAACCAGAGATAGTCATCTGTCTTATCAGCAATTTCACTATGGTTGTCAGTTACATCACATCGACCAATGAGGCAATAAACCGCTCTCTTGTAAGGGTCTGTGCTGTTGCGTAATGCTCGGCGGTAATGTAGGCGAAGTTTGTTCTCTGTAGTAGGAGGTAACCTGGGGAAAAGCCAAAAGGCAAAGTAATCACTATGACGATTTAAGAAGAATAAACATACTGAAAGTTAACCTCCTCAATTCTATTCAAAAATACACAAAAACATTTTTTAACTGAGCTCCACTGTATTTTCACACTTTTCAATCGGTTGCAGTTACAAAATATATTACTCCAAGCCAATACTGGTCTATACTGGATCATCCTGGCTTTTGCCGACAGCTTAATCAGGAGCACATGCAAGGAATTGTTTGCAAGGAATTTTGCAAATTTCTTCCTATTTTGAACAAATTATTATTATTTTTAATTTGACAAGCAACCTTTCACTCTTAAAATTTGAGATTTGCAGTTAAGCAGGACCTGATCACATACTCATAACATCTCAATCAGTGGAGTGTTTTCATTTTGAGGATAAATATAGTTTTTCAATTTACATGCTTAAAACATACTTTAGACCAGCTCTTCCTTCTCGTTCTGCAAAAATCACGACTCGTCTCATGCCTTAATAACATTTAAAGAATTTAAAATTTAACAAATAATTTACCTCCTATCATCTCCTTGAACATACTCCATGAACCAATTGTGAAATTCTCCCAACTGGTGTTGAGCACGATTCACCACCTGCATTGCTGCCATTAAATCTCCACAACGCAAGCAATAGTAGATGAGAGCCCAGACTGGCTGGCCTTCAATCTCACCATCCTGGAAAATCAAAGAGAATTTTGAAAAAACATCACTGTTTTGAAACTGTACTCACTACAATCTTGTATAGGAAAGAACTGCAGATGCTGGGTTAAATCGAAGGTAGACACAAAATGCTGGAGTAACTCAGCGGGATAGGCAGCATCTCTGGAGAGAAGGAATGGGTCTGAAGAAGGGTCTCGATCCAAAACGTCACCCATTCCTTCTCTCCAGATATGTACCTGCCCCACTGAGTTACTCCAGCATTTTGTGTTTACCTTCACTATAATCTTCGTTCATGTTAATAATATAGTTACGATGGTTTTTTATTAAATCCTTTATGGTACTGCCAATCTTCAGGATATTAGGTTAATTTGAAAATTTAGCTCATTCATTCCAATTAATATTGGTTCGCAATAGGGGCATATTCCCATGACAGATTATTATATTACCAGTTACACTCAACACATGAACTAATGTAAAGCAGCCTGACAGCTCTTGTACCCAGCCATCACTGGACATCCAGATGATTCAAATATCAATAAGCACAAAAAATATTGTTTGAAGACGTCTACACAATGGTAATCCAATTTAGGTGCTTTCAAGCGTATATACCTTCTGCTCGACAGGAGAGGGGAGAAGAGGGAAAGTGATCCCTGATTATGTCGACAGCGTAAAGTGTAGATAGAGTCGATTGGGTGGGGGACAGCTGGTTTGGGCGATGGACTCAGCTACATTCACAACTTTCTTGTGGGCAGAGCTGTTGCCAAACCAAGCTGTGATGCTATATTAAACTAGAAGTCCTTTAATCTACAAGTCCATATGAATATAGAAGTGGCAATGACAATCACACTCAAATGATTCATGGCATTTCCACCAGTAATCGCACTTTTCAGGAACTACATTTTATGCACAACTAATTTGCAGGCAGAGACTGATCTAATTTGCAGAGACTGATTGAGGCACACCACTTGCAGAGACTGATTGAGGCACACCACTTGCAGAGACTGATTGAGGCACACCACTTGCAGAGACTGATTGAGGCACACCACTTCCTGATTGAGGCCTTTCTCACCATTCGCCTGGGGTGTGCAGTAGCAAGGTTCGTTTGATTTAACGGACGTGAGCACACAGTTAGCTGCAGACTCCGCCCAGGACAGGAAGGCTCTGCAGGAACGGAAGGGACGTCACGACCGCGGTGCCACAGGTGCTGTCGCCGAGGGAGGACGGACGGAGCCGCGGCTCGAGAGACTAACAGAGACTAACAGAGGCAAAGAGGTTTGCCTCGCACTGCAAGGGAGCAGTGGACCAGACAGGAAGAGCGGACGGAATTACCACTAGACAGCCAAACCAGTAGGTAATTTACGGCTGGGGTGAGTACTTTCCCATTTATAGGAGGTAGGATTATATAAATAAGGGGTGTATCAATACAGTAGGGGATTCTTAAACAGGACCAGTTAATTACCTATATAAGATGGGCGGTCAGGAGATGTGCCAATACTGCGAGATGTGGGAATTTGTCGACACCATTGATGTAGAAGATCCCTACAGCTGCAGTAAGTGTTTGAGGCTAGAGGAACTCCAGCTCCGCATTGATGAGCTGGAGACCCAACTTCATACGCTGCGGTACATCAGGGAGGGGGAGTATTACCTGGATGTTTTGTGCCAGGGGATGGTCACACCGACCAGTTTAACTAATTCAGTAGGCAGTGAGCAAGGAAAGGAAGGTGTGGCCATAAGCGAGGCAGGTAGGGGGAACCAGGAGGAGATGCGGCAGGAGCCACAGCCCTTGTCCCTGACGAGCATGACCGAGGCTCTTACTCAATGTAAGGACGGGATCAGGGGCTGTGGGAGGGATGAGCAACCTGGCTGCAGCACCGTGGATCAGGAGGCCATTCAAGAGGGGGGAGTTAGAAGAAATGCCGTAGTGATAGGGGATAGTATTATTCGGGGGGTAGATAAGGTTCTCTGCGGCCAGCAGAACATGTCCCGAAGGCTGTGTTGCCTACCCGGTGCTAGGGTTAAGGATATCTCTGCGATGCTGGAGAGAAATTTGCAGAGGGAGGGGGAGGATCCAGTGGTCGTGGTCCATGTGGGGACCAATGACATAGGAAGGACGAGGAAGGAGGATCTGCTGAAGGAGTTTGAGCAGTTAGGGAATAAATTAAAAAGCAGAACCTCGAGGGTACTGATCTCCGGATTGCTACCTGAGCCACGGGCCAAATCGGCGAGGGTACGTAAAATTAAAAAGCTAAATGCGTGGCTCAAAGACTGGTGTGGGAATAATGGGTTTGGTTTCTTGGGCCACTGGCACCAGTACTGGGACAGGGGGGATCTGTTCTGTAAGGACGGACTTCACCTGAACGGTGCTGGGACTGGGGTCCTGGCAAATCATATAACTAGGGCAGTAGAGAGGTCTTTAAACTAAGTAGCGGGGGGGAGGTATCAAGGGGGGTAATAACGGCAGGGGTAGAGGAAATAGAGCAGGGTATCAGTGGGGAAGCGGAAATTCAAAATGTGACAGGAGACAGAATTTGTGAAGATAAAGATCTAGATGTAAAAGGGGCAAAAACGGAAAGGAAGGGTAGTAAAAATCATCTGAAAGTGCTTTATCTAAATGCACGGAGTATTCGTAATAAGATAAATGAATTAACGGTGCAATTAAGTATATATAGTTATGATATCGTGGCCATTACGGAGACATGGCTGCAAGGAGATCAGGACTGGGAGTTAAATATAGAGGGGTACTCGACAATTAGGAAAGATAGACAGGAAAGAAAGGGAGGAGGGGTGGCCCTTTTAATAAGGGAGGGAATAACGGCAATAGAGAGGAAGGATATTGCGTTGAAGGATCAGGATAGTGAAACAGCTTGGGTACAGATAGAGAATAATAAGGGGAAAAAAAACACTAGTGGGTGTAATTTATAGACCTCCAAATAGCTGTGACGCTGTTAGTCAGAACATAAATCTGCAAATAGTTGACGCATGTAAAAAGGGAACTGCTGTAATCATGGGGGACTTCAATTTTCATATTAATTGGGCAAACCAAACTGGGCAGGGTAGACTAGAGGAAGAGTTTATAGAATGTATTAGAGACGGGTTCCTAGAACAGTATGTCACCGAACCGACAAGGGGGGAGGCAATCTTGGATCTGGTCCTGTGTAATGAAGCAGGATTAATTAAAAATGTCATAGTTAGGGACTCGTTGGGAACAAGTGACCACAATATGGTCGAATTCCATATTCAAATAGAAGGGGAGCAGGTTGAAACTCAGGCTAGGGTGCTTAGTCTAAATAAGGGGGATTATGAAGGTATGAGGACTGAGCTGATCAAAGTTGACTGGGATAGCAGACTCAAGAATAAGACGGTACATGAGCAGTGGTGTACGTTTAAGGGTCTACTGTATAACCTTCAAGAAAAATTTATTCCTATGAAGAAAAAAAGGGGTAAGGGTAAGAACAGTCAGCCATGGCTCAGTAAAACTATAAAGGATAGTATTCGGCTGAAGGCAAGGGCATATAAGGTAGCCAGAGATAGTGGGAGGGTAGAGGATTGGGAAGCATTTAAAGGTCAGCAAAAAATAACTAAGAGATTAATTAAGACTGGGAAAATAGACTATGAAAGGAATTTAGCGAACAACATAAAAACTAATAGTAAGAGTTTTTATAGCTATATAAAAAGAAAAAGGGTGGCTAAGGTGAACGTTGGTCCATTGGAGGGTGAGACTGGAGAGTTGTTGGTGGGGAACATGGAAATGGCAAAGGCATTAAACGAGTATTTTGTATCAGTCTTCACCATAGAAGACACAAAAAATATTCCAACGCTGGATAAACAGGGGGCGGTAGGAATGGAGGAGCTAAATACTATTAAGATCACCAAGGAGGTGGTATTAGGGAAATTAATGAGACTGAAGGAGGATAAATCCCCTGGGCCTGATGGATTACATCCAAGGGTCTTGAGGGAGATAGCGGTGGGGATTGTGGATGCATTGGTGATAATTTTCCAAAACTCCCTGGAGGCAGGAACGGTCCCAGTGGATTGGAAAATGGCCAATGTAACACCTATATTTAAAAAAGGAAGTAAACAGAAGGCGGGTAACTATAGACCGGTTAGTCTAACATCGGTGGTGGGTAAAATGTTAGAGACAATTATTAAAGAAACACTAACGGGGCTTCATCGGACAGAACCAGCATGGTTTTGTGAAGGGGAAGTCCTGTTTAACGAATCTGCTCGAATTCTTTGAGGAAGTAACAACCTGGGTGGATAAAGGGGAACCGGTGGATGTGGTATACTTGGACTTCCAAAAGGCTTTTGACAAGGTGCCACATAAGAGACTATTGCTAAAAATAAAAAATTATGGGATTGGGGGTAATATATTAGCATGGGTAGAGGATTGGCTAACAAATAGGAAGCAGAGAGTGGGGATAAATGGTTCATACTCGGGATGGCAACCGGTAACTAGCGGGGTTCCGCAAGGGTCGGTGCTGGGACCCCAGTTGTTCACAATTTATATAAATGATTTGGAGGAGGGAACCAAGTGTAATATATCAAAATTTGCGGACGATACAAAAATGGGAGGAAAAGTAGGGGATGAGGAGGATAGGAAGAGTCTGCAAAAGGATATAGATAAGCTAGGTGAGTGGGCAACAACTTGGCAGATGAAATTTAATACTAATAAATGTGAAGTCATTCACTTTGGGAAAAAAAATGATAGGGCAAGTTATTTTCTAAATGAGGAGGAGCTGCGTTGTAATGCAACGCAAAGGGATCTAGGGGTATTAGTACATGAATCACTAAAAGTTAGTATGCAGGTGCAGCAAGCAATCAGGAAGGCCAATGGAGTTTTGGCCTTTATTGCTAGGGGGATTGAGTATAAAAACACGGAGGTCTTGCTGCAGCTGTACACAGTATTAGTGAGACCACATTTGGAATACTGTGTACAGTTCTGGGGTCCATACTTAAGAAAGGATGTACTAGCCCTGGAGGCAGTGCAGCGAAGGTTTACAAGATTAATTCCTGCAATGAGGGAATTGACATATGAGGAAAGGTTAAGTAGGCTGGAACTCTACTCTTTGGAGTTTAGAAGAATGAGAGGCGATCTCATTGAAACATATAAGATCGTGAGGGGCCTTGATCGGGTGGATGCACCGAGGATGTTCCCAATGATCGGGGAAACTAGAACTAGGGGACATAGTGCAGAATAAGGGGGGGCTCTTTTAAAACTGAGATGAGGAAGAACTTCTTCACCCAGAGGGTGGTTAATTTATGGAATTCACTGCCCCAGGGAGCAGTGGAAGCAGAAACTTTAAATATATTTAAGACTAAAATAGATGGTTTTTTAGCTGCCAAGGGGATAAGGGGCTACGGGGAGAGGGCAGGGATATGGACCTAGGTATGGTTAGTATAGTAAGACCTGAGTGATCTCCTGGACAAGTGTCGATCGCCTGGATTGGGGTCGGAGAGGAATTTCCCGGATTTTTTTCCCGAATTGGACCTGGGTTTTTATCCGGTTTTTTGCCTCCCCCAGGAGATCGCGAGGTTCTTGGGGTGGAGAGGGGTGATAGCGGTATAAAGGGGAGGGTAGTGTCTTGTGTTCTGTGTCTTGTGTCTACTGTTTGTGGGTAAGTGTGTCTGTTTAGTGTTCAGCCATGAGCGAATGGCGGTGCGGGCTCGACGGACCTGGTGGTCTACTCTCGCACCTACTTTCTATGTTTCTATGTTTCTATACATCTTCCCAACACAATCAACATCTGGCCAATAAAACGCTATGAACTCCAATTGAAATCTAAACTACAAACTGTCTTAGTTGCACCAGGGACTTGGCCTTTGTAAAACACTCTTGATCCTGGAGCTTCAAAATGCTTACAATTGGGACTCAAGAAAGGGGCAATTATTTCAAGGACCCTTTATCTCCAAGTTTTGTTCCTGTTTGAGACCAACCAAAGTGTTAGCAGTAGGAAAAAGTGGGAGCCATAGTAGAATTTGAAAAGCCAAGTTTGTTTTCATTTATTTTAGTATTGAACAAAAGGCAGAAATACTTTCCAATATTCCAAGTGTAAATTAATACCTGAAGTCCTTGCATAGGTGCTGACAGCTTAACATTCAGAAAGCTACGGACCAGTTGATAAGTCCCCGGTATACCACCGAGTTGAGCCTGTTGTAGGTTTCCATAGACTGTTGCCATTACATAATTTTTGTAACTTTGAATGAGAAATCGGGAAAAGGTCACACAATGACTGTAAACATAAGTACTGTAACTTAAGATGCATCTCTTACACATAGCCTCATGCAAACATTAATTAAATCCAGTTTCCCGAGTAAATAACCATCACCTATGACAATTCATGTCCATACATTCTAGAATCAGAATTAGGCCATTTGGCTCAAAGTCTACTCCACCATTCAATCATTGTTGATCTATCTTTCCCTCTGAACTCCATTTCTTTCGCCCCATAGCCCGACACCCGTACTAATCAACCAGTTCTGAAGGCCATCAGCATTATTTTGGATTGTTCAGTTCTTAAGATGCCAAGCAAGTATCAACACGATACCAATCATTCTTCAATAGGCCACCTCTCACCTCTGCTCCAAGAAACACAAGGCTTGTTTCACAAATGCCATCTGCATCTCCAAACTGGTACGGCTCTTCAGTGTTTCTGTGCCAAGTACTAGTGGAACATCAGTCATCTGTTTCACCATCGCCCACAATTCAGAGACATTCTACAAGAAATAAAACAACCAAGAGGTAAATTCAGTTATATCGCAAATAATGCCCTTGAAAAATGATGGCTACTTCCCTCCCTGGAATCCTTTCATAAAAACAGCAGGACCATGCACTGAATTACACAGACCCGAAATGAAGCTTATTTTCTTCCAAATCGAAGTCTGTGCAATATTGTGCTACTGCATTCACAATTGAATTAACAAGCAGACAAAAGTGTCTCTTCCTTTTCATCCTAATTAGACATTATTTATCAGCCATAGGTTTTTATTCCATTAAGGGAGATTATAAACTTTCTTTCAACGAACTGCGAATAGCAGCTGGAGAAGGGATAGTACTCATCGCCAATTGGCACATTTAAACAAAATTAAACAACCCAGATGATACGCAAACTGCCAATTGGATGCCTATCCATTGACAACCAAAATACAAACTAACACTTCAATTACCAATTCAACAATGCAAAGATATAGTTTAACTTGAAAACTATAACTGGCGGCCAAATAAAAATCTGTCAATTATTCACAATTTTAATAAATGGAATGATTGGTGGTAAATTGTCACATTGACAACTCATTCTAAGTGTTTTAGTTCTCAGGCTGGTACAGAGGGAAAGCAGGGGGCTCACTACAAAAGTGAAGTTGAACCCTATGCATACAAATTTATACTACATGCAACGCAGTGCAATTAAAATATGCATTTCCTTAGCAATATAAAGATTGTTTTTGTTGTATCAAGGAAACACTGATCGTTTTCTATCAAAGGCTACAGAATGATTGCACATTACCACAAAACGGTCTTGGAAAAACTATACTTTGAAATTATTGGCATTCAAGTGAAAATATTTGATTATGCATTGCAAAAAGCACAATTTAATATCAACAGTTCCTGCAATGTTTGATAACGCCTCTTAAAATAAATGAATGGAATAGTTAAGATTTTCATGTCTTTGTACCTTGTCATCCAAAGACTCAGCTACAGTACTGCAAAGATCTCCTAGGTTTGGTTGAAGTTGCTCATTCACGACCTTTTCATTATATATATAAATCTGTGATAAGCAAAAAAGATTATATTAAATATCAGACTTAAGGGTTGAGAGCTTCATATGGAAATAATGCATGCTTGTAGCGCGCAATAGAATTCATAAATGTAAATTAATATAGGAGTAAACACACAAAAATTAATTGCCGTAGCATTAAAAATAATATACTGAATGAACACACTATTTCTATTAATACTGATGATCTTGAATGTAAGATTGAGGTATACACCATCCCACTCATAATTATTCATTAATTTATTTAGTTCTTCTGGCCATCTTCTCTTTGATGCCGATTTTTGCTGAGTCATACCCGAGGCCACTTGCTCATTAAAAGTGAAACTGTAAAATATACTTTTGTTGAAGATTTTGTACATATTTCAAAGATGGACAGCCTGTGAAAATGACTGAATGAACTGCAGTCTTGCCTTCCATCAAACCAATGGCCTTACAGTCATCATAAAACCAGGCTTGGCAGAAGTGGACATTTATTTTTAGGTACTTTTCTATTTTCATCAATTTAAATATTCAAAATTGCACATTGTTCAAAGAAAATGTAAAACAATTTAACAGTTATCCAACTTTATATACTATTTGCTAAATTATCAAACATAGAACAATCCAGCACAAGAACAGTACTTTTGGCTCATAATGTCTGTGTCGAACATGATGCCAAGACCAACACTTATCTGTTTGCACATATTCCATATTCTCCCCATATTCATATGCCTGTCTGAACATCTCTTAAATGCCACTATCATATCTGCCTTAACGACCACCCCTGGCAGCGTGTTCCCTGACACTCACACTCTGTGTAAAAAAAAAAAATTGTCTTGCAAGTATCCTTTAATTTTCCCCCCTCTCACATTAAAGCTATTGACCTCTAGTATACGTTTTTCCCATCATGAGAAAATGGTTCGAGGCTTTTCATAATACTCCATCTGCCTTTTCTCCATCCATTTCTGTAACCTATACTATATCCTGCTGTATTCTTTGGCAATTTTCCTCACAGTCCATGACCCCAGCAATCTTGGTGTAATCTGCAAATTTACTAACCAACCTGCCTTTGTTTACATTCAAGTCATTTATACGTGTGTCACTCACATATACAGGACACGGCACAGATCCCTGCGGATCTCCACAGGTAACAGACCTCCAGCCTGAATATTGTCCTTCCACCACAACCTTCTGCATCTATCAGTAAGCCAGTTCTGAATCCATGCAAGCAAGTTAATGTTAATCCAGTGCATCTGAATGTTCTGGATTATCCGACCATTGGGAATTTTATCAAATGCCTTACCAAAATGCATGCAGATGACATCTACTGCCCCATCCTCATCGATCACCTTCGTCACATCCTCAAAAAATCTTGATCAAGTTAGTAAAATGTGATCTAACCTATACAGAGCCACGTCGACTATCACTAATTAACCCATTCTTCTTCACATGGGTGTAAATCCTATCCCATGCAATCCTCTCCAGTTGCTTCCCTATCACTGATAGAGGCTCACCGCCCTATAAATCCCAGGATTCTCTACTTCCCTCTTAACTAAAGAACCTCATTAGCTACTCTCCAGTCCTTTGGGACCTTGCCGATTCTCCACATTGATCTCACAGTCCTCCAGGCCCTACTCTTTGGTGAAAACAGATGCAATGTACTCATTTATAAAAGTTAATACACATAAATCAATAGAGCTATACCTGGTTTAATTCAGTGATAATTTGGTGAAATCTAACATTACTAAGATATAAATTGAAAAATGAAATCCTTCAATAAAGGAGTATTTACATTAAAAATACCAATTATTAATGCTGTAAATACTTTCTCATTGATCTGCAAGGTAAATTGCAATTTAAAAACAAATCTTGGCAAGCCCAACACACTTCCAATCTTACAAAAAGATAAAATCATCAGATAATGTGAGATTATGACAAAATCATCAGATAGCCCTTGCACACCTGTCGAGCGTAGGCCACTTCAACATTGTCCATCGCACTGCGTCCAGGTGGTCCCATCAAACTAACAAAACTTGGCTGTTTTTAAAAGAAAGACCACACATCATTCTATGAAAAATGTTTTACATTAAATGTAAATCTCTGTCAAATCAAAAGCATTTACCAATATACAACACAGTATTACAAGGCAAAAGAAAATTAATTATTTCCATTTTTAATTATTCCAGTTAAGAAACAAAGGACACAACACTACACTTTTGGTATTATATGCTGCCATTGAGTGAGAAAGGTATGGAGGAGCAAACTTGCTGGGAAACTAAAGAGATGTACAAAAGCCAGGCCAGTGATATTGGGGAAACTTAACTATCTTTACAAAAATAACGGGCCACGGAGGGGAGAATTTTTGATGTACCCTCAAGAAAACATCCCCTACCAGTATGTTTCCAGTCCAACAAGAAAGGATTCGATACTAAACTTGGTTCTGGTGAATGCGGCCGTTCAAATGAAAAAAATATTATTGGGGATATTTAGGGGCCACTGATCAAGGTATAGAATTGTATGGAAAATTATATATTGTTCACCATTTTAAGGCTCCTCCACAGCACAGACATATTGGTCTAGCATAGATAGATAGAAACTATTCCACAAGGCTAAATATTCAAAAACACTCGCTCACCTGTATCCAACAACCCCCCAGGCTTTGTCCTGCCCCCACCTAATTTCTAACTTTCTACCCCTCCTCCCCACCACAATCAGTCTGAAGAATGGTCCCAACCCAAAACGTCAGCTATCCATGTTCTCCAGAGATGCTGCCTGACCTACTGAGTTACTCCAGCACATTATGTCTTTTTTGTAAACCAGCATCTGCAGTTCCTTAATTCTACAAATTGTACTTAATTTGATATGGGAAAATTAGATGCATGACCATGATATCTAGTTTAGTGAATCTGATTAGTGTGAAAATCTCCAACTAGATCCGGTATCCTCCCACGTACAGGTTTGTAGATTAATTGGATTCTGTACAAAATTGTAAGTTGTCGCTGATGTGCAGGATAGTGTAAGTGCACGGAGTGATCGCTGGTCGGTGCGGACTCGTTGCGCCGAAGAGCCTGTTTCCACATGGTATTTCTAAAGTAAAGTCTACAGTGTACTATGTTTACATATTCTGTTGTGTTGCAGCAAGTAAGAATTTCATTGTTCTATCTGGGACACATGACAATAAAACACACTTGACTAAAGTCTATATAAAACACTCTTAACTAAGGTCTCTTCTATACCCCGTAACTCTGCTAACATCCCCCCCACTCGTAACAAGGGCAGAGTCCCCCTTGTCCTCACCTTCCACCCTACCAGCCATCGCATACAACAAATAATCCTCCGACATTTTCGCCACCTCCAACGGGATCCCACCACTGGCCACATCTTCCCATCTCCTCCCCTTGCTGCTTTCCGCAGAGACCGCTCCCTCCGTAACTCCCTGGTCAATTTGTCCCTCCCCACTCAAACCACTCCCTCTCCTGTCACTTTCCCTTGCAACCGCAGGAAACGCTACACTTGTCGCTAGACCTCCCCCCTTGACTCCATTCAAGGACCCAAGCAGTCTTTTCAGGTGCCGCACAGGTTCACCTGCACCTCCTCAAACCTTATCTATTGCATCCGCTGCTCGAGGTGTCAGCTGCTCTACATCGGTGAGACCAAGCGTGGGCTTGGCGATCGCTTCGCCCAACACCTCCGCTCGGTTCGCAATAACCAACCTGATCTCCCGGTGTCTCAGCACTTCAACTCCCCCTCCCATTCCGAATCCGACCTTTCTGTTCCGGGGCCTTCTCCATGGCCAGAGTGAGGCCCACCGTAAATTGGAGGAGCAGCACCTCATAATTCGCTTGGGCAGTTTGCACCCCAGCGGTATGAACATTGACCTCCAATTTCAGGTAGTCCCTGCTTTCTCCTCCCCTTCCCAGCTCTCCCTCAGTCCACTGTCTTCGCCTCTTCCGTTCTTCTTTCCCCCCCCCCACCCTCACATCAGTCTGTGGAGGGGTCTCGAACCGAAACGTCGTCTATTTCCTTCGCTCCATAGATGCTGCCTCACCCACTGAGTTTCTCCAACTTTTTTTTGTCTACCTTTGACTAAAGTCTAGATTTCTTGTACCATATTGAAACTTACCTCAGCCTCCTGGGTAAAGTCAAGTGCATCTTCCCCAGATGCAAGAAGTGTATGGAGGATCTTTTGCTTCTCATGTTCCCATTCCACCAGCATGGACTCCCAATGATATTTCTCTGCCATTGCAAATGTCTGCAAATTACAAAGGAAAGTTTTCTTTTTTGATTCACAAAATGGAGAAAAGGAACTGGTCAGATGCCACAAATCACAATGTAGTCATCAATGAAACCTAAAAGCATAAATCGCATCAATTAGCAAGGTCAGCAAAAAAAAACCCAAATAGTATATCCCAAACAGCAAAACAGTCTGTGGTTGCTGTCAACACACTATGGAACTGGCACCGATTTCAGGATTGTGGTTATGTGCATTGTTAAATACAGAAATCCTGATGTTGCTCTTATTGATCAAGCCTCCTCCACTGACAGACTGACTTGCAGGTTTCTCCGATGAAATGAAGAAAAATTTGTTTCATTCACATGATCCCAAGCTATTTGCAAATCTGCTTCCTTGTAAAGTACCCCAAGTACACTTGTTCCTTCTCTCTAAGAGTTTTTATTGGTGGTCTAAATAAAAACTGCCAAACAATGCTTCTAGCCCTAAAGAATTGTTATATCTGTACTGTTAATCTTTCACATAAGCTTTTTTCAAATATAGCAGATTTAACATTAAATTTAAAACCTTTCAACTTCTATATTCCTATATTAGCATTGTAATCATTGATTAGCAGTGTCCAATGTTGTCATCACAGTTGTGCAACAGTTGAATACGTTGGACCGACACAGTGGTGCAGCAGTAGAATTGCTGCCGTACGGCACCAGAGACCCGGCTGCAATCCTTACTATGAGTCTGTACGGAGTTTGTACGTTCTCCCTGTGATCGCGTGGGTTTACTCCTGATGCTCTGGTTTTATCCCACTCTCAAAAGACGTACAGGTTTGTAGGTTAATTGGCTTCAGTAAAATTGTAAATTGGCCCCAGTGTGTAGGATAGTGGTAGTGTATGGGGTGATTAATGGCCGAGGGGCCTGCTTCCGCACTGTAACCCTAAATGTTGCTAACCTGTGGACAATGAAGCTTCCATTTGAAATGTGGATAATGTGAAACAGGTGAACAAACTGAAATTTGCTGGAAACCAAACATAATTAGTTGCACAGCATATCTAACTAAATCTTAATCACCCATTAGCCAAGCCAAAGTAAAACAAAGTGCAGATTTTTATTCCCTTTTTTCCATGTTTTTTAAGCAGATATTCCTGTTCCAATGTTAAACCCTACAGTTGTCTATTGAAAGTATACTTTATTTTCTGTTTATACTTTGAGTTCAGTTTACATAATGGGTTGGCATGCTGGTGCAGCAGTAGAGTTGCTGCCTTACAACATCAGAGAGCCGGGTTCAATCCTGACGACGGGTGCTGTCTGTATGGAGTTTGTACGTCCTCCCTGTGACCGCGTGGGTTTCCTCCCACACTCCAAGAACGATTTGTAGGTTAATTGGCTTGGTAGAAGTATAAAGTGTCCCCAGTATGTGTAGGATAGTGTTAATGTGCGGGGAATGCTGGTCGGTGCGGACTCGGTGGGCCGAAGGGCCTGTTTCCGTGCTCTATCTCTAAGCTAAACTATACTATACATTTGGTTCAGACTGACGGGTTGTGCACAGGGTCTAATATCTTAATTAACTTGCAAATCCCACTGACCTAAATTCCATCTGGTAACATACTCACATCCAGGATAAACAGACATTTAGTACAATTATTAGTTGCATTTGTGTTGAGTGTTCATTCACTTCTGTAGCCTCTGATTATATTGTTTAACTAATTTAGTAGAGATCATTTTGGCAATGACGCTATTTCAAAAATGGTACTGCACATGCTAGTTCCTGAAGGAACTTAATAAAATATAAAAATTCCCACAGGTCACAAAACATTCTTAATTAGCATATCTAACTTCCATTCTTCGAATCCCTAAAAGTACTCAATAACAATTCAATACTCATACAGATTAGAGGCTATTATGTTCTCAGCAATGGGATGCTGAACTGAACAGTAAAAATAAATAATTCAGAAATCTGTAAAGTCTCTATCAAGCAGATTTAGGCATGAATTCGTGATTGTGCTATTTAGAAATCTTCTTTGCTGATACAGTCTATTCAGATTTGACAGATTGACGTCAGAATTACACGACTCAGCTGTAAATCAGGCCTCAATTCAAACTCAAGATAGACGCAAAAAGCTGGAGTAACTCAGCGGGACAGGCAACATCTCTGGAGAGAAGGAATGGGTGACGTTTCGGGTCGAGACCCTTCTTCAGACTGGTTAGGGGTAAGGGAAACAAGAGATATAGACGGTGATGTGGAGAGATAAAGAACAAAGAATGAAAGATATGCAAAAAAGTAATGCTGATAAAGGAAACAGGCCATTATAAGCTGTTTGTAGGGTGAAAATGAGAAGCTAGTGCGACTTGGGTGGGAGAGGGATAGAGAGAGGAGGAATGCTGGGGCGAACTGAAGTGAGAGAAATCAATATTCATACCAATGGGCTGGAAGCTGCCCAAGCGAAATATGAGATGCTGCTCCTTAAATTTGCGTTTAGCCTCACTCACAATGGAGGAGACCGAGGACAGAAAGATCTGTGTAGGAATGGGATGGAGAATTAAAGTGTCCAGCAACCGGGAGATCAGGTTGGTTCACGTGGGCTGAGCGAAGGTGTTCCGCTAAACGATCGCCCAGTCTGTGTATGGTCTCACCGATGTATAAGAGCCCACATCTTGAATAATGGACACAGTAGATGAGGTTGGAGGAGGTGCAAGTGAACCTCTGCCTAACCGGAAAGGACTGTCAGGGTCCCTGGACAGAGTCGAGGGAGGAGGTATAGCGACAGGTGTTGCATCTTCTGTGGTTGCAGGGGAAGGTACCTGGGAAGGGGGTGGTTTGGGTGGGAAGGGATGAGTTGCAGAGGGCGTTGCGGAGGGAACGGGCTCTGCGGAAGGCGGAAAGGGGTGGAGATGGTTGGATCCAGTTGGAGGTGGCGGAAATTTCGGAGGATTATGGGTTGTATGTGACTGCTGATAGGGTGGAGGGCAAGGACTAGGGGGACTGTCTCTGTTACGACTAGGGGGAGGGGGAGTAAGGGCAGAGCTGTGGGGTATTGAGGAGACACGAGTGAGGGCCTTATCTATGATGGGAGAGGGGAACCCCTGTTCCCAAAAGAATGAGGACATCTCGGATGTTCTAGTGTGGAACGCCTCATTTTGGGCACAGATGCGGTGTAGACGGAGGAATTGGGAGTAAGGGATAGAGTCTTTGCAGGAAGCAGGGTGGGAAGTGTAGTCGAGATAGTTGTGGAAGTCAGTGGGTTTGTAATAGATGTCAGTCAATAGTCTATTTCTTGTGACGGAGACTGCGAGATCAAGAAAGGGGAGGGAGGTGTTATAGATGGTCCAAATAAATTTGAGTGCAGGATGAAAATTGGTGGTGAAGTTGATTAGTTCATTATCAAACTCATTGTATTTGCTCTGTCAACGTCACTCTCCATATTTTCTTTTCTGTATCAGTACTACTGGCAAGTCTCTCTTTTTCCTCAATCATATTCCTTGCATTCATAGCTGACATAATTCTTAATTGCATCTATTCCATTTCCCACACTTTTGCTTTCAACCATCCTGCTCCCATTCAGAACAAGGATGGGGTTGTTCTGAAGAAGGGTCCCGACACGAAACGTCATCTACCCATTTTCTCCAGAGATGCTGCCTGGCCAGCTGAGATACTGCAGCACTGTGTGTCTTAGGAAGGGGTTGTGCTCAATATCCACCCTATCAGCTTCCACATCTTCTGGAGTGACTACAGGACCCATTAGAGTCTCCATCTATCATAAATGCCCGAGATCTGTGTGCGTTACAATCATGGCTAAAGATTTAAGAAATTAACCTTTATATTAAAACTGAAATCAACCTGCACAATTTCTAACACCTCCAACTTACTGCCACCACCAGATATCATCCCCCTCCCCCTCGCTATCCACTAGCCTTTAAACAGACATAGCCACCATTTTTGTTATTCACTCTCTTGGTCTCCACCCTTTTATTTTAATTTAATTCCCTTTATCCCCCCCCCCCCTTTTCTCTCGAACATAAAACAGAAGAGCTGATAAATTGCAACTGTGCCACAACACTTGGCTAGAGAAATGTGTAGTTCTACACTACACATCTTTGCACACACTGCAAATCTTAAATCTTTTAAAACTGTCACAACAACACAGTTGTGCTGTCTGGTTCCATATCCTTTGCCACGCCCAATGGACTCAGCCGTTTCTTAATAGCATGTGGAGCTGGCTTCTGTGAAGTGAAGAAATGCTTGAGTGACTCAGCGGGACAGGTATCATCTCTGCAGAGGTGACAGTTTGCGTAGAGACCCTTGAAGGGGAGCCAGTTTATGCATTCCTGGTCAAACATGCTTCAGCCTGGTCTTTAGATGTTGGACCTCACCATTGTTGAGGTGGCACACAACATGATGCAGGGCAGTCCATGTGAAAGAGAGGACTATTTCTTCATAAAGACTGTGTGACAATCACTTCTACCAATGCTTTCACAACCTTCATAACGGGTCCAGAGCAATCACCTTCACCTTGGCCCTTCACTCATCCCTTGGTCAAGGACATCTAGGTCAGACTCCTATTCATTGATTATAGCTCTGGATTCAACATCGTATAATCCCAACAAAACTTGTCTCCAAATTCCTAGACTAAGAGTCAGCACCCCCCTCTACAACTGGATCCTCGAGTTCCTGACTCAGGCACCAATCTATAAGCATAGGCGACAAAACGTCCTCCATGATAATTCTTAATACTGGTGCACTTCAGATACAATACACTCCCTATACAGTCACGATCATGTGGCCAAATTCTGTTAAGTTCTACACTGCACATCTTTGTAGACACTGCAAATCTTAAAATTTTTTAAACTGTTACAACACAGTTCCCACTCCATTTACAACATTGCAGATGAGACCACTGTAGCGGGCCGGATTTCGACCAATGATGAGACAGAGTACAGGAAGGAGAATGAGTGCGCAGTATCATGGTGTCAAGACAACTACCTTTCTCTCTCAATGTCAGCAAAATGAAGGAGCTAGTCATTGACTTCAGTAAACAGGGTGGTGGACATGCCCCAGTCAGCTGAAGTGAAGATGGTCGACAGTTTCAAGATCCTGAGCACAAATAACATCAATAATTTGTCCTGGACCAACCGCATTGAAGCTATGGCCACGGAATCACACCAACAACTCTACTTCTTCAGAAGACTAAGCAAGTTCAGCATGTTTCTGACTCTTACCAACCTCTGCACCATAGAAAGCATCCTATCACAGCCTGGTTGGGCATCAGCTCTGTCCAAGATTGCAAGAATTTGAAGTGAATTTGTGGATTTAACCCAGTCCATCACACAAACGAACACACCCCCACCCTTCTGCTTGACTTCATCAATACCTCACGCTGCCTCGGGAAAGCAGCCAACATAACTACGGATAATTTTCACCCCATTTATTCCCTCTTCTCTCCTTTCCCATTGGGCAGAAGATACAAAAGCTTCAAAGCACGTCCCACCAACATGCAGGAACAGTTTCTTCCCCACTGCTGTGAGAACTACTGAACAGGCCTCTTATAATCCAAGGTATAGTCCTGATCTTCCAGTTTGCCTATTGCGAACTTCACATTTTTTTATCTGCACTTTCTCTAGCATGCAATCAAAGATTCTCACTTTATCTCGTACACATGAACATAATAAACCAACAGAAATACCAGTATCAGGATGCATCACAGATTGGTTTTGCAAATCCTCTGCCCAAGACAGCCAGAAATTGCCGAGGGTTGTGGGTGCAGCCTAGTCCATCGTGCAAACTAGCCTTCTGCCCCACCCAAAGTCGACTCCATCTACACTTCACAATGTCTCAGTAAATATAATCAAGGACGACTGACACTCTGGACATTTCTCTTCTCCCCACTTCCGTCAGGGAGAAGACACAAAAGCTAGAAAGCCCATAACACCAAATTCAGAAACAACCTTCCCCGCTGCTGTCAGACTGCTCAACGCACCTCTCATAAATTAAGGATGTAGCCCCAATCTTCCAATCTACCCAGTTGCAGCCCTTAGATTTTTTCTTTAATCTGCACTTTCTCTGGAGCTGTAACATTATAACACTACAGCACTACATTCTGCACTCTGGTTATTATTCTCTTTGCACTATCTTTGGTACTTGTGATTAGCTCGATTGTATTCGTATATGGTATGGTTTGACTGAATAGCACACACAAAACAACGTTTTTCATTGTTTCACGATACACATGAAAATAATAAATCAATACCAGTAGGTACATTTGCCAGAAGTAGAATGGCGAGGGCATGCAACTTTATGCCCCATGTTGGCTTACTAAAGAATGACTACGATTGTTTCATCCTTCAGGACCAGCCAACTTTGTCTCTGGTGGAGCTACCAAGACACACTTTTCAATGGACAGTGAGGTTTTGATAATTATTACAAAAAATACATATAGAAACAGCACCATTCTCCGACAATCTATTATAAGCATTGAAACCTTCATTGCAGAACTAACAATATAAAAGCTTCCAAACACTGCGGGCTCCTCCCTGGATGTAATTCAGGGCAGGTTTTCTCAGGGCAGAGGTGCTCCTTTGTTATATAGTCATATCCCATGAGTACTACTCAGACTGCCAAAAGTAAAACATTTTTTTGACCCTTTACACGCATTAGTGAGAACAGTCTTTTAATGACATTTCCTTTGGGATATATTCAAAACAAGATGAAAAGTTGTTAACACCTGCAAAAAATATCTTATCTTATACTTACCTTCAAATGTCATTAGAAACGGGAATAGTGCCGGAGGATTGGCGTACTGCGCATGTTGTTCCATTGTTTAAAAAGGGGTCTAAGAGTAACCCTAGCAATTATAGACCTGTTAGTTTGACATCAGTGGTGGGCAAATTAATGGAAAGAATACTTAGAGATAATATATATAAGCATCTGGATAAACAGGGTCTGATTAGGAACAGTCAACATGGATTTGTGCCTGGAAGGTCATGTTTAACTAATCTTCTTGAATTTTTTGAAGATGTTACTCGGGAAATTGATGAGGGTAAAGCAGTGGATGTTGTGTATATGGACTTCAGTAAGGCCTTTGACAAGGTTCCTCATGGAAGGTTGGTTAAGAAGGTTCAATGGTTGGGTATTAATGGTGGAGTAGCAAGATGGATTCAACAGTGGCTGAATGGGAGATGCCAGAGAGTAATGGTGGATGGTTGTTTGTCAGGTTGGAGGCCAGTGACGAGTGGGGTGCCACAGGGATCTGTGTTGGGTCCACTGTTGTTTGTCATGTACATCAATGATCTGGACGATGGTGTGGTAAATTGGATTAGTAAGTATGCAGATGATACTAAGATAGGTGGGGTTGCGGGTAATGAAGTAGAGTTTCAAAGTCTACAGAGAGATTTATGCCAGTTGGAAGAGTGGGCTGAAAGATGGCAGATGGAGTTTAATGCTGATAAGTGTGAGGTGCTACATCTTGGCAGGACAAATCAAAATAGGACGTACATGGTAAATGGTAGGGAATTGAAGAATGTAGGTGAACAGAGGGATCTGGGAATAACTATGCACAGTTCCCTGAAAGTGGAATCTCATGTAGATAGGGTGGTAAAGAAAGCTTTTGGTGTGCTGGACTTTATAAATCAGAGCATTGAGTATAGAAGTTGGGATGTAATGTTAAAATTGTACAAGGCATTGGTGAGGCCAATTCTGGAGTATGGTGTACAATTTTGGTCGCCTAATTATAGGAAGGATGTCAACAAAATAGAGAGAGTACAGAGGAGATTTACTAGAATGTTGCCTGGGTTTCAGCAACTAAGTTACAGAGAAAGGTTGAACAAGTTAGGGCTTTATTCTTTGGAGCGCAGAAGGTTAAGGGGGGACTTGATAGAGGTTTTTAAAATGATGAGAGGGATAGACAGAGTTGACGTGGAAAAGCTTTTCCCACTGAGAGTAGGGAAGATTCAAACAAGGGGACATGACTTGAGAATTAAGGGACTGAAGTTTAGGGGTAACATGAGGGGGAACTTCTTTACTCAGAGAGTGGTAGCTGTGTGGAATGAGCTTCCAGTGAAGGTGGTGGAGGCAGGTTCGTTTTTATCATTTAAAAATAAATTGGATAGTTATATGGATGGGAAAGGAATGGAGGGTTATGGTCTGAGCGCAGGTATATGGGACTAGGGGAGATTATGTGTTCGGCACGGACTAGAAGGGTCGAGATGGCCTGTTTCCGTGCTGTAATTGTTATATGGTTATATGGTTATATGGTTAGAATGAAATTGGTATCGTCAAAAATATAAAAAGGTAAAAAAAAAACTTGCATGGGAAACACTGAATTAATATTAACATTTCCTTTCCCTCGCATATCATCTTGCTCACTCATTTCACTACCTTAGGATACCTTACCTTAACCGATTCAAGAATGGTCCAACAAAAATGTCTGAGGAACCAAAAAATGGTAAATGCTCAAACCAATTTTCAAAAGATAGTTAGTCTTTGATAGACAATGCATACGATGATCATTCCTGAACAAGATTAGATTTTTGTGCCAACAGGAAAGGAAATTCTGCAGAGATGTATCACAGCCCACCGTGGTCAAATCGATTAGCTTTAAGGCATTCACAACACTCAAATAAGCAAAACTAACACGCCCTGCTGGAATCCAAATCTGATGACATGACAGGCCATTCCAACACTTACAGTGGATGAATATGCTTATTAGGATATACTTGGGCGTTGGGCTTATTCCAAGAAATTAATCAACAAACCAAAACAAATAGATGCAAGCAGGTGGACAGTGAAGCCTGCACTTCTCTGATTTCTAACTAAGTGTATTAAACTCGCTTTCATTATCTTCTATGTCCAATGGCTTGGCGCCAGACAGCTGAACTGTTATGCAATCAACAGTGGAAGTTTTCTTTCACATGTTTCTGAACGAAAACAAGAGCACATCAAAGGTCATTGGGTTTAATGAAGTAAACTAACAAATTACACCAGATCATTCATATGTATGCATTAGAGTCATGTAGATTGTCCGGGAATTGAAGTATGTAAAAGTCATTTTTTTCCCCCCCATTCTATAATCGCCTTCAACCACAGCCATAGTAAAAGCTTGCCAAAATCACCTGGGATAGTATTCAATAATTTACTTTCCCTTCCTCTGCAATGATGGCGAATCTTGCTTGTGTATGATTCTGTGGGTGATCATGAGTTAGATACGAGCCATGACCAGCAGTGTCAGTATTTATGAAGGGGAAATTGAAGAAGGGAATAGATTATAGTCTCAGTTTTCCAAAAAAAATCAACGTCATTGTTCCAATATTTTTGTCTGCGCTTTCTATGCTAAAGAGGAAGTGATTATTTTAGAAGAAGGTAATTTTGGTGAGTAACTCAAATACAATTCTTAGTTGCAAATCTATGACGAGCCTTTCTGTGCAATTTCTGGCCTTTCACTACAGGCAGCTGCATTGGTTCCATGTACTGCCGCAGTGAACTGGTTGGTTTGAGCCGAGATACAAAAACCTGTCAAGAAATTATTTTAGTAACGATAATGTTAATGTGATGCCAATATTAAACCAAACAATTTATGTCTATTATGAAATCTCTCAATTCCTTCAGGATAATTTCAAGTAAAATATGCCTTGGTTGAGGATTTTGACAATCTATGTGCAAATTCACTTAAATTTGTTATAATCTGGATTAGTGCAAACAAAAAATAGAACAATTCCAGAAACAGAACAAATAATATATATACTCCTGTAGCACAAATGAACAAGGACAATTTCTATTTCTTGGATTAAGATAAATCTCAGACCCTTCTAGGACTTGTTTCCGATGGCTCTCCAGTGACACCTGCTGGGAAGTACATTTGCGTGCTTATACTGGGTTTTAAAGGGTAATTATGGGCTTGACTGTGATGTCCCCCAATTGCTCAAAGCCTCGTATGAACACAATTGAAAATAAAATTAAACAATGATTTGAGTAAACTGCAAAGGGCCAGCAAACATATGTAAATCAGAAAAAGCAAACCTGCAACAGAAAAAGAAGAAAATGGAAAATAGCTTGTTTTTAGCAAATTTGGCTCCATGTTATAAATTAGGCCTTCGTTCAGAGTATTTATCCTCCCTCAATCTTCTTTACTTTAGACTTTGGAGATTCAGCGCGGAAGCGGACACTTTGGCCCACCGGGTACGCGTCGACCAGCGATCACCGTGTACACTAGCACTAGCCTACACACTAGGGACAATCTACAATTTTATCAAAACCTACAAACCTGTAGGAAGGAACTGCAGATGCTAGTTTACACCAAAGATAGACACAAAAAGCCGGAATAACTCAGTGAGACAGGCATCATCTCTGGATTGAAGGAATGGATGACATTTCGGGTCGAGACCCTTCTTCAGGCTGAAGAAAACATCACCCATTCCTTCTATCCAGAGATTCTGCCTGTCCCGCTGAGTTACTCCAGCATTTTGTAACCTACAAACCTGTACGTCTTTGGAGCGTGGGTGGAAATCGGAGCATCTGGAGAAAACCCACGCACGCATTCACAGGGACAAACGGCGTAGTCAGGATTGAACCCAGATCTCTGTCGCGGTATGGCAGCAACTCTACCGCTGCGCCACTGCACTTTTAGTGTCATTTAGCAATCCAAAATTTCTCTTTTTTAAAAAAAAAAGTTTAGCTTAGCGATTTCCTTTTGGAAAAGGAAAATTTTCAGAACAAAATTCAACTCTTTAATTGAGTTTTACTGATTTATAATTTGATACTTTCTGTATTATTTATCAAAATGATTTACAAAAAAATTGATTTCATTCAACCGTTTTTTTAATGCTTATTAGGTATTATTCAGTTTTGTAAATGAATATCATTTTTTAAAATATTTTAAAAAGGGCATGGTTGTCTTTCAAAACAGTATCATGCTCCATTCTTCAGTATTTTCTGATATCAGTGAGGTTTTTTCTGCTCTTACTACTTACTAATTGAACAGAGTGTGTGATGCTATTTATATTAAGATTTTACTGATCAGTTACCCGTTTTATATCCTTTTAAGTGTAGAGGCTAGGCAAATCGAGGCCTGGCTTAAATTTTTTAATGATTTTAACATCAGTGCAGAGGTGTTGAATCGATGTTCATTCACAATGCAGCAAGTGACTCAATTTCCACCTCTTCAGTGGAGAGAGGCAAGTCATCTAGGACGATGCAGAGGAATGACAAAGATGCTTCATAATTAATGCGCAATGCACTACAGCTGGAATGTAGCTTAATCTGCCAAATAAAAGCAACTGAGCACCTTCCTCAAAAGTAAATCAATGCCAGGTTACCTCTATCAATGTTATACAAAGACATCCAAGCACTCGGTCATTATAATGAAAAAAAAAAGCCATTATATCACAAACAGAAATTGGATGCTTGTGTGTATGAATCTGACAAAGTAGCATTATATAGTCTGTTATTGTTAAGAGACAAATGGACAATTTCACCTACCCTCCTTCTGGACTCTTCGATGGCCGACAACAATGCATTATCACGTTCATTCTTCAGAAAACCCTACAAGGTACAGAGAAACACAATGTTATCACACCACTTATGATTCTATCCCACCAGGTTTTACCGCAGCATAAACTTATTGCGCATTATTGTACCATCAGCATAATTAGAAAAGCTGGAAAACATGGCGAGATAAAATTTAGAAAAAATAATCAACTTGCTGAAAGCATTTTCCTACAGATATTTTAAAAGGTTTGTAATTTGCACCATCCAACATTATTTACTGTTAAACACCATTACAGCCGTATGGCACATCCGCCAACCAGGGACAAAAAGACAATGCAGAATTATCTTTGTCTATGCATTTAACCAATGACTCTGAATGCATTCATTTATAATTGTGAATTTACTCCAACTCAACAGTGTATTTCTCGTATTCCTACCTATGTGGCACAAACCCCAACAGCTGTAGTTCTGATCTAATCAAAAATAACTATTTAGTAATATATATATAAATATAAAAATAATAATAGAATAATATGTGAAATGGCTGCTTCCCACTTTTCTTTTCCTGCACGCATCTCCATTACTCCCCAAGCTCTATGGGAAGATCACTGAAAGTGACAATTAGAAAAGAATCGCTAGTTAGTTTATCAGCTTCATTTTCATTTCCCACCTGTGAGCTGCAAACCTGTCATCATTTGGCCCCATACACTATGCCGAGTGCACTCAATGGTGCAGCGATCATTCAGGTGACCCCACCCCATCTCAACAGTCTCATGGACAATTGACTCTGGCCTTGACGTTTGCAACTGCAAGCATTAGATTGCAACGTTCTAAGTCTTAATGTGGTGCAGGAAGCAGTGATTTTAAAATGTTTTGCCATTTTGAACATTTGTAAGCATAATTTTAAAATGTGAGCTAATTCCCATCTGTAATCAATCTACGCAACACCTTTCTGAATAAAAATGGAATACGATAACTATAAAAAATGTGTTGGGGTTAATGGCTGGGAGTGAAATGTTCCAGACATTTGTCCACTCGAGTTCTTCATATACAATAATGGATTTTCTTAATCATCTTCCGAATATACTAGAAGCAAAATGTAGAAATGGCTTCAGACAGCAAATAGGCTCCATATGACGCAGTTATTCGACACACCCATTCTTCAGAGACAAACCTTTTGAAACAATGGATAATTAGAACATCTTTGAATGGACGCTTCCTCAAGGAGAAGAGGATGGTGACAAGGGTATTAAGAAATCACAGTTTAATTCCACTGAGCAAGATAAAAGTTGTTAATTGCAAGCTTTAATGAGCGTTTTGCAGACTAATATAATGGTAGCACGTAGAAATCCACATTTATATCCAGCTAAACACAAAGCGACATTGAATTCAATTTCATTGTTTCTTGCTGGCATTTAATTAAATGGCATTTAAGTGATTGCATGTTTGAACATAATTACAGAAAAGTATAAAATATTTTGCACGATTTGTCATTTACACCATATAAAATCAGTTTCATCTTTCAACGTCGCTACAATTTGATAATCAGAGTAAAATTATGCATTTAAAAAAGGAACTTGACCAAATATTTAATCGAAAGACAGAACTCGCACGGTTAGAGACAGTTAAAGGCCATTGTTTTCCTGGTCAGGTTTGTTAATAATCCAAACTAGAAGAAAATAGGAAACAAAAGACTAATATAAAGAGGTCAAAGACAGCATTGGCAGCCCGAGTCAAGAATACAATTTAGTGATTGTGTAACAATCAAGGGGAGATATTAAAAGAAAAGAAATATGGGGATGTACAGAGGGTTAAGAATTATCAGTTGAAGTAAATGAGAAAGTAAGAATAAGCCACTGGTCCAGTATCTGTACAGCTGCCATTTCCACAGTTATCATAAAACCTGGACAAAGAATCAAATTAAATTATTTACTATATTCAGCAAAATGAATTCCTCCTATACTCAAACTACTAAAAAATTACATATTTCAAATGACTAAAATACAGAAATCCTTTATACTTACTGCACAGCACTCTTCTTGAAAAAGAACAATCGAAAATGGCAACTGATTAGTAGACCGACATGACACGAAGCTTTCAGCTATTAGGCGCAGCATGACCCCACCCTAAATATATTATATGTTAGGTCTTACGTGGCCACGACACGATTAAATTAATTTAAAAATGCATTTCCTTACCTGGAGAAAAAGCCTATTATTGTAAAGCAAGATAACTGGTATGGGTTCAACAGACGTACCTGATGGAATTTGCTCTGTCAAATATGTGCCAGTACTTTAGTTAATAAAACAAATGATGCATTTCAAGGCCATTCTAGGGTTCAAGATGCTCCTGATCAGTCTCTGGTGCAGCCTAATGCCCATCCTGTTGCTGTCTGTAGCCCTTTGTACAGCAAAAATGCATTAAGATACCTAGAACTGTTGATACAGTCAACAGTCCGGGAGCAAAATTAACCAGCAGCTGGGTGTCTAGGGAGCTAGCAATCAGCTGAGTCGATTTCACAAATGCATGCATTGCAATTCACCCTTTCCACAGCACTGCAAAACGTGAATTCCTAAACCTCAGCAGTCCAAAGCTGGTTGCTCTGATCAATGCTACGATTTTAGGGTTACACTGGGATTTTTTATTGTTAAAGGACTGTACCATGTCAATCTGAAAGGGGGGAGGGCAGGAAAGACAGAAGGGTGGGGAAATCGAGAGGGGGGGGGGGGGGGGGGGGGTGACAGCCAGGAAAGATGATTCAACCTTTTCTCTCCTGCCTTGGCCTACCGCAATTTATGATAATGGGAATATTTGATGACTTCCGACATCCTGCCTTGAAATCAGGCTAATAATCCTTTTAGCTGTCATGTTTTGTTAATGAGGTAAATGCGGCTGCAGAATGAAGCAACGGTGGGAGATGCACAGTTTAATCACAGATGTGAAGCTATTTTCTTAAACTAGCAGCTTTCACTGCCATATGTCATGAAGCATGGAGAAGAGGTGTAACGCTTTCTATCTACCTTCACCCAGCGGCAAAACTGGTCAGCATCCGCCATTTATGCAGACACCAATATTACTGTATGCCTTTGTTAACTGCTGGCCAACTGCAGATGCGAAATACAGCAGCATTAATAGTCACTATCTATTTGAACACAACATGGAACATGCTACATTGCCATTATGATTCACTTAAGCTTTCCTGCTGCAGTGTGCATTTACTTCATCTGAAAAATCAGTGCTTTTTACAGCGTTAAAGTAACTTTGCATTCACACTAAAATAACATTTTTGTGACACTCCAGAAATTGCCAAAATTCAGTCTGCGGTATCATAAAACACTGGATGTCCTTGCATTATTACATATTATACAGTATGTGTATTATATGTTATAATGTGCAGTAAAAGCAATCTAGAATAGTTACTGACATGGAAATAAATGAATTGCTATATAGTTAAAACAAGGACACTACTTGTGCTATTTTCAAAATGGAATCCAGTGATGACAAAACTTAAAGATTTTAAATCAAAGGTTATAGTCTCCACAAATTCCCTCCAGCTTGCCATCTTTAGTATTTAACAAATATATATTTAGATATTAGTGCTAGCAAAAAGAAGAAGAATCCTTTAGAGTTCAGACTAGGAGTTATGTTTGGATGAACAGTTGCAACGAGACGTAGTGAGAGCTGGTGTCAATCTGACCATTTAATTTGATACAACCAAGCAATTGCATCTCATCAAATTGCAAAATGCCACAGAAACTTCGAGAAACAGCAGCGCTCATTCAGTTCAGCTGAGTGGATTTTTTAAAAAACAACCAGTGAATGCATCCAGACGATAATGAGAATCCATTTCGTCAGAGCTAACATTTTAAAGGTAATATTTCATTTATTTTAATTTTTTAACTTTGTGATGAGTGAATTCATGCTCTTTCAATTTAAAGTAATTGGAGGAATTTTTAAATATCATATTGACAAATTGGTTGATCAATAGAAATCCATGTTATTCAGAGAAGCTGGAATATCTGAAATTGTCCAAAAGATATGTGCAGAGATTTGCATTTCTGACCAATTCACGCAACACAATGGTAAAAATAATGCAGATATATCTAATTCTTTTTCACTCTGTGCAATTGCTCTGCAGCAATGCAAGCAGATTCTCAACCATTAAACCTACATCTCAACGAGAATGATAGGTTTATTTTCTGTAGACAGGCTCGGCAAATCTTCCAAAAGCACAATAGGGTTTTTTATACGGAGCATAAGACAATGATTTAATTCCAGATTCAGGTGACATCAATAAACAACACTTACTGCTCTCATAGTTTATAGTGAAATCAGATGCCATATTTAAAACAGGCTGTATAATTGCTATTTTATATTGATAACTATGAATGGGTATAGACAATAGCATGACTCCATTTCTTCAAAGCTAACATTTTCAATTGTTTTATGCCATATGTACTGAAACAATTAAATTCTTACTTACAGCAGCACAACAGGTTTGTGAACACAGCATTCAATAGATAATTTCATAAACAAACAAAAGAAAGTTATATCAAAAGAAATAAAACAATATTGTGGAAATAGCAAAACAATGCCTAAATTCCCTTGTGCAACCAAGGTAGTTTGTATTTTGGAATTTAGTTGGGAGCTTGTAGTGTTCAATAGCTTGATGGTCATTCGGAAGCTGTTCCTGAAACTGGATGTTACTGTTTTCAGACTCCATTTTAAAAGGTAAAAATCACATTTATGAAATTATTGAATGAACTGATGAGTGAATTCCATGCTTTTTCAAATAAAAATAATTGGGGTTTTTTTTTTTTACAAACTAACATGCTGATATTTGTGGAGTTTGGAAAGTTAGATCGGTAAATGGAAGGAGCTGCCAGAAAAAGTAGTTGAGCCAGGGGCAATAACAACCTTTAAAAGACGTTTGGACAGGTACATGGATAAGAAATGTTAGAAGGATATTGGCCAAAGCAGGTGGACCACTTTAGATCAACATGGATGAATTTCTGTGCAGGATGACCCTAACAATGCAAAATTCCAGATATCTATAATCAACAAACGATATTAGATATTAGTGAGAATTTTTCAAATCTTTAGTATTTTCCATTGCTACAATTGTTATTACACTTAACAGGTAAATAAACACATGTCTTAGAGCCTAATCCTGCAGAATCAATGCAGATTATTTATTTCAAAGGTAAAATTTGACGATTCCTTATAATTTGCAAAGATGGGGCAGTATAACCAGCTGCCACCAAATATATGTACATTTTGTTTTGGAACTCAAATTGTGATTAAGTTCAAAATAATTTTAAACACTTTCTATTCTTTAATTTTACATAGGCCCAATCTTAAAGTTAAATATCATTTTTATAATAGACACAAGGCCTGGAAAACCTAATATTTATAGGGATTGTAGTGGAGAGGGAGAGAGGATTTCATTATCGTGCTGCCTTTTAATTTGTTAAAAGTGGCTTGTATCCTGTAAAGATTAGTAAATGAATGCTTTCCATTCAAGCCAGTTAAGTTATAAATGACCAGAAAGCAGCTCGTGTCCTTTGTATTCCTTCAGGAAATGATGCTGTGCAAGATATGGCACTAATGAAAGCTTCTCTACAGTTCTCTAGCAACACAATGGGGAATAGTAGAGGCAGCTTTGCTTGCTTTGAAGAAGGGTCTCGACCCGAAACGTCACCCATTCCTTCTCTCCAGAGATGCTGCTTGTCCCACTTTTTGTGTCTATCTTGCTTGTTCCTGCCCAGTTCAGTGAATGCTGTCATTGGGCATCCCAAAAAATAATTATGCTTCCCCCTGAATGAAAATCGCTCGCTTGAGTATAACAAAGCAAATCCTTACAAATGTCAATAAAACATCGATCAAGGTATTCAGGCAGCTGAAGGAGGAGGTGGTAACAGAGTCACATTCCATTGCAGATTATTGCAGGTGGATCTCACTGGGCCTAGTCTGCTTTGTAAACTCAGCTGTTTAGACAAGTTTTTGGCATGTGTAGAAATGAACTGCAGATGCTGGATTATACCGAAGAGAGACAAAGTGCTGGAGTAACTCAGCGACTCAGGCAGCATCTCCGGAGAAAAAGGATGGATGGCGTTTCAGGTTGGGACCCTTCTTCAATCTGGTTTGTACTAAGAAGAAGTGTGAGGAATAACTAACACACCAAACTTCATATTCCTAGTGTACAAAGCTTGCACAAAGCCAGAGAGATGCAAAAGAGAATGTTAAAAAATGAATTCATAAAGTGAGAGAGAGACACACACACACATACACACACACACAAAATCCCGTGTTGTAAACTTGTCTAGTAGAAGGTTAGAGAGCAGGAATTCGAAGTGACCTAACCAATTGGACTCAAAATTGGCAGAGGAAGGAATCAAAAGGTAGTTGTGGGTGGTTGTTTTTCTGATTGGAGGCATGTGACCAGTTGAGTGCCACGGTGGTCGGTGCTGGATTCACTGATGTTTGTTATCTATGTTAATGATTTGGATGACAATGAGGTTAACATTATTAGTAAATTTACAGATGACACCAAAATTGATGGTATAATGTACAATGAGGATGGATATCTAATTTTACAACAGGATCGAGATCAATCAGTAGGGCAGCACAGTGGCGCAGGGGTAGAGCTGCTGCCTCAAAGCGTCAGAGACCCAGATTCGATCATGGCTATGTGACGCGTTGGTTTCTCCAGTTTCCTCTCACATTCCACGGGTTAATTGGCTTCTGTAAATTGCCCCTTAGTGTGTAGGATGGGATAAGATAGAACTAGTGTACGGATGATCAACACAAGGTGGGCCGAATGGCCTGTTTCCACGCTGTATCTCTAAACAAAAAATTGGGAAGATGGGCCAAGGAATGGGAAATGGAATTTAACTCTGACAAGTCTGAGTTGGTGCACATTGGAATGTCAAACCAGGAGAGTACTGATTACAGTAAATGGTAAAGCCCTGCAGAGTGTTACAAACAGGGAGATCTGGAAGTACAAGTGAATGGTTCGCTGAAAATGGTGAGTCAGGTGGACAATGTGGTGGAGGGACTTTGGCACCCCTGCCTTCATTGGAAATGATATTGATTGCAAAGGTTGACACATCATGAGTAGACACAAAATGCTGGAGTAACTCAGCGGGTCAGGCAGCATGATGCAGTAGTGCAAGTCATTAGTGAGATCACACATGGAGTACTGTGTATAGTTCTGGCTGCCCTGTGATAGGAAGGATGCCACTGGGTTGGAAAGGGTGCAAGAAAGGATCATCAGTATGTTAACCATATAACAACCATATAACAATTACAGCACGGAAACAGGCCATCTCGGCCCTACAAGTCCGTGCCGAACAACTTTTTCCCCTTAGTCCCACCTGCCTGCACTCATACCATAACCCTCCATTCCCTTCTCATCCATATGCCTATCCAATTTATTTTTAAATGATACCAACGAACCTGCCGCCACCACTTCCACTGGAAGCTCATTCCACACCGCTACCACTCTCTGAGTAAACAAGTTCCCCCTCATGTTACCCCTAAACTTCTGTCCCTTAATTCTGAAGTCATGTCCTCTTGTTTGAATCTTCCCTATTCTCAAAGGGAAAAGCTTGTCCACATCAACTCTGTCTATCCCTCTCATCATTTTAAAGACCTCTATCAAGTCCCCCCTTAACCTTCTGCGCTCCAGAGAATAAAGAAACAACTTATTCAACCTATCTCTGTAACTTAGTTGTTGAAACCCAGGCAACATTCTAGTAAATCTCCTCTGTACTCTCTCTATTTTGTTGACATCCTTCCTATAATTGGGCGACCAAAATTGTACACCATATTTCAGATTTGGTCTCACCAATGCCTTGTACAATTTTAACATTACATCCCAGCTTCTATACTCAATGCTCTGATTTATAAAGGCTAGCATACCAAATGTTTTCTTTACCACCCTATCTATATGAGATTCCACCTTCAAGGAACTATGCACGGTTATTCCCAGATCCCTCTGTTCAACTGTATTCTTCAATTCCCTACCATTTACCATGTACGTCCTATTTTGATTTGTCCTGCCAAGGTGTAGCACCTCACATTTATCAGCATTAAACTCCATCTGCCATCTTTCAGCCCATTCTTCCAAATGGCCTAAATCACTCTGTAGACTTTGGAAATCCTCTTCATTATCCACAATTATCTTGGTATCATCTGCATACTTACTAATCCAATTTACCACCCCTTCATCCAGATCATTGATGTACATGACAAACAACAAAGGACCCAACACAGATCCCTGAGGCACCCCACTAGTCACCTGCCTCCAACCCGACAAACAGCCATCCACCATTACCCTCTGGCTTCTCCCATTCAGCCACTGTTGAATCCATCTTGCTACTCCTGCATTTATACCCAACAGTTGAACCTTCTTAACCAACCTTCCATGAGGAACCTTGTCAAAGGCCTTACTAAAGTCCATATAGACAACATCCACTGCTTTACCCTCGTCAATTTCCCTAGTAACCTCTTCAAAAAATTCAAGAAGATTAGTCAAACATGACCTTCCAGGCACAAATCCATGTTGACTGTTCCTAATCAGACCCTGTTTATCCAGATGCTTATATAAATTATCTCTAAGTATCTTTTCCATTAATTTGCCCACCACTGAAGTCAAACTAACAGGTCTATAATTGCTAGGTTTACTCTTAGAACCCTTTTTAAACAATGGAACAACATGCGCAGTACGCCAATCCTCGGGGACTATTCCCGTTTCTAATGACATTTGAAATATTTCTGTCATAGCCCCGGCTATTTCTACACTAACTTCCCTCAATGTTCTAGGGAATATCCTGTCAGGACCTGGAGACTTATCCACTTTTATATTTTTCAAAAGTGTCAGTACTTCTTTTACTTTGAAACTCATAGTATCCATAGCTACTCTACTAGGTTCCCTTACCTCACATAATTCAATATCCTTCTCCTTGGTGAATACCGAAGAATAGAAATTGTTCAATATCTCCCCCATCTCTTTTGGCTCTGCAGATAGCTGTCCACTCTGTCTCTCCAATGGACCAATTTTATCCCTCGTTATCCTTTTGCTATTAATATAGCTGTAGAAACCCTTTGGATTTACTTTCACCTTACTTGCCAAAGCAACCTCATATCTTCTTTTAGCTTTTCTAATTTCTTTCTTAAGATTCTTTTTACATTCCTTATACTCCTCAAGCACCTCATTTACTTCATGCTGCCTATAATTATTGTAGATCTCCCTCTTTTTCCGAACAAGATGTCCAATTTCCCTTGAAAACCAGGGCTCTTTCCAATTTTTACTGTTTCCTTTCAACCGAACAGGAACATAAAGATTCTGTACTCTTAAAATTTCCCCTTTAAATGTCCTCCATTTCTCTTCTACATATTTCCCATAAAACAAAATGTCCCAGTTCACTCCTTTTAAATCATCTCGCATCTCATCAAAGTTAGCCTTTCTCCAATCAAAAATCTCAACCCTAGGTCCAGTTCTGACCTTCTCCATAATTATATTTAAATTTCTTTATTTATATAGCACATTTTTAGTCAACTTGCATTGACCCCAAAGTGCTTCACATAATTACATCCACACACACAGGCAAAGGTGGGTGAAGTGTCTTGCCCAAGGACACACACAGGCAAAGGTGGGTGAAGTGTCTTGCCCAAGGACACAACGACAGTATGCACTCCAAGCGGGATTCGAACCAGCTACCTTCCGGTTGCCAGCCGAACACTTAGCCCATTGTGCCATCTGTCGTCCATTGAAACTAATGGTATTGTGATCACTGGACCCGAAGTGCTCCCCAACACATACCTCCGCCACCTGTCCCGTCTCATTTCCTAACAGGTTAACTGTTCTTTGAGGCTTGATTCTCGGCATGGGTTAGGGTCAAAGTGAACGCTCAAAGTCTCCCCCTCCCCCCAGGGGAGAGGATTCTAAAACTAGAGGGCATAGGCTTAAGGTGAGAGAGGAGAGATTTAAGGGGCACCTCAGGGGCAACCTTTTTTTTTTAATGGGGGGGAGGGTTGTTCGTATCTGGCACGAGCTGCCGGAGAAAGATATAAATGCGGATACAATTATTACATTTCTGACATTTGGACAGAAAGATGGATTGAAGGGTTTAGAGGACTATGAACCAAATGGGACTAGCCCAGTATATCATCTTGGTCAGCATGAACAAGGTGGGCCAAAGGGCCTGTTTCCATGCTATTAAGCTCTGATTTCAAGTTGTTTTTCAGAAAATAATTGTCTCAACGACTGAAGAGGTCATGTAGTTTCATTGCCGAGTTCTAACCGAATGACATGTAACTGGAATACATCTATTTAAAAAAAAGATTTGGTTCAATTCTATTGTTTCGGGAGAAAAGAGCTTTAGAACATACAATCTCCTTGAAATTAAGAAACCTTGTTCAAATTAAGAATATATTCACTATATATTAAAACATAGATCACATCAGTTTTAATCTCTACTCCCATCCTCCATCTCAATGACACAGCAGCTTTTATTGTTATACTGCTGCTGAACGCGCTCACATTTGTACAAAGCCAGTCTGTCTGCACGTCTATGTCAGCAACTAATGAATCTGACCCAATAATGACTTTATGCTACCATTAAGCCATTAGTACGAATTTACCCCTCCCATTCTCTCAAACCCCCCCCCTGTTCTCTTCATACTTTGTGGGTTATATTATCCTTCCGGTTTTTTTTCCATCATCTGCCTCCGTCTCTATTAACAACATTTAGTCCCTTGTGATTTATTATAGGCTCGAAGGCAAGGTCGATGCAGCCACTGAGTGACCTGCTGATAGTGTCTTTTTCCAATTGTAAATCCCATGCAATTGTATCAAACTATGAAAGGCAGTTTATTTAAAAAACAGCGCAACGTCCTATTTGCAACCTCCACTGAAGTGGTAGCCTATGACAAATATCAGGAGATCATGCCAACTCGGTTCACCCCATTCACAACTTCATTTTTGTTTTGCAGTTATAAAGAGATTGTCCAAATTGTGGATAACTATAGAAGTTAGCTGTAGAAAAATGAAAAACTAATGTCTGAGTGTCACGCTCCTTCCTGTCTATTATTAGCTGCCGAATAGCCCAGACAAGGTCACTTCAATAACACGAGGCCCTTATATTTTCAAAGCAAAAGATGACTATTATTAGAAGCTTTCTCAAACTTCAAAAAAGAAACGAATACTTTAGAAGTATTTTTAGAAGCATAGCATGGGGATTGAATTCATAAAACCATCAAGGTTAAAAAACACGAAGAAGGCAGGCCTCCATATTAAATTCCCTCTCGCAGTCCTTCCCATCCCCACAAATGATGGTCAAACCCATGAAGAATACATTTTTAAAATGTACATTCCAACCCCAAATACCTGCATAACAATCTTCAACAGTTTTAGAAAAGGTATTAGTCATTATGCGGTGAACACTGAGGTCCAACTATGAACGAATAAGAAAGAATATTAAAGATCGAAGGAAATGGAAAATGCAATTGTGTCGTCAAGATCTAAAAAAAGAGGATAGAGAGATGGACAGGGGGCTAGAAACAGAGCAGGGAACAAAAGACAAACAAGGCAACGTTGAGAAATAACTCAATGGTGTAATTAAGAAATATTCAACAATTAGAATCACAGATACATTGACAAGAGGCAAAAATAAATATTTTATGCAATAGCCCCCTATAGCTACTTTGAATAAACTTGCACCAAAGGAATCAATCAACTAGAGAGTAAAAACAAGGAACTGCAGATGCTGGGTTATACCAAAGATAAGACACAAAGTGCTGGAGTAACCTAGTCGGTCAGGTAGCATCTCTGGAGAAAAAGAATGGGTGATGCTTCGGGTCAGGACCCTTCTTCAGTCTGAAGAAGGGTCCCGACCCAAAACGTCACCCATTCTTTTTCTCCAGAGATGTTGCCTGGCCCACTGAGTTACTCCAGTACTTCTTGTCTATCTTAGGGATCAACGAGAGACTTAGTCCCAGGCCTCTAACAATACCATTCTACATAAGATTGAAAGTTAATTGAAGTGGTCCCAAGGTGACTAGGCTCCTGAATCTCTCTCATTTTTAGGTGGTCTCTATTCAGTACCTTTATAAACCAAAAGGCACAAAACCAAGAAAATAGATCTATTATTGTTCTGTAGTCTTCCAATAAATAAATTCCACGGGCACAGTGGCGCAGCGGTAGAGTTGATGCCTGACAGTGCTAGACACCCGGATTTGATTCTGAGTATGGGTGCTGTCTGTGTGGAGTTTGTATGTTCTCCCCAGGACTGCGTGGGTTTTCTCTGGGTGCTCCAGTTTCCTCCAACACTACAAAGACGTACAGGTTTGCAGGTTAATTGGCTTCGGTAAAAATAATAAATTAACCATAGTGTGTAGAGGGATAGTGTCAGTATATGGGGTGATTGCTGGTTGGCGTGGACTCTGTGAGCTGAAGGGCATGTTTCCACACTGTATCTCTAAGATCTAATGGTCAGAAACCTACTATTAAGGCTGCCACTTAGTGAACACCCTTCAATCTTCTAGTTCATACTACATACTAATCTCCTACTTGGAGAATCCAAGAATACAGAATTTAATGGGGTGATTGAAATAGTTATTCTGCTAGAATAATTTTCTAGACACTTCCCTTTGACATGCAATCTTAAATTTGTTTCTCTCTCCCCAGATGCTAACTGACCTGCCGGAGTATTTCTATATTTTTCCGTTTTACCTTGAGATTTGTTGTAATTTTAATTTAATGTTTACTGGTTCTATGTCTACAATTGGTCAATATTTTTTCCCCTCGACTGATAAAGAACAAAAGCTGGTAGGTTGCTGCTGTTGCAAACATACTGCCCACTGAGAAGCATCAGAGGACAATGTCACCCAATAATTATTTTTCTTGGTATGTGCAGAACAGCCATAAAAATCCTTTCAAGATATTTTTTGGAAGGGAGGTAAAGAACATTGAGCTGAGAATATCCGTGCAATATTTTTCAAATATCCTTTAATTTGAATTATTTTTACATGATGGTGCGGATCAAGAATAATCAAACAATCGTCTTGATTAGCTCCTATTTTTGGCTGAGCTAAAATGTTCAGGTGGAATAGCAACACTGTTTATTAATTCTTCCTACTAACTATTTTCTGGGAATAATGTGGCCACGTAGGTAATAGTTGCCACAGTGTGGGTGGCACAGTTGTGATGCCGAGTCCACTTTGCAAACCAGATTTCAGCCCAGTCTAGAATGACTAAATAGCTGTTCTATCCTTTGATTCTGATGATTATATGTGAAATCAATTACTGCAGGCTGATTTATTGTCCAACGTAGGCCTTGTTCCAAAGTGTCAATCTCACTGAGAAGAAGGAATAAATGGTGTCAAAAATATGACCAAGTTGCAGAAGGTAAAATTATCTTAGATTTAAATAAGCTGAAATAGAAACGTATTATTTTGAAATGCAGACACTCTGTGCATTTTGATAAACATAATGAATATAATTTCTCTGACAAAAGACTTCATTGAAACCAGGCACAAAATGTATAATGTACAAAAAAAGCTGGTGGCACACTAATTAACAATAAACAAGAGAAGTGCACATTCAGTTTGCATATCCTTTAGAACCACAAAAGAAGATACAGATATTTGATCAGTCATATTAGAGGCGCAAATTCCAAATTGTAAATTATAAAGCAACACAGCTTGATTCTTCACTGGTATAATGTAAAATTTTAGGCCATACTAAATCACAGAAATTGAACAAAACTAAAAGAGCTGCTTTTCTACCCGAGCACAATTTGTCTTGCAGCATGGTTCAAAGCGACAATCAAATTCACTTCTGAGGACTGGCACAAATGTGGAAAGTCTAAAGTTCTGAAAAAGTTGTCAGATTTCCCAGATTAAATGCCTGCTTCCTCAGAATTCCAACCATTATGTTGAGAAATCTGGGATGCTGAACTACATTTGTTTAGACCTAAATTTAGAGACTTCAATGGGGTGGAATGACTGAAGGCTGAGAAGTTAGTTTACAATATTAAATGAAATTAATTCAAATTTATTTAACGTTTTAGATGTATTTAAGTTCTTTCTTATAAACATTTGAACAATTGTGCTTATTTTTTTAAACAATATGATGATTATTAAACTGATATCAAATGTTTTTCCATCATTATTTCAATGTCACAGATACTCAAAGACTTTTGATGGTGATAAGCTTCAAAAAGAAGGCAAGGCAAGTGAGATTTAGCTGACTGCCAAAGTAGTTCTAAGTACAGAGCTTGATGTTTTTGGTCGGAGAGTCCTGCATTCCCCAAGGCCTTGTTAATCAGTAGATGACTCTGATATCAAATAAGTCGCTGTTTTGATGGTTCAGGAAATTGAGGCTGATGTGGAACTGGAGTGTGGACACGGCACAGACAAGCCATAATCTTATTACATGGTGGGTCAGGCTTGAGGAGCTTGGTGGCACACGTCTTCTCCGATGTCTTATGTTGTTGTACGTGACTGGGGGAACAGAAGTGCCGTTTTGGCATCTTTTTTTTTCTTGCATCTCTTATATTCTGCACTTTTTCTGCTCCATCATGTAAAAACAAGTTGTTATCTTTACTATAGACAAATGTGAAGAGGCATTCTAGGAGCTTGTTATGAAATTGGAACAGGTTTTAAATTAGTATTGGTTTATTTTTGTTATGTGTACTGAGATACAATGAAAATACAGTAATGCTGACACTCTATCCAGTCACATCAAATCATACACTACAGAAGTACAATCAAGACGCACACGTACAACAGGTAGTGAAAAGAGAAAACATTGAGTGCAGGATTTAGTTTAACAATAAAGTATCATTAGAGTTACAGAGAAGAAATCCGTCAATTATAATTTACAGTTACAGAAGTCAGCGTTCAAAATTTGAGGCTGCGTTTTAGCATAGAGGGCTGATAGATTGCAGTATTTTGCATACTTTTTAGAAAATAGATGAAGCCAGTATTTATCCTGGCTGTTTTATGCCAAGATAACTGAAAATGATTAATTTCCTACAACAAATCATAAGCACTAAAGGACAAAGTCTGTTTCTAGGTAATCAAAATATAAAATGTTTGCAGAATTATAATTGAGTGCTTGAGCTACGTCTGCATACCACCCTGAATTCATATACCAACTGTCCAATTTACTGAACGGATGAGCTACTTGAAAAGAATAAGGATGCATTACAAAGCAATCACCCGCAAAAAAATGTGTGTGATTGGAGAGAAAAAGTAAGTTTCTAAAATGTGTATCTGTTTGAATCTCAATATTGCTAAAGACTCCTGCAAGACTGAAAGCATCAGATATTCAGATCAGACTCAAGTTAAATTGGTATTAGTACACCAAAACTAGCCTGAGCTCTTACTCACCCAATAAATGAATAATGATGGATGATCTATTTTTTCCAGTAATATTGAAAGCTAATGGGATTTTTCTTTGTTATGACATACGCTTCTAAAGCAGCCTTGATACTGTGGTATGGCAAGCAGCCAGGGTACATCTCCAGGTTTAAAAAAACATAAAGCAGAAATCTGATGAGAGAAATAATCTTTTCACGAATTGATACAGAATATCAGAAAGGATTTAACTATTTTCTGGTATAAGCCCAGCCGTGAACTTGTTAATGGAAATGTTATTGTACAATACCAGTTCCAAGACTAACAACTTGATAAGATTGCTGACTGCAAATGGACAACCACCCTTCATTCTTCCTTTAAAAGTGCAGATATTAACAATGCAACACATTAATAAATAAACAATCCAAAGATGCTCATAACACTACACTCAAGTTCCACACACATATATCAAACTAAATACTTTCGGAGTAGGAGGAACAGGAAGTTGACAAGAGACAGGGCAGCCTGCAGAGAGCCAAGCTATTTTGGATGAAAGGGCAAAAGATCTTTTCCCTTCAGACAATTAAAGGCCCTGGCCCAGGTATCCAAGCACCAGAATTCAGGCTCCCATTTCAGACCCATCATTCCCTTTGTTCCTAAAATGGACAACATCCTTTGAATTATATTACACTGATCACTTAACTATGGTTCCATGTACTACCAATTACTCCATTTGGCCATTAATGTCCTCTGCTGTTCTGGACAAAATTCAAAGTAATGGACAGATAGCGATCACCTCAGGGGAAAATACGAAAGGGAATAAGTCTATAGATTTGGTAGAAAAATTATAAGGCAAACAAAATTCTGAAAAGAGCACCAAACATCAAAACACCAAGTACTGAATTTGTATAAAACGTAGATAAAGACCTGTTCTATGCACAATGGTGTTCCATACAGGTAAACTATTTTCAAACCAAATAAAGGATACAACAACAACAACTCTCTCAAAGATCTTCAATTACAAACATGAAGTTTGAAATCTTGAAACACATTTATTTCCCATGGAGGCGGTTATGACAGAATTCTAAGGTTTCACACTCATAAAAGGTTAAAGAAAGTACTGTATGATAAACTAAATTTAATAAATAGGAAATCATGGAATATAAAGAATCACTAAAGAATGATATGGAAGTTAAACGATTATTAGAATAAGACCATCTCAAATCCCAGTGTTAATTCTCCTTGTTGATCATTATTCTTAATCCTCCTTTGTCTCAACTCCGTACTTCTTCCCTTCACAACTCCTTAAGAAAACATTAAAGTAACTTGTAAATACAAGTTGTCATAGGAACAATTCCTTGAAGATTGCCTGCAGCAGTCAATTTTGACAAGCTTATTAATCAACACTATTGACAAGATGTTTAACTGTGATACTGACATATGGCTACAACTATCTCTTATTAAAGGACCTCATTTCAGGGACAAGCATCTTAAGCCCGTCTCTGAACAGTCTCCGGTTTTCGGAGCTTTTCGGTTTCCGGAACTCCGGATAAAAGGTTGTGCACCTGTAGCAGTAGATCTTAGTCCCATCAAGGGAACAAACAATACCGCATAAGCAGGGGATTCACAAACAGCACTCTGTCGCTAGGATCCCAATACATCAAAGAAGCAGTCACAAATTCATTCCCTTCACAAATATCGGCTGGCTAAAGTTACACTGGTACTGGAAGAGTATTCATCATCCATGCCAAAAATTTAGAACATTAAATAATACAGCACAAGAACAGGCCCTTCGTCCCACTAAGTCTGTGCTGAACATGATGCCAAGACCAACTCAAATCTGCCTGCATGTAATCTACATTCCTCTATTCCTTGAATATCCATATGTATGTTCAGAAGTCTCTTAAATTCCACCATCCTATCTAATAATAATAATAATGGATGGGATTTATATAGCGCCTTTCTAATACTCAAGGCGCTTTACATCGCATTATTCATTCACTCCTCAGTCACACTCGGTGGTGGTAAGCTACTTCTGTAGCCACAGCTGCCCTGGGGCAGACTGACGGAAGCGTGGCTTGATTCGTTATCCTCTGTAACACAAAGACCTGTCCTGCACATTTCCTTTAAAATTTGACCCTATCATCTTAAAGCTATGCCCTCTAATATTCCTATAAAAGCCTGGGACAAGGTTCTGACTGTCCATCCTATCTATACCTATCATAAGTGTGAGTGTATGTATATATATATACATGAAAATTCTAATATACTGTCCTAACATGTACAGCGTGATTGGGCATTAAGATATTTTTTGTTAGACAAGTCATCTTTTTTCTTCACCTTATTCGGACTCTTTGAATCAAGGATGACATTTTTCTTTCACTCCATTTCTGCAGTGGAGCTGGCAGACTCGGCTACAGGTGCTAGAGGAGCCAGAAGACAGGCTGCTTCCATTCCTTATGCTGGACTCTTGATGAATGGGCAATAAATTCTCAATGGCAGCCTTCATGCACCTTTTGAGCTGCTGTGGGCCAGCAATTCCCACAAGTCTATAGGAATGTTACATGTTTATTTTCCAAGGAAGCTTTGAGAAAATCCTTTAACTGTTTCCGCTGTCCACTGGTAAACACCATGTATTTACAGAATCCGGTGTCAGGCATGAATGAGAGTGAGATGAACTGCCCACAGAGCACGCTAAGTGCAGAGAGAGCTTCAGTGCTGGAGATGGCAACCTGGGAGAAGATGTTGATTCATTTAATCTGCTAGTGGTTATGGAAGATTTCGCAAGGACCATCCTGGTGGTAGTGAGATCTACAGAACTTTGAGATGCCTTCTGTGGATAGTGCACACAGGAAGCCAGGGATTACTGCTTCCAACAAATCATGAGTTTTTTACCTGATCTTAAAATACTGTTTTCCTCAGAGATGTAAAGGATGTAAAGGTAGGTTTTATTGACGAAAAGTGGCATTACACGACAGAGGGCAGGAAGGTAAAGGACATTTGTTTTCAATTTTAAGTATAAGATCTGCTCTTTTGTATAGGTCATTGACAACTTGGGGTGCAGCGTCTAAATATGTACAGACAAATTATTGTTTATGCACTGCTGCTTGATGCTCAAGGTTGGGGTGGCTTCGTTCTGGTGTGGAGGCATTGCAAGTTAAATTGTTTCACATTGGTCTTTCAAATTAGCTGCACTCCACTGAAAATCCTGTTGAAGGTAAATCATTGCACGCTGGCAAAGATAGTTGAAAGCAACTGATGCAGCAATCATGCTGACTTGTTTTACACCAGTCTACTGAAATTGGGTATTTGTGGGAACCACTGGCTAGGGACACAGGATGCATGCTACCATGAAGCAGGCGCAAGATGGAGGTGAGTTTTTGTACACAGCCACATTTCAGAAGGATGCTCTACAATCATAGTGACTAAAGGAAAGAATCCTTGAAACAATATAAAAATCTGTCACTATAATCCCTCTAGAATGACAATTCACAGCACGAGTTCTCCTCGACAAGTCACAACCAGAGTTCTCCTCAGCAACCCTCCACCCCCCCCCCCCCCCCCCCCCCCCCCCGCCTCCCCTTCTGACCAGTGCCCAAAGAGCAGCTCCCCAAATCACAGTGTGGATTCTGTACATTTACAGACACTATGTATATGACCTTCAACGCCTATTAATTCAAAGAAAACACGAGGAGCAGCAATCACTGTGTATGACCTTCCCATAAAAGTAATAATTTTACAAAATCCAATAATACAAGCTGACTTTTAAAAAAATCACCAAATTTACAAAGGACAAGTTAGCAACTGAGATGCCCAGTAATCTGCAATGATATTTACATCATTGCATGGACTCCACTAAACAAAGAGAACAACTTTCCAGCAACATCACAGTACTCCGATGAATCATGTCTACCTTCCTGGAACTACAAGTGACTCATCTGTCCACAGTGATAAACTCAGCAATTACTCTGCAAGTCCAATAGAAAGAATAATTTCCAACTTTTGCAAGTTCCCTGTCAAACACTAATTCAAATCTCATGCTTGTATTTTCAAAGCACGGTACAGTTCATCCCAATGGATCATTTGGTATGATTGTGGGGAAATTATTACCGTATAAATGCCAAGTTCAGTGCTCTAATGTTCTTGTGAGTGTCTTGACTTAACAATCATAGAAACATAGAAAATAGGTGCAGGTGTAGGCCATTCGGCCCTTCGAGCCTGCACCGCCATTCAATATGATCATGGCTGATCATCCAACTCAGTATCCTGTGCCTGCCTTCTCTCCATACCCCCTGATCCCTTTAGTCACAAGGGCCACATCCAAGTCCCTCTTAAATATAGCCAATGAACTGGCCTCAACAACCTTGTGTGGCAGAGAATTCCACAGATTCACCACTCTCTGTGTGAAAAATGTTTTTCTCATCTCGGTCCTAAAAGATTTCCCCCTTATCCTTAAACTGTGACCCCTTGTTCTGGACTTCCCCAACATCGGGAACAATCTTCCTGCATCTAGCCTGTCCAACCCCTTAAGAATTTTGTAAGTTTCTATAAGATCCCCCCTCAATCTTCTAAATTCTAGCGAGTACAAGCCGAGTCTATCCAGTCTTTCTTCATATGAAAGTCCTGACATCCCAGGAATCAGTCTGGTGAACCTTCTCTGTACTCCCTCTATGGCAAGAATGTCTCTCCTGACTTCATTCAGAAGCTCCAAGAACAGAACAAAAATACTGGTAGATATCAGGGGTGTTTCAGTTCATCAGCAGTGTTCATCAGCAGTATTGGCACCAACTCCAATTGTAGGAGGTTTATTAAAAATGTTAAATGAGGTATGCTCTTCACACTGCTGAGTTCTTCCAGCTCAAACCATCACATGAATATCACCTACATGCAAGTCCATGATGATTGATTTATAAAGCAAACAGTTCACTAAAGCTTTACTATAGTGTGTTTTTATCTTACAAGCTTAGAACGGTAAAAACGGTCAACAACTTGGTAGCTTGTCAGCCAGAGGAATCCAGATTTTCAATTTCTAGAAATTCTAAAGACTATGTACTGTGCACACATGTCGCATAAAAACTTTACTGCATGGCCGCTGTAAAGAATTGGTTGGGTTATATAAAACAAACCAATACTAAATTGCACATTAAATGTCATTCATTCCATGCTTTTCCCCTCAAAAATCAGCAGTGATGCGGAAGTTGCGTGTACTGCAATTCAAAACCATGCGCTTGTATAATATGTTATATAATGTGCCAATGCACAACACAGTTGGACGAGAGCAAGATAGCAAATCAATGCTGAGTCATAGGGTTGATCAAAAATGTTAACAAAACTCGCTGCTCATTCTAATTTTCAGAACTTGGAAAAGCATAAACCAATTTGTAGTGTATCCATATTTTCTGCCTGCATTATCACAGCTTTATTCTTAACTGTATGCAAAATATTTTAAAATAATGTCTGCAGGTAAATTAAAGTTTAAATTAGTAATTGGCATATCATGGCAAATCCAGTTTATACTTATGACATGAAAATATCACCTCTGCTAACATTTGAGTTCTTTGGGAAATTAATTTGTCACTCTGTCCAGCTCCTTGTAGACCCAGACAAAAAAAATCCGCAATTCATCAGCAGTTGGCAATCCCTGACAGAAGGCATTGGCGCGTATAAACAATGGAAACAATTGTAATAGGGAGCCCCAAATTTGGGGACAACACATTAATGGAATTGAGTGAAGGGGGTTGTGATCGAGTGTTGCTTGATGCTAGAACCAAAAAATACTGCCTGTGTAGGTATTCAAATCCGGTCCAATACTCAATATGCTTTTTAAGCACGTACATTAAACATTCATTTTCATAGATCTATCAAATCAAGCCATAATGCACATAAAGCCTCGTGAATGCAAATGTTGAAATGGTTCCCAATTCATCTGTTCCCTTCTACATTCAATCCACTTCATGCTGCAAGTTTCCTTTAATGTATTAACACATTTATTGACTTATTTCAACAATATATAATTTGTGCAGGCAAAAAAAATGTCAACTGCACTCTCTGCAGTTACACAATTATTCTGATGGGTTTTTTAAATTCTATTTCTAAATACACCTATTGTGACCTCTGAAGCCCACAACAAGCATAACTCACCAGCCTACCAATGGTTACAAAATGTATTAACATTAGTCATGATCACTGGTGTTTAACACAAATAACTACTGTACCAATTGAATAAAATCAAGTTTCAATTGACGCAGCAGTGAAGTTTATACATATTTCTCTATTCTGCTAAACATGGCAAAAAAATAGAGTCATACAGCACAGACACAGCCCCTTCGTCCCAACTCATTCATGCTGACCTTGATGCCCCATCCAAACTAGTGCCATTAGCCCGTGCCTGGCCCATATCCTTCTAAATATTTCCTATTCATGTACCCCTCCAACTGTCCTTGAAATGTTTTTATTATACCTGCCTCAACTACTTTCCCGGTTAGCTTATTTCATATAACCATCGCCCTCTGTGCAAATACGTTGCCCCATAGGTCCCTTTTAAATCTCTCCTGTCTAACCATCAACATAGGTCCTCTAGTTCTTGATTTCTCTACCTTGGGGAAAAAGGCCCTATCTATTCCCCTTATGATTTTATACAACTTTATAAGACTATCCAACAGCCTCCTGCTCTCCAAGTAATAAAGTCCCAGCCTGCTCAACCTCTCCCTGTAGCTCACCTATTTTAGGTGTCATCTGCACAGTTACTAATCTTGCCTTGTACATTTTCACCCAAAGCGTTGGCATAGATGGTAAACAGTAACAGGCCCAGTATCACTCACTGAGACACACCACTAATCATATAACTCCAGTCTGAAAAAGAACCTTCCACCACCACCATTTTCTACCATTAAGCCAAGTCTGCAGGCAGTTAATAAGCTCTCTCTAGATCCAATGTGATCAAACATTCCAGAGCAGTGTTCCATGCACTCATGATCAAAGACATCTACAGCCCTGCCCTTATTCTTCTTCTTGGATACTTGAAAAAACACAAATCAAAATCATGATATGGTGCCCTATGTACAAATCAATGCTAACAATCCCTAATCAACCCAGCTTTCCATGTGCACATCTTAACCTAAACTATTCTAAACCTTATCCTTTAGAATCCTTGCCAGCAACTTTCCTCAATGGTCTCAATAGTTGCTATGGGGTTTTTTTCTCAGCCCTTCTTAGCATTAGCCACCATCCAGTCTTCCGGCACCTCACCCATAGCTCACGATGATTCATATCTCTCTGCTGGGGAACGTGTAATTTATACTCTAGTTGCCAACAACGTCCTTGGATATATGTGATCAGTGTTTAAATATATAATAAAGGACCTTGAAGACTGATCAGCCCAGTCAAGAGAAACAAATTTCCAACATATATTCCCAGCATCTCCATTATATTTGTTTAATGTCTCTGGTCTGTAGTCTAACGATGATACCAATCGCTGTTCGGTCTCTCACTTAAGTAATAAAATGTACCTGCTGAGTCAATATGCAAAGAAGCCATTAATCTGTGAAACGTATAAAAGGTACCCAAACTTTGGAATTTAGAGATAATATTGTGCGGACACTGGCCCTTCAGCCCAAAGAGTCCGCGCTGACCATGATCGCCCTGTACTGTAGTGCTATCCTATACACCAGGGACAATTTACAATTTTTTTTGGCTGAAGCCAATTAGCCTACAAACCTGTACGTCATTGGAGTGTGGAGGTAAACCAGAGCACTTGGAGAAAACCCACACGGGGAGAACGTACAAACTATGTGCAGACAGCACACATAGTCAGCATTCAACTCGGGAGGCTGGCGCTGTGGCATCAACTCTATCGCTATTCCACTGTGCTACCCCCTATTCAAAGATTTATTAATTTGTACATAGAATATATTACGTAGCATTAATAGACATGTTTCCCCCTCTACTCTCAAGCTCTGTGCCGAACAACTGGCACCGGTCTACACAGACATTTTCAATCAGTCCCTGCAAACCTGTACTGTCCCTGCCTGCTTCAAAGTCTCCACTCTTGTCCCTGTACCCAAAAAGGCAAGGATTACTGGTCTTAATGACTACAGGCCTGTCGCACTGACCTCTGTAGTCATGAAGACCCTTGAAAGGCTTGTGCTGGCCAAGCTGAAAAATATCACTAAACCACTGCTGGCTCCTCTGCAGTTTGCATATCGGGCCAATAGATCTGTGGATGACGCAGTCAACCTGGGCCTGCACTTCATCCTCCAGCACCTAGACCGCGTTTTATTGATTTTAGCTCTGCATTCAACACCATTGTGCCAGAGCTACTACACTCCAAACTTTCTGAGATGACTGTGCCTGAACCCCTCTGTTGGTGGATCACCAGCTTCCTGACAGACAGGAACCAGCATGTGATGCTGGGAAAGCACATCTCAGACCTGCAAACCCTCAGCATAGGAGCACCACAAGGCTACGTACTCTCCCCTCGCCTCTACAAAGTCAGCATATTATTCACGCTTGATTTGCGCTTGTAGTCATTACATACAAACCGTAACTTTCAACACATCTTCACCCTGGTACACACCTGCACTTCGTAAACTGAAACAGACTGGTCGCCGACTTGAACGACTCACAAAGAAATCATCTCTCACAGTTCACCTTGAAGCTTACAAACTCCACCTCACTGACTACAAAGATGCCCTCATTGCTGCAAAATCTGCCTACCTCTCATCCATATTCACCGATCCCTGCCTAAACCACAGAACCCTCTTCTCCACAGTGGGCAAGCTCCTCAAGCCTCGAGCCAACACTCTCCCTACCTCTACTCCGGATCTCTGCAACTCATTCCTCCACTTTTTCGCTGATAAAATCAGCACCATCTATCAATCTTTATCCCCTGTACCCGACTCCCCAGCATCTACTCCACCACCTACCAAGACCCCTCCTTTCAACATCTCCACTGACCTCCTTACCCCTCCTCCACACTGCTTCCTCTCCCAGTTTGACCTGGTCACCCCTATTGAAATCTCCAAACTCATCAGCTCTTCCAAACCCACTACCTGCTCCCTCGATCCTCTCCCCACTCCCCTGCTGAAGTCCTGCCTCCCCGTTCTCTGCCCCTACCTCACTAATCTCTTCAACTCCTGATTGTCCCAAGGAATTGTCCCCTCCGCTTTCAAAACTGCTGCTGTTACACCAATCTTAAAGAAACCTGGTCTTGATCCCTCCTCTCTCATTAACTACCGCCCAATCTCAAACCTCCCCTTTCTTTCAAAAACCCTGGAGCGTATCGTTGCGTCACAACTTCATTCCCATCTCCTTGCGTATAACCTACTTGAACCCCTCCAATCTGGCTTTCGCCCCCTCCATAGCACAGAACTGCTCTCCTCAAAGTCCTCAACGACCTCTTCACCTCTGCTGACACTGGTTCCCTCAACATCCTCAGGCCCGCAACCTTGGCGTGATCTTTGATTCCACCCTCTCCCTTGAGCCTCACATCAGCCATGTCATTAAAACCTCCTTCTTTCATCTCCGCAACATCGCCAAACTCAGACCCTCTCTCACACCTCCCGCTGCTGAAAGACTCATCCATGCCTTCATCTCCTCCCGACTGGACTACTGCAACTCACTTCTCCTTGGCATCAGCTCCACCTACATCAACCGACTCCAACTGGTCCAGAACGCAGCCGCCCGACTCATCACCCACACCAAATCCTGGCATCACATCACTCCAGTCCTCAAACAACTTCACTGGATTCCCATCTCCCACCGGATCAACTACAAAATCCTGATCCTCACCTACAAAACCCTCCACCATCTGCCCCCCCCATATCTCACTGACCTCCTCTCCCCCTACCAACCCTCACGGTCCCTCAGATCCACATCAGCCGGTCTCCTCTCCATCCACAAGTCCAACCTCCGCAGTTTTGGGGACAGAGCCTTCTCCAGGGCAGCTCCCAGGCTCTGGAACTCCCTCTCCCAACTGATCCGCAATTCCGTGTCCCTCACCATCTTCCAGTCCCACCTCAAGACCCATCTCTTCACCTCTGCCTATCCTTAGCCCCACGTCCCCCTCCCTTTTCATCTGTGCATTAATTGCCTCATATTGTGTTTTGTATTGAATTCTGTCTTTACTTTGTGTACTAGTCATGTCTCTACTATTTATTTCATTCCCCTTACATGTTTTTCCTCTACCTGCTAAATTTTTGTAAGGTGTCCTTGAGACTCTTGAAAGGCGCCCATAAATAAAATTTATTATTATTATTATTATACAAAGAGGGCTGCTCGGCGTTGTACTTTCTCCAGGGTGATCTTGTTGTTGTTGTTGTTGAAAGGATCCCATACGGCTCCACAATACTCCAATTTGGGCCTGACCAAGGACTGGTAGGCATTCTCTTTGACGGATGTACCACATGCGTGAAAATTTCTTTTGAGTAGGCTGAGAATTCTATTTACTTTGTTGGACACTTGACTAATATGCGTCTTAAATCTTTGCTTAATTCGACTCCTAGATATGTGTGATGGTCGACAGCAAGCAATGTATGGCTACCCATGTTGTATTCTGATAAAAAGTGGTTTAATCTTGTGTGAGACATGCATAGTATGACATTTGGTTGTAATGAATGACATCTACCAGGTTTTTCCCCCACTCACAGAGAGCATTTGGTTTAGCTCAGCCACCAAGCACGACACCCGGAGGCTGCAGCGAATCGTCCGATCAGCTGAGAAGGTTATTGGCTGCAACCTTCCCTCCATTGACGAACTGTACACTGCAAGGGCCAGGAAGCGAGCGGGTAAGATCATCTCTGACCCCTCTCACCCTGGACACAAACTCTCTGAATCACTTCCCTCTGGAAGGCGACTCCGGACTGTCAAAGCTGCCACAGCCAGACATAAAAACAGCTTTTTTCCACGAGTAGTAGCTCTACTCAATAACCAAAAATCTGTAGCCTCCTTTTGCTCTGGTATTTTATTTAATTCACATGTTTAATCAATAATGTTTTATTATTAATGTTTAATGTTTTATGTATCATTCTTAACTGTCACTGTATGTCCTGTTGTCACTTGCGGGTTGAGCACCAAGGCAAATTCCTTGGATGTGAATACTTGGCCAATAAACTTATTTATTCAATCATTCAAATAATTATAAATATCAAAATGAAGTTCCTTTTCATTAAAGAATAAATTTCACAACATAACAAACCGCAACTATTACATTTTGTCTGAGAAGAACTGTCAAATATGGAAAAAGCAGCAATTAAAAGTATTTTCATTGGAGGAGCTGTGAAGGACAAAAGGTTACAAAAGGGGCCGTTGAGGTAGTTAACTGATGCAGAGTCATATTGAAACTCCTTGCTCCAATGCAATCTTCAATCATGATAAAAATTAATTGAAAAGAGCAATCCAGCATTCGATTTATCCACAGAGGTTAAATGAATAGATGCACAGAGACAAAGCTATGGGAGGATATGGTATACTTCTAATATGTCCTCAGTTGTTAATGAAGCCTCAGAGTATCAGCGTGGTCATTACCACAGGAAGTGTGTATCTATTAGAGCAAAGTCTTTAAACAGCAACAAATGTAATAGTACACATGTGTGTACTACAGACACTGCAATATCCATTAGCAACTGCCTCGATTTATTTAAATTGAACATTAAGGTATTTTCATTTAGAATTCTAGAATTTTAACCCCTAAGCAATAATGATTTACGGCCAGATATTTTTCTTGCATTAAAATCTATATTTTATGATGTTTTTCACTTAAGCTACACTAAAACAGTTGGAACTATACATAAATGGTGACATTTATTTGGAAGTAGAAATAAAATGGCATAGAAGTAATGAATTGGAAACCGTGGGGAAGGACATATTTACATCTGGCCAGCATAGAAAGGCTTCCAAACACCTTGCCCAGAGAATTACTAGTCACCGCTGGGTGTAGAGGTTGAGTGTCTGCAGACTCCTACACAGTGGATTAAAGGTGGCAGCAATCACCTGAACCAGATTCAGTCTTAAATCAAGTTTCACCATGTCTATTTTCCTGTGTAGATGGCTGGCTGGCTGGCATAGTGGATTTAAAAGCTGGCTCATTTATTTCCACATTTTACAATTATTGTTGCAACACTACTACTACTCCTGGCGAGATCGGCTATCATGATCGAACCGGACATCTTATAATTCTGACTAAGTCAGTACCACATTTCAAGGTGACTCATCAGAAAATCAGACTTCAACAATATTGCAGTAGAATTAGGTAGCTAAATGTACTCTGCACCACCCACAGTGCACTCCAGACTCCCATAAAAAAATCTGCCCCACTCATCTTTAAGCTTTGCCTCGCACCTTAAAATTATGCCCTCTATGAGATTTCCACCCGGGGAAAAAGGCTCTGATTGTCTATCTATAAGTCTTATAATTTAATATATTTTTTAGGTATCCCCCTCAACCTCTGGTGTTCCAGAGAAAACAATCCATCTGTCCAACCTCTCTCCCTTGCTAATACCCCTAATACAGGGACCATTCTGGTAAACCTCCTCTGCATCCTTTCCAAAGCCTCCACATCCTTCCTGTATTGGGGTGGCCAGAACTGCACACAATACAACAAATGCCTCCTAACCGAAAAGTACAATCTCATCTATTGCCTCCTTTACATCGACGAGACCAAGCGTAAACTAGACGACCGTTTCAATGAACACTTGTGCTCAGTCCACCAAGGCTAGATCATCAGTCTGAAGAAGGGTTTCGGCCCGAAACGTTGCCTATTTCCTTCGCTCCTTAGATGCTGCTGCACCCGCTGAGTTTCTCCAGCACTTTTGTCTACCTTCTCCTGGTTACTAACCATTTTAACACTCCTCCTCATTCCCATGCTGATCTTTCTGTCCTGGGCTTTGGATTGGAGAAGAGGGGGTTGTACATCTATGCTAGAAGGCACAATTAGTTGTATAGATAGCCAAAAGTTCAAACAGATTTTGACTAAATGAGTGAACACCATCTGGCATAACTTGGCCCACAAGCTACCTGGATCTGAAGTAGACAATATGGAATACTTACTGAGAGGTAGAAAACTCAGCTGGACAACAAAGAAATGTAGATGTCCATGCAAACAAGTCCCTAAAGTGCACAGCTAGAAAAAGTGATCAAAGGTTGGGCCAAAAGAGGCATTAATGCAAAAGTGCAAGGATGCAAGATTCGTTAGCACAGTCTCTGAACCCATCTGGAGCACTGCATTCATTTATACGCAGCACCTCAGGAGTTTTGTTTTAATTCATTCTCACCATGTGGGTGCTGCAGGGAATGCCAGTGTTTATTGCCTGTTTATGGTAGCTTCAACAAACTGAATGTCATGCTGCACCAGTACATATGGCATTTACGATTAGAGCACAATGGCCCAAAATTCCCAGTAACCGCATCAAGAACTTACTCTTTTCTGATGCCTGTGACTGTTAGGTGAGAGTTCAGGGAATCTTTGGCACGCAACAGTTCTAAAAATATTATGATATTATTTAGTGCTAAATCTGGAATATACACATAACTAAAGTTGAATTATCAAATAAAATATCCTAGAAGGTAGACATTTTTTTAATGTCCTTCATACTTAAAATATTCAATCAAAGAAATCACAAGCATGGTCAAATATATTGCTACGTAATAATGCACCATTTGGGCTTCATGTGATTAAACATAACATTTACAGAGTATTGTACAGTGGGGCAAGGGTATAAAAATTCTGAATAAACAGAGCAAATGATTTCAGTTTGTACTAATGTTGCCAACTTTGGCAGGATTTCCATGTTAAGCTTTACCCATGTGAAGATCACAATACTGCCAGTAGTTGCACAAACACTGGGAGTTTCACTGTCATTAATACCACACAAATATGGACCACTAAAGTCTCATGAAGGCTTGGATAAAGTGGATATGGAGAGGATGTTTCCACTGGTAGGACAGACTAGGACTAGAGGTCATAGCCTCAGAATTAAAAGACGTTCCTTTAGGAAGGAGATGAGGAAGAATTGCTTTAGTCAGAGGGTGGTAAATCTATGGAATTCATTGCCACAGAAGGCTGTGGAGGCCTTCCTAAAAATGGATAGTTTTAAGGCAGAGACAGATGGATTCTTGATTAGTACGGTTGTCATGGGTTATGGGGAGAAGACATCTGAGAGGGAAAGATAGATCAGCCATGATGGAACAACTTGATGGGCCGAATGGCCTAATTCTTCTCCTATCACTTATGAACATACAGGCCAAACTAAGTAAGGCTAGGAGCTTTTCTTCCCTTAGAGGTTAGTGCAGTTTCTTCAATAATATGATAGTTTTATAGATGCTTTGTAAGTACCCTGCACAGTTTATTTCCAGATTTTCTAAAAATGAGTACAAATGGTTGAATTTCTAATTGCAGCCTCTCAATTATTAGCCCCAGCCTCTTGGATTACTTAATCAGTTGCATAGCCACAATATTGCTATTCTCACAGATTTCTCAAACTTATTTAGCATTCGAAGAAGGGGCAAAAGAGAATGCCTCTGTCAAAGCAACTGAGAATCATTGACGTCGGTGAATGATGGGTAAAAAAAAAGCATGGGTTCCAAAACAAGTGTAAATTGCTTAAAAATTCAAAAAAACAGTACTTCACTTTTCAACAAAGTTAGATGATATCTACCACAAAAATTAAATCAAACCATCTTCTTGCATCAAACTGTGTGACCAAGAATTATCTGGAAATGGCTGTTAACAGAAGGTGGAGAGCACGAAAACCTCAGCAGGAACAAACACCTAATTTCAGCAGAAGCCAAATATAGTTCTTTTGAATGGAGAATGTGGGAGTTACTGATTCTGGGATAGCAATTAGCTGTACAATTTTAAACCTGGAGGAAAATACCATCTTTAGCACAAATCACAGTTCTTCTACTCCCCCAAAAGGCTGAGCATACACAGCAAATGTGCTTAAATGCAAACCTTTTGCAAAAGCCTCATTATCTTGATAAGTATCATTATCTTGAATGAGGATTACATGATAATGGAACTAGAATTTGTGTCTACCACTGAATCAGAGAAGTAGCAGTGTGTGGGCTTGATCAATAAGCTCAATTGTAAACAGCACACGACTGTGTTACATTTCCGTCCAACTGAAAAATAAAGCCACAATGCACTGAAAATCTCACTTTTGCACCCACCCATTTTAGAGCCTTGCTAAATACTCACTTTTTTACAGGTCTGTATTATAATCTTAATGTGAACATTTACATTGAATCAAACTTGGTATATTTTTGTTTATCCATTCTACTTCAATCTCAACCAATTTTTTTCACTAGTATTATTACGTTATTGAATTTTGGGCTATTTATATATCAGTGTGTATTGCATTTACAGGCCTGTTGTGCAGATGCAAAAATTGTGTTGTTCTGTTGTTAGTACATATGACAATTAAACAACTTGATTTTATTATTTTCTAGTCATCATCCTTCCAATATACAACAAATATTTTAATATTAATAGGCACCTCATCCTCACCTCTTCATTTAGTTTGGGAATTTAAAGATGCAATGGATCTGGATTCATAGAAACATAGAAAATAGGTGCAGGAGGAGGCCATTCGGCCCTTCGAGCCAGCACCGCCATTCATTGTGATCATGGCTGCTCATCCCCTATCGATAACCCGTGCCTGCCTTCTCCCCATATCCCTTGACTCCACTAGCCCCTAAGCTCTATCTAACTCGTTCAATACTTCTTTGGGATTACAAAAAGATGGCTTCATTTTTATGTTTTACTAGACGAAGTGGGACCCGTTGGGCCGCATTCCCCCAATGCAATATTGCACCACTCACCCGTTCCCCCAACGCAACCCATTTCCAACACTCACCCGTTCCTCCAACGCAACCCGTTCACCCAACGCAATATTCCACCACTCACCCATAGCCCCCAACTGCGCAGGCGCGGCTCATTTCACTTCATCTCCAACTCTCCCTCCCCCTCCTCTTCACCCTCCATCTTCTCTCCCCTCTCCTCCTCCCCGTTCCCCTACCCTCAGTCACTTCCTCCCTCTCTCCCTCCCTCCCTCCATAACCCGTCCCCCCTCACTACCCCCCTCCTCTCCCTCAATCTGTTTAAATAACATTAAACAACAACCCTCTCCTCGTCTCCTCCCCCACTCCCTCCTTACTACAATGTTACACATCTCTCACTGGACTGGGAGCCCTGTCTTTGTTAACATTGTCCATAACCCCTCACCCCTCTCTACCTCAAGTGGGACCCCTTGGGCCCCCTTCCCCCAACACAATATTCCACCATTCACCCGTTCCCCCAATGCAACCCCCTCCCCCTCCCACAGCTCCAGGTCACAACGTCTAAAAATGACTGGCTGACTTTCAGTTATTTATAAATCCCGCCCACACGGGGAGACTTTCAGTTTTCCGCAGGATGGGGATGGAGGAGTGCGGCTCCAGGCCCAGTCTGTGTCCAGCGTGCTTTCATCAGGGACAGCGACGAGGACAGCAAGTTTTAGTTATTTAAATGAGATCCCATTGTGATGTAATTGTGGGATGGAGGAGTGTTAACGGGCAATTTACGTAAATGAGATCCCATTGTGATGTCATAGCTGTAACTTTTGTAAAGTTGAAAATGTGAAGGAAAGTTGATGAACACACACACACACACACACGCACACGCACACGCACACGCACACATGCACCCAACAGGATATGGGGGAAAAGCAGGAACGGGGATTGATTTTGGATGATCAGCCATGATCATATAGAATGGTGGTGCTGGATCGAAGGGCGAATGGCCTACACCTCCACCTATTTTCTGTTTCTATGTTTTTCCCAGGTGGCAAAATCTTCATTTTAATATAAATGCTGAGTTACAAAGATGATGTGCAAAAGGGATGTTTGACTGTAGACAGACTGTACAGAGACAGGATAGCATACACTAGGATTTAAAATTATTTCCAAAATTTAAAAACAAAGTATTCTGAATGCTGAATATAAAAATAAAAAAGGGAAATACTCAACTGGTCAATCAATATTAAGGAGAGTAAATATTAAGTTAGCATAGCAAGTCAAAAATATTTCAACAGAACTGACTGAAGACAGGAAATCAAACCAGAGTATTCGTGCCTCCACTGAACCTGCATGTACTGACCCTCAGATGAGATCAGGGCCAATTCTGACTTATTTCTGCTAAGTGCCAAATATAAACTGTTTTTCCCCATGAAAGATCGAGAAATTTTGCTGGAAAATGATGCAGTTCCAAGATTGCTTGTCACTAAATTAATTACATCTGCAGAGTGAATTCTGAACTAGAGCAAATGAAGTCCGCCAAACATGCAAACTCAGACCTATTGAATAATTAGTTCACATTTGCTTCACTCCTTGTTAATCTTCACATACCCATAGTTTTCACTAAACGTTAATGCACATGTCACGACCCGAAATGTCAACCATCCCTTTGCCTCCACGACTGCTGTTTAACCCTCCACCTTCTTCCAGCAATTAATTTTTTAGTGCAAGCATTTTTTTTTAAATCTGATGAGGATTTCTGCTTCTACCACCTTATTTGTGAGCTTCAAAGCCCTATAGCTCCCAGAGAGGAAAACAATAATCTCCCTTCTAATCCTGCTACTAAACATTTTTGATCCATGTCTCCTAGTTACTGGCCTCTTTGGTAAAAAAGAATATTGGGTCTCATGCAATTTAAAATCAATTCTCCCAGGAAATTCCTCTCTTCTATGTCTCTTCGTCCCTCTTCCAAAATATGAACCACTCGGCTTTTATCGGGATATCCTACAGAAATTACTTATCAAAAAATCATTAAATAACTACTTCTAATTGGAGACATAAGAGACTGCAGATGTTGGCATCTAAAGCAAAACCCAAGGTGTTGGAAGAATTCAGCAGATCAGGCAGCATCTGGGATGGGAATGGATAGACAATATTTTGGGCTGGGATAGACACAAATAGCTGGAGTAACTCAGCAGGACAGACAGCATCTCTGGAGAAAAGGAATAGGTGACGTTTCGGGTCGAGACCCTTCTTCAGACACACACGCTACACATTTCCTACATATTTCGGGCTGGGAGTCTTCTTCAGACTGGCCGCCTCCCCAGATGCTGCCTGACCCGCTGAGTTCATCCAGCACTTTGTGTTTTGCTCGGACTTCAAACTAGCAGCTTTCTAGTTGTAGCCAAAACATAATTACAGACCTGACTACAAGACCACAATGCAATGTTGACTTAATTCAGATCACAGCCAGGTATCAACATTAATGCAAAATATAAAGACATACTAAAAATATTGAAAGATTAATCACAGATTAAAAAAATGAATCAATATTAAAACCACAGAGGCACGTGTCTAATAGCCTAAAATGACAACAATGTGTTAATTGCTAACTGCTGCCAATTTTAATCAAGCAAATTTAATTGTAACTGGAAATGCCCTTTTCAGAACAGCAAAGAGCTGATGAGAGATACAGAATCCAATAGTCTGAAAGCAATACCAAGAAGATTTGTGTTGATTTTTTTTTATTACTGTCTACTTACTCAGCCAAATGCAAAACTTTTCTCCCAAATTAAAAAAACAAACTGCCATTTTGGCAGGTTAACCAGGTAGATAAATTACACGGCACAAAACCATCCAAGGGGCTCTGTAATCTTTACGTTAATTTAATCAAATTATTTCATTTACTGAAATCATCCAAAGATACATTTGTATAAATCGTTATATTCAGCATTTTTGCAACATCATTTGTGAGTATGGGTCTAGTTAAAACGCAATTTGTATATATTTTGTTCAGATATTATTCAATCAAGTGCCAGTTTAGCAGCACAGCAGAGATTTCTGTGCCAGCAACTAGAATTCAGGAACATTGATGTAGAGACACAACTTCTTACCATCACTACTATAAAATTTAAATAATTAAATAATTCTGGAGCCAGAATATCCTGTCTCGCTTATACTGTGTTCATCTCATGGAAGGGACAAAGAAAATCTCCAGAATATAGTGGAGAACAAGTGCAGAATCTGGAGCTGAAAAGAAATTTCAGTATTAAGTATTAAGAGTAATTAATGGAACTGAGCGATGATAAATCCCAGGAATCGATGACCTGCGTAACAAAGCTTTTAAAGATAGATCAAAATGCTGGAGTATCTCAGCGGGTCAGGTAGCATTTCTGGAGAAAATGAATAGTTGTCGATTTGGGATAGAACCCTTCTTCAGACTGGAAAAGAGTTGTCGAAAGTAGAATTTCGACCTAAAATGTCACCTATTCCTTTTCTCTAGAGATGCTGCCAAATGTAATATATCTGGATTGGCTGATAATACAAAGCTAGGTGCCAAAGAATAAGGGAATATAATATATTTTTTTTTTAAATTGCAAATAAATTTTATAGAAAAAATTTAATATCATAAAGATTTTAAACAGGGAGAGATTGAAATGTATTGGTGTTCACAGGAACCCTGTGTCGCTGTACTCAAATTGGAGAAAGGTACTAGGTACATCCTAATTGCTTACAGGTACAGCAGCCAATCAGGTTGGCAAACTGTATGTTGGCCTTTTTTTGCAAGAGTTTGAGTTCAAGAATAAAGATACCCAACTCCAATTAGGTAGTTAGTGCCTTGGTGAGACCACATCAGGTTTGTTTTGTTCTGGCCTGGTTTTACCGACACAAAGGAGGACATAATTGCCAAAGATAAATTACCAACTAAGATTCATTAGATAGACAGATGGTATGGACCAAAGAAGGCGATTTCACCGAAACCTAAAATTCTACCGGGACTTAACAGGGTAGATGCAGGGATGATGTGTCTGTCCTCTCACAGGGATGTCTGGATCCAAGAAAGCATCTTAAAAATGCTGGAGTAACTCAGTGGGTCAGGCAACATCTCTGGAGAAAAGGAATAGGGGACCTTTCGGGTCTGAGTTACCCCAACATTTTGTGGCTATCTTCAGTATAAACTAGCATCTAGACATCTTAAATAAGTAGTTGACCATACTGAACTTTGGATTTTTTTAATCAAATTCCAAAGACTCAGTTAACATTTTCAAGATTTTTGGTTATTTAAAGAATATAGTTAGCCAAGGAAAGTGATTTTGAGGCAAATGATCATTTATGATCATATATTAAGCATAAAGGGGTCAATAGCTTATAGGTGTTTCTATAAATAATCATATGACCCAGTGTAGTCAACTCTTTAACTGTTGTCTTATTTCAGCTCCAATTAGACATGAGCAATAAATGTTTGCGTTACCAGCAAGTTCACATCGCATTAAAAAAATAAACTGGCTGCTCCAAATGAACACAAATCCAAATGATTGTGTTCAAGAAGGAACTGCAGATGCTGGAAAATCGAAGGTACACAAAAATGCTGGAGAAACTCAGCGGGTGCAGCAGCATCTATGGAGCGAAGGAAATAGGTAACGTTTCGGGCCGAAACCCTTCTTCAGACTGATAGGGGGTGGCGGGAAGAAGGAAGGAAAAAGGAGGAGGAGGAGCCCGAGGGCTGGGGGAAGGGAGGAGACAGCAAGGGCTAACAAAATTGGGAGAATTCAATGTTCATGCCCTCCGGATGCAGGCTCCCCAAGCGGAATATGAGGTGCTGTTCCTCCAATTTCCGGTGTTGCTCACTCTGGCAATGGAGGAGACCCAGGACAGAGAGGTCGGATTGGGAATGGGAGGGAGAGTTGAAGTGCTGAGCCACCGGGAGGTCAGGTAGGTTCTTGCAGACCGAGCGGAGGTGTTCGGCGAAACGATCTCCCAACCTCCGCTTAGTCTCACCGATGTAGATCAGCTGACATCTAGAGCAGCGGATGCAGTAGATGAGGTTGGAGGAGATACAGGTGAACCTCTGTCGCACCTGGAACGACTGCTTGGGTCCTTGAATGGAGTCGAGGGGGGAGGTAAAGGAAATCCAAATGACCCATTTTGGTAATTAATCCTGATTGCAACATCAGAGCAGGTAACTTTTCACTGAAGTGCACTGCCAGAAACAGCAAAACGTGGCCTCCAAATGGATTACACTCACCATCCCTGGAGTACATCCTCACCCTGAATACACAAGCTGGACCATTTGTGATGCCTAATTTGCCAAAAGCTGCATTCTGTTTATTCAGTACTGTCCTTAAAGAATTACAATCTTGCCCCTCTTAATCATTATTGCTGTAAACAACATATCAGATTGCGAACTTTGCAGCAGCCAGAATTTAAGATTAAAATAGGATATAAAATAGACAATATATTTATGACATTGTGTTCAATTTTACGCATAGAGTAAAGCACAACCTTCTCCTAATTTGCTATGACCAGAGTGTGGGTTTTTTAAGACGATCTTTTTTTTTAAAGCAGTTTCAGAGAAAGCTCAGTTGCAGGGGCACTTTGTTTCCATCTAAATCACACTAAAAGCATGTACAACAGAAAACACCCATGCACAGCTACACTTCTAGATTAGATGAATTTAAGGGAATCAAACAAATGGCTGTAAGCTTATTCTTCTTCGTTATTTCTGCAGCAGAAAATAGTCAGAATCAATGTATTCTACCATTTGCCTTCATTTCCATTCCAAACTGGCATTTATTCCTTTAATCTATCTATTACCCAAGACACTTGATTCTCTTGGATCAAATAGGTTTATGAGACATGATCTCCCAGGCACAAAGCCACACTGATGATTCCTAATGCTGGTAGAAACATAGAAACATAGAAAATAGGTGCAGGAGTAGGCCATTCGGCCCTTCGAGCCTGCATCAATATGATCATGGCTGATCATCCAACTCAGTATCCTGTACCTGCCTTCTCTCCATACCCCCTGATCCCTTTACCCACAAGGGCCACATCTAACTCCCTCTTAAATATAGCCAATGAACTGGCCTCAACTACCTTCTGTGGCAGAGAATTCCAGAGATTCACCACTCTCTGTGTGAAAAATGTTTTCCTCATCTCAGTCCTAAAAGATTTCCCCCTTATCCTTAAACTGTGACTCCTTGTTCTGGACTTCCCCAACATCGGGAACAATCTTCCTGCATCTAGCCTGTCCAACCCCTTAAGAATTTTGTAAGTTTCTATAAGATCCCCCCTCAATCTTCTAAATTCTAGCGAGTACAAGCCGAGTCTATCCAGTCTTTCTTCATATCCTGTCCCTAAGAATCACTTCCAACAACGTTTCCACCACTGATGTCAGGCTCACTGGCCTGTAGTCCAGGGCTTAGCCTTGCTATCCTTCTACATATTGGTACAACATTAGCCTCCAGTCTTCTGGAACTCCACCTGTAGCTAAAGATAATGCAAATATTTCTGCAAGGGCTTCTGCAAATTCCTCTATAGTTTCCCCAAAAAGTCCAAAGATGCACTTGGTCAGGATTTTTAAAACCAACAGGTGTATAAAAACACCTCTTCTCTGGTAATTAGTATATGATCCAAGACATCATAATGCCTCTGCCTCAATTCCTTCGTCTCCATAATCATCTCCTCAGTAAAAACAGATATGGCATTTAATATCTACCCCATCTCTCATGGTTCTACACAAAGGTCATGCTGATCTTTAAGGAGACATATCATTGCCCCAGCCACTCTTTTACTCTCAATATACCTGTAGAATCTATTGGGATTTTCCTTTACCTTGCCTGCCAGCTCTATTTCATGTCCTCTTTTTGCCCTCATGATTGCCTTTTTAAAGTGTGCTCCTACACTTCTTACACTCACAACCGTCTGTGAACCTAGAAGTCATCTCATAATGTGATGTGGTTTCTCACTCTTCTCGCTCAACTGCCTTTTAGTTATTACTAGACCAAGTGGGACCCGTTGGGTCCCGTCCCCTCAACGGGGGCCTGCGGCGTCACACATACACACTAACCACTCAGCTTGATATTATATTAATATTATTCATTCGCTCCTTTTCCCCCCCATCCCCCGCCCTATCCACTCATGCATAGCCCCCAACTATGCAGGTGCGGCTAGAGAGGGAGAGGGAGGGGGTAGAGAGGGAGAGGGGGTAGAGAGGGAGAGGGGGTAGAGAGGGAGAGGGGGTAGAGAGGGAGAGGGGGTAGAGAGGGAGAGGGGGTAGAGAGGGAGAGGGGGTGGCGAGCAAGAGGGGGTGGAGAGCAAGAGGGGGTGGAGAGCAAGAGGGGGTGGAGAGCAAGAGGGGGTGGAGAGCAAGAGGGGGTGGAGAGCAAGAGGGGGAGGGGGTAGAGAGGGAGATGGTGGGGGGTAGAGATTGAGGGGCGGGGGGGGGGCGGCGTGCGGCATCACAGGGGAGGGCTGGTCCCCGAACGCAATACTCCACCACTCACCCATAGGTCCCAATACTCACCACTCCCTAGAGAGGGAGGGGAGGTAGAGAAGGGGGGGCAGAGAGGGAGGGTGAGGGGGTAGAGGGAGGGGGAGGTGATAGAGAGGGAGGAAGGATGGTAGAGAGGGAGGGAGGGTGGTAGAGAGGGAGGGAGGGTGGTAGAGAGGAGGGGGGGCAGAGAGGGAGGGGGAAAAGAGTGGGAAGGGGGGCAGAGAGGGAGGGGGCAAAGAGTGGGAAGGGGGCAGAGAGGGAAGGGGGCAGAGAGGGAAGGGGGCAGAGAGGGAAGGGGGCAGAGAGGGAAGGGGGGCAGTGTGGGAAGGGGGGCAGTGTGGGAAGGGGGGCAGAGAGGGAGGGGGCAAAGAGTGGGAAGGGGGCAGAGAGGGAAGGGGGCAGAGAGGGAAGGGGGCAGAGAGGGAAGGGGGCAGAGAGGGAAGGGGGCAGAGAGGGAAGGGGGGCAGTGTGGGAAGGGGGGCAGTGTGGGAAGGGGGGCAGTGTGGGAAGGGGGGCAGTGTGGGAAGGGGGGCAGTGTGGGAAGGGGGGCAGAGAGGGAGGGGTGTAGAGAGGGAGGGGGGTAGAGAGGGAGGGGGGTAGAGAGGGAGGGGGGGTAGAGAGGGAGGGGGGTAGAGAGGGAGGGGGGTAGAGAGGGAGGGGGGTTAGAGAGGGAGGGGGGCAGAGAGGGAGGGGGGTTAGAGAGGGAGGGGGGCAGAGAGGGAGGGGGGCAGAGAGGGAGGGGGTAGAGAGGGAGGGGGGTAGAGAGGGAGGGGGGTAGAGAGGGAGGGGTAGAGAGGGAGGGTGGACAACTTGTTCTATTTGATCTTATTTGGTTGTGCACGCCAGGTTGATTGCATTCGTCGAAACAGGGCGGCCCACGTGAAGGTTGCAATCTCCCACCCCGTCCCATTGTGATGTCATTTGTAAATGAGATCCATTGTGAGATGGCACTGTGACATCATCAATGGATAGTGCTGCAAGAGTCTCCCACTGAAAAGCAGTTAATTTTCTGAAATAAACGATTAAAACTTTTAAAACTTCGGAAATATAGGTTGGAATGCGACGGTATGATGACTACGCCGTCGAGGGGAAAATTGCGAGTAGAATGTGTGAAAATGGGAAGGCTGTGGCCTAGCATTTGGAAGAAGATACAAATTAAGTAGATTAAAAGAAAGCCAACACAATCCTGGCTCACACAGACATTTAGAATGTTAAGAAAAAAGGGAAGAGTTTTAGTATAATAGAGATGGAAACATTCATCAAATCGAACAGATAACAAGAATTAGCAATTTAAAAGAGATTTCTGCCAATATTCCTCTGCTACACCTTCCACTCAACAACAAGCTGACAAAACTATTTGTAAAACTGCAAAGATAAAATTGAGCAAGTAAATACCCATTGACAAGTCAAAATTACTTAGTCAAGGAACAGAGCAACGTAACGATGGACAATTGTATACTGACAACTATAGTTTAAAAAAAAAAATCCACATCCATATTCTAATTAATACTGTAAATTAAGAAATTTCTTGTTTTACAATTTCAAACAGCCATTGGTCTAAATTCCAACATGTTATTTAATCCCAGACCATTATTTCAATTTGGGATCAATTAACTTGTCATTGCAGACAAAAGAAATAGAGAGTAGAAATAGAAAACAGCAAAAATAACTTGGCAATGCTCTAGCTTTAACAGTGATTAATAACTTCCCACATTCTTAACTGCATGGGATGCTGCCAATTGCCAATTTAAGATAGTTTTTACTGTTTGAAGCTGCAACCCTCAATTAGAACACTGCAATGATAAGGCAGCCTTCATTCATTATGGTTCGTGTTCTCACCATTTTTCTTCCTTCAGACTACTGTATCTTGTTGTACTTTGCCTGCTTGGTTCATTGTATTTCAAACCTTACCCTAATGCCCACAAATTCCTTTTACTATCTTTTTTGTTAGAAACATCATTGATGCTTCTCCCCATAATCTTACATTAACCACACTTCATCCATATAACAATCTCCACTTTTTGATTTAAGCACTTTACAGCTCCCCACTTCACATTCTCTGTTCATTCTAAATGCTCAGAATATTTTTTACAGATAAGAAATAATGTTTTCCTTGAATAAGTGCTACTTTATACATCTGATGAAGTGATTTAAAATCTATTTCTAATTAAATTGATTTAGTTTTCCTTTCGTAGTGCAATGAAACATATGAAACATTAATGTAAAGTAGCCTTGAATTACTCATCGTGTATGATGCCAACATTTTGCAGTTGTAAGTGGAATAAACGATAACAGTTTAGGTTTAAAGGAATTCTCTTCCACATCTCTTTAAATTATTTGTATCGAAGCACCAATTTCATGATGCATTTTATTTGATGCAAAAAGAGTTTAGCAATAATAGTTTTATATTTAAACTACCACATTGGCCTCGTGAAAGCACGTTGATTTCAAGAGTGAAAACCAAATAATTTGCAACAGAGAACATAAACAAGATTTGTTTCCTCCTTTACACATCTTTTGTTAATTAAGTTTACAAATGCTCATGGCAAGGAAATGGATAGACACTTCTGTACAATACTCTATACGAAGTTTTGGTGCATAAGAAACTAATCGAAAAAGTATAGATCTTTAGACTGCAAACCATATACGGTTCAATATGGTTTAGACTGCAGGCAAACCATATACTGTTAAAATGCTATTCTCAGAATAACAATGCATTTCATATGCAGAATGGAATCAAACATCTGCTTTAGATTTTGTGGATGCATTATGTAGATGGTACCCATCATACTACCAACTAATTTCCTCGTTATTGAGAAAATTGTCCACCTTCCCACCAATACATTAGTAATGAACTTGGAAGTAATTTCCATCAAGCTTTATTTAATTTTAAGTTTGACCCTCCCTTGATGTTATGTCTGAAGAGAAAAGCTCACAAGCATCATTCAGATCAAATGGCATTGGAGTATGGAGAGTGACTTTGTTGCAGATCAGGTGGGACGGTAATGGATAAAGTGAGGAAAGGGACAACAGAAAGGGCTGAAGAAAGAAGAGAAGTAGTTTAATTGGGGACAAAGTAATCAATCTATTAATAATGCAGAATATTTTGCCCTGGGAATTGCATGGGAGTAGGGGGGAATGTGGTATGAAGGAAGAAAAGTGCTGGGTGTATTAATAAATATAATTCTGCAGGATGCAACTAATCACGTTTTTCTGAATTAAGAGGAAAGGAGTGTGGCTAAACCCAGATGCTTCTCATGTGGGTAAATAGTTGAAAAAACTATACGTTTGAGCAGGAGGTTGCATTTTTTAAGATAAGGCATGGCATTGAAGTGGGTGTAAACCGAATGCTGACACACCCAGTGGAGGATTGCTAACATGGCCCAAATTTAATTCCTATTTCTAACATCTTTCAAGTAGGTGATAGTGGGCTCCGTTCCTGAACTGCTCTTGTGGCGCAGAGATATTGAGTATAGAGTTCAGCAATTAAATTCAGTGATGACAAAATGCTGACTTATTTCCAAATCAATTGTGCGTAAGACTTGGAGGTCAACTTCTATCAGACCTCTGCAATACTTGTTCTTCCAGATTTGGTCAGTGCTGACAAAGAGGTCATCGTGAGTTGTTCCAGTGCATTTTCTACTTGGCACATACACTGCTGACAGGCTGTGCAGGTAGTGGAGTGAGTATATATATTCAGGGCACAGGATTGAATCTTAATCAAGAAGATAAACACAAAATGTCCCCGATGTTGGGGGAGTCCAGAACCAGGGGCCACAGTTTAAGAATAAGGAGTAAGCCATTTAGAACAGAGACGATGAAACACTTTTTCTCACAGAGAGTGGTGAGTCTGTGGAATTCTCTGCCTCAGAGGGCGACGGAGGCAGGTTCTCTGGATGTTTTCAAGAGAGAGCTAGATAGGGCTCTTAAAAATAGCAGAGTCAGGGGATATGGGGAGAAGGCAGGAACGGGGTACTAATTGGGGATGATCAGCCATGATCACATTGAATGGCGGTGCTGACTCGAAGGGCCAAATGGCCTACTCCTGCACCTATTGTCTATTGTCTAAAATGCAGGAGTAACTCAGCAGGTCAGGCGGCATCTCTGAAGAAAAGGAATATATGACGTTTCGGGTCGAGACCTGAAACATCACCTATTCCTTTTCTTCAGAGATGCTGCTTGACCCGCTGAGTTACTCCAACATTTTGTGTGCATCTTTGGTTTAAACCAGCATCTACAGTTCCTTCCTACACTCTTAGTCTAAAAGGCTTGTTGTGCTCATTGATATTGAGTTTTGCAGATCGTTGGAAACAATTCTTTGAGTCGAGTGGAGAGTATCCACCACACTTCTGACATGTGGTTTGCCAGAAAATTGACATAGAAGATGTGTCAAGTAAAGAACACCCAAATGGATGAAAGCGTGTATAACCTAGAAGAAATACATTTTCGAAAAAATAAAGCTAAAATGGTTAAAGAAAATTACTCGGTAAACAATGCCGGAAATCATCATCGATACTATTGACTGAATGCCAATCCCTGTGATGCAAAATTTCAGGTTTCTACTGATGTTTTCCTCGAGCACAATATATTCTGATCATTATACATACCATATATCTAACAGATTAAAATATTCAACTTTTTTTTGATAAACATGTAGTTCCATGCGTGCCGTCAGTCCGAAAACTCAAATTTATTTGAACCTGAATATAATTGTTAACAAAACTATTGGAGGCATCAGGTTAAACACAGGCAAGCAAATCTCACTGATGAATAAATTACCGTAGACTGAGACACTGAGGGCAGAAAGCAGCCCACCAAGTCCACACTGATCATCAGCCACCCATGTACACTAATCCTAATTTACTCTCCCCACATTCCCATCAACTCCCCCTAATTCCCCCTCACCAACAACACTCTTGAAGCAAATTACAGTGGCCAATAAACCTACCAACCTGCACGCCCTGCAACCTGCATGGATGTCTCCACTAGTGGGAGAGTCTAGGACTAGAGGTCATAGCCTCAGAATTAAAGGACATTCTTTTAGGAAGGAATTTCTTTAGTCAGAGGGTGGTGAAACTGTGGAATTCTATGTCTATGAAGGCTGTGGGGGTTAAGTCAATGGATATTTTTAAGGCCGAGATAGATAGATTCTTGATTAGCACAGGTGTCAGGAAATATGGGGAGAAGGCAGGAGAATGGGGTTAGGAGGGAGAGACAGATCAGCCATGACTGAATGTAGACTTGATGAGCCAAATGGCCTAATTCTACTCATCGCTTATGACCTTATGATGTCCATGGGGCGCAACAGGAAACCAAAGCTCCCAGGGAGAAACCTTTGCAATCAGAGGGAGAATGTGTAAACTCTGTACACAACAGAGGTTAAGACTGAACCTGGGTTTCTTGAAATAAAAGGCTGCAGCTCTACTTACTGCACCACTGCATCGGCCTTGTACACCATTTCAATATAGAGTACTTGTCGAACTGTGGCAACAGTAATCTTGGTACAAGTAAATTTAATAAAAAATATAACGGGTCACACCAAAAGGATAATAGATGTGATTTCTGTCAATTAATCATCTCAAACCTAGGCAGTAGTTCCTTGAGGAAATGTCCACCCAAATCATCTTCAGCTGCTTTCTCAACAGTTTTCCTTGCATCATGAGATTTTAGTGAACATTTTTTATTGGCAACCGAACAAAGTGAATTCCATTTGCAATTACCCAGATAATGAAGCAATCTGATTCTGCACACTGAGAAACCTAGACAACATCAGGCTGGCAGTGACAAGTAACAATAACAGTCACTTACATGAGAGAACTTAAACACTTATTTGTTACAGTCGATGGTATAACAACCATAGGTTTCTCCTGAATCAACATCGTTAGGGTAACCATTGCCCAGGTATTTAACTGGATAAATCACATGAATACTTTGGGTACAAAAGCAAGAGTATGAAGGTAAACACTCTGCTTGCCTTGATGAATGCAAGTAATCAATCATCCACTCAGGCTGGTAAGCCCCATTCTACAGCCAGCATGACTGACACAATCCTGGACCCTACTAATTCTTTTCACTAGTGGCATTTCAAAGTTGTGGTGCACACCATTCCAAGGTGCAACACAGCAATACCTCAACACTTGTTTCTTCAAGAGCATTTCCTAAATCTATCACCTGGAAGAGCAGGTGCATTGGTGCATCATTTGGTGTAGTTTCACATCACACATCATACCTTAATTATTGCTGGAAATAAATATTTCAACACTCTACCCAATAGCACTGTCAAGTACCATCTCTAGGAGGACAGTAGCTATTCAAGAAGACAGTTTTTTTACATTTTCTTAAGCCCAATTAAAAATGGGCAATGCTAGCAACTATTACGTCCGCAAATGCATAAAAAAGTTGGTTGAAATGAAAACAATTGAAAACCTCCATACAATTAAAAGGTTTACAATTTAATGATGAAATCTGCCATAAAACTGATAAAACATAGATTGTCATGAAACAAAGCCAAAGCTCAAATTACTAAACTTGCTTCTCTACAATCAAAACAGGTATACAATGGAGTCCTCAAACTATCCAAAACCAGGGTTAATACTCAGCCAATTGAAATCAATAAAACAGATATCTTTCCAATATTGATAATCAGTATCAATTCTAACAGCTCAAAAGGAAGTATAGAAGGATTTTTCCAACATAGGCAAGAACAGAATATGGACTATATCATAAAAATTCATTGTGACTTAATTCTGCAAGCGTTTAAAACAAAGGATTCAAAACATAAGGAGGCACACCAGCAAATGCCCATTTACCTGTATATCTGTGTCTTTGACCGGCTCAAGAGGTTCAAAGGTTGTGGCTGCACTCAAGCTTTCCAGTCGCTGAGAGATGTGAGATATGTCCAGCCCTTTGGTCCCCAGCAGAATAGACCTATTTAAAAAGAGGGGAGGGGAAAAAATAAATCATCATTCAATGTTCTCCATATAAACAATTATTTTAGCTTTAAAATTTACAGTACAGAACCAGCTTTGAGGATTGACAAATAAAATTATCAAATGTATTCTTTAGTTAGAAAAATATCTTTAACCATTAAACATGCAAGCAAAGAGAATAGGCAGCTGACTGTACAATGTCAAAATGGAACAAAGTAGGAAGACAGTCCAGGCATAACACACCGTGAGGAATGCCAACATTCTCATTTTATTATTTTGCACAATAGAAGGTAAATTAATGCAATTTTCATTTACCCCTGGACAACAGATATGGAACAACACTGACTAGGGTCCAAGGCAATGGATGCCAATTTGTCATTTCAGGATAAGAATAACACAATCTTTACATAACGCAACTGAGACAAACAGATTACCTTCAAGTGAGAGAATATACTGATAAAATAAACCCATCATTTCATACTACATTTAATATTGAGGCGTGACTTCCAACTACTTGTTTCACAATTAGGCTGGTAAAATGAAGTCAAGGTATTCCCCCCATAAACTTATGTTTACTGCTGCTAAAGTGAAGATTTTCTCGTTCAATTTAAAATCATAGTTTCTGAATGAAGTAATTTCTTCAAATTTATCATACCTTGTTGCAGATATTGATTTCTCTATGAGAAAGGAGACTAACCTAAAGTCTTTTTCCAGCAATTAACAAATATTATTCAATCTCAACATCCAGAATTAAACTCTAATCAATTCACAATGACCTTTACTTAACATGAAACTTTATAATCTTTAACGCAAACAGCAAAATCCTAGCCAGAACACGCTATCCTCAACAACACGAGGTGACTTACAACGTGCATCTCCTGTGGCACACTGTCATATTTTATATGAATGGCCACGTTGTTGAAGGCAAGAGTCGCAAGTGAGAGTGACTGGTCAGCTTGTCTCAAGAATAAATAGACCCTATGGATTATTTTGCACTAAACTGGTGACAGGTCATTGCAAAAACAATGCGATTCCTGCTAAAGAAGTACAATTCAAGACATTCCAAATAAGGTTTAGCCCTTAAACTTACGCCTTGACATCTGCTGTCTCTTGTGATGTGCGAGTCAGGGTCCTGGAACGCAAAACCTCCCCTGCCTGCTGAATCTCCTGCAGGTTTCTTTCCACATGTGGAAGCTCGGATACGCCTTCAGTTTCTGCTGCAAGCTGCTCGGCTTGCTGCAGCAGCTCTCCAAAACCCTCCAGGTCCATAATAAATATTCAACCGGGTCTGCAGAAAGAAACAAAAATTAGAAATTCCATACAATTCTTTCACAATGATATATAAAGAGGCGATTTATACACAACAGTCTGTATTTATGTTAAGCCTTGGAGATAGGGAAAAGCACAGTCAAAAGACACAGCAGGTTAGAGCAAACAACACCAAACGGGTGCAGCGTTTGGCCATTGCAAGGCCATATCATTTTAGTCCGGGGCCTGATGCTGCAGCTTTCAATAAAATGCACGAAGGCCTTGGCTGCTTCTGAAAGGGCAATGTGTAAAATGTCCTGCCCAGGACCGAGGATCGATTTGGGGATATTAAACAAGTAAGAGATCAGCATCTATTGGCAAGATGTTTCACATTAAGTCAATTTTCAGTTGAATAAACTTCACCAGCAGGAAATGAATTTCCAGACCACTGTGACATACAAATATTATGCTCAACTTCTAACATTTATGAGAACAACTTCCAGACCGATTCGTTTTCAAGAGTAGTCATTGATTGAATGCTTTGAAAATGATATTGTGGGGTAGATTTGTTAGCCTGGTTCCCCCATCTGCACCTAGAATTGCTGTCTGCCTACGCTTTAATTACCATATTGAGATGTCGAGACTCTGTCACTCTCCAATGGTTCCCAGACTCCCACGATACGGCCTGTATATTAACAGGGACAATGGCAGTGCACCAGGGGAGATCGGTGTTTGAAAGCTTAGACAGACAGCAAAGCCCATTTGTTAGTTTAACGGCTTTAATAGCCGTGAGCAAGATTTCACGGTGTTTAAAATGTTGCTAACTTTGGAGAAATTAAAAAGATATCAGAAATTAAATTAAAATTATTGTTTTTAAAAAGTAAAGTTAATCAAAATGTTATAAATAATCCAAAAGCACAAAACTGAGCAGTAATATTTTAAATAATGGAAACGCAAGAATGCTTTCTCAATCCCCTACTATATTCCCGACTCACTCACGACTGTATGGCCAAATTCAGCTCTAACTCCATCTACAGGTTTGCAGATGACACCACAGTGGTGGGCCAGATCATGAACGATGATAAGACTGAGGACAGGAAGGAGATAGAAAACTTACTAGCATAGTGTCAGGACAATAACCTCTTCCTCAATGTTGGCAAGACGAAGGAGTTAGTTATCAACTTTAAGATGTATGGTACATGCCCCAATCAGCATCAATGTTGCTGTAACGGCAGATTTTTATATTGTTCAAGAGATTACTCCCTCCAGCCGCTAAATGGACTAATTGTGGTTAAGGGGAATATCTTTATACGCATGCAAGCTCTCGTCGGGGACCTTCAGAGCTTCTTCACAGATAAATCTTCAAAACACAGTCTTTTGATTAATAAATTCTTTATTGGTGATGAAAAACAATAAGGTACATCCAAACTTCTTTCGACTCGTACACTATAATCTTCATCGAACTCCAACTTATCACTTTAAAGGTTAGAAAACTCCTCGTGTCTCCGTTACACTTCGCATGGTCAAAGGGTAAACCTTCCCCATGCTTGTCCAAAACTAAACTGAAAACTAAGCTTCTGCGCAAGAAACTTAGCTCCAAACACGCCCTAAAATACGTCATAAATCCCACCCACAATATAACGGGCAGTCTAAAATTTAAAGACACACGCCATCATTAATGACACGCAAAACAAGCCAACTGGCCACTACAGTTGCCAAAGTGGAAATGGTTAAGAACTTCAAGTTCTTTAGTGTTAATAGTATCAACAATCTATTGTGGACCAACCACATTGATGCGACAGCCAGGAAGGCACACCAACCCCTCTTCTTCCTATGGAGACTGAGGAAATTTGGCATGTCTCTAATGACTGTCACAAACATTTTATGCACCATAGAGAGCATACTGTCGGGTTGCATTACAGCTTGCTTTGGGAACAGCTTGGCACATGTTCGCAAGAAATTACAGTGGGTTGTAGATGTAGCCCAGTCAACACACAGACAACATTTCTCACCATTGACTCCATCTACACTTCACATTGCTTTGGAAAAGCAGCCTACATAATCAATGACTTGTCCCACCATGGTCATTCCTTCTTCTCCCTGCTTTTGTCTGGCTGAAGATACAGAAGCTTGAAGACATGCACCACCAGACTCAAGAACAGCCTCTTCCCCTCTGCTATTGGGCTTCAGAGCGTTCCTTCCATAAGCTAGGGTATTGTCTGACTCACCATCTCCATTGTGGACAATGAGATTAGCGTATGGAACTGATGCGCTACAATTCTTGTAATCTCTGGCTCTTCCCCTTTGTTCTATCTATTATACTTGAATTTGAAGTAATTGTATTTGGGTATTGCATTATCTGATTTGATGGATAGCACACAAAACCAAGCTTTGTACTGTACCTTGGTATACATGATAATAATAAACCTAAACTCAAGTTCCAGATTGAAATCCTGTTGCATACTGAATATCATCAAGGGAAATTAAATCAGATAAATTAATCCAATTATAAAAGAAAACAGGCAAAACAAACCCAGACTCACATCCTGACCTAAATACTGTGCTTGATCTTTACTTGAAAGCTATATATGGATAGTTAAGTGGGTGCAAGCAAAATATGAATCCAGCTTGTTCATGACCAAATTTCACCATGGTCAATGTAGATTTATGGTTAAATTTACACTTGAACTTGGTAATTTGGCTGAAGCTCCCATTGTCAGTATTGTTGCATCTATTAAATAAGAGTTAGATGGATCTGTATGTTTCTTTGCCTGGTTCCTTCATCAGAGCCAAGAATCAGGAGCAGATATATTTCCACAAACAAGTGAACAGTCTTTTGACTAATTTGTTTTTAAGATCAAGGTGATATTATAAGTAAACAAACAATTTTCATTTTCAGTCCCTTTAATGTATGAAAACCTGTCCACTGTGCTTGTCAACAAGCCATAATAACAGTTGTATCTTGAAGGACCCAATATGATGCCAAGCTGCATGCACAAAACAAAATAAATAATAGAACTGGAATTTTCTCTCTATAACCTGCTAGAACATAAAGACATCAACTTAAACAGAAGTAATCTACATGATCTTTTGATGTGCTGAATTTGGGGGGGAAAGAAGCAAGATAAGAGATTCTGGACACATCGTGTGCAACTAAAAGTAACTACTTTACCAAAGAACACAACAAAAATGTCCAGAATTCAAGTATCAATTATTTTTCAATAACATGAAATGATTACCTCGTCTAAATCATACATGTCATGTATCATGATAACAAAAGGCAAAACTGATTTGGTGCTGTAAAGAATAACTTTGCAATTCATGTTAAACATTCAAATGCTGTTCTGCAAGAATCTGCAATGCAGTAAATTAAAGCCAGTGCACAGTCCAATCACATGAAAATGGGCCAAATCTGGTATTAAATTTGGTATTGATTGCTTTGTGCTAAACACTTCTTATGCAGCACATCAGTTGCATTTGCCCAGTGGAAAAAAAGAGTAAGCAGAGCAAAATGCAGATCCTGTTCCAAAGCCAACCTTTGGCAGAATGAAACAATAATGAGTACTGTACCGTATTTCCCGGCAATGAAGACGCTATTTTATACCCAAAAATAAGGCACGAAAATGTACCTGCGTCTTGGAGGCTGAAGGTTAGATTGTTACACGGATTGTACTCGGCTTGTACACGCTGGAATTCAGAAGATTGAGGGGGGATCTTATAGAAACTTACAGGCTCGATACAGGAAGATTATTCCCGATGTTGGGGAAGTCCAGAACTAGGGGTCACAGTTTAAGGATAAGAGGGAAGTCTTTTAGGACAGAGATGAGAAAATCATTTTTTACACAGAGAGTGGTGAATCTCTGGAATTCTCTGCCACAGAAGGTAGTTGAGGCCAGTTCATTGGCTATATTTAAGAGGGAGTTAGATGTGGCCCTTGTGGCTAAAGGGATCAGGGGGTATGGAGAGAAGGCAGGAATGGGATACCGAGTTGGATGATCAGCCATGATCATATCGAATGGCGGTGCAAGCTCGAAGGGCCGAATGGCCTACTCCTGCACCTATTTTCTATGTTTCTATGTTAGCCAAGAAAGATAGACTTGGCTATTCCTCAGTACAGCAACATCAAGAACGATAGCCAAGTCTATCCCTCATTGCTGGCAGTTGATGCAAAGCGGCTGTAAAGTGGGAAATGGCTGTAAAAGGCTATTGAAGAATTGAGGCTGTAAAAGGAGGCGCAGTCGTCTTTCTTACAGTTTGGCTTTCTTCCCAACCAATTGTTCAAGCGCTTTTGATTGCAACATGCGCCTTAATTTAGTTCAACAATGAAACTGACAAGTTACTAAAGAACCTGTAAAAGGACAGTGCTGCTGGGGAGGGCGAGTTCCTTTCACAGCGTGTGGAGAGTCTGGCCAGGGTCAGCACGGGCAGGAGCGTTGAGACGGAGGGGGTTGGGGATCATGCCAGCAACTCGCTTACTCACCGCTGCCGCGGTGCTCCGGGCGCGGAGCCACCGCATTGTGGCCGGGGAGGGAAGTAGCTCGGGTGGCTGCGAGCAGCCGCCGGGACCGGACACTGGCCGCCACCTCAGAACCTTCAGCCGGCCCGCTCACCTCTGGCAGTGCTCTCCATCTGAACACCTCTCTCCTGCCGCTCGCCGGCCTCGCTCATGTCAGCCACTTCCTGCAAATACTTCAATTCTGACTGCCGCCGGGAGCAGGACATGGCCTCACTTGCTCCACTGGGTGACACTGCATGGCATTCACTGCCTGGTCCGTGTCTTTCAATGTAAACCGGACAGAGAGGGGACCAGAGCAAAGATCATGGAGCGGAGCGGGTCAGCGGGCGATGGATAACAGGACAGCGGGCAGTGGAGCTTACTCCTTTGTCAACGCGAGCAACCTCAATAGGTTCCTTGATCGCGCTGACACAGGAGTAAGCTCCACCGCCCGCCCTGCTCTATGATCTTTGCTCTTGAGCTGGTCCCCTCACTGTCCGGTTTACATTGAAAGACACGGACTGGGCAGTGAATGCCATGCAGTGTCACCCAGCGCAGCAAGTGAGGCCATGTACTGCTCCCGGCGGCAGTCGGAATTTAAGGATTTGCGGGAATCAGCTGACATGAGCGAGGCCGGCGAACGGCAGGAGAGAGGTGTACAGACAGAGAGCACTGCCAGAGGTGAGCAGGCCGGCAGAAGGCGCTGAGGTGGCGGCCGGTACCGCTGTCCGGTCCTGGCGGTTGCTCGCAGCCACCTGAGCTACTTCCTTCCCCGGCCACAATTCGGTGGCTCCGCGCTCAGAGCGCCGCAGCAGCGGTGAGTGAGTTGCCAACATGATCCCCGACCCCCTAATTCTCAACGCTCCTGCCCCTGCTGACCCAGGCCAGACTCCCCACACGCTGCGAAAGGAACTCTCCCCCCAATTGGTCCCTTAAATTAGTATTATCATTCAGTAAGATCACAATTGATTCAACTTGTCCCGGTGTGCTCCCATTTTCCCCACCATCTCTCCACCTGCCATCATCCTCCACCCCCCACCCATTCAGTCATTCAGAATGGAGGAGATCTGGAAGCCTTGCGCAAATTGAATTGTTACTTTCTTTCTTACTTTCTTTTTATTTATTTATTTGAGCGTGAGGAATTCTATGTCCCGCCAGCCTTTATTCAAAATGTAGCAATTCAAAATGGGGGTGTGTCATCGTCACAGGTGCGTCTTCATTGTCGGGAAATATGGTAATTATCAATTAAAAATTCACATTCGTTTCTGAGTGTTCCAGTTTCCATTTAATCAGGAAATGGAATAATGGCATTCAAGAACTGTCCAGAGCAACAATTTAAAGAATCGCAAATTGCTCTGACAAAGACAACTTACTAAAAGCAAATACTGTGGATGTTGTGCATCGGCCCACCTTGGACAATGCACATCTAAAAATGAGAACTTGACAGGAAGGTGGCTTTGATTCTGAATCTCGTCTTTTCTCCCCAATGCTGCTTTTCTAAAGATAAACAAAAACAAAGATGCTGGAAATGGGATAAAAGTTCATGCTGATGAAAAGTCAATAATGCAAACATTAACTCAGTTTCTGTCCATAGATGGCAGAGACAATGACAGTGCACCCAATCTGCTAAGTGTTTCCAGCATTTTCTGTTGATTTTTGGAAACTTCCTAACCTATTAAACATTGAACCACTGGAGTTCCTTTTTCACAGTAACCAAATGTCAATCAGTTCAAGAAGGTTGCTCACCATTACTTTATCAAGAGCAATAAGAAATTGGGAAATAAATGCTGGTCTAGTTAGTGTTGGCCTCATCGATGTATGTAGAATAGAAGACCAATAATCCCCTAATGCTTATGAATATTTTATAAGAATTCAACACTGCAAAAATATGCAAGAGATTGCATTTCTTATCTTACAATGACATAGAAGACCATTTTACCCATTGGGTCTATGCCCATGGCACAATTGCATTAGTCTCTTTCCACCACGCTTCCTCATGGACCCTTAATTTAAAGAAAAATGTAAATTAACTGTTGCTTATTGCAGAAAACCAGATCTTCATTTAATTTTCATTTGTATGTTAAAATAAAACAATGGGATGATGGACGGAATCAAAAAGTGGACCGACCAAAGATGCTCCTGTTCCAAATGGAAGCCTAGGGCTCCCAATCTTACATTTGCATGCTTTGTTATGGCATTCAGAAATTTAAACACAAGACACAAACACAAGAAATTTCAACTTATTGTAAAACGTCTCACAATGAACAGCTAGTCATTGCATATTTAGCCACTCTCATCAGCAAGTAATTCTGGCTTGCAAGGAAATGTTCCATGAATTTAGCTTTTTAATGCTAAACCTTGCATTTCTATCCCAGTTCATATATAATGTGACAATCATGTCAAATATCTATTAAATAATTAAATGCTCACACGTTGACAACAAAGCTTGGAGACATCAGATAATAAAAAGATTAGTGAAAACTGTGCAGCATTACAATGGTTCTTTTGATGTGGGGAGCTTGGAAAACTGACCTATACTTGTATAATTAGTGTACTCTTTACTATAACACAGTAACTGCTATGATTCAATATTAGAACTTAAGTGTTCAGACAACTTTTATATATCTGCAATTTCACATATGGTCTGCACTTTTGATAACAGTACTTCTGAAAATGGTGTCTTCAACCTCATTATTGTTAAGTCTAGAGACTGCTGTTATCTCATTCAGCACGTTGTAAAATGACTAACCAAGAAATCCAGCTTATTTGGAAATTATAACTAATCACAAAACTCTAAACAAGTGTCAGTGCATTACCTGGTCATTTTTGGAACCTGGGCATTATTGACCAGGACATTATTTTTAAGTATTAAATTTACTGAAGACTTAGACACACGGGAAAACTTTCTGATGACTTAATAATTAACTTGAGACCAGAAAATAGGTTTACCATGCAAGTATGTATCTGTTACTGCTTTTGCAGTAGACCAAGACATTTGTCCCTCTATAGCTGGCAGAAACGTTGTGAAATTGTAACTGGTTGAGTGTGAAAATATAAAACCAGCTGACTATGAATCATTCTCTTTTCTCCACAAGTAGATTACCATTTCTGTATATTGTATCTAACTCTCCGTATAAGCTGAGAACCTATGATTTTTCCAAATCCAGGTGAGAACACTGCTTGGAACAGTCTTGCGAGTAATTCCGAGCACCATGTTTGCGAAAAAAAGTGAAGGCCTCTAAAAGGAAGCTTTTTTTTCGAGGAATGAGAATTAGACTAACATGGATAGAGGGGGAAAGCATTAGCTGCTCTCCTTGGAGAAGAAAATCTTGTTTGGAAATTTAACAGAGGTGTTCCAAGGTCACAATCCATTTTGATAATGTGAATAAGGCTAAGCTAACCTACCTGGCCTGAGTGTCAGTAACAAGTGGATAAATTAAAATTGCCTTATCAAAATGCCTTAAAAAATATTTCAGAAGCTGGCTCTCCAATGCTTTGATCAAAACAGTGGTAGAAATAAGATTAGTTGAATTTCAACGGTGCATTAAATAAAAGAGGAAATATTATACGGTCAAAGGGAAATCTTATAAAATCTTAAGAGAAACAGAAAAAATAATTATTTGGTTCGCTTTACAAATGAATAACATACATGGCAAACACCTTCCTTCAGTACTGTATCAATACTCAAGACAACAATATCTATCATCAAGGACCCACCATCCGGGCCATGCCCTCTTCTCGCTACTATCATTGGGCAGGAGGTACAGAAGCTTGAAGTCACACACAAACAGGTTCAGGAATAGCTTTTTCTTCAACTATCAGGTTCTTGAACCAACCTACATAATCCTAATTCTACCTTCACAACAGGACAAGTTCTCCCCTTTCACTTCCATGGACTTTAATTTTTTCATATTTATGTTTGCATTAATGTCTTGTTTTTTTTTGCACTTTTAGAAATCTTGTGTGATTTGTGTATAATTTGTTTTTGTGTGTCTATGTGCCTGGGACGCCGCTACAAGTAAGATTTTTCCTTGGTGCCTTTGTACTTTCCTTGGTACGTGCATATAATGAAAACTTGATTTGATTCTAGGAAGAACAACAAAAGCATTGGAATACTTCAAATTCTTTTTTTTTTTAAATCAAGTTGTTTATTAAGCTTTCAAGTCATTTTGACCAAACTTAGCAATGATCATGCATCTTGATCAGCTTAAATATGCTTTCTTCAAATAGCACAAATCAATCTCCAAACAGATAGATCACTGATAGATGCAATATTCCTCAAACATACTGACTGCTGAATATGTTTGAGACTAGCTCTTCAAATAAGCTACTGGGATGTTCAATGGAAGAAACAAATGCATTCTTAGGTAGTACATCCCCGAGTTCCATTATTATCAGTTATCAAACAGTACAAAGCCCGGATCATTGTCTGTTTCTCTCTTTGACCTGCGTATATTTCCAGCATTTTCAGTTTTTAATAAACGGCCCTGAATCTTTTTTTAAATAATCAGACAAAAAATATATGAATTTATTTTAAATTACTCATACAAAACCAATTGGTAAGGTCCTGGCCGAGTATAGAGACAGCAATTAATTTGTCCTAATGGCTTCAAGACAAACCAACAAAAATATGGGATATCATAAATTATGAATTGAACAGGTAATTAGCACCAGTGTTCCCTATAAAGGATGCAAGAAACATCCAATAAATGTGGAATTTAACGGGAAGGGAAATCTTGAGAATGCAACAATCACCAGAGAAATAATATCGAGCAAATTATTGGAGCTGTGGCTGACAAGTTCCTAGGTCCCATGGGATTTCAACCTTGGTTCTTAAAATAACTGGCTAATGAAGAAAGTTGCAATAGGTTAGTTCTTTATTAAAAAGAAAGGGAAATCTGAAAATGATCGCCTATTAGCTTAACATCCACCATTGGCAAAACATTAAAAGATTTTACTAAAGATGTTATTGCATGGCACTTAGGAAAATGCAAAGTAAACAAGCAAAGTCAACACAGTTTGTGAAAAAGAAAGCATGTTTGACCAAATGAAATCTGAAGAAATAACATAATAATGACAAATTTGAATTGATGAATGTATTATAATTTTATGGAAGCAACAATGTCAAAACTGATGTAACGTAGAAATTCTGTCAAAGAAATCTAGCAGGTGCTGTCAGCAATTCTTCATAAGCCGGCAGAGAATTTGAGATAATTGTGCATGATTTAGAGGAAAGTCAATTAAAAATCCTCTACCAGCTTTTGAAATGCACAGTATTAGACCATTGAATTCAAGGGATGATACTGAATATTTAGTTTGTGATTTGGCATTCTGTGTGCAGTAAAGCAAGTGTTATAGCTGAATATTTAAAAATGCAAGTAAAGTATTTCTTAATATTGCTTTTTAACAGTGGTAAGTAACTCACTGAGAAAATAAAAAGTTGTCAGATTGGGGGGAAAAAAACAAGAATATGGAGAAGTTAAACCTCAGGGAATGTGTTGCCAGCAATATAAAATTCAGTACAAAGACTGACCTAATATGTGACAATTAGTAATAGATTCTCAAAGACACAACATCCTTTTCCAAATATCACGTCATGTGTTGAGAAAGACATTTTAACAAGTTACAGTGTTTGACAGTCAGTGTTATGGTACTTGAAGTCTGCTGAGTCAGTCTCTCATTAGTCAACAATAACTGGAGAAGATCATGAACTCTTCGTATTGCAGGCTGAACAATCATATGTATCATTATGAACATTGAAGGCAAGGCAACATTCTTTCCAATTACATTGCTCAAAAAGTGTTCAAATTTGACAAATCAAACTCACAATGCCTGATTATATAAAAATATGGTCCACTGTATCGTGTAAATTTTGAATACTAATGATTCAATGTGGCATGAAACTAGGTTCCATCTACTTTGATCTCTGAAAATCCCAAATTCACTTCAAAATTTAAATCCTATTAATACTCCACCATATCTGTCTCGCATACATTTCTGAAAGTGATTATGTACAGTGAAACAATTTGGAATGAAGCAACATTTGGATGTAAAATAGATCTCACAAACAAATATGAACAAACTGGTTGACAGCGTCATCAATGTAAACATTGGAAATATTTTTATCCCAGAGAATTTGGTTTTAATATTTACAAGCTACTAATAATTTTGATTAATGAATGCAGAACAAAAAAATGTTTATACCATACAGACACAAACATTTAGCAGAAACTGCCAGTATTGTTCCATTTAAATCATGTAGGTTTATGTTAAAAAAAGTGAATCACCTGCTTAATGCTTATTCCTGTTTGTTGTGATGAAAAAATATGTTTTCTATATTACTGTACATGTCCATGTAACCTATTCAAAGGAGAACTAGAAAATCAAGTTTACAGTCCTATTTTAGCTGGGAAAATATCATATGAAAGATTTACCTATTGAATCAATTCAAATAAATGCTAGATTAATTTTGTTGCATTGCACCTTATCTCCAGAGTCAGCTCGATAAATGTTCTTTCCTGTTCTTAAACCCAAGTTCTCTACACCTTGTAAATGGTATGATTTAACATATACCCAGCAGAGAATGCATGCATTACAATTGAGATTGTTAAACACTATTCTGTGTGAACATTGAGGCCATTTCTCCCATCGAGTGAATGGTGCACTCATACCCCTCTGTAACCCAATCTCTCTCACCTGCCACCACCTACACCAGTGGCAAGTTATAGTAACCAATTAATCTACCAGCACAGAGCTTGAGAAACTGCAGCATCCGGAGAAAACCAACATGATAGCAGGAAGAACAGCAAAAAGAGAGCACCAGAGGTCAGGATCAAATAGAGTTACTGAAGCTGTGTAGCAGCAAAGTTAATTACTGAAATGTTGTGCCACTTTTTTCAGTTTCAGTTTAGTGTATTGTCACGTGTACCGAAGTAGTCAAAAGCTTTTGTAGCGTACTATCCAGTCAGCAGAAAGACAATACGTGATTACAATCGAGCCATTTACAGTGTATAGATACATGATAAAGAAATAACATTTAGTGCAAGGTAAAACCAGCAAAGTCCGATCAAGGATAGTCCGACGGTCACTAAAGAGGCCGATAGTAGTTTTTTTTCTATTCATACTTCACAGATATTGCATTTAAGGTCTCCATTGCAGGGGTTATGGAGTTTAAAAGTAGGCAATTTTTAATGTAAATTTACAGGGCATTAGTAAAACCTTACCTGGAGTACATTTAATTTTACTTTATTTTTGGGAAAGGATTAATTGGTAGAGCAGAGACGATTAACAATGTTGATTATTGGGGTTGGTATATGAAGAATAGTTGAGCAAGACTTATTGCAGTATATTATTGCAGACTTATTGCAGTGACTAGTGGGGTACCGCAAGGCTCGGTGCTGGGACCGCAGCTATTTACACAATACATCAATGATTTAGATGAAGGGATTCAAAGTAACATTAGCAAATTTGCAGATGACACAAAGCTGGGTGGCAGTGTGAACTGTGAGGAGGATGCTATGAGAATGCAGGGTGACTTGGACAGGTTGGGTGAGTGGGCAGATGAATGGCAGATGCAATTTAATGTGGATAAATGTGTGGTTATTCACTTTGGTAGCAAAAATAGGAAGGTAGATTACTATCTAAATGGTGTCAAGTTGGGAAAAGGGGAAATACAATGGGATCTGGGGGTCCTTGTTCATCAGTCAATGAAAGTAAGCATGCAGGTACAACAGGCAGTGAAGAAATCGAATGGCATGTTGGCCTTTATAACAAGAGGAGTTGAGTATAGGAGCAGAGAGGTCCTTCTGCAGTTGTGTAGGCCCCTAGTGAGACCACACCTGGAGTATTGTGTGCAGTTTTGGTCCCCTAATTTGAGGAAGGACATTCTTGCTATTGAGGGAATGCAGTGTAGGTTTACAAGGTTAATTCCTGGGATGGCAGGACTGTCATATGCTGAGAGAATGGAGCGGCTGGGCTTGTATACTATGGAATATAGAAGGATGAAAGGGAATCTTATTGAAACATGTAAGATTATTAAGGGTTTGGACACGCTATAGGCAGGAAACATGTTCCCCATGCTGGGGGAGTCCAGACCCAGGGGCCACAGTTTAAGAATAAGGGGTAAGCCATTTGGAACGGAGACAAGGAAACACTTTTTCTCACAGAGAGTTGTGAGTCTGTGGAATTCTCTGCGTCAGACGGCGGTGGAGGTCGGTTCTCTGGATACTTTCAAGAGAGAGCTAGATAGGGCTCTTAAAGATAGCAGAGTCAGGGGATATGGGGAGAAGGCAGGAACAGGGTACTGATTGGGGATGATCAGCCATGATCACATTGAATGGCGGTGCTAGCTCGAAGGGCCAAATGGCCTACTCCTGCACCTATTGTCTACAAGGCTTATCACAATAAGGCTTATTGCAGTATATAAAAATGAAAAGGTGATCTTAATGAAACATTTTAAGATATTGAAGGTGAATGCTGAGAGGATAGTTCCCTCAATGGGGGGTATTTAGCAATAGTGGAAATACTTTCAGAATACATTTAAGACAAAACAGGGAGTTTCTCAGAGAGGTGCGGGTATTTGGAAATCTCAACCTCATACAGATATTGAGACTGTCATTGAATATATTTAGACCGAGATTGATAGAGCTTTTCCCTACTTGGAAGTCAACGTTAAGGTGAGCAAGCAACAGAATGGTACTGAAGCCAAGATTGGATCAACCATGACTTTATACTCTTTGGCAGAGTGGGAGTGGGGGCATCTACATCTACTCCTGCTCATGTCCTGTGTCTCAGGTTATTTATTAATTTTGGACAAATTGCAGAATTAATCAGATACGAAAGTGGCTGGGATTTTTAAACTGCAAGATTATCATACTTATATACAGTCAGCATTGACAAAATCTATGCAAGTTTCCAATGCAGTCAAGAGTACTTATTTTGCATAGATAATTTACTAACCTTCAATAGATTTCAAGCAGTTTCTCTGACAATATAAAGGAAACAACGCCAAAAAATATTTAATGTTGAAAGATGGACAAACATTAAACATAGCTTGGGATCTTTCAAAGTTAATAGATTCTGAATAGTTTTAAAAAGCATCTGGTGGTTGGTCTTTAAAGTTGTTGACCAAGTGTTGATTGGCTTTGCTGACAATTTTCAATAAAATGTTTCACATTTGAAGTCTTTGTATCAAAAAAACTATTTCTATCTTTTTGCCTTTAAGCCTCCAACATTACTTATGAATTTATACAATCCTGCTTGATTCAGCAAAATCTTATATTTCCTCATATCCAATGTTTCCATATTATCTGCCATTAAAATTCTACACAGGTCACTGCTTCTGATAATGGTGTTGATGCTGCAGGGCACATCAGGGAATTAAACATGATGCACTTCTCCTGACTTACAGAAGCTCTGTAATTTCAGGACACTGTCCCAGCTGAATCTCACTCTCAAACACCTCAGGTTGAATCATGTGTGCCATCCCTAATTGGAGATAGGTACTAACACCATGTTGGTATAATTCCTAACCGGATCCATTCATTAGCTTTGTACCGAGTTTCTCCCATTCTTTTTGTCAGAGGATGGTTCTGCAGGATTCTGCCTAATTCTAGAAATTCCAGGAGTCATCTGCCATGTGCACAAGCATGTCATTCTTACCAACACAAACATCCAAAAGGCTGCCATCTCAGCCTTTTATTATACTCCCTATACACTGGAAACTTTTATTGCTGTTTAGAAACATGAGGACCAAAGTTGTGCCAATGAAAGTCAATTAAGCCATTATGAGACTGAGAAACAAGAATAAAACTGTTAGAGACATCAGCCAAACCTTAGGCTTACCAAAATCAACTGTTTGGAACATCACTAAGAAGAAAGAGAGCACTGGTGAGCTTACTAATTGCAAAATTATTGGCAGGCCAAGGAAGACCACCACAGCTATTGACAGAAGAATTCTCTCTATAATAAAGAAAAATCCCCAAACACCTGTCCGGCAGATCAGAAACACTTTTCAGGAGTCAGGTGTGGATTTATCAATGACCACTGTCCATATGAACCTCATGAACAGAAATCCAGAGGCGACACTGCAAGATGCAAACAACTGATTAGCCGCAGAAATAGGATGGCCGGGTTACAGTTTGCCAAGAAGTACTTAAAAGAGCAGCCACAGTTCTGGAAAAAGGTCTTGTGGACAGATGAGACAAAGATTAACTTACTGTATATCAGAATGATGGCAAGTATGGAGGAGAGAAGGAAGTATGAAGTATATAAGTAGGAAGTATGAGCAAAGTATGGAGGAGAGAAGGAACTGCCCAAGATCCAAAGCATACCACTTCATCTGTGAAACACGGTGGTGGGGGTGTTATGGCCTGGGCATGTATGGCTGCTGAAGGTACTGGCTCACTTATCTTCATTGATGATACAACTGCTGGTGATAGTAGCATAATGAATTCTGACCTGTATAGACACATCCTATCTGCTCAAGTTCAAACAAATGTTGTCTCAAAACTCATTGGCCGGCGGTTCATTCCACAGCAAGACAATGTTCCCAAACGTACTGCTAAAGCAACAAAGGAGTTTTTCAAAGCTAAAAAATTGTAAATTCGTGAGTGGTCAAGTCAATCACCCGATCTGAACCCAATTGAGCATGCCTTTTATATGCTGAAGAGAAAACTGAAGGGGACTAGCCTTCAAGCATAAGCTTGAAGCACAACAAGCATAAATTAAAGATGGCTGCAATACAGACCTGGCAAAGCATCACCAGAGAAGAGGTATGCAAGGGATATGCAACAAAATACTAAACATGACTACTTTCATTGACATGACATTGCTGTGTCCCAAACAGTATGGTGCCCTGAAATGGGGGGGGGGGGGGGGGGGGGGGGGGACGACTACTATGTATAAACACTGCTGTAATTTCTACATGGTGAAACCAAAATGTATAACAATGGCCTTCATTAAAATCTGACAATGTGCACTTTAACCAAATGTGATTTTTTTTCTATTGTGGAGATGTTGTGGAGTACAGAGGCAAATAAATAAATGATGGGTCTTTGTCCCAAACATTATGGAGGGTAACTGTATCTCTAAAGTCTAAAATTTAGTAACAAGGACAACGACCTGTCCCTCAATGTCAGGAAATCGAAGGAGCTAGTCATCAACGTCACAAAGCAGGATGGAGTACAAGCCTCAGTCTACGTCAATGAAGCTTCAAGTTCCTAGTGGTAACTACTACAGGTGCACAACCTTTTATCCGAAGATCCAAATAACGAAAACCTCCGAATAGCGGCCATTTTTTCGTTCCTTGAAGAAAGGTCCTTGAAAACGTTCACCGAGGGTGGCCCGCAGAGGTGACAGCGGAACCTCCAGTCAGTCCTCGAAGAAAGGGGAACTAAATCCCCATTCATGAAAGAGAAGGTGAGGGTATATTGCGCGGGAGGGTTAATAATTGACAATATGCTGCTGCCTGCCCGCTGAGTTAAAAAGTTCCCACGGTAGACTCACGATACACAGTGTTTCGTGAGTCTTGCGTGGGAACTTTTTAACTCAGCGGGGCAGGCAGCAGCAGATTGTCGCTCCCTTCAGTTTCACCCCACCTACACCCCTCTGCTTCCCGGCCATGTGTGTGACCCCTTCCCTCCCCTCTCCAGCTCCCCGCCCATTGCACCGGCGCGGGGGCTTTGCACTGTCACCGGAGACGTCAGGACCAACGGGACACCGACCCCCAGGCCCACTGCAAGCACGGAGATCCCAGAGACCCACAGCCAGCAGCAGCCCAGCCCAGCCCCGTTCCAACTCCAGAGGAAAACTGCAAACTGGCCGGAGACGTCAGGACCACCAGAAGCCGTTCCCCGAGCTGCGCCCCCTCATCGGGACACCGACCCCCAGGCCCACTGCAAGCACGGAGATCCCAGAGACCCACAGCCAACAGCAGCCCAGCCCAGCCCCGCTCCAACTACAGAGGAACCTGGGTTGCGGATGACGGGGCGCAGCTCGGGGCGTCGTAGGGGCCCATCGGGGAGCGGGTTCCTGTTGGTCTTGACGTCTCCGGCCACCTGCCATCCTCCGGGAACCGTTCCGCCCTTGCAGGAGAGTGGGGTTGTTTGCAGTTGCAGAGGGAGGGGGCAAGGGCGGTACAGTTTCCAGTCTCAGCTCCAGTCCAGGGGGGTGGCCGGAGACGTCAGGACCAACGGGACACCGACCCCCAGGCCCACTGCAAGCACGGAGATCCCAGAGACGCACAGCCAGCAGCAACTCCAGCCCAGCCCCGCTCCAACTCCAGAGGAACACGTAGGGGCAAAAGCTGATGGTGTGCAAGGTACGTCTTGTTCTTGGGGTGGCGGATGAGGGGGCGCAGCTCGGGCTGTGGGCATACTGCCACTTGTCGCCGTAGCGGCCCATTAGGGAGCGGATTCCTCTGGAGTTGGAGGGGGAGGGAGGTATTGTGCTGTTTGATCGCCCCCTGCTATCCCAGGGACAGGGAGACACAGCGGCTTTTTAGACTGGTGGGCAATCACTTCCAAAGTTCTGCCCACACAGTCAGTGCACCTCTTCTACACTGCATTTCATACAAACATTTATTCTGCAAGAAAAAACTACATTGAAGACTCAAACTCGCGACCGAGTTTACTGCCGGGATCAAGGCGCAAACTCGCGACCTTGCGGATATGAGCCGAGCACTCTACCACTGAGCCAGCCATTAAAATCTACGCTAAAAAAATTCCATTCCGAAGACCGACAAATTCTGAATTACGAAAAGTGTCTGGTCCCAAGGCTTTCGGATAAAAGGTTGTGCACCTGTACCAACAATTGTCCTCATCCAATCAGACTAATGCTATGGCCAAGAAAGCACACAAATGCCTCTGCTTCCTCGGAAGACTTCATCCTCAATATCCATCACCACAGGGGCGCCTCAAGGTTGTGTGCTTTACTCACTCTATACCATGCTCTACTCACTCTATACCTATCGCTGTGCAGCCAGACACAGTACCAACTCCATCTTTAAATTTGCTGACGACACCATCGTTGCTAGATGAATTATGGATAATGATGAGTCAAAGTACAGGTGGAAGATCGGTTATCTGAATAAATAGTGCTAGAACAATCATGCTCTCAACATCAGTAAAACCAAGAAACTGACTGTTGACTTTAGAAGAGGAAGGCCAAGGATCCACAGACCTGTCTTCATCAATGGGTTGGTGGTGGAAACAATCAACCACTTCAAGATCCTGAGAGTGCATGTCTCTGGAGATCTGTCCTGGACCCAGCACATTGACGCAATCATAAAGAAAGCCTAGCAATCTCTCTAATTGCTTAGAAAATTGAGATTAGGCATGTCGACGAACCTTCTCTTAACCTCTTACAAGTGCATTGTAGCGAGCATATTAAGTGGTTGCATCACCGCCTGGTTCGGCAACTCGAATGCCCAGGAATAAAGGAGATTACAAAAAGTGGTGAACAATGAATTAAACCATGTTACGGCTTTACAAAACTTTGATTAGACAGCTTTTGGAATATTGTGTGCATTTCTTGTCGTCCCAATACGGGAAGGATGTGGAGACTTTGAAGCGGGTGCTGAGGAGGTTTATCAGGATGCTGCCTAGATTAGAGGGTATTAGCTATTAGGTGAGGTTGGACAAACTTGGATTGTTTTCTCTGGAGCATCAGAGGCCAAGGAGGGACCTAATAGAAGTTTGAAAGTAAGAACCATTCTTCCCAGGGAGGATGTGTCACACGCCAGGGACCATTGCTTTAAGATGAGGGGAAGTTTAAAGATGATGTGCAAGACATTTGTTTTAAATATACAGAGTGTTGTAGGTGCTTGGAATGCACTGTCAGAAGTGGTGGAAGAAGAACATATGATAGTGGCATCCAAGAGGCTTTTATATTTGAGTATGTTTGGAATGGAGTGATATGGATAATGTGGATGCAGAAGGGATCAGTTTAATTTGGCATACAGCACAGTCATCATGAGCCAAGAGACCTGTGACTGTGCTGTCCTGTTTGTTCTACCTGAGCAAACTCCTCAAAGATACCATCAGATTGAACCTAGGTTGCTGGAGCTGTAAAGCAGTAGTTCATCTAGCTGTATTACTGCTGCTCAATTATTCTTTTAATTTTGCATTGGTCTAATCTTAAATTTGAGTTTTATAACTGGTCTTAATCATCATCCTAAATTTTCCACCTTAAATCTTTCAGCTACAGGGACCTAGATCTCAGGTGCTGCGTGTGTCAAATTTGCAGGCCCTTTGACAGACGGAGTCCATGCTGACCAGCAATAACCCCGTGCACTTGCATTATGCTACACACTAGAGACAACTTGCATTTTATTTATATACCAAAGCCAATTAAATTACAAACTAGTAGTTCTTTGGTGGGCGGGATGCAACTGGAGCACCCGGAGAAAACCCATGTGGTCACAGTAAAAACGCACAAACTCCGTAGACAGCACCCGTAGTCAGGATCGAACTGCGGTCTCTTGTGCTGCAAGGCATCAATTCTACCACTATGATCCTGAGGTTTCCCAAGATGCTCCAGTTTCATTCCACATCCCAAGGACAGGATGGTAGGCTACTTAGCCCTTGCGTATTACCTCTCCGCAAGGATACATCAAATAGAAATCAAAGAGATGTTAATAGGCACAGGAGCAAGATTACATTCCAGGGGTACAGGGAGTGAGGGCGTGGGACAGATCAGCTGGGAGCCACTATGGATGCCCCCTTTCTGCGCTATAATAGATTAATAAAAGGAAGTAAACGTCTCTGCTGAATAAAACTGTAATTGTCAATTCACTCTTCACAACGATCACTGCATATTCAGTACATGAAGCATCAATAGAATGAAATTAATGCATTGCTTAAACATCTTTTCATATTAATCATGATACTTGAATCATGTCATCTATGGAAATTAATTCTCAAGATGCCCTACAGAAATATGAATTTTACATTACTGGAACTCTTCCAGGAACAAGAACCACGAGCAATGTCTCTTGTTATCTCACTATATCTGTTCCTATGTGCAGTTTTGAATGGCCTCAACTAACTGAATAGACATAGTAACATAAAATTAGACAGATGCTATTTTTATATAACTGATTCAAAACAAGTTTTAACCATTGTTCTAATTGGACACTTAGTAAAGTTTGATTGTAATAGATTCCACCGTGAAACATTAGTTAGCAGCTATTTTGTCACATTCCAAATGGTGGAAAGTAACTGTATAATGGGAATGACACTGTGGTCCTTTTTCATTTATCAGCTTCACATTTGTATTTATAATGGATTCGTCTATAACCGAATATCCAAAAGAACCACATTCTAATGATGGACACAAAATGCTAGAGTAACTCTACGGATCAGGCACCATCTCTGGAGATGAGGCGACGTTTCGGACTGAAGAAGTGTCTCGACCCGAAACGTTACCTATTCCTTTTCTCCAGAGATGGTGCCTGATCCGTAGAATTACTCCAGCATTTTGTGTCCATCATTAGAATGTGGTTCTTTTGGATATTATCACCATCATCACTGTAAACCAGCACCTGCAGTTCCTTCCTCCACAATGAAGTATAGACCCTATGAAATATATTAAACATATTTCAGCCAATCTGCGCAGAGCAACATCCCAGCAATGATTTTTAAAAAAAAAGAATATTGGCTGAATGATATTTGACTCCAATGTGTTCGGATTTGGGGTCGTGAACATGAATGGGCAAATAGATCTTTTTTCAGGAGACAGTGGAAATGCTTCTGCCAGAAGTTCTGGGCCATTAATGTGGATTTGTACTTTCCAGGCTTTGAACGCAAGACCCTCGGAGTCGGGAGCAGAAATAAAGCCGTGGAAATGGCTCCAAAAGCGAGCAGTCGCCAAGGAAAACGATCATTGCAAGTGGCAGGGCTCTTGTACTAGATGCTCCTTGTGGCTTCCTTGGCGACTGCTGACAGTGAGTCGGGTCCTGCAGAAGCCCGGAGTGGGAGAGTAGTCAATGACGCACACACAATGATGGGGTGCAGGGAGCGTACGGGCCTCAGGCCCAGTGACTGTTGTTACCTATGGCCGTAGCCCGGCCTGATCTCCGCTTCTCCTCCTCCACCACCAACACGCTGTCGCCGCACCTCAAGCGCCTCCTCTCTGGTGCCGGCACCGCGCGCCCACCCGGCGGCCAGCGCGCGCCGCCTTCCCATTGGACAGTGGAGCCAAGCCGCCGCCTTCCCATTGGACAGTAGAGCCAAGCCGCCGACTTCCCATTGGACAGTGGGGTCAGCTCGCCGCCTTCCCATTGGACAGTGGGGCCCAAGCTGCCGCCTTCCCATTGGACAGTGGAGCCAGCCCGCCGCCTTCCCATTGGACAGTGGGGCCCAAGCCGCCGCCTTACCATTGGACAGTGGAGCCAGCCCGCCGCCTTCCCATTGGACAGTGGGGTCAGCTTGCCGCCTTCCCATTGGACAATGGGGCCCAAGCCGCCGCCTTCCCATTGGACAGTAGATCCAGCCCGCCGCCTTCCCATTGGACAGTGGAGCCAGCCCGCCGCCTTCCCATTGGACAGTGGGTCTGCCGCCTTCCCATTGGACAGTGGGGCCCAAGCCGCCGCCTTCCCATTGGACAGTAGATCCAGCCCGCCGCCTTCCCATTGGACAGTGGAGCCAGCCCGCCGCCTTCCCATTGGACAGTGGGTCTGCCGCCTTCCCATTGGACAGTGGGGCCCAAGCCGCCGCCTTCCCATTGGACAGTAGGGCCAGCCCAACGCCTCCCATTGGGCGGCCGGACCCTGAGCAGCCAGCGCCAAAGATCCTATAGCGGAGCTCGAGCCGTCAGAGGGACTGAGTCCCGCCCGCCCACCCGCGAGCGAGCGGCGTCACGTTGCCCAACGGCTGAGGGGACGGACGTCACCCCAGTGGCAACGGTGCCGGCGAGAGTGATGCTTCTGTGAACACCACCAAATACAACGCTGGTGAATGTATGTATAGCCGCTGAGAATTTCTGCACAGTTCTTGTTTTGTATATATTCTTTATTATGAATAAAGTTTTTATTTTAATTCAATTCAACAAAATATAACTGTATTCAGAGGGTGGTGAATCTGTGGAATACTGCTGGGGAGACCAAGTCAGTGGATATATTTAGGGCAGAGTTGGATAGATTCTTGAACTGATGTTTTCGGTGTGGTCCTCTGAGGTGGAAAGGGGTCGTGCTCATTCACGGACCAATTTGCCAGAGACCATCCTGAACATTTCTAATAGGTTTTAGAGATGAATTGAATTGAATTGAATTGAATCCCTTTATTGTCATTCAGACCTTACGGTCTGAACGAAATTTCGTGCCTGCAGTCATACATACATCATACAATAATAAACAACAGTAAACACAAATTAACACCACCACAGTGTATCCACCAAGCACCTCCTCACTGTGGTGGAGGCAAAAAAATCTTAGGGTTACTGTCTCTTCCCTCCTCTTCTCCCTCTGCGCTGAGGCGATTCCCCACCGGGCGATGGCACAACAGTCCCGCGGCTCACCGAACCCCGCAACGGGCCGGCTCACACACCGCGGCCCGGGGGTGGTCGAAGCTGCCGCAGATACAGTGCAGAAACAGGCCCTATGCCATGTCCCATCGAGACCACACCAACCAACAATTCCCGCACACTAGCACTATCCTACACACACTAGGGCAATGTACAATTTTACCTAAGCCAATTGGCCTACAAACCTATATGTCTTTGGAGTGTGGGAGGAATTCGAAGCACCCGAGAAAACTCACACGGTCACATGGCAAACTCCATACAGACAGCACCTGTACTCAGGATCAAATCCGGGCCTCTGCCGCTGTAAAGCCCCTGTCCCACTTGGGCGACCTCCACCGCGACCTCTGGCGAGTTTGCCCGCGACCCTCGAGGTCGTAGGAGGTCTTCATCACTCTCCTTCAAGGTCAAGAGTGGTCTCCACATAATCGAGGCTTCAGCTAGGTAGTGGCGTATTTTTCAAAATGTTAAAAATTGACTGCAACTAAAAATAGGACGCCGTGGGAAAAATCGATATTTTTTTGTCGTAGGTCTAGTCGAAGCCGGTCGTAGTAGGTCGTGATGCTAGTCGTAGGTAGTCGAAGGTGGTCGAAGGTAGTCGAAGGTAATAGCTCCGGGGTAAAAAAAAGGTCAGTAGAAAAAAAAGGTAATTTAAACAGCAGAACATCACCTCTTTCACTCCGGCATGTTCATTCATAGCTGGAGTTTTTTGGAGAGGAGACTTGTGTTTTAGAGTTGGCACCAAAAAGGCAGCAGCGCAGGGGGAGGGCACAACCCTAAAAAAAACATGGCATGCAGGTGTTGCTCACCCCGGAAGAGGAGTGGCAGGAGGTGATGCCACAGGAGGTGATAGTGCAGGAGGAGGTAGCCCTGCATGAGACCCCTGGAGGAGGAGACCAAGGTGGTAGTATATGTCCCCACCACCACCACATCGTTCACTGCCTCATTTGAAGGCTGCAAAGCAGCCCTTTCTCATGTGTCTGACAGCATCAGAGGCAGACACAGGAGGTGAGGGAGGGCTGGAGGAAGGTTATGCCCTACACCTTCGCCAGGCAGCAGGAGGGGGGCCTTGAGGAATGGTTCCAGCAGAATGCCATCCTGTATGAAAATGAGGGGTACAGGGACAAGAATGGCATGCTTGCCATCCACTGCCCCACATGTGTGCATAAAGTTCTATCTTTTCTCAAAGCCCAGCGTCACTCTCTTGCAGTCATCTGGTGTACTGGACAGTCCATCACATCATCTCCATTCATCCATTGAGACCTCTTGTGCTTCCTCTTCACCCTTGCTCTTCTCCTGCCTTTCTTAAAAGGCTGCTGAGCCAAAAGGGCTACTGCAAACAGCAGTAGTTGTATTTTTACTAACATCCTCCAAACTAGTTCCTTGCTTGCATGGTTCAGAATTATTATTTTTTTAAACCTGGGAGGCATTTTTTAGTGGGAAAAAAATGCAGACGTGACCATTTTATCAGGTGATCATTTGAGCTGTAGACATTCCTCACTGGTCATTATTGGTTTTCGGTGTGGTCCTCTGAGGTAGAAGGGGGTCGTGCTCATTCACGGACTAATTTGCCAGAGATCTTCCTTGAGTAAAACGTACATTGTCGAAGCCAGTCTTCAACATAGTCGAAGGGGGTCTTCTTCTTAGTCGAGGGAGGTCTTCAACATAGTCGTAGGAGGTCGTACATATAGTCGAGGAAGGTCGTAGGGCACTGCGACCTTGATTTTTTTTAGTTGCTTAAGGTGGCCAGAGGTCGCGGTGGAGGTCTCCCAAGTGGGACAGGCCCTTAAGTCTGCAACTCTACTGCTGCGCCACTGTTCCGCCCAGGAGGAGGCAAATAGATTCTAATGACAAACTCGCAAGGCTGTTCGAGATGACTGGGATGCTCCAGGCAAGCAAGCCCAACTGGCCCGCCGTGGGCCGACCTCAGAGCGCTCGCCTGGTAGGCCCAACTCACCTGCCGCGGACTCCGCCAACAATGGGAACATGGCAGAAGGCTTGTCGGTCGGCGGGAACAGGAACCCACTCGAAGGCTCATCAGATGGCGTATACGGGAGGGAGCTGGAGAAGTCAGGCGCGAGGAGCAAGGACCTAAAGGAGCAAGGACCTAAAGTGCAGAAAAGAATCACTAGGCTGTTACCTGGAATGGAGGGTTGTAGTTATAAGCATAGGTTGGATAGTTGGGTTTATGCTCACTTAAGAGGCTGATAGCATATATTTTTGTTTGTAGAATTATGAGGGGAATATTTAGGATACATAGTCAGCATCTTTATCCCAGGTCAGGGGAGTCTAGAACTCCTGGGCACAGGTTTTAAATTAAATTTAACAGGGATCTGAGGAATATGCGAGTATCTGGAATGAACTGTTGGAGGAGGTGTTTGCGATCGATACAATTAAAACATTTAACATGAATTTGGACAGATACTTGAACAGGAAAGGTGTTGAGGCAATCAGGTCTAATGCAGACTAACATAGATAGGCATCACTGTCAGTATAGATGAGATAGACCAGAAAGGTCCGCTTCTATGCTGTCCGTTTCTATTGTTTTCAGTTGAGGATTTATTTTTAATCATGTAATACAGACTTTATACCAGCAGATGACACCAACCACTGCCTGAAGGCCAGAGCCACATGCTCACTGTTGGAAAATCTAAACCACTCACTCAGTTAGAAAGACAGAGTCGAGAGGGAATACTGGCATTTATCTGACATTGAGGAACAATGCCTAACTGAGGGTGGATAAGTCACCTGGGCTGGATGGACTGCACCCTAGGGTTCTGAAAGAGGTCGCTTTAGAGAATGTGCATCAGTAGTAATCTTTCAAGAATCACTAGTCAGGTGTGGTTCTAGATGTTTGAAAAAGTGCAAATATAGGCCGATTAGCTTGACTTCAGTGGTTGGTAAGATTTTAGGGTCTGCTCCCCAACGCAAGATTCCACTGCTCACCCATTCCCCCAACTGCGCAGGCGCGGCTCATTTCTCCCCATCCCCCAGCACTCCCCCCTCCTCCTCTTCACCCTCCCTCTTCAATCCCTAGAGTGGGGGGGGTGGGGGGGTGGTAGAGTGGGAGGGGTGGTATAGAGGGAGGAGTGGTAGAGAGGGAGGGGAGGTAGAGAGGGAGGCCGAGGAGGGTTGACAGGGAGGGCGAGGGGGGAGGGAGGGGGTAGAGGGAGAGGGGCATAGAGGGAAGGGGTAGAGAGAGGGTGAGGCGTAGAATGTGGGGGAGGGAGGGTAGAGAGGGAGATGGACGAGAATAGAGAGGGTGGGAGTGAGGGTAGATAGGGAGGAAGCATATCCCTCCTCCACCTTTCTCCATCTCCCTACTCCACACCGCCCCCATCTCCCTCTACTACCACACTCCCCACCCCATCTCCCTCCTCCTAATTTCCCTCATCCTCCTCCCCTCACTCCCATTCCCTGCCCCAGGACCTACCCAGGTCGTAGAGCAGCACCAGGGCCTGAAACTCAGCCTGGTTCTTCTACTCGGCCCGGACCTGACTGTAGACTCCAGCCGTCAGCTTGGCCGCCGCCATGGCTCCACTGCAGGCCCCGACATCACCTCCGGGCTTGTCCCTGACCCCGGACCCAGGTTCGTTCTTGGTTTCAGCGGTGGCTTCTTTCTCGGCCCCAGTCACGGTCCCATCCTAAGCCCCGGGCTCAGCTCTCACTCCAGCTTGAGCACCAGACTCGGCTCCAGCCAGGGCCTGTGGCATCACCCTCGCCACTAGGTGTCGGGCGCCAGCAGCTGCCGCACGAGAGCTGGAGTGCCCCTCCCTCCTGGAGTGTCCCGTCCTGCCTTGCAAGTGCATTGTGACGTCACTCGGAGTTTTATTTCCGAAATGGGTGATGTTTATCGCCATGACAGGAAAAATGTGAGTAGGATATTAGAAAACGGGAAGGCTGTGGCCTAGCGTTTGGAAGAAGCTCGTTTCGAGATGGGCAACACCACCCCAGGTCTGCCGACTATCGACAATACCGCCAGCAGGCTGGCTACCGAAGCTGCAGGGAGGAATGTGCACACATTCTCGCTGTCCGAGCACGACGTGAGGAGGGCTCTGACACGGGTGAACACGAGGAAAGCTGCAGGCCCCGATGGCATTTCGGGGCGAGTACTCAAGTCCTGTGCTACGCAGCTAGCTCCGGTGCTCACTCCAATATTCAACCTCTCCCTGGACAAGTCCGTGGTCCCTGCCTGCTTCAAAAAATCCATCATTGTACCGGTACCAAAAAATGCCTCCCCAGCCTGTCTGAATGACTACTGTCCGGTGGCCCTTACCTCGGTAGTCATGAAATGCTTTGAGAGGTTGGTGAAGAAACACATCTGCGCCTTCCTCCCTCGCAACATGGACCCGTTGCAGTTCGCATACCGTCCGAACAGATCCACGGACGATGCGGTCTCCCAGGTTTTGCACACTGCTCTCTCTCATCTTGACAGCCAGAAGGGGGGCTACGTGAGGATGCTGTTCATAGACTTCAGTTCAGCCTTCAACACGATAGTCCCCACCAGACTGGGCGGGAAGCTACTGGAATTGGGGCTCAACACCTCCCTGTGTGCCTGGGTCCTGGGCTTTCTCACCGCCAGGCCCCAGGTAGTCAAGATGGGAGGGAATACATCGAAGTCCCTCACCCTGAGCACAGGGTCGCCCCAGGGTTGCGGCCTCAGACCCCTATTGTACTCCCTGTACACACATGACTGTGTGGCTAGGTTCAGCTCCAACCCAATAATTAAGTTTGCTGATGACACTGTGGTGGTGGGCCTGATCTCAGACAGCGATGAGAAGGCCTACCGGGAGGAGGTGGCTGATCTAGCACTCTGGTGCCAGGATAACAGCCTCCTCTTGAACATCAAAAAAACGAAGGAGCTGATCGTGGACTTTAGGAGGGCACATCATCCGAGGACGCACACACCATTGAGGATAAATGGGGATCCTGTGGATAGGGTGAGCTGTTTTAAATATCTGGGAGTCCACATCTCTGAGGATATGACATGGACATAACACGCCGCAGCACTCGTGAGTAAGGCAAGGCAGCGTCTTTACCACCTCAGGCAATTGAGGAAATTCAGAGTGTCTCCGAGGATCCTCCAGTGCTTCTACGCAGCGGCTGTGGAAAGCATCTTGTCCGGAAATATTACCATCTGGTTTGGGAATTGCTCTACCCAGGACAAGAAGGCTCTGCAGAGAGTAGTGCGTTCGGCCGAACGCACTATGGGAACTTCACTTGCCCCCCTGCAGGAACTATACATCAGGAGGTGCAACTCCAGAGCCAATAAAATCATGGGAGACCCCTTCCACCCATGCAACGGACTGTTCCAGCTGCTACGGTCAGGCAAACGCCTCCGTTGCCATGCTGTGAGAACGGAGAGGTTGAGAAGGAGTTTCTTCCCAGAGGCCATTCGGACTGTAAACCTCACCAGGGACTAACTTTACTGAACGTTTTTCCTTCCAATATTTAATATGTAAAAGAATATGTGTGTGTTTATGATTGTGTTTATAGTTTGTTTGGTTGTTTGTTTGTTTGTCTTTTTGCACAAAGTCCGTGAGCATTGCCACTTTCATTTCACTGCACATCTCGTATGTGTATGTGACGAATAAACTTGACTTGACTTGACTTGAAGATAGGAAAAGCAGATTGACACATCCAATGCTAGTAATTATTTCGACATGACTAGAATATAAAAACTGGGATGTAATGCTGAGGCTTTATAAGCCACTGGTCAGACTGAATTTGGAGTATTGTGAACAGTTCTGGGCCCCATTTCGAAGGAAGGATGTGCTGCCATTGTAGCGGGGGCAGAGGAGGTTTACGAGAATGATCCCAGGAATCATTGGGTTAACATATGATGGGCGTCTGAAGGCATTGGGCCTGTGCTCACTGGTGTTTAGAAGGACCTCATTGAAACTTACCGAATAGTGAAAGGTCTGGGTAAAGTGGATGTGAAGAAAATGTTTTCAATAGTGGGAGAGTCTCAGACCAGAGGCCATAGCTTCAGAATAAAAGGACGTACCTTTGGAAAGGAGATGAGGAGGAATTTGTTTAGTGGTGAATTTGTGGAATTCATTGTCACAGGAGGTTGTGGAGTCAATTGATATTTTTAAGATGGAGAAAGGCAGATATGTGATTCATACAGGTGTCCGGGGTTTGGGGCAGGCAGGAATATGGGGTTGAGAGGGAAAGATAGATCAGCCATGAGTGAATGGCAGAGTAGACATGATGGGGCGAATGGCCTAATTCTACTCCTGGAATGTATGAACTATGCCCTGATAATGTGGTGTAAATCAAGTCCACCCATTTATTGGCTCCATCAGTCTGCATCCAATCAGGAACAAAGCATTCTTTAATGCTGTGAGTGTCATTAACTTTCTAATACTCAAGCGCCTTGAGTATTAGAAAGGCGCTATATAAATCCCATCCATTATTATTATTATTAACTCATCAATACATTTATCAATTATCTATCTAACGGTGGTCAAACGGTTAATGCCACTGTCTCACAGCTCCAGAGAACCAATTTTGAACCTGAGCTTTAGGTATTTTAGACTTTAGAAATACAGTGTGGAAACATGCCCTTCAGCCCACTGAGTCCATGCCAACCACTGATCACCCCGTACTCTAGCACTATCCTACACACTAGGGACAATTTACTTTTTTTTTACCAAAGCCAATTAACCTGCAAACCTGCACGTCTGGACAGGGAGGAAACCAGAGCACCCAGAGAAAGCCCACACGGTCACAGGGATAATATGCAAACTCCGTACAGACAGGGCACGCAGTTAGGATCGAACCTGGGTCTCTGGCGCTGTAAAGCAGCAACTCTATAGCTGCGCCACTGTGCTGCCCGGGCAATTCAATTAAATGATAAGTGTCAGGAAAAATGCAGCTGCAATTGGTGTCTTAAAAATCTTTCAACTTAATTCAATCATCTTAATGATAATTTTGTCGAAATAACTTATTGGGAGATTAGGGGTGAGGTGTTCAATGTGAACAGGAGCGAATGGGGTTTTACTGATTCAAATTTCTCAAAACTTACTAGTAGTACAAGAGGTGCAGGATACAAAGTGGTGGAGTAACTCAGTGGGTCAGGCAGTTGATCTTACAGTTTGCATAATTATGATACACAAATGGGATACATAATTAGAAGTGTTTTCCCAGATCAGGGGAGTCTAGAACTGGGCACAGGTTTAAAGTGAGAGGAGAGAAATTTAAAAGAGATCTGAGGAATAAGTTTTTCACGCATAGAGTGGTGAGTATCTGGAATGAACTGCTGGAGGAGATGATGGCAGTTGATACAATTAATAAATTTAGCATGCATTTCTTAGTTTCTTGGTCCTCCAAAATATTCCAAATGGAATTTAAACTGGAGGTGGTGAAGGGAGGGCTTAAACCAGAAAGGGTTATTGGGAAGAAAGAGCTACTTTAAATTTAGTTGCATCTGGTTGGGTAACTATAGTTGGGTGGAGATTATTCCATGCTTTAATTGTGCGGGGGAAGAACGAATTGCTGTATACATCTGTCTTTGTAGCTGGGATCACAAATTGGATCGAATGCCCTCGTCTGCTCCTAATTGGTTTGGGTTTCGTGTAGGTCTTGTAGTCTATGTCGAGCTGACCATTTAACATTTTGTAAAAACAGGTCAAACGGTGAGCTTCACGTCTGTCTTGGAGAGGGTTCCACCCCAGAGAATTCAGAAGTTTGGTGACACTCGCTTCTCTCTCATAGGTGTTAGTAACACAGTAACATAGATGTTTGGACAGGTACTTGTACAGGAAAGGTGTAGTGGGAATCAGGCCTAATGCGGACTCACATAGATAGGCATCGCTATCGGCATAAATGAGATGGGACGGAAAGGTCAGCATCTATGCCGTCCGTTTCTATTGTTTTCAGTTGATTTATTTTTCATCATGTAATACAGACTTTCTATCAGCAGATGGCACTAACCACTGCCTGAAGGCCAGAGCCACTCGTTCACTGTTAAAAAATCAAAACCATTCACTCAGTTGGAAATACAGAGTCGAGCGGGAATACTGGCATTTGTCTAACAGTGCGGATGTATGCCCTGAAAATGGGGGCAAATATAGCCCACCCAGTTATTGGTTTTGCCACTCTGCATCCGATCTGGAGCAAAGCAATCTTGAATGTTATGAGTGACATTAATTCATCAATATATTCATCAATGATCTACCTAGCAGTGGTCAAACAGTTAATGCTGCTGTCTCACAGTTCCAGAGAACCAAATTTGACCTGAGCTTGAATGCTTTAGACACAGCTGGGCATGTGATTACTAGCACCAATTTTCAGCTACTTCAGCAGTGCACCATGCACCATGTTTCCTTTCCATTCAGAATTCAATACCTTGGACAATTATAAAATCTGTCCTTGCAGCACTCATGCCCTGCAGAATATTCCCTGGCCATCTCCCTGCCCCTAAACTCACCTCTGGAACACCAAGACAACAAGGATGCATAGATACATAGACAATAGGTGCAGGAGTAGGCCATTTGGCCCTTCGAGCCAGCACTGCCATTCAATGTGATCATGGTTGTGACCCCTGGTTCTGGACTCCGCCAACATCGGGAATATGTTTCCTGCATCTAGTGTTCCAATCCCCTAATAATTTTGTATGTTTCTATAAGATTCCCTCTCATCCTTCTAAATTCCAGTGAATACAAGCCCAGTCGCTCATTCTTTCATCATAAGACAGTCCCGCCATCCCGAGAATTAATCTTGTGAACCTACATTGCATTCCCTCAATAGCAAGAATGTCCTTCCTCAAATTAGGAGACCAAAACTGCACACAATACTCCAGGTGTGGTCTCACTAGGGCTATGTTCAAGTGCAGAAGGGCCTGTTTGCCAAATGGCCTCCACCTGCACCTATTTTCTGTTTCTGTTTCGGTTCAGAACCCTTCCTCAGACTGAATGATATAGGGAGGGGGGGGGGGGGGGAATAGAAGTGGGGGGGACTGTAAGTGAGAAAATGCCAGAACAAAATAGGGCCGGCAACAGATTAGCTCATGAATTGGTATTGGTTTACTATTGTCACATATACTAAAATTCTGTGAAAAACTTAGTTAAAGATACAGTAGATGAGAAGTTTTGGAATTCATCTCCAGCATATGAGAGGTCCATTCACAAGTCAGATAAAAGCAAGGAAGAAACTGTTGGTGAATCTCATGGAACGTCCTTGAAAGCTTTCTTATCTCTGTGCAATAGGAAGGAGAAGAGAGAATGACCAGAGCAAAGATCCTATAGCAGAGCTATAGATCTTTGGACCAGAGGGCGACTGGTCTTTGATAATGTTGGCTGTTTCCCCGAGTCAGCTTGAAGAGCAGATGGAGTCTACTGTGAGAGAGGCAGAGGAGGTGCTGGTGGCTGGGTTGCCTGATTTGAGAAGCACAGACTCTTCCAGAATTGGAGTAGGAGGTGTTTGACGTGGCAGGCAGTTGAATAGTGAATAAGATTACATCTTTCCCCAGTTTATGCCAGAGTTCCAATTACAGACAGAGAAAGTGGCAATTGCGTGGATGTGGTGATTCTAAATAAATTCAAGTGCTGCTTATTTTTCAGATTATCATTCTGTCATTTGTGACATAAATAAGTGATTTTAAATTAGTCAAGATGCAATCCTTTTAATGTTATTTTTTCACCTAACAGAATGTCCTGGTTGGTTGATTTCTGGATATTGGCAGAATCAAGGTAGTTGGTGATCGCGCAGGGAAAGGTGTTCACGGTAAAAGATTCATCTTGTTGAATGAATGGGCTCAAGGAGGGGTTGAATGGCCCACTCTTGCTCACAAGTGTGACATGTCTTGCATTCTGGTCTGATTAAAATAAACACTGGGTAGAAGGAGGGAAGAAACTTGTGAGATTGGGATCGACTGGCCCACTGCAGACTGCAGGAGTACATGCTGAGGGACGCACTGAAGCTCGGTGCAGCCAACGCCAAGGCTCAGTGGGGGAGGACCACAGTCTAGGGTCCTTCCGCTGCTGGACATGGGGGGCAGGGTGTGGTGGAGACGCCCCTCAAAAAAAGGGAAGGGATCCCACACCAGTGGGCCGCATGAGTGGGGGATAAATTTGTGAAATTTGAGCAATGTATGTAGACTGTATTGAATAATTTGTATAGCCTCCGAAAATGTCGGATGAATTTGTTGCACAGCTCATGTATTGTATATATTTATTACCTGAATAAAGTCTATTTTGAAAAATCTTTGAAAAAATTGTCAGATTGGGATGTACGAAGAGAGCTCCAATGTTGCTACATGATTTTAGACTTTAGACATACAGCGTGGAAACAGGCCTTTTGGCCCCCTGGGTCCGTGCTACAAGCAATCACCCCCAAACACTAACCTACACTCACTAGGGACAATTGTATAACTTACTGAAGCCAATTAATCTACAAACCTGTACGTATTTGGAGCATGGGTAGAAACAGGTACACCTGGACGATACGCGACAGGGAGAATGTACAAACTCCATACCGACAGCACCCATAGTCAGGATCGAACCCGGGTCTCTGGAGCTGTAAGACAGCAACTCTACGATTGCACCACTGTGCTGCACATGATTAAGGTTCCATTCAGAGATCCGCTTTTATCAATCTTTCTGTTAACTTCTACCAGTTACAAAGACAGAAAATGCTGGGAATACCCAGGAACTCAGGTAGCAAGTATGGAGAGGAAATCATTTTGCAGATCAGAGAGAAGGTATCCAATTTGAAATATTGACTCTGTTTTTCTCTCTCCACGGATACTGCCTGACTTGATGAGTGTTTCCAGCATTTTCACTTTTTAATTTAGATTTCTAGTATCTATAAGTACACATCATCTATATTAATAATTCTGATGACAATGTTGCTGATGTAGTTAATTGGTTTGCTGATGTCACCAAAATTGGGGTAGTGAACAATTACAACCGAACCTGGCTGAAACTGGGGAAATGGGCTGAGAAAAAGCAAATGGAATTGAACATGTATAAGGTTTTGCATTTCGCAAAGTAAAACCAGGACTGGACTTACACAGCAAATGGTAGGGGCCTGAAGAGTACGGTAGAACAGAGAGACCTAGAGGTGCAGAAATATAGTTCCCTGAAAATGGCAACACAGGTTGACAGGATGGTGATGGGTGCAGTTGGCATCCTTGCCTTCATCATTTACAGCATTAAGTATGGACATTGGAACATCTTGTTGCAACTGTACGGGGCGTTAGTGAGAGCAGAGTTGGAAAATGTGGACAGTTCTAGTTGCATGGCTACAAGAAGAATGTCATTAGCTGGAAAGGATGCAGAGAGATTAAGAAAGATGTTACTATGACTGGAGGGCATGAGTTATAGGGAGAGGCTGAATAGGCTGGATCTATTTTCACTCGAGCGTAGAGAGGTTGAGGTGTGACCTTATAGTGGTAATCAAAATCATAAGGTAGATGCACACGGTCTTTTTTCCACAATAGGTAAGTCTAAAACCAGAAGGCATAGTTTGAAGGAGAGATGGGAAAGATTTAAAAGGGGCCATATGGGCAGGTTTTTCCACACAGTACAGAGGGTATATGGAACAAACTGCCAGGGATGTTGCAGAGGCAGGTACATTTACAATGTCTACAAGACATTTGGACATGTACATAGATAGGGAAGGTTTAGAGGGCTACAATCTCGCATATTTACATGCAAATGTTCATTAATATGCACTGTCCCTATAAACAAATTTAAAAAAAATAAAAAAAATATATGGGTCAAAGGCAAATTAGACTAGCTTAAATCGATAATGAGGTCGGCATGGAGTGTTTTCAAGACCCAAATATATCGACAACGGAACAACGAATGTCTTACTTGCAGCAGCATAACAGGCCTATAAACTCAACGCACAGATAATTTTGAAGGATATTTTTAAGGCAGAGATTGATAGATTCTTGATTAGCACAGGTGTCAGAAGTTATGGGGAGAAGGCAGGAGAATGGAGCTGAGAGGGAAAGATAGATCAGCCATGATTGAATGGCATAATTTTCCTAAATGAACTGAGCATAATATATAATAATTTAAAAAAGCCAACAAATTCTAGGGCCATAGGGTCTGTTTCCATGTTGTGCGACTCAATTAGCAGCTGTTTCTTAACTTTAGCCAGTTTCCAGGATTTCAGGACAAGGGACAATGTTTTCAAGAATTGTAGGTTAAAACAACAAACGCCCGTGTGTCCCGTGAGTTCCAGCTCGGGTTCCTTTCCCGGTTGTGTACTTATTTCATTCACAATTCTGGACATCGCGTTCCCTTTCAGTTGCGATATCGTGACGTTTTCCCAAGTGCGTGTCCAACAGTACATGCTGTTCAAAACAAACGAAAAGAACATAGCATCCTCATGGGAAGAGTAGAGAGTGGGGTGGGTGTGGGTACTAATATTAATCAGCTACTCACTGTCATCACATTTCAGACTGAGTGCAGCGTTTACATTTTGCACACGGGTTTTAGTGACGTGTGAGTAATATTAACCTTATCACCCCCGATCGGTGTTAGTCACAAGGTGTGGAAATAAGGTTGTGTGAAACGCTGCTGATGTGCTGACAGTGAGTAGCTGATTAATATTAATCACACATCACCAAAACCCGTGTGCAAAATGTAAACACTGCACTCAGTCTGAAATGTTGCAGACTCGTCGCGCTGTGTATCGTATCGTGTGCAGCCTTTGGTGTGCAACAAAGTCCCGATCTTTGGTGTGCAGTGTCTCCGGGGACAAATCCGCCCTCCCCCTCAACCTTGGCTCCCGGTCTACTTCCTGTACACATAGTTGTGATCAAAGATCTTAGAGGTTGTGATCGAACCACGCCTCCCCGCGCTACATGCAAGATATCCATGTAGGAAGGAACTGCAAATGCTGGTTTACACCGAAGATAGATACAAAATGCTGGAATAACTCAGCGGGTCAGGCAGCATCTCTGGAGAGAAGGGAAGGAACTGCAGATGCTAGTTTACACCGAAGATAGACACAAAGGAAGGAACCTCGCTCCAGAGATGCTGCCTGCCCCGCTGAGTTACTCCAGCATTCTGTGTCTACTAGACACAACATGCTGGAGTATCTTTGCGGGACAGGCACCTCTGGGTAGAAGGAATGGGTGATGTTTCGGGTCACTAGACAATAGGTGCAGGAGTAGGCCATTCGGCCCCTCGAGCCAGCACCTTGTCTGAAGAAGGGTTTCGGCCTGAAACGTTTCCTATTTCCTTCGCTCCATAGATGCTGCTGCACCCGCTGAGTTTCTCCAGCAATTTTGTGTACCCGCCATTCAATGTGATCATGGCTGATCCTCCCCAATCAGTACCCTGTTCCTGCATTCTCCCCATATGAATGAATGAATGAACTCTGCTATTTTTAAGAGCCCTACCTAGCTCTCGCTCCAGAGATACATTAGACATGATATCCATATCAAAGATCCCTAGTATCATTGATCTATATCATGAGAATAGAGTTGATGGAAGAGGTTGGAGGAGGAAGATCTAACGGCAGACCACCCCCCCATGTTCACTTTCGTTTTGCACAGACGCTGCATTTCCAACAGTTTTGGTTAAGAAAGAACTGCATATGCTTAAGCAAAACACAATGCTGGAGTCACTCAGCCTCTGCGGAGGGAGTGGACAGACAATGTGTTGGGTCGAGACCCTTGGATGACGTTTTGGGTCGAGACTCTTCTTCAGACTGAGCTTCAGGCTCTACCCGAAACATCCTTCTACCCAGAGATGCTGCCTGTCTCACTGAGGTGGGACAATAATGGGACAATAATGTCTCTCCCCGCCTGACAAAGGGTATTGACATGAAGCGTAACCTATCCATGACTTGATGGATCTGGCCTGATGGTCTGCATCCCAGGGTACTTAAGGAAGTGGCTCTAGAAATCGTGGATGCATTGATGATAATTTTCCAATGTTCTATAGACTCAGGATCAGTTCCTGTGGATTGGAGGGTAGCTAATGTTATCCCACTTTTTAAGAAAGGCAGGAGAGAGAAAACAGGGAATTATTGACCAGATTGCCTGACATCGGTGGTGGGGAAGATGCTGGAGTCAATTATAAAAGATGAGATAGCCGAACATTTGGATAGCAGTAACAGGATCGGTCCGAGTCAGCATGGATTTACGAAGGGGAAATCATGCCTGACTAATCTTCTGGCATTTTTTGAAGATGTAACTAGGAAAATGGACAAGGGATAGCCAGTGGATGTAGTGTACCTGGACTTTCAGAAAGCATTTGATAAGGTTCCACATAGGAGATTAGTGGGCAAAATTGGGGCACATGGTATTGGGGGTAGTGTGCTGACATGGATAGAGAAGTGGTTGGCAGACAGGAAACAGAGTAGGGATTAACAGATCCCTTTCAGAACGGCAGGCAGTGACTAGTGGGGTACCGCAAGGCTTGGTGCTGGTACCACAGCTATTTACAATATACATCAATGATTTGGATGAAGGGATTCAAAGTAACATTACCAAATTTGCAGATGACACAAGGCTGGGTGGCACTGTGAACCGTGAGGAGGATGCTATGAGAATGCAGGGTGACTTGGACAGGTTGGGGGAGTGGGCAGATGCATGGCTGATGAAGTTTAATGCGGATAAATGTGAGGTTATCCACTTTGGTAGCAAAAACAGGAAGGCAGATTACTATCTAAATGGCGTCAAGTTGGGAAAAGGGGAAGTACAACGGGATCTGGGGGTCCTTGTGCATCAGTCTATGAAAGTAAGCATGGAGGTACAGCAGGCAGCGAAGAAAGCGAATGGCATGTTGGCCTTTATAACAAGAGGAATCGAATAAAGGAGCAAAGAGGTCCTTCTGCAGTTGTACAGAGCCATAGTGAGACCACACCTAGAGTATTGTGTGCAGTTTTGGTCCCCTAATTTTAGGAAGGACATTCTTGCTATTGAGGGAGTGCAGCGTAGGTTACAAGGTTAATTCCCAGGATGGCGGGACTGTTATATGCTGAGAGAATGGAGCAGCTGGGCTTGTACACTCTGGAGTTTAGAAGGATGAGAGGATATATCATTGAAACATATAAGATTATTAAGGGTTTGGACACGCTAGAGGCAGGAAACATGTTCCCGATGTCGGGGGAGTCCAGAACCAGGGGCCACAGTTTAAGAATAAGATGTAAGCCATTTTGAACGGAGATGAGGAAACACTTTTTCTCACAGAGTGGTGAGTCTGTGGAATTCTCTGCCTCAGAGGGCGGTTGGTTCTCTGGATGCTTTGAAGAGAGAGCTAGATAGGGCTCTTAAAAATAGCGGAGTCGGGGGATATGGGGAGAAGACAGGAACGGGGTACTGATTGGGGATGATCAGCCCTGATCACATTGAATGGTGGTGCTGGCTCAAAGGGCCGAATGGTCTACTCCTGCACCTATTGTCTATTGACTTTAGGCTTCAGAGATACAGTGTGGAAGCAGTCCCTTCGGCCCACCGAGTCCACACTGACCAGTGTACGTATACTAGCACTACCCTACATGCGAAGGGCAATTTACCAGAAATATGCTCTCCAGAGAAGCTACCTGACCCGCTGAGTAACACCAGCACTTTGTGACGGCTATGTTTACTTAAACCCCCGCCATCTACCAATACACGAAAAGAGCTGACTGTAATTAATCAGCACTGATGTGCACCCGTCCCTGCAACCCTGTGATCAACCAGCGCCGGGTGGAGATGATCGAGTGCAGCGAGCGCTTTTGGCAGCAAGCCCTGCTTTGCACACAGCGCCCGGGCCCTTTGCACCCGGTTGCAGACGCGGCTGCTGTTTTATAAGTTCGGCGCCTCCGACAACGAGCACATCCACCAGCTCCGAGTGAACAGAAGTGAATTGCCAGAGAAACGGCCGAGGAAAGAAACTCAGAAGATGTCTGACGCTCCATGCACATGTAGCCAGGGTAAGTAATTGGACGGTGGTGTTCAAGAAGGAACTGCAGATGCTGCATAGATGCTGCTATACCCGCTGAGTTTCTCCAGCCTTTTGTGTACCTTTTAAGTAATTGGACCTAGCGTTCGGTAGCCCGAGCCTCCCCGTATCCAGACGATGTTTTTGTAACTCTGCTTTCTTGTTTATCAACAGGCGGCTCGTGTTCCTGCGGGGACAACTGTAAATGCAAAGACTGCAAATGCACATCGTGTAAGAAGAGTGAGTATAACGGCTCTGGGGAATGTCTTTGATATCTTTATGAAGGAGAAAATTGTTATATGATATCTTTATGAAGGAGAAAATAGTTATAACGATGCAGGCAGAACGAGACCATTCGGCCCTTTTGTGGCGACACTAGCTCCGAGCTGAATCTCTCCTTCTACCCCTGCGATAATGCAACAGGCTCGCTCAAATACCCATCAACTCATCCTCGATTTCCCAGTCACTTACCCGCACTAAGGGACAATTTTCAATGGCCAGTTAACCTCTCCTCTAAAGCAACATCTTCGGAACTTAGGAGGGAAGCGGGGTCACCCGAGATCGGGAATGGACTAGGTGTGAGAGGCAGCAGCACTACCCGCTGTGCCACTGTACCGCCTGATCCTTTGCATTCCTCTTTTGCAAATCACAATTAGTGATCATCTTGATGAGTACGGGTGTCGGAGGTTATGGGGAAAAGGCAGGAGAATGGGGTTGAGAGGGAGAGATAGATCAGTTGTGATTAAATGGCGGGGTAGACTTGATGGGCCGAATGGCCTAATTCTGCTCTTAGAACTTGTGAACAAGTAACACTGCCAGAAATGCATTGTGTGTAATGTCAGGGGCGAAGGAAGTTATCTCTGGGTTGTTGCACGATACCGATCCCCCACCTCTCCACCCCCACCCCAAGTACTCGCACTTTGGTGTAGCTGTGTAGGAAGGAACTGCAGATGCTGGTTTCAACCGAAGTTAGACACAAAATGCTGGAGTAACAGCGGGGCAGGCAGCATCTCTAGAGAAGGAATGGGCGACGTTTCGGGTCGCGACCCTTCTCCAGACGGTTAGTGCAGCTAACAGTTTGCAACCGTTCCTTGGCGTCCATCACGAGAGCGCGGAGCTGCCATAGTGTGGGTTTCATGGCTTTTTCCCCCCTCTCCGTCTAGGCTGCTGCTCCTGTTGCCCCGTAGGTTGCAGCAAATGCGCCCAAGGCTGCGTCTGCAAAGGCGCCGGCGACAAGTGCAGCTGCTGCCACTGAAGGTCGCCCATCGTGGACCAGCCTCAACCCGGGACCAACCGGCACCGCCTGCTCCCCGATGCGGCGTCTTTACTGGGGCCCTTATTCGAGGGCTCCTCGAGGGGAGGATTATTATCGTTATTGTTAAAGTATTTTTTTGTTTCACTATGGATATATTGATTTGTACCTGATTAAAATAGTCGTTTGACCCAAAAAAAAATCTGAATTCTGCTGTTGATTTGCGAGGGATGATTACAACACAATTTAAATCGTTAATTCAGCGTCACTCATCACACCGCACATGTGGAGGAACGAACAGCAGATGCTGGTTTATACAGAAGATAAAGACAAAATACTGATAGGTAGGATACAGGGGAGGGTTTTGCTTTGATTGGCAGATGGTTGCAACAAAGGCCAGAGTCGCTCAGCCGGACAGGCAGCATCTCTGGATAGGAATGGGAGGTTTTGGCGTGAGACCCTTCCTCAGGGGAGTGGGAGATTCAGAGATAAGGAAGTGTAAGGTTTGAAACGAGACGGGATACAGATCAAGAAAAATGTAGAATAGATTATTGTTAGCTAGGTGAAGGTAACAAAGCAAACTTAAAATGTAATCAAGGACAGTCAGACTGGTGGGGGAACTGGGAAGGGGGGAGGGATGGAGAGAGGGAAAGCAAGTGTTACTTTTGAAGTTAGAGAAGTCAATGTTTATACCGCCAGGGTGTAAGCTCCCCAACCTAAATATGAGGTGCTGTTCCTCCTAATTTGCGCTGGGCCTCACTCTGACAATGGAGGAGCCACAGGACAGAAATGTCAGTGTGGGATTGGAAGGGGGAGTTAAAATGGTTAGCAACCGGGAGATCAGATAGGTTTAGGCGGACTGAATGGAGGTGTCAAGCGAAACTATCGCCGAACCAGCACTTGGTCTCGCTGATATATAGTCCACACCTGGAATAGTGGATACAGTAGATGAGGTTGAAGGAGGTGTAAGTGAACTGCCTCACCTGAAAAGACATGTCGGGGTCATTGGATGGAGTTGAGGGGGGAGGTATAGAGATAGGTGTTGTATCTCCTGTGGTTGCAGGAGAAAGTACCTGGGTGAGGGGGTGGTTTGGGTGGGAAGGGATGAGCTGATCAGGGATAAAACCAGAAGGTGTGAGGCACCGTTAACCAGGACGTCTAATTGAATAGGATGAGGCAAAAGCAAATGAGACTGAGTGGTGACCTTATAGAAGTTTATAAGATCCTGAGGGGCTTAGATAAGGTGGATAATAAATTCATCAGGAATAGGAGTAGAATTAGGCCATTTGGCCCATCAAGTCTACTCCACCATTCAATCATTGCTGACCTATCTCTCCCTCCTAATCCCATTCATCTGCCTTCTCCCCATAACCTCTGACACCTATACTAATCAAGAAAATTAGTGAATGGTTAAACTATATTTCCCAGTGTCGGAAGGAACTGTTCTAAATCAAGCGGATACACATTTAAGATGAGATGAGTTAGAGTCTTGGATACATAGACAATAGGTGCAAGAGTAGCCCATTCGGCCGCACATGCCAGCACCGCCATTTAATGTGATCATGGCTAATCATCCACAATCAGTACCCTGTTCCTGCCTTCTCCCCATATCCCTTGATTCCACTAAGAGCCCTATCTAACTCCTTTTGAATGCATCCAGTGAATCTGCCTTCTGAGGCAGAGAACTCCACAAATTCAAAGGTTTCAAAGGTCTTTTATTGTCATGTACCAATTAAGATACAGTGATATGCAAATTACCATACAGCTCACAACTCTGTGAAAAGGTTTTTCATCATCTCCGTTCTAAATGGCCCACGAGGGGCTTAGATAAGGTGGATGGTCAAGTCATGGAGTCTAAAACAAGAGGATATACATTTAAAATGGGAGAGATTTCAAGGCAACCCAAGGGTAAGATCAACTCACACAGAGGGTGAAAACCCTGCCTTCCTCCCTCATTTTCGCACAGTGGGTGCACAGAACAAGTTGCCAGAAGAAGTGGTAAAGGCAGGCATAACAACAATATTTAGAAGACATTTGGACAGATGCATGGATATCCCTGTGAGATATTGTCCAAATGCAGGCAAATGGGGTTAGCTTGGTCAATGTGGAAGGGTTGGGTAGAAGGGTCTCATTCCATGCTGAAAGACTATGATTTGAAACGTAACAGAATTGAACTTAATGTTTCCAACGCTGAATAAACTCATGGGAAAAATCCACCAGCTAAGCTAGCTGTAAAAGTTCACACCAAGCAAAATAAAGCAACAAAGAAGGATCTGGACTCTAAAGGTCACCTTTTCCTTCTCTCCAGAGATGCTGCCTGTTCTGCTGAGTTACTCCAGAATTTTGTGTCTTTCTTCGGTGTAAACCAGCATTTGCAGTTCCTTCCTACACAAAGAAAACAATAAATAGCTTCACAGTGAGAGGGCTCCAAAATTTTGATGTAGTCTTCGAGTTTGGTTAATTTACTAATCCGCTGGTAATTTATTCTGGAGGGTTCATAGTATATCAGATTTATACTTTAACTGAAAAGTCTGCCAAGATGTCTATCATTTGATTTTCAGTGTGTCCAGTATGAAACTCTTCGGTAACCACATCATTGTTACATAAAAAGGACAACTTGTACCCAATTTTCTTCTTTTATTCACAATTTACAAAAGAAAAGAACAGCCCTTAATGTGCTGAGAGAAAGATTTCTGGCACAAGGCTCCTTGTGTAGGTTGCACTGAATATCCTTCTGTAATTATACAATGGAGACCAGGATATCAGTCACGGGTTTAATGATGTGATGTGATTTATTAATGCACTAAAAGAGAAACATTTGTAAACCATTGATTGGTAGATGTTTGATAAAATCTTGGTAAGGAATTCCAACCAATCAGGATTTGTCAAAGGATGTAGACTTACGTTAATGTATTGTTTTTCCATAAACAATGACTTCTGGTTATTCCATGGTCAATGAAATACGTTTTAAAAAGGAAATCACTTGTGAGAAACTTCAGGTTGACTATAAATGGCAACTTAATAATAATAATAATAATGATAATAATAATAATAGCAGTAGGCCCCCCTCCGTCATGACTGACCCTGGGTGATGCATCCTGGTCGGATGCAAGCCTGGGCGATGTCATATGGAGGACAGGCTGTTGCCCATGCAGCACGTACCCCCTCTCCACGTCTCTGATCGATCCAAAGGAACAGCAGGGCCGTTACAGTTTGGCACCAGCGCTGTCGCAGGAGCTGCCAGAGCGAGGTAGTGGACAACGACGAACTGCATTAGGGGCTCTGACTCCAGATATTCTTGAGGTTTACTCCTGGAGCCTTTTCCATGACTGGATATGGCCACAAGGCAGTGGAGGTTTTAAATTAGAGTTTCCCTCTCCTAGATGGACTGCCTTCCCAGCCTGACGAGCCCCATCTGCCCCAATAATAATAATAAACTTAAAATAATAAACTTAATAAACTAATAATAAATAATAAACTAAAAAGAGCATCTTTGATACAGAGGCACATTACAAGAGTATTAGCAAACAAAGGAAATGAACACAAAATAACAAAGGGAGATATTAGACCTTGTCTTTTTTTTATTTTACCTTTCTACTATTCACCTCACTGGGACCTTTTCCCTTACTGTTTAGTTTAATTTAAAGTTTAGTACTTTTTAAAGTGTTACCTTCTGCCCTAAGTATTCATTCACTGGGACATTTGTTGGCCTGATTCATGATGCCCGCCCCAACGGAACAATTCCCTCTTTCTCTACCAATGCCTCATAAAAATTGATAACTTTTGATCTTATTTATCCTTTGCCAATTTGCTTCTGGCTCAGATATTAATCACAAGACGCAGAGTTAGCGTTGCTGCCTTTTACAGCGTCAGAGACCCAGGTTCTGTCTATTCGGATTTTGTACGCTCTCCCCATGACCTACTTGGGTCTTCTCTGGGTGCTCCAGTTTCCTCCTTCATTCCAAAGGCGTACAGGTTTGTAGGTTAATTGGCTTGGTACAATTGTAAATTATCCCTAGTGTGTGTAGGATAACATTAGTGTGTGTGGGGATCACTGGTCGACACGCTATAACTAAACTAAACTAAATCAGTTCCATTATAGTTCTGCTTTTTAATTTGATTCTAGCTGTTTATATTTTGATGGCAAAAACTCCCTCCTCGTCCATTCTACATTGCCTGTGTCTTTCCCCTCCAATTCACCAGGGAATGTCCTTAACCCTGGCAATGGGCAGGCAATGCAGCCTTCAAGGCCCACACTTACAACTGTAGTCAATCCTGCTAACTAAACTGTCCCTATCATTACCACATTCCTTCTCACTCCCTCAACCTCAATGCCCGCCTGTACCATCATCTTGTGGTTAGTTTGTTCATTCTCTCTATGTCTCTGCTAAATCAACACTGGGGGGATAAGAATTATATACCCCTGAACAGGTGCAGGGCTGAGGCTCCTCTGAAACTTGCTTCACTTGACTTACTATCACCCTTGACTGACCATTTCCGCTGTCACTTCAGATAAGGGCTGTGACTGCCTTCTGCAGCAAAATATCTAAATCCCAAACACAAACTCATCAATTGGTGGCACAGTGATAGAGTTGCTGCCTTACAGCACCAGAGACCCGGTTCCATCCTGGCCATGGGTGCTGTCTGTATGGAGTTTATATGTTCTCCCCATGACCTGTGTGGGTTTACTCCGCGGGCTCTGGTTTCCTCCCACACTCCAAAGAGGTACAGGTTCGTCGACTAATTGGCTTGGTGTAATTGTAAATTGTCCTTAGTGTGTGTGGGATAATGCAAGTGTAAGGTCAGCATGGACTCGATGGGCCAAAGGGTCTGTTTCCAAGCTGTATCTTTAAAAGAAAACGAAAAAACTCTGAACCAGAGTTCCTCAAGTTACAAACATTTACTGTACACGTGGTTGCCACGAATTACACCAATTTCCATCGGCTCCCACAAACACGCAGCTACAACACATCATTACATTAGTTGTTCACGGAGCTTTAATGATGTTTGCAGCAACTTTCAATGAAGCGTAGTAAACACAACAAAATTTACTGCTAACGTTCCACTTACATGCTTCAGACATTGAAAAGTAATCTAGTTTACTAGTGGGGCGGGCATCATGAATCAGTGTACTCCCTTTAGAGTCATGGAGTCAAAGAGCCCGACATTGTGAAAACAGGCCCGTCAGATCCACTTGTCCATGCTGACCAACATGCCCTATCTACACTAGTCCCAGCTGCCTGCTTCAGGGCCGTATCCATCTGAACCTACCCTATCCATGTACCTGTCTAAATGTTTCTTAAACATTGCGATAGTATCTGCCTCAACTACCTCCTCCTTTAGAAAGCAAAATGAGTTGGCACATGCATATTAGTATTCATGGTGCATAACTCCAAAGTAAAAGTATTTATTTATCCCTGTGCCAGGAGTGATGGAAGCAGGCTCCAGTCACATGAATGAGTGCTTTAAACAGACTGTTTGTAACATGCATCATTTCCTAGATGAGAGGGTGTCCTAGAAACCAAGCCTTTGTCTAACTCAACCCAAATCTTCATGTTGTATTGTTGATGACAGCAGCTTGGCAGTGAGAGAGTAAGTGAATCGATGCTGGGTGGCAGCTCGGGAGACAGATATAAACACTGCAAACAAACGGAAGATGGCAGCCACTGAGCCCAGGCAATGAATGGGTCATACACTCAGGGTCATGAAAAGATGTCAGTAACGCAGCTTTGCAGTTGCTGACCCACAGACAAGGTGCTGTGCAATCATTTGAAAAGGTCAAGTAATTACAAGATCCTTGCAATATAGACTTTGCACGGGCATTAGACCCGACATGCGTGTGGCTGAGATCCACCCTGCTATTGGGGGAACAGTTTTTGTGCGTGATTTAGGGTTAGATTCATAATTCTGTTAGTTCATACCTGTTAATTCTTGTTAAAGAATAAAATGTTTATAAAACACATACATGAATGTGATATAAATGTATATAATCATATAACACACACAATTATATTTCTTCTGATTTTTATATCCAATGATGAACTTTATTTTAGACTAGACAAGGGACATTAAATAATAAACATTGTAAACACTACCCCACTTACACCAAAGATCTCCGCTATAGGATCTTTGACTTGCACTACTCCCCTCCTCTCTCCCCGCTGCCCCGGGCCGCGCACCTCCCTCTCCCCGGGCCGCGCACCCCTTCTCCCCGCTGCACCAGGCCGCGCACCCCTTCTCCCCACTGCCCCGGGCCGTGCACCCCTTCTCCCCGCCCAAGTCAAAGACTTGCGAAGATACGGGAGCAGAGGCGGAATCAAAGATCCGATCTTTGGCCGGAAGCAAGATGGCGAAGCAAGATGGCGGAACAAGATGGCGGAGGCTGGTTGCTAAAATGGGTCCTATAATCACCCATGAATCTGCCCATGACCGTACTACGTGTTTTGCGTAGGAGTAGGCCATCTTGCTCTGCTATAAGATCTTTGGCTCAAAGGGGTGTTTCTGTAAACAGACAAGTTCCGACTTCAGTGCCGTACAACCCCTTAGCACACTGAGTGTTAAAGAAGTGCTAATATGATGCATTAGCATAGAAGACAGACACTTATTACTGGAGTAGCTCAGCAGGTCAAGCAGCATCTCTGGAGAAAAGGAATAGGTGAGGTTTCGGGTCGAGACCTTCTTCAGAACAAAGATCCTATAGCAAGCAAGATAGATCACTCGACGAAAAAGACGTAGTACGGTCATGGGCAGATTCACGGGTCATTTTAGGCCCCATTTCTGTAACTGACTTCCGTCTCCACATCAAAGATCCTATAGGATACTATTGCGGAGACGGAAGCCGGTTACGGAAACATCCTCGTAAAAATAAAAGTTATTTGGGAAAAATCTTCTCATTTTCAGAATTATAATTTATTAACACAAACTGTTCCCCCACAATGCTGATTACACTGCGAGTCGGGTCGGGTCGGGTTGGGTTACTGAAATGGATGAAAAAAGGCCCACGTTCCGCTCCGTTGCGTACCACACGTCAGGACATTGCATTTAGAAGGAGTGGTCTATCTTGCTCCGCTATAGGATCTTTGCTTCAGACTGAGAATCAGGGGAGATGGAAACAAGAGATATGAAAAGGTACATAGAACAAATGAATGAAAGATATACAAATGGACAAATCAAAGTCAGCAACTCTGGACTCCATTTTTACTATTCAATGAAGCCTCTGCGGGTAACTCATTGCAAGTGAAACGAAGAACTGTAGCTGCTGTCATTCTGGAACTAATCTCAAGAACGTAAGCAAAACTAAGGACGTCAAGCAGCATCAGTATGGAAAGAAACAGAGTTAACGTATCAAGTCAAAGACTCTCCCTCAAAACTGGAAAATAGAGAAAACAAGTTTGTTACAGAGTAGCAGAGAGAACAGGGGAACTGTGTGTGAATTCTCCATTTGCATTATGCTAACAATACCCAATGTTACCTTGAGGAACAACACTCCTCAGTCTGGGCATGTTGCAGCCCTTGGGACTCAATATTTTATTGAAATGAATTGAATACTGTGTTGTCACATGTGACAAGTTACAATGAAATTCTTTATTTGCATACCCAAGTTACAAAGTTACAAAGTAACCCCACGTCAGCCAGCCCCCACCCCTTCCCCCTCATGGCAGTCCCTCCATGCAGGGTCCTCCATTGTCCATTTTTCTTCCCCCTCCCTCATTCCGGGGGTCCCCATGGTTCTTCCCCCTCCCCCATGCCCCCCCCCCTCCCCCACAGCGGTCCCCTTTGTTCCTTCCCCCGTTCAATTCAACAAGCTCAGTTAATCAACGTTTCCTCTTGTGTCAGAACTGTTCTAATATCAGGTCATCCCGCCTATCTCCCTCCAAGGTTTTTGGCTGCTCAGCTATTTGCAACCTACTTGTTTATCTTAGATTTCCAACAACAATGGTATTCTGCATCTCACAGTCCTATTTTCACGGGCGGACCTCATGAGCGAGGGGGGGGGGATCTGCTTGAGGCGAATGATGGATGCAGTGGTCACAGGCCGAGGGGCTGGTGGACATGGCTACTGGACACCATACAGCAGGAGAATGAATGAGTAGATCGAGCGCAGCCTGCAGCAGCTGCATGGAATGGCAGTGAAAGGAACCAACAACATTGCGCTGGGCCAGGTCGCCACCTACATCATCGTTCCAGCTCTACCAGGACACCGGCCTTAAAGTGAGAAAATACTAAAAAAATCCATATCTCTTTAGGGCAAGATCAAACTCTTTGAGTCATTCTGTATGGAAATAGGCCCTCCGGCCCAACTTGCCCATGTTGACCAGGATGCCCCATCTACTCTAGACTCACCCACCTGTGTTTGGCCCGTATCCCACAAAACCTGTCATATCGATGTACCAGTCCAAGTGTCTTTTCAATGTATAGGAAGTAACTACAGATGCTGGTTTATACCAAAGACAGGCACAAAATGCTGGAGTAACTCAGGGGGTCAGACCGTATCTCTGGAGAAAAAGAATAGATGATGTTTTTGGTCGGAACCCTTCTTTGTACTGAAAGTAGAGGTGGGGGGGAGAATCATTCACTCGGTACCCAAAATGTCACCTATTCATTTTCTCCAGAGATACTGCCTGACCCGCTGAGTTACCCCAGCATTTTGTGTTTATCTTTGAAATTATCCTTGTTTGGTACGGAGGATCCAATCATTTGGACAGTTCATTCGAGTTTAATAGGAACCTGAGGGGAAAACTATTTCAAACAGAGGGTGGCAGGTATATGGAACGAGTTGGAAGAGGAGGTAGTTGAGGCAGGTATAATCAAAGATCCGCTCTATGATCTTTGGGTAGAATAACACTGAAAAGGCACAAAATGCTGAGACCCTTCTTCAGACAAAAGAGTCTGGGAGGAGGAAACTAGAGGCATGGAATGGTACAGAAGAAATCAGAGCCAGCACCGATGACACAATAGTCCTTTGTTGGCAGTGGATGAGGTGATAATGAAGGGAAGGTAGACAAAAAAGCTGGAGAAACTCAGTGGGTGAGGCGGCATCAATGGAGCGAAGGAATAGGCGACGTTGAGTGTTGTGAGAAAGAACTGCAGATGCTGGTTTAAACCAAAGATAGACACCAAAAGCTGGAGTAACTCAGTGGGACAGGCAGCATCTCTGGATAGAAGGAATGGGTGACATTTTGGGTCTGAGGAAGGGATTCGACCCGAAACCTCACCCATTCCTTCTCCCCAGAGATGCTGCCTGTCCTGCTGAGTTACTCCAGCTTTTTGTCTCTATCTTCGGATATAAACAGTGAAACTAGCAAAATGACTCAAGGATAATTTAATTCATGCATTCCTTAATTCCCTCACTTGGTTAACCCCTTCCCCAAGATAACAGCAGGGACATTGTGCGTCAGCATTGCCCCTGTACATAGGACTATAGCTGAAGAAGGGTCCAGATCCAAAGTGTTACCTATCTATGTTCTCCAGAGATGCTTCCAGACCTGCTGAGTTGCTCCATCATTTGGGTCTATTTTAGTTTTTACTTTAGAGATAAAGTGTGGAAACAGGCCCTGTGGCCCAGCAAGTCTGCGCCGACCAGCGACCCCCGCACACTAACACTATCCCACACACAGATAGGCACAATTTACAATTATACAAAGCCAATTAACCCATACGTCTGTACGTCTTTGGAGTGTGGGTGGAAACAGGAGCTCCCGGAGAAAACCCTCGTGGTCACGGGGAGAACGTACAAACTCTGTACAGACAGCACCTGCAGTCAGGATCCAGCCTGTGTCTCTGGTGCTGTAAGGCAGCATCTCTACGAATGCGCCACAGTGCTGCCACTTCTATTTCTTATGTTTCATATTATGTGAAGATGCTGAATGGAATGCAGAAGTTTGGAACTTCCAGTATTTAAGAGAGAGTTAGATAGAGCTCTAGGGGCTAGTGGAATCAAGGGATATGAGGAGAAGGCAGGCACGGGTTTATTGATTGGGGACGATCACCCATGATCACAATAAATGGCGGTGGTGGCTCGAAGGGTCGAATGGCCTCCTCCTGCACCTATTTTCTATGTTTCTATGTATTCTCTACACTCCTGAGTGGATTGTAAGGGTATAAACATAAACCCACTATTCTTTGATGGATTGAATCGAATCATGAGTTTGAGTTTAGATTATTGTCACGTGTACAGTGAAAAGCCTTTGTTGAGGCTAACTCGTCAGTTTGTGTCTTTTCTAGGATTATAGTTTATACTCTGTGGACTACCTTGCAATGCTGACATCTAGTGGTTCACCCATGTCACTGCAGATTTTTTAAAATATAAGTGATTGATTCTTTTTCTAAACAAAAGCCTAATTCCATCTATTCCTCCATGGTTGCTGCCATATTATTCTCTAATGTCTAAACATATTCATTTTAATTTCCACTGTTCAGGTGTTTGAATATGAACATTCAGTGTTTCTGCCAGTTAACATGAGATAGGGGCTGTATTAGCCAATTTATTTTCCAGTTTTGAGTTTGAAGTTTGCCTTTAATTATCTGCAGTATATATTTCAGACCAGTTGGTGACTTGGTCTATAATTGTTTCAAACATCAGACATATAAGAAAAGGATGAACTGTTATGATGTTTCGGATTACTCCAGCACTTTGTGATTAACCACATTCCAATCGTTGTCAGAAACCGCCACTGTTGGAAGCTCCCTCCTCACCTTTTGTTTCACAAGGCGGTGGGTTTAAGGCAGTGCCTAAGAAACATTACCTCCTCCAGCAGTTCGTTCCATACACCCACCACCCTCTGTGTAAAAATGTTACCCCTCAGGTTTCTATTAAATATTCCAAACCCAATCTATTCCTTTCATGATTTTGTACACTTCTATAAGATTATCCTTCATCCTTCTGCGCTCCAAGGAGTCCTAGCCTGCTCAACCTCTCCCTATAGCTCAGGCCCTCGAGTCCTGGCAACATTCTTGTCAATCTTTGCTGCACCCTTTCCAGTGTGACCTTGACCTCTATAAATTATCTTAAGTCTGTGCAACGTTTTGTATGATCGCACTTTACTGGACTTTACCTTGCACTAAACGTTATTCCCTTTATCCTGGACACTGCGGAAGGCTTGATTGTAATCATGTATAGTCTTTCCGCTGACTGGATAGCACGCAACAAGAAAGCTTTTCACTGTACCTTGTCACACGTGGCAATAAACCAAAATAAACTAAACTAAGTTAAACTGTGGTAGAATCTTAGGGACCCAATAAACTGCAGATGTTGGAATCTTGAGCAAATCACAATGTGCTTGAGGAACTCCACGGGTCAGGCAGCATCTGAGGGGGCAATGGACAAGCGAAGTTTAGGGAGGGGACCGGTTGTCAGACTGATTGTAGCAGAGAGGAGAAAGCTGGAAAATAGGTGGTTGTGGGACAGAGCACAGCAAGTGATAGGTGGATGCAGGTGAGGGTGGGGGAGTGGGAGGTTGATTGGCATGATCACAATGAATGGCGGTGCAGGCTTGAAGGGCCGGATGGCCTCCTCCTGCACCTATTTTCTATGTAACAGTGGAGTAAGTAACAAAGGCAAGAGGTGAGAAGGAGACAAAAGGGAGTTAGAGAGGAGAGAGGAGGAGTGATATGTAAAGCCAGAGGGGGGGATATTGGTGAAATAGGATTGTGGGGAGAGGAAACGGGGGGGGGGGGGGGGACAAAGGAAAATAATGTTATGGGAATGATATATGATGGGAGTGTGTGGAATAAAATGGGGTCAGTGTATGATTGATATGAATGGTGGCTTGATAGCCAGCATGCATTTGGTGGGCCAAAGGGCCTGAAATATAACCTAGTCATATGCTGGTGGCACTGGAAGAGGTGTTGTGAAGAAGTGGGGTGAGTTAGTAAGTTTTCTGACTAGGATGGGTCACTCCCCTTCTCTGTGGACCAGGGATCCAGCAGGGCACATATTCCTCTTTAATATTCAGCAGAATAATTTACGTTAGCTTCCCTTCCCTGGAGCCTCACCTGCCAGGAGCACGGTGGAAATTCCGATACCCACACAGTCCCGTCAGAAATTTTCATTCAAAAGAAGTTCCATTTAGTAGAGTTGCTGCCTCAGAGCGCCAGAGACCCGGGTTTGATCCTGACCACGGGTGCTGTCTGTATGGAGTTTATGCATTCTCCCCGTGACCTGCGTTGGTTTTCTCCAGGATCTCCAGTTTCCCCCCACACTCCAAAGACGTACAGGTTTGCAGGTTGTGTAGGAAAGAACTGCAGATCCTGGTTTAAATCGAAGGTATACTCAAAATGCTGGAGTAGCTCAGCGGGTCAGGCAGCATCTCTGCAGAGAAGGAATGGGTGACGCTTCGGGTCGAGACCGTTCTTCAGACTGATGTAGCCAGACTTCAACGCAGTCTGAAGGGTCTCGACCCAAAAACATTTTTCACACAGAGAGTGTGAATCTGTGGAATTCTCTGCCACAGAAGGTAGTTGAGGCCAGTTCATTGGCTATATTTAAGAGGGAGTTAGATGTGGCCCTTGTGGATAAAGGGATCAGGAGGTATGGAGAGAAGGTAGGTACAGGATACTGAGTTGGATGATCAGCCATGATCATATTGAATGGCAGTGCAGGTTCGAAGGGCCGAATGGCCTACTCCTGCACCTATTTTCTATGTTTCTATGAAAAGTTCCTTCCCTCCAGAGATGCTGCCTGACCAGCTGTGTTACTCCAGCATTTTGTGTCTACCCAGGTTTGTAGGTTAATTGGTTTGGTATAACTGTAAAATTTGTCCCCAGTGTGTGTAGGATAGTGTAAGTGTGCAGGGATCACGGGTTGGTGCAGACTCAGTGGGCCGATGGGCCTGTTTCCACGCTGTATCTCTAAGCTAAACTAAACCAAACTGAAAGAAAAATGCAAATCGAGCTTGAAATAATTCCAAGACGTGTGACAGGGTCAGAAACATTTGGACCAACTCAAAGCATCCTTCAAGTCACGAAGGAAGCTTCCAATTGGCGGGAGACAGGTGTGGCTACTGTAAACGCTTGTACTAGTTGCTCAGCCAACTTTAAGGGGCAGAAATATTCATGAGGAAGCAATGCAGTTGTTGAAAGCTGCTAAATCGGCAAATATATTGTTTGCAAAAGTGGGAGGCAGCGTATGTGTGTGTGTGTGTGTGTGTGTGTGTGTGTGTGTGTGTGTGTGTGTGTGTGTGTGTGTGTGTGTGTGTGTGTGGGGGTGTGTGTGTGTGTGTGTGTGTGTGTGTGTGTGTGTGTGTGTGTGTGTGTGTGTGTGTGTGTGTGTGTGTGTGTGTGTGGGGGGGCTTCAGTGGGGTTGTTAACTTAGAGTAGTTGATATTCAACAAGCTACTGGGAACATTTAAGATTTGAATATTGAGCGTATCTGGTCATATGAATGGGGATGTACAGCTTTTGCTGCTGAGTAAAGCAGAATCAGACAAATGCACATTCCCATCTCCTCATGGCTTCACATAGCTCTGCATTGATGAAAGAACTGACCAGTGACGCACAGTGTGGTCGTAATTCTACAATACCTAGCAGGTAGTATTTAAGAGTTATGGTTGCACTGTGCACCAATGATTTAATTAAATGATTATAACGTATTGGCACATGTACCTAGGTACAGTGAAATTCTTTATTTTTGCATACAATCCGGTAAAATCATACCGTATGATCCACATTCCTCCATTCCCCTGCATATCCATGTGCTTACATCCAAGTCTCTAAAATGCCACTATTGTATCTGCCTCCACCATTATCCCTGGCAGGGCTTTCCAGGCACCCACCACCCTAGGCGTCAAATATTTGTCCTACCCACTTACTTCCAAAAAGTACTATGTTTACATTTCTGTGGTACAATAAAACACACTTGACTCTTGACTTGGCTTTAAACTTTGCCCCTCTCACCTTGAAGGTCTCTAGTCATTGATATTTAGACTGTAGAGATACAGCGCCTAAATAGGCCCCTCAGCCCACCGAGCCCGCGTCGACCAGCGATCACCCCGTACACTCGCACTCTCCTACACAATAGGGACAATTTACAATTTTACCAACGTCAATTAACCTATAAATCTGTACATCTTTAGAGCATTGGATAAAACCGGAGCACCAGGAGAAAACCCACGCAGTCAGAGGGAGAATGTACAAACTGTACAGACAGCACCTGGGGTCAGGATCGAACCCGGGTCTCTGATGCTGGGAGGCAGCAACTCTACCGCTGCACCGCTGCCACCCATCAGTTGAACCAAACAGGTTGTTTCACTTGGTGCAGAAAGTCTATAAAATGTGATGCAGATATTGGTGATCCAACTGTGTACCACACAAGGACAACGGTGGCAATTTAATGTACTGTAAATGGGAAATGACTGTGCATTCTGGCTGTGGGATCAACTGGAAGCGGTTTGAGTGGGTTAACATGTCTTTAAACCATGACGTGAACTTAGATTGAACGGAGACTTGGTGACTGGCGTTGGAACCGACCCATAAGCTACAGGCAGGGATTTTACCATCGTGTGCATAAAAGCAAAACGGAACTGCACACGGTTTATGTTGCACACGAGGAGCTGAGGCACTGCACACTGCTCTTTGCCACAATGACCCAGTGCATTGCAAACTGCTTTGCACGACACTGTGGATGTAAGCACACACACACAGGTGTGAGATAAGAGAAACATAGATAAGGATAAGTACAGAAGTAATGCAAACTTAGCTCAGGGAGCATTTGTTCAAACATGAGTGACTACCTGTTGACATTGGTTTGTAATAAAGGAAGTTTGTTCCGAAGGAAAACTCTGAGTGAATCTTCTATCCACAGGTGCCAATGTTAGAGTTCATAGATCTACCATAAAGCTCAATGGGGGAGGACCACAGTCTTGGGTCCTTCTCCTGCTGGACATTAAGGGGCAGAATTCCTGTAGGAACCCCCCCCCCCCCCCACCCCAAACAACAGAAGGGATATCACGAGTTGCAAGCGTGTTTTCTTTAAATATAGTTTTAGTTTTAGAGATATAGCATGGAAGCAGGCACTTTAGCCCACCGAGTCCACACCAGCCAGCGACCAAGTCATACATTAGAACAATCCTACGCACTAGGGAAAATTTACAATTTTACTGAAGCCAATTAACCTACAAACCTGCACATCTTTGAAGCGTGGGAGGAAACCGGAGCACCCGGAGAAAACCAACGCAGTCAGATGGAGAACGTACAAACTCCATACAGACAGCACCCATAGTCGGGATCGAACTTAGGTCTCTGGCGCTGTGAGGCCGCAACTCCACCATTTGAACCGAACCAGGTCGTTTCACTTGGTGCAGAAGGAAAGTGTAGTGTATTCTATAAAATGTGATGCAGATATTGCTGATCCAACTGTGTACCACACAAGGACAACTGTGGCAATTTAACAGTTAATGAAATACTGTAAATGGGAAATGACTGTGCATCCTGGCTGTGGGATCAACTGGAAGCGGTTTGTGTGGGTTAACATGTCTGTAAACCATGGCGTGAACTTAGATTGAACGGAGACTTGGTGACTGGCGTTGGAACCGACCCATAAGCTACAGGCAGGGATTTTACCATCGTGTGCATAAAAGCAAAACGGAACTGCACACGGTTTATGTAGCACACGAGGAGCTGAGGCACTGCACACTGCTCTTTGCCACAATGACCTAGGGCATTGCAAACTGCTTTGCACGACACTGTGTATTTAAGCACACAGACAAATGTGAGATAAGAGAAAAATAGATAAGGATAAGTACAGAAGTAATGCAACCTTCAGCTCAGGGAGCATTTGTTCAAACATGAGTGACTCCCTGTTGACATTGGTTTGTAATAAAGGAAGTTTGATCTGAAGGAAAACTCTGAGTGAATCTTCTATCCACAGGTGCCAATGTTAGAATTCATAGATCTTCCATAGATCTGAAGAAGGGTTTTGGCCCAAAATGGTGCCTATTTCCTTCGCTCCATAGATGCTGCCGCACCCGCTGAGTTTCTCCAGCAATTTTGTCTACCTTCGATCTTCCATAAGGCTCAATGGGGGAGGACCACAGTCTTGGGTCCTTCTCCTGCTGGACATTGAGGGGCAGAATTCCTGTAGGGACCCCCCCCCCCCACCTCAAACAACAGAAGGGATATCACATGAGTTGCAAGTGCGTTTTCGTTAAACATAGTTTTAGTTTTAGAGATATAGCATGGAAGCAGGCACTTTGGCCCACCGGGTCCACACCAGCCAACGACCACGCCATACATTAGCACAATCCTACACTAGGGAAAATTTACAGAGGCCAATTAACCTACAAACTTGCACGTCTTTGACACGTTGGAGGAAGCGGCTGTGATGTGAGGCAGCGGCTCTAACCGGAACTACTGAGTATGAGCCTATTGAATGCATAATCACTGAGAATATATGAAACATTTTTGCCTATTTTTGTTTTCATGTATGTATTTATTGTAAGAAGAAATGTTTTCTTATTTATGTCCTGAATGGCTGACCCCTTGTGTTGAAACTGTGACCCCTGTTTCGAGCCACCCCAGCCACAGCGACCATCAACCCTGCATCTATCCTGCCAAGTCCCGGTACAATGTTATACATTTCATTGAGATCGCCCCCATTCTTCTGCAGCCAGCTTGTTTTCAAGCTCTTGTGCGTGGGCCAGGAAATTTGTCAGTCCTTGTATGTAATTTTCCACTGTTCATTTTAGTTTCTCATTCTGGTCAGACGTGATTCTGTAAAATTCCAGTACACACTTTGTACCTTCAGCTGTGAAAGTGTTTACTCAACATGTCTGCTGGTTTCTCATTTAACTTTTAATTCCTGCCTCTAAGGGAGTTATATTTACACTTGATATTTTTGTTTACAGTCATTAATAGATATTTCTTAATGGTTTCCCGCACATATTCTATTTTCTTCCTCTTCATTAACTTTTTGATGCTGTTTTACTGATTTTGAAAATCCCTTCCAATCCTCTGGCCTGCTTACATGGAGTGCGTGAGGCTGCAGCCACTGTTTGAATACCTAAAGGGGCTGCTCCTTGCCTTCGTGCAGCATTTTTCACCCACCATCCTCATCTTTGGACACCCTGTGCGTAGGGGAGAGGGTAGGGCTGAAGATGTCCTGGTTGGGTTGCTCCTGGGCCTGGCCAAGATGGCCATCCGCAAGGCACCGGGCGGTGGAGGGCTCTACCCGAGCCGGTTGCCTGCCCCTTTTCCGGGGATACGTCCGTGCCCGGGTGCGGATAGAAAGGATATGCCCTGTCTACGGGCACCCTGAGGGAGTTCCGCGACCGCTGGGCACCGAGGGGGGTTGAATGTATCCTGGACAAGGATTGCAATATAGTTGTTTAGCAGTTGCTTAGCATATTTGTTCGTCTTGTATTATGGTGGTGTTTTGTTTTATTGTATTGTAAATACTATTTTAATATTTGAATAAATATTTTTGATTAAAAAAAAATAAAGTAAAAAAAAAATCCTCTGGCCTACTTATGTCTTAGGCGTTTCATTCTTTAGTTTAGTTTAGTTTAGTTTAGAGATACAATGTGGAAACAAGCCCTTCGGCCCACCGAGTCTGCGACGACCAGTGATCCCTGTACACCAGTGCTATCCTTCACATTAGGGACAATTTACAACCTTTGCCACAGCCAATAACCTACAAACTTGTGTGCCTTTGGAGTATGAGAGGAAACTGGAGCACCCAAAGAAAACCCATGCAGCCACACGGAGAACATACAAACTCCTTACAGACAGCACCCGCAGTCAAGATCGAACCTGGGTCTCTGGCGCTGTAAGGCAGCAACTCTACCGCTGTGCCACTGTGTCCCCTGTTGCTGCTAACTTTCACGGTGAGTTACTTCTGTAACCATTTCAGAAGCGCTGACATTTGCTTACCAGCGACTTTGGAACACATAAGTGACTCTCACATGATGATTGCGGTTCATTTATCTCCCCCCCTCCCCTCACTTCCCCCTGCCACCTCATAAATTGTGTGGATTGAGAATGACTGACACAAGCTCTCTGACCAAATTTGTCGTGGGAACGCACGAGACTTCAGTGAAAGCAGTTCCTTTTCCAGAGTGTGGGAACAAAGTCAATGTGGTGGACATCATGGTCGGCTGCATGGAAACTTGATTAGTAAGGGTGTCAGGGGTTTTGGGGAGAAGGCAGAATGGAGTTGAAAGGGAAAGATAGAGCAGCTATGATTGAATGGCAGAGTAGACTTGATGGGCCGAATGGCCCAATTCTGCTCCTATAACTTATGAATGTATGAAGTCCTTCAGCCCACGCCAATCAACAGGCACCAATATTTTATTAATCCTACAGTAAACCCATTTAAAATTTGCCTGATATTCCCGTCAACTCCCTCCCAGATTCTACCACGCAGGTCCTACAAAATAGATTCAATTTACCGTGGCCACTTACGTGGGAGGAAACCAAAGCACCTGGAGGAAACCCATATGGTCAAAGGGAGAATATACAAAGTCCGTACAGACGCCACCCATAGTCAAGATCGAACCCGGGTCTCCTGCGCTGCAAGGCAGCAAGTCTACCGCTGAGCCGCTGTGCCACTGTGCCACCCTGGAGAATACTGGAGCACCTGAAGGAAACCCGTAGGGTCAAAGAGAGAATGTGTATAAACTCCACACAGACAGCACTGGAGGTCAGGATTAAATCTTGAAGCAGCATCCCCACTCACAGTGCCGTGGTACTGACTGAACCTCTGAAGGTCAACTTTTATGTTGGTGGTGCCATATAGTTGGGGAATAATTGGCAACGGTTATATTTGCTGATCTGTCTTTAAACGTTTCTGCCCCATATTTCATTATAAGGAAAGACTGCATCTGATACCAAGTGAATGATTACAGAATTTCCTATTGCAAACATCAGAAGTTCACTAATACAGAATTTATAAGTTCATAAATCATTGGAGCAGAATTAGGCCATTCAGCCCATTAGCATTTAGGACAAGCCATGCAGAGTATGTGAATATAAGGGGTGGCACAGTGGTGCAGTGGTAGAGCTGCTGTCTTACAGTGCCAGAGACCTGGGTTAGATCCTGCCTACAGGTGTTGTCTGTACAGAGTTTGTACGTTCTCCCTGTGACCAAGTGGGTTTTCTCCAGATGCTCCGGTTTCCTCCCACACTCCAAAAACGTATGAATTTGTAGGTTAATTGGCTTTGGTTAAATTGTAAATTATCCCTATTTTGTAGGATAATGCTAGTGTACGGGGTGATGGCTGGTTGGTGGGGACACGGTGGGCCGAAGGGCCTGTTTCCGCGCTGAATCCCTAAAGTAAAGTCCAAAGCGTGCAAACAATATGGTCTGGTGAGAAGAGGTGGGTGAGTGTAATTAACTCCTCAATGTTGGAGGTGTTGGATAGGGTGAAGACATTTACATCAATTTGCTTATCCTTTCCGCAGACTCGAAAGATTTTGCAGAGACATCATTGATGATATCTTACCAGCCACTGATTTAAGTTGGCCTGCTATAGGATAAGTTTGCTTTCAGATATACTGTGTGGCCTCTTCTATATTGGCATATGGGACAAGCCATGAGTATGTATTGTATTGTATTGTATTGTATTCAAATTTATTGTCATTGTCTCAATTAGAGACAACGAAATGAATTTTCCTTACAGGCAGTATCATAAAAATATGATATGTAAGTAAGTACACCGTTAACTATTGAGTCTTCAACATTGCATGACTTTGACACACTGTTGTATCAGGTAATAGTTAGCTACAAGTCACTATATATTGTTTAGGAAGGAATTGCAGTTGCTGGTTTGAAGAAGGGTTCCGACCCAAAACATCACCTATTCGGATCCTTTACTCCAGAGATGTGCCTGACCCACTGAGTTACTCCAGCGCTTTGTATTATGTATTTTTGATGGCTTTATCTTTGCCATTTACCACTGAAGGGCACACACAGCCAAGACTTGTCCTAGTATGAACCAAAGATCTTATAGCAGAGCATAAGATCTTTGGTATGAACAGCCTCAAATGTCCTGACCCGCAGTCCATCTCCAACCTCACCAAAGACAGGTGAGATAAACACACCTATCCCATTTCTTGTAGAAAAAGCTGTCCTTTATTTCCTTGCAAAAACAAGAAGGGGCACGAATCAAAACGGATTCTTTGGTTGTGAGGCACCAAACAAAGTTCAACAAAGCCAATGTGGCTTGACACAACCGCTTGTCACAGCCTCTATATGCAGACATGTGCAAAGATCTTATAGCAGAGCTCTGTTATAAGATCTTTGGACATGTGTGTCTGGGAGGTGGGGTGGCTCCAGGTGACGGGTTTGAACGCGGAACCCGCCGCTCGCTGCAACCATCCGGCCGGAGGACAGCGGGTGACACTCGGGCTGACATGGCGGCAGCGGCGGCGGCTGCTTGGCAACGGGCGTGAGTGAGTGAGTGAGTGAGGGAGGGAGTGAGGGAGGGAGTGAGGGAGGGAGTGAGTGAGTGAGGGCGGCGGCGGCGAGATGTTCCTGGTGAATTACAGCAGCAGCAGTGAGGATGAGGATGAGGAGGAGGAGCCGCGGCCGGGGGTCCGGGTAGATGTCGGAGCCGCCGCCGCCGCCTGCAGCGAGGAGTGAGTATTGAGTGGCTTGTTGGGTCTGGGCTGGAGATGTAACGCCAAAACATTCCCTCTCCCTCCCCTTCTTCTATCCTCCCTCTCTCCCTCCCCCTCCCCTTCTTCTACCCTCTCCCCCCATCCCCTCCCCCGTCCACCTCCCCTGTCTCCACCTCTCCCCCTCTACTCCTGCCCTCACCACCGTCTCCTCCAATCCCTCCACTGTCACCTCCTCACCTTCCCTGGGGTGATTGACCTGCACAACCATCTTCCCTTGTGTGAGGCATGACCCAACCGTTGAGGTGCATGCCATCAATATCCATTGACTTAGTTGCTACCAGGATTGCTTGATGCCCTCCATGACCAAATGCCTTTTGAAATCCTTGAGAATACTCTTATTTCACCTGTGAGTTCTCAAGATAAGGCTGAAACATTCACTTTATGTTATAACCATATAACCATATAACAATTACAGCACGGAAACAGGCCATCTCAGCCCTACAAGTCCGTGCCGAACACCTATTTTCCCCTAGTCCCATCTACCTGCACTCAGACCATAATTCTCCATTCCTTTCCCATCCATATACCTATCCAATTTATTTTTAAATGATAAAATCGAACCTGCCTCCACCACTTCCACCGGAAGCTCATTCCACACAGCTACCACTCTCTGAGTAAAGAAAATCCTCTTGATGTTACCCCTAAATTTCTGCCCCTTAATTCTGAAGTCATGTCCTCTTGTTTGAATCTTCCCTACTCTCAATGGGAAAAGCTTATCCACGTCAATGTTCAGCGAGAAGAGTTAGGAGAATTTTCCATGGTAGACAAAAGTGCTGGAGAAACTCAGCGGGTGCAGCAGCATCTATGGAGCGAAGGAAATAGGCGACGTTGCCTATTTCTTTCGCGCCATAAATGCTGCTGCACCTGCTGAGTTTCGCCAGCACTTTTGTCTACCTTTGATTTTCCAGCATCTGCAGTTCCTTCTTAAACAGGAGAATTGTCTATCGCAGCTTCCTCCTGAGATCCCCACAAATGAAGCTCGTTTTTAAGAGTCATGATGACTCGAAATGTCACCTATCTATGTTCTCCAGAGAAGCTGCCTGACCCGCTGAGTTACTTCAGCACTTTGTGTCCTGTAAACCAGCATCTGCAGTTCCTTGTTTCTGCTAGTTTTTAGCCAGTTGGTTTATCCCATTTAATGTCATGAAACGGCTGAGAACAATGAAGACAAGAAAGACACAAAAAGTTGGAGTAACTCAGCGGGACAGGCAGCATCTCTGGAGAGAAGGAATGGGTGATGTTTCGGGTCGAAATCCTTCTGCAGACAAAGGGTCTCGACCTGGAAACATCACCCATTCCTTCTCTCCAGAGATGCTGCCTGTCCCGCTGAGTTACTCCAGCTTTTTGTGTCTATCCGGTGTGTAGACCAGCATCTGCGGTTCCTTCTTACACATGACACGAAAGACATTGAGAACAGACCATGTCCATGTTGTAGAACTGAACACTTGCATTCCAGGGCTAACTGTGTCTTTAGCCGACAGTTGCAATGTAGTTAGAGCACTGACATCCACCTGATAATGTGTAAAATTGCCCAGTTATGGCCTGCTCACACAAAGGACGACCAATCCAAACCTGATTAGTCCAAGTAAGTCTACTCTCAAACAACAGCAATGTGATGGAAAATTAAGATCAACATTTCTGTCAAGCTCCACTTACTCTCCAAAGATCTCCCTGGAGAAGGATGGACCTGACGGGCTGCCCGCGGCCATAAGCCTGGTTCATTGCTGCGAAGAAGGATCCAGCTGCCTGTGCGGGAAGCTCAAAAGCCTCCAAGCTGGGCCCCAAAGGTCAGTGGAGGAGGAGGAGGGAGCCATTGGCGATGTGGGACACATGGAATGGGCCAGGAGGAGAAGGACCGGGGTATTGCCTCCATCACCCACAAGGTCGCCTGCAGAAAGCGTCCCCGTGACACAAAGGCAGTCGGGCAAGGAGAGGAACATCAGTTTGTGGCACAAGCCTGTTGAGGGCGATGGGTGAGGCCCTGCAGCATCCTACATACAAGACATACAAGATACAAGATACATTTATTTGTCACATGTGTCAGATGGCACAGTGAAATGAGATTACCATACAGCCATACAATAAAAATAAAGAACACAATACACGATAGAATTCAACATAAAAACATCCCCACACAGCAGAATTAAATTTTCCCACTGTGAGGGAAGGCACCAAAGCCTTGGGGGTTACCTGGAGTTTATCTGCATGGGGGGCGCTCCAGTACATTCAGCATGTGGATTGGACTGTGGACATTCTCATTTTCTTTTTGTAAATGGTGCCAAAATATAGCGACTGCATGTGTGAGCTATGCACAAAGAATTTCACTGTGCAGAGCATATGTGAACCATTGAACCATTGAGATCTGCTCACAGATCCCTAGTTTGGGTTTCACCACTACATTGATGTGCAGGCAGCATTTGAATCAGTGTGGAGTTGAGGAGGACTGAAACACTGAAGCTCGTATATATGAAGGGCACAGCGGTACAGTAGTTGGAGTGTTACCTTGAACAGTGATCTGAATTGCTAGACAGCGCTGCAGGAAACATAAAAAAAACAACCTTAAAACTTTTTAAAAAAACACTACACTAGCACTATCCTACACACCAGAGACAATTTACAATTTAACCAAAGCCAATTAACCTACAAACCTGTACGTCTTTGGTGTGGGGGAGGAAACCGGAGCACCAGGAGAAAACCCATGCGGTCACAGGGAGAACGTACAAACTCCGTACAGACCGCACCCTTGGTCGGGATCAAACCCGGGTCTCTCACGCAGTAAAACGGCGACTCTACCATTGCGCCACTGTCCCGCCCTAATTACCCTAGATGCTGAGTTACTTCAGCTTTTTGTGTCCTTTAGCCGCACATAAATGGCGGGGAAGTGCTCGGGCTGATTATAAAAGTGTGTTTTGTATTTCAATCGGTGATTGATGCACAGAGTGAAGTCCCAGCGCCTGCCTATCCCAGAGAGTGTGATGGGAATGTTCTCGCAATCAGAGGAGCACCTAGACGATAGCAGTAATCACGATGGTCGAATCCGCAGCTTCCTGCACCAACGAGGGAACTGGTCAACACTGGTCTACGTGGAGTGTGAGTTACATCAACAAATACGTTCATTGATCTATTGGTGATAACATTAATTGTGATCAGCCACACAATGACGGCAAGAGCAGATCATTGACTCCGTATCCTAAAACCTGGTACTCGTTTCTTGATAACCCCAAATCTTTCCACCGCCTATAAGACAAGGGTAATGGGCATGATGGAACTGCTCCCCACATACTTCTGAGTGAAAAAGTTGCCCCTCAGTTTCCTATTAAATCTTGCTCCTCTCACCTTAGATAAGTCCTCTGGTTTTTGATTCCCCTATCCTTTGTAAAAAAAGACTCTGTGCATTCATCCTATCTATTATTGTCAAGATTTTATACAGTTCTATAAGATCACCCATCCTTCAACCTCTTGCGCTCAAAGGAATAACGTTCTCACCTGGCCAACCTCTCCCTAAAGCTCAGCCCATCAATTCTTGGCAATATCCTCGTAAATCTTCTTTGCCCTCGTTCCAGCTTAATGATATGCCTCCTATAGCAATGCACCAAAACGGAACACAGTACTCCAAATGTGGCATCACCGTTGACTTATAAATCTGTAACATAATGTTCCAACCTCTATACTCAATACCCTGACTGATGAAGGTCAACATACCAAAAGCCTTTTTTTTACGACCCTATCTACCAGTGATGCCACTTTCAGGGAACTATGTACCTGCACTCCTAGATCCCTCTGCTCTACAATACTCCCCAGGGCTCCGAGGTCCTGCCCTAGTTTGATTTCCCCAGATGCAACATCTCACACATATTGTCATGAAACTCCATTAACCATTTCTCAGCCCACTTGCCCAGCTGATGAAGAGTCTGAAGTCATTTTTGGTAACCATCAGACATAATGGAAAGAAGGTCATAAATGAAAAACAGAAACAATTCTATATCCTATCGCCACATCCTCTGATTATTTCAAGATGCCTAACAGCCAAATTTCAACAGTCAAAACTCAAATTTCACTGTACCTTAGTTGGTGGTTAAGTGACAATAAACACAAACTTGAACTTGAACAGTATTGACTCCACGAATAAAAATGAAATTAATCCCAGAACCGACATCTTTTTGCTGACAATAATTGACAATGAAGAGAAAGGTTTTGTGTACATTATTACGAGTAGAATATGTGGTCCTTTAATCTTTTGCTGGAGCTATTATTCTCAGCTGAGCAGGAACAGATTTGTTATGGAAATGGGTCCAGGTTTATCATCACTCAAAGTGAAATGTTCTACAAAAGTGACATTTTTCTGTTCATGTGATCCATTTAATGTAGTAGAAATATCAAAGGCTCTTCACAGAAACGTTATCAAACAAATGTTTGGGCTATGTCAGAAGAAAATTAGAGATTTTTAAGATGAGAGAGTTTTAAAAGTGTCTCGAAGAAGTAAGAGGGGTGTCCTAGAGTCAGATTCATGCAACGTGGAAACAGGCCCTTTGGCCCAACTTGCCCACACCAACCAATATGTCAAATCCACACTAGTCCCACCTCCCTGTGTTTAGCCCATATCCCTCTAAACCTATTATATCCATGTACGTGTTTAAATGATTCTTAAACATTGCAATTGTACCTGCCTTAACCACCTCCTCCGGCAGCTCGTACCTTACGCACGCCACCCTTTGTGGAGGTTTGAATTCCAGTTTAGGACGGTGTAGTTGAATGCACTGCTGCTGATAACAGAGCAATGAAATTCTGTGACGTTTGGGAATCCAGAATTGACGAAGCACAGACGTATGTGTAAGTGTGTAGGAAGGAACTGCAGATAGAAACATAGAAAATAGGTGCAGGAGGACGCTCCTCGTCCCTTCGTGCCACCACCGCCATTCATTGTGATCATGGCTGATCGCCCCCAATCGATAACCCGTGCCTGCCTTCTCCCCATATCCCTTCATTCCACTAGCCCCTAGAGCTCTATCTAACTCTCTCTTAAATACTGGAAGTTCCAAATTTTGCATTCAGCACCTTCACATAATATGAAACATACGAAATAGAAGCGACAGCACTGTGGCGCATTCGTAGAGCTGCTGCCTTACAGCACCAGAGACACAGGCTGGATCCTGACTGCAGGTGCTGTCTGTACGGAGTTTGTACGTTCTCCCCGTGACCACGAGGGTTTTCTCCGGGAGCTCCTCCTGTTTCCACCCACACTCCAAAGACGTACAGACGTATGGGTTAATTGGATTTGTATAATTGTAAATTGTGCCTACTGTATGTGGGATAGTGTTAGTGTGCGGAGGTCGCTGGTCAGCATGGACTTGCTGGGCCCCAGGGTCAATGTACAGGGGCAATGCTGACGCCACAATGTCTCTGCTGTTATCTTGGGGAAGGGGTTAACCAAGTGAGGGAATTAAGGAGTGCATGAATTGAGATTACCCTTGAGTCATTTTGCTAGTTTCACTGCTTATATCCGAAGATAGAGACAAAAAGCTGGAGCAACTCAGCAGGACAGGCAGCATCTCTGGAGAGAAGGATTCTGGTTTAAAATGAAGATAGACACAAAATGCTGGAGTAACTCAGCGGGACAGGCAGCATCTCTGGAGAGAAGGAATGGGTGACGTATCGGATCGCGACTTTCCATCTGAAAAAGGATCTCGACCCGAACCGTCACCCATTCCTTCTCTCCAGAGACGCTGCCTGTCCCGCTGAGTTACCCCAGCATTTTGTGTCTATCTTCGACATATGTATAAGGTTAGGGGTGGTGAGGATTAAAGATGGCAGAATGGAGACATTTGAAAAGAACGTTGACAATTGTCGAGGTGTTGAGGAGAAGGGACATATGAGTCAGGATACAGCATGATGATTGCAGTCTTCCTAATGCTTAGCTAGAAGGAAGTTCTGTCTATGCAATGCTGGATTTCAGATCATCTGACAATTTAATACAGTACTTCCCCTTTGGTGTATTGGTGCACCACTGATGCCCTCTGGTGGTATCAACATGCAGATTAAATAGAAAGCGGGGTGGAAAACAATGCAGTATTGAAATGTTTGTATTTGTTACATGCTGAACTATGAACTGTAGGCTTGAACCTACAATCCTTTAAGGTGATGGTGTTAACACGGCAGGACACTTCTTTCAAGTCGAAGAATTAATCCCAGCTCCCCTAAAATGTTCTGACAAGCGAGATGACATTTCACTAAAACATTCAAAAATCTGACAGGGTTGGACAGATTACATGTGTGGAGAATGTTTCTCCTGGTTGGGGAGGAAGCAGATTCTCGAATGGGGGCAACTCAATCTCAGAATTCAGGATAAGACACTTCAGACTGAGATCAGCAGAAATCTCTTTACCTAGAGGGTATAGACCTGTGGCTTCCCCTACTACTGTGGGGGGGGGGGGGGGCACAATGGTTCAGAGGTAGAGTTACTGCCATACAGCGATGGAGACCTGGGTTCAATCCTGACTACGGGTGCTGTCTGTTAGTTCTGCTGCTTTTTTTCCTGTCGCCAGAAGTTACATATTTTAGAGAACAATAAAATATGGCTTTGACAAATAACAAAGATGTTACAATTAACACAGGCTAAGCAATCTAACCATCAATCATTAATCAGCAAGCAGGTTCAGAATAATGCAGCATTTTCTCATGGATGCTAAACCGTTTTCTGTGCAGGGCCTTTAAAATTAATATGCACGTGTTTTCCATCAGATTATCCTGAAGAGGAGTTTGTGGAACTTATTGATCTATTACTGACACACCTGCAAGCGCACAAGCTGCCAATGACTCGGGTAACGGAGTTCCATGTAAGTCTGTCACAGACCGTGGTACTGCGCCATCATTGGATAAGCATTTTTGTGGAGTCGTTAAAGGAAAAGATGACCTTTTTTGACAGGTACGATTGGAGTTTCTGTGAAGTTGATGCAAGGACATATCTCTGCAATAAATCAAATGTATTTGTGTTTCAGCAATCATAACTGATTATATATACACAATAACAGTACATAACTACCAAAGAGACTCAGCGGGTCAGGCAGCATCTGCGGAGGGAATGGACAGGAGATGGATGCAAATTGCTGGAGTAACTTATCGGGCTGGGCAGCATCTCTGGAGAAAATGAGTAGATGAAGTTTCGGGTCAAGACCCTTCTTCAGACCCTACGCACGAGGGAATGGGCAGGCAGCGTTTCAGGTCGGAACCCTTCTTCAGACTGATGGAGTAGGAATGAGCACTCCACATCAGTCTGAAGAAGGGTCCCGACCCCAAATGTCACCTATCTCCTGCACAGCTGCCTGAACTGCTGAGTTACTCCAGCACTTTGCTGGGATATGAGGAAAGAATAGGGGATTGAAGCCCCATTACATTTTTGTTCAAAGACAGGTACAGTGGTCATTGTGTGGTCTTGACCCCATCAGGCCATCATTGCATGAGTTTTGTCACAATGCTGACTGGACATGGAAAGATAGATTTGGTTAATGGGCAAACATGGCAAGGACAACAGAGTGATCATGCACTTATAGTGAGTGGTGCAGCGGTAGAGTTACTGCCTTACAGTGCCAGGGACCCCAGTTTGATCCTGGCTACGGGTGCTGACTGTACAGAGTTTGTACGTTCTCCCCATGACCTGCGTGGGTATTCACAGATTTCCTCCCAAACTCCAAAGACTTACAGGTTTATAGGTTAATTGGCTTGGTATAAATGTAAATCGTCCCTAGTGAGTGTAGGATAGTGTTAATGTGTGAGGATTGCAGGTCGGTGCAGAACCAGTGGGCCGAAGGGCCTGTTTCCCCAATGTACAAAACTAAACTAACTTATGCAATTCCGTTTACAACCATGCCACAAAATGATGTTCCCTGTTTTAATGAGACTCAATAACTGGAATATCTCCATTTTGCTGCAGGTTTTACTGCCTTTCGGATAAAGTAAAGATCTACACTAATGAAGAGAAGACCAGGTATAAAACCGCCATTAATTATTTTTTTTCTGTTTTGATTGGAACATCTATGTACTGTGTGTCCAAAATTAAATGTAAAATTATGCAAATCTATTGTTAACTTTGATTTTAAGCAGTTTAATAGAACTCAATAAAGCCATGGTGTATATGGTTCTGCTTTTCTCTCAGAATATGTAATGTATGGAAATTAGGTCTTTGGCAGTCTCTTGGGATTGAGGATGTCCTGATTCTAGTCCAGCTTATTGGGTTCTGAGGTCCAATTTAGGAACCACAAATTCTTCCACTGATCGGATAGCAGATGTTTTACAGGATGTAAAGGTGGATATTTGTGAATAGTTTGTACATTTAATCTAAGGTGCTTATACTTAAACATCACCATACCTCTTTACATTGAATGTATAAGTTGGCTTTCATAAATCGCCATTCAAAATTCACTCATTAATAGAGGCTCAACTTTTATCTCTCTGATTTAACATTCAATGCCCTTTTCTGTCCACTGGATTATCAAAGTTAAAATATAATGAATGTTATCAATGTCAGTCAATGATGAATGTTGGCTTTCTTGACATGATGTATTCGTCAGTTGAAGTTAATCAGATATCCTATGAAACAAACCCTGAAGTGCAAGACTGGCACAGTTTCATATTCTGCACCAATATCAGTTTTTTTATTTTCGTTTTAGAGACACAGCTCGGAAACAGACACATCGAGTCTGCACCGACCAGCGATCCCCGCACATAGCACTACCGTACACACACTGGGGAAATTTACATTTATACCAAGCTAATTAACCTACAAACCTGTATGTCTTTGGTGGAAGGAAACCAAATATCTCTGAGAAAACCCACGTGGTCACGGGAAGAACGTACTAACTCCGTGTCGACTGCACCCGTAGTCAGGATGGAAACCGGGTCACTGGTGCTGCTGCCGCTGCACGGCAGCAACTATCGCTGCGCCACCGTGCTGCCCATCAGGTGTCAATTGCATCAATTAATTCTGATTTTACTGACATGAGGCTTTGATTGCTTCTGATATCCTGCTTTTGTTTTATGGGACTCAAATGTTTTTAGAAATCACAAGTTGAGTTCAGTCTAAAATAACTTCACTTAGGATTACCTACAAGATTCTGAACTCTACTCGGGTAACTTGGTGACTTGGATCTCTTGGCTAATGGGCATGCTCAATTTTATCATACCGTGCGGGAAGCACTGGTAATGCAAGTCTTGCGTTTTTGATGGGGTGGAAGATTGCAACCTTCACGTGGTCCGCCCTGTTTCAACGAATGCAATCAACCTGGCGTGCACAATCAAATAAGATCAAATAGAACAAGTTGTCCTACAACTTTAGGCTGTGCACGCCATATGCAAGAAGAAGAAGGGTTTTTGATGTTGCTTTAATAGTTTCATGTTCAGCCTACATTTGACTCTTGAGATAATGGAGCCTACTTTGTTTTACTTGTTGGCCAGGACCTTCCTTGGTCTAGAGGTTTCAGCTGGCAGCAACTATCTACTGGAACTGCTCAAAGAAGTGGATAAATCCATGGAGGAGTTTAACCTGAAAACTTATCATAAGGTTTGAGCTCTTTATTTATCTTGCATCTTGGCACATAAATATTGTTCATTATTATACAATATACAGGTCGAACACCGATTTTCCGGCACCCTTGGTTTCAGAACCTTCTCGTATTATGTTTCCTGGTCCAACAGAGATCATGTAATAATGATACAGCAATAAGCCTCTGATCCACTAATCCCTCCTAGTTCAAATCTTGACATTGTATCACATAGTTCATTTTATCAGCTTCCCTTTTGTGGTTAATGCTTCCAGACTATTTTAAGGATGCAAAGGGCGGCACAGTAGCGCAGCGGTAGAGTTGCTGCCTTACAGCACCAACGACCCAGGTTTGATCCTGATGGCGGGCGCTGTCTATAAGGAGTTTATACGTTCTCCCCGTGACTGTGTGGATTTTCTCCGGGTGCCCCGATCTCCCGCATTCCTAAGATATGTAGGTTTGTAGGTTAATTGGCTTCTGTAAATTGTCCCTTGTGTATAGGATGGATCTAGTGTTTGAGTGATCGCAGGTCAACATGGATTCGGTGGGCTGAAGAACCTGCTTCCACACTGTACCTCTAAGCAAAACTAAACTAAAATTATACCATTGTGATTTTTGCTGCTTGGAGGAAAGTAGTTCCATAGGCTGTATGATTGATGTTACAAGTATGTATGGAGGCTTGCACTATTTTTGTAAGGACCCTCTCATGACTCTTTCAAAACATTGTGATGTCCTACAGAACAGCAGATGCGTGTTCTAAATGTAACTGCATAAAAAAGTCTTGTCCCAAAGCCATCACATTCATCTTTCATAGAAAACGCAGAATAAAATTTTCAAAGGCTTTGTGTTGTAACATTTGCAAGCACTCTTTCATGTGTATAAAATTTGCTGCTTCAATTTTGACAGAGCCCTTCCTTTCACATCAGTGTGGCCTGGTGCTTGGGGGATCTGACTGCTGAACTCGAGAAACACCAACATGAGTTGCAGGTCAGTCCTGAAATGAAAGAACAAATAACTATATTGGTGGTCTTTTTATTTTTGCAAATCTGACCACTTAAAATCAAATATCTGTTATATTTATAGAATCTTTTAGGAAGGAAGAGAATGGAAAAATGAGAGTCATATTTTGACAGGTTTGACGTAATGAATTTTGAAAAGCCTTTTCTGTATCCAACATGTCGCCATAATTGGCCCTTTCAAAATGGTCTTTCTTGGCTTGCGTAACATTATGGCAAGAACTTTGCCTATTTCTTTGAAAGTAAAATCCCAGTGTCAATCATTTAGTTACAATTTGGTTTTGCTGAATTGTATCATTCTTTACCTTTTCCTGACAACTCGCTGTGTTGTGCGAGTCAGAAATATCGCTGACAATTAGTTTGGTTGCTTGTTGCTAAAGGAAATGAGGGAACCTAACCTAACAAACCTTTTAGGGATTCAATAATTTGAGAAGAGTGGAGAGAACATTTAAGCTTTAGCTGTCAAAGTTTATCAAAACAATTATGGGCGGCACAATGGCGCAGTGGGCAGAGCTGCTGTTTCACAGTGCCAGAGACCCAGGTTCAATCCTGACCTCTGGTGCTGTCTGAGAAGTTTGCACGTTCTCCCTGTGAACGCGTAGGTTTCCTCCGGGTGCTCCAATTTCCTGGCACATCCCAAAGACCTGCGAGTTTGTAGGATATTTGGCCTATGTAAAATTGCCCCTAGCGTGCAGGGAGTCGATGCGTAAGTGGGGATTATAGTAAGTGGGGATTATATGTGGACGGGTGCTCGATGGCTGGTGTGGACTCGATGGGCCAAAGGGCCTGTTTCCATGCTGCATCTCAAAACTAAATTAACTTAAACTAAAATGTATTTTGTAGTCATTCCAGCAAGTCTTCATCAATGCTTCACGTATAAAATGTTGATAGCAAAATATGTTGTAAACTATACAAAATGTTGTAAGAAAACTATACAGATTAATTACCTTCTGACGCTTTTTCTGTCCAAACTTCTTTTAACTGTCGTGTGGTGAGAAATAAACCTACATCTATTTCCAAAAGGCAAACAATGCTTTTTGTATTGAGCCTCCTTTATTTTCTAAAATCACTAATTTCTGTCTGGACTTTCCGCTCTTTGAATTCATCAGCTTTCCTACTTGAACCTTGGCAGAGAATACTGGCAAAGTGTTTGTCTGCACCGGGGACACGATTCTTCTGTTACTAATATCCAATGTCTAACCTTCCACAAGAACAGTAGACATTGCTGGGCAGTCATGAATAATGTTTATATTACTATCCTACCCGCCAGTAATTGGATAATTGTAGCAGTCTTACAGCCGACAGGAATCTATGGACTGAAATCTGGGACTTTCCAACCATGACGACTGATAGGTTCAAAGATCAGTTTATTGTCACATGTACCAATTAAGGTACAGTGAAACTCAAATTACCATACAGCCATATATTTTTTTTTTTTTTTTAAAAGCAACAAGACACACAACTACATAAAGATTAACATAAACATCCACCACAGCAGATTCCCCACATTCCTCACTGCGATTGAAGGCAATAAAGTCCAATCTTCTTCCTCCTTAATCTCCCGCGGTTGGGGTGATCAAAGTTCCCGCAGCCGGCGGTCAAAGCCCCCACGTCGGGGTGATCGAAGCTCCTGCAGTTTGGCGCTCCCGAAGTCAGTCTCTAACCAGGGACCACAAGCTCACGATGTTAATGTCCGCAGGTTCCCGCAGTTGGAGCTCCCGAAGTTGGTTCAGGCAAAGGCCCCCAACTCCTCGAGGGGCAGTGCGGACGGAGATACGATACGGAAAAAAATCGCATCTCCGTCGAGGTAAGAGATTTTAAAAAGTTTCCCCCACCCCCCACATAAAACAAGCTAGAGAACACTAAAACATACATTTAACACATACTAAAAAGAAACAACAAAGGAGGGACAGACAGACTGTTGGCGTTGCAGTCATTGGTGGTGCCACTCAATGGATTGGAGCAGAATACGGCCATTCGACCCATCAAGTCTACACCGCCATTCAATTATGGCTGACCTAAATTTCCCTTTCAATCCCATTCTCCTGCCTTCTACCCATAACTCCTGGCACCCTTTTTTTTAGGGTTGTTCAACTATTTGTTAAACTTAGTTTTTACACAGCATTTTATTTTCCTTGCATCGAATTTCTCCTCAATAAAGGACAGTCTCGTGTGTAATGGTAATGCTGTTTTATTAGACAACACAAAGGATGTTACTATTTGCATCTGAAAGCTTGTCACTTTCTTCCTGGGATAACCTTCCTGAGCACAACAAGAATTGAGCATTTTTCACATTGTTATTGTTCATTTAATCTGTTAAGTGACCTATCATGACCTTCACCTCTATTATTTAATCTATTTTGCTAAACATACTTTTCCCTGTAGGTGATTAAAGCAATTAAAACTACCCTTCTGCCAACAGAGAGCACTATTTTTAAATCATTATATCAGACTGGGTGGAACTTGATCTGCTATGTGCAATATGCCTCAAGGATAACAGAAACCTGAGCAATTAAAGTGTTTCTGGAGAAAAGGAATAGGTGAATAGGAGAGTCAGAGTCCCCCGACACCCATTCCGACTCGAAACGTCACTTATTCCTTTTCTCCAGAGATGCTGCCTGACCCACTGAGTTACTCCAGCTTTTTGTGTCCATCTTCGGTGTAAACCACAATCTGCAGTTCCTTCCTACACAATTAAAATTTTTCAAGACTTGTATTATATTTCAAAATGAAAACATTCCAATCAATATGTTTTGGCAGTGTATCCGATACAATGCAAACCCAAGTCTGAAATGTTGCTATTGTTTGCAGGACATGGTGGATAAATTTGAAAACAGTGCCAGAATCCTCCAACACTACGCAGATCAGGTTCGATGCAAGACAGGAAACAAAGTGTTCTCGTTTTCCTTGCGATAGCGACAGATGCAATCTCTTTGAGGGCTCAACTTGAAGGTGGAACTTGACCGCTGGCTGAAACAATGCTATAACAACGACGTTACCTCAGTGCCAGTCATGGATCACGCATAATGTCTAGTTCATCAATGTACGGACTAGTCCTTTTTGAAAAATGAAGGTAACTGCACTTTTACATGGAGCAACAAAATTAAATGTGTAAAAATAAGATTTAGTCTTGAACTCAACGCTGGAGTGAAATGGGTGAACACAAATAATTTAAAAGCCATTATATATCTGGAGATAACTGCCTCAATGTCAGTGGTCTGACGAAGTCTATTGCTAAGTTACAAACAATGTTTATAATATTTTCACCACATGCACTAAAGTGGTTTAAAATATTGCAAAACAGCTGAGCTTTACTGTATTTAAACATTTTCCTATTTTTGTTTGTCTTTATCTTTTTATAAAACATTTTTCATGGACTTTCTTATTAAACCAAAGATTGAAGATTTGAATAACTTGTCGTTGCAGTCTTCTCAATGTTTCTTAGAGTAAAAAAGTTTCACCTGAAACTTCAAGCAGAAACTATCTGCAAAGAGCACTAAGCTACATTCTATAATGTTGTAGTTTGAATGTTAAAACAGAAAGGTCCCAACGCAGGAGTGGCTTTGTGACAAATCTGTGAATATCCTTGATTGGCTCAGCCTGAGCCCGGACTTGAACCCGATCGAACATCTCTGGAGAGTCCTGAAATTAGCTGTGCACCGACGCTCCCCATCCAACCTGACAGAGCTTGAGAGGATCTGCAGAGAAGAATGGGAGGAATTACCCAAATACAGGTGTGCCAAGCTTATAGCGTCATACCCAAGAAAACTCGAAGTTGTAATCGCTGCCAAAGGTGCCTCAACAAAGTACTGAGTAAAGGGTTTGAATACTTATGTAAATGTGAGATTTCAGTTATTTCTTTTTAATTGCTTTGCAAAAATTTCTAAAGACCTGTTTTCATTTTTTTATTATGGGGTAGTGTGTGTAGATTGATGTTAAAATAAATTAATTTAATCCATTTTAGAATAAGGCTATAGTGTTAACAAAATGTGGAAAAAGTGAAATGGTCTGAATGCACTGTACATGGATAGGCCAGGTTTGGAGGGATATGGACCAAACGCAAGCAGGTGGGACCAGTGTAGCTGGGACATGTTGGCCAATGTTGGCAAGTTGGGCCGAAGGGCCTATTTCCACACTATATCACTCTATGGCTATTTGCTTTAAAGTTCTGTAGGTTACCCCAACTTCAATAAAGGATAATAACTGTTTAAGTGTTTTTAAATGGTTAGTTGTTTTGAGCCAGATAGTCTATTACTGGTTGAGGTTCTGGATGTATTAAATATAACATAGTATAGAGGCTACTTTAGTTATCTTTTAGTTAGTATAGCAATTATTTCCCTCATTGTTACAATCTACTCGCAATACTCTAAATGAACAGAGGGAGGAGACAATTGGATTGGGTCACACAAACACTCCAAGAGCATGTGGCACTTCAAATAGAGAACATCAGTAAAGATGAAGGGTCATTAACCTGAAATGTTAACTGGGTTAACATCAGAAACTAAAGTAGTCATCTATGCATGGAACCGCAAGAGGTGCACCATGTCGTCAATGAATATTTCACCTATTTTTAGTGCAGATAGTCATAAAAAACAGAATTTCATCAAAGCTAGGTCCGAGTTTCTTTCATTTCATGGACTTCAAAATGCAATTTATTTTTAGAAAGGCTGACCATAGAAACCAAACATCAGAGGAAACGCTGAGAAATTTTCACTGGGGCCCCCCCGAGTCATTTCTCAGAAACATCAATAAGTGTGTCATAGCCACCCACCCAAGCTGCGATCTTATTTTGGGAACTTCAATCCAAGGGGTGAATTTTATTTTAGTCTTTCCAGGCAGCACAGTAACAAAGCAGTAGAGTTGCTACCTTACAGCGCCAGAGACCTGGGTTTGATCCGGTCGGAGTTTGTACATTCTCCGTGGGTTTTCTCCGGGTGCTCCGGTTTCCTTTCACACTCCAAAGAAGTACAGGTTTTGTAAGTTAATTGGCTTCAGTAAAGATTGAAAACTGTCCCTAGTGTGTAGCTCATTGGTATAGTATGGGTGATAGCTGGGCGACACAGATTCAGTGGGCCGAAGGGCCTGTTTCTATACTCCATCTCTAAAATCTAAACGTCTAAATCTACATTTCACAATCAGAATACATTTCATATCATCATAGCTAAGCACACATGCCTAATACGATAGTGAATGGTAGAGCCTGACACTATCTCACCTGAAAAAAATAGTAACATTTTACTTCACTTTACTGAACTTGTACTAACCTGGTTCTCAAAGGATAGTCTTACTTCATTCAGATCAATTAAAACCAATTATTTCAGACTATCCACGGCCATAAATTGCATTTATTGATCAATACTTTTCTCTATTCACCTTCACTGGATACCGTCTATTAGCAAATCTATGTATCCAATTTGACCACAAGCAGAATGTCACCTCACATATCCTCTGCTTTAAAAAGATCATCCACTTTAACTTTTAATATTACCTGCCTCTACCTCCACATGTATCCACTTCCAGTCTAATGTTCTGTGCAAAATTAGATCATATACTCATTCTGGGTCCTAGACTTAATTTGCATAGATAAGCTCCATAACGAACTGACGTTATAATATTGTAAAATGCTTCTGGTGTTCAATCCCTCATCCTCTTTAACCATGTCCTAATATCTGGACCTTTCACAATCACCTGGTGCAGTTTTGAAGCCAAGCATTCTGCAACTTTTCTTGATGCCCCAAAGTCTTCCACCATCTGCACCTACAAGTCAAGAGTGTGAAGCAACACTTGCCGTGATGATTTTGGCGATTGCAAGTCCAAAAATACTCGACAAGCTCAACATTTCAAACGCTCCATTTGAATGGCACTCCATCCACTACCTCGAGCATTAATTCCGTCACTAGCAGTGTACAGGGGCATCAGCATTTACCAAATACAAAACACATTCCAGTACTTACTCAAGTTCAAGTGAGTTTATTGTCATGTTGAACTGCAGATGTTGAATATTGATATTTTTTAAATGGTATAAGCCAGTTCCGCATAATGAATTGTTTTCATAATTCTTGCATAATTGCTTCTATTATCTTTAATCTCAGAACTAAATTTCATTTCTGCTTTTTAAATTTTCTTGGTTTATTTTGGAGAAGTCGGTCAAATATGACCAGTATAAACTTACATAATGTTCATTTCCCACTGATCTGTGGTTAGTCTCAAGACCATCCGAGCTTAGTGGTTCAAGCCATTTAATTTCTTGAGACTGGCCGATTTATCCTGACATTTTTTCAGGTGTTGTCTCAAGAGAAAGATATAATATGTGAAAAGCAAAATCTTGTCCCTGTTGGAAATCAGAAACAGACAGACACTGGGAAGGAATGTCAATGTCAGGCAGCATAAATCATACAGCACTGGTCCTTTGGCCCAACTTATCCATGTTCACTCATTCCTTCCCACTCAAATTACCCCCTCCCAGGTACTTTCACCTGCAGCCATAGATGTAAACCCTGTCCCTATAACACCTCCCTCGCCTCCATCACAAGGGCCACGTAAACCTCCCCTGACCTTATCTACTGCATCCAGTGTTTCTGATGTGACCTTCTATACATCAGCAAGACCAAGTGCAGACTCGGCGACCATTTCGCAGAATACTTGTGCTCAGTCCGCCCAAGGCCTAATGGATGTCCCGGTTGCGAACCATTTTATCTCTCCATCCCATTTCCACACTGACCTTTCTATCCTGGGCCTCCTCCATTGCCAGAACGAGGCCACACTCAAAGTGGAAGAAGAGCACTTCATATTTTGCTTCAATAGCTTACAACCCAATGGTATGAACATTAAATTCTCCAAATTCAGGTAACCTCTAACCCCCCACCCCCAATCCTTTCCTGTTGCCCATCTGGACTCACACATGTAAAAATTGTCCAGTATAAAATTGTCCAGTGCTGAGTACCTAGAGCTTTTCAGCGTACTACATCCAGATCCAGTATAGGTGTAATAAACTGTAAAAATCTCCCCAATTTTGTAAGAGGAATAGTGGATCATAAATGGTGTTCTTTGTACGTGGAGATTGGGATTGAGTGGTGTGATTAAGCTCTAAAACCTTATTGTTTGAAAAACATAATCAAAGAACATTTAAGAAAAGACGTTCAGGCTTTGGAAAGCACATACCTTTCAGGGCTAAGAGTCGCAGGGTAATTAATTTATCTCATTGAAGCCGAGGAAACCGAACAGTAATTGCAGTTCAGGCCATTCTTGTCTTGGTTTGAGATTAATTGGAGAATTAATTTGAAACTAATTAGTTAGGGAAAATAAAGCTAATTTATTCCTACTGAAAAATTGTGGATAATATTTAGTTTAGTTTATTGCCACATGTACCAGAGTATAATGAAAAGCTATTTGTTGCATGCCATCCAATCAGCAGTAACACTATACATGATTACAATCGAGTCGCCCACAGTGTAGATACAGAATAAAGTGAATAACATATACTGCAAGGTAAAGTACAGTAAAGTCCGATTAACGATAGTCTGGGGATCTTCAATGATGGCGGTAGGCACTATAGATCGAAGAGATTGATACAACTGACGCAGTGGTCGATGTGATGGGATTGATTTTCCAGGTGTGGCACAAAAGCAGGGCCCTTTGCACCCATGCATCTTGGAACCCATCAAATGATGTGGGCATTTATTTTGGGATTGGTAAATACTCTTGTAATTAATGCCAATTAGAAACCACTTCATGGCACAAAAGACTATGACGCACTTTGGCCCTTATTGTCTGCGATGTAACCATCCTAACTACCTGTCTGAAGAAGGGTCTCGACCCAAAACGTCACACATTCCTTTTCTCCAGGGTTGCTGCCTGATGCGCTGAGTTATTCCAGAATTTTGTGTCTAGCTTCATCCTAACTACCCGATGTGCTTGTCAAAGCACAGGTTAAAAAAATGAATGATTCTGGTTAGGGTAAAGATGTAGCCATAGTACTAAACTGACCATTGATCCTGTTGCAATCTTGCCCTTCCAGGCCCCAGTTGGAATTGTACTTCCAAGTGCTGCTGGAGAAAGAATCCATACACAAGTCAGCACACAATCACTGCAGGTGAAACTTGTTTATTTACCATTGAAAAACACTCGAGTAGAAACAGAAGCAGTGGTTACAGCAATGCGCCTTCAGTGATTAAATATGACCATTCTTAGAAGCTGGGTATGTGAACTGCAGAGGCACAGATAACAGCATGAATACACAATTGTGATCAGACTCAGCCACCAGCTTTACAGACCAAAACATTAATGTTTGGTCTATAAGTAGTAACAATTGGATTTACCTCCCTGCCTTGCCAGACCCACTATTCCAACCATGCCACTCGCTGCCACAGGTTGGAAGAAGGCACGGGGAAGGGCAAGTCACCACCCTACTCCACAGTCTGCTTGTTTTATCTCGTCCGCGGCAGTGTGCCTCTGGTACCCTGCACAGCCTTTACCAAGAGCAGCCGGTACACCAGGGCTGCACCCCCAGAGACAGCGCAATTAATGTTAGTTTTCCAATCAGTTATCAGCAATCAGAATACAAGGACAAGGCAGCAGAGCTTACAGATGTAGTCAGCATCCACAATGACCTGCTTTATGGCTGCACCCAGACTTTGCTGCCTTGAATATAGTGCCCGTATCAAAAATATAACTGCCTTAAGAAAATATTCATGTCCATTAAGATATCGCTGGGCAAGCGCACCAACCAAATATTTGGAATTTGCTTCTACATTTACAGTTTACGAACTATTAAAATGTACGACAACATTGAACTCGACATATGAAACTGGTAACATCCAACATTTATAACAACATTTCATAACTGGTATTCTAGCCTGGGCTTTGAATTGTCTGGAAACTTTTGAAAATGTATATTGGGACATGGCTGTTTTTTCTCAAGTAACTAGATGTCCTAATAAACCTCTCTTACCTGTTGTGTTACAAATTGTATGAATTATCGATTCTCCATAAATTATCGTGGTGGTGAACTCAGAATTGTGTTCCCCAGACATGGCAAAAGTGTAAATTCTTCTGCGAGAGCTATTTCTTTTGCTGTGATGGGGCAGAGGCAAGGAAGCACGCTTTGGTGATCACCTGGCTACAGACTAATGGACTCATCAATACCCTTTGATGCTGTCCCCCATCTTCCAAGTAAGAAAGTGTCCTGTGTCTATTGTTACTCATTTCCTTTCTGCAAATGTACACACAAGCCAATTGTGTTATTTCACCGCCACCAACCCATAAATTGTGCTCTTTCCCCACCCAAAACAAAAATTAAATAGTGTGCACAAAGTTTAAACATCTTGACTACCATAGGCATGCCGTGGCCTCAGTACAGTGAAGGCACAAAGATTCATCTATTCATACACAGCAAAATATTGCACGATCCTGCTAAAATATTCTTGGCAAAAGCAAACAAACAACCCCCTCCGCAGAAGTAAATGGGAAAGGTTAAGTTTTATTGTCTTTTTAGAATAATTATTTGTGAAATTGCACTCAAATCAAGTTACTTAAGGTTTAGGGAAGCAAAACATATCTATTTTCCCCTTTCACTTTCATCCATTTTAATTTAAAGATGATTCAGAAATGATGCTTTCAACTAGTGCAAGGTGGGTTTGAAATTAGGAGGTAGCTGTACCATACTTAGTGTTTGGCAAACACAGCGAGAAGCAAATGTATGGAAGAGGTATTCATAAAGAGTTGGAACCTAAATTACAAAGAGTTAATATTACAAGGATGGGATCCAGTGGAAACCATACGTAACCTCTGTACTTCAATACATTCTCCATTGCCATATTAGGGATGACAGAATTTCTGCTCCCTGATATTTTCCTTGTCCATGTACTTCAACTTTGGTTTTGCAGAAGTACCACTAGGGGCATGAGAGACTGCAGATGCTGGAATCTGTGGCAAAAAAAAAAAAAAAAGCTTTGGCACTACAACAATTCTGTTTCCCATCCTGCATATGTTTTTTTTTTGCTGGATGGAGTCTATTATACAGTGAACCTACAGGAAGTGGATTGGGGTGATGTTCACACCTTCATTTTGTTACCGGATCGTAGCACGATTTGCCAAACCTGCAATCAAATGCATCTTCAAGCAGTTAAATTTTTGACATCAAAAGGCTGCAAGACTTGCTTCTGTGAATCTTCGTTGTATGCCTAAACCACTGAACTTCACAAATCCCTCTCTGCCCCCAATCTCCAACATACATCCCAATATTCCATTATAATGAAATGATTAAAAAAAATAATTGAGACCTATTTCACTTGACATCGGCTTCAGTCGCAGATAGATGTGGTTCAGTTCAATGATGGAAAAGGCTCAGTGACCCACCCCTGTTCCAATGTCAGGTCAAAATCAGGAAGATTCAGTTCAGACACCACAATCAATAAAATGGAGAGAATTGAGATAATGCAGCATCTTTTGGGAATATGCATGCACCAATGGAATAAAGGTGCCACTAATTATCCACGGCTCCTTTGTTGGTGAAAGGGAATCAGTTGGATTGATGCACAGTCCTGTTCCAGTGAAGTCAGAGAGCAACCTTAGTTACGCACACGCCAATTCACAGTTAATGCAGTGCCTCAAGTCACTATAAAACTGTTAAGATTCAGAAAAACAAAAGTTTCCTCCGACTTCCAGAGTAGTCACTATGAATTCACAGCAGAGATAAATTAAATAGGATCTTTTGGATATAGGATATTGTAGAGAGATTCAACAGCATATTTACATGTTCATTTCCTGGCAGTTCTTTCATGAAGACTTTGCCTTTCTGTTTCCCAGCCCATTCCTTGCACTTTAGAGCACTAACTAGGTTGACTGTCCCATCGCCATCCCCATTGACGGCTACGGGTTCCTGATTGGGGAAGGAAACGTAATGAAAGGACTCGGGCGTTGGCACTCCGGTTCCATACAGGCAATATATTGGGACGCCAGGGGCAGTCAACTTGTACACCAACGGCTCGGTGTCTTGCCGAATGAGCCAGCCTTCTTTGAAGTTGATGTCCTGGTAGAACTTCTGATAGTCTTTTATCGTGTAATTATACGTTGGTGTGGTGATGAATATCGTGTCCATTGACCAGGTGTTGTTGTAAGGGAGGAGCCAGTTGGTGGAGACTGCAGTCCGCTGCTGATCACGGATCTTCAATGGGCTGATGACAGGAACTCGATCATTATCTCCTGTAAGGTTAAGCAAGGTGTAAGCCATGGCCCTGGTGCTCATTAACAGCACATGAAAAATTCATGCAACACAAGGTCAGGATCATTCTTCCACATCAACACAATCTCATCATTTCTCACTCCTGCATATCTATTTAGTTTAATTTAGTTTAGTGATACAGCACGGAAACAGGCCCTTCAACCCACCCAGTCCACGCCGACCAGCAATCCCTGCATACGAACACTATCCTACACACTAGGGACAATTTACAATTATACCAAGCCAATTAGCATTCAAACCTGTATGTCTGGAGTGTGAGAGGAAACCGGATATCCCGGAGAAAATCCACGCAGGTCACAGGGAGAACATGCAAACTCCACACCCATGGTCAGGATCTAACTTGGGTCTCTGGCGCTGTAAGGCAGCAAATCTACTGCTGTGCCGCCCTTGTTGGTGAAGATCAGCCAAGGAGCTTCACATTCCCAGTTTGACATTCTTCTATGACTAACCTGTGGCCAATACTCGCAAAGTCTTCGTCACACCTCCCCAAGGAGCCCCCAGCGCAATGTAGGACTTAATGTATTTGTCTTTCCACTCCTGGGACTGATGGTTCAGGAAATAGAGGGTGTAGAGGTTTCCCATGCTGTGTGCTAGGAGGACAATGGGTTCACCATATTGCTTGTACATGGATTCAATCATCTCCTGCAGGTCCTTGAAATACTGACCGTTTTCATCTGGAAATAAAAAGAAGGGAGAGAAATTCACTGTGCTGTTGAGGAACAGAACGGCATTTACATTTCCCTGGAAGATAGACTCAAAATGCTGGAGTTACTCAGCGGGTCAAGCAGCATCTCTGGAGAAAAGGAACAGGTAACATTTCAGGTTGAGACCCCTCTTCAGGTTGATAGACAATAGGTGCAGGTGTAGGCCATTCGGCCCTTCGAGCCAGCACTGTCATTCAATGTGATCATGGCTGATCATCCACAATCAGTACCCCGTTCCTGCCTTCTCCCCATATCCCCTGACTCCGCTATCTTTAAGAGCCTTATCTAGCTCTCTCTTGAAAGTATCCAGAGAACCTGCCTCCACTGCCCTCTGAGGCAGAGAATTCCACAGACTCACAACTTTCTGTGTGAAAAAGTGTTTCCTCATCTCCGTTCTAAATGGCTTACCCCTTATTCTTAAACTGTGGCACCTGGTTCTGGATTCCCCCAACATCGGGAACATGTTTCCTGCCTCTAGTGTGTCCAAACCCTTAATAATCTTATATGTTTCAATAATATCCCTTCTCATCCTTCTAAATTCCAGAGTGTACAAGCCCAGCCGCTCCGTTCTATCAACACATGACAATTACGCCATCCCGGGAATTAACCTTGTGAACCTACGCTCCACTCCCTCAATAGCAAGAATGTCGCTCCTCAAATTAGGGGACCAAAACTGCACACAATACTCCAGGTGTGGTCTCGCTAGGGTCTTGTACAACTGCAGAAGGACCTCTTTGCTCCTATACTCAGCTCCTCTTGCTTCTTCAAAGGTTTCCCTCAAATGGTGCTGAAGAGGGAGAGAAACAGAAACAAGGGGGGAGGGGGGAGAAATCAAGTGAGAGAGAAAAGGGGCCATTACAGGGAGAGGGTAGGAGGGCCAAACCCCAACAAAAACCTCCCTACTTCCCACGTTAGTGACTTTGAGAGAAAATATTAAAAAGAGTTGAAATTATAGCTGCCTCAATGCACAAAATCCATGACAAGAACACAATTATGTTTTTAAAGGTTGTCCAAGTCCAGACTAACCTTAATCCATGGAACAGAACATAAAATATTACAATGTTTGATTGCACTTTTTAAACAATGTTTAGAACTGGGGAAAAAAATGTTGTAGTAGTAGTTGTAAGTAAGTTGATTGGCCAAGTATTCACATACAAGGAATTTGCCTTGATGCTCCGCCCACAAGTAACAACATAACATACAGTGACAGTTACGAATTACTCAGAAAACACTAAACATTAATAATAATAAAACATTAATGATAAAACACCATTGATCAAGCATGTGAACCAACAAAATACCAGATCAAAGGGAGGCTACAGATTTTTGGCTGTTGAGTAGAGCAACTACTCGTGGATAATGTTTTTATGTCTGGGTGTGGCATCTTTGACAAATGTAAAAAGGAAGTTACATTTTAAAAAAGTTTTGCAAGTGGTTTGTTATCTTCATCCATGTCGCCAAATGTCAAGTCAGATATGATATATTTTATTAAAATTATCCGCTACAAATGTTACTCAAAGAATCTATGAAGTATTTTCTACATGAAACGTGTCCAGTGTGTTGGCCAAGGTTAGTGAAACATTGGCCTGTTCTCTGGTCCCAGCAGCTCCTGTGGACATTGGGCCCAGGACAAGCCCCTTTAGACCATCCTTCACTTGTTCATGTCAACTTGTGGTCATTGCGACAGGGAGCTCTCGTTAGGGAAATGCAAAGTTGTAGAAATTATTTAAAAAAAAAATTACATCCCAGTTTTTCTTGCACCACACACCCGATAAAATTGGCAACCAATTCCAGAACTTTATTAGGAAACTAAGACCAGGCAGGAGCTGGGAAAATGCTTGGTCTTCATTCAGTACTATTCTGGAAAACTCGAGCACCACGAGGACCTTCAAGGTCACAGTGGTAAACCAGTGGTAAACCAGGTTTACAATCAGCCATCATCCTGAACATGAGGAATGTTTTCTATGCACACATGACACATAAAAAGTAAAGTACATCCCTTCTTGCAGTCTCCAAAAAATTAAGTTCTTAGATTACACTTACTGGGTGCTCGGCGCCAGTCGTACGGAGCACCACGGACATCTTCATCCCTGACATAGCCCCAGGCCACCATGTACTTCACCAGAGTATAGAAGTAAAGCCCTGTGGAGACAAGTCAAAAATACTGTTATCACTAGACTGCACTGAGAGCCGTCATTGACAGTCCACAGTTACTCTAGAACAGATCACTCTTCTCTTTCCAACAAAGCAGAAACTCAACTAAATAGTGATATGGGCCATACGAGGGCTGGTGGGACTAGCACCAATGGGACATCTTGGTCGGCATGGGAAAGTCGGGCCGAAGGGCATGTTTCCATGCTGTATGGCTCTAGGATTCTAAATGCAACATAATTTAATAGTGGAACACAAGGCTGGCATGTTTGGACCAGTTTTAATACCACAGAATTGCACAGCTGAAGGTGAAGATCAGGTTGAGATAGGTATCGTGCCAGTCATGGGTCTCCATCTTCTGGTCAAAAGTTAGAACATCTCCCCGAATCAGAGTCATTCTGTGGAAGTTTGGGACTTCAGAGTGCAAGCTGAAGTTCTTCCTTTCAATCAGCTCCGTGTGGATCTCAGCACATCTGTACGGTGGACTCTTCATGGAGTACAGCACGGGAGCAACTCTGGCCAAGATCTTGCAGTGGATTAGACCATCAAAATCAATGGGAAGGAACAACAGTCCATAAAAAGACATTTCCGTTTTATGTTGAGAGCTACAGCATGGAAACAAGCCCTTCAGCGCACTGAGTCCACGTCAACCATCAATCACCCGTACACTAGCTAGATATTATCCCACTTTTGCATGCTGGATACTAGGGACAATTTACAGAAGCCAATTAACCTACAAACATGCACGTCTTTGAAATGCAGGAGGAAACTGGAGCACCCAGAGGAAAATATACAACTCTGCACAGACAGCACCTATAGTTAGACCTGGAATCTGGGTCTCTGGTTCTGCAAGGCAGCAGCTCTACCGTTACGCCACTGTGCCACCCCGTGTCTCTTAAAATGTATTTTAATTTTGCAGGGTGCTATTGTGTTTCAGTTATTGGTGGCAAGTATGAAATAGTTTTGCTTTTGTAGCACTCAAGTGTTTTTTTTTTTTTTAAACGTTTGTGAATGCCAAACATATTCAATTTAAACTACTTAAACTGCTGAACCTGACATGTGTCCTGACCAGCAAAGCCCCTCCAGGGGCAGAGAGGAAGACTCTATTGACTCTGGGCATCTGCATCTGATGAGCTCCAAAACGTGGGTACATTTGCAGCTTGAATTTTAGCTTATTTTGGCAAACTGAAACATAAAAGCTTAAAAGCACTGGATCCCCACTCCCATTAAACTCAATGGTTCATTTTAAAGCGTTTGTTATACTTCTATACAACATGCAAATAAAATAACATAAAAACATGTTGGGGCATTATTAGACATAAGTTAGTACAAATAATCTGCCATTCCAGTACCGAAGTCCTGGGGAGTTTGTTTACAGAGTTCTACTGTAACTCTACTTTTAAAACTATACGGATCATTTTACCAGTCACATGCATGTACAGGAAGCTGTTGCTTTGCCAAAAGGAGGCAAGGTTGAAAGTGATGTTTACTAGGACTTCTGTGCATGAAAGATTTCCATTAGACTTGCTGATTCATTTAAACTTGGAGCATGGCCAGTTGCATAGACAGGGCTGATTTCCCATGCCCTGGTTCTAGTCTAAAGCAACACAGCAGATTGTAGAGTGTTTAAGAAGGAACTGCAGATGCTGGAAAATCGAAGGTTTCGATTTTGGCCCTGGGTTTCGGCCCGAAACGTTGCCTATTTCCTTCGCTCCATAGATGCTGTTGCACCCACTGAGTTTCTCCAGCTTTTTTGTGTACAGTAGATTGTAGAGACCTGATTTATACTGCGAAATTTCAATTCTTGAAATTCCAAGAATTCTTGCACTGCATTTCCTCACGTGAGTGAAGGGCCCTGTACTTTGACTCTCTGTACACTGAAGTACAATCACGGAGTGAAATCTGCTATGTTTACTAGTTTGCTTTAGGTAACATGCATGTTACCTTGAACCCACCCTGACATAATTGAGCCAGGGTTAATAATTCATTTTGCCTAAACTTCCATCAGTTCAACAGGATGTCAGTGATTCATGACCTGCAGAGATTTCCAACATTGTTTTTATACCCTCACAACTGAGTTGGCACTAAAGGATCTCAGAAAGGATGTGGGCATGTGAAGGTATAAATGAATTATTCACCAAGTGCATTTAAGGTGGAGAAGGTCTATTATTGTCACATGCTTACATAGGTAGTCAGCATCCACAGTAACCTGCTGCACTCAAGACTTTGCTGCCTTGAATGAAGTGCCAAGTATCAAAATTATAACCGCCTTAAGAAAGTATTCATGTCCATCAAGATATTACTAGTCCAAGTTCACAAGTTATAGGAGTGGAATTAGGCCATTCGGCCCATCGAGTCAACTCCACCATTCAATCATGGCTGATCTCTGCCTCCAAATCCCATTTCCTGCCTTCTCCCCATAACCCTAAACATCTGTTCTAATGAAGATTTATTTGTTCTTGATTAGTCAAATGCACAAACCAAATATTTGGAATTTGCTTCTACATTTAGTGTACTAAATATTAAAATACACCACAATATCAAACTCGACATATGAAGCAGTTAACATTCAACATTTATAACAATTTTTCCATAGACTGGTAATGCTAGCCTAGGTTTTGAATTTAATTGAATTCTTTATTCACCATGTGAATAAAGGGCCGAATGGCCTACTCCTGCACCTATTTTCTATGTTTCTATGTGCATTTAGGATGGAGATGGGTTCAGGTTTATTATTGTCAATGAAAAGCTTTTGTTTGACTGCTATCTAATTAAATCGGATAATACAAAAGATGAATTTAGTTAAACCAAACACTAGTACAACAGGTAGAGTGAAGAGAAAAATACCAGGGTGGAATATAGTTTCTCAGCATCGTAGTGTGACAGATTCAGAGAAAATGTTCAATGTTCACGATGGGATAGGCTGAAAACAAAACATCAGGACTGGACCCTAGATTGTGGAAGGGGCGTTCAGGAACCTGATGACAGGAACATCCTGAGACTGGTGGTAATTCAATGGAGGAGGGAAGATAGGAGGAGGGGGGGGCGGGGGAGGATTTGTTGCAAAGGCCTTAGCTGCTTCTCAAATTCCTCCATCGTCCTTTGTACCAATCTCTATGTAAACAAATTCTTCCAGTCTCTTCAGTGCACTCTCTAGAGAGAGAGAGTACCTGACGGCCAGAGGTGTTCTATCGCACAGAAGACATTAAACAGCGGAAGGTACACAAAATTGCTGGGGAAACTCAGCGGGTGCAGCAGCATCTATGGAGCGAAGGAAATAGGCGACGTTTCGGGCCGAAACCCTTCTAATGCCTTCTGACAACAACTATCCCCAGACATTAAACAGTGGTTTGGTTTAGTTTCAGGGAGCTATTTCCCATGTCCTAGATCATATGCAACATCTGATAATCACAGTGACATAAATAATGTAGAGGTCATATTGCTATTTCCAGGAACTATCGCTGCATGAACTGACTGCTGTATTCCCCACACCACGACCATGACTGTGCTTCAGAAATTCTTCACTGCCGGCAAAACATTCTAGCACACCCAAATAGGCGATAAATGAGAGTTTCTTTCTCAGAAACTTGCAGCAAGTTCAGAGAATCTTCACGAGGTGACTGGATGTTGTACTTGATTTCTGCAAAGTGGAAACCACTTAATAGTCGAGCTGTTACAAACCTCACATCTATCCACAAGCACTTATAGAGAGATGCACAATCTTCGACAACCAGCAGAAAGCAGGACTTCTTGCCTGCAACTATACAACAATGAAGCAGTTCATTTGACGATCTATGTTTGCTCCATTCAACTTGCTTCAGTATCACAATTTCCTTCTCCCTCATGCCTATACCTAGATTTATTTTGAATGCATTCATCTCAAACTCCAAAAGATCTATCCGGGTAGCTCTTTCATGGAGCTGGTGCTGAGAGAATTGGATGCGTAGCCTGCTCACGGATGGTACGATTCTATGCATGATGACTGCTTTAATGCATCCCATGAGAGCCTCTCTTGTCGCGTTCAACTGGAAACAAAGTCCGTAATGCCTTCTGACAACAACTATCCCCAGGCTCTGCTGCCTTTTCCAATTTTAATCTGCAGGCTTGCCAGCTCTCCAGAACACAGCTACTAAAAGCTAAACTCGTCACAAATTCATGACTCTTCCTCCAAGCAATGGCGTTCCAGGCATTCGGGTAGGAATTTATTTCAACAGTTCCGGATAAACATGAGTAGCTTCTCAAATCAATTCCTCTTCCTTTCATCCCACTGTTTGCATGGTTTTGTTCTAGGCTCACATACATTTATACAGTGGCTTTGGTGTGGTAAAATGGCTCTTCATTGGAGTAACAATGTGGGAGAGAACTAGTAGTGAGGGTCGGTGTGGACTCATTGGGCTGAAGGGCCCGTTTCCACGCTGTATCTCTAAATTAAACTAACAACAAAGAAAATCTGTCACAGAGGCACAGAGTGTGAGATTGGGACAGGATGGCCAAGTGCATGATTGGGAGTGAATTTTAATCACGGATATTTAAAATGGGAAAGTGCTAGATTCTATCAGGGAGTCCTCCTTGTCAGTATGAAAAGGAGAAGACAGTGAATTTGGTTGGATGGTTCCCGCAACAGAATGTCAAAGTCATCTGGCAGAATTCTTCATTACCAGAACTCAAACAAGCACCACAATGTTGCCTGGTTGTAGTAAGATGGGCTTCTCTTCATCAGATTCTTCCTGCACAGCTCAACTCTCACTCCCACTACGTGCTGCCTCTTAAAGAGAATCACAGAGTACTAATTGTATTTACTGTATATACACGTATAATGAATAAAGTGACCATTGTGGGCTCCACATTTTCTTAATCTTCCATTCATTTGTCCTAAGTACCGTCTATATCTCTCTTTCCCCTTTCCTCTGACTCTCAGTCTAAAGAAGGGTCACGACCTGAAACGTCACCTATTCCTTTTCTCCAGAGATACGGCCTGACGCACCGAGTTACTCCAGCTTTTTGTGCCTGTCTTCGGTTTAAACCAGTATCTGCAGTTCCTCCCTACACATGATAAATAAAGTGTCGTTTTTTAAATAATTAAAAAAAACAATGAAGTTACTGGGTTGAGATTGAGATGCACGTTGAATCTATTCACACTCACGCCTGGGTCTCAAGCAGCCAGCAGCCTCCTCACACAAACCCAAATGGATGCATTAACAACAACTGCCAGCAATGTGAAATGCAAGTTGTTCATTCCCTGCTAAACATGTGAAACCAGCATGTTTGCCTTGGACCCACCACCGCTGCACTGAAAAACCCATCAAAATGGAAACTGCTGTTAACAAGTGGGTGAATGTGTTTTGTCCCCACCCTGGTCAGATCTTCAGCCTGTGTTGCATCAGCCGTTCTCAGCTCCAGTGAGAAAGGCACGATACAAACCCTTTGGGTGGCATGGCCCTTGGGCCCGATGTATAAGGAACTACCTTATTTAACAGGGATTGTTTAAGAAGGAACTGTAGATGCTGGAAAATCGAAGGTAGACAAAAGCGTTGGAGAAACTCCGCTGAATGGACAGGCAAAGGTTCGGTCAGGACAGGTGTCTGAAGAAGGATCTAAAATATCATCCGTCCATTCCCTCCACAGATGCTGCCTGACCCGGCTAATGCCAACATTTAACAAGCACTAACATTCACGTGGTCCACCCTGTTTTGACGAATGCAATCAACCCAAGTTCAAGTTCAAGTTCAAGTGAGTTCAAGTGAGTTTATTGTCATGTGTCCCTGTATAGGACAATGAAATTCTTGCTTTGCTTAATCACACAGAAAATAGTAGGCATTTACTACAAAACAGATAAATGTGTCCATATACCATGATATAAATATATACACACATGAATAAATAAACTGATAGTGCAAATAACAGAAAGTGGTTGGTAATAATCAGAGTTTTGTCCGAGCCAGGTTTAATAGCCTGATGGCTGAGGGGAAGTAACTATTCCTGAACCTGGTTGTTGCAGTCTTCAGGCTCCTGTACCTTCTACCTGAAGGTAGCAGGGAGATGAGTGTGTGGCCAGGATGGTGTGGGTCTTTGATGATACTGCCAGCCTTTTTGAGGCAGCGACTGCGATAAATCCCCTCGATGGAAGGAAGGTCAGAGCCGATGATGGACTGGGCAGTGTTTACTACTTTTTGTAGTCCTTTTCTTTCCAGGGCGCTCAAATTGCCGAACCAAGCCACGATGCAACCGGTCAGCATGCTCTCGACTGTGCACCTGTAGAAGTTAGAGAGAGTCTTCCTTGACAATCCGACTCTCCGTAATCTTCTCAGGAAGTAGAGGCGCTGATGTGCTTTTTTGATGATTGCATTAGTGTTCTCGGACCAGGAAAGATCTTCAGAGATGTGCACACCCAGGAATTTGAAGCTCTTGACCTTCAACCATCGACCCGTTGATATAAGTGGGGCTGTGGGTCCCCCTCCTACTCCTTCCAAAGTCCACAATCAGTTCCTTGGTTTTGCTGGTGTTGAGGGCCAGGTTATTGCGCTGGCACCATATGGACAGTTGCTCGATCTCTCTTCTGTACTCTGACTCATCCCCATCAGTGATATGCCCCACAATAGTGGTGTCGTCAGCGAACTTGATGATGGAGTTCGCACTGTGGTTCGCTACGCAGTCATGGGTATAGAGTGAGTACAGCAGAGGGCTGAGCACGCAGCCTTGAGGTGCTCCCGTGCTGATTGTTATTGAGGCTGACACATTTCCACCAATACGAACAGACTGTGGTCTGTGGACGAGGAAGTCAAGGATCCAGTTGCAGAGGAATGCGCAGAGACCCAGTTCTGCGAGTTTGGTAACCAGTTTGGAGGGGATGATTGTGTTAAATGCCGAGCTGTAATCAATGAATAACAGCCTGACATATGAGTTTTTGTTGTCCAAGTGGTCCAGTGCGGAGTGGAGGGCCAGCGAGATCGCATCCACCGTTGATCTGTTGTGGCGGTACGCGAACTGCAGTGGGTCCAGGTTTTTGTCGAGGTAGGAGTTGATTTGCTCCATGATCAACCTCTCAAAGCACTTCATCACCACTGGCGTTAGTGCCACTGGTCGATAGTCATTGAGGCATGTCACCTTACTCTTCTTGGGCACCGGTATAATTGATGCCCTTTTAAAGCAGGTGGGGACCTCAGACCTCAGAAGTGAGAGGTTGAAAATGTCCGTAAAAACTCCCGCCAGTTGGTCCGCACAGGTTTTTAGAACACGACCGGGTATACCATCAGGTCCAGGTGCTTTTCCGGCGTGCACAATCAAATAAGACCAAATAGAACAAGTTGTCCTACAACTTTAGGCTGTGCACGCCATACGCAAGAAGAAGAACAACAAGCACTGCACAACCAGGAATCAGTCGGGAAGCTTTAAGTTCAGTAAAGAAAACCTGGATCCAGGCCTTTGCTTTACACTAATCCAGGCGTAGCAAGCTCTCAATCAAGATCCACATTTAGAACGTCTTTCAAAAAAATTAATTTCTGATACTCAATCCTTCAATCAACATTGAGCTGAACTCACCCACAGTCCTTTTGCTGGGATCCAGGAATTCCAGTGGGTAGGTTTTCCCAAATCCAGGAACTCTCACATCAACTCCAGGTGGGGTTTCGGTTGTTTTGGTTGTTGTGTTGTAAACCAGCCTACAAACAAACAAGATTAAAAGAGATCACATCGTTTTTTCCTGTTGCCTCCTCATATCCTCACTTGACCCCACTCCCAATCCACAAAAACATGTTTAAAGCCTTTAATCTGGCTGTGACTATCAGATTGCCCAGCATGTAGATGCAAAGACTGTCACTACCCGAGGCTGTGGCTGACCATGAGGGACTTTGCTCCCTGACCTTTTTTTGAACCAAATCCTCATGTTAACGGAAGAAAACCAACCACACGCAAACAAGACATTAATTGAACCCTAGCTGTCAGTCACCGCACCTCCCACCTAAATGTCACCTTCAGTTTCTATTTAATGCATAAAGCGTCAGAATCCAGCTAAATTGAATTAAACACCTTTAGCCTTTTTTTCACAGTGGCTCTGAATTCTGAATTCAGCAGAAATTTGTCCCTAATCAAATAACACTGATTTGCTGTACTTAAACATTTCACATCAGTGCAGTTGTTACATTTATTTAGTCATTACATTGATCTGCATTTGCTAACATTGATAAAGAGGGTGTTGGTGAACAGGGCCGGCCTTAGGAGGTGCCGAGCCCAGTTGGGAATTTTTTTTGTAGAAATATAAATATATAATTATAAATGAGTCGCGTGTCGTGAGTAACATGACAATTCGGGGGAGAGTTCCTTTCACAGAGTGTGGGGAGTCTAGCCAGGGATAAAGTTGCGGGAGCGTTGAGAAGGAGAGGGTCGGGTTCATGCCAGTAACACTCACTCACCGCTGCGGCGGCGCTGCGGGTGCGGAGCCACCGCATTGTGGCCGGGGGAGGGAAGCAGCTCGCGTGGCTACGAGCGGCCTCCATCACTGGACAGCGGAACCGACTGCCATCTCAGCTCCTTCTGCCGGCCCGCTCACCTCTAACAGTGCTCTCCATCTGAACAGTGAGGGGACCAGCTCAAGAGCAGAGATCATAGAGCGGAGTGGGTCAGCGGGTGATGGATAACATCACAGCGGGCGGTGGGGCTTACTCCTGTGTCAGCGCGAACAAGGGATCAATTGAGGTTACTCGCCCTGACACATGGAGTACACTCCACCACCCACTGACCCGCTCTTGAGCTGGATAATCCCCGGCCGACCCCCTCCATGTCAACCCTCCTGCCCTCTCTGGACAGACTACCCACACGCTCTGAAATGAACTCCCCCCCCCCCCCCCCTCTCCCCCAGCAGCGCTGTCCTTTTACAGCCGCTTCCCACTTTACAGCCGCTTCCCATCAGCCAGCTGCTAGCAATGAGGGATAGACTTGGCTATATCTCAGTACAGCAACATGGTTCTTGATGTTGTTGTACTGAGGGATAACGAAGTCTAACTTTCTTGGCTAATAACCTAACCTTCGGCCTCCAAGATGCAGGTACATTTTCTAGCAATGTTACAACATTTTGAGATTTAAAAAATCAAGTCTGCAATTTATCCCATCAGATAAAGCATAAAAAGAAGTTTAATTTGACACCTAATTCACTTTCATATCACATACATTCAATGTGATCATGGCTGATCATCCCCAATCAGTACCCCATTTCTGCCTTCTCCCCATATCCCGACTCCGCTATTTTTAAGAGCCCTATCTAGCTCTCTCTTCCAGAGAACCTGCCTCCACCGCCCTCTGAGGCAGAGCATTCCACAGACTCACCACTCTCTGAAAAAAAGTGTTTCCTCGTCTCCGTCCTAAATGGCTTACTCCTTATTCTGGACTCCCCCAACATCGGGAACATGTTTCCTGCCTCTAGCGTGTCCAAGCCCTTTACAATCTTATATGTTTCAATGAGATCCCCTCTCCTCGTTCTAAACTCCAGCGTGTACAAGCCCAGCTGCTCCATTCTCTCAGCATACGACAGTCCTGCCATCCCGGGAATTAACCTTGTAAACCTACGCTGCACTCCCTCAATAGCAAGAATGTCCTTCCTCAAATTAAGGGACCAAAACTGCACACAGTACTCAAGGTGCGGTCTCACTAGAACTCTGTACAACTGCAGAAGGACCTCTTTGCTCCTATATTCGATTCCTCTTGTTATAAAGGCCAACATGCCTTTCTTAGCGCTAACGGCAGGTACTTGGGAAACGTGGTAACTCGTGAAGATTTTTCAACATGTTGAAAAATGTCCGTGAGTAAAATATACTCAGGATGTAAAAATTTGATACTTTTTAAACACGTAGTCATACCATAGTAGCTGGTGAGTTTGCCGTAGTAGTACCTGGTGTCCTATATCACTATTGTATGTTCATGATGGAAATAAGAATACTCTGTATATTCATTACCTTTGAATTATAGTTTTATGTAATCCTCCCATAATTTCTGAGTTCCATTTCACAATATCTATCAGGGGGTGGAAGATTGCAACCTTCACGTGGTCCGCCCTGTTTCGACTAATGCAATCAACTCGATGTGCACAAACGGAAGATCAAATAGAACAAGTTGTCCAACAACTTTAGGCTGTGCACGTCACACGAAAGAAGAAGAAGATATCTATCAGACATACAGAATGTTGCAAGGTAATATCTTGCCCAAACTCAGTTGTATCTTTCTATTGCAATAAATATCACAAAATACGCCATTGTTTCAGCCACATTATGACAAAATATAGAATGTACATTATTTGTTATCAGTCACCCATCCCAGAAACAACTGTACTTAAAAAAGAACATTTGTTTTACTAATTTACGAGCATGTACCATAGGTTGATCCATATTCAACAAACTAACCATATAATCATATAACAATTACAGCACGGAAACAGACCATCTCGGCCCTACAAGTCCGTGCCGAACAATTATTTTCCCTTAGTCCCACCTGCCTGCACTCATACCATAACTCTCCATTCCCTTCTCATCCATATGCCTATCCAATTTATTTTTAAATGATACCAACAAACCTGCCTCCACCACTTCCACTGGAAGCTCATTCCACATCTGAGTAAAGAAGTTCCCCCTCATGTTACCCCTAAACTTCTGTCCCTTAATTCTGAAGTCATGTCCTCTTGTTTGAATCTTCCCTATTCTCAAAGGGAAAAGCTTGTCCACGTCAACTCTGTCTATCCCTCTCATCATTTTAAAGACCTCTATCAAGTCCCCCCCTTAACCTTCTGCGCTCCAGAGAATAAAGACCTAACTTATTCAACCTTTCTCTGTAACTTAGTTGTTGAAACCCAGGCAACATTCTAGTAAATCTCCTCTGTACTCTCTCTATTTTGTTGACATCCTTCCTATAATTGGGCGACCAAAATTGTACACCATACTCAGTAACTCAGCGGGTCAGGCAGCATGATGCAGTAGTGCAAGTCATTAGTGAGATCACACATGGAGTACTGTGTATAGTTCTGGCTGCCCTGTGATAGGAAGGATGCCACTGGGTTGGAAAGGGTGCAAGAAAGGATCATCAGTATGTTAACCATATGACAACCATATAACAATTACAGCACGGAAACAGGCCATCTCGGCCCTACAAGTCCGTGCCGAACAACTTTTTTCCCTTAGTCCCACCTGCCTGCACTCATACCATAACCCTCCATTCCCTTCTCATCCATATGCCTATCCAATTTATTTTTAAATGATACCAACGAACCTGCCGCCACCACTTCCACTGTAAGCTCATTCCACACCGCTACCACTCTCTGAGTAAAGAAGTTCCCCCTCATGTTACCCCTAAACTTCTGTCCCTTAATTCTGAAGTCACGTCCTCTTGTTTGAATCTTCCCTATTCTCAAAGGGAAAAGCTTGTCCACATCAACTCTGTCTATCCCTCTCATCATTTTAAAGACCTCTATCAAGTCCCCCCTTAACCTTCTGCGCTCCAGAGAATAAAGACCTAACTTATTCAACCTATCTCTGTAACTTAGTTGTTGAAACCCAGGCAACATTCTAGTAAATCTCCTCTGTACTCTCTCTATTTTGTTGACATCCTTCCTATAATTGGGCGAACAAAATTGTACACCATACTTGATTGGTCTCACCAATGCCTTGTACAATTTTAACATTACATCCCAGCTTCTATACTCAATGCTCTGATTTATAAAGGCTAGCATACCAAAAGTTTTATTTACCACCCTATCTATATGAGATTCCACCTTCAAGGAACTATGCACGGTTATTCCCAGATCCCTCTGTTCAACTGCATTCTTCAATTCCCTACCATTTACCATGTACGTCCTATTTTGATTTGTCCTGCCAAGGTGTAGCACCTCACATTTATCAGCATTAAACTCAATCTGCCATCTTTCAGCCCATTCTTCCAAATGGCCTAAATCACTCTGTAGACTTTGGAAATCCTCTTCATTATCCACAACACCCCCTATCTTGGTATCATCTGCATACTTACTAATCCAATTTACCACACCTTCATCCAGATCATTGATGTACATGACAAACAACAAAGGACCCAACACAGATCCCTGAGGCACCCCACTAGTCACCTGCCTCCAACCCGATAAACAGCCATCCACCATTACCCTCTGGCTTCTCCCATTCAGCCACTGTTGAATCCATCTTGCTACTCCTGCATTTATACCCAACAGTTGAACCTTCTTAACCAACCTTCCATGAGGAACCTTGTCAAAGGCCTTATTAAAGTCCATATAGACAACATCCACTGCTTTACCCTCGTCAATTTCCCTAGTAACCTCTTCAAAAAATTCAAGATTAGTCAAACATGACCTTCCAGGCACAAATCCATGTTGACTGTTCCTAATCAGACCCTGTTTATCCAGATGCTTATATATATTATCTCTAAGTATCTTTTCCATTAATTTGCCCACCACTGAAGTCAAACTAACAGGTCTATAATTGCTAGGTTTACTCTTAGAACCCTTTTTAAACAATGGAACAACATGCGCAGTACGCCAATCCTCGGGGACTATTCCCGTTTCTAATGACATTTGAAATATTTCTGTCATAGCCCCGGCTATTTCTACACTAACTTCCCTCAATGTCCTAGGGAATATCCTGTCAGGACCTGGAGACATATCCACTTTTATATTTTTCAAAAGTGTCAGTACTTCTTTTACTTTGAAACTCATAGTATCCATAGCTACTCTACTAGTTTCCCTTACCTCACATAATTCAATATCCTTCTCCTTGGTGAATACCGAAGAAAATAAATTGTTCAATATCTCCCCCATCTCTTTTGGCTCTGCAGATAGCTGTCCACTCTGTCTCTCCAATGGACCAATTTTATCCCTCGTTATCCTTTTGCTATTAATATAGCTGTAGAAACCCTTTGGATTTACTTTCACCTTACTTGCTAAAGCAACCTCATATCTTCTTTTAGCTTTTCTAATTTATTTCTTAAGATTCTTTTTACATTCGTTATACTCCTCAAGCACCTCATTTACTTCATGCTGCCTATAATTATTGTAGATCTCCCTCTTTGTCCAATTTCCCTTGAAAACCAGGGCTCTTTCCAATTTTTACTGTTTCCTTTCAACCGAACAGGAACATAAAGATTGGGTACTCTTAAAATTTCCCCTTTAAATGTCCTCCATTTCTCTTCTACATCCTTCCCATAAAACAAAATGTCCCAGTTCACTCCTTTTAAATCATTTCGCATCTCATCAAAGTTAGCCTTTCTCCAATCAAAAATCTCTCCATAATTATATTGAAACTAATGGTATTGTGATCACTGGACCCGAAGTGCTCCCCAACGCATACCTCCGCATTTTATCCTAGCATTCCCCCCCCCCCTCACCACCACACAAGAAGCGTAACTTGAAGCGTTTGCATTTGGAGAAGTTCGATACGGAGCAGGAATGAAAATTAATAGCTATGAATCGATTAACAGCGAGCTACGAGATGAGATTGAAACACCTGTCAGAAGGCTAAAAAACAATCCTGAGTTGATGGTGTTTTGTTTTAAGTGAGCATTTTGCAGTGACCTCACCATATTCTGGTTAATTATACTTTCCACAGAAATCTCCTATTTCACTTTGAAATTATATTCATTTATAACAGTTTGTAACATCAGTAACCACCTTAATGTTTGTGTGTTTAGTACCGGGTATGCTTGAAACTATTTATTTTAATGTACTGTATATTAAAAAAAACTAAAGCAACCAGGTGTGAAAATTACACTGAATCAAACGACAATTGAAAATGCGTGGGAATCGACTAATCGGGATCCTGCTGCGAAATTTTAAAGTCGAAAATTGTATTTTAGTTCAAAGTGGGAATTTGAAGATAGGGACAGAGATGCTACACAGAGATTTTAAACTCGGGAGAGCTCTTGGGTGAACTCGCACAGTGGGACAGGGCTTGAGGCAGCATCTATGGAGCGAAGGAAATAGCCAATGTTTCGGGCCGGGTCTGAAGAAGGGTTTCGACCCGAAACGTTGCATATTTCCTTCGCTCCATAGAGGGGGGGGGGGAGGTTGCATGGAGTCAGATAGACTGCGCAATAACGGGGGGGGGGGGGGATCCCAGTGTGAGAGTGAGTCACCACCTGCGTACAGCGTTCCCACATCCCTCTTCTCCACCAAGCAAGGCACACTCCTCTCTCCCCTCCGCCCTCTCCCCCCTTCCTTCCTTCATCACCCCCCCCTCTGTAAAGAAAGAGGGAGAGGGAGGGGGAGGGAGGTAGTGAGAGGTAGGGAGATGGAGATCTGAAGGGTAACTGGTTTTGACTCCAATCATCTCACAAAAGGCAGCCAACAGTGCTGAGGCAGAAGGGAGAACTCTCTCTCTCTCCCCCTTTATCCCTCTCTCCCCCTCTATCTCTGTCCCTTCTCTCTCCAATTCTCTCTCCCTCTCCCCTCTCCAATTTCCCATCTCTCTCCCCCTTCCTCTCTCTTCTCTCAAATTCTCTCTCTCTCTCCCTCTCTTCCCCCTCCCCACGTTTATATCTACAGTTCACTCCACGAGTGTGTGTGAGAGAGCCGAGCAGTGTTTCTCATGCTGACTGCTCCGTGAGCTGCTCGTATTGACAGTAATCGTGTCCAACTCTTAACTGAAAACGTGTGGTTTGCATCTGAAAACCCCCCTCTATCTCTCCACGGCTCCCCCCACACACACACGCAGACAGACAGACAGACAGAGAGAGAGACACACACACACAGTTCATGAAAATGTCCTTTCTAAAACAAGAGCTTATGTCACAGGCAATGGTGCTAATGGCAGAGATACTGCCAACATATTAGATATTTAGGCATTTAGGAGACATGTTAAAAATACTTAAAGATAAAATAACATTATTGGTACACTAATTTTTCTGAAGGAAAACACGAGGAATTTCGGTTGGCAGTGATGCAATGGTAGAGATGTTGCCTTACAGCGCCAGAGACCCCAGATCGATCCTGACTACGGGTGCTGTCTGTACGGAGTTTGTACATTCTCCCTGTGACCGTTGGCAGATCAATTTCCCTGATAAAGTTCTATCGTATCATTATCTATTTTACGCATTCAAGATCCTGCCAGCAGCAATATCTGTTGAACAACAGTCGTAATTTATATACAATTTCACATGATGTTATAACGACGGCTGACACTCCAAACCATAGCGTCAAAAGACCACATACAAGTAGGTCTTATAGGAGGTTGGCTTGATATGTGCTGCAATTTTTAAATACACATAGTATATCAAAGAATAATTAACTATTCACCACCTTGCTCGGAGTACATTCCATGCACCCATCACTCAAAGGTGAATAGTGCATGCAAAACTCTGGCACAGAAAACTCTTGTTAGAAACCCTCCGTTCTCCATCTTTCCAAAACACAAGGGCCTTCCATCTCAAGGAGAGTGAAGCTCTGCACTATCATCCTCTTGGCCCATCCTTATGCAAGCTCATGGGCTTGTACAATGGTTCTATCAGATCATCATGCCCTCTACAGCTTCAACAGAACAAGCCCATTCCTTCTCTCCAGAGATGCTGCCTGTCCCGCTGAGTTCCTCCAGCATTTTGTGTATAGGCACAAGTTATTATATTTCTTTGAAAGGACTTTTCCTTACATCCCTCACAAAATAATGCAATATCTCCAGCCTTGACTCATCTTTCACAATTTCCTCTGGTCTCGGTCACTGTTCCTCACAAGCTCATTTCTAGGAAATGTCTCCACAAAACTCAATTCCTGTTCATTTCCTTTCACTCCAACAACTTTCACCTTTGTAAACAGTACTTTAGTTTTAGTTTAATTTAGAGATACAGCGGGGAAACAGCCCACCGAGTCCACGCCGACCATCGATCCCCGCACACTAGCATTATACACATTCGGAACATTTATAAAAAACCCCCAAAGCCAATTAACCTACAAACCTTTGGAGTCCATCTTTGGAGTGTGGGAGGAAACCGGAGCTCCCGGAAAAAACCCACGCGGTCACAGGGAGAACGTACAAACTCCTGCACCTAAAGTCAGGATCGAACTTGGGTCTCTGGCACTATAAGGCGGCAAGTCTACCACTGTGCCACCATGCTACCCAAAACACTGTGACTACCTCCATGGAAAATAATCCCTAAACACAGTTTTGCAACCGATCCAAGGGCCCTCACTCAATAGACAATAGACAATAGGTGCAGGAGCAGGCCATTTGGCCCTTTGAGCCAGCACCGCTCATGGCTGATCATCCCCAATCAGTACCCCGTTCCTGCCTTCTCCCCAGACTCCGCTATTTTTAAGACACTTGTGACAGTTGAGAAATTCCCCGTGTCAATAATAAGCCTCTCATTTCTATAGCACTGGGTTTCGATGTTAAGACCCACTTCCCTTTGCAGAAGGTGCTTATCGCTGAAGCACAAGACCAGCCACATGACAATCAGGAGTTTTGCCAACACAGATCTCTGGGTCAATATGCAGTCTGTTTAATAACTTCACTGTGACTTCATTAAAAGAAAAGCCAGCAATAACGTGACCAGTTCAATCACTCGATCAACTGATAAGATCCTGCCTATCTATCATGATGTTAAACTAATCATGCATTCTGAGCTGCAGCAGCAGCAGCAGCAAGCCTCAGCGACTCCATTCAGGAAGGCAGCTGGCTGCTCCGTAAGATTCACTGAACACAACTCAGTCGTAAATAATGCAGAAGCAAGATATTAATTTTTATGACAGGGAGATATTAAAAGATGGAATGCAGTTCACATTCAGATCCTCTCCGCTATAGAACGTCCATTCTTCTGGTTTCTATGGAGATGGAATTTAACATATGCCAAATAATCAAGTATATATCCCTTTGATGTTTAAGGTCGTAAGTAATAAGAGCAGAATTAGGCCATTCGGCCCATCGTCTACTCCGCCAATCAATCATGGCTGATCTATCTCTCCCTCCTAACCCCATTCGCTTGCCTTCTCCCCATAACCCCTGTACTAATCAAGAATCTATCTATCTCTGCCTTAAAAAAATATCCATTCACTTGGCCTCCATAGCTTTCTATGGCAAATAATTCTACAGATTCACCAGCCTCTAACTAAAGAAATTCCTTCTCACCTTCCTAAAGGAACGTCCTTTAATTCTGAGGCTGACCTCTAGTCCTAGACTCTCCCACTAATGGAAACATCCTCTCCACAGTAAAGGAATAAACTGGCTTCACTCCAGGGAGAACAGAAAGCAGTGCATTAATATTCAGCAGCAAAGCACCAGCGAATGTTCACAAAGTAAAATAGTAAATTAAAATGCCTTCTAATCAATTAATATCGAGCTCTCTCCATACTTGATGAATTATGCTCCAGATGCATTCACACACTGACTGTATCTGGGCTTCAATTTAGTTTAGTTTAGAGATACAGCGCGGAAATAAGCCCCTTTGGCCCAACATGTCTGCGCGGACCAGCGATTCCCATACACTAGCACTATCCTACACACTAGGGACAATTTACAATTTTTACCGAAGCCAATTAACCTACAAACCTGTACGTCCTTGAGATGTGGGAGGAAACCGGAGCACCATGGGGAAAACCCAAGTGGTCACAGGGAGAATGTACAAATGCTTACCTCCAGATTCAGGGACAGTTTCTTCCCAGTTGTTATCAGGCAACTGAAACATCCTATGAACAATTAAAGAGCTGTCCTGAACTACTATCTTCCTCTTTGGAGACCCTCAGACTATCTTTGAACAGACTTTACTGGCTTTATCTTGCACTAAACTTTATTCGTGTTATTCCCTTTACATGTACAGGTGCACAACCTTTTATCCGAAATTCCGGAAACCGAAATGTTCCGAAAACCGGACATTTTTTCCAGGATGTCGTCTGCACACCAAAGCTTGCGTTTGGCGCCAAACTTGACCCGAAACAACCCACGGTCAACGCAGGTCTGTACTACTGTAGCGGCTGCCTCCTCCCCGGAGACCGGGGAGACACTTAAACATCTGTAAATCATTGCTTAAATGTTAGTCAGTTAATTTGGAGGGCTTTTATGTGAAGGGGGGGGGGGGGGGGGGTGAAGGGGGGAACTTTAATTCTTAGTCTCCTACCTGGTCGGAGAGGCGGGGAGCGGGGTCGCCGTGCAGTAAGCTCCGGAGCACTGTGGCCGCCGACTCCCAACATCGCGGAGCTGGGGCCGCGGGCGGCGCCGGTTGTAGCTCCGACCCCGGCGAACTCTACCCCTGGCTGCGCGGCTCTCCAAATCCAGCGCGGCCCGCGGCCGGACGCCCGCAGCCCCAGCTCCGCGATGTTGGGAGTCGGCAGCCACAGCGCTGGGATACCAGCGGGGAGCGGGCAATGCCTTACCGGGTCGCCGTGCAGTAAGCTCCGGAGCGCTGTGGCCGTCGACTCCCAACATCGCGGAGCTGGGGTTGCGGGCGTCCGGCCGCGGGCCGCGCTGGATTTGGAGCGCCGCGCAGCCAGGGGTAGAGTTGCCGGGGTCGGAGCTCCAAACCGGCGCCGCCCGCGGCCGGACGCCCGCAGCCCCAGCTCCGCGATGTTGGGAGTCGGCGGCCACAGCGCTCCAGAGCTTACTGCACGGCGACCCGGTAAGGCATTGCCTGCTCCCCGCCTCTCCGACCAGGTAGGGGACTAAGAATTAAAGTTTCCCCCTTCTCCCCCCCCACCACATAAAATCCCTCCAAACTAACTGACTAACATTTAAGCAATGATTTACAATGATTCCCCGGTCTCCGGGGAGGAGGCAGCCGCTCCAGACTTTAAGCCGCCCGCGCTACCTACCTAATCTACGCTAAAAATCTTCCATTACGAAATCCGAAAAATTCCGAAATCCGAGAAGTGTCTGGTCCCAAGGCTTTCGGATAAAAGGTTGTGCACCTGTATCTGTACATTATGGATGGCTCGATTGTAATCATGTATTGTCTTTCCACTGAGGTTAGCACGCAACAAAGGCTTTTCACTGTACCACGGTGCACGTGACAATAAACTAAACTCAATCTCAACACCGTAGACAGGGCCCGTGGTCAGGATTGAACCTGGGTTTCGGGCGCTGTAAAGCAGCAACTCTACCACTGCGCCACTATGCTGGGCCTAGTTCTGGGTGTCTAGATAGCAGTCTATGGTGTAACTGTCCGAATCAGCGCAATCACAATCTCTCCTGCTCATTACTGACAACAGCAGAGGTCTAACATAGTCCACAGAGTTAGTTATAAAGACCTCGTGGTCAACGGGCTGCTTTCCATGGAGCTTAATGACACAGTTGGCTGAGCAAGTAGGCCAGGCTGCAAGGTCACACTGGCACAGATTGATGGATCATTGATGTGGGATCTTGGTTGTCCCTCACCTTCCCACCCCACCCACCTCTGCAGCAAGCTAGTCTGTTGCATCAAACTATTACACTGGAATACAAGGTATAGCAGGCCAGCCAGCAGTCAGACACGGCAAAATCCCCTGCCTGCCCAGTCAATCTTACAAAGCCTTTCTCACACACAGCTGAACATTGGGCTCAAATTGACACGACCATGACTTGCAAGTATATCACCATTCCTTCATTATTTCTGGTGCCACAGTGCCACAGGACTAACTTCACCGGAAGGACTGTAACAGTTTAAGACAGTAGCTCCGCATCATCTTCTCTAGGGGAATTAGAGAGGGCTAGAAACAAAGACGAGCAGACGCTGGTTAATACACAATAGGCCACAAAGTGCTGGAGTAACTCAGCAGGCCAGGCAACGTTCTGGAGAACAATGATAGGTGACCTGTCTGAAAAAGGTTCGCAACCCAAAACATCAGCTATCCATATTCTCCAGAGATGCTGCCTGACCCACTGAGTTGCTCCTGTACTTTGTGTCCAATTAGGGAAGGGGGGGGGGGGGGGGTCCATGTACCAAACAGTCAAAATAAAACATTTTAGTTTCCATTCTGTGCTTCTCCTGAGGTCATGAAGAAAAGTATTATTTAAATGCATTTGTATTCTTGTAAACAGCTGCACTGGGGCAGGTCCCACAGTACTTCTTCAGCCTAACCCAAGGCCAACTAGATAAGATAGATAAATCAGCTGCACTTTAGGAAAATAAACAGAATCAAGAAAGAAACAGATTCAAATCTGATTTGGCAGTTACAAATCTAGCAGTTAAAGAGCACAGCAATAAAACATGCTGGTAATTGACAGATTAAATGATTGATTGAATTGATTGAAAGATACATCAATGGAAATATGCCCTTTGGCCCAGCGAGTCCACGCTGACCACTGATCATCCATTTGTACTAGTCCACGTTATCCCACTTTTGCATCCAGTCCCTATACACTAGGGGCAATCTTTATAGAGGCCAATTAACTTACAAACCCACACACCTTTGGAATGTGGGGGGGGAACTGCAGCATCCGGAGGAAACCCACGCAGTCATGGGGTAACCGTCCAAACTCCACACAGACAGCACCCGAAGTCAGGATCAAAGCAACAGCTCTACCGTGAATGGATAGGCCTTGCCTTGTCCTTATTGCGTTGGTTTAGATAACGACCAATGCAAGGCTCCAGTATGGGCTGAATGATTCGAGCTCATCGTGAGCGACGCTGAACTAATGTGAATCCAGATCAGTTTTCCAGTCTCTGCCCTTCTGCCCAGGAAGGTTGAAATTCCGCCAGGCCATCCTTGTAAATCAGACAGTGATCAACTAATACTGCAGATGCTGTGAACCGCGGTTTGTACGAGGCCAAGTACCGTTCACCCCTTACCTCATGTTGTCAATCCAACAGTCAATGACGAGAGGCAGAAGCAGCTCGAGATTCAGCCAGAGGGTGAAGTAATCCTCGGTTTTCTTGGTGCACACATAGTGCACCACGGAAGGTTTGTTCAGCTTAGCCTCCAGCTGGTTCCCCAGGTCACCTGGAACTGCGCAATTCCAAGACAAGGTTACAACCAGGAATCAAATCACTTGAATAGCATTAGATCACTCTGCCCAAAAACACAAAGACATCAATGCTTGTTGTCGAGCCACACAACTTAACCTCGGCATGTGCCAACATACACGTGGTTGACTGGTGTTGGAGTTCATCAATACATATTTTACAATATTTAATTTAACATGGCTTCATCCAAACTTAACATCATACTCGATGGCAGGTAAATATGATGAGCATTATAAATCACAGTTCTGTGCATTAGGGGAAAGGGAGTTTGGTTACATGCCTTTGTCTTCCCTTTCTATGAGGTGTTGGGATTTTGCTTTGTTGAGACTGACTTTTTTTACAGTAAGAACATGTGGGGGCAGCAAGGTGGCGCAACGGTAGAGTTGATACATTACTGTGTCAGGGACCTGGGTTTGATCCTGACTGTGTGCTGTCTGTGTGGAGTTTGTACGTTATCCCTAAACGAAACAAATCTAAAGATGAAGATGATCATTATTAAATTATCTGTCCCAGTGACGTTGAAGGAACTGGTTTTTCCTTCAACACAGAGACGTGGCATCTTCCCACGAGAGCCGACAGGCCCTCAGTTTATTGCTTCATACGATACGTGGCACCTTCAACAGCACAGCACAGTCAGGCTAGAATATGTTTGCGGAACCCGATTTGAACAACTGAGGAAGTGCTGGTCGTTGTAACTAAATACTGGATCTCAGCTGGCTGTTCATGCAGACAAGCATATAGTTGGCATGTTACAGGATAGTAGCTCTGACATATTATTGGCAGGATGCAATCACAAAACAACCATAAAAGGCCACTTCTCCTCACGCTTTACAGAGTGACAACATAACATTCCCATCGTAAATAATCATTATTGACGAACATCTGATTGTCAGAATGGAGTCAATAGTCCAAGGTTGTATTCTCTTTTGCTCCTAAATGGAACATAACAGCCAAATTAACACAGACAACTTAACATAATGATTTAAAGCATGCAAGATTTATATGACTCATTCCTGTTTATAATTTATATTTTGATGAGTGGCTGTATAAAGCTTTTGGTACTTGACCCACCCAAATCCAACCTTATGCAATTTTGATGGATTTTAAATGGGAAAAAAATTTGAAATATTGGCAAATAAACAGACTTGGTCTGTCAAAATCAAAAAAAAAACATTCTGCCTAATTAAAGTCCTGCAGCCCATCTTTCTATAATCTTCAAAGGTTCAACGTTTGAGCAATTCCTTCTGAATTCTTTAAAGCACAGTCTCCAGGGATTTTTCCGCTTGGTCATCCAAGAATGGAACAACAAAGCAACGGAGAAATTAGAGCTTCTCCAACTGGCCAACACAACAAAAGCAGACAAGTCTGGGACTGCTCTGCAGGCCAAGTTGCATCTATGGAGTATGGACCTTAATGTTTTAGCTTGGTGACCTTCACCAGAACTATTCTGATCAATGGCTGGAAATGTTAAAAATGACAAACGCAGAACACCTCTTTGGAGCAGAGGTGGTTGAGAAGATATTTGGAAGAGATGCATGAGATTGTGACTGGTTTAGAGGGGGTAAAGGTGGACCAAAATTAAAAACAGGTGAATGGTAGTTCGCCCATGGAAGTGCCAGGACTTGCCCAACAAGTTCTCACCCCAATGGCATTAATGAAAAAACTTGTTCTGCAAAATTCTTCTGCCGTGCCTCCTAACTGAGTGAATCACTTGCTGGAGGCAGTTTTGGGATGTCCTGAAGCTGTAAAAACATGCCAAGATAAATAGTACATTATTTTTCAAAAACTGGTTGGCTTCCACTGCCTTCTTGAATGGGAGGGTTAATGAAGTAGGCCTTGATCTCTTAGCTTCAGGAAGGTCTCAACCCCGAGATAGGCCATTGACAATGGTGCCGGTGTCAAGAGTGTTTTATTGTCATATGTCCCAGATAGAACAATGAAATTCTTATTTGCTGCAGCACAACAGAATATGTAATCATAATCAATAATAACACTCAGAAAAAACAAACAATAACAGTGCAATAATAATAATAATAATACTACTCTATTGTAGTTCATAGCTTATGAGGATGTAGTGTTTAATAGCCTGATGACTGTTCATAATAAACTTTTAAAGGGCGACAGATTTTACAGTAAAAAAGTAGAGAGAAATATTGTAACTAGGACACATTCCGGTCACCACGTTAATGGAGTTAAAACCATTCCAAAGTCCACAAGCGTATGCCTGGAGTGACTTTAATCCAAATTCTCCATCATATGATTTTCTTTTGGAGCATGCAATCATGAGAAGTATGATCCCTTTGGCATCTTGTAGCAGCCAGTCACAAGACTACAGTTCTTGGCTCTGATCCCTGACACACCCTTATACTGTTGTACATAAGGCTAAACAGAAACCATGCTTATAATCACATGCTATACATAAATGGACATGGTGTTCGGCACGGACTAGAGGGGTCGAGATGGCCTGTTTCCGTGCTGTAATTGTTATATTATATTATATGACATTGAAACAGGATTCCTTCCTTGTTTCAGTATTTGGTGTGTGCCGCTGATTAATCACTTAAGAAACATGGGAGGGGGAGGGGAGATAAAGTCATCCCGTTCTTCCACATTCAATATTCTGACCCAACATTGAATTCCATGTGTAGGAAGGAGTTGCAGATGCTGGTTTAAACCGCAGGCACAAAAAGCTGAATTAATTCAGCGGGACAGGCAGCATCTCTGGAAAGAAGGAATGGGTGATGTTTCGGTTTGTGACTCTTCTTCAGACTGTTAGACCCAGCCTGAAGAAGGGTTGCGACCCGAAACTTCACCTATTCTTTCTCTCCAGAGATGCTGCCTGTCCCGCTGAGTGACTTCAGCTTTTGATGTCTACTTTTATTAATTTTCCTTTATTCATTAATAATGCATTCATTATTAATCACAAGTTACACATGGTTCTATCACCAATTGAAATTCTGTTAGCCTAGATCAATATCCCGCGTTCACACCGGTGTCCTCTGCTCTACAAATAGTGGCCGTTGAATTTGTCCTCTGCTGTTCTTGAGGACAAATTTGCTCAATAACAACACACTCAATTCCGTGTCAAATGGTTTGGAGGGTTCAAATCTTATTCCAGAGATAGTGAAGGAGTATGTACTGTAAATCTCATTAAAGCAAGCCCCCATTTCCTCTCAGGTACATGTACAAGTCATAGCATCTTACAGTGTGGTAACAGGCCCTTCGGCCCAACTTGCCCACACCGGCCAACATGTCAACGTGTCTGCATTTGTGGCCCATATCCCTCTAAACCTATCCTATCCATGCACCTGTCTAAATGTTTCTTAAACGTTGGGATAGTACCTGCCTCGACCACCTCCTCCGGCAGCTCATTCCATATACCTACCACCCTTTGCGTGAAAAAGTTACCCCTCAGGTTCCTATTAATTCGTTCCCTCTCACCTTAAATCTATGTCCTCTGGTTCTCGATTCCCCTATTCTGGGCAAGAGACTCCATGTCTACCCGATCTATTCCTCTCATGATTTTGTACACCTCAATAAGATTACCTCAACAATGATTTTGGAAAGGTTTGAAAATGCCATCCAGCCCAACAAATCTCTCGCTCGCTGGAACAACAGCAGCTTCTTGCTGTGACATCAATCCCTTGCTCCAACTATTTAGCTGTCTGGCTCGCATCACTGACTTCCACCCATACATTGTCTCACTACTCCATTTAATTCAGTGAATTAATTGGCTTTGCACAATTTACAGTACATTCAAACTCCACACTTTCTCATCAAAACTTAACTCGGTATTAAGTTGCCAACAATTTAATGCGAACTTGCAATCTCACCCAGCACGGGGTATAAAATCTCTGCAATGAAATAATTGGCATGACCTACACAGTGAGAGGAAGTTGGGACAGTGCTAATTAAGATGGGCACGATGTTAAGCCATTAAGGCCATCTTTATTTTCTTCAAATTCATTAAGCTTCAGGTTTTCATTTTAGAGATGTCTTCCTTCATTCAAGTGTAGCAATGGTACAGGAGCTTTACCTGCCATTAAAAGCAGGACTACTTAATAATGGATGGGATTTATATAGCGCCTTTCTAATACTCAAGGCGCTTTACATCGCATTATTCATTCACTCCTCAGTCACACTCGGTGGTGGTAAGCTACTTCTGTAGCCACAGCTGCCCTGGGGCAGACTGACGGAAGCGTGGCTGCCATTCTGCGCCTACGGCCCCTCCGACCACCACCAATCACACATCACACATTCACACACAGGCAAAGGTGGGTGAAGTGTCTTGCCCAAGGACACAACGACAGTATGCACTCCAAGCGGGATTCGAACCAGGCCACCTTCCGGTCGCCAGCCGAACACTTAGCCCATTGTGCCATCTGTCGTCCCATAAGGACATAGGGGCCATCCAGCCTTTCAAGTCTGCTCCACCATTCATTGACATCCTACTGTTTTTCTGACTCTATTTTACAGCATTATCCCTGTAACCTTTGATTTCCTAAATCTTCAGATCTTATCGATCGGTGTTTTGAATGGACATAATAACTGAGCCTCCACAACCCTCCAAGGTAGAAAAGTCCAAATCAAAATATTTCTCCTCATCTGAATTCCACATTGCCTAACCCTTATTCCAAAACTGTGATCCCTGGTCCTCGACTCTTTGGCCAGGAGGAACCTCTGGCCCCTCAAGCACTTTTAAGAATTCTCCAAGTTTGATGAGATTTTAGTTTATAGTTTAGAGATACAGTGCAAAAACAGGCCATGCGGCCCACAGAGACTGTGCTGACCAACAACACACTAGCATTATCTTACACACTACAGACAATTTACAATATTTACTGAAGCCAATTAACCTATAAACCTGCACAACTTTGGAGCGTGGGAGGAAAATGTACAAACTCTGTACAGACAATACCCATAGTCAGGATCGAACCGGAGTCTCTGGCGCTGTAAGGCAGGAATCCTACCGCTCGCCACCATGTCGCCATGATCTCCACTCATCTTTCTAATCGGTGGAGAGTACTGTCCTGGTCTACGTACTCTCTCCCCATACAGTAAACCCATCCTTGGACCCAGTCTAGTCAACTCGCTGCCTGCCCGCTGTGGCAATGACATCCTTTTCTGAATGATGGTGGCACCGGATGGTTGATGTGGTGCAGAACAAATATTTAATTCCCTCACGGCACGTTTAGGAAAGGACAGGTTGAGAGGAATATGAGGGCACACACTGGCTGGTGGGGTTAGTGTCGGTGGGACATGTTAGTCCTTGTGGGCAGTTGTGCCGAAGGGCCTGTTTCCACACTGTATGACAATGACAACTGAAAATTTTAATTTGCGAAGGAAAACAGAAAACACCAGTTAACAAATAAAAAAAAACAGGAAATGCAGCCTTCCCCACTACTTGTGACACCAATGAATATAGCAAACCCACAGACAAACTAACAACACATGACTCACACCGTGATCATAAATTTCACACAGCAAGATATGTTCCCATACTTGAAAGAATTTAAACATCTCCTCTAGATAGATCAGTCATAATTACTAAGTTATTATTCCACCTTAAAGCTGGGTGGATTAGTGTCAACTATCCTTGCTCTCCTGAGATACTTCCTGACCTACTGAGTCCAGCACTTTGTGTCTTTTTGTTCTCCACAACAAAACTGCTCCACGTTTATAATTTTTCACAAATTTCTATTCATGTTTAAACGATGTCTTGCCCATTTTACACCATTTCCAATGGTCAAAATTACCCCACCAGCTTCTATCTCAAGAGATAAAGCAACTCATGGCCTTGCCAAGCTCACAGTAACTATTTGGTACTTATCCGTTAGATTATGCAGCAAAAATATAATCTGAAGTTGTGAAAAAGTATTTGTGGATTCCTTAGTAGCAGAGTCAGGGTCAATGGTAATGGAGATAGCTGAGGCCTAATTGTAGAAGACATGATAAATATACCAGCAAGAGCTTGGACCAAGGGCCAAATGAAAATGGGGTTTCAAAGATTATTTATAGTACAGGTCCATCTCCGATTTTCCAGCATTCTTGGTTCTAGAGTCTTTCTCGATTATCTGTTTTGCCAGAGCATTAGAGGTCATAGCCTCCAAGAGCCCAACGATACCGGAACAGTTATGCGAGGCTTCTGGATAGGCACATGGATGTGCGGGAAATGGAGGGACATGGATCATGTGCCTGGAGGAGATTAACTTGGAATCATGTTCGGCATAGACATTGTGGCCCATGGGGCCTATTCCTGTGCAGTACTGATTTGCATTCTATAAGAAATAGTAGAATTGGGCAGTTTGGTTGGCCCTTTGTCTGCTCCACTATCCCATAGTACTTTTTTATCTTTGCTCCACTTTCCTGCATCAACCCAAGGTCCCCGATGGCCTTGCTATCTAAACAGAATCTATCATTCTATGCCTCGAATACACCCAGCAAATAAGCCCCCACAGCCTTCTTGCACAGCGAAGAAGTTTCTTCATATGTCTGTCCTGAACCACAAACTCCTTGTTTTGGATCTGTGACTCCTAGTTCCAACACCCTGCCTGGGCAAATATTATCCCTGGTCTCTCCGTCAACACTTTCAACGTGACTCCCTCTTGTCCTTCCGAACTCAAAAGGACACAGGCCTGATTTGCACACTGTCTCCACTGATGACAAACATCCAAGGAATCAACCACACCAGTGAAAAAGGGTCCCGACCCAAAACGTCACCTGACCCGCTGAATTACTCAGGAGCTTTGGGCTTTACTCAAGACTCCAGCATCCGCAGTTCCCTAAAGGACACAGAGTGCTGGAGTAACTCAGCAGGTCAGGCAGCATCTCTGAAGCACATGGATAGGCGACGTTTCAGGATGAGACCCTTCTTCCGATCCTGCAATATGAAGTGTCTCTCAACCACATCACTGTGGGTCTGGAGCCACAAAAGCTCTGCCTGGGCAAGCGCACAAAATCTCTATCCTCTTGATAGTAGTGAATCAGGTGATGGATTTTTATAACAGTCCCGTTGCAACTCAATCCTATGGCATTATTTCAAAGATATCTGTACCATACATTATCTCCTGATGTCACACTGAAGCTTACACATCCATGACTGCATATACTGGGTGTGTGTAAAATGACTACTCCGTTTGCCTGTGTTAGCATGCAAAGAAAAGACAAGTTGGGGCATCCCCGGATCTAAGCAGCTTGTCATGGGATCAGGAAACCACAGGACTGCTGCAAAGGAGCCACTTAGTTCCAGTCCAGACTTTGGCACTAGGCTCTCAGTTGTGCGATCAATAGCAGGTGTGCATTGCAAGCCCATACCATCGGGATAAGAAGAACGAGAAGTTCTCAATGGAAAATCATTTCTGACAGAAATGTTGCAGATTTGGTACAAATTATATTCCACTACCAGCTCATAATATTCTGGAATGTACTGAATGGGGGGGGGGGGGGGTCTGGAATATACTGAATGGGGGGGCGGATAAAACAGACACATGAATGGCATTTGTAAATATATGTAAGGGAAACAAGTGAATGAGTGAACACAAACTTGAAGACACTCAGTGGCCCAACACTCCCTTGGGTCCACAAACCTGTACCCCAAGATGAAAACCTCAGGCTGACGACATCCAAACCAGCCTCAGCAGTGTCTGGGCAGAGTTCGTGTGCCTTCCACCGAGGGCAAAGTGTTGGAACAACGTTGTTGAGACACATTTGGCACAGCAGAAACATTAACACGATCAGATCAAAGTAAGTGTGACTAAGTCTGGAGCGTTCAGGCGCAGAACTTTTTCACACAACGCCTGGTGGGTGTCTAGAACCAGCCGCCGGAGGAGGTAGTTGAGGCAGGGACTATCGCAACGTTTAAGAAACATTGAGACGGGTACATGGATAGAGACAGGTTTAGGGTGATATGGGCCACATCGCAGGCAGGTGGGATTAGTGTAGATGGGACATGTTGCCCGGTATGGGCAAGTTAGAGTTAGAGAGTTAGAGTTTCCTTTATTGTCATTCAAAACAATAGTTTGAACGAAATTGCCTACCTTGCATCACCGGGCAACATGTCCCAACTACACTAGTTGGGCCCAAGGGCTGTATCACTCTCTATCACTCGATGACACAGATTGTGTCTCCAAAGTGTTCAAGTGAGGAGACCTGCTAGTGGTTTACTTTCAAACTCATTTAAAGAAAAAAGACAAAAATCCTTTCAAAACCCCGACCACCATTGAACGAAATGAGCAGATGACGGGCGACGCGTTAAAAGCGGGTCTGTACATGTTGAATAAATGACAACATAATGCCCCCAACTCACCCAGTACAACGGGCGGTCTGGTTTCATTCAAGTTGCGCCTTGAGGATAACTTGTCGCTGTTGCCGGGGTAGGAGAAGGCGGCGGCGGGACAGGCGGCTGCCGCCAGGAGGGAGAGGAGGAGGCAGAGGTTGGAGATCATTGCCCGGCTCTCCGTCTCCGTCTCCGGGCCCGGGGAGTGAGAGGGAGCTGGTTCTGGAGAGAGGGAGGGAGGGAGGGAGGTAGCTAGTACAACTGCTGGGCCCGGGCCGATGTGAAGTGGCGGCGGCGGCGGCGGATACAATGTAGCCACTCGCTACAGTCAGTGTATCAAGTGGTGGCGGCGCTGCCAGCCCAGGTCACGCGGGCCAGCACCTCCCGCCCAGCCTCAGCCCGACCATCACAAGCTAAGAGCAAAGGCCGCCGCCGCACAGCAAGGCGCAACTAAGCACGTCGCCACCTCCCTCCCTGTCAAGGCAGGAGCACTGTGTGACGCTGCCCCCGGCCTGCTGCTGCCGGTATGACTGCTCAGCAAAAAACAACAACGAGCCTCAAGACTGACAACAATAGAGAATTCCTCCAGATATGCAGCATCCCTACAAGACTATATCCTAGAAATGAAACCTCTCCAGAGGATATAGTCTTGTAGGGATGCTGCATATCTGGAGGAATTCTCTATAATTCTGATGTAAAAATGAAGAATAACCAGGGATGGCTAAACTAAGTGTACGTGTAATGGCAATTTCTAACTTTCCCATTGTCTTCTTTTCCGTTGCCGTTACTACACAGGTAAGTAGGAGTCATCTTACGCAGACCAAAAAAGAACAGATCTTCCTGTCATTATTTCCAGTTTAATTGGTTCTTTATTGAAGTAGTTGTACAAACAAGGAGACTGCTACACGGGTGGTTTTAAACTGAATAAGGGGGGTGGGGTGTCGAATGGGCTAGTGGAGGATGGAGTTAAAGGGAAAGGGTTTCTTAAATGTGTGAGCGTAGAGACAGAGGGGTGTAAAATAAGGGTAGAAGCAATAGGTAGCAAGGTGAAAAGTAAAAGTGGCAGGCCGGAAAATCCAGGGCAAAAATCAAAAAGGGCCACTTTTCAACAAAATTGTATAAGGGGTAAGAGTGTTGTAAAAACAAGCCTGAAGGCTTTGTGTCTCAATGCAAGGAGCATTTGTAATAAGGTGGATGAGTTGAATGTGCAGATAGCTATTAATGACTATGATATAGTTGGGATCACGGAGACATGGCTCCAGGGTGACCAAGGCTGGGAGCTGAACATCCAGGGATATTCAATATTCAGGAAGGATAGAGAGAAAGGAAAAGGAGGTGGGGTAGCGTTGCTGATTAGAGAGGAGATTAACGCAATGGAAAGGAAGGACTTTAGTTTGCAGGATGTGGAATCGGTATGGGTAGAGCTGCGAAACACTAAGGGGCAGAAAACGCTGGTGGGTGTTGTGTACAGGCCACCTAACAGTAGTAGTGAAGTTGGAGATGGTATCAAACAGGAAATTAGAAATGCGTGCGACAAAGGCAAAACCGTTATAATGGGTGACTTCAATCTACATATAGATTGGGTGAATCAAATTGGCAGGGGTGCTGAGGAAGAGGATTTTTTGGAATGTATGCGGGATAGTTATCTAAATCAACATGTAGAGGAACCAACGAGAGAGCAGGCTATTTTAGACTGGGTATTGAGTAATGAGGAAGGGTTAGTTAGCAGTCTTGTTGTACGTGCCCCCTTGGGCAAGAGTGACCATAATATGGTTGAGTTCTTCATTAGGATGGAGAGTGACATTGTTAATTCAGAAACAATGGTTCTGAACTTAAAGAAAGGTAACTTTGAGGGTATGAGACGTGAATTGGCCAAGATTGACTGGCAATTAATTCTAAAAGGGTTGACGGTGGATATGCAATGGAAGACATTTAAAGACTGCATGGATGAACTACAAAAATTGTTCATCCCAGTTTGGCAAAAGAATAAATCAGGGAAGGTAGTGCATCCGTGGATAACAAGGGAAATCAGGGATAGTATCAAAGCGAAGGATGATGCGTACAAATTAGCCAGAAAAAGCAGCATACCGGAGGACTGGGAGAAATTCAGAGACCAGCAGAGGAGGACAAAGGGCTTAATTAGGAAAGGAAAAATAGATTATGAAAGAAAACTGGCAGGGAACATAAAAACTGACTGCAAAAGTTTTTATAGATATGTGAAAAGAAAGAGATTAGTTAAAACAAATGTAGGTCCCTTGCAGTCAGAAACGGGTGAGTTGATCATGGGGAACAAGGATATGGCGGACCAATTGAATAACTACTTTGGTTCCGTCTTCACTAAGGAAGACATAAATAATCTGCCGGAAATAGCAGGGGACCGCGGGTCAAAGGAGTTGGAGGAATTGAGTGAAATCCAGGTTAGCCGGGAAGTGGTGTTGGGTAAATTAAATGGATTAAAGGCCGATAAATCCCCAGGGCCAGATAGGCTGCATCCCAGAGTACTTAAGGAAGTAGCTCCAGAAATAGTGGATGCATTAGTAATAATCTTTCAAAACTCTTTAGATTCTGGAGTAGTTCCTGAGGATTGGCGGGTAGCAAACGTAACCCCACTTTTTAAGAAGGGAGGGAGAGAGAAAACGGGGAATTACAGACCAGTTAGTCTAACATCGGTAGTGGGGAAACTGCTAGAGTCAGTTATTAAAGATGGGATAGCAGCACATTTGGAAAGTGGTGAAATCATTGGACAAAGTCAGCATGGATTTACAAAAGGTAAATCATGTCTGACGAATCTTATAGAATTTTTCGAGGATGTAACTAGTAGCGTGGATAGGGGAGAACCAGTGGATGTGTATCTGGACTTCCAGAAGGCTTTCGACAAGGTCCCACATAAGAGATTAGTTTACAAACTTAAAGCACACGGCATTGGGGGTTCAGTATTGATGTGGATAGAGAACTGGCTGGCAAACAGGAAGCAAAGAGTAGGAGTAAACGGGTCCTTTTCACAATGGCAGGCAGTGACTAGTGGGGTACCGCAAGGCTCAGTGCTGGGACCCCAGCTATTTACAATATATATCAATGATCTGGATGAGGGAATTGAAGGCAATATCTCCAAGTTTGCGGATGACACTAAGCTGGGGGGCAGTGTTAGCTGTGAGGAGGATGCTAGGAGACTGCAAGGTGACTTGGATAGGCTGGGTGAGTGGGCAAATGTTTGGCAGATGCAGTATAATGTGGATAAATGTGAGGTTATCCATTTTGGTGGCAAAAACAGGAAAGCAGACTATTATCTAAATGGTGGCCGACTAGGAAAAGGGGAGATGCAGCGAGACCTGGGGGTCATGGTACACCAGTCATTGAAAGTGGGCATGCAGGTGCAGCAGGCAGTGAAGAAAGCGAATGGTATGTTAGCTTTCATAGCAAAAGGATTTGAGTATAGGAGCAGGGAGGTTCTACTGCAGTTGTACAGGGTCTTGGTGAGACCACACCTGGAGTATTGTGTACAGTTTTGGTCTCCAAATCTGAGGAAGGACATTATTGCCATAGAGGGAGTGCAGAGAAGGTTCACCAGACTGATTCCTGGGATGTAAGGACTGTCTTATGAAGAAAGACTGGATAGACTTGGTTTATACTCTCTAGAATTTAGGAGATTGAGAGGGGATCTTATAGAAACTTACAAAATTCTTAAGGGGTTGGACAGGCTAGATGCAGGAAGATTGCTCCCGATGTTGGGGAAGTCCAGGACAAGGGGTCACAGCTTAAGGGTAAGGGGGAAATCCTTTAAAACCGAGATGAGAAGAACTTTTTTCACACAGAGAGTGGTGAATCTCTGGAACTCCCTGCCACAGAGGGTAGTCGAGGCCAGTTCATTGGCTATATTTAAGAGGGAGTTAGATGTGGCCCTTGTGGCTAAGGGGATCAGAGGGTATGGAGAGAAGGCAGGTACGGGATACTGAGTTGGATGATCAGCCATGATCATATTGAATGGCGGTGCAGGCTCGAAGGGCCGAATGGCCTACTCCTGCACCTAATTTCTATGTTTCTATGTTTCTATGAACGTAGGTACACACAAATGCTGGAGAAACTCAGCGGGTGCAGCAGCATCTATGGAGCGAAGGAAGTAGGTGACGTTTCAGACTGAAGTCTGAAGAAGGGTTTCGGCCCGAAACGTTACCTATTTCCTTCGCTCCATAGCTGCTGCTGCACCCGCTGAGTTTCTCCAGCATTTTTGTGTACCTTCGATCTTCCAGCATTTGCAGTTCCTTCTTGAACACAAAGAGATGAACGTACCAGGTTCTCCTTTATTCTCATACAAGTTGTAGCTTTCTGTTCTCCCCGATCTGCTATAAGATCTTTGGTGAGAACTGTGTACTCTCCACCACCTGTGCCTGGTCTCAATCACTCCCTGTCCCCTAGGGCCCATTTGTTACGCCCCTCTACTCATCAAATGACCGCCCCCAAGTGTCCAAAATAATACTGCTCGAAATATCTAGACAAAATAATATAATATGCCAATAGTAGCTAGCCTGAACATAAATGGTTCCTACAGTATGTATTCCATAGAAACATAGAAAATAGGTGCAGGAGTAGGCCATTCGGCCCTTCGAGCCTGCACCGCCATTCAATATGATCATGGCTGATCATCCAACTAAGTATCCTGTACCTGCCTTCTCTCCATACCCCCTGATCCCTTTAGCCACAAGGGCCACATCTAACTCCCTCTTAAATATAACCAATGAACTGGCCTCAACTACCTTCTGTGGCAGAGAATTCCAGAGATTCCATGCTACAAAGACAGGTAAATCCCTGTTCTCTAGCTTTTCCTGTACCAATGAATATGCTTTAGAAACAAGATTCCTTTATTACTCACATAATAAAATGTCATGGCACAGTTTTTAAGTGCAGTGGAGGGAAGCCATCTACATGGGGAATATCAACTAAAGCACTAAGACACAATTGATTTGCTGGACAGCTCCCACAACTTATCAGATGAAGGAAGAAGAGGTAGGGAAAGAACAAGAGAGGAAAATGTTGAGGCCTTACAAAGGAAAGGTATCACAGAGGACAAGTACAATTTTCCATTTCATTTGGGGGAGCTAAAGAGAGCTCTGGCCAAGTGTAAGAACTCAGCCCCAGGGAAGGATGATATTTGTTACATAATGATAAAGCATCTAAGTGAGGAGGGACTCCAAAAGATACTTGCACTATATAACAAGGTGTGGGAAGAAGGGCGAATACTGGAGAGGTGGAAGGAAGCAATCATTGTGCCTATTAGGAAACCAGGGAAAGATGCAAGTAATCCAGTAAATTATAGACCTATAGCTTTAACAGCACACATGTGTAAACTGATGGAAAGAATGGTAAATGAAAGATTAATGCATCTAATGGAAGAAAACGGTATAGTGGCTAATTATCAGAGTGGCTTTAGAAAAGGGAGAGGTGCTAATGATCCAGTTCTGTGCTTGGAAGATGATATAAGGAAAGCACAAGTTAAAAAAGAATCTGTAGTTACCGTATTTTTTGATGTAGAGAAGGCTTATGATATGTTGTGGAGAGAAGGTCTTCTAATAAAGCTGCATTTAATGGGAGTAGGAGGAAATATTTTTAACTGGATAATGGATTTTCTTAACGGTAGAAGTATCCAAGTTAAAATAGGGTCAGACATCTCTAGTAAATGTGTAGTCGAGAATGGAACTCCCCAGGGAAGTGCGATAAGCCCGATCCTATTCTCAATCATGATCAATGATATATTTGCAAACATTCAACCAGAGATGGGGCGATCGCTCTTTGCAGATGATGGCAGCCTATGGAGAAAGAGGAAGAATATAGATTTTATCGTGGAAAAAATACAGCAAGGGATAGCCCAGGTGGAAGAGTGGGGAGTGAAATGGGGTTTTAAATTCTCTATAGAGAAGACAAAGACAATGGTTTTCACAAGGAAGGAAATTAAAGAGGATGTCCAGTTAAAACTATACGGCAACAATTTGGAAAGAGTAAAAGATTTCCGTTTCCTGGGAGTCCATTTTGACTCCAGATTAACATGGAGGGTCCACATTACAAAAATAATTGGAAAATGCAAAAAAGCCATCAATGTAATGAGATGCTTAGCAGGTTTAGAGTGGGGAGCAGATATATTATCTCTTAAACATATCTATGTATCACTGATCAGATCCAGACTAGAGTATGGCAGTATAGCTTATGGATCAGCATCTAAGTCAGTGTTGTCCGAGTTGGACAAAGTCCAAGCGGAAGCTCTAAAAATCTGTATAGGAGGTGTGCGGACGTCACCTGTATGTGCACTACAGGTGGAAACTGGGGACATGCCGTTGAGACTGCGCCGCAGACAACTAATGGCTAATTACTGGCTAAGCCTTAAGGGTCATGGAGAGAACCACCCAACAAAACAGGTACTGTAGTACAGGAGTGCTGGGAGAGAGGGGTGGCTCAGTCTGGAAGCTTCGGCTGGGTTGGAGGAGGTGTGGCAAGGGACATGGAAGTAGAACACAAAGAGTTCTGCCCTGCAGTATTGTGGCCATCTGTCCCAATATAGTTACTGAACATCCCAAAAGTTGATCTGGAGATATGGGAGGCAAAAAGGAGGGGGGAAAAAATTCGGACCTAAAAACAGAATACCATAACCATATATATAATAGATACAGGGAACACCTCTTAATTTTCACAGATGGATCAAAGGGCCCAGTAGCTGAAACAACAGGGGCAGCTGTGGTAGTGCAAGGGATGAATGTTGAGATTTGCAAAAGAACAAATAACTATTTGGCAGTATATACAGTGGAACTGTACGCTATTTTGATGGCAGTTCGGTGGATAGAACAGGTGCAACCATGCAAAGTATTAATATGTAGCGACTCATTGTCTGCAATCCAGAGTATTGGGTCTGGTGCATCCCATAGGCGGCCTGACCTAGTGTATGAAATTCTACTACTATTAAGCCAAGTAACAAGGAAGGGCAGTGACGTGACTTTGTTGTGGGTCCCAGCACACATTGGTGTGCTAGGAAATGAAAAAGTGGATAAATTAGCAAAAGAGGCCGTTAAAAAAGAGAACATAGAGGTAAACCTACAATTATCCAAATCTGAAGGAAAACACATTGTGTGGAAGAAAATAAATCAGGAATGGCAACAATACTGGGAACAGGAGACAAAGGGGAGACACCTCTATTCGCTACAAAACAGAGTGGGCATTACAGCAAGAAGAGGGGGGAACAGGAGAGAACAGGTAGTATTAACAAGATTGAGGATAGGACACACTCACCTGAACAGCACATTAAAAATGTTGGGAAAACACCCTACTGGGATGTGTGAGGAATGCCATCAGCCGGAAACAGTTCAGCATGCTCTAGTTGCATGTAGAAGATAAGAAACAGAAATAAGAGTTTTGATCAGTGAAATGAAGAAAATTGGAATGACAGATATATCAGAAAAGAACATTCTAGAGTATGGAGGGGAAGGAAAAGGAGTAAAGGTGTTGTTTAATTTCTTGAGGGCCTCTGGCCTTATAAAAAGGATATAATATAAAGACATGAGGACTGTGGAGTGAAGCCAGAAGGTGGCAGCAATACAACATTGTGGATGCCGGCTGCCGTAAAACTCCAAAGAAGAAGAAGAAGAAGAAGAAGAAGATTTGCTGGACATTATTTGAGTGCCATATGTAAGTTTTTGCACGGATATTTTGTGTATTCATTTTTTTATTATGAAGTTTGTTTTTGGAAATAAGAATAAATGTAATTACCATGCATGTATGTGTGTGGTTTGTCAATGTGTGCATGCAAGGTCTTCATGTGCAGACATTAATTTTTGCATGGCTTTTGTTTTATAATTTGAAACTAAAGGGAGTTTTATAATTTGAAACTATAGGAAGGCATGTGACGGGATGTGAAGCAGACCTGCCCGGTTGGTCCCTCCACATCATTTAGTTGTGTGACCCAATTCCAAATCACCCTGGCCTGGAGTGTGAGGCTTTGAAGAAGGTATCGGGCACCTGGTTGGCAAAGATGAAACAGTTGACATTACCTTAAGTCCCTGGTTTCTCTTCATCATGATGAATATTGACATGCCTAGTAATATTGTATAGATTTTCACATCCAAAAAGCCCCAGAGCTATAAGTAATTATTGATTTTAAAATATTTTCTCAAAAATAATGCAGCTTTTCAATATACTTTACTATCACTCCTCATATGAATATTCCTTGAAGATTGGCTGAGGAAACTAATGGAAACTGGCATCATAAAAACAATGATGCTGTTAAATGGAGTTGCAATCGACAGCTTGAATGTCCTGGGGGAAAATGTATATATTGAAGCAATATTTCCGATATGAGGCAATAAAACAACCCAAATCTCTACAATGTGTTCATCTTTGGGATTTCATAGACTTTATTGTAAACCAAGGGGAAATGTTTTGGTTTAGTTTAGAGATACAGCGCGGAACAAACTCTTCGGCTCACCGAGTCCGCGGCAACTAGCAACCAACCTGGGCACTGGTACTATCCTACACACTCGGGATAATTTACAATCTTTAACTAGATCGATGCCTTTGTGGACCTCTGTTGTGCATGATATATAGAAACAACTTGGATATAAATGCAGATGGTTTGGTTCGTAAGTTTGTAGATGCACCAAAACTGATGGAGTTGTGGACAGTGAGTAAGGATGTCAAAGAATACAGTGGGAATTTGATCAATTGGTGCGGAGAAATGGTAGTGGGATTTAATCTGACCAAGTATGAGGTGTTACACTTTGGGGATAATGTACAATTAATCACAACACCCAAACCATTTTTGTTTTTAAGGAGGATCTTGGGGTCCAAGTCTGTAGTTCCCTGAAAGTGGCAGCACAAGTAGATACAAAGCACAAAGTGTTGGAGTAACTCAATGGGTCAGGCAGCATCCATGGAGGGAAGGGATATGTGACAATTTGGGTCAGGACCTTCCTCAGATTCAAAAAGTCTGAAGAAGGGTCCCGATCCGAAATGTTTTCTTTCCATTCCTTCCACATATACTGTCTGACCCACTGAGTTAATTGAGATAGATGATGGCCCTTCTCTGAGTCCTTGATGCTGCCATTGTGGAATCTACAGATGTCAGCAGAGACTTGTGGTAAGTCACAAATGTCAATGGCCCTCCCAGCACCAACAGGTGAAACCTCGTATTCCAAATATAATTGTTAGCACCTCCTTCGATATCTGAGGGTAGTTTACTTCTCTTTTGGCGTGTGTGTGTGTGTGTGTGTGTGTGTGTGTGTGTGTGTGTGTGTGTGTGTGTGTGTGTGTGTGTGTGTGTGTGTGTGTGTGTGTGTGTGTGTGTGCAACATGTAAGGAGTGGGCTTCTGGCTATCATTATCTTTGACGTGGCTGGATAGCAGTCAGAAGAAGGCACAACAAATGTATTTAGCAATTTCTGCAAATATACCTCTAGCTAATGTCTAGGTGGAAATAAAAGCATAGCTCAGGCCTACCCAGTTTAAATCAACACGACCTTTAATAATTTCAAAATTCCAGTGCATAAACAGCTTAGGATAGAAGTAAAACTATGATTACTCCATGTAAGGGCCTTTGTCCACTCTCAGGGAAATTGCTTGCAGTCTGAATCCGAAGGCTTGCAGTGTGTGAATCGGAACAACTTATCTGAAGAGAAAACGTATCTACCTCCTGGAATCGGTCTGTCTCTGGGAATGATTTTGCAGCAATATATTTTGAATGTTTTCTATAGCGTGGACCTCATAAATCAGGTCTAAATGGAGAGTGCCGGGCAATTCTATAACATGAACCTTCTGCTTTTGCTGGTCCTTCCACTCTCTGCACAGTGACAAGCTGTTCATGCTGACGGTATTGTCACCAGCCCGATAAACAATCTTCACTGGCTGGCTGGAGGGGAAGCCTTCATCGTATACGTACGTCACCGGTGTCGGCACTCCTGCTCCGTACAGGCAGTAAACTTCTACCCCTGGTGGAGGCAGGTCAGATAGAAGATCTTTTCCGTTTTGCCACTTGTGCCAGCCGTCTTCATACCCGATGTCAGTGAAGAACAATCTGTAGTCATTGTAGGTGTAGTTGTACGTGGGTGTGGAGATGAAGATGTGATCTTCTGGCCAAGCCCGTCTTGAGGGAAGCAGCCAAGGGTTGCTTGACGTTGTGCGTTGCTGCTCCCGCACCTTCAGGGGGTCAAGCGCCAGGCCATAGTTGTCCCCTGGGCAACGAGGATTGAAAGAACAAAATGAACAAGTAAATTAAACTTTGACATATTTTCACGGCCTGGTTTGAATAGAAATTAAAATCGCATTGTTTAACAGGGGAAGAACTGGTGACTTCAATTTCAAAGCAGGAAGTCAAATTGAAAGTTTGATGAACCAGTAACCACACTCACCAACGCTGTCCCTTTAGCCCAGTGGTTCTGAGGAAGGATCCCAACCCAAATCATCAAGTCTCTATGTTCTTGAGAGATGCCGCCTAACCTGCTGAGTTACTCCAGCATTTTGTGTCTTCATTTGTAAACCACATCTGCTGTTCTTTGTTTTGACATTGGCATTTTCTTCAGACTGATTTATGGGGAGTGGAGGGGGAAGAAAGCTGGAAGTTTGGGGGGGGGGGGGGGGGGGGGGGGAGGGGCAGGACAAAGCCTGGCAGGCAATAGGCTGATACAGGAGGGGAGGTTGTTTTGATGGGCAGATGGTTGTACAAAGGGTAGAGATAAATTTAATTTATGAGAAGGATTAGGGTTAAACATGGTGTAGGATGCGTACCCATAAATGACATTTCCAATCACAAAGGAAATGAAAATCTGGCTATAATTCAGCTGTGAAGCTAATTTACAGCATTTATTTCACGCTTGGCCAACCAGTTAACAAACTGCTATATAATAGCTCTCCGTCACTCTGTTTACCATCATTTTGTTCAGCAAGGAAATGTATGCCACAACACCACTACAACAGGTTCCCCTCTGGATGTTATGCCTGCCTTTATGGGGGCTTCATCTCTGCAACATGCCCCCAAAAAACTGCAGATGCTGAAAATCTGAAATAAAAACAGAAAATTCTGGAAACACTCAGCAGGTCAGTCAGCATCAGTGAAGGGTCATCAACTTGAAGTGCTAACTGGCACCCTTTAGTCATAGAGTCATACATCGTGGAAACAGACCTTTAGGTCCAACTTTCCCACACCGACCAACATGTCCCATCTACACTAATCACACCAGCCTGTGTTTAGCCAATATCCTTCTAAACTTATCCTATCCATGTACCCGTCTAAATGTTTCTTAAACGTCATGATAGTACCTGTCTCAAGTGCCTCAGTTTGTTCCATACACCCACACCCTTGGTGTAAAAAACTTATTCCTCAGGTTCCTATGAAATCTTTTCTCCCTCAACTTAAAACAATTCCTCTGGATCCCAATTCCCCAACTCTGGGCAAGAGACTCTGTGCGTTTACCCGAGCTATTCCTTTTGTACATCTGTAAAGGATCACCCCTCATTCTGCTGCGCTCTATGGTATAGAGTCCAAGTCTGCTTAACCTCTCTCTATAACTCAGGCCCTCGAATCCTGGCAACATCCTCGAAATCTCTGCACGCTTTCCAGATTGACAACATCTTTCCTACAACATGGTACCCAAAACCCTAAACGTGGCCCCACCAATGTCTTCTATTACTGACACCATGACCTCCCAACTCAATACTCTGACCGATGAAGGCCAATGAGTCGAAAGCCTTTTTGACCACCCTATCTACCTGTGACGCCACTTTCAAGGAACTATGTCAAGGAACCCTTTCCAGAGATGCTGCCTGAGTTGCTGAGTGTTTTTGGAAATTTTCTACATGATTTCCAAAGCTTGACACAGCACATCCTGAAGTCACAAGAGGAGAAGGTCTCCCTTTTTCTTAAACGTAATAAATTTTCCACAATTTCATCGGCTGGGAAGGCGGCCTAAATTTGTGGTTTTTTTTTGTTGTATTTTGTCATTAATTCCAGCCGAAGAATAAAAAAGAAAGTAAATGCTGAGGAAATGTTGGTACCTGAAGCGAGCACAGCGAGGGATTTGACGGTGCCGCCCCATGGGGCTCCCAGTGAGATGAACGCCTGAACAAACTCGTCCTTCCATTCTTGAGGCTGCTGCTTGAGGAAGTGCAAGATGTACAGGTTCCCCATACTGTGGCCCAACAGGTAGACCGGCTTCCCGTAGGTCACCCGCATTTCTTCGATCAGCTTCTTCAGTTTGTCGAAATATTCCTCCTGCTCATCTGTAAAAAGGAAACGTGCCAAATGCTAAAAACCTTTGGACATTTGTGTACTGTAGCAGCAGCAGCAGCACCGGTAAGGGGTAAACCGTATGCCTGTTGCTCTGAATCCGACGAGTCACTAGTCCTGTTCCTAGGTACATTGCTGCACACAAACCTCAGTTAACTAAATCTCATCAGTAACTCGACCACAAGAGTAAACCAGTTTTCCTTTTGCGTACTTTTTATACTTACATTCTATTGATAACGTCAATTGATAGCAATCGATTCATCTAATAGTTTTCTGCTTAAAAAAAAGATTTCTGCCAACTCTATTCTGAAACGTCCTTTTCCCTCAGTGGAGGACTGAACATAGGAGACCATATGCTGATGGGTAGAAGGTGAAGACTTTAGACGTTAGAGATACAGCATCAAAACAGGCCCTTCAGCTCACCAAGTCCACACCAACCAGCGATCACACCATATACTAGCACTATCCTACACACTAGTGACAATTTACAATTTACAGAAGTCAATTAACCTACAAACCTGCACGTCTTTGGAGTGTGGGAGGAAACAGGAGCACCCGGGGAAAACCCACGTGTTTACGGGAGAATGTACAAACTCCGTACAAACGGCACCTGTAGTCAGCATCGAACCTGGGTCTGTGGCTCTGTGAGGCAGCAACTCTACCGCTGCACCACCGTGCCACACATCAAAGAGAGCACTAGAAGAGGATCTTGGTGTGATTCTCTCCCCGATCTTCATCCAGTCTCCCTCATAATCCTTTCTCATCCACTGATATATCTGGAACTGGACCTGTAATGCAGGTGAGTTGACGGTCCCGACCTGCTGGTGGCTGGGGGGGAGAGGCGGGGATCGGCAGAGACATTGGTCGCGGCCCACAGGCAGCTGGGCTGCAGGTAAGGGATGGCCTGCAAGTGGCTGAGGAAGCTGGTGTTGGCTGGCAGTGGCGGCAGTAGGTCCAGCCTGGGAGCAGCCTGGGAGGTGGTGCTAGCTGACGGTGAAGATTGGAAGGTCTAGCCTGGGATAAGCCGGGGAGGTGGTGAGGGCCTGTGGGGATTACCGTGTGGATGCTCCCATCTGCAACAACCAACATCCATTATAAACAGCTGTAGTAACTCAGCGGGTCAGAGAGCATCTCTGGAGAAAAGGAATAGGTGACATTTCCTTTTCTCCAGAGACGCTGTCTGACCCGCTGCGTTACTCCAGCTTTCTGTGTCTATCTTCGGTTTAAACCAGCTTCTGCAGTTCCTTCTTACACATTCATTATAAACAGGTCCATAATACTGAGGTGGACTGTATACTCACTGGAAAAAATATTTCCACTCTTACAACGATAAGGAACCAGAGTCATATCTTGAATATAGCGGGCAAGAGAACTAGAGAAGAGACAAGGATGGTTTTGTTTACTGCAGTGGGCTATTCTTGGGTCGAAATGGCATTGGGGACAGATTCAGTAGCAACCTCTACAAGGAACTCCAATGTAACGTACATGCTATCATTTGCCTGATGGTATGTGGGAGAGAGAGGAATTTGGGATAATGAGATAACTGGTGCAAGAGGTTAGGATAGGGCCAATGGGCTGAGTGGCCTCCATTTGAGCAGCTGGCAAAACCCTCATTCATAAGTCAGTGTCACTGTTTTTCACTCGGTCACCATTTCTGGTGTTGCGAGATGTGTGTTTTGTCTACTTACATGCTGCCATTCTCCAGTCATAGGGGGCCGCTCGAACAGTCTCGTCACGAGTGTAGCCCATGTTTACCAAGAACTGCACCAACGTGTGAAAATAACCTGCCAAAGCAGAAGTGAAGTCACTACAGAGGCCTGATTGTTCAACATTGACTAATAAATTCCAGGACAGCAAACACTGAAGGACGCGGAATCTGTTGCCAGAAGTAAATTGGACACGGAATTTGTTTTCCTTATAGCGGAGCTGGCAGAGTGAGTATTCAGACTGATAATGGGCACAGATTAGGACCGAGATGAGAAAAACATTTTTCACACAGAGAGTGGTGAATCTCTGGAATTCTCTGCCACGGAAGGTAGTTGAGGCCAGTTCATTGGCTATATTTAAGAGGGAGTTAGATGTGGCCTTTGTGGCTAAAGGGATCAGGGGGTATGGAGAGAAGGCAGGTACAGGATACTGAGTTGGATGATCAGCCATGATCATATTGAATGGCGGTGCATGAATGGCCTACTCCTGCACCTATTTTCTATGTTTCTATGTTTCTATTGGGGAGATACAGAGAAACGTTTCCACTCACCGCGGCGCTTATTGCCAGTGGAGATTGGTTATAGGTCACCATGGTTTAAGGTTAGAGAGAGGAGAATCAGGGGAAATATTTTTTCACCCAGGCATTGGATGGAATCTGGAGCACATTGCCTGAATGGGCGAAGGAGGCAGATCGTTTCAGCCATACTTAGATGAGTAGATGAAACGCCATGACATAGAAGACCACAGTGCTTGAAAATGGGACTAGTGTCGCTAGTCAACGTGGTTCTATGGTTCAATGGTCCCTTCTATTATCATGTGTACCAAGGTACAGTGGCTAGCACAGACATGATGGTCTGAAGGGCCTGTATCCAGACTGACCATGATTTGACTCTATAGCCGTGTATTTCAACCCAACTTTAAATCACAGACTCCTGTTGCCCCTCACAGTCTTTACTGCCTTGAAAGGTAAATCCTTTGTGCCGATCCATTACTCTACAATATTCCCAGTTTGCAGAACCATGGAGTTTGCTGTGTGTTGACCACAGGAGAAAAGCTTGGAATAATCTCTCTGTGCCCGCTCGCCAAACCTGTTAGCTTCAGTGTATCCAGAAATTCCACCGAATAGGTCTTCCCAAAACCAGGAACGCGGGTCGTCACCCCGGGTGCATTGGAATTCCTGCCTGTTGTTCTGTTGTAGACAAGTCTAAAAAAGGATGTATTTGTGTCAAATGTCTGGGAAAAGTAACGCACTAACATTAAATCAAACCAGATGTGATCTTCCATCTTTGTCTGTACAGGACTCACACAGACTTTAAGCTGTCACCCTAGTGTAATACTGGAGTCAACATTAAATGGCAATGAATCCCACAGATTCACCAACCTCTGGCTAAAGAAATTCCTCCTCATCTCCTTTCTAAAAGTACGTCCTTTTATTCTGAGGCTATGGCCTCTGGTCCTAGACTCTCCCACTAGTGGAAACATCCTCTCCGCACCCACTCTATCCAGGTCTTTCACTATTCATCCTTCTAAATTCCAGTGGGTACAGGCCCAGTGCCATCAAACGCTCATCATGAGTTAGCCCATGTTCGTCATGTTAGTCAACATGTTAGCCAAGCCTCTATCCAGAGAGAAGCCAACTCACTGACAGATTTGAATCATAATAGACAATTGGTGCAGGGGTAGGCCATTCGGCCCTTCGAGCCAGCACCACCATTCAATGTAATCATGGCGAATCAGTACCCCGTTCCTGCCTTCAATCCCCAATCAGTACCCCGTTCCTGCCTTCTCCCCATATCCCCTGACTCCGCTATTTTTAAGAGCCCTATCTAGCTCTCTCTTGAAAGCATCCAGAGAACCTGCCTCCAGAGAACGTCTCCGTTCTAAATGGCTTACTCCTTATTCTTAAACTGTGGCCCCTGGCTCTGGTCTCCCCCAACATCGGGAAACATGTTTCCTGCCTCTAGCGTGTCCAAGCCCATATCAATCTTAACTGGAACATCTGTGATGTTCCGTCTCAGATGTCTGGAAAATTCCCAAACTGTACAGCTTTCCAGGAAACTCAACGAAACACCAGAGCACCAGAGGAGAGTTTACACTACCTCATGTTGTCTATCCAGCAGTCGATTCCAATGGGCAGGAATGTGTTGAGGTTGAGCCACAGTGTGAAGTACTTATTGGTGTTTATCACGCATAGCCAGTGCACCACGGCTGGTTTGTTCAGCTTCGCCTCCAGGCGGTTCCCCGTGTGACCAGGCACTTGGTAATGAGAAGGACCACAGGCTTACCACAGATTATTCAGTTCACTCTATACCCCTCTGTCCAAGTGAGTGGAACTAGGGTTGTCCATTCACCCCCTCACTTCTAATGGACATCAGATGGTTGCTGCCATAGAAGATCAAACCCACACATCCCTTCCCCCAGGTCTCTTCAAAAGTAAAAGCAAGAGGTTGGGCTGTGATTTCGTTTATGTTTAGTTTAGAGATACAGCGTGGAAACAGGCACTTCGGCCCACCGAGTCCGCGGCGATCAGCGATCCCTGCACACCAGCACTATCCTAAACACACTAGGGACAATATACAATTTTACTGGAGCCAATTAACCTACAATCCTGCACGTCTTTGGAGTGTGGGAGGAAACCAGAGCACCCGGAGAAAACCCATGCAGGTCACGGGGAGAACGTACAAACTCTGTACAGACAGTGAGGATTGAACCCGGGCTCTTGGCGCTGTAAGCAGCAACTCTATTGCTGTAACTGGAATCAATTGCTAGAGGAAGCTATAGAAGCAGATACCATTACGAACTTTAAGAGACATTTGGATATATATTCATGGATAGGGAGAGAGGGCTACGGGCAAAATGCAGGTAAATGGGACTAGCCCAGAATGCCAACTTGGCCAAAGTGGGCCGAAGGGCCTGTTTGCATGCTGTACAACTCTATGACTAAACACTATAGGAATATTTTGTGCCCATCTTCAAGGAAGAAGACACAGTAAACCTACCAGAAATAATAGTGATTAAAGATCTAAGTGAATGAGGAACTTATATTTACTCATAGGAAGAAAATTAGTCATCATACAATCATAGGGTCATAGAGTCTTACAATGAGGAAACAGGCCCTTCGGCCCAATTTGCCCACACCGGCCCGCATGCCCCATCTACACGAGTCCCACCTGCTTGCATTTGGCCCATATCCCTCTAACCTGTCATATCCATGTACAGCACCTGTCGAAATGTTTCTTAAACGTCGCAATAGTACCTCCTCCAGCATAGCAAGTTCCAGATACCCACCGCCCTTTGTGTGAAAAAGTTACCCCTCAGGGTCCTATTAAATCTTTCCCCCCCTCACCTTACACCTACTGTATATTCTTTGGTTCTTGCGTCCCCTACTCTGGGCAAGAGACTCAGTGCATCTACCCGATCTATTCCTCTCATGCTTTTGTACACTTGTAACGGGGACATTAGTGTGGGCCCAAGGCTTCACACCTTCAATGACTTGCTGTTGTACAGAGTTTCCATGTTATCACAGTGACAGCATGAGAGACTTACCATGGGTGCTCCAATTTCTCCATATATCCCACAAACATGCTGGTCAGTTCTTTGGCTATTGTGACCTACGCCAAGCGGAGATCTTGGCAGCAGAGATGGTGGTGGTGGGGGGGGGGGGGGGAGTTTACAAGGAAATAAGAAGGGAAGTGGGATCGATGGGATTGAACTGTGAGCTGCCATGGACCCGATGGGTTGAATGGCCTCCTCCTATGTCATGAGAAAAAAATAGGAAAACGGGGACCAATATCAGTAAACAGGAAAATGCTGGAAGATGTTAAGGAACAGGATATTTAGAAAATAAAGGGCAGCGCAGTGGTGCAGCAGTAGAGTTGCTGCCTAACAGCGGCAGATACCCGGGTGTGATTCTGACCACGGGATGCCGTCTGTACGGAGTTTGTACGTTCTCCCCGTGACCGCGTGGTTTTTCTCCAGATGCACTGGTTTCATCCCACACTCCAAAGACGTACAGGTTTGTAGGTTAATTGGATTCAATAAAATTGTAAATTGTCTCTAGGGTGTGTAGGACAGTGTTAGTGTGCGGGGATCGCTGGTAAGCGCGGACTTGGTGGGCGGAAGGGTCTGTTTCCGCGCTGTATCTCTAAACTAAAAAAGTGAACAATATTGGCATAGAGTAATGCAGCTTACATTTTTTACTTTTTAAAAAATGTCAAAATAGGCTTTATTCAGGTAATAAATATATACAATACACGAACCGTGCAAAAAATTCATCCGACATTTTTGGAGGCGATACAAAATATTCAATACAGTCTACAAACATTGCTCAAATTTCACAAATTTATCCCCCACCCTTGCCACTCGTGTGGAGCTAACGTTGCAGTTGTTTTGCAAATATATCTTTGCTAATGTAAAAGTTAGCCGGCTGTACTGGCTTACTTTCACCTCTGCTCTGGGCTGAGTGAACAGAGACTTATCAAGGGGAATCTTGCTTGACAGAACTATTTGAATATTTTGAGGTTGTAATTTGCAGCACAGATACAGTTAAACTGGTTGATCTGGTCTGCATTTACCTCTCAACTAACATCACTGAAAAACAGATCATCTGGTCATTCTCACCCTGCTCTCTGAGGGAGCTTCCTGTGTCCACATTGGCCAAAGGTTTTTCCCAGCAGTGTCTACAATTCAAAAGTAACACTGGCTGAGATGTTTTCATGGAATGTGAACGCTTAGTTTAGTTTAGAGTTACAGCGTGGAAACGTGCCTTTTGGCCCGCCAAACCCACGCCAAACCCACGCCAAACCCACGCCAAACCGATCACCCGTTCTCAGTGGTTCTCTGTTCTCCAACCTTCTTATCCACTCTCTACACACCAGGGGCAATTTTAAAGAAACATAGAAACATGGAAAAATAGGTGCGGGAGTAGGCCATTCGGCCCTTCATCTATAATCTGTACCCCATTTTCCTACTTTTTCCCCATATCCCTTGATTCTTTTAGCCCTAAGAGCTAAATGTAACTCTCTCTTGAAAGAGGCCAATTATCCTTCAAGCCCTCACGTTTTGGGGATGTGGGAGGAAAGAGGAGCACCCGGAGGAAATCCATGCAGTCACAGGCAGCTTGCAAACTCCACACAGACAGCACCTGACGTCAGGATTGAATTAGGGTCTCTGTCTCTACCAGCTGCACCACTGTGCCACTCTTAATATAAGCAGTTGCTCTATTAATCAAAGTTTTTTGTTAATAGTAGGGAAATCAGCAGGATTGTACATGCTCTCCTTGTGACCACGTGGATTTCCTCCGCGTGCTCCAGAGTCCTCCCACATCCCAAAGACGTGCGGGTTTGTAGGTTAATTGGTCTCTGTAAATTGCCTCGAGTGTGAAGGGAGTGAATGCAAAAATGGGATAACATAGAACTAGTATGAACGGGTGATCGATGGTCTGTGTGATTTGGTGGGCCGAAGGGCCTGTTTCCATGCTACGTCACTAAACTAATCTAAACAGCAGTCTAACATTCAGCACCGCCCACCCCACAACCAACATTGTACGAACTTTGATCCAACTTTCGAAAATGCAATATTCAACCTTGGTGTAAACGTAATATTGTACAAAGAAAATAAAGGTGACCATGATCTTTGCCGCCCTTCCACATCACGCCTGAAACTCTTCAATCACCAGCCGAATGCAAGAAGCTCGGTCAAAAGTGTCATGTATTCAGATTCTTAGCTCATCGCACATCTAAATCAAAGACAGACAGCTCATGCTAATCAACATGGTGCCAAAACGGAGCCAGTGACAGCAAAGGAACGGGGGATAAACTTGCCCAGTTGTCCAACATTTCCATTTACATGGTGCTTTACCTATCTGAAAATGTATGTGCAATGCGATGATAAAAGTTATTTCCCACACAGTTAAACATTTCACAATCGGATCAAGCAGTATGAGGTGGCTTTACAATGGGTGCATCTAAATCCAATAATCTGACCATTGAAATTGGGATAGCCTATCTGAAGTAAACATCATGCTTTATTCATCAAGAGTAAAAGGAATGCTTGCTGCTCTTGGGTTAGGAACTGTGCACGTGAGTCTGAGAACATTGGCTTTACACTTGGACAAGAGACACTTGGAGACTTGTGCCTTCCATGCTTCTAGTCATTGTTCTAGGTTTCTGGTGGCAACTTGGATGGATTTACCTGAAGCCATCTCAAGGAAGCCATCTCATTGTGGGGAGGCTCAGGATCCTCTCTGTTGCATTTTTGCCATCCTGAGGTGGTTTGGGTTAACGTTCCAGACCAAGTAATGTATGACATTAAAGAAGCATCCAACTCCCACAGAAGCTCTGGTGTGGCATATGTTCTATTCGTACAACTTGATGGCAAGCTGATGAGCTGCTGTTGTAGACCGCGTTGAACGGTGGCACGGTGGCGCAGTGATAGAGTTATTGCCTTACAGTTCCAGAGACCCGGGATCGATCCTGAATCTCCAAACTAAACTAAACTAAATTAAATCAACGGCCCATTGTAGGTATTGGTTTACGATTTCCATTCAATAGAGTTTCTAGAAGAGGCAATCGACTCAATGACAAGTTGCAAACTAAGCTGATATCTTAGATACCAAATATCTTTTACACAACACATAACTGATGAGGTGTTCCATTTTCCTGCTTCAATCCCGAAAAGAATATTCAGGATAACATGGAAGTGTAACTTCTTTCAAAAGTTTTGTTACACTCTCACAAAACCCGACCGAAGTGGGCTTCACTGTCACTTGGATATTTGACCGCAATAGGGGCAGGTGCCTTGAGGTCAAATGAATCCATTTTAAGGTTGTCAAGTGTTTAATTGTCCCATGTACTGAAAATGGAACAATCCTATTCTTGCTTATCCCAGCAAACACTGTCCTCATTGATAACATAATAAACAAAAACAATTTTCAATAAATGATTAAAAAAAGAATATTAATGCAAAACAGTCTTGAGCAGAAAGGAAACTGATCAGTGTGAAAAGGGGTCCTGACCTGAAGCATCATATATCCCAACTTCCAATGCATGGGCGTTATAGGTTCTGCTCATCACATGCAAGCAACATCTATACACTTCAAACAAAACAGACACGATGGCAAGTAACATATAAGTCTCACAATGCCCCCAAAACTGTGCTTACCGATGATCAGGGGTGGCACATCATACTGCACAGCGCTTGCATCTTCTGGACCCACTGGTGGAAACAAAACATTGATGAACCAGGGAAATGTAAAGTTTGTGGCTGTAGGCGGGATAAAAAGGGCCACCAAGATCAGGGAGAGGACAAAACCTGGTGGAGAGTGGTCGCTCATTGTTTTGTGTGTTGCCTCTCAGTCCCACAGGAGCTGACAGGGAACTAGCAGGGCTTTCAAAGTCCTGCTGTTTGCGAGTACGATAGTTCAAACTGAGTAAATACTCAATGGGCTGATACCCAGCCGTCTGCCAACAATGGATTTAATCTCAATGGATCTAATCTCAAGGGGAAAAGAACAACAAACAAACAAACAAAATAAGAAGATCACAATTAATGAGTACAGGAATAATATATCAGCTTTGTTGTGTGTTTTGTCGTGCATTTTCCATTTTGTATGCATTGTACAATTTCAGGATATAGAAAGTCAATAAAGAAATTCTAAAGTGCAGTCACTCTTCCTATGTAGTAAATTCTATTCAGAAATGTTATCAGATTCAGGCCACTCCAACATGAACAGACTTGAATTGTTTTCTAGTGGTTGAAGAGATACCTGACGGAAGAACAGTGAACCCTCTTTATAACGGAGCACAGGGGAAGGGGGAGAGGAGCACTAGTGTCCGTTATTGCCGATTGCCCGCTGTAACCAAAGAAAGGGATTATCATTGTATAAAGGGCCTGTCCCACGAGCATGCGACCTGCATGTGGCAAGCGCGACCTAACGTGGTCGCTTGAGCCGTACGGCCTCGCGGGGCCGGTCCCACTTCGATCGCCGGAGCCATATGGAGTTGTGCGGAGCTGGTCCCGACATCGCACGGGGCTCCGAAAAACTGACTGTGTTCAAAGATTCCGCGCGGCAACGGCCTGCCGGCCCGCAGCCGCCACAACGCTGTACGCACCGCCTCGATGGGCGTGCACAGCGTTTCGATGCCGTACGCAGCGTCTTGATGCAGTACGTCATGTGCGAACTTCCCGCGGACTTCGCTCGAACTTCACGTCACTCACTCGACCTCCGTGCGGCCCCCGCTTCCAGTTTGGTCGCGCTCGCCGCATGCAGGTCGCATGCTCGTGGGACAGGCCCTTTAGTAATAGAAACAAAGAACTGCAGATGCTGGTTAATACACAAAAGGTCACAAAGTGCTGGAGTAACTCAGCAGGTCAGGCAGCATCTCTGGAGAACATTGGTAGGTGATGTTTTGAGTCCCGACTCCTTCAGACTCCTTCAGAGGATGCTGGGAGGTTGCTGGGTGACTTGGCAATGTTGAATGAGTAGACAACGGGTGCTGTCTGTACAGAGTTTGTACATTCTCCCTGTGACCTGCATGGGTTTTCTCCGGGTGCTCTGGTTTCCTCGCACACTCCAAAGACATACAGGTTTGTAGGTTAATTGGCTTAGGTAAAAATAGTAAATTGTCCCTAGTGTGTAGGATAAGAACCAGTGTGCAGGGCCGATACTATTGCAGCGTATTAGAGTGTTAGTGGACTTGTCAGGGTAAATGCTGAGAAGATTTTTTCCACTCACGGGAAGATTCCAGAACGAAAGGACATTCTCAGAATAAGAGAGCTCATATTATATTCAAGAGAGAGCTAGATAGGACTCTTAAAAATAGCAGAGTCAGGGGATATGGGGAGAAGGCAGGAACGGGGTACTGATTGGGGATGATCAGCCATGATCACATTGAATGGCGGTGCTGGCTCGAAGGGCCAAATGGCCTACTCCTGCACCCATTGTCTATTGTCTATAACACCAATACCAAAATAATTATCAGTTAATTCATCTCACCCACCCTCACCTTCCACTCTGCCACTGGCCTTCACCTCTACAACTGCACTATAAGGACACAGGTTTCCTGGATCTCTTCCAGATTACCAGACGCCCATTGCTTGGTTGGCTGAATGATCTCTGCTGTTGTTATTGCTTGAGCAACCGCAGCTTTCACAACTGAGATCGATAGATGTTATTTTATAATGTTATCAAGGGGGCAAAGACAGGGAAATGGAACTGGAATACAGATTTCAAACATCTCATCTGGAAATAGCACTCCCAGAGGGACAAGACTTACTCAGGCGAGATATTTGGTTAAATATCTGCTCGGGGAGTTTGACCAAAGGCCACAGACCATGAATTAGAACAGGATAGGACATTGTGCTTCTCAATTCTGCTCCAGCAGTCAATAGAATAATAAGATTAAATGAGAACTTACCAGTTTGAAGTTTGATCTGTATTTTATGAGGAGTAACGTTGAGGGAATACGTGAAGAACCCCGCCAGGGCGCATGCGTGTCATTCTTCAAAGCAGCGGTGTGAAATCACAGATAACTGTAATGACTAAACATAGTAAGATTAGAGAAGAGATACCAGTTCAGGATATGATCAAGGGTGGGAGCGGAGGGCACGTATTCTCTCAACGTTACTCCTCATAAAATAAAGATCAAACTTCAAACTGGTAAGTTCTCGTTTAATCTTACTATTTTACTTCGGAGTCACGTGAGTGACTACGTGAAGATTTTAAAGCTCTGTGATTTCATGCCGTGGAACGAGTCCATGCATCACATCTGCCTTGATTTTGGGGAGAATAGAGTTAACATCATTAGACATCAATACGATATTGAAACCCAACGGTAAAAATATTAACACCAATTATTGCCCCTATTTATGGGGTAAATTATATTACAGAACTTAAATTTGTTTCTGCAAATGTTCCAGGTTCAATGACTGGATTGTTATAAAGTCGTTGGAAAGTTTCCTCCGTTGACCATCCTGCTGTCTTGAGGATTTGGTCCATAGGAACGTCCAACTTCATAGCTGCCGATGTAGCTGCAGCCCTGGTGGAGTGAGATTTAAAAATGCTAGTGTCTACTCCAGCCTTTATTAGGACCTGTTTTAGCCATCTAGAGATGGTCTGGACTGTCACTGTTTTGAGTGGCTGTTTGTAGCTGATTAAAGTGAAATTTCTTTCCCTCTGATGATCTTAGTATACTCCATATATAATAGTAAGTGTGTTACAGTACAGAGACGACCATCTGTCGGGTAGGCCCTGAATTCTGTTTTTAGGCCTGCTGACCCCTGTCTGTTCTGTTTGACTATTTCATTGATGTGAAAAGTTAAATTTCCAGATGAAACAATCATGTTGTCCAACCTTAGTTTCTGTAGTGACTGGACCCTTTATGCCGTAACCAAGGCCATCAGCATGACTGTTTTCATAGTCAGTTTCTGTAGGGACAGAGCTGTAGCTGGAGACCAGTTTCTTAACATGGTCAGTACAATGCTCACATCCCATATTTGGGAGTACCTGGTTCTTGGGGGATTAATATTAAAATGCCCCTCATGAGTTTGGTTACCAGGGTGTGTCCCAACAGAATGCCGCTCTGTTCCTTGCGCCAGGTATGTTGACAGAGCACTTCTGGCGCAGTTGATGGCACTATGACTGAGCCTCTCATCGTAATGGAGGCTTGCCAGGAATTCCAGAACAGACGGGATGTTCATAGATCTGTGGGTGATGTTTATTGTTGTGACAGTACTTCCCATTTCTTGATGACACCAAGTACTGATTTTTTGGTGGACTGTCTGTGGCCCGCTGAAATAATCTCCACTGTTCGGTCCGTCAGTCCCAGGTGTAGTAGAGGTGCTTTCAACTCTATAAATTAATAGGTTTATATAATTATGACATGGGTAACTCCCCTTGTTGCGGGAAGAACCAGTAAATTAGGTCTATGATGGATGGTGATGCATGGTTCTAAAACCATGTCGATATCACCGGGACCGATGGTTGAGTAGGCCAATCGGGTACTATCAAAATACCAGACGCAGAGTCTACTGTTTATTCCTAAATACCCAACTGATGAGGCAGAAGGAGGGAATGCATAAATTACCCCCCCCCCCAATGCAGCGAAGATGCATCTGTAGCCACTGCCCCAGGTTCTGGTTCCCAAGAACCTAATTCGATAACTGGTGAGAGCATGGATGTGAATAGGTCGTTATCTGGTGTTCCATACCGTGCTGTAATTCCAGCAATACATTTTTTATCCAACATCCATTACAGTGTTTTCATACTTAGCGTGACCTGTTGTCTGCCACTAAATTCAGTTTACCTAGTAAGTTGGTAGCTGATATCCTAATATCTTTCTGGATACACTATTGCCAAATTGTGTTGGCCAGATAGTCACATGATGTCGATATGTTTCCACCCATATGGTTGACATATGCTACCACGGTGGTGTAGTCAATTAGTAGTCTAACATACTGGTGATATAACCCAGAACAATATGACTTAAAGTCATGGAATGCACTCAACTTTCCCAGGTATTTATGCCCAGCGTATGTAATGATGCCTCCTGTGCATTCCTTCTCCCCCACAGCTGGAGATGGAATTGGTAGTATCCCATCCAAGTGCCCATCAGTATGTAGTTCCATAGACGGGTAGCTGTTAATGTTTGGATAGGAACAATGCCTAATGTTATGTTTCTACCATTTTTAGTACCATTGTGGCCTCTGTTGGTAGCTTCTTTGGTCTGTCAGAATGACCCTCATAATTTTTGAGTGCACGCATGTTTGCGCTCAGTAATTTGATAATGTAAAGGTCCGATTTATGTGGCTGGAACACAGCCACTATAATGCCAATTATTCTACTACCAGTTTGATGGATGGTTTAGTTTACTGCAAGCCTCCATTAAGGCTGTAACCTTTTCTTACGGCAAAGTCACTGACATGTGAGCTAAGTTAAGAGTGAAACCGCAGATGATCCATTGTGTTAAATACATCTGTGGTCACCTCTAATGGGTACTGTATAGTAAGCATTTTTTAATACGATGCTTGCCATGTAGTAACCTAGGATCAATACCTTTGCAGTAACAAAGGTTCTCATCTAGTAATGAATATAAAGTACGAAAGTATTCAAATTAGTCAAATCTATGATGACGTGGCAACCACCATCTATTTTATGATAAAGATTTTTGGACACGAATTCCTGTGATTCGTGTTGGATGTCCTCCATTACTCCTTTTTTATTTGGGCACTGTAGTTCAGTATGCGCTTTTGATTATTTCTTTGCCTGTAAGCATGAACATTCAGTTCGGTACATGCTGAACTGGAGGATTATGTTTTGAATAATTCTATGGTATAATCCTATACTTCTTCCTCCATGGTTACTATTAGTAGATTTGTTATTTTATCGGCATCCTCCGTGGACGTTGAGGTGCCGGTGTCTGGATCTGTAGTTGGGTCTGTGTTGAGGGTTAGCGCATTCCCCAGGAAGTCGTTTTTAGACGCTGCTTTAATGAGCCCCAGGGTTTCCCTCTATGTCAAGGTCTTTACCTGTTTAGATAAGTTGGCTCCAAATTTTAATATTGGTGGTATGGAGGTTCCAGGTTTGCAGAGGCCTGCAAATTAGGGTCTAAAGCCGGTTGGATGGTACTTCTTCCTAATGCTGTTTACTCGTATTGGTAGTTAGCAAAATAAGGCCAGTGCATCCTGGTGATCTAGTGTCATGTCTTTTTTGTTTATTGTGCGGGCGAAACCTAGTTGTTGCTGTTAGGACTTTTCGAACTTTCTTTCGTTTCAAGTCCCTGCCCTGCCATGTTTTCAAATACACTGGTTGATACTGGGAACATTCAGTGTTTTGCAGTTCCCTGATGGTAAGTGTCTTCCAATAGGTTTTCTGCTCCCCATGTGCACTAGGGGTATGTTCTGCACCCCTGTTCAGGTTCAGCGCAGAATTGACCCCCTATACTCCCCTCTGATGAGGGAGAACACTGTGCAGCCCTACAAGAGGTACTGCTGTAGGACTTACTAGCTGCCCCCTGTGACTAGTCTCCATCTCATGGAGCTGCCACTTACCTGCTCCAACAGCCGCTCCAGCTGGCTCCGATGCTCTCAGGCACCCAACCGGCACCAATGCACATGGTCACTGGCCGTCGCGGCTGCTCCTGAAGCCGCTACTCCTGAGGCCGCTCCTGCTCCAGTTCCTGCAGCCACTCCACCCGGCTCCAATGCTCACGGGCACTGGCCGTCGCGGCTGCTCCTGAAGCCGCTCCTGCTCCAGCTCCTGCAGTCAGCCCAGGATTGACCCTCCGTGTTCCCCTCTGATGAGGGAGAAACACTGTGCAGCCCTACACGAGATACTGCTGTGGGGCTTACTAACTGCCCACTGTGGCTAGCCTCCATCTCCCGGAGCCTGCCACTTTGGGGTATTTCCTCCAGCAGCCGTTCCAACTGGCTCTTATGCTCTCGGGCATAGGCCACTCCCGGCTGCTGTTGATCCATCCTGCAGCCGCTCCAACCGGCTCCCGTGCGCACGGGCACTGGCCGCTCGCGGCTATTCAGAGTCGGACTCCTCGGACTCTGTTAGTTGCTTACCTCTCCCGACCGGCCAGGGCCGGCGCGGGAGCGAAGTCGGGCACAGCTGTTCCCATTACGGGAGATTAGCGTGCCTTTGGCTGCTGCTGCCGGCTGCCCGCAACTCCGCGGTTCTCCCCCGCCAGCTTTCCCGCAGCCTTCGTGGATCCGGTCCATGTCTCCACCTAAAAGGTAAGTGGAAGGAACGCAGAGTCTCCTTACCTGCTGTTCCCGGCTTTCAAATTTTGCCGCTAAGGGAACGTCGTTCCGCCCTGCTGTGACTCGTTCCAATGCGTGTAGCGATATGACACGCATGCGTCCTGGCGGGGTTCTTCACGTAGTCACTCACGTGACTCCGAAGTAAAATCATGGCTGAACCAACATTCATAGAGTCATAGTACTATGGAGTCATACAGTGAGGAAACAGGCCCTTCGGCCCAACTGGCCCACACTGACCAACCTGTCATAAGTTCATAAGTGGAAGGAGCAGAGTTAGGGCATTCGGCCCATCAAGTCGACTCCACCATTCAATCATGGCTGATTTATCTTTCCATCTCAAGCCCATTCTCCTGCCCTCTCCCCATAATCCCTGACACCCTAAACCTTGTCACATCCTACACTAGTCGCAGCTGCCCGCGTTTGGCCATATCCCTCTAAAACTTAAAGTTTCATGTATCTTGTGTTTTTAAGACTGTTGGCAGAGCAATTTCCCTCCTGGGATAAATAAAGTTCTATCGTATCATATCGTATTGTATAATGCTAGTGAGCCTTCTCTGAATGTCTCAAATTATAGAACATAATTCCTTAAAAAGACAACAAATATTGTTCACAGGACCCTAAACGTGGTCTCACCAGTTCCTTGAACGTTGCAGTAAGACTTCCCTACTTTGGACCAGTCTGTCAAAGGTCCTGACCCAAAACATGGTTTATCCAATTCCCTGGATAGTTGCTGCCTGATCCCTCTAGCAGTTTGCTTTTTGCTCAAGATTCCAGCATCTGTGGCCTTCCTTCATTTATACACCATACTGCGGCACGGTGACGCAGTGTTAGACTGCCTTACAGCGCCAGAGACCCGCGTTCAATCCTGCTGTCTATACGGAGTTTGTTCGTTCTTCCCGTGACCGTGTGTGTTTTCCCTGGGTGTTCTGGTTTCATCCCACTCTCCAAAGACACACAGGTTTGTAGGTTAATTGGCTTTGATAACACTGTAAATTGTCCCTAATGTGTGGGATGGTGCTGGTGTACAGGGATCGCTATGTTGGCATGGACGTGGTGGGCCAAAGCGCCTGTTTCTAAGTTGCATTTCTAACCTAACTTAATTAAGCCTTGAAATAAGGGCTAACGTTTCATTCGTTTTTTTATTTACGATATGCAACACTTGTTTGCCAGCCATCTGTTTCATGTACCGGGTTTCTTTCAAGGAATAGACTAATCTAAACTGATATCACCTGATAATTTCTTGCTCCTGCACTGGAACTTAGTTTCAGAGACACTGTAAAGCATAATATTGAAGTAAACTTGTCCTGCAATATTTGACCAAATCGGCTGCAAAAATCAATCTATTTCTCCATTTGTACACAGCGTTATGAACACACAAGTGTAAACAACTGCCCTACATTCGCTGTTTAGTTTAGTTTAGTTTAGAGATACTGTGCGGAAACAGTCCCTTCGGCCCACCAGGTCCATGCCAATCCTTGATCCCTGCACACCTACACTATCCTGCACACACTAGGGACAATTTACAACCGTACCCAGCCAATATACCTACAAACCTGTACGTCTTTGGAGTGTGGGAAGAAACCGGAGCACCCGGAGAAAACCCACACAGTCACGGGGAGAACATCCAAACTCCGTACAGACAGCACCCACAGTCAGGATCGAACCTGGGTCTTTGGCGCTGTAAGGCAGCAACTCTACCGCTGCGCCAACATGCTGCCCCATACACAGTACAGTACACAGAGCTACAAGAGCACCATGAACTGTTGCTGTTGGTTAGGGCAAAGGAGGTAATGGCCCCTCAGGCTAGGCCTGCATTCACAAGCAAACAGTGAAGGGCCATTCAGCCTCTTGGTCCTGCTCCTGCACTCCTGTAGATCATGGCTGACTGGCACCATATGCTCTCTTTGGTCCAAATCACCTGATGAATGACCCCACAAACATCTAATTATCATTGAGAAATACTTTAGTATTCTGGTGGGAATTTCAGGCATGTGTTTCTTGCAATCATTGCATGGCACAGTGACTCAATGGTAGAGGTGCTGCCTTACAGCGCCAGAGACCCGGATTTGATCCTGACTGTGCAGACTTTGCATATTCTCCCCGTGACCGCATGGGTTTTCCCCGGGAGCTGCGGTTTCCTCCTACACTCCAAAGATATACAGGTTTGTAGGTTGGCGGGACAGGCAGCATCTCTGGAGAGAAGGAATGGATGTCGTTCCAGGTTGAGACCCTTCTTCAGACCAGTCTCGACCTGAAACATCACCCATTTCTTCGCTCCTGAGGTGCTGCCTGTCCCGCTGAGTTTCTCCAGCATTATGTGTCTATCTTTGATGTAAACCAACATCTGCAGTTCCTTCCTACAGGTTTGTAGGTTAAGTGGCTTTGGTAAAATTTGTAGTTGTCCCTAGTGTGTGGAATTGTGTTAGTGTACGCGTGATCGCTGATTGGTGCCCTCCTGATGGACCCAAGGGCCTCTTTCCATGCTATATCCCTGAAGTCTAAGTCTAAAGCAAATTGTGAATGGAGAGTCCTTTCACATGCTATCCCTCACTTGGGTTTCACATTTCATTCCTTATCTACTACCTTTTCTGACACCCTTTTGTCTCCATTTCACCTTTAGCCTTTGTTATGATCTCTACCTATCTGCCTATCTCACGTCCCCACCTGAATCCATCTGTCATTTGACAGAAGAAGGGTTCTGGCCTCCCGTCTACCTCATTGGAGACCTATATTTAATCGACCTTTATCAGACTTCAATGTTATATCTTTGCACTGAGAGTTGTGCCCTTTATCCTTTGAGCATGGTGATGGCTTGAATGTATTCATGTACAGTCTTTTCTTTGACTGAGTAACAAGCAAACAAAAGCTATTCACTGTACCTCGGTACAGGTGACAACAGTAAACGAATCAACTAAACGTGCTAGGCTTTGCCCCACCCCTTCCCTTCACCTCTTTTTTACCAACTTTCTTCCCTCGACTTCATCAGTCTGAAGAAGGGTCCTGACCTGAAATGTCAAATGTCATCACGCAGATAGTTCCTGGCCTGCTGAGTTCCTTCAGCCTTTGACTTTTGCTCAAGATTCCAGCATCTTTAGTCTCTTTTGTCTCCATTTTAGACAATAGGCAATAGGTGCAGGAGTAGGTCATTCGGCCCATCGAGCCAGCACCGCCATTTTGCAACGGTAGTATATTTAAACATGGATTGTGTAAATGTACAACATTATTTAGGGCCTGTATGAATATATATTTAAACATAGACTGTCTCAATGTAATTTACATATGCGGGTGGTATACAAATTAAATGTATTCAAATAGGGACTATTTAAATTCAGAGAATGTAAATATGGTATATTTAAATAAGCACTATAATGTAGAAACAAGGAACTGCAGATGCTAGTGTGCAACCAAAGACACAAAGTGCTGGAGTAACTTAGCGAGCCTCCTGGCCCTTCTGGGTTCTGACCCAAAACATCACCTATCTGTGTGCAGGAAGGAACTGCAGAGGCTGGTTTAGGCTGAAGATAGACACAAAATGTTGGAGTAACTCATTGGATCAGGCAGCATCTCTGGAGAGAAGGATCTGAGGATCCGAAACGTCACCCATTCTTTATCTCCAGAGATGCTGCCTGTGTCGCTGAGTTACTACAGCACTTTGTGTCCTTTACTATAATGCTGTTTAAAAACAAATAGGGATTGTATAAATGTAGAATATTAAAACAGGTTGTGTTTAAATGTTGTTTATTTTAATGGGTGTTATTAATATAGTATAATCAAATAAGGGCTATTTACATGTAGGTAAAGGACTGTGTAAATATATATTTAAACAAGAAATGTATAACAATATTTAAAGGAGTACTATAAATATAGCATATTTAAACAGGGATTGTGTAAATGCATTCCCTCCTATGTTATTTGAGCTGTCACTTGAAACGGGTATGACTGTCCTCTCCTCTCCATAGGGTCGTCTACTTGTGGGTCTGCAGATACCTGTAGAGGCCGATCCGCGATCCACACACCTTGGTGCAGGGCCGGCCTTAGGAGGTGCGGGGCCCAATTGAGAGAATTATTTCGTAGAAATATAAATATATAATTATAAATGAGTCACGTGTCGTGAGTAACATGACAATTCGGGGGAGAGTTCCTTTCACAGAGTGTGGGGAGTCTAGCCAGGGATAAAGTTGCGGGAGCGTTGAGAAGGAGAGGGTCGGGTTCATGCCAGTAACACTCACTCACCGCTGCCGCGGCGCTCCGGGTGCGGAGCCACCGCATTGTGGCCGGGGGAGGGAAGCAGCTCGCGTGGCTACAAGCGGCCTCCATCACCGGACAGCGGAACCGACTGCCATCTCAGCTCCTTCTGCCGGCCCGCTCACCGCTGGCAGTGCTCTCCGTCTGAACAGTGAGGGGACCAGCTCAAGAGCAAAGATCATAGAGCGGAGTGGGTCAACGGGTGATGGATAACATCACAGCGGGCGGAGGAGCTTACTCCTGTGTCAGCGCGAACAAGGGATCAATTGAGGTTACTCGCACTGACACATGGAGTAAGCTCCACCGCCCACTGACCCGCTCTTGAGCTGGATGATCCCCGGCCGACCCCCTCCATGTCAACCCTCCTGCCCTCTCTGCAACTTTACCCCTTTACCCCCTCCCCCCCCAGCGGCGCTGTCCTTTTACAGCCGCTTCCCACTTTACAGCCGCTTCCCATCAGCTGCTAGCAATGAGGGATAGACTTGGCTATATCTCAGTACAGCAACAGGGTTCTTGATGTTGTACTGAGGGATAACAAAGTCTAACTTTCATGGCTAATAACCTAACCTTCAGCCTCCAAGATGCAGGTACATTTTCTAGCAATGTTACAACATTTTGAGATTTTAAAAATCAAGTCTGCAATTTATCCCATCAGATGAAGCATAAAAAGAAGTTTAATTTGACACCTAATTCACTTTCATATCACATACATTCAATGTGATCATGGCTGATCATCCCCAATCAGTACCCCATTTCTGCCTTCTCCCCATATCCCTTGACTCCGCTATTTTTAAGAGTCCTATCTAGCTCTCTCTTGAAAGCTTCCAGAGAACCTGCTTCCACTGCCCTCTGAGGCAGAGAATTCCACAGACTCACCACTCTCCGAGAAAAAGTGTTTCCTCGTCTCTGTCCTAAATGGCTTACTCCTTATTCTTAAACTGTGGCCCCTGGTTCTGGACTCACCCAACATCGGGAACATGTTTCCTGCCTCTAGCGTGTCCAAGCCCTTAACAATGTTTCAATGAGGTCCCCTCTCATCGTTCTAAACTCGAGAGTATACAAGCCCAGCTGCTCCATTCTCTCAGCATATGACAGTCCCGCCATCCCAGGAATTAACCTTGTAAACCTACGCTGCACTCCCTCAATAGCAAGAATGTCCTTCCTCAAATTAGGGGACCAAAACTGCACACAATACTCCAGGTGTGGTCTCACTAGGGTCTTGTACAACTACAGAAGGACTTATTTGCTCCTATACTCAGCTCCTCTTGCTTCTTCAAAAGTTGGGAAACGTGGTAAAGATTGAAACATATTGAAAAATGTCCACGAGTAAAATATACTCAGGATGTAAAAATTTGATACTTTTTAACACGTAGTCATACCATAGTAGCTGGTGAGTTTGCCGTAGTAGTACCTGGTGTCCTATATCACTATTGTATGTTCATGATGGAAATAAGAATACTCTGTATATTCATTACCTTTGAATTATAGTTTTATGTAATCCTCCCATAATTTCTGAGTTCCATTTCACAATATCTATCAGGGGGTGGAAGATTGCAACCTTCACGTGGTCCGCCCTGTTTCGACTAATGCAATCAACTCGACGTGCACAAACGGAAGATCAAATAGAACAAGTTGTCCAACAACTTTAGGCTGTGCACGCCACACGAAAGAAGAAGAAGATATCTATCAGACATACAGAATGTTGCAAGGTAATATCTTGCCCAAACTCAGTTGTATCTTTCTATCGCAATAAATATCACAAAATACGCCATTGTTTCAGCCACATTATGACAACATATAGAATGTACATTATTTGTTATCAGTCACCCCATCCCAGAAACAACTGCACTTAAAAAAGAACATTTGTTTTACTAATTTACGAGCATGTACCATACAGAGTCCGTTGATCCATATTCAACAAACTATTGTGATAATTGCATAAAAGGCATTATTGTATAAGAAATTTGGTTTGGAATGATAATCCATCTCAGTACTCATTTAGGCAAGTCCCAATCTATAGAAACCTTTCCCCCACCCCCAATCCCCCTCGCCTATCATTTGACTGCTCTTTTACTCAGTTGCTGCAATGTTTCCTTCCTATCAAAATCTCTGTGTAACATCTCTGTCCCTATCTTCCAATTCCTACTTTGAAATAAAATCCAACTTTCGATTAAAAATTTTGCAGCAGGATCGCTATTTAAATGCAAATATATGGTATTTTATCCTTGCATCTCCACCGCCCCCCTCCCCCTTACCACCACACAAGAAGCGTAAAGTGAAGCGTTTGCATTTGGAGAAGTTCGATACGGACCAGGAATGAAAATTAATAGCTATGAATCGATTAACAGCGAGCTACAGGTGAGATTGAAACACCTGTCAGATGGCTAAGAAACAATCCTGAGTTGACGGCGTATTGTTTTAAGTGAGCATTTTGTAGTGACCTCACCATGTTCTGGTTAACAGTAGCAGTTAACACATCGTTTATTATTCACAGCGGTTGTTATCCATGTTCGTTTTGTAAAGAAATCCGTATGGCAAATGTTTTTTTTTAAATCTTTATTTAACAAAGCAAATTTGTATTTCCATATGAAATACGGAAAATTAACGCGGAGCCCCCCATGGGCGCGGGGCCCAATTTGGCAAAATCGGTCCAATCGGCCTAGGGCCGGCCCTGCCTTGGTGCAACGTGGGCAGTGGAGACTGGCGGTGGTTGGTAGTCGTCGAGCCCCCTTCTCTCTCTCCTTACGGTGCTGTCGCTTTGTCTCTGTGACACGGCGTAGTTCCATTTCGCGACGTGTAGCTCCTTCCTGCACGGATTTCCTCCAGGAGCGCCTGTCCAGTGCAATGTGCTCCCAGTTGCTCGATGTGATGTGGAATTTCTTCAGACTGTTCTTGATGTTGTCCTGGAAGCGTTTCTCTGGCCCGCCGGGGACTCGTCGACCTTCCTTCAATTGACAGTACAGGATTTGTTTAGGGAGACGAGTGTTGGACATGTGGATGACATGGCCCATCCATCGAAGTTGGTGCTGCATTATTGTGGTGGTGATGCTGGTCTTGTTGGCTTCCTCCAAATCGCTGATGTTGGTGCGTTTGTCCTCCCATGCTGATCCTCAGAATCTTTCGTAAGGATCTTTGATGGTATTGTTCCAGGACTCTCAGGTGCCTGCTGTAGGTGGTCCATGACTCGGCTCCATACAACAGGGTGGGGAAGACAACGGCTCTGTAGACCAGCAGTTTTGTTTGAGCCTTTAGGACTCGGTCTTCAAAGACTCTTTTCCTGAGTCTGGCGTCGGCTCCACTGGCACAACCCAGGCGATGGTCGACCTCAAACGATGACAGCTTTTGAGGTAAGAATGCTGCCAAGGTTGGGGAAGTGGTCAACGTTTTCAAGAGTGGTGTCGTCCACTTTTATAGTGGGCTGGGTAGACGGCTGGTTGGGTGGAGGTTGATGGGTCTTCTTGATATTTAAGGCTAGGCCCATGGCTCTGTGTGCCTTGGCAAAGGCATTCAGGATGCCCTGGAGGGTCTTCCGCAGAGTATGCTGCAATGGCGCAGTCGTCTGCATACTGAAGCTCCATGATGGCGGTGTTACTGACTTTGCTCTTGGCCTTCAACCTATTAAGGTTGAAGAGCCCACTGTCAATTCTGTAGAGGATTGGGATCTGCTGTGGCAGCTCTTCACCAATGAGGTGAAGTGTGGCAGCAATGAAGATGACAAACAGGGTGGGTGCGATGATGCATTCCTGTTTGACCTCCGTTTTCACAGTGAAAGGCTCGGACTCAGAGCCGCAGTTGCTGAGCACTGATGACCGACATGCCATCATGTAGAAGCCTTAATACTCTGATGTACTTGTCGTGACAACCGTACCTTGATAGTATGCCCCAAAGAGCCTGGCGGTCCACCGAGTCAAAAGCCTTTGTTAGGTCTATGAAGGTGATGTACAATGGCTGCCTTTGCTCGCGGCATTTTTCCTGGAGTTGGCGTGCTGTGAATATCATGTCTGCTGTACCTCTGGATGGGCGGAAGCCACACTGTGATTCTGGGAGTACCTCCGCAGACAGTGGTAAAAGTCGGTTTGCGAGGACACGAGCTAGGACTTTGCCTGTTGTTGACAGGCGCGAGATGCCCCTGTAGTTTCCACATTCAACCTTGTCCCCCTTCTTGAAAATGGTATGTTATTTGAGCTGTATTTCACGCATTACTGACCAACAACCTGTGAATGTGCACAAAACAAGGTTGAGGGCTAAAGAAGCTACCAGACAGAAATGGTTAAATATTTGTGCAGGGTGTGATCTATAACCAGTCTATCTGGGAGAATGGGCGTAGTCACCTAACGTGACAGCAGTTCTGCAACAGAAAAGCATGAAGTAGACTGAGGTGAGTTGTCGGTTCCCATGCTTTTGTTCCAGCTGCCTGCCGTGCCCAAATCTGCCTTGTGTTGTTCGTGTTTCCGAAGCAGGTGCTTGGACAAGGGTCTCAGCCCTTCTCAGCAGCGCTTCATGTGATAGAGCAGTTAGTTGGCGTGCAAAGGGGCTGTGGTATTGGGGACAGTTGGTCAGTTGCCAGAATCACCCTGGATGCTCAGTTTCCAGCTCCCTGTTTCCGTGAGCTCCGCACTATGTGCAGCGGAACAAAGCTATCATGAACAACACTAAAGAATATTGTGCGCGTGTATTTCCTCTGGAGTTGAAAGCAGTACATGTGTAGGAAGAAACTGCAGACGCTGGTTTACGCTGAAGTGTAAAGGGCCTGTCCCACTTGGCATTTTGTTTGGCGACTGCCGGTGTCATATCAGTGTCGCCAAAAGATTTTGAACATTTCAAAATCCAGCGGCGACAAAGAAATGTTGCGACACTTGAAAAAACACCGCGCGTCATACGTCATCACGCCGCGCCACTGCCATATCACGCCGCGTCATACCGCTAATTGTTTGGGTGACCAGATACGTCAGTCAATTATGCCGGCAGTCGCCGAAAAAAATCATCAAGTGGGACAGGCCCTTGACTCAACGGGTCAGGCAGCATCTCTGAAGAAAAGGAATAGGTGACGTTTCGGACCGAGACTCTTCTTCAGGCCATTGTGGGCTCCTTGGCCATCGGTTCCGGCTCTGAGTTGTTCTGTACCTTTGCACACCTCTAGTATCCCTCTCCCCTGACTCTCAGTCTGAGGAAGGGTCTCCTTTTCTCCAGAGATGCTGCCTGACCCGCTGAGTCCCCCCAGCTTTTTGTGCCCATCTTCTGAATATAGTACATGTTCAATTAACTGCTCTGATGGAAGAGGAAGAGAAAAAGAAGGAAGGAGGGAGGGAGGGAGGGAGGGAGGGACGTTCATTCATCAACACTGTGCTGTTGACTGTCAGTGCAGATCTGCTTCACTGAGTAACATCTTATCTAGAGGGAGAATCCAGGAAACTGGGGGAGAAGTGAGATTCATACAAAACTTTCAACGTAGTAGAGATATCGGCCCCTGTGAATTACAGGCTGCTGCAACCCCCAGAAGCACAGTGCAGTCACAAGCCAGTGATTTATTCTACCCGGCACAAAATATATGGGCAAAGCAAGTAGTGAGATGAGTTTAGTTACATTTGAACCTGCATGCAATCCATCAAATCTAGTTGCAACTGTACCGCAATGTAACAGCAGTCAGCTCTGATGGCAGCATGCCTGAATTACTATCTGAGCGGCTTATTGTCACCCAGTCTTTTTCTATTCTACGTGGGCTGCACGGTGGCACAGCGGTAGAGTTGGTGCCTTACAGCGCCCGAGACCCGGGTTCGATCATGACCGCGGGTGCTGTCTGTACGGAGTTTACACTTTCTCCCTGTGACCGCGTGGGTTTTCTCCGGATGCTCCGGTTTCTTCTCCCGTTCGAAAGACGTGCAGGTTTGTAGCTTCTGTAAATTGTCCCTAGTGTATAGTATTGAACTAGTGTATGGATGATCATTGGTCGGCGCGGACCAGGTGGTCCGAGGGGCTTGTTTTCACACTGTATCTCTAAGCTAAACTAAAACTAAACTATTTCCTCTCAGTATTCAAAGTTTATCTGCCTTTTTCATTGAATTCTGACTCCATCCCTGTTCATTCACAATAGACCCTCTCAATCCTGGATTATCGGTAATAGGATTCAGTGGTGCAAGTGATATTAATCCCGTAATTATCAGAGAGCACAGTGTCGCTTATCTCCAGACAATGCCACACACGTGTGCACAGACAGATGAGGAGAAAACAGTGAGCACACACACACACACACACACACGTGCAGATATACATGGAATCACACACACACGTGCAGATATACATGGAATCACACACACATCTCTGTGAACGGAGACATGAAGTTGAGTTTAGTTTAGTTTATTGTCACGTGTACTGAGGTACAGTGCAAAGCATTTGTTGCATGCTAACCAGTCAGCAGAAAGACAATACATGATTACAATCGAACCATCCACAGTGTACAGATACATGATAAAGGGAATAACGTGGATAACGTTTAGTGCAAGATAAAGTCCAGTAAAGTCCGATCAAAGATAGTCCGAGGATCTCCAATGAGGTGGATAGTAGCTTAGGATGGCTCTCTAGTTGTTGGTATGATGGCTCAGTTGCCTGATAACAGTCATGACGTTATACAGCACAGAAACAGGCCCTTCGGCCCACTGAATCTGCCCAAATCATCAGCAACCCGTTTGCACAAATCCCATTTTATTCCTGCCACATTCTCACCAATTCCCCACAAAACCTCCCACTCAGCTACACAGTTGGGGCAATTTAAGCCGGCCAATTAACCTACAAACCCACAAGCCTTTGGGATGTGGGAAGAAACAGGGCAACTGGAGGAAACATGTGCAGTTACAGGGGGAACACGCAAACTCCACACAGACAGCACCGGGGGTCAGGATTGAATCTAGGCTGATGAAGCTGTAAAGCATGTACGTAAGGATAGAAATATCAAAGGTTAGAGGACATGGCTTGAAGGTGCAAGGGGCAAAGTTTAAAGGAGATGTGTCGGGCAAGTGTTTTTTACACAGAGGCTGGTGCCAAGAGTGATGGTTGAAGTAGATGCATTCGTGGCTTTTAAAATACTTTTTGAAAGGCATCTGGATATGCAGGGAATGGATGGGCCGAAAAGCATGTTTCTACGCCGTATCCTTACAGTTTACAGTTCAGTTTATTGTCACATGTACCGAGGTACAGGGAAATGTTTTTGAAGCGTGCTATCCAGTTAGCAGAAAGATAATGCATGATTACAATCGAGCCATTTACAGTGTATAGACACATGGTACATGATATCTCTAAACTAAACTAAAGTAAACTAAACTACACTGCGTGGTGGCCTGTTATTTTCCTCATAATTTATTCTAGATATTATAAAACAAGTAGGTGGTTCAATTTTTTGCTTCAATTTATTGGGCAATTTTTACATTCATAAATGTCACAAAATGAATAGCAATATCGAAGCCCATTTGTATTGTAGCTGTTATAAAATAGGAAACCAGCAAATAGTTTTCTCCACCCAATGATGCAATGGTGAGATATTTGTCACATGTGCAACTGCACGGTGAAATTCTTTTTGCATATTTACAAATGCAGACACCGCCATGTTTTGGCACCATTTCCAAAGTCCAAAATCCGGTCTGCCCGCGTGCTCGGTCCACCGATCCTGCGGGTTCTCCGGGCGCCAAGGATTGGCACACAGTGCTGGAGTAACTCAGCGGGACAGACCGCATCCTTGGAGAACATGGAGAGTTGATGTTTCTGGTCGGGACCCATCACCCTTCATGTTGATGTTATATGCAAATTAACATTATTTTAATAATATATTAAATAATATAATGTTAACATATATTAAATTAACAGCCACAGGCTGTTTGCCTACAATGGGCTGTGTCTTTTGTAAAATAACAAAATGAGGAAATGCTGCATGAGTTGAATATTCACACACAAACAGCATCCGGATATGATCATCTGTATTGCTGAGCCAGCCCCTGGTCAGATCACCACAATGCCCTGCTTTTATTCCACACATCTATGGAGGGAATGGATGGGCAACGTTCCGCGTGAGGACCCATCTTCAGTCTGAAGAAGGGTCCCGACCCGGAATGTCACCCATTCCTTCTCTCCAGAGATGCTGCCTGTCCCACAGTCCCACTGAGTTACTCCAGCTTTTTGTGTCTATCTTCAGACTGATCAGTCTGATGAAGTGTCCCGACTCAAACCATCGCCTATCCATTTTCCATCACAGATGGTGCCTGACCCACTGAGTTACTCCAACACTTTACTCCAACAAAAGTAGTGGGCAAAAATACTTTTGGCACTTTGGCCTTCAACAGTCAGAGTATTGAGTATAGAAGTTGGGCTGTCATGTTGCAGTTGTATAAGACATTGGTGAGGCCGCATCTGGAGTATTGTGTTCTGTTCTGGGCACCATGTTACAGGAAAGATGTTGTCAAGTTGGAAAGGGCAGAGAGACATTTTACGAGGATGTTGCCAGGACTCGAGGGTCTGAGCTACATGGAGAGGATGAGCAGGCTGGGACACCATTCCTTGGAGCGCAGGAGGATGAGGGATGATCTTATATAGGTGTATAAAATCATGAGAGGAATAGATTGAGTAGATGCACAGAGTTTCTTGCCCAGAGTAGGGGAATCGAGAACCAGAGGACATAGGTTTAAGGTGAAGTGGGAAAGATTTTTATAGGAATCTAAGAGGTAACGTTTACACACAAAGGGTGGTGGGTGTATGGAACGAGCTGCCAGAGGAGGTAGTTGAGGCAGATACTATCGAAACATTTAAGAAACATTCAGACAGGCAGATGGATAGGACAGATTTAGAGGGATGTGGGCTAAACGCAGGCAGGTGGGACTAATGTAGATGGGACATGTTGGTCGGTGTGGGCAAGTTGGGTCGAAGGGCCTGTTTCCACACTGTATACCTTTAGTTCAGTTCAGAGATACAGTGTGGAGACAGGCTCTTCGGCCCACCAGCGATCTCCGCACACTAACACTATCCTACACATACTGGGGCCAATTTACAATTTACAATTTACCAAGCCAATTAGTCTACAAACCTGTACGACTTTGGTGTGTGAGAGGAAACCGGAGTTCCCGGAGAAAACTCACGCAGGCCACAGTGGAACGTACAAACACTGTACAGACATCACCTGTAGTCTGGATTGAACCCTGGTCTCTGGTGCTATAAGGCGGCAACTCTACCGCTGCCGCCGGCAGAGGCTCCGCTATTCCTTGTGTGTACAAGATGTAAAAGTCTGCGAGTGGCAAACAGGCTGTCTGTTGGCTCTAGGTAGACGTGCCAATGCTGAGACAACTTACGGCAGCTCTGTAGCCAGAAAGCAAGTTAAGGCTGCAGCAGCAATTTTACATCCACTGTCTCTGTGGACAGTTTTACACCTGCAGGAGTTGGCTCCTTGTCACTGACTGACAATGCAATTGGGATGGATTCCTGAGGCGCTGGGAACCGACATGCCGTTAAGCCGAACAGACAGTGTAATCTAAATGCAGCAAGCGATAGTGTCGACAGAGGGGGGCGATGAGGAAGATGGATGAGGGGGAAGCTGCCAGTCGCCTGGAAGTGGGATCTGACAGAAATGCGATTGTTGCAAAAAGGCTGCAAGAGTGCGAGAGATGACAAGAATATCAAAAAGTTACAGACTCTCTCTTTATTCCACGCATGCTATTGAGAGAGTGGATGCCCTGGCAGGGTTACGCTCGAGATGCCACCAACTTTTTGATATTCTTGTCATCTTTTGAGCTCTTTTCTGCAAATATCACATTTCTGTCACATCGCTTACCTGCATGTTGGTTCCCAGTGCTTTGGCATCTCTTTGCTTTTAGCAGATTTTTACCTGTTGTAGCCACAAGGAACTGCAGATGCCGGTTTACAAAAAGTGGACACAAAGAGCTGGAGTAACTCAGCGGGCCTAATAAAAAGTGTCCACGAGTGAAAAAAAGGTCGGCATAGAAACAAATTGATGCTTTTTACTTGTAGGTAGGTCGTAGTAGGTCGTGATGGTAGTCGTAGGTTGGTAACTGGCCCGAGAAAAAAAATGCAAACATGACATCATTTTATCATGTGATCATTTTCCACTCGTAGCTAGTCGTAGTTGGTCTTAGGTGTGGAAGACTGAGGTCAAGGGGGTCTTAGGAGGTCGTAGACATAGTCGTAGGAGGTCGTAGACATAGTCGTAGGAGGTCGTAGGAGGTCTTTTACTTTGGCGAGTCAACACGACCTTGACATTTTTTTCGTCTAGGGTCTTCTAAACTCGTGGATTAGGTCATCCAAGTGGGACAGGCCCTTAAGGCCAGAGATGAGAAGAAGACAAAAGGCCTGAGATAAGGAGAGAAGGAAAGAAGAGGCGCAAAATGTGATCGGAGAAGGGTAGACATAGAAACATAGAAAATAGGTGCAGGAGTAGGCCATTCGGCCCTTCGAGCCTGCACCGCCATTCAATATGATCATGGCTGATCATCCAACTCAGTATCCTGTACCTGCCTTCTCTCCATACCCCCTGATCCATCTAGCCACAAGGGCCACATCTAACTCCCTCTTAAATATAGCCAATGAACTGGCCTCAACTACCTTCTGTGGCAGAGAATTCCAGAGATTCACCACTCTCTGTGTGAAAAATGTTTTCCTCATCTCGGTCCTGAAAGATTTCCCCCTTATCCTTAAATACGGGGGAAGGTGAAGGTGAAATGGTTGTTTAATTACCTAAACCCACCACCCCCTCACTAATGTATTGTATCCACCTCCCCCTTGCCAAGCTTTGGAAGGCCAATCAGTCTGAAGAAGGGTACCGACCCGAAATGCCGCTAAGACATGTTCTCCGGCGATGCTGCCTGAGCCGCTGGGTGACTCCAGCATTTTGTGTCTGTCTTCCTTGCTTATGGCTCTAGGTTCCTGTGCAGCTGTGGACCACACCTGCATTGTCCCAGACCACTGCCACCACCTAGATCCTACTGCATTCCCCACTTTGGCTCAGGCCTAACAGGGCTGTCATGAAAGTGGGGCTTCATGGCCACTTGCTCCTTCAGCTTTCATGCACCCTGAGGTGAAATGAAACCAGTCTCCAACCTTCTCCAACAAACTCTAACTACCTTTGACATGGATTCACACTGAAGCTGATTCTCTCTCCCTCTCCCCCCAAAATAAGGCAGCACAGTGGTAGAGCCACTGCCTCACAGCGTCAGGGACTCAGATTCAATCCTGATGCTTTCTGTGTGGAGTTTGCATGCTCTCCCAGGGTTTCTTCTCCGTGCTCTGGTCTCCTCCCACATCCCAAAGATGCACAGGTTTGTAGGTTAATTGGCCTCTGTAAATTGCCCCTAACATGTAGAAAGTGGAATAACATAAAGCTAGTGTGAATGGGTCGGCGTGGACTCGTTGGGCCGAAGGGCCTGTTTCCGTGCTGCATCTTTCAAACAATCATTCAAACAATTAATCCATCAACTAAGAAAGCAAACTTTACGTTGGCTTTTGTTGTTATTTGACTTGCCAACAAGAGCAGAGTTTGGGTGACATGGCGGCGCAGCGGGTAGATCTGCTGCCTTACAGCGCCAAAGATCCGGGTTCAATCCTGACTTCAGGTGCTGTCCGTGTGGAGTTTGCATGTTCTCTCTGTGACCATGCGGGTTTTCTTCAGGTGCTCCCTCCAAAGACATGCAGGTTTTTAGGTTAATTGGGCTCCTGTAAATTGTCCCTAGTGTGTAGGATGGAACTGGCGTACAGGTGACCATTTGTTGGTGTGGACTTGATGGGCCGAAGAGCCTGTTTCCAGGCTGCATCTGTATACTAAACTGAACAGAAACAAACATGCTTTATGTTGCAGTGAAGGAGAGGTGGAGAGAAGAAAGGGAAGGATTGTGAAGAGACAAAGACCAAAAGAGACAGCTGAGAGGTGGTGGTGGCAGCTTGATAATTGCAGCAGCTCCAGAGGTAATGTAAATAAACGGAGATAAATAAAAACCAAGGTCAGGAGAAAGAAAATGACACAAAAAACAGATGCTGGGTCTATAGATGAACACAGATGATGAAAATCACTGCAAATGTTGAAAAACAAGCATAAAACTGTGAACGATGGATTGGTAGCTGTAACAGTGTGGGTGAGGCAAATTTCCTGACAGTCTCTAGCTCAGATGATGACATAACTTCAACAGTAGATATACACAAAATGCTGGAGTATCTCAATGATCTCTCTAAATGGGTTTACCAGAAAACTTACAGTCAGAATTATTTTGAAAGGAGCAATATATTGTGAAAGGGTGGCACGATGGCACAGCAGCAGATATCCAGCTTCGACCCTGACTACAGTGTGGAGTTTGCATGTTCTCCCGGTGACCGCATGGGTTTTCTCCGGCTGCTATGGTTTCCTCCCACATTCCAAAGATGTGCAAGTTTTTAGATTAATTGGCTTAGGTAAAATTGTCCCTAGTGTGTAGGATGCAAAATTGGGATATCATAGAACTAATGTATGGGTGATCGATGGTCAGCGCGGACCCGGTGGGATGGTCAGCGCGGACCTGGTGGGATGAGCGGACTGTTTCCAAGCTGTATCTCTAAACTCTAAATATCATATTCAGTAGAAACTAAGAACTGCAGGTGCGTTTTTTTTTTTTTAAAGGCTCAAAGTGCTGGAGTAACTGAGCTGGCCAGGCCTGGAGAGTATGGCTAGACCATGTGTTTTTTTAGGTCAGGACCCTTCTGACTTCTTCAGAAAGAAATAGTGTGAAATCATGTGAAAGTTCCCGACCTGAAACGTTGCCCATCCATGTTCTGCAGACTCCAGCATTTTGTGCCATTTTTTTTACCCTATTTGGTTTAAATCTCTACAATTCCGCGTTCCCTTGTAATCCTCTTCCCATTCTGGTTTACAATTCAGATACTCCACCAACGGTGCTTTATTATCGCGTGGGCCCTGCACGGTGAAATTCTAGATCACATATGCACGAGTCGCCATGTTTTGGCGCATTTACGCCATCCACGTGCTCGATGTACTGGAGCAGCTCCCGATCTAGGTAGGCCCCAGGCTGCTGTAGGGCCACCTCTGTCGCCCTCGACCGGCTCAGCCCGCGAAGCGACGTCCCTCTCCTCGCCCGAACACCCGTGAGCGCCTTCCGCAGCCGACCGCGAGGGTGCGATAGGCCAGACCACATCCCGGTTCCCTCCCCTCCCGTCGCATCTGTCGCTCCCCTCTTCCCCGTCTCCGGTCTCGAGTCGGGCCGCGAGGGTCCGGCTCGGCGGGATCGCCCCCTGTTGGCCGCGGTCCGCCGGGCCAGGTGGATGGTTTTGAGGCAGTTTCGGGACTAAAAAAATCCAACAGGAACACATCAAGACCCAAAGGCCCTTCCAGTCACTCGTCACCCTCCAACGATTGAGATCAACGCTGGGGCGATGTGAATGGGATCAACGATGAATGTGTGCCTTCCCCCACTTCATCAGCACAGCAAGGAAACGCTGCCAGACTAACTGATCTCAAGATACATCAGCTGCTAATTGGATGCACCAGCTGCGTGCGTCTGACACTGAGACAGGCTGTGAAAAATGATTCCGCTTTTTAACTGCGATTCATCACTCTGGGATGAGCACTGGCAGAGGTCTTCCACAGCTTCCTTATTATCATAGCGACAGATGCATCAGTGGCTCTTTATTCCATTTATCACCAGAGTTCAAGGAGGACGTTTAAGATGAGGTCAACTCTACAAAGATGTTGGTGCCATAGAAGCAGTAGCATATCAATAACAAATACACAAGACTAATGGTATGGCAGCAACTGCTTGCTTTTTTTCTCAGCTTCCCCTGACTATTTTCAGAGCAGTCACCGACCAGGTCATATTCATGACTCAGTTATGACTGGTGTTAGTTTTGCTTTACAACTGCAATCATAATGGATCTTGCAAACAGCAACAGCCTACTTATCTGTAAAGCCGCGGGCAAAACGAACAGCTTCACTTACAGCCTTCACGTAAACCATTCACATGAAGAGGTCGCGTGATACACCGTAGCCAGCACTGTATTCCTTCGATTATTGTTAGTGCTAAGCTCTAGGTTTATCATTGTCACGCGTACTAAGGTACAGCACAAGGCGTTGTATTGCACGCTATTCAATCGGATCAAATAGTGGTGCAGCCGTAGAACTGCTGCCTGACCGAGTCTGTGCCCAAAAGCATTGTTTAAATGTTGTTATAGTACCTGCCTCAACTACCTCCTCTGGCATCTCATTCCGTATATTCACCACTCTCTACATGAAAAAGCTGCCCCTCAGGCGCCTATAAAATCTTTCCCCTTTTGCCTTCAACGTATCCCCTCTGGTTCTTGATTCTCCTACTCTGGGCAAAAGACACTGTGCATTCACCCCATCTATTCCCCATCTGATTTTACAAGAGGGTGGCACAGCGGTAGAGTTGCTGCCTTACGCCGCCAGAGTCCCGGGTTCAATCGTGACTACGGGTGCTGTCTGTACGGAGTTTGTACGTTCTCCCTGTGACTGTCTGGGTTTTCTCCGGGTGCTACGGTTTCCTCCCGCATTCCAAAGACATGCAGGTTTGTAGGTTGATTGGTTTCTGGTAATCTAGTCAAGTCAAGTTTATTCGTCACATACACATACGAGACGTGCAGTGAAATGAAAAGTGGCAATGCTCGCGGACTTTGTGCAAAAAGACAAACAAACAAACAACCAAACAAACTGCAAACAGAATGTAACAGAATCACATGTTCTTTTTCATATTAAATATTCATATAAAATAGCTTCTTCTCAACCTCTCCGTTCTCACAGCATGGCAACGGAGGCGTTTGCCTGACCGTAGCAGCTGGAACAGTCCGTTGCATGGGTGGAAGGGGTCTCCCATGATTTTATTGGCTCTGGAGTTGCACCTCCTGATGTATAGTTCCTGCAGGGGGGCGAGTGAAGTTCCCATAGTGCGTTCGGCCGAACGCACTACTCTCTGCAGAGCCTTCTTGTCCTGGGCAGAGCAATTCCCAAACCAGATTGTAATATTTCCGGACAAGATGCTTTCCACAGCCGTTAATTGTCCCTAGTGTATAGGATAGCACCAGTGTATCGATGATCATTGGTCGGCATCCAATAAGTGGGACAAAGGGCCTGTTTCCACGCTGTATCTAAACTAAATTAAACTAAAATAAATACAATTCAGCCAATCTCAAGTATAATAGGTGGAGCAAAGCAGAAGATACAAGGTGAAGAATATATCCCAGCATTGTAATGCACCAGGTCTACTCAGTTAATTCATAAGGTCATAAATTATAGGAGAAGAATTAGGCCATTCGGCCCATCATCCACTCTGCCATTCAATCATGGCCGATCTACCTTTCCCTCTCAACCCCATTCTCCTGCCTTCTCCCCATAACCCATGACACCCGCACTAATAAAAGGTCTTTGAGGATGAGAATTACTTCCCGTGATTATTTTGCCCTATGAATCGTCCTTGTATAATCTCGCATCCACTTGAGGCAAGCAAGTGTAAGAACATGAGAAAGAGGGATTGGAAATGTCTGGGATTTGCACTGCAGCTGAAAGAGTCACTAATTGGTTGACCCACAGAAACACCGAATGTTTCTTTCAATCAAACTAATGGCACCTATCAATGTCAATTCATGGAATAAACAGTATGCTGGCACAGTAAGGAAAGACATAAATACATAAGTGAAAGGAGCAGAATTAGGCCATTCGGCCCATCAAGTCTATTGCACCATTCAATCATGGCTGATCTATCTTTCTCTCTCAACCCCATTCTTCTGCCTTCTCCCCAAAACCCCCGACACTCTGACTAATCAAGAATCTGTCAATCTCCGCCTTAAAGATATCCATTGAGGACCTTCACAGCTGTCTGTGGCAATGAATTCCACAGATTCGCCACCCTCTGACTGAAGAATTCTCTGTGTTCTCTCCCTTGCAGCCAGCAGCCATGGGGTCGTGGACCAGGCCGCTGTGTAAATGTTGTGCATCGTTGCCTGTGCAGCCGCAGGTCGCCTTGGAGCTGAGTGAGGACATCAGTGTGGAAACCAAAAGATGGCTGATGTCCAGGATCCAGGCGGAGAAGATAGCTGGTGGTATGAGAGTGCCAATCAACCTTTGGTCAGCGCGTTTAAATAAACACCACTTCTGAAGTTTCATATTCAGCTGAGCCACTCGTTTCACTGACCGCCATCCCACCTCTCTCTGTACAGAGTTTGTACATTCTCCCTGTGTTCACGTGGGTTTTCTCCGATTGCTCCGGTTCCCTCCCATATCCCAAAGACATAGGATGCACGGAGTCTCTTGCCCAGAGTAGGTGAATCGAGGCCATATGTTTAAGGTGAAGGGGAAAAGATTTAATAGGATCTGATCCAAAGGGAGGTGGATGTATAGAAACATAGAAAATAGGTGCAGGAGTGATCATGGCTGATCATCCAACTCAGTATCCTGTACCTGCCTTCTCTCCATACCCCCTGATCCCTTTAGCCACAAGGCCCACATCTAACTCCCTCTTAAATATAGCCAATGAACTGGCCTCTACTACCTTCTGTGGCAGAGAATTCCAGAGATTCACCACTCTCTGTGTGAAAAATGTTTTTTCTCATCTCGGTCCTAAATGATTTCCCCCTTATCCTTAAACTGTGACCCCCTGTTCTGAACTTCCCCAACATCAGGAACAATCTTCCTGCATCTAGCCTGTCCAACCCCTTAAGAATTTTGTAAGTTTCTATAAGATTCCCCCTCAATCTTCTAAATTCTAGCGTGTACAAGCCGAGTCTATCCAGTATTTCTTCATATGAAAGTCCTGACATCCCAGGAATCAGTCTGGTGAACCTTCTCTGTACTCCCTCTATGGCAAGAATGTCTTTCCTCAGATTAGGAGACCAAAACTGTACGCATTACTCCAGGTGTGGTCTCACCAAGACCCTGTACAACTGCAGTAGAACCTCCCTGCTCCTATGGAGCAAGCTGCCAGAGGAGGTAGTTGAGGCTGGGACTATCCCAATGTTTCAGAAGCATTTAGACAGGACATGGATAGGACAGGTTTGGAGGGATTGCTAGCAGGTGGGACTAGTGTAGCTAGGACATGTTGGCCGGTGTGGGCAAGTTGGGCTGAAGGCCCCGCTTCTACACTGTATCACTCTATGACTATGTGCAGGTTTGTAGGTTAATTGGCATCGATAAAATTGTAAATGATCCCTAGTGTGTAAGATAGTGCTAGTGTATAGGGTGTTCGCTGGTCAGCGCGGACTTGGTGGGCCGAAGGGCCTGTTTCCACTCTGTGAGTCTAAAGTCCAAAGTCTAAAATCTCGCTATGACTATCACTCGCTATGATTGTGCTCCACTGTTCCCCAAAATCTCCCTCTGGCTCGGTGGGCCAAAGGGCCTGATTCTGAGCTGTATCTCTAGTCTAAAGTCCAACACCTCGTATTCCACCTGGTAGCCCACAATATAATAGTATGAGCATTGATTTTTTAAATTACAGGTAACCTTTACCACCTGTGTTTCTAATCCACCTCTTGTCCTCCCATCTCTGTTCCCTTTCCCATAAACTCCTCAGCCCTCCAACCCCCCCCCCCCCCCCCCCCCCCCCCCCACTTCCTCAGTGCTTTCATACTGGGAGGATGACATCAATTTGATAAAATACTTGCTTCATCTAAGTTCATAAGTGAGAGAGGAGCAGAATTAGGCCATTTGGCCCATCAAGTCTACTCCACCATGCATTCATGGCTGATCTATCTTTCCCTCTTAACCCCATTCTCCTGCCTTCTCCCCATAACCCCTGACACCCGTACTAATCAAGAATCTATCTGCCTCTGCCTGAAAATTATTAATTGACTTGGCCTCCACAACCATCTGTGGCAATGAATTCCACAGATTCACCACCCTCTGACTAAAGAAATTCCTCCTCATCTCCTTCCTGAAGGAACGTCCTTTAATTCTGAGGCTATGGCCTCTGGTCCTAGACTCTTCCACTAGTGGAATCATCCTCTTCACATTCACTCTATCCAGGCCTTTCACTGTACCTGTATCAATGGTGCTGTTGTTAGACCCTCTCTCCTCTTCCTTGACCAGGTGCTGAACTGATGGTCCATCCTGGTGAAGATGACGAGGGGAACATGCTCCTTGTCTCCGCATCTCGACACGTCCTCCTGAGGGCAGCCGAGGTGCTCGGACTTTACAAACTCTACAAAGATGGCTCCATGATTTCCTTTTGCTACCGGGACAGGAGAAACTTTGAAAACTCAGGTACCATTTCTCACATTGAAAGTAGATGTGCCGCCCAGCTATCACGGCTTTGCTGTTGACCGCCCTTTTCATGCCCGTACCTTCCTTTCAGATAACATCGATGAGTTTCTGACTTTAGCCGAGTGTCAGTTCATCATCCTACGAACACTGGGCAACATAAAAGCCGTGGATGAGAAGTATGTGCCAGGCTATCCCACAACGTCGCTCTATCCAGGAGAAGCAATTTGTAAGTTCTGAGACTGCGAAACAGCTATATACCATACTTAGCAGTTTTACTCTTTTGAAATATAGGTAATGTTTGACATTTCATTTTTCACAAGTTAGACGCCTCTGGAAACTCAGCAGTGATCCATACATTGCAGTTTGCATTGATTCACGGCAAGGTTCACAGCCAGCAGTTCACATACAATTGTTTTCTAGTAGCCTTAGTTCACGAATAAATCCAACAAAAAATATTAGCAACATGTACGATCTGTGCATTTTTATAATTAGGTTATTTTAGATCAGTTTATTGCCATATGGACCGAGGTACAGTGAGGTACAGCTTTTGTTGCATGCTAACCAGTCAGCGGAAAGAATATGCCTGATTACAATTGAAGATGGACACAAAATGCTGTAGTTACTCAGCGGATCAGGCAGCATTTCTGGAGAAAAATAATAAGTGACATTCCGGGTCGTTGCTGGCTTTGATTTGTCCTTTTCATACCTTGTTCTTTGTACATTTCCATATCTCTAGTTCCCCTCTCCCCTGACTCTCAGCGTGAAAAAGGGTCTCAACCCGAAACATCACCCATTCCTTCTCTCCAGCGATACTGCCTGACCCGCTGAGTTACTCCAGCATTTTGTGTCAATCTTTGGTGTTTTCAAGCATCTGCAGTTTCTTCCTTCACATGATTACAATTAAGCCATCCACAGAGTACAGATACGTTAAAGGGAATAACGTTTCGTGCAAGATAAAGTCCAGTAAAGTCCAATTAAAGATAGTCGAAGGGTCTCCAGTGAGGTAGATAGTAGCTCATGACCGATCTCTAGTTATTGATAGGATGGTTCAGTTGCCTGATAACAGCTGGGAAGAAATGTCCCTGAATCTGGAGGTGTGAGTTTTCACATCTCACAATTAATAATGGTGTGTATGTGTATGTGTGTGTGTATGTATGTGTGTGTGTGTGTGTGTGTGTGTATGTATGTGTGTGTGTGTGTGTGTATGTATGTGTGTGTGTGTGCATGTATGTGTGTGTGTGTATGTATGTGTGTGTGTGTGTGTGTGTATGTATGTGTGTGTGTGTGTGTGTATGTGTGTGTGTGTGTGTGTGTGTGTGTATGTATGTATGTGTGTGTGTGTGTGTGTGTGTGTATGTGTGTGTGTATGTGTGTGTGTGTGTGTGTATGTATGTGTATGTGTGTGTGTGTGTGTGTGTATGTATGTGTGTGTGTGTATGTGTGTGTGTGTATGTATATGTGTGTGTGTGTATGTGTATGTGTATGTGTGTACACAGTATGTAAAAAGCAGCACAGTGGCACAACTGGTAGAGCTGCTGCTTCAGACGGTCAGAGACCTGAGTTCAACTTTGGCCTCAGGTGCTGAATATGTGGAGTTTGCATGTTGTTCTTGTAACCGTGTGGGTTTCTCTCAGGCGCTCCGGTTTCCTCCCACATCCCAAAGACGTGCAGGTTTGTAGGTTAATTGGCCTCTCTGTAAAATCCTCCCTAATGTGTAGGGAGTGGATGAGAAAGTGGGATAAAATAGAACAGGCGTGAACCTGCGGTTGATGGTCGCCAAGGAAACGGTGGGTGGAAGGGCCTGTTTCCACGCTGTATTTTTCAACCAATCAATTAATAGAATAACGCCTGAATATGTGAGAGAAACATATTCGGGAAAACATTGATCAGAAAATGGGAATATAAAAACAGGCTGTTTAGTCCCAAAGGCAAGGAGGCCAGAGTTAACTGGCCATTATTCCTGCATGTCAACCCTCCTGCCCTTGAGCTAATGAAGTTTCATAGAGCAGTGGAAAGAACACGTGTTGTGTCTGCCTGTCTCCACACAGGAGAATCGCTTGCTTTAGCTGCTGGGCCGAGCTGCATTGAGGAGAAGGAAATTCTTGATGGTTCATAAACTAATTTTTTTTGCAATATGACAATAAAGCACACTTGACTCTTGACTGTGAGATTGATGCACTGTTGATACAGCGGGTCAGATCCACAAGGTTGAGCTGAGTTATGGGCAAAATAAACGGGATCAACCTGGCCAATATGAAATGTGAGAAGAAAAATAAACTCAATTTCAAATTTCGGTTAATTTGGCTAATTTGTCTTGAGGCAAGTTTAATGTTTCATTTAAAGGACCTTGAAGCAAAATATGTAATAATCACGGTTGCCTTAAACAAATGCATCTGACAGCTTTGGTGAATGTCCACGGGCTTGTTCTCACAAGTCTGTCTTCAGTTAACAGGTTGCAGAAGAGCAAGATTCTGCTCGGCTTCTATCCTCTACACCAGGAGGAAATGTTGAGTGAGCTGGAAAAATGCTGGTACTCCCACAGGAAGCTGACACTGCAGCCCATCGGTGAGCAGACACTCTCTGGGGGTAGCCCATCTACGTTGGCAACTCTTGAATGAATGAATGAATGAATACTTTATTGTCACATGTGACAAGTCACAGTGATATCCTTTGCTTGCATGACCCAAGGTATGCAAATAGTCACCACAAAAGGGCGCTGACAACATTACAAAGTGTACACAGTATCCGCGCCAGGTCCCGCTTTGTTCCCCCCCTCCTCCCCCACCCCTCCCTCGCAGCGGTCCCCCCCAAACCGGGTCCCCCACATGCCGAGTCCTCCTTTGTTCGTTTCCCCGGTAACGACGCCCTCACTCCACGTGGTCCTTCCTTGTCCGTCGGTCAGCGCCCCCATCAACCGCCGCACCGACCTCTGAACTATCGCTGCCGGGTCCTCTCTGGACGCCGACTCAGGCCCAGCCGCGGGCCCCGTCAGCCGCAGGCTCCGTCGACTCGCAGCGCGCGGGCCCCGTCAGCCGCGGGCTCTGACTCCACCGGCCGTGGGCTCCGAGCCGGTACAAGCAGCAAGACTGGCTGCATCTGACCCCTATGTGATGGTCAGCTCACTGTCCCCCAAATCCTGGTTCTTTCTTTCAGAGTGCCACCAACTATATCTAAAGTCTTTCCCAACACACATCCACCACTTATTTACTGGCTACTGGTAGTCTGGCACCTCCTTTAATCCGGACAAAATCGTTGAGTTACTCCAGCATTTTGTGTCCATCAATAAGAAAGATAGTTCACAGTTTTATTGCCCTGTGATTATTTATTGCTTCATTTATCCCGTGAATTATTTCTTACAGATTCCATCTACAGGTATTATGGTGGCTCTGTAGCCATGTACTTCAGTTTTCTAGAATTCTTCACCTGTTCATTGGCACCAATGGCGATCTTTGGTACCATAGTGGTCGCTCTATCAATGGATACCGTAGATAAATGCATCCTGTTTTCGGTTTTCAACATAATCTGGTCGACGGTGATCATGGAACTGTGGAAGCGCCACAGCTTTGTCCTCTCCTACACCTGGGGGACGCTGCAGATGAACAGTCAATTTGAGGAGCCCCGCATGGGTTACGAGGGGCCGATGGGCACAAACCCCATCACCCTTCGCCACCAGCCCTATTACCCTGCGTGGAAACGTAAAGTGAAGATCTGGCTGGTCTCCGTTCCATTCCTATGTCTGTTTCTAGCCTTCGCCCTCTACGGGACGTATCTATTCTTCAGGTTGGAGGCGTGGGTCAAAGGCTTTTACAGTGAACATGAAAACTGCTGGAACTGTGTGTTGTATCTACCGAGTATTCTACACGCTCTCTACATCACTGGCCTCAACATCCTGCACAAGATGGTCGCCGAAGTGCTTACGGAATGGGGTAAGGGTGTGTTGAGAACTGAGTTCAGATCTGATTAAAAGAAACATCTCTGGAGAAAATGGATAGTTGACGTTCTGGGTCAAAATAAGCGGCACAACCTCGAAACAGGGACGTTCTGATGAGTGGGGGCGGGAGGGATGTGGGGATGTCTGTTGATGGTGGTGGCTAGCGTGAGGGAAACAGGCCCTTCGGCCCACCGAGTCCACACTGACCATTGATCTTCCATTCACATTAGTTCCATGTTATCCCACTCTCACATCCTCGCCCGACACACCCGGAACACCATTGCATGTTCAGGGATACAGCAGAGAAACAGGCCCTCCATTCCACTAACTCCCCACTGACAATAGATCACCTGTTCACACTCGTTCTTTTATCCCATTCAACTACACAGTAGCGACAATTTACAGAGGGCCAATTAGCCTAAAATCCCAGACATCTTTGAGATGTGGGAGAAAACCAGAGGAAACCCACCCAGTCACAGGGAGAACCTGCAAACTCCACACAGACTGCACCTGAGGTCGGCATTGAACCCTGAGTCTCTGGCGCTGTGAGGCAGCGGCGCTCAATGTAGTCACATGGCTGCACAATGCCAATGATAACAAGGCCCACCAGCCCTGCTTTTATAGGAAGCCCTTGACAAACTATTTGTGTCTTCAGGATTGTGTGGGTCTACAGATGCACGTTCCCAGGCCACATGGCAACAAACTGGTGCAGGGACTATCACAACGTTTAAGAAGGTGGAACGTTTAAGCAGGAGGTAGTTGAGTCAAGTGCTATCACAGCATTGAAGAAACATTAAGGCAGATCCATAGATAGGATAGGTTTAGAGAGATATGGTCCAACGCAGGCAGGTGGGACTAGTGCAGATGGGACGTATTGGTCGGTGTGGGCAAGTTGGGCTGAGGGACCTGTTACCACATCATAACACTCCATGACCTAAAATTCCAGGATGCAGCATGTTTTTCTGGGCCACCCTCCCTTCTTAAACTGCCCCACAACCTGGACTGGCCAAATTTTGTGCATTCCACCACAGTGATGAATGCTGTGGTGGATGTTTGTGTTACAGTTTTATTGTGGTTGTGTGTTCTTTATTATTGTATCGCTGCAGACAACCCAAATTTCCACCAGCCTGGCTGTGTAGCAATAAATTATATCTAATCTAATCTAATCTAACCTTGTGCCAATCTTCTTGTATTTGACCTATTACTCCCGTTTTGACAGTGTGTGTCGTAATGGGGTGGCCCAACTTCACCAGCCAGTTATTGCACACTCCTCCCTCAGTCAGAAGGGAGTGCACTCCATACTTAAGACATATAATTAGGCTGTGGTGCTGAGGGGAGTCTTGCTGTGTCAAAGGTGCCATCCTCTACATCCAACAAGGAACAGAAGCCAAATCTGCACTTTATGAATGAATGAATGAATGAATGAATGAATGAATGAATGAATGAATGAATGAATGAATGAATGAATGAATGAAGAGTACTTTATTGTCACATACCCAGGGTACCGAGATTCACCCCCCCCCCCACCCTACACCATTCTGAAGAAGGGTTTTGGCCCAAAACGTTGCCTATTTCCTTCGCTCCATAGAGGCTGTCGCACCCGCTGAGTTTCTCCATCACTTTTGTCTACCTAGTTTTAATGCTTTGTTTTGCATGCAGCCCCGACAGTACACAAGTGTCGCCACGTGTTGATATTCGTGGCAGCGGCGTCCCCCCTCCCCTTTCCCTCCCCACCAGTAGGTAGACATAAATGATCCTACAATGGAGACAAAATGCTGGAGTAACTCAGCGGGTCAGGCAGCGGCTCATCCATCTGGAGAACATGGATGGGTGACGTTTTGGGCCAAGCTAAGCTGCCACAACCTTGGAACTGCGACGTACTGATGGGTGAGAGCGAGGAGGGTTGTGGGGCTGTGTATTGATGGTGCTGGCTGGTGTGAGGGAGAAGCTGTGAAGAAGACAGAATAAGGCGAACAAGAGTGGAAGATTTCACAATAAGGTTTCTTTTAAAAAAAATGCATTGCATCTTTAAAAAAACGCATCTTTTTTTCCTTCCAGAAAATCATCGATTAGAATCCTCCTTCCAAAACCACTTGACAGTAAAAGTGTTGGTGGTAAGTACATGCACGATCTGACTCCATTTCCAAATCTCTCGAGTTCATTGAAAAATCTCAGCTATGAATCCCCACTAAAACTTGGTCACGGCAACAGGCACGGTGTCTTCGTAAACTTCCCCGCTGAGCCAATTCCTGCCTTGACTGGATCATATTCAACAGTCTATGCCCAAGAGAAGTTCGCAGCTGCAGCTTCATGGTGCAATATTATGGCACAAAAGGTGCAGTAAATGGAAGGTAGACACTAAAAGCTGGAGTAACTCAGCAGGACAGGCAGCATCTCTGGAGAGAAGGAATGGGTGACGTTTCGGGTCGAGACCCTTCTTCAGACTGGTTAGGGATAAACGAGAGATATAGACGGTAATGTGGAGAGATAAAGAACAATGAATGAAAGATATGCAAAAAAGTTACGCTGATAAAGGAAACAGCTGTTTTTTGGGACGAAAATTAGAAGCTATTGCAACTTGGGTGGGGGAGGGATCGAGAGAGAGAGGGGATGCCGGGGCTGCCTGAAATGAGAGAAATCAATATTCATACCACTGCCCAAGCAAAATATGAGATTCTGTTCCTCCAATTTGCGTTTAGCCTCTCTTTGACAATGGAGGAGACTGAGGACAGAAAGGTCTGTGTAGGAATGGGATGGAGAATTAAAGTGTCCAGCAACCGGGAGATCAGGTTGGTTCACGCGGGCTGAGCGAAGGTGTTCCGCAAAAAGATCTCCCAGTCTGCGTTTGGTCTCGTCGATGTATAAGAGCCCACATCTTGAACAATGGACACAGTAGATGAGGTTGGAGGAGGTGCAAGTGAACCTCTGCCTAACTGGAAAGGACTGTCAGGGTCCTTGGACAGAGTCGAGGGAGGAGGTATAGCGACAGGTGTTGCATCTTCTGCGGTTGCAGGGGAAGATACCTGGGGAGGGGGTGGTTTGGGTGGGAAGGGATGAGTTAACCAGGGATTTGCGGAGGCAACGGTCTCTGTGGAAGGCGGAAAGGGATGGAGATGGGAAAATGTGGCTAGTGATGGGATCCCGTTGGAGGTGGGGGATATTTTGGAGGATTATGTGTTGTATGTGACGTCTGATGGGGTGGAAGGTAAGGACTAGGTGGACTCTGTCTCTGTTGCGACTAGGGGGAGGGGCAGCAAGGGCAGAGCTGCAGGGTACTGAGGTGACACTAGTGAGGGCCTCATCTATGATGGGAGAGGGGAACCCCCATTCCCTAAAGAATGAGGACATCTCGGATGTTCTAGTATGGAACACCTCATCTTGGGCGCAAGATGTAGTGTAGACGGAGGAATTGGAAGTAGGGGATAGAGTCTTTGCAGGAAGCAGGGTGGGAAGAAGTGTAGTGGAAGGCCTGGAATGGTAATGGTGTCTATGCTTATTCTGTATGTCGTGCTACTGGTAGGAGGTGCATGGTTCAATGTCACATGTAATGAGGTACAGTGAAATGTATTTTTGTATATAGTTCAGTACAAGCATCACTATACGTAAGCACTTAGATACATCTTAGATAAGCATCTCAGTTGTAGAGTCCTAGTCATAGTCATGGAGTGATACAGTGGAAACAGGCCCTTCGGCCCAACTTGCCCACACCGGCCAACGTCCCAGCTACACTAGCCTCACCTGCCTGTGTCTGGTCCATATCCCTCCAAACTTGTGCTATCCATATAGTAAGTGCAGGGTGCTTGACCTGCCCATGAAGGCTCGTTGACCTGTCGGCATTGCAGGGCTGGCCTGGTCATCAACCATGCTCCCCCCGCTGTAGGCCGCGTCCGGTCCACGTGCTTGGCCTCCGAGAGCAGGGCCCGGTCCAGCGGTGCCCCAGGCCGTTGCAGGGTTTCCAGCGGTCCACTCCACTGTCGAGACCATCCACAGGGTTCAGGCCCTCGGTCTACGGCAGGCAAGCTGGTCCTTCTGGGCAGGCTCCTGGTGCACGGCGGGCGAGCCCGACCTCCCGGGTGGGTTCCCGGTCCGGTCCACGGCGTGGGTCCTTGGCATGTTGTTGCCCTGGGCCTGGAACAGGACCCAATATTTTCATGGTACCCAAAAAGCCTTATTCAGTGTCCAGGCGCTGACAAGCGAATCCTTTGTAGCATCGGGGAAGATGCCGGGTCAACACTGACTTCACCAACACACACGTGGTGGGGTAAACTCACGTGTAGAGGTTTATTCACAGCGATGGTTAGTTCTGTGTCCGCGTGGGGGTGCAGGCCTTCAACATCAGTGGGCAGGTGAGGGGGCACTGGCGGTCTTGGGCTTGTCCCAGCAGCTCAGTGTTGCTTTGAGCCTGCGGAGAGAGGCAGGGTTCGTGGGGAGTCCACGGCTTTCTCCTCTGCCCCTCCTGGCTGTTTTTTAAGGAATAGGGTAGATGAGATGTTGGTGAGTTGATCCAACCCTAGCTAATTGGATGCAGTAGTTGCTCCTCTGACTGCGGCCTGAACTCAGCCCAGAGCACTGTCCAGGGTGCTGGTGTTATTCAGCAGCCCGGTGCTGTCCATGGTGCTGGCCATGCTATCACACCCTACATAGGTGTAGATTGAAGCCTGACATCTATTTTGAGTCAATATAAAATAGCTTGTGGTTCACCGCAGCATTCATACTCTTCCTGGCACTTTGGGGTTTACATTTGGACCCTTCATACGTAAAAGGGATCATTAAACCAAATAAGGTTACTTCCATTGGAAAAAAATGAAAAGATAAAATGTTTCAGATATCCTTAATAATGACTTACAGTGCTGCTATTAAAATATTTAAAGTCCAAGTACAATGATTAATATTGCTCTTCATTTTCAGTTTCGCTTTGTCAATTGCTTTTCCGCCTTGTTCTACATTTCCTTCTACCTCCAGGACCTTGAGCTCCTCAGAAAGGTGAGTGCCTGCAAATGGTCTCCAGCTCCAAGGCATCATTATTGCACTGTGGTTAGAATGTATTAAGGGTGGCAGGCTGAAAAGAATGAGTGTTATTCAATTTGGCCAGCAGTATTTATTCCACAGCTGCTCGGTGACATTATCAGAGAACAATAAGCCAAATTACTTTTTTTTTTGTTATCAGATTGAGAATGAAATGCATGAATACTGAAGTCCAGCAACAAATCAAACTTTAGTTTAGTTCAGATAGATATAAAATGCTGGAGTAACACAGCGGGTCTGGCAGCATCTCTGGGGAAAACAAATAGGTGACGTTTCGGGTCGAGACCCTTCATCAGACTTCATCAGCACTTAGTTTAGCTTTGTTTCGTTTTTTGTCACGTGTACTGAAAGCTTTTTTTGTTGTGTACTATCCTGTCAGTGGAAAGACTATACATGATTGCAATCGAACCATCCATGTAGAATGGGACTGCCAGGGTGCTAAAGGCGTAGATGGGGTGGAATTTGTTAAGTGTGTTCAGGAAGGTTTCCTCAGGCAACTTAGAGATGGCTCCACTCAGGAGGAAGCAAAGCTCACCTACTCTTCAGAAATAGGGCAGGGCAAGTGACTGAGGTGTCAGTATGGGGGCACTGGGGAACAATGGCCATAGTTCATAGTTTAGAAGATTGAGGGGGGATCTTATAGAAACTTACAACATTCTTAAGGGGTTGGACAGGCTAGATGCAGGAAGATTGTTCTCGATGTTGGGGAAGTCCAGAACAAGGGGTCACAGTTTAAGGATAAGGGGGAAATCTTTTAGGACCGAGATGAGAAAAACATTTTTCACACAGAGAGTGGTGAATCTGTGGAATTCTCTGCCACAGAAGGTAGTTGAGGCCAGTTCATTGGCTATATTTAAGAGTGAGTTAGATGTGGCCCTTGTGGCTAAAGGGATCAGGGGGTATGGAGAGAAGGCAGGTACAGGATACTGAGTTGGATGATCAGCCATGATCATATTGAATGGCGGTGCAGGCTCGAAGGGCCAAATGGCCTACTCCTGCACGTATTTTCTATGTTTCTATGTTTCTATGTTCTGTTAGTTATAAAATAGTTATGAAAAAGGACAGAACGTATAAATAGGCCTTTCAGTGTAAAGCAGCATCTGCAGTTCCTTCCCACAAATATGTTTCTTAGTTTAGTGATACAGTGTGGACACAGGCCCTTCGGCCCGCCAAGCCCGCACCGACCAGCGATTACCCCGTAACACTAGCGCTATCCTACACACTAGGGACAATTTACAATTTGATCAAAGCCAATTAACCTACAAACCTGTACGTCTGAGAAATGTGGGAGGAAACCGGAGCACCTGGAGAAAACCCACGTGGTCACAGGGTGAATGTACAAACTCCAATTTACAGAAGCCAATTAATCCCTAAACTGTTTCTTTATTGATATTTGTTTATCCTGTTTCTTCACTGACATTACCAAACCTGTCAAGTATTTCCAGTATTTTCTGTTTTTTATTATCTAATGGAGGATAGTTCTGGATGTTCTGCCAATCTGGTCCAAAGCAGCAAACAGGTCAAGGACAAAAATAATGTTTGTGGCCAGAATTATAGATAAGTTTTTTTTAAATCTGAGCAGTTACATTGAATAACATGGACTACACACCATACAGAAAAAGCCCATTTAATCCAACCAGGCTGGCCTGGTGTCTGATCACCACACTTATCCCTCTTCTCTCGTGCGTTTGTCCATCCTCCTGAAGGTATATACACGGTTTATTCTCAGCAGGCCATTCCACATTCTGGCCACTGGGCTAGGAAATGGTTCCTTGTTTCCTTGTTAAACTGTGCTTAGCTTAAGGATACAGCATGGAAACAGGCCCTTCGGCCCACTAAGTCCACGCTGACCATCGATCACTCATTCACTAGTTTTACTTGCACATTAGGTACAATCTACAGAGGCCAATTAACCAACAAACCTGCATGTCTTTGGAATGTGGGAGGAAACCAGAGCATCCGGAGAAAACCCACGCAGGTCGCAGGGAGATGGTACTAACTGAGTACAGACAGCACCCGCAGTCAGGATCGAGACCAGGTCTCTACTGCTGCACCACTGTGCTGTCCATTACACCACTGTGCCACCCAGAGAAAGCCCACGCAGGTCACAAGGAGAACGTACAAAGTCTGTACAGTCAGCATCCATAGTCAGGATCAAACCTGGGTCCATGGCACTGTAAGGAAGCAATTCCACTACTGCGCCACTGTGCCACAGCTCTGGATAATTATCTCGGTAATTAAACATTTAGGGATATCCTGCTTGAACTAAGTTTTGATCAACAGCAAGTCATCAACCACAGCTGATTTTAGCAGAGGAATTCTTTACAGGTTTCAATGAAATTCTTAACCACAGGCTTGAGCCCATATTTTCAAACAGGTTTCAGAGACCATGTTATAGCAGGTAGACAGAATTATTCTGAATATGCTGGAGTAACTCAGCGGGTCAGGCAGCATCTCTGGAGAAAAGGAATAGGTGATGTTTCAGGTCGAGACCCTTCTCCAGACTGACAGTGTGAGGGGAGAGTGAAACTAGAGGTCCAGTAAACAAATAAATGAAAGGTATGTAAAGAGCAAATCAAAGCCAGCAGCAATGACCAAGGGAAGGTGGAGCCCACAATGGTTCATGGTTGGCATGGAGAAGGTGATCATGAGTGCATACAAACAGTGAAACTAAGCAGGTCACCAGTGAAACTAGTATGACCACTAGGGTGTGGAAGGGAGGAGGAGAAAAGGGAAGCAAGGGTTACTTAAAATTAGAGAAACTAATATTCATACCGCAGGGTCGTAGGCTGCCCAAGCGAAACAGAATAATCTGTTTGTCGGATATATTCATTGACTGTATTCATCGAGCTCTGAACCTATCTTTAAGTAAAGATCTTTCATTTCCTGACCGCCTTGTCTGCTTTCTTCCAACCTAGGATCTTGCATCGCTGCTCATTCTGACTCAGATCATCAATCAATTCGCAGAGACATTGGTGCCCTATTTCTACAAGATGCTTCATCGGAAAAGGGCAGGTCTGAAAAGTTGCACAATGGAAAATGCACCAGAAATAGATCAAATAAAATCGCAAGGGCAGAAGACACCATTCCCTGTAAGTATGGGTACGTAAGGAACTTCACCCAAGTGGCCACTTCATTCTAGTTACTCCAAAGCATAATCTGTCGAATATAATTTGAAAGCAATTTTATTTTAGTTGATAGATACAGCGCTGAAACAGGCCCTTCCTTCGCCCACCGAGTTTGCGCTGATCAGCGATCCCCGCACACTTGCACTATCCTACACACCAGAGACCATTTACAATCTTTACTGAGACCAACTAACCTACAAACCTGTAGGTCTTTGTAGTGTGGGAGGTAACCAGAGCACCCAGAGAAAACCACCACGATCACAAGGAGAACATGCAAACTCCGTACAGACAGCACCTGTAGTCAGGATTGAACCCGGATTTCTGGCGCTGTAAGACAGCAGCTCTACTGCTGCGCTACTGTTTGCCGCCCCTGTTAGTGTCTGCAAAATCAAATATCTTTAGTCCTGCTATAGTGCATGAGTTTGCAGCTCCTTCATTCAGTTTAGTTTAGTTTAGAGATATAGCGATGAAACAGGCCCTTCAGCCCACCGAGTCCCCACCAACCAGCGGTCCCCGCACATTAACACTATCCTAGGGACAATTTACATTTATACCAAACCAATGAACCAACAAACCTGTACGTCGTTGGAGTGTGGGAGGAAACCAAAGATCTCGGAGAAAACACACATGGTCACGGGGAGAACGTACAAACTCCCTACAGACAGCAGCCGTAGTCGGGATCGATCCCTGAAAATTGGGATTAATGTGAATAGTTTTTTTTAATTTAGGCAGTACGGTGGTGCACTGATAGAGCTGCTGCCTCATAGCGTCAGAGAACCGGGTTCAATACCCACCTCGGGTGCTGTTTGTGTGGAGTTTGCATGTTCTCCCTGTGACCTCGTTCGTTTCCTCCGGATGTTCCGGTTTCCTCCCACATCCCGAAGTCGTGCAGGTTTATAGGTGGGTTTGTATCTGCAAATTGCCCCGAGTGTGTGGGGAGTGGTTGACAAAGTAAGATAACACAGAACTAGTTCGATGCTTGTCCTGGACTCGGTGAACTAAAGGGGATATTTCCCGCGCTGTAACTTTAAACTAAATGTTCTGCACTTCATACTTAAATTAAATCTTCCATACTTCTTACCGACTAATTTCTCTCACAATTCTTTCTGTGTAGCTGGATATGATTTTCCTCACAGCTGAGCCACACAGATTCAATCTGATCTCTGGGGCAGTTAGTGTGGAGTTTGCACATTACCACGGTGACTGCATGGGTGTTCCTCCATGTCCTCTGCCTTCCTCCCTCCCACATGGGAGTTATTAGGTGGTTTGGCAACTCTACATTGCCCTTGTGTAGGTAGGTGGCATAATCTGGGGGGGGCTTGTTGATGGGAATGTGGGGTGATTACAGTGCAAGTGAAAGTTACACCCCTTGAAAGAAGTGCCACAGGTACACAGTGTGGTCAAGAAGGCTTTCGGCACTTTGACCTTCATCAGTCAGAGTATTGAGCACAGTAGCTGGGAGGGTCATGTTGCAGTTTGTAAGACATTGGTGAGATCACATTTAGAGTATTGTGTTCAGTTTTGAGCACCATGTTATGGGAAAGACGTTGTTAAGCAGGAAAGGAGGCAGAGAAGATTTATGAGGATGTTGCCACGACTCAAGGGCCAGAGCTTTAAGGAGAGGCTAAGCAGGCGAGGACTCTATTCCCCGGAGTACAGGACAATGAGGGGTGATGAGGGGTGATATTCAAGAAGTGTACAAAATTGTGAGATGAATAGATTGGGTAGATGCACAAAGTCTCTTGCCCAGAGTAGGGGAATAGGGGAATGGAGAACCAGAGGAAATAGGTTTAAGGTGAGGGGGGATTTAATAGGAACCTGAAGGGTGATTTTTTTACACAAAAGTGTATGGAATAAGCTGCTGGAGGAGGTGGTTGAGGCAGGTGCTGTCGCAACGTTTAAGAAACATTTAGACAGGTACATGGATAGGATAAGTCTGGAGGGATATGGACCAAACACAGACAGGTGGGACTAGCGTAGATGGGACAGTGTTGGTCAGTGGGGGCAAGTTGGGCCGATGGGCCCGTTTCCATGCTGTAATGCTCAAGAACGGAACTCACTATCAAAACATGGAGGGGACGGGGGACACCATTTTTTGGCAGCCACGCGCGCATGAGCACACTCACACACACGCGCGCGAGGCTTCGGAGGCTCAATCCAGCGCTAAAAACGGCGATTTTTAAATCGGGATCACAAAAACATGGGGGGGATGTGTCCCCTCTGACCCCCCCGGTTTTCCGCCCCTGGTAATACTCAATGACTCTAAGTTGGTGTTGATGAACAATGGGGTCAGTGGACCAAAGGGCCCATGTCCATGATCTATGACACTATAAACTTTCTCCACAAGAGGGCAATAGAGTTTGATGAGAAGGTGAAACGACCTTGCCTCATGTTAGTTATATTTGATTTTTTGTTTCTATTTTGCCTTCATCTAATACTATATATTCTTTTTAAAACAACGTCAAACCCCATGGCACTTCTTAACACGATGAGGGTGTTTTCTAAGATGGAAGAAATAACATTAGTGAGATTATCAACTTCACAGCACTGTTTCAGTTTTAGTTTTTTTAGTTTTAGAGATACAGCGTGGAAACAGGCACTTCGGCCCAACGGCCAGCCGATCCCTGCACACTAACACTATCCTACACACACTAGGGACAATTCTACATTTATACCAAGCCAATTAACCTACAAACCTGTGCGTCTTTGGATTGTGGGAGGAAATCGAAGATCTTGGAGAAAATCCACGCAGGTCACAGGGAGAATGTACAAACTCCATACAGCCAAGCAGCTGTAGTCAGGTTCGAACCCGGGTCTCTGGCGCTGTCAGGCAGTTGCTCTACCGCTGCGCCACTGTGCTGGGAAGCACCACTGGGTTTTGGGAACACTAGAGAAGAGGCCAGGTGTATGTCAGTTCTGAGCAAAGTGGGGCAGATGAGTGCAGGGAAAATTGTACAGGGTGATCTTAGGAACCGTAAATCAGGTGTTTGGGTCTGAGATGCGAGGGAGACTATAACTGAGGATACAAAGGCAGGAACTAGGAAACGTTGGAGTAACTCAGCACGTCAGGCGGCATCTCTGGAGAATATGGATAGGGTAACGTTTCAGGTCTGGACCTTTCTTCAGACTGATTGTCGTGGGGGGTGGGGGGGGGGGGAGAATTATGTTGGGAAAGCAGAGATCCAGGACAACGTGTGGCAGGTACAGAGGGAGGAAAGTAATGGTATGGGGACGGGAAGGGGGGGAAATAGGCAGGATCCAGGTGATCCAGGTGAGGGGAGGAGGGGGGGGGGGGGGGGGGGGGAGGGGATGTTGTGGGGGGGGGAGGGGGGGGGTTAGTTAGAGGTTACCTAAAAGTAGAGAATCAGTGTTCATACCATTGGGTTGTAAGATACCCAATCAGGAGGGAGTTTATGAGTTTATGGAATATGAGGTGCTGTTCCACCATGTGGCTTCACCCTGACAATGGATGCTGCCTGCCCTGCTGAGTGTTACTCCAGTACTTTGTGCCCATTTGTGCATGAACCAGCATCTGCAGTTCTTTTTTTCTACAACAAGCTGGAGGTTTTAGGGTGATTCTGAAAAGGGAGCCAATGGTGTCAAATTCTATGACACTGATTTGGGGTGGCACGGTGGGTAGAGTTGCTGCCTTGCAGCGCCAGAGACCCGGCTTCGGTCCTGACTACGGATACTGTGACCACGTGGAGTTTCTCCGGGTGCTCCGGCTTCCTCCCACACTCCAAAGACATGCAGGTTTGTAGGTTAATTGGCTTCAGTAAATTTGGAAGTTGTAGTAGGAGTGCGTAGGATTGTGCTAGCATACGGGGTGACCACTGGTCAGCACGGTCTCAGTGGGCTGAAGGGCCTGTTTCTGCTCTGTATCTCCAAAGCCTAAAGCCTAACGAGTGCCAAAGTCAGGTCTTTGTTTCTCGGACTGTCATGTAAGTTTGGGAAGAGAGAATATTAATAGACAGAGTTAGGGCCCCGGACTACTCAGGCCATAGAGAGGGAGTGGTTTGGAGATTAGGGAATGGCAAAGACCAGCAGATATGGGGGCTAGTGGATCTAACATGTTAGTGTAAACAGAAATAGCTTGTCTGGTGGAGTGCAAGATGGAGAATGGCAAGCAAAAACAAATTACATTGCTAAACAAGGTGTTATTCATAATTATCACTGAAAGCCATCCTTGTCCAGAAAATCTAATTTCAGATGTCAGGGATCAAACTCACTCAATCGAGTTATTTCAAGATTTCATGGTCTTTTTGAAGATGATTTATGACATTTCAGTTATTTTAATCCTGCTGCTTGCATTGACATTTACTTCACTTGCTGGGGATTTTTTAAAACAAATGATACCATTTTGAGCATGGGGTTGAGAGGGAAAGATAGATCTGCCAGAATTGAATGGCAGAGTTGGCTTGATGGGCTGAATGGTTTAATTCTCCTCCTAGAACATGTGAATTTATGAACCATTTGAACCAGTCCGAGAAACCATTTTAATTCCTGGTTTGGTGTGCTATTGCTGGATGTTACTGGTCCACAAATGGATGAACGGAAGGGTATTTTGGGGCGGAATCAGGAGGGGGTTTACGAGAAGGTGGCGAGAATAAAGTGGGACTAGCGATGGATTAGTGTGAATGGATGATCAATAGTTAGCACCAGCTCAGTGGGCCAAATGGTTCATAAATTCACATGTTCTAGGAGGAGAATTAAACCATTCAGCCCATCAAGCCAACTCCGCCATTCAATTCTGGCAGATCTATCTTTCCCTCTCAACCCCATTCTCCTGCCTTCTCCTATAACCCCTGACACCCTTACTAATCAAGAATCTGTCAATGGCGGTCTTAAATTACCCATTGACCTGGCCTCCACAGCCGTCTGTGGCCTGCTTCTATGCGGTATTTGACTTTAAAGATCAATAAAATTGTAACATTCTTAGTCAGAGAGTCATATAGCAGGGAAACAGGTCCGTCGGCCAAACACCCGATCAAGATGCCCCATCTACGCTAGTCCCATCGGTCCACATTTGGCCCATATCCTCCTAAACCTTTCCTATCCATGTATCTGGTCAAATGTCTTTTAACTGGTGTTGTAGTACCTGCCTCAACTACCTCCTCTGGCAGTTCTTTCCATACACCCACCACCCTCTGAGTGAAAAGGTTGCCCCTTAGATTCCTATTAAATCTTTCCCATCTCACCTTAAATGTATGTCTCTGGTTCTTGATTCCCCTACTCTGGGAAAAGACTGTGCATTCACCCTGTCTATTCCCCTCATGATAGTTTAGTTTAGTTTAGTTTAGTCTAGAGATACATTGTGGAAACAGTACCTTTTGCCCACCGAATCCACACCAACCAGCAATCATCCCATTCATTATCATTATCCAACACACTGGGAACAATTTACTATTTTTACTGAGGTCAATAAACCTACAAACCTGTACGTCTTTGGAGAGTGGGAGGAAACTGAAGCACCTTGGAGAAAACCCACACAGTCACGGGAAGAAAGTACAAATTCCGTGCAGACAGCACCCGTAGTCAGGATCGAACCCGGATCTCTGGAGCTGTAAGGCAGCGACTCAAACACTGCGCCACCATGCCGCCCATATAAGGTACCATTGAACTATTGAACAAGGAATAATTTACAGAAGCCAATTAACTTAAAAACCTGCGATGTGGTGTTTGCAATGTGGGACGAACCCGAGGGAAATCCACGCAGTCACAGGGAGAATGTACAAACTCCGCACACATGGCATCCGAGGTCAGGATAGAACCATGGTCACTGGCACCGTGAGGCAGCAACTCTACCGCTGTGCTGCCCTTAATTACCAGAAAAAAACATGCAGAACAAAGTGCCAGCTATCCTGAGGGAAACTTTGGAGGGAACCAGCTACAAGATGAGTCTTTCACCCCCTATACCCAGGTCAGATGACCAGTTTGCACGTCAGGACCACTGCGGCATTCCACCAGAGTTTCCTCTGGCTTCGCCCTGCCCGGGCATAATTCACCATCTTTCGGGTATGAGTGTAGGATCTACTGAATCCCACGACAGAAAGCAAAGAATAAATAACACTTAGCTGAGCCAGACACCTTGCGTCACGTTTATTCCAGAAGCCCCTTTTACCTACATTCTCACCAATCATAACCCGTGTGCAGATAATGCTAATGTGTGCGTCTGAGCTTGGAGTTGTCATTGAGTTCTTGTGGCTGCTACTCGCCAGCAGTGACAGGCTGTATGCAAAATCAACGTGGGCGTGAAGGCGCCACAGCTCCCCCCTCAGCCACTCAGCTACAAGTGGCGACGGCCTGGCTTTGTCCTGCCCTGTACTGGACCGGTCTGGCGGGTTGATTTGACGGCCTGATCTTGTTCGCTACTGCAGTGTGGGAGGTCTTTGCCAGGAAGTGTTGCAGTCTGGTGACTTCACGGGTTCGGTGGTTGAGGTAGTCGGTTGGTTCTCGACATATGCTGGTTTTAGCCGGTCGAGGGATATGATGTCAGTAGTTCCGTTCTGATAGATCACAACATTTTTGGATGACTTGGTAAGGGCCACCATATGCTTGGGGAGGAGGTCGGCGGATGGCGTAGTGTCGGATCAAAACATGTGTGCAGCGTTGGAGGTCAGCAGACATGTAGACCATCGCAGGTGTTCCCCGCGTCGGTGTCGGCCTGAGTAGCTGCATAGGTTGCCGTAATCTGTCTGTGGGGATTGGTTCGACAAATTTGCTGAGCAGCTTCAGAGTTGTGCCGTAAACCATTTCCGCCGACGAACATGTTAGGTCAGCTTTCACCGCCGCACGAACGCCAACGCATCTCCTCCGGCTGCCTGAGCGGCTTTCAACTGGCGATGGAACCATTGAATCGGACCGTTCGCTTGTGGATGATACGCCGTCATTCGAATCCGGTTCGTACCCACGAGGTCGGTTAGTGTTTGAAACAGCACAGACTCAAAGACCGAAATCCCTCGGTCAACAAAAGCGCGAGCTATTGTTTCCGCTGAAATGTTGATGACTGGGATAGCATCTTGCCATCTTGTGAACCGGTCTTCACAAGGGAGCATGTATGTGTAGTTTCTTGACGGTGGGAGTGGGCCGGCCAAGTCCAGGTGCACGTGCTTGAATTATAATCCGTGTGCAGATAAGGCCAATGAGTGCGTCTGACCTTGGAGTTGTCATTGAGTTCTTGTGGCTGGACCTTCTAGTGAGGCTGTTGGCGATTCGCCAGCGGTGACAGGCTGTATGCAAAACCAACGTGGGCGTGAAGGCGCCACACTAGCACTAACGTAAAGGAGCGAACAAAAATAATTAAATTTCTCTGAGCTGTTGGTGAAAAATAGTTCAAGTCCCTGAACTGCCCATCAGTCAAACTGAATAAGATCTTCTCAGGGTTTAGTCAGTGCTCAGTCAGGCTGGGAAATGATCTACCTTGAGTAAATGCGTCACTCAGTCTCTGAGGGACGGCAGAAGCAATGTTTTCTTTGACACGCTGTCTATCTGTTATTTTTGGAACAGTCCCCTGGTGGTGGCTGCTGTGTTTCTGTCGCTCCGATTCACCTCTGGATTTGACAGGGGTTGTTGCTTCTTCTGCTTGTGCACAATCCATCGTGGGTGGAACTGCCAGTGGCAAGGCAGCAGGGCGACGTGGGCACGTCTCTGGGCAGAATGTTTCAGTACCCCCTGTGAGCACTGCTTGAGGTGGCTGGTTCTCCACTCTGTGTTATTTATATAACTCAGCACTTTTCACAGTCGATCCTGACGTAGGAAATAATTTCATAGTCATAGCGTCATACAGCGTGGAATTAAGCCCTTCAGCCCAACTTGCTCACACTGACCGACATGCCAGGTCTACAGATAGACTCAAAATGCTGGAGTAGCTCAGCGCGTCAGGCAGTTTCTCTGGAGAAAAGGAATAGGTGACATTTCGGGTCGAGACCCTCCATGGTTAGCTGTGACCATTGCAGGTTCCACCTTATATTGGTCATTGGTGCCGGCTCTGGTTCGTTCTGAACCTCCTCATACCTCCGGTTTCCCGCTCCCCTGACTCCAAGTCTGAATAAAGGTTTCCACCTGAAATGTCATCTATTCATTTTCTCCAAAGATGCTGCCTGACCTGCCTGAGTTACTCCAGCACTTTGTGTCCATCTTCAGTGTAAACCGGTATCTGCAGTTCCTTCCTACACATGCCCCGTCGACACTAGTCCCACCTGCCTGCGTTTGCCCATATCCCTCCCAACCTATCCTATCCATGCATCTTACTAAATGTTTCTTAAACGTTATGATGGTACCTGCTTCAACCATCTCCTCCGGAAGCTCGTTCCATACACCCACCACCCTTTGTGTAAAAAAAGGTTGCCCCTCAGGTTCCTATTAAATCTGTCCCTCCTCACCTTAAACCTATCTCCTCTGGCTTTCGACTCCCTTACTCTGGGTAAAAGACTCTGTGCACTCACCCTCTCTACTCCTCTCATGATCTTGTACACCTCTATAAGATCACCCCTCATCCTCCTGCGCTCCAAGGAATAAAGTCCTAGCCTGCTCAACCTCGACAACCAATTTGAAGGAATGAAGAAGGATGATAGCTCTTTCTTCAGGCAGATCTGGTCTGGCCCTCAGAATTCATTACACTGCCAATAGTTTGTCCATTAAGCAACAATGTTGTAGTTTAGTTCAGAGAAACAGCATGGAAACAGGGCCTTCGGACCTTTGATCATCCATTCACAATAGTTTCATGTTATCCCACGTGCATGAACTCACTGCATCTTAGGGGCCATTTTTAATAATAATAATAATAATGGATGGGATTTATATAGCGCCTTTCTAATACTCAAGGCGCTTTACATCGCATTATTCATTCACTCCTCAGTCACACTCGGTGGTGGTAAGCTACTTCTGTAGCCACAGCTGCCCTGGGGCAGACTGACGGAAGCGTGGCTGCCAATCTGCACCTACGGCCCCTCCGACCACCACCAATCACTCACACACATTCACACACATTCACACACAGGCAAAGGTGGGTGAAGTGTCTTGCCCAAGGACACAACGACAGTATGCACTCCAAGCGGGATTCGAAACGGCTACCTTCCGGTTGCCAGCCGAACACGTAGCCCATTGCACCATCTGTCGTCCCAATGAGGCAGATCAACCTACAAACCCGCACATCTTTGGGATGTGGGAGGAAACTGCAGCCCACAAGGTCACAGAGAGAGTGTGCAAACTCCACACGGACAGCACCCGACATCAGGATCGACTCCTGGTCGCTGGCGCTGTGAGGCAGCAGCTCTACCAGTTGTGCCACTGTTTTGTCTACATTGTCGATCCTTCATTGTTGCACACAAAGTGCTGGAGTAACTCAGCAGGTCAGGCAGCATCTCTGTAGAACATGGATAGGTGACATTTCGGGTCGAGATCCTTCTTCAGACACCTTAAGATCCTTCATTGTTGCCCGGTCTAAATCCTGGTATTCCCTCCCCAAAAACACTGGGAATATCTTCACAAGGACGGCTGCAGTGGTTCAGGATGGCTGCTCACCGCCATCTTCTCTGGGGCAAGTAAGGATGGGCAATATATTTGGCACCCAGTTTGCAAAGAATTAATGAAATAATTAGAGGTCTGTTCCGAGTCGAGTTGACGTCATCATTTCTCCGTTTGTCTAGGGAATGTTTGACGAGTACATGGAGCTCTTTGTCCAGTTTGGATACGTCAGCCTCTTCTCTTGCATTTACCCACTGTCAGCATTACTGATCATCCTCAACAACATCACGGAAATCCGCACGGATGCTCTGAAGCTCTGCCGACTCTTCCAAAAACCTTTCATCTCACCGGCAGCAAACATAGGCGTCTGGCAGGTGAGACATTGGATTCACCGCATTCTTGTTTACCAGCCTACGTTTTTGGGGGGGGGGATACCAGGATTTAGACCAGGCAACAATGAAGGATCTGAAGGGTCTGAAGAAGGATCTCGACCCGAAACGTCACCTATCCATTTTCTCTGCCTGACCCGCTGAGTTACTCCAGCACTTTGTGTCCCAAGGGTCCTTGTCCTGAGCTGGGTGTCTTTACTGGATGAGTGAAGAGTCCTTTAGGATCTCATAGAACACCAGGCCAAGGGGATAGGAGCTACTTAGCCATCAAGCCTGTCCTGCCGTTCAATAGGATATTTGCTGATCTATGCTGGCCTCCTCTTCTGCACCAGTTCCCCATAACCACCAATTTGTCAATCCTTCAAGTATTTAAATTCATAAGCTTATAGGAGCAGAATTAGGGCATTCGGCCCATCAAGTCTACTCTGCCATTCAGTCATGGCTGATCTATCTTTCCCTCTCAACTCCATTCTCCTGCCTTCTCCCCATAACCCCTTACACCCTCACCCTTGCACTGGGTCAGTACTCACTGGAGTTTAGAAGGATGAACGAGGACCTCATTGAAACTCACCAAATAGTGAAAGGTCTGGATGGAGTGGATGTGGAGAGGATGTTTCCACTTAGTGGGAGAGTCTGGAAACAGAGGGCACAGCCTCAGAATATAAGGACGTACCTTTAGAAAGGAGATGAGGGGGAATTTATTTAGTCAGAGGGTGGTGAACCTGTGGAATTCATTGCCACAGACGGCTGGGAGGCCAAGTCATCGGGTATTTTTAAGGCACAGTTGCTCAGATTCTTGATTAGTAAGGATTTGTAAGTCATTAGGGTAGAGCAGTAAATGCAGGCTTTGCCAGCAAACCCAGATGCTGAAAATGAAATCTAAACTCGATCCAGCCGAGAGCTCTCTTTACTGACCAAAAACTGACAACTCCATACACAAGTGGAGCAGATTTCATATCATTTGCCTTGCTGCTTGCTTTTCAGCTGAGCATGCTTATCACTTACAGTACATGCTAACAAGGAGCATCAGGAAAAAATAGCTAAAATAAGAATAATTTCTCTCGAAACAACTTCAACAAGCTTTCGCTGTACACAACGCATTACATTGAGTTAAGAAGGAACTGCAGATGCTGGAAAATCGAAGGTACACAAAAATGCTGGAGAAACTCAGCGGGTGCAGCAGCATCTATGGAGCGAAGGAAATAGGCAATGTTTTGGCCCGAAACGTCACCTATTTCCTTCGCCCCATAGATGCTGCTGCACCCGCTGAGTTTCTCCAGCATTTTTGTGCCATTACATTGAGGTTGTGCTCAATGCTCTTTTTGTCAAAGACTACTCTAGATTGGGTTAAAGTAGTTTTTATAATTACCAAACTAATCCACTACAAGAAGATTAAAGGCTCTGAACAATACACTAACGTCTCCTGGTTTGAACCCAGGTTATTCCATTTTGCTGCCAGTAATCAGTGTTCGTTACATAATTTGCGGCAGGCATCTCAAAAAGTTGCCTTGAAATTCTTTTAATGAATCTGTCCGTCTCTCATTACGTGCTTTTATTCCACAGACTGCTTTCGAGACCATAGGATACCTGTCAGTCATCACCAACTGTTTGCTAATTAGTATTTCCCCTCAAGTGAAAGAATATTGCGCAGAGAGTGACATAACCTCGAATAGCTTGTTAATCTGGACAATCGGAGTGGAGGTAGGTGAATGTCTCCCTGGTTCACACTTACACTGCAGTACATACGTGTACAACATTACGTACCTCACTCTAGCACTCTACAGTACATACGTGTACAACATCATGTGGCGCAGTCTTCCACACTACAGTACATACATGTACACCATGTGGCGCAGCCGTCCGCACTACAGTACCTACCTGCACAGCGTCACATCAGCTAACATCAAAGGAAAAATGCATTGGGTTTACATCTAATACAACTAATTAATTAAATTAAATTAAATTTCTTTATTTATATAGCACATTTTTAGTCAACTTGCATTGACCCCAAAGTGCTTCACATAATTACATTCACACACACAGGCAAAGGTGGGTGAAGTGTCTTGCCCAAGGACACAACGACAGTATGCACTCCAAGCGGGATTCGAACCAGCTACCTTCCGGTTGCCAGCCGAACACTTAGCCCATTGTGCCATCTGTCGTCTAAGAACTAAGAATGGAAAAGAGTCACAAGTTCACAAGTTGTACGAGTAGAATTAGGAAATTCGGCCCATCGAGTCTACTCCGCCATTCAATCATGGCTGATCTTGTCGTGGTTTTAAGACTCAAAGTTTGGATAAGATGACACAGACACGGAGAATTCTTCAAGAAGCCAAAAGCCTTTATCTGCAAATATTTTAGCTTGGAACATTCAGAGACGACATCCCCTGTTCGCTCTCTAATTGCTCTTCGATTCATAAAACCAGGCAGCTTTTATTACAGTTTCAGCCTTATCTTCGGCTACTTTGGCATGCATGCTTCTGTAACTTTAATCTCTCACTATGTCCTTGCCCTTTAACTTTAATCTCTCAGCAACCATGGTGTTCTAGCTAAAGCAAAAATAAAAAATAAGAAGTAACTTGTTTTAGAGCCTTGATGTCTGAATGTTAGAGCCTTGATGTTAACTCCGCACTGGACCACTTGGACAACAAAAACTCATATGTCAGGCTGTTATTCATTGATTACAGCTCGGCATTTAACACAATCATCCCCTCCAAACTGGTTACCAAACTCGCAGAACTGGGTCTCTGCGCATCCCTCTGCAACTGGATCCTTGACTTCCTCGTCCACAGACCACAGTCTGTTCGTATTGGTGGAAATGTGTCAGCCTCAATAACAATCAGCACGGGAGCACCTCAAGGCTGCGTGCTCAGCCCCCTGCTGTACTCACTCTATACCCATGACTGCGTAGCGAACCACAGTGCGAACTCCATCATCAAGTTCGCTGACGACACCACTATTGTGGGGCGTATCACTGACGGGGATGAGTCAGAGTACAGAAGAGAGATCGAGCAACTGTCCATATGGTGCCAGCGCAATAACCTGGCCCTCAACACCAGCAAAATCAAGGAACTGATTGTGGACTTTGGAAGGAGTAGGAGGGGGACCCACAGCCCCATTTATATCAACGGGTCGATGGTTGAAAGGGTCAAGAGCTTCAAATTCCTGGGCGTGCACATCTCTGAAGATCTTTCCTGGTCCGAGAACACTAATGCAATCATCAAAAAAGCACATCAGCGCCTCTACTTTCTGAGAAGATTACGGAGAGTCGGATTGTCAAGGAAGACTCTCTCTAACTTCTACAGGTGCACAGTCGAGAGCATGCTGACCGGTTGCATCGTGGCTTGGTTCGGCAATTTGAGCGCCCTGGAGAGGAAAAGACTACAAAAAGTAGTAAACACTGCCCAGTCCATCATCGGCTCTGACCTTCCTTCCATCGATGGGATTTATCGCAGTCGCTGCCTCAAAAAGGCTGGCAGTATCATCAAAGACCCACACCATCCTGGCCACACACTCATCTCCCTGCTACCTTCAGGTAGAAGGTACAGGAGCCTGAAGACTGCAACAACCAGGTTCAGGAATAGTTACTTCCCCTCAGCCATCAGGCTATTAAACCTGGCTCGGACCAAACTCTGATTATTACCAACCACTTTCTGTTATTTGCACTATCAGTTTATTTATTCATGTGTGTATATATTTATATCATGGTATATGGACACATTTATCTGTTTTGTAGTAAATGCCTACTATTTTCTGTGTGCTTAAGCAAAGCAAGAATTTCATTGTCCTATACAGGGACACATGACAATAAACTCACTTGAACTTGAACTTGAACTTGATCACATAAAAATAGTTGACATCTGCGGGCTATAATCAATGTTTTAAACTTATTGGTAAAAGTAAGAAGTAACTTGTTTTAATCTTCTATATAATTTCTATATAATCTTCTATAATCTCTGCCTCCTAATCCCATTTTGCTGCCTTCTCCCCATAACCCTAGACACCCGTTTTAATCAAGACTTTGTCTATCTCTGCCTTTAAAATATCTACTGACTTGGCCTCCGCAGCTCTCTGTGGCAATGAGTTCCACAGATTCACCACCCTCTGACTAAAGAAGTCCCGACCGGAATCGTCACCTATCCACGATGCCCGGCCCATTGAGTTACTCCAGCACTTTGTGCCCTTTTGTGTAAACCAGCATCTGCAGTTTCTTGTTTCTACTAAGGATTAAACTGTTGGGTTACTCAATGGGCGTAGCTCTCATACAATACAACAAATCAGTCATTGCCTGGAAATGTGGGTTAGATTGGCCAAGTCGATGGAACACTGGTTCTGTTTACAAGGGGCGACCAGTGTAAATTCTCAGAGTGCAGCGGTGGAGGGCCTGTCCATGTTGGTGCTGAGTGTGGAGCAGGAACAGCAGCCGCTCGCTGGTCCAGCTGAGGGACTGGGGTCATTGTGTAAAGTTGTGATATCTGGCACTGAGGGATGAAGGCTGAGCATGGAGGCTGGGTCAGGGCATCTACCCCATGGAAAGGTGAACTGTCTTAATCGTTCATATCCATTGGACACACCAACTGCCCCACTGCTGGTTTGCCAATAGGTATGGATGCAGCTCACTGTATAAATGTGTAGGAAGGAATTGCAGATGCTGGTTTAAGCCGAAGATAGACACAAAATGCTGGAGTAACTCAGTGGGACAGGCAGCCGCTCTGGAGAGAAGGAATGGGTGACGTTTCGGGTCGTCAGGTCGAGACCCTCTTTCGAAGAGGAAGACGGGTCCTGACCCAAAACATTGCCCATTCCTTCTCTCCAGAGATGCTGCCTGTCACGCTGAGTTATTCCAGCATGTTGTGTCTATCTCAGGTCACTGTATAACACAGGTACCATACTCAGACATATCAGTCATGGGTATAACATGTACTGTGCTCAGATACAGGCCAGTCATGGTATAACATGGGGCCAGCCACTGTATAACATGGATATGACACCTGGATGTAGGTGAATCACTGACGTACAAAACTGGCAAGCATGGGAACAACACCGAGGTCAGACAAGCACAGTAGCTGTGACAAGTGGATCAGTGAGGGGCCGGTGAGTGGAGCAGGGGGAACTCTGGAACAACCAATAGCAGCAGCAGCTGGTTACGTGAGGTTAGAATGAAGAGTGGCCTTCAGACCAGCTCATCCCTGCAATAACACTGTGCTCCTGGCATCCAGTGATGCCTCTTGCGAATCTTCAGTTCTGATGTTGAGCCTGTTCCAGCGTTGACTCTTGTGCGCTGATTGTGTTTTTCAGCATGCCCTGCTGGTCATAAAGATGACTTTAGCTTTTGCCATTCCTGACATCCCCGCCTGGGTGAAGCTGAGGATTGACAGAGTGGAGTATCAGTCCCTTCATGCCCTCAAACACAAGGTAATGTACTTGTGATCTGTAATGCAGAGAGAGAGCGAGAGAGAGTGTGTAGACCTTTCAGAAACTCCTCAACTGATATAGTGTTGTCTGTGGGGGAATCTGCAAAAGTGCTCCACAGCTGTGAGCACCTTGTTGGTGTGGGATGAAGTACGGTGGGGAGAGACTTATTTAAAGCATTGGCGTTGACATTGATCAGAATGGCCTTTGTCTGTGCTGCTGCATAGATTTGTGTAATGAACAAAATGATACAAAAATGGGTGGTATTGGAGATAGTGAAGATGATGGTCAAAAATTGTTGCAGGATCGTGATTGTTTGGGCAGGTGGGCTGAGGAATGGTTGATAGAATTTAATGCAGAGAAATGTGGGCTGTTGCATTTTAGGAAATCTAACATGGGCAGGATCTACACATGGATGGGAAAGCTCTGGGGAGTGTGGTAGACCAGAGGGATCCAGGACTTCAGGTACATCATTCCTTGAAAGTGGCATCACAGTTAGATCGGGTAAACACACCCCCCTCACAGGAGGGGAATCGAGAACCAGAGGACATAGGTTTAAGGTGAGGGGGGAAAGATTTAATACGAACCTGAGGGGTGACTTCTTTACACAAAGGGTGGTGGGTGTGTGGAACGAGCTGCTGGATGAGGTGGTCGAGGCAGGGACTATCACAATATAGAGAAGCTGCAGCTCACAAAGCCCACTGCTAGCATTTGGTGCTGCTGCTATTAACTTGCATTGACTTTAGTTTAGTTTAGAGATACAGCGCAGGAACAGGCCCTTCGGCCCGCCGGGTCCACGCCGACCAACGATCCCCGTACATTAACACTATCCTACGTATCCGAAGGACAATTTTTACATTTACCAAGCCAATTAACCTCCAAACCTGTACGTCTTTGGAGTGGTGCAGCAAATGAAATAGCATCACACCCTGGTGGCCGGATGTACACATGGCAGGATGTACTGCCTCAAGAGTCCATATAACCATATAACCATATAACAATTACAGCACGGAAACAGGCCATCTCGGCCCTACAAGTCCGTGCCGAACAACTTTTTTCCCTTAGTCCCACCTGCGTGCACTCATACCATAACCCTCCATTCCCTTCTCATCCATATGCCTATCCAATTTATTCTTAAATGATACCAACGAACCTGCCGCCACCACTTCCACTGGAAGCTCATTCCACACAGCTACCACTCTCTGAGTAAAGAAGTTCCCCCTCATGTTACCCCTAAACTTCTGTCCCTTAATTCTGAAGTCATGTCCTCTTGTTTGAATCTTCCCTATTCTCAAAGGGAAAAGCTTGATCACATCAACTCTGTCTATCCCTCTCATCATTTTAAAGACCTCTATCAAGTCCCCCCTTAACCTTCTGCGCTCCAGAGAATAAAGACCTAACTTATTCAACCTATCTCTGTAACTTAGTTGTTGAAACCCAGGCAACATTCTAGTAAATCTCCTCTGTACTCTCTCTATTTTGTTGACATCCTTCCTATAATTGGGCGACCAAAATTGTACACGTCAAGAGTGTTTTACTGCCATATCTCCTGAAACAGAACGATGACATTCCTACTTGCAGCAACACAACAAACCTCCTTTTGGTTCAACACCTTGGGCCATTTTGCTGCCTTTTAGGTTCCATATCAATATATTTGTGGTTATAGTTTTAAAGACCACTGTTAATTCTCCCCCAGCCTTCACCTTTCAAGAAAGAGACCCAACCTCTTTACCTTTTCCTGATAAATACAACTTCAGAAATATTATCAGCTTGAGCAGCTGAATTAGAGGGGATGGCATTTGAGACTGAGGTGTGATATTAGTTTGAAATGCTTCATCAATTTGCGGGGCTGCAGACTTCATGAAGAATTTAAACTACGTTAGAGTCATAGAGTCATACAGCGTGGAAACTTATCCACATCGGCCCAACTTGCCCACACCGACCGCAATGTCCCATCTTCACTAGTCCCACCTGCCTGCGTATCCCCATATCCCTCTAAGTTTGTCTGATGCATGTACTTATCCAAAGTGTTTCCAAGTTGTGATAGTACTAGCATCAACTACCTCCTCTGGCAGCCCGTACATATACCTACCACCCTTTGTGTAAAAAATGTTGTCCCTGGGGTTCCTATTAAATCTCCCCCCTCCCCTTCTCCTATTAAATCTTAAATCCATGTCCTCTGATTCTTGATATACCTACACTGGGCAAAAGACAGTGTATTTACCCAATCTATTCCGCTCATGATCTTTCCCACGTCTGTGAAAACCGTTCCTCATCCTCCTACGCTCCAAGGAATAAAGTCCCAGCCTGCTCAACCTCTCCCTATAGCTCGGACGCCCGAGCCCTGGCAACTCCTCGTAAATCTTCTCTGCACCCTTTCCAGCTTGACAACATCTTTCCCATAACAGGGTGAGCAAAACTGAACCCATTGCTGCAATGTGTAGGAAGGAACTGCAGATGCAGGTTTAAACTGAAGATAGACACAAAAAGCTGGAGTAACTCAGCGAGACAGGCAGCATCTCTGGAGAGAAGGAATGGGTGATATTTCAGGTCAAGACCCTTCCTCAGACTAGTTAGGGATAAGGGAAATGAGAGATATAGACGATGATGTAGAGAGATTTATACTCCAACTGCGGTTTCACCAATGTCCTGTACAACTGTAACATGACCTCGCAACTTCGATACTAGCGCTGTTCTCTTCATCCTTCAGTTGTTTGAAGAAGATAAAGGTCCTGGCAGAGAAACAGTGGAGAAAGAGGGATGGCCCGGTGGAATCGTGCGCTCGGATTCTGCTGATAGCTCACTGCACGCAAGCAACAGGCAGCTGAACTTACTGTGAGCACCACATTGTCTTGCAATGGGAAACACAGCAAGGGGAGCTCCCACACCAAACCTAGCACAGAGCTGCCATCCTCAACTACCAACCTGGCTCCTTCACCACTTGAATTAATTCTCCTGTATGTATGTTGGGGTTGTTTTTTTGTTGCATTGTAATCAATATATGCACGATATATTAATAAAGCGCAATTGATGATAAACTACATACCCACTGTAGGCGGTGGAGCCCCTAATAGCATTTCTTTAGACTTTAGAGATACAGTGTGGAAACTTGCCCTTCGGCCCACCGAGCGATCACCCCATACACTAATAGCATCTTACACATTAGGGACAATTTACAATTTTACCAAAGCCAGTAGTAGTAGACCCCTCTCGGTCATGACTGACCATGGGTGATGCATCCTTGTCGGATGCAAGCCTGGGCGTTGTCATATGGAGGACAGGCTGTTGCCCATGCAGCACGTCCCCTCTCTCCACGTCGCTGATCGATCCAAAGGAACAGCAGGGCCGTTACAGTTTGTCACCAGCGCTGTCGCAGGAGCTGCCAGAGCGAGGTTGGAGACAACGACAAACTGCCTTAGGGACTCCGACTCCGGATTTTCTTGAGGTTTACTCCTCGAGCCTTTTCCATGACTGGATATGGCCACAAGGCAGTGGAGCGTTTAAATCAGAGTTTTTCCTCTCCTAGATGGACTATCTTTCCCAGGCTGACGAGTCCCATCTGCCCGAGACTCGTGGGGGCGGGAGCGTCTACCTCTCCGTGCAGGTCTATAGCACCTGCCCACTGCCCATATTAAGCCAATTAACCTACAAACCTGTATGCATTTGGAGGAAACCGGAACACCTGGAGAAAAGCCACGCAATCACAGGGAGAAAGTACAATCTCTGTACAGCCAGCAACCACAGTCAGGATCGAACCCGGGTCACAGTAAGGCACCAACTCTAGCTGCACCACCGTGCCACATTGCTTTCCTGCTCTTTCTTTTGATTAAGGCAGTAACCATTCACAACTGTAAATTATCTCAGGCAACACAAAGTAATAGCTTTACAAGGAAGCAAGGAAGGGCAGCATAATAGTGCTCCATTAACAAGTAGCTCCCTGTTCATTACTCCAGAAGCTCTGGCCTAATGGGATATAGGATACAAAATGCTGGAGTAACACAGCGGGCCGGACAGCATCTCTGGAGGACATGGACAGGTGACGTTTCGGGGTGGCACCATTCATGACCCTGTTATTGCGCATTGCTGTCTACATCCTACATGTTCTACAGTATATTTTTGCTGATTGTCATTAATATGAATTGTACTTCCTAGTTTCTTAAATCATTTGGCCTTGAATTTTTTTCTACAACTCACAATAAAGCAGAAATTTAAAAGCACAATAAGGGGTGTGTTAAAATTGGTTTAATCAAGAGAGGGTAATTTGCATTCATTTCCAGGTGTTCAAGTACTGCACGGAGATTCGAACCCTGACAATTTGGTGGACAATTCCAAATATGATAGCACAATTTTTGTTCTGTTGTTGTTGCGCAACCCGCAGGCATTGCCATTTTCATTTCACTGCTCATCTTGTATGTGTATGTGAAAAATAAACTTGACTTGACTTGACCTGGCCCAGACAACGATGGAACGTTTCCTGGATCATCGTTGAATTGTTTTGCATTTCTTTCATTCATTTGTTCTCTATCTCTCTCTATCTCTCATTTCCCTTTCCCCTGACTCTCAGTTCGAAGAAGGGTCTCGACCCGAAACGTTACCCATTCCTTTTCTCCAGTGATGCTGCCTGACCCGCTGAATTACTCCAGCTTATTGTGTCTATCTTCAGCATCTGCAGTTCCTTCCTACACACAAAGCTAAAGTCAAGGTCACTTTTATCTGCCTAGCCTCAGGATTATTCTGGGCCACTGTCACTGATCACAATAGCAAGCAGGAGATTATCTAATCTCTCACTTAAGAAACATATAAACATAGAAAATAGGTGCAGGAGTAGGCCATTCGGCCCTTCGAGCCTGCACCACCATTCAATATGATCATGGCTGATCATCCAACTCAGTATCCTGTACCTGCCTTCTCTCCATACCCCCTGATCCCTTTAGCCACAAGGGCCACATCTAACTCCCTCTTAAATGTAACCAATGAACTGGCCTCAACTACCTTCTGTGGCAGAGGATTCCAGAGATTCACCACTCTCTGTGTGAAAAATGTTTTTCTCATCTCGGTCCTAAAGGATTTCCCCTCTATCCTTAAGCTGTGACCCCTTGTCCTGGACTTCCCCAACATCGGGAACAATCTTCCTGCATTTAGCCTGTCCAACCCCTTAAGAATTTTGTAAGTTTCTATAAGATCCCCCCTCAATCTCCTAAATTCTAGCGAGTACAAGCCGAGTCTATCCAGTCTTTCTTCATATGAAAGTCCTGACATCCCAGGAATCAGTCTGGTGAACCTTCTCTGTACTCCCTCTATGGCAATAATGTCCTTCCTCCGATTTGGAGACCAAAACTGTACGCAATACTCCAGGTGTGGTCTCACCAAGACCCTGTACAACTGCAGTAGAATCTCCCTGCCCTTATACTAAAATCCTTTTGCTATGAAAGCTAACATACCATTCGCTTTCTTTGCCTGCTGCACCTGCATGCCTACTTTCAATGACTGGTGTACCATGACACCCAGGTCTCGCTGCATCTCCCCTTTTCCTAATCGGCCACCATTTAGATAATAGTCAGCTTTCTTGTTTTTGCCACCAAAGTGGATAACCTCACATTTATCCACATTATACTGCATCTACCATGCATTTGCCCACCCACCCAACCTATCCAAGTCACCTTGCAGCCTCCTAGCATCCTCCTCACAGCTAACACTGCCCCCCAGCTTAGTGTCATCCGCAAACTTGGAGATGTTGCATTCAAATCCCTTGTCCAAATCATTAATATATATTGTAAATCGCTGGGGTCCCAGCACTGAGCCTTGTGGTACCCCAATAGTCACTGCCTGCCATTCTGAAAAGGACCCGTTTACTCCTATTCTTTGCCTCCTGTTTGCCAGCTAGTTCTCTATCCACATCAATACTGAACCCCCAATACCGTGTGCTTTAAGTTTGTATACTAATCTGTTATGTGGGACCTTGTCAAAAGCCTTCTGAAAGTCCAGATATAACACATCCACTGGTTCTCCCCCATCCACTCTACTAGTTAAATCCTCGAAATATTCTATAAGATTCGTCAGACATCTTATAGAAGGTCTTCTTCTAATCACTTCAACTCAGAGCAGACATAGAAACATAAAAACATAGAAAATAGGTGTAGGAGTAGGCCATTCGTCCCTTCGAGCCAGCACCGCCATTCAATATGATAATGGTTGATCATCCTAAATCAGTACCCGGTTCCTGCTTTCTCCACATATCCCTTGATTCCGTTAGCCCTAAGAGCTATGTCTAACTCTCTCTTGAAAACATCCAGTGAATTGGCCTCCACTGCTTTCTGTGGCAAAGAATTCACAACTCTCTGGGTGAAAAAGCTTTTCCTCATCTCAGTCCTAAATGACCTACCCCTTAACTGTGGCCCCTGGCTCTGGACTCCACCAACATGGGGACCATTTTTTCCTGCATCTAGTCTGTCCAATCCTTTAAGAATTTTATATGTTTCTATAAGATCCCCTCTCACCCTTCCAAATTGGAATACAAGCCCAGTCGATCCATTATTTCATCATATGTCAGTCCCGCCATCCCGGGAATTAACCTGGTGGACATCTGACCCAGCTTCCCTGGCAGCGTGTTCCAAACCTGCCTCTTAAATCTTCCTCAAACTTTCCTCATCTCACTTTGTAGCTATGCCCTCTCCTATTTGACATTTCCACCCTGGGGAAAAAAGATTCTGGCTGTCTACCCTATCTGTGCCTCTCATAATTGTATGTACTATCAGGTCTCCCCTCAGCTTAACAACAGTCCTGGGGGGTCTCTTTGCCCCCCTTGCGGGCACTGTTCTTCACCTGGCATACTAGGTCTCTCTGCTGCTGTCTCCTGCATACTCCCTTTGATGCTTCCTCCACCCTCTCCCCTTAATCATAGCAGCATAATCCTTAAACATCAGCATTTGCCAGAAGATGGAGGATTGCAGCTGACACGGTGGTGCATCTGTAAGAACTTTCTGCTGAAGCTAAAATGCTGGCAGCGGTGAGAATTAATAAGTTAGAAATTGAGTCATAGAGTCATACAGCGAGGAGTCAGGCCCTTGGGTCTAACATGTCCCATCTGTACTAGTCCCACTTGCCTGCATTTGGCCCATATCCCTCCAAACCTGCCCTATCCATGTATCTGTCTGATTGCATCTTAAACGTTGGGATAGTCCCAGCCCCAACTACCTCCTCTGGCAGCCCGTTCACACACCCACCTCCTTTTGTGTGAAAAAGCTACTTCCTCAGATTCCAATAACATCTTTCTCCCTTCACCTTAAACCTATGCCCCCTGGTTCTCGATTCCCTTACTGTGGGCAAGAGTCTCAGTTCGTCTACCCAATCTATTCCTCTCATGATTTTATACACACACTATAAGATCAGATAAGACAGAATACACTGTGCTGAAGCTGACAGGTTTATGCAGTGAGTACTAGTCTGTGAAGGTTCCAAAAGAAGATCGCTCCGTTTATGAAAACCATAAATATAGCATCAGTCTGACTCTCAATTCCGATTTAATGCCTTTCAAACAAAATACTACATTTCCCTAGCCTTTGTCTCTCATAAGTACTCACCATATGTGACTTTAATGGGTTATGGACCATTCTCTTCCCTTTTCTACGTTACCTAGAAAATATACGGGAACTTGACAAAAAGCAATTGCATATTGTATAGTCACCTAACCATGGGTTTTATCTTGAAATACTGCAGGTGATTACTCCGTGATAACTGTGAAGATAGCAAACTTTAATCGGTGTAATACATTTATTATTTTTGCTCCAGTATATTGGGTGAGGTGATGGAATATATCATGCACAGCATATCAAGGAAAATAAAGCACCAACTAATAGAAACACTTAGAAAGACACGTGCTGGATTTGGTCAGAGGGCCAGACAGCATCTCTGGAGAACATGGATAGGCGACGTTTTGGTTTGGGACGGCCATTGTTCTTTGATTGGACTGCATGTGGCTGTCGATTAGAATGATAACTTTTAGAATGGTGGCACAGTGGCACAGCGGTAGAATTGTTGCCTAACAGCACCAGAGACCCGGGTTCGATCCTGACTGTGGGTTAATTAATCTTTCACTATCTCACATTTAAAACTGTCCCACTTGTCGGTCACCCCTTTGCCCGCAAACAACCTACTGCAATCAATTCTTGCAAACTCTTGTCAAACAGGATGGCACAGTGGCGCAATGGGTAGCACAGTGGCGTGGCAGTAGAGATGCTGCCTTTACAGGGCTAGAGATCCGGCTTCCGTCCTGACGAGTGTTTTAAAATTGTACAAGGCATTGGTGAGGCCAATTCTGGAGTATGGGGTACAATTTTGGTCGCCTAATTATAGGAAGGATGTCAACAAAATAGAGAGAGTACAGAGGAGATTTACTAGAATGTTGCCTGGGTTTCAGCAACTAAGTTACAGAGAAAGGTTGAACAAGTTAGGGCTTTATTCTTTGGAGCGCAGAAGGTTAAGGGGGGACTTGATAGAGGTCTTTAAAATGATGAGAGGGATAGACAGAGTTGACGTAGATAAGCTTTTCCCACTGAGAGTAGGGAAGATTCAAACAAGGGGACATGATTGAGAATTAAGGGACAGAAGTTTAGGGGTAACATGAGGGGGAACTTCTTTACTCAGAGAGTGGTGGCTGTGTGGAATGAGCTTCCAGTGAAGGTGGTGGAGGCAGGTTTGTTTTTATCATTTAAAAATAAATTGGATAGTTATATGGACGGGAAAGGAATGGAGGGTTATGGTCTGAGCGCAGGTATATGGGACTAGGGGAGAATACGTGTTCGGCACGGACTAGAAGGGTCGAGATGGCCTGTTTCCGTGCTGTAATTGTTATATGGTTATATGGTTATATGGAGTGTTGCCTGTATGGAGTTTTGTACGTTCCCCTGTGTGTTTTCTTCTGGGTGCTCCGGTTTTCTCCCACACTCCAAAGACGTACAGGTTTGTAGGTTAATTGGCTTCGGTAAAAACTGTAAATTATCCGTAGTGCGTAGGATAGTCACAAAAAGCTGGAGTAACTCAGCGGGACAGGCAGCATCTCTGGAGAGAAGGAATGAGTGACGTTTCGGGTCGAGACCCTTCTTGGATATAGTGTATGGGGTGATCACTGGTCAGCGCAGATTCGGCGGGCCAAAGGGTTCCACGCTCATCTCTAAAGCCTAAAGTAAAGTAATGTAGGTCACTCGGCCCACCAGGCCTGCTCGGCCATTCAATAAGTTTGTAGCTGGTCTACAATGGTGAATTCCTCCTCTGTGTCCATACCTTGTAGCCTTAAAGGCATTTATTTTTAATTTTAATTGTTGGAGAATGATGAGAATAGGCTCAAATGTCCCAGATGTTTGTGCTTGCTGAAAAACCTACTGCCAGCAACATGAGCCTGTAAAACGACCTTTAAAAAATCACCCAGGAGACCACCATTTTATCAGCGGTTGGCTCACTATAATCTTCCCAGTGATAAGGCAGCATGGTATCTCGTATGCTAATAAGTCTCTGTGCCTCCTTCCAAAGTTCTGCCTTCATACCAGAGAAACAGAGGATAAGCAAACATTTTAAATATCAAACTGCAAATGTTAAATGTTCTGATGAGATCCATTCAACAGTGCGGCTGGGATAGATCGCTCACCCAATTCATATTACAAACACGATCCTTGTTATTGCTCAATATTGTTTCGTTTAGTTTAGAGCTCCAGCGCGGAAACAGGCCCTTCGGCCCCACAAGCCCGTGCCGACCAGCAATCCCCATCCCCATGTAGAACACTTGTCCACACACACAAGGGACAATTTACATTTATATAAACCTACAAACCTGTACGTCTGTGGAGTGTGGGAGGAAACCGAAGATCTCGGAGAAAAGCCACACATCCCTGCGGAGAACATACAAAGCGTACACACCCCACCCATAGTTGGGATCGAACCCGGGTCTCAGGTGCTGTAAGGCAGTGACCCTATCACTGCGCCACCGTGCTACCCCTTGTTGAGCTCTGCTCAATGGGAGCAATCTGCTCAAATGCTTTTCAAGCTTCTTCCTGATCTTAGATTTTATTTCAGTGCTCTATAATCAACCTGAACGGATTCTTTCGAAGAACAAATTTCTCCATGCAGCAGAGGGAAAATATTGTACAGGTGCATGGAAGCAATAAAAAATGTTAATTTGCAAACTTCATTACAAGTTATTTGACTGGAGATAAGGTACATCTCATCTAATAACCTCCGCACCCTCATATCTCCGCTGCATCATGGAGGTTGTTCCTACTCAAATGATACACCAAGGTGTTTTTTGCCTATTGCTGTCTAAATGCAAATTGTGCTCCATGCATACAATTGACTGACTGATATACTGGTTTTATGCAGCAGCAGCAGCAACACATCAGCATTGAGTTGAGCAGATAGGGCAAGCACCAGTCTCCAGTAATAAATGCCATAGTCTATAAAAACTTCCAATCACACTTCATTGCTAGCAGGCAACAGCGATAAGTAAAGATAATCAAATGGATCTGCGCATTTCAAATCATCATCGTGGAACTGAATGAGGTAAAGCACATACAGTACATTTTCACGTCAGCAAAATTCACAGCTTACTGAGAGAGGCAAGAAAGGAGATTGCGGGAGGCTTGATGAAGATCCTTGTGTCTTCGCGAGCCAAACGTGAAGAAGTCCTGGTGGTCTGGAGAGTAGCTGAGGATGATTAGAAAGGAACTGCAGATGCCGGTATATACCGAAGAGAAACACAAAGTGCTGGAGTAACTTAGGCGCATGTAGCATCTCTGGAAACAAAAGATGGGTAACGTTTCGGGTTGGGATCCTTCTTCAGACTGAAGAGTGTGAAGTAGGGTCCCGACCCAAATCGTCACCCATCCATTTTCTCCAGAGATGTTGTCTCACCTGCTGAGTTACTCCAGTATTTTGTGTCTGTCTTCGGAATGGCTAATGTTGTTCCTTTATTTAAGAAAGGAAATAGACAGAATCCAGGGAATTATAGTCTGGTGAGCCTCACGTCAGTGGTAAGAAAGCTAGTGAAGAGGGTTGTTAAGGATGGGATTTACCCCTATTTGGAAGAGAATTGGTTAATTAGCAACAATTGGCATGGCTTTGGACGTGGCAGATCGTATCTTAGTCACTGGATTGAGTATTTTGAAGAGGTGACAAAGGTGAGTAGGGCAGTGGATGGTGTTTGCATGGATTTTGATTAGGCATTTGATAAAGATCCCCATGGTAGATTGATCCAGAAAATGAAGATGCATGGGATTAACAGTGACTTTGTCGTATTGATTCAGATCTGGCTTGCTGGCAGAAAATTGCAAAATGTCACGATGTGAGTGCAAAGACTGGGAAGGGTGAAGTAGAGTGAATGAATTCAACGGAAATAAATGAAGGGGGAGAAAGAATCCCAGGTGAAGAGAAGGAGAAACATGTAATATTGGTAGATACCATGTCAAGAATTGCAACATGTAACCCATGCGGCCATTATGTTGCTACAATAGGTAAAAGTTGCCAGGGAGTCTCAAACTGTAGAAACAATGAACTGCAGATGCTGAAGATAGACACAAAAAACTGGAGTAACTCATCAAGTCAGGCAGCATCTCTGGAGAAAAGGAACAGGTGACATTTAGGGATGAGACCCTTCTTCAGACTGAGAGTCTGGTGAGAAAGAACCAAGAGATATGAAAAGGTATAAAGAATAAATTAATGAAAGATATGCGAAAAGACAGATCGAAGCCAACACCGATGATCAAGGAAAGGTGGAGCCCACGATAATCCTTTTTGACTGTGGGGATGGTGCTGGATTACTGAGGAAAGACACTGGAGAACATGGATAGGTGACCTTTTGGGTCAGGACCATTCTTCAGACTGATGTCTTTCCTCCTGGTGATGTCTGACTATCTCTGTAGTGAAATCTACTGCAAGAAAGGCTACTTTGCAAAATTCAGGATCCTTCGTAAATAAACATAAAACCAAGTGCTGGAGGAACTCAGCGGGCCAGGCAGCTAGAAATAAAATAAAAACTAAAGCCAGGCATCTTTTGTGGAGGGAGCTGGACGGATGACTCCTCGGGGTCGAGATCCTTCCTCAGATCCTACCATTTCCCTCCATAGATGCTGCTGACTCTTTCCGACAGTTTGGTGTTTGCTCAGGTTTCTAGCACCTGTGACTCAGGTGATCTTGTGTCTCCTTCTTAAAGTAAATACTTTGGTTTATTAGTTTAAATTCCTCGCTGTCCTCCAGTTGTTTGGAGCAAAGGGAAAAGAAACCGAACTGAAAGTAATGAAAAGAAAGATAAAAACTGGATTAAAATGATCACTCCATTAAAGTCTCTTGCTATTGTAAACTGGAAGAACAAGTATGCAAATTTATAATTGAGGAATATCAGTGCCCGAGGGCACTAATTTACATTTATTGCTTCATTAAAGGAGTGTTTAGACTGGAAATGATTTAACCTTGTGGTTCATTTAACTCGTCAATACTGTGCAAATATAACACCTGAAGGTTTTCTGCAGGAGATTGACAGCGAGAGACCTCTTTTGTAAAGCTGAGAGGAGTTATTCATTTCGGAAAGCAACCTTGGGATATTTGAGTGTAGCAAAAGTCAATTTCTGGACTTGGACAAGAGATACAGCATGGAAACAGGCCCTTCGGCCCACTGGGTCCGTGCTAGTCCTATCCTGCACACTAAGGATAATTTACAGTAGCCAATTAACCTGCAAACCTGCACGTCTTTGGAGGGTGGGAGGAAACTGGAGCACCCAATGAAAACCCAGGGAGAATATACATACTCCATAAAACAGCACCCATAGTCAGGAACGAACCCGAGACTCTGGCATTGTAAGGCAGCAACTCTGCAGCTGCTCCACTGTGCTGCCCCTAACTGTGCAATGTATACCAGTCACATCTATTTTATTTTGACAGCACATTTGGATCCATATCAATAACTGCGTCCCTCTGACCTTTGATCAGGAAAATATATATTGACAACGTCCCATTTGTTGAAGATGATTTTGTTTGGAGGACGGGGAGAGAGGGGAGAAAACACACGTTTTATTAATAGCATGAGCCAGAATGACACGGAAGTATTGCAGCTGCGAATTAAACCCACAAGCACAAGAAGACATTTTCTTCATTTTCCAAATTATTTTATTTTGATGTTTTTTTGAAACAGTAATCACTGGGTATTTATCTGAAATAATCTTTCTGAACAGGATCCCTTGTCTGTAAACATAATACATAGTAATAGCTGTGATTTATTTTAAGTTGGCTAAGGTTCTTTGCCTTTTTACTGGAGAGAGCTGGATGTGGTATGTTTAATGGAGCATTGCCCAATTATACCACTTTAAATGACGTTTACTCGATTAATGCAAGCCACTTCTAAATAAGGAACCATTCATTATTGAAACTCCGAGATGATTAATGTGTTGGATATAAGTCACTTCCACTAATCTTGTCAGTGGAAACTCTTGCACATTTGATTGGGACTGGTGAAGAATCAACAAAGCAAGTCATATTTCACCGAATGCAGGAACGTAGCCTGTTCCATTTTGTACTTAGACCCTGATGTTGTAACTTACCCCAATCTTCTGTCTAATGGAACAAATGGAGACAGGCTAGACTTAATTCCACTGGAGTTTAGAAGCGATCGAAAGGTAGATTGAAGAGTCCAGATAAGGTTTACGAGAATGATTCCGGGAATGATTGGGTCAACATATGATGAGCGTTTGATGGCACTGGGACGGTGCTCGCTGGAGTTTTGAAGGATGAAGGGAGACCTCTTTGAAACTTCCTGAATAGTGAAAAGCCTGGATAGAGTGGATGTGGAGAGGATGTTTCCCCTAGTGGGAGAGTCCAGGGCCACTAGTGGTCTCGACCAGAGTATACGGGATGGTATATCGGAAAAAACATTCTCCCTTGGCAGTAAGTTCAGGAATGAAAGGCTGGTTTTCAGTTAATGGAGAAAAAAACCCAGAAGGTAATAAAGAGAAATGAATTTATGCTCTGAATTATAAAGTGGAATGGCAATGTAATCCGATTCAGCAGCAACTGTGTTAACTATACGATCTGCTAGGTCACAGGGAGGGGGCAGAGGAGCACTGTTAATTGGGCAGGTCTTTCAAAGAGCTGGCACATGGATAATGGGCCGAATGGTCTCCTTCTGTGGTACAGGATTCCATGGAATGGTCCACAGCGGTTCCTTCCAATGTTACGATGCCACTGATAAAGGTTCGGTATCAGTGAAGTACAGAAGGCTGTTTTTGAACAGCAGCTGTTTAATGATAGGCGAACGCATTCACAGATTGAAGCCGGCAAAGGCACTCTGCGGCAAGATTTAATAATGGATAATTCAAGACGATAAGACAGCACCTTGCACCTGAGCCCATTCTTCAGCACAGCCGCTGTGAGGGAAACTCAATCAGCTGCCAATCAAGGCAAACTAATGAATGGGAACGCACAAAAACTTTCCACTATCAGCAAGTCGCCAGGCAGGGAAGAATCATCATTTGGTTATTTTAAAAGTATAATGCAAAATGATATTATATCACATGAATTGTAATCTTTCTTTAGTGTGCTGGAGATCAGGAATGGCTTAGAGGATTCGTAGCATTAATAAGTCCTAAATATACAGCATAACTGATGCATGAGAGTGTTTCGAATCATAGAAATCTCAGCACAGAAGGCAACCATTCAATCTCTCGCTCTGTCGCCACAGGAGCCATCTGCTTTAATCCTATTTCACTGCCTTTCTGTAGACGATACACTTTTTTTCTCTTCAAATATTTATCTTTTCTCTTAAATGTCATGATCGCCCTTGTTTCAGAAGTTAATGGATTCTGTATCCCGTTAACCCTTTGCCAGTAAGAGTCCCCCTTCATGTTGAGTGCTAATCCTAAATTTATGACCCATTTTAACAATCTGTTTGGCAAGTGGGAATAATCTTTTATTATTTCCCCCCTCTCCTGCTTCATCAGGGCTTGGGTGCTCAGGTCTCTGACCTCCCTCTTACGTGTAATATTGCCTTAACTGGATCGCCATCTCAAACTATTCAGTTTTAGTTTAGTTTAGAGATACAGCCTGGAAACAGACCATTCAGCCGACTGAGTCCACGCTGACCAACAATCACCCTGTACGTTAGTTCCATCCTACACACTAGGGACAAGTTACAGAAGCAAATTAACCGACAAACCTGCACATCTTTGGAATGTGGGAAGAAACCGAAGCCCCCCGCAGATCCCCATGGAGAAGGGAGAATGTACAAACTCCGTACAGACAGCCCCCATAGTCAGGATCGAACCCGGGTCTCTGGCGCTGCGAGGCAGTAACTCTACCGCTGCGCCACCACGGAACAGCCCTTATAAAGTAACCGCCCTTATTTCTACAGCTCGAAAGTCCTTCTCATAACAAGTGACTAACGTTAGGTACACAAAATTGCTGGGGAAACTCAGCGGGTGCAGCAGCATCTATGGAGCGAAGGAAATAGGCGATGTTTCGGGCCGAAACCCTTCTTCAGACTGATGAATCAGTCTGAAGAAGGGTTTCGGCCCGAAATGTCGCCTATTTCCTTCGCTCCATAGATGCTGCTGCACCCGCTGAGTTTCCCCAGCAATTTTGTGTACCTTCGATATTCCAGCATCTGCAGTTACCTTTTGAACACAAGTGACTAACGTTGCTCTGAGGACTCCAGCAAAGGCAAGTATTTGACGGGACTGCGTTAACACATCCTCACATGCAGAACAGAGCTTCTTCTAAGCTCTCCTGACTTTAACACACAGGAGGTTCAAAGAACAAAGGATTAAGGATAAAAAGTTTTTGTGGTCAAGCTGTTAGTAGAGAAAATTTTAAACTTTAGCGACTGCACAAGAATCGGCACTTCCTTGTGTCTACTTAGATTCCTTGATGTTAAGGAATGAAGCAAAATGATGATCATGCCTGATAATGTTGCCGACCTTTTACATCACCTAAGCGTTGGTGAATGACAGAGTAGATTTGAAAGACCCACTGGCCTCCTCCAGCTCCTATTATTTATTTTCTTATATAGACATTAGTGATCTTAGTTGAGGGGTACAATTCAACCAGAATATTAAGAACGACCCCACCTCCATCTCTGCTTTACTCTTGAGATCTATTGTAGCTGCTCGAAAAGTGAAATGGATGTAAGTTTAATATTCAAGGCCAGTGGGATACATGTTTCAGCTAGGATATCGTTTTTGAAGTATAGATGCCCCAGTCACAGTTCTGGATTGAGGCTGAGGTAGGAGAAGCTCTCTCCAAACTCCCTGGGTGGATAATGTCCCAGATCGGGACCTTTCTCTGCCCTCTATTAAGAGTTTAGACTTTGGAAACAGGTCCTTCAGCCCATCAAGTCTGTGCCAACCAGCGATCACCCCATACACTAACACGATCCTACACACTACGGAGAATTTGCAATTTTTACCAAAGCCAAATGATTGAAAAATACCACGTGGAAACAGGCCCATCCGCACATCGGCTCCCTGGCAACCATCGGCTCACTGGTCCACACCGGTTCTATTTTATCCCACTTTCCCATCCACTCCCTACACATTAGGGGCAATTAACGGAGGCCAAATTACCCAGAAATCCATACGTCTTTGGGACGTAGGAGGAAACCGGGGCACCCGGAGAAAACCCACGTGGTCGCAGGGAGAATGCACAAACTCCGTACAGACAGCACCCATAGGCAGGATCGAACCTGGTCTCTGGCGCTGTGAGGCAGCAGCTCTACTGCTGTGCCACCGTGCCACCCAGTTGGCAGTACAGAAGTCCTACAACCCACAGAGTCCACGCCGATCTTTAGAGATCCCCCCCCCCCCACACTCCCAGATTCTACCACATGTTTTACCCCTCTCACCTTATAGCTATGACCTCTAGTGTTGGACATTTCCAACCTGGGACAAAAAGGTTCTAACCGTCTATGCTATCTAATTTTATATACATGTGTGTATATATTTATATCATGGTATATGGACACATTTATCTGTTTTGTAGTAAATGCCTACTATTTTCTGTGTGCTTAAGCAAAGCAAGAATTTCATTGTCCTATACAGGGACACATGACAATAAACTCACTTGAACTTGAACTTGAACTACGCCTCTCCTAATTTTATATACTTCTATCAAGTCTCCCCTCAACCTCCGACATTCCAGAGAAAACAATCCAAGTGTATCCAACCTCTATCTGTAGCTGAAACTCTCTAACCCAGATATCATCTGGATTTCTGTAAACCTCCCCTGCATCCTCCATGTCTCCCTGTAATGGGGTGACCAGAATTGCATGCAATACTCTTAATGCAGCCTAACCAAATCCCTGTAGATAGTACTGGAGTAACGTTTTTGAGTCGGGGCCTTTCTTCAGACTTGAAAAGTCACCCATCCTTTTTCTGCAGAGATGCTGCCTGACCCGCTGAGTAACTCCAGCATTTTGAGTCTATTTTCAGTATAAACCAGCATCCACTGTGCCTTTCTACACACAAAGCCCTGTCGAGCTGTATCAAGACTTCCTGGTGTCAGAAGTGTTTCACATGCTTGGACATTATTAATTTTTTGTTCCCCTGAAGCAATAAAAATAGCTTTTCAAAAATAATTGGCAAATTCATTCAAGGTCCCAGTGGATGTGAAAACAGAGTGCACTCGTAATGCACAGAGGGGATAAATTCAGAGCAGAATTAAACATCTCATCATTAGTGCGATGACTGTTTGAGGAAGGGCTTCAAGGCAATAAATATTTTCCTCATGAGTGAGATTGGGCACTTTTGGATGATCCATGGGGCTTTTTTTTGAAGTATTACTTATAAATTGTACCAGATTGATGTTAATTCATAAAAACATAGAAAAATAGGTGTAGGAGTATGCCATTTGGCCCTTCAGGTTAGCACCATCATTCAATATGATCTTGGCTGATCATCTAAAATCAGTATCCCGTTCCTACAGAATACAGAATATTGCTGATTGTAGCACCAATCAGAATGAATTTCACTGAGCAAGGAGGAAGATTGCCACAGCTAAATGTGAAATGCAATAAACTGTTAGCCCTAGAAATAAATAATAAGGGGATTGTATAAAGGTAGACAAACTGGAATAACATCAATAGGGCTCTGGCCTGCAATCCATGTTGGACAAGGATAGTGTACTCAGGGGTTAAAGTTCAACGATCAGAACTTATTTTTCCTCTGGAGTGAACACTGACAACAGAGAAGCACCTTAACGTGACAGAAGCAGGGAAGGACAACGCACAAACCGTGACATTATCTCCAGATTACTGGAGCTGGGTGGCGCAGCTGTACAGTTACTGCCTTACAGCGCCAGAGACCCAGGTTCGATCCTGACAACGGGTGCTCTCTGCACGGAGTTTGTACGTTCTCCCGATGACTGGCTGGGCTTTCTCCGGATGCTCCGGTTTCCTCCCACACTCCAAAGACATACAGGTTTGTAGATTAATTGGCTTTGGTAAAGATTGTAAATTGTCCTTAGTGAATCGGATAGAACCAGTGTACGGGTGATGGTTGGTCGACGCGGACTCAGAGGGGGAAAGGGCCTGTTACTGCACCACATCCCTAAACTAAACTATAACTACTGCAGGATCGCCCGTTCAACAAAATGCATTGATTTGCTACAGAAAGAGAAAAGCTGGTCACCAGAATGCCTGAAGAGGGGTCCCGACTTGAAAGGTCACCTATCCACCTTCTCCAGAGACCTTGCCTGATCCGCTGAGATGCTCCAGCACTTTGTGTCATTTTTTGATCACACATCGAGTTGTGCTCATTTAGGGAACAACTGCATGCTGAAGTTCAAGTGGCCAATCCGCAGTGTGTTTGTGAATGAAATGAAGGAAGAGATATGACAGTTGAAAATACTATTGCCTATAAAATGGATCCCATGGTGCTACACACTCTGTGTGCTGTGATTCGATTTCAATGAAAAATCATTCAGAAGGAACCAGTGAACATATTGCACTCCACGTGTCCAATACTTTCCTTTCTGCTCCTCTGTGTATCCACATGACTGCATGCAGCAGTCCAACATGCACAGTAGTATCTGATCACATACATGTGTGGACACTACTTCCATGACGTTCGTTGACATGTATGACCTGTGGACAATGCAAATGACTGCATGGTGGTGGGTGTGTATGGAACAAGCTGCCGTTGGGGCGGCCCAGCTCGAGGGTGGAACGGCGCTCCCGTCGGGTCGGCCCGGCTCGAGGGTGGAACGGCGCTCCCGTCGGGTCGGCCCAGCTCGAGGGTGGAACGGCGCTCCCGTTGGGGCGGCCCAGCTCGAGGGTGGAACGGCGCTCCCGTGGTGGCGGCCCAGCTCGAGGGTAACGGCGCTCCAGTCGGGGCGGCCCGGCTCGAGGGTAACAGCGCTCCCGTGAGGGCGGCCTGGCACGGGGCTGAGACGCTCACGTGAGGGCGACCCAGCTCGGGGCTGGAACGGTGCTCCGGTGGCTGAGACGGCGTTCTGGCGGCGGCGGCCTGAGTCCGGGGTTCGGCCGCGGGCCAGTGGACGACGTCGTCAGCAGCTGCGTTCGCTGGACTGGAGGGCGGCGGCTTCGACCATCCCGGGCCGCGGTGTTTGAACCGGCCCGTTCGCGGAGCTCGGTGAGCCGCGGGACTGATTTACCATCACCCGGTGCGGTATCGCCTCAGCACAGAGGGAGAAGAGGAGGGAAGAGACTGCAGCCCTAAGATTTTTGCCTCCATCACAGTGAGGAGGTGCTTGGTGGACTCACTGTGGTGGATGTTAATTTGTGTTTACTGTCTGTTCTGTTGTCTATTATTGTATTATTGTATGTATGACTGCAGACACGAAATTTCGTTCAGACTGAAAGGTCTGAATGACAATAAAGGAAATTCAATTCAATTCAATTCAATGTTGGCCTGCTGAGTTACATTGTGTCTCTTCGGTATAAATCAGTATCTGCAGCTCTTTCCTACAGCATCTGTGGAAGGAATGGACAATGTTTTGGGTCGGGACACTTCTTCAGACTGATAGGAGAGTTCCTCCAGCACTTTCTGCTTTACTCAAGATTCCAGCATCTGCTGTTTCTTCTATTTCCTTTTGCCAAATCTTCTCCTGTGCTCTCAAATGGACACACTGGAACCTGCAACCTTATTTTAAAAGAACCTATGGTGTTAAATATTTATTAGTATAATTATTTCTTCTGAGCATTTGAGGGGGTTGTGTAGTGGAGGCAAGTGGTCTTAGTATACAGCAACCTGCAAGGGTAATAAAGAAACACTTTTTTTTCCAAGAATATTGGCTTTGCTTTAGACTTGGAACTAGAGCATGGAAACAGGCCCTTTGGCCCACTGAATCTTCGCTGACCAGCGCTCCCCATACACTAGCACCATCCAACACACTAGGCACAATTTACAATTTTACCCAACCCAATTAACCTACAAACCTGCACGTCTATGGAGTGTGGGAGGAAACCGGAGGACCTGGAGAAAACCCACACAGGGAGAATGTACGAACTCCGTACAGGCAGCACCCGTGGTCTCTGACGTTGTAAGGCAGCAACTCTACTATGCCACCCCCTTGGCTTGGAAGGAAATCACATAAAAGATGCCACATAGAGGCAAACCCCTCGTCATGTCTATTCGAATAATGGAAACACATCCTTACAGAATTAAAAGCCCTAACCAGAAATGTGTCCTTACACAATTTATGATAAAAGAAATAAACAAACAAAAATTTAAATTTGACTCTTCCTTCTTGACACAAAAACAGATGATGCAGCTTCACTTCATGGAAAATTGTGATTCAGACCGTTTCCAGAAACACAACTCTCCCATAACTTGGGGGTCAGCTCTATTATCAAAAACATTATATTAACATTTGGCAAAATGTCTAATTTTGGCTACATAGTTAATCTCATCAGACCATCAGAATAAAAAGAGTGTGTAGGGAGGAACTGCAGATGCTATTTTACACGAAAGATAGGCACAAAATACTGGAGTAACTTAGCGGGCCAGGCAGCATCTCTGGAGAAAAGGAATAGGTGACATTTCTGGTCGACTCCCTTCGACAGAACGGCGTATCTTCAGAAAGATTAGGAATTTCTTGAGCCAGAGGGTGGCGACTTTGTGGAATTCATTGCCACAGATGTCTGTGGAGGCCAAGTCATTGGGCATTTTTAAAGAGGAGATTGATAGGCTCTTAATTAGCATAGGTATCAAAGGTTATGGGAAGAAGGCGGGAGAGTGGTGTTGAGAGGGAAAAGGAGATAAGCTATGATTGAATAGCGGAGTAGACTTGATGGGCCGAATGACCTAATTCTACTCTTATAATGTATGAACATGAACTTATATAAGGTCCTGAGGGGTTTTGACAAGGAGAATGTTCTCCTTTTGTGAGAGAACATGGAATCAGGAACTAGGTCAAAAAATGAGGGGTCGCCCATTTAAGATTAGGGGAATTTATTCATTCAAAGTTACTTCCTTTGTTTTCTTGTTATCATCCAAGACTTTCAGACCCATGGGTTATCTTCATAGGAGTAGAATAATTGATGGGCCAAATGGCCTAATTCTGGTCCTATGACGTATGAACTTATGGTGATTTCCAGAGTTTTCCAGAGTTGTCAGTATGAGAGTTAGGCATGCAGTGCGGTCTTGAAAGATAAAAACCATTGCTGGTGGTGCTGATAACAAAACAGACCCATGAAAGTTATTCTGCAAACACACTAGGTTCTTTTTAATATAAAGGTGACAATGAAAGAGGTACACTTAATATGTGCCCGCATCAGCCGTCGCTGTCACAGGGCTAAAGCTGGTGTCAGTGTACAATAATGTAAGGAGTAGATCTTGCAAATAACAACTCTTCATCAACTAATGGTGAACACATCTGGAAGTGTAAGGTGGGAACCTGGGTCTGTGCCTAAAGCGTACAAACACCACATAACTATCTACTTGGGTCCCAATATGGACGGGATGGTTTTCACAAATCAGATGTTCTAAAATACATTATAAAATGCGAAGACTCCCCTCTGCACCTTGTTACAACCCAGACAGGAACACCAATTTTTTTTTAAATTTAGCTTATACCCGTTATTTTAGTTAGAATGAAAAGAGCTGATATTCCAACCACGCTTTTGTTGGGAAGTCTAGACCCACAACGTCGCTCTGGGTGTGCATTGAGCCATCTCCACCTCAAAATGGTTGGGGAATCACGCACAGTGCACGCCCAGACCCCCGGCAGTGGGTCAGACTGCCCTCAGGGAGGGAACAGCCAGGAGTAACCTCCATAAGGCCATCCTTTCCAACCCCTTACCACAGTGCCACCCCCTTTTCTGACAAAGATGATACATATTTACAACCAGAGTGTGTGCAGACACCCGCACACCCCAAAGTACATCAGTTTTCCTTCTTTTCCTAAAAAAAAAAAATCCCTAAATCACATGACAACAGTTGAACTGTCCGAAAGAGAGGAGATTCTCTTTGGAGTTTGGCTTGATCTTAAAGGAAAGCGCTTTCTCACAGAGGGGGATCTGCAGTATCCTGTCCCTAATATTTACATTCTTTGACCGGGCAGTGTCGAGTTTATTCACAGGGTCCGCACTGCTGTCAGAGCAGGCACTGTCGTTTGATAAGCCACTGTTCTCAGCTATTTGATCAATCAAGTGCTTTGGGCTTTCGGCTCTTGGGCCTTCACATTTGTTAAGCGGCAGCGGTAAGTCAGGGTTGGGCTGGGCGGGTAGAGTGAGTTGGGTGACTCTGCCATCGGGGCATTGGCGAGTGTGCGGGCAAGGGGGTGGCTTCTCCACACTGATGTCGCTGACCTGCAGCAGCGGCCCTTTGCTGCTGGTGGTGGTGGTGCTGTTGTTGTTGCTCTCGTTCATCAGGTTGATCGGCCGATTGCCGAAGTAATGCGGCAGCGGCTCCGATTTGCCGGCCCACCGACTGCAACAGAGCGGCCCCGCCGCCGAAGCCCTCACTTCCACCGAGGAGCTGCTGACCTCGGCGGCCCGCTGGCAGCTCCAAACCTCCCGCAGGAGTTTGCCGTCACCGCCAGCGCCAGCGCCCGGCTTCTTGTCCTTGGCGGGAAGGCCCAAGATGGCGCCGCCGCCGCCGCCGCCGTCCTCACGGGTTAGGCCTCCTCCGCATGGAGCTTCCCTCACACTCAGTCTCGGCGCAGCTTTCACCTCCACACGAACCACCTCCTCCTCCTCCTCCTCTTCCTCTTCATCTTCCTCGCTGATCTGCTGGAGCGCCGACACGTTCTTGGGCATGACGGACGCCTCCAGCGAAGAGCGCAGGAGGATTCTCATGGGCGACGGCCCGTCCTCCGCGCTGCTCGCCAGCTTTACGATGTCCTTCGCGCTGCAGCCCTCAGTCTTGTCCGCCATCTTCTTCGCCGGTCCCTTCACGTCTGCCGAGTGCTTCAGCGAAAACCCATTGTGCGTCTCACTCAAGGTGCTGCCGTCAGTGGCATCTCCAAAGCTGCCATCTGTCGCTGACAGGGATGACCTGAAAGAGAGCAAGAGCAGGAATTGAGAATTATATATTTTAAAGGCGAAGAACAACAAGCTGTTGTCGGGCATCAAAGAACCCGGGCCACTCCCTCATTTCCCCTTTCCCATCGAACAAAACATATAGAAGTGTGAAACGCACACCTCCAGATTCGGGGACAGTTTCTTCCCAGCTGTTATCAGGCAACTGAACCATCCTACCAAGGACTAGAGAGCAGTCCTGAGCTACCTCATTGGAGACTGGACTAGACTATCTTTGATTGGACTTTACTGAACTTTATCTTGCCCTCTAAAACTCTGAACTATAACAGCCTATTGCACTTTATCTGTTTATTTATGTGTATATGTATGGTCTATGCTATACAGACACACTGATCTGTTCTGTATTTATGCTTACAATACTCTGTTGTGCTGCAACAAGTAAGAATTTCATTGTCCTATCTGGGACACATGACAATCAACTCTCTTGACTTGACTAAATGTTATTCCCTTTATCATGTATCTGTACACTGGATGGCTCGATTGTAATAATGATTTGTCTTTCCGCTAACTGTTCAGCACACAACAAAAACTTTTCACTGTACCTCGGTGCACGTGACAATCAATTAAAGTCAAATGAATAGCCCGATGAAACTTCTCTCTGGTTCCCGAAACATTTCCAGCAGAACAACGCAAAGTGAGGAATATTCTCCTCGTTGGTTGAATGTTCCATTTTGGTGGGATTCGGTAAGTCAGCCACTGCTCAGTGAGGTTCACAACATTGGGGACTGGAAACTTTCCCATTGAGATCACCATAAGACATGGGAGCAGAAAAGCTTTTATCGCGTACTACTCAGTCAGTGGAAAGGCTATACATGATCGAGCCATCCACTCCATTGTAGCGATACATGATAAAAGGAATAACATTTAGTGCAAGATAAAGTCCTACTAAAGATGTCCGAGAGTCTCCAATGAAGTAGATAGTAGTTCAGGGCCGCTCTCTAATCAATGATATAATGGTTCAGTTGCCTGATAATAATCCGTGCACAAATGTTTCCACTGCATGGAATCGGCATTACCTGCACGGCACGTGGGAAGGCCAGTTGTAGTCCAGGTTAAGGCTCCGACTCTGGGTCTGTTTCTCCTGCTTCTCTCGTAGGATCCTCTCCGCCAGCAGGAAGTAGCTGGCCGTGATGTGGTTGTACTTGTCAGCTTCTAGAGCCCTGGAACAGAGTGAAAAACAAATCACCTGACTGCATAGCAAAGTGGCCAAAGAGAACGGGAACACAATCCCAACCTTGCTCCCATTGAAAAATACTTTGTTTCTTCTTTGGAAACAATAGGTCAACTGATTTGTTTATTGAATATGTTGAAAGGCTAATATGGGCCCCTCACATTTTACACATGTTTCATTATGCATTTTTAGAATAAAGTGCGTATTTCATTTAATACCAAAGCCCGATTTACACGCATATATTGTTGGAATACCGCTCACAAATTTACACCTGGCAGCATAGTTGTGTATATGTTTAATTTACAGTGCTTTTGAATTGCAAGCTGCTTTTCAAGAACATATCCCCCATGTAAACGCGAGCTGCCTGTCGTCCAAATCCCAATGGCACGCCACAAGTTGGTAGAGTTACTGCCTCACAGCATCAGAGACCCCGGTTCGAACCCGACTTTGGGTGCTGTGTGTGTGGGTGAAATTTGCACCTTCTCCCTGTGACTGGATTTCCTCCGGGTGCTCCGGTTTCCTCCCACATCCCAAAGACGTGTGGCTTTGCAGGTTAATTGGCCCTCTGTAAAATTGTCCCCTAATGTGTAGGGGGGAGTGGATGAGAAAGTGGAATAACATTGAATTAGTATGAACGGGTGATGGATGGTTGGTGTGGACTCAGAGGATAAAGGGCCTGTTTCCCTAATGGCTATATCTCCAAAAGAAATTCCAGTCCAATGGACATGTGTTGATGGAAATGCCGGTCATATCACAAAACCCTTACTGGTTCACTAATCTCCTTCCTGCAGTGTTATGTTGCAGTTATACAAGGCCCTGGTGAGGCCACAGTTGGAGTAGTGTGTTCAGTTTTGATCATCCTGTTATAGCTGGAAAGGGTGCAGAGAAGATTTAAGAGGATGAAGAGACTGCCCAGCTTGTCTGGCGAATCGCCTCATCGCCACAACTGACCAACAAGCACCAAGACATCGCTTGGCTGGCTGTGAGAGGGGCCCTCAGTCAGATCCATCCTACACTGTCAGAATCTTACTGCTAGTGCACACTGGCCTTGGGAGCAGAAGTAGGCTCCCTGGCCTTGAAAACCTCCTTGCCATTCAATGTCATCTCAGTGGCGCAACAGTAGGGTAGCTGCCTTACAACGCTGGGGACCCGGGTTCGATTCTGACTACAGGTGCTGTGTGTACAGAGTTTGTACATTTTCCCCGTGACCTGCGTGGATGTGCCAGGACTTGAGGACCTGAGCTATATGGAGAGGTTAGGCAGGCTCGGACTCTATTCCTTGATGAGCCGGGGGATGTATAGAGGTGTATACGATCAGGAGGAGCATATATAGGGTAAATGCACAGTCTTTTTCCCAGAGTAGGGGAATCTAGAACCACAGGACATAGATTCAAGGAGAGAGGGGAAAGACATAATAGGAATCTGAGGAGCAACTTTTTCACACAGGGTGGTGGGTATATGGAATGAGCTGCCTGATGAAGTAGTTGAGGCAGAAACTATAACAACATTTAAAAAGACATTTGGATAGATACATGGATAGTAAAGGTTTAGAGGGACATGTGCCAACTGTGGCAGGTGGGAATAGAGTGGATGGGGCACCTTGGTCAGCATGGACTAGCTGGGTGGAAGGGCCTGTTTCCATGCTGTATAACTCAATCACCTGGTCCGCAGGTCCAGAAGCTCAAATCTCACACTCACGTTTAAATGCTTCTCACAACAAAGGATGTACAATATGCAAAGATTCATCATGCGCAAGAATAACATTCTTAAAAATACATTAGGGGAAGCTGGTTTGTGCAGATAAATTCAACTGCAATTTTATCTTCCCACACAAGTAGCTCAATCACTCACAAATAATCTCCATTCCCTGCAATTTTAGCCTCTCGTTCCTTAAAAACTCTTATCTCTCTGCCTACAGATGTTAGTCCTCTTCCTGAAATTAATTCCTGATTAAACGGCCGATATTGCCCAGTTCCAACCTTCCTTTCTGATCATTGGCGATTAAAGTCAATAGCTGACATGATCCAACACATACAATGTCTCACCGGTCCTCGTGAACCTGCATGCTGCCTTAGTAATAGACCTTCAAATGTATCTTATCAGGCTATGCGTGGAGCCAAAGTACGTGGGAACTGTGTTACTACCCGGCTGAGGTTCTACTTGTCCCCGGTGTTGCGAAGGATGGGCTTGGCTCAGATAACGCACAATGTGCCAGTCAGCTGGACATTGCCACATCATCTGCCCTTCGTGGAAAGGTTCTTCCAGACCAACACTTTTGACCACAAGTCCATCGGGCAGTGGTCAGCACGGAACGTCCTTCAGGCACTGCAGGACAAGGACTCGTGGATTTTATGGCTGGCGGTGAGAGGGGGATCCATCCAGTCAGATCCATCCGGCACCCTCAGTCTTTTACTACTAGTGCACACTGCCCTACGGAGCAGGAGTAGGCTCCCTGGCCCAGAATACTTCTCTGCCAGTCAATGTGACGCAATCAAAAGGAGAGGATAGAAGATAATAATAGCACAAAGCTGACTTTACTTTTCAAAACATCAGTATAACTGATTCAATTACTATGTTATGGTTCTCCAGTAATCTATTCGGCTTTGAAAAGATTTAAACATGTACTCATTCCCTCAGCCAGGTGTTAGTGTAGCTTATTGCACTGGTAGCAAATATTAACAAGGCATATTTACACTGCACTAAGCTAAAGGCTTCTTTCTACACAGCATTTACAGGCAGGTGGGATTAGTTTAATTTGGCATTATGGTCGGCATAGGCAATATGGGCCGAAGGGCCTGTTCCTGTGCTGTACTGTCCTATGTTCAAACATCCATTCTTTTCAAGATTTTAAAGCCTGGATTGTCACTATTTCTCCTGGTGCCCAGGACTTGTAGGTGAGAGCCCAGCTGCATAATGGCACTGATGAAGCACTGTTGATGCAAGGCATCCACTTGAATATCTCATAGCAGAAGAAACAGTTCAGAGCACGATGGTGCACCAGGGTCCTGGGTTCGATCCTGACTACGGGCGCTTGCATGTATGGAGTTTGTATGTTCTCCCCGTGACCTGCATGGGTTTTCTCTGGGATCTCCGGTTTCCTCCCACACTCCAAAGACCGGACAGCTTCTTCCCTACAGCCATCAGGCTATTAAACACTACAACCTCATATAGGTTCTGAACTACAATAGACTATTATTATTATTGATGTTGCACTTTTCTGTTTGTTTTTGACTATGTGTGTGTGTATATATATATATATGGGTATGTTGTAAGTATGTGTATATATACACACTGAACTTTTCTTTTCTCTCTCATTTGTCATATTATACTGTTTGCATATTCTGTTGTGATGCAGCAAGTAAAAATGTCATTGTTCTATCTGGGACATATGACAATAAAACACTCTTGACTCTCTTGACCCTTGGAGAGGGTCCCAGAGGAGGCTTACAGGAATGATCCCAGGAATGATTGGGATAACATATGATGAGCGTTTGACAGCACTGGGCCTCTACTCGCTGGAGTTTAAAAGGATGAGGGGTCACTTCATCAAAACTATCGAATAGTGAAAGACCTGGGTAGAATATCCAGAGGGTGGTGAATCTGTGGAATATATTGCCACAGACGGCAGTGGGTATGTATAAAGCGAAGATTGATAGGGTCGTGATTAGTAAGGGCGTCAAAGGTTACGGGGAAAAGGTAGGAAAATGGGGTTGAGAGAGAAAAAATAGATCAGCCATGTTTGAACGGTGGAGCAGACTCGATTGGCCAAATGGCCTAATTCTGCTCCAGTGTCTTATGGTCTTTGATGATACTGGCTGCCTATAGATATCTATACTGATGAAACATTGTTGACATTGGGGACTTCTGCCTTTAACTACTTAAGTTTTGCAACATACCAACATGGGATAGGACATTAATCACTAGGACTGAGACTGATAGAAATGTCATTGATCTGAGTTGGCAGATGCGGAGTGGCACGGTGGCGCAGCAGTCGATTTGCTGTCTTACAGCGCCAGAGACCCGGGTTCCATCCTGAGTATGAGTGGAGTTTGTACAGGGCCTGTTTCCACACTGTATGTCTAACACCCAAAGAATTCCGGACCTTTGGAATTCCATACCTCAGAGGGATTGAGGAAACCAATCGTTTTTTTGACCAACAAGGATTTGGAGATCAAATGGAATAATGGAGGTGAGGGAGAAGATTGGCTCAAGGGGCCACATGGGCCACCCTGTTCCATTTTCCTTTGTTACAATGCGCTCTGTATCTATTTCTGTAGCTGATCTTTGGGTATTACTTCAAACCAGCCATGCAGTCCTCTTGGAGAGCACCAGATGGCATCATGAGCTAAAATTAGCTATGATATCATTCTGGTGCAATATCTGGTGAAGATTAAGTGACAAGGTCATTATTTCAGGGTAAGGAGGCTAATAAATTATATACAACAGAAATAAATCCACGCTTTCTCTTTCCCTCCTAAACATGGGTTGGTATCTCACTGAGAAGTTATCAGGAGTGCTTGGTTAAGGCTTCAGAGATGTAAAATGCATTACCGTTCACAGCAGCTACTATGGTCTTAGAGTTGATCCCACATCCATTGTTTCTCATGGCAACGTCTTTCAATTGCCGCAGATGTACATTCATCAGCCTGAACATCCCCCGTGTGGGCAGCAGGGCACACTTTCCAAATGGGGCCATGCAATGTTCTTCCTGATTCACGCACAACACGATAGGGGGCACCTCCACCACCAGCGTCAATGAAGACCCCACATCTGACCACTTCACGCCTCCACTGCGGGAGATGCACCCTGCTTCCTCGCATAAACTAAAGCTTTTTCTCCATTCTAGAAACAAAACGTACGGAGGCTATGTGGCGCAGGGGTAAGGTCGATGCCTCACAGCGCCAGAGACCCGAGTTCCATCCTGCCTACAGGTGCAGTCTGTATGGAGTTTGTATGCTCTCCCCGTGACCGTGTGGGTTTTCCCCGGGTGCTCCAGTTTCCTCCCACACTCCAAAGACGTGCAGGTTTGTAGGTTAATTGGCTTTGGTAAATTGTAAATTGTCCCCAGTATGTAGGATAGTGTTAGTATACGGGGTGATCGCTGGTCAGCATTGAGTTGGTGGGTCGAAGGGCCTGTTTCCACTCTGTATCTCTAATGTCTAAAGTCTAAAAGCATTTATCGTATTAAAATGGTCAGCTCAATCCAAAAAGCCCCGTCCAGTTCATTTCATGACTTTTTATTTTGGAGATTGAGTATCAACATATCATCGAGAAGTGAATTAATACCCAGACATTGCTTGGGCAAGAAAAACACTTTGAGCAGTTATCGCAATGCCAATCAGCTTAAGGCTTCATTAATCCTACAATGAGCAATTTTACTTCAGTGTCATACTTAGGGATATATTAGCAATAATGACATGATGACCTAATTATAAAGCTCTCAGTCTGACTGCCCTGGAGCCTTGCTCCTAACCTTGCCATGGTGCATTACATGCTGCATTAGAGAACAAATAGGTCTGCTCGTTGTCACAGTAAAAATATTCGACTGCAGTTGAAATTGGAACGGAAGGGAAGGCAGAGAGTCTACACCTCACTTGAACCCCAGCCTTGCTCTTTCCTCCCCTCCATCCCATGCAGGCTGGCCTACCCCCAATGGGAGCACTTCCGTGGGCCCCAGTTAGGTACATACACCTGATCCAAGATGGCTCCCAACCCAGGCAACTCTTTGTGCACTAGTCACAGAAGTGGATCTGCAAACATGCTTTACAATCGCTCCACAACAAAAGCTTTTCACTTTACCTCGGTACACATGATAATAAACTGAACTCTAACGAAACTCTGAGCCAGTGGTGCTCCAGTTCTGCCGAAGCTGGCTGACGAGAATGATCCCAGGGATGACTGGATTAACGTATGAGGAGTGTGATGACTCTGGGCCTGTATTCGCTGTAGTTTAGAAGGAGGAGGGGGAGAAATCTCATTGAAACTCATAGAATAATGAAAGACCTGGATAGAGTGGATGTGGAGAGGATGTTTCCAGTGGTGGGAGAGTCTAGGACCAAGAGGGCACAGCATCCGAATAAAAGGATGCGCCTTTAGATTGGAGATGAGGAGGAATTTCTTTAGCCAGAGGGTGGTGAATCTGTGGATTTCATTGCCACAGATGGCCATTATAAGTGGAGATTAATATGTTCTTGATTAGTACGGGTGTCAGGGGAGGCAAGAGAAGGGTTGAGAGGGAAAGATAGATTAGCCATGACCAAGTGGTGGAACAGACTCAATGGGCTTGATCCTGCTCCTTTATATTATGGTCTTCTCTACCGGGTCCAACTATCGGGCCACCTCACACAGCGACACGAGGGATGACAGAGCTGGCAAACTATCAGAGGCCAGGATTTAAACAAGGGGGAAGTTTTTCATAGATCTGCACTGTTAAAGGTCAAAGAACATAAGCATTGCGCTCAGGAAACTGCTCAAACAGGAAACGCCTATCCATTTCAGATAGGGCACGCACAAAACTACTTCCCCTCATTTATAAACAGCAACCCCGCCCAACAGATGCACTACAATGCACTACGATGCTGAGAACTATATGCTGCCCTCTGTATCTCCCCCTGTGCTCTGATAATTGAACTATAGGGTGAAGTTTGAACTATAGGGTGACGAATCCATGGAATTCATTGCTACAGACGACTGTGGAGGCAAGGTCATTGGGTATTTTTAAAGTGGAAATTGATAGGTTATTGATTAGTAAGGGTGTCAAAGGTTATGGGGAGAAGTCAGTAGAAGGGATGAGAGGGAAAGATAGATCAGCCATGATCGAATGGCGGAGTAGACTTGATGGGCCGAATGGCCTAATTCTGTTCCTGATGAAATTATGAATAGTATTAGTTTAGTTTAGTGATACAATATAGAAATGGGCCCTTCGGTCCGTGCCGACCCGTTCACTAGGTCTATCCCACACTAGAGACATTTTACAGAAGCCAATTAACCTACAAACCTGCATGTCTTTGGAATGTGGGAGGAAACAAGCACCCGAAGAAACCCCACATAGTCACAGGGAGAAAACATAGAAAAATAGGTGGAGTAGGCCATTCGGCCCTTCGAGCCAGCACTACCATTCAATATGATCATGGCTGATCATCTAAAATCATCTCACCATTCCTGCTTTTTCCCCATATTCCTTGATTCCTTTAGTCCTAAGAGCTAAATCTAACTCTCTCTTGAGAATGGACAAATTCAATGCAGACAGTTCCGGTAGTCAGGATCGAACCGGGGTCTCTAGTGCTGTAAGGTCCAAATAATAATATTATCATTTTTTAGTGTAATTGTTTTAAGGCAATACACCTATTTTTAGTCGCTTTCAACCATCCTTAGAATCTTGCCTTTGCGCAGTTTACACAGTGCGATCTGTAGGAAGGAACTGCAGATACTGGTTTACACCGAAGATAGACACAAAATGCTGGAGTAACTCAGCGGGCGGGACAGGCAGCATCTCTGGGGAGAAGGAATGGGTGGTATTTGGGGTCAAGACCGTTTTTAAGAGACTGAAACATCACCCATTCCTTCTCTTCAGAGATGCTGCATGTCCTCTCTGAGTTACAGTGTGATCTGTTTGGATAGTGTGCAAAACAAAGCTGTACCTCAGTGTACGTGACAATAATGAACCTGAACCCAAGGTGCCAGCAAGGAAGGGGAGGATTGGAAAAGCACTCACTCCTGGATCAGCTCCCGGGGTGCAATGTTGCCGCACTCCATGGCCTGGATAATGATCTTGTGCTCTTCCTCAGATAGGCTCTTGTAGGAGGTGAGGGGCAGTTTCTTAGCAGGCGAGGGGTCCACGCCTTGAAGCCACGGGTGGTCCTCGATCTCCTCCAGAGATGCTCGCTTCCTCGGCTCCCTCTGCAACATCCTGGAGATCAAACTGCAACAACACAAACAACAAAGCAACGCTTAACCAGTGGCAGGTCTTTTGGCCCATCGACTCCCTGCCTGTTCACAGAGTGATCCCACCAACTTTACCTGTCAGGATGGAACCCTGGTCTCTGGCGATTCTACCATTCACCTATGGATTCTAGCACTCACCGACAAACTAGGGGGTAATTTACTGCAGTCAATTAAACCTACCCACCCGCACGTGTTTGGGGTGCGGGAGGAAACCGGAGCACTCGGGGGAAGCCTCAGCGATCCCATAGAGAAGGTACAAACTCCACACAAACAGCGGCAGAGGTCAGGTTTGAATCAGGGTCATTGGAGCTGTGAGGCAACAAGTATACCCGCTGCGCTGTCAGGCACTGCTCTCCGCAGTTTATCTTGTTCTACCGTGACAGAGGTTCGACTGTCCTTAATATCAGGATGAAGCAAATCTAACTTCATCATGGCGTAGACCAAATCATGTGCATGATTAAGGAATGATAATCTTTAATACCCAACTGCCTTTGAGGCAGGACTTAAAACTTGGGAGGAACACGTTAATCTCAAATGCCAAAGCTCTGTTGCAGATTCCACCATCTTCACCATTAATAAAACCAACAGATTCACATTGTGCCAATCAACTGGAACTTTAGTCCCTTGCAGGTACACGCATGTGACATTGTACTGCTGCCTCTCATTATAGAATTATAACCTCTAGAATTACACCAGTCTCCACTCACCGCACAGTATTGAATATATCATACAAGATTGAAGTGAGATACACACAATGTCAGATTGTACTCTACGGCTCCTTGGAAGTTGTGTAACAACAATGGATTGAATAGTGTCACACAGAGTGATGTGTAGGTGCATTATACACAGAAGCAGAAATATTATACAGCCACACACAGCAATGGAGTAAGGGATTATGCATTATTCTTTAAATTAATCATGTTCTGAGAACAATATCACGTTTCAAGTATTCTCCAGGGATCTCAGCAACGAGGAAAATGTCCCCAGCCACTTAGTTGCAGAAAAACAGTTTTATAAGGCTTTTAAGAGCTTAGACAGATGCCCTGGTGCTAACTCACTGACGTAGGGTGCATTTCGGTCAGCGCTGGAGTTGTTCGATGGATCTCTGAGGGTTAATAAGTCAGCCGCAGAATTAGTGGAGTCGCAAAGTTTACTGTTGGTAATCATTAAGTATCGACCTTTTGACTGCAGCTTCCATTTGCTGATGTGCAGAGCCAGCAGCTGAACTTGTTCGAATGGACACAAGAACAAACTTCAAATGTGACCAGCAGCTCCTCTGTGACACACACACACACACACACACACAGGTCCATCCACGCAGTTTTGACGTAGAAACAAAGAACTGCAGATGCTGGTTTATACCAAAGATGCTGGAATCTTGATCAAAACACAAAGTGCTGGAGTAGCTCAGCGGGTCAGGCAGCATCTCTGTAGAAAAACGATAGTCGATGTTTCGGGCCAAGACCCTTCCCATCCCTTTTCTCCAGATTTTGTGTCTAGTTTTGACCTGATTTGGGAAAGCTGAAGGATAGTTCAAATTATTCATCACTTCTTCAAAAAATGTGGTTATTTTCCCATCTATCCGTAACTTCCTGAAAAAAAGGTTAACTTCTTACAGTCAGAAGAATCCCGACGTGAAAGGTTGCCCTGTCCATTCCCTCCACGGATGCTGCCTGACCCGCAGAGTTCTCCCGCACTATGTTTTTGATCAAGATTCCAGCATCTGCAGTTCTTTGCGTTCGCATTGCTACTTCTTACATACATTGCCAGTGGTTGAGTTGGTAACAAGTTCAGGAGTAGCTCCAGGAACGTGGACACACAACCCAGGCTGCCCATCTAATGTAGTACTGAGCGACCACTCTGATGTTGTTGGAGATACTGTCTTTCCAAGGACACGTAGAATACCAAACCAAAATCACTGGACAAGAGAGAACCCCAATGGTCCACTCCACCTGGACAGATACCTCAATAGTCCACCCAACCATGACAGGAACCCCACTGACCCTCCCCTCTGGGACAGAACCACGCCAATGGGACACCATTGTGACAAGACACAAAGCTAGCCTTGTTAACTCACTGTGTACCAGAGAGAAAGAAGGGAAATCCAAATACCTGCCGCTCCGTTTACACAAAACAATGGAACCCATTTAGGAGCTGCCCAGGTTATGGTAACAGTAGGCAGGGCCACGAGTAGGAGCTGCCGGACGGTCCCAAGCCTTGGAAAATCCAACCGGAAAACCTGGGCTCACGACCTCACTGTCTGCTGGCCCTCAGTGGAGACAGACAGTCACCCCAGGTCAGACAGCTCAAACCTCTCCTCACTAATAATACATTGGTTGAAAATAAGATCGGAGAGCGCGGCCCCTTTGGACAACAATGCTTAGCCCTGGTTCATGATTAGGTTACACCCTGTCAAGCCTCCACCACCAAGAGCAACTTACTGTGGTTTTGCAGAGTTTTATTTTTCGCAAGGGCACTAATTGCATTCTAACCGAGCTTCAAACTACTAATGGCTGCGTTTGTGCCTCAGAAGAATTAAGGCAATTGAGCACCGAGCCCCTCATCCAACATAAGATGAGGTGCGGATGATCGTAGAAAAAGAGTCATTTGAAGCTAAATAAACCAAAGTCAGTCCTACATACGCTGGCAGCCATTGTCATCAAAAGCTAATCTTCATCACGCCTGCCTCCTGCGATCCTTGGGCTCCCCTGTCAGTAGCTGATAGGGGATATGTTCTATAAAGAGCAGCTCTGGCAGCTGCTTGCGGTTGCAATCATGTGAAGAACATCCTGTGTGGGTTGGAGGAAGCAGACAGCTCACTGAGTGCCGCTGTTATTTCAGTAGAAGGTCCTCCTCTCGCCTGCTGTGGAACTCAGACGGCTTTTAAAGTGGTGCCCCGCTAACAGGTGTGAAAAACAGTTGGTGGGATTAGTGCTCATCTTACTTTCACTCCCCACCGTCCAACCAGACTAACTGAATGGTAGAGACCATGTCGAAGGAAAGGCTTGCATTTATATCCCCAAGATATTTACGCCCACTGAAAACAGTCGTGCCGAGAAGACAAAGAGAACTAGTTCAAAGTAAGACCCCCACTAACGGTAGTGTTTTGGAGATGTCAGCCATGGAGCTACATATTGGCCAGGATGCCATGAGGAAATCATGGGCTCTTTATATGGGTAGGATAACGGGAATACTTAGACTAAACCTTGGTGTAATGTTGCAGTTGAGGCAAAACCACCCTCAATGTGAATTTAGATTATTATGTTTTCATGTATTTTTAATCAAAAGTTATGTTAGACTTTATTTTAGAGATACAGCATGGAAACAGGCTCTTCGGCCCACCGAGTCCGTGCCGACCAGCGATCACCCCATACACTAGCGCCATAAATATAGAAACATAGAAAATAGGTGTAGGAGTAGGCCATTCGGCCCTTCGAGCCTGCACCGCCATTCAATATGATCATGGCTGATCATCCAACTCAGTATCCTGTACCTGCCTTCTCTCCATACCCCCTGATCCCTTTAGCCATAAGGGCCACATCTAACTCTCTCTTAAATATAGCCAATGAACTGGCCTCAACTACCTTCTGTGGCAGACAATTCCACAGATTCACCACTCTCTGTGTGAAATTTTTTTTTCTCATCTCGGTCCTAAAAGATTTCCCCCTTATCCTTAAACTGTGACCCCTTGCTCTGGACTTCCCCAACAACATCGGGAACAATCTTCCTGCATCTAGTTTTACAATTTACAATTTATAGTTTTACAGAAGCCAATTAACTTGTACATCTTTGGAGCGTGGGAGGAAATTGTCCCTAGTGTGTAGAATAGTGCTAGTGTAGGGGGTGATCGCTGGTCGGCACGGACTCGGTGGGCCAAAGGGCCTGTTTCCATGCTGTATCTCTAAAGCCACAATGGTGTCTTCACACTGCCTTAAAAAAAAATGAGACAATGACTTCTCACCGAGAGTTCACCAAACACGAGCTGCGAAGAGCATGGTGCAGCACTTTGGAGGTGAGATCGATGGTTTACCAAGCAACTTCACGACACAGTGAACTCCGTCAAGGACAGGCATCTTGGCCGCTGTGTACCTGAAGGTGCCAATGAACAGCACATGCGACAAACTTCCAACTTTGCCATACAGTCTGGAGCAATGTAAGAAATAATACGCAGTGGACACAAAGAACCGCAAATACTGGTTTACAAAAAAATGACATAAAGTGTTGAGGTAATTCAGTGGGTCAGGCAGCATCTCTGGGGAGCATGGATAGGCGATGTTTAGGATTGGGACCCCTCCACACACAGTGGAAGGCTTGAGGAGGTCAGTCTGAAGAACAACACCGCAGAGTTGATCTGCTATGCTCTTTTCAATTCCCTGTTCATTATTCCCACTGAGTCACAGTTTTGGTTACCTCTAAGCTGTGAGGTTTCACACAGACCCTCTGCAGCTTTGAAACTCCATTACACCTTCAAGATCTCAATCTGATTCCTTTGAAAATAAAAGACCTCAGAGTTATTCCCCTGTAACGCAGACTCTCGGGTCCCTCACTGCCACGAGCAGCTGGCATTACATAAAATCCCCTTGAACACTGCAGTCTTAGCCGCATAGCAAGTCTCGTCATCAAGTCGAGCAATGAATCAGTGACCCCTTTGATGTTTTTAATCCCATTTCCATACCACTCAAACATAAAATAGACTTTTTCCCATCTTTGGTCTTCCTGCGAGAGTGATTTCATGCACAAGCCGTCATGCCACCGTTTCCCATTATCAACATCAATGATCCAGATCCTGTTAAAAACACTTCAAGTGGAAAGACATCTCCAAATAGCCCCGTCATCTTGGACTCTTGATAGTGACTTCAATTCAATGTGTGGGTTTGCAGTAAATACTTCAATTCTCCATGCTACTAAAGTTTAAGCCATCCACCCATCATAGTGAGTCATAAGGAGTAAGAATCAGTTGAAGAACAGTAAATGGATAGTGATGGGCATAGGGAATACATCCCAAATATGCATCAAATCAGAGTCTCAGGGTTAAGCAGCAGGGAAACAAGCCCATCTGACTTGTCATGGAGATAGGTACAAAATGCTGGTGTAACTCATCGGGTCAGGCAGCATCTCTGGTGAAAAGGAGTAGATGACCTTTCGAGTCATGACCCTTCTTCAGACTGAGAGTCAGGAGAGAAGGGTGCTAGAGGTGTGAGAAGGGACAAAGAACAAGTCCCTGAGAGGCATGAAAAGCACAAATCAGAGCCAGCACCGATGATCAACGAAAGGTGGAGCCCACAATGGTCCATTGTTGGCTGTGGAAGAAGTGATAACGAAGGGATAGGAACCGTGAAACTCAGTAGAATGACAAACAGTGATACAAAGCAGGACTTTTTTAGAAAAAATACGATACGATACGATAGGTAGACAAAAATGCTGGAGAAACTCAGCGGGTGAGGCAGCATCTATGGAGCGAAGGAAATAGGCGACGTTTCTGAAGAAGGGTCTTGACCTGAAATGTTGCCCATTTCCTTCGCTCCATAGATGCTGCTGCACCCGCTGAGTTTCTCCAGCAATTTTGTGTACCTTCGATTTTCCAGCATCTGCAGTTCCTTCTTAAACATACGATACGATAGAACTTTATTCATCCCCGGAGGGACATTGGTCTGCCAACAGTCACAACACGTAACAAGGTAAACGAAAACTTGAAATTAAATTAAAAGTAAAATACATAGAAAAAGACAAGCGACTGTTGGCTGGCTGCCGTGTGCACAGAGCCTTAACTGGAACGAATGAACGAACAAACAAACAAACGCAGGCTTATCGCCTGGGCAGAGGAATCTAAAACTAGAGTGCCCCCCCCCCCCCCCATTCCAAATTTTATTGTAATGCAAGCGAATACGGCATCTGATGTGCACAAGAACCATTAGATAATAACCAAATAATGTGTTTTATTAACGTTGCCTGGACATTCCCACTGGGAGAAGCGCTGTTCACCCCAGGAAGAAGGCATCCCAGTAATTTAAACCTGACCCCCAGGCACGACAACTATGCTTGCTGGAAAATAGTGTATTCTGACACCGTCTTTGAAGCGGGAAGATTTATATTCAAGGCCACTTCCACCATGGACACTGCTGGGATAAAGCTCACAGGTCGATTGCCAGCAGACTCCGAGGCATCAAAACAACAGCAGGAAGCGGTGAAGAACATATCTTGCCTGTCACTAGCTTTTCACGGCAACACGTTGGAATGCAGCACCCAGCGAGCCTGCTGCTGATCCCCGACACCTCAATACAGGGGCAGTGATACACTGCATGTTTGCAACACCAGCACAATAAACACCACACACTCACAGAACGGTTAGGCCGTTTGGCCCATCAAATCCTTTTCAGCTCCATCTCAGAACAAGCCAGCTCCATAGTTTAAAGTAGTTTAGAGGTACAGCATGGAAACAGGCCCTTCGGCCCAACCGTTTATTTCATTTACGTATTACTTCCCACACTGGGCACAATTAACAGAGGCCAACTAAAGTTTCCTCATATCTTTTGGACCGTGTGCGGATGTGGCATCGAAGGACGAGAAGCCGAAGCAAAGAAGTGGAAGCCAAATAACCGAACAGAAACGAAGCCGAAACGCCAAATAACCGAAAGGCTGCGTCGCCTACAAGCCAACTCACCGAAAGGCCGCTCTGGTGAAACGCCAACTCACCGAAAGGCTGCGTCTACTACAAGCCAACCCACAGAAAGGCTGCGTCTACTACAAGCCAACTCACCGAAAGGCTGCGTCGCCTACAAGCCAACTCACCGAAAGGCCGCTCTGCCAAAACGCCAACTCACCGAAAGGCCGCTTTGCCAAAAAGTCAAATAACAGACATGACGTCACCGGGGGGCGGGACTTGTCAGCGATTGGTCCAGACCCACGCGTCCATCACATCACTGGCCGATGGAGCCGGGAGGGTGGGGGTCATTTTCCCCACACAAGCCATAGGTGACTGGGCACTCTGAACCCGAGCACCAAGTTGTAAGCGGCCGAAGGAGCGCATCCCTCGGGACAGCCCCCACTCTCCCACGGCCACAGCGCCGGGTGGAGCAGAGGTGTGGGACAGCCTGGTCCCTCCACCCACCCAGAGTCACTGACCGCGATGCACCGCCATCGAACTCCAACCCCCACCGGGTGATTCACCCCCCGCCCCGGCTGTGGGGACAGGCGCTCATGGCATTGGCAGCCATAGTAAATCGCTTTTTAAACATGGGGGGGTGGGAACACTCAAGTTCCCTGGCGGGCTGATGACAAGTGTGCATGGCAACGAACAATTTTATTGGACTACCATCGAGAAGCTCGCAGTCTCGGGCACAGACCGTAGATGTCGGGAGCTCCAACGACGCAGAAGGTTCGACAAGCCCCGACCCGGGGTACGATCGCTCGGGGTGGGGAGCTGAGATTTCCCCCCCGATGCAGGAGCTGATCGTCCCGACGCGGAGGGCCCGAACGCCGCCGGCTACGGGAGTAAGATCGCCCCGTCAACGGAAGGCTCGATGCCCCCGGCCGTGGGAGAACAACGAAGGGAAGAGATTGAACTTTTTTTCGCCTTCCATCACAGTGAGGAATGTGGAGGAGTCACTGTGGTGGATGTTTTTGTTAAAATGTATTTTGTGTGTTCCGTTGTTTTTTAATTGTTTGACTGACTTGGCAAATGAAACTCCTCGTATGTTGCAAAACATACTTGGCTAATAAAGTATTATTGTATTGTATTGTATTGCTGTCAAGCACTCAGATGACCCAATCAGGCTCCACACCAAGGGACCAGAGCTTCTCCCATTTGTCAGCCTTCTACCTTTGTTTCCCCCAGGCTGATCAGCTGGTGCTGTAGCTGTGCAGGACCACCGCCGATTTTTCGGCATCCTTGATTCCATAGCCTCGTGGGATTATCCGTTGTGCCAGACCAACAGAGGTCACAGCCTCCATCGGTACTGGAACGATCCGCTGAGGAGCTGAGTTCCAGAGCCCCGGACGCAGGGGTGCAAATTCGACCCACCGGTTGGCCGGAAGTCCCAAAGAGGTCGAGATCGGTCACCTCACCCAGCCTTGGCACCACATTTTCGGCGGGACTTCCAGGGGGGATTTCAAGTGCGTAACATTGTCCGCATTAAAGGAGATGCCGGACCACCAATAGCCGGGAAATCAGTGGCGATCTGTCATTTAGATTTAGGGTTAGAGATACAGAATGGAAATAGACCCTTCTGCCCAACGAATCGATGCTGGCCACTTGTTAACACTAGTTCGGCGACGTTCCAATTTCTCATTCACCCCCCACGCGTTTGGGCAATTCACATAATCCAATTAACCTACAAACCTGTACGTCTTTGGAATGCGGGAGGAAACCGGGGGGCCCGGTGGTAAACCACGCGGTCACAGGGGGAACGTGCAAACACCACGCAGACAGCACCCGAGGTCAGAACCGTAGCCGGATCTCTGGTGCTGTGAGGTTAGCAAGCTCTGCCAGCTGCGTCACTGGGCCTTTGTGAGCATTTGATGATTCACACGTCTAGGAGCGCTCCATCCTGTGGTGCAGGAGACAAGAGACAGGGTGGAATCAGCCCATCTGATGACTTGCTATCAGAATCACGTACAGTGTGGCAGCTGAGGGGGGAGAGGGGTCCACGTCAGCTTGTGGTGAGCAGCAGGATCTGGTCCAGTCCCTTGCATAGAGCTTTTAGTACCTCAGACAGCAGCCTGTCAGATTAGAGCGAGTCATTCCTGACTCCCTGTCACAATCCAGACTCGTACATCAGCCTTCACCCCGTCCATTCACATCAGCGACTAGAGGCAGCACCTTCATCCCACGGAGAGTTTAATTAGTTGTCACTGAGTCACATGGATTAGCTCCTTTTGGAGGTGTCATAAAGGTTGCATTCATCGGGTGGATGCAGAATGCTGCAGAAATGTAGGGGAGTTAAACTCTGTGTCCTTCTCCCCCCCCCTCTTCTTCTCAATGCCCCATCTCCCATGCAACCCCCCCCCCCCCTCTCAATATTTAATTATGCCATGGCTATTTGGCCCATCGAGTCTGTGCCAGTTCACAGTCCAGTCCCATTTCCCCACTACGGGCGGCATGCTGGTGCAGAGGTATAGTTGCTGCCTATTCAGAGCCAGAGACCCGGGATGGATCCTGACTATGTGTGCTGTCTGTATGAGTTTGTACACTCTATTCAGAGCATGTGGCAGAAATACTGCCTTGTCAAGGCCACCAGCATAATCAGGAACCAGTCTCACCCCAGTCATTCCCTCTTCTCCCCTCTCCCATCAGGCAAGAGGTACCGAAGCCTCAAATAGAGGCAGAGAGACATACAGCACGGAAACAGGCCCTTTGGCCCAACTTGCCCATGTCATCCATCTACACTAGTCCCATCTGCCTAGATTTGGCCCATATCCCTCCAAACCTGTCCTATTCCATGTACGTCCAAATGCCTTTTAAATGTTTATTAAATGTTAAATATTGAAATGTTAAATATTAAAGAATCCCCCAAACTATACAATTCTCAGAGTTTCTAGTGCATTCACAAAATTATCTTCAGATTGTTCTCTTTCCTTTGTATTCAAGATATACAACTCTTGCAATCCTTTCACAGCCACATATTCCCCATGACAGCCCAAACACGTTGAGAGACACACAGCAGGTCTTTATTTTCCCTGAGATGGGAGTTTCTCTCGGTTATTTTGGTCCCGTGGTTTAAAGAGCATTCCGGCTCCGTGACATGTGAAGTATGTGATAGTAAATGGTCACAACTCCAAGTCTCACACGGTGTGAAATCAATTTCAAACAGACCGGCAGAGAGTGCAATCTGCTGCTTACGTCCAACCGGTGGATTTCACCAGGTGAATGGGTGCGGAATGGAGCTCGATTGGGATTTCTTACATGGCCACTGCAGTTTCAGTTCAGTTTAGTTTATTGTCACGTGTACAGAGGTACAGTGAAAAGCTTTTTGTTGCATGCTATCCAGTCAGCGGAAAGACAATACATGATTACAATAGATCCATTTACAGGGTTTAGGTACAAGATAAGGGAATAATGTTTAGTGCAAGATAAAGCCAGTAAGGTCCAAACAAGGATAGTCCAAGGGTGTTGCTGCTGGAGCGCTTTGGATTTCAGGAGAAGTTATACACTGAGTTATTGATCAATAACAAGAGTAAATATTTTTGTCCGCTCATCTGAGGCATGGTGTAGACCTTCCGTGAGGGTGAAGGCTGATTACTTGCACACCCTTCATCCATCCACTAGATGGCCCCAGCCCAGGTGGCTCAGTCTATCACCCGAACTCAACAGGTATTCCATAGATAGGGACAAAGTGCTGGCGTAACTCAGCGGGGCAGTCAGCATCCTTGGAGAAAAAAGATGGGTGACGTTTTGGGGTCGGGACCCTTTTTTGGATATTCCTCCTGTTCTGCACGGCCCAGCTGGGATTGGGAAATCAGCACGGAGATTCATATTACAACTACTAATCCATTTTTCCCCATTATCTGCCTTGACCATCACCTTAAAGCGCCACAAAAGCATGGCGCCTCTTCATTGTGGACTCAGTAGATTACAGTATATCTGTACAGTAGCTGATCGAGGATCGGAGGTATGGCAATACTCTACTGGACTGTTTGTAAGGATGAAGGATTTCACTGTGTTAGCACTTCGCACATGCAACAATAAAAGCACCATTGAACCACTTAACCATTCACCTCGACTTGCTCTAGAGATACTGTGATTACGCATCTTGCAGGGACTATGTCCATGCTTATTCTGAAAGAACCCGCAGCAAACTTTTAACCACCTGAATTTCAAATTGCAGTTCAGAAATACGTAAAATAAAATTTGTCATTTGGGTGAAAGAATTAATTATTAAAGCAAATAATACAATTGAGCATAGGGTGGCACAATGGGTAAAGCAGCTGCCTCATGGCGCCAGAGATCAGGGTTCGATTCTGATCTCGGTTGCTGTCTGTGTGGAGTTTACATGTTATTTCTGTGACCGAGTGGGTTAACGCCCATGTCTCAAAGACACGAGGGTTTGTAGGTTGATTGGCCTCCGCAAAATTGTCCGTACGGAGTGGGTGAAAAAGTGGGGATAACATAGAACTGGTGATTGATGGTCAGTGTGGTCTTGGTGGGCCGAAGGGCCTGTTTCCCTGCTGCATCTCTTAACTTTATGATCTTTATAGAGCTTACAATTAACTGCTCACTTGCTACCAGGTGGGTCACCAATGCTGTTATATATTGGTCAATGATAGGGCAGACCATGGTGCAGCGGTAGAGTCGCTGCCTTACAGCGCCAGAGACCCGGGTTCATTCCTGACCATGGGTGCTGTCTGTATAGAGTTTGTATGTTTCCCCCCCGTGACCTCTGTGGGATTTCTCCCGGATCTCCGGTTTACTCCCACACTCCATGGACGGACAGGTTTGTATGTTAATTGACTTGGTATAATTGTAAATTGTCCCTAGTGTAAGATGGTGCTGGTAGATGGGGATTGTTGGTCGGCGTGGATGCGGTGGGCCAAGGGCCCTGTTTCTGCACAGTATCTCTAAACTAAACTACATTGGGTCTTGTTGATCTGTTTGTGACAGCTAGAATAGCGAGTTCACCCTTCTTCACCATGGGAAGATGATAGTGGAAAGTCTGCGACCTTGTAGTTGATATCAGGGTTGCCCACATTATTTCATTGGAGTTCAAGGGTTATTTTTGGGGAGATGGAAATGAAGGAACACTGTGCAGGAAAACCACTGCACCTCTAATGGGGGCAATCAGGACATAAATGTGTAGGAAGGAACTGCAGATGCTGGTTTACACCGAAGATAAACACAAAATGCTGGAGTAACCCAGCGGGACAGGCAGCATCTCTGGAGAGAAGGAATGGGTTATGGAAGAAGGTTTTTGACCCAGGACATCACCCACTCCTTCTCTCCAGAGATGCTGCCTGTCTCGCTGAGTTACTCCAGCATTTAGTATGGTAATCAGATTATAGATATCTTTTGTGGTACATTCTGCTGATGTACATTCATTATTGTGGGCACCTACCTGCAACCAAGTAATGTTTGTCTATGACTGAGGATTGGACAGCTAACTTTAAAAGGTGCTCCTTGTTCATCTTTATAAGGATTTATCACATGGTGTAGATGGACACAAAATGCTGGAGTAACTCAGCGGTCCAGGCAACATCTCTAGACGGAAGGGATGGGTGATGTTTTTTTGGGTCGAGACCCTTCACATAGTGTGTTGTATAGAGTTTCACTTTGTTTCATGCTGGTTATTGCCTGTGTGGCTCATGCAATCCGAAAACTAAAGGAAACGGGATATTTGTGGAGCGGTTTGATGTTGTACTGAGGAAGCAGCTACGTCCACCTCATTGATGTTTCAGAGATGCTCATCTTGGGAGCAATGTCAAGAATATCAGACAGTGTAATTTGAAACCAATTGTGAAGCAACACTATAAAGCACCCGCTGAATTTCTCCAGCATTTTTACGCACCTTCGATTTTCCAGCATCTGCAGTTCCTTCTTAAACACTATAAAGCTTGAGGTGCGAGCTGGCAAGTTATATTTAGTTATTTTAGTTTAAAAATATAGCACGGGTACAGGCCCTTTGGCCCACCGAGTCCGCACTGACCAGCGATCCCCGTATACTCCAGCACTATCCTGCACACTAGTGACAATTTACAATTCTTCCCAAAGCCAGTTAACCGACAAACCTGTAGGTCTTTGGGATGTGGGAGGAAACAGGAGCTCCGGGGAAACCCACCCGGTCACGGGGAGAACATACAAACTCCATGCCACCTGTAGGAACAGGAAGACAGCTCCCACTGTTGCAGGTATTGGTAGGATAAACATCAACAGGTGAGGGAAGCATCGTTAGCTGTGGGTCCAACACTGGCTGAGTGAGACGTTTAAAATACTAACTTCATGGTCAAGAGTGAAGTCTAGAGTGTCCCCCCCTCACCTTAAACCTATGTCCTCAGGTTCTTGATTGATCAGAGTAATCATCTTACTCTCACTCCAGTCATAGCCCAACCTACCCTATGGCAGCTCAAAGTACACAGTGGCGCAGCAGTACAGTTGCTGCCTTACAGCCAGAGACCCGGGTTCGATCCTGACTACGGGTGCTGTCTGTACGGTGTTTGTACATTCTCCCCGTGACCTGCGTGGGTTTTCTCCGGGTGCTCCAGTTTCCTCCCACTCTCTAAAGACGTAGGCTAATTGGCTTAGCAAAATTGTAAATTGTCCCTAGTGTGTGTAGGATATTGTTAGCGTGCGGGGGGCGCTGGTCTGCGCAGACTCTGTGGGCTGAAGGGTCTGTTTCCACGCTGTATCTCTAAACTAAACACACTGCAGGACTGTGGCCTTTTGCAAGCAGAATGCCAGGTTGGGTTTTTCTGCTCATTGATGCAGATTATCGAGTCGGACAGCGGGGCCTGGCGGTCGGTGCACAGTGCTCAGCAGTCACAGCAGACGCTGAGCACAAAAGATTTGAAATGCCCGCTAGCAAGTCGACGAGTCCTTTCCTGGCCGCTGCAAAGTGCTTCAGCTCAGGCACGGTGCATCGCGGGCGAGTCGACGTTTGATCCTCGGCCTTATTTATTTAATGCAGGAGGAGCTGGATCACTGCCACAAGACGCAGTCAAACTCCATTAATCTGGCACACTTGGGACTTTGGTGTCGCTGGACTTCAGACTAATCAGATGTTATTCGATTAATATCTCAACATACTTCTCATTCACTTTTTAAAAACAAAAGTAACGCAGTAACGGAGGCGGCACTGTGGCGCAGTTGGTAGAGCGGCTGCCTCAGTGCCAGGGACCCAGGTTACATCCCTGACCTCAGATGCTGTCTGTGCGGAGTTTGCACGTTCTTTCCGTTGTTTTCTCCAGGTGCTCCGGTTTCCTCCCGCACTCCAAAGACGTATAGGTTTATAGGTTAATTGACTTGGTATCATTGCAAATTGTCCCTAGTGTGTGTAGGGTAGTGTTAGCGGGCGGGGATCGCTGGTCAGCGCAGACTCGGTGGGCCGAAGGGCCTGGTTTCACGCTGTATCTCTCAACTAAACTAAAGCCAACAGCTAGAATTGCAGCCAGGTATAATAATAATAATAATGGATGGGATTTATATAGCGCCTTTCTAATACTCAAGGCGCTTTACATTGCATAATTCATTCACTCCTCAGTCACACTCGGTGGTGGTAAGCTACTTCTGTAGCCACAGCTGCCCTGGGGCAGACTGACAGAAGCGTGGCTGCCAATCTGCGCCTACGGCCCCTCCGGTATGTTATCGCGTGTCCATAATCAGCTCAGTCAAACAACGGGCCACCGCACTTTATCTGTTTCTACTTTTAGGTTCACTCGGTCTACACATGACTCTCAACGATAGTAATATTAGCTCACTTCCACCAACCTGTTGTAATTAGCAACTTCAGATGCACCCAGTAAAGTGGCAATATTCCTTGCGATGCTGCCTCTGCCGGCTACCAGTTGAGTGCACCACGATGGATTGGCAGCAATCCATGTAATCCTCTTTTGAAAAAGTGGCCAGCTGGACATAATTGGCACTATTTGCACTAAACGCAGCTTAATGACCTTGCTCCCTTCCTCCCGCCATCTCCGCCATCCCCATCCACCATTATCATTAAGCCTTATCATTCAATTGAACCCAACAGCTGGTTTCTATTATCGCACCAGGGCTTCAACTCAGTCATGCATGTACGGATGTCGGAGGCACAGTGGTGCATCGGTAGAGTTGCTGCCTTACAGCGCCAGGGACCTGGGTTCGATCCTGACCAGGGCTGCTGCCTGTACAGAGTTTGTACATTCTCCCCGTGTCCATGTGCGTTTTCTCCGGTTGCCTCCCAAACTCTAAAAAAGTATAGGTTTGTAGGTTAAATGGCTTTGGTGAAATTGAAAATTGTCCCTAGAGTTTGTAGGACATTGTGAATGTGCGGGGATCGCTGGTTGGCACGCATTAGATGGGCTGAAGGGCCTCTTTCCACGCTGTATCTCTAAACTAAACAGGAGTGTGGTGTACAGATATATGTGCCATGTACCCACTGGCCTGGAGCCCACACTGTATGAGGCAGCTTGCTCCAGCTACGTATACAATGCAGCATCAACAATATAACCACTTGCATGTAGAAGCAAGGAACTGCAGATGCTGGTTTACACTAAAGGACGCAGAAGTAACTCAGCAGGTCAGGCAGCATCTCTGGAGAACATGGACAGGTAATGTCTAGGGTCGGGATCCTTCTTCGGACTGATTGTGGTGGATGGGAGGAGGGGGGGGGGGGGTGAAGAAAGCTGGGAGAGAGGAGATGCAGGACAAAGCGTGGCAGGTAATAGGTGAACACAGGCGAGATAGGCAGATGGTGGAACAAAACCAGAGATTAACACAGGAATGGCAAGGTGGCTCAGCGGTAGAGTTGCTGCATTACTGCGCCATAGACCCGGGTTCAATCCTGACCATGGGTGGTATCTGTACAGAGTGTGTATGTCCTCCCCGTGACCGGGTCCTCCGATTTCCTCCCACACTCCAAAGACATCCAGGTTTGTAGGTTAATTTGGCTTCAGTACAAATTGTCCCCAGTGTATGGGATAGTGCTAGTGTACTGGGATCACTGGTCGACACGGATACGATGGGCTGAAGGGCCTGTTTCTGCACTGTATCCCTCATCTAAACTAAACAGAAGGTGTGAGACACAAGGATTGAAGAATTGCAATTTGTGAAGCCAGAGGAAGGAATGTAGTGGGGAAGGATGTGTGTGTGATATATGGTGATGGGGGGGGGGTGGTGGGGGGAGGTTGTTAGAAGTCATGCAAAATTGGAGAATTCAATGTTCATAACCATGAGGACAACAAGCAAAGGTCCCTGAAACGTCAGAGATGCTGCCTGAATCGCTGATTTATCCAGACATGCTGCCTGACTCGCTGAGTTACTCCAGCATTTTGTGCCGATCTTCAGTGTAAACCAGCATCTGCAGTTCCTTCCTGCCCATGAGCCTCCGTTGTACCATCGAGGCCAGACCTTTGCACAATGTATCTTGCAGGCGTAACACTTGACTTGAGGGAGCAAGCAGTAATGTAAGTTTTAAAATAAACCTGCCCTGTGAACAATCATCTTTGAAATAAAAGGGCAGAGATCAGGAGTGCAGCCCAATCTCCAGGCTCAGTGATCATAACCCATGTTTGGGTGCCGCTGTGATTAAACTGGTGACGTCGGATTATGTGAGAGACCAGCGGGTGTAGAGAGTGCGGTACTTACTGCCTGCAGTCAGCAGAGATGTGCTGGGGGACCGTGTAGCGGCAGTCCATGATCATGGTGAGGGTCTCGCTGTCGTTCACCTCGTGGAAAGGGGGGCATCCACACACCAACATGTACAGGATCACTCCCAGACTCCAGATATCTAGAACCAGAGGCACACACGGTCACTATCCAGTTTGTTAATAATTGTGCACATTTCCAAAATCAAATCAGCAGATAGTTTGATTATATAAAATTAATCATTGGTTAATATATATATTCTTGCATCCTAAATTGCAAAGCAATATTCCTTGGCAATATTCTCCTCCCTTGGATCCAGTGGTGGAAATGTGTGTGTGGGGGGGGGGGGGGGGTGGGGGGGGGGGGGTGGGGTGGGGGTGTACGCAGGGGTACGGCGTTCCCCTAGTTTTCGATTTCCAGCTCGGGTTTAATGAGCACTGCAGAAAGATTCGAGCCGTTTCTCACTTTATTCAACTCAGACGAAAACGATTAGTTTTCAGGGATCCACTTTATTTATAGAATGCATTTATCCACTTTATTTATAGAATGCAGTCGGAGACAGTAAGACTGGTGGGGGAACTGGGAAGGGGAGGGGATGGAGAGAGAGGGAAAGCAAGGGCTATTTGAAGTTAGAGAAGTCAATGTTCATACCGCTGGGGTGCAAGCTACCCAAGCGAAATATGAGGTGCTGCTCCTCCAATTTGTGCTGGGTCTCACTCTGACAATGGAGGAGGCCCAGGACAGAAAGGACAGATTGGGAATGGGAGGGGAATGGCATGAATTCACGGCTTTACCCTGCGCTACTTAATCCAAGGGCCAGCGAACGAGCGGACAGTCGGACAAAAGTATCGATCGTAGAGTGGAATAGATGACATAGAAACATAGAAATATAGAAAATAGGTGCAGGAGTAGGCCATTCGGCCCTTCGAGCCTGCACCGCCATTCAATATGATCATGGCTGATCATCCAATTCAGTATCCTGTACCTGCCTTCTCTCCATACCCCCTGATCCCTTTAGCCACAAGGACCACATCTAACTTCCTCTTAAATATAGCCAATGAACTGGCCTCAACTACCTTCTGTGGCAGAGAATTCCAGAGATTCACCACTTTCTGTGTAAAAAATGACATTTCGGGTTGAGATCCTTCTTCAGACTGAGTCAGGGGAAAGAGGAACAAGAGATATATGTGGTACTAATGACAAATGAATGGAAGATATGCCTATATCTCCCGTTTCCCTTTCCCTTGACTGTCAGTCTGAAGAAGGGTCTCGACCCGAAATGTCATCTATTCCACTCTATGATCTTTGGTTTCATCCGTCTGAGAGAGAGAGAAATGCAAGAAAGCAGCTATGACATATAATGCACAATAAACATTATTACAAATACACAATAAACAAGTTATACATTCTTGTACTCTTACATGGGTATGGCCGCACATTAAAACATCTCCCCCCTTCCTTCTCAACCTCAGCCCCATGGAATTTAGAGTACTCCTAAATCCCATTCCCATCACTGCTTGGATCAATCTATTACCTGTGTGGGAAGTAACTGCTAATGCTGGTTTACACTAAAGATCGACACAAAGTGCTGGAATAATTCAGCGGGTCTGTCAGCATCTTTGGAGAAAAAGAATGGGTGATGTTTTGGGTTGGAATCTTTCTTCAGACTGACAGTTTGAAGAGCTAACAATCCTTCAGTCTGAAGAAGTTGTTCTGATCTCTCCAGAGATGAAGGATCCCAACCCAAAATGTCACCTATCCATGTTCACCAGAGATGCTGCCAGACCTGCTGAGTTACTCCAATACTTTGTGTCTTTCTTTGTAAACCAGCACCTGCAGTTCCTTGTGCTCACGTACTCTCCTGCCACTCGTTGGCCTGTACATTAAACAGAAATGTTACAGATTATCAATGTAGCAGTGGTTATCACGTACATAGGAGCTGCGAGAATCCAGTAAAGATGGACAGTGAATGCAGGGACTTCTAGTTCACTCCTGCAACACTGCAGGAAAATCTCACATCCCTTAAACTCAGCGTTGATGCAGCTGACACCCATCAGAACTGGTCAAAGTAAGCAGTCCCTAACAGCAACATCAGGTGGGCATCCAGCCAGAACCAACTCCTGATGAGGTCTATACTCTGGAGCCTTGATATAATCTGCGCTCAGAGTTTCTATGTCCGACCCTTGTGCTCCTCTGCTCCAGCTGACTGACAGTAGCCTTAACCTTGGAGATTTCCCAAGGGTGCTGAGAGTGTAAAACAGACTCTAGGCGATCAGCCCTTGGTGACGAGCCACACACACATACAAATACACACAGGCATACACACACATACACACAGGCATACACACACTTCAGGAGTCTGAAGCAGGGTTTCGACCCGAAACTTTGCGTATTTCCTTCGCTCCATAGAGCCGCTGAGTTTCTCCAGCATTTTTGTCTACCTTCGATTTCCCAGCATCTGCAGTTCCTTCTTAAACACACACACACACATATATTTGTTACATCTATATATATGTATAGGGAAAAAAATCTTGGGAAATATGAGATAGATATATATATTTCCCAAGATTTTTTCCCCCTCTCAGTCTGATGAAGGGTCTCGACCCAAAACGTCACCTATTGCTTGTCTCCAGAGATACTGTTTGACCCCTGTGTTACTCCAGCATTTTGTGTGTGCGTGTACGAGTGCCCGGGCCTGTGTATTCCTTCAGTGGTGTCACTGGGGCACAACTTGCAGACACCATGTCCATCCATAGAGTCGTGCAGCACAGACTCAGACCCTTCGGCCCGACTTGTCCATGCCTTCCAAGATGCACACCTACATTGATGCCATTTTCCAGCATTTGGCCCATTACTCTCCCATCTACCTCATTGGCGACCATTGAATAATCTGCAATCGGACGCCGCTTCAAGGGACTGAACGCTTGGGGTGGTGGACAGAAGGCTCATCAAGAAAGTAGGAAGGAACTGCAGATGTTGGTTTACACTGAAGATGGACAAAAAAGGCTGGAGTAACTCAGCGGGACAGGTAGCATCTCTGGAGTGAAGGAATGGGTGACGTTTCAAGTCGAAACCCTTCTTCAGACTGAGCTCTCACCCATTCCTCCCCAGCCAGGCTCATCAAGAAGGCTACTTTGTTCTGAAGAATACTGATCCTCTAGTGCTGTGGGCACCACACTCATCCAGACAAGTAGCGATGATGCTGCCACTTTCCTGATGGTGCCTTGTAGATGGTGGAAAGGCCTTGGGGCATTCGGAGGAGGTACTTGCCTCCAGATTTCCAGATTATTTTGTTCTGGGAGAAACAGTGTTTATGTAGGCAGTCCAGTTTCTGTTCATTTTTTTTTAAAGTCCACATGTCCCAGCATAATTTATAATAATCTAATTCAGGAAATGAACCCTGCTGCTGAGGCCTAGCACTGCCTCGTTGCTAAGCAACGCCTGGTGACTTCCTTTGCTGACCATCCTGCCTATTGTAAAGAATATTGTGGAGCCAGATAACAAGCAATAGACCCAATGACAGACAGTATACACAGACGCATGCACACATGGACGCACGTACACACACACGTAGACGCACACACACACAGATGCACACACGCACACACACGCGCACACATGCATACACATGCACACACACGCACACACACACAGACGCACGCACACACACACACACACACACGTAGACGCACACACACACACAGATTCACACACATGCACACACACGCACACACATACACACACACACATACACACACACACACACACACACACGCACACACATACACACACACACATGCACACACACACATGCACACACATACACACGCACACACACAGATGCGCACACACACACACACACACAGACGCACGCATACACACACACACACACACGCACACACATACACACGTACACAGACGCACGCATACACACACACACACACACGCACACACATACACACGTACACACACACACATACACACACACACACACACGTGCACACACACGCACACACATACACACGCACACACATACACACACACATACACACACACACACACACACACACACACATTCAGATGCACACACATGCACACACACGTGCACACATACACACGCACAAACATACACACACACACATACACACGCACACACATGCACACATACGCGCACACACACAGACACACACACACATACACACACACACATACACACACACACACACACATGCACACGCACACGCACACACACACACACACATACACACGCACACATACATACACACGCACACACACACACACACCACATACGCACACACCACACACACACCACATACACACACACCACACACACACACACACACACACACACACACACACATACACACGCACACACACACACAGAATTAGCTGCACAAGCAAGGAGTTAAGTGTTACAATTATACTATCTTGAATTATTTGACAGGCCCAATCTTTGCACATCCCCAAACCTGGACTTTCCACACGTCACTTTGATTTTGTGTTTCAGGTATTATGTTTTATGTTGGCAAACCAATTTTCCTCCTGGGATAAATAAAGTTCTATTGTATGGTATGGTATTGTATTGTATGATATGGCATGGTATGGTATGGTATGGTATGGTATGGTATGGTAGAAGGGTCTTGACCCGAAATTTCACGTATCCAAGTTCTTCAGAGATACTGCCTGACCTGCTAAGTTACTCCGGCACTTTGTGTCTTTTTGTGTATTAACCAGCATCTGCAGTTCCTTGTTTCGACAGCGTACTTTGTATAAACTCCTGTCGTAACTTAACCAGTTATCTCTCTGGTTAGTCAATGGCATGCACCCAATAACCAAAATGCAATGAAAATCCAAGCTAATGGGGTGGAACGTGTTTGATGCTCGAATGTATGCACAGGAAACCCACGTTAGGATGGACCAAAAGGGGGAGAATGGTGTAGTTATGGTCAATTGTTCGCTGTGACTGAGTTAGGGATGACCATTGTGTAAGTAGCAGAAGCAAACAACTGCAGTTGCTGGTCAATACACAAAAAGACACAAAGTGCTGGAGTAACTCAGCGGGTCAGGCAGCATCTCTGGAGAACAAGGTTGAGATCCTTCAACAGACCAATGTTCTGGGGGGGGGGGGGGGAGGGGAGAAAGGGAGAAAAGAAAGTTGGAAGATGAGAGAGGCAGGACAATGCGTGGATGATAATATGTCGAGACGCAGGAAATTATTTTAATAGGCAGATGGCTGGAACAAAGCCCAGAGATAAAAGCAGTAGGTGTGAGAAAGGTTTTGTTACGAGTTGCGAAGCTAGATGGAGGAAAGTGGGAGGAGAGGAAGGGAGTGGGCCTGTATTTGGAGGAATTAAGAAAGGGGTAATTTGTTTGACATTTTCAGGATATGAAAAGAAACTGCTGGTTGAGGAATTGAGAACCAGGGAACTTGGTCTAAAACGTAGAACGAGGCAATGCAGAAGCAGCGTTTGGAAATGCTTTTATTCTTAAAAGATGATAGAAGTTTGGAAATACTTCCACAATGGAAAACTGATCAGGTATGGTGGGATTTGACCAAGAGATGGGTACATGAAGGCGGCACAGATTGCCCAATATCTCATTAAACATCACCTTTAGAAAGGAGATGAGGAGGAATTTCATTAGTCAGAGAGTGAGGCTTTACAGAACCAACAGTCTGCTGTACTGCATGTGTAGAGGGGACGTGGAGAGGATGTTTCCACTGGAGGCCAGAGCCTCAGAATAAAAGGATGTACCTTCAGGAAGGAGATGAGGCAGAATTTCTGTAGTCAGAGGGTGGTGAATCTGTGGAATTCATTGCCACAGACGGCTGCGGAGGCCACTTCAACTGATATTTTAAAGGCGGAAATTGACAGAATCTTGATTAGTAAGGGTGTTGGGTCTTATGGGGAGAAGGTGGGAAAATGTGGTTGAGAGGGAAAGATAGATCAGTCTTGATTGAATGGCAGAGCAGACTAGATGGGCCAAATTATGAAAAAGGCTCGAGGTAAATTGCTGACTTCTTAGTCCCATGTTCCATTTCCAGTCATTGAAAGTTCAACGCAGCACATTAAAAAAGCAGAACAAATGTGTCCTCTGGTCTTTTGATGGCAATTGATTGCTTTCGTTTGAACTGCAAAATGGAGAGGAAAAAGATCTGAGCTTTCACTTCGATAGTATTTTATGGGAGAACTGAAACCAGTGACTCCGCTGCAGATTAATTATTAAACATATATTAAATATTTAGATATTGTACAGTTATTTTCTGCTGTAATGACAGGATCGTTATTGATTTCTTGCACACCCGCTGCAGTCGGGGCTAAATTCTCCATGATTAATGTGATATCGGTGGTGGTCTAGGAGATCAGATTTCCCACAGTCGCTCTCCATTGCCCGGGCTGCTTTGCAAAGACATCATTATGGCGTCTCTGAGGACTGGTGCAAAAAAACACACACAGGTTCAGAAAGGCCCTCCAGCATTCTCCGACTAAACATGAAACCGGAGCCCTCCCAAGATACTTCTCCGAGCGAGAGCCGTTCTTTCTCGCTAAGTGTACCACGTAGGTACGGGGGGGGGGGGGGGGGGGGGGGGGAACATTTCTTCCAAAGCCAACAGTCTCTCAATCTCTGCTTGCCTTCTCCCCTGGGCACAAGGCAAGGGTCAGATTACACTGGCTCACCAGCTTTCAAAACAATCCCCCACTGCAGGCTCAGAAAACACCTCTGTGGGGGAATTAGCCACCCCCTGCACCTCCTTGGCTTTCCTGTCCAGTGCTGCCTCAGCTGGAGCCATGTTCCTAAGTTATAGGAACAGAATTAGGCCATTCGGCCCATCAAGTCTACTCCACCATTCAATCATGGCTGATCTATCTTTCCCTCTCAACACAATTCTCCTGCCTTCTCCTCATAACCCCTGATACCCTTACTAATCAAGAACCTGTCAATCTCCGCCTTAAAAATATTCATCAGCCCCAGGTGTCCATGGCAACGAATTCCACAGATTCACCACCCGCTGACTAAATAAATTCCTCATCATCTCCTTTCTAAATGTACTTTTTTTTAAATTCTGAAGCTATGTCCTCTGGTCCTAGACCCTCCCACTAGTGGAAACATCCTCTCCACATTCACTCTATCCAGGCTTCCTCGAGGTTCCCCCCTTACCCCTCTAAACTCCAGCGAGTACAGGCCCAGTGCTGTCAAACGCTCATCATATGTTAACCCATTCATTCCTGGGATCATTCGCAAAAACCTCCCGTGGACCCTCTTCAAGACCAGCACACCCTTCCTCAGATATGGTGCCCAAAGCCGTTCATAATGCTCCAAATGCGGTCTGACCAGTGCCTTATAAAGCCTCAGCTTTATACATCCCTGTTTTTATATTCTAGTTCTCTCAAAATAAATGCTAGCATTGTATTTGCCTTCCTTACTACCGAGTAGGAGAAGTAGTAGGGAAGCAGTAGGAATCAGCGACAAGTCTGCTCAAGCCTGCCCTGCCATTCAATACGATCATGGCTGATCTGTCCTAGGTCTCACCTTCTCTTCTGTACCTACCTGTTCTCCACAGCCCTTTATTCCCCACCTTTCAAAAATGTATCCACCTCCTCTGACTACGCAGGCACATGTCCTGTGATCTAGTCTCCATAACCCTCAACCCATGTATAATTGCATACTCCATAATCCATAACTAGCCACTATACATTTGGACAGGTACATGGATAGGAAAGGTTTAGAGGAATATGGGCCAAACACGGGCAGGTGGGACAAGTGTAGATGGGACAAATTGGTCGGTGTGGGAAAGTTGAGCCGAAGGGCCTGTTTCCATGTTGTTTAACTATGACTCCATAACTCTAACCCAATGGAGTGGATGATTCCAGAGATTCTCCAATCTTTCAGAGGCTTTCCAACCAATATCCACCGCATATGCCCTTTTGGGATCTTATGTCTTTTCAAAAGAATACCCCTCATTTTCCAAATTGCAAAGAGTGTAGATACAGTTTCTTTAACCATTCACGATAGGACAGCTCTCTGATCTCAGACGTGAGCCTGGTGAATCTGTTCAGGAGCGTGTTCGATGTCTACACCTCGCTCTCTTCATGAAGAGTATTGCTCACTTAGCAATTTCTTGAAGGACATTCCTCTTTCACTCTCCCGACCTGAACAGAGGCAATGAAATGGCCTACAAGCCTGAACTGACGCTGACCACGTAGCAAACACGCAGGCAATTTCCTTCTGGATCACGCTTTGAGGGTCTACGACCACAAGAGACACCAGGAACTGCAGGCACTGGAGCCTTGCATAGAACACACAGTGGTGCAGCGGTAGAGCTGCTGCCTTACAACGCCAGAGACCCGGTTCAATCCACACCACACTTGCTGTCTATACGGAGTTTGTACGCTCTCCCTGTGACAGCGTGGGGTTTTTTTTGGGAGCTCTGGTTTCCTCCCATACTACAAAGATGTACAGGTTTGTAGGTTAATTGGCTTCCGTAAAATTATAATTTGCCCCTAGTGTGTAGGATTGTGCTAGTGTATGGCGTGATTGCTGGTCGGCGTGGACTCCGTGGGCTACAGGGCCTTTTTCTGCGCCTTATCTCTAAAGTCTAAAAAAACACAAAGTGTTGGAGTAACTCAGCGGGTCAGGCAGCATCTCTGGAAGACGCGGCTAGGCGACGTTTCGGGTCGGATTCCTTCATTGACCCTATCTAATATCTAATATCTCCAGAGATGGTGCCTGACCCGTTGAGTTACTCCAGCACTTTGTCTTCAATCTCAATCCTGGCTCCAGGAAGGTAAATCAAAATCTTCAAGAGTAAACAAATGATATAGTCAAAGTCAAAGTATCCTTTATTGTCATTCAGACCTTTCGGTCTGAACGAAATGTTGTTGCCTTGCAGTCCTACATATAATAAAATAACAAAACACACAATAAACACAAATTTAACATCCACCACAGTGAGTTCACCAGACACCTCCTCACTGTGATGGAAGGCAAAAGTCTTAAGCCTTTGTCTCTTCCCTCCTTGTTCTCCCTCTGCGCTGATGCGATCCAGGCTTCCGACGTTGTGACCCCGCCGGGTGATGGTAAGTAAGTGCCGCGGCTTAACTGTGCTCCGCGAACGGGCCGGTTCAAACTCCGCGGCCCAGGGCGGTCGAAGCTGCCGAAGCTGCCACCCTCCAGTCCAGCGGACGAAGCTGTTGTTGCGGGAGCTCCGGAAAAACAGGTCACCAACCTGTGACCTGCGAGCTCCCGACGATGTCGTCCACTGGCCGAACCTCCGAAGTCGGGTCGCCGCCGAAAGCGGAACGCCGCCTCAGCCCCATAGTAATTAAATGGTGCAAGTGAGATCTGGGGGCAGCACTTCAATTATCCATCCAATGCTTTCCAATACATTCCTGCAGCATTGCCTGCTGAGGAATACATTGTATCTAAAAATACTGAGCGGTGGTGAAGTTGGAAGAAAGCCCTCAGAATCCTCTTTCACAAAAACTCCCCACTGCCAGAGCTCGCATCTACATAGTAACACTGGAACAGCAAGATCTGAATGGGAAATGTTTGCAGCAGTGAAATAGCAACAAAGGAGAGAGACTAAGCTTTTGGCAATTGGATTTAAACTCCGCAGAGAGGAAGTGCATGCTCCAAACAAGGCTTGTTTTCTTAATAATATGAACATTAGATTGACGAGGTATTAAGTGAAGTCTTTTAAACCCTTTCTGGAGTAAGTGCTCGGAAGTTAGCTGCCTCTTGGGATGGTGGGTGGATTCCCTATCACTCATTAAACCTGGGCTTAAACAAAGAGCTCCTCAGTCTTGTTCAGATGGAGGATTATCGGATTCAAGTCTGTGCTTGGCAGATTAGGTTAAAACATGGATCTGAGTCAGGTATGACATCCAGCATTCCGACAATCCATAGTCTGAATGATATTCCATACAGCCGTTCAACACATTAGTTTATAGAGTCATCAACATTTGCTGTTCCTTGTGCCTACAGGACAGCTTTGGGACAAGTTGAAGTCCAACCCTCTGTATCTCACATACAAGTAAAAGCGTTAAGTTAATCTGTGGGATCAATCATTTTATAAGATCATTCATATAGTCATGGTCGTATAGTGTGGAAACAGCCCCTCCGGCCAAACTCGTCCACACCGTTCAACATGTCCCAACTACACTCGTCCCACTTGCCTGGCGTTTGGCCCACATCCCTCTAAACTATTCACGTACGTGTCCAAGTGTGTCTTAAACGTTGCGATAGTCTCCGCCTCCACCTCCTCCGGCAGCTCGTTCCATACACTCACCACCCTTTGTGGAAACAAGCCCATTCGGCCCATCGAGCCTATGCTGACCATCAATCACCTAGTTATATGTTATCCCACTTTAAGAGCGTGGTGTATCTGTGGAATTCATTGCCACAGACGGCTGTGGAGGCCAAGTCATTGAGTATTTTTATGGCTGAGATTGGCAGTTTCCTGATTAGTTCCGGTGTCAGGGGTTACAGGGAGAAGGCAGGAGAATGGAGTTGTGAGGGATATATCAGCCATGATTGAATGGTGGAGTAGACTTGATGGGCCGAATGGTCTAATTTTGCTCCTATAACTTTCGCATCCTCTCCCTACACACTAGGGGCAATTTACAGCGGCCAATAAGCCTGCAAACCCGCACGTCTTTTGGGATGCGGGAAGAAACCGGAGCACTCGGAGAAAACCCATGCGGTCACAGGGAGAACGTACAACCCCCCACCCAGGCAGCAGCCGAGGTCAGGATCAAACCCTGGTCTCTGGCGCTGTGAGGTAACAACTCTACCGCTGTGCCACCGTGCTGCCCTCTACACCAGCTGAATTGTTTTAAAACATTGTGTGACCTTTCCAACTGGATTTTGATTTATTAATATGGAGGCAAGGATTGCTAAGCCGTGGATCTGCAAGTTAAGGGGTGAGAATGCCTATAAACTTGGAGTGGGTGACTTTGTTGCTCCTTTTATGGGCCAGGGTTACCAGCTGCACCACTGTGCCAGCCCTAGCACAGCGTCTGGATGGGGCACGGAAAATCATCCTTCCTTTTTGTCATTTGTGGGCATGTGTTTATAGCTCAAACACTTGGGCCACATTAAAAGTTAAACCGAGATTGGCATGCAGCAGATTCAGCTACCGAACACAAGGGAGTGCTCTCCACTTTGGACTGAACACTCTTCATAATTTGGCTCTGTGCTGGGTTCCATCACCCCCCCCCCTCCACACACACACACACACCAACCCCACCCAGCTAGGAAAGGTCATCAATCAATTAATCTGAAGTAAAAAATTTTTTTTATTCGACTTTTCCTAACATAGAAACATAGAAAATAGCTGCAGGAGGAGGCCATTCGGCCCTTCGAGCCAGCTCCGCCATTCATTGTGATCATGGCTGACCGTCCCTTATCAATAACCCGTGCCTACTTCTCCCCATATCCCTTGACTCCACTAGCCCCTAAAGTATCTAACTCTCTCTTAAATCCATCCAGTGACTTGGCCTCCACTGCCCTCTGTGGCAGGAATTCCATAAATTCACAACTCTCTGGGTGAAAAACCCTCTCTGGGTAACCTCATCTCAAAAGACAGTGCCTTAGTGAAACTGTACAAAAGGAACTGCAGATGCTGGCATATATTGAAGATAGACACAAAGTGCTGAATTAAGTCAATGGGTCAATGGGTCAGGCAGCAGCTCTGGAGAAAATTGAATGGGTGACATTTCGGGTCGGGACCCCCCTTCAGACGTATTAAGAATAAATACTCTGCAATAAAATGACCTTGTTGATTGTAAAGGAGGTTTTAAATTTAAGAACAGCACTAGACCAATACAAGTTTGTTCAACTAATGAATGTAGAGTTGCTCCCAGCCTATCCCAATGCTTCAAAAGCAAATTCGACCCACACATGCTGGTTCACAATTTAATCAACAGAGAACAAGTTGGCCATTCCATTCCATTCCATTGGCAATACAAACAGGGTTCTCTGTATATTTATATACAGGACAAACATCAATTCATTTCTAGCCTCAAACTACACTGTGGCTATTAAAATTAAGTGAAAAATAAGGATCGGTCTCTCAAGAGTTTTATTGGATGGAAAAACATTCTCCACGATTACTCAAGAAAGGTCAAATGTTCTCCGCACAGCCCATTTTCCCAACAAAGCGATCGATACAACTAAAGCTCTTAAACACAACACAGGGAGCCATGGAGATAATGGGATATTCTGACCGAGATTAAAGACTTTGCATTTTAATCCTAACCGTTTGTTTGATGTGTTGTGGACCCTGCAAGTCCCCGCGGTACAACCTTCACCCTGCCTCCTAGCACCAGGACCTCTGCGCCAAGACTTGCGTGAGACCAGACTATCTATGCACATCGCCGCTTTGTTGGAATGAAACAGAGTCGCAATTAAATAAATATCTCAAAAGGTTTGTTTTCCATTCACATCATCCAACCTCCGCCCCACTACGTAGAAACTAAAAGGCTGTCAAAATAGGAAACAGATGGTACAAACAGCCAGAGACGCACAAACATATAGAGACTCGCAGACATGTAGCAGTGGCCACTGTGAAGGCATGTTAAGTTTTAGATACAGAAAAGTACGGGCAATAAACTGGTCAGTTTAACAGCGTAATATTTGATGTAAATTCACATTTATTTTCCATTTTCCATGCACTTCCCCCCCCCCCCCCCCCCTTTACCCTTTATTTCCTCTCAGGCTTTTTGTTTAGCCTAATCAGCCAGCTGAAGGAATTCATGGACACATTCCAAGACTCTGTTCCTTGGCACCAGTCCCTTCGCAATGCATTCCTCGAGACTGTGTAACAAATCTTCAGCAATTCCCTCACACAATCATCTGTGCTGCACATTTTTGAGAGGTTAAAAATAAACTAATTTGGACAACACATTTTAAGGGGGAAAAAAAAGTGCCCTTTTATAACCGCTCAATGGCTTACGAGTGGCACTTTGGGGGAAATGCTCCAAACCAGGCTATTGGGAGAGCACAAAGGGTGTAAACATTATGTTCTGCCTTCTCCCCAATCATCTGGAATGCAGCTAAGTGGCCAGATTGGTGGGATCATGAGCAAATGTCCTTCCAACTATGCTTCTGGGGATGGTTGTGAAATTGTAAATTGGCCCTAGTGTGTGTATGATAGTGTTGGTGTACAGGGATCACTGACCGGCACAGACTAGGTGGGCCTATTTCCGTGCTGTATCTCTAAATAAACTAAACTAAAAGATGCAGCATTAAAACAGGCCCTTCAGCCGACTGAGTCCATGCCGACCATCGATCGCCCATTCACACCAGTTCTATGCTATCCCACTTTCACATCAACTCCCTACACACTAGGAGCAATGTACAGAGGGCAATTCACCTGCAAACGTGCACGTCATTGAGATGTGGGAGGAAACCGGAACACCCGCAGTCACAGGGAGAACGTGCAAACTCCAAATAAACAGCATCCGAGGTCAGATTCGAACCGGTGTCTCTGGCACTGTGAGGCAATGGCTCTACCAACTGCACCACTGTGCCGCCCTTACATCAGTTACAGACGTTTTCTAAATCCTCTTTCCCTTTTGCACACAACCAATTTTCAAGGGCCAGTTGCATTATACACTCTTGAGCACTCCAATGATCCAGGATATTGGATACATATACTTTATCTTGATGAAATCTTTGGAAATCAAATCCATCCAGCATTTTCTGTCAAGGGAAATGGTGACCTGAAAACTAAACCTCCGTTCTTTACATGCGGTGGGGGGGGGGGAAAGAAAACCAGGGCATGTGGAGAGAATGATAGAGTGATACAGCGTGGAAACAGGCACTTCGGCCCAACTTGCCCACACTGGCCTACATGACCCAGCTTCACTAGTCCCACCTGCCACGTGTGCCTCATAACCCTCTAAAATCGTCTTTTGCATGTACGCATCTACCTGTGGCTCTATTCGACTGATGATGGTGATATTGTGAACTCTGCAATGTAACACGCTTGGAGTGGATCCCACCAATCTTGGAGACCATGTGGCTGCAGAGATATTTCGAGATTGTAACATGTACGCAGCAAGAGACGTGTTGATTTGCCACCACTCCACGCACACATCTATACACATTCTGCTTGAGTAGCTTCTGCCTGAAGACGATCTGTTTCAAATGGGTCAAACAGAGTGTTGTGTGAAGATGATGAAACCAGCACATCCAGGCATGTTCCTCCGGGACACAAAAAGCTGGAGTAACTCAATGGGTCGGGCAGCCTCTCTGGAGAAAAGGAATAGGCGGCGTTTAGGGTCGAGACCCTTCTTCAGACCCACTGTGTTACTCCAGGCACTTTTTGTGTCTATCTTCGGTTTAAACCAGCATCTGCAGTTCCTTCCTACACATGTTCCATCGGGATCTTGTTTCAAACTTCTGCCAGACAAGCCCAATTCCAATGAGTCCAAAGATAGACACAGAGAGCTGGAGTCAGGCGGCACCTCTGGAGAAAAAGGATTAGTGACATTTCGGGTCGGGACCCTTCTTCTGACTGAAAGCGGGTGGGGGTGAAGAGCTGGAGGTGAGCAAAGACCAGCGTCAGTCAGGGGCCGGCCACAAATGGCCTCAGGCAGGGACGCGCCTGGCAAACCCATTCTTGGCTAGGGAAGGTGCGATCTCAAGAGAAACATTGTGGAGAATTGTTGAGCTGGTAAAAGGTCTAGGGTGGAGGAAGGGTGAGTCCAGTTTCCATGAAGAATAGCCAGACCCTTCCTGTGTTAATGCAGGTGTTTCTATCTCTGTACCGAGGATTCAATCAGTTCTGATGATGGGTGAGCTCAAGAAACAAACCTGGCGCTGTGCCCAGGATACGATCTCCGTAGATTCACCAATTAGCTTCCACAGTCAACTTTAAATAACACGGTGAAACAAAAGGAGTGCATTTATGGCCATTGCCTGTAGGACATATTTTTAATGAACCTTGGGGACGACTTAATATGGAAAGTTTGTCAAACGTTAGCTTTTTAACGTCTTGTAAGCTAGAGAGACTGCAGGTTGTGGTGAGGAAAGCTGCTGGGACAGACTGCAAGCTTTGTAGAACCAACAGTCTGCTGTACTGCATGCGTAAGGGGGATGTGGAGAGGATGTTTCCACTAGAGGCCAGAGCCTCAGAATAAAAGGACGTACCTATAGAAAGATGGGGAGGAATTTCTTTAGTCAGAGGGTGGTGAATCTGTGGAATTCATTGCCGCAGATGGCTGTGGAGGCCAGGTCAATGGTTATTTTTAAGTCGGAGATGAATAGATTCTTGATTAGTACGGGTGTCAGCGGTTACGGGGAGAAGGCAGGAGAATGGGGTTAAGAGGGAAAGATAGATCAGCCATGACTGAGTGGCGGAGTAGACTTGATGGGCTGAATGGCCTATTGCTGCTCCTATCACGTATGAATGTGTCTAGACAGGGAAGATATACAGAAATGAATCTCACCTTCATGAACCAACCAGCATCACAATGCATCGGCAATGAAATGAAAACCCACAATCTGAACTCTGAAACCTATGCCTGATAATCTTCCTGAACAAGGTGCAACACCTTAGGCTGGCATGGTGGCGCAGCGTTGGAGTTGCTGCCTTACAGCACCAGAGACCCGGGTTCGATCCTGACCATGGGTGCTGTCTGTACGGAGTTCGTACGTTCTCCCCGTGACCTGTGTGGGTTTTCTCAGAGATGCTTGGATTCCTCCCACACTCCAAAGACGTACAGGTTTGTAGGTTAATTGGCTTGGTATAAGTGTAAATTGTCCCTAGTGCGTGTAGGATAGTGTTAGCGTGCGGGGATTGCTGGTCGGCACGGGCTCAGTGGGCCGGAGGGCGTGAATTCGCGTGGTATCTCTAAATAAACTCAACCTGCAATACACAATAACTTTGATGGATGTACATACAGTGTATAAATCTCTTTTAAAAAGAGAAACAATATTGAAACAGTCCCTTCGGCCCAGAGTCCACACTTTCGATCGATCACCAGTTCCATGTTATGCTACTTTCCCATCCTCTCCTTACACACTAGGGACAATTTTCAGCGAGACTAATTAACCTAGAAACCTGCACATCTTTAGGTTGTGGGAGGAGACCGGAGCACCTGGAGGAAGCCCATGTGGTCACAGGGAGAACATGGGGAACTCCATACAGACAACACCCGAGGCTAGGATCGACCCGGGTCTCTGGCGCTGTGAGGCAGCACCTCTACCAAATGTGCCACTGTGCTGCCCTACAGGATCCACCAGCAACATCACAATGCACAAGAATAATGACATCTCTACAGGTTCGCTCGTTATAGAGTTGTGTAACATCATTATTATACTAGGGTATATAAGTAATGGAGATGCTACCATGGACCTATGGTACATTCACATCACATCTAACTCCAACACTACATGGTAACTCTTCCAAACAAAAATAAATGTCCAAAGCAGTTGACACAGTGGGAAGACTAAAGGGCTTGTCCCACGAGCATGCGACTCCATGCGGCAAGCGTGACCTAAGGTGGTCGCTTGAGCTGTACGGCCTCGTGGGGCCGGTCTCACTTCGATCGCCGGAGGCGTATGGAGTTGTGCGGAGCTGGTCCCGACATCGCACGGGGCTCCGAAAAACTGACCATGTTCAAAAATTCCGCGCGGCAACGGCCTGACAGCCCGCAACCGCCTCGACGCCGTACGCAGCGTCTTGACGGGCGTTCACAGCGTCTTGACGCCGTACGCAGCGTCTTGACGCTGTACGTCACGCGCGAACTTCCCGTGGACATCGCTCGAACTTCACGTCACTCACTCGACCTCCGCGCGGCCCCCGCTTCCGGTTTGGTTGCGCTTACCGCATGCAGGTCGCATGCTCGTGGGTCAGGCCCTTTACTGCCTGACAGCACCAGACACCCAGGTTCGATCCTGACTATGGGTGATGTCTGTACCGAGTTTGTACGTTCTCCCCATGACCCCGTGGGTTTGCTCCGGTTTCCTTCCACACTACAAAGGTATTTAGGTTAATTGGCTCGGGTAAAAATTGCAAATTGCTTCTAGTGTGTAGGATAGTGCTAGTGTACGGGGATCGCAGGTCGGCACAGACCAGGTGGGCCAAAGGGCCTGTTTCGCTAAACTAAAGAGAAGTGTGTAAGGACTAATGACTGCACAAATTACTACTCGTATGTACCACAACATACATCCTTCCAACCGCTCTATTTTCATTTTATCTCCTAATGATAATTACTCATAACTCAACAGGGGGTCAAAGGACTTTGACTGATTGCTGCCAATGCCATCTGGTGAAATGATATGCAGACATCACAAGGGAAACTTTCAGCATTGAGTTAAATTCTTCACATTGCCTGCCCTGCCGCTTGTGGTTGCACACACTCTGAATGGTCGTGTAAACATTTGGAATCTTGGGCACGGAATTACACACAGCGACTGCCAGTCCACAACTGAATTCCTTTGCCATTTGAGCGAGAGAACGGTTTCCTCATCAAAAGCCCACTCACTTCCCACCGCCTCGTTTTCCCAAGTTATGGTTAAGATTGCTATTTTCTTTCAGCCAACTAAATCCAATTGCAAGCACAAGTATTTTCCTCCTGGGAGACCGTTTCCTAGGAATCCTGAGAAATGATCCACCAACTCATTCTATAATAATCTTTTGGCCCCATGAGTTGCAAATTAGGCCAGATCTTAAAAAGCAAAGACATCTCTGGTACTTTAGTTCAAAGATACTGCTTGGAAACGGGCCCTTCAGCCCACGCCGACCATCGATCACCCGCTCACATCCGGTAAGAAGTGGCCGATTCGGAAACTCCAATCCGCTGAGTGTGTTCTTCCGTTCCGACGCCTGGCTCCGATCACCACCAGCGAGAGGGCCTGAACATCGGGCCTCCGTAGCGGCGATTGGAGAGGGCCCAAAGGTCCCGACCACGACTGCACTTTATTGACTTCCCCTCACAGTGGGGAAACGTTGATTCCGCTGTGTGGGGGTGTTCATGTTAAATTTTATCGTGTGTTGTGTTCTTTTTATTCGTGAGGCTGTATGGTAACTCAAATCTCACTGTACCAATTGGTGCATGTGACAATAAATATAACTTGAACTTGAACACTAGTTCTATGTTATCCCACTTCCCTCACACTCTACACACTAGGGGCAACTTACAGAGAGCCAATTAACCCACAAACCCGCACGCCTTTGGGATGTGGGAGGAAACCGGAGCACCCACAGAAAAACCTTTGTGGTCACGGGGAGAACATGCAAACTCCACACACACAGCACCCGAGGTCGGGTTCGAACCTGGGTATTCTGGTGCTGCGAGGAAGCAGCTCCACCTGCTGCGCCACAACGCCACTCGTTTTTTTGAACTGTGGAACAAGGGGTGGGTATTTTGAATCCCTCCCTTCATACTCGAGGCCTACTGATAGTTGGTTTGCTTGCAGGATTCAGTATGAAAGAATACAACACATTGTAAAACTGCGAACATAAAGAATAATTTCACACAGCAGCTGTTGATTTATGCTAGTGTGAGGAACACAGGGATTTCTTTCCTACGTGCATCATGAGTTTGTTTTATGGGGTTGCTTTGTTTATTACTGTGGACAATCAAATCTAACTTTATTTGTGGTGAGAAACCAAAAGACCCAGTGGTTCAGAAAGGATCTGATTGAGAAGAGGGTGGCATGGTGGCGCAGCGGTAGAGTTGCTGCCTTACAGCACTTGCAACGCCAGGAGACAATATTCTAAACGGGACCAAGTTGGCAGGCGGCACACTGGTGTTGCTGCATGCGGCCCTACAGTATAGATTGGTGAGATGAGTTTTACACCTCTCTATGTAGCTTACAGCATGGAAACAAGCCCTTCAGCCCACCGATCCTGCACCAACCAGTAATCACCCATACACTAGGTCCATCTACACTCTAGGGACAACTTACAGAAGCCAATGTGCCTTCAAACCCGCATGTATTTGGAGTGTGGGAGGAAACCGGAGCATCCGATGAAAACCCACGCGATCACAGGGAGAATGGGCAAACTCCACACAGACAGCACCTTTAGTCGGGATTGAACCCAGGCTCTACCCGGATGCTGCCCGACCCACTGTGATCCTCCAGCATTTTGCATTTTTCTAGAGATTCCAGCACCTGCAGTTTTTGTTTCGCTGCTTCTTAAATGTTACGAGATTCTCCGCCTCCATCTGCCCATCTCATGGTCTTACAGATCCAGTCCTATCCAGATTTATATTTGTTTTAATGCTTCACAAGCCATCTTGTAAAGAGAATTAATTGACTAAATGTTATGGTAGGTGAGACACAGCTTTGTTTATGCCAGCTGACTGGGCAGGTAGCGTCTTTGATAATTAAAAGCGCCAGCGGTTACAGGAGCTCTCTTGGGAATTCAGAACTGCCGGTAGTTCACAGCGAATCAAGTCATTCAGAAATGTACAATAGAAAACTTAAAATGCCGAAAACATTCTGAAACTTTTGTAAAATGTTGTATATATTTTTTATGTAGGGCGGCACGGTGGAGCAGCGGTAGGGTTGCTGCCTTACAGCGCCAGAGACCCGGGTTCCATCCTGACTGTGCGTTCTCCCAGAGACCCGGGTTCCATCCTGACAACAGGTGCTGTCTGTGCGTTCTCACAGAGACCCGGGTGGTTTTTCTCTGGATGCTCCGGTTTCCTCCCACACTCCAAAGACTTACAGGTTTGTAGGTTAATTGTTCAGTAAAATTGTAAATGATCCCTAGTGTGTAGGATAGTGCTAGTGTATGGGATGATCGCTGGTCGGAGCGGACTCGGCGGGCTGAACGGCCTGTTTCCACGCTGTATCTCTAAATTCTTTTGCATGATTGGGGAGTGCAGTTGGTTTTCAGAGGGAATGTTGGCTCGCTCTGATCTCCCGCAGGCCTGTGGACGGCTGTAGATTGACCCTGGTGCAGGCAACACACGTCAATGAACCCATCATACAATATAGAACACATCATACGACACAGAGACAGGACACGACAAGCAGTCATCCCACTGACTGACCCTGGTGTAGGCATGTGATGGGTCAGTCCATGGACATTCAATGGCCAGAGGATCCTGTTTCTTTGTTGTACAGCTCCATGACTCTCTATGTGGAAGCAAAGAGCTGCAGACGCTGGTTAATGCACAAAAGGACACAAAGTGCTGGAGTAACTCAGTAGGTCAGGCAGCATTTCTGGAGAACATGGATAGGTGATGTTTTAGGTTGAGATCCATCTTCAGACTGAAGAACGGTGTAGATAGATAGAGATAAAGATAGATAGATTCTTGGTTAGTACAGGTGTCAGAGGTTATGGGGAGAAGGCATGAAAATGGGGTTCGAGGGAGAGATAGATCAGCCATGATTGAATGGCAGAGTGACTTGATGGACTGAATGGCCTAATTCTACTCCTATCACATGATCTTGGACCCAAAAGGTCACCTATCCATGTTCTCCAGAGATGCTGTCTGACCTGCTGAGTTACTCCAGCACTTTGTGTCCTTCCATGACTCTCTAACTGGGGAGTCTATCATTTTGGAAAATATATTGCTTTGGCAAAAAGACAGGGTGCACTCACTAGTTGACCAGAATGAGACACGGACACACAATCCTCTAACCCTGAGCTGCTGCAAGTAAGAATTTAACTGTTCCATTTTGCTACATGTGACAATAAAACACGCTTGACTCTTGAGTGTTCACCCAGTGAACCACGGCTAAGATCATTGAATTGAAGTCTCACCAGGTTTTGAGAAAGAACCGAATTCCTTCCATTTTCCTGGTTGGGTGAATGTTCAGAAGTTCGGAAGTTATAGGAGCAGAATTAGGCCATTCGGCCCATCAAGTCTACTCCGACATTCATTCATGGCTAATCTATCTTTCCCTCTCAACCCCATTCTCTTGCCTTCTCACCAAAGCCCACGACTCCCTCACTAATCAAGAATCAGTCAATCTCCGCCTTCAAGATATCTATTGACTTGGCCTCCGTAGCCATCTGTAGCAGAATTCCACAGATTCACCACCCTCTGCCTAAAGAATTTCCTCCTCATCTCCTTTCTAAAGGTACATCCTTTTATTCTGAGGCTGTGGCCTCTGGTCCAAGACTCTCCCACTAGTCGAAACATCCTGTCCACATCCATTCTATCCTGACCTTTCAGTATTCGAATGTTACCACCCAAACTGTGCGTTGAATTAGACACACTGTCACACCACATCCAAATAGTACCATTTAAGATGAAGTAAATTTGAAATAAAAAACAAAAGAAAAACTGGGAACAGTCAATAGAAAACCGAATAGAATAAACAATTAAAAAATAAACAAAATACTGCAGAAGCATTCGGCAGATCAGGCAGCATCTGCAGAAAGCAAAACAATTAATGTTTCAGATGAAAGGTTCAAGACCGGCCATCTTTGCTGCCTGATCTGCTGAATGCTTCTACAGTATTTTTCTTTTTTCTATTGCACGAGTAAAGAATCTTCATAAGATAATGAACAGGCCTCCGCAAATCTTCAGTGGTCTCAGTGGCTTCTGGAGAGCCTATTATTCTGCAATAATGCAATCAGATGCTTTCCTTGTCAAAACGGAGCCGGGTAAAGTCTCACTAACTTGTCCAGTCTTGTCGTGTTTGCATGCAAAGGGATATCATAATGCAGAGAAGGAAATTTAAAGTGCGGCGCTCCCTTCGATTAGCGAGGGATGGGGCAGCTACAATGGGGAGTGCACGTTAATGGAAGTACATGCTGGGTCTGCACATCCCAGTGGAATACAGGAAGGTTGCAATATGGAACTGTTCAAGTGCATCGGAAATCAATTAATGTTGGTTTTGAATTGCCTTCACAAATGCAGCCTCCAGGAATGCAGCTAAAAATAATCTGCATGAACATTTGATCTGTGCATTAGCAGTTCCAGGAAAGATTCAGCAATGCGATGGAAATTCTTTCTCCCAAAGAATAACCATTAGACCCCGCTCTGCCAACCCCCACCATCCCACAATGTCATTAGATTTAAGCACAAATCAATGCAGGACAAGAAGTCAGCCAAATGCTTGCAGGGCTTAAGGTCACATTTGTTCTGGTGGCAATAGAGTGGATGTGGAGAGGATGTTCCCACTGGTGGGGGAGTCTAGGACCAGAGGTCACAGCCTCAGAATTAAAGGGAACATCCTCTCCACATCCACTCTATTGCCACCAGAACGAATTAAAGGGAGCTCTTTTAGAAAGGAGGCGAGAAAGAACTTTTTTATTCAGGGGTAGTTAATCTGTGGAACTCATTGCCGCAGGGGGTCCAAATCAGTAGATATTTTTAAGGCAGAGATAGACAAATTCTTGTTTAGAACGGGTGTCAAGGGTTATGGGGAGAAGGCAGGAAAGTAGGGATTAGGAGGCAGCGATCAGCCATGATTGAATGGCAGAGTATACTCGATGGGCCGAATGGCCTAATTCTACTCCTATAACTTGTGATGTAGAAAATGTTGTGTGCTGTGGCAGGATAGAGCAACAATAATAGGAGAACGTGAGAAAAGGCCAAAGATAGACACAATATGCTGGAGTAACTCTGTGGGCCAGGCAGCATCTCTGGAGGAAAAAAGGATAGGTGATGTTTCGGGTCGGGGTCCTTCTTCAGATTCTACATGGATGGGTTGAAGATGGGCCTTGACCCAAAAAAGTCACCTGCATTTTTTTCTCCAGAGATGCTGCCTGACTAGAACTTTGTGTCTATCATTGTTATAAACCAGCATCTGCAGTTCCTTCTTATTCCAAACTGTTCAACAGACACGCCTGCATATCTCAGCTGCCTTTGAGAAGCTACCATTTGGTGATTTTGTATTGAACGAGGCAGAAACAGAGGTCAACATTACCAAGCATTGGTCAGCAGAATATCCTCATTCTTTGCCATTCCCTCACCTTTAGCTTGGACAATCCTGCCAGATGAACCCCCACTAACCGCTGGCCCAATTTTCTGGCCTGACACCACATTCAACACCCTTATTCCCCCCGCCCTCCCTCCCCACACACATATTGATCACCTTCCCGACCCCTCTGATAACAACTCGGCCACCCCTGCAACTGCACTCCCACCGCGCACACCTACGCTAGGCAATAGCCCGCTACCACCCCCACTTCCCGCAGGTCTCACCCACTCCAGCTCCCGGAGCACTCGCCCCAGAGATCTTCCACCTCACCCACACCCAGACTCTCTCTGAAAACGCACGCCTCCAGATTCAGGGACAGTTTCTTCCCACCTGTTATCAGGCAACTGAACCATCCTACCAACAAATAGCCTGCAGTCCTGAGCTACTATCGACCTCACTGGAGACCATCAGACTATCTTTGATCGGACTTTACCTTGCACTAAACGCTGTCCACGTTATTCCCTTCATCCTGTATCTGCACACTGTGGACAGCTTGATTGTAAGCATGTATTGTCTTTCCGACTACTAGTTAACATGCACCAAAAAGCTTTTCACTGTGCCTCGGTACACGTGACAATAAACTAAACTGAACAAAGTGCTGGAGTAACTCAGCGGGTCTGGCAGCATCTCTGGAGAACATGGATAGGTGACATTTCGGGTCAGGATCCTTCTTCAGACATTGTGAAGGAGCATCCCAACCTGAAACGTCACCTATCCATGTTCTCCAAAGATGCTGCCTGACTCGCTGAGTTACTCCAGCACTTTGCGTCCTTTTATATAAACCAGCGTCAGCAGTTCCTTGTTTCTAAAGCTTAACATGAACATGAACTTGGTACATAAATCCACAGCATCTGCTTATTATAATAATAATAATAATAATGGATGGGATTTATATAGCACCTTTCTAATACTCAAGGCGCTTTACATCGCATTATTCATTCACTCCTCAGTCACACTCGGTGGTGGTAAGCTACTTCTGTAGCCACAGCTGCCCTGGGGCAGACTGACGGAAGCGTGGCTGCCAATCTGCGCCTACGGCCCCTCCGACCACCACCAATCACTCACACACATTCACACACAGGCAAAGGTGGGTGAAGTGTCTTGCCCAAGGACACAACGACAGTATGCACTCCAAGCGGGATTCGAACCGGCCACCTTCCGGTTATACACACATTATACACACATCAGTCACCAGGAATAGCACAATGGACGGAGATCTGCTGTAATAATTTTCGGAAAACTAATTTCTTCCTCCTCTGGGAGTTGGTTATTCCAAAGGGCCGGAATGCTACACTGCAAGTCATGGTGTCACTTGGCTCTGATCGCCCATAAATTCAACCAGTTCCCACTTTTAGAGTCTGCAGAGTTAACTATTTACCCGCCAATCAAGGGCACAGAGTGGACAGGGCAAATGAAGCGGCAGCACTTGAGAGGAGAATTCAGTCTGACTAATCGTGGGTAGCATGGTGGCGCAGCTGGAAGAGCCGCTGCCCCACACTGCCAGAGATCCGGGGAGATAACAGGTGCCGATTCGGGTCGGAAGAAGGACCCAGACCCGAAATGCCACCTGCCCATTTCTTCCCACAGATCACGTCCGATGCTGTGAGTTCCTCCAGCATCCTTTGTGCTCAGCAAGAAGTAGGAGCAGGTTGCGTGTCAGAAGGAACTGCAGATGCTGCTTTCCACCGCTTAGTTACTGAGACAAAATAGAAAGGAGAGCAAGGAACAGGAAAGATGGACCAATGCTAGATTGCAGACAGCAGGGAGTTAACGGCAGAAGGAAGACTAATTAATTGTGATCTGTTTGTGTTTCTAACTCCACACGGATCTACTTGCATGGCTCTGTATTCCCATGCCTGCTCGAAGATTTGTTAAGTACATTTTTGTACCTTACAATTATACCTTGCTGTAAACAAAGATTTTCTTCCATGGCGTGCGAGGAAACCATTTATTTTGCAGAGGATGTGCCCTTCAACTAAATATTATTAACTGATGGCTCCCAATGTGAGCTAATCCCAAAAGCCTTGTCTCTGCACAGTACATCTAGGCCATGTCCTTCTAAGGAAAGGCTCTACCCACTTTATGCACACACTATAAATAGTATTTTAAATGAGAACTGTTTACCTTTCCTCCTCCTCACAAGAATCCATCCCTACAATAATTAAAAAGGGTTCCTTTCTGCAAACATTGCAATATATTCTAGCTCTCTGTATAACCCGATAAAAACCAAAGGGAAGTCAGAGTTTAAGTCTGCATATCCTCAGAAAGAGAACTAAAGCAAACACAAAAGAAAGCAAGCATTCCCCCACTGCCATAAAATATTTGGACAGTGTAACTGGATAACATTAATATTTATTTAGCTTTATATAGAACATGAAATATTGTATGTCGTGGGTTTCAAAGCCTGGCTCCCTCAGATCAAAAGCATTCTTAAGACAGAGCTCTATTGATATTAAAGATTGCTTGTACAGATATGGGTTTAATTTTGCTCGTTTACTGTTACAAAACAAAAAAGAAATCAAAACATTGCCGACTGCCGCCTGTTATTAATGGTCGACCACATTAATCGAGTTCGATGATTTCACCTTCCAAGTGGAGAGTGCCCTTTTCACTTTCCAAAGTATACTCCTTAAGAAGCCTCAGAATTGAGTCTCCCCAAGTGTTCAAGGCTAAATATTTTTGAACTGAGTTGATGGAAAAAAAATTGGCAAAACTAATGTCTTGTTAAATTTCAACTCGTCAAGAGGAGGCCAGCTCTGACCTTCCAGTTCAGCTGCCAATTTAGCAGCAAGGCAGCTCCACCACCTCTTGATTTCTTGATCAGTACGGGTGTCAGAGGTTTTGGGGAGAAGGCAGGAGAGTGGGGTTAGGAGGGAGAGATAGATCAGCCATGATTGAATGGTAGAGTAGAGTTGATGGGCCGAATGGCCTAATTCTACTCCTATTCCTTATGACCTTTCAGCCCAGGGACTGCGTAACCTCTCCGTCGCCGGTCTTCACTTCAGCTCCAGGACAGCACAGTGGTGCAGTTGGTAGAGCCGCTCACTGCCTCACAGTGCCAGTGACCCAGGTTCGATCCTGACCTCGGGCGCCGTCTGCGTGGAGTTTGCACACGTTCTCCCTGTAACCGTGTGGGTTTCCTCCGGGTGCTCCGGTTTCCTCCCACATCCAAAATAGGGGTTTGTAGGTTAATTTTTTGCACTCTTTCCAGGTTGACAACATCTTTCCTATAACATGGTGATCAAAACTGAACACAATACTCTAACTGTGGACTCACCAATGTCTTATACAATTGTAACATGACCTCCCAACTTCTATACTCAATACTCTGACTGATGAAAGCCAAACTAATATCTACCCACGGACTAAAATCTGATCTGATTTGCTCCGTACCTTATCATACCTCGAGTTTCCCTCTCCCCTGACTCTCAATCTAAAGAAGGGTCACGACCCGAAACATCACCTCTTCCTTTTCTCCAGAGATGCTGCCTGACCCGCTGAGTCTTTCCAGCCTTTTGTGTCTATCCAAGGTCTACTGATCTCGGCTTTAATTCTGCGCTGCTTTATCAAGGCTTTGAAAACTTCTACAAGATAAATCTGTACAAGAATGTGCGTGACAACTGTATATCACCCAATTCACTGTGTGCCTGGCCCGACAATTGATTTGGTGATGATTACAACTGGGCTTTCAGTTACACGGGATATGTATTAAAGATGTGATCAACATGGGCTCACATAACTACCTGCTACTATTTATGAAAGTCTAAATATCCCTCTTACTTCAATCACATATTTGTTTTTGGTGCGTTATGAAGTGAAACATTTTAACAAAGGTAGGCACAATCACAGAAGTAGCGTACCACAGCCTTGAAGCATCCTTAGCTGTAACAGAGATAATTTCAGCTGTTCAGTGGGGTAATGACGAGTCAATCTCGATGGAGACACGAGGAACCGCAAATGCTGGAATCCTGAGCAAAGCGCAAAGTGCTGGAGTAACTCAGTGACTCAGGCATCATCTGTGGAGGGAATGGATAGGCAATATTTTGGGTCGAGGCTCTTCAGCCCCGATCTGAAACGTCTCCAAGCCCACAGATGCTGCCTGATCCGCTGAGCTACTCCAACACTTAGTGTTTTGCTGAAAATATACATGGCACCTTCATAACTGTAGCAGAGAGCTTTAATTCACATGTTTAATCAATAATTTTTTATTATTAATGTTTAATGCTTTATGTGTCATTCCTAACTGTCACTGTATGTCATGCTGTCACTTGCGGGCGGAGCACCAAGGCAAATTCCTTGTATGTGAATACTTGGGCCAATAAACATATTCATTCATAACTGTGCAATAGTTTAACACTTATTTTGCTTTGGAAAGCCACAAATATTCCAAAATGGTCTAAACCTGGTACCCCTTAACTCATACCTTCAGAAGCACACAAGGACCAATTTGCTAAACAGGGCGGAAAAAAACCCCAGAGCACCAATTAAGCATTTTTGTAAATTTTAAACGTTACACCTAAACTCATGCTTTCATGACATTGTGGGCCGAAGGGCCTGGTCTTGTGTTATACTGCTGCAGTATTTACATCCCTAGAACCGACTCCAGAGGATTTGAGCTGTTAATAGTGAAGCAATATTGCATGGGAAATATTTAATCCATGATCATGACTGTTTATTCTAAAAACGGATTGAAAGGATAAACTATTTTAATGCCTGATGATTCACTGAACAGAGCTGCACATGAACTTCAAAGATCCAGCGACTGTAGCAGAGAGGTTTATTTTTATAAGTGCGAATATTTAAAGGCCATGCACCATGAACCCAGTTTCCTGCTGAAGGCTTCTCAAAGAGTTATTCTATTTTCCTCTCGGGGGTGATCAATGTTAAGAGAAAGGAAAGGGTTCACTTAAAAAGAGCCAGATAATCGTCAGGTATTTTGGCAATAAAGGCAAGTATGAAGTCTTTAGACTTTACTTTAGACTTTAGAGATACAGCTCGGAAATAGGCACATCGGCCCACTGGGCCCGCGCTGACCAACGAACACACCGCACACCAACGCTATCCTACACGCTGGGGACAATTTACAATTTTACCAAAGCCAATTTAACCGACAAACCGACACGCCTTTGGAGTGCGGGAGGAAACTGGAGCATCCAGAGAAAATACAAGGAGAATGTAAAGCTCTGTGCAGATAGCACCGATGATCAGGATCAAACCCGGATCTCTGCCGCTGTAAGGCAGCAACTCTACCACTGTGCCAGCCCCCTATGCCACTGTACCGCCTCTGTGAGAAAATCAGTCAGCATCCAAAAATGGCAGAAGGTGCATCTTTTTGATATACCTTTGTGCAGTTGCACAAAGCAAAATTGTGTCAGTGAAGGGAAATATTTGGTCAACTAGTGTGCAGGTGATCGCTGGTCGACGCAGACTTGGTGGGCCAATGCGCCTGTTTCCACGCTGTATCTCTAAACTAAACTGTTACGTGCAAACCTTACCGTGGGCACATTGACTACCATATTCTGCTCCATTACAATGGATAGGAAACTATTTCATTGGTTATAAGGTGCTTCGTGGAGCCAGGGTGATGAAAGGAATTATGTAAACGCAAGGTTTTCTTTCTCCCACCCAATTTATTCAGCACCAACTTCAAACTCAAACTAAAGCCACTTGGATCTGACTTTCATCCGAGAACAAATAACAATTTTATGTTTGGCTTGGATCGCTTCCTGTGAACTTTGCACAACGTAAACTAACGTTGGATAGCATCATTATTCCTATTTTTCTCTTCCCTTTCAAGCTGCTGAGTGAATTCCAACAGCAAGTAAGAGGGGAGGGTGGGAACTGGGAACTGTATTCACAGGGCAGTCGTGAACAAAAAATGGTTTTAAATGTCTCATTCATCTTTTCCTCACATTCAGGTTCACCATTGTCAGGGTGGATGTCAACAATAACACCACTCGCTTACAAATGAAACAACTCCCATTTTATGGAGAGAGAGGGAGGGCAGAGAGGGCAGAGAGGGAGAGGGAGAGGGAAAGGAGAGGGAAGGAGAGGGAAGGAGTGGGAAGGAGCGGGATGGGGGAGGGGGGGGAGATGGGGGGAGCGAAAGAGAAAGATAGAAAGAGAACGAGAGAAAGAGGGAAAGAGACAGACACAGATAGACAGACAGACACACAAGAAGACACAGAGACTGACAGACAAACAGAGACAGAGAGACACAGAGAAAATGTGGTGACCTGAATTTATTTATCATTTTTCTTGTATTTAATTAATTAAGTCAATTTTGAGGTGTCGCCAGTAATAATATTGTCATCTTCCAACATGCAACCACCCAAACCTGGGCTCACTACGACTGGAAGGGCAAGGACAGTGTGTGGCTGGGAACACAAACAGCCCAGTGCTTCTATCCAGACCACACTCTAGCCTGAGCTCGTGGATATCTCCATTCCTTAAGTCCATTTCAGATGATGGCTCACCTCCACCTCCACCTTCACTGAGGCGTTCGGGAATGGACAATAAATGTTGGTTTTGTCAAAGATGTTCTCGTCCTATGTAGAAATATTTATTTTTTTAAACTACCTCCTCTTCAAACGGGGACTTTAAAAGATATTTGGACAGCGATGTGGATAGGGAAGGTTTAGAGAGATGTGGGCCAAACGTGGGCTGGTGGGACAAGTGTAGCTGGGGCACCTTGGTCGGCATGGATGAGTTGGGCCGAAGGGCCTGTTTCCATGCTGATTGGCTCTATCAATGACTTGGTTTAGAATCCCCTTCTCTACTCTACAGGAAAATGTCAGCCCAGTTTGCATGTTCATCTCTCCAAAGTTAGGCTTGAAAAGACAACTGGTTCATAAGTTACAGGAGCATAATTAGGCCATTGGGCTTATCCAGTCTACTTGACCATTCAATTATGGCTGATTATCTTTCCATCTCAACCCCATTCCCCTGCCTTCACCCCCTAACCCCTGACACCCGTACCCATTAAGAATCTCTCAATCTCCACCTTAAAAATCTGTGGCAATGATTTCGGTAGATTCACCACCCTCTGACTAAAGAAACTCCTCCTCATCTCCTCTCTAAAGGTACATCATTTTATTCCGAGGCTATGGCCTCGGGTCTGACAATTGATGACGCAAACCTTTTCTCTTGCTTGTATTCATTGTTTTGCTTTAACATATCAGTTCTAATTTCCTAGCCACTTTATTTTTTTTTGGCGATAATTGATTGTCAATGCCTTAAGCAATTGTAATTAAAGTCATTATTGAGGAATTGCATTAACCGTGTGTTCTGCTTCATCGTTGCTTGTCCTATCGTTTGTTCTGTACCTTTCATACCTCTAGTTTCCCTCTCCTCTGACTCTCAGACTGACGAAGGGTCTCGACCCGAAACGTTACCCATTCCTTTTTCCCAGAGATGCTGCCTGTCCCGCTGAATTACTCCAGCATTTTGTGTCTATCTTCAGTGTAAACCAGCGCCTGCAGTTCCTTCCTATGCATTAAATCTTTGCTAACCTTGGTGCAATGTCATGCTACATCAGAGGTTGGGATCTATCGGACATTTCGCCGTCTGCCGCTGTCTGACAGTTTGGGAAAAAACGGAGAGAGGAAGCACGATGGTGAACAGTTGCTTCCGTGATCCTGACATTCATTCCAATCCGACAAACAGCCGCATCCCCTGAATTCCTCAGCTCATCAACCCGACTGACATTGACCCTCATACTTTGCAGAGAGAACGGCGATGAGTGGCTGACAGCTCTCTGTAGCTGATCTAGCGTGAATGCTCGGAGAGTATAATTAACAGATTCACTGCTGCATGCAGAGTGAGTGGTGATGCCAACCTCCATTCATCCTGCAGACACCAAGATCTGTCCAAGAGTATTTATGTTGCAAGAGAGAGTTAGATTTAGATCTTAGGGCTAACGGAATCAAGGGATATGGGGACAAAGCAGGAACTGGATACTGATTTTGGATGATCAGCCATGATCATATTGAATGGCGGTGCTGGCTCAAAGGGCCGAATAGCCTACCCCTGCACCTGTTTTCTATGTTTCTATGTCTCACCAGAAAACTGCTGAGTTAGCTCAGTTGTGTTTAGAGGTACAGCACGGAAACAGGCCCTTCGGCCCACCGAGTCCGTGCTGACCAGCGACCATCACCCCGCACACTAGCACTATTCCACACACACTAGGGACAATTTACAATTTTTAACCAAAGCCAATTAACTGACAAACCCGCACGTCTTTGGAGTGTGGGTGGAAACCGGAGCACCCGGGGAAAACCCTGGCGCCCACAGGGAAACGTACAAACCCCGTACAGACAGCACCCATAGTCGGGTCCTTGCCACTGTAAGGCAGCAACTCTACCATTGCGTAGTGGCATCATTACATTATGCCGATACATTATCCCATTCTTAATAAGCTAATTAAGTGGCTTGACATTGTGCCACTAGTGTAAGCCAGTTCAATTCAGTTTAGTGGTAATAAGCCATTACTAAAGCTCAATTTCAAGTAGTAATCAACAGATGACTTATTGAAGTGCAATGAAATATGATGTGAACATACTGGTTTACATCGGGAAGTCCCAAATTATCACTTTTTCTGCAAGTACCGAGACTGCATTAAATTGGTTGCAGTTGACTTGAGAAATATTTAATCCCAAACATACTTGTACCAAAACCACTTCTCATATTCATTTTCGACAGCTCCGGTAGGCAATTCTCATTTATTCCAGCTAGATATTGATGATTCAATAGTTTGTTATTATCACGTGTATCTAGGATACACTGAGATTTTTTTTTGCATACAGTCCAGTAAAATTATTATCATACATAAATACAATCCCAGATTAAGTACAGTAAGTATAGAAACTAGTGGGAGAGTCGAGAACCAGAGGGCGCAACTTCAAAATAAAGGGACGTACCTTTAGAAAGGAGATGATGAGGAATTTATTTAATCAGAGGGTGGTGAATCTGTGGAATTCATTGCCACAGATGGCAGTGGAGGCTAGGTCCATGGATACACATGAGGTGGAGATTGGCAGATTCTTGATTAGTACGGGTGTCAGGGGTTGTGGGGAGATGGCAGGAGAATGGGGTTGCGAGGGAAAGATAGATCAGCAAAAATGTGTCAGTAAAGGGAAATATTAGGTCAACTAGTGTACAGGTGATTGCTGGTCGATGCAGACTTGGTGGGCCAATGCGCCTGTTTCCACGCTGTATCTCTAAACTAAACTGTTACGTACGAACCTTGCCGTGGGCACATTGACTACCATATTCTGCTCCATTACAATGGATAGGAAACTATTTCATTGGTTATAAGGTGCTTCGTGGAGCCAGGGTGATGAAAGGAATTTTATAAACGCAAGATTTTCTTTCTCCCACCCAATTTATTCAGCATCAACTTCAAACTCAAACTAAAGCCACTTGGATCTGACTTTCAACCGAGAACAAATAACAGTTTTATGTTTGGCTTGGATCGCTTCCTGTGAACTTTGCACAACGTAAACTAACGTTGGATAGCATCATTATTCCTATTTTTCTCTTCCCTTTCAAGCTGCTGAGTGAATTCCAACAGCAAGTAAGAGGAGAGGGTGGGAACTGGGAACTGTATTCACAGGGCAGTCGTGAACAAAAAATGGTTTAAAATGTCTCATTCATCTTTTCCTCACATTCAGGTTCACCATTGTCAGGGTGGATGTCACCAATAACACCACTCGTTTACAAATTAAACAAGAGAGAGGAGAGGGCAGAGAGGGCAGAGAGGGAGAGAGACAGGGAGAGAGACAGGGGGAAGAGACATGGGGAGCGAGACGGGGAGAGAGACGGGGAGAGAGACGGAGAGAGAGACAGGGGGAGAGAGACGGAGAGAGAGACGGAGAGAGAGACGGGGAGAGAGACGGGGAGAGAGACGGGGAGAGAGACGGGGAGAGAGACGGGGAGAGAGACGGAGAGAGAGACGGAGAGAGAGACGGAGAGAGAGACGGAGAGAGAGACAGGGGGAAGAGAGACGGGGAGAGAGACACGGAGAGAGAGACAGGGGGAAGAGACATGGGGAGAGAGACGGAGAGAGAGACGGGGAGAGAGATGGGGAGAGAGACGGAGAGAGAGACGGGGAGAGAGACGGGGAGAGAGACGGAGAGAGAGACGGAGAGAGAGACGGAGAGAGAGACGGGGAGAGAGACGGAGAGAGAGACGGAGAGAGAGACGGAGAGAGAGACGGGGAGAGAGACGGGGAGAGAGACGGGGAGAGAGACAGAGACAGACACAGATAGACAGACAGACACACAAGCAGACAGACACGCAAGAAGACACTGAGACTGACAGACAAACAGAGACAGAGAGACACAGAGAAAATGTGGTGACCTGGATTTATTTATCATTTTTCTTGTATTTAATTAATTAAGTCAATGTTGAGGTGTCGCCAGTAACAATATTGTCATCTTCCAACACACAACCACCCAAACCTGGGCTCACTGTGACTGGAAGGACAAGGACAGTGTGTGGCTGTGAGCATAAGGTGGAGATTGGCAGATTCTTGATTAGTACGGGTGTCAGGGATTATGGGGAGAAGGCAGGAGAATGGGGTTGAGAGGGAGAGATAGATCAGCTTTAATTGAATGGCGGAGTAAATTTTAATGGGCCGAATGGCCAAATTCTGCTCCTGTAACTTATGAAACATCATGACCATATGCAAGAGTCGCCAGGTTTTGGTGCCATTTTCAAAGTCCCAGCTCCAACTGGCTATAAAGCCTCTTTGCAGCCGTTGCCTCCACCCGGATCATCCAGCGAACTGTTGTCCCTCTGCTCGCCCGCCCACCATCAGTCATTCGGCCACCTTCAGCCACCTCCCGCAGACGAACTAGAGGCCCTGTTCCTTCTCACCGGCCGACTCCCTCCTCGCTCCTCTCCGCTACAAGCTGGAGCCGGGCTCGGTGGCTCCCTCTACAGGCGGGTTCCTGGCACCGCAGTGCGTTAACCGGGCCAGATGCGGAGGACGGCAGCAGCCCAGCGGGCCTGGTGGTACATTCTACCGTGTGCGGCCCAGCGGATTTCATTCCAATGGGCCAAAGTCTTCCAAAACTATGAAAACTATGGATCATCTACCATCCATCTACCATGTTATGTCCAAGCAAATCTAATCAATAAACCGTCCTCAAGAATCCCAGTACATCTAATTTCGACCACGGTTATGCAGATATGTTACATAGAAATATGGAAAATAGGTGTAGGAGTAGGCCATTCGGCCCTTCGAGCCAGCACCGCCATTCAATATGATCATGGCTGATCATCCAAAATCAGTACCCCGTTCCTGCTTTGTCCCCATATCCCTTGATTCCATTAGCCCTAAGAGCCAAATCTAACTCTCTCTTGAAAACATCCAGGGAATTGGCCTTCACTGCCTTCTGTGGCAGAGAATTCCACAGATTCACAATTCTCTGGGTGAAAAAGCTTTTCCTCATCTCAGTCCTAAATGGCCTACCCCTTATTCTTAAACTGTGGCCCCTGGTTCTGGACTCACCCAACATCGGGAAAGTTTTTCCTGCATCTACCCTGTCCAATCCTCTAAGAATTTTATGTTTCTATAACATACCCTCTGATCCTTCTAAATTCAAGCGAATACAAGCCCAGTCGACCCATTCTTTCATAGTACGTCAGCCCCGCCATCCCAGGAATTAACCTGGTGAACCCACGCTGAGACGGTTATTCCAGCCTCCCACACTCAGCGACAACTGAGACTTTATTTTGATCTTCATCGTGAGGTGCACAACTTGAGAAGAAGATCAGAGAGGTAGATGGGAAGTCCTGACCTCCCATCTACCTCATTGGAGACCTTTGAACTGTTTTCAATCGGACTTTGTTGGCCTTTGCACTAAATGTTGTACCCTTTATCTGTGGATGGTTTTATGGTGCTTATGTATAATTGTGCTTTATTTGTCACATACGTAACTGCAGAATGAAATTATTTTTGCATATATTCCACATGCCGCCATTATTCAAAGTCCAAAGTCCAGTCAACCCGCACGCTTAGAGTACCAGCGAACCAACATCCCTCACCTCTCCGCATCCAGCCATCTTGGTGTCCAGAGGACTCCTCCTGCAGCCTACGCTGAAGGCGCTGGAAGCATTACCCTGGTTGACCCTCCTACCGGTCCACAACTAGCCCCCTCCCAGTTACGCCATCTGACTAACTGTGGGTGGGCCTCACCAGCGGACGAGTCTCTGGGCGGGCTCTGACCACCCTTCAAGCGGGTTCCTGGTCCTGCTGACCAATGAGCCTTCGGGCTGGTTACTGGCCTTTTCTATGACTGGAAAGCAGGAAAACCAAAGCTTTTCGCCCTGTATCTCGGTACAGGCGCCATTAATAAACTAGACTTTGGATCAGGTGAGGGTGTTGGGAACAAGGTCCGGTCACAGCATTCTCCTCAACGATGGCTTTGGTTCTCGGCAAACGCAACGGCAGCGACTCTGAATTCAGACCTCAGTCTCTGAACGTCAAGGGACGTTGAACAGAAACACACAAGGCTCACTGTACCTGCACCACACGCAGATGTGGAGACTGAAGCCAGCACATCTGCTTTTGATACAAGCAACGATGACATTTATCCGATGAAAGATCGACAATGTACGCTCGTGCGATGGAGAACGAGAGGGTGCAGGAAACCACATCATCAGGAAATTGTTGATTCAGGGGTGCAGTTAGCACAGCAGGAGAGAGAGAGAGAGAGAGAGAGCATTTGTAACCTGTGTATCTCATTACTTGTGTTTGCAGTTTAGCTTCAATTGAAATGTTAGTGAGATACAAATTGGGCCAGGTTAATGTCAGAATAAACTAGACCTCATGACTGAATGCTGCAGAGCAAATGCAAACTATTTTTACTGGAGCATCTGTGTGTGTGCAATTTCCCATCTGAAACCCTGCAGGGCTTCTCCTCCCGCTTCACTGCCAAGTGCCCTGACAATGCATTTGCAGCCTCAAAAGGCACTCGGTATAAAAATAACTTTTATGCAAGGTGTAGTACATTGCTCATGTGCAATTGTTCAGCCGTCAGTGCCGTGAAATGCCCTGTCGTGCTGCTCACCGCTATTCAGCCTAAGGATATGACATTCTGCGCTGAGAATAAAAACTCCCAGTGCCCAAGTCAGGAGTCAAGAGTGTTTTATTATCAGGGACACAAAAATCCTGGAGAAACTCAGCGGGTGCAGCAGCGTCTATGAAGCGAAGGAAATAGGCAACGTTTCGGGCCGAAACCCTTCTTCAGTCTGAAGAAGGGTTTCGGGCCGAAACGTTGCCTATTTCCTTCGCTCCATAGATGCTGCTGCACCCGCTGAGTTTCTCCAGCATTTTAGTGTCCCTTCGATTTTCCAGCATCTGCAGTTCGTTCTTAAACACAGTGTTTTATTGTCATATGTCCCAGACAGAGCTGGAGTAACTCAACAGGACAGGCAGCATCTCTGGAGAGAAGGAATGGGTGACGTTTTGGGCCAAGACCCTTCTTCAGACTGGAGAAGGGTCTCAACCCGAAACGTCACCCATTATATATATATATATATATAACAAAATATAAATATAAAAATATAAAATTGTTATATATAAAACAAAAATCTTGTGAACAAAATCTAACTTTCCGTCAAAGAGAATGTGTTTCTTAAATGTATAACTGAATCTATATACATAATCTATATACATTTTCCTTCAGTATGGTTGGTAGTTATTCTGGTGACTGTCTGTATCTCTAGATGCCTTTCCAGGGTTCTGCACGAGTTTGAAGCAGTTTGCACCTGCTGAGGAAACCAATGCTTCTTAAAAAAAAATTGCTTTCATTTCAAAATTGCATAGGTTATATCCAGTAGGCTGAGTAGTACATTCCCAAATTAGCTGCAGAAATATGCACAATATGAACATCGGACAGAATAACGTTGAAAGCTCTTAAACACACAGTTTTACGTGTAATATTATTCTTGCATTGTAGTGCCGCAAATAGGCAGCATCTTAGACCGTCAGTTTTTGGAAGGAACTGCAGATGCTGGTTTGAACTGCAGATAGACACAAAAAGATGAAGCAGCTCAGCGGGTCAGGCAGTATCTGTGGGGAAGAGTAATAGGTGAAGTCTTGACCCGAATCATCACCTATTCCTTTTATCTCAAGATGCTGCCTGACTGCTGAGTTACTCCAGCTTTTCGTGTCTATTTTAGACTGTCCCGTTGGCCTTGCATGTACTGTGGAGAGAAGCAACAGCACTAAGGCTGTTGGCAATAGTTCAATCGAGCAGCTTGCTGAGTAGGTGAAAAACTAGTTACGTGTCAAGTTGAACTGGTGAAAGCCCACCCTGCAGCACAACTATGGATGGAGTTCCTCTCTGTGACGGACACTTTCATGGGTACAAAGTTCACCAGAACCTGAATAAAAGGCTGCATGGGATTAAGGGATTACAGGCCTTTTGTGCTGCTGCAAGTACGGATTTCATTATTCTGTTTTTAGGACCTACATCAATAAAACACTCTTGAAGACTGAAACAGCTTGAATTGAAGTGGCCCCTTCCACATTTACCTCAGTTCAACACCTGGACCCTTGTCAGCCAATAATGTATTTGCAGCTTAACGTTGTAGAGAAAGGGAACTTTAAACATGCACAGCAACATATCACAAACTGCAAAGGCCCGATAGCCTAATTTTCTCTCTCATCTCATTATCGTTGAAAACATTAGCGACGCAGTGGTGCTGGTTTCTGGCGGGCACGGTGACGGACACATCTCTGGCCTCCATGCAGCTGGCAAACTCCTCTTTTGTCTCTACACGTGCGTCTTCCATCAATGTCTTCACCATCGTCTTGATCGGCCATCCCGGGTCACGTCTTCCATGGGCGGGTTCCCACAGCACAACCCTGTTCGCTGGCATTTCTGGGTGACGGTGGCAGTGACCAGCGAGCCTCATCCTTCTCCACCTGATCTTCTCGGTCCCATAGAGCTGGGCGTTGGTGATGTGGACTCTCCAACTCAGCATTCGGGTGTAGGTACGATCGAGAGACTTGGACAGTGCTCGAGTGAGAGTCCATGCCTCACACCCGCACAATGATATGGAGTTGAGAGATAAAGACTGCACCGATAGAAAACGGAGCTGAATGTAGCTAAGGCTTCCAGCACTTCCTGGGTTCTAACATTGAATGCTTTGGAAGAATCTGATCTTTGAGTCACTCGCCAATTATTTGCGCTGCGCCGAAGCCTCGGCCTGGTGCACCTGAATATCTAAAAGCCGTATCTTGGAATCTGGGACAGAGGTGCTACATGTTATCCACAGCAGGCGCCCAACAAAGTACTCGCTCGGCGGTTGTTTACAACCTCTCAGTTCTTCCCATCCAAGCCCACAGGAATGAGTAGGTTCACCTAAGATGGGCGTTTGTCGGCATTGGGACTCTACCTGCTGGAGTTTAGAAGAATGAGGGGGGACCTCATTGAAACGTACAGAATAGTGAAAGGCTTGGATAGAGTGGATGTGGAGAGGATGTTTCCACCAGTGGGAGAGTCTGGGACTGGAGGTCACAGCCTCAGAATTAAAGGATGTTCTTTTAGGAAGGAGATGAGAAGAAGTGTATTTATTCAGAGGGTGGTGAATCTGTGGAATTCTTTGCCACAGAAGGCTGTGGAGGCTAAGTCAATGGATATTTTTAAGGCAGAGATAGATAGATTCTTAATTAAAACAGGTGTCAGAGGTTATGGGGAGAAGGCAGGAGAATGGGGTTAGGAGGGAGAGATAGATCAACCATGATTGAATGAGGGGCCGAATGGCCTAATTCTACTCCTATCACGTATGACCTCATGATCCTAAACTAAACATTTGATGCCTTCTGTTCTCCACAAGACCTGAGAGCGGGAGACTTCACAGCATGAATGATGATCACCCATCGGCATATCTGCCTCAACTGTTGAACGCAAATAATTGGCGAGTGACTCAAAGATCAGATCCTTCCAAAGCACTCAACGTTAGAACCCTGGAAGTGCTGGAAGCCTTAGCTACATTCAGCTCAGTTTTCTATCACCTTGAGGATTGCACAATCCAACAATATTGAAGTTGTGAACTGAACAGACAACATTGGATTCAACTACAATCATCTCCAAGTTGGCGGTACAATGGCACAGCTGGTAGAGCAGCTGCCTCGGTGCCAGAGACCCCGGCTCGACCCTGACCTCAGCTGCTGTCTGTGTGGAATTTAGAGATACAGCATAGAAACAGGCCCTTCGGCCCAACGAGTCCACGCTGACCACCTGTTCACACTAGTTCCACGTTATCTCACTCTCCCATCAGCTCCCTGCACACTAGGAGATATTTTACAGAGTGGAGTTTGCACGTTCTCCCTGTGACCGTGTGGGCTTCCTCCAGGTGCTCTGGTTTCCTCCCGCATCCCAACGACGTGTGGACTTGTGGGTTAATTGGCCCTCAGTAAAAAATCCCCCTGGTGTGTAAAGAGTGGATGAGAAAATAGGATTGCATAGAACTAGTGTGAACTGGTGATCAATGGTCGATGTGCACTTGGTGGGCTGAAGGGTTCGTTTCCATGCTGTATCTCTAATAAATTCCAAACAATGGAACTAAACTTAATGGGAGGAAAATCCAGAGGTGGGGAACTTTGAAGCCATTGATTGAAAGTGAAGGTACACAAAAATGCTGGAGAAACTCAAGCGGGTGCAGCAGCATCTATGGAGCGAAGGAAATAGGCAACGTTTCGGGCCGAAACCCTTCCAACGTTTCGGGCCGACACCCTTGAAAGTGATCTGTTCCTACTCGGTATATTTACATGCCTCATTTCTAAAGGAAGCACACAGTCAAAGGAAAGCACATCTGTTTTCAAGAGAGAGTTAGATTTAGCTCTTAAGGCTAATGGAATCAAGAGATGTGGGGAAAAAGCAGGAACGGGGTACTGATTTTAGATTATCAGCCATGATCATATTGAATGGTGGTGTTGGTTCGAAGGGTCGAATGGCCTACTCCTGCACCTATTTTCTATGCTTCTATGTCTAATCACTAGCCTGAGAGGATATAACATTCAAACAAAACGTGCATTACAAAGTTCACTTGCTAAATTTACACGATATTCAAACATGGATGCACATGTACTCCTCTCCCTCCCACCACAATGGCAATTTATACATTGTTTCCGTGCTGTATCTCTAAACTAAATTCCCAACAATGAAACTAGACTGAATGGTGAGCAGCTTGCCGTTTGGCAGTCAATTGGACGCGAGCTGAACCCTTCTGAAGCAACAGCATGTGGTGAGTGCTCATCACTCCAGCTGGCATGGGGTCTGGCTACAATGAAGCTGCATAAAGAGACGGCCAACAGATATATTCATTTTAATTCAAAACCGAGATCCTGTGTGATCATTTCACAGCGGGCATTAAATGCTGTTCCACATCAGTGAACAGCCAGGTACGTGGAAAAAATCCCAATCTCTGCACGCAGATCATGAACGGGCTTGCCCCATGAGCCCACAGCATCTTCCTCCAAATCATTTAAAAAAAATCATAACACGTAATTAATTCTGAATGGAATTAAGCAGAATGGAACGAGCTGCCGGAGGAGGTAGTTGAGGCGGGGACTATTGCAATGTTTAAGAAACATTTAGACAGGTACAGGGATAGGTCAGGTTTAGAGGGATTTGGGCCAAACGCAGGCAAGTGGGACTACTGCAGATGGGGCATGTTGGTCGGTGGGGGCAAGGTGGGCCTGTTTCCACGCTGAATTACTAACTGGAAAGAGCAAGGAAGTGTGACACGGTGGCGCAGAGATAGAGTTACTGCCTTACAGCGCCAGAGACCCGGGTTCGATCATGACTACGGGTGCTGTTGGTATGGAGTCGGTACGTTCTCACAGTGACCGCGTGGGGCTTTCCCGGGGAGCTCCGGTTTCCTCCCACACTCCAAAGATGTAAAGGTTTGTAGGTTAATTGGCTGCCGTAAAATTGTCCCAAGTGTGTGGGATTGTGCTAGTGTACAGGGTGATCGCTTGTTGACACGGACACGTGGGCTGAAGGACCCCTTTCCACGCTGCATCTCAAGTCTCTAAATAGCAACTTCAACACACAACCCCATAGATCCAATTACATCTGTCCTCCCATCCAGGTAGAGGGCACTTTCACATTCTCAAACATAACTTCCACATTAAGTAATCAGCTCTCGAATTAGTCTCTGAGCATTAGGATTACTGGGATCTCTTGCAATGTCACACCGATACATGCTTTAGGATAATTGGAATCTATTCTAATGACTTGCTGTTATATAACCTCACCACTATCTCTCTACTCCAAAAAATATATATATTTATACACTGCCTTCCGTGGACTTTCAGAACTCTCCACAATGCTCTACAGTGCAGCACAGTGGTACAGCTGGTAGAGCAGCACTGGAGACCTGGGTTCGATCCTGACCTCGGGTGGTGTCTGTACAGAGATTACATGTTTTCCCTGTGACCTTGTGTGTTTCCTTCCGCATCCCAAAGACACACAAGTTTGTAGGTCAATTGGCCTCAGTAAATTGCCCCTAAAGTGTAGGGAGAGGGTGAGACAGTGGGATAATCCAAAAATAGTGCCAATGGACTGTCAACGATTGGCAAACGTTTGAATTCAAGGGAGACAAGAAGCATGGGGGGGTGGAGAGCAGAAATGTTGACCCAGAGGTTATTATAGAATGGCAGAGCAAGCTGGATAGACCACGCATCCCACTCCTGCTCCCGTTTCTTACCTTCTTTTGATGGTGATCAGAGCTTGTTCAAACCAAGATGAACAGGTCGTTTTGTGACGTGATACTACCAAGCAAGTAGCAGTAAGGCAGGCTCATTGTATCGAGGTTTAGATCACCCATAATATAAATGGATGGCAGTAGAGGGTAGGTGCTCACCAGCCTAGTGTTGTGTGTATGCACGAGCAAGGAACTGCAGATGCTGGTTTACCAAGGAAAGACACAAAAAGCCAGCGTATCTGAGTGGGTCAGGCAGCCTCCTGGGTGAAACTGAAGATGCCGATTTACCAATGAAGGACATTAAAAAAATGCTGGAGTATCTCTGAAGATCCTGCCTCACCTACCGAGTTACTCCAGCATCGTGTGTCTTTACCGAAGATAGACACAAAGTGTCTGCGGAATTCTCTGCCTCACAGGGCGGTGGAGGCAGGTTCTCTGGATGCTTTCAAGAGAGAGCTAGATAGGGCTCTTAAAAATAGCGGAGTCAGGGGATATGGGGAGAAGGCAGGAACGGGGTATTGATTGGGGATGATCAGCCATGATCACATTGAATGGCTCAAAGGGCCGAATGGCCTACTCCTGCACCTATTGTCTATTGTCGATTGTCTAAAGTGCTGGAGTAACTCAGCGGGTCAGGCAGCATCTCTAGAGAAAAAGGATGGGTGACGTTTCAGGTCTGAACCCTTCTTCAGTGTGTCTTTACTGCTGTTTGTATGTTACTTTCTATGAAAAACCTCTCCACTGCCTTATAACACAGTACATATTAACTGCATGAAGATTTTTTTTTAATCAATTATTTTCACAGAGCAAAATCAAGCCTTAAAGATTAGATTCTGCATTGGTCGATAGTCTGAGCACATGGGTGCAATTTTCATCTGGTTTCACAAAGGCAAGTTGTTACTGTGTTTTTCTTCCTGGGTTGTGCAGAATGGAATTAACAACTGGATCTGTTTAAAGCTGTGGAGTAAACATTGATTAACTCAAGCTGGTTAAACCCTATTCATGATTCACTTGGCAAGTGCAGCCTTCTCAGGAAAACCTTGGCTCGGTCCCTCGTGTTATGATGTGCGGCTGCATATTGGCAGGAAGAACAGAGGCCAGAAACCTGGCTCTCGTGTGTAGGACTCCAACATCCTTTGTACTGTTGGCTACTCCGAGTTGAAAGAGGGGCGGTTGCCATGGAGACGGGTTTCCAAGAATTTGCGGTAAATGAGTAACAACCCATGTTAATAACTAGCTGGACCTTCATGGACATCCACCTGAAAACACACACAAGGGGCCTTGGCTTAATATCTCCAGGCAAACCAGCATCTCCAACTCCAATAGAGGCTTCTGTGTGCAGTCTCTGGAATAGGACTCAAAAGTCTCAATCTTCTGCTGCAGATTTGCCAGGGCCTGCAATTGAGCCACAAAATGACAACAGAACAATGGTAATGTCAGTGGAGGAGGAATATTGTTCACCCGCCACTTCCCTATGTCCAGACCGAAGACTGGCATGGTGGTGCAGCGGTAGAGTTGCTGCCTTACAGCGCCAGAGACCTGGGTTCGAACCCGACTACGGTGCTTGTCTGTATGGAGTTTGTGCCTTCTCCCCATGACCCGAGTGGGTTTTTCCCGGGAGCTCCGGTTTCCTCCCACACTCCAAAGAAGGACTGTTTTGTAGATTAATTGGTTTGGTAAAATTGTAAATTGTCCCGAGCGTGTGGAGGATAGCGCTAGTGTGCGGGGATCGCTGGTCGCCATGGATTTGGGTGGGCCGAAGGGCCTGTTTCTGCACTGTATCTCTAAACTAAATTAATGCTATGCGTGTGCTGTATCATTCCCTTCCCTTATCGAACATAGAACAGTACAATGCAAGAACAGACCCTTCAGCCCACAAGGTCTGTACCGAACATGAAGTCAAGACCATCACATAATCCATATCCCTCCATTCCCTGCATATCCATATTCAATAGTTCACTGCCACTATCGTATATGCCTCAACAACAAATCCTGGCAGCGAGTTCCAGGCACTCACCGCCCACCGTGTGTTGAAAAATGTTGTTCTGCACTTCTCCTTAACACTTTTACTTATCCCATTCCCTTGAAGAGAACACTCAAATCTCTCCCTCAAAAGCCTGTGGTTGCAAATTCCCCCAATTGTCTAACATACCAGAGAGGACATCCAATATTTCCTTACAAAATAAAGCCATGGGATGTTTCCCGTCCGCCTGACAGTGGAGATGGGGCTTCCATTAAATGTCAATGTGGCAGCTCTTGCAGTGCAGCCCTGCCCCAGTACTGACCAACTCTAGACCCTGGGCTTTCCTTTGAGGCTAGAACCGACAGAGCCTCAAGAGTCTATGGCAGCAACGCCAGATGGCAGTCTGAAGAAGGGTCTCGAGCCGAAACATCACCCATTCCTTCTCTCCAGAGATGCTGCCTGTCCCGCTGAGTTACTCCAGCTTTTAGTGTCTATCTTAATGAATTCTTGCTTGTCACATTGGAGTGGTATTTGGACAATCTGTGCAGGCTGTCTCCGATGGGGAAGCTGTCCAAATTGGAACAACGGACAAAATTGAGTGCTTTTATTGTGGGCTATCTCTGCAGTTTAATTGCTGATCTTAAATCCTCTCCAACCCATACAAACAGGTTAGAAGGCTTAAAGATTTTTTTTTTAAAACACCAAGAAATACTGCCTTTCTTTTCTCAATAACTTATAGATTTTTTTTATCATTATATTTTTTATCCGTGTGTGTTATATTTCAGGGCCTGAGCTGCTAAGCTGCCACTAATAAGAATTTCATTTATTCATGGTCGGTACAAATGAAAATTAAATACTCTTGACACTCTTTTGTACACCTTTGTGAAACTGAATTTCAGTAGGCATCTGAAATGGAATTGTAACTGGCACCTACACCTTTATGGACACATGGGGAACACAAAGGGTGGCGCAGTGGCTGTCTTACAGTGTCAGAGACCCAGGTTCGATCCTGACTATGGGCGCTGTCTGTATGGAGTTTGAACGTTCTCCCTGTCACCACCTGGGTTTTCTCTGGGTACTCCGGTTTTCCTCCCACATCCCAAAGACCCAGGTTTGATCCTGACCTTGGGTGTTGTCTGTATGGAGCTTGTATGTTCTCCCTGTCACCATCTAGGTTTTCTCCAGAGGTGTTCCGGTTTCCTCCCACATCTGAAGGACATGCGGTTTGTAGCTCAATTGCCCTCATATAAATTGCCCTTAACATGTAGGGAGTGGATGAAAAAGAGGGATGACAGAGAATGGGTGAGCGATGGCCAGCATGGACTCTGTGAACTAAAAGGTCCGTTTCCATGCTGTGTCTCTGAACTGAATTCCACATCACCATCAACATCAGAACAGATTAGCGGAGGGAAATCCCGGCCAGCCTCCCAGTGTAAATGCCAGCCCATTCATGCCATACCTCAGGGGGATTCCTGCTACACTACACAATGCAGCTAATGTTGACACTAAACTCAAACATGCTAGTCATTGGAAACGTGTGGCAGGCAGCTATTCCATGAGCGATCAGAATGTTCAAGGAAATGTGGGAACCAGGAAATGTGAACAAGGTCCCAATCTGCAAATTCTTTAGAACAGTAACAAAGGTGGCTATTTCAGTGAAATATGGCTATTTCGGACTTCATTGGAAAGCCTCGGACTCTCTTTGATCGGACTTCACTGGACTTTATCTTGCACTAAGCATTATTCACGTTATTCCCTTCATCGTGTATATGTACACTGTGGGTGGCTCGATTGTGATCATGTATTGTCTTTCCGCAACAAAAGCTTATCAATGTACCTCAGTACACGTGACAATAAACGAAACTCAAACACATAGCAAGTGTAACTCCAGCAAACCCTCGTTATAACGGTCCATGGGTGGGAGGCGGGGCAAGATATGGTGTCCATTATTGTCTAATGTCCACTATAACCAAGTAAGGATTATCGAGTAATTTTATTTTTAAAAGGCGGCACAGTGGTATAATTGATACCTTACAGCACCAGAGACCCGGGTTCGATCCTGACTGAAGAAGGGTTTCGGCCCGAAACGTCGCCTATTTCCCTCGCTCCATAGATGCTGCTGCACCCGCTGAGTTTCTCCAGCATTTTTGTGTACCTTCGATCCTGACTATGAGTGCTCTCTGTATGGACTTTGTACTTTCTCCCCATTTTAATTGCATGGGGTTTCTCCGGGAACTCTGGTTTCCTCCAAAGATGTACAGTCCGTGGGTTAATTGGCTTGGTATACTTGTAATTGGTCCCTAGAATGTAAGTGCGCGGGGATCACTGGACAGCACAGACTCGGTGGGCCGAAGGGCCTGTTTTCTGCACTGTATCTCTAAACTAAAAATGTACTTTCGTTTGGTTGGTGTATTGTCACATGTACCGAGGTAGAGCGAAAAGCTGTATATCGATCAATATTAATTAGAAAATATTGTGAAAAATTGCTGGTTGCCAGAAAACCCCTTCTGTCCTTACACCCTCCAGAAACCTCAAGTTTAAAATGCTCCCCTCGCTCCACGCTGTTCAACATGGTAGACATCACCTCACACACAACACGCTGTGTTCAGGTTGGCATTAACTTTTTAAGCTGTCACTTCACATTGTGTTTCCTAATCAGTTATCGAGTTCACCCACTGTGCCCTCATGCCCATGAACTCATTACTCCATTTAATGGGTCGTGTTTTCCATACATACAAGTTATTTTATCACGTTAGCTCGGTTTCCACCCCGCTGGTTGACATATTTAAAACAACGGCGAGCACACACACAAAAAATAAAAAGATTTAGAACTGGGCTGAAAATAAACTGCAGGAATAAAAGCCAGCCAGCTTTCTCATTAGATTGAAGGAGGCAAAACAGGCAAGGTTAAGCAAACAGACCCACACCTGATAAGACAGGCACTGACAGGGCACACCCTGGGGGGAGATTGTGTTTGGGATCATTAATTGGGAAGGAAGACACAGGGAGACGGCAACACATTGTGCCAACCTTTTGCACGGGAAAGCGACAGGGGAGACGTGAAATGGGAATTGTTGGGGGTGGGGGAAGCACAAACACAGACGACAATGTACCGGGAAGATGTCAAGGTCACCAATTATTGGACGTTACGACAAACGTCAGGGACCAGGCAAGGCACCGTCACAACCGGAATACAAAGGTCTGAAATCATTGAGAAACAGCAAGAGTCTTTGTGCGGGCAGCATGTAGAGGTGATGCTCACGGAAGAGAAATGAACGCACATTAAAACATATCGCCCCACCCCCCCCCAATTGCCTTCCTATCCATCATCAGTGCCCTTTCTTCATTCACCCATGTGGGGAGAGATGGCACGTTGTTGGATGCTGGCCACCCTACCCATTAATGTGTAGACAGCACAAACGTTCCTCGCCTAATGCCCTTAATTACAGCTGCAAAGTCAGCTGCCAAGAGACATCGAAAGACAGCCCATTACCAGGATTTGACAAAGATCGAGCAGGAAGTTCCACGTGCAACTCGCTTGGTTCAGTGACACCACAGATCAAATATTAGAACATGTTCTTTAAATTGCAAGGCACATTTTGTGGGGGGGAAAAAATATCACTGATGAAAATAAATCACCACCACCTTAATTTCCTTTCAATAGCTCAAAATACCTGAAATACTTCTGCAAGTATACTCCAGGCCCAACACCAATCTCACCCTCTGCATTCTCCACCAGCCTTGTATCCCACCATGACAACTCAGTTCATTCTTGACATTGCAAATCTCGCCCCTTCACCGCCTATTTGGAGGTGGTCTATAACCACTTCAGCCCAGCACCCTGGAATTTTCATCCCTTCTTTCCGTTTGGGATCCCTATTCTTCCCATTTTTCTATTTTTCCCCTTTTCTGAGTTGCTCCAGTTTCTATCCATTCACTGGTGAAGTGCATAGGTTTTACACCACAGAGACCCTACATAACAACATTCGACTTTAGAGATACAGTGCAGTAACAGGTCCTTCAGCCCACTGAGCAGTAGTTTGAACATTGATTATCCCTCACTTTGTCTGACTGAATATGTTTGTTGCCGACTTAGTTTAGTTTAGTTTAATGTAGAGATACAGAACGGAAAAAACAGGCCCTTCGGCCCACTGAATCCGAGCCGACCAGCAATCACCCTGTACTAAATTGTCCCCACTATCTTATACACTGGGGACAATTTACAGAAGCTAACTAACTGACAAACCTGTGTACGTCTTTGGAGTGTGGGAGGAAACCGGAGCACCAGGAGAAAACCACGTGGTCACAGAGGGAATGTACAAACTCCATGCGGACAGCACCTGTAGTCAGGATCGAACTTGGGTCTCTGGCGCTGTAAGGCAGCAACTCTACCGTTGGGCCACCGTGCCACCCACATCTAGGGCAGGCTACATGTCAGGTGACCTCTTAAACAGACTCAATCACACCTGGGAATGAGGCAGGATATTCCCACAACTGTTTTCCTTGTGCGCCTCATGCTACTGACTATTTAAAAAAAAGGCAGACCCAGGTTAATAGGCGGCTGAGGAGAAAAAGGAGGGAAATACAATGAAACACCAGGAAATATAGCTGGAAGCACTCATCATTTCTGGAAAGAGATACAGTTAATGTTTCAGGCGAAAGGTCTCCAAAGAATATTCATCCCAAAACCGTTAACTTGATTTCTCCTTCCGCAGATGCTGTCTGACCTGTTAGGCTATTGCTGCTCTTCCGCTTTTTATTTCAGTTTTCCAGCATCTGCATTTTGCATTGTTTTTCAGGAAAGACCATGTTTTTTTGGGGCTTAATAACCAGCCACCCTGTGACTGGGATATTGATAGACGTGTTAATCATACAGTGTGGAAACAGGCCCCTCGGCCCAACATGTCCCATCTGGACTAGTCCTGCCTGCCTGTCTTGGCCCATAATCCCTCTAAACCTGTCCTATCCATGTACCCGTCCAAATGTTTTTTAATATTCCGATAGTCCCTGCCTCAACTACTTCCTCGGGCAGTTTGTTCCATACACACACCACCCTTTGTGTGAAAAAGTTACCCCTCGGGATCCTATTAAATCTTTCCCCCCGTCATCTTAAACCTAGTATTTTCTCATCTGACAATCCAGTTGTCAGAGCCATGTCCCTGTTTTAAGAAGCACTTATTAACTAACTTGTATTCATCAAGCACTGTTAAAGTACGATCTCCAATCAAAAAGAGATAAATACTCCCTTTGAATCCTGCTATTAATTAACCTTAGTTTCTATTTGAGGATTGCTTGATTCGAGAAACAAATCAATAATAGCGCTGCAGAAAAGGCTTCCAGCAATGTTATTGACAGTCAGGCAGTTGTGACTTGCGAGCTAGAAACTGTGACTGTAAATAACCTCCTTGGATAAGTGTGCAACACCGCAAATAAATCACAGGCACAACTGGGGCACGTTCCATCTCAAGTCCAAGTTCAAGTCGGACAACAGCAACACTGCAGCACGCTGAGCACCTTTCGAAGTTAGCGGGAAATAAATAAAATAGGCAGAGTCTCAGAGTCCGTCCACAGAGCTGGCAAGGACGGCTGCGGGCAAATGTCACGAGACATTTCCAAAGGCTCAGGTCAACTTGTATTTACTAAAGAGTTCCCAGTATTCTTGGAAGTCCCCTCTGATGTAGTGGAGTGCGAGGGGAAATAACATCGTCTGAAATATATATTTTTTTAAAGTCAGAAATTGGGCGCAAACATACGTTTGTCCTCAAAGACTTCAATCCTTTAAGGGTCGCTGGTGAGAATTTATTTTTAATTGAACTTCCTCACTCCCATCTATGCTGACCTTCCATCCCCTTATTTACTTTAAACATCAGAGATACAGCGTGGAAACATGCCCTTTGGCCCACCGAGTCCACACCGACCAGCGATCGCCACGTACACTAACATTGTCTCCACACTAGGGACAATTAAACATTTTACCGAAGCCAATTAACCTACGTCTTTGGAGTGTGGGAGGAAACCGGAGCACCCAGAGAAAACCCATACAGTTGTGGGGAGAACGTACAAACTCCGTGCAGACAGCACCTGAGGTCCGTATTGAACCCGCGTCTCTGGCACCGTAACTCAGCAATGCTACCGCTGCGCCATTAGGTCAGGACAGTCCCAGCCTATAAATATCAGTCCCTGTCTCGTGCTACACAGTTTGGTGCCGAATCTTTCACCTGGGCTTGAAGCTGTGATCAGTAATCAATCAGCCTTCTGGGCCCCACAGGGACCCCAGAAATAAGGGGTGTATTTACTCTGTGCTCGTCCCCTCAAGTAAACCTGTGTCCAGTCGGTCACTGCAGCGAGGCCCAGCAAATACACTGGGACATCTGTGAGCCAAACGTACCGAAGGGTCGCAACAAGCCCAGCCTACAAGTGCTGAAACAAGAAAGACTTTTTCTGTCAACTGAGGCATGCCCCTAGTTTAGAAACACAGGGAGTACAAATGAGGATCAGGACAACGTCACCCAACCACTTAAGCCTGCTCCGCCAGTTAGTAAAATCTAAATGATTCGATTACAAACTCAACTTCAGATACACGTTCACCCGCAGTGACCTTTCACCCTTTTGCTTATCAAGGATTTATCCATCTCCATCTTAAAAAGATCTAAAAGACACCGTTTCTGCAACGTCAACCCCTCCCCCCTCTCTTGTAGTTTAGTTTATTAGAGAGATACAGCACTGAAACAGGCCCTTCGGCCCACACCGACCAGCTCTCCCCGCGCACTAACACTATCCTGCACACACTGGGAACAATTTACAATTTTACCCAAGCCAATTAACCTACAAACCTGCAGGTCTTTGGAGTGTGGGAGGAAACCGGTGTCCCGGAGAAAACTCATGCAGGTCACGGGGCAAATGTACAAACTTTATACAGACAGCACCTGTAGTCAGGATCGAACCTGGGACTCTGGCACTAAGGCAGCAACTCTGCCTATGCGCCACCTTGCCACTCTTGATCTTTCCCTTTACAATGACGGCTATACCACAGTAATTCATCAGAGTTTGAAACTACACCTGCACCAACACGAGCTTTGGTAGGGCAGGATCTCAAGCCATGTGATTGATGTTGTAATTTCAACTTGATCCCACCCATAGGCAGCACACACACACACACACACACACACACACACATAGTTTTAGATTAGTTCATTATTGCCAGGTCTACCAAGGTACAGTGAAAAGCTTTTGTTTGCACACATAACTCCTTGTTTGCCCACACACGTAGCTCATTTCTTATAGCAGCTCTTTCATTATACCAGGATGCAAAAAAATCAAATGCTAGAGGGCATAGCTTTTAAGGTGACAGGGGAAAAGTTTAAAGGAGATGTGTGGGGCAAGTTTTTGTTTTGTTACATAGGTGAGTACCTGGATCACACAGCTGGGGGTAGTGGTTGAGGCAGATACAATAGTGGCATTCAAGAGACTAATTGATAGGCATATGGATATGCAGGGAATGGAGAGAGATGGATTACGTGCTGGCAGATGAGAGTTGGTCTAGGCATCATGTTCAGCACAGACATTGTGGGCCGAATGTCCTGTTCTTGTGCTGTACTGCTCTACGTTCTAAACAGAGATACAAAGGCAAGTCGGGATGACTGCAATGTATTTTTGGATCCACTTCAGCATGGATTACTGTGAAGGACATTGAAAATGATTCTCAAGACTACCCAAGGCCAATTAGTTAGGAGCTGTCTCTTTTAATTACCATTTAAACCAGCACAACCCATACTCCAATGACATGACACCATTCATAAGCCTTGGAGTGGAAGCAGTGAGTTTAAAAGATTAGTTTTTATTCATTCTCGAGATGCGGGTGTTGCTCACGAGCTCGGTAGTAATTGTGTATAACCATTGCCCTTGAGAAGGTGATGGTCTCCTTGAACTGCTGAGGTCCATGGATATTAGGGCTTTCTCATAAGAGCTATTAAATCAGATCATGAGTACACAAGAGATGGGCTCACTGGTCTTGTTGGCGGTGGTGCTTAAAGCTCATTGAATCTCTTGTGCAGAATGCAAGGCAACAATACAATATTCAGATATAGCAAAAACCAAAATACGATAAAAAACCAAAACGGCAGGAAACCCAGGTCAGGAGGTATCTGTGGATAGAGAAACAGTAAATGCTTCAGATCTGGGACCCTTTGTCAGAAAGTCGGTGCTGTAGGAGAAAGTGTCCAGGTACACCCGTGCTAACAACAGTCTGAAGAAGGGTTTCGACCCGAAACTTTGCCTATCTCCTTCGCTCCATAGATGCTGCTGCACCCGCTGAGTTTCTCCAGCATTTTTGTGCACCTTCGATTTTCCAGCATCTGCAGTTCCTTCTTAAATTCTTAAACACTAACAACATGGGGAATACTTTGAAGAGTGGGAGGCCTTTCTTGCTCCCGTACATTGTCCACATGAGATTCAAGAGCGATTTATTATCATATCTCTCAAAATGAAACAATTAATTTATTTCTTACAGCTTTGTAAAGACAATACTCAACAGATAATATAATAAACAACAAAAAAAGTCAAATATATTAAAAAAAAATATATATAGTGCAAAAATAAAACAAAGTTCACAGTCCCTATGGCAACCCAGACAATTTGTAGTTCAGAGTTTAGTTTTAGTGTTCAATAGCCAGATAGTTATTGGGAAGAAGCTGCTCCTGAACCTGGACATCACAGTTTTCTGACTCCTATAGCTTCTAGCTGATGGTAGGAGTGAAATGAGAACATTGCCAGGGTGGTGTGGGTCCTTGATGATGTTCGCTGCCTTTTTGAGACAGCGCCTCTTGTAGATTTCTTCGATGGTGGGAAGGTCAGTATGTGTGATGGGCCAGGCAGTGGAATTCCAATTTTGTTTCACATTGCTCAGGAATGATTTTATCATTACTGTCCTCCACAGATAGGTTGGGCAGACCTTCCGTTCCCCATTGTCCCTCCACCCCATAGCCCTCGAGGTTGTTCTCATGAATGGACTGTAGACTAAAGAACATCATTCTGATAAGATAAACACAAAATGCTGGAGTAACTCAGTGGGCCAGGTAGCAATTCTAGAGATAGTGAATAGTTGACATTTCTGGTTGAGATGAAGGGTCTCCACCCAAAACATCACCGTTTCCCCAGGGATGCTGCCTGATCCCCTAAGTTACTCCAGCGTCTGCAGTCCCTTCTTACTCATCCTGATAAGTTGCAGCTTAGAAAGAACATGGGCCAGAACAGCTCCCTTGAATTACAAATTCCAAATCTGCTTATTTACTCTCTACAAGACAATCAGATGCCACCAGACTCCGGTGCAAGAATTCTGTTTAACCAGCTCAACCTGTTAATCTTTGCTCACACACACGAAAATGTGGCAGAGAAATCAGTGGCAGAAATGTTAAAAGGAGCACAGAAAAACCAAACAATTATTAAAAGGGTGTTGCAATTCAACAATGAGATCCTGATCACAAAATGACAATGGAAGCAATGGAGAGAAATATTTTAAACAAGAGATAGACACAAAATGCTGGAGTAACTGAGCGGGTCAGGCAACATCTCTGGGGAAAAAAAGGAATAGGTGACATTGTGGGTCGAGACCCTTTGCCAGACAGGGACTCTCAGTCTGAAGAAGAGTCTCCACCCGAAACGTCACCTATTCCTTTTCCCCAGAGATGTTGCCTGACCCGCTGAGTTACGCTAGCACTTTGTGTCTAACTTCATTAACTCTATTTATCTCGGCGTGGATATTCATGCCAACTATATTCTGTTGTGCTGAAGCAAAGCAAGAATTTCATTGTCCTATCTGGGACACGTGACAATAAACTCTCTTGAATCTTGAATCTTAACTTGCTGAGTGATTCAAGTATTTTCTGGATCTCCCTCAGATTTCCAGCATCTGCACAACTGTTGAGTTTCAGTAAATATGACAGCAAGAAATAAGATGCTCAGAGAAATATTGGGACAAAAAGGTTTTTCTTCCTGAAGAGGGGAGACAGAATTGGAGGTGGGCACGGTGGCGCAGCGGTAGAATTGCTGCCTTACAGCACCAGAGTCCCGGGATCGACCCTGACCATTGGTGCTGCCTGTATGGAGTTTGCACGTTCTCCCTGTAATCGCTTGGGTTTTTTCTTGTCTCCTCCCACATTCCAAAGACGTTTGTAGGTTAATTGGCTTCTGTAAATTGTCCCTAGTGTGTAGGATGGAACTAGTGCACGGGGAGATGTTTTGGTGATTATTACTCGGTGTGGACTTGGTGGGACAAAGGACCTGCTTCCACGCTGGATCTCTAAACTAAACTAGAGGAATCTCAATTGGATTTTGCTTAATTTAGTTAATAAATGATTTTCATTAATTTGGTCAATGAATGATATCTTTCCCAGGTCAAGAAGTTGCTTATAAGATCAAAGAGACTCACAAAACCCGAACATAAATTAATTCCATGAATAATGGGAATACATCTGCTTGGAGTTTACACGGTCTCCCTGAATTACGCAGGAATTTCCTTTGGAAGTTCTGGTTTCCTGCCATATCTCAAAGCTGTGCAGTCTGGTGGATAGTTGGCCCCTGTACGTTGCCCCTGGTGTGCAGATGGTTGAATCTAGAGAACTTGACTGGAGTGTGGGGAGAATAAAACAGGGCTAGTGTAAGAGGCGCTTGATAGCCAAAATGGTCATGTTGGGCCGAAGGGCCTGTTTCCTTGCTGTGACCCTCCCCGATACCGTGAATTACATTCTCTTTCCAAAAAGGGGTGAGTGGAGTAGTGAAAGTAAATAAGTGATGTAAATGTATGATATATGGTACAAAGAAGGTGTACACTTTGGCAGTTCCCAGCGACTTCTGGCAGTACATGTTGGTGGCACGTTGGTGCAGCAGTAGAGCTGCTGCCTCACAGTGCCAGAGAACAGGGTTCGATCCTGGTCTCGGGAACAATCTATGTGGAGCAAGTACATTCTTCCTATGAGTACGTGGGTTTCTTTAGGGTGCTCCTACTGGTTTCTTCCTACATCCAAAAGATGTGCAGGTTTGTAGATTAATTCTAAGTGGGATAGCATAGAACTAGTGTATGGGTGACCAGTGGTCAATGTGGACTTGGTGGGCTGAAGGGCCTGTTTCTCTAAACTAAACAATACACAGTTAAAATATAAAACCCACACACATATTCTATTAGAGTCATAGAGTGTGGAAACAGGCCCTTCGGCCTACCTTGCCCACACCGGCCAACATGTCCCAGCTACACTAGTCCCACCTGCCCGCGTTTGGTCCATATCCCTCCAAACCTGTCCTATGCATGTTTGCCAAGCGATTTACAGCATTCAATGTGAAAGGGATGAGTTGTATGGAAGTTTATTTTTATCTCAATAGAAACCCACCCCGAAGGTTTAAAACCAAAGCTGACTGAGCATCTTTGATCTCCCCGATCACTCAACTCAACAAATTACTTCAGCTGGTCGGACAAGCACTAATGGAGCGCTCCACTCCATTGAGTCTTTCAGCCACGGGTCGCTGGTGCACGCAAGGGCCAAACGGAAACAAGACAAAGGCAGGAGTTTCAATGGGAAATCCGGGCGAAGAATCTCAGTGGACAGACGACAGCATAACATCGCAAAAGGGAAGGGAACCCAGAAGTGCGTGACACAAGCTGCAAGAGATCGATCTTCTTCTTGCGTATAACATGCACAGCCTAAAGTTGTAGGACAACTTGTTCTATTTGATCTTATTTGATTGTGCACGCCGGGTCGATTGCATTCGTCGAAATCGTGCGGACCACGTGCAGGTTGCAATCTCCCACCCCAAGAGGTTGATCGAGAACCAGGGACAGAAAGGGCGAGTGAAAGACAGCTCAGAAACACAAACACAAACAAAGCCCCCAGTGGGCTCCGAGCCTGACCCACCCTCGTTTACAATCTGTGCTACTGGTCACTAGTTCCTTGGAACTGTCAATAACTTCAAGACAAACCTGGCTTATTTGAAAGAGACTCAGTAGGCAATTCAGAAAGAGGTTCAAACTTTATGAATGCAAGAAGTTTGAACAACATTCTTTACATCGACTCCGTTGCACTCAGGGGCATTACAGAAAGTCAGTGCGCATATCACTTCCTCAGCACTTCACAAACCGCTCTGCACAAAGGGAAAACCATTCGGAGAGCTGTTTGCAAACACTGGTAAAACCTCCTCCCTCCCCCATGTTCCTACTGAAATTACTGAGATTCAATCGCCAGTCATAATATGAGGCTACCAACCTTCACAGAGGTGAGAGCCCCCCCCCCCCCCCCCCAGGTTAATTGTACTATGTGACAGAGGGCCAGGTGCATTAGAGGTGCTTTTATCATAATAACCAGGGCTTTAAAAACCAAGGAAGATCATAAATGTGACCACTTTATCACCACGACACCCAAAACTGACATTTCCATGGCTTTTGCCACTTTGCTTCATTTTCAAATTATTTCTTGCCAATTGGGCAGCACAGTGGGGCAGCGGTAGACTTGCTGCCTTACAGCGCCAGAGACCAGTAACGGTCCAGACCACAGGTGCTGTCTACATGGAGTTTGTACGTTCTCCCCGTGGCCTGCGTGGGTTTTCCCTGCGTGCTTCCGTTCCCTCCCACACTCCAAACACGTGCATGGTTTGTCAGTTAATTTGCTCTGGTAAAAATAGTAAATTGTCCCCCGTGTGCAGGGTAGTGCCAGTGTGTGGGGATCGCTGGTAGGCGTGGGCTTGGTGGGATACAGGGCCGGTTTCTGCGCTGTATCCCTGAACTAAATGATACTAAAATTCGCCAAAGCTTGTGTGTGGGTGTGTGGGTGCACCCCCTTTGGCTCTCTGTGGCAGTGCTGAGGGACTACACCATCATCACTGCATACACTCCTTCCGATGGAATATTAAACTCGGGTTCCATCTGCCCCCACAAGTTGATACAAAAGTTCCCACAACACCACCCCGATGGCATAGCAAAAGGATTTGAGTATAGGAGCAGGGAGGTTCTACTGCAGTTGTACAGGGTCTTGGTGAGACCACACCTGGAGTATTGCGTACAGTTTTGGTCTCCTAATCTGAGGAAAGACATTCTTGCCATAGAGGGAGTACAGAGAAGGTTGATTCCTGGGATGTCAGGACTTTCATATGAAGAAAGACTGGGTAGACTCGGCTTGTACACGCTAGAATTTAGAAGATTGAGGGGGATCTTATAGAAACGTACAAAATTCTTAAGTGGTTGGACAGGCTAGATGCAGGAAGATTATTCCAGATGTTGGGGAAGTCCAGAAGTCCAGGGGTCACAGTTTAAGGATAAGAGGGAAATCTTTTAGGACCAAGATGAGAAAATCATTTTTTACACAGAGAGTGGTGAATCTGTGGAATTCTCTGCCACAGAAGGTAGTTGAGGCCAGTTCATTGGCTATATTTGAGAGGGAGTTAGATGTGGCCCTTGTGGCTAAAGGGATCAGGGGGTATGGAGAGAAGGCAGGTATGGGATACTGAGTTGGATGATCAGCCATGATCATATTGAATGGCGGTGTAGGCTCGAAGGGCCGAATGGCCTACTCCTGCACCTATTTTCTATGTTTCTATGGGCAAAATGCTTCTGGAAACCCAAAATAAAAGGGCACGGAAATACTCAGCTGGTGAGGCAGCATCTGAGGAGAGAGAACCACAGGTTCTACCAGATGCTTCAGCAAATAATTATATGTCCACTGCCATGAAAACATATTAACTGGCCATTAATTTGTGGGGATTTTGTGCGGAGCGGGGAGAAGTGCGATAGTCCCTCAACAAACCCCAATAAAAACATCAATACCGCTATTTTTTAAACTCAGCTTTCAAGAAATAAAAGCATCAGCAGATCAACTTTTTATATATTTATAGCCACATTAAACCGCGGCAGATCTGCAAGGAAACACCCAGGCAGGTGCCACCGTATTTGGCTTCTGGGCATTGAGCCACGTACATTATCTTGATCCATTCAACCTGGATGATCAGGGAATGGTTTACTTTGACAATTGCTTTGACAAATTGCGTTTGCGTTGATTGGGATTTGGCTGCCACACAACATATTGCGGCAGATTCCATCCCAGGGTGAAAGCCTAATTGGTTGGAGAGCAGTAATGCCGCTGCCAAGGGAGTGCGTGTCGCTAGGGCGGAGACTGCGGAGCTAATCTCAGACCAGCTCACACAGGCAAACCTGGAGGCAACGGTGACTAAAAGGGCAGACTCACTTATGCCCGGATTGCAGCAGAGCTGATTAACGCAGAGACTTCTACAAACCATCACGAAGGGAGGCAAATGGAAACGCCATTGGTGCCAAGCAGCAGGGGATTAGCAACGTGCTGAAGCTATAAAAGTGATACCAGTTCCTTAGATAGACAAACAAATTCTGGAGAAACTCAGCGGGACAGGCAGCACCTCTGCTTCGAAGGAACAGGCGATGTTTTGGGTCGAGACCCTTCCTCAGACTGAGAATCAGAAGTGGTGGGGGAGACACAGAGATATGGAAGGGTAATGGAAGGGATATGGATGGGTTCCATATATCTGTGTCTCCCTCTCCCCTGACTCTCAGTCTGAGGAACGGTCTTGACCCGAAACATCACCCATTCCTCCTCTCCAGAAATCCTTCCTGTCTCGCTAAGTTTCTCCAGCATTTTGTGTCTATCTTTGGTGTAAACCAGCATCTGCAGTTCCCTCCTACACATGATACCAGTTCCTTGCCCAATCAGGTTTTAGCTTAACAGCTACCCTCACCCAGGTTTCTATAAGGATCTCCAGCCTTAGCTGCACTCAAAGTGCTGGAGTAACTCAGCAGGTCAGGCAGCATCTCTGTAGGAAGTGGTAGAGGTGCAATTACGAAATTCAAAAGACATTTAGACTGGAACATGGACAGGAAAAGTTGGGAGGAATGGAGCAAATGGGATGAGCTCAGTTAGTCCATGTAGCCGGCATGGTCAAGTTGGAGGGAAGTGCCTGTTTCAATGCTGCATACTCGGTTGAATATGGCCTGTGTCATAGAAGTTTTCATAACCGAGTTCGGTTGAAATACAGTTACGTATTAAAGTTCAAGAAATGAAACGGCCAAATTTCTTCCCCATCCTCCTCTCTGAAGGAGTCCCACCTTAGAACTCAGAGACTGTGTTTGCAGAGTGAACCTGTGGCTTAAAATTTAGACGTGTACATAGACACACACACACACACACACACACGCGCACACACAAACGCGCACACGCACACACACACACGCACACACACACACAAACACACGCACCTCCCAAGTGCAGGACTTTTAACACACCAACTATTAGCAAGGCAGGCTTCTTGTTGCTTGCCAAAGATATAAATAATAGACGGAGATGGAACAAATTTAACTGCAGATGAGCTCATGGATAATGCATTAAAGAACCACTAATTTTAGAGTCAATTTAAATGCGTTTTGGACTGAAAACAAGATCCTCATTCGTGTACAGGGATATAATTTTACATTATCAAATAATTGTTGGAAGGAACATTTAAAAAAATGAAACGTTATCCAAAACAGAAGTGCGATGCCAAGGCTATTCTCTGCAGTGTGGCCTCAGCAGTTCTTTAATAAGATGGTGGGTGGCAGGACAACAACACGGTCATCGGAACATGCAGTATTTAAACACTTAAGCCCACTGTAGCCTAGAAGGACTCAGATCCTCTCTTTTAAGGAGTGTGAATGCGGTTTGGTAGTTTTACACGTCAGATACATATTACATTGCCTCCCCTCCGATACACAGCAGCTCCTCCTCCATACCAGGCACATTTATGTTGGAAGGAACTGCAGATGCTGGTTTAGAACAAAGATTGTTACAAAATGCTGGGGTAACGCAGCAGGTCAGGCAGCATCTCTGGAGAAAAGGAACAGGTAATATTCAGGTCGGAAACCTTCTTCAGGTTTATTTGTGTCCATCTTGTTTCAAGGGAAGCACTCTTGCTCAGGGGGATGTGTGCTCCAGTCACACTACAGTGCCGGGCAGACACGTTGGTTATGTACAGTACTGAGGTAGTGTTATGTAGTTGGAAGCATTGCCTCTCCAATGAGCCGCCAGATTCAAGGCCTCATCTATGCATCTAGATGGATGTAGTGGAGCCCCCCTGATACTTGGAAAGAACGACAAGCAGTTCTCCCTGGTGTGCTGGTCTAAACCTATACCTCAAAGTGGAAGAGCTGCTGCCTCACAGCACCAGAGTTTGACCCTCACCTCGGGTTGCTATCTGTGTGGAGTTCGCACAATCTCCCTGCGACCACGTGGATTTCCTCTGGGTGCTCCGGTTTCCTCCCACATATGGGTTTGTAAGTTAACTGACCTCTATAAATTGCTTCTAGGGTGTGTGAAAGTGGGATAACATACAACTTGTGTGACCACGTGGGTTTCCTCCAGATGCTCCACTTTCCCCCCACACCCCAAAGTTAATCAGCCTCTGTAAAATTGTCCCTGGTGTGTAGGGAGTGGATGCGAAAGTGGGATAAGATAGAACTAGTGTGAATGGGTTGGTGTGGACTCAGTGGGCCGAAGGGCCTATTTCCATGCTGCTGTGTCTCTTCAATCGAGCAGTCAATTAATGTCATTGCTGTTTGAGGGCTGTAGGTTGACTGCAACCATTACTACGTAACAGGCATGAGAAGACCTGAAGTACTATTTGGAAGTGTAAGGTGCCACATAATACCCTGAGCTTGTGAAGGGCACCATACAAATACAACTGATCAGCACCTTGCACTGCAACCCAGACGTCACGTAACAAGGAGACGTTAATGTCTTCACACCATGTCAAAGGGTTTCCCGACAGTAAGCCAGAAGCTCATCCTGACACAGGCAGGCATCCCTTCTCTATTAGACGTAGAGGCAGAATCAGGCCATTCAGCCCATCAAGTCTACTCCATTCAATCAAGCCTGATCTATCTTTCCCTCTCAACCCCATTCTCCTGCCTTCTCCCCGTAACCTATGGCACCCTTGCTAATAAAGAATCTATCAATCTATAAATATCCTATAAACTTGGCCTCCACAGCCATATGCGGCAATGAACTCTATAGATCCACCACCCTCTGTGTAAAGAAATCCACCCTCATCGCCATTTTGAAGGTATGTCCACTCTATCCAGGCCTTTCATTATATGGCAGGTTTCAATTAGATCTCACCCCCCCCCCCCCCCCCCCCCCCCTCCCACCAATTCTTCTGAACACAAATGCTCCTCATACGTTAACCCAATCATCCCTGGGATCATTCTCATAAACCTTTGCATCCTCTCCAAAGCCATCACATCCTTCCTCAGTTATGGCGCCCAAGACTGTTCACAATATTCCAAATGTGGCCTCACCAGGGCCTTAGAAAGCCTCTGCATTACATCCTTGCTTTTATATGCTGGTCCCCTCAAAATGAATGCCAGCATTGAATTTGCCTTCCTTACAGCTGACTCAACCTGCAAATTAACCTTTTGGGAATCCTGCACCAGCACACCCAAGTCCTTTCGCACCTCCGATATCTGAATTTAGAAAGAAGTCTATACTTTTATACCTTCTACCAAAGTACATGACCATACAGTTTGCTACACTGTATTATTACATTTGCCACTTATTTGCCCATTCTCCAAGTCCTACTGCAGACTCCCCACTTCCTCCATGCTACCTGTCCCTCCATCTATCTTTGTATCATTGGCAAACTTGGTCACAAAGCCATCAATTCCCACATCCAGATCATTAACACATAACATAAAAAGTAGCAGATCCAACACAGACCCCAGCGGAACGCCACTAGTCAGTGGCAGTCCATCAGAAAAAAGCCCCCCTTTATTCCCACCCTTTGCCTTCTGCCAGTCAGCCAATCTTCTATCCATGCTAGTACCTTGCCTTTAATGCCATGATACAAATGAAGCAACTGCATTGATACACAAGAGGGAGAGAAGCAGCAGCCCATCGATACTTGTAGCCTTGGCTTGACAAAGGAGCATTGACGGAACAATCAGCAGGGTAGAGCGGCTGACTAGAGTGGCAGAACTTTCAGCCAACTGCGCCACAAAGACCCCTCTGTCCAAATCAGGGAAATGTGGCAGAGCGGCTAAAACCACTCATGTCACAAACAGCTGTTGCAAGGACAGGAGGTACAATACGGCCCAATGTCACTCGCAGATTGTTCATTGTATGTGTAGAAGCTGGCACTGACACTTACCACAAAGCGGTAATTTGACTGACTTTAACCCCCCTCCTGCCTCTTCTCCCGACAAGAGAACGTGCGGGACGTTTTGAGATGTTTTGCGACAGAAACGGTGATGGCCATAAATAATCGTTCCCTTGCAGCTCCATTTAAGATGAGTCAGAAGGTATGGGGGGGGGGGGGTAAAATCACTGAGCCACCTACTATGTCCAAATAGAATCAATAGCTCCCAACAGCAGATCCATTGCTATTGTACAAGACGTTGGTGATGCCGCATTTAGTTTTGCGTTCAGTTCGGGGCACCAGGTTATAAGAAAGATGTTGTCAAGTGAGAAAGGGTGCAGACTGAGATACGGAAGGCGAGAACGACCTACGCAGTTCCCACTGCAAGTCACTGCAAGAGATGGGGAGCTGATGGCCGAGGCTCAAGAAGATGGAGGGAGTCAAATGCCGACGGCAGGGGACAAATGAGAACAATTCCGGCTCAAACCGAATGCCAGTGCCCAAAGCTCCCCACCAGAAGCAAGCCCTTCAATGATGAATAGAAGTCCGTATGACATTTAGTTAAGCCTTCATCATATGGTGGTTGGCTCACAAATAGCTTGGGAGCCTTTTGAAGACAACTCACACCAGTCTAGATGTTAGTCCCAATACAACCAGGGGGGTGAAGGTGGGGGAAATAATAAAGAAAACACCACTTGTTTCTATACGATGGATCAAGGATAATTCCTTGGGATAAATATGGTTCATAAATCATACCTGAAACGTTAAGTGATAACAACAACTGTCGGATGTTGACAGTGACAAGGCGACCCACAGGGCCAAGGTTGAGTGTAAAGCAGCGAGTCAGGGCAGCTGCACGCTATCTCATATCTAGCTGAACGCCACAGCCCAGCTGCCAGCCACCCGGGCGACAGCCAGCAACAAGACTCATTTGAGGGATGTTCAGGGCACTGGTGACGAGCTGTAGCTCTTTCAAGAGCATGGTCTTCCAACCACTCCGTCCAAAACCTGCTCAACAGGAAGTGCCAGGAACCAGACGCACATCTCGGTGCAGGTGTGGAATTGCAACCAGACGCACATGGAGGCCGGAGCCGCTGAACCACTTGAGGTTTTGGGACCGCTGGCGCCAGGGGAGCGACTGGGTTGTCATGTCCGATGGGATCAAAGCCACTTTCCCCACCACTCACGTTTTACAGGGAATCGCACAACGCAACGGTGGTCCAGGGGAATTGAATCTCACTGGAGAGAATCTGGGAAATCTGGGAAAAAGGAATAGCTGACCTGTCCGGTCAAACCCCCACACAACCTCAGCCCGAACTAGGCAGAATGCCACACCAAAAAAACAGAAACCTGCAGCAGGCAATGAAAATCAGGGACTTTTATTTGCAATTCATTACCATCACAGATTGTTTTAGTTTAGTTTAGAGATTCCACTAAACTAAGTGGTTTGCGTGAAAACAGAGGCCCTTCCGCCCACCAAGTCTGCGCCGATCACCTGTACACCGGTTCTACTTTACCCCCTGTCTCGCAACCTGCACACTAGGGGCAATTTACAGAAGCCAATTAACCTACAAACTTGCGTGTCTTTGGAATGTGGCAGGAAACCGGAGCACCCAGAGAAAACCCACGCAGGCACAGAAAGAATGTACAAACTCCGTACAGACAGCACCCGTAGTCAGGATCGAACCCGGGTCGCTGGTGCTGTGAGGCAACAACTCTGGTTCCTGGAGTTGTTGCCACGTACTTTTAACTCTACCTCTTTCAATTGTTCAATTACAGAACTTTAATATCCATTTGCACTACAATCTTGCACTGTTCTGCACTCTTCATTGTATCTATTGTTGTATTTGTCATGACTTGGTGTATACTGGTTGCTCTGCGGGCTTCATGGAAGTGAAGAAATTCACTGCATCTTGGTACCTCTGACAAAAAATAATCCGAATCCAAACCAGGTCACTCCTGCACTCGAGCTAAACAGGGCATCACAAATACTGCAGCAGGAGAGGGGAACAAATTATGTTCTTGTGTGTGCGTGTTCAGTTAAAGTTGTAACACAAAGCCTCCATCTCATTTTTTTGTGTGAAAACGACATATAAATTTACTGCAGATGGAATCAATAAAAACAGGCAAAAGGGTGAAGTCCATCGATAGGTATTAACTACCACCTACTAACCACAGTTATGTCAACATAATAAATCCTTGCCTGGAGTGTTCAGTTTAAGCACGGAAACTGCGTAAAACCCAAAAGCCCAAGATTCATGCCTGGAAAATGTGGAGAGGTTAATAATAGAGGTTGAGGAATCAAATGCAGCGGTTAGAGAAAACATGCAAGTGTTTTTTTTGTTGGCAACCCGAGCTTGGAAGAAAGACTGGCTAATGTATTAACCCTAGCCACAGTGAAACAAAAACAAAAGTGTTGCACGGACAGAAATATGCAATGAAAATAGTTGCTGGACATACTGAACGAGCACCGCCAGCTCTGCAGAGAAGTCAAAATGAGTTACCGCTTCAGGCTGATCGGAATCGGCAGTGACAGCCACAACAAATCCTCACATTCAAGTCAAGACTGTTTTATCGTCATGTGTCCCAGATAGAACAATGAAATTCTTACTTGCAGCAACACTACAGAATATGGAAACATAATACACTGTAAACAATATAATAAATGAGAAAAAAAATTCAGCACACACACATAAACAAACAATAATAGCCTACAGGTATGTAGTTCAGAGCTTATTTGAGGTTGTAGTGTTTAAACAGATTCCATTTTTACGGGCTACCTTGGGTCATCTAATCTTGGCTAATCGTGTCCACTAAATTGGAAATTACTTAAAAAGGTCATCATCCATATAACCATAGTGTTATAATGAATGGCATCAAAACACACACAAGGACTGATAAAGGAGAGACAGACAGCGAGACAGGGAGAAAGCAAAAGGGTGGAGTCCATCAATAGACATTAACCACCACCAACTAACTACAGTTATGCCACATCATAAATCTCAGACAGAAATGAATGGTGTCTATTCCATTCAATGTGTTGAATTTAACACAATGGGGGTTAGATCGTGTGTATGGGTGTTTGTAAGTCTAGGGCATCCCAAGCAGGCGCTAGACAAAAGCCTCTGTAACCACACTCACTGGACCATTAGAAACTTTCAAACATGTGACAACAAGGGATTATCATTCCATAAGCTGCTTTGACCCTTGTCAATGTTGACACTGGTCACCACCTCTCAGCGGGGCTCAGTAACACCTGCAGCAGATAACAAGCCGTCTCAGAGAGTTGGACGTGAAACAGGCCCATCACATAGATCACAGCAGTCATACCCGTGCAAGGAAGGGCATGGTCAGGCCGCGTGAAGCATAGAGTCCAACCACCTGGTGGTCAGAAGGTCGATACAAAATGCTCCCTTTACCACCGCCTCCAACAGGCAGCATCTCTGGAGAAAAAGAAATAGGTGACCTTTCGGGTCGAGACCCTTCTTCAGACTGTGTGTCCAGAGTTTGGATTAAGGGACTCTCAGTCTGAAAAAGCGTCTTGACCTGAAATCTTAAAGGAACATATAAAATTCTTAAGGGATTGGACAGGCTGGATGCAGGAAAAATGTTCCCGATGTTGGGGGAGTCCAGAAGCAGGGATCACAGTTTAAGAATAAGGGTAAGCCATTTAGGAGTGAGATGAGGAAAAACGTTTTCACCCAGAGAGTTGTGAATCTGTGGAATTCTCTGCCGGCAGTGGAGGCCAATTCCCTGGGCGTTTTCAGGAGAGGCTAACGGAATCAAGGGATACGGGGAGAAAGCAGGAACGGGGTATCGATTGTGGATGATCAGCCATGATCATATTGAATGGTGGTGCGGGCTCGAAGGGCCGAATGGCCTACTCCTGCACCTATTTTCTATTTGTCTATTTCTATTTCTTTTTCTCGTTTCTCGTTTTCTTTTCGCCTTCTCGAAACATTCCTTTTCTCCAGAGATGCTGCCTGACCCGCTGAGTTACCCCAGCATTTAGTGTCCGTCTTCAAGATAAAGAGGGTGCTAGCAGAGGGAGAACAAGCCATCTGATACTTATTGCTGTGCACCTGCTCCGGTTCCGCTACAGTTAATTAAATCGAATGTGCGTGAGAGAGAAAAACAGCCCAGACATTACAAGGTTATTGCTCAACACAAACAGTATTTTTTCCAAATTTGTTTTCTTTTCAATGCACACTTGACACATTTGTTCAGCCGCTGTGGACTGGAGTCAAGGTTATGAAATACTCAGCGCATGGAACTGGAAACGCCTTGCCAAATTTGATTTTGCTCCCACTCAATTGCTATTAAACACAAGCTCCTTCAAATTGCAGGATGAATGTGCTTGGTGATGAACATGTGCAAGTGTCATGGGACATCTGCAAGTGACTCCTGGACACGGCACTCAAGATGTGAGACGTCAGGATGTTTTCGTTTAGTTTATAGATCCAGCGCGGAAACAGGCCCTTCGGCCCACCGGGTCCGCGCCGACCAGCGATCCCCGCACACTAACACTATCCTACACACACTCGGGACAATTTTCGCATTTACCAAGCCAATTTACCTACATACCTGAACGTCTTTGGGGTCTGGGAGGAAACTGAAGATCTCGGATAAAACCCATGCAAGTCACGGGGAGAACGTGCAAACTCTGTGTAGACAGCACCTGTAGTCTACACAGATCAAACCCGGGTCTCTGGCGCTGTAAGGCAGCTACTCTACCTCTGCGCCACCGTGGACAATGCAAAATGATACTTTCATATTTACTCTATTGATTTGCTTGCTACTCTGACAACGGTTCTCCCTCACCCAGGTCATTCCAAGGGGCCCTTTCAGCCCATCATGCTGATAATGGCAGCAAGAGTAACTTCTCCTCAGACACTCATCACATACAAACGACATGGGGTAATGGGCTGCCTAAACTGTTCAAATATCCTCCATGAAAGTAATTGGGTTTAGGAGGCCCAGAAACAAGGGAGGGTAGCACTACAAAACAGGAGCTGTAATATAGAAACAAAGAATTACAGGTGTTGGTTAATACTCAAAGTGCTGGAGTAACTCAACAGGTCAGGTAGCAACATGGATAGGTACCATTTCGCAGAGATGGCCTAGACCATGACACAAACCAACCTCCCTTCCATCGACTCCATCTACACTTCACTCTGCCTGGGCAAGGCCACCAGCATAATCAAGGATGCCCTGGTCACTCCCTCTTCTCCCCTCTCCCATTGGGCAAAAGGTATAGAAGTGTGAAAAAGCACACCTCCAGATTCAGGGACAGTTTCTTCCCAGCCGTCATCAGGCAACTGAACCTTCCCATCACCAACTAGAGAGCGGTCCTGACCTGCTAACTACATCATTGGAAACCCTCGGTCTATCTTTAATCGAACTTTACCATGTACTAAACATTGTTCCCTTTATCCTGTATCTGTACACTGTGGACTGCTTGATTGTAATCATTTTCTAGTGTTTCACCTGAATGGATAGCATGCAACAAAAAAAGCTCACTACACGTGACAATAAACTAAACCAAACCATGTTCTCCAGAGATGCTGCCTGACTCGCTGAGTTACTCTGGGACATGTGTCCTTTTGAGCTATATTATACCTACACTCATCTTCCTTAGACATTGACAATAACAAATGGATTTAGGTCTTCAGGCTACGCGTTGAAGATAGCGATCTTGCTGCGTCTAACATCCAATAATACTTGTTTTACAAAGTTTAACCATCTGCGAAACACATTATAAAGTGGAACATGTTTGAAGGAGCAACAACCCAGTAAAAATAATCCAGTCACGTTGCCCAGCGCGGTTTTACCTTCAGAGCATTGATAGCTCACACTCTGGTGCTACGATCGAGATCTGTAATGTCACAAGTCGTTAACGACTCCACTGGAGTAGCTGATTATTTCTGACAAGTTTAATGATGAATCATTGCACGTAATTTGATGCAGATAACAATGAATATTTACCGACCTGACAATCCCGTTTTACTGATGCAACTTGTTCGGAATGCTGGATGTTCATACGTTAAGTCATAGGAGCAAAATTAGGCCATTCGGCCCATCATGTCTACACCATTCAATCATGACTGATCTATCTTACTCTCTCAACCCCATTCTCCTGCCTTCTCCCCATAACCCCCGACACCTGTACTAATCAAGAATCTATCAACCTCCCCCTAAAATATATCAATTGACTTGGGCTCCACAGTGGCAGTGAATTCCATAGATGCGTCACCCTCTGACTAAAGAAATTCCTTCTCATCTCCTTTCTAAAGGTACGTCCTTTTATTTTGATGCTATGGCCTCTGGTCCTAGACTCTCCCATTAGTGGAAACATCCTCTCCACTGGAAGAAGATGCCCCTCTCCCCCTCCTGCACCAACAGCAGGAGATTATTTCGTTCTCCACGGCAGAGAAGGAATGAATATTTCATCAAAAGGCACAACTGTGGAGCTGAAAACACAAACTAAAACAGAACATGATAAACATTTGGTTAAACAAAGATAAGGGAATAAGCCAGATGGAAAGTGTCTTAGTTCCTCTGGTAGTTAAAAATAACATCTGCTTGATGGTTTTTAATGTATTTTTACAAAAAATATTGCATCAGGTGTCAACCACACCCAGTCTGCAGCCGAGCTAAAACCTTAACCTCAATACAGTTTGCAAAGCGAGGGAGGGAATTGCCCAAACCCTGAATTACTTCTGTGCTGAGGCACACCAGTAACGTTATATATTGACCATGCACAAGTTATTTCTCTCTGTTAGAGATTAGAAGGATGAGGGGGTGAAACTTACCGAATAGTGAAAGGCCTGGATGTGGAGAGGATGTTTCCACTAGTGGGACAGTTAAGGACCAGAGAGCAAGCACATTGGCTGAAAAATCCTGTTTGACTCGTATTCAATTTCCGTTAGTGAACAGTGCTCTGAGGCAGTACTACACCACTGGCTTATTTATCCCCTTAATGGCATGGGAATATTGGCAGCCAATTGAGCCTACATTATTCCCACCTTGGTCTAAATTAGCTCATTCAACAGATAGCACGGGATCTGCAATCCCAAGGAATTGTCGAAGCAAAGATTAACTTGCTGCAAATAGGGCACAAAATGCTGGAGTAACTCAGCGGGGGAGGCAGCATCTTCGGGTCGAGGCCCTTCTTCAGACTGGTCTGAAATGGTCTTGAACTTGCGGTGCTGATTTGGTGCCTTCCTATTTGGAACTGGGCCATGGAGCAGGGGCCGGAGCTGCCGACAGCATTATCCCAATCAGGAACAACCTGCTAACTTCCCTCTGTGGTCGTAAGGGCCGCCCGCAGTTCAACCAGAACATTTAAATCGCAGTTCCCACGCCCGGCACCCTTTCCTCATCTTGCCCAGCCCACTTTGGAGATTGAGCCTCTTCCTGTCCCTCTGCCTTCAACCACGGTGAAAGGAAATCCAAAAGCAATTCATTCCCAAACCAGGGCACACACAGTCCCCCAAGGGCTTGGTGTTAGAGCAACGTCAATGCCCGGTGAACCAGTGCAGCACGTTAACCATTTAAAATCTAACTGCATTGAACAGGGGACATCTTCTGCTCTGGGTTTATCCAGAATTTACAAATACAGACACAGCTGTCTGCTCCAAATGCCTAACACCAATATTTAAGGTCCTCTCTAGCCTATTCCCACTGTATAAAAGTACAAGAAACAGGAACCCATTTGGCCCATCAAATCGGCTCCAGTGTTGACCTTCATCCTCAATACCATGTAGTTTGGTTTATTATCGTCAAGTGTATCGAGGGGCAATGAAAAGCTTTTTAGTCGCGTGTAATCCAGTCAGCAGAAAGACTATAGATAATTACACCCATGCCAAACATCTGCCCATTTTTAGTTTTGTTTGGTTTAGAGATACAGCACGGGAACAGGCCCTTCGGCCCACTGAATAGTAGCACTATCCTATACATTAGGAACAATCTACAATTTTACCGAAGCCAATTAACCTACAAACCTGTACATCTTTGGAGTGTGGGAGGAAACCGGAGCACCCGGTGAAAACCCATGCAGTCACAATGAGAACGCACAAACTCTGTACAGACAGCGCCCGTAGTCAGGATCGAACCGGGTCTTTGACGCTGCAAGGCAGCAACTCTACCGCTGCGCCACCGTGCCGCTCGTTTGCGTTTCTGTTTGAGTAGGCGCAACGACAGAGACTTCTGGAGTGAAGAGTCCCGATCAGTGAAGAAACTTTTTATTGCCTCAGCTCTTAACAATCTACTCCCCAAGATGAAACGAAGCTCTGGTTCTGGGCTCTTCAGCCAGTGGAAGAGTTCTCTCCGCTGCTGAAATTTTGTACATTTCCCTCGTATTGCAAATCTGCCGTGCCCTGGAACCAGCCTGGTGAATTGTTGCCGCATGCCCTTTGTGACAAGTATATCTGTACTTTAGGCAAGGTGATTAAACCTATACACAAAGCTGCAAGTGTGGTCTCCTCTATCAACACGTCACTCTATTTCTTCCTTCCCTAGCTTCCTTGTAAATGCATCCATTATATATTTACTTCAGCTACCCTTTTCGATAGCAAGTTTCATACACCAACCACTACCAGGTTACAACTGTGAAAATACCTCTTTTTTAAAAAAAATTTAAATTATTGTCACATGTACCAAGATACAGTGAAATTCTTTGTTTTTGCACACAAAGCACATAAAAAAGTTGCCACAAAGTGCCGACAAAGTTACAAAAAGTACTCTTTAAATAATGGTGATTCCTTCTTTGTCCCCTTTGTTCTCAGTGCCCCCCCCCCCTCCACCACACCGGGCCCCCTTTGTTCTCAGTGCCCCCCCCCCCCTCCACCACACCGGGTCCCCGTTGTTATCGGTGCCCCCCCCCCCTCCACCCACACGGGCCCTCTTTGTTCTCCGTGGCCCCCCCCACCATGCCATGGCCTCTTTATTCTTGACGGCACCCAACTCATTGGTTGCAGATTGCGCTGTGACCTACGATACGATAGAACTTTATTTATCCCAGAAGGCAAATTGATCTGCCTACAGTCAGCAAACACAAAATATATGAAACATGAAATTAAACTGACGAGTGGAAAGGATTTGGGATGTGCAAAGATTGTGGAGGGGGAGGAGGGGGGGAAGAGTAGTCAGTCTACCCACGACAGAAGGGGGAGGAGTTGCACAGTTTGATAGCCACAGGGAAGAAGGATCACCTGTGGCGATCTGTAATGCATCTCTAGACTGGACTAGTCTGTTGCTGAAGGTACTCCTCGGGTTGACCAGTGTGTCATGGAGGGGGTGAGCTGTATTGTCTAAGTTTGCAAGACACTATACACGTGCAAGATATTCAGGAGCAAACTTGCAACAAGGGCAGCCATTCAAGCCTCGGGCGAGAGAGACAGGGTTGTAATCACATTTCACTGAGTGGGACGTTACAAGCAGTGTGATTATCAAGGCATTTTGCATGTGTGGTATGATTGACATGCAACCGCACTGCAGCTACTGTGCACACTGTGACCACCCAGACCACAGTCATTTACTTCCTGGTTTATTTTATGGAAATGCCACTCAGAATTCCAGAGGGTTGAATTCCACTTGAGGCTAGCTCTACCCATCTCACTGGCCATCACAGCACAGTTGGCTGTTTTAATAGCTGTGATGGCCAAAAGTTCACATTTTTTAGACTTTAGAGATACAGCGCGAGAAACAGGCCCTTCGACCCATCAAGTCCGAACCGACCAGCGATCACCCCGTACACTAACGCAAATGCACTCGGGACAATTTTACAACTTACTATCGAAGCCAATTAACCGACAAACCTTTGAGTCTTTGAAGCGCAGGAGGAAACCGGAGCACCCGGAGGAAACCCACGTGGTCACAGAGAGAACGTACAAGCTCCATACAGACAGCGCACATGGTCAGGATCGAACCCGAGTTTCTGGCGCTGCAAGGCAGCAACTCTATCGCTACACAACTGTGACGCACAGTGAACGAGAAGAAATCAGGATAACATTTGATTTTTAATTTTCAAAGTCAACGTGAACTGGAAGCAGATTATTCGTGGCAAGGTTCCACAGTCGGAAAATGGGAATCTCTGATGCGATTGTGGTAGTGTGGAAGAATGGGGAAGTAAGAAGCCAAAAGCCAAAAGGCAGCTGGCCTCCCTAGTGTGGCTTGGCCAAGATCAGGGGACAACCAGAAAATCGGAGACGTTACATCTGAACTTTTGCATTGAGACTCTTCGGCATGCTGTGAGATTATAGGCATCCTTTTAAAGTTGCAACTATATAGGCTCATTAAAGAGTTATCACCGATGAGAATGCTGCATGCTTCGGTTTCATTTGCAAGAAGGAACTGCAGATGCTGGTTTACACTGACGTTAGACACAAAATGCAGGAGTAACTCAGCAGGTCGGGAGAAAAGGAATAGGTGACATTTCGGGTTGACACCTTTCATCAGACTCAATGATGCTGGATCTCGACCCGAAACGTCACCAATTCCTTCTCTCCAGAGATGCTGCCTGACCCACTGAGTTACTCCAGCATTTTGTGTCTGCCTCTGTTTCATAGTTACCAAGGAGGATTACTTTGTTATTTATTACGTTGCATCAAGCCAAAGTAAAAATACTGAAGGTGGAAAATGATTAAAAAAAAACCTTTACGCCTTTGAAGATAGTAAACTACTCGGAAAGGAGACAACAATTTTCTTAACAAAGATTATATATTTTATCATGTAGAAAGGAACTGCAGATGCTGGTTTAAATCGAAGATAGCCACAAAATGTTGGAGTAACTCAGCGGGACTGGCAGCATCACCGGAGAGAAGGAATGGGCGACGTTACGAGTCGAGACCTTTCTTCGAGTCTGAAGAAGGGTCTCGACCCGAAACGTCACCCATTCCTTCTATCCAGAGATGCTGCCTGTCCATCTGAGTTACTCCAGCATTTTGTGTCTATAATATATTTTATTGTCAGGATATCAGTGCTTACCACAGAGAGCTGGTTGGACACTGGCATTTCATAAATTAGATGTCAATTAAAAAAACAAGCAAGAGATTCAGCTGTTTTTTAGCAGATAAGATTGAAAATTCCACCTGATCACCGATTAGTTTGTTCACTGGTGGTGGACAGATGTTGATCATTTCTGTAAAAGGATGGAGATCACAATGAAGTGGTTTCAAGAAATAATTGTACTGTAAAATATCTGTGGTTCTAAAGAGAAAGTCACCAGGGACTTGCAGTTTTTGTAAATCAGGCCTCATCACCATCAGTTTAACTTGTTTAGTATACAAATATCCCTTGATTAAGAAAACAAATATCCCTCGATTAAGAAATTATCCCATGAAGTGGAACTTTCCAGTCCTATCAGTGCTGTTTCTCTGCAAATAAGGGAGATGCTTGCTGAATAATACTGAGCTGCTGGTCACCTTGCACATCAGAGGGATCTTCAGCTTAAATTAGTAAAACGTCCCAATGCACTTGACAGAAGCATAATCAGGCAAAATAAATGGCACCCTGCCAAGGTGTTTAAACGTCAAGGCAAGTGAGCAGAATCACTGTCAAGGAGATGGTTGTCAAGGGAGGTCTTAGAGCAGGAGAGGGGGTAGATGTGGGTGGAGTTCCAGAGCCTTGAGCCAAACACTGCTGAAGACTGAGCCACCAAAGGCAAACACACACACAGCACAATCTGGAGCAATGCACACCTCTCAGGGGGCTGTCAGCATCACAGAGACAGAGAGAGAATGGAGGCACTTAAATACAAGGACTGAGCCTTTAGGTTATCTAGAGATACAGTGCGGAAACAGGCCCTTCGGCCCACCGAGTCCTCGCCGTCCACCAGAACTACCCTGCCGCACTAGGGACAATTTATAATCTTTACCGAAGCCAATTAACCTACAAACCTCTACGTCTTTGAAGTGTGGGAGGAAACCGGAGCTCCCCGGGGAAAACCCATGCGGTCACGGAGGAGAACGTACACACAACACCCGTAGTCAGGATCGAACCCGGGTCTTTGGCGCTGTAAGGCAGCAACTCTGCCGCTGCGCCACCGTGTAAGCGGTGGTAGAATGGGAGGGTGTGCAGCTCAGAGAGCACTGGGAACAATGGACATGCAAGACTTGGTATGAGTTAAGGTGCAGGCAGCAGGGCTCTGAATGGATTGCAGGCGATGCATGTGCTACCACCGATTAGAGCCAATAACTAGAAAGGGAAGGAAAATACACCAAATGCAAATGCACTGTGCAGCCACAGCAAGAAGCAAAGTAAAATTCCCCACCTTCTCCCACAGACCAGAGTTCTATCACAAGAGGGTTTTCCGCTTGCTTTAATATGGGCCTCCATCAAACTCAAGCCCTCATTTACCTTACTGCTCAATCAGCTCCATGATAAACCTGATGCTGGTAATGACGACAACATATTTTAGTGTAATCTCTTCTGACAAGATGCCAAAGTGAATCAGCTTTAAGCCCAATCACACATACATCTAAAAATTAATCAGCTGTTAATCTTATACATTTCTGTATGTAAACAGTTGTTTTTAAAGGTTGTGTAATACTTGACTTCACTTCCATTGTATAGTACATCTGCTGGTTCAGGCAAGCTTGGAACACAACGGCAACATAGTAGAAACACGCCAAGCTCATAAGTTATAGGAGCAGAATTAGGCCATTTGGCCCATCTAGTGTACTCCGTCATTCAATCATAGCTAATTTATCTTTCCCTCTCAACCCTATTCTCTTGCTTTCTCCCCATATGCCCCAACAGCCAGACTAATCAAATAGGATAAGTTCTGATAATGATTACAGTACTTTCCACTTCCCCCTCCCTGTGGATCAGTAAGAATGTTTAACCTTCCTGCCTGACATTCCACTTCCAGTTAATGCCCGATCCACAGTCAAGAAGCTATATGCAGCTCATCAGTGGTTTAACCATGTTTTAAGGGTTAGTTTAGTTTCGAGATACAGGCCCTTCGGCCCACCGAACCACTATCCTACACACACTAGGGATAATTTTTACATTTACCAAGCCTATAAACCTGTACACGTTTGGAGTGTGGGAGGAAACCGAAGATCTCGGAGAAAACCCTCGCAGGTCACGGGGAGAACGTACAAACTCCGTACAGACAGCACCCATAGTCTGGATCGAACCCGGGTCTCAGGCGTTGCGTTCACTGTAAGGCAGCAGCTCTACCACTGCCCCACAAAGCGTGACCACCTTATGGGGAGAAGTTGTTTCCATCTGCAATGGATTTACTGCACTTTCCCCAGAATCATTCAGATGGCCCTAGGTGTCTAAACAGCCCAGCCGACAGAAACACAGGGCCACAGCAGATTAGATTAGTTTAGCTTATTATTGTCAAGTGTACAAAGATACAGTGAAAAGCTTTGGTTTGTATAGCCCAGTGCTATTCTGCATTTTGTTTTGATCCATTTTTTAAGATGTTCAAGCTGTGACAATAGCTTCCTGCTTCTGGCACCAAGCAGCACTATTCCCAGTGACGGGTATAAAATGGTCAGCTCCACATTTTAGAATGTATCCCAACTTCAAATTATCAAGTATCATATGCACAAGAGTCGTGAGGTCCAAATACAATGAAAATCCCCAAATGGACAGGAACCCTGCTAGTTCCACTGTTCGCATCCATATATCCCTTCGTTATCACCTCTTCAACAGCCAACAATGGACCATTGTGGGCTCCACCTTTCCTTGGTCATCGGTACAGGCTCGGATTTGTTCCTAACCTTTTCATACCTCTAGCTTCCCTCTGCCCCGACTCTTAGTCTGAAGAAGGGGTCACAACCTGAATCATCCCCCATTCCTTTTCTCAAGAAATACTGTGTGACCCACTGAGTTACTCCAGCGCTTTGTGTCTATCTTCAGAGATACTCTGAATGACTCACACTGTTAATCTGCAGCCTTTCTGCGAGAATGGTGTGTCTCAGGCACAGGAGCTCTTGGCTGTATTAAACAAACACATGGACAGTGCTGCTCCAGAATAACATTGGGGTATAACCCTGGGGTGTAGAATCATTCCATGATGTTTGTTTTGGAGTTAGCACACACGTTGTTTCACTTTTTCTATTTAATAATATTAAATAATACACGCATGTGGCATCTTCAGTGTCCAAGTGGGATGAGTCCAGATAGGAGATTATCCTATTATGTGGAGCCCTGTGGTTTAACTCATCCATTACTGAGAGTAAATGAGGATGCACAAAGATATCCATCTCACCTTGCTTGGTTGATCAATCCCACACTGCAAGGGGAAATGTCTACCTGCAAGGCCCAAATGGAAACCCTCTCTCCCCAGCACGGGCTCAATGGCCATCAGCCCATGACAAATATCCGTCCGTGTCTGCCACTCGACTTCAGAATCCCCAAAGACTGTCATGAATGTGCGTTACATATATTAGAGGACAGGCAAGGGTAAAGAGCTAAGAGTAAGCATAGACAATTCTCTTCATTCAACACTAGTGGCAGTCTATCTCTCCCCACCAGCCGCTTACTCTCTCTCTCTCTCCCCCCCTCAGCCTCTCCTCCCTCAGCCTCCCCCCACCCTCTACCTCCTGCCTCTCCCTCTCCTCTCTCTCTGCCCCCCCATCCTCTCTCTCTGCCCGCATCGTCTCTCTCTCTGCTCCCCCTCATCCTCTCTCTTCCTTAACCTCTCTCTCTCCACCCCTCAGCCTCCCTCTCCCCCCCCCATCTCCCTCTCTCCCATTCTCATCTCTACCCCCTCATCCTCTCTCTCCCTCCTCCCCTCATCCTTTCTCTCCCTCAACCCCCCCCCCCCCCCCCCCCCCCATCCTCTTCCCGCCCCCTCATTCTCTCTCTCTCCCCCCCCCCCCCCACACACACACACACACACACACACACACAGTTACAGAAATATTTCACCGAGTTTGTTCGCAGAGGCGCTCGGCGGAACTGGAGCAGATTCAAACATGCTGTTCCAGCTGTCGGTGAGGGGGTTTGGTGAATGGAATGACAGATCCCTAACGTTATGTTCCTGTCACTGCTGAAGCGATGCATTTACACGTTAATAGGCTCTGCGGGTGTCAATAAATGAAGCGTTTCAGGCCGATGAATTCCCTTCAGATAAAAGGGGGCGGGGATCCGTGCAGTTGCGAAAAAATAGCGAATGAGAAGACACAACATTGCTTCAGTTTCACCTCAAGGTCAACAGTCCCACGGAACATCGTTTAAAACTGAAAACCACACTCTGGCGGTTAACTGGTTAAATTTGATTCACAGAAAAAAAAGGCTTTGCATTCATATTTTCAGATTGCAGAGGGTCTGGTTTCCCCGCCTCCAATAAGGCGTTGCTTCTGAACTCGTCGGACCAATGGATTCTGTGCATGGAGTTATTTCTGCTGCTCTGTCTGGTGTACATTGTGATCAGTGGCCACTGGGCAATGCACCTCATACGTTGATACATTACAGCAGTAGAACTGGACATTCGGCCCATTAAGTCTACTACACCATTCAATCATGGCTGATGTCTTTCATTCTCAACCCCATTCTCCTGCCTTCTCCCCATCACCCCCGATACTAATCAAGAATCTATCAATCTCTAACCTTAAAAATATCCATTGACTTGGCCTCCACGGCCGTCTGTGGCAATGAATTCCACAGATTCACCACCCTCTGACTAAAGAAATTCCTCCCCATCTCCTTTCTAAAGGTACGTCCTCTCCACACTCACTCACTCTATCCAGGCCTCTCACTATCGGCAAGTTTCAATGAGGTCCCCCCCCCCCCTCCCCTCATCAGTCTAAACTCCAGGCCATGCCGACAATCGTTCATCGTGTGTTAACCCAATCATTCCTGGGATCATTCTCGTAAACCTCCTGCTGACCCTCTCCAGCGCCAGCACATCCTTCCAGAGATATGGGGCTCAAAAACGGATCACAATATTCCAAATGCGGCCTGACCAGTGCCGTCAAACGCTCTTCGTGTGTTAGCCCACTCATCCCCGAGATCACACACACACACACACACACACGCAGGAAGGAATATACATATTGCAGGAAGCTTTCCTTGTATCTGAACCAAACTTGCACTTGGATTTTTTTTTTTGTTCCAAACTTCCCCCTGCCCACAATAAATGGCTTAGACTTGGCTCTTGATGGGAAGGGGGAAGGGGCAAGGGGCAAGGGGCAAGGGGCAAGGGGCAAGGGGGGGGGCACTTACCCACGGCAGGAGCATCGTATTCATCTCCCAGGAGGATCTCCGGCGCAGAGTAGGCCAGCGAGCCACAACTGGTGGTCAACATCTTGCCGGGTTGGAAGCGGTTGCTGAAGCCGAAGTCGGTCAGCTTGACCACCCCTTGCTCCTTGAAGAAGACCACGTTCTCCGGCTTGAGGTCGCGGTGCACCACATGCAACTTGTGGCAGTAGGAGATGGCGTGCACGATCTGGGCGAAGTAGACCTTGGCCTGTCCCTCCGACAGCCCCCTGTCATGGTTCATGATGTAGTCGAACATGTCCCCGCCGTCGCCCAGCTCCAGGATCAGGTAGAGCTTGGTCTGGGTGTCGATCACCTCGTACAACCTCACCACGTTGGGGTGCTGCACCAACTTCATGCAGCGCACCTCCTGCAGCAGATGCCCCGTGGCTGACTTGTCCAGCTTGGTCTTGTCGATCACTTTCACCGCTACCTTCTCCCCCGTGAAGACGTGGCGGGCTAACCTCACCACGGCGTAGTGGCCCTTGCCCAGAGTCTTGTCCAGGTCGTACAGGCCGGCTATCTTGCCGTCGCTGCAATGCCTTGCTCCGGCCATGGTCCTTGATGGTCCTGTCCGCTCACGCCGCGCCGCCCGGGAGACGCTTCCAACGGGCAGCGACTTCCACCACCTACCGAGAGGTAACAGCACCACCGGTTACTCCTCCCCCCAGCCAACACCAACAACGAGCCAGCAGCGAAGAGTCCACCTCCTCAGATCCTGCCTGACCCTCTGAGTCTTACCAGCATTTTAAAATCCCCGATAAAGACATATTTAAGCAAAAAAAAAACAAGGAACTGTGGATGCTGGTTTACCAAAGAATGATCTTATTTAAAGCCCCCGACGATTCACTTCTTTAAATCCTAGCGAATCCTCGCTTTACATCTTTCTAGACCCACCCGCCCCCTTTAACACGGCGCCGCCGCCCCCAAACCCCAAAATAAATAACTTTATTAGTGACTGCGTTAGAGGAATTGAAGCGGGCACCGTGAACGGCATTGAGCGTGTTAGTGGCGAGTTAGGGGGGCAGAGTCGCTAGCTGGCCGCCGGTACAACTTTAAGCCGGGGGGCAGCAGCGAGGCGAGAGGAGAGGATCGGCGAAGCGCTTTAAAGTCAACCTTCAACTTACCTGCAGTGCGGTGGTGTCCGCGACCTGCGACTGACTGTGTGCTACCTTCTCCCCGGCAGCGAGCAGGGTTTCTCAGCTGCTGCATTCGCCGGCCAGTTTGTTCGCCGGACAGTCACCCCGAGCTCCTTCTAGCCATGAGTGGTTTAAAGAGCGGCGGTGGGGGCTCAGGTCCGGCTCACTCTCCGCACACACACACACACACAGATTGCTAGCTCGCTTACTCGCTCTCTCTATCTCTCTCTCTGTACGGCTCTTGCTGCTTTGCGGAAATCCGAGCTCACATCTGCGTTTCCCAATTGACGTCAATAATACTGACCACTAGCGACGGAATAGGCTGTTCGCAGCCCGAGAGAGCTGAGCCTTGCTGCAAGGACTGTGCAAGCGCTCGCTCGCTCGCTCGGCGTCACATACAGCGATCTGCACAGCGCCGGCGAACAGGCAAGATCACCCAGGCCTCGGGAACACCAGCCCAGCTCCCCGCTTTGGCACAGCACCGCGCCACACACTTCTGCAGCAGCCTTGAAAGTGTGTGCGTGTTAATGACAAGCAAGCAAGAAAATACACAAGATAGACATAAAATGCTGGAGTGAATCTCGACCCGAAAAGTCACCCATTCCTTCTCTCCAGTGATGCTGCTGTCCCGCTGAGTTACTCCAGCAATTTGTGTCTACCTTTGATTTAAACCGGCATCTGCAGTTCTTTCCTACAAAAAAAAAATACACAAAGTGCTTGAGTAACACAAAATGCTGCAGTAACTCAGCGGGCCAGGCAGTATCTCTGGAGAATAGGAATAGGTGACCTTTCTTTCGACCCATAGCGTCTCCTATTTATTCTCCAGAGATGCTGCCTGACCCACTGAGTTACTCCAGCATTTTGTGTCTATCTGCGGCGTAAACCAGCATCTGCAGTTCGTTCCTGCACGTTTTGAATGCAGGAGCAACTCGGCGACCGGGCTGCATCCCTGGAGAAGGTGGAAGTTGGTCTGTCGCGTCCTTCAGTCCATGTTCAACACAGATGCTGCCTGAACCGCCGAGTTATTCCAGCATTTTGCAAATGCACTGTGCAAATGGACTCCAGCAGTTCCTCCTGTCATTTGCTCCTTCATCTATCGTCGATCCAAACTCTAGGCCAATTACCCCAAACCTTTGCAGAGGTCTGAAGAAAGAAAGAAATGGCCACCTGTTTCAAAGACCTGCCATGGTCTCAATGGACCTAACCGCATCATAAGGTCATAAGGAATAGGAGGAGAATTAGGCCATTGTGTCCATCAAGTCTACTCCGCCATTCAATCATGGCTGATCTATCTCTCCCTCCTAACCCCATTCCCTCTGACATCTGTACTAATCAAGAATCTATCTATCTCTGCCTTAGAAATATCCACTGACTTGTCCTTCTGTGGCAAAGAATTCCGCAGATTCACCACCCTCTGACTAAATACCCCTCATCCCCTTCCTAAAAGAACGTCCTTTAATTCTGAGGCTATGACCTCTAGTTCTCGACTCTCCCACTAATGGAAACATCACTAATGGAAGCATCCTCCAGCTGTGTGCATAAAGATGTCAAACAATTGCAATCTTCAAGAGACCACCTCCATTTGACTTTCAATTACCAATACCTTAGGGACTGGGCATTAAACAATAGACAATAGGTGCAGGAGTAGGCCATTCGGCCCATCAAGCCAGCACTGCCATTCAATGTGATCATAGCTGATCATCCATAATCAGGACCCCAATCCCGCTCCTCACCATATCCCTTGACTCCGCTATTTTTAAGAGCTCTATCTAACTCTCTCTTGAAAACATCCATAGAATTGGCCTCCACTGCCTACTGAGGCAGATAATTCCACAGGTTCACAATTCTCTGGATGAAAAAGTGTTTCCTCGTCTCTGTCCTAAATGGCCTATCCCTTATTCTTAAACTGTGGCCCCTGGTTCTGGATTCCCCCAACATCGGGAACATGTTTCCTGCCTCTAGCGTGTCCAATCCCTTAATAATCTTATATGTTTCAATAAGATCCTCTCTCATCCTTCTAAATAATTCCTGAGTATACAAGCCCAGCCGCTCCATTCTATCAACATATAACAGTCCCGCCATCCTGGGGAAAACAGACACAATTAACCCCAAAGATATTGACACAAAATGCTGGAGCATGCTGAACAAGATGCCCTAGCTACTCTGGTCCCACCTGCCCCTGTTTGGCCAATATCTCTCCAAACCTATCCTATCATAACACTCCCCACCTGCTTAGACAGGCAAGCATTAAGCTTGATATTCTCCAATACAAAGCAGCCCACCTGACAGACAACTTAGACTTTCCTTCCCTCCACGTCTCCAGAGCCCACAGTGACTACAGTGTACACTAGTTGCTAAGTACTAATTGTCATTCATCTTAGGCTCCTCCCACAGCAACGCTAAATCATCCCTCGAACCTCTGCACCAAGAACATTTGCTCTGTATCTCCAGAGATGCTGCCTGACCTGCTGAGTGTTTCTAACATTCCCTTTATTTATCTTGTGCCTCTGCAGGTTTTTGCTTTGCAGTAAAAAGCCAAATCATTTGATTCACGCTGTTTTATTCTGCTGTATTCATTTCACAGACTTGTCTAAAAGTAAAAATTGAAACTGATTGAAAGACACTGCATGGAAACTGCCCCCTTGGCCCACTGAGTTCACGCTGACCGACAGTTCACACAAGTTCTATGTTATCCCATTTTTGCATCCCATCCCTACACATTAAGGGCAATTTGCAAGGTTCAATTAATTTACACACCCGCACGTCTTTGGGATGTGGGAGGAAACCGGAAGAAAACCTATGCGGTCACAGGGAGAATATACAAACTCTGCACACGCAACACCCGAGGTCAGAATCGAACCTGTGTTCCTGATGCTGTGAGGCAGCAGCTCTACCAGCAATGGGATATATTTGGTCTGTTTCATTGGAGGCTTTAGAACGATGTCTCTGATAACAGCTCCCTGTTGAATTCTTCATTCTGTCACAGCAGCAAGAAGGATCCATCCATTTTCCTGGTCCATCACATTGGGCACTACACACTATAACCTCAATATCCCAATGGAGCGGTATTATCTGATAAAATGAAATTCAACGGTTAATGAATCTTCATGGCCTCCACTGGGTGGGTGGTTCAGCTAAAGACAGTGAGGAGAAGAGCTACCTGGAAATGGCCTATTGTGACTGATCCATCTGAGGGAATTTTACCTTCACATTAAATGGTATGGAGGTTCCACATGTTCTACACAGCTCACATTCCATATAGTAAGGTGGAAAAAAAATGAAGATGTCATTTTTTTCGGCCTGGAGTCTTCGAAAAGGCTTATTGCTATTTGCAAATTTAGATCTAATCAGGATCATGATTAATTTTAACATCAACAGTGTTAAATTTCATCTGATTTGTGAATGATTGAAAGAAAAGTCTCTCCGTTTACACTGCTGTAAACATGTAAATGCATTAGGATGTGCCTGACAGGGTTTGTGTGTGTGCGTACCTATGTATCTGTGCTGCATTTTGTATGTGCATGCATGTGCATGCTCATGTGCATATATCAGTCTGTACATGTGCACATGTGTCAGTGTGTGTCCACAGTCGAGTGTTTAATTGTTATATGTACCAAAACTGAACAATGAAACTTTAACTTGCAGCAACCTATGGGTGGCATGGTGACGCAGCCATACAGTTGCTGCCTTACAGCGGCAGAGACACGAGTAAACATATACAATTCTTAAGAGATTGGACAGGCTAGATGCAGGAAAAATGTTCTCCATGTTGGGGGAGTCCAGAACCAGGGGTCACAGTTTAAGAATAAGGGGTAGGCCACTTAACACTGAGGTGAGGAAAAACGTTTTCAGCCAGAGCGTGGTGAATCTGTGGAATTCTCTGCCACAGAAATCAGTGGAGGGCAATTTTCTGAATGTATTCAAGGGTGAGTTAGATATAGCTCACAGGGCTAAAGGAATCAAGGGATATGGGGGGAAAGCAGGAACAGGGTCCTGATTCTGGATGATCAGCCATGATCACATTGAATGGCAGTGCTGGCTCGAAGGGCCAAATGGCCTACTCCTGCACTTATTTTCTATGTTTCTATGTTTCTATTTCTTCTCTCCAGCGATGCTGCCTGACCCATTGAGTTACTCCATCTATCTTTGATTTAAACCAGCATCTGCTGTTCCTCCCCACCCTCTCTCTGGATGTTTGGTCTCTTTTACAGTTCCACAGTTGTACATCAAGATTTTGGTGCCAACTGTCTCCCATCCCCCATTAGAGCTGAGACGTGTCTCTCTGAATGCTGATTTTCTACAATTCCTTGTGATTTTCTTTCTGATAACGTTGTCAATGTTGCCACAAAATGAGTTGCGGCAGGCTTTTTAAATGGTGATGAAATGCAGCAGTTAACAATAGTGGGCACGTGAGCATCAGCCAAATATCGATAGCGCTCATTTTCTAAATTGTTCCCTTTGATCGAACGCACGGTGATTTTTCAGAACACTAAGAAACACTAAGAAATAGCATGAAATCTATCCCTGAAGCACATCTCTGGGATCAATATTTCCAAACCAGCCCACTAAGAGAGTGCTTTTATTTATGTTCAGTCCACTGCACAATGTGTACGATTTGTTTATTAAATATGTTATTCAGATTTAGCTGCAAAGCTTTTGATTTTTGTAAACACAACAGCAATTGCCCATCTGGTAAAATTAGTTTTTATTCATTGGTTTAATGGGCATGTATGAGCAGTATATATTTGCTCTTTTACCTTGAGTAAGATTAGGGTACAGAAGTATCAGCAAATCAAATAAGGGGTTTTCTGCCCTAAGAGCCCATTCCACTATTTCATGGCCGTTCCGACCTTCAGTCAGATATTTATATTTATACTCTCTACTATCATGGCTCTTTTGTAACTCTCTCTTCCCTCTCAAGGCTTCTTACAGTTTGTTCCAAAATACAGTCCTGACATTTCTCTCTCTCCTCTCTACTGATCTTTCTGGTATCCACTACCATTGTTAGTTTACTCATCCGTTTGTCCTTTTTATATTTATATATATATATATATATATATATATATATGTATACTTGGGCTATTAAGGGTTTTACAGAGCACCATGTTTACTCATCTGTTTCACTGCTGCAAGTAAGAAATTCATTGAAGGTAGACACAAAATGCTGGGGTATCTCAGTGGGCCAGGCAGCATTTCTGGAGAAAAGGAATAGGTGACGTTTCGGGTCAAGACCCTTCCTCAGACTGAGAGTCAAGGGAGAGGGAAATTAGGGGTATGAAGAGGTACAGAACAAATCCGAGCCGACACCGATGACCCAAGAAAGGTGGAGCCCACAATGGTCCATTGTTGGCTGTGAAAGGGGTGACAAAGGGAAGTGAACAGTGGAACTAGCAGCACAACTCAGGTGGGGAGAGGGATGGAGAGATATCAAGACATATGACAATAAAATACTCTTAACTCTTGTCTTTCGTGTTGCAGGAACGACAAATAGATGTGTGCTCTGTGCTGTCTGGTCTTCTAACTCCACTCCGTCATTCAGTTATGATATGGCTGATTGGTTTGCCTCAAGTCCGACTTCTTGTTCAGTGACCATGCCCCCTCATTGCATTAGGATCAAAAATTCTATCAACCAATGCACACGGTGACTCAGGCACATAATATAGAACTCCAAATACTCACAACCCTCAGGGTAAAGAAATGTTTGCTCATCCTAGTACTAAATGGCCAGCCATGCACAATGTTCCAGAGCTCAAGTATCTCTCATTATGTTAAATGGATGTTTGGAAATCACTGTATTTTGGTGCAGGTCCACCATCGACTTTCCGACATCCTTGGTTCCAGAGACTTTCTGGATTATCCGTTTTGCTGGACCAACAGAGATCACGGGTCTTCGAGATGAGTCCAATGATATCGGAATGGTCCACCCAGGCCGCTGAGGAGCTGAGACACCGGCCCGCAAAGTCGGCCTCGGAAATCGGCAATGGGAATGGCAATGGGAATGGCAATGGCAATGGCAATGGCAATGGCAATGGCAATGACAATGGCAATGGCAATGGGAATGGGAATGGCAATGGCAATGGCAATGGGAATGGGAATGGGAATGGCAATGGCAATGGCAATGGGAAGGAATGAATTTGCCAGCTCTGGCTGGGCCGGAGTTCCAGAGCTTCGGCCACAGGAGGCAGATTCGACCCACAGATTTAATCGGTTAGTCCGATTTAAAAGAGGAGCCGGACCACCAATTGCTGGAAAATCGGTGGTGGCCCTGTCATTACTCGCTTAGCTCAATTGATAGCAATGCAGAGCCAGGTGACGGTGATTTCAGGACTCCGAGAATGAGCATAACATCTCATCTCATGATGTAGTTCTGAGGGAGCGCAGCCTTTTGTAGTTCTTTTCAATAAGTGGTGAAGGCAAGGCTTTGGTAGCCAGCGTTGGACCGGGCAGCGCAGTGATGCAGCTGTTAATACTACTGCACAACTCCTGCAAACCAAGTTCAATCCTGACGTCGGGTGCTGTCCGTGTGGAGATTCCATGTCCTCCCAGTGATCACTTGGATTCCACAGGTGCTCCGGTTTCCGCTCACATCCCAAATGCACAGGTAGGTTGATTAGGCACCAAACATTGCCCCTCGTATAGGAAGTAGCAGGAAAAGCAGGGTCAGTTGATGTCCTATGGGAGGGAATGGGTTACGTAGAAATAAGTGAGAGAATGGGGCTGATAGGATGCTCAAGTGTCTGCATTGACTTAATGAGCTGAATGGCCACCTACTGTCCCACAAGAAACATGAGAATATGGAAAATGTTCTTCTGGTATTCTAACCATCATCTTAGAAGCACCTTGCCTGGTCACAAATGGTCGAGAAGGTTATTTTCTATGGGAAAACAGTTAATAATACATGTTTAGGAGAGAGGAGCTGAAGTGAGTGAAATTCTCTGAATCTCTGATCTTCTGCCTTGTTTTAAAGGGGCATAACTTTTTTTAATGGGACTTGCAGCCCTCAAAAACCAAAAGGAGTGTAACAAGGAAAGATAAATGAAAAGTCTCTAAATATTTCACAAAAAAATGAACACTTTTGACAAGCCAACATCGGACATTTCTCTATGAATTACTTATACGCTTCTGTCAGAAACTCACTGTCCAGATTTCCTGAGGCTGAGTAGCCAGGAAATGGCAGCTATCAGTGGAATGCCCCAGAAATACAGACAGTTCAAGAAAGAAGAGGTGAAAGCTTATAAGATTAAACGAGGAATTTTGTTATTTGTTCTCGTTTGAGAATGTGGGTATCACCGAAAAAGGACAGTGGTAGAGTTGCTGCCTTACAGCGCCAGAGATATGGGTTCGATCCTGACCACGGGTGCTCTCTGTATGAAGTTTGTACATTCTCCCTGCTGCGGTGTGGGTTTTCTCCAGGGGTTCCGGTGTCCTTCCACACTCCAAAGACGTACTGGTTAAATTGTAAATTATCCCCAGTGGGCGGAGGATGGTGTTAGTGTGCGGGGATTTCTGGTCAGCGCGGACTTAGTGTGCCGAAGGGCCTGTTTCTGCGTTGTATCTCTAAACTATACTAAACTTAGTTGCACTTGCCAGGCCAATTGAGAGTCCATCATACTGCCAGGGGTTTGGAGTCCTATATACATCAGTACATTAGATGGGTTTTTAATGACAATCTGGAAGTTATGTGTCATGATTACCAAGATTATATTTTGATTAATTCTGTATTATTAACTGAAGTTAAATTCCATAATGAGATTTGAACTCCATCCTCTGGACGACTGATCTAGCAGCGCCAATATTACATCCGCTGCCTGAATAATCTTTGCTTAACTTGAGATAGTTTTCAGGTCAATTAAAAATGTAATCTAATGGAACAATTTTGCAGTCGTTCAAAATGTGAAATGCAGAAGAAAAAAAACATGAGTGTCTCCATCACAACATCAATGATGAACAGGAGTGTGTGAAGGATAAAGTTTAGTTTAGTTTATTGTCACGTTTACCGAGGTACATGAAATGCTTTTCTTACATGATAGCCAGTCAGCGGAAAGACAGCACATGATTACAATCGAGTCATCCACAGTGTACAGATATATGATGAGTTTTAAAAGAGTGGAACGATGCCTGCTTGCAGATCTGCTTCTATGACCAACACACTAAGAGTCACCTGGTTTGGGCACCATCTTGGGTGTAATGACTGCGATCAATGAGGGATTAGTGTAAAGTGAGTGCTTGATGGTCGGCATGGACTCAATGGGCAGAAGGGCCTATTTCTCTTTTGTTCAGGAATACAAGAGTTCCTTTGTGGTGTTTTATATTTAGGTACATGGATAGGAAAGGTTTAGAGGGATATGGACCAAACAGGCTGATGGGACCAACATGCGTGGGGCATCTTGGTGGGCACAGCGCCAAGGGCCCGGGTTCGATCCTGACTACAGGTGGTGCCTGTACAGAGTTTGTACGTTCTCCCCATGACCACGTGGGTTTTCTCCGAGATCTTCAGTTTCCTCCCACAGCCAACCATGATCACATTGAATGGTGGTGCTGGCTTGAAGGGCCAAATGGCCTACTCCTGCACCTATTGTCTCTTGACTCCAAAGACGTACAGGTTTGTAGGTTAATTAACTTGGTGTATGTGTAAATTGTCCGTAGTGTGTAGGATTATGTTAATACGCGGGAATCGCTGGGGTGCTCAAGTTTTCTCCCTCCCTCCAAAGACGTGCATGTTTGTAGGTTAATTGGTTTCAGTAAAATTGTAATTTGTCCCTCGTGTGTAGTATAGTGCTAGTGCATGGGGTGATCGTTGGCCGGCACAGACCAGTGATCCGAAGGGCCTGTTTCCACACTGTATAACTTTATGACTCTATGACTATGACTAACTCTATGACTCTGTCCACTGAACTGTAGACATCAATCTAACTCATTAAAATTTTTGATAAAAACAGTGCTCTGTAATTTACTAACAACCATCTGCTGAACATACAGGTTCATAGGCAATTTCAACCTTGTCAAAGACTATCCGAAGATGATATCAGCAGCCCACATTCTTTGTGGAAACATCATCGGCATGTGGAGTTTCCAGGCAGGTTCAAGCCTGGCGAATTCTCCTTAGCAGCTACGTTCAAGCATGACTCCATTGGCCACCTGCCCAATTTTGACACGCAACATCTTCTGCATCAGAGAGTCTTGGGTGCATTTTACACCTCAGAGACTTGAGCTTCAGACTGCCTTTTATCAGCGCATGTTGGCCGTCTTAGCAAGAAGCTAGGAGCAAAGAGGTCTTACTGCAGTTGTGCAGGACCCTGGTGAGACAACACCTGGAGTATTGAGTCCTGCTCTAGTCTCCTAATTTGAGGAAGGACATGCTTGCTATTGAGGGAGTGCAGCGTGGGTTCACCAGCTTAATCCGGGGATGACTGACATATGATGAAAGAATGGATCGACTGGGCTTATATTCATTGGAATTTAGATGAGAGGGGATCTTATAGAAATATATATATATTTCTTAAGGGATTGGACAGGCTAGATGCAGGAAAAATGTTCCCGATGTTGGGGGAGTCCAGAACCAGGGGTCACAGTTTAAGAATAAGGGGTAGGCCAATTAGGACTTAGATAAGGAAAAAGCATTTTCACCTAGAGAGTTGTGAATCTGTGGAATTCTCTGCCACAGAAGGCAGTGGAGGCCAATTCCCTGGATGTTTTCAAGAGAGAGTTAGATTTAGCTCTAAAAAGCAGGAGCGGGGGTACTGATTTGGGATGATCAGCCATGATCATATTGAAATGACGGTGCTGGCTCGAAGGGCCAAATGGCAATGGAGGCAGGCGCAAGATAGAAAGGTCAATATGGGAATGGGAAGGGGAGTTAAAGTGTTTGGAAAGTTGGTTCTTCCTCTCCCTGGCTGAGCGCATAGATGCTGATCCTGGTTTAAAGATCCTAGTTTAGAGATACAGTGCAGAAACAGGCCCTTTGGCCCACCAAGACTGTGCCGACCGGCGATCCCTGCTAACACTATCCTACACACACTAAAGATGATTTACAATTTTACCAAAGCCAATTAGCCTACAAACCTGCACGTCTTTGGAGTGTGGGAGGAAACCCAAGTGGTCACAGGGAGAACGTATAAACTCCGTACAGACAGCACCCATTGTGAGGAACACGGTGGTCAGCCATGATAAGATCAGCTAACTTGACACAAACCACAGGCAGATCGTGGGTCCTAGTGATTCACTCCCTCCCTGCTCCCAGCCACAAAACCCAGCCTGGCTGTGTGGGAGGAATGTCTGATCTCTGCTCTAATTAATACTCCTAGAGTCATAGCGTCATAGAGTGATACAGTGTAAGAACTGGCTCTTTGGCCCTAACATGTCCCAGCTACACTAGTCCCACCTACCTGCGCTTGGTCCATATCCCTCCAAACCTGTCCTATCCATGTACCTGTCTAACAGTTTCTTAAACGTTGGGATAGTCCCAGCCTCAAATATCTCCTCTGGCAGCTTGTTCCATACACCCACCACCCTTTGTGTGAAAAAGTTACCCCGCAGAGTCCTATTAAATCTTTCCCCCTTCACCTTGAACCTATGTCCTCTGGTCCTCGATTCCCCTGCTCTGGGCAAGCAAGAAGAAGATCTATTCCCCTCACATCAATAGTTTAGCCTCAGAAGGAAGTGAGCGATAGGAAGAGACAATGGTGCCGATCCAGGGCGATATGGATACACGTAATCATAGTGACCTTCTAATCTTGACCAAGTTGTTCAATGATTCAGAGAACTTGTTTTAGGAACTTGTTTAAGGCGTGAAAAATGCAGTAACCACACAGTCTTCTTCTTGCGTATGGCGTGCACAGCCTAAAGTTGTAGGACAACTTGTGCTAATTGATCTTATTTGATTGTGCACGCCAGGTTGATTGCATTCTTCGAAACAAGGCGGACCACGTGAAGGTTACAATCTTCCACCCCAGCCACAGGGTGAGGAACAGTCACGGTACGAGTTTCCAACCAAGTCAAGTCAAGTCACATTTAAAAAACAACTCTCGTTGGCCAAAGTGCTTTACATTTGTTATATGAATTGCACAACAAAACAAACTACATACATATATACATGTAGCCCTCACTCAAAGGACGTCAGGAAAGGCTGGTAAACCAGGTGAGGTTTACACCAAAATATTTCGTGCATGAGTCAATGATACTGCCTGAGATTACGACACACCTCAACACTTCAGGATGCACACCCACACATGTCTCACGGCAATCGTCTGATGGCAAATGTCTGAAGAATCCTGTTTCAACAACGCTCCACTTGAGTACCATTTCTGAAGTGTTTCTCAACTACAGGAGTGGCGCAGCGGTAGAGTTGCTGCCTCACAGCGCCAGAGGCCCGGGTTCGATCCTGACTATGGGTGCTGTCTGTACGGAGTTTGTACGTTCTGACCTGTGACCACGTGGGTTTTCCTCGGGTGCTCTGGCTTTCCTCCCACCCTCCAAAGACGTGCAGGTTTGTTGGTTAATTGACTTTGGTAAAAATTGTAAATTGTCCCTAGTGTGTAGAATAGTGCTGGTGTACGAGGGGATCGCTGGTCGGCGTGGACTCAGTGGGCCGAAGGGCCTGTCTCCACGCTGTATCTCTGATGTCTAGAGTCTAAAGAGTGTTCACCAAGGGTCCCACAGCAGTACAGCAAACACTCGTTATTACGGACCTCTTTATAGCGGATTTTGGTTATATTGGGCCTACCGACCACCGCCAGGCAGGACTGTTGACGGCGACCCTGGCCTATACCGCCTCTCCAGCCGCAGCCAGGACGGACCTATCGCCGGCCTTCACGGCTTTCTCGGCCACTTCCAGGCCACGCCTACCGCCGCCACCACGACCCTCACCTGCACACCAGCCGCCCTCGGACCGCGGCCAATGACTCCACCCACTCTCGCCTCAAATCACCTGGGTCCCAGGTCCAGCTCCAGACTAAGAGTTTGAAAAAGGGTCTCTACTCGATAAGTCAACAATCCATATTCTCCAGAGATGCTGCCTGACCTGCTGAGTTACTCCAGCACTTTGTGTGTTAACCCAACACCTGCAGTTCTTTGTTTCTACTACTTAAACAATGATACTGCCTTACTCCACTTTCCTTTAGCCTGCCACTCAGTGCTGCATCAATGGTTCAACAGTGCTTTCTTTCTCGACAGTGCATCTGCACAGTGTCATTCGTTTTGCATATTTACGCATGCAGGCACAGCCATGTTTTGGCACCATTTCCAAAGTCCAAAGTCCAAAAAACCTCTTTCAAACATCCATTCACCTTCTCTGCTCTAAAAGGAATCTCGCATTTCCCCTCTCTAACTATGTGGCAGTATGTTCCCGTTTCTGGAACCATTCTGGTGAACATTTTTTACACCTTGTCTACAGCTTCCTAAAATGTTGTGATTCGAGTTATTTCAACACTCCACTTGTGGCGTGACTCTTAGCTGGTTTAAGTTCAACATAAGTTTCCTGCTTTTGTATTCCACTGAATCACAGGATCCAGGCTGCTTTTGTAACGACTTTCTTTCAAACATCCTTGAGTATAGAAGTTGGGATGTTATGTTACAATTGTACAAGATGTCGGTGAGGCCGCATTTGGGTTCAGTATTGTGTTCAGTTGTGGTCACCCTCCTATGGGAAGGTTGTCATTAAGCTGGAAGGAGTGCAGAGAATATTTACAAGGATGTTGCCAGGACTCGAGGGCCTGATCTATAGAGAGAGGCTGGGCAGGATAGGACTTTATACCTTGGAGCACAGGGGATGATCTTATAGAGGTGTAAAAGTTACATAGATAGAAACATAGAAAAAAGATGCAGGAGGAGGCTATTCGGCCCTTCGAGCCAATTCATTGTGATCATGGCTGATCGTACCCAATCGATAACCCGTGTCTGCCTTCTCCCCATATCCCTTGATTCCACTATCCCCTAGAGCTCTATCTAACTCTCTCTTAAATCCATCCAGTGACTTGGCCTCCACTGCCCTCTGTGGCAGGGAATTCCACATCATGAGGGGAATAGATAGGGTGAACGCAGAGAGTCTTTTACCCAGATAAGCGGAAATCAAGCACAAGAAGACATAGGTGTAAGGTGGGCAGGGAAAGATTTAATAACAACTTGAGGGGAAAACCTTTTCACATAGAGGGTAGTGGGTATATGGAACGAGCTGGCAGAGGAGGTAGTTGAGGCAGATACTATAACATTAAAAAAATCATGAAGACAGGTGCATGGATAGGAAAGGTTTAGATGGATATGAGCCAAACGTGGGCAGGAGCGACCAGTATTGATGGAGCATCTTGGTAGGCAAGGGCAGGTTGGGCCGAAGGGCCTGTTCCCCTGCTGTTTGACTATAGCTTAGCCTGCCATGCTCAAAGATTTTACACATACACCCCTGCACACCCTCTGGAACTGCACCTCTAAGTTCTACACTTTCTCCTAACATTTCCCCTTGTACAAATGCATAAAACATTTGCTTTGAAAATGTTCAGAGAACTGTTTTACTTTCCAATGTTTGATGGTGACTTGGGCATTACTTCCGGTGGCGCTGGTGCCAGCAGCCTCCACCTACAGCCCGGTATCTTTTTGTTTTTTTGTTTATTTAGTTATGTAAAAGTGTGTTTTTTTGTGTTTTTTGTGTGTTTTGATGTGGGGGAAGAGGGTACGGTGCGGGGGATACCGTCCTTCAGCCGCTTCCTGATGAAGATGCGACTATTATTCGAGTCGCGTCCTCGCCCCCCCCCCCCAGCGGCCTACCTACTGGATTGGCGTGGCCTTTCCTGCCGGGATCGACCAGAGCTCCAGCAGCAGCGGGACAGCGCTGTAACATCGCGGGGCTGGCGATGCCTTACTGGGGATCGCCGTCTGGAGCCCGGAGTGCTGGACCTGCGGCACCAACATCATGGAGCTGCGGTTTGCGGAGCTCCCAACGCGGGCGGCGCTGATGGACAGCGCGGGGTCCTGCGACTCTGCCCGGCTCGGCCGCTGCTGACTCGGGAGCTGCGGACTCGGGAGCTGCGGACTCCGGCTGTGGGAGGCGGCTGATCAGGAGGTCCGGGCCGCTGAGGAGGAGGATGTTCACCGTCGGGGTTCGGCGTCGGCGTTCCACCAGCCCGGCGTGAGGGCCTGAACATCGGGCCACCCGGGGCGGCGACTGCGGGTGCTAGGAAGACCTCGACCACGAGTGAACATCTGGGAAGAACGGAGGGGAGGCTGGCTGGACTATGGTGCCTTCCTCACCTTGGTGCCAATGTGTTATGTTGTGTCGTGGACTTTCAGTGTTTGTGCTTTTTTAAAAATTCTATTTTATTTTTAATATGTTTTATTATTTATTATTATTTATTTATTTTTATTTTTATGATACTGCGTGTAAGGGAAATTCATTTCGTTGTCTCTAACTGAGACAATGACAATAAATTTGAATACAATACAATACAATACAATACAATTCAGCAAGGAGACATGCCCTTTGGCCCAACCTGTCCAAGCTGACCAAGATGCCCCATCTAAGCTAGTCCAATTGGTTGAGGCAGAGTGAATAGAGGGGAAGACACATAATGCTGGAGTAATGCAGCGGGATATGCGGCATCTCTGGAGAGAAGGAATGGGTGACTGCGAGTCAGCGGAGAGGGAGACAGATAGATATGGGAAGGGAAGGTGTGAAAACGAGACATCAAAGGGGACAAAGTTCAAGGAAAATGTATTTAGGGAAAGATAAAATTTGTATAGTGGGAAACTGGTCCCATTTGTAGATGGTTCATGGATCATAGATCATAGAACATAGAACAATACAGCAAAGGACCAGGCCCTTCAGCCCACAGTATCTGTGTTGAACATGATGCCGAGTTAAACTAATCTCCTCTGCCGGCACGTGATCTATATCCTTGCATTGCTTGCATGTTCATGTGCCTGTCCAAATGCTCCTTAAATGCCAATATCATAATCTGCTTCCACTACCACCCCTGGCAGCAAGTTCCAGGCATCCACCATTCTCCGAGACTTGTCCCGCACATCTCCTTTAAACCTTGCCCCTCTCACCTGAAAGCTATAACTTCTAGTCTCTGACATTTCTACCCTGGGGAAAAATCTGTCTATCATCTCTTTGCCTCTCATAATGTTATGTACCTCTGTCAGATCTCTCCTCAGCCTCCGATGTTCCAGAGAAAAAAAATCCATGTTTGTCCAGTTTCTCCTTAGAGCTAATATCTTTTAATCCAGCCAGCATGCTGGTAAAACTCTTCAGCGCCGCCTCCAAAACTTCCACAACATTACTGAAATGGGGTAACCAGAACTGCATGCAATACTCCAAAGGCTGCATAACCTAGGTCATGGGCACAGATGTAACATTTGGGTCCAAAGACACAGTGTGGACGCGAGGAGAAGTTTTTTTTAAAAACAAAGAGCGTTTGAGACCTCAAGCACAATGAAAGAATGATTACCCGAAAAAAAAAATCAACAAGGGTTTTAGTTTAGTTTAGCTTGGATTAGTTTAGTTTAGAGATACAGCGCAGAAATAGGCCCTTCGGCCCACTAAGTCTGTGTCGACCAGAGATCCCCATGCACTAACACTATCCTACAAACACTAGGGATATTTTACAATTTTACCAAGCCAATTAGCCTATAAACCTGCACGTCTGGACTGTGGGAGGAAACCGGAGCACCCGCAGAAAACTCACGCGGTTCACGTGGAGAACATACAAACTCCGTATAGACAGCGTCCGTAGCCAGGATTGAATCCGGGTCTCTGGCACTGTAAGGCAGTAACTCTACCGCTGCGCCACCGTGCCTGGGAATCTAAAGGGATTTATATTGGATGGAAAATCATATTTGGGGATAATGGGATGCGATGGGTCAGATGGGATTGCTGTGCCAACAGCACTACACACTCAGTGGGCCAGATGCTCTCTTTCTATGCCAAAGCAATTCATTGCTTCTGTAGCAAACAAAGGCTAACCAGGTTAACTTAGTTAACCTAGTTAACCAGGTTAGTACCGTACAAGCTCATTCAATGGTGAATGAGCAATTACAGAACTGTAAGGCAGAAATAGCTGGGCACAAATCAAGTTTAATAATGGAGAGAGCACCTAGGGTCAAAGAGAGAAAATCATTTCTTGACAAACTCCTTGTACAAACTTGAGTGGAGTTTGGCAGATGACAGAGAGTGCAAGTTTCATTTGAAAAATGAAAAGCAGAGAGGTAGCGTATAAGGAATGATTAGCTGATCCCAAAATCTGTTATGAACAAAAAGAGGATGGAAATATAATTAATTTAAATGGTAATCTTCTTGTTGGGCAGTAGGATTGAGGTCCTGAATGAATATTCATGAGTTCATCAGTCATAGGAACAGAATTAGGCCATTGGGCCTGTCGAGTCTACTCCACCGAGTCTGCTGCACCAATTCTTTTTTTTTTATGGGGATGAAATGGGTGAAGAGGAACAGAGAGATTAGGGAAGCTGGAATTGTTCCCCTCAGGGACCACAAAGTTAAGGGGAGAGCAACATTTTTGAGCACTTCTTTCACAAGTTATAGGAAGAGACTGCTCCCTCTGGCAATGTGGACCACTATTCAGAAATCACGGGTTTAACGTAGAAAGCAGACATACCCGATAGGAAATGAGAAGAATTTCTTTACAAAGGACTATTAAGATGTACACCACACTATTCAGAAAGCAGTGGAAGCGGATTTTCTAGGGGATTTGAGAAAACAAGACACCAATTGCAGAGAAGGTGGACACAAAGTGCTGGAATAACAGGCAGCGTCTCAGGAGTGAAGGAATGGGCGACATTTCAGGTCGAGACCCTTCTTCAGACTGATGTCAGGGGAGGGGGATCACCCTGTGTGCAGCAACATCCTCTCTCACTGCTCCCCCTATGGGCTCCTCTCTGTGACGATTGAAGAGAATTCACTTTCAGGGCACTGGAAAAAATGGACTAAATCCTCACTACGATCATCCAAAAGGATAGGTGTTTACAGGCAAATGGGATTTACCTAGATGGCAAACAGGTTACAATGAAGTTGGTGGGCCGAAGGGCCTGCTTCTACCCTGTACCACTCTAGCACTCTAGTACAGGCAGTGGCTTGATGGGCCAAATGGTATTGATATTGGTATTGCTTTATAAATATTGTAGAGCTGCATTTCCACATAGGTTGCTAGCTCTAAAAGAGTGGTACAGAATGTGGCGCAGTGGGCAGCACAGTGGCGCAGCAGTAGAGTTGCTGCCTCGCTCCTCCAGAGACCCAGGTTCGATCCTGACTTATGGCTGCTGCCTGTGTGTTCTCCCTGTGACTGTGAGTTTTCTCTGGGTTTGCTCTGGTTTCCTCTCACATTCCAAAGAACGTGCGGGTTTGTAGGTTAATTGGCCTCTGTAAATTGTCCCTAGCGTGTAGGATAGAACTAGTGGACGGGGAGATCGGTGGTCAGCGTGGGCACGGATGGCTGAATGGCCTGATTCCGTGCTGTATCTCTAAACTAAACTAAATTCCAATGACTGTGTAACCAAACATGGGGAGGGAAGGGCAAACTGTGGCCTCCACTGAAACAATTCTATTCCCCATGCTAATCTCATACACAAATAACCAACGATACAAGCACCTCTGCTCTGGTCTATATGGCTTATAGTTAGTGCTGCAGTGGGTGGTCTAAGCACACTGTAGATCATAAGGGGGAGATAATAGAAAACAATGCAGCCCATGCCCATGTGCCACAACACATTGCAGTCTGTTTATTTCTGTAACTTCAGGAGGTGTGGAGAGGAATGAAGACCATCACTGGCTTCAAGGAGAAGAGAAGCCAGCCATCAGGAGACGTGGACAGGGCCAATGAGTTTAACCTGTTCTATAACAGGTTTGATCTGGTATCCCCTCCCACCACTACAGGTGCAGCCTCTCCCCCACCATCACCTCCACGAGGCAGCCCCCCCAACACCACAGCTGCAGCACCTCCTATGCCGGCATCTCCTCAACTGTTCTTCACGGCGGACGAGGTGAGAGCTGAGCTGAGGAGGTTGCGCCCTGGTAAAGCAGCTGGCCCTGATGGTGTATGTCCCAGGCTACTAAAAGACTGTGCGGCTCAGCTGGCGGAGCCGCTCCAGACCATTTTCAACCTGAGCCTCCAGTCAGGGAGGGTACCAGGTCTGTGGAAAACATCATGTCTCGTGCCGGTTCCGAAAGCAGGGCGGCCGACCGAGATCAACGACTACAGACCGGTGGCCCTTACATCCCATATCATGAAAACAATGGAGCGGCTACTCATTCGTCTCCTGAGACCACAAGTCCAGCACGCACTCGACCCACTACAGTTTGCATACCAGGAGAACATTGGGGTGGATGACACAGTCCTCTACATGCTGCACCGGATCTACTCCTTTTTGGACAAACCCGGTGGCTATGTGAGGATTATGTTCTTCGACTTCTCAAGTGCGTTCAACACCATCCAACCCCTGATTCTGAATGACAAGCTTAAGAAGATGGGGGTGGATTCCACATTTATCTCCTGGATATACGACTACCTGACGGGTCGACCACAGTTTGTCAAGCTGGGGGACAGTGTCTCTGGCACAGTGGTGTGCAATGTTGGAGCCCCACAGGGAACGGTTCTGGCCCCGTTCCTCTTCACCCTGTATACAGCAGACTTTAACTATAAGTCTGACACATGCCACGTACAGAAATATTCAGATGATACAGCGATTGTAGCATGTGTAAGGAACGGGCAGGAGGAGGAATACAGGAACTTGACCAGTGCCTTTTGTGCCTGGAGTGAAGAGAACTGTCTCATCCTGAACACAACTAAGACTAAAGAGATGGTGGTTAACTTTGGCAGGTCCAAGCTCCCCCTTCAGCCGGTCAATGCTGCAGGGGCTGACATTGAGGTGGTGCAGACATATAAATACCTTGGAGTGCACCTTGATAACAAACTGGACTGGTCTGTCAACTCTGACTCCCTCTACAAAAAAGGCCAGAGCAGACTCTTTTCCCTCAGAAGGCTCAAATCCTTCAATGCGTGTAATGATATGCTGCACATGTTTTACAACACTGTGGTTGCAAGTGTTATTTTCTACGCTGTTATCTGCTGGGGCAACAGCATTAGTGCAAAAAACAACAAGAAGCTGGTCAAACTGGTTAAACGAGCTAGCTCAGTGCTGGAGGGGAGAGTAGACTCTGGGATGGATGTGCTTGAGAGGCGTATGAGGCACAAGGTGCAGGTCATCCTGAAAAATCCCGGGCATCCCCTCCATGTAATTCTGGAAAGTCAAAAGAGCACTCGGAGCAACAACCGGCTCCTCTCCCTGCCCTGTAGAACGGAGCGGTTCAGGAGATCCTTCACCCCTGCAGCCATTAGATTTTATAATTCGGACCGCTAGGCTGTAGGGGGATGCATTTTGCAATTTTTAATTTTTAATTGTTAATTATTGGTCTTTTTAAGTATTTATTGCTCTCAGGTAGTGTCCACATTGTATTCTATGTATTTTCTGTCTGCGTTCGTTTTGAATCTGTGGGTTTGTTGGTTGGGGGCTTCTGGACATCTGAATTTCCCTGAGGGGATCAATAAAGTATTTATTATTATTATTATTATTAAATATACTTCACACAAGGAGCTGAAGGTTATCAGCAAATCTGGACAGCTGTTGATAATTTTAATAAGGTACTCCTGCGATAATATATATGTTCTTTATTGTTTTTTTTGTCACATGAGATAGCAATAGGAACACGTTTATCAAGGCTTGTTTGTCCTCATAGACTGGGCTCTATCAGGTGTGTCCATCATTGCAGCCTAAAGCGGCCTTTTCACGGGGCGAGTTGACGCAAGATGTCACCAGAGTGAAGAGGTCGTGGTCCAGCACGAGTCTCGCACGATATAACGGCAGTAGATAAAGAGTTCCCACGGTACTCGGCATTTCTGCTATTTGTGCGAGTGACTTGTCCGTTTCCCGAGCTTTCCCGTTAAATCTTGAATGAACATCGTGAACTACACGTGACACAAATGATGTAATTTTTTTTTCACACACTATATATATCCTCCCATGGTTGAATTGGCTCATTTGGAGACATATTTTACTGTGTATGTGGGAGACACAGATGGACTGAGCACAGTACCTCGGTCTTACTGTGTGTGGGAGAGGGGGAGAAAGAGACGTACACTCACAGAGGCAGAGTCTCTCAGCCTGTGTAAGAGGGAGGGAGAGAGAGAGAGAGGCACACACAAGGTGGATGTGAAATCTCACCTGCCTGTTTCAGTGACAGACACCCGCCGTCAGTAAATGAAGACACCCCCATCTGTCTCCCCCTCCTCTCCCTCGACTCCCCCACCTTTCTCTCCCAACTCCAGTCCCGTCCCGACCCCCTGGGAAACTGAATAGAGCAACAATCAACTGCTGCCTGTGCGCTGATATGACAATAAAGGCTACTTTACTTTACTGAGTTAAAGAGTTCCCACGGTAGACTGTAAAACTGGGACCCTGGTTCTGGACTCCCCCAACACCGGAACCCTTCTTCAGACAGCCTAATCGGAATTGAGTCTGAAGATGTGTCTCGTCCCGAAACATCAGCTTTTTTTCTCCAGAGATGCTGCTTGACTCGCTGAGTTACTCCAGCTTTTTGTGTCTGTCTTCGATTTAAACCAGCATGTACAGTTGTCTCCTTACACGGGTCTCTGTACAACATTGATTGGTAGCGTTCCGGACCCCTGGACCCGAGGACTCCGACCTGTATCTCTCAAAGAAGTACATGTGAAAATTTTCTCACGGACCATAAAAATGCGTAACCTTTCAGTAAAGTCCCTTTTAAAGTCCCTTTTAAAGATTATAGTTATTTTCTTGAATCTCATTAACATAACTCATGAATAAGTTGATGTCCATATGCGGATGCAAATCTTTATTTTTATTTATTTTTTAAATTCAATCCCACAGAAGACAATTTTTACTCACCTTCTGTTCCCTCTGTCCAGCTTCCGGGTTCACCGTTCGCAGGAGTTCCCACGGTACCCGCAAGAGTTATTACGGATATCGCACTGGCCACTACGTTCATATAATGTTGCAATACTCAACCACAAGTGTACAAGTCAATCTTGGAGAAATTCAAACTTTCTTGAATTTTCTCCCGAGTGACCAAGTTACACGATGACCTGCCGTTAGCGCTACGGTGGTCCACGGTGGTCCACGAATGCCGCACTGTTATCGCACGAGGTTCCCACGATGTTAAACTCCGGTTAACTCTTGCGTCAAGTCGCCCCGTGAAAAGGCCGCTTTAGGCTCACCCTGTGTGTTGATGTTACTCTTTTTATAGCCAAATGTAGCAAGTTCAAGGTGATCTCAGACCAAGAGGTTTCTGTATAGTGTAGGTTTACACACAGGATTTAATTTGTTAACATGCGTTCTTTTTTGATTGATTGCAAGATACAACATGGAATCAAACGCTTCGGCCCACCGAGTCCACGTCGACACTCAATTGCCCGTTCACACTAGGTCTACGTTATCCCACTTTCGCATCCACTCCCTACACACTAGGGGGCAATTGATGGAAGCCAATTAACCTACAAACCTGTACGTCATTGAGATGTGGGTGGAAACTGGAGCACCCAGAAGAAACCCATGCGATCATAGGTGGGGACACAGACAGCACCCGAGGTCAGGATCAAACCCAGGTCTCTGTCGCTGTGAGGCAGCATCTCTACCTGCTGTGTCACCATGCTGCTGAACCGTAATATCGGATTTGTATCTAATGGGATGGCGTCAGTCAGTAGTTTATAAATCTTTATGCGCTCTCAAACATCCTCTTATATTTATCCATGAACCTTTCATCTGTTAATATTCCTCTCAATTAAAATTAATGTGCAGGCTTCTTCATTGTAGATTTAGCCCAGGTCTTTTTTTTCTGGTTTCCCCTGATAACGATCACTTTTAAAATTCTGTCTAGTTACAGATGACATGGGCCTGGTAGGTGAAAAAATCCAATGTATTGAAGGGTAAGTTTGAGACGATGGGACAGGTAGTTTGTGGAGCTAGTGTGCAGTGTTTAGGTCTCAGCACAATGCATCCTTCAAGCCCATGATGTCTCATGAGAGAGAGCTTCGGAGCAGTGCAGCAGTTAGTCCTGCTTGTTCCAAGCTCCAGGGACTCCAGTTCAATCCTGATCGCTGGTGCTATCTGTGTGGGATTGCAATGTTTTCCCTTTGTCTATGTCGCCCATTCCTTCTCTCCAGAGATGCTGCCTGTCCCACTGAGTTACTCCAGCTTTTTGCGTGTGTATCTTCGGTTTAAACCAGAATCTGCAGTTCCTTCTTACACATGGGATATTGGTAGAGCGGTCGCTGAAAATGGAAACATAGTGGACATGATGGTGAGGAAGGCGTAAAGATTCTTCCCCTTATCGGCCAAAACATTGAACGCAAGAGTTGGATCAGAGGTTTGCATTTGGTCAAACGTTGGTTAGGCTGCACTTGGAATACTTTGTGTAATTCTGGTCACCACATTATATAAAGGACGTGATTAAGCCGGAGAGGTGCAGAAAAGTTGCACAAGGATGTTGGCTGGATTGGAGGTCTTGAGTTATCAGGAGAGATTAGATCGATTGGGTAGATACAAAAAGCTGGAGTAACTCAGCGGGTCACTTAGATAGGTTGGATTTGCTTTCTCTGGAGTGAAGGAGACTAAGAGGTGACATGATGAAAGTACTTAAAATTATGAAGGACTTAGATAGAGTAGAAGGCCAGTGTCTGTTTCCCATAATAAGTGTGTCTAAAAATAAAAAGCATTGGTTTAAGATGAGCGGGAGGTGGTTTAAAGAGGCTCAGAGGAGAAATGCCCCTGTCCCACTTAGGAAACCTGAACGGAAACCTCTGGAGACTTTGCGGTTCCCGGAGGTTTTTGACAGTCTCCCTACCTGCTTCCACTACCTGCAACCTCCGGGAACCGCACGGAAACCTTGGGTGGGGCGCAAAGTCTCCAGAGGTTTCCGTTCAGGTTTCCTAAGTGGGACAGAGGCATAAATGTTTCACACAAAGAATAGGTAGTATGTGGAATGAGCTGCCAGAAGAATTTGTGGAGGCAGAAACAATTGCAACATTTAAGAGGCATTTGGACATGAGCAAGGCACAGAAGCAATATTGAATTAATGTAAGCAAATGGCATTAGTCTGGCATGATGGTCCATGTAGGTACGAGGTACGATGGGCCAAAGAGCTTGCTTTTATGCTGTACCTCTCTGTGACTCTATGATTCTAAATTGGGAAAGAATGTAATGAGATCTAATGCTGAGGCTCTATAAGGTGCTGGTCAGGCCGCATTTGGAGTACTGTGAGCAAATTTGGGCTCCATATCTGAGGAAGGATGGGTCCAGTGGAGGTTTACAAGAATGATTCCAGTAATGAGTGGGTTAGCATATGATGAGCGTTTGACAGCACTAGGCCTCTACTCGCTGGAGTTTAGAAGGTTGATGGGGGACATCAGTGAAACGTACAGAATAATGAAAGGCATAGATAGAGTGGAAAGGATGTTTCTACTGGTGGGAGAGTCTAGGACCAGAGGTCATAGCCTCAGATTTAAAGGGCGGTCTTTTAGAAAGGAGGTGAGGAGGAACTATTTTAGTCAGCGGGTAGTTAATCTGTGGAACTCATTGCCACAGAGGGCTGTGGAGTCCAAGTCAGTGGATATTTTTAAGGCAGAGATAGACAAACTCTAGTGCTACAGGAAAATAATGAGAGAGGAAGAAAAATAATTTCAAAGCAAGTGAGAAAGTTCTTAAATAAGTTAGAGGGGGAGCAGAAGATAAACTGACTGTAAGGCAATTATGACTCGGATGGTATGGTCAGGCCAAGGGTCCATGATGGAGAAACGAAATCTGAAGTAAATGCTTGTGATGGGACGTGAGCTTTCTCAGTCCGTGATCATTTTGAATTGGTTTTGTCTGTTTGCAGCAAAGTGCAACATCATTACAAAACCTCCAGCACCACAGCTAAATAGTTATACGACAAATCTCTCAACCATGAGGACAGCGGCACAGTGGGCGGCACAGTGGTGTTGAGGTAGAGTTGTTACCTCACAGCGCCAGAGACCCGGGCTCGATCCTGACTACAGGTACTGTTGCACCGGTGACCCCGTGGGTTTTCACCAGGCGCTCCGGTTTCCTCCCACATTGCAAAGACATACAGGTTTGTAGGCTAATTGGCCTTTGTAAATTTCCCTAAAGTGTACTGTAGGGTAGAACTAGTGTACGGGTGATGCACATGTATGGGTCAGCACGGGCTTGGTGGGCCAAAGGGCCAGTGTCCACACTGTATCTCTAAACTAAACTACATCTGATGTGGTCCTTTCTTCAGACATCAACCCCCCTCCTCCCATCCCCCCCCCCCCCCCCCCCCCCCCCCCCCCTTAGCAGTACTTGGACTGAGTCCATGTGAATTAAAGTCCTGCCCTCATCTCTGCCTCGTTTCCTGGCAATGCCTAGGTTCGAGGTGTGATGGTGGTGTTTCTGCAATCTCCATGGTCATCGTACCTAGCACAGCTTCTCACCCAATACAGTCCCTGACATCTCTGCAATGCCTTCCCCACAGCTCTTAATAGCATTGATGGCATCCGTGATGTTTTAAGCCGTCACAGCCCCAACCCAGCTTTCTGTTGACTGGAAAGCTAATAATGGGGATAGAATAGTTTTAACTGCAATGATGAGGGAGCCAGCAGTCCTTTCCAATGCAATAACACCAGGGTCCTGCATGGTAACTGTGATATCTGCTTTCAGCAATTGGGATGCTGAAACTACCAGACCAGGGCTAAACGTGAATACTGTAATAACACGATTGTCTGCTGCAGTGAAATTTAATCTTACAATTCTATCCAGTTTATCAACCCACACATATGTTTGGCAGTGAATTCATTTGTTCCTGGTTTTTATTGACTTTCATCTGAATCATTACGTTTCAGTCTCTACAAAACCAGAGTTTTAATCCCATTTGCAATATTTTCACTTGGATGCCACAGCAGACAGCTTCCCCCACATCCTGATCTTGTTTTGATGGGAGGAATTAATTCTGTTTTATTGGAGTGTTGGGAAGTAAACAACACCAATGAAGACATCTTCTCCCCACACAGTTATGAGGAGTTGTAGCTACAATGTCAAAGCAGACCGTGTAGTCATTCTGCCTCACACAAGGGGCAAGTGAGGATCAGGGATAGAGAGGCACGGAAAGAGAATGACAGTGTGCTTCAAGGACGAGTCGCACCCCGGCCACTCCCTCTCCTGCCCTCTCCCATTGGGCCAAAGCTACAGATGCGTTAACAGTTTTCAGTGACAGTTTTTTCCCAGCTGTTATCAGGCAACTGAACTATCCTACCCACAATTAGAGTAGTGTGTAATCCAAAACTACTATCTACCTCTTTGATCGGACTTTGCTGGCGTTACCGTGCACTAAATGTTATTCCCTTATCGTGTATCTGTACACTGTGAATAGCTCCATTGTAACCATGTATGGTCTATCTGCTGGCTGGTTAGCACGCAGCAAAAGCTTTTCACTGTACCTCGGTACACATGACAATAAATGAAACTGAACTGAACTGACACATCGGCCAAACTCAGTCATATTTTCTGCAAACGACGCACTTTTTGACAATGTTTCAAAAATCTACATTGAAGGACTGAGAGGTGAATGTTAAGGAAGACGTGTCATTTGGCTGCATTGTTCAATTGCAGCAAGCTGTTTAACTTTGCCTGAGACAGCAAGACTGAGACAGCGATTTCAATTCATTATCAGAATGGTTTGCCTGGCAACTGGCGTTTTGCTTACACTGCCAAACAGCAGATATGAAAGTCCACCTGTCAATCCCAGCCCTGAATTCTGCAGGGCTCTCGAAATGATGTTGGATTCACGTAAAAAAAAAAAAAAATCTCTTGGATAACTGACGTGCCTGTTTGCAAACTGCAAGATAATTATTGCTGGATTGACAGTTCAATTCCCCCATTAAAACTCTGCATTCATTTCATTTCACATCACATTCTCTATTATCCACTGGACTACAGGGGAACAGAATACTGCTGGCATACACAGGTGATTCGTACATTGAGCACAAAAATGACATCGCCCAGCAGTATGTGACATCAGTGTCAGATGTGTTACATTAACTGCCAGCTGCTGATGTAACTATCTCGTTCTCTGTTCCTTTTTCAGCAGCAGAGCTTTATCAGAGATCGGGTTTGTGTCGGCCAGTGTCAGGATGGGGGGCAGAGTGCAGCCTTACAGCGCCAGGGACCCGGATTCCATCCTGGCTACGGGTGCGTCTCTAGGGAGTTTTTACGTTCTTCCCATGACCTCGTGAGATTTCCACGGTGTTCCGGTTTCCTCCCACACCCCAAAGACGTACAGAATTGTAGGTTAATTGGCTTTGGTAAAGATTCAAAATTGTCCCCAGTGCTAGTGTACAGGGATCGCTGGTTGGTGCAGACTCGGTGGGCTGAAGGGGCTTGTTTCCACGCTGTATCTCTAAACTAAACTAAACTAAACTAACTAATCGAAGATAGACACAAAAGGCTGGAGTAACTCAACGGGATAGGCAGCATATCTGGAGAGAAGGAATGGGTGACTGTCCAGAGATGCTGCGGTACATAGAACCAGAAATTAAACTTAAGATGGCATTTTCTGCTCCAAACAGGCCCTTTGACCAACTTGCCCACACTGGCCAGCATGTCCCAGCTACACTAGTCCCACTTGCCTGTGCTTGGTCCATATCCCTCCAAACCTGTTCTATCCATGTACCTGTCTAACTGTTTCTTAAACGATGGGCTAGTCTCAGCCTCAACTACCTCCTCTGGCAGCTTGTTCCATGCACCCACCACCCTTTGAGTGAAGAAGTTACCCCGCGGATTCCTATTAAATCTTTCCCCCTTCACCTTGAACCTACAGTACCATGATGACGGAAGAGGATGGGGTTAATATGCAGCATGGAAGCTGAATGATGCGTTTGAACAGATAATGGATTGAATAAAAACAGGCTGAAAAGAAGTCAGAACAACCGCGCTTTGCTCAACCTAATCCATAGGTTATATTTCCATTTTGTCTTACAAGATAGAAGGAAGCCATTTTAGCTTTATCAAATCTTACAGAGCAGTCTTATTCACTAACAAGTTTTCCTGTGATCTATTCTCCCCACATTCTCATCCCCAGATTTATCCACCTACTTACCAGCTCGGGGCAATTTACAGTGTGCGATTAATCTACTCACTTGTACGTCTTGGTGCAGAGTTGGAGTGCTCTAGGTTGCTGAAGGATGTGAAAGGAGAGATAGATATCGCCCTACAATGGCCTGTTTCCTTTATCATCGTTACCTTTTTGCATATCTTTCATTCATTGTTCTTTATCTCTCTACATTATCGGCTATATCTCTCGTTTCCCTGATCCCTAACTAGTCTGGAGAAGGGTCTCGACCCGAAACGTCACCCATTCCTTCTCTCCAGAGATGCCGCCTGTCCCGCTGAGTAGCTCCAGCTTTTTGTGTCTATCTTTGGCAAGCTTTCAATTTCCCTTTGATATGGAAGAGATGTTGGAGGAGCTGTTCAAGAAAGGAAAGGAGGTGACAATTGTCAGACAAACAAATTTGACAACACAAAGGCACAGAAGGGGTTAAGGCAGTGCTTCTTAAACTGGTGAATGGTTCATCCAAGGGTGAATGAAATTATTTTGGGGTGAATGAAACTAGAGGGGTGAATGAAGGGTGAATGACTTAATTTATTCAGATAATTTTTTTTTCTATACTTAAGAAAGGCATTGCCATTAAGCTCTTATTGGTTTTATTGGCAGTGGAGTTGGACATTTGAAAACATTTTTTCCTCTACCTATGGTTTTCTAATTTCAATGTAGCAGGATATTTCCCAAATTTACTGTAATATAACCTTTTAGGGAAGACCAGACGAGCATAAATGTATAGATGGCAACACTGGAGGATCGCCATAGGCAACTGTTGAACTGCAACTTTACTTTGAGTTGTCAATTTACATACTCCATGGTTTTTTGAGCTAGTTTTCCAAGAAAATAACTGCAGTAATCAAAGCCCGAAAGGGTAGGATGGGGCTGAAGCCCAGAGTTTTTAGATGTTGGCATGGTTTTTTTACATTCTAATGGAATGATTTTCCAATAGAATGATTACTACAAAAGTAATTAAACTTTTTTTTCACTCCTAGTTTTCTTTACATATTTTTAGGATGCTCAAAAAGTTGAATAACATAAACACTTATGAAATTAGTTTATGTTTTTTGCTCATGTGACAAAATGAATTAGGTATAAAATTATACGCAAGGGAGAATAGGACAAAAATTACCAAAAAACATAAGAAAATTTAGTCAAGGGTGAATGAAATTTTGTGATAAAGACTCAAGGGTGAATGACACTGAAATAGTTGAAGAATCGCTGGGTTAAGAGGTGGTGGAGAGATAGAACTGAGCATCCCAATGTACACGTACAACTTGTGCTGTTGAGAGGAACCGTTGTAGCTATTACAGGCTGTCTCATGGGTGTTACCTAGCTGTGACCATCACAGATTAAAACATCACTGGAAATGTCCTTATTGCAGGAAAAATGCCTTTGGAAATTCAGCCTTTGCATAGAATGAGAAGAGATTTTATTGAAGGGATTTGGTAGAAGGGGCCAGGAAGGAAGAATGTCACAGATAGCAAATAGCAAATGATCAGCAGACCTTTACTTCAATGTCAAGTTTTACTCTTTTGACTGGGAAGCTAAACGTTTGGTCATAATATTGATGCCATCAGGTATAAATCAATGCTGAAACTTTGCCTGGCTTGTTACTGTGGAATCTAAACCGGGATAGTCACATTCAACCCTTGACCAATGGTTCATGGCAACACCTTGGTGTAACTATTGCTCGGCATTGCATGACATTGGACTGAACAGAGAAACAGAAATGGAACATATGATGGCAATTTCTGCTCTAAAGTCAAATAAGAAAAGAGCAGAGCTTCAAGTGGAAAATGTTTGAGTACAAGTTAGTCTGAGGAAGGGTTTAGACCCGAAACGTCACCTATCCTTTTCTCCAGAGATGCTGCCTGACCCGTTGAGTTACTCCAGCATTTTGTGTCTATCTTCAGGGTAAACCAACATCTACAGTTCCTTTCTACATAAAGGAGTACAGCTGACAGACTAATGTCAATGGTGGCACAATGATGGAATCTATTGTCAGGAATAAGGTGATTTGTGCTTGGAAAACCTTGAGTTTATCACTATGATAGATTTGTTAAAGGCAAACTCTGTCATATGCACTCGAGTTTCCTTGAGTAAGTAAAAGCAAGAGATGTTGAAGATAATGGTATAGTCATTTTGTGATTAGGCTATAGAGAAACAACATTCCACCAGAAATGGTAGAATCTGAAGAAGTGCCTCCACCCGAAACGTCACCAATTCCTCCTCTCCATAGATGCTGCCTCACCCGCTGACTTACTCCAACCTTTTGTGTCTACCTTCAATTTACCAGCATCTGCAGCATTGTGGTAGAAATGCTACCAGCATTCTGGTAGAAATGTTTAAGAACATTTCTACCAGAAATAGGTCAATTCTCAAAGTGCAAAGGGCCTGTATGCACTGGAGTTTAGAAGAATGAGGGGGGACCTCATTGAAACATACAGAATAGTGAAAGGCTTGGATAGAATGGATGTGGAGAGGATATTTCCACTAGAGGGAGAGTCTAGAACTAGAGGTCATAGACTCAGAATTAAAGGACGTTCTTTTAGGAAGGAGGTAAGGAGAAATTTCTTTAGTCAGAACGTGATGATTCTGTGGAATTTGTGGAGGCCAAGTCAGTGGATATTTTTAAGACAGAGATAGATAGATTCTTGATTAGTACAGGTGTCAGAAGTTATGGGGAGAAGGCAGGAGAATGGGGTTAGGAGGGAGAGATAGATCAGCCATGATTGAATGGCGGAGTAGACTTGATGGGCCCAATGGCGGAATTCTACCCTCATCCCTTAGACCTTATGATAAATCTTATATATCCGATGACACCAGAAATACAATTATAGCCAGTCCAGTGGGACTTCATCAGGAAGTGCTCACCATGATGTCAATATATACACAAAATAGCTTCTAATAATAATAATAATAATAATATCTTTTATTGTCATTGCACGTCAGTGCAACGAGATTTAGTGTGCCGCTCCACTGATGTACAAGAAAGGTAAATAAATACAATACATAAATAAACAAGCTGAATTGATTGACGTGACCATCTGAGGGAGACTGTCCAAAGGGGGTGGGTGGGGGGGCACCCAATTGGGCCGGTTCAGAGCCGCTATAGCTCTTGGGATAAAACTGTTCCTGAGTCTGGAGGTTCGGGCGTAGAAGGCCTTGTAACGTCTGCCGGAGGGAAGTAGTTGAAACAGACCGTGACAGGGGTGTGATGAGTCCCCATGGATGCTGAGGGCCTTCCTGAGGCACCGCGTGTGATAGATGCCCTCCAAGGCTGGTAGCTCTATCCCGATGATCCGCTGCGCTCTGTTGACGACGTGCTGAAGAGCTCTCCTCTCCGTCTCCGTGCAGCTGAGATACCACACAGAGATGCCATACGTTAGTATGCTCTCTGTGGTGCAGCGGTAGAACGTTGTCAGCAGCTGTTGGGGCAGACCAGTCTTTTTTAATGTCCTCAGGAAGAACAGTCGTTGCTGTGCCTTCTTGACCAGCGCGGGGGTGTTTGTGGACCATGTGAGGTCTTCTGAAATGTGAGTGCCCAGAAACTTAAAGCTGGACACTCTCTCCACACTTTCCCCGTAAATGGAGATTGGGGCGTGTTCTCCAGTATGGGACCTCCTGAAGTCAATAATCAGCTCCTTGGTCTTGGAGGTGTTTAGTGCCAAGTTGTTATTGGCGCACCAGTCCGCCAGGTTCTGCACCTCCGCTCTGTAGTTTGTTTCATCACCGTTGGTGATCAGCCCAATCACTGTTGTGTCGTCTGCAAACTTCACGATGGTGTTGGTGTCGAATGCAGGGACACAGTCGTGAGTGAAGAGGGAGTAGAGCATGGGGCTTAGTACACACCCCTGTGGTGTGCCGGTGCTCAGGGTGATAGTGGGGGACAGGTGCGGGCCCAGTCTCACTGCCTGCGGTCGCTCCGTGAGAAAGTTCAGGATCCAATCGCATATCGGTGAGCTGAGGCCTAGCTGGTGGAGTTTGGTGGTGAGCTTGGTGGGGATAGCCGTATTGAATGCAGAGCTATAGTCAATGAAGAGCATCCTCACATACGTGCCCTGTCTGTCCAGGTGAGTCAGGACAGTGTGAAGGGCCAGAGAGATGGCATCCTCTGTCGATCTATTTGCCCTGTATGCAAATTGATGGGAGTCCAGTGAGGCAGGGATGCTGGATTTGATGTGGGAACTGTCTGGAACAGAAAAATCTAGCGTAAATGAGACAAGTTCCAAAGCTAGAGATTGCAATTTCTGACAATGAGGAGACAGAGTGAAATATGCTGATCGACACATCGAAGGTGGCACAGTGGTGCAGCGGTAGAGTTGCTGCCTTACAGCGCCAGAGACCTGGGTTCGATCCTGACTACGGGTGCTGTCCGTACGGCGTTTGCACATTCTCCCCTTGACCGTGTGGGTTTTCTCCGGGTGCTCCGGTTTACTCCCACATTCCAAAGACGTGCAGACGTGTAGGCTAATTGGCTTCTGTAAATTGTCCCTAGTGTGTAGGATAGACCTAGTGTATGACTGATGGTTGGTCGGTGTGGACTTGGTGGGTCTGTTTCCATGCAGTTTCTCTAAAACTAGACCAAGAGAGGTAGGGCAGTCAGGAAGCTTCGAGTTAACAACCTAAGATGAAGCTGATTAGAAAGATACATTTAGGTTTAGGTTGAAATTCATTATTGTCACGTGTACCAAGATGCAGTGAAAAGCTTTGTTTTGCATGCTATCCACTCAATTCAGATAATACTATACATGGATACAATCAAGTGAACTCAAGGACCAATAAGCAGAGCAAAGAGGATGATAGAGTGCAGAATATAGATCTCAGCATTGTAGTGCACCAATTCCAGAGACAAAGTCGAATGACTACAGGGTAGAGGTGAACTGGACAGTGCCCTAGCTTGTGCAAAGAGCATTCACAGACGTGACCACAGAGGGGAAGCAGTTGTTCCTGAGCCTGGTGGTGCATGCTTTTAAACTTCTCTGCTGGATGGGATCGGGGAGAAGAAGGAATGATTGGGCTGGGACAGATACAAGGAAAGAGGGAGACCTGTTAAGGATGAAGAGGCCTCTCAACTATTGGCAGAGAGGAGAGTAAGTAGTGGTGTGGGAAACCGTCTGGGATGTGACAGACAATCAAGGCCAAGAAAGGAGTAGAAGTTAAAAGTTCAAAGTGTGTGTGAGCAATGTTTATGTATCTGTGAGCAGTGTGTGTGTGTGCGTATGTGTGTCCATGTGTCCATGTGTGAGCTGTATGTGTGTGAATAGTGAATATGTGTGTATGGGTGGCTATATTTGAGCGGTGTGTGTGGATGTGTGCATGCGTGGGTGTAAGCAGTGTATGTGTGTGTGTGTGCATGTGTGTCTAGGCAGGGTATGTGTGTGTGGGTGAGGGGGAGTGCGTGTGTGTTTGGGCGTGCGTGTGTCTGAGAAGTGTATGTGGCTGTATCTGAGCAGTGAGTGTGAGTGTGTGTGAGTGTGATGTGTGTGTGTGAATGTGTGTGTGTGTGTGTGTGTCTGAGAAGTGTATGTGGCTGTATCTGAGCAGTGAGTGTGAGTGTGTGTGAGTGACTATGAGTGTATGAGTGTGTGTGTGTGAGTGTATGTGAGCGTGTGTGAACATACATGCGTGCCGGCGTGGGCATGCGCATGTGTGTGCGCGTGTGCGTGCGTGCGAGTGTGTGTGCGCGTGTGGGTGGGTGTGTGTGTGCGTGCGAGTGTGCGCGTGTGGGTGGGTGTGTGCGTGCGAGTGTGTGTGTGCATGTGGGTGTGTGCGTGTGCATGTGGGTGGGTGCGTGTGCGTGTGGGTGGGTGTGTTGGTGTGCGTGTGGGTGGGTGTGTGCGTGTGCGTGTGGGTGGGTGTGTGCGTGTGCGTGCGGGTGTGCGTGTGTGTGTGTGTGTGGGTGTGTGTGTGTGTGGGTGCGGGTGGGTGTCAGTCCTTGCTTGCATCAACATTTGTGACTTGCTTCAAAGGATACACTGCTTTCGCAGCTCCTCCTGAGAATACTGGATGAGTCCTAGGTTGACTTTCAAACGTGCAGAGAATGAATTGGTGGAGTTATGGCAACAAGATTTGATTTTGATTTAGTAAATTTGATAAGTAAAGGATTGCCCTATTCCATGGATCGATATATACCTCACAAACTGTACAGATTGGAAGTCCACTGTCAAATAAGATATGGTACGTTTTATTTATTTTTTAAACCTGAAGCCCACAATGCACACCCCAAACCACATTCAGAATGTCATTAAACCCTCCATAGATTATCCATCTAATGTAACCCAATCCCGTAAGAAGTGAACATTTTATCGCTTCTTAACTCAAATGATCTAATTACTCCATTTTTAGCACTAAATTGCCATCCTGTGCCATTTACTTTACTTAAATCAAATTGCTGTTTGGTTTAATTATTTTTAGCTTGAAAATAACTCTGAATTATAAGCCTGTACATACTCTTGACATTGCATATGCTGGAAATGTCAAAAATACAGGCAGTGTTAGGAAATGCATAAGTCACGGAGTCATATAGTGTGGAAACAGGCCCTTCGGCCCAACTTGCCCACACCGACCAACACACCCCATCTACACTAGTCCCACCTGCCTGCATTTGGCCCATATACCTCTAAACCTATCCTATCCATGTACCTGTTTTCTTATACTTTGGATTAGTACCTGCCTCAACTACTCCCTCCGGCAGCTCGTTTCATATACCCACCTTACAAAAGTTACCTCTCAGGTTCTTATTAAATCTTTTCCCCCCCCCCTCACCTTAAATCTATGCCTTCTGTTTCTCCATTCCCCTATTCTGGGCAAGAGACTCTGTGCATTTACCCGACCAATTCCTCTCATGATTTTGTACACACATGAGGGGTAGATGGATTAACCGGTTTGGATCTTTCAGTGTATGAGGTTGGGGTGGAACTTCTGAATGTTAGGTCTGCGGATGGATTATTCGAGAGTGTTGGGGGGCAGGTGATGGGAGGAGGGGGCAGAGCGCCCTTGAATTATGAGGTTATGAAGCTTTTGAAAGGGTAAAGAAGAAGTCTACCAGGTTGCTGCCTGGATTCTAGAGTATTAGCTACAAGTTGGACCAACAGATATTTTTCTCTGGCCCGTCAGAAGCTGAAGGGAGTCCTGACAAATGTATATAAAATGATGAGAGGCATAATAGGGTGGAAGTCAGAGTCTTTTTTCCAGAGGATAGAACATCATGTATAAAATAGCAGAGGGCAAGGCTTTAAGTTCAGAGGAGGAATGTTGGAGAGGGTGAGTTGGGCAAGTTTACACAGAGAGTGGTGAATCTGTGGAATTCTCTGCCACAGAAGGTAGTTGAGGCCAATTCATTGGCTATATTTAAGAGGGAGTTAGATGTGGCCCTTGTGGCTAAAGGAATCAAGGGGTATGGAGAGAAGGCAGGGATGGGATACTGAGTTGGATGATCAGCCATGATCATATCAAATGGTGGTGCAGGCTCGAAGGGCCGAATGGCCTACTCCTGCACCTATTTTCTATGTTTCTATGTTTCTAAGTTTGTCACATTGAGAGTGATAGCTGGTGACTGGGATATGCTGCCACAAGTGGTCATGGAAATGGATACGATAGTGGCATTGAAGAGACTATTAGTTCGGCATGAATATGCAAGAAATAGACGACATGGATCATGTGCAGACTGAAGGGACCAAATTAATTTGTCATTATGTCCGACAAAGAGACGGTGAGACCTGTTTCTGTGCTCTCCTGTTCTGTGTTATCACAGTGTCCCCCCCCCCCCCCGACGCCTTGTGTTAATGATATAAAATCTAGGGAAGAACAATTTCGTTGCTGTTAAAATCCTATCATGTTGCAATATGCGATACTGATGATCAAATTAAACCATACGAACGAACGTCAGTCCTGGAGGGAGAGTAAGCTGGTGAAGCTGAGTGCAAAAGGCTCACTGTCATATTCAATATCACCTCAGTCCTCTGATGCTTTCCACTAGCATTACATTTATAAAGCTTAAAGAACACCAAACACACAGAATCCTGAGTAGCGTGGAACTGCAAGAGAAGCGACCACCAAAAATCTTTTCCTCCACCGTCCCCCCGCCCCTCCTCCCCCACCCCTTTCTCTGCAACTTAAAACAGATTTGTTTTCTAATGTTTCCCTGTTCTGATAGTAGGTAATTGACCGAATGGAAGGTCAACTCTCCATAGATGCTGCCTGACCTACTGATTATTCCCACCATTCTGCATTTAGGGGGGCGGCACAGTGGCGCAGCGGTAGAGCTGCTGCCTTACAGCGCAATAGACCCGGGTTCCACCCAGACTACGGATGTTGTCTGTGTGGAATTTGCATGTTCACCGTGTGACCGTCTGGGTTTTCTGCACATGCTCTGGTTTCCCCCCCATACTCCAAAGATGTAGAGGATTGTAGGTTAATTGGGCTTCGGTAAATTGTAAGCAGCCCCTAGTGTGTAGGATAGTGCTAGTGTATGGGGTGATCGCTGGCTGGCATGGACTTGGTGGGCCAAAGGACTGCTTCCGCACTGTATCTCTAAAGTCTAAAGTAAGAATCTAATTTCCAGCATTTGCTAATTCAGGTCAACATACATTGCTTTGTGATTTGTGTACAGAAATGTGTATTCCATGATGTCTAATATCATCATCTTGCATGTTTAGTGATGGGGAAATGTCAGGTCTGCCAATGTTGATAGTGCCGAAGGCCCAGTTTCTATGCTGTACAGCTCTCTGTACTATGTTACTGGAATTGCCAATATAATTACATAATTTAATCCAGGGTTAACTCCAGAGAAAGTCATCTTGCATCCAGCAGTGTTTTAAAAATGTGATTCATTTCCAAGGCATTTATCACTGACATTCTGGTTCTGATTATTAACCCATAATCTTAGCATTGTTTCTCTCTCCAGCCTAAGAATTTCATATATTTTCCCATTTTTATCTTGTATTTCTAGCAGATTTGTGTTTGATGTATTGAGATTTATTTCACTTCAACTAGAGTCATAGTGTCATGGTGTCAGACGGCATGGAAACAGGCCATCAGCCCAACATGCTCCCACTGATCAACATGCCCCATCGGCCCACATTTGGTCCATTTCCCTCTAAACCTCTCCTATCCATGTACCTGTCCAAATGTATTTCACATGTTGTTATTTTACCTGCCTCAACTACCTCCTCTGGCAGTTTCCTCCATTTCCCACCACCCTCTGTGTGCAAAATCTGCCCCTCACATTCCTATTAAATCTTTCCCCTCTCAACTTAAATCAATGTCCTCTGTTCCTTGATTCCCTTACTTTGGTAAAGGACTCTGTGCATTCACCCTATCTATTCCCCTCATGATCTTATACCCCTCCATAAGATCTCTTCTCATCTTCCTGCACTCCAAGGAATAAAGACTGTTCAACCTCTCCCTGTAGCTTAGGCCCTCAACATCCTCGTAAATCTTCTCCCCTTTTACCAGTTTAGCAACATTCTTCCTTTGGCAGGGAGACCAAAACTGAACACAATACTCTAAATGATGCCTCACTATGTCTTGTGCAACTGTAACAAAACATCCTACTTCTATACTCACCACCCTGACTGATGACGGCCAATGTACCAACAGCCTTCTTGACAACCCTATTTACCTGTGACGCCTTTTTGAAGGAACTATGTACCTTCACTCCTCGATCCCTCTGCTCCACAACATTCCCCAGGGCCGTGCCATTCACCGTGAAGGTCCTGCCCTGATTTGACTTCTCAATGTACAACACCTTGCATTTATCTGCATTAAACTCCATTAACCATTCCTCAGTCCACTTGCCCAGCTGATCAAGATCCTGCTATAAATAACCAACCTCACTATCTACAATGCCACCCACTTTCATGACATCCACAAACTTACTAATCGTGCTTTGTACATTCTCATCCAAATCGTTGATATAAACAACAAACAGCAATCGGCCCAGCAACTGATCCCTGAGGCACATCACCAGTCACAGGCCTCCAGTCCGAAAAACAACCTTCCACTACCATCATCTGCTTCCTTCCATGAAGCTAATTCTCTATCCAGTCGGCTAGGTTTCCCATGCTCTCCCTGTTTAAAACAAACTTCAGCCCAAATACAATTTATAATTGCACAATTTGATCTTTAATCATAGACTCATATAGAACTGAAACAGACCCTTTGGCCCACCATGTCCTTGCTGCCCATTGTACCTACTTGCACTAATCCAATTTACTGTACTTGCATAGGTTCATAGTCTACCATGTCTTAACGATTCAAGTATTTGTCCAATGCTTCTTAAATCATGAGAGTTTTTCCCTCTGCCACCTCTCAGGCAAAGAAAATGTGCAGGAAGGAACTGCAAGTACTGGTTTACACTGAAGATAGACAAAAAAATGCTGGAGTAACATAGCAGGTCAGGCAGCATCAGACTGAAGAAGGGTTTCTGACCCGAAACGTCACCTATTCCATTTCCTCCAGATATGCCGCCTGACCCACTGAGTTATACCAGCATTTTGTGTCTATCCACGGAAGTGTGTGACATGGAAAACTGTCATAGTGTGGAGTGGTTTTCCCAGGGATTCGCTGATCCGGAGGTCATTGCATTTTGCAAGCAAAATCTTGCACAAATATTTGACGTGCAGGAATTTATTGGCAGGAAGTGAGAGACTTGAGAAGATCCTGGGAAAATATCTTTGATGCTCAGAGCGAGGACAGTTCTCTTTTCCGAATTTCAGAGGCTATTCCCAGGCAGCTTAGAATAGAATCAAATATTTATGGAGCAGGAGACCATTTGGCTCATCCTGCCTTCGCTGGCCTCAAATGGACCGTTTAGTCCAAGCATTGCTCCTTTGGCTTGAGTTCCTGAAGTGGTCTTCAGTTTAGTTTAGTTTAAAGATACAGCACAGAAACAGGCCCTTCGGCATACCGAGACTGCGCAGACCAGTGATTCCCGCACGCTAACACTATCCTACACACACAAGGGACAATTTACATTTTTACCAAACCAATTAGCCTTCAAACCTGTACGTCTTGGGAGTGTGGGAGGAAACCGGAGCACCCGGAGAAAACCCACGCAGGTCACAGGGAGAACGTAAAAAATCCATACTGACAGAACCCATAGTCAGGATCAAATCCTCATTGCCAGCCAAATTCCTGGATCTTCCAAATAAAGAGCAGTGCGGGGAGAAGGCAGGAAAATGGGGTTAGGAGAGAGAGATGGATCAGCCATGATTGAATGGCGGAGTAGACTTGATGGGCCGAATGGCCTAATTCTACTATTCCTTATGACCTTATGAATCCCATCACCACCTGGACAGCAGAGGCTCATGACGGAACACAACCGTCTCTTCTCAACGGCAAACAGAGATGGACAATAAAGGGCCTATCCCACTTGGGCGTCATTTGCGCGTAATTTACGTGACATCATTTACGTGTGGTGTGCATTACGCGCGCATGGTGCGTGGTGACGCAGGCAGTGACACACGGTCACGCGCGACGTCCCAGAAGCCAATTAACCTGCAAACCTGTACGTCTTTCGTGTGTGGGGGGAAACTGGAGCATCCCGGAGAAAACCCACGTGGTCACAATGGAGAAGGTGCAAATTCTGAAAGAGACAGGATGAAACCCCGGGCCTCTGGCGCCGTAAGGCTACAACTCTACTGCTGCAACACTGTGCCCCCTTTGTTTAGCTGACAATATAAGAAACTCAAGGAATGAAATGCAATGATCCTGACTCCACTGGTTCTGCACTCATGGGTTATGCAAAAGGCATATTAACACTCTCCTTGATGATCAAGCAGCAGGGTGGTATTCTATTTATACCAAAGATGATGAAGTAATAATTCCAATTCAAAATTGAACCATCAAAGCGAAAATTCATCAGCGTGCTTTGCCATTATCTTTACTTCACCATTTTGAGCTGGGCAGTGAAAGCACTCTCTCTTCCCCTGGTGCATAAGTGGACGCAGAGAGCGTTTATTAGGCACATGCTGGTTAACACATCTACACCAAGTCATAATGTTTCCATGAATAAATCTGCTGCAGGCATAGTCCTCGTGGATTATCATGGGGCCTGACAACACAGATCACAATGGCCTTCACAGATCTTTTCAATCTGCATTCTACTGGCAAAGCACATCTGTTTGGGCTCTGAACAACTTTCATGTGAACTGCACCGTTGACCTGCGAAGTGAAACAGAAGGGAGTTGATGGGACGTGAAAGTGAATAAGTGGGAGGGATACAGGGGAATGGAACAAATATGACCCCTTCTATAGGGGCTGCCAGAGACCTGATGGGCCAAATGGCCGGCCTCTGCGTTGCTTTGAGGATAAGATGATTTTTCTCATATTTCCCTACACACTAATGGAGATAATTTGTCCCATCTGTGGGCCAAAGGGCCTGTTTCCGCGCTGTATCTCGAAAGTAAAGGTTAGAAGAGAATGGGAGCAACACGGCAACTAACGGATTTGGTTGCTGGTTCCAGGCTGGAAAGGTATATGGATTTCATCTGTGAAACAAGGAACTCCACCAGTAATGTGTTCACACTGAATTGATATTCAAGGCACCATGTATTTGCTTGCTGATCAAGGTCTTTAAAATTGAATCTGAAGGATTTCCTGCCTTTTATTAGAAAACCTCTGCATTTTACTGACAAAGCCTTGCAATATAAACACTAAACCGCGCGCCATTTTGTGCCCGGTCTCCTGTAGAAAGTCTTGAAAATTAGGCACAAACATGTCTCCGAATGAAAAATAAATGTCATCATCATCTGTACCCAGAAGAAGTCAGAGAACTATGGTAGCAAGATTTACCATTATGGAATGTCAATACAAGTACATCCATCCCAGAACAAACACATTGCACCCACCAATGTTATCTTTTCATGTTCATAGGTTGTAGGAGCAGTGTTAGGCCATTCGGCCCATCAATCTCTCAAAGCACTAGGTGCACATTTAAGGAGAGTGATGGGTGGTCAAGGGACATTGAGTTAGTGAAGGATAGAGGCACTGAGGTAAAGTGTAATCCAAGATTTCATTGAAGATTTCTCTTACAAGCCCAGCTGCACAAACACTTTGCTACTGCAGAGCACTTTTGCAACAGTGCAACACTTTTCGCTGTACCTCGGTACATGTGACAATAAAGTCAAGTCAAGTAAACTAAACTAAACTAACTGCAGCATTTGGGCGGAGCTTTCAGAGGCCAAGAGAGGGACAATCGGCCTCCAAGCTGCTTCATGGGAGGCTAATGAAACCAATGTTAAAAAGCACAACAAACCATTAAACCATTAAAGAAGAGATGAGGGCAATTGAAACTGGGAGGCGACAGAAGGAGAATTAAAGGAAAGAAGGTAGCGGGGATATAGGGGGCTTTAGGAGCACTAGATCTCGGATAAAGTCCAGTAAAGTTTTATCAAAGATAGTCCGAGGGTCTCCAATGAGGTAGATAGTAGATCAGTACCGCTCTCCAGTTGTTGGTAGGATGGTTCAGTTGCCTGATAACAGCTGGGAAGAAACTGTTCCTGAATCTGGAGGTGTGCGTTTTCACACCTCTATACATTTTGCCTGATGGGAGAGGGGACAAGAGAGAGTGGCCAGGGTGAGACTCGTCCTTGATTATGTTGCTGGCTTTGCCGAGGCAGCGCCACTGGGAAGGTTGTTGGGGTCTGAGGGTTGGGAGAAGCAGGCAGTGTGTTGGTGTGCAAGAAGGAACTGCAGATGCTGGCTTAAACCGAAGATAGACACATAAAGCTGGAGTAACTTCTTCAGACTGAAGAAGGGTCTCGACCAGAAACGTCATCCATTCCTTCTCTCCAGAGATGCTGCCTGTCCCGCTGAGTTACTCCAGCATTTTGTGTCTATCAGTAGTTTGGTGTATTAGAGAGGGAGCATCAGATCAGGAACATGAGCGGAGAGGCAGGGCAAGGCAGGGAAATGATGTGTCCATCTCATCCCCAGCTTCAACAGACAATACTTATATCCTCCCAGGAATAATGAATTATCCTGAAGTTCCTCCTACCTCTTTATAATTTTGTATTGTACAATATGAATTTTACAATATATTATTTTTAAATGAGGAGATTCTTTCTCCTTTCCTCTAAGAGTCGAGATGTTTTGTTGTCATATGTCCCAGATAGGACAATGAAATTCTTACTTGCTGCAGCACAACAGATTATGTAAACAGAATACATAACGGGAGAAAAGTTCATTGTATACAGTATATATACACATGCACGCATACTCAATAAATCAACAAATATAGTGCAATGATAATAATAATCTGTTGTAGTTCAGAGCTTATTTGTGGTCGTGTTTAATAGCCTGATGGCTGTAGGGAAGAAGCTGTTCCTGAACCTGGACATTACAGTTTTCTGGCTCCTGTATCTTCTTCCCGATGGCAATGGTGAAATGAGTGTGTGGCCAGGATGGTGTTGGTTTCTGATGATGTTGGCTGCCTTTTTGAGGCAGCGACTTCGATAGATCCCTTCGATGGTGGGGAAGGGGGGGGGTCAAGGTCAGTGATGGACTGGGCAGTGGTCTGCATTACTTTTAAAACACAAAGTACTTGTGCTGTAACATCAGGATACGTGCTCAACCAAGAAAACCAAGCCCAATGACAAAGTCGTATCTAAACTACCCATACACCGGCAGCATATACCGATGACCCGGAGGTAGTGTGTTGCTGCCTTCCAGCGCCAGAGACCCGGGTTCAATCCTGACTACAGGTGCTTGTCTGTACATAGTTTGTACCTTCTCTCCGTGACCTGCGTGGGTTTTCTCCGGATGCTCTGATCACCTCCCACACTCCAAAGACGTGCACGTTTGTAGGTTAATTGGCTTGGCATAATGGTCAATTGTCCCGAGGGTGTGTAGGATAGTGTTAGTGTGCAGGGGTCACTGGTCGACGCGGACTCGGTGGGCCCAAGGGTCAGTTTCCGCGCTGAATCTCTAAACTAAAATAAACGAAACACACTTTTATTGTAGCGTCTAATTCATCGCACTGTCTCACGGCAAGCAAATGCAACTTTCTCATTCTGTTGAGATGTCACCACGCATACCAATTAGGAAAACACAAGTCTGCCAACTCTTACAAATTTCCAGGATTTCATTTTGCTTAAACCAACCTCTGTCATTCACAGTTGTATAGGGGGTGATTTACTGTGTGGCAGTGAAGGCAACTCATTCACAGTACTCGAGCAGGTCCATCGTTCAGTTGGCATTTATCTCACCGGAGTGTTGCATTATGCAACAACATTTTTAATCCCCTTCCTTACGCTGCAATACAAAACCTCAAACTTCTTCACCACCTGGTAATTATTTCAAAGCAGAGCATAGAAGTTCCTCCAATATTAATGTTCCAGAATATATCTATCGCTTAACTGCCAGAGTTACAAGAACAAATGACCGACCATAATCATTCATCTCATTGTGACTTGCTGTGGAAAAACGGGTTGTTGTGTTCTCTGCTTTAGAACAGTCACTGTGCTTCTGTAGCACCCTAAAGGACTTTACAATGTCCAAAGAACGAAATATCGTGAGCAGTTTTGGTCCCTATAATCTGTGGAAGGATGTGGTGGCAATGGAGAGGGTCCAAAGGAGGTTTACTAGAATGATCCCAGGACTGATTGGGTTAACACATGATGAGTGTTTTACAGCCCTGGGTCTCTACACTGCTCACGGGAGTTTAGAAGGATGAGGGGGTACCTCATTTAAACTTACCGAATCGTGAAAGATCTGGATAGCGTGGATGTGGAGAGTATGTTTCCACTAGTTGGAGAGTCTAGGACCAGAGACCAGAGACTCAAAATTAAAGGACGTACCTTTAGAAAGGAGATGAAGAGCATTTTCTTTAGTCAGAGGGTGGTGAATCTGTGGAATTCATTGCCATGGACGGCTGTGGAGACCAAGTCAATGGATATTTTTAAGGTAGAGATTGATAATTGATCAGTAAGGGTGTTAGGGGTCATGGGGAGAAGGCAGGAGAATGGGGTTGAGAAGGAAAGTTAGATCAGCCATGATTGAAGGGCAGAGTAGACTTGATGGGCCGAATGGCCTAATTCTGCTCCGAGAACTAAAGAACCTATGAACTGGGACCAGGGATATTGAATTATAAATAGTTTCAGCAAAAGAATGTTGATTGTATATTGGGAAAAGTTGGATGTCCCTCCCCTTGTGTCAATCTTCAGGATGAACCACAATGTGGACAAACCACAAAATGAAGTGGTCTGAGGTTGTCTCTCACTCCACATCCCTCTTAGTCTGCAGTGTATCATGACATGATCGATAGTGCACTGTAACTGCTGGATTCTGGCTCAACTCTGCAAGTCTCTGTGTGACCACTGTTGTAGATAAAGGGATTTCTCTACCAGCTGGGTGTTGAACTCTGCTGCGTAAGTACAGGCATTGAAAGGACAGGAAGGATGCAGAACGTCAACGCCTTTGTGAAGACTGTGTGACAATGATTCTCAGGAACAAGACAGAGTGCACAATGTTAGAGAAAGCACTGGTCCTTGCTTGTCTTATGACTTAACCATTTCATAGAGTCTTACAGCATGGAAACAAGCCCTTCAGCCCAACTTGCCCACACTAGCCAACATGTTCCAGCTACACTTGTCCCATCCGCCTGCATTTTGTATTGTATTGTATTGTATTGTATTGTATTCAAATTTATTGTCATTGTCTCAATTAGAGACAACGAAATGAATTTCCCTTTACAGTCAGTATCATAAAAATAAATAAATAATAAATAATAAAACAAATTAAAAATATATATATATTTTTTTTAAAGCACAAACACAGAAAGTCCACGACACAACATAACACAATGGCACCAAGGTGAGGAAGGCACCATAGTCCAGCCAGCCTCCCCTCCGATCTTCCCAGATGTTCACCCGTGGTCGGGGCCTTCCGAGCACCCACAGTCGCCACCCCGGGCGGCCCGATGCTCAGGCCCTCTCGCCGGGCTGATGGAACGCCGACGCCGAACCCCGACGGTGAAAATCCTCCTCAGCGGCCCGGACCTCCCAATCAGCCGCCTCCCACCGGAGTCCGCAGCTCCCGAGTCCGCAGGCCGAGCCGGGCAGAGTCGCAGGACCCCACGATGTTTGTCAGCGCCGCCCGCATTGGGTGCTCTGCGAACCACAGCTCCAGGATGTCGGTGCCACAGGCCCAGCACTCCGGGCTCCAGACGGCGATCCCCGGTAAGGCATCGCCAGCCCCGCGATGTATCAGCGCTGTCCCGCCGCTGCTGGAGCTCTGGTCGGTCCAGGCAGGAAAGGCCGCGCCAATCCAGTAGGTAGGCCGCTAGGGGGGGCGAGGACGCGACTCGAATAATAGTCGCGTCCTCTCCAGGAAGCGACTGAAGGACTGATGTGGGGGCGGGGGGGGGGGGCGGGAAGAAGAAAGGAAGAGCTGGAGACAGTAGGCTGTGGGAGCTGGGAAAGGGAGGGGAAAGAGGGAGAAAGCAAGGACTACCTGAAATTGGAGAAGCCAATGTTCATTACCGCTGGGGTGTAAACTACCCAAGCGAAATATGAGGTGCTGCTCCTCCAATTTGCGGTGGGACACACTCTGGCCATGGAGGAGGCCCAGGACAGAAAGGTTGGATTCAGAATGGAAGGGGGAGTTGAAGTGCTGAGCCACGGGAGATCAGGTTGGTTATTGCGAACTGAGCGGAGGTGTTGGGCGAAGCGATCGCCAAGCCTACGCTTGGTCTCACCGATGTAGAGCTGCTGACACCTCGAGCAGCCAGTGGAGTCCCACCGCAAATTGGAGGAGCAGCACCTCATATTTCGCTTGGGTAGTTTACACCCCAGCGGTATGAACTTTGACCTCCAATTTCAGGTAGTCCTTGCTTTCTCCCTCTTTCCCCTCCCCTTCCCAGCTCTCACACAGCCCACTGTCTCCGCCTCTTCCTTTCTTCTTCCCGCCCCACCCACCCGCACATCAGTCTGAAGAAGGGTCTCGACGCAAAACGTCACCTATTCCTTCGCTCCACAGATGCTGCCTCACCCACTGAGTTTCTCCAGCGTTTTTGTCTACCTTTTCCCAGCATCTGCAGTTCTTTCTTAAACAATCGAGGGTGAAAGGATAGGTTTGGGCCTTCAGCCAAATTAGAGCTTTGTGTGCTTACAGTGAGTAAGTAAAATAGAAGCTCCAAAACAGATTAGGAGCCACGACATGATGTCCTGTTCTAAGACCCAGCTGCCAACTGGTTCCGAAATTAAATATTCCAGCTAAAAAACTCTTACGAAAGGATAGGGAGACTGGAAGAAAGGTAGATTATTAGTTCATGCAATTTTGAGTGGGTATGAGTTTTTTGTTTCCACTGCAGATACCAGAATTACGATGCTATTAAGGGGGTTTCTAGGTAATGGTAAACAATCAGCTGAGATTTTTTGTGAAAAATTACAAGGGAGCTTACTCAGTATTGGAATCTGCCTCAGGTCCTGTAATGCTACATTAAAACAGTGGAGTGTATGAATCGAGAGATAAGAAAGCTCCCTTCAGCAAAAAACATTCCTGCTTTTAAAAGAGACATTAATTTTCATCTACATTGGCCAAAGCCAAGTAATTTGTCAAGAAGCTTATGCGCATCTTGAGTGCACTTATAGACACAAAATGCTATTATAATTCAGCGGGTCAGGCGACATCTCTGGAAAAAGGAATAGGTGGCATTTCATGTTGAGGTCCTTCATCACACTGAGAATCAGAGGACAGGGAAATGAGAGATAGATGTAGATGGTGATATAGAGAGATACGGAATAAACTGATGAAAGATATGTAAAAAAGTAATGATGATCAAGGAACGGTGGAGCCCACAATGGTCTATTGTTGGTGGTGGGCTAGGTGATAACGACTTATACAACCAATGAAACTCAACAGGACGACATTGAAACTAGTGCGACGACTAGGGTGGGGGAGGGATGGAGAGAGAGGGGATGTAAGGGTTACTTGAAATTAGAGAAATCAATATTCATACCATTGGATTGTAAGCTGCCCGAGCGAAATATGAGGTGCTGTTCCTCCAATTTGCATATATGTTAGTTTTCTGAAACAATATTTTACAGGATCAATGGGAGATCATACTTAGTAATGAGCCAGATGTAGTTAATAACCAAATAAAGGGAGTTTATCTAACTCTTATCAAAATATGATTGAAGCCACCACAAAATATAAAATAAAAAATAAAACACAGTTATTAAGATTCCTGAGGAAGAACACAAAGTGCTGGAGTAACTGAACAGGTCAGGCAGCATCTCTGGAGAACATGGATAGGTTTAGCTTAGTTTAGTTTAGTGTCATGTATACCAAGGTACAGTGAAAAGCTTTTGTTGCGTGCTAACCAGATAGCGGAAAGACAATGCATGATTACAATCAAGCCATCCACAGTGTTCAGATACACGATAATGGGAATAAAGTGAATAATGTTCAGTACAAGATGAAGCCAGAAAATTCCGATCAAAGATAGTCCGAGGGTCTCCAATAAGATATACAGTAGTTCAGGACTGCTCTCTAGTTGTTCGTAGAATGGTTCAGTTGCCTGATAACAGCTGAGAAGAAACTATCCCTGAATCTGGAGTTGTGCGTTTTCATACGTCTATACCTTTTGTCCGATGGGAAAGAGGAGAAGAGGGAGTGGCCGGGGTGTGACTCGTCCTTGATTTTGCTGGTGGCCTTGCCAAGGCAGCGTGACATGTCAATGGGGTCAATGGAAGGGAGGTTGGTTTGTGTGATGGGATGGAGCAGTTTTGGGTCGAGACCTTTCTTCAGACTTGATTTTTGGTTTGGTGAGGCTACCTTTAAAACAAAAACCAGAAAAGTAACTTTAGTTGTTATCAGTTAACATTCTAGCTGAACAGTACTGATTGATTAAAAAAATATCTCCATGAAGAGCAAGTTATGTACTTGTCAGATGTCACAATGGACAAACGAGGTGAGAGTGAATGGAAAATGACGGGAAGGTGCATTCAGAAGTGTAAAGAGTAATCGAGTTCCACAGAACTCAGAGGGATGGAAAGATTATAAAAGGAAGCTAATAAAGGGGTGATTCACTGGTCACGTTACCTCAGCCAAGGTGCAGAGGGGCCAAATGGGCTGACCTGCCATCATCTAGACCCAAGCTGTGAGGTGTGACGAGCTCAGATCCAGGTTTGTGGTGACAGCTAGGCCTCTGCCCTTGAAACCCTCTGACAGGAGGTGATGCAAGGGCTGCATCCTTCCCTTTATTCATGGTTGAAGTGGCGCTGGAGAGGTTCTTGCTGCTTGGTGGAGCTCCTGTTAATCCTGGTCCTACTGATAGTGCTGCTGCTGCTGCTGGAGTCCCTGCTGTTCCTCAACCTGCTTCTGACTCTTTTGCTGGTGGCACAGCTTAGATGGTGGAATTCCTGCTTCTAGTCATGTCTGAGCCTCATCTGAGGCCTAAAGTAGCAGCATGAGGCACACCCTCGGTAAAGGATTAGAGTTGCGGTGTGCTAATTAGACATACAAGCCTCTATAATTGTTGAAGTAAATTCTCAATGCAAGCCCATTCAACAAACCTTTTATTTTAGTTTAAAGACACAGAGTGGAACCAGGCCCCTCGACCCTTGAGCCCACGCTGACCAACAATCACCTGTACACTCATTCTATTCTACATACTAGGGACAATTTACAGAGGCCAATTAACCTACAAACCTGCATGCCTTTGGAATGTGAGAGGAAACCGGAGCACCCGGAGGAAACCCACGCAGTCACTGGGAGAACGTACAAACTCAGTACAGACAGCACCACAATCAGGATCGAACCCGGGTACCTGGCACTGTAAGGCAGCAACTCTACCGCTGTGCTGCATAATGGGCACATTTTCCCATCGTCTCTCCAGCCCCTCGACTGTAACTCTGTTGTAACCTTGCTCTTACTGTGAGTTCCAGGAATCGTGGGCAGTTCCTGGAGCCACAGTTTAATTGCACCAACCGTATTGCTATCACTCTAATTGAATAATGAGCAGACTGAAACTGACAACACGTTATCCCAAGTGATTTGCCTGCAGACTGGAGTCCTGCAGTTGGATGCTGAGCTGGAGCCAGCTTCCTGATGTCCTCTCTCACCTGGATTTCACCCCCTCTTGCTTCCAAACCAAGCACGAAGCCAGTAAAAATCATCCGTTTGTTTATATCAGTAGAGGAAGAGGATATTACAGCTGATGCCACAGGGAAACTAATTAATCAAAGGAGGCAACTCGTTAAAATTAAGTTTAAGCGGAAAACAGCAATGAAATAAAGAACGGAAAATCAAAGACCACCAATGTGGGAAATCTGAATAAAAACAAGAATTGTCGGGATACTCTGCAATTTCCCGTGGTCCTGGGCAGAGCAATTGACATCACGAGCTGTGACGCGTCTGGCAGCAACTGTGCGGAAAGAAACAGAGACAGTGTTGAAAGTTCAACAACTTTAGGCTAGACTTTAGAGATACAGCGTGGAAACCACCCACCGTGTGTCCGCGCCCACGCGCGATCACACTGAACACTCACACTATCCTACATACTAGGGGCAATTTACAATCTTACAGTTGTGCTAAATGGGATAGACACAATTTTACCAAAGCCAATTAACCTACAAACCTGTACGTCTTTTGAGTGTTGCAGGAAACCAGAGCACCCGTAGAAAACTCACGTGGTCACAGGGAGAACGTGCAAACTCCATACAGACAAGCACCCGTAGTCAGGATTGAACCCGGGTCTCTGCGGCTGTAAGGCAGAAACTCTACGATGCACCATTGCGCCAGAATAGTAACAGTGAAAAAACACACATGCGTTTAAGTTGCAGTTAAAGTTTGGGGTAGGGGGGAGGTCTTCTATTCTCCCTTTTGCAATCCCCTTGCTGGCTAGGTTACCTCGGAGCTGGTGGACATTTCTGCTGCTGCTGATGGTTGACAGCACATCAAGGGCTTGAGCTGCCCAGATCTGAGTCTATCCCATTTAGCACACTTGTAAAGTTGCACAATACACTGGATAGTGTCCTCAGTGTGAAAGCCTACTCTCCCACAGCATAGTTAGTCACCGGCCTTCAAATGTCCACTGCAACGTCTGATTTGCATTTACTCCGAAACACCTTGGGAAAGCTAAGGAAATTTGACATGTCTCCAATAATTCTTACCAATTTTACAACTGCACCATAGAGAGCATCCTATGCATCAGGATGCATCACAGCTTGTATGGAAACTGCTCTGCCCAAGACTGCATGAAAACACAGAGGTGTGAACGCAGCCCAATCCATGGCACAAACCAGCCACCCCCTCATTAACTCCATCTTCATTCAGGCTGCCTTGGGGAAAGCAGCCAACATACTGTAGTCAAGGACGACTCACACCCTGCTCACTCTTTCATCTCCTCTCTTCCGTCAGGCAGAAGATGCAAAATCTTGAAACCACATACCATCAGATTCAAGCATAGCTTTCTCTATACTGTTTAGTTTAGTTCAGCGTAGTTTAGTTTAGAGATACCGTGCAGAAACAGGCCCCTTCACCAAGTCTGCGCCAACCAGCGACCCTCGCACACCCACACTATCCTGCACACAATAGGGACAATTTACAACTTTACCAAGTCAATTAACCTACAAACCTGTACGACTTTGAAGTGTGGGAGGAAAGCGGAGCAGCTGGAGAAAACCCACGCAGGTCACGGGGAGAACATACAAACTCCGCACAGACAGCAACCGCGTTCTGGATCAAAGCGGGTCTCTGGCGCAGTAAGGCAGCAACTCTACCGCTGCGCCACTGTGCCATCCTGTTATTGGACTTTTGAACAGATCTCTCATTTGCCGGGGATTGAATTTCCGAATCTTCCAATCTACACCATTGAGGTCCTTGAACTTTTTTTTATCCACACTTTCTCCATGCTTGTGACACTAGATTCTGCAGTTTATTTTTTGATATGATTTGCCTGGATATTACCACAAGACAACGTTATTCATTGTATCCTGATACAGCACACATGACAACCACAAGTTCTACCACATTTAAGCTGCTATATAACTGCAAACTGTTGCTGTTGCTTTAATACAAAGAAAGGAATTGGCTTTGACCAGCAACAGCTGTGAAGGGACCTCAAGTGTTCACTACATTTATTAATTACTTTGATAATAATATAGAAGGATACATGTCTACAGTTACAGGTGACAGAGATTAGAGGCTCAATAAACCATGCAGATGGGAACATAAAATCACAAAGAGACACTGACAGATTAAGTGCCAAAATCCTGGCAAATGGATTTGGCCACAGCTGCTCTGAGATCTGGACCAAAGGCGAATACATTTGAGTAATTTTCAAAACATCCAAGGAAGTGTCAAACGCAGAGAGTTGGAATGGAAAAGGGAGGATTCATTGCTGCAGCTGAACAAAGACTTCATTAGAACTACTTCTGCAACATTGTCTCATGTCCCTGGCACCGTGTTTGGGGAAGGATATCTTTGTCATGGAATACAACGCTGTTACCAGGACTGCAAGAGTTCGATCACAAGGAGAGATCACATAAACCAGCATTTATGCTCCTTTCAATATAAAATGTGGAACTTTGGGGCAACCTTTAAATTAAAACCATGCATTAGACAATAGACAATAGACAATAGGTGCAGGAGTAGGCCATTCGGCCCTTCGAGCCAGCACGGCCATTAAGGTAACTCTTTCTTCTCAAAAACCCTTTCTGGCTTAAGTCCCCCCTCCACCACCTCCAGTTTAAATTCCATTTGGAATATTTTGGAGGACCAAGAAACCAAGAACCAAGAAAATATGATCATGGCTGATCATCCACAATCAGTACCCCGTTCCTGCCTTCTTGCCATATCCCCTGGCTCCGCTATCTTTAAGAGCTCTATCTAACTCTCTCTTGAAAGCATCCAGCAAATTGGCCTCCACTGCCTTCTGAGGCAGAGAATTCCACAGATCCACAACCCTCTGTGTGAAAAGGTTTTTCCTCATCTCCGTTCCAAATGGCTTAGCCCTTATTCTTAAACTGTCAGGCTAGGAGGGTCTGAAGAAGGGTCCTGACCCGAAACATTACCTACTCCTTTTCTTCAGAGATGCTGCCTGACCTGCTGAGTAGTTCAGCATTTTGTGTCTACCTTTGGTGTAAACCCAGCATCTGCAGTTCCTTCTTACACATGTTGTCCACCTTGGTTCTGTTACATTAACTAATTATAATCTTTCAACCTCGTATCCGAAACGTACAGTTGGCATGGCCTCCAGAGATTCCCAGGAACTTGCTGTTACTCATTATAAAAATAAACGTGTCATTATTATTTTGTCCTCTCCAAGGAGAGGATATAGGATTTTATCAACCCGCCCTATCACACCCTTAAGTGACTTTATTCACCTCAAAAGTGACGTTATTCACCTCAATCTTTATTCCTTTAGTCTTGCAGATTCAACAGATCGCAAATATGGTCCATGTATTCTGGCTCCTTTTTATTTGAACACTTCCAGCCCTGTCCTGATCAATCTGTTCTGCACTCAATCCCATGCAGAATGATTCTGTAAGACCTATGTTTTTTGGAACTGAATGCAATAATCCATATGGGGGTCTAAGCACAGCACTGTGTGGCCGATACAAATATTCCATCTTTCTCCAGCGAGCTCTCTTGAGATGAAAGTACTTTCGTGATTTTTTTGTACCTGACCACTAGCCTTTAGACTTTAGACATTAGATATCCAGCCAGATGTCTATCTTTGGTGTAAACTAGCATCTGCGGTTCCTTCCTACTCACTTTATTCCTCAGATAGCAGGAGGATGAGGGGTGATTTTATAGTGGTGTACAAAATCATGAGAGGATGAGATTGGGTAAATGCACTTTTCCCAGAGTTTTTTGCCCAGAGTTGGGGAATTGAGAACCAGTGGACATGGGTTTAAGGTGAGGGAGAAGGATTCAATAGGAACTTGAGGGGTAACTTTTTTACACAAAGGGTGGTGGGTGTATGGAACGAGCTGCCATAGTTGAGGAAGGTACTATCACAACATTTAAGAAACATGTAGACAGGTAGATAGAAGGGATAGGTTTAGAGGGATATGAGACAAACACAGGCAAGTGGTACTAGCCTAGATGGGGCATGTGGCTCAGCATAGGCAAGTTGGGCCAATATTACTAATTCCACCAAAGAACACTTAATTTAGTTTAGTTTAGTTTAATTTAGTTTAGTTTAGTTTAGTTTAGAGATACAGCACGGAAACAGGCCCTTAGGTCCACCGAGTCCACATCGTCCAGCGATCGCCCATACACTAGTTCTATCCTACATGCGAGGGACAATTTACAGAAGCCAATTAACCAACAAACCTGCACGTCTTAGGAATGTAGGAAGAAACCGGAGCACCCGGAAAAATCCACGCAGTCACCGTACGTACAAACTCCATGCAGACAGCACCCATAGCCATGATCGAACCCGGGTCTCTGGCGCTGTAAGGCAACTATTCTACTGCTGCACCCCTGTGCCGTCCAAATTTCTCATAAATAAATCTTTTGGTCTATATTTCTTAGATCTTTAGTAATGACGGCAAATTTCCTGCATGGTTTTGTAGGAAAATCTATCAATTCCTTTTTACTACTTTTGGTAAACATTTGCCTTCCAATTGCATAATTTACAGTGTTTAATATAGTGTTGTCAGCAAATTTGGACAAATGACTCAAATAATCAAAGAGTACATTAATAAAAATAACATTTCTATTGAACAGACTAACAGTTTGTGACTGTACAGCACTTGGAAATGCTTTCCCCTTTGGTCAGAAGTGATCGGACAATTTCCTGTCTATATCAGAAGATTATAGCTCAGGAAATCTTCGGGGAAATTTCTTTTTGAAAAGCTCCATCTTCTGCTAAAGCCTATTTGGCTTGTGTTTCATTCCTGAGAAGCACGCAGTGGACTTTGAAGAACAGACTTTCAGGAAGCAGGCAGCTCATTTAACAAGGATTATCAAACAATAACTAAAATTACCTTCCTGGGAGCTCTCAAAACATTTATTAGATTGCACAGTTGCTGTCTCCGTCAAACTCGATGATCTTGTAGAATGTGTAAATCAGTGCGGGACTAATGCCTGCCTCTTAGTGAAAGATATAACTCTGATACATAAGCTATCTGCCAAGTGGCCTTCATCAGCATCATTGCTATCGTTACCCCTTCTGTGTCGAGGCAGTGAGTTCAGAAGGAAATACAACAAGAGGGAATAACAAGATTAGACCTGCTATCATTATATTCCACTTCCGTGACTTTGATCTGGAGGTATTTCTGCATTTCAACTCACCGGGATAATCTCAACAGATGAATATTTGCATACCTGAGCAGACAACATGATAATCCAAGCTGGATGAGGCATTGCAGCTGTGAAGTCTACCTCTGATCTATTTTTCTCCCTTTAAAATCCATGAATGATTTTGTGCATCAGGATGAGAACAGATACATTAGCTTACATAAACATGAGACTTAAGTGTTTTGCTTCCTGACAACATGAAAGCCTTTCAGCATGCGACTAACTAGGTCAATATCCTCAAAGCTGGCAGCTTGAATAGACACACGTGTAGTTATGGAGCAAAAAAACCCCACACATTTCTTTTGTCATTGAAATACCACAAAGCTGCTTATTTGCTCATTTGGTCTAAAAATGGTTTTCCCAGCCTGACAGATTTTGTAATATTCTTGCAACCTAGAAAATATGCACGAAGCACACAGCGGGAAATGTGATGCTCAATTGTCTTGATACATAGGGAATAAAATATCTCACTTCAATTTGGGCTGGGTTTTTTGTTAGAACTACAAATATGGGCGGCACGGTGGCACAGTGTTCGATCCTGACTACAGGTGCTGTCTGTACGGATTTAGTATGTTTTCCTTGCGACTGCGTGGGTTTTCCCCGGGTGCTCCGGTTTCCTCCCACATTCCAAAGACGTGTGAACGACAAGGTTATGGACGGTATAAACAGAATTCATTTGTTATCTGGGGGGGGTGGGGGTCTGCTTTCAGAAAGCCGTCAAAACCAGGAGGTAGATCCTCAGTCGATGCACAGTGGCCCAGCGGTAGAGTTGCTGCCTTAACAGCGCCAGAGACCCGGCTTCAATCCTGACTACAGGTGCTGTCCGTACGGTGTTCATAGTTCTCCCTGGGCTTCTCCGGTGCTCCGGTGTTGTCCCACACTCCAAAGTCGTTGTGAAGGACAAATGCAATTGTGAAACAAGAAAATGAAGTCAAAAGGGTAGCAGGACATCTGTTCATCTACCATGGGGTGGGATTGAGATGTGTTTGTTAGTTGTTATATGACCATTCCGAAGAAGACAAATGCTTAAGTGCCTGCAACAGAAAAAGCTAGATCGCACCCAGTGATTACTGCATTTGATGCTCTCAAATAAAGTCTCGATTGCCTTGTCCAATCTTGTGGTGTATTTAACGTTTTCTTCAACAACGTTGGTAGGTTAATTGGCTTTTGTAAAAAAAAAAATTGTCCCTAGTGCCTAGTTTAGCACTAGGATAGTGTACAGGTGACTACTGGTCGGCACTGACTCGGTGGGCCGAAAGGCCTGTTTCCATGCTGTGTCTCTAAACTAAACTAAACTAAACACTTTATATTTTACACTAAGGGCTTTTATTTTATAACGGTTTGTTCCCTACGAACAATCCTTCCATCAAATAGTAACTGGACTAAAGCTCCAGACCGCTTGAGCAGCACTAAGCTGGTGTATGAGAGTGACACGATTCCTTTCATTTCAATGGAATGGAGCTCAGCATCCACTCTGTATCAGACCTCTTGAGAGCGGACCTGGTAGCTGACTTCCATATCAGGTGTGCTTAGTACAGAAAAATCAAATCACAAAAGCACTGCCTGAGAGAGGCACCTTATTATTCAATTCAAGGATTCAATGATTCAATGAGACTTTGACTGCATTCAATGAGCCTTTGACAGCACCGGGCCTCTACTCGCTGGAGTTCAGAAGGCTGAGACCTCATTGAAACTTACCGCATAGTGAAAGGACTGGATAGCGTGGATATGGAGAAGATGGTTCCACTAGTGGGAGAGTCTAGGACCAGAGGTCATAGCCTCAGAATTAAAGGACGTTCTTTTAGGAAGGAGATAAGGAGGAAATTATTTCATCAAACGATGGTGAATCTGTGGAATTCATTGCCACAGAAGACTGTGAGGGCCGTCAATGGATAACTTGAAGGCAGAGATAGATAGATTATTGATTAGTGTCAGAGTTATGGGGAAAAGGAATGATTGAATGGTGGAGTAGACTTGATGGGCCGAATGGCCTAGTTCTGCACATATCACTTACGAACTTTATTGCCACCTGTACCTAGGTACAGTGAAATGCTTTGTTTTGAATACAACCCAGTAAAATATTACAGCAGACCTCACCTCGGCAGTACACGAGTGTCGGCCACATTTTGGGGCCAACAAAGTTACAAAAGTTCATCAAACAGCCTGCCTAATGCTTGCGACCGCACATGGCAGCTGCCCCCCACCCCTCCCCTCCCCTCCTCCCCCTGCCGGGTCCCCTTCCATCTTGACGGCCCCCTGCTGAGCCCCCCCCATTGTTATTGACGCCCCCCGCCAGGCCCCCCCATTGTTCTCGACAGTTCGCCTGTTCTCTCTCGATGGCATGGGTCAGTCCCATCAATGCTAGTGGCTCAGGGCTGTGTCCAGAGTCCACAGTCCATGAGCCATGCATACCGGTGGGTCACCTGCCATCGGTCCGCAATGGGTGATCCTCGATCCTCGTTCTGTGGCGAGCGGGTCCTCCGTTGTCGGTCACCGTACATCTTTCAATTGAAATGAGAAAACGTTCATCTAATTCACATTCATCAGACTTCCTCAATTTTAATGTGCTGGATCTTTAGGTGTAGTCATTTTCTGCACTTTTTTGTCTGATTTGGATCACGCAACCTGTGTTAACAAACTGTAATTAATCCCCAGCATGTCCATGAAGGCTTATAAAGGAATAAGCAGGGTGGAGTGACTCAGAGAACAAACTTCACAAGCATGTTAGAGATTAGAAATGCCAAAGACACAGAACTGCTAGCAAATGTTGTATACTGTATGCAGAGTTCCAGAGGGCTCAAACCAGCCAGTGGGATGGGCAGACTTCTGGCGGATGACGTTCAGATGACAGTCAGGTATGAGTTATTACATTCTGGTAGAAAAGACAACATGTGTAAACCTATGCTGCTGGATTAATTAATTGTGGTAAATTATTCTTTAGTGTATGTAAGTGGCAGCAAGAATCAAAGTGGAGTTGATGAGAGAGTAAGAAAGTAAGTGGCTCAGTGGAAGAGTTTCTGCCTTACAGCGCCAGAGTCCCGGTTTTGATCCTGACTACAGGTGCTGTCTGTAGGGCGTTAGTACTTTCTCTCTGTGACTGCGTGGTTTTCTCCGGGTGCTCTGTTTCCTCCCACACTCCAAAGACGTACACGTTTATAGGTTAATTGGCTCTGAAGACTGCAACAACCAGGTTCAGGAATAGCTACTTCCCCACAGCCATCAGGCTATTAAACCTGGCTCAGACAAAACTTTGATTATTAATAACCAATTATCTGTTATTTGCACTTTATCATTTTATTTATTCATGTGTGTATATATTTATATTACGGTATATGGACACATTGATCTGTTTTGTAGTAAATGCCTACTGTGTTCTGTGTGCTGAAGCAAAGCAAGAATTTAATTGTCCTATCAGGGACACATGACAATAAACTCACTTGAACTTGAACTTGAACTTGAAATTGTCCATTGTGTGTGTAGATTAGTATATGGGGTGATCGCTGGTGGGCCAAAGGACCTGTTTCCGCACCACATCTCTAAAGTCTAAAATCTAACCTCTAAAGTGGTAGAGCTATAAGGAAATAAGGAGAGAGGGAATTAGGACGGATGGATAGCTGTACTGGGAGGTGGCATAGATTTAATGGGCCAAATGTTCCCATTCTGTGGCGTAATAAATAAATAACAAGGCAGTGACAAAATCAGAGACATGGGATTAATTCATTCTCCACAGACCCTGCCCCATTCGCTGAGTACTTCCACCACATGTTTTATTTCAGATTCTATCTAAGAACATTGGCTATATGAGCAAGGGTTGGCTATTCAGACCATTGGGTGCGCTGTCATGCAATGGCTGACCCTCTCTACGCCATTTTCCTGCTACTAATCCCATTCAATGGACTTTTTAAAATATCCATAAATCTATTTGTATCAATTTTGAACACTATCAATGGCTAGCACTCCATTTCCCTTCAAGGTAGAGAATTCTAAAGATTCACGCCTTCGGATTGAAGACATTTCTTGTCATCTCTGTCCAAAATGGGCAGCACAGTGGCGCAGGGGCAGTTGTGCCATTGTGTTGCATTTAGTTGAAGGAATATGTTGTAGAAAATGCAGCAGTTTGCAACTTAGTGGACTGTTCTGCTAGAGATAGTATGGATGCAATGAATTGAATGGGCTCTTACTTTTTTTAGACACAGCACATCAGCATTAGTTTACTCAATGAATCTTGATTTTACTTCTCTGATGGAACAGCTTGAGACATGACATTTGCAAATATGAATCTGACAGCCAATCTTCCGCATTTTCCTTTGCATCAGCAGGACCGAGGGAACTGGCATTGAGAATTATTTGAACATCCAATATTTGTTTAAAAAAGGCCATTTCCAGAATAATTCAAACAGATCAAAGATGCTGAGAGAATGGATCAGCTTTGCTGAGTCACCTTTAATGAAAGCAGCATTGAACAGAGGGGACTTTGAATGTCAGAGAATAAAGAAATACTCACCAGAAATAGCTGATGTGTACAAACTGTAAAACATGCCAGTTCAAAGTGATATTTAATCTAAGGAGAGCAAGACAAAGCCATGTTTTACACTGGCAGAAAGAACTTGGGTTTATGCAAAATGTGTTATGGCTCCATTGAGAGGTAAATTTTACATGCGTTATAACTTGAATTTTTATTTTTAGTTCATTTTGAGCCATGTGTCAGTTTGATTTTGTGTTTCACAAACATCAGGTAGTTTGTATAGAACTGAAGAGTCATAGAGTCATATAGCATGGAAATAGGCCAAACAGCCCATCTGGCCAAGATGTCCCATCTACACTAGTCCATTTGCCCACGTTTGGCCTATATTCTTCTCAAGTTTCTTTTTTAATCATGTACCTGTTAAAGTGCCTTTTAAATGCTGTTGAAGTACCCGCCTCAACTACCCTCTCTGGCAGCTTGTTCCATACACCCACCACCCTTTCAGCACAGAGTTTGTACATTCTGCTTGCGACGGCGTGGGTTTTCCCCGGGTGCTCCGGTTTCCTCCCACTCTCCAAAGACATACAGGTTAGTAGGTTGATTGACTTCGGTAAAAATGTAAAATTGTCCCTAGTGTGTAGGATAGGCAGCAACTCTACATCTGCATCAAGGACAGAAGGGAACAATGCTACAGATGAGATGATTGACACAGGTGGCGAGGGGGACGGGGCGACAGGTTGTTGATTCTCTAGTCTGCAGTCGCTTGTGCCTTGTCGGGTAATACTATCACCCTGACTATCAGATGGGGATTTAGGTTTCACTTCAAAGAATGAACATGAATATGGAAGCTGCCTCACCCTGCAGGAATGAGAACATCCCACAGGGCTGTAGTTGCCAATTTCCAATAGGACATGACACCAATGACTGTGTGTGTATGAAGGTAAAAATATAACATGCCGCTATTTTGGAGAGCGAGAGGTTGATCCCCTGGTGTACCTGCCAAATTTATTGTCCACTCAGCAATATTATAAAGGAATGATGTGATTATTATCACACGCCTGTTCAGGGTTTTTTTTCCCTGCAGATATTGTCCACGCTGGTCTCTGTCACTCTTCCTCGGTTGGGTTTCCACCCCACCTGCCCACAGTTCAATGGTATCTTGGCTCTTGGAGTCTCTGGCAAAGCAACAACTGGCACAACATCACAGGCACTGATGTTCAAGGGACGCAACTGTCGCTAGGTAAATGTAGGGAGGCAGGCGCATGACGGATAATCACATGTAACGTGATCAGATGTCCAGCATCAAAACATCTCATCATCAAACATGGAAGATCTCCAACTAGGAAACTAGAACAACCCAGCTCCTTCTCATATGACCGCCTCATATCTCACTCGTCCTTCTGAAAGGGCGAAGGAGATCTCAGTTTAACGACTTATGTGAAGGAGAACACGTCTAGTGTTATCAGCCGAGATCGTGTGATTAAAGCTCAGAGCAGGAGCTTAAATCCACAGTGTTCAGACTGAGTGAGACATTGGGCTAAGTACACACAGTACAGACCGCATTCACCAGGTGCATGGAATAGATCACATGCAAGGGTTTAGGTTTGTCGTCAAGTGTACCGGGGTACAGTGAAAAACTTGGTTTTGCATGTTATCAGATGGTACAATACCTAAATACAATCGTCAACCACAAGTACAATAGGTAAAGTGAAGGGGAGGATACAGAGTGCAGAATATACTACTTAGCATTGTAGCACATCAGTTCCAGAGACAAAGCCCAATGTCTGCAAAGGGATAGAAGTGAATCCCAGCTGATGGAAGGACTGTTCAGAAGCCTGATAGAGTGGAAGAAGCTGTTCCTAAAGCTGGTGGTGGGCACCTTCAAGCTTATTTACCCTCTGCCCGACTGAAGCAGGGAGAAGAAGGAATGACCAGGGTGGAACAAGTCATTGATTATGCTGGGGTACACAAAATTGCTGGGGAAACTCAGCGGGTGCAGCAGCATCTATGGAGCGAAGGAAATAGGCGACGTTTTGGGCCGAAACCCTTCCTCAGGCTGCTTTTCCGAAGCAGCTTGCAATGTAGATGGAGTCAATGATGGGAGGCTTAGACTGCGTGAAGGACTGGACTACATTTACAGCCCTCAGCAATTACTTGCAGTCTTGGGCAGAGCTGTCCCTAATCAAGTTATGATACCAACCAACAGTGTGCTTTCTATGTGTAAGAAGGAACTGCACATGCTGGTTTATACCGAAGATAGACACAAAATGTTGGAGAAACTCCACGGGTCAGGCAGGATCTCTGGAGAAAAGGAATAGGTGACGTTTCAAATCGGAACCCTTCTTCAGACTGCAGAAAAGTCCCCGGTCGGAAGAAGGATTCTGACCCGAAATGCCACCTATTCCTTTTCTCCAGAGGTGCTGCCTGACCCACTGAGTTACTCCAGCATTTTGTGCCTATCTTCAGTATGATTTCCATGATGACCTGGTTGGTAGATTGTAGGGATGTGCATGAATTAGGCACTATTTGCTCGATAAGTATTATGTCAAGATATTGAACAGAGTACACAAAAATGCTGGAGAAACTCAGCGGGTGCAGCAGCATCTATGGAGCGAAGGAAATAGGCAACGTTTCGAGCCGAAACCCTTCTTCAGACTGATGGGGGGTGGCGGGGAGAAGAAAGGAAAAAGGAGGAGGAGGAGCCCGAGGGCTGAGGAAGGGGAGGAGACAGCAAGGGCTAACAAAATTGGGAGAATTCAATGTTCATGCCCGCAGGATGCAGACTCCCCAAGCGGAATATGAGGTGCTGTTCCTCCAATTTCCGGTGTTGCTCACTCTGGCCATGGAGGAGACCCAGGACAGAGAGGTCAGACGGGGAATAGGAGGGGGAGTTGAAGTGCTGAGCCACCGGGAGGTCAGATAGGTTCTTGCGGACCGAGCGGAGGTGTTCGGCGAAACGATCGTTACTGATCGAGTTAGAAAATGCTGGAAACATTCAGCTGGACAGGTTGTATCTGGGGTAAGATAAAGAGAGAAAGACACAAATGCTGGAGCAACTCAGCGGGTTAGACAGAAGAACATGGATAGATGACGTTTCGGGTCTGTTTCCTGTTCTTGGTTCAGATTTCTAGCATCTACAAGTTCTGCTTTTCATTTATTGACAAACTCATTCCTAGCTTTATCACATTAGATATTGGACCCATAACAGAACAAACTTTCGATTGTTTTGGGACTGTTTGCAAATGCAGACTCTGAACTATTTTGTAAAGACACAGGCCTCAGGTTGGATATTTGCCTTGGGTAATAGAATAGGGAAATGAAGGCAATTTTCATATTTTGCTCATTTTTATTACGTCCAGTAACAGATGAAGTATTACTCTGCTGCCAAAGAGCATGAAACTTCAAGGCTGTAATTGTTCACATTCTTTTAGTCAATCAGTCATTTACAAATCAGACTGGCATTTTCTCTCCTTTTTTAAATATTAAAGGCTATGTATCTATTTGTTAAACATCAAACGAGGGTGATTCAAAGTTCACTTGCACTGCTAACTAACTGCAGTAGTGTATTTTCCGTAACAACCAGGTAAAAGGAACAGAGAAGATGTGTTTGTATATTACTAAAATAATATGGGTGACTGCCTCTGAATGTTAAACTACAGAGAAACTGTAGTAACACTTCAATAATACCACACCACGGCTCATCCGGCTCCCTCCCCTTTTAAACACCCGCAGTACCTTTAAACCCACCAGGATCACTGGAAAATGTATTATACGACAATGTATTCAATGGTACTTTATTTTCGACAAGAGTCGCCGCGTTTCTGGTACCATTTTGTATGATTCAAGTTCAAAGTTGTTAAAAATGTAACTAGTGAGAAACAGAATCTGCTTTTCCAGCACCAAGATCCTCACGGTGCCAGGTTACTGCCGTTTTTCTGTAGCTGGAGCATCAATAGGCAAAGAGTATGGGCAGATGTTTGGGGCAGCACGGTGATGCAGCGGCAGAGTTGCTGCCTTACTGCGCCAGGGACCCGGGTTCGATCCTGACCTCGGGTGCTGTCTGTGTGGAGTTCGCACGTTCTCTCTGTGACCACGTGGGTTTCCTCTGGGTGCTTAGGTTTCCTCCCACATCCCAAAGGCATGCGGGTTTGTAGGTTATTGGGCCTCTGTAAACTGCCCTTAATGTTTAGGGAGTGGATGAGAAAGTGGGATAAGACAGAACGAGTGTGATCGGATGATCGATGGTCGGTGTGGACTTGGTGGGCCTAAGGGCCTATTTCCACGCTGTATCTCTAAACTAAACTAAACTCCAGTCACAAATGTTTTCCCATTGAATGGCCATGACTTTAGCTTTATGTGGATTTCTTGATACCACACTCATAAGGTCATAAATCATAAGTGATAGGAGTAGAATTAGGCCACTCGGACCTACTCCGCCATTCAATCATGGCTGATCTGTCTCTCCATCCTAACCCCATTCTCCTGCCTTCTCCCCATAACCTCCGACACCTGTACTAATCAAGAATCTATCAATCTCTGCCTTAAAAATATCCACTGACTTGGTCTCTACAGCCTTCCGTGGCAAAGAATTCCACAGATTCACCACCCACTGAACACAGCCTTGACATCAAGACCATTACTTCACTGCTGGAGTTCAGCCCATTCATCCGTGTTTCAACCAGTGCTATGAGTTGAGTAGACCTGGTGGCACCCAAACCATGTACTGGTGAGCGGGGTGTTGGGGATCAGAGGTCGCTTCTCAGCTCTTTGTCGACTGCACAGTCACTGAAGACTGAGAACGAGACGTGTTGGCAGTTATTATTGGGATAGGATTTGTCCTGCTTTTTGTGAACAGGGCATAGCTGGGAGATTTGCCATGTAGTCAGGTACATGCCAGTGCTGTAATTGTATTGGAACAGCTCGCTGTTCAAACAAGGACAATCACCATTGATGGCAGTGCCAGAACGATGTGATTAGGCAGCTACATTATGTGATCAATGATAATATTCACAATGTATCCTTCTCCCCTTACTGTCCATATTCATTCACTCGGGTGAATTATTGGATCAAACAGTATTCAGGCACTCCTCGACTTGTGTAAGGATTACGTTCCGTGAACCCTTACGTAAGCCAGATTTAACATAAGTTGAAATCACCATCCTCATCCCCTGCCCAAAATAGCCAACTGAGAGCATTAACTCTCAACAGCGTCTGGCTGCGACTGGGGCACTTTCTGCGGAGCGCTGCCTTCTGGGTAAGCACTGCCGCCATTACTGACTTATTTCTGATGTAAACTTGAGTGATTGTTCGTTGGAGTGGAAATTATAAACTGCCGTTATTGTACTAGGGAGTGTGTACAGAGCTTTTTACGATAAGTGTGAGTTTACACAAGTCGTCTATAGTGTAGGTCGGGGAGGTCTGTATGTGAAATTAACTGTTTGGTTTGGTTTAGTTTAGAGATATAACACGGAACCAGGCCCTTCGGCCCACTGAGTCCGTAACGACCAGCGATCCCCGTAAACTAGCACAGACCTACACGTTAGGGACAATTTACAATCTTTACCGAAGCCAATTAGCCTACAGACCTGTACGCCTTTAGAGTGTGGGAGGAACCGGAGCACCCGGGGAAAACCCACACAGTCACGGGGAGAGCGAACAAACTCTGTACAGACAGTACCCGTAGTCAGGATCGAACCCGGGTCTCAGGTGCTGCAATGCAGCAACCCTATCACTGTGCCACAGTGCCGCCCTGTTGGTTGGTTATTTCAAGTTCAGACAATATTTTCATTTCACATGTCTGGTCTCCTATGCTGCATGTGTTTGTCAGTAAAATGCTGCAATAAAACCTGCGCTCTTTTACTAATTCTGTCCACCAGCTTCAAAAGGGAGACTGTCCCTTTACTCTGCCAATATTCCTGGTCTTCGTACAAGGAACGCAGGAGCATTTCGGACAGGCACTGTGACGAGATGATCTTCAGAGTTCTGGGAGGTATCCTGTAGCCGGCCAGAGAACAATATATCCTTTTTAAAATATAGAACATTGGGGGATAAAAATCCATTCAAATGACACAACATTGAAAAAAATATCCTTCGGCAGATTTAAGGAGCATGACACCCAGTCAGGGATGGATACTATAAGGTTTCCAGATTGGGCAGCGGTGGAGTTGCTGCCTTACAGCTCCAGAGACCCGGGTTCGATCCTGACTACGGGTGCTGTCTGTACAGAGTTTGTACGTTCTCCAAATGACCGACTGCATGGGTTTTCTCCAGGTGCTCTGGTTTCCTCTCCACTCCAAAGACGTACAGGTTTGTTGGTTAATTGGCTTAGGTAAAATTGTAAATTGTCCCGAGTGTGTAGGATAGTGCTATTGTGCGGGGAGATTGCTGGACGGCGTGGACTCGATGGGCCGAAGGGCCTGTTTCTGCTCTGTATCTCTAAACTCTGATACTCTGAATGCTTAAGGAAGGGGAATGATCACTGGAGCGCAGCCCCTGAGCGCCTGGACCTGTTGACTAAAGGCAGAGTTATCAGTGCCGATGGATGGATGCCCAAGTTAGAGGAGTGTGGAGTTCTTGAAGAGTTGTAGAATTTCACAAGGCAAAAGAGAGGATCTTAAAAGGATCGGGGGGAAAAATTGGAACTGGAATTTTTAAATTAAGGCTATTCATTAAAGCTATCATTGGAAACAATGCAGCTAGTTTTCAAAATTCAAATTCAGCCTTCTAACTTTCATCTCTTCGCAGAGCATCTGATATGTTAACTAAACCGCTATAGATATGGAAATCTGAGTTTTACAAGGAGTACAAGAAACAGCTCGTAATATTCAATTCCCTCTAATGGTTCTGGAGCTCACAATATTAAATAGTCTTTGAAGCATAAAACTGCAGAAGCCGGACATCTAAAACAAAAAGGAGTCGAATATAGGAGCATAGAGGTCCTTCTGCAGTTGTACAGAGCCCTAGTGACCACACCTGGAGTATAGTGTGCAGTTTTGGTCCCCTAATTTGAGGGAGGACATTCTTGCTATTGAGGGAGTGCAGTGTAGGTTTACAAGGTTAATTCCCGGGATGGCGGGACTGTCATATGCTGAGAGAATGGAGCAGCTGGGCTTGTATACTCTGGAGTTTAGAAGGATGATAGGATATCTCATTGAAACATATAAGATTGTTAATGGTTTGGACACGCTAGAGACAGGAAACATGTTCCCGATGTTGGGGGAGTCCAGAACCAGGGGCCACAGTTTAAGAATATTGTTGTCTCTGTACTGTACACTGACAATTACAATTAAAGTTGAATCTGAATCTGAATCTGAAGAATAAGGAGTAAGCCATTTAGAACGGAGACGAGGAAATACTTTTTCTCACAGAGAGTTGTGTGTCTGTGGAATTCTCTGCCTCAGAGGGTGGTGGAGGCAGGTTCTCTGGATGCTTTCAAGAGAGAACTAGATAGGGCTCTTAAAAATAGCGGAGTCAGGGGATATGGGGAGAAGGCAAGAACGGGGTTCTGATTGGGGATGATCAGCCATGATCACATTGAATGGCGGTGCTGGCTCGAAGGGCCGAATGGCCTACTCCTGCACCTATTGTCTATTGTCTATTGTCTAAAAACAGAAAAAGTTGGAAATACTCAGCAGGTCAGGCAGCGTCTGTCGAGGAGTGAAAATTGATATATTATTTTAGGTCACCATCAGTTCTTTTAAAAGTTCAGTGACCTGAAGCATTAACATTGTTTCTCCCTCCACAGGTGCCGCATGATCTGTATAGCAGTTGCGGCACTTTTATGTTTTAACTGAATATTATCCCAGATATCAGGATTCATATTTCTATTTTGGTTAGCTTTCCAGATTATTGGGGATTTTTTAAAATCATAACTAACTTGCAATAGTTCGCTTCTGCTTAAATATTTTGTTTTCTGCATTAAATGTTACATATATTATAGTTTCCAATTTAATTTGTCTTTATCTATGCTGATCTTTGGACAGTAGTTATTCAGTAAAGACATCGCAAACAATCACCACAACCAGCTACATTTCTGGAGTTACTTCTTCAGGGCAATGGTCTTCCAGTACCGCTCCGTGAAAGATTACCACTGACTTTCTCCCTCTCTCTCTCTCTCAGTCCCTTCCCTACCCCAGTTCTCTGTATAGTTTCACTGCACTTCTGATTAATTTTACTGATTGTATGCCCCCTTGTCACCTTCCCTTCAGCTAACAATGAATCATTCTACATTTCCTTACCATCGTCTGTGTTTTGATCAGTCATTTTCACACCTTACCCTTCAATATTACGAGACTCCCTCTCCCCTTACTCTCAGTCTGAAGAAGGGTCTTGACCCAAAACATCACCTTTTCTTCTACTCCAGAGATTCTGTCTGACCTGCTGAGATACTCCAGCATTTTAAGTCATAAGGTCATAAAGAATAGGAGTAGAATTGGGCTATTTGGCCCATCAAATCTACTCCGCCATTCAATCATGGCAGATCTACTCTCCTTCCTAACCCCATTCTCCTGCCTTCTCCCCATAACCTCTGACAATGTTGTGTCTATCTTTTGTTCACTCTAGGCAGGTCAGCTTGTAGAGCCACTATCTCTCAACTCCGGCAACCCAACTTCACTGCTGCTGTCCATGTGGAGTTTGCGTGTTCTCTCCGTAACCGGATGGGTTTCCTCCAGATTCACCCACCTCCCAAAGACACGTGGGTTGGTTGGCTAACTGACCACGATAAATGTCCCCCTGGTTATTTATGGGTTTGTGAAGAAGAAATACCATGGAGTCCGAGTCTGCTCAACCTCTCCCTGTAGCTCAGGCCTTCCAGTCCTGGCAACATCCTCTCCCTGTAGCTCAGGCCGTCCAGTCCTGGCAACATCCTCGTAGATTACTGCACCCTTTCCAGCTTTTAAAACCAATTCATTTCAAAGTATCACCAGATGGAACAGATAGGCAAACTGTTCTTGGAACCTCAAGAAAGGTGCTGTCTCTCAGTAAACCTTTGGCCGTAGGGGTGTGACAGCCCACTTTACATCATTCCCCGGTGAATTAAGATCATGTGCTAAACTGCTTTCAGCTTTCTTATACATTCACAACATCACCACATTGTGTTGTGGCATAAGAATGACTCAGGATTCTTCTCAGACATTTCTCTCCATCATTAACCTGTGATGCACTTCTGAATTCTGGAATTCTAATGCAGGAAGTGACGGGAATAAAACACAATCATCTTAATTGCCATTAATGACCCATTGAACAAAGGGGCTAGGATGGACTGACTGGGCTGAATGGCCTGCTTTGTTGTTACAACCTGCGTGCATTACTTGTAATTTAACATTTTTTTCTAGGTACTGCAGAAACACTTACCAATCCAAATCTCCGAAAGTAACTGTGTGCTTCTCCTTCCCTTTGTTGAAGCTGGCCAGAATGATCTCCACATCCTGAAATAAACAAAATAATTGTGGAAGAAATGAACAGAATTCCTGTCAACAGCATGCAAAGTACATTCTCTGCGTGTGATTGAGGCCAAGTTGTACATGGGAATGAGGACAGGAGCGCTTGGCTGGGAAGGCTGTATTTGTGGAGAAGCAGGAGCTAATGTTGCAGGTCACTGAACAATATACACAAGACCACAGGAATACAACAGCAGAGTGATCTCCTGCTGTAAAGGTTATTTTAGTTATTGATACGAGTTGCCAAATCCATTTGTCGGGGAATGGGGATGTTATCTGTTTCAGGACAGATTATTGTCCCTAGATTTGTAGTGGCAATACTGAAAGCATGACAGTCACCAAATGACAATCCCTGTGCTGCTCCATTAAGCTCCTGATTTCCAGGAAACAGATGGAGCCTTACGACCATATTCACTGCTAAACTGATCTGTGGGATGCATTGCTGGTAATCTGGCCGGTCTCCGCATTGCTGGGACCAGTCCAGTTCCCAGAGTGCGGTTGTAATGAGGAACTGTCCTTTTCCTTCTCGGCTCATTGCATCGCAGAGCGTGCTGCAAATCTGCCACTGCCCGGGGATTGGCTGTGGCTCAGGACCACGCTGCCTCTTCCGGAGCAGTTTTCCACCAGAAGCCAGTCACTCAGCTCATCAGCAAAAGCCAGGGTAACATAAGACCTCCCCCGGCACAAGCAGTTGGCAGCATTAACGGAGTGGCTCTGGAGGGGAAAGGTTCCAGCGGTGCTGGCTCTAAGGGCTGAATGGCCTACTCCTGCACCTATTGTCTATTGTTCCACCTCAGGGATTCACTGAGTCTCCTTTCCACTGATTACATTAAACGTTTATGAACATTTCTTATATTCACATTCAATTGTATTGCTTTAAGGGTGGTGCAGCGGTAGAATTGCAGCGCCAAAGACTTGATTCTGACTACAAGGTGATTGTCTATACGGAGTTTGTACATTCTCCCCGTGACCGCGTGGGTTTTCTCCAGGTGCTCCGGTTTCCTCCCACATTCCAAAGACGTGCAGGTTTGCAGGTTAATTGGCTTCTGTAAAATTATCCCTAGTGTGTAGGATAGAACTAATATACGGGTGATTGTTGGTTGGCGCGGATTCGGTGGGCCGAAGGGCCTGTTTCCACGCTGTATCTCTGGACTGTACTGAAATGCAAGAAAGAATTTCAATAAAACTCTCCTGATTCTTGAAAATCATTCAAGACCTGCTATTGAGAAACATAATATTAAAACAAATAAAGTAAATTAAAAACAGGTAAACTGATTTACTTAAATCAAATGAAAAGCTTGACTTATCTTCTTTCTACCACCTGATTTGTCCTATTCATTTGAATGGCTGTTCTCTCGACGTGGTAGAAAACTCACATGGGATGATGAATAAAAACACAAAACATACCCCAGTAAACTTGACTCAAAACACTGACAATCCCTCCCTCCCTCCCCATCCTCCCCACCCCAGTGGCAGACTGGGTCTAAAAATATTGGTTGCCTGGAGACAAAGGGGGCCCACTTCATCAGGGGCCCACTTGATATAGGGGGCCCACTTCATCAGGGGCCGACTTGCCATCGGGCAAGCTGACACCCTGGCCAGTCCGCCACTGCTCCCCCCACAGATGCTGCTCCACCCACTAAGTTCCTCCAGCATCTTGTTTTTTTCTCAACTACAGTAAAACTCTGATATTCCGGCAGGCTTGGGACTTTGGTGGGACTGGTTTAGCAGATTTCCTGGACTATGACCTCAACATTTCTTTACCTCACTTTTTGTAGACATTACATAGTAATGTATTAGTTTCCCAATGAACCCTTAGGTTTCAAGGGAATGTAGAAAAAATGGGATCCTGGTCAGTTTAAAGGGATTGCAGGAGCCAGGGTCTTGGTGAGTTGGGAGGGAGCCAGGGTCCTGGTGAGTTAATCAATATAATTTTTTTCAATATAATCAATATAATGCTTCAACTCGCTATACGAAGAATCCTGTTAACGATCGTTTTCTAGGAACATCCCCCCCGCCCTCGTGTAACACAAGGGGTTGACTGTACTGTCAATATTTTATAAAGAGCTAAATCTTTAAATAGAGAAATGTTTTAAAAATTGTTCACTGATGTGGCCACTGTTGACTGGGATGGAAATTCAAAGACTATACAACTTAATAATAGACTCTGGGTTTTGTTTTGGTGAATCAAATGCTCTGTGCGTAACTCCGATCTCAAATTCATCTCTCCCAACCTCCGCTCTGCCAGCCTGAGGCTGGGAAGTGTGGGCTCTTGGCCTTTGCAAGCATTATCAGTGCTACATGGTATCGGCTAACAGATCTGTCTGCTGCTGATTGACAATCCAAGTTTCCACTGTTTGAGCATGATTAATGTCTGCAGCAGTCTGAACAAGGCAGAGGTTATCCATTCAATGTATTGAACTGAAACTGGAGGTCTCCTGCTTGGTGAATCAAAGGTGTTTTTTGCGAAAACACGTTTAACTGATTCAGTGCTTCGGATCATGGAAGATATCTCGTGAGAAACAAAATGAATTACCTGTGTGACTGCTTCTTGCATTGGCCGTGCAAGCTCAATTTTACATGCCCTAAATATGCAGCATGGGGATTGAAATAAAAATAGAAAATACTCAGCAGGCCAGGCAGCATCGGCGGAGAGAGAATGTCTCAGGTCGATGCAGCTTTGCAATGCAGAGAGAGGTGGTGGGGTGGAGGACAAAGAGAAGGATTTTTGATAGTATGTTGAATGTTTGTGGAGGTTGGTTAAAGACATTTAGTGAATAACATTAGTTAGACACTAAAAGCTGGTGGAACTCCGGGTCAGACAACATCTCCGGAGTAAAGGAATAGGTGACATTTCGGGTCGAGACTCTTCTTCAGACTCTAATCACCTATTCCTTTTCTCCAGAGATGCTGTCTGACCGGCTGAGTTACTCCAGCTTTTAGTGTCTATCTTCAGTTTAAACCAGCATCTGCAATTCCTTCCAGCACAAAGTAAATAACATTAGTTGGACTGGTGGGGTTTTAAGTGTAAGAAGATAATGAATGTGAAATTACTAGCAAAAACGGGAAGAACATGGAAAGAAATGGGAAAGACTGTGCATGTGAGCTGCAAAGGTTTGATGTGCTGACCCGCTGAAACCACCACCCACACCTCTGCCTGCCCCTGTTCCAGGCTTCCATCCTTGCCTTGGTGTCCCTGCACACGGTATCATGGGCACCTTGTCCGCTTTCACGGCCTGAGTGCATCTTGGATAAGAATGATAACGTTTTGCTTTGATATGTGCTTATATGTGTATTCTTTTTATTTTATGTTCATAAGTTCTCGGAGCAGAATTGGGCCACTTGGCCCATCAAGACTACTCCGCCATTCAATCATGGCTGATCTATCTTTCCCTCTCAACCCCATTCTCCTGCCTTCTCCCCATTACCCGACACTCGTACGAATCAAGAATCTACCAATCTCTGCCTTAAAAATATCAATTGACTTTCCCTTCGCTGCCGTCTGTGGCATGAATTCCGCCTTCTCACCTCTCTCTGACTAAAGAAATTCCTCCTCATCTCCATTCTAAGGTCATAAGGAATAGGAGCAGAATTAGGCCATTTGGCCCATCAAGTCCACTCCGCCATTCAATCATGGCTGATCTATCTCTACCTCCTAACCCATTCTCCTGCCTTCTCCCCATAACCTCTGACACTTGTACTAATCAAGAGGTAAAAGGTATATCCTTTTATACTGAGGCTAAAGGACCTGTCCCACTTGTGCGACCTAAGCTGCGAGTTTAGAAGAGTTTGCCCTGGACTCAAACTCGCAGCATGGTCGACACGAGGTCCTTGGAGGTCGTATGAGGTGGCTGGAATTCTCCTTCATGCTCGAGGGAGGTTCCCGCATACTCGCGGCCTCAGCTAGGTGGCGGAAAAATTTTCAGGATATTTTCCGAAAGTAAAATTTGTTTGGCATTTACTGATAGGCACTCATGGGCAGCCGTAGGCCATCTCCTTCGGTGACCGGCCATTTGGATTGGCTTATTGGAGTTTCAGGACCTAGGAAGACCTACCGGTAGGTAAAATGCCCGCTAAACTTTATTAAACTTCTTAAAAGTGTCTCCACTCCTCCTCCTAGTGCAGTGTGAAGACGACCTCCTTCGATCTCCTTTCGACTATGATGAAGACTATCTTCGACTACCTTCAACTACCCTCGATTACCTACGACTAACATGCCGACCTACTACGACTAAACCTATGAGTTAAAAAATAATCGATTTTTTCCATGGCGACCTTTTTTCACTCGCGGGCATTTTTTAACATATTGAAAAAAACGCCGCGACCTAGCTGAGGCCTCGAGTACGCGAAGACCACTCTCGAGCACGAAGGAGAATTACGAAGACCTCCTACAACCTCGTGTCGACCATGCTGCAAGCGTGAGTCGAGGGCAAACCCGCCAGAACTCGTGGATTAGGTCGCCCAAATGGAACAGGCCCTTTAGGCCTCTGGTCCTAAGACTGTCCCACTAGTGGAAACATCCTCTCTACATACACTCTATCCAGGCCTTTCACTATTTGGTAAGTTTCAATGAGGTACCTCCTCATCTTTCTAAACTCCAGCGAGTACAGGCCCAATGCCTTCAAGAGCTCATCATACGCTAACCCATTTTGATTGGCATGTCCTTGGAATAGTGTATTAGTTGTCCATTGAGCTTGTAATAAAGTTACTGTTGTGAAACAAAGTGTTGATTTGGCATGGCTGTAATGGGCTAGTCAGACTTTGGAAGCTGCTCCTCCAGCCTGCATTATGTTTTGTTGGAAAATGTGGAAGGTCAAAGACTTTGAGGTCAGGGTGGGAGTGTTCTGGAGAGTTAAAGTGACAGACAACTGGGAACTTGGGGGCTAATGGACTGATTCTGCAAGGCGCTCACCAACACTGCGTTCCATTTCCCTGGTGTAGATGAGATCGTATTGTGGGCGCCAAACTCAGTACACTGAATTGGGAGCACCAGTAAAGTTAGCATTTTTTGATTTAGTTCAGATTCCCAGCATCTACAGAATTCTGCTTTTGCACCTAACCTTTAAAGGAATGTAAGCAGCATGCCAATCTCCTGCTGCTGCCCATTTGTATGTCTCCTGGGTTCAGCTAGGGCTAACCACGTTATTCATTCACTGATGCATCAGCAGGCAGCCAGTACTATGGATGGCTAGTTCTGAATAAGGCAACTCTGCACTTGCTGAAGCTAGACTGGAGCTCTTAAAGCTTAATGGCATGCGTGAGGCCATTGAATTTAGAGGAGCAGAGAATGCACGTCCTGGCATAGACCCCCCCCCCCCCGTGTTACTGGTTCCCTTGGCTTTCAGTGCAGGTGGCCGGACAGGCTTTGTTATTGGTGCAGATACTGGCTTTCTACAAGTGACTCTGTGCAGGGAAACAGGGAAGAATGGGCCAACATGAGGCAAAACTGGTCAGGGTTGTCTTAATGTGCGTTGGTGGTATTGGAAGAGATGGACGGTGGCTGGGGTGTCCTGCATCGGAGGAGGACCAGGGGACCCGACAAGCACTTGCTCAAAAACCCAAGAGACCCAATAACTCAGAAGGTCAATGTTAGGATTTTTTGGAGAGCCTTGTGCCGCAGCTCCTATCCACAAGGACATGATATCAGTGCTGTACTCACACATGCCATCAAAGTCAGCAAACTCACTCTCAATGCCATATCCCACAACCTGCATCTCTAAGCTCACCGACTGGTCAATTTACTGCTCGGATAATGGTGAATAGAATTCACCAATCTATAATAGGAGCTGCGGCACAAGGCTCTCCAAAAAATCAACTTTACGGGCAGAGGCAGTTACATATATTTCCCCCTTTCTCATTCTCTGTCCCTGTACTGGCTCCAATGATCCGCACCAGAGCCTGTCCGTGGTCCAGGACAATTGCACTGCTTGCTCCAATCAGAGAATCCTGAGAGGAAAAGCAGCCAGTGGAGAACCCAAATTCTTCAAAAAAGCAAAGATATTCCCTCTTATAGAGCTGAGGCTAGAGGGCATGGTGATCAGCAGGGAAACAGAACCAACTTTATCCCCCTGCCCTATAACATCCAAGCAGCTTAAAGATGTGGAATGTAAAGAGCTAGGTTTAATGTGTGCGCTTGAGGTGTGTATGCAACTGTTATTATGTGCATTAAGTATGTTGGGCGGTGTGTGCGTATGTCTGTGTACACGTGTCAGTGATAAAGTGTGTTATGTGTGTTTGTGTTACTGTGTATGTTGGTGCTGTCCGTACATTTGACCTGTGTGTCTGTGCGTGTTTCAGCAATTATGTGTGTTTGAGTGGTGTGTGTGGGTTTGTGTGTGCTGTCGGCATCTTTGTGCAGACGTGTGGGTATGTGTGTACTATCCATATGTTTGAGAAGTGCGTGTGTTCATGAGTTGTATGTATAGAATAGTTTCTTTATTGTCATTGTAACATGAACCATGTACAACGAAATTGTATGTATGTATGTATACATGTGTCCTTTGCTTATGTGTGTGTGTACGTGTATATGCATGCGTGCATCCATGTATGTGCTTTATTTATGTGAATGTGTTCACCAAAGGTGGTAAAATTGAAATTCTTCTTCACAGCTCTCTTCTAGCTATTATCCTCCATTCTTACTTACATCTCCGATTAAATTAACAGTATTTGGGAGAAAGATTGCCATTGAAAAGAGGACTGATGGTTTTTAAACGACTTTCATATTCTAATTATGTCTGAGAACTACTCTCTCTGATCATTATATTGTGAGTGGAGTAATTCCGACATAGATCTTTATATAAGTTTTGTTGAACCCTCTGCAAACCCTGCTTGGGATTTACAACATTTTCTGTTTAATATTAGACTTTCAACATCAGGCAGTATCTTGCTTTCATTGTGTGAATCATTATCCAATTCCTTTCACTGCATTGCAAAGTACTGTAAGAGAACGGAGCCAAACTATAGTTACACTGAGATTTGAGGGCAGATTTTTCCACTTGACTTGGGATTAATTTGTGATGCAGACCAGAACAAAATATTTGAGCAGCAGAAACAAAGTATCTGTGGGGATGTGCGGCCCCTACTGTTCAACTGTGGTACAGCATAGAGACTCGTCTTTTGTTTTACAAAAACCTTTTGTTACCATGAACACTGGCAAAATGAAGTTACAGGGCAAAACTGACAGCAGAATCTTAGATAATTTAGTCTCATCATCCTGAACCACAGAGTCAACATTTTAATTTGTTGGTATATCTCAAGGAAAGGCCCAATGTGTCCTCATAAACAAGGGCAGAGCCCATTGCTTCTCATAGAGGCAACACCACAGAAACAGGCCCTTGACCAGGGCTGCCAACTCTCACGCATTGAGTGTGAGAATCACGCATTTGTCCAAATTCTCACGCTTTCACGCTGATCACAAATTTCTCACGCTCTGTCGTGAGAAATTCTGTGATCAACGAGAATTTCAAAACTCATATCAACGGCGTGGGCCGCGGGTGTTGGAGAGCTGGGGCTGAGGGAGTGATGGAAGCAGAAGCAGAGGCGGGGGCAGATGCGGATGGGGAACCGGGGCTGGCGAATGTTTGCTGGGCTGGCGAGTGTTTGCTGGGCTGGCGAGTCGCTTGCTGCAGCTCCGGCCATGGAGCAGCCTCAGTGCAAGAGTCCCGGGCTGTCGGAGGCGTTGCACCGCTACCGTGAGAGTCTCTGTGCCGAATTCGCTCTGGTGACCGGCATGGATCAGTGCATCCTGGAGGACAACCAGTGGCTGCTGGAAGTAGGTACCAAGCACTGGGTAGAAGCGGTGGAAGTGGCCTTCAAATGGGGGTGGTTGGAGAAAGCATCCTGCTTGCCTGCTAGATTTTAACTTACTGTAACTGCAGGAAAAATGCTCCCAATGTTGGGGGTCCAGAACCAGGGGCCACACATAGTTTAAGAATAAGGGGTCAGCCATTTAGGACTGAGATGAGGACAAACTTTCTTCCCCCAGAGAGTTGTGAATCTGTCGAATTCTCAACTACAGAAGGCAGTGGAGGCCAATTCCCTGGATATTTTCAAGAGAGAGTCACATTTTGCTCTTGGGGCTAGCTAAATCCAAGGCTATGGGGAAAAAACAGGAAAGAGGTACTGATTTTAGATGAACAGCCATGATCATATTGAATGGCAGTGCTGGCTTGAAGGGCCAAATGGCCTATTCCTGCACCTATTTTCTGTGTTTCTATGCTTGAGTATATGGCAATAAAATGCGACCACTTGATTTTGAAGCATTCATTGCTGGTGGAGGTATAATGTAGTCATAGAGTGATACAGTGTGAAAACAGGCCCTTCGGCACAACTTGCCCACACCCGCCAACATACCCCAGCTATATTACCTGCTTTTGGTCCATATCCCTCCAAACCTGTCCTATCCATGTATCAGTCTAACTGTTTCTCAAATGTTGGGATAGTCCCTGCCTCAACTACCTCAGCTTGTTCCATACACCCACAATCCTTTGTGTGGAAAAAGTTACCCCTTAAAAATACTTTAAACAAAAACATTGAAATCATACTTCTACAATGCACTAAAACATGGTTTTAATACATCAAATTTCAAAAAGCACCCCCCTCCCACACGGTTGCTACACTCCCTCACCGGGTACCCCCATGGCCAGTGATCGGTGATCGCTCAGCCCCCCCCCCCCCCGCTTTTAAAAATGCTCCACGGCCCCTGGTTTAGACGGAGAGCACTGCCTGATGTGAGCGGGGAACTAAGGCCAGTTGTCCGTGATGTCTGGATCCCAATGCTCAGTGCTCAGTGCTTTCGGAGTTGGCTAACGTTATTGATTTGTAATTAGCCTGATTTGTAATTAGTTGACAAAACCTTAATTTATTAATCCGGAATATACAGGGGGATGGGATAAGTGTAATAATAAAATTATATGCAAGGTGTCAGGCTGTGTGTCACAACATACAGCCCGATAACCCATTATTTCCTTCAGTTAAATATTGGGAAGGTAGCACTATTGTCATTTGCCACTCAACTATTATGTTTGTTTACCGCACTGACTATTTCTTAACCCCTCCCCCCCCCCCCCCCCCCCCCCCCCCTCCCTCGGGCTTGGTCTCTCGCAATTTCTTATTCTCAACTATCACCCAATATTGGCAGCCCTGCCTTGACCCAGCTCATCCATGTGACCAAGATGCCCCATCTAAGTAAGGAAATCATGCTTTGAAATTCATCACTGGGCAGTAGTCACATTAGAAAGCTATACTTTGCCCCTCTCCCCCCAAACTATTTCATTCACATCAATGAATGTCAAAACCATATGCCCTCAGGTTCTACCCCATCAACCCTTTTCAAACCATCTCGACCAGAGTAACCCATTAATTTTCTCTACGCAAGGCAACACAAGCAAATCTGCCTTTGTAATTTAACCCTCTAAGGCTTGATCTGATCCTGGTAAATCTGCATAGTCTCCTGCTCCAAACCTCCCCCAAGGTAAACAAGCAGGGTCCAGAGTCCACCCATTGTGAGGTGCTGCATGTCCAAACATATTAGTGTCAAGATTACCTGGAAAAAATAATTCAACAGTTTCATCTTCTGCAGCTCTGGGCTGTTGTCCCGGACACACACTTCGCTTCCCCCCTCTCGGCACTTCCTGAAGACACTGGGGAACTGGGCCATGTGGAAGGCATCCTGCTGTGGTACGGTGCCTTGAAGTATTGGCGTCCATGGCTCCCACAACACCATGGGCTTCGCTGAACCATCTACGTATTGTTGCGGCAGCAGGTGGGACCTCAACCGCCGTGCCACTACCGGCTGGCTGATGTTGAGGCCCAGGATCCGGTCTAGGTGAAATGCAGAGACTTCCCACAGGTCACTCAACTCCTTCACCAATCCGCAGGCTCCCGCTCGACACTGCTCTCCGCTGCTCTCTACAGCGAGAGAATTATTAATACTCAGCAGCACACGGACCGTCTCCTCTCCCCGAGTGTGGTACCCAGCCTTTAGGACAATTCCTCCAGCCAGGAACTTCACCAGCTCTCGGTCCCTTTGACTGAACCAGGTGAGAGGTTTGCTTGAATCAGCTCCATGCAAGAAATCAGTGGAATGGAATCCATCAAACCAGAGGCAGTCCTCGCTAGTTTTTGTTGGTTTCTTTCTCTTCTTCCCATTGAGATTTATCTGTGATGCTGCACCTTTGCTTCTTGCTGGTTCCTGACCAGTCCGCTTATCCAGACCATCTTTTGCATCCTCTATGATTTCATTGTCCTCTCCCAACCATTTCACGCTGCCAATGCCTTTAGGCTTTCTAACAGGTCGTACATTCTTAATCTTGTGATGTAGGTTTGATTCAATGATCTGCACAGATTCTGCAAAGAGCCCTGACTTGTAGAGTCTCCGGTGCTGGAAACTGCTGTGACGGGCACTCCTGCCCCTCAGCCTGTTTGCTCTTGTATGAAGCTGTTCATCAGCCTGAATGTGCATCTTGTTGTCCATGGCCACTGCGTTGATATCCTGCGTTTGCATCATACAAAGCAAAAGAGACACAGATCCAAGAAAGCAGGCACATAAAAACGCAATTTTCCTGTGTCGTCTCACACCTCTCATTGTAAGGGAAAATACAATCACGTGATAAAGTGTGCAACTCTTGATTTTTGTGATTATTCAAGTCCAGGGAGCGTTAATGTGGCATTAAGAATCTTTTCATTCAGTTTGTCGGTTCACTGTGGGCGTCTACTTGGTTCAATAGAGCAGCCGGTGCTGAATCCAGAGTAAAGAATATTTGGGAGTTCTTAAAAGGCAATGAATGCCCTAATTAAGTAGCTTAGATGTGCTTTATATATAGATAATGAATGGTTGGGAGTTGGTGCACAGTTGAGATCTCACTCGGGGGTTCAGATGTTGGCCCAAACTACAAAAATAAAACGCACACATTTTAAAATTTCTGTTCAAGTTGCAGATGAAGGTTGAAAATACATTCCGAGTCTGTAGCTTCAGTCAGCATAAGCATTTCAGTTTTAAATAGGGCTTTAGTCTTACCTCCAGCAGCTCCGATCGGCATGATGTACGCACTGTTTGATGGTACTTTGTTATGTGATGTATCTATTCATCTGTGGGACTTTAGATTAGGAAAAAGGGTTTATACTTTACACAACAAAGTACCATAAAATATACACAATTTATGATACTTTATATCTGTGTACCTTACACTGTTTTTATGATACTGTACATAAGTGTGAAGTTTTTGTAGAAGCTTATATCTGAGTGCTGTATAGTTTGTTTCTTAGTATAGAGATGCAGTGTGGAAACAGGCCCTTCGGTCCACTGAGTCATCGCTGACCTGCGATCCTGACACACTGACACTATCCTACACACACTAGGGACAATTTCTCAATTTTACTCCACTTAGCCTATAAATCTGTACGTCTTTGGAGTGTGGGAGGAAACTGGTCCTCCCGGAGAAAACGATTGCAGGTCATGGGGAGAACGTACAAACTCCATACAGACAGCAGCACCTGTAGTCAGGCATTGAAACCGGGTCTCTGACGCTGTAAGGCAGCAGCCCTACTGCTGCACCACCGTGCCGTCCCAAGGTATATGTTTTTATGGTGTGTTTGCTACAAAGGAACAGGAACTAAAAGGATGTTACACTCAATGTAAAAATGAGCCACAGCGAGTTGTAAGCTCACTCCAATTATAATTAAAGGAGTGCGGTGCCATTAGGTTGAAACCACAATTGTCCTGAATCCACCTAACGAATGCTGGCAACAGCAGCTACAATTAATTATCCTTTTTGAGGACGAAAGTGGGCTTCTTTATACATATTGAAAATAAACATCATTACAGCGAGAAGTGTCAATTGGAATTTGTGACAAATGTCACTGCTTGTCCATATGATGGGTGAGTACATTCTCTACCACATCAAACGCATCACTAACACTCAATACAAAACCGAGCTGGCAAGAAGTGAAAAGGATTAACTTTCTATACAAGCACAGACAGCTCAGCTTACCTGTAAAAGAGTTCAATCTTCTGCCTTGTGAATTGAGCCGTGTATTCTCGTCACCACCATCTGAGAGTTTGGAAGAGATGGGCTTGAGGAGTTCAGTAATCTCCACTGATCGTGTCCCTACCTTTTACCATTCCATTAGTTTGTGCTGCTGAACATTTCGGAAATTTTCGAAAGGCTCCGGTAAAATAAGCCGACTTTAATGATGATGATAGAGGAGTGGTTAACTTTCTTTTGATGCAATTGAATCCTGTCCAAGTCCACACATCATTAGAAACAGCATGGCACGTTTCAACACGAGGCCACAAGGAGACCCACAGCCAGTTATTTAATCTTCAGGGGCATTCAGATAATTAACTGAAAACATTACCCAATTTGAGAAATTATTGATATAAAACATTTTTATGTTTAGTAACAAATTTCATTTCAAACTTTTGTTCACATCAGTTACCAAGGGAGTACGGTCTAGAACCCACCTCTGTATAAATTCCTTTCATATCATTGGAAGTGTAACTCAGGTATTCCGACTGTGTGATTCTCAGCAGCATAGCAAGTTGAAAACTGATTCACATCCTGTTATGGGCTTGCCCCACTTAGGCGACTCTTTAGGCGACTGCCAGGAACTAGTTTTAATGGAATGCACCCACGACACCTGGCGACAACCTACGACACCTATGACAACCTACGACATCAAGCTACGACAGCAAAAATTGTCGCCACTGTCGCCAAAAAATTTTCAACAAGTTGAAAATTTTGCGGCAGTCGCCTGTAGTCACCCAAAAAAAAATCACCCTAGTGGGACAGGCCCATTAGAATATTGTTTTCTGGTGGTGGAAGAAACTGTGAATGGGGGAACTTTAGCTGCTTTCTCTTCCGTAGCTCTTACAAATGTCCATGCTCTTGATGTCTATTTATCGAAGGATTATCTGCAGTTGGCAACAGATGTACCAGCAGGCTCTACTTCAAAAGAACTGATTACTTCTCCAGATTAGTACAGCCATGTTAGTTGATTTTCTGGGTGACATACTAGGAGGAGGTTAACGGTTCATAAAACAAAACAGAACAGACTATTTTGAACCCTCTAACACCATGGATCCATGACCCACACAGTCCCACAGGGGCACAGAACAATGCAAGCCAGAATCACTTGTGTCAAATTCCATTTCATACCGTGCTACCTTGTGACTTGGCAAGTGTTATCCACCCACTAATTGAAGGCATGTTTACACTTGCAAACTTTTGGCATTCATTCCGAACTAATTCATCCAAATCAATTTTTTGTACAATTAAGTAGATATACAGGAGTGGGAGATTGCAACCTTCACGTGGTCCGCCCTGTTTCGACGAATGCAATCAACCCGGCGTGCACAATCAAATAAGATCAAATAGAACAAGTTGTCGTACAACTTTAGGCTGTGCACACCATACGCAAGAAGAAGAAGAAGAAGAAGTAGATATACACATACAAACAGGCAACAAAATTATTAGCCAGAAAATGATCATCGGGATTCACGTCTCAGCTAATGATACTGTGCCATCATTCTGTTGATACATATTCTAACATTAACCACCACTGCCTTTGCCAGAGTAAGCATCATTTGGATAAGAATTATAATCATTTGAACAGTAACAGAACCCTTTCTTTTATAAACCTTGCTTTTTCTGGTGCCTCACAGTAGACGTCGAACTAACTGTGGCACTAATTAACTTAGAACTTGTTACATTCACTCACTGTTACGGAAGCATAGCTTTGAGGCACAGCAAAGATGACAACATAGAGATCAACAGCTAACAGCACACCTCACTCTGACCACATACTACCATCATTGCCACATGGAAGGGGAGGGGAGGGAACTATGGTCCAAAACAGTAAAGCAGTTTACAGGGCTCTTGGCAGTTCTTGCAGGAATTACAGTCAAAGAGACAGGGTTGGCAGTTCAGAGGGTCATTGAAGAACAGTTCCTGAAACAGCAGGAAACACTTGCATGCCACGTCATCACTTTTGGTGTCGATGAGATCGGAATAAGAAAACAAAATAGCTGTTTTTCTTTCTTAATAATAAAAGGCAAGGAACTTTCAATGAGGATTTAGAATTCTTTCTTCATTTATAGAGCGCATGGAGATGTTTTAATGGTTTTCTAGATTCGGATGGAAGTACAGGAAAGGCTTAAGTACTCGACAAAGTAATTCAAGCAACGAAGAAAGTGATCTACTTAATTGAAATTGGACCTGTGGCATACAAAATGCTAATCAGTTTAATCGCACTTCAAAAAGTAATGGATTTTTTTCATTTGCAGAATGGTGAAGAAAGTACAGGAGCATTCAAACCCACAAACCTACAGAAAAGTTAAGTTCAGAACAAAATCATTTGTATAGTGAATTAATCCTTAACTCTATTGTAATTTTGAAGAATCATACATTATATGGCCACCACCGACATGATCCCAACACATCTTCCCTATTCCTCCCCTCTCTGCATTTCACAGGGTCTGCTCACTCGTGACTCCTTTGTCCACTCTTCTGTTCCCACTCCCCAAACCACGGCACCATCCCATAAAACTGGAGGGGATGCAACACCTGTCCGTTCTCCTCTTCCAATTCCACCATCCTGGGATCAAAACAATAATTCCAGGTGAAACAGCAATGCACTTGCACTTCTTCTAATCTAGTCCATAACATTTGGTCTTCACAATGTGATCTTCCCTACAATTGAGAAATCAAGTGTAGATGAACGCTTTACAGAGCACCTGTGCTTGGTCTGTAGGGGTAATCCAGAGCTTCCTGTTTGCATGCCATTTAATTCTCAATCCCACTCCTATCTGCCACGGCGAGACCCAACATAGACGAGAGGAACAACATCCTATCTCCCGTCTTGGCACGTTGCAACTGTCTGGAATGAACAATGAATTGCCCAACTTAAGGCAAATTCCCATCTCTTCCATTATAATTTTATGTCCTTTACCCAATCCGTTCCTTGACAATGACCAGCACTCATGGTCTGTGCCACCTTAACTGTCTATCTCCATGCAGTCTTTGTTTGTCTTACGTTCATAGTCCTCCTCCAACATTGCTTTGAAACTGTCAACTGTCCACTTGTCCCCATTTCTTTGGAAGGGTAATTGACCCAAATGTGGAGCAGCTGGTAGAGGTTAATGACATTCTTGCAAAAGCATGGTCAGGCACGGGCAACACAGTGGCTGGAGCTGATGCCTCACAACGCCAGAGACCCAGATTCAATCCTGACGTCAGGTGCAGCCTGTGTGGAGTTTACACGTTCTCCCTGTGGGTTTCCATTGGGTTCCTCCCACATCCCAAAGACGTGCATTAGGTTAATTGGGCTCTGTAAATTGCCCCCCAGTGTGTAGTAAGTGGATGCGAAAGTGGGATAACATAGAAATAGTGTGAACGAGTGATGGATGGTCGGCGTGGACTTAGTGGACCGATGGGCCTATTTCCAAGTTGTGGAACTAACACTAAAATTCCTCTTTCCACAGGTGCTGCTTGACTAGCTGAGTTCTTCCATCATTTCTGTTTTTGGTTCAGATTCGATTGCAGTTTTATTGATTTTCCCTGTATTATATTACATCTTTAATTAGTTTCTCCTCCCCTTCCCAGCTCTCCCACAGCCTACTGTATCCGCCTCTTCCTTTCTTCTTCCCGTCTCCCCCCTCCCCCCACTTCCACATCAGTCTGAAGAAGGGTATCGAACCGAAACGTCACCCATTCCTTCGCTCCATAGATGCTGACTCACCCGCTGAGTTTCTCCAGCATTTTTGTCTACCTTAGTGTTTAAGACCTGATGGTTATAGCAGGGCTGTCAACATTGGGTGAGAGTTGAGAGTGAGAAATTGCGAGTGGGCATAGCGACCGAGGGGGGGGGGAGGGTGTGGAAGGTAGGTGTTCCCACTTCCTAGGTAGGGAGCTTTTGCATTTTTCAGCTTGAAATTGTGCAATCTGGTGCATACTGTAGCGAGTCTTTTAACCTACACTTGAATGCAACATTTATGCTTTAAATTGGATTAGGCATGAGTAAGGTTAGACTAAATTACATTCCTAATTACATTCCACAGTCGAGCCAGGCTCTGATCAACAGGTGCAGCACATGAATGAGCTTAATATATTCATGTATGGAAATCAGACTATAATTCACGCTGTTATGCATATATATACAGAAAAAACACAAGGCAAGTCGGACTTCCATCACTGTTCTGCACAAATAAATCAATTAACCTTACCCTTTGACTATAGAAACAAGACAAAAATAATGCCACGTATTCAATCGTATATGGTTGAATGAAATTAAGATATATATGTAAAACATATATATGGAAACAGGTCCTTCAGCCCACCAAGTCCACACCGACCAGCAATCTACCATACACCAGTTCCATCCTACACGCCAGACCTGATTAAGTTTAAGAAAATCCATGATAGTATTCAAGGCTATAAGGTGCATTAAACCAGGTGTGAAACCTATTTATTACAAACCATAAAACAAATTTGAAAAGTATGAACAAGTATGAACTAAGTTTTCTATGTAAACATAGGCTTGCCTCATCGTAAGCAGAACTAAATGTTGCTCAGAGTAGCCAAAACACTTAACACTCAATATGTACAAGGGATTTTATACTTATACACCAAGCACCCATTTAATGTTACTCACACCTAAAACTCTTCCAAGCCACAATGAACAAAAAGTTAATGTGACATGAATCACTGCTTATGTAATGGGAAGGATGTTTTCATTTCAATGCACGCTGTAGAAAAGAAAAATCACAACTTCTAGCAGGGGTACCGAAGCAATTATACAGGCGTAACATGAAATTAAAAAGTGGACTTTTATTCCATGTGAAGTGGTTTACCTTGGCTTACTTGGTTTGCAACCTATAAAAGGAAGAGTATAAGTAAAATTAAAGGTTCTGAAACCTGAACATGTTCTTGAACTGAGGTAATTCTTGAGAATTGGACAGTGTTACACTTGTGTAATCAGATTGAAATGTATTAATTGATGGAGAGTTTGTGGACTTGGTGAATAGATGTCGAGCATACGTACAATATGTTTAATGTACAGTTGAATAATAAAGCTCTTATTGTCCATTACAACATCAGCAGTCAATTAATATTAGCGTGTGAAATGTTTACATTTGAATTTGAATTTGATTCCTTTATTGTCATTCAGACCCTTCGGTCTGAACAAAATTTCGTTGCCTGCAGTCACACACAATAATAATAATAATAATAATAATAATAAATACTTTATTGATCCCCTCAGGGAAATTCAGATGTCCAGAAGCCCCAACAAACCCACAGATTCAAAATGAACACAGACAGAAAATACATAGAATACAATGTGGGCACTACCTGAGAGCAATAAATACTTAAAAAGACCAATAATTAACAATTAAAAATTAAAAATTGCAAAATGCATCCCCCTACAGCCTAGCGGTCCGAATTATAAAATCTAATGGCTGCAGGGGTGAAGGATCTCCTGAACCGCTCCGTTCTACAGGGCAGGGAGAGGAGCCGGTTGTTGTTCCGAGTGCTCTTTTGGCTCTCCAGAATTACATGGAGGGGATGCCCGGGGTTTTTCAGGATGACCTGCACCTTGTTCCTCATACGCCTCTCAAGCACATCCATCCCATAATAAATAACAAAACATACAATAAACACAAATTAACATCCACCACAGTGAGTTCACCAAGCACCTCCTCACTGTGATGGAGGCAAAAGTCTTAGTCTCTGTCTCTTCCCTCCTTGTTCTCCCTCTGCGCTGAGGCGATCCAGGCCGAAGATGCCTCCCTCCAGTCCAGCGGACCTCCGTGGTGATGTCGCCGCTGCCGAAAGCCGGAACGCCGTCTCCGCTCCGAGTTGGGCCACCGCTGCCTCAGCTCCAAGTCCCGCTGCCTCAGCACCGAGTCCCGCTGCCTCAGCGAGTCGGGCCACCGCTGCCTCAGCTCCGAGTCCCGCTGCCTCAGCTCCGCGTCCCGCTGCCTCAGCTCCGCGTCCCGCTGCCTCAGCTCCGAGTCCCGCAGCCTCAGTGCCGGGCCGCTGCCAAAAGCTGGAACGCCGCATCAGCGAGTTGGGCCGCCGCCGCCTCAGCCCCGAAGTCGGCCAGCCTCGCGTTGTAAGTCCTGGTTAGCTCTGCCTCCGGAGCCTCGAGGTCGGTCGCAGATTGGAGACCACCAGCTCCGCCATTAGGCCTCAGCGCAGACGGAGGCAGAGAAGGGGGATACGACAAGAAAAAGTTGCATTCCCCCGAAGGAAGAGACAAAAAAACATTGGTATCAGACTACCAAACAATGCTAACAAGTTTGAATTGCAAATTAGCTATTCTACCTATAATAGTATTATTTTCTCAAAAGTAAACTTGGACACATGGAAGAACTTGAGTTGGATAGTTTCATGAAGTCAATCCACAAAATGGCCTACATCGCAAAGCTCCATTAGGAAAAATTCACCATTGTTTCAACTCAACGGATAATTCTTCAAAGCCATTATATAATTACTGATGGATGCACTATACCTATCATTTTGTATCTGAACTTGTAATGCTATGTTACTTGTGAAGGAGTGGCATTGAAGTTCACCATTCATTTCTTCAAAAGAGAAATCTATTACTTAACAGCATTGACGTACATAGGGTCCAAGTCCATAACTCGCTGAAAGTGGCAACACAAGTAGATACAGTGGTAAAGAAGGCATATGGTATGCTTGCCTTCATTTGTAAGAACATTGGGTATAAGAGTCAGGAAGTTATGATGCAGTTTGCTTAGGCGGCATTTGTAAAGGTACACCTTTAGTTCAATTTCAATTGGGAGGATCATTTTTTTCAACCCTTCATTTGCTTGTTGAGTACTCAAGATTATGACAATCTGGAATACTGAGACCTTAATGCAGACAGGAGTAACAATACAATGGCTGGATTGCCTCATGACAGCTCAGACATGGAGGATGTACCCCAGCTAAAGCAAGCAATGATTAAGTCCAAACACAAATTGAAGGAACAGAGCCTCATATTTCGCTTGGGTAGCTTACACCCCAGAGGTATGAGCACTGACTTCTCTAACTTCAAGTAACCCTGGCATCCCCTCTCTCTCCGTCCCTCCCCCACCCTAGTCATCATACCAGTTTCACTGTCTTGCTGAATTTCATTGTCTGTATAACTCATATCACCTAGTGCACAGCCAAACAATGGACTATTTCCTTGATCATCACAAACTTAGAAAGATCCAGTTATGTGTTATGCATATGAGTGTACACTTCTTCAATACAATTCTTTGCTGGAATGCTGCACAGATGAAGAACCGAGACCACAAAAGTTCCACAAGTTTAATTATCTGGCAATCAAGGGAGCTTTTGCAATACCGAGATGTCTAGATGTCCTGTGGATGGCCACTATCCTTTTCCATAGAGTAGGTGAAAGTAAATCTAGAGGGTGTAATGTTTAAGATAATAGTAGAAAGATTTAAAAGGGACCTGAAGGACAGGTTTTTCACACAGATGGTGGGTATATCGAATGAGCTGAAGTGGGTACAATTATAATGTGTAAAAGACATTTGGAGAGGTACATAGACAAGGTACATAGGTACATTTAGCCCATTCAGAGGAATGGGCTAAACTTAGGCAAGTGGGACAAGATCAGATAGACACCTCGGTCAGCATGGACGATTTGGGCCAAAGGGCCTATTTCCATGCTGTGTAACTCTATGATCAAAGATATTGACCAAGTTACAAATGGAACATGCTGGCACACGAACAGTGAAGGTAATTTCTCACAGTTTGGTAAACAGATCAAGTTCGGATTCTGATCCAGAGAAGCTGATGAGTCAAAGTACTCACTGTCAAAAAAATGCATACCGACGTGCCTGAACAGCTCGCAAGAGTAATCAAGGCTGAGAAAATCTGAGGCTGAGAAAACCTGTTCTAGAAATGCATACAAAGTTTAATGTTTATTGGTAGTCATTACAAGTGGTTGTAAATTAAACTTATGGGACCTACCTTACATGGAACTACTTCTCTGTGTCTGCCCTCTTCAGTCAAAGCTTTGCTTTAGGTAGATCAATAATGTGGTGAGGTGGAATGGTTTCAAACACACCTTTGTACCTTTTATGCCCAGCTTCCAATAGGTGCCCAAGACCCCTTAACGAAGCAGGTACTGTAAGGATTTTTAAATGAAACCTCTGTTGGAATATTGAACTACTTCACCCCAGCAGAATTTCCATTGAAAGAATATTTGTGATGGAGAATACATTTTACTGATGTGCTGGAACAGAAAGAAGAATGGACCAGATTGTTCCAATACTAACCAGTTGTGCAGGGGGAAGAAAAACCATAGCAGTTTAAGATGGTGGCTCTCCTCCTCCTTGTCAAACAGGAATTAGAAAAAGGGCTTAAATGTTGGTCTTATCAACAATGCACAGATTCTTAATCAATAAACAAGGTGGCAATATTGATTGGATACCTCCACCAACTATAGCCATGATGGGCCGAATTACCTGCTACACTGTTGCAACATTCAATGGTGCTGACATGAATAGAAGGGCAAGATTACTTCCTGATGCAGCCAAATTGTGGTTTAACACAACCAGGCATAAATAAAAGCCACACTTTAATTTCAGTGAAGGAGAGTCTCATGGAGAGACAGAGGTAGACAGTGAAGCATGAAGTACATCAGCAAGGAAAGGGATAAAAACAGAAAATACGGCAACTCTCAGCAGGTCAAGGAGATTAGCGGAAAGTTGTTTGCAATTCAGGTAAAAGAATATTCGGCTAAGTTAGTCCAACACAATCTACCTATCGGAACATTGCCAGGATTTGGGCTGGCATGGTGGCGCAGCGGTAGAGTTGCTGTCTTACAGCTCCAGACACCTGGGTTCGATCCTGACTATGGGAGCTGTCTGTAGGGAGTTCGGACGTTCTCCCCATACCTGCGTATGTTCTCCAGGTGCTCCGGTTTCCTCCCACTCTCCAAAGACGTACAAGTTTGTAGGTTAATTGGCTTGGTATAAATGTAAATTGTCCCTAGTTTGTGTGGGATAGTGTCAATGTTCGGGGATCGCTGGTCAGTGCGGACTCGGTGGGCCGAAGGGCCTGTTTCCTCTCTGTATCTCTAAACTAAATTAAACTGAGATAGTCCTTGACCTTCTGTTCAAGTTTCACTGACTTCATCCCATGTTTTGTAATCTGGAAATTTGGTCACGGCTAAGACTAATGGCCCTGAACTATCCTGAATGATCCATTTCTGCCTTCTAAAACCATATACTATTCTCATTGGATTTAACACAATCCAATTATTTGTTATGGGCATCGCCTCACTTATTCTTTTCACTCCCATCTCTTCCCGAGGTGTAGTTGCTTCAAGTATCTCCTCTCCAACCTAACGACAATATTCCGGGATAAATTCCTTTGAACTAAGAAATGTTCTACTTTTAGATACCTTGTTTGTTTTCATCAGAATTGTCTTTCATCCCTGAAGTGCAGTCTATCACATCTTCCACAGGCTGCAAAACAAATCGATGTGCAGGACAGCAAGGACAATAGAAATGGAGACTTTAAAAAAAAAGGACTGACGGTGATGCACAGGAGTTTGCTGCTCTTCGAAGAAGAAGTGAGCATCACTGTGTAAGTCTTATCGAGCGAGAGCTCAGAAATGACTCGAGGGACTGGTGAAGTAATTATCACACAGATTAATGACAGAAAAATTCTCATTTTAAATTCTAGTTGTTATAACCATTATGCATATTGACTCCTTTAGACTGCAAGCATGTACTTGTTATAGTGAATAAGTACCAATACAAATTAATTAACTCTCGTACAATAGTGGCGGGTGCCATTGGAATAAAAGAAGAATTTCAGATCTAATGCTTTGAGCGTAGAGGCAATATTAGAGACACTCCTCGATGGCCAAGATGTTCCATTGTCAATACGTGGCTAGAGTGATGTTGGTTGGTTCAAGAACTTAGTTGTAGGAAAACTGCTGTTCCTGAACTTGGTGGTGTGGGACTTTGGCTTCTATACCTTCTGCCTGAAGTTAGCAGTGAGAAGATGTTGGTGGGGATCCTTGATGATAGATGACTTCTTGAGGCAGCTCCTCATGTAGATGCTTTCAATGGAGAGGAGGGCTGCCTGTGGCCACGATGGACCAGGTTGGATCCCCACCCAAAATGTTGTCTCTTCATTCCCTCCACAGATATGCATTACCCATTGGGTTCCTCCAGAAATGTTGTACTTTGCTCAAGATGTCAGCATCTGCAGTTCCTTGTGTCTAGAATGGGTTGGGAGATTACAATCAATTCCTTCCCCTGACTCTCAGTGTGAAGAAGGGTCTCCTATTCCTATTTTTCTCCAGAGATGCTGCTTGATCCGTTGCATTACTGCAGTGTCTACCCGGGGTAGACGTGCTCGCTGGGAGGGAGCCCCGCGGGTGCACGTGGCTGCAGTGACTGCCAGAGGCGCGAGAGGGCGCGCGGCCGCGCACTGTATCCAGTGGACAGTGTATCAAGTGAGAATGTATCCGTCTTGTATCGGCGTCTGCTCCATGGCCCTACACTCGCCGCTCCGCGCCTTCCCGGCTCTCAAACGTGTTGCAGGCTGGAGAAACCACCGGCTTCAGCCCAAGGTACAGGCGGAGGAGGAGGAGGAGGAGCATCACTGAGGTCTGTGGCGGCTGTCGACCCGTCGCCCACGGCGGCCTCTGCAGCCCCTGCAGCCCCTCGCCGTTTCTGGGTGTAGCTCACGGGGGGAATGAACCAAGCTGTCCCGCGTCCAGACGCAGACTGGAACCGCAACCCCAGGCTAGGCCCCGCAGCTTTACAATCCATTTATTTATACATATATCGAAACTACTCCACAGAGGTCAATTCGAGTTCAGTCAATTCACTTTTAAATCCAAGGTTTAGTCGTGCATTTATATTAAATTAATAGTTGTTTACTGTTACTCTAGTTGGGTAAAAGGTTGAAAGTACAATATTGGCGAATTAACCATTCAACAGGCGACAAACTACAAGCACCGACTTTGTAAAGAAAAGAAAAACATTCGGCGTGTACCAGTGGGGAAGAGTGCTTTGACATTGACTGATGCTGCTTAACAGATGTAACATAACTACAGCACTAAATTAGTTTCCAACTGCCGAGCCAACGCGGGATAGTTCAGGCACCAACTCCCAATTAAAGTGAGTGTTGGTTTAAAATTAATGGAACAAAAAAAATGGTCAAATTCTCTGGTCTTTACATCAGCACCAGTTGTGGAATTAACACTGGCTGTCATCTTCCAGAATTCAAGTTTCTTATTTTATTGCAGGGCAGAAGGCTATTGTCCATCTGGTTTACACTGGCTCAGGAAAGCAAGAACATTCCCCTTATTTACCTGTCTTTACCTCTTCTCTCTCTCTCTCTACCTTTCTCTCTCTCTTTCTCTCTCTCGCTCTATCTCTATCATGTTATCAACTCTTTTATACATTTAATACTCACCTACCCTTGGATATATATAATAATCAATAATGTAATAATAAGGAAAAATGAGATGCAATCTTAACAAATTCTTAAGGCATTTGACCAATTATATAATGGGAGTGTATTTCACGTCCTGGGGACTGGAATAAGGGTTTCATCACTGAGAACTGAAGTGAGCAACTGCTGGTATTAAACCTTTATGAGTCAACCTCAGAGGAACGAAAATTGTCAACTTCTGAGGACACTCAAGAAGGAGAGTAATAGATTTGTAGATGCTCAGGGAATCAAGGATTGTACATGTATTTGCAGGAAGATGGCATTGTGCTAAAGGATCTGCTCTGACCTTACCGAATGATGGATGGCATAGACTCAAAGGACTAAATGACCAGCTCCCTTTCCCGTGAAGTTGAAACCATTCTGTGTCAAATCACAGCTTGGGTGTCAGTTATTTTTAGTTAGGGTAAAAAATAAATGCAGTTCACTGTGATTGTAATTTGGCCTCAACGACAACTCACAAATATAATCCCTCTCCCTGATCGCTCTGTGATGTGGTTGCATTATAGCCACTAACAGCAACAGAACCACTATTGTCAGCAAGGTTAACTGTTTGTGGTCGCTGGAACTTCTTGTGTAGTTCATCTTCCCATTATCTAATGCAAACAAGCTGCCTACCACAGAAATCATTTCAAAATAATTTAAGCTGGAAAATGTTTTGAGTCCAGGACTTGTGCAACAAAATAATAGTTTCATAAAAATAAACCCAAATATTTTTTTTAAATTAACATGTAAGCGCTTAAAATATCCCAGCTGTTGCTATTTAATAAATTAAAGTGTTTGTAAACACATAAGAAAGTCACAGCTGGAACTCGTATACTGAATGGCTAAAACACCCAGGCAATGCTTATGAATTGTCGTGATTTTTATTTACAAGCAGTATTGTACCAAACTTTGCCTACAAAAAGGATTCAACAATGTTTAAGTTGTTGGGGGTATATCCAGTGTTACATAAGGCATGGCAAATTCCAGGTTTGGTCAACATTGTGATTTAGTCTCCAGCCAGATTCATTCTGGTTTGAGCTCCCAGGAATGGGGAGAGGGGTTATTTTCACTAGAATGGGGTGGATGCAATCTGATCTTTCTCATGATGCATTCCCTGAATGAACAGACAGGCCACGCTAATCTTCAGGATTCATATGTAAGGAATTATGTCTGGTTAAGTGACCAGTGAATCTGTACCTTCAGCTAGGAGTCAGCGCTTTTAGATGAGGATAGGAAAGGGGAAATATGGTACATGACAAAGTGAAGTACATAACTTAATTTTAGTTTTGTGTCCTTGCTAAATTTAATGTGTCTACTCTCTCATTTCCTTTACCACATTGTTTTGTGGCTTGGAGTTAGTTTGCTTTTTGTGGCTTGAATTAATTTGCATGTAAAAATTATAATGAAAATCACAAAAACGTATTAATAGAGATTACATGCAAATTAACTCAGCCATATTAAAATGCATGAATCAATTTCTCATATTTATAATATCAACATTGGACATGGACATTGAATTAATATTCCTCTACATTGTATTATTTAAAAAAATTAAAGTTTAACATAATACAACTGCTATTATTTATATTTGCCTTCATCATCTTATCGCTTAAAACTTACAACTGCTTTGAAATATATTTGTCACTGTTTCTCTTCCAGTTTTTGCATAAACGTTTTGAATTCTCACCTCAACTTCTTGTTGATTTAGTTTCTGCCACTTTCTAATTTTCTCCCTGTGTTATTAGTTTGTCCCTTAATGTTTTCTTCTCTACTATTTCTGTGTACATGTACTGTTTTCTCCAAGCAGTACTCTCAACACGAGTTGGAAGGAAAGTGCTGAGCTTGAATCAGAACCCTCTCAACAGTAGACCTCCCATGGTCCAAATGCTCATTAGTTTGTACCCACCGGGCATTTAGTCCCATTGTTTTGAAGGCATGTATCAGTTAATTTAATCAATTACAATGAACAAAAGTAATCCTGGTGCAGAAATGTAACCCCTTCATTCTTGGCTGCAGCCTGGTGATCCCCAGTCTAATTTACAAGTTTAACATTTTCTTACTGGTTTTGGCTGTTATACCTCAATACATAACTTGAATTTACTTTCAAATGCACAAGTACGGTGAGATGCAGGTACATTGAAAATACTTGCTTCTGGCAGAATCAAAGGCACAAAAACTCAACAAACACACATAAATTATACCTAAATTGCACAACATTTCTTAAAGAAAAATGACTGCAACAAACAAGATATTAGTGCAAAACACAATTAAAAAAACAAGTCTGTGATAGTGCAAGAGAGACATTGTATACTTTGTAACTGTCAGCACCCTCCTTGTGACGACTCTGCATACCTTGTGTGTGGTCTGCAAAACAAAGAATTTCACCGTGACATGTCATGTGATAATAATGTATGCTCCAGAGATGCTGCCCGACCTGCTGAGTTACTGCAGCTTTTTGTATTTTTTTTTTTGTGGAGACTGGGATGCAGGAATACGAGGTGCCATTTGGCATTCGAGTCCAAATGATGGACCCAGTGGCCTGATCAGTTGATGCAGTTCAGATGTCACTGATGCAGACTTCACAAGCCATAATCTGGAATTGGGTAGAAATGACTGTATACTGGAGTTCCCACCGCCATCCCCTTTCCTTTCCACAATCTTGAGCACCATGGCAGCTGGCATCAACACACTGAACATGGTTTGTAGATTATTTAGTTGCACACTGGGCAATGTAACCTCTATTTAGAGAAAGAGCTAAAAAACAGGCCCTTTGGCCCACTGAGTGCACTGACCAGAGGTCCCCGCTCATTAACACTATCCTACACACACTAGGGTCAATTTACAATTATACCAAGCCAATTGACCTACAAGACTGTACGTCTTTGGAGTGTCGGTGGAAACTGAAGATCCCGGAGAAAATATAAACGCATGTTTTTTTTTTGGTTTTTAAAAATTTTTATTTATTAGAAGTAGAGTACATTACAATATTATATGCCAAAGGTAACAATACATTTCTTGTACCACTTCATTTTTTAAGCTATAAAAAGAAAGAAAGGTAAAGAAAGTGAGATAGAATCGTGAGTGTGTGAAAAAGTGATCAAGAGAAAAGACCCTTGGGCACGAAGAGTTAGTAAAAAAAGTTAAGAAGTAAGCCATAGAAAAGAAAAAAGAGAAAAAGAAACAGAAGCTATATTAAAAGTAGAAAACAGAGCTGAAAGGGATATACCAACTTCGTATTTTTCCTCCCCCCTCACCAGGTCCTGAAACAATTTCTTTTCAGAGTTCTGTTGCACCATGTTACGCATGGAGAGAACGTACAAACTCCATACAGACAGCACCTGTAGTCAGGATTGAACCCGGGTCTCTGGCGCTGCAAGGCAGCAACTCTACTGCTGCGCCGCCATGCCACCATAGGAGAGAAGAAAATTCTACCCACATATTGCCGACCCAATGAAAGAGTGAAGTGGGGGAAAACAAATCTTTTTTTTTCAAAGGACAAACATAGGGGCCAATTAATTTTGCAATGTTTTGTCTGAATGCTCTACTCTTTCTCTTCAGAGATGTATGAATAGGGTCGTTACAGATGCTCTGAGCGCTGTAGCAGGAGCTGACAACATTTCCACATCAAGTGCCGTCCTGGAGCAGCATGGAAAAGATGAATCATACCACGGGTAGGAGTTTGAGCTTTCATTTTGGAAAAATATTGTGGTTTTAGAGCTCCTCTTAAATCTTAATTTACTGGAATTTGTAAATTGAAAGGTTTATGGTTGCTGGGAAGTCAGATGCTTTGTGTGATTCTTGGCTAATGTTGATACAGCCCCTTTAGCATTGGAAATACCCCAAGGAGCCTCATAGGAGAGACATCGAGCAGCATTTGGCAGAGGGTGGATACCCAAGCCCACATTGTGTATCAGTTTCAGGTCTGTTCGAGTCCATCAGCTGACACAACACTGGGATTGGGTTGGTTCAGCACTTTATCTAAGTTCAGTTGAGGTGTTCAGTTTTAACTCCCGTCTTCTCAGTCCTGTCAAATGTGCAGCACAGCAGGTCTTTTTGATCCCATTTTCCTGCAAATGACTTTGGGTTGGGTGGGACACAGACAAAATTAGAAGCGATCCTGCCCCTGATCTCATCTTCATGTCCCCACCCCTTTCTGCCTTCTGCAGAGACCTCTCCCACCACAACTTAGAGATGCAACGTGGAAACAGGCTCTTTCGCTACCGGTCCACGCTGGCCACCAATCACCCGTGCACTAGTTCTCTGTCATCCCACTTTCACATCCGACACACTAGGGGCAATTTACAGAAGCCAATTAACCTACAAACCTGTACGTCTTTAGAATGTTGGAGGAAACTGGAGCACCTGGAGTAAACACACACATTCACAGGGAGAACGTACAAAGAATGAGGAAGAGCGTACAATAATCAGGATTTAACCCAGGGGCCCGGCGCTGTGAGGCAGCAACTCTCATGCTGCACCACTGTGCCACCATTAATTTGGCCCCCTTGATTCGCTCCTCACACCCTTTCCTCTTCCCAGGCACTGACCCTACAACCACCGGATATGCAACACTTGTCCTTACACCTCCCTCCCTCAGGGTCCCCGACAGACCTTCCATGTGAAACATAGGTTTACTTGCATCTCTACCAATCTCCTCCAATACATTTGGTCCTCTCAATGTCGCCACCCCTACCTACATCAGTGGAATCAAGAGTAGAGTAGGCGACTGCTTATTGAGTTTGTGCTCAGTCCACCAGGGCATGTTGGAGCTCCTGGTTGCAAGCATCCTGAACAGGCAGCATCTCTGGAGAGAAGGAATGGGTGACGTTTCGGGTCGAGACCCTTCCTCTGCCTGAACTTCAGTCTCAACCCAAAACGTCACCCATTCTTTCTCTCCAGAGATGCTGCCTGTCCCGCTGAGTTACTCCAGCATGTTGTGTCTATCTTCGTTCTATAATACGATGAATCAAGTGGGAGATGCGACATTCCCCTTTAGTTTTACTTATGATCGTATATGTTAGGACAGTACCTATGATTCTGGTTTTACCACACACTGTGACTTAGAGGTTGTTTCCAGTGACATGCAGTGTTGTTTACATTGGCCATTAAGTGATCCTGGCAAAACCAGACTTGGGAAGACATTCATTTAAGCCACTTGCTTCTAAAGTATCAGGGACAGCCATTTGTCTTCTCACATCCAGTTCACTCTGACCAAATGAAAACTGTTTTTATCTTCAATAGCAATCTAAACTAAACTTGGGGACATTCATTCAGCCAAAGTGACCATGGAAGACCCCATGATAGTACTTTCCCTCACCCATACATATCACTCAACCAAAGTGACTGAAAGACTTTGAATTAGCTATTTCTCTTTCTAGGACCTTGCAATACAAAAGCTGGTGACTTGACTACAAACATTACAACAGTATTGTCAACTCGGTTGTGTTGCATTAGCTCGGAGGTGCTTTGTGTAACCTACGATCATGAACGACAATGAATAATTCCAAGTCCTTCGTCTCTTCCTCTTGCTTTTCCAAAACCCCCAGTAAACCTATGATGTAGCTGGATCCAGTTGTTTGTCAAATGGGACTTGGGAATGGGATGTTGGTCTATGCTGCGTTTATTTGATGTCTCTGCCAAATGACCACAACGTGACCCCAATTCCAGGTCTGGATCTTCAAGCTAGTCTTCTTATGGACTAAAGGACATTGTAACATCAATTCTATTTGTTCAACACTTATAACGTGAAGCCACACAAAAATTAAAGCTGAGCAAAAGATGGGAAATATTAGAATAATTAAGAAGGTTGGTAGATGTTAAGGTTTGGACGGCTGATACGATAATCAGTTCTGGGTCTACATAAAGATTGATGGATTGTTCGGATTTCACAAAGCAGAATCTAACCCCCTTTTAAATTAAATGATCATCAATATATTTCTCCAAATAAATTATATTTTTCTATAATTGTCTCTGGAACATTGGAGGCGGAGGGGAAATAAGTTATAAAATGATATAAATGAGGCATGGATAGGGTAGACAGTCAGAACCTTTTTCCCAGGGTAGAAATGTCAAAGACCAGAGGGCACAGCTTCAAGGTGAGAGGGGCAAGGTCTAAAAGAGATGAGTGGAGAGCTTTTTGACGCAGAGTGATGTGTGCTTGGAACAGGCTGCCAGGGGCAGTGGTTGATGCAGATACGATAGTGGCATTTAGAGGCTTTTGGATAGGCACCTGGATATGCATGGAATGGTGAAATATGGAGGGGGCAGAGGAGATTTGTTTAATTTGGCATCATGTTCGGCAGCACAGACATTGTGGTCTGAAGGACCTGTGCCAGTGCTGTTCCAATCTATGTTCAATGTTAGTATGTCTTGTATTTGGAATATTGATGTGCTGAATCCACGTGTTACCAACAATATTCCTTTGTATGTGAAGGTGCAAACCTCCAGATATCGTGGTGTGGCCACAGAATGTGGAGCAGGTCAGCAGACTGGCTGCAATATGTTGGGCGAACGACCTCCCCATCATCCCCTTTGGTACAAGCACAGGGCTGGAAGGAGGCGTCGCTGCCCTGCGGGTAGGCACGCTACATTAACATGTGATGGGACTTCAGATTAAGACTGAAAATGATTCAGTCCAATTGACACCTAGTGTCTTAATTCTCTGTGGAAGTGTGGAACTGTCGGCCACAGAAGACAGTGGAGGCCAATTCACTGGATGTATTCAAGAGAGAGTTAGATATAGCTCTTTGGGCTAACGCAATCAAGGGATAAGGGGAGAAAGCAGGAAAAGGGGTACTGATTTTGGATGATCAGCCATGATCATATTGAATGGCGGTGCTGGCTCAAAGGGCCGAATGGCCTACTCCTGCACCTATTTTCTATGTTTCTATGTTAACTCTAAACAAAGAACTGCACCAGGATTGTGCTGGCTCCAGTAGAATGGGAAAATGAAATTTAAAAAATGTTATGGTAAACAAGCAATGGCTTACAGTTTACAAATGAAGGTAGACAAAAATGTTGGAGAAACTCAGCGGGTGAGGCAGCATCTATGGATTCGCTCCATAGATGCTGCCGCACCTGCTGAGTTTCTCCAGCATTTTTATTTACCTTCGATTTTCCAGCATCTGCAGTTCCTTCTTAAACAGTTTACAAATGAATATGTAGTTTACTGCGAATATATATCCCTTTAAGGCATGAAATTGCAAAAGGGGAAATCGACTAGTGGCGAAGAAAGGAAGTTAAAGATAAATTTAGATAAAAGGAAAAGGCTTATAGTATTGCCAAAAAGAGCAGCAAGTCTGAGAATTGGGAGATTTTCAATTTCTGCAAAGGAAGACCAAAACATTATTAAGAGAGAATGTTTCCCCCTTAACAGGAATATAAAACAAAGTAAGAAAGACTGTCAAATATTCTATAGATATGTAAGAAGTAAAAGATTAACAAAAGGTTGTGTGAACTCCTTACAGATAGAAAAAGAAGAAATTATATTGGGGAATAGGGAAGTGGCAAAGAAATTAAACAGCCACTTTCAGTTTATTTTCATGATAAAGGTTTGTGAATGTGATTGTTATGAAGGTGATCTCAAGAGGGTTTTTCAGAGTTCTTTACCCAAGAAGGTTGTTGAGGTTCATTTGCTATGTCTATGCAACAACGATTGATCAAAGATTGATTACGAAAGGGAACAAAGGGATACTATAATTCATGTATTATCAGCCATGATCACAACGAATGGCGGTGCTGGCTCGAAGGGCCGAATGGCCTCCTCCTGCACCTAGTTTCTATGTAACGGCACACAGATTAAAAGGGGATATGATCTCGCTGGCTCTAGACTCTGCACTGGACCACTTGGACAATAAGAACATGTACATCAGGCTGTTGTTCATCGAGTACGTTCAACATCATCATCGCCTCCAAACTGGTCATTAAACTCAGAGTACTGTGACTCTGCTCCATGTATGTCGATCCTCAACGTCCTCATCAATAGACTGCAATCAGTGCAAATTAGCAACTACACTTCTCCCCTAATAATCATCGACACAGGGGCACCTCAAGACTACCTGCTCAGTCCCCTTCTCTACTCATTCTATACCTATGACTGCCTAGCCAAACACATCCTCAACGCAATCTTTAAATTAGCTGCCGATGTCACCATTGTTGAATGACAGGTAATGACGCCTCAAGAGTACAGGAGGGAGGTTGAAAATCTGATTGAATGGTGCCAGAACACCAATCATTGCTCTCGATGTTAGCCAGACCAAAGAGCTGATGTTGACTTTAGAAGGGATTTGCCGGGAATGCAAGGACTGTTGGGCCTTGGCCCCAAGTACCCTAGCAGCAGGCTTGGCACGCCTACCGGGACACCCGCCTGAAGAGGGAATCCTCCAAGCCTGGACCCTGCCTGCCCCCGAGGACCAGAGAATCCAGAGAAGGGTAGAGGGAGTCGGCAATGGCAAAGAGCCGGTCCTTACTAAGTCCTTAGATTCATTATGATCGACCTCTTATAACCAATAGATCTCGTGCTGCCAGACAGTTCATGATATCACCTGCATAACATAATCTTATTCCTTTTAAGTCACTCCTTTTCTTTACAAAAATATACGATTGCTTTTGATGCAACATTCACCAAACCTTCCAAAAAGCAATGCCAATCATAGTTTTGAAATACTCGCTCAGTATTCTTCTCAAAGTAACCGAAACAGTACTTTGACATTTCAAGGTGATAATTTAACACCATCCTCCTATAACAGGCAATTACACTACAGCATTTTACGTGGTATCCGAGAAATATCTCTATCACTTACCACAGGTTGAAATGTGAGTGAAGCAGGTTAGTGAGCTGGTTTGATGCTAACTTTCTGTGTGCCCGTGTGTTTTACACACTTGTCACTTTCTGCTTGCACTGCTGGTCAGTGGTATGTGAGTTAGTCTCTCTCTGTCAGTACGTTGTCTGTCTAGAGGCCAGTCCTCTGCTGTGCGTCCTCAGGCACTGGAGCATTACCAGCCCCAGACTAAAGCTTCGGTAGACCTCAGAGGAGATGTGTCCAGAGACACGCAGCTCACAGGCCCACTGGCACATGGACACTTTGTGGAGCTGCTGAACCAAATTCCCCACTTAGGGCATGTCCCCCCCCCCCCTCCCCCTCCCCCATTGTCTTGTTCCTGCATTCCTTTGATCCCTGCCAGGGAGGTTAGAGGGGGGGTGGGGTCTCCTGCCATTTGGACAGCTGCATAAATTCAGCTTGTACATGGAGCCAGGACAAATCATTCCACTCTCACTTTAGAAAATTAACACCACAAGGGCAGTAGCAGGACCAGCGTCACTCTATCTGCCGGTTTCCAGCTTCTTTGAATTAATTGCACGTCTACAGTCTGGGTGGGGCACTGAGCTTCTAAAGGTGGGATCCTTCAGGGATGCAAGTATAGTTATTCCTGGAGTAGTAATTACAACATACTTATGTGCAAATCGAAAACAATGAGAAAAGTATCATCTTAATATATGGATGAGGGGGTTTTCTGATGTGGATTGAGCAGGCCAAATATGCACCATAACTGGTCCTCAATCTTGGTTGCAGGCAGAAGACAAAGTTCCAACTTAGTCTTAGCATTAGAAATCAGATCAACGGTACTGAGTGGTGAATTAAATAGATTGGTACAAATCAAATCTTTAGTAATGGTGATTGAAGAGTTGTCACTCTCCCAGTTTGACACTCAGGAATACGTGGTCCCCTTCGCCCTGAGTGATGTCCCCAGATTACTGGTGATGTTCGCTTTAACTGTTAAGTTCTGTTCTTCTCGTGCCAAATATTGTTCCCTTTGAAAGAAAATGAACCAAATCCCTACCAAAAACATACCATTTCAATAACAGAGTTATTTACAGTGCATTCAGAAAGTATTCAGACCCCTTCACTTTTTCCACATTTTGTTACGTTACAGCCTTACTCTAAAATGGATTAAATTCTTTTTTTTTTTTTTAAATCATCAATCTACACACAATACCCCACAATAAAAAAGCGAAAACGGGTGTTTAGAAATTTTTGCAAAGTAATTAAAAAGAAATAACTGAAATATCACATTTACATAAGTATTCAGACCCTTTACTCAGTACTTTGTTGAGGCACCTTTCGCAGCGATTACAGCCTCAAGTCTTCTTGGGTATGGTGCTACAAGCTTGGCACACCTGTATTTGGGTAATTTCTCCCATTCTTCTCTGCAGATCCTTTCAAGCTCCGTCAAGTTGGATTGGAGCGTTGATGCACAGCTATTTTCAGGTCCCCCCAGAGATGTTCGATCGGGTTCAAGTCTGGGCTCTGGCTGGGCCACTCAAGGACATTCACAGACTTGTCACGAAGCCACTCCTTTGTTGTCTTGGCTGTGTGCTTCGGGACGTTGTTCTGTTGGAAGGTGAACCTCCGCCCCAGTCTGAGGTCCAGAATGCTCTGGAGCAGGTTTTCATCAAGGATCTCTCTGTACTTTGCGCCGTTCATCTTTCCCTCGATCCTGACTAGACTCCCAGTTCCTGCCGCTGAAAAACATCTCCACAGCATGATGCTGCCACCACCATGCTTCACCGTAGATATGGTATTGGCCAGGTGATGAGCGGTGCCTGGTTTCCTCCAGATGTGATGCTTGGCATTCAGGCCAAAGAGTTCAATCTTGGCTTCATCAGACCAGAGAATCTTGATTCTCATGGTCTGAGAGTCCTTTAGGTGCCTTTTGGCAAACTCCAAGCGGGCTGCCATGTGCCTTTTACTGAGGAGTGGCTTCCGTCTGGCCACTCTACTATAAAGGCCTGATTGGTGGAGTGCTGCAGATATAGTTGTCCTTCTGGAAGGTTCTCCCATCTCTGTCAGAGTGACCATCGGGTTCTTAGTCACCTCCCTGACCAAGGCCCTACTCCCCAATTGCTCGGTTCGGCTGGGCAGCCAGCTCTATGAAGAGTCCCAGTGGGTCCAAAGTTCTTTCATTTAAGAATGACGGAGGCCACTGTGCTCTTCGAGACCTGCAATACAGCAGAAATTATTTTATACCTTTCCCCAGATCAGTGTCTCGACACAATCCTGTCTCGGAGGTCTACGGACAATTCCTTCGTCTTCATGGCTTGGTTTTTCCATTACATGCACTGTCAACTGTGGGACCTCATATAGACAAGTGTGTGCCTTTCCAAATCATGTCCAATCAATTTAATTTACCACTGGTGGACTCCAATCAAGTTGTAGAAACATCTCAAGGATAATCAATGGAAACAGGATGAACCTAAGCTCAATTTTGAGTGTCATAGCAAAGTATTATTTCAGTTATTTCTTCTCAATTACTTTGCAAATATTTCTAAACACCTGTTTTTGCTACTTCATTCTGGGGTATTGTGTGTAGATTGACGATTAAAAAAAAAGAATTTAATCCATTTTAAAATAAGACTGTAACATAACAAAATATGGAAAAAGTGAAGGGGTCTGTATACTTCCTGAATGCACTGTAGATTGCAGGAGCAGATTTACTACGATGTTGTACTTGGTTTGGGCGGGGAGTGGGTAGGGGGAATAGTTTAAAAAACCTTTCGAACTATTCCCTATTCCCATTGCCCTCTTATGTTTTTCATTCTATTTACAATTTTTCCCCTAAGTCTTTCTTTGGATCTGAACGTGTCGCTTGAAATTTAGGTTCAGTAAATGATTGTCCGTTTAAGGTTGCCTCATATATTCAGAGTAATAGTAATATAGTTTAGTAATATAGTTCAGAAGTATTTCTGTTTATGAGCTGACAGTGACTAGGAGTAGACTATGGAACGCCTTCTGTTGATGTTTAACTGGATTGTAGTTAACCTATCCCTTTGTTCAATTTGTACAGCTCTACCCATTTGTCAGGTTATCATGCCTAACAAAACGAACATCCATCTCCTATTCAAAACCTTCAACTGACCCAGTAACCGTCCTTGTGGCTGTTTGGGGAAAGGAGTCCAAATTTCCACATTTCTGTTCAGAATTTGTTCCTATTCACACTCTCGAATTTTGAGACTGTTCCCATCCTTGCTCAGTTTGCGTGATGGCATCTGTTCCAATCTGATCACTGCCCCTTTGTACTGTACACAAAGTAAAAGTAGTCAGGTTTATGCAACGTGCCCTTATAATTTAACTCTTCCAGCCCTGAGATTCGTGTGGTGAAGCTTGTCTGTCTGCGATATGGAAGGAAACCAGTGCACTGAGAAGATAAAAACATAGTTGTAGGGAGAATGTGCAAACTCCATGCAAATAGGAAGAGAGGTCAGGATCAAACCCAGGCCTCTGGTGCTGTGAGGCTGCAGATATATTGGTTGCACCATTGTGTCAGATGAATGCTGTTTTTTTAGAGTTTTAATTGATTTCCACTATTTACTATTGGGACAGACGCCATCACACAAACTGAATTATATCCAAGATAAATAAGTCTCTTGTTTACTTCAAAGCAACTATAAATTATTCACCAACATATATCCTGCCTTTCATCTGCATTTCTCTACAGGAAGTCCCACTTCCCACCGTAGGGTTCCAAAACTCCTATTAAACCAGGCACTTTCTAATGATACTTTCCACCAATTTCTCTACCTGATTCTTACTATTACAGAACATTACGGCCAAGAAGAACAACCAATCAACCCTGACCTCAATGCAGAATTCATCCCTAGAATAAACAGTTTTATTTTAAATTGCGAAAAACTATAATGAAATTCAAACATGCTACGCAAACAGAACATTTTTCAAAGATAGTAGCAGAATACAATATTGTGGTATAAATCTATTTTTACAAGTCTGGTCTTTATCACTATATTTTCTAATTAATTCATAGCAATGTGAGTGTCACTGATCTGTATAACCTTAACCCATCCCTAATTGCCTTCAAATCAATGACTTTCACTCTTCAGAGGGCATTTAACTCATCCACGTTGCTTCCAGTCCTGCCTCACATATGTACTGGATGGTTTTCAGTGTCTATCCCACAAGCGCTTTCTTAATGTTTGCTCTCACCACCTTGCCTCCTCTCTCCCAGCGACAAATGGAGTCTCTGACATCTGTGTTGCTTCTTTTCTCACCAGGGAGGTGTGTGCTTTGACCTCACAAAGATGGATAAAATCGTGAAGCTCAATGCAGTTGACTTTGATGTGACAGTGGAACCAGGAGTCACCAGAAAAAGCCTGAATAACTACCTGAGAGGCAGTGGCCTCTGGTTTCCAGTGGGTAGGTTTGGCTTAATTGTGCCCATGAAACTGACCCGTAGCACCTCAGGACACCTGATCTCACAGTGCTGCAGCTGGTAGAGCCTCGCGGCACCAGAGAACCGGGTTCAATGCTGATCTTGGGTGCTATTATGTGAAATTTGCACGGGCTCCCTGTGACTGCGTGGGTTTCCTCCAGGTGTTCCGGTTACTCCCCAAGTAAGAATTTCAATGTTCCATTTCAGGACCTATGACAATAAAACGCTCTTGACATCGCAAAGACGTGCGGTTTTGAAGGTTAATTGGAATCTGTAAATTGGCCCTATTTCGTAGGGGAGGGATGAGAAAGTGAGATAACATAGAACTAGTGTCAACAGGTAATCGATGGTCGGTATTGACTCAGTGGGCTGAAGGGCCTGTTTCCATGATGTATCTGTAAACCAAACTAAACATTATATTGATTATCAGATTGACCTCCTCAGAAATGTACACATCCTCTAACCAGTGCTTGATTTGCCAGCAAAACAAAACCAGCAGCAACTGTGGCTGCATCTTTCATCTGTGGTTTCATTATTCTGGACCTTGCTGTGTGGGAAATTATTCTGATTTTACTTCATTGTCTCTTATGGTGCTATGAAAGAGATGTCACAGGTGAAGTTTTTCTCCAATAAAGATATCAACACTTACAGTGAGGTCCTGCTAGGTTTAGTTTAGTTTAGAGATATTCCGCGGAAACAGGCCCTTCGGCCCACCGAGTCTGCACTGACCAACGAACCCCACACTATTATACACACACTAGGGACAATTTAGTGTGCAAACTCCACACAGAAGGCAGCAAAGGACAGCCTTGTACAATTTTACCAAGCCAATTAGCCTACAAACCTGTACATCTTTGGATGTGTGGGCACCTGGAGAAAACCCACGCAGGTCACAGGGAGAATGTACAAACTCCATATAAACAGCACTTGTAGTCAGGATCAAAACCGGGTCTCTGGCGCTGTGAGGCAGCAACTCTACCACTGAGCCACCCAGGTTATTGAGGCCGTTACAAAGTGCAATTTAATGTCAGACACCAGCATTTTCTTTACAATAGCAGCTACCCTATCACATTATCTACAGTGGGAGGCATTTCCAACCTGCAGTACTAGCACATGAGAATAAATACTGAGAGTGTGCTTGGTATCTAAGAATTTTGACCAGATTTCATTTCTCGTTATAGTCTGCAGAGACTGAGATAAATCATCTTGTTTTTATAAATGAAAACAAAATATTGTATCTTCCTTCACAGTTTCTGCTTTTTACACCACTTGATCTCAAATTGCATTTGAAATCCTTTGAGAATAAAAAAAAACAAGATTCTGTCAGTTGGAGCCTGAGATAGGTATATTATGTCTGAACATGCTGTCTATTGGAATGGCCATTGTTGTCAGGACTGCCACCATCCAGGGAAATGGATGAACAGCCTGAATCCTCATTGTTGGAAGCAGGAAACTAGTTGCTATTTTATGGCATGCTTTACTTCTTAAATAAATAAATCCATTAAATGTATAAATCGTTAATAATTCACAATAACAGTTTGTATCATGGTAGAAACAAGGAACTGTATGTGCTCGTTTACAAAAAAAACACATAGTTCTGGAGTTACTCAGCGGGCCAGGCAGCATTTATGGAGAACATGAATAAGTGACATTTTGGGTCAGGACCTTTCTTTAGGTCTGAAGGGCCCTGACCTGAAACATCACCTATCCATGTTTTCCAGAGATACTACTTGGTTACTCCAGCACTTTGCATCTTAATTTGGATCACAGCCCTGGTTAACTAGGCACTCTGGTGTAATATATGTTGCATTGATATAAACATGAATCAGACAACTTTCACATGGGTCCATTTAATAATCAAGAGGTCTGCAGTAGTTTTAATGTTATAGACAGCATCTTTCAGTAGGGATTAATTACATCTTACCCAAAATAGGGCAGCACATTGCAGCCTTACAGCTCCAGTGACCAGGATTCAAACCTGCCCTTTTTTGTCTTCTATGTGGAGTTTGCATGTTCTCCCTGTGACCACATGGGCTTCCTCTGGGTGCTCTGTTTGTTTTCCAATCCCAAAGGTATGTGGGTTAGTAGGTAAGTTAATAATAAGCTTCTGTAAACGTCTAGTGTGTAGGTATATGATAGAATCTGGGGGAAGTTGAGAAAGTGGAGAGAATAAAATAGGATGAGTGTAAATGGATGCTTGATGGTCAGCATAGAGTTGGTGGGCTGAAGGGCCTGGTTCTGTGCTGTATGACCATGAATGTATGAAGGTTTGCTTGTGTGGTGTCCATTATAGGAGTGGTAGGTGAATGGGGTTAATAGTAACTCCTGTTGGGGGTTTGCGATGAAGATGGGAACTCATTCAGGTGAAACATAGAAACATAGAAATTAGGTGCAGGAGTAGGCCATTCGGCCCTTCGAGCCTGCACCGCCATTCAATATGATCATGGCTGATCATCCAACTCAGTATCCTGTACCTGCCTTCTCTCCATACCCCCTGATCCCTTTAGTCACAAGGGCCACATCTAACTCCCTCTTAAATATAGCCAATGAACTGGCCTCAACTACCTTCTGTGGCAGAGAATTCCACAGATTCACCACTCTCTGTGTGAAAAATGTTTTTCTCATCTCGGTCCTAAAGGATTTCCCCCTTATCCTTAAACTGTGACCCCTTGTTCTGGACTTCCCCAACATCGGCAACAATCTTCCTGCATCTAGCCTGTCCAATCCCTTAAGAATTTTGTAAGTTTCTATAAGATCCCCCCCTCAATCTCCTAAATTCTAGTGAGTATAAACCAACGGACGAAGAGAAGTGAAGAGGAGATGAGGATCCTCCTGGTGACTCCTTACAGACACCATTTACTTCCACAGATCCGGGAGCAGATGCTTCCCTATGCGGAATGGCCGCCACCAGCGCCTCGGGTACGAATGCGGTGAGATACGGCACGATGAGGGAGAATGTGATGAACATGGAAGTGGTGCTGGCAGATGGGAGGATCATGTACACAGCAGGAGCACAACGAAGGGCAAGGTACTGAAAGCAATTCAAGCATTAAATATCACTTCTTGTTAAATAGCATTTTATCTAATCTGAAGAAGGGTCTCAACCCGAAACGTCATCCATTCCTTCTCTCCAGAGATGCTACCTGTCCCACTGAGTTACTCCAGCATTTTGTGTGCGCCTTCAGCATTTTTTCTAACATGGCATACTATAGTTCCTGGAGGAGTTATCTCATTGAGTCAATAGACAATAGGTGCAGGAGTAGGCCATTCGGCCCTTCGAGCCAGCACCGCCATTCAATGTGATCATGGCTGATCATCCCCAATCAGTACCCCGTTCCTGCCTTCTCCCCATATCCCCTGACTCCGCTATTTTTAAGAGCCCTATCTAGCTCTCTCTTGAAAGCATCCAGAGAACCTGCCTCCACCGCCCTCTGAGGCAGAGAATTCTACAGACTCACCACTGTGAGAAAAATTGTTTCCTCGTCTCCGTTCTAAATGGTCATACTAAATTCTTATATAGATGAGGGTAGATGATGTTTCAGCAGGCTGAGGGGTCTATAACCTAGGGTTCATAGTCTCAAAATAAGGATTGGCCATTCACGACAAGGTGAGAAGACATTTCACCCAAAGGGCAAGGACTCTTTAGAATGTTTGACCGAAGAGATCTGTAGTATATTCAAGACATTGATTAAAGAGGTTCTGAATATTAAGGGAGTCAAAGAATATGGGGTTAATGGAGGAAAATAGTGTTGGTATAAAATATCAACCATGTTCATATTGAATGACAGAGTAGTCATGATGGGTTGAATGGGCCGAATGGGCCTCTCCTGCTTCTATTTCTTATGTTCCGAACATATTTGGAATTGATGGTCCTCGGTTACCCTTGGGGAGCTTTAGAATTTATCGGTGGGTGAAAACAAACAGTTTGCACCAGGGCTTCAGTTTCTCCAATGCATCTCGTTTCCACCAGCCTCTCGTCAGGCAGAAAACAGAACATGATGTTGCTAATTAACGTGCAGGCGTCCATTCGGCTCCAAGTCAAATAGACAGAAGTCCTGCTCCCACGTATATTAGGCTGTGATCCCAACAGCGCTGAAAGGACGTGTAGGAAAGAACTGCAGATGCTGGTTTGAATCGAACGTAGACCCAGCGGGACAACAGGCTCTCTGGAGAGAAGGAATGGGTGACGTTTCGAGTCGACACCCTCCTTCAGACTGTGATGAAATGAAAAGGCGTTTGTTATAGGCTCATCTGCCCTCTGGGGGAATGTGATGAAACACAGAGCAAATCTACAGTTAATGTACAGAAATCTACTTTACATAAGTTTATGTTCGAGGAGCAGAATTAGGTCATTGGGCCCATCAAGTCTATTTCGTCAATCAATCATGGCTGATCTAGCTTTCCCTCTCAACCCCATTCTCTTGCCTTCTCCCCATAACCCCTGACGCCCATACTATTCAAGAATCTGTCAATCTCCGCCTTAAAAATATCCTCCTCATCTCCTTTGTAAAGGTATGTCCCTTTATTCTCTGGTCCTAGACTCTCCCGCTAGTGGAAACATCTGTTGACGGGCTGCGCAGCTTAGGAGAAACGTGTTGAGTGCACACTGTGATAAAATGTTTCTGCTGCAGGAAGACATCCGCCGGGTACAATCTGACTAATCTCTTTGTGGGCTCAGAGGGAACGCTGGGAATAATCACCAAGACAACACTGCGTCTCCACGGGATACCGGAATCCATGGTGTCTGCAGTCTGCACGTTCCCGACAGTGCAAGCTGCTGTGGATTGCACGGTGCAAGTGCTGCAGTATGGCATTCCCATAGCAAGGATAGGTGAGGCACTCCTTTAACATTATACATGGGGTATAAAACAACATGTTATGGTAACCGATGAAGTATCACGTGTGAAAGAACAAACATTGCTCTGTACAGATTAGATTTCAGGATGACCCCCAACCCACATGCATATGGAATGTACTCTGATGCAGCAGTGTAGCAACATATAGCTGTAGACTGCTGCAGTGTGATGCAGTAAACGCAGGGTGACACGGTAGTACAGCTGGTAGTGGTGCTGTCTCAGCACCAGTGACCTGGGTTCAGTTCTGACCATCGGTGCTATCTGTGTAGTATTTACACGTTTTTCTTCTGATCCTGACGGCTTTCTTTCCGGGTGTTCAGGTTCCATGTCACATCCCAAAGATGTGTGGATCGGTAGATATGTATGTGAGCGGTAGAATTGGGTGGGGAGCATAAAATTGGATTAGTGTAAATGGATTCCTGATGGTCAGCCCAGCGGGTCAAGGATCCGAGTTCCACGCTCTATGAAACATAGAAAACAGGTGCAGGAGTAGGCCATTCGGCCCTTCAAGACAGCACCGCCATTCAATATGATCATTCAAAATCTACTCGATTCCTGCTTTCTCCCCATATCCCTTGATTCCGTTAGCCCGAAGAGCTATATCTAACTCTCTCTTGAACACATCTGGTGAATTGGCCTCTACTGCCTTCTGTGGGAGAGAATTCCACAGATTCACAACTCTCTGGGTGAAAAGGTTTTTCCTCATCTCAGTCCTTTTTCTTAAACTGTGACCTCTGGTTCTAGTCTCCCCAACATCAGAAACATTTTTCCTGCATCTAGCCTGCCCCATAAGAATTTAATATATGTTTCTATAAGAAACCCTCTCATCCTTCTAGATTTCAGTGAATATAAGCCCATATTCAACAGTAGTGCATAACACATACACAAATACAAACTGTAGCAATGCAAAGTGCTACTTTCATGCTCAACCTAATCAGTACAGTGAGTTGAGTGTGACTGTTGGTCTTTAGTCATTGCAATGAAGCAGAACATACTAAAACAGAAGATTGACACAAAAAGCTGGAGTAACTCAGCGGGTCAGGCAGCATCTCTGGAGAAAAGGAATAGGCGACGTTTTGGGCTGTGACCATTCTTCCTGAAGCATCACCTATTCCTTTTCTCCAGAGATGCTGCCTGAACTGCCGACACCAGCTTTTTTTGTCTGTCTTCGGTTTAAACCAGCATGTGCAGTTCCTTCCTACATATAATAAAAAATCCCTGACTAATGAGTTGCAGGTTGCTGAACCCTCAAATCTGCTCTGATTCCAGTTGCAATCATGTGATGTGTAGTCAGGGGAGAATGTCTACCTTATGCACAAAATAACTTTACACTTCACATTCTTATTGAAGGGTTTATGTTTATATAGAGCACTTTTCACATTGTGCACTGCAAGTTTATTATTTAAAAACACTAGTAAAGCAGTGATGCACAATGCTGTTTCCATGTAATATTTAGGCACACTCTCTATGTCCCAGTGTGCAAACTGCTGCTGCCTCACCCGTCGCTCTCCGTTGTAATCAGATTACACAGTGTGCAGAGTTGGCCTGTGATTGAGTTGTAGTCATCACCTGCAGGTTTGCTGTGAAAAATCGGGAAAGGCAGAGTTAGCTGCACTTTCTGTGGCCCGGCCACCAGACACGTGAGGAGGATGATAGGACGGGACTGTGCGGTTCGGGATCTCATAAATGTACCCTTCCACCCACTTTCAATCGGATCTTTCATGTTAACTCCATGTTATTCGTCCCAAAACTGTGGACCTGGGGTGGGTGTGAATGAGTGTGGGGGGAGAGGAGAATGGACAGGTGAGGAGGGTGAGGCCAGCTGCGGGGATGACATGGATCAGCATAGTTGTGGACTAATGCGGGTCAGGGGTGTTTTAGTGAGGGGGGGGGGAGAAGTGTTATTGTGGATGAGTGTTGGGGAGATTGCAGGATGTGCAGGAGTGATGCTGTTGGAGGGAGGAGGCGTTATTGACTTCAGGGGGAGCACGAGTGATTGCTAGAGACTGCGGGGAGTTGAGTTTACTTGACTTTATTGTCACATGTACCGAGGTACAGTGAAAAGCTTCTATTGTGTGCTAACCAGTCAGCTGAAAGGCAATACATGATTACAATCGAGCCATCTACAGTGTTCAGATACATGATAAACGGAATAACGTTTAAGAAATGTTGCTGTCAGAGTAGGGATTTAAAAGAGAGGAGCGATTGCAGATTGCAGATCGACCTCTGACTGGCACACAAAGAGCCGCGTGGGTTGGGCACCATCTTGGATCACACAGACATGTGCAGGGGAGAGCAGTTATGTGCAATGGATGCATGAGTGCAGGCGAGCATTTAGTTCAGTGCTGCATCACACTGCAACTGTGTAAAGATTATTGTTTGTAAAATATCATTTTAGTATGAAGTTTACTTTCAGAGCAATTCAAGTTAAAACAAGTAGAATAAAATTCCTTAATATACTCTGGTATTGTTCTGAAATCCCAACACTTGGGTTAAGGTATAGATTTATTGTCGCGTGTACCAAGATACAGTGAAAAGCTTTTATTTCCATTCAAATCAAATAACACTATCCACGATTACAATGAAGCCAAGCACAAGCCAAACTTTGACATCTGTCTGGTGTTACTATGAGCTTTTGACTTTAATGTAGATTGGACCACCTTCTGCTTGACCCACTAGTTTCATTTTCCCTTGTCCATTGACATGTTGTTTTTTTATTGCTGCATTGTACGATGCTGAAATGGCATCTTTGCTTGTCCTAGAGTTCCTGGACGATGTGATGATGGATGCTTGTAATAAGTTCAGCAAACTGAATTACGCAGTGTCATCAACGCTCTTCCTGGAGTTCCATGGTACTGAGAAAAGCCTGGCAGAGCAGATCCAGGTGACAGGTAGGCTCAATGTCTCCATTCCTTCCCACTCTCACCCCATGCACATATTTTTATTTGGTCAGGAGTCGGGGGCTGACCCTGTTGGCTCAGTTCTATTTGTCCCACCCACAAATCAGGAGGGAACAAGATCTTATTTCAGCTTCAACTGAGGAGCCCAATTGCTATGTGTCGGAACATGAAGACAAAACAAAGACATTGTCCACAACTACACCCTTTGTCTTGACTAGTCAACAGGAGTCAGAGGAACAAATATGCAGGGTGATTGTGGAGAATATGCAAGAAGGAAGTCAAGAGGGGGTATGAAATAGCTTTGGCAAAGAAGAATAAGGAGAATCCAAAGACATTTTATGTCTATTGAAAGGGGGTAACTAGGGGGAGAATAAGTGTAAAATCACGAAGTAATGATCAAAATGCAGCCCGTTTAAAATAAAATGCTGGCCACTTTTGAAATCCAACTGGTTTAAAATAAAAGTTAATCATTGCAATAGGGAATTATTTTTGAAAATGCAAGACTTACGTTTTTTGAAATGAAACTTGTTTAAAGTAAAATAAATTATTTTTAAAAATGCAAGTATCATTCAAAGAATCGCGCAACATTAAAAACATACAAAAGCTTATTGTTAAAGAGAGCGAAGTCAGAATGAAGCAGTCAGCTCTGAACTGGATCTTCACCCAACTGTCTTGGGGGAGAGTTTGAAGAACGTTGTGGAAGTGCGGTTGGAAGAGTGACCAATGGCGAAGTTGTGTTTAAAATGCTAAAGTATGGAAACTGCCGTTGGAGAGCTGGAGTGCCCCTCGCTCCCAGAGTGGGCAGTCCTGCCTTGCGAGTGCATTGTGACCTCACTCGGATTTTTTTTCCAATATGGGTGAGTTTGAAGATATCGGACTGTTTTTTAAATTTGAACGATTAATAGCGGGAAAAATGTGAGTAGGATGTGTGAAAATGGGAAGGCTGTGGCCTAGCGTTTGGACGAAGATAGGAATTAAGCAGATTGACACAGACAGAGACAGAGACACGTCGTGGTCACAAACAAGACAAAGACTTTTAGTTATATAGAGATAAGTCAAATGCGAACCAATGGGACTGGCATTGGGAAGGCAGGGAAGCAAGGGCAGAGATATTTGTATTATTGGAAGGTTAGAGGGTGGCTAATGCTGTGCTTTTATTTAAGAATAGCTGTAAGGTTTCCCTTCGAGCCCAATATCAGTGGTGGGAAAGTTATTGAGGTGTTTCTGAGAGACAAATGCAAACCTTGATTAGAGAAAGTCAGCCTAGCTCAGGATGTACGAAATTGTATGTCATACTGAGTTTTTATGAAGAGGTAACCAAGAGTCCCAGTGTTGGGCAAGTGGGGCCGAAGGGCCTATTTCCACACTGTAAGACTCGAAGAGGATTTATCAGGACAGGGCAGTAATGGATATGGTCTACATGGATTTTAACAAGATCCTTTGACAATTCTCACATAGCAGGCTGGTTCAGAAGGTAGACCTCATGGGATCCGCAGCGAGCCTGCCATTTGGCTACAAAGTTGGCTTGGTGATAAGTGTCAGAGGGCATCAGTGAACAGTTATTATTCAGATAGGAGGCCACGATTGGTGATGTGCTGCAGAGATTGGCGATGGATCCATTGTTGTTTGTCATCAGTATTAACAATTTGGATGAGAATGTATGTGGCATGGTTAGTAAATATACTGATGACGCCAGAATTGGTGGTAAAGTGGAAAGTGAATAAGGTCATTTAAGATTGCAACACAATCCTGATCAACTGGGAAAGTGAAAAAAATAATTAGCAGATAGCATTTAACTTGGACAAAAGTGAAGTGTTCCATTTTGTGACATTAAACTAGGGAAGGAATTATACAGTGAATGAGTGAATGTCTGTACAACAGAGCCACCTAGGGATACCAGCATGTAGTTCCGTGGTGAAGATGATGTTTGGCATGCTTGCCTTCAACGAGGGCATTGAGTACAATACTAGAGTTGGGACATCATGTTACAACTTTTCAAGGTGTTGGTGAGACCACACTTGGAGTATTGTGTGGAGTTCTGGATGCCTAGCTATGGTAAGGTAGTCATTAGCAGGAACAAGATTCACAAGGATATACTGGGACTGGAGATCTTGAATTATAAGGAAAAACTGGATGGGCTCAGACTTCTTTTCCCTGGTGCGTGGAAGATTGAGGGGTTACCAAAGTGATTTATAAAATCATGAGGGTGTAAATAAGGTGGATGATCACAGTCCTTTTCCCAGGATAGGAAGTCTAAACCGGGAAGGCTTAGATGTAAGATGAGAAGGGAATGCATTTAAAAAGAACATAAGGGTGACTTTTTCCACACTGCCCTGCCATGATCCATCCTCTTTGAGTCTTGCCGCTTGGATATAGGCCCTTCAGCCCCACTTGCCCACACTGGGACTCTTGGGTATCTGGAACAAGCTGACAGAAGAAATAGTAAAGGTGGGTACAATTACAGTATTTTAAAATACGTTTGGACAGGTACATGGATAGAAAAGGTTTAGGTCGATAAGGGCCAAACACAGGCAATTGGGACTAGTTTGGTTGGCATGGACAAGTGGGACCAAGGGATCTGTTTCCCTCCGTACAACTCTATTTTTAATTTATTACTGATTTAATCTAACTGATATATTCCCAGTATTTTAGCTCTTTCACCTTTATAAAATAGATAGATAGATAGAATCTTTATTTGCCACGCAACCAGGGTTGGAGGTATTTGGGTTCGGTACATGATGGTACACTGCTTTAGTCACATTAACACATATAACAACACAGATCATAGTAATAAAGTGCATCCATACCACATCACAAATCACAAATCTCACCAATAGAACATAGTGCAAAAGAACAGACAAAGACCATAGACAAGACACTATATACATCAAGAGTCCTTAGTGTTGTCTGTTATTGGAGGGAATTGAGTGTTCTTATTGCTGAGGGGAAGAAGCTGTTTTTAAAACGGGTGGATTTTGTGGCAAGTGACCTGAGGCGCCTCCCTGAAGGGAGAGACTGGAAAAGGTGGTTTGATGGATGGGAGGGATCCGAGATTATCTTTATTGCCCGTTTTGAGGTACGTTGGAGGTAAATGGAATGGATTGAGGGGAGGGGGGAGTTAATGGTACATGGATAGAAAAGAGTAAGGATAGAGTTGTACGGAGGGAAACAGATTCCTTGGTCCCACTTGTCCATGCCAATAATGTTAACACTTGCCATGCTCCGATCTGCATGAATTTTCATAATCTACAGAATATTGGAAGGTGTGAACCATTGATCCACTATTTACGTGCTACCTCCTTTAAAAGGCTGGAATGCAGATTATCGGTGCCTGGAGATTTATCAGTTTTTAGTGCATTTAATTTCTCCAGCGCCATTTTTGTGCTTAACTAATTTCCTCTTATTCCTTCCTTTCATTTGACTCTTGACTCCTCAACATTACTGGAATGTTAATTTATGTTGTCTTCAGTGAAGAAAGAACTTGCTCTGCCATTTCTATGTTCCCCATGATAAATTCTCCTGTTTCTGACTCTAATGTACTAACTTATACTAGCTTCTAATTTTCTAGCCCAGACAGAGGCCGACAAAGGCAACCTAAACTGAAGTACTGTTCCCTGACTGATAGCAGGGGCAGGTGAACTTGTCCTGTCCATTATTCAAAATAACTCAACAACTTACCTGAACATTTATCAATCTTTATTTCTCAGTCTGAGGCACAGATATAACTCATCCATTTTTTTTCTTAATGAAACCTGCAATTAATTTGGATACTTCCTCTAATCCTGGTTGATATTAACTATTTAAATTGTTCTTGTGTAATTTGCATAACATAAAACCTCTGGGATAAAGCAATGTATGCTGAAAATACTGTGCAGATTGGGCAGCATCTGGGGAGAGAGAAATGGTTCTGATGAAAATTTACTGACATTAAATGTTAACTCTCTCCATAGTTACTGCCTGACCCATCGAGCATGTTTTTATTCCCAGATTCATGTTCATAAATTATATAGGAGAAGAATGAGGCCATTTAGCCCATTAATCATGGCTGATCCATCTTTCCCTCTCAACCGCATTCTCCTCATAACCCCCGACACCCATACTAATCAAGACCAAGATTCAGGATTCAACCCGTACAATTCCTCACACCTCTGTTGTTTTGCTTCCATGCCACACCTGGTGGAAGTTTACCTGTGTGTTGAAAAATTACCAGCAGCGAGTTAAAAAAATGTTTTGTGCAGTGAATTGTTACAATCTGGAACCTACACCTTAACAGAATGATGAAAGTGGGTTCAATAATTATCTTCAGGAGAAAAGAACTGAAGGGAAAAATGTGTAGCGTTCTGGGAAAAGGATAAGACAGTCGTGCTACTTGATTGTCTCCCATGGGTTTGAAGTTCCAGTGATGTGGAGATACAGTGTTTGGAATTCATCTAAATCTGAAAATACAGATGCTCCCCTACTTACATAATAGGTGACTTGCATAAACTCGCACTTACTTAAGCAATTATTTCAGCCCACTGCTTTATTTCTGAGTTGCGTGCCTCGGTAGCAGTGTGTTATGCCTGTTGCATGCGGCTGTTTGCACAAGCCAGTCAGCTGTTCTTGTCGATGCTACCACGTGGCCTCTACTGCGAATAGTAAATTTATGCCAGCGCAGTAGCGCGTCCATTTCCAACTTACTTAACACCTGTCCTACGCAACACCTGTCCTACGCAGCACCTGACCTAAACAACACCTGTCCTATGCAGCATCTGACCTATGCAGCATCTGACCTAAACAACACCTGTCCTATGCAACATCTGACCTATGCAGCATCTGACCTATGCAGCATCTGACCTATGCAGCATCTGACCTAAACAACACCTGACCTATGCAGCATCTGACCTATGCAGCATCTGAGCTACCCAAGGGTCTGCGGGATGCAAGTCGGGGAGCATCCGTACAGATCGCCAACATTGCAATATTGTAGAATTTTCGCTTGGTTCAGCCCACACCCGCCCCCAACTCCTCGTCTCGTGTTGCTGCCTTTACCAACTGTTCTGTGGTTCCAGTAAAGCTCAGGGGCTGAATTCTACAGTGGATATTTGGGCCAGGAACACCTTACGGCTTTTGATGATTCTGAAAAGTCTCTGATAATATTTAAAACAGATCAATTGGATTATTTTTTTTAACTCCATAAAAAGTGATAAATTCTAAATTTGTAGGAAGATAAAACAATGAATCTGCTTCCACCTTATTAATCAAGGTCAGAGATCCTTTACAAATTGCTGAGACTGTACTCTTTCTCCAGCCATCCCTGGACCTTCGCCTGGTCCCAGCCATCAGTGTTGTGTTGCACAGCAGAGCCAACAGGCCAGACCTCCAGCTGTCTCTGGCCAGGGAGGAGTACATTTTGACTACATTGATACTTAGTCTTCAGTTAGTTCAACACAAAGCAAAGGATCAGAACAACAGAGCTCATACCTGCCCACAAAACCCTCTGGTCTGTATTACTCAGTGGGATGCCCACCATGTCATATTTGTCTTTGTTTGCTTCTCAGACGAAATAATGAAGGCAAACAGGGGCTCTGATTATATTTGGGCCAAAGATCAAGAAGCTCGGGATAAGCTTTGGCAAGCACGGCACAACGCGTGGTACGCTGCACGTGCCCTGCGGCCGGGCTGTAAGGTGAGGCAGCTTTGGCCGTCACTTCCACAATTTCAAACAAACTTTTCAGACGTGTCAAACTGACCGACAATTCTCCCTTATTTTTGAAGGCTTATTCTACAGACGTGTGTGTTCCACTCTCAAAGCTACCTGAAATCATAGTGGCTACTAAAGATGACCTGATACAGTCAAAGCTTACAGGTTGGTGGTTGCCAAACAGTTTGCCAACACTTGCATCCTAGGGTCCACTGCCAATTTTAGATTCATCCCCTGGGATTGATGTTGTCAATGTTGTTCAGTATTACATTGGGACATGAGTGTTTAACCCCAGTGTACCATGTAATTCAATGTCGTGAATGAATGAACTAACGCTTTTGTTGATTTCCCATGTCAGTGCAGAATAAGGAAACGTTTCTTCAAATGTTGCTCAGCCTTATCAAAGCATTGGTCCTTGATAAGAGTGCCAGGGTAGCCATTATAGTCTGAAGAAGGGTCTCGACCCAAAATGATACCTATTCATGTTCTCCAGAGATGCTGCCAGACCTGCTGCAGACTCCAGCAACTTGTGTCCTTCCAGTTAGTAGCCTAGTTGCTCAGGTACCTGGGAAACAGTGAAGTAAAAGATCTAAAATAATCCAAGATAAAATGGGTACTCAAGTACGTATGCATATTATCACATGTGAAACCTGTGAACATTAATTTTAAGGAATAAACGACTTTATAACAAGTTAAAATAACTCAGTTAAGGCATTTTAATTGTTTGGGGGCATCAAAGAAATCTGAAGCCAATGGACATCTGTTACCAACAGAGCCATATAACCATATAACATATAACAATTACAGCACGGAAACAGGCCATCTCGACCCTTCTAGTCCGTGCTAGAGCCGATGGCTCTGGTATTATATTTAATTCACATGTTTAATCAATAATGTTTTATTATTAATGTTTCATGTGTCATTCCCAACTGTCACTGTATGTCATGTTGTCACTTGCGGGCGGATTTCCATGTATGTGAATACTTGGCCAATAAACTTATTCATTCATTCATTCACATCAGGGGGGGTGGATGGAGTCATACCTTGATAAGGGGAAGGTGGTAGTAGTTGTGAAGGTCACTATCCCAGCCCAAGGTGTGTGTGAGTTCTAAAATACCCCAGGTCCAATTATCTACATCAGTAACTTTCTACCAGAAGGTCAGAAGTAAAAATGTGTTCTTACAATTACACTATATTCAAATCCATTTCCTCAACAAATGAAGCAGTTCAAGCCTGAATATAACAAGACTGGGTCAACGTTCAGGCATGGGCTGATAACATTGGTGCGACACAAGTGTCAGGCAATGCCCATCTCCCACAAGAGAGAGTCTGATTATTGACCCTTGACATGCAATTTTACAGTCCAAACCCCAGCCGTCAATTGTCAACATTGTCCAGAATCTCATTTGGAACAATGCCGAAACCTGAAAGAGTAGATCTGGGCTTGGTATCCTGTGATAAGTAATACCTCTCCTGATATGCCACAGCGTTTTCACCACCAGTAAGGCAGAAGTCAGGTGTATGATGATGGAATACGCTCCGCTTGCCAGGATGAATGTACCTCAATGTGTTGTGAGAATTTCCGCACCATCAGGATGTTGTAGCCCACTTGATTGGCACTCACCTAGACATTCGTTCACTCTAACACAAGTGTGCAGTGACTACCAGTTACTCACCCAGGCTACTGTACCAGCCCCTCCCAAACTCAGGACCACTACCACCAGGAAGGATAAGGGCAGCAGGTACAAGGCTCTAGCACCATCCATACTCTTTCTTCAAACAGCACACCATCCTCATTTGGAAATAAATCACTAGTCCTTCATCGCTGGGCCTAAATCCTGGAAAGCAAGAGGAGGGACTATGGTAATATTCAAAGACTGCTTCTACGGTCCTTCAAAGGAAGAAGGGTCTGAAGACTCATGATCCTCAGGAAGAAAGAAGCCTCATCTGTCTTAAATGGGCAGTCCATTATTTTAAAAATAAGCCCTAGGTGCTAGATTATCACATAAGAATTATCCCCTCCACATCGACCCTGAACCCTCAGGATCCCACATGTTTCAATCATGTACTTCTCACTCTTCTAAACTCCTAAAAGTTACACACCTGGCCTGTAAAGTCTTATTCTCTGAAAACATTCACCCATTCTGCCACAGACGGCTGTGGAGGCCAAGTCAATGGGTATTTTTAATGTGGATATTGACAGATTCTTGATTAGTAAGGGCGTCGGGCGTTATGGGGAGAAGGCAGGAGAATGGGGTTGAGAGGGATGAGTATATCACCAAGAGTGAATGGCGGAGTAGACTTGCTGGGCCAAATGGACTAATTTTGCTCCTATAACTTATGAACTTATTAGTATTGTAAACCTTCCCTGAACTGCTTCCAGAACATGAAATAAGGAGGCCAGTTGCTAAACACTTTAACTCCCCCTCCTATTCCCACACTGACCTCTCCTTCCTGGGCCTCCTCCATTGTCAGAGTAAGGCACTGTGCAAATTGGAGGAACAGCACCTCATATTTCGCTTGGGCAGCTCACACACCAGCGGTATGATTATTGACTTCTCTAACTTCAGGTAACTCTTGCTTTCCTCTCTCTCTCTCCATCGCCCCCCTTCCCAGTTCTCTGGCCAGTCTGACTGTCCCTGATTACATTTTATCTCTGTTTGCTTTGTTGTTAACTTCTCCTAGCTAACAATGATCTATTCTACATTTTCCTTGATCTGCACTCCCCTTTGATGTCTCGTTCTCACACCTTGCACTTCCTTATCTCCTCCTCCCCTGACTCTCAGTCTGAAGAAGGGTCTCGACCCGAAACGCCACCCATTCCTTCTATCCAGAGTTGACACCTGTCCTGCTGAGTTACTCCAGCATTTTGTGTCTCTCTTCAGTTTAAACCAGCATCTGCAGTTCCTTCCTACACAGGTGAGTTTTATGCACTATAATCTTGTGGCAAATGCCATATTTATCTGAGTCATGACCTCTCCTCCCAGGTAATCAATTCCCTGCAATAAATGATAACATTTGAGAGCTTTTTCAGTTACTTGCTGGCTTTTTACAAATTATCTCAGAACTTTGCAATCTTTCATAATTAAGACAACTTTCAGCTTTCTCACTTCATACTTAATTTACCAGATCTACAGCCGCTCTATTAAACCTTTCTATATGCACTTGTAACCCATGTTTTTGTCCTGTTCACGACTCACTTACCTGCCTATCACGGTTGCATCAGGGAAATTTAGCAACACACATTTTGTGCTTTCATCCAAGTCATTCAAACGAGTTGTAAAAGGTTAAAGCCTAAGCTCTGATCCCAATGGCACAGCACTCACATCATCTTGCCAGCCCGTACAAGAGGCATCTATTCCCACTTTTCATTCCCTGTTCGCCAGCCAATGTTCTATTCACAACAAGATGTAGACTCGTTCACTACTCCCAGTCAAAAACCCATGAGCCCAATCCATCAACCAATGGCCAAACCAGCAGAAGGCAGGCCTTGGCTTCCAATCTGGCTACTGGCAACAAGCAGCTGAGGAAGAGGAATGATGATGGGCAGATGTGGCAGGGAATTCCATAAATGGGAGAAGTGTGAGGGTGGTGGATGGGAGGAGGTGGTTCGTTGGGTGAGGGTGAAGGAGAGATAGAGGAAGGGAAGGAGGATAGGTGAAGGGGAGAGGGCAGAGAGAGAGAAAGAGAGGTACCGAGGAAGATGGAGATGAAACCTGGAACTCCCTTCTGATAAACAATTGAAACCTTTGTTGGATATAAGTATAATGAGATGTGGAGAAATGGTAAGAGAATGATTTGAGATACAGAATGTTCCGTGTTCTTCAATGTTTTTATGAAAAAAATGAAACATTGTCTCTAAGCATGGTCAATGACCTTGATTGGAATCTCGTTGAACTCAATGTCATCAAGGCTTCAATGTGTATCAATTTTAAATGCGTTCTTGATTTTTCTATCTGTCTTCATTGCATTTTATGCAATACAACTAATCAATCATCTGATTCCAATTCAAGGACCTATTGTAGGTCATGTAGGAGATGGCAACTTCCACTGCTTGATGACGATGGACCCAAGGGATAAGGATGAGGAGAGAAGGGTGAAAGGGTTTACTGACAGATTGGCCAGGTAGAGTAACAATATTTTACTTAGACCATATGCAACAGAGGATGGACAAGGTCATAGAGAACTCAGGAGACATGTGCCTCAAGCTCATTTTAACCTCATTATGCTCTCCATGCACTCCAGTTTCCTCTCTCTACCCAAAGATTAGCTGGTTGATTTGAGAATGTAAATTACACGTAGTGTGAATGTCTGGGTGGGGGTGGGGGGGGGGGGGGGTGGGGATGGTTGATGGGCATGAGAGAGAGAATCGGTTGCAGGAAAATTAATGCGGATTAAGGTGTGGATGGGATGATGAGATTGCTCTGCCAGCCAGTATAGATGGGCTGAGTGATCTCCTTCTAGGTCATATGGATTAGCATCATGTTTATTTTCAGTCCTATACAAAAAGGTACACCATACTCGAGGTATGATCGGATTAAAATACTGTATATATTTGACACAGTTTTGTTCAATTAATTTAGCTGTAAGCCTACATGTGCCTCACTTTGATGTTTCAGAGATTTTACATGAAGTATTGATTATAACATTCTCAGATCTCATCCAAGTACACAATGCGCCTTGTGGTTGCATTTTAAATATTAAAGTTTCACCTGCCCTCAACTGTTGGACCATTTATAGATTGGTCTAACAGTTGGTCTCAAGAGATTTCATCTGCCTCTTCCTCAGACTGCCAGCCACTTTACTGACCTTGGCTTTTTTTAAACTATAAATCCTCTGACAAATCCCCAAGAGTCTTTGTTTTCACCAGTTTAAGCCTTGCTTGAAACCTGTTTTGATGCTACACTCAGTAAATCTACAGATTGTCTTTGTTAATGTCGAGCCTATCTCCATGGAAATGCGTCCTCATGAAAAGTGAAATAAATCCAATTAGGGTTTCTGGTGAATATTTCAGACGGCAATTCTTGATTTTTTTTACACAAGACATCTGCGACTAGAAATTTGAAGGAGTGTAGAAATGGGCTAGAATGATGGCAGTTTCTTCCAAGGGAGTGATTTGCGTGTGTACACGATACTCGAGGGGTCTTGCGCACAAGCAACACAATTGCCTTGTATCTTTTTACCTGGGCAATCCTTTACCATGGCGGGAACAATGGTCGCCAACAAGAAACACCACCTCAGTGGGTGGGGATGAATCAAGTAACTGTCATTGGGAGTGATGAGGCAGATCCCAGAATTGGATCCATCATTTCTCGGTCTAGTGGACTTATAAACATGAGTGTAGTTGGGCTCATACCTCAGGGAAGGATGATTCGCCCAGAGCACTGGAGATATCGGGTCCATTGTAGAATACCCCATTAGCAAGCTTGGAGACAGTCTCTTTAAGTAGTTCCTGCTGCACCAGCTCACACTACAGCAACCTGCAGCCTTTAAACTGGTACCAGTGATTCTGGTCAAGGCCCACACTGTCTCTCCAATGTCTATTTGTCCTCCAGTGTTGCAGCCTTGACATCAAAACTAAACATGCGGACTGTTCAGAGTTACAGAGACATAACGCAGAAACAGACCCTTCAGCCCAGTGAGTGTATGCTGCCCCCTCTGGCGTCCATTTGTATGCACCCTATACTAATCCTACTTATTCATTTTGATTTGACTTTAGTTTAGAGATACAGCCTAGAAACAGGCCCTTCTGTCCACCGAGTTCTCGCCGACCTGTTCACACTAATTCTGTGTTATCCCACTTTCTCATCCATTTTCTATACACCAGGGACAATTTACAGAGACCATTTAATCTACAAACCCGCATGTCTTTGGGATGTGGGAGGAAACTGGAGCACCTGGAGAAAGCCCACGTGGGTCACATGAAAAATGTACAAACCCCACAAAGACAGCACCTGAGGTCAGGGTGTCCAGCGCTGTCAGGCAGTAGTTCTACCAGCTGTGCCACTGTGCTGCCTATTCTCACATTCCCAACAATCTCCCCCCAGATTTTGCCACTCTGACATAAAATGGGTAATTTACCACATGTGGATTCACCTATCAACATGCAAGTCTTGTAAAATGGGAGGAAACCAGAGCACCTGGAGGAAACCCATGGTCTATAGTATCAGGGGGAATATGCAGACAACACACACAGGGTGGAACCCAGGGCAAGGTGAGGCAGCAGATCTACAAGCTACACCATCCAATATCACTCTATCCATGTACTGGGTGAGACTTTGGTACCTCATCCACTTAAAAAATGGGCACCTGCACTGCTTTGAAAGATATTTGATTGTAAGGGATTAGCGGGCTGAATCTGGCCTTCTGTTTCAATCTTACACAGGCGAGCTCTGGCCATGGATGGCACCTGTACTGGGGAGCACGGCATCGGCTTGGGCAAACGGCATCTCCTGACTGAAGAAATTGGTGCTGTCGGTATGGAGGTGATGAGAGGAATTAAGGCTGCATTGGATCCAAAACAAATTATGAATCCTGGCAAAGTGGTGTAGAGCATTTGAAAGGGAATATCCTTTCTCTGGCCAAAGATTTCCACCTCCCAACAATCTGCGAGTTGGAATGTGAATGGGATTTATAAATGGACACACAGAACTTCCTTATAAAGCCAATGCATGGGTAGTATGTTTCCCACCAAGAGTGAGTTCCTGACATTGGCTCCAACACTAAGTACATCTGCTTGACAGATAAAGTTCACTCCAGTTTTCACTCGAATAATTGATCAGTTGATTTGATGAAAAATGAAACTTTGCTTTCAAATTGTCAACTTGATGGATGCAAGACATGAACATAAGTTTTAAAATACAGGAGCATGCTTGACCAGTCCCCACTAGATGTTTCAAATGATTCTTGTTCCGGGAGAGATCAGAGGCACATTTTAATCCCCAGATGCCATTTTTTTTTCCCTTTTAGATAACAGTTTATTTTTCGATTTGGAAAATGTTTAATATATGTCGTGCTCTGATTATTTTGCTCTATGTAAGAATGAAAAACAATATTGAATTACATTCCCTATTACTTCACAGAAAATTCAGCTGTTAAACAAGAAATCATATTTCCCGTCATGAATGCAAACATTACTGCCGGACATGGTGACTTAACGTTTAGTCAATGTTCCCATGCTGACCAAGGGCCAGTCTACACCTGTCCACGTTAGGCCCATATCCCTCTAAATACTTCCTATCCCTGTACCTGTTCAAATACATTTAAAATGTTGTATAATACCTGCCTCAACTACCTGCTCGGGTAGCTCGATCCCTTAACTATCACCCTCTGTGTGGAAAAGTTACCTCTCAGGATCCTATTAACACCTTAAACCTATGTCCCCTGCTTCTTGATTCCCCTACTCTGGGTAAAAGACACTGTGCATCTACCCTATCAATTCCCCTCACAGTCTTATACACCTCTATAAGATCACTACTCATCCTCCTGTGCTCCAAGGAATAAAGTCCGAGCCTGTGCAACCTCTCTCTGTAGTTCAGGCCCTCAAGACCTGGCAACGTTCTCATATATCTTCTCTGCACTTTTCCAGCTTGACAATATTCTTCTTGTAGTAGAGTGACCAAAACTGAAGGCGGTACTCCAAATGTGGCCTCACCATCTTGTACAGTTCTAACATAACATCCCAACTTCTATACTCAATATCCTGACTGATGAAGGCCAATGTGCCAAAAGCCTTCTTGATCATTCTATCTATCTGTGACGCCGCTTTCAAAGGAACTATGTACCTGCACTGAAGAACAGTCTGAAGAAGGGTTTCGGCCCGAAACGTCGCCTATTTCCTTCGCTCCATAGATGCTGCTGCACCCGCTGAGTTTCCCCAGCAATTTTGTGTACCTTATGTACCTGCACTCCTAGATCCCTCTAGTCTACAACACTCCCCAGGGCTCTGCTACAAACTCGCTGTAACTCCTACCTATGAAGCTCTCATTCTCATGGATGATCTTGAGGTCGTCCATCTGCAGCTCTGGTGCTCTGATGCTACACTTGAACACAATTGCCACAAGTGTCGACACTAGCAGTTACCCTGATTTCCCACATCCAGCAGCAGGAATATTGTACCATCTACCGACCAGCACTACTCTGCTAAAACCAAGAGAAAGAAAAGCACAATAATCACACAAGAAACAGCAGGCTGTATCTCTACCTCCTGTCCCCCTCAGCTCAGCCTCCTCTTCAGCCCACAGCAATTCTCCATGCAGTTTCTTTCCCAACATGGCCGCTCGCAAGAGCCCCCTGCGTGACACATCTTCTTCTTGTTTCTTCTCCTTTCCCCTGTGACCTCCAGCTCAATCGCCCCTCTCCTGCCTTATTTAAAGGCACGTTCTAAAAGGCAACCAGGATACTTTGAGTATCGGTGGAACGATCACAAAAGCAAGGTACAGCACTTAAATGGCAGAAATGGATTAGACAATAGGTGCAGGAGTAGGCCATTTGGCCCTTCCAGCCAGCACCACCGGATTGTGGGCTGTGTACCAGGGTTTTGAGTTTCCACCAGCAAGGAAGTTCAGACTATCTCCTCAAATGGTTGGTAATGTCAGTCTCTGGTGCGGACAAGTGCTGAAAAGGTCTGCTTGTGCCTGGAGGACCACATGGCATTGCGCAACACAGATTTCCCAAAGTAAAACTTTTTACTGCACTCTCGAGCCAAAGCTTAACACCTACTGCAGTTTTTTACTACACTCACGAGGTGTTCCTGGATTTGGAGAATCTAAGCACAGGTGTCTTGTGCAACATTAACTCAATTAAAATGGAGAAACTGAAAACTATAGGAAGCAAATGTCTTCCATTGTGTTTATGAACTCGACCAATTGAAAACAGAGCAACACCAACTAATAATTTTCTTTCAGAGTCAATTGTTGCATTTGGCAATGTTGGAAATGGCATAAAGAATATGGCTATGCAAAAAGCAAAATTCCTGTTAAAATTACTGGAGAAGTGACATTGCGTGGGATGGGAATTGGTCAGCAATGAGTGAAATGAATCAGGGTCCTGAAATGAAATGACTTTTAAATTAACCTGGAGGATCTGATATGTTCCTGCCTTGTTGCACAATTTAATAAACTGGAACATCTGATATATGGTGATCTTGCATAGACAGCGTCACACATGACAATATCCAATGCCAATCCTGAATCGTTCGTAAATTTAATTATTTTAAATCCAAATCTGTTAAAAATGGTGTAAAACGCCACGTGCTGGAGTAATTCAGCGGGTCAAGCAGCATCGAGGGAGGGAATGAACAGGCAGCGTTTCGGGTCATGACTTCTTCAGACTGAAGATGATGACTCGCTGAGTCCCACCAGCACATTGTGTTTTGCTAAAGAGTCCAGCATCTGCAGTTCCTTGTGTCTACAGTTAAAATTGTACAAACCTGGCACAATAAACTTTAATTTCTGAATCAAAGTATACTGAAATATTTTTTTGCACACAGGTAATGAAATCAGTTCATAGGTTCACAAGTCATAGAAGCAGTAGTAGACTTTTCAGCCCATTGAGTCTACTCCACCATTCAAACATGGCTGATCTATCTTCCCTCTCAACCCCATTCCCCTACCTTCTCCCCATAACCCTTGACACCCTTACTAAATAAGTATCTATATCCAGGGCTGTCAGTTGGCCCAGCGGGAGGTGAGCTGGGATTAGCTGAAGAATTCAATTTCCTTGAAATTTGCAGAATAGTGAAAGGCAATGGAATTCTTCAACCAACCCCAGGTCAACTCCTGCCGGTTCAACCGACAGCTTCGGACCGACAACCCCACCGGCCCCAGGCCCACAACCAGCACAGAGAAGAAGCGGCAACTCCAGCTCAACCCCACTCCCCGACGGGCCGGGGACCGCCAGCGGCCAACCCTCCCGGTGCCGGCGAAAGCCGAGCACCAGCCATACACACAAAGCACTGCAGCAACTCAGCCTCCTCCCAGCGCCGGCTACAAGCCCGGCCCGACACCTCCGGCCACCTCTGGACAGGGACGGCCCAGCAGCAACACAACAGACCCGGGCACGGCACCGACGAGCACGATCTCGCTCTCTCACCAAAGCATTAAGCAATAAAAACAACAAAATAATCTTAGCTTTTAACAAAGGACCAATAAATACACCTATTTCATAGTTTGAACACAGTATTTTCTTACCGAGAAGAGTCAGAGCTGAAAAAACTGAAGAAATGAAGGTCCACTGCTTTCCAGGACTGTTTATGCATAGTGACCTTTGACTTGGGCATGCGCAGTCGGAATACCAAACTCACTTATTGCAGCCATCTTTAGATTATGCTTGTTTTGGGGACTAGTCCCCTTCAGTTTTCTCTTCAGCATATAAGTCATGCTCAATTGGCTTGAGATCGGGTGATTGACTTGGCCACTCAAGAATTGACCATTTTTTAGCTTTGAAAAACTCCTTTGTTGCAATGTTTGGGATCATTGTCTGGCTGTAGAATGAACCGCCAGCCAATGAGTTTTGAGGCATTTGTTTGAACTTGAGCAGATAGGATGAGTCTATACACTTCAGAATTCATTATGCTACCATCAGCAGTTGTATCATCAATGAAGATAAGTGAGCAAGTACCTTCAGCAGCCATACATTCCCAGGCCACAACACCCCCACCACCATGTTTCACAGATGAGGTGGTATGCTTTGGATCTTGGTCAGTTCCTTCTCTCCTCCATACTTTGCTCGTGCCATCACTCTGATATAAGTTAGTGTCCGTCTCATCTGTCCACAAGACCTTTTTCCAGAACTGTGGTTGCTCTTTTAAGTACTTTTTGGCAAACTGTAACCGGTCCATGTTATTTTTGCGGCTAACCAGTCATTTGCATCTTGCAGTGAAGTCTTCTGCGGACAGTCGTCATTGACAAATCCACACCTGGAGAGTGTTTCTGATCTGTCGGACAGGTGTTTGGGGATTTTTCTTTATTATAGAGAGAATTCTTCTATCATCAGCTGTGGAGGTCTTCCTTGGCCTGCCAGTCCCTTTACGATTAGTAAGCTCACCTGTGCTCTTTTTCTTCTTAATGATGTTCCAAACAGTTGCTTTTGGTAAGCCTGAGGTTTGGCTGATGTCTCTAACAGTTTTATTCTTGTTTCTCTGTCTCATAATGGCTTCTTTGACTTTCATTGGCATAACTTTGGTCCTCATGTTGATAAACAGCAATAAAAGTTTCCAAACTTGATGGAAAGACTGGAGGAAACACTCGGCACTGAGAGCTCTCTTATACCTACATTAGGGAGGCAACTAGAAACATAGAAAATAGGTGCAGGAGTAGGCCATTCGGCCCTTCGAGCCTGCACCACCATTCAATATGATCATGGCTGATCATCCAACTCAGTATCCTGTACCTTTTAATTACCTGTAATTAAACACACCTGAGCAATTACAAACACCTGTGAAGCCATGTGTCCCAAACATTATGGTGCCCTGAAATGGGGAGGGACTATGTATAAACACAGCTGTAATTTCTACATCGTGAAACCAAAATATATAAAAATATCCTTTAATAAAATCTGACAATGTGCACTTTAACCATGTGTGAATTTTTCTATTACAAATCTCAAATAGTGGAGTACAGAGGCAAATACATAAATCTTCTTCTTCGAGTCCGTTGCAATCTCAGATGTCGTTCTGCCAGTATCTGGCGCAGGTCACAGCTGGTCGGGTCGGTTCAGCCAGGTCCTGGGGGCTGCACTGGGGGGCGTCGTCACACTCCAGTAGGTGGGACATTGTCTGTACTGCTCCACAGCTGCATGTGTCTTCTGCCTGGTAGTTCCATGCTTTCATAAGTGCTTTGCACCTCCCCTGCTCCACTCGTAATCTGTTGAGGGTCTTCCAGGTTGGCCATAGGAGGTCGTACCCGCTGGCGAGGCATTCAGTCAGAGTGATTCCTCTCTCCATCCAGTCGTGGGCTCGTGTGTTGAGCTGGTTCCATTCATCTTTCCAGATGTTGGTCCTTGCTGTTTCTTTGGTTGTCTGGAGAGGTGGGACTGTCTGCAAGAAACTGGCTCTGGATTTCAGTCGGGGTGGAGGTGCTGTGTGTCCGTGCAGGGGTGCCTGGTATCGATCTCCTGTGCTCTCCGCTCGTCTTGGGCGACGATGGATCGTCTGATATGGGGGGGGGGCAATACCATGTAGGGCGTAGAGGCACGGGACTGGCGTTGTCTTTATGCATCCCGTGATAATGCGGCAGGTGTCGTTGAGGGCTGTGTCAACCAGTTTGGTGTGGTGGGAGCGGCTCCAGCTTGAGCACGCGTATTCAGCTGTGGAGAAGCACAGGGCTAGGGCAGTTGCACGGATGGTTGGTGGATCAGCGCCCCACTTTGAGTTTACCAGTTTGCGCAGGATGTTGTTGCGAGTGTTGACCTTGGCTTTGGTGTTCTGAAGGTGGGTTTTGAAAGAGAGTGTCCTGTCGAGTGTGACTCCGAGGTACACGGGGTGGAAGTGGTTGGAGAGTTTGTGGCCATCCCATGAGACGCTCAGTTTTCCTGCATCTCGATTTTTAAGATGGAAGCTGCATAATTGAGTTTTTGATGGGTTGGGTTTCAGGTGGTTGTTATTGTAGTAGGTTGTCATCTCTTGGAGGGCGCTTTCCAGGACAGACTCGATCTTCTGGAAGTTCTCCTGTTGGGTGGTGATGCAGAGGTCATCAGCATAGATGAAGCGGCGGCATTGTGGGGGAAGTGGTTGGTCGTTGGTGTAGATGTTGAAGAGGAGGGGGGCCAGTACGCTGCCTTGTGGTAGGCCATTCTTTTGGGCTTTCCATTTGCTCTTCTTGTCGTTTAGTTGAACGAAGAAGCGCCTGTTGTTGAGAAGGCTTTTGATGACTTGGCACAGGTCGAGGTCACCAGTCATGTCAAAAAGTTTCCTGATCATGGTGCGGTGCTGGACAGTGTCGTAGGCAGCGGTGAGGTCTATGAAAGCTGCTCCGGTCATGAGTTTGCACTCAAAACCGTCCTCAATGTGTTGGGTGAGGTTCAGTAGCTGCCCGGCACAGGAGCGGCCAGGGCGGAAGCCAACTTGATCTTTAGTAAGCTTGGAGTCTATAAGTGGCATAAGGCGTTGGAGTAGTAGCCTCTCGTAGAGCTTGTCGGTGATGCAGAGGAGGGAAATGGGTCTGTAGCTCTTTGGGGATGATGGGTCCTTTCCAGGTTTGGGAATTGCGACAGTCTTGGCCTTTCTCCATACAGGTGGGGTTGTTTTCTGTGCCATGCATGAGTTCAGCATTGCTAGGAACCAGGTCTTTGCTTTAGGTCCAAGATGATGAATTATTTTCGTCAGTACATCATCGATTCCTGCTGCTTTCCCAGGTTTCAGCATGCTCATTGCAGCTTCGAGTTCTTCTAGGTCGAAGGGCTTGGTGAGAGCGCTGGCTGGTTGTAGGCGGTCTGTTACCGCTGTCCGGAGGTATTCTCCTGTGGGTCTGCGCCGGTTTTGGCTACGACCATAAATGATGGGTCTTTTATTAAACATTATGGGGGGCACTGTAAACCTGGAACATGTATTGGGATGCTCAGTGAAGGACTTGAGCCAACAAAGTCCAAGTGCTGCCACTAATGAGACAGACTATGTTTACGTGCAGGCTCATAACTAAAAACCACAGGTAACTCTGTCACTGGTCCATCTCAACACAACAATAGACACGGTAGCAAACATCAAGTGTGTCGAAGCTGAAAAGAATCCACAGGCCGACACATTATTTCCAATCCACTGTCAATATAAAAGCATCTTAGCTACATAGAAATGTACAACTTTGTTTCACCTGGAGAAGAGTTTTTATATTTTGCTCACAAGAATAGCACAGTTCATGCTTCACATCTCACCATCCTCCCTTTGCCAATTTTGTAAATGCAAGAGCAAAGATCCATATTCAATGCAGTTTACACTATATATGGAAATGATTGCCTGGAAGTTCAATTGTATGATTGTGTTTTTCAGCAGTATGCAATGGGAAAATATAATACCTTTATCTCACAATGAAAAATCACCTTCCTAAATATTGCAATGAAAGATCAACTCTCTCAGATTCTCCTACATTAGGATTAATTGACCTATTAATTAACCTACCAACCAGCACATTTGTGATAAGTGGAAGGACACCTGAGCACCCACATCTTGCCACAGAGTGAACAAGATTGAGACAAAAAGCTGGAGTAACTCAGTGGTCAGGCAGCATCCCTGGAGAAAAGGAATAGGTGGCATTTTGGTCGAGACCGTTCAGACTGAGAGTCAGGAGAAAGAGAGAACTGAACCTGGAGCCTTGGAACAGTAAAGCAGCAGCACTACCCGTAGCACCGCAGTGCTTCCTTTGTAGTACTTAATATCAGCTGCCAAATAATTGATCAATTGTATTTAAATTACTCATTTTCATACAGATTTAATGTAACTGAATGGCTTACGAGATCAAACACAAAGTGCTGGAGTAACTCAGCTGCGAAGGCAGCATCTCTAGTGGACATGGATAAGTGACATTTCATGTTGGGCTCCTTCAGACTGGTTGTAGTAGGGGGGAGAAAGCTAGAGAAGAACTAAGCCTGGTAAGTGATGGGTGCACACAGGTGATGGAGGGTTGATTGGCTAGAGATGAAAAGGAGACAAGGGTGTTAGATAGGGAGAATTGAAAAATGAAGTGGAAGCAGAAGGTCAAGAGGGGTGGGATTATTGGAGAAATAAGTTTGGAGGGGAACTGGAAAGGTACTGGGGGAAGGGGGGGTATCAGTTAAAATGAGAGAATTCAATGTTCATACCATTGGGGAGGAAATCGGAGCTCCCGGAAAAAACCTATGCTGGTCACGAGGAGAACGTACACTCTCGTAACAGACAGCACCCATAGTCACGATCAAACCCGGGTCTCTGCTGCTGTAAGGCAGCAACTCTACTCCTGCGCCATGGTGCCATCCACCTCTAAACTATCCAACCTGAGCAGAAAGTTGTTCAGTATTTCCCTGACATTTACAACTGAATATGTTTTAAGATTATCATTCATGCTTGTAAACTCCAGTGACTGCAGGCCATTCTTAATCCATACACTCTGAGGAATCACTTTAATGAATCTTTAAACTTTGAGGAGAAAATCTCTTTCCTTTGGTTTGGAGATCAAAACCACACGCAGAACTTCAATCTTTATCTCACCACTCACCTTGCCATGAAGATCCATGTAGCATTTGCCTTCCTGTTTACATATTGTACCTGCATGTTAACTTAATGAATACTGAACTATGAACACCAATATTTTACCTTGTTCAAAGCCTTCAATAATATTCTGCTTTGCTATTCTCACACCACATTATGTCGCCTGCACCACCTTCATGCCCAATCACGTATCCATCCAGTCTAGGTCACTTTGCTTCCTCCTCACAGCTCACTTTCCCACCAAACATTATATAAAATATAAACTCAGATATGTCAAACATTGCTTCTTCACAATAGTCGGCAACATCAAATATTGATCAGCTGAGAGTACAATTTAGATCCAACCTTCTAATCTGAAATTTAAAAAATGTTATTTTCTATTCTATACATACTAATATATTAGCCACTACAATTTCAATAATTACGCCACTGCTAAGAACCTATCTGTTCAGCTTCACTAAAACCCTCTGCTCACTCACACAGATCTTAGTCTCAAATTGCACTGACAGGCATGTTTACATGCTCCAGCTTGCTGTCAGATTCCATCAGCAGCTTTCTAAAAATCAATGAAAAATTGCTCAATCGTTCCTTGTTTGACTAATTTATCCACTTTTTCTTTAAACTAATATAAAACTCACATTCTGCTTTCTTTCTTTCTCAAAGAGTGTATTGATCTGATTTACCAGCGTCTGATATTCCAGACGTCACTGGTCCAGCATATAAATTCAGAAAATCTCTCAAAAGTCCGTCGTTGTGCAATGCCTCGCTGAGACTGTCTGGATTCCAAAGGGCATACACGTTGTTGTCCTGTGCTTTCCAGGATAGCATGCTCTCTATTTAACTTGGATCAGCGGGAAGCATGTGGTAGTCATGTAAAGCTGCTCTTCCCTCGAGTACTGCCAACAGCAATGCTCATTTTTCCCTCTGGCGATGAAAGACTTCTGGACTTTTGTAACCCTGCTGTCAGTTCTTTCATACCCAGACTCTTTTATTATAATCAAAACCATGTCTTTGCAATTCAGTTCAATGTATTTTCAGTCACTTTTTCTTGAGTCCTGTGTTATTTCCCTTGACTTTCCTTGTTCTGGTGGTACATGCCGTGATTGTAGTATGGATATCATTCTGTTGCTTTACTCTTTGTCATTCTTCAGTTGAGCCAGGATTTCTTAAGTAACACGGTTTTATTTACTTGTTCTCCTTAGAGTGAGTAACTTTAATAGTTTTTTGGTTAACAATGTATTTGAAAGCAATATTACTGAAATCACTCATTCTCCACCCCATTACAGGACCTCTCAATTCCTTACCGAGTCTCTTTTTTGGCCCATTCTTACCCAACAGAAAATGTTGACAAACGCAGCAGATCAGGCTGATCTGATGCACTTTTCCACCCTTTGATTTTATTTCAGATTTCCAGCATTTGTAGTCTGTTTCACTTACCTAATTGTTATTTACTACCAACAACTACCAGAGCTGAAACATTACTACAGGCGTTGTCTGTACAGAGTTTGCATGTTCTCCCTGTGACTGCATGGATTTTCTCCGAATGCTCTGGTTTCTTCCCACATTCCAAAAGACATGCAGGTTTGTAGGTTAATTGGCTTCTGTAAATTGCCCCTATTGTGTAGGATAGAACTAGCGCACAGGTGATCTGCGGGGATTCAGTGGGCTGATGGGCCTGTTTCCATGCTGTATCACTAAACTAAATCAAATCCCCCCGCCCTCGGGCTCTTCCTCCTCCCTTTTTCCTTCCTTCTCCCCCCCACCCCCCATCAGTCTGAAGAAGGGTTTCGGCCCGAAACGTCGCCTATTTCCTTCGCTCCATAGATGCTGCTGCACCCGCTGAGTTTCTCCAGCATTTTTGTGTACCTTAAATCAAATGCCTGCCCTCTATTTACTTCCACCAATGTTAGCTGACCTGATGTGTTGCTCCAATATATTATTTAGCTGATGCCATTAAACACAGTGAGTATTTTTAGCATCTGTAGATGCTGGAAACCACGTTGCAAAGACTTTTGGGGAATTTGAAGAGTTAGCAAAAGTGTAAATAAATATTCAAAGAGTAAAAATGGGCGTGAAAGGTATAAACGGTTAAGCTTCCTAATGGAAGTCATAGTCCCATGTTTTAGATTACAAGTCTGCTAGGAGTTCGGAGATCTAGTATGACGTTTACTAATTTGAAAAAAAAATTGTTGGAATTTCATGTCTGTATCAGATTACCTACCCTCTCTCACATTCAGTACTTGAACGCTATGTGGAATAACTAAAATAATACCTAACCCATCCAATCCTAGATTGTGTAATAGATATAAAGTATGGTTTCATGGAATACCAAATATCAGGTCATTGATGAAATCTTCCACTTGTATCTGGTCCCATCCTGGGGATTAGCTCTCAGCAACTAGTTTTATCCCACTAAAGCTCGACTTGCATCTTCCAATTAAGATTCGCTACAACATGGTGGGTGATGGCACATTTGCCCAACCTGCCACAGGAGCAATGAACCATCTGACCCTCTGAGCTCATCAAATCCAGGCATTTATCCTTTGCTAATTCCCAACTGCTAGCCCATTTGGGTTTTAAATCCATCTTTGCATTCAGTCAGATGCATGATAGCATAAATAGTTCAATACTTAGCAACCAGTATCCTATTTTAGGATTCAACAAAACTATAAAAGTTTAAATTGGGCAGTAAATCTGCACTACTTGTGCTGAGTGTTCAGTAAATTGCACTCGTATTCCATATTGGCCAGTTTGATGAAGGTTGCAATGAAATGCACAATTGTTCTCATGAGGAATAGAGGAATAGACTATTTTAGCATTCTATCTGTGGAATGGATTTTCCAAGCCTATGACAACTACCACCAAAAATGGGACCACACCTCCTTAAGATTTCTCTCCAAGTCGAACAACATCCTGACTTTAAAATATATTACCCGGACCTTCAGTATATGTCCGAAATCCCAAAATGCCGCTTCCAACATTATTGTGGCAAGTATTCAGAATGATTGCAAGCAGCTCAAAGCAGAAGGAGAATTGGATACAGGTCATTCAAGACCACCACCTGCTTAAAGCCACTTAAGCATGGGCAGTAAATGTCAGCAACTCCCAGATCCAAAGCAGGAATAACCCCCCTTGGTGTCGTGTTTAACACTGGCCTGCTGATTGGGGATTTTGTCAGCACACTTGGCCCTCAAGTGTGAACTGTATCCCATACCACTTTACAGAAGATATCCACTGCTGTGCTAGGAATCAGGCGCTATTCCTTCCTATCTGCTGGCACTCCCCTTGCAATGGTTTGTTCCAGGGCTCAGTGTGAAGTGGTTGCCCATGGGGGCTGAATCTGGTTGGGGCAAAGGGTGCAACTGCTCAGCCCTGACAGGCAATGGATGAGCTCAGAGGTTTACTCTCCACCCCTCTCCTTGTCTGGCTGCCGTGTTCCCCAATCGTGACATCCTTCCACAGTTGCTCCTTTTAGCCTGCCCTACACTCGTCCTCACAGGCATCATCTCCATACTGAGCCCTGTGATAACTCCATGCTGGATTCACACTGGCTTACTGGCACCTTGGGTCCCAACAAAGCAGCAGGGTGGGCAGGAATAGCATCAGGTTCCTGGCTCAGCAGCATTACATGTGTAACACAGCCCTCAGTTAAATGCTAAAATGGCCCCTTTAGCATTGATACCACTGTGGCTTTTTATCCTGGGAATGCTTTCTGTGCACTGGCGCGAAACCAATGAAAAAACCCCCAACTTGGATAAGTGAACTTAACTTATAGTTGAGCAATAATCTCAAATGGTTCTCATATCACAAACCAGAAAAACTTATTGATGCAATTGTCATTTTTGTTTAGTCATTTTAGTAATTAGGTGCCTTCTAATTAGCTGCTAGGTTCTTGCAGATTACCCTCCTCATTAACATGTCATCCAGTGCATTGCACAGTTTGCTAGCTCTGAAAGGGGGTGACCTCTATGCAAAAAAAACCACAGCAACTGGGATTTCACTGGTGTTATGCAAGGGTGAGAGTTAGCCTTGACTCTCATATCTATATATTAAAAAAACTCTTTGCAAAGGGTCAATAAATGTTTGTTCCTGCGATGTCCCTCATCCCATAACCTTCATCATCCAGAAGACCCCAGTGACCATTACGTATCATCAAGCCCTTTTCTACTTGTCAGAGCAGATCTCCAACCCCAACAGAAACACATCAAAGCCTTACCTCAGGAATTCAGAGCTTCAGATGAAAGCCTGTTCTGTAGATCCACTTTTCCATTGAGAATCCCTCGGCCCCTCCAGGAATCCTGTGGTCAGAAAAACCTGGAAGATAGAATTTCCCTCGAGTCTTCCCTAATTTAGGACAGTCCTAATCAAACGCAAATTAAATTGAACATGCTAGAAATATTCATCAGATCAACCAACATCTGTGGCGGGCGAAATAGTTAATGTTTTAGGTCAATGACCCATCACTGGAACTAATTAGTATACTTGTTTGGTGGTGGCAGCCAGCAAGGAGCACGGAGGGGAAAGGTAGGAGGTCAGCGTCAAGGGAGATTCGGGGTTAGGGTGGGTATTGGAGCGAGTAGGATTAATGGAAGTGGTGGACGTTGGCATGTGGAGCTTGGTGACTCTGTTGGATTTGGAGTTTGGATTATATCAGGAGAGAAACAACCAACCAATTGTGAGATTGGAACGGGGTGAGCTGCAACCCTACCAGCCTGACCTGGGCTCTCTACCACCAAAGACAAAGGCAGCGGCTATCAGTGAGTCATGGTGGCAGGCAGCTGAGAGCTTTGCCTGGGCTGATTGTCTGCCCCTCTTCCTGTCTTATGTCCATGCCCGAGTGCCTCTGGAGAGGGAGCACTGTGTCCACGGGACCTTGGTCTCTTTCCAGGACTGCTAGACAACACAGGATCATGACTGGGTCTCGGATAATACTAATTTTCTTCTTTGGTACTTATCTGTATATACGTTTGCTGGATTGATGGGTTTTTTTAAGAATGGTGTTTTGGTTGTCATTTTGACTCTGAAAAAAGATATCTTTAAGGTAAAGGACAAAGGCACCAGGTGCAAAGAAACACCACCACTTGCATGTTCTCTCCAAATCACGCACCACCCTGACTTGGGAATGTGTCATTGGCCCCTCAGCATTGCTGGGTCAAAATCCCATAACTTCTACCCCAAAAAAACAGTGGAGATGTCTTCACTAGAAGGGCTGCGTTGGTTTAAGGCAGGGGCTCACCACCACCTTCTCAAGGACGGTCAGGGATGGTCAATAAACTTTAGGCAATTCCCCAAAAATGAATCAACAAAGTGTTCCATTGTCTCATTCAGAGAGGACAGTACAGTCAATGGTCAAATGATAGTTTGAAAAGTGTTATATTCCCATCTCCCTTTAAAGGGTGGGTTTTTGCAAAGTCTAGGAATCAAGGTGGTGTTAAAGCTAAAACAAAGTGAGTTACTGACAATTTTATGAGCCTCTAACCGAATAGAGGTGGGTTAGTTTATTGACCTCCCCCATTCAAGGGACCTCCTCTGCCCCCACACTGCCATCTTCTGTGTGACAGGAAGTGGCTGGGTTTCAGTTCAAGTTTCGGACCTCTAACATCACAGACATATTCAATATTGGGAATGCAGCAAATGGAGAACTGTAAGTCACGTACCTCAGAGGAATGTCACACAAGACATTGTGCCCTAATAATGGACCCCAAACAGTCAAGGTGCCCCACCAGAGTGCCCACAACAGTCAGACACTGTATCCCAACAGGGGGCCTGTAACAGTCAGCCACATGCACCCCAACTGGGAACTAATTAAGTCAGTCGATGTGCCCCAGAGGACCCACAGTAGTTAGACTCTGCACCCCAATAATGAATCCACAAGTCAGGCTCAGTACACCCGAGGACCCACACCAGTCAGTCTCTACATCCCAGATAGACATTCAAGAGTTGAGTCATCTCAAAATTCAATCCCTAAATTAAGCTTTAAAGATGATTTGAAGGGAGTGTAAAATAAACTGGAGACAGAATGTGGGAATGTGTAGATTTTATTTTCCATAATTCCGAAATACATACTATACATCAACATACAGGATATTGTTTGTTTAAAATGAAGTTCATTTTTTTGGTGTTAATTTCGGATCAACTTCTACTCAGTAAATATAAAAAGCATATGCCTGTAAACATTTAACATTTTTCAAGAAACTGCATTACGTACAAATCCCATCCGTTCTCACTGGAACCTGGTGAAAGCCTGCTTACAGTGCAGTGTAAAATACACTAGGACAGCTGAAAGATTATCCCATTATATTCAAGTCCTTAAAAAAAAAATTGACTCGAAAATTAATGACACACATCTATACAGTATTTCACCTTTGAAAAGTCTGCTTTTGTTTAGATGTGCTGCTATTCTTTTCAAATACTGCTTTAAAGTCCAAGGATCCATGCCATATTTTAAATGTATGCATTAGTCTGAAAAAGAAAGCTAGGGTTTACATTATCAGATGCAATCACCTTGGGTCACTTCCACCGATCTGGCTACATCAGCGTCATCTTTACACAAAGACATAAAGACAACTCTTTGAATAAGGCAACACCCGAGTCACACAGAATGATTGTACAGCAAGGGAAGCAGAATACACGCCATTTGTAATTCATTTTGTGATTCTGCTTGGTTAAGCTTTATAACACATCTACTTTCCCCCTTCCCCGGCTCCCCTACATGCATCTGACCAGATAATATTTAGTGGGGCAACATGTGCGTTCACAAGGATGACTAGGATTTATGACAAACTCCCATGTACGCTCACTGTTCGCCATCAAGCTTTTTGATTGCGTATAATGCTCTTGTTAAAGAATAAAGCAAGTTAGATGTTTTCTTTACTGGGCTCAACATCTGAAAGCCAAGTACATTTTACTGTGGAGAATGAGGGAAATAAAGAGGCAGAGGCTGCTTCATCTGTGTAATTCCACTGTTACATTGTGGAAAATATTAATTAAATTGCTGAAGCATTTACAACTAAACGCTACGAACCGTAAAGAAAAAAAAACTTTCAACTAATTAATGCTATTAATAATGAAAACTAAGAATTTCTAACTATGCCAGGATATTGTCATAGATATCACAATAGAGAGACATGGTGATTGAATGAGTGGTTGGCATTTGATTTCACAGTAAAGGAAGACTTAAATACAGCGGTACTTTGGAAGGAAACTAAAAATAAATGAATGTGAGAAAGAGGCAAATAACAAGACAGGAATAGATAAATCTCCAGGATCTAGTGGCTTTCAACCCATGAAGTGAGAAAATGATGGAGATATCAGTCAAAAACTTTCAAACTTTTCATGCATTAGCAATGGTGCCATTGGAACCATAGATTTGGAACTGTTAAATATACTGTAGCAGAGATTGCAGGCCTGCCTGCCTGCCTGACTGTTTATCATCAGCTGTGTGGCAGCTACTCAAAACAGTCATCAGGATAGACCGGCTGAATATATGAGCCTTTAACTTGGCTTGGAAATTGGTCAAGAGGGAGAAGGGATTAAAGGTAGTAAACTGATTAACCGATGTAACATGTGATACCCTATTCCATTCTTAAAGGCCGATTCACTGCGTGGGATTTGTTCAGGGGTCCCAATTTCCCATTATTACTTTAATGATTCAGATTAAATAAAGCAATTATCTGGATGACACTAAACTCCGCTAAGCAGCAAGAAGAGCAGAAGGTCAAAATGATCATAGATTGTTTAAGTGTAAGGTATAACTACAGTAAACAGAATTTACAATTGGACAATTGGCAGATCATCCACTTAAAAAGCTAAGAAAGATGAACTGCAGAATCTTCTACACCTTAAACAATGGTGTAATATTGATTTGGGAGTCCAAGTAGATGAATTTTATTAAATATTATTCCAGTTAACTGTGAGATGGGAGAAAGGGCTGGATTATAAAATGTGAACATATATATTTGTGTACAGCTGGGATACAGTGTTAATATTTGCACCCTTTTCAGGAAGAATTTAATCATCTCAGAAGGAGTGCAATGCTGATGAATGAAAATGAGACTAGATTTAGGGGATTCAATTTGAATTGCATAAACTTGATATGTATTCCCTAGAGCATCGGACATTGTTTTACCTCACTTAGATCACAGCTTAGTCTTGCTCGTTTCATACCTAATAGTGGAGGACTCAAGACCAATTAGAATTTTACAATATCTCAAAATTTAGAATCAAGCTATTTGGAAATGTGTGAAGAACTGGAACTGCAGTCTGGAACTATAGTGAGCAAATTTACCCTGCCTTCCCTCTACCTCACTCAACCCAATCAAAACTTGCAGAAAGATAAAGTTGTTAGGCAAGGGATGTGGAGCAAAAGTGGATACATTAAGCGGCAGGATACTTTCATCTAATTCATGGCACTTGCTATTGGTGATTGTTCAGTACAATAATAAAATTGGATATGTCAAAAATGAATATAAATCTTTAGCTATGTAACATTTATAAGTGGCTTGGTGCTAAAGTGACATTTTGTTGCTCACTTTTTTTAAAGCTGGTGTCCAGATAGTATATGTGGGACAGTGTTATTTGTAAGTGGACACCCAGTGGTCAATTAGAGATGATGACACTTGATGAGTGTATTTTTAATCACACAAGCTTAAACTACCCTTGAGAGATGTTAACATGGTAATCAGATACTTATTTTTTTGCATGCCAACAATTTAATTTCTTCAATTTTAAAACCAAAGATGAGATCACAAAATTCATCTTCAACCTATAATTCATTGCGAGGCAAATATAATACATGTAAAATTATTTATTGGTAAATTAGCATAATGTCAGCAAAGCATTTTACTTATTTAAATAGAGCATAATTTTCCCCCACGGTAGCTGTTTTATCTTCTCACTTCACCTTCCATCATTTGAGGCTGCCAAAAGTTGGCTTAACTCCAAACCTCTCTACCAGAGCAGCTGATAAGCCCTCTGAATCAATGTGGCCTGTGGTGGCGTACCTGTTGAACTACACTTCCCATCTGAGGGGAAGTGATCAGTCCTGGCTTAGCAAAAACCACCAAGGGCATCATGCGAGAAATGACCAACTCTGTCCCACATTCTGTGGTACTGCTCCTTGTATATAGCCTTTCATAAAAATTATATTAAAAACTATTGGTAGAAACATTTGTGGGATTTTAGATTCATTTTTTTATATTGTAATCATTTACCAACCCACAATTTCTGAGGAGGATTGCAACATATGTTTCAAAATATTACAGGGCCTAGGTATTTTCAATGTATTCTCTTTTTAATTCCTTTTAAAAGCATATGTGTAATGTTTACATAGGGATGTTTAACATTAAACCAATTGACTTGATTTCATAATTTCTATTTAACTGGGCTCCTCAACTGTACTCGTAGATGACGGAAATAGTTTAATGCTAAACCTAGTGCAGTTAGACTCAGACAGTGCAACAAACCACAGTGCACTGCTGAAATAAGGGCTCAGCTCTTACACATTTGTCAAATGTCAAAAATACAGCTGCAGAGGATAAACTGCAAAGAAGTTTTGTGGGTAGAGAAGAAAGAGAACTGATGCCATTTTAGACTTTTTGCTTCATTATTTCCTTCTCACATTTAAAGTGAGAATTCTCAATTTTTGAATTGAGATGTGATATTCGTGAGATTTAAAAGAGAATATTTTAGTCGGGTCAAATACACTGGGAATAACCAATCTCCCTCGTGTCCAACAAAAATATTAAAGACAGGCCATAATTAATATTTAGAAAAGGCTGAAAATGAATAGGCTCAATGAGAGCACCAAAAATGGTTAAACTCAAGGCACCGCAATTGCATAAATCAGAGTAATAATAATTACACAAAGCATTCAAAATTAAGCATATAGATTTAGATTTACGTTTCACAACGATCACCTTGAAAAACAGGACAACCTAGGTGAGAATCTGTATCAGATTAAAAGCAGTGCAAAAGCATCCAGTAAACTAAAATAAAATATAATACACGATAAACAAAAAGTGCATTACTTTAAGTCATTATAAATGTGCTGTGTATTGTGCAACATCTTTAAATCAAAGCTTTATTATAAAAGAAAAGTTCCTGTTTCACTGGCTCTCTGAACATCTTCATATGGGTAAACGCGCCCTTTACGGAGACTTCACCAGTGTGACATCTGGTTAACTCATTCAAATAAACAGAAAACACAGTGAAACCATTACGTAATGTAAAAGCAGAGGATAGAACAAAACACACGTTAAAAAAAGCAGCAATACCATCCTGCTATGCAAGTCAATCGCTGTACATATGGGAAAGCCCGTAACCCACCACATCAAAACATTAATTTCACAATGACTGTACAGAGTTCCAGGAAGTGCTAGATCTACTCACATTTCTAGGAAAAGCACACATTTCTTGCAGCAATGTATCTCACACTCAAACTTTCTGCTTGTCATGCAGTGACTGAAAGTACCCCAAACTGCTAGCAGCATAGTCTCAAATGTTTTTTTTGAATACTAGTGCAATTTCATATTGTGATTCCAGAATCAGCTGGCAACCACAATTTTTAATAGAAATGCTGGTGTGAATGGTCCTCATTTTCCTTCTAAATATTCAGTCTACAAATCCAATTTGCTTTCTTTCTTGAAAAACTTAATCACTGATCTGTTTGTCTGAGGGTTCATCAACAATAAACACTAGTTTTTGGAAAACAAAATACCATTTCGTTTATTAGTAAATGCTGCAGCAAGGGTCAACTCCCTGATAAAATGGTTGGCTCTACCTAGCAAGTTTAGGTTTGTCGAGGTCAGCGGACTGGCTCTGCTCGGGAGCTCTACAGGATCACAGAGCACGGGATCATGAGTCCTGGTCTCAGTTACTCCTGTCAACTTGCAAAACCTTGTAAACACATTGCCGGGTAGCAGCAACACTCCACAGCTCTGATCAAACACTCAGAGCCCTTGTTGCTATAACATGGCTGTTCAATGTCACTGTAGTCCCTAAAGAAAGTGGAGAACTACCCATATCTGGGTCACGTGCAGGTCCATTGCATTTCCTGAGACTTACTTGAAGCCTATTCAACCAAAGTAGTAAAAAAAAAATTATGCCATGCTATTTAGTTCACGTGTGAAGTTGTTTGTGGCAAAATAAGATCAGGAAAGGGAACTCTTTATTCAGTTTAAGTTTTGTCTAACATAAGTTAATGTAAATGCTAATTCAATAGTTTATTGAACATCGTGATGGTACACCATATCAAAACACCTCAACAAACAAAGAGAGCATCTTTCCCAGGCTGTTATTAATACACTGGCCTGAATATTCAGGCTACATTTCAAGCTGAAGTAAAATTGATATCTTTAACAGCAGGAGAGATTCACTTATCTCTGGTGGAAACTGAAGCCATAAAATTTCCATAAGGGCTTTGGGGAGGAAAAGATTTCAACTGTTTAAGAATGAATGTGCCGTTCTGTAGCACAAAGTTGCAGAGCTCAAGAAGACAGAGTCCATGTTCAAATATTAGTGCAGAGACTTTCTGGCGGAAAACCGTTGACAAGGAAGAAATCCTTGCAGAACAATAGCGAGGTCTGTTTTTTGATAAATTTTGGCATCATCTGTCACAAAGTGGGATGGAAGGAAATCGGGAGAGTGCTTGTGCCTGTACACACATCAGCAAGAACACGCTGACTACACTGGACACTGTGTAAACACATCATGGACACAACTACAAGCCCACAGACACTCAATGCTTTACATTCTGGCATTTTCAGAACTTGGTCAACACATGTGAAATTCCACTCTCCTTTGCTACTGTAACCCTGTTGTGGTTGCCTCCTTGGAGTAATATCCCAGAGACCTGTCTTTTGCACAGCACTCTCAAATCCAAAAAGCAATCATGCTCTGTTTGGCTAGTCCTTTTCCTCTTTTTATTCCATATAGGCATTTCATTAATTGAATCAGTTGACAGCCGTTACATTATTCTAGGGCTGACATGATCATTCCACTGCCCGTTGACCTTCACATACTTCCTCCTTTATCCTGGTTTGGGATGCAGAAATTTGGTTTGTTGCTTTTTCTTTCTGCTGTGCAAAACCGGTGCTGGAATTTTCAGTTTTGGGGTAAACCGACCATTTCAGATTCTTAACCTCCAGGTAAAGGTTTAGCCAAAGTGAGCAAAGCGCTCTGAAAGAAAAGAAAAAGGCATTACTTTAGATATCGTCCAGAAACTGGAACATATATTAGTTTAGAGATACAGAGTGGAAACTGGCATTTTGGCCCACCGAGTCCATGCCAACCATTACACTAGAGTTCACCTACAAGGTTCACAACAGCGTACATCACTGAGGTGTCTACAAACAAAAGTATTCTGAAACAAGCTGCCATTTATTTTGATTGATTAAAGTCACATGGGGGTGATTGCAGTAGTGCAGAATTTAACATATTCATAAATCTTTGCCTGGAAACTGATTGAAGTTCTTGGAGATTTTCAGCACTGTAAAAATCCGCTACTGAATAACCACAAAGAAAAAGGTTAGAAGGATTTCAAATTAAAGCACATTGAGGTATAGAACCATTAAACACTCTGGGGACAAGGTTAATTTGCTTGGTTGGATAAATGGGTTGAAGCAGACCACAACTAAAAGAAAAACAAACCATAAAAACAGAAACAATTGCAATCTGGATGACTTAAGGGCCACACAGTGGTACAGCTGGGAGAGCAGCTGCCTCACAGCAACAGAGGTGAGTTCAATCCTGGCCTCAGGTGCTGTCTGTGTGGAGTGTGCAGTGTAGAACAACTATCCATCAGGTTTACCAATGATGGAAAGATAGGAGGATTGTAATGAATGTAGATAGAAGCACTGAATTACAGAGACATTAATGGATTTAGTCAAAACAGGCAAAATGGATTACAAAAGAGACAAATGCAACAGCATCAACTTCGGATGCTAAATGGACAAAACATGAACTAAAACATGTGGGTGTGTCCAGATTATAGGCATATATACAATCATAATTGAAATGAGTAGGTATGGAAAATTGTCCCCATGGGATGCTAGTCTCCACATCAGGAAGATCAAAGAACAATGAGACAGAACTTATGCTGCATTCAAGCAAAACCTTGGTTATACTACATATGGAGTTCTGTAAACAATTCCAGGCATCACACTTTAGAAAGGGTGCAATAACCTTGGAGGTTGCATAACAGGATGATACATGGTTTCCAAGGGTTAAAGTTTGAGGAGAGATTCCAGAGAATTCAATCCATGTTTCTGTAAATTAGAAGATTAAGGGAAGAATCGATTCAGTATTTAGCCATATTTCCAGGTTTAATCCTAACCATCTATACCTTAAGGCAAACAAAACCCAACAGAGAAAGGGGGCAACAAATGCCTCATGGAAGATTGAAAATGCAAAACCACTGTGGGGTTGAAAAAAGTGCTTTCTCCCAGTTCATCAAGCTTTCCCTTCTTCTTTATCGCTGGGTCCTGCCCTCATTCCCCCTTTTGCCCATCTGAAGAATGTGCGAGGAAAACTGTGCAACTGGGTTTCCCAACATGAAGTTCTCCACTCAAGGACCTTCCCTCAGAGTCAACAATATATTAGGTTTATCCATAAATTTGTTGAAATGTTTAAATCAAATTAGGTTTTTGTTCAATGTAAAAAAAGATCTTCAGGTATCTCCATCCTAAACAACTTCAGCTCAAAGCAAAATCATTTTGGTAAAAACTCTTGGATTAGCTCCAACATGGCAGATGGCATATAGTTTGACTGTAATTCGATGTTGAACTCACATTGTTTGATTCTGATCTTACAGCAAGTTCAAACATTCCTAATGCAAATGTTAACAATTTTGGTTTCTCAAATTTTCATTAAACTCTAAACTCTTTGAGAAGATTCTTCCTGCAGGTACTTAATTTAACCTTTAAAGTTTACAGAAGGTTTCCATGTAGATTTTCTAAAACTCTAGCAATGGAAAATAAATAAGGCTCAATATTTCCAATATATTGAACAAAAGGTTGACTTACGTGCAACTTTCAATGTACACCTAGTTATAATATCCAACCTTTACTTTGTCTTTCTGCACCCTTAAATATAATCTCAAATCATACAAATGCAAAAGGGTAAATTTTACACAAAACATAATAGGCTGTATTTTGCTCTCAGCAGTGAATGAATTGGGCTTAGCTTAGCTTTCATTACACTTGAACAAGAACAGAGATGTTTTATAGGACTCTGCACTAAAACTTAAACTAAATATAAAACAGTTGCTTCTGTAGGGCATTTGAACTCTGTATGAACATGTTAAACAATTGTGAGTGTACGCAGACTTCAATCAGACTGAAAGACCATTAACAAGCTTTGAGTTTGAATCAGAAAACATCAATTTGAATTTTGAATTTAATTTCAAAATGAGAAAATAGAATACAAAGAGGGATAAAATGGTTTAAGTGAGAAGGACGAGGCATAAAGAAACTAGATTGTTTTTATTTAGTTTAAACAAAAATCTACAGTAATAATTGAACACTAATAAGATTGCATCCTGGAGTGTGAGATCTAGTTTTCAATGTCAGAAATGAATTAGGCAGTGATTAATATCCATTACACCATTAAAAATTTACACATACTGTGTTAAGGCCATTTTGGTTACGGAAATTCACTCTTACAGAAATTATGGGAATAAAGCAAGATTTTATTTTTTTACACATGGCACAGCTTTATGTTAGGTCAAATCACAATACAAATTATGTTGGTACCTGTAATGCAGGGACCACCTGTACTTAAATTGACAAGCTCTAACTTTTCCATCGGACCAAGAGCTTGTCAAATATGTACAATAACTTTAAGTAATTTCATGCATCTCAACACGTGTGCCATTGAAATCCCATCCTTGTGCTCTCTCTGGAGCAACACATGTATTCAACAATGTTTCCCAATTGCTGCAGTGAACTCAACTTATGCAGATACTTACGGTTATATCTATATTACACAATGCCAAAGAACCAACAACAATCTAATCAAAATTCTACTCATTCAATGGCACAGCCATTATCCAAGCCCCACATCATTACCATCTTAGGTAGGGGTGGTCACCCATTATGTTTCCGCAAGAAATAATATCATTGGTCTGTCTTTGGTACATATGACAATTAAACACTCTTGACTCTTGAAGCTGGATTTGTATCATTGTTCTTTCATCACTGAGCCTGTATCTCGGAATTTGCCCTCAAACCGCATTGTTGAATGTCTTTCATTCAATTCCACAGTCTCAGATTTAGAGAGGGATAGTGAATGCTAGGTTTGCCTCTGGCATCCTCATTTTTTGTGTGAATAAAAAAACCCAACCTTTAATCTTCCACAGTTGGTGGTACAAAAAGATAACTTTGAGAGTGAGCCTCACAAGAAAACCTCTTAGATGTTCATACTTCAGTGGGTCCAGCAAAAAGAACAGGCGGGGGTTCACGTGATGATTCAGAAATCACAACAGCAGATTGGTAGGGAAACAGCTGTGCATGCTCTGCCCAGATGGGCACAGGTTATGGACTACTGACACACAGTAGCCGCAGCAGCAGAGATAAACAGTACTGACAGAGCACCAAATAAATTACATTAGGCCATCCCAAACTTGAGTGGCAGAGACCATCTGCCGCAAGGCTAAACACCTCTTAATCTGAACTCTGGTGTTCAAAGAATTGTATTTATTGCTCTCGACCTTTAAGAAGTATTAAGCCGAGCACTTGAATCGCACCTGAACCTGCACTGCAGGTTTACACCTTGGTCATTCAAATTCCAAAGCAGTCTAGAAAGCGGTTGTGTGTTCCACTAATTATTGGTACATTGCCCCATCAAGCCATCAGGTTCCCAACATTGTTGCTGTGTTCATTGAGGAATTTTATGGAGTCCAAAATAATTGCAGTGTAAAGGTCCTGTCCCACTTTTCCGAGTTACTCACGAACTCTCCCAAGTTTTCCCCTTGATTCGAACTCGGACAATCACGGTAATAGCCATTTGTAGGTACTCGGGGCTAATCTTTTTTACTCGTGGACATTTTTCAACATGTTGAAAAAACGTCCCGACTTACCTGATGCCCCAAGTTCCTACGGCTGGCATTACGAGCCACTACGAAACATCTACGGACTCCTACGGGCTCCTGCGAGCTCGCTACCGACATTACCCAACATTCCCAGAGTTCGGATCAAGGGAAAAACTCGGGAGAGTTCATGAGTAACTCGGGATAGTGGGACAGGGCCTTAAAGCTAACTTGCTGATGTGAACCCAGTGTGTTTCCTGCAGAATGTGGGAAGTCAGAGACACTGCTGGTGCTTCTGGAAACTACACCTGCAGAAATTATGTCACGGTGCAGCTCCTGAATAAATGTGCTGGGGAACTGGAGCAGCAATTAGATAACCTCAGGGCCATTTGGGAAAACTAGAGTTTCTTGGACAAGACCTACAGTGAGGTTGTCACAACGAGGATACAGGAAGAGCGAAGGTGGGTGACTGTGGGTGAAAGAGGAGTAAACGTGGAATGCAGGAGACCATGGTGGCTGTACCTACAGAAAACAGGTACATCCTCTTGGGAGAGGATGACACGACAAGATTGAGCGGTAGCCAGAGCAATGATTCCAACCCTGGTGCCGAGACTCAACGGGGAAGTGTGACGTTCAGGCAGAGCCATAGTGGTTCGAGACTCCATTGTCAGAGGTGCGGATAGGAGGTACTGTGACAACAGGCGAGACTCCAGGATGGTGTGTTGCCTCCCTGGTGTCAGGGTCCAGGATGTCTCGGAGCAGCTGCACGGCATCCTCAAGATTGAGTGTGAGCAGCCGGAGGTTGTTGTGCATGTTGGCACAAATAATATAGTCAGAAGAGGAAGGAGGTTCTGCAACACAAATTTATAGAATTGGGCACGACTGAAAAATAGGACATGCAGGGTAGTGATCTCAGGATTGCTTCCAGTACCTCGTTCTAGTGAAGCTAAGAATAGGAAGATAGGGGAAATGAATGTGTGGCTGAGGAGTTGGTGCAGGGGGCAGGATTCAGATTTGCCACGGTAAACGTGGTCGGCGATTGGCTACTAAAATTTGCTACGGTAAACGTAGTTGGCGATTGGCTTTGAAAAACTAGAAATGGTTTGTCGTAACGTTGCTACCGGGAAGTGGTTGATTCTGATTGATTTTTTATGACGACCTGACCAAAAAGGTTGATGAGGGCAGAGCTGTAGATGTTGTGAACATGGACTTCAGTAAGGTGTTCGCAAAGGTAGGCTGCTCTGGAAGGTTAGATCGCATGGGATCCAAGGAGAGATAGCTGAATGGAAAGCAAATTGGCTCCATGGAAGGAAGCAGTGGGTAATGGTGGAAGGTTGCTTCTCAGACTGGAGGCCTGTGACTAGTGATGTGCCTCAGGGTTCGGTGCTGGGCCTGTTTTGTTACTGTTTGTCATCTACATCAATGATTTGGATGAGAACATACGGGGCAAGATTATCAGTTTGCTGATGATACAAAGGTTAGTGGTTTTGCAGATAGTGAAGGTGGTCGTGAACGATTACAGCAGGATCTGGATCGATTGGCCAGGTGGGCAGAGGAATGGTTGATGGAATTTAATACAGAGAAGTGTGAGGTGTTGCATTTTGGGACGTTGAACAAGGGCAAGACCTACACAGTAAATGGTAGGCCTCTGGGTAGTGTTGTCGAGCAGCGGGATCCAGGAGTACAGGTGCATGGTTCCTTGAAGGTCGAATTGCAGGTAGATAAGGTGGTCAAAAAGGCTTTTGGCACTTTGGTCTTCATCAGTCAGAGTATGAGAGGTCATGTTGCAGTTGTATAAGACGTTGGTAAGACGCATTTAGAATATTGTGTTCAGTTCTGGGCACCATGTTATAGGAAAGATACTGTCAAGCTTGAAAGGGTTCATAAAAGATTTACGAGGATGTTGCCAGGACTAGAAGGTGTGAGGTATAGGGAGGTTGAGTAGACTGGGTCTCTATTCCATGGAGCGCAGGAGGATGAAGGGAGATCTTATAGAGTTATACAAAATCATGAGAAGAATAGATTGGGTAGATGCACAGTCTTTTGCTCAGAGTTTGATCAGCCATGATCATATTGAATGGCGGTGCAGACTCGAAGGGCCGAATGGCCTACTCCTGCACCTATTTTCTATGTTTCTATGAGTAGGGGAATCGAGAACCCTACTCATAGAAACATATGGTGAAGGGGAAAAGATTTAATAGGAGTCCCAGGGGTAACTTTTTCACACAAAGAGTGGTGGGTGTATGGAACAAGCTGCCAGAGGATGTAGTTGAGGCTGGGACTACCCCATTATTTAAGAAACAGTTAGACAGGTACATGGATACACCAGGTTTGGAGGGATATGGACTAAGCGCAGGCAAGTGGGACTAGTGTAACTGGGACATTGTTAGCCGGTGTAGGCTATTCGGGCTCAAGGGCTTGTTTCCACTGTACGACTCTATGACTCTAATTAAGCTGTTAACCATAATGTAGTTGACAACCAGCCTTCCTTTTGGAAGTCTGAAGAAGGGTTTCGGCCCGAAACGTCGCCTATTTCCTTCGCTCCATAGATGCTGCTGCACCTGCTGAGTTTCTCCAGCATTTTTGTGTACCTTCCTTTTGGAGTCTGCTTCAATGCAGCGTGGCATGTTGGAATCCCAGATGATTGCTGATAGATTCCAATAAACTGTCAATGTCTCATTTTTACTCAACTGTTCTGAAAACCTGGACATAAAATAATTATACTTCTGTCTTCATTGTTGACATTGATGCAAATTGATGCAGAACTAAGACTAGTTGTGTATTTGTTCCTTCTTTTGTTACAGCCACACTGATAGTTGGAAACGGTGAAGAATTGAATGGAGGTACTTATACAAAGTGCACTTAATTGAAATGGGAACTGGACTGCCAAAAATCGCAGTTTCTGCAGTTATCATTCAAGATCTGCCAATAATGACACAGCACTCATATCCCTTAGCTATTCCAAGTAAAATTTGTGGTTGTACTACATTCCACCTGGTCGACTTTTACGATATATGATTAGAAGAATACATTTAAGTTTTCATGCAATAAACTTTAATTCAAACTTATTGCAATCTTTAGTTAGATTAATATTTTTCCATAATGAATAGATTGTATCTGCTGAATAAAGCAGCTGGTTTTTCTTAACCGCTGTGACATTTTATTGTTCTTTCATAATTGTCTCCCGCAGCAAGTTCAACAGCAAGCAACTGTGTAACAAAAGAGATCTAAGATTTTGTTGGATCATGGGTTTGCTCCCTGCCTCAATGCAAGTGGCTATGTCATAAATACATCCACTTTACACTGGCTGGCTGCTATTTGGTCCTGGCGAAAGGTAGTCTACTCTCTAAGTGAACAAGTAAAGATCAGCAACACTTTCATGTACTGCCTTCTCTCGCCGACCAACAACAGACAAGGCCTACAACCAGATTAGCAAAGTTACAAATGTATTTGAGTATATGTTATAACTCATTATCATCAAATCCACCCCCAAGTAACAAAGAAAGGAAACTTAGAATTTCACCAGAATTAGTTAATTGACATCAAGCTAATTTGACAAGGTACAAAACAAAGCTTTTACACAAAGACCAATTAAATAAATACACTTGTGTAGGTCAAAAGCGAGGCATTCCACGCATGTTTTACTTGTATATTACTCCTGTGGCTTTGCACATAGACTGAAAATTAGTTTTTTCTTGGTAATGTATTGTGCAAGCCCACAGGGGTACTAACTGCATCACAACATCCAAGTCCCCTGTAACTGGCTTCAGGCTAAATGTAAAGTGCAGGGATTAATCAAGATTGGTTGAGGAGAGGGGACTGCAGATGCTGGGCACTGAAGTAAAAAACGAGTTGCTGTAGGAACTCAGCAGACCAGGCAGTATCTATGGAGGCAGAGGGATGGTCAACGTTTTGGTATGAGACCTTACATCAGGAGTGGGGAGAGTTCTCTTTATGCATATTTCTGGGAACCAGTTACGGTGGGTTCTACATTCGCCTGACAACCTGAGCCCGATGCTTGGGGAACCTGATAACATTCAACCAGAATAACAGAACTGTCTGCCCATCAACTTGCTCTACTGTATGCCAAGTAGCAATGCTTACCTTGGTAGAGAAACTAAGCACTGATGAAAACAATGTCAACTCATTGTTCATTTAATGGACGAAATATGCTTTCTACTTTCCCCCATTACCAGCAAAGAGGAAGATGACTGAACTTTATTGCCTTCCCTCACAGTGGGAGACGTTGATTCCGCTGTGGGGGATGTTCATGTTGAACTCTATCGTGTATTGTGTTCTTTTTTATTTGTGTGGCTGCATGGTAACTCAAATCTCACTGTACCAATTGGTGCATGTGACAATAAATGTAACTTGAACTTATAAAAGCAGATATAATGCTCACAAGCCACATTTTCTCAGTCATAACTTCAGAAATCCATCCTCCCATATTATTTTGGCTTCCAATGATAACACAGTCATGCCTTGTGATGTATTGCAGTTAGTTAGCATCTGACTACCTACCTTTAACAGAAGGCTGTAAGCAGCTGCAGGCCAGGAGAGGTCAGTCGGAAGGGTGCTCTGGGCATGATCTGTTCACTTCAAACCACGAGTCTATACAGCTGTGGAGAGAAAATCAGAAATTAGGTTAAGTAAGTGTATAACAAATGTCTCCATAAGTTCTTTAAAATTTTGCACAATATATTCACTAAAAATCAGTCATTGTCACCAGCCAACTCAATTACATAGACTTTTTTTAAATCCATTTTGGTGCCACAAAGTGGAGTTTATCACACTGGATAATCATTTCACATACTTTTCCCAAAGGCCTCAGCATAATGTCCCAATGGAAAATAAACTGCAAATCATCATCTGTCAGGTTCATGCATGAGTGGTTCCGAGATAGATTTCACCGAAGCAAAACAGCACCAGGTTAAAACGGCATTACCATATTAATCGCCAGTATTTGGGCTACCCTGCAGATGAGGAAATGGTCACTTTGAGCCGTTGGTAACGTCAGATTGAAATAAATCAAATGGATTATTTTTAAAGCTGCTGAATACATATTTTGTAAAGTTTTCATTAAGTTTTGAAAACACAAGATACTGAGAAATGAGAAACAAGGCTAATCCAGTCATTTATTTTACCTCAAATTGATGCAATAAATAGAATCTTCAATCTGACTTCATCTAATAAAGAGATAAATTGGTATGGTTATTCTATACAGCTCTTGGATTAATATTATTCACATGATTTATCCACTCTAACTCATCCCTGGCGTCCTCGACTTGAAAAGAACATTGCCAGAAGCATAGATCTTTCACTGCAATCTCCTAAATTTCCAGTAATTTGAAAGGATTTATTGAGCCTGATATGCTGAAAAATGACAGTGAAAGCACAACCCTGCACAACAGAACAACTTACGGCTTTCATTTTAAGCTTTTATGAAGGGAGAAATCTGGAAGCCACCATCAGCAATTTGCCACGGGTCAGCAGGCAGTGTTGTGACAATGGACACCTCATGGAGTTGAACGTAGGAAAGAGAACTTAGGCTAACTGCCAAATACATATGTGTCGGTTCTAGCAAGAATGAAAAGTGGTTTCTAGTTTTCCCAATTACCATCTCCTCCTCTGGAAGCAACTAATTTCATAAGCTTCTTCATAAGTTTAAATAAGAAACTTATTTCTGCTGATCTTCCAAGTGTGAGGTTACAGAAACGAGGTTTAATAATAATAATAATAAATTTTATTTATTGGGCGCCTTTCAGACATCTCAAGGACACCTTACATAGGTTAACAGGAAATATAAACATATAATCCGAATAAAATAAATAATAAAGACATCACAGAAACACAAATTAAAAACAGAGGTTTGGGTGTACTGCGTGAATGTTCTGTTGTGCAGGGTCGTGCTTTCACTGTCATTTTACTACAAATCAGGCTCAACAAATCCTTTCAAATAGCTAGAAATTTAGGAGATTGCAGTGAAAGATCTCTGCTTCTGGCAATGAAAAATGGTCTTTTTGAGGAAAGGAGGCCAGGGATGAATTAGAGTGGAAAAATCACGTGAATAATATTAATCCAAGAGCTGTATGGAATATTCTTACCAATTTATCTCTTCATTAGATGAAGTCAGATTGAAGATTCTATTTATTGCATCAAACATAACGCTCACACGCACCAGCCAACATTTCTTGATCTTTCCTTCAGAAAACCATTCTCCCTTATTACCTTGGCTTTTTCAGGAATAATAATGACATGCCTTTGTGATGTAACAGTAAATTTATGTCTGTCTACTTACCTTTAACAGTTCTGTAAAATGCAAATCATTAATTTGAATAGGACATAGATGCATGAACCTCAGGTGGCAATTAATTAAAAAAAATTCCGATAGGGTTATTAGTTAAAAAAAAAACTCGTGTTTTTTCAAGACTTTCTTTTATATCTCTGACTTGATAATTTAGATTTTTTCAAAAGCACTTGCTGAGATGGCTGTCAAATTTTGGTTATCAGGCTACTTTCAGATGCCCCACATGAATTTCCATCTAATACAGACAACTTTTTTTTTTTAAATGAGAATAATCCTTGCCGTTTTGTAAACTCACACTTGGAAGGTCAGCAGAAATAAGTTCCTTATTTAAACTTATGAAGCCATTTATGAAACTTAATCAGTTAGCTGTGATTTGAGAGTTCTTGGCATTGGAGACTAAACTAGGTCTAATTTATGTGTAACCAGTCCTCCATTGCAGCTATCCATTTGTCTGCCATGATATTTAATTATTTTTTCTCCTTTCATTTTAATTATTTTTCTTTTCTCCACAACTAAACCCATCTCCAATGTCAATGGGCCTCTTCTATTTCCATTCCCATCCCTCACCAATGCCATCTCAAATGCCTTAGGCTTGGTACTCCGCCCACCCAAATCCCAATCAGCAATACTTGACCTTCCTACTATTCTGTCGCTAGTCCTCTTTTAACTCCCTCAAAATATATCTAGTTTACCTCTGTACTTCTCTTGGAATCTGTCAGACTGGTGGACTTACCTTTACTTTGCTGAGGCAAGGTGACAAGCTCTCTGACATCCCTTGACCATGACCCCACCAACAAATACCAGGCCATGGTCTCCTAAACCAACACAGCTCTCATCACTTTCAGTAATCTCCCCTCCAACCTGATCGTTCCCCTACCTGACACTGCTCATTCCTATTTCCTACTCAAGATCCACAAACAGAACTACCCTATTATTTCTGTCTGCTCTTGCCCCACTGAGCTCAACTCCTCATAACATGACCTATCTTGTCTCCCTCGCTCCCCTTTGTGATGATTGTCTCCATATCAGGAGCCATCCCTTTCTTGCATTTTCTCTGCCTCCACCATAACTGCATCTCAAGATGAGGCTTTCCACTCCAGGACATCCAAGATGTCCTCTTTCTGAGATGTCCTTTTTGTTCAGTAAAAATATTCTCCCCCCCCCCCCCCCCCCCCCCCCCTCGAATTCTCTAATTTCATTTAAAATCCCCACCCCGCCTCTCCTTTTGATCTACCCAGATCCTCTCATATATACCTTTCTTTCCACTCTCCGGCACCTCTTCACCCAGTTCTTTTCCTGTCCTCCACCCCCTTGTGCTGCTCATCACGCACCTCTATTCTGTCTGGATCCCTCATTCCGCTCCTCACCCCCTTCCCTTGCTATTCCCATCTGTCCACCATCCCTCCCCCCGGTTCTACCTTTCACTCCAAACCTTCCTTTTTAAAAAAATCAAATTCCACCAATTGAAGCTCTTCATTTATATATATGGGGAATTTGAAAGAAAAATAACCAAGGCCATAATCATTCAGCAGGTCAGGCAGCATCCTTAGAAAAACAAGCAGAGTCAACGTTTCATATCAATGACCTTTCAACAGAACTTGTGAATAGTAATTGACCTGAAATGGTGACTCTGCTTTCTCTCTTCACAGATGATGCCTGACCTGCCGCGTGTTTCCTGCTTTGTTTTGTTTCTCAACAAGGTGACAACAGCATTTAAAAAAAAAATTAGTTTGAGATGTAAACATACTAATTTTCTCCAAAACCCTTGGTTAGGAAGTGCAAGCCTCTTTTGATATCTGAGCTGGGACACCTGCAGAGTGGTGGTACATGTGTAACCTGCATCAATGTAAGTTTATTATGTTTGAGCATTATTATGCAGCTTGTGCTTTGAACACAGGGGTATGATATATAATGTACACAGGCTATAACCATGAATTGCAGCTGCTTATTGAATTATGTACACAATACTTAAAAACCAACAGATATCCTGCAAAACACTTCAATCACTTTAGTACAACAATTGAATAAAGTTCTGTATTGCAACTGATCTGTTACAAAGAGCTGCAAAATTAACTCCCAAAAATGGTTGGGTACGTGCTTTTCAGGTAAACCTGTAGTGAAGATGAGCAGAGGCTGATCCTGCCCACTTTCAGTTTCAATGGAGAATAAAGAGATTGCTAGCCACCATTTTAATAATCGTTAGGCAAAATATTAGATCACAACAGTTGTTTTTTGAACTATGTGAATTAAAATTAAGTTAACGCAGAGTAAATTGTGTTGACAGGAGTTTCCAGGTCATATCATGCTACATGTGACATTCAGACAGTCATGTCATACTAGGCCACGCAATGATCTCTGTGTCAGAGTCATGCCCATGCAATCCTGCTATGAGATCACTGCAGGGGAACTTGGGCAAGATGATCTAGGAAAGTGTAGCTAGACTCTTCCTACACCACATTGTTTGAAAAAAAGAGCACCAATCCAGGGGATATGCGAGACAAATCTTCCTCTCTTGCTTCCACTTCGGTCCTGTGGGTTCTGAGGTAATAAATAGGACCATTGAACGAACCGCAAACTGTTCCAGATATGATGAAATGGTGCAAAGCTTATGCAGGGCATCGGTGCTCCTGATCCAAACATTTAAGGTCCTCAATATCCATCAGGAATGCTCCTCCACCACTTTAAGACTGGTCATGGGTCAGAGTTTTGAAGGAGTTGGTGGGAAGGTCGAGTATCCCAAGATGGTTTAGAGTACATTCTTGAATCTTTTCCTCTATCTGTTTGGTAGCATTTCCCCATGACAAAACGGTTAATAGCATCTGCTCCAAGAGGTTAGTGGCCTGCCACGTGAGTGTAACATGTGTTTTAAATGCTGGGAGAGTTCACCGACGTTAGCTCACTAGCCTTTTCAGTAAATCTGTAGATTTTATATAAACGTGTCCATGTCTTTCTAGTGCCACGAGATTCTTGTATGTAGGCCTCAGAAGCACTGAAATGGGAAAGGATTACTGCTACCCAGTAGACCGTGAGTTTTGTGCCAGTTCTGAGATTTTTATCTTCAAACATCTTTTTCCTCAATCAACCTCAAAGTTTCCACGCCAGGATGAATTGCTGAGAGGTGACCTCTGACTTGTGGTCCATATTTTCCAGGATCTGACTTTATTGTTGGTTCAGTGTGGGACGGTGGCAGCGGCTTAGTGGAGGATCTTAGTGTCCTGGGCATGTTGAACGTAAATTCCACCATCTCATATGCTTCAGTAAATAATTTAGAGATGACCTGGAGCTTGGACTCCATGAGTGTGCAAACCTTTTGTGGTCTACGTAGTACAACTCCATTGCCGAGGTTTGGGTGTAAATAGTCGATGATGGAAAAAAGTATCTATGACCTGAAGTTGTACTCTGTTTCTCTTTCCAAAGATGCCGTCTGACCTAGTGAATGATTCTGTTTTTCAGTGGCCTTGGAACCAGTACGTGACTTTGATTCTAGATTGTAGTTCTCAGAGATTGAATAGTTTCATTTTAGTCCTGCAGATTAATTCCAGTCCTGTGGGAAGCTTGTTGTAAGCAAGATGTAACATTGTGCTGAAAGAGATTGAGAGAAGTATTGGGGCCATGGTGCAGCCTTGCTTGATACTGGTCTCCCCTGGCTCTGTTGTAGACGGATTTGTTCGTGCCATGAATTGCATGAAGTAAATCAATAAATGGCAACAACTTTCTGTGGGCAGCAAAATTGGAGGACTGTGTTCCAAAGTCCCTACCAGTTGCTTGAGTTAAAGCTTGGTGAAATTGAAAAAGGACTGGTGCAGCTGGCTGGTTTTTCTTAAGAGTTATTACACAGTGAAGTTGGACAGAATCCACACTGCAAAGATAGACACAAAAAGCTGGAGTATTGATTGCCTCTGTCTGATGAGTTAACGCCTGTTCTTAGCTCTCAGTGAGGGCAGAGGATTTAGGTGTTAGGGGCATTGATGGCACAGGGTCTTAGCAAAGGTAACTCACACATATCTTTGCTGTCAGCAAGTTGCTCTATTCTTTAACACCATGGCTTTCTGTTGGAGCTTATCTAAATCCTTGGGCTAACTCTAGTGGACTAAAACTACCCTCTCAATGACGCCTTTAATCTCCAGTTTGCCCCCCCCCCTGACGTACCAAACATCACAATCTTTTTCACTTTACTGGTCCTCACTCACAGTCCCAACTCCCTCATGAGTGAGGTTGTGTACAGATGATTCTAGCTATCAAGTGAAGCACCATTTTAAAAAGTGGATATAACCATGTACCGTTGGTTTTGTAAACCTCTCAACGTTATATTTTACCTTGGCTGCAATTTGCTCCAGTCTTTCAAATGACTCATTACAACAATTAAAAAAATATATATATTTTAACATTCGACGACTTCTTCAGACACTGAATGATTTGCCCCTGATTATCTTCAATGCGAATGAAACATTTCAACTTTATAATCATAACTCAAGATTTTTTTCCCTTCCCCTTCAAATCTTAGATTTGGTCATATGGAAATAGGGATTTGATCCTGCCCAAATCTGAACTTTACTCTTGTTTATCTGCTAAAATGACAATGATATGTTCTCCTCTATGCTGGACACATTTGCTTTTTTTTTAAATTTACACGGCTTTGTTCCTAATACGTTTTAATACTAAAATCTTATATCTTGATTATTTTTCATATTGGCTCATTTAATGCAATACCGATTACTTTCATATATCTTAGGCATGTGCTTTATTACAATTAATGCCTTCCTAATAATGAGAATAGTAAATATGGTTCATTAACAGATGGCTTGTATGTCACTTATTGCTTTTTATAGGCCACCATAAAACCTATCAGCTAAATTAATGTGATCTTTTACTAATGGCATTGACAAAATGTAATAATTACAGAATTACCTATTAAACTGCTCTACCAAGATTTGCTTCACACTGAAGGTAGTATAGACAATAACAAAAAAAGGAAATTGAGTAAAGAGTTAAATCAAGAACTTAATACATTCCTTAGTAATGATCACATATCCAACAAATGTCTGCCTAATTAACATTCTAATACCATAACTATCTTCCTATTTTAAACTTTGCATTCAACTCAATTCTCTGAGAATCGTAACAATTTTATACAAGAGTAAAGTAAATTGTAAGATTAGAATTTTACATTTGTAATCACCACAGTTACGAACTGATATCTGGCTACAGACTATTTTCCTGCTGTACTGCAGTTTTTCTGGCTTGAAATTCCACTGAATTTCTCTATTTGCACAGCAACTATGCATCAAACTAGTAGAATTCCCACATTAAATGCACTGATAACTTGGATATTTTAGCTTTTAATCTGGTCTTCATTTCATTTTTCCTTCCCCCTTGAGAATAGCTGCTGGAGGAGGTGTTCGCAGAGTGGGGGTGAGTGAAAATATCCAGATTTGGAATACATTTTTTGGCATTGTGGTTCCTGAGGTGCTGCTGCAGCAAGGGAAAAAACTTTTTTTTTTTTAAACATAAACTTTAATCGTGATTAAGAATATATAAAAAACTAAAACGGTGCAAGACTCTTAATACATTTTACATGTCTATACATTTCTTGCTAGAGCTATATCCAGTAGTGTTACCACCTCCCTTTATCTAAAAGGGGAACTACTTTGATGTTAGTTCCCCAGTGTTGTACTCCATGGACAGGGATCTAGTGAGGCAAATCCCCTTTAAGTTAGGATAATGTTGCCCTTGTATATATTATGAAGGCTTACAGTGCCCTCCATAATGTTTGGGACAAAGACCCATCATTTATTTATTTGCCTCTGTACTCCACAATTTGAGGTTTGTAATAGAAAAAATCACATGTGGTTAAGGTGCACATTGTCAGATTTTTAAAAAAGGCGATTTTTATACATTTTGGTTTCACCATGTAGAAATGACAACAGGGACATTACTTCACAGGCGTTTGAAATTGTTTAGGTGTGTTTAATTGCCTCCTTAATGCAGGTATAAGAGTGCTCTCAGCCACTAGTCTTTCCTCCAGTCTTTCCATCACTTTGGAAACTTTTATTGCTGTTTATGATTTTTTTCGTTTACAAATCTCAAATTGTGAAGTATAGAGGCAAATAAATAAATAATGGGTCTTTGTCCCAAACATTATGGAGGGCACTGTATTTCTGCATGTATTGAAATCACAGAGGTGCCATTGAAAAACATGCTACAAGCAATTGGATGCTGCTGCACATATCCAAGCACCTCTGTGCATACGAGTGCCAGTCATAAATGGACCGTGAAGGTAAATAGCACACTTTGTGGGACATCTGATAAATCCCACATCAACTTTGCAAACAAATTTCTGAAAATATTTTATGTATCACACGTATATGCTCTGGTACACAACTGAGTTTCTAGGCAGTAAGTCTTTGTTGTGGATCCTTTCCCTACAGACTCGATATCACAACTCAGCATTCAACCATTCCTATGTTAAAGGTTGCCAGTCTTGATATGCTGCGAGGAGAAATAACTCATATTTTACACCAAATTCGACCTATTCTCTAACTATTCCATATTCTTGAAGAATACAACGTTAAGTGGGGAGTTATGAATAACTCACCAATATCATACCATCCTTGAAAACTATATTGATATATTGTCGTAGGTTAATACATCAGGCTTTTCCCACCGGCCAGAATGTGGGAACTCACTTCAGATACATGGTTCCACAATCTAGGCTGGCTTTTCAGTGCAGTCTTGCGGGATTCACTACTGTTGGAGGTAGTGTTTTTTGAATGAGATATTATCCTGAGACTAACTTGCTCAATGCACACAAATGTTCCTATGTTAACATTCAAAGAATGGCATATTAAATTACTGCACTGTCAACACATATCCTTCAATGCAACAGATCCAGAAATAGACAACTTGGGCATTTATGTCATTGTTGATATTGGGAGATTGCTATCTATAATGTCAGTATATTATAGGAATGACTTTGGTTCAAATGTATGGCATGAGCTGTGAAGTGCCATGCAAAATCTAGGTATCATGAAACAAATTACATGAATGCAAGATCTTTCTTTATAATCCAAAATATTGCAAATAGTGAGCTTTTAATATTGTAGAAAACATTTATTTAGAATTCATTGGTGTGAAATCATGAATAGGAAGAACACTCTAACAATCCAATTTACAATTTTAATAGGACAGGAGAATCGATGGAGTGCTCTGCTCAATGTAGTTTAGTTCAGATTATTATTGTCATGTGTATCAAGGTACAGTGAAAAGCAAAAAGACTATACATGATTATAATCAAGCTGCCCACAGTGTAGAGATGCAGGATAAAAGGTATAACATTTAGCACGATAAAGTCCAATCAAGTCCGATTAAAGAGAGTTTGAAGGTCTCCAATCAGGTGGGTTGGAGGTCAGGTGGGTTGGAGGTCAGGTGGGTTGGAGGTCAGGTGGGTTGGAGGTCAGGGTTGCTCTCTAGCTGGGAAGGAACTGTCCCTGAATCAGGAAGCATGCATTTTCAAACTTCTGTACCTCTTTCCTGGAGGGAGTGGGGAGAAGAGGGAATAACTGGAATCCTACTTCGGGGGGGGGGGAGATACTTTTTCTAATCTCTTACCTTGACGGAGATGCCATTATTTTCCGTATCTCATCTCCCTCCGCACTGCGGCCTAACATCAGGAGTTGGTGCCCTTTGCTGGAGGCAGACCGAGAGCCCCACCGCGGGAGCCTGTGGACTTAACATCGTGGAGCTTGCGATCCCTTTGCCAGGGATCGACCTCTGAGGTCTACCGCGGGTACACACAATTGCTGGGGAAACTCAGCGGGTGCAGCAGCATCTATGGAGCGAAGGAAATAGGCGACGTTTCGGGCCGAAACCCTTCTTCAGACTGCGGGCTTTAACATCGCGGTCTCTGGTTAGAGACCGACTTCGGGAACTCCAAGTCGCAGGAGCTTCGACCGCCCCGATCGCGGGAGTTTCGACCGCCCCGACGGGGGAGCTTCGATCGCTGCAAAGGATGGTTCAACTCCCCTGACCGCAAGCGAATAAAGAGGAAGAAGTTTGGACTTTATTGCCTTGCATCACAGTGAGAAACGTGGGGAGTCCGCTGTGGTGGATGTTTATGTTAATTTTTATGTAGTTGTGCGTCTTGTTGCTTTTTTTTTAGTGTGGCTCTATGGTAATTCGCATATCACTGTACCTTAATTGGTACACATGACAATAAAAGATCTTTGAAACCAAGAGATAACAGAAATAAATGGATCAAAGTAAAAAATATAGCTGAATTCATATTCTAATTACAAAATTTCTAATAGTTAACTAAACCTGCTGCAAACAATACTATTCTTACAGAGATGTGGAAAGCAGAGTAAAAGTGCCTCAGCTGGTTCATTAGTTTGTCAATGGAATTAAGAATTTGAAAGTACGACATTTAGCAAAAGGTTTACATGGAGACAATGTTACACATCCTATTTTAAAACAACACTTGAAATCAGAAGTCAGAAAGATCTTTTAAGATGTTATGTTTCATTTAGCTGCCTGGAAAGCAGCCCCTGGCTCCTACATGATAGCTGCATTACTCAGATTTCCCCTTGCAGCTATATCAATAGATACAATATTCCCACAGTAGCCACAAGCAAGAAAAGTAGCTTTTAAACACAGACCTGTCATAGATAGAGTGGCAGCATGGGTCAGTTGGTGCTATTCACCAACATGTCAGAAATTATTGATTCAAGTTCTATTCTAGGATCTGAGCACAAGTCTGGTGGGATACACCAGCGCGGTACTGACAGACAGTGTACAGCAGTGACTGAGCTGCCCTTTGGATGCAATGTCAAGCTGAGGCACCAGTGGTTTAGGGGAACATTCAAACATAAGAGGGCACAAATCTTTCAGATTTTTTAGATTAGATTAGATTAGATTCATTGGCTCTGAATGCACAGAGACTATTTAATGCACAGAGACTCTTGCCCAGAGTAGGTGAATCGGGGACCAGAGGACATAGGTTTAAGGTTAAGGAGAAAAGATTTAATAGGAATCTGAGGGGTAACATTTTCACACAAAGGGTGGTAGGTGTATGGAACAAGCTGCCAGAGAAGGCAGTTGAGGCACGGACTATCCCAACATTTAAGAAACAGTTAGACAGGTACATGGATAGGACAGGTTTGGAGGGATGGACCAAACACAGTCAGATGGGACTAGTGCAGCTGGGACATGTTGGCCACTGTGGGCAAGTTGGGCCTGTTTCCACATTGTATAACTCTATGACTATGAATAGCACAGGCATTGATAATACAATAAGGAACAGTGGAAATGCAGAGCAGATCCCACATCATAAACAGATACAGAGTCAATATTTCAATTTTCCAGTGATCAGTACTGGGGAAGGTCATCTGTTTCTCTCTCCACGGATACTGCCCTACCTGCTAAGTATCTCCAGCATTTTCTGTTTACACTTCAGATTTCCAGCCTCTGCACTATTGACTTTGGGCTATTCCTGTAAATAACCCGAGAGCTGCATCAAGCTTCACAACGTGTCCCAATGTGCTTAATGTATATAAGTATATAGTTACAATCGTTTTTCTTTGTAGCTGATCATCAACTGATTTTCCATCGAACTCTATTCTGAGAATAACAGCAGATGGCAGCATATCACACATTTTCAGGCATCTGCATCTCTGATCCATGGTATTTTGGCTACTCCTACGGCAATTTAAAACTGCAACATTTTTGGGAAAGAAATTGTCTATTCTGCGATGCACTAGAAGCTTTGACAGAGATATCTGGGGATTGTCAATTAAACTGAATAATTTACTTTGAGAATCTGTGTACAGTTCTGGTCTAGATCCAACTTCAACTTTGTGACAATGTATATTAATAAATGGCAGAGTGGGATTGAAAAAGTATTCTTTTTTTCCCCAAGGGCTCTATGGTAAAAGAATTGAAAGATCGCACTTGAAAGACCACATAATGAAAGGTGTAAGAACTTGCAACATATCAACAGGTGCCTTGAAACCCAGTGCCAGTTCCATCACAGCTTCAACACAGTGAAACTCAAAAAATGTTGTACGAGAACCTCACCGTGCAACGTGAGCATGCACCTTTAGCAGGTGTGATCATCAGTCAGTGCAGGTTTGGCGATCGTTTCGCTGAACACCTCCACTCAGTCCGCCTAAACCTACCTGATCTCCCGGTTGCTAAACACTTTAACTCCCCCCCCCCATTCCCTCACTGACCTTTCTGTCCTGGAACTCCTCCATTATCAGTGAGGCTCAGCGCAAATTGGAGGAACAACACCTCATATTTCGCTTGGGCAGTTTACACCCAAGCGGTATGAAGATTGAGATCTCTCACTTCAAGTAACCCTTACCTTCCCTCTCCCTCCATCCCTTCACCATTTCCAGTTCTCCGACTAGTCTGACTGGCCTCATTTATATTTTATCTGTTTGCTTGTTGCTTATCTGTTGTTACCTTCTCCTAGCTAACAATGATTGATTCTACATTTTCCTCGATCTCTATTCCCCTTGTCTCGTTTTCACACCTTACACTTCCTTATCACTGTATCTCCCTCTCCCCTGACAGTGTGAAGAAGGGTCTCAACCCAAAATGTCACCCATTCCTTCTTTCCAGAGATGCTGCCTGTCTCGCTGAGTTACTCCAGTATTTTGTGTCTATCTTCTGTTCAAGGGATCCATCATAGTATATGCACCTGCAGTTCCCACTTGGATTTTCACAAAATGTCCAAGTGATGCGCAAAGCTGCTTTAATGCATGGAGGCATTTCCTGGCTGATTATCCTCAAAACATAAAGTAGACAGTAATTCTACACCTGTTTTTCTTTGCTCCACTTCTTTTCCAACTTGTCTGGCAGGCACACAAAGCCTACTGATTTGCACTACATTGCACCACTAACGGCACATTCAACCCCAACAGCAATTCACCTTGAGGAGTTGTGATCGCTGCCAATGGGAAGATGATTATTTAAAAATACTCAACTTTTGTGGCACACTCTGACTCTAATATACTTGTCATGTACATCAATGATCTGGATGAAGGTGTGGTAAATTGGATTAGTAAGTATGCAGATGACACCAAGATAGGGGGTGTTGTGGATAATGAAGAGGATTTCCAAAGTCTACAGAGGGATTTAGGCCATTTGGAAGAATGGGCTGAAAGATGGCAGATGGAGTTTAATGCTGATAAATGTGAGGTGCTACACCTCGGCAGGACAAATCAAAATAGGACGTACATGGTAAATGGTAGGGAATTGAAGAATACAGTGGAACAGAGGGATCTGGGAATAACCGTGCATAGTTCCTTGAAGGTGGAATCTCATATAGATAGGGTGGTAAAGAAAGCTTTTGGTATGCTAGCCTTTATAAATCAGAGCATTGAGTATAGAAGCTGGGATGTAATGTTAAAATTGTACAAGGCATTGGTGAGACCAAATCTGTAGTATGGTGTACAATTTTGGTCGCCCAATTATAGGAAGGATGTCAACAAAATAGAGAGAGTACAGAGGAGATTTACTAGAATGTTGCCTGGGTTTCAACAACTAAGTTACAGAGAAAGGTTGAATAAGTTAGGTCTTTATTCTCTGGAGCGCAGAAGGTTAAGGGGGGACTTGATAGAGGTCTTTAAAATGATGAGAGGGATAGACAGAGTTAATGTGGACAAGCTTTTCCCTTTGAGAATAGGGAAGATTCAAACAAGAGGACATGACTTCAGAATTAAGGAACAGAAGTTTAGGGGTAACATGAGGGGGAACTTCTTTACTCAGAGAGTGGTAGCGGTGTGGAATGAGCTTCCAGTGGAAGTGGTGGAGGCAGGTTCGATGGTATCATTTTAAAATAAATTGGATAGGCATATGGATGAGAAGGGAATGGAGGGTTATGGTATGAGTGCAGGCAGGTGGGACTAAGGGAAAATAATTGTTCGGCACGGACTTGTAGGGCCGAGATGGCCTGTTTCCGTGCTGTAATTGTTATATGGTTATACTTTGTTATTACAAAAGCACCCAGAGTCAGCTGTGGAGACGTCAGGCATGGGATCACTGCGCCACCTGCACAGATGAAAATGCCAACTCCAATGGTTCTCAGTCTATTCTAATTACTTCTGAAAGTAATAGCTTATATAATCATTACAAAAAAAATGTTATATTTCGTTACATCATTATTTATGTGAAGATAGCAAGGAATTTTCTGGGAATGACTTTACACATCATTAAATTTAACATGGCATCCTTTCATGGACAGTTTTAGCCTTTATGTTTAATGATGCTACTACTTGGTGAAGAGGCTTGGAGCACTCTGATTCCATCTGGTTATCCAAAATATTTTGGTATTTTCATCACGTGTTCAATGGTTTTCACAGGTACTTGTACATATGTGTTTTATTAATATTTGAGCAAGAATTAACAAATATGCCAAAGTAGTGTAAAGAAATTGCTGATGATCGATTTTCTGGTGTTGCAGCATCTGGTGAAGAAAAGCTGGTAAAGACCAGCCACAGCAGTTAACAGCGTTAGGTTTAAGAAAAGTCAATGGAAATTACTTACTTGACCAAGCTTTTAATTGTCAGTTCTGGGCTTAGATATTTAGTAATACACAAATATGTTTTAAAATGGTATTGATTGAAGAACAGATAATAGTTTGCCAGTGTTAGTTTCATGAATGAACCTCATACCACGACTTGTGTTTGGTTTTGGAGGTGCTAATTGTAAACGTTAATGTATTATGGCATGTTAACCACCAGGAACTATAGCAGCAGAAACTAATGTGTCAACAAGGAGGGATAGGAAACGTTTAGAGGGATATGGGCCCAACACAGGTGGGTGGGACTAGCGCAGATGGGGCATCATGGAAAAGTTGGGCTGAATGGCCTGTTTCTATGCTGTACGACTCTCAACTGATGTACTGCTAACATCTCCTACTCACTAAATCTATGCTGTTTGTCACTGCAAGCTTGGGAAGCACTGTTTCCTGCATTGGGAGAAAGCAATCCATCTCACATCTCACAGACATGGTCCTTAATATCCCGATAAAAGGGGTGTACAGTTAAAAAGATGTTCTGCACTCTGCAGGGGGATGGGGGGGGGGGGGGGGGGGGGGAGGATGTCAAGAAAATCACCAGGAATCAAGGTGAAATCTCATTGGGAAATTGTTCCCGATGTTGGGGAAGTCCAGAACAAGGGTTCACAGTTTAAGGATAAGGGGGAAGTCTTTTAGGACAGAGATGAGAAATATTTTTTTCACACTGAGAGTGGTGAATCTGTGGAATTCTCTGCCACAGAAAGTAGTTGAGGCCAGTTCATTGGCTATATTTAAGAGGGAGTTAGATGTGGCCCTTGTGGCTAGAGGGATCAGGGGGTATGGAGAGAAGGCAGGTACAGGATACTGAGTTGGATGATCGGCCATGATCATATTGAATGGCGGTGCAGGCTCGAAGGGCCGAATGGCCTACTCCTGCACCTATTTTCTATGTTTCTATGAAATGGCAAAGGACAAACTGCTAACATATTGCCCATAATAATTGCCCGCAGGAAAATCATTCATGCCCTGACACATTTGATCTACAAACATATCCCATCTACCAACAAATATATTACTGCATTCACACAATTAACCATTATTCTAGCAATTATGCCCAAAATATTCACTTGCAGCTATTCAGCTCCTTCTCTCTTACTCACTCAAAAACACACACTTTCCTTACGTTTGGTAATATGACATGGCAGGCATCAACCCACCTCAGCCAAGTTGTAAAAAAAAGTAATTGCAGATGTTGGTTTATACCAAAGATAGAAACAAAATGCTGGAGTAACTCAACGGATCAGGCAGCATCTATGGAAAAAATGGATAGGCAACGACCAAATCTTCACCTATCCATCTTCTCCAGAGATGCTGCCTGACCCGCTGTTACTCCAGCATTTTGTGTCTACCTGCAGCCAAATGCCATATTTACTATGGGCACAGGCCACAATGAATTGGAGATGTATGGGATCATGCTAATCCAGTTATCCAGCTAAACCTACTCTGTTTTTAACAGACACTAGATCTCACCTGTGAAATGCTTGGAACATTCAGGAATCATTTCAGTTTTGAAGTGTGGTATGGTTGATTATTTTGAACTGTGCTCCAGCTGAGTCCTCAAGAAGCCAGAATAGAAATGACTACTTTAAATAGCACAGGTTGCAGCTTTGTTCCTTGTGTTCCAATATGATCTCTTGCAAGTGACCCACACTCTTTTCATTTAAATAAATATCATGGGAGGTATCCAATGTGCACTGCAAACAAATGATGTTGGCATGCACCCTGTACGGTTTGGGTTCATGGCATGTTCATTAGACCATGATCAAATGTTCATTGTGTACAGGTTGCTCCATATTATTTGTGGCACATAATCAGCTTAACACTACAATTCCATTTCATGGTGCACTATAAAACATGTAATACACAACTGAACTTCCAGATGCTTTTATCTTTGGTTTTCTACCAATGCTTGGCTTAATACAAAAATGCCCTGTATCATAAAAATGCAAGATTATGCAAATTGATAGTCCTGGACTAGCCACATCGAAGCAATGGCCAAGACACCACACCAATGTCTCTACTTCCTTAGAAGGTATAGGAAGTTTGGCACGTCCCCAACAATCCTCACCAAGTTCTACAGATGTGCCATAGAAAACATTTTATCGGTATGCATCACAGCATGGTTTGGGAACTGTGCCGTCCAAGACCGCAAGAAATTGCTGAGAGTTTCGGATGCAGCCCAGTCTATCTCATAAACCAATTTCCCACCCATTAACTCCTTCTAGGCTTCACGCTGCCTCGGCAAGGCCACCAGTATAACCAAAGTCCAATCTCATCCCGGTCACTCCCTCTTCTCACCTCTCTCATCAGGCAGAACTGAACCGTCCTCTCCCCAACTAGAGAGCAGCCCTGACCTTCCATCTACCTCAATGGAGACCTTCAAACTATCTTTAATCATACTTCACTGGCCTTTGTCTTGCACAAAAACATTATACCCTTTATCCTGTGTCTGTATACTGTGGACGGCTTGATTGTAATCACGTACTTGTTGACTGGATAGAACATTGTACCTGTACTGCACTGTCACTGTACACGTGACAATAATAAACTAAATACATTCTAATGGTTAATAAATTAAGTAATTTAAAGCGCATCCTGCTAAAGGTAATTTAAATGTACTGTGTTAAAGTTACGTGGCCCCCCATCAAAGTACCATAGAAAATTCAATTTTTAAACATTTAGAATTTAGCTCATTATCCTTGCCCATCCTGCTTCCTTCCACTCTATGCAACTAAGGGTGTCTCATCCATTCTGCATCCCAATGTAGTATCCTAGCTAATGTAATGTGACTTTCGAGTCAAAATAGTGGATTTTGCATTTGTATGGACAGAATTGTAATATTAGTTATTGCAATTAACAGTAACGTCAATTGAAAACTGCTTTTGAAACACATTAATTGGGTAATGCTAACGCATACTGATCTGCCATTATAAGTATCAGATGCATCTGAAATAGCCTTAGAACTAGTTCAGTACGATTACAAACCAATAATCCAATTGAGGGATTTAGAGGACATTTAACCCATGGAAGGTAAAACCAAGCACCATAACCATTTCCATATAGGTTATAAGGAAATAATTCCTGTAGAAGTTCATAACAGGGCTCTAATTCTGCAGTGAAATTTACTTGAATTGTGACCAATTTTGCTGGCAGCAGCAGCAGCTTCTCAGCATGAACACCGTCAGTGCTTTCCATCTTCTTAATGGAGCAGAACATTTACCCAAGAGGATTAGATAACGTGACACCATTGCTACAGGTTTAAAACTGATATGTTGAATATAGTTTCAGGTAGGTGAGAGGAAGAATTTAAAAAAAATAAGTCTGTTTAGACAGAAATGTAAAATGAGCATAATTAATCAATTCCTTAATGGAAAATGTTACTTTTAAAAATGGATAAACGTTTAAAATGTAATTTTTTAGTAAAATTGAAAGCATTTTTCTTCTGATGGCATGTGATATGTCAGACACATTTGAAAGACAGGTTTAACAATTGGGTATAGAAAGATTGTCGTATTTTTAGCAGGTGCTTTCTGCATTGTAATGCAACCATAGCTCAATTACTAGAAGATAGACATAAAATGCTGGTGTAACTCAGCGGGACAGGCAGCATCTCTGGAGAGAAGGAATGGGTGCCATTTTGGGTCGAGACCTTTTCTTCAGACTCACAATTACCAACCAGCTTAGGGAGTTATGTTCATCGGTATTTTTTTTCTACATGTTATGGGAAATTTTGGTCAGAAGACAAGCTATATTTTTGATTGAACACTGAACAATTTCCCATTCTCAACTAAAAACTGCATTAACGGATGTAGCATTTAATGAGCCTGCTGTCACCTACCCAGAATTAGTTTGGGGTTGAGTTGAAATGGCAGATGTTTGTTGACAGGATCTTGGACAATTTCAAAATAGCATCAATTATGAGCAGACAAAGCTCGATCTTTAGAGTTTAAAAATACTGTAACAATGTGAAATTGATAAATACCAGGAATTTCAAGATGAGAAACAGCAAATATTCCAGTGAGAAATTAAACAAGATAATAGAGGTGAGGAAGAAAGTTCGACAGTTCATGATTTAGGAAATCCTGTTTACGCAACAAAAGAAAGAGCTCCCTGCCTGATTTGTACAGAATTTGCAACTTTACTGGGGGACAAATTTATTGTCTTCATTCATCAAACCACAGAGTCTGTTTTAATACAATCTAACAGTGCAATACAGTAGCTGGAATTGAACATTTGAGTGGATCCCAAATTACATGGATGAGAAATGAATAAAAGTCATTTATACCACACAGATATTGAAACTGCTGTGTTATCTTTATTGCATGTTTTCAATACCTATGAAGACTGGACAGGCAGATGCACAAAACAATACAGTCGTGGTTAATTATAAGTTTTACCGTCATTTTGGCAGCCTTTTCCTGTGGCCAGTTTCAACAAACTCAGGTTTTAAGGCTGGATTTTGCTGCATTCCCCTCTGGTGAGTAACAACAAAATCTACTCTGTGCTCCCCTGGTGCTATATTCCCACAGAATGGTATTTGAATAGTCCCAGTTCTAATCTAATGAATCAAAGCCCGTCAGGCAAATGACCACAAATTAATATCTTATTAAATAATAATTTCAAGGACAAGACCAATTCTGGACAGAAATACCAACTCCTCAACTTTCCATTTGTCTGCCTCACCTCCCTTCTCACATTCAGTGCTTGTATTACCACGGTCTCTCTATATTCTGATTCACCTGGTAGTAGGCCTCACTATAACAAAGGCAAGAAAGGCAGAACACATACTTTCCATATATCAAATAATTTTTGTCAAAGGTTGTTTTTTACCCATAAGCAAATAATTAGATATGAGAACATTTTCCACACCTGGCCAAACTCTGCCTGAGTTGCAGGGTGTTTACAACATTTTCAGTTTTATTTCATATTTCTAGCCATAAAATCCACAGTATTTTGTTTTTGTGCCATTTTAAGACCTTGCTTGCCACAAGTGTTGGTCCACAAGTGAATTATTCATTGTGGCCTGTGTGCATCCTTGAATATCTTTGACCAGTCAAATGAAACCAACTATTTCAGAAAAGCCAGGAGCACAACGAAGAAACATCTGAACAAGCAAAAGCTAATGTGCCTTAATGCACAAGGGTCCAGTCTGAGCACATACCGCAGGACCTGTTCCGAGTTACAAGCAAGTTCTGAAAAAAACAGGTGTCCAGGAAGGAAAAGGCACATAAAAAAAAATATATATATAACCTCTCACAAATTAAGACTTGATTAAAAACAAGGCAGTATTATATTTCACAAAGCTTTCTTTTCACTTTAATCTATCTTTACCCTCACCTCACTTCTCTACTCAAATCTCTTGTGCTCCACATATTACAATTAACTGTGAATGATATCCCTCAATAGATCAGAGTGAATGTTTCCTCTCTGTGATGGCACACCACCACTTGAGATTGGACTACCTTCCACCCGACCCTCAAATTGGACTATTTCTGACACCTCTCTTCCCTTTCTTGATCTCTCTGATTCCATCATAGGGGACAGACTATCAACTGATGTCAACTATACAGACTCCTAAAGTCAGCTAGCCTGCACCTCCTCCCATCCTGCCTCTTGCAAAGACGTCATTCCCCCCCTCTCAATATGTCCGCTGCATCTGGTCCCAAGACTGGTCCTTTTTATCCATTAGTTCGGCTCACGCTCCTCCCAGATGGAATAAAGGTAGAGTTGCCCCTACTCCTTACCTTCCACCGCATCAGCCTCCACATCTATTCTCTGACATTTCCGCTATCTTCAATGTAACCCCACCACCAGTCACATCATTCCATCCTCATCCCTTTCCACAAGAGACTGCTTCGTACTCGACACCTTGGTTCACTCATCCCTTCCCACCCAACGCAACCTCTCCTTGGGTACCTTTACTTGCAACCGCAGGAGGTATAACACCTGCCCCAATCCTCAACCCTTACATTCATCCAGGACCCCAGCAATCCAAGGTGAGACATAGGTTCACATGCACCTCTTAAATATCCTTTATAACAGCAAGACCAGGCAAAAACTAGATGACCGTGTTGGTGAACACTTATGCTTGATCTGTAAGGCCTGCTGGATCTCCTGGCAGCTGAATATTTTAATTCCTCTTCCGATTCCCACACTGGTCTTTCTGTACTGATCGTCCTCCATTGCCGAATGAGGTCACACGCAAACTGGTGGAACAGCACCTCATATTCTGCTTGGGTAGCTTACAACCCAATAGTGTTCATCATTGAATATTGAATTCACCAATCTTATATATAAATAACCTACAAAGAACCCGCCCGCCCACCCACCTTTGTGGGAAATAATCTGTGTAAATCCAGCACAATGTCCTGTTATTTTTTGGTATTCCAGCGCATCATGCAACACACTTTTGATTTAGTTTATCTAGATTGGACTAAAAGAAGCTGCTCTGCATTACAAAAATATTTATCTAAATGTTAGCTGCAGGATGCATAGCCGGGCCACCATCGACTCTAGTCAAAAAGGCACATCAGAGGATGTACTTCCTGCAGCAGCTGAGGAAGCACAATCTGCCACAGGCAATGATGGTCCAATTATATACGGCCATCGCAGTCTGTCCTCACCTTCTCCATCATGGTCTGGTTTGGCTCAGCCACCAAGCACGACATCTGGGGGCTGAAGCGAATCGTCCGATCAGCTGAGGTTATTGGCAAATTTCCCTCCATTCACATACTGTAAGGGCCAGGAAGCGAGCGGGTAAGATCATCTCTGACCCCTCTCATCCTGGCCACAAACTCTTTGAATCACTTCCCTCTGGAAGGCAACTCCGGACTGTCAAAGCTACCACAGCCAGACATAAAAACAGCATTTTTCCACGAGTAGTAGATCTACTCAATAACCAAAAATCTGTAGCCTCCTTTTGCTCTGGTATTTTATTTAATTCACATGATTAATCAATGATGTTTTAATGTTTTATTGTTAATGTTTAATAACCATATAATAACCATATAACAATTACAGCACGGAAACAGGCCATCTCGACCCCTCTAGTCCGTGCCGAACACATAATCTCCCCTAGTCCCATATACCTGCGCTCAGACCATAACCCTCCATTCCTTTCCCATCCATATAACTATCCAATATATTTTTAAATGATAAAAACGAACCTGCCTCCACCACCTTCACTGGAAGCTCATTCCACACAGCTACCACTCTCTGAGTAAAGAAGTTCCCCCTCATGTTACCCCTAAACTTCAGTCCCTTAATTCTCAAGTCATGTCCCCTTGTTTGAATCTTCCCTACTCTCAGTGGGAAAAGCTTTTCCACGTTAATGTTTTATGTGTCAGTCCTAACTGTCACTGTATGTCATATTGTCACTTGCGGGTGGAGCACCAAGGCAAATTCCTTGTATGGGAATAGTTGGCCAATAAACCTATTCATTCATTCATTTACATTCAATGATATCATCCCCGACTTAGATCTCAGTAGCACGGTTCCGTACTAATATCCCTCATTCCTTTGAAATTCCATAATTATCGATCACCACCTTGACCAACCCCAGTGACAGATTGCACAACCCTCATGGGGACAGAATGCCTCAACCTTCTTGGATGCAGAGTACCACAATCCTCTTGGGTACAGAATACCACAATCTTCTGGGTTAAGAAATCTCTTTTCATATATATTCTGACTTTGAGACTGTTACCCCTGGTTCTAGAATCTCTGCTGGGGAAAACATAATCTCTACATCTATCAAGTCAAGCCTGAAAAAAAAATCTGTATTTTTCAAATAAAACATCCCCAATTCTTTAGAATTCTAAACTGTTTTGGCCCAGTCCGCTTAATCTCTTTTCATCGATCAATTCGGTAAATGTCATTGCATTCTCTCTATCACAACAAAACAAATCCTGAGGTAGTGAGATAATATTCCCAATATATACATTATAAAACACTCAAATACTTTTGCAATAAAGACCAACTTACAAATTCTGAAGAAGGGTCTCGACCTGAAACGTCACTCATTCTTTCTCTCCAGAGATGTTGCCTGTCCCACTGAGTTACTCCAGCATTTTGTGTCTACCACCAACTTCCAAATTGCTTGCTGAATCTTGGTATTTTCAAAAATGTATGTACAAAGCCATCTGGACCCTTTTAAATGTCAACACTATTCAAACTTGCTCCTTTTAAAAGATGCCTTCTGTACTAAAATGGATGGTCTCAATTTTTTTCCAACATTATATTTCATCTAAAATAGACACAAAATGCTGGATTAACTTTGCAGGACAGGCAGCATCTCTGGAGAGAAGGAATGGGTGACGTCTCGAGTCGAGATCCTTCTTCAGGCTTCCGTGTTCTTGCCCATTCACAGGCAAGGTACAGAGACCTGACTTCCTGCATTCTTCTCACAGCCCACACTGCCACTCAACTTTATGCCATCAGCAAATCCAGTTACTGCACTTGATTCCCTTATCCAAATCATTGATATAAAGTATGAGCAGTTTGGATCTGAGCATGATCCCTGCCCCAAGCACAGTCATAGCCTCCCAACCCAAATTGACCTATTTACGGCGAGTGCCTGTATTTTGCTCATTAGTCAACTTCAATTCACATCAACATAGTAAGCCCAGTATACGTACATACTTATATTATATGGTGGTATCCTATCAAAAGGCTTGCAAGTAAACATTCACTAAATCAATTGGTTCACCCTTACACATATTGTCTAAGCATCAATAACCAAAAAAAAAGATTTATCAAACATGATTTATTTTTCCTTAATCCATTTTGATCCTGCCCAATCTTTGTTTTAAATGTGTGCCAGATCCTTCACAATGGTTCCAGCATTTTTTTCCTACTTGTGTTGGTCTAACTGTTCTGCAAGGAGTCCCTTTGGCACTCCTTCATTTTTTAAAAGGTGGGATTATATTTCCAATGTGGGAAAAGTTCTAGAATCTATGGAATTTTGATCAATGCATCCACCTATTTCACAACCTTCGGATGCAAGTCCTGGGAATGTATTGGCTTTTAGTCCCACTTACTACTCCAATGCCATTGGTTAAAATGAATGCTAATTTCTTTGATCTCCTTTAGCCCTTTGGTTCTCACTAACTGATGGAGGATTGTGTCTTCTTCCAGGAAGACAAAATAAATGTACTTATTTTGCTTAAGTGCAAGAACAATTCCTCACGTCTCAATGTGCAGGGGGACCCACATTAAACTCGATGAGCCATTTCCTTTTTACATATCCATGAAGCTTTTATTTAGGCGACCCCCCCCCACCTTACGGCCATTCGGGTAATGGGAATTTCCCCCATAACATTCACAAATCACTACTCAAAAGTTTGAGACATGGTATGAAATTCACTTTCAGGGAATGCATTGAAAAAAGTAAATAAATATAAGCATTTTTTTTTTCCAACTCGTGTTTACACATATTAAGTGGTTTCACATTACAGAAAATTACAATACAGACCTATTCTAGGAAAGCTTCCCTGGTTTATGATTCCCTGTGGTCTGCTTCTATGTTTCTCACTAAATTGCTCTGTCATTCTAATCTCCTTTTCGCTACATATGCTTTAGTCTTCCCTTGCTAAATTCTGAAGATATCCCTATCCTCAGGATTACCATCCTTTTTGAGTTAAAATCTTTTTCCTTTGACCTTTAACATTGTTAGCTACAATGAATCACAAACTTGTGCCTAATGGGCCTGTCCCACTTAGGCAACTTTTTAGGCGAGAGCAGGAGACTCTGCGCTCGCCACATGTTCGCTGATGGTTTCTGGTGAGTCTCCTTCATGGTCGCGAGGAGCTCCCGCGTTCTGGAAACTAGTTGCAGCCTCAGTATGGTCGGCGCAAATTTTTCAACATGTCTGCAATTTCTGCGACCAGAAATTAGTCGCCATGGAGAAAATCGATAATCCTGTGGTCGTAGGTGCAGTTGTAGTGGGCATGTAGTTATGGGTAGTCGAGGTAGTTTTAGTTAATCGCCTTTGCTGACTGGTCATTTTCATTGGCTCATTGGGGAAAAAAAAACATAAGCAGGAGTTTTCAGAACCAAGGATAACTGACAATGTTAAATGTCCGTCGAACTTCACAGCTGTGTATCTCTGGCTTATTAAAAGTTGTCTGGCTTCTTAAAAGTTGTTTCCACTCCTTCTCCCCCTTCTCCTCTTTTAAAGGACTTACCGTAATTGTTCTAGCCATCTTAATTACAGCGTCAACCTTCCTGTTCATCGCGGTATGTGTCAGTATCACCTTGGCTTTGCACCATGTGAATTTCAGACACCGCTCCCCCACTTGCCCTGGCCCCCGCCTTTGCGATGTGTTTGTATGTGCGTGTGCGTGTGCGTGTGTGTTCCACTCTGACAGTCGCTGTTCCAGTTCCCAGTTTTTCAGGCGACTGCTGGCAACTTGACAGTCGCCGGCAGTCCGCTGAAAAATCGCCTAAGTGGGACAGGCCCATAATACTTTCTCAATTTGTATCGTAGGACCCTAATATTAAATTGTTCCAAGTCACTTTCAACCATTGTCAAATTTTAGATTATAATCTCTTTTTCTTGCTAGATTATTTATTAACTCTTTCCCGTAGCACACAAGGTCTAAAAATGCCCTCAGTTCAAGACACAGATCTAGAAAATCTTTCCTCAGACATTTCATGATTTTTTCCCTACATATTATTGCCATGTTACTGTTAATTTGGCATATAACATGTCTTATGATTATCACATTACCTTTGTAATTGGAGTGTCTGCTTCCCTGGTTTATGCTATGCCGTATGGCATAAACGTGGCTCATTGCTAGTGAAGTAAAAAAAATTGCAAAGCGCTGTCACCCTAACCTTGAGCGCAAGATTTTATGTATACATGAAAAACATTACTCTTACCATTCATCTTCAGAAACAGTAATGTGGAGTTGGTAAAATAAATCCAAAAGCTCACTTGGTAAGCTAAATATGATATGAAATATTATCATTACTTGTCCCATTATTAACAGCTTGTCAAGTCTAGTCAAGTCAAGAGAGTTTATTGTCATGTGTCCCAGATAGGACAATGAAATTCTTGCTTGCTGCAGCACAACAGAGTATTGTAAATATAAATACAGAACAGTTCAGTGTGTCTATATAGCATAGACCTTACATATACACACATAAATAAACAGATAAAGTGCAAAAGGCTGTTATGGTTCAGAGTTTGGTTGATGGCGAGTTTAATAGCCTGATAGCTGTAGGGAAGAAGCTGTTCCTGAACCTGGATGTACCAGATTTCAGGCTCTTGAACCTTCTACCTGATGGCAGCAGAGAGATGAATGTGTGGTCAGGATGGTGTGGGTCCTTGATGATGTTGGCAGCTTTTTTGAGGCATCGACTGCAATAGATCCCTTTGATGGTGGGGAGGTCAGAGCCGATGATGGAGTGACTTTTCAATGTGCTATATATGGAATCCATCATTGAAACAAAAGTAGCGCCAACCAAATGAGACCCGAACATCAGAAATACCCACATAAAACATCTTGTGTTCAAATGTTGCTGGCTGTCCTCCTATCTGGGAAATGGTCAGCTAAATTCAAATCCAAATCACACCTTAATTCATTAACTTAATCCTACGGTTAGTTACCATAATGGAGCTATGCTGCAGCAGAGAGCAAATAGTGGCATCACAAGAGTACCCATAATAAAAATAATTTAACTTGTAATTAATTGTTTTCATGCAGATTAAGAACAGAGGTACACCTATTATATTTAGAGGACTAGTTTCATATGTCAACATGTATGATCAATAATCATACATATTTTGTGAAACTAACCTATCCTTCGCCACGATTCATAACTTTGTGACTGGATTGGACAAAAGACAATAGACAATAGGTGTAGGAGTAGGGCATTCGGCCCTTCGAGCCAGCACCGCCATTCAATGTGATCATCCCCAATCAGTATCCCGTTCCTGCCTTCTCCCCATATCCCCTGACTTTGCTATCTTTAAGAGCCCTATCTAGCTCTCTCTTGAAAGTATCCAGAGAAACGGCCTCCACAGACTCACAATTCTCTGGGTGAAAAAGTGTTTCCTCATCTCAGTTCTAAATGGCTTACCCCTTATTCTTAAACTGTAGCCCCTGGTTCTGGACTCCCCCAACATCGGGAACATGTTTCCTGCCTCTAGTGTGTCCAAACCCTTAATAATCTTATATGTTTCAATAAGATACCCTCTCATCCTTCGAAACTCCAGAGTATACAAGCCCAACCGCTCCATTCTCTCAGCATATGACAGTCCTGCCATCCCGGGAATTAACTTGTAAACCTGCGCTGCACTCCCTCAATAGCAAGAATGTCCTTCCTCAAATTAGGGGACCAAAACTGCACACAATACTCCAGTTGTAGTCTCACTAGGGCCCTGTACAACTACAGAAGGACCTCTTTGCTCCTATACTCAACTCCGCTTGTTATGAAGGCCAACATGCCATTCGCTTTCTTTACTGCCTGCTGTACCTGCATGCTTACTTTCATTGACTGATGAACAAGGACCCCCAGATGCCATGCATCAGCCCACTCATCCAACCTGTCCAAGTCACCCTGTATTCTCATAGCATCCTCCTCACAGTTCAGACTGCCACCCAGCCTTGTGTCATCTGCAAATTTGCTAATGTTACTTCGAATCCTTTCATCAAAATCATTGATGTATATTCTAAATAGCTGCGGTTCCAGCACCGAGCCTTGCGGTACTCCACTAGTCACTGCCCCAAAAATGAAATTGGAACCCCAAAAATGAAATTATAGAGTCATACAGCATGGAAACAAGCCCGTCGGGCCAACTTTACCACACCGACCAACATGTCCCATCTACACGTTGCAGACAAAAAGATGCATCTTACAAGTAATCAGTTGATTAACTATCTTTAAAATAAACTAAAAAATTGTGGGATTTGAAATCATCAGCAAAAAACATGGCATCATTCAGTACACCAAATTCAGTACTTTACTCTGCTGTATAATCTACTTACCTTTTATGGTAGATACACAGACAAGGAAGCCGGGCTATTGTGTCTCCTTGCAGAAGCTCCTCCAAACAGATTACACATTCCCCAGCATCTTTACTCAGCACATCATCTGCAAAGCAAAATTTTGTTTTACAAATTTTTTTTTAAACATTCATTTTGTACACTTATGTTCATTCATTACATTGCATGTTCAGAGCTGTGTTTAACTACCAGCTTCAGCATAAGCGTTTGATACATCAAGCTGCAAATGAACAGCTTATTTTATTTATAAAATCTGCTTCCAACAACCAGGTATTTCAATATAGGTTTAAAAATCCACATGCCCAATTTCACGTATTCAATGTAGTTATGGATATATTAAGTGAGCAGATGTGCAACATTGTTAAGAAGTCTCATAGGCCTTTCTCACGGGGCGACTTGACGCAAGAGGTAACCAGAGTTGAACATCGTGGGAACCTCGTACGACAACCGTACGGCATTCGTGGACCACCGTGGCGCTAACGGCAGGTACTCGTGTAACTTGTCGACTCGGGAGAAAATTCAAGCAAGCAAGCTTGAATTTCTCCAAGAGTGACTTGTACACTTGTGGTTGAACATTGAAACATTATATGGACGTAGTGGCCAGTGCGATATCCGTAATAACTCTTGCGTTTACCGTGGGAACTCCTGCGAACGGTGAACCCGGAAGCTGGACAGAGGGGACAGAAGGTGAGTTTTAGTTTATTTTAGTTGTTGGCAACTCACCATTTGGTGTGACATCTAGAGTCCTTATGTTAATGTGTGTTTTTTCCTCTTGGGCATTACTTTGTTTCTGTTGGAGGCTCCACATTTTATTATAGCCTGAAGTGTGATAAAGCTTTTAACTCAGCAGTTTGATTGTCAGTGCTCATTGTTAAATAAATATATTTTTTACTATCAGATTGATGTCTGCAATTCTTCATTAACCCATCACTACAAGATGAATGTCTCTAATGTTATAATCCCTCTCATGCTGAAACACAAAATAGTTGAAGGGAGGTGATATAATCACATTTTCATTCTTTTTCATTTTTGAGTGTTCATGTCCCTCAATTGCTGAGCTATTTAAACGTTTGAAAGTTTCACCTCTCAGTAGATAATTAAATAAGACAATCATCACGGTCAATGTGAGACAAAGTCTTTATTCCTATTTGACAATATAAAAAGACGACTTCTTGCACATATTGAGAGAAGGTGCATCACACCAAACAACATTTGTCTAAAAAAGGGCTTCGCAAACATGAAAATCAACAAATGAGGCACGCTAGATTTTTTTAAACAGATTCTATTCATTAACCTCCGCAACAAGCCTAAACTCAGGCAATAAAAGGGACAATGCAATGTGCTAAATGGCAGGTTTTGCGGACGACCATCTTATAGGAAGCACTTTTCAGAGGACAACACTAGAAAGTGAAACAAAGAGAAGTAAGCAGGATTACAACGGGACATTATTATCAGATTATTTTCTATGCATGTCTGCTAACATGCAGTAGTGTTCCTGTGGTCGGCTACCCATCAATAGAGCTGTCCTGCCACGGCACACTCCCCAATTGTGAATTGTAGTAAGCGAAGAGATGGCCTCTTTGCTCTTTCCCACTGTATGTGCCCGAGTTACCTTTGAAACGCTGCAGTGGGACCATTTCCGCCTTGGTTGCACCACTTCTCCATGTACCTAGTGTTATTCCCCCTGTGTCACTGTCCACTAGGTCACCGTCCTGAAGGTACACAAAATTGCTGGAGGAACTCAGCGGGTGCAGCAGCATCTATGGAGCGAAGGAAATAGGCGACGTTTCGGGCCGAAACCCTTCTTCAGACTGATGGGGGGTGGGGAAAGAAAGAAGGAAAAAGGGAAGAGGAGGAGCCCGAGGGCGGGCGGATGGGAGGGTGGGAGGAGACAGCTAGAGGGTGAAGGAAGGGGAGGGGACAGCACAGGCTAGCCAAATTGGGGGAATTCAATGTTGATGCCATAGGGGCGCAAGGACCCCAGACGGAATATGAGGTGCTGTTCCTCCAATTTCCGCTGTTGCTCACTCTGGCAATGGAGGAGACCCAGGACAGAGAGGTCGGATTGGGAATGGGAGGGGGAGTTGAAGTGCTGAGCCACCGGGAGGTCATGTAGGTTAAGGCGGACCGAGCGGAGGTGTTCGGCGAAACGGTCGCCCAACCTACGCTTGGTCTCACCGATGTAAATTAGCTGACATCTAGAGCAGCGGATGCAGTAGATGAGGTTGGAGGAGATACAGGTGAACCTTTGTCGCACCTGGAACGACTGCTTGGGACCTTGAATGGAGTCGAGGGGGGAGGTGAAGGGACAGGTGTTGCATTTCTTGCGGTTGCAACGGAAAGTGCCCGGGGAGGGGGTGGTGCGGGAGGGAAGGGAAGAATTGACGAGGGAGTTGCGGAGGGAGCGGTCTTTGCGGAAGGCAGACATGGGGGGAGATGGGAAGATGTGGCGAGTGGTGGGGTCACGTTGGAGGTGGCGGAAATGGCGGAGGATTATGTGTTGTATTTGCCGGCTGGTGGGGTGAAAGGTGAGGACCAGAGGGACTCTGCCCTTGTTGCGTGTGCGGGGATGGGGAGAGAGAGCAGTGTTGCGGGGTATGGATGAGACCCTGGTGTGAGCCTCATCTATGGTGGCGGAGGGGAATCCCCGTTCCCTGAAGAACGAGGACATTTCCTGGATCACCGTCCTGGATGGCTGTTGCTGATCCTGCAGCTGCACCTCTCATTCGGATCAGGTTGTGCAGAACACATGCTGCATATACTATAGTCTCAACATTCTTGGGCTTCTGCTCCATTGTCTTGAGCAAGCATCTAAATCTGTTTGCCAAGATGCCAAAATAATTTTCTACAACCCTCCTAGCCCTTGACAGCCTGTAATTGAAGATCCTCTGTTCCCTAGTTAGATTCCTCTGTGGATATGGCTTCATAATCCAGGGCCGTAGTGCAAAGGCTTCGTCAGCAACCATCGCATATGGGATGTCCGGGCTGTCTTCTCCTGGCAGAGGTTCTGGATCAGGCATGCCTGCTGTTCCACCTTCCATTTTCTTTCTAAGCCAGGTTTCTTTCCAAATCCGGCCATCATCAACACTTCCAGGTGTGCCCACATCCACATACAGGAAGTTGTAGTTATGATCAACCACCGCCAAGAGTACAATTGAGTGGAATTTCTTGTAATTGAAATAATTTGAGCCACCTCTGGGTGGACAACGAATTGCCACATGCTTGCCATCCAAAGCCCCACATGTGTGAGCAAAGTTCCACCTGTTTTCAAACCCCAGCGCCACTCTCTTCCACGCATCTGGTGTACTGGGGCATTCCATCACTTCAGCTGCATAAAATTTGATGATCGCCTCACAGGTTTCTCGGACAATACCACAGATGGTGTTGGTGGCGACAAGAAAGTTGTAAGATAGACTTTTATAAGAATCGCCTGCGGCCAAGTAGCGGAGGGTGATTGCTATGCGCAACCCTGGTTCCAGTGCCTTTCTCATTACAGTGTCAGTCTTCTTCAGCAGAGGTCCCAAATTATTCTTCAGCTCATTAAAGAGCTCGGGTGGAATTCTGACAAAGTTTGTGAATGCACTTTTACCCTCTTCGCACAGCACATTAAGCAGTTTATCATATTGTCCAATTAGAGGTCTCCGTTGAAAAATGGGCTTCACCCAGTGAGACTTCCTCTTAATTCTCTTTTTAATTAATCTCACCCTTCTGCCTTCACGCAAGCGTCCTCGATTCACATAGAGGGCTGCTGCATACAGCGCGTCAATGAAAAACACCACCATCCTGTACTCGAAACTACTTAGTACAGGCATGTCTCCAAATGAGCCAATTCAACCAAGGGAGGATATTTATAGTGTGTGAAAAAAAAAGTGACATCATTTGTGCCACGTGATGATTTATCAACACTTCACAGTTCACAATGTTCATTCAAGATTTAACGGGAAAGCTCGGGAGACGGACAAGTCACTCGCACAAATAACAGAAATGCCGAGTACCCGTGGGAACTCTTTATCTACCCCTCGTTATATCGTGTGATATCGTGCTAGACCACGACCACTTCACTCTGATTACATCTTGCGTCAAGTCGCCCCGTGAGAAAGGCCTATCACAGTTTCAATTCCTTGCAGCAAGTTTGCAAGTAACACTAGACATTGGGCATTTTAGGGACACTGTAAGTAATGCTTGTGGCCAAATCCAAGATTTAAAAAAGAGCAATGAAATTGTTCCAGCCTTGCTTTAAGAAACCACTGTAGTTTGCTCCTCTTTAATAGTGTTAACACCTGATATACACGTTTCACAAATAGTAGCTACTGTCATTCTCCTGGAGATGGGTCAATGCTTTTAAAGTCTTGTCTCCATGGGATGTGGAGTGAAACATGAAGGTAGTGCATTTCTATGGGGTAAACTCCACCCACCACCAACTGAGGAGGGGGAGCAATCACACCTAGTGGCTCTGGGTGACCCTCTCTCACTGTTCCCCTCTGTGAAATAGGAAGAAGAGTCACAACCAGAAACATCACCTATTCATTTTCTCCAGGGATGCTGCCTGACCAGCTGTTACTCCAGCATTTTGTGTCTTTCCTTGGTAAATCAGCATCTGCAGTTCCTTATTTCTACCCCCAATGTGATCAGTGGCAGAAGCACTAGTTCCACACATTGAGGGGTTTGTGGATTGCAGTTAACAGACCCCAATCTTTACAAGGGCCGATCATCCAGCCTATCTTTCCTTAATAAAATGATTAAAGGCTGATTGTATTTACAATTAACTTTAATTCACTACATACTTCATGATGTACTGCTCATTTAGAGGTTGTAAATGGCAACGTTTTAAACCAATTTTTATCGTTGAAGACTCGGGACACATGTGCTTTGTTTTGAACACATTTATACTCTGCATATGCGGATGATAAAAACAAGCTAATTTGTTCATACAGTTTAATGAGCAATATGGATGGCTGCTTGCTCCATCTCCGTAGTCTGTGGACTGGAATGGGTGACTTTTCGGGTCGAGACCCTTCTTCAGACCTGAAGATTGAGTTTGAAGGGTCTCGACCCGAAACGCCACCCATTCCTTCTCTCCAGAGATGCTGCCTGTCCCACTGAGTCACTCCAGTATTTTGTGTCTATCTTTGGTGTGACAGTTGTCTCATTTCATCGGCTTCATGTATTGTGCGCATGGAAGAGACGTTAGACCAGGGGTGGGGAACCTTTTCATGTTGGATTGCCGCATTAAATTAGCTGTAATCTAATTAGGCCGCATCCAAGAAACTTCAATTAGATGTACTTCAAAATGTACATTATTTTGTTAAAATAGCCCTCTTGGCTTACTAATGTTTTAATTGTGGCCGTCAGTCGGGGAGGATTATTTAGTTGAATCTTCTTTTACTCATTGGTATAAAAGGATTTGTTCTACAAAATTTGGATTAATTCAAAAGGCAGCACTTAATGGCCTAGAAGGCCGCATGTGGCCTGAAGGCCGCAGGTTCCTCACCCCTGCGCTAGACAATGCATCTATTCATCCAAGTGTGCTCTTAATGAAATCTCACATCTTTGCGAGGGAGGGATGGAATGGATGTAACCACCGGCTAAAGCAAAGGCATAGTTAGGACAGGGAAATAATCCCACCACTTAATTAACCAGGTTCCTGAATGTAAGAACTATTTATACATGTAACATTTTTGTTTTTAAATCAGTAACTCTTTTTTGAGTTTTCATGCTGACCCCATTCTGTGGGAAGGGGTCAATAAGAGCACACTTAATATGGTGTGGGAAAATGACCCCCACCCTCCCGTCTCCACCGGTCAGTGATGTGATGGACGCGGGGGTCTGGAGCAATCGCTGACAGGTCCTGCCCCCCCGGCGATGCCATGTCCGTTATTTGACTTTTCGGTAGAGCAGCCATTTGGTGAGGGCTTGTAGGCGACGCAGCCTTTCGGTTAGTTGGTGTTTCAGCAGAGCGGCCTTCTGGTGAGTTTGCTTTTAGGCGTCCCACCCTTTTGGTTAGTTGGCTTTTAGGCATCTCGCCCTTTCGGTTAGATGGCGTTTCAGCTTCGTACGCTTTCGGTTATTTGGCGTTTCGGCGTCGTTTCTGTTCGGTTATTTGGCTTCCACTTCTTTGCTTCGGCTTCTCATTCTTTGACGCCACGTCCGGATACCGGAATCACAACTGAAGATTTTTACTAATGATGGCTTGTACCCTGTCATGGTGAATATAGAAATTGATCTATTCTTAGGATTAAGAGCTATTGCATGAATAGGCTGTGAGCTAGCATCACCTAATTATCACAGGCATTCAGATATTGTTGATGAGGCATGAATAGCATTAAATATGTTTTGCTTGCCTCTCTCGTGTTCAGGTCTGATGGTTAGGTTTATACTTGTTGTCTTGTCCAATTTCATATAATGTTTATCGTGGTTTGACACAAGTGACTGGTTTGTTAGGATATTTCAAGGCAAGCTCAGCAACGATTACAATCTTATTTTTCCTTCCCGAATAGATATTACTGAATTATTTATTTTTGCCACACACAATTTGCTGGTTTTATAGTCATCATCACCCTTACCTTTGTTTTTAAAATCCAGATTTATTTTCTGAATTAAATTTGCATACCACACGCAACAAAAGCTCTTCACTGCACCTCGGTACACGTGACAATAAACTAAACTAAACTGTTGATCTGAATATGTGTTCCCTAACCTGGATTACAAGTACAGAAACACAACCACTGTGCATCAGGATCCATACAAATTATCTGTTGAAATTAATACTAAAAACAGCAAACAGTGTTAAACCTGAAAATGCCACCTTAAAGCAAAGTTTCAATCCACCAGAAATTATTTTAAATGGGAATTATTTTGATGAGGACTGGTTGAGGAACCAACACATCCATCACATCACTCCAGTCCTCAAACAACTTCACTGGCTTCCCATCTCCCACTGGATCACCTACAAAATCCTGGTCCTCACCTACAAAGCCCTCCACCATCTGGCCCCCCCATATCTCACTGACCTCCTCTCCCCCTACCAACCCTCACGGTCCCTCAGATCCACATCAGCCGGTCTCCTCTCCATCCACAAGTCCAACCTCCGCAGTTTTGGGGACAGAGCCTTCTCCAGGGCAGCTCCCAGGCTCTGGAACTCCCTCCCCCAACTGATCCGCAATTCCGTGTCCCTCACCATCTTCCAGTCCCGCCTCAAAACCCATCTCTTCACCTCTGCCTATCCTTAGCCCCACGTCCCCCTCCCTTTTCATCTGTGCTTGAATTGCCTCATATTGTGTTTTGAATTGAATTCTGTGTTTAATTTGTGTACTAGTCATGTCTCTACTATTTATTTCATTCCCCTTACATGTTTTTCCTCTACTTGCTAAATTTTTGTAATGTGTCCTTGAGACTCTTGAAAGGCACCCATAAATAAAATGTATTATTATTATTATTATCTAGCCCTTTTTCCCTCCCATCTCATGAGTGTCAAGACTCCCCAAAGCTGGGGAGATTCTTTCTAATCTGCTGTTTTGTCCAGGTTCCACGCAGGAGGAATACAAATCTCACTCCTCCTCCCCCAACTCTCTATGGTGCTAACAAAAAACACCTGTACACAATGAACACAATTATCATGAGAAAGTTTTTATTCATGTTCACCTCAAACTAAACGTTAAAACCATACCTTCAGGACAGGAAAATGAAAGATTTCATCAATAGCTTGAAACATCCCAAAACACTTCCTATGGATTATCGTTTTGTGCAATTATTGAGTTATAAGCAATTTATTTATAACATTGATCTATTCCAAGTATTTAGATGAATGACCACTCTGCTTTTACATGACGATAATGGAGAAAATGAATGAGGATTGAACCATCATTGGATTTTTCCAGATGAATAACCAGACATGACCTTAGTTTAACATCTAATCCAAAACAAAACATCACCAGAAATCTTCCAGTTTGCTCTGCTAAAATGACAAGTTTACCCGACTTTGTTGAGGTATTGTTGAGGATTTAAAAAAAATATATGGTTTTAATTGTTAAATATTAAGAACATTTGACATATCATCTTAATGGGGGCCGTTTCTTATTGAACTCAAGTTCTGATTTTATATTACTTCTCTAGAGCAAGCTCAATAATTACAGGCAAATTTTTCTAGCTACCTACGGTTTATCAAATTGATTAAGATCATAGGTGTAGATATTATGTCTAAGGTGGTGGCATGCAGAAGATTACACAAACTTAGTAATTTATTTTCATCACTATTCTGTTATCTATTCAAAGCAAGGTAAATAGTGTGCCATTTTTCATCTATGTTACTTCTCCAAATGCGTATTCTGAGATACATAGTTTAATATACTGATAGCATAAACCTGACAGGTCCATAAAATCAATGGTTAATGTGAGACAACTGAATGAAAATAATGTGTTCAAATATTAAAACAGAAAAGTAGGTTCTGTTCATCCAAGTTGAAGTAGTTTTTATAGCCTCAATGTCACCAATAATTTTACAGAGAATTTAGGTACAGTATTTCAACATAATGTTGAAAATGTTGCAGTCAATGAGGACTCAACTCGGTCTCATGAACAAAAATGTAGTAATGGAAAGTTAATTTTATTTTAGTGATGCAAATTAAATTATACTTATTGATCTTGTCAATTATATCAATGCAAACAGTAGACTATACAAAATCTGGCCATTAATCAGAAACTTACTCAAGATAGATCAATTTTACATAACTTCCAAGCAAATAACAGAGCTGCCACACCCACAAAGCTGAAAGAAGAGGCAGCATTGGACAAGCTGATTTACAGAACGGGGAGTGGCAAAAGAGATAGGTAAAGTTCTCGTATGACATTGCCAGAAGCCATCTCCATTGGCTGAATAATAAAATTGACCAATGTTTGGTCCCGAGATGTCCCACTAGACAGATAAAGACTTTTGTTTTATCACTGCCCAACCTCATAGTTCCATTGATGTGTCAGGGCCTGCAACCGTTATCAGCTTGACGAACATGGACCAACACTGGTTGTGCATTATCCTGGTGTGCTTCTTTCATGCAGTGCCAATGAGAGCACAATACACTGAGACTGTCTGGTTTATAGAGTACAATTAGACATACACATCATAGGCCATCACGCATGAACCATCTGTCACATCAAGTATGTTCATTGCTGCCCGTAGATGTTGACATGTCGAAACCAGTGGCTGGGAACAGAGCACCTTTTGTACTTAATTTACCTGACATTACATTCTTGCTTCTCATCCTCCTCCTCTTTGGAAAAACAGAAACAGAGGGGACTTTCCTATGGGAATTATATTTTACTTCAGTAGAAATCACAGTGGTGGGTGGGGAAAGATGAGACCATTGCAGTGCAATCGTAAGTAGTACATTGTCATTTGCCTTTTATTAAGGACGTAAAAATCCCTTATAAAAAAAAATCTAAATTATGCAGAAATTACTACTACGAATATGACTACTTGGCTTGTGACATCCTTTCAGCTTCTGTAAAGTGCCTAGCAATCTTGAATGTCAAATCTATGGTAGTAAAGAGCAGTACAAGTGCAAGTGAAGCAGAAAATAGAACACATGTTATTTTCAACTCATTTGGATGTAAACCAAAAATGATAGGACATTCCACTCTTTCACAATAACAGCAGAGTGTGGGGTCCACAGGATAGGCAAAAGGTTGGTGTTCAGTTCTTAATCTCATCTCATTTCCCAGTTTAGCTGTGAACAGCAAAAATCCACTTAGGAACTCATGATTCACATACTTTAAAAAAATAGAAATTGTGCATAACTAGACATTGTAGGTTCAAATAACACCCGTTAATCATGAAAGGAGTCTTTCGTAAATTCCATAGAGTTTAAATTAGGAATGGTGTGTTTGAACTGTGTGTGTTGCCCACCATATCTGGAGAGGCCTGCCACAGATTCTTACTGTCAAAGTGATAGTGGGAGGCATGCCATTTTAAAAATGGCAGAGCCTATATGATTTTATGAACAAAATTGGTCATAGCTCTGCCCATGTGGCTAGCTTTAAAAGGGGACACATGACATTTTAAAAGAAAAATGTGGAATGTAGTCTAGCCAGCTTTATAGTTGAGTCTACTTTTGACATCCCACCCTCCCACGTAGAGTTTTATAGCGTGGGAGGTTCTGATAACACAGAGTCATCTCTCAGCTGTTGGTTCCAGTAACTACAACATTATCTTTGTAAACAAGTACTTTTCCCTTCAGTCCTATTGACAATGAGATGCAAAGTTGAAGTAGCTACTCACATTGAAAGAAGGCCAGGCTTTTTGATGCTACTGGTCAGCAGTCCCCCGTGTTGTCGGAATTAGGTAAGTAAAACTGTCCTGACACTGCAGCATGTAATCAAAGGGGTCAGGGGTTCACCTTGATTGGAAAGTGTGTTTGGGCGGAGGCAAAGTGGACGCTGGTTCAAAAGGCCATTCCCCTTCCCACTGCTGCCTCTAGCCGCTTGCTGGTGCCACACTGCTATCGCTCAACCTGACCCCCTCTGCCATTCTGCATGAAACCCAGGGAGGGATTGCATTTGTAAAGTGGGACCGTCCCTCCAAGCAGGGCCTGAGATTCCATTTTCTTCAGCCCCGTACCTTATCTTATGGGTATCAGAGGAGGTTATGAGAATCTGACAAGACCATTCTGAAAGTCCTACGAAATGTTAATATCCTGCAATAAAGGCTTCCTTCCTCAGTTTATTATTCTTTTCTCATCTTCTCCTACTCTCCCCTTAATTTCCCCTCAGATCCTTTAATATCCTGCCACGATTAATACCCCTCTTCCCTTTGCAGTTCATTGTGCAGTAATTTGGTATTATGTTTCTGAAATGCTTCAACACACTATTTTCATTTTATTTCACTTTCATTTATAGATGTCAATAGCATTAAAGGAATTTTAATAGAATCTCAATGGGGGGAAATGGCCTAAATCGTGATGGATTCACTACTAGTTCCTGCGGTTGAAGTGTTTAATAATACAGGTATCACAAGTCTACTTTGTGCTCATAATGTCACCACATTGCCATGAATTCTGTGTTTTGGGAATATTTAAAAATAACAATTCATGCTAATGGCCAAAATTATTCATGTTTTTGAAATCAGCTACACAAAACATTGAAAGATTAAGAATGCATTTCTGTACTGCATGGACAGGAGCTTTGAAGAATTATAAACCTCCAGATGTGTATGGTTACATCAGGACTCAACTAAGCAAGAAGGGTAAACTCCAGCCAAAATAATAATTAACAACAAAAGGATTTCTCATTAAAGATTATTGGTAATGCACAATATATATGTATCTGCTGTATAATGAATTTAAATCAGGATAATAAAACTTAATAGCACAACAAAGGTTGAATAAGCAATTAGCAGAATGATTCGACTGAACCTTTCCTTGTTTACTGCCTGAATATACCATTTATTACCAAAATGCCAATGTAAATGAGGTAATAAATTGTGCAATTAAATAAAATTATTGCACATATTTGTTCCATTAATTTGCTCACTTCAAAAATGCTCACAGAATAATATTTTCATGAACTCTATTAACATTAATGCCTTGCAAAGAATTTCAAGATTTAATATAAATTAAGAAAGATTGCCTCATACAATAGCAAAGACACAAACCTCAAGAAAATTCAGTATGTATAAATGAGTCTAACTGTCATTTTTAACAACGGACTCGCTCATCCACACACGTCTCTGTTGAATAAATCCAAAATATCTACCTTGGGAGATGATAGCTGTCTAGTTGTGTTTTGTTCTGCTCTGAACATTTGACAGATTCCATCCCACCCCTCCCGCCCCCCTTCTTCATACGACTTGTTCCTAAAAGCCCCCAAGACAACATTGCCATATTCCCACCCACCCAAACAGGAAAGCAGGAACGGAACCATGTCAGTTCCTATTGGAATTGATACTTGATCAGTGCCGACTTGTTACATTATCCACTTGTATGTGTGATCTGAATTGATCAGTGCTAGACATAACTGAATGTACATCAATATTTGTGAACAGACACTACGGACCCACAAGGGCCCTGAGCTCTTAATTCATAATTTAATTTAACTTAATTTAATTTTGGCAATAAATGTCTTGTTACAGATATTTAGTTGCACAGATATTCTTCACCTATATTAAAGGATACCTGATTTTGTTAAGAGCTCTTGGTGGTGTCTTTGCACTGGTGTGCTCTGAAAGCTATGCTAGATTGAAGGGTGCCAAAACCTTAGTTGACTATTTCATCACATTATCCAACATCAGATAGTGAATAAACACAGAATTCCTCCAAACAAACACCAAGGATTATGATGAACTCTGCCACAAGATCTCTTCCTTAACCATGAACTTCACCCCTCTGGCAATTGTTTTAAATTGAATCTGAACATTTGTGGCGTAATTAACCCAAATGACCGTAAACGACATTGCTGCTCATCTGTATTACATCTTTTATTTCTATCTTTCCTTTCTTCATCGACTGTGTTAACACCCTCCTGTATGGCCTCCTTCCCAGATGCTGCCCGACTTGGGAAAAAGGCAGGAGAATGGGGTTAGGAGGGAGAGATAGATCAGCCATGATTGAATGGCGGAGTACACTTGATGGGCCGAATGGCCTAATTCTACTCCTATCACTTATGACCTTATGACCCACTGAGTTTCCCCAGCAGTTTAGATTTTAATCAAGATACCAGCCTCTAGAGTCTCTTTGTCTAACAATTCATTCACCCCCACTCGATAAAAAGGAATGTTTCCAAGTTTTAAAAAAACCTTTAATTTAAAAACTTTTAACCTTGATATGAATTTATTCATGGCCTCATCCTACATTATCTCTCCCCCTCTCTCTCTCCCCCTTCCTCTCTCCCTCTCCCCCTCCTCTCTCTCTCACACCTCTCTTTCCCTCTCTCTCCCCCACCTCTCTCTCTCTCTCCCCCCCCTCACCTCCCTCTCCCACCTCTCTCTCCCCCTCCTCTCTCTCCCTCTCTCTCTCCCTCCCCCCGCCTCTCTCTCTCTTCCCCCCACCCCTCTCTCTCTCTCCCCCCCACCCCTCTCTCTCTCCCCCCCACCCCAATCCGTTTTCTTCACATTTGGCTCAATTCCAAGGCAATCCATTGCAACTATATCCTTTGACCTAAAAGGCAAAAGCCTGTGCACCCTGGAACACCAAAGCTTATCTCTACAGTTTTGTTCCAAGGACTTTCTCTGATCTGCTGAGTACATCTATCATTTTCTGTTTTATTTCTACTCTTTGCCATCATGGTCAATGACACAGATGAGTTTTTCACAGCAACACTATAAAAAGACATATTCTTTTAAATGTAGAGGATGCAAATAAAATGTAAGGTGCTGTTCATCACACAATTAGGTTATACAAAATGGCCTTGTGATAGAGGCAGTGAAGGGGAATAGGACCAAGGTAGCATGACATCAGCGTAAGGGAGCAGTAATGACCTAAAGAGATTGATTGAAACTACATCTTGTTGGTTGCAGGAGATTAACTTCCAGTCAGATATTTAAAATCTCTCTTAACTACGATAACGAAGCGTAGGCATCACAACTGCTGCCTACATCTTTGTTGCTGTCACAAAAGTGTGATTATCTAGAGACACTTCTCTGGAAGTATCAACTTAAATTCCACCCATCTTTGCCAAAACCACATTCAAGATTTGTAAGATTGCCAGCTTAAACATTTTAAGCACAACCATAATTTTAACAACAATCCATATAGGGTCAGAATTTCAAGTTCCCATCAAGCAATAAGTAATGGTGTGGGAATGGTGTGATGTCTCGGAGTTCTCGAGTCATAGAGTGATACAGTGTGCAAACAGGCCCTTCGGCCCAACGTGCCCACACTGGCCCACAATGTCCCAGCTACACGAGTCCCACTTGCCTATGTTTGGTCCATATCCCTCCAAACCTGTCCTATCCATGTACCAGTCTAACTGTTTCTGAAACGATGGGATAGTCCCAGCCTCAACTACCTCCTCTGGCAGCTTGTTCCATGCACCCACCACCCTCTGTATGAAAAAGTTACCCTGAGGGGTAACTATTAAATTCCTATTAAATTATTAAACTATTAAATTCCTATTCCTATTAAATCTTTTCCCCTTCACCTTGAACCTATGTCCTCTGGTCTTTCAAGCTTGACAATATCTTTCCTATAACATGGTGCCCAGATATGAACACAATATTCTAAATGCCGTCTCACCAATGTCTTATACAACTGCATCACGATACTCAATACTCTGACTCATGAAGGCCAATGTGCCAAAAGCCTTTTTGACCACCTTATCTACCTGTGACTCGACCTTCCAGGAACCATGCATCTGTACTCTTAGATCCCTCTGCTCTACAACACTACCCAGAGGCCCATTATTTACTGTGTAGGTCCTGCCCTTGTTTGACGCCCCAAAATGCAACACCTCACACTTCTCTGTATTAAATTCCATCAACCGTTCCTCTGCCCACCTGGCCAAGCAATTCAGATCCTGCTGCAATCGTTCACAACCATCTTCACTATCTGCAAAACACTCACTTTTGTATCATCAGAAAACTTGCTAATCTTGCCCTGTATGTTCTCATCCAAATCATTGATGTAGATGACAAACAGTAATAGCCCCAGCACCAAACCCCGAGGCACACCACTAGTCACAGGCCTCCAGTCCGAGAAGCAACCTTCCACCATCACCCTCTGCTTCCTTCCATGGAGTCAATTTGCTATCCATTGAGTTGTTGATGGGAGTCAATGGGTCTTTTTAATTCCTTGCAACATCCAAATGTGCGCTGGGGGGTGGGGGGGGGGGGGGGGGGTTAACAAGCAACTGTAAATTATTCCTTAGCGTAAGTAAGTGGCAAAAGATTCAAAGCAGAGTTAAGAGACAGCATATGATGTGGGGTGGCGGAAAATAAAGAGAGGCAGGAAATTGATACATAGATACATAGAAAATAGGTGCAGGAGTAGGCCATTCTGCCCTTCGAGCCTGCACCGCCATTCAATCTGATCATGGCTGATCATCCAACTCAGTATCCCGTACCTGCCTTCTCTCCATACCCCCTGATCCCTTTAGCCACAAGGGCCACATCTAACTCCCTCTTAAATATAGCCAATGAACTGGCCTCAACTACCCTCTGTGGCAGAGTTCCAGAGATTCACCACTGTGTGAAAAATGTTTTTCTCATCTCGGTCTTAAAGGATTTCCCCCTTATCCTTGATGGGATTACTCTGCTGCCAGCTGGTGGAGAGGACATCCTCTTTCTGTGGCACAATAAGAAAACATTTCAGCAGCATATTCCTCAGTTAGTTTACACTCATCCACTCATGAATTCAATGAAACAAGTGGTTTCATGACCTTATTGGATCAGGTAAGGTGATGTGTGTTTCTTTAATCTTTTCACTATTCCCTCTTAACTCCACAAAACATATTGCACCCCTCATTTTAGTTTACTTTGTATATGCTCACATCCTTCTGCATTGATCATTTCACTCACGTCATCATCCATTTAGCCACAGCTAACATTCAACCTCAGCTTTATGCAACATGCCCCGTCTTCAGTCACTTCAACAAATGCTCAACTTCCATCTTGTACGATGCGGTATTACACTCGCCACTAGTATCCTCTTCCTCAAAGATGAGAATGCAATCCCTATGAGAGAGGCTGAGAAGTAGAGAACTCCAGCTGTCAGTAAACTAATAGATGCTGAGGAGACAACTATAATAGGTATACTGGAATGCCTGACTGCTAAACATGAAAATTAGGGATCTCCACCTCTTTGGTTTCCCTCTCATTGAAATATACAATGGTTCAGAGATTCGACGTGAAACCTCACAGCACTAACAATGTGGGGTCAATCCTCTCGTCCAGTGCTGCACATGTGGAGTTTACATGTTTTCTCAGTGACTGCATGGGGCTCTCCAAAGTGCTCAGGTTTAATCCCAGATGTCAAAGACATGCAGGTTGGTACTTGGCTACTATAAAGTGCCTTGAGTGTACATCAGCAGTAGAATCTTGGGCGAGTTGATAGAAATATGGGGAGAATAAGTTGCAGGGAAATTAAGGAGGAAATGGGATTGCTTTGTTAGTTGGTATAGACTTGATGGGCCAAGTGAACTCCTTTAATGTTGTGCGGAAATATGGAAAAGACTCATCCTGATCAGCTATCATGGGTGAGGGAAGCGTGATTGTGTATATAATCAAAACAGTAAACAATCTTAGATGGTTGGAAATGAATCTTCAAGTTCCTCAGCATTAATATTAGCAAAAATCTGTTGTGGACCAATCACATTGATGAGACACCAACATCTCTACTTCCTTGGGAGACAGTGAAAATTTGGCATGACTCTAATGACTCTTACAGACTTCTACAGACAGGGCCGGTGCTAGGAATTGCGGGGCCCAATTAGAAAATTGATGGCGGGGCCCCTACTCTAGAAAAGTAAAAATTTATGTATGTTTATATTTCGTGTAGTATGCTCGTCTTTAACCAAAAAAAACATTAAATGCTTGATATACTAAAATTTTGAAAAACTATATGAAAGTGTCACACATCTAATAAAATGAGCGGCACTTTGAAAGATTGAATGTGTGTGTGTGTTTATGAGTGTTTGCGATTGTGTCTCTGTGTCTGTGTGACTGAGTGTGTGTGTTTGTGTGTATGCGTCTGTGTGTGTGCGTGCATGGCCGGCCTTAGGGGGTTTAAACGGTCTCGACCAGAAACACAACCCTCTCCCCAGAGCCGCTGCCCGTCCCGCTGAGCCACCTTCAACTTCAGAGCCAAACAAAAAACACAGAGTGCTGGAGGAACGCAGCGGGCCAGGCGAATGCCTCACCAGCTGAGTTTCTCCAGCATTTTTGTCTACCGCTAAACATCAATGATTCCGGGAATGCTGAGGGGACAGGGTGATAGAGAGGGAGTAGGAGAGCTAGAGAGAGACGAGATGGGGAGCGGGAGAGAGAGCGCGAGAGAAAGAGGGAGGGAGGGAGTGAGCAAAAGACAGAGAGACACAACGTGGGTCGGTAGGTGAATGACTAACCTGCACACCAGGAAGAAGCCCGGGGCCCTCACTCATGATGGTGAGTTAAATGAAATTCTCAACGTGTCATCGATCTACATTCCTCAGTAAATGTAATTGTGTTTTAAACAAGTATTAATGACGCCGCGTGAATTTTATTCAAAGGAACACGGCGTCATTAAATGAGTCTGAAGAAGGGTTTCGGCCCGAAACGTCGCCTATTTCCTTCGCTCCATAGATGCTGCTGCACCCGCTGAGTTTCCCCAGCAATTTTGTGTACCTTCGATATTCCAGCATCTGCAGTTCCCTTTTGAACACGGCGTCATTAATACTTGTTCAAAACACTATAACATTTACTGAGGAATGTGGATAGATGCAGATTCATGACATCGCATAACAAGGTGTTAACTACTTACCGTTAAGAAGTGCTAACAGCACTAGTTAACAAATCGTTTGTGTATGATGGCCGTGCAGCGGTTGTTATGCATGTTCGTTTAAAAAAAATCCGGATGGCGAATTAAAAAAAATCTTTATTTAACAAAGAGAATTCGTATTTCCGTACGAAATACTGAACATTAGTGCGGGGCCCCCATTAGGCGCGGGGCCCAATTGGGAGCAATCGGTCAAATCGGCTTAACGCCGGCCCTGTCTACAGATGCATCATAGCTTGGGTTGCAAAAAACTCTGTCCAAGACCACAAGAAATTACAGAGTTGTAGATGTATATAATATGATGTATATATGTATATATGTAAAACATATAAGATCGTGAGGGGCCTTGATCGGGTGGATGCACCGAGGATGTTCCCAATGATCGGGGAAACTAGAACTAGGGGACATAGTTGCAGAATAAGGGGGGGCTCTTTTAAAACTGAGATGAGGAAGAACTTCTTCACCAAGAGGGTGGTTAATTTATGGAATTCACTGCCCCAGGGAGCAGTGGAAGCAGAAACGTTAAATGTATTTAAGTCTAAAATAGATGTTTTTTTAGCTGCCGAGGGGATAAGGGGCTACGGGGAGAGGGCAGGGATATGGACCTAGGTATGGTTAGTATAGTAAGACCTGAGTGATCTCCTGGACAAGTGTCGATCGCCTGGATTGGGGTCGGAGAGGAATTTCCCGGATTTTTTTCCCGAATTGGACCTGGGTTTTTATCCGGTTTTTTGCCTCCCCCAGGAGATCACGCGGTTCTTGGGGTGGAGAGGGGTGATAGCGGTATAAAGGGGAGGGTAGTGTCTTGTGTTCTGTGTCTTGTGTCTACTGTTTGTGGGTAAGTGTGTCTGTTTAGTGTTCAGCCATGAGCGAATGGCGGTGCGGGCTCAACGGACCTGGAGGTCTACTCTCGCACCTACTTTCTATGTTTCTATGTTTCTATGTAACCCAGTCCATCACACAGACCAGACTTCCCACAAGTGACTCAGTCTACACTTCACGGTGGGTTGGAAAAACAGTCAACATAATCAAAGACATCCCACCCCAGTCATTCCTTCCTCTCCCTGCTCCTATCCGGCAGAAAGTACAGAAACTTGAAAGCATACACCAGCAGGCTCAGGAACTGCTTCTTCCCCTGTTATTAGGCTTCTGAATGGTTCTTCTATAAGCTAGGATACTGCTCAATTCACCTCTAAATCTTTGCGGTCATTATAGACAATAGACAATAGGTGCAGGAGTAGGCCATGCGGCCCTTCAAAGTGCATTGTACTTTGTCTTTGGAACTGATGCACTACAATGCTGAGAATTATATCCTGTACTCTGTATTGTCCCCTTTGCCCTATCTATTGTACTTGGGATTGACTTGATTGCATTTATGTATAGTATTATCAGATCTAATTGGATAGCATGGAAAAAAACGTTTCATTGTACCTGGGTACATGTGACAATAATAAACCTAAACTTAAACGAGACAATGACTTCATACATACTTTAAGATATGCAGCTGGAGAAAATCTTTCACTCCAAGAATGCATCATCCAAATCCTCAATGTTTCCATGGACTGAGACAGCCAAGTAGATTTTCACTCTGAGTTTCACATATCAGAAGTGATCTGATGTGCTTGATGAATTTTGCAGCAGTAGTGGAAAGTCGGTGGCAAATACTGGACTCTCCAAGAGCTGCTCAGCTGTACACTAACGCTGCATCTCCAAGGCTGCCAAACAACAAAAATACCTCTGGATCTATGGGGAAAAAATGTGAGAGATGCTGGCAGGCATCCCAGTCAGATTGTGTACTTTGAAAGGAGTTTGCCTCAAACATTGGGAACATGATGTTGCCTTTTAAATGCAACCTTTGTCATAAAGCAAGTAGCTGCCACCATAACACATTCAATACAACAATCACATGACTGCATGTAACAGACACTTGCTGAGGACGGAGGCTACAAATATTGAATGGAATGGAGTATTTCTATCTTACCTTTAGCACATTTTTTATTTTTTTAAATATTTTTATTAGAAGTGATGAACAATAATATAGGACATAAATAACATATTACATTTCATGTACAACTTCTTATTTTAAATTTAATAGTAGAAAAAAAGAGTAATAAAAGCAAGAAATATAGGGAGAGAGAATATTACATAGCTCGAAAAAGAAAAGAAGAAGGTGATGTGAACTAAGCAAAAAGAAAAAGAATAGAGGAGAAAAGAGAGAAGAAATAAATGAGAAAGAAATTGAAAGGGATATGCCTCCTTCGTATCTTTACCCACCTCCCACCCGGTTCTGAATCACTTAATTTCTAAGGTTGTGTTGCACTACATGCTTGTAATAAGTCGACAAATGGAGACCAAATCTTTAAGAATTGGTCTGATTTGCCTGATAGGACGAATTTTATATCTTCTTTCTCATATCTTAGCACATAATTTAACTACAGTAAACGTTCAGCAGCTCATTGCTAGCCATAAAGCATCGGAAGCCACAAAATGGGATGATGGCAAAGAGGGCCTTGGAAAGATAGACAGTATAGGTCAAAGGACTTCCCTCTTTCACCAAAGAAAGACACAAAATGCAGGAGTAACTTAGGGGGTCCGACAGCTTCTCTGGAGAACATGGATAGCTGACATTTCAGGTTGGGACTCTTCTGCAGACCTCTTCAGCCTGAAGAAGGATCCGGACCCAAAACGTCACCTATCCATGTTCTCCAGATGTGCTGGCTGACCAGCTGAGTTATTCCAGCAATTTGTGCCTTGCTTTGGTATAAATCTGCAGTTCCTCGTTATTACATTCGCTCTTTCACCCATTGTTTTCCTACCTTACATTTGCCAAATCTGAGCTGTATGTGCAGCCTGTGTATTGATGGTAATATCTGAAAAGCTGGCCTATTAAGGGACCTTCACAAGCTCTGATATATCCAGTGGATGTCAACCACAAGATTGAGAACAGCATAGCTCTACCTCTGCTGAACCCTGAATAACTGTACCATGTAGGGATTTTAGAAGAGACAATGGAAATAATTGTAGTGGCAGATGATAGGTGACAAGTGACAGATGATAGGTAAATAGGTGATTTAAGAGTGATAGGTTTGGTGGTATGTAATTGAATTAAAATTATATTTTGTTACTACTTTCTGATTTGATTTAAAAAAGGCAATAAGTGGGGATAAGTAGGGAGAAAAAAATTAGCAAATGCTCCCCAACATTGAGCCGTGTTTAGAAAATTGAAAAACTATTCCTGCACTGATAATAATCTGGTGCATCAAATTCACCATTGAAGGTAAAATAGTTCACATTTTTGTCACATTATTAACATATAAAACCTTAAGAAACATGCTCTTATTTTAAATAAATGTTTACCAGAGGATGAATACCAAACACTTCAACTGAAACTCCGTTACTCAAAAGATAATGTTGCCTTCACAGAATTGCATAACTAGAATACATCTTAAAATGAAAGCAGTCTTATTATTGAGGCCCAGAGCCCAATGAGCCATAACAACAAAATCTTTAAAATAGAAATACCAAGTTAATGATATTTCCATATGTCAGATCCCTTTCTTCCATGATAGATGATGGAAGGTACATGGGTAGGACAGGTTTGGGGGGATATGGACCAAGCGCAGGCAGGTGGGACTAGTGTAGCTGGGACATGTGGGCAAGTTGGGCCAAAGGGCCTGTTTCCACACTGTATCACTCAATGACTCTATGAGATGCCTGCAAGAGCTTAGTGAAACATATAATAGGAGTAGCAGTAAATATTTGGAGTGGAAAAATCAGCCTAGGAGAGGGATTTTTAAAAATGCAGTGGAGGAGAATAGAAAGTAGGTGTGTGGATGGGAAGGGAAGTTAAATTGGTTTGTAACCGGGATCTCTAGATGGCCATAGCAGACAGAGCACCGGTGCTCAAAATAGCGGTTGTCTAGCTTCTGCTTGCTTTCGGCAATGTGGAGGAGGCCCCATCGAGAGCACTAAAAGCAATAGACAAAGGTGGAGGAGGTGAACGTGAATCTCTGCCTCACCTGAAATGAGTGTTTAAGTCCCTGGATGGCAATGGTGATGAGGAAGGTGGTGTCAGGACAGGTGCTGCACCTCCTACTATCTCAGACTTTCCTGCAAGTCTCATTGCAGGATGTGCTCACCTCTCAGCAGGAGGATGCAATTTCGAAGGAAAAGAGGCAACTCAAACTCTCATCAGGGAATATTAAGATTGTGGAATGCATTCTGGATTACATCTACAGGATCGTGGATGACAAATTACAGCACAAGGGGAAAAGTATAAAAATACAGAGGTTACTGGGAACTTGATACGTGTGGAATAGACCAGCAGTTTTAAAATCATCAGGCAAACTGCATGGCATGTTGGTTTCCTAATGCCGGGACAGAAGCCACCACAGACACGGTGTAGAATATTTAAAAGGGGAGTAGTTATAAGTAATAATCAACATGGTGGGAAAAGCTGAGGTTCCACACTCCTATGGTCCCACATGCTGGATGCTCAGAAGGAAATTAGAAGGCGAGGACATCCCAAAGGTAGTAATCCCCTGATTACTTCCAGTTTGTGCACTGTGTAAATAAGCACTGGCAAAGTAAACTAAGGCAAGTTAGTAAGTGGCTGGAGAGGTTTTGATTGACAGAAGACTTTCAAATCCTTGTGGCACCTGCTTCAGTTCAGAGTTTCCGTTTATAGTCATGTCCAGGAATCGAGAGAATTTCTTCACATGAAAATTAGACCTGGAAGGGAGTATGGCCATGGAGTCATGCAGGCAGAATCTATTCCACCAGCCTAACCAGTCCATGCTGACCAAGATGCCTCATCTAAGCTAGTCCCCAAAGCCTGTGTTTGACTCGTTTCCCTCTAAACCTTTCCTATCCATGTACCTGCGTACAGATATATTTTAAATGGTGTTATTATAAAACGCCTACAGTACTTCCTCTGGCAGCTCATTCCATGTACGCACCACCCTCTATGACCAAAAGTTGCTTCTCAGGTTCCAATTAAATCTTTCCCGTCACCTTAAACCTTTGCCTTCTAGCACTTGATTCTCCGTTCTCTGGAAAGAAGACTGTGCACTTATACTATCCATTCTCCTATGATTTTGTACACCTCTGTAGGATCACCTCTTAGCCTCCTGTGATCCAAGGAATAAAGTCCTTGTCTGCCCAACCTCTCCATGTGGCTCAGGCCTTTGAGTCTTGGCAAAGTCAAGTCCATAAATCTTTTCTGCACTCTTTCCAGTTTGGCATCTTTCCTTTAGCAGGGTGAACAATACTGAACGCAATACTCCAAATGCAGCCTCACGAACATCTTACAACTGTAACATAACATTCCAACAACTATAGTCAGTTCCCTAATTGATAAAGGCCAGCATGAAAAACACACTTTTCACCACCCTCTCCACCTGCAATGCCACTTTCAAGGAACTATGTGCCTGTACCCCTAGATCCCCTCTACACTACAACACTCCCCCGGGTCTTACCATTCACAGTGAAGATCCTGCCCTAGTTTGACTTCCAAAAATGCAACACCACAGAGTTATCTGAATCACACTCATTAGCCATTCCTCAGCCCACCTGCCCAACTGTTCAAGATCCTGCTGTAATTCTTCATACTGGTATTACATTTTACGATACCACCAATTTCAATTTTCTGAAAACTTACTAATCATGCCTTGTACTTTCTCATCCAATCATTGATGTGGATAAGAAACCACAACGTGCCCAACACCATATCCTCAAGGCCCATCACTAATCACGGGTCGCAAGTCCAAGAAACAACCTTCCACCACCACACTCTGCTTCCTACCATGAAGCCAATTCCGTATCCTGTTAGCTTGCTCTCCCTGGATCAGATGTAATCTAACGTTCCGGAACAGCCTACCATGCTGAACCTTATCAAGTCCATATAACCTATGTCTACTGCCCTGCCCTTATCAACTTTCTTTGGATACTTTTTCAAAAAGCTCTATCAAATTCATGAGACAAAATCTTCAACACCAAAACCATGCTGACTATCCCTAATCATTCCCTCTTTCCAAATGCATGTTCAAGTTCAAGTGAGTTTATTGTCATGTGTCCCTGATAGGACAATGAAATTCTTGCTTTGCTTCAGCACACAGAGCACAGTAGGCATTTACTACAAAACAGATCAATGTGTCCATATACTATAATATAAATATATACACACATGAATAAATAAAATGATAAAGTGCAAATAACAGATAATTGGTTATTAATAATCAAAGTTTAGTCCGAGCCAGGTTTAATAGCCTGATGGCTGTGGGGATATATCTTATCCGTCAGAATCCCCTCCGGTAACATTCCGACCGTAGATGTTATGCTTGTTGGTCTATAGTTCCCATGCTTTTCTTCCCTATTTTCTAAATAGAAGCACTATATTAGCCACCCTCCCAGTCATCCAACACCTCACCCGTATCTAATGATGAATCAAGTATCTCAGCCAGGACTCCTGTCTTCTCTAGCTTCTCACAATGTCCTTAGATAAATCTTATCTGGCCTATGAGCTATAACTACCTTCATACCTCTTAGGACATCCAGTTCCTCCTTGACTGCAATACAGGCCGTCCTCAAGACATCTCCACTAACTTTTCCAAGTTCCTTAATCTTCATGTCTTTCTCCGTGGTAAAAACAGATCAAGATTCATTGAGGATTCATAGGCCTATTCTCCTGTGGCTCCAAACATAGATGATCACTTTGGTTTCTAAGGTGCCTTATTACCCATCTCTCTTGTTACCCTTTTTCTCATAACATAAAATCTCTTTTGATGCTCCTTAATCTTACCTGCCAGACCTATCTCAAGCCCCCTTTGTGCTCTCCTGATTTCCTTCATTATGCAGTATGTAATTATAGTGCACTTTGGAGATGAGGCTCAATTTGTTTTCATACCCCAAACATGTGCTAGGAGGTTAACAGGCAACAGTAAATTATTCCTGAGCATAGGGAAGTGACAGAAGAATCAAAGTGTAGGTGGAAGAGAACATATGATGTAGGGATTGAGGGAAATAAAGAGGGGGATGGGAGTGATAGGAATGCTCTGCAGCGAGTTAAAGGTAATTTGGTATGACAATTTTGTACAATAATGGGCACCAAGATGAAACAAAGTGCCCAGAGGACAGGTAGAGGGAAGGAGCAATGGAGCAAAGATTTGTTCAGAGATAAGGGGGATCAGACTGAAGATAAACATAAGACAGTGTAAGAAAGGCTTAGAGACAATTGACCTAGGTTGGCAAAGTTGAAAAGCTGCAAGCAGAAGCAGAATGTTAAGCTGGAAGAGTTTTCAATTTTGGACAAACTTGTAACTTCTTTTTAAGAATGTCAGCATCAGAATATATCTGCCATTAATGAAAAGATGTCATCTAAGGTGTAGCAATAAATTAAACAGTAACAGCTAGAGCTGCTAATGGAAACAAAAATGAAGGGAACAGAAAAGCACAATTTTTTTTAAATGTTGTCTTAAAAATGATAACACAGCAAGCCTTGTTCTTCTTTTGGCTAAATAAGCTGCCGTGCTTTTTCAATTTACTTTTGCCACACCACACAAGAGCTTCGTAAACTGCTCCGATAGGTTTTTAAAAATATCTTAATCCACAGCCAATCATTTCATAACAGGATACAACACATGTAGCATTTTGTTCCCTTCTGTGGAATCAACAATCATTGATAATTCCAATGGAAGGATAAATGGCGACCGAATCATTACAAGTAGGCGCTGGCAGACTACACGAGGTAGGCAAGTGTCAAGATTATTCATTCTGATTTCACTATTGCAGATCCACTATAATTATAGAGATTAATAGCTCCCTTTAATTATAAAGATTTGAATCGCTGGTTGAGAATGGAATGGAGTACCAAACTGTTTGAGGCACGACCTTTTAAGTGCGAAACAAAATGTATTAAGGGAAGCAGAGAATTCTGAGTAACATGGCTGTCCTTCACTGGTAGAGCCAGAATGGCTGCCACAATACACACTTTGCCCCACCACATATAAATCAGAAGGTGTGAAGGTACCAGATTCTCTATCCTAAAGTATAGTAATTAATCACAAGGACTTTGATGGCCGTTGGCAACTTACTGATAACAACTATTTATTTATCTATTTTAAATAATTATTAAATCATTAATAATGATTATTAAAGACTGGACCAAGTGGGACCCGTTGGGTCCGTGTCACATGGGAGGCCTGATCCCCCAACGCAACCCGTTCCCCAACGCAATATTCCACCACACCGTTCCCCCAACACAATATTCCATCACTCACCCATCGCCCCCAACTGTGCAGGGGCGGCTTATTTTCCCTTATTCGTCCTTTCTCATTTTAAACTTTAAAAAAAAATGCAATTGCACTTGCTAGGGCTGCTAGAACTCAGTGTACTGGGATTGCAACTTTGTAGCAGGCAGGGCTACATTCCCATTGTGATGTTATAGCTGTAACTCCCAGTGCAGATGGAAGAATTTTTTCTCAAAGTGGGACTTATTAAAGTAAAAAATGTGAATAACTTGTAAAATATAACATAAATCTGAACGAAACTTTGATACACCACAGGACAATGGTGAGTAAGGTGGTCCAACAATTGTAGCGCTATCGTGTACCGTTTTGGTGTAATTCAGGGCAAGAAACACACACAGACAGACTCACTAACAAACAAGATGATAGTTTTAGTAATATACTAGACCAAGTGCAGACCCGTTGGGTCTGTTCCCCCAACGTGCGGTTGTGGGGGGGGGAGGCGGCATGCAGCGTCACACACACTAACAATCCCCCCCCCCCCCCCGCACTCACGCTAATTACCCCCCTTGATATTATATTAATATTATTAATTTGCTCCTTTTACCCCATAACCACCCTATCTACTGACACATAGCCCCCAACTTGCAGTCACATCTAGAGAGGGGGGGGGGGTAGAGAGTGAGGGCAGAGAGAGAAGGGGCAGAGACACAGAGAGAGGGGCAAGAGGGAGAGGGGGTGGCGAGGAGGAGAAGAGGGAGGGTGGGTGAGAGGGGAAAGGTGGGGGTGGAGGGGAGGGGAGAGAGAGGGTGAGAGTGAGGGGGAGAGAGGGGGGGAGAGGTGAGGGGAGGGGGGGAGAGGTGAGGGGAGGGGGAGAGGTGAGGAGCAGGGAGGGTGGAGGGAAGGGGGTAGGGGTGTGTGGAGGGGAGGGGGGTTTAGGGGAGGGACGGTGGGGGAGGGGATGGAGGGGAGAAAAAGAGGGGTGAAAGAGAGAGGGGAGGAGAGGAGAGGATGGGGGGAGAGGAGAGGGGGTTGAGGACAGGGGGGAGGAGGGGGGGTGGGGAGAGGAGAGGGGGAGAGGAGAGGGGGAGAGGAGAGGGGGCAGAGAGGGGCGAGAGGAGAGGGGGAAAGGAGGGGGGAGAGGAGGGGGGGAAAGGAGGGGGGGAGAGGAGGGGGGGGAGAGGAGATGGGGGAGTGAGGGGGTGTGCTGGGAGGGGGGTGAGGTGAGGGGGAGAGGTGGGGAGCAGGGAGGGGGAGGGGGGGAGGAGGGAAGGGGGTAGGGGTGTGTGGAGGGGAGGGGGGTTTAGGGGAGGGACAGTGGGGGAGGGGATGGAGGGGAGGAGGGGGAGAAAAAGAGGGGAGAGAGAGAGAGGGGGGGAGTGGAGAGGAGAGGGAGAGGAGAGGGGGCGGAGAGGAGAGGAGAGGGGGGAGGAGAGGAGAGGGGGGAGAGGAGAGGGGGGAGAGGAGAGGGGGGGCGAGAGGAGAGGGGGGGGAGAGGAGAGGGGGGGGGAGAGGAGAGGGGGGGGGAGAGGAGAGGGGGGGGGAGAGGAGAGGGGAGAGGGGTGGGGGGGGGGGAGAGGAGAGGGGGGGGGGGAGAGAGAGTGCCTTTTTATTTCAACCCAAACCCCCCAAACAACCATTTGCAGGCAGAGCATTTTTACTTTAACCATATTTTCATTTTCAAACCACATTAAGGGTACTTACTCACAGTTGTGTGGACATGTGTTCAGTGTTATTCACAGCACAGAGAAACGTGACCCTCTGCCTTCCTCCAGCTTGCAGACTAATTGAGGCACACCACTTCCTGGTTTTATAGTCCATCCCCCCTGCCGCCAGCGGGGGCAGCAGAGAGAATGGGGAATTTTGTAAAATCATTAATATCTCTGTCATTTTTCATCAACTGGAAAATTCCTCGGCACACATGCGGCGGAGGGGTGCTCTGAGCGAGGTGGCCAAAAATGATGGCCGTAGCTGGCGGCGTTCTCTCAGAAATCGCAGCACAGATGGCCAAAACCGGTCAAGAACAGATAGACAGACAGACAGGCAGACAGACAGACAGACAGACAGCCAGCCAGCCAGCCAGCCAGCCAGCCAGACAGACAGACACAGACAGACAGACAGACAGACAGACAGACTGATTGATTGATTGATTGATTGATTGGATCATTAAGGATTGACGCCAGTTTTATGGATCTGGTTGTTTTCTCTCGCTTTGACCATATGTACATTTGTCACTTAAGCCAAGTTATGGGCGTTTGAAAGCATTCCTGTTCACATTGTAGCAATAACAGATTAGTGATGAAACAGGAAATTAACTCAAATAGCTTTCCGTTTAAGAACAAAAAAAACAATATTACATTCACCAGTGTGCGGTTTCTGAATCAAAGACCACACTTCAGGGATTGAATGGAATATTCCTCAAAAAGATGAGTCATATCATTGTTAGTTAGCACAATGATCCAGAAATATTGGTAATTGCACATTTTTTATCCCACAGTGTAAGGCGGTAAACTGGAATTTTGTTCTCTATATTTAACTGTCAATTAATAATTCCTTAATGGAGCAGAATGCCCATTGGTGGAATGTAATAATAGATGGAAGACATGGCTTTTGCCAATTCCTGTCCACCTTCTGGGTGATAAAAATACTTCGAATATATCGACGAACAAGATTCTGGGGAAAGAAAAGCTGCACGTCAACAAATTGGAGACCAACTTTTGCTGAGATGTATTCCCAAGGTTGCAGGAAGGCTGTGAAGCTTTTCAGTCTATTGAATCTATGGCAGCTCTCGTAACTGCTCCATCAGTCCTATCCTTACATGTATGACCTTGTAACCAATTCCCTCTCAAACGCCCATCATCTCCTCACCAACTCTCCTGCCATCCACCTGTTAAAGACAATTTAAAGTGGCCAATTGACTTACCAGCATGTTTTCGGGATTTGGGTGGAAATCAGAACACCTGGGGAAAACCCATGTGCTCCTAAAGCAAGCTCACAAATTTCAGAGTGAGCATGGGAGATCAGGGTGGAACCCAGATTGCTGGAGCTGCACCACTGTGTCACCGCTATCATTTTTAATACATGGGGGCTTTTGAATTTGTATACCTAATCCCTAACACAAATTTCAGTTCCAAAGCTAAACTCTGTCTGCAAATTCACATCATATATTTAGTGATTAATTCCGTAGCACATTGCTGTTTTGGCAAGAAATATGGCAGTCAGTATAATGCGAGTTTATACCTTGAGCAGCACAATACTTCAGTCTACTGCTATTTCACATAAATCCTGTGGGATTTGCAAATCTATGGGAATTTTTCACATACCATCTGTAAAGAGAAATGAAAATTCTTTCCCTCTTCACGAATTGTAAAGTAACAATTACAATCTGTAATCATCTTGGAACGACTACATATGGTGAGAAAGCTATAGCCTGACAGAGACTGATTTTATGCAGATAATGTATATGTTACTACACTTCACTTAATCATAGTCGGAGTAAAACAGAAGGGAGACAGTCCCAACTTATCCATGCCAACCAATTTCAATCTTCAATTTCAATTCCCATCAGCCCACATTTGGCTCATATATTTCTAAACATTTCCTATCCATGAACCTGGTTAAGAAGGAACTGCAGATGCTGGAAAATCGAAGGTAGACATGTCTATTATCCATGAACCTGTTCACTTATTGCACTTTTTGGGGGGAAATTATTGTTTTTACTGGATGTATTCACTTTAACTTGTTTCCTGAACTATTTAAACAGAGACGCAGTTTGCTGTGAGTCATTTGCCTCACAGTTCTCTTTAAAGTTTTGTCAAGCAAAGATAAACTTTTTTTTAAAACCAAGCAACTTTTTCCGTTAAATATATCTGCTCAAGGATTCCACAAGGATGAGTATATAAAAAGAACAGTAATTATCCATGTGACTTTGTGATCCTTAATTAGTTTTTCTCAAGGCTAACTATATACTTCCAACCATGAAACATGCACAGGGCCATGGGTACTATCTCGAGGCAGAGAGCAATTTCGAGCACGTATTGAAGGTCATTTTGATATTGCTGTGTGTTACAATGTACAAAAAGAAATTATTCCAACAAATATGCAATTTAGTGTATTCCTTATGAAGTACAATGATTTGAAAACATTGTCATCTACACAATTAAATTGTAGGCACTTTCTGTACGCTAAGCAGCATTGACAAGTTTACAGAAAAAAAAATTGAAAATGGAAACTCCTTGCTTGAAGAAATTATCATGTGTTTTCTTCCTTTAAGAGTGTTAAAACCAAACTTGTGTGCGTGCTTCATTATCACAGCTGTTCTCTAGATAACCAGTTGCTGTCTCATTCTCACACTGACCCACAGGAAGTATGGTTGCACTCTCCGAGATATCTTTCCTAAGCAGTAAGGATTTGAAGGAAGGGTAATGCATGAGGTTTCCGGAGGAAACCAATCCTTCCACACCCACCAACCATGAAGACTCTATAACAGGATTTAAAAGACACTTGGCCAAGTACATGTATAGGAAAGGTTTAAAGTGATATGGACCAAACACAAGGAAGTGAGACTGGCTTAGATGGGGCATTTTGGTCGGCATGCATTTGGTTGGGACGGCGCATTAATATGTGTTTATTGTTGTTTTTTTATTCTATTGTATGTATGTATGACTGCAGGCACGAAATTTCGTTCAGACTTCGGTCTGAATGACAATAAAGGAAACCCTGTAAACCCTGGTTTTCCATGCTGACTGGCTCTGTGACTAAGTGAGCTTAATAGCAACCAAAGCCTTCACAATTAACTTCGAGATCAAGGAGGAATGTGAATATTCGTTAGTTCACTCAAGTGTACATCGTCAAAGAGCCCCACCTGCACTCATTCTTTCCAAAAACAAATTTGACAGGAGAATGATTTGACCTTCGGAATGGTATCTAGGTCTGGGTAGTTGGGAAGAGAAACTTCCAATGGTACATAGTTCACAACCTTGACTATTATGCAATATCATTTGGCTGCAAATGAATAATGAAAGAATAAGGAGTTGACCTTTTGATCGAATTTCTGCCATTAAATAATGTCAATGATGAGGTCCTCTTGATGGCAGGATGTCATTGTAGCCACTTAAAGATGAGACAAAAAAGTGCTCGTGCTCTCTCTCTCTCTCTCTCTTTTTTTTTCCTTTTTTGTTTTCAGGCTAAGGCAGATCAGAGCAACTAACATGATTAAACAGCCTGGCACCAAGAATAAAGGCAGCTTCTACAAGTGGTTGGGATCTTACAATTGAACCCGCAATTGCACAAAGTCTGCACGATCAGGACATAGAAAAGTCATAAAGTGGAATCACTTAACTATCTCAGTGGGACCGTTAAAATTAAGAAGATTGAGCAACTAAACTGTACCTATTCCTAAAATCTACTATGGTCAGATTTACTTTTTGAAGAGCTGGCTACCAGAAGAAGTGGCTTAGAATTTAAGCGACTATATCTTCTGTGCTGAGAACCTGACAATACATAGAAACATAGAAAATAGGTGCAGGAGCAGGCCATTCGGCCCTTTGAGCCTGCACCGCCATTCAATATGATCATGGCTGATCATCCAACTCAGTATCCTGTACCTGCCTTCTCTCCATACCCCCTGATCCCTTTAGCCACAAGGGCCACATCTAACTCCCTCTTAAATATAGCCAATGAACTGGCCTCAACTACCTTCTGCGGGAGAGAATTCCAGAGATTCACCACTCTCTGTGTGAAAAAAGTCTTCCTCATCTCGGTCCTAAAAGATTTCCCCCTTATCCTCAAACTGTGACCCCTTGTTCTGGACTTCCCCAACATCGGGAATAATCCTCCTGCATCTAGCCTGTCCAACCCCTTAAGAATTTTGTAAGTTTCTATAAGATCCCCCCTCAATCTTCTAAATTCTAGCGAGTACAAACCGAGTCTATCCAGTCTTTCTTCATATGAAAGTCCTGACATCCCAGGAATCAGTTTGGTGAACCTTCTCTGTGCTCCCTCTATGGCAAGAATGTCTTTCCTCAGATTAGGAGACCAAAACTGTACGCAATACTCCAGGTGTGGTCTCACCAAGACCCTGTACAACTGCAGTAGAACCTCCCTGCTCCTATACTCAAATCCTTTTGCTATGATACAGGATCACAAACAATTTCAGTGTCTCAAAGATTCTTCCATCCCAGTAAGTAGTTACTCGAATGACCAATTGCTCATTTATTCAAAACTTATAAATGGAACTGGTTATGAGAAGAGGCTTAAGGCAAGCATGAGTAAATCCATTAAATAGCCAATTTGTCTGGTGTTGCAAAGAAAAGCTTTGTTAACTTGTTATTCTCAAAACATACCCACACACTATTTCTGGGTATTTTATATTCCAAATCAAAGCTATTTCATGATTGATTTCACGTTTTCATGTGATTTTATGATAATCCTTCATACTTTCAATACAAAGTTATTATTTGTGAAAGGTGGAGGAAAGAACTGCAGATGCTGGTTTAAATCGAAGGAAGACACAAAATGCTGGAGTAACTCAACGGGACAGGCAGCATCTCTGTAGAGAAGTAATGGGTGACGTTTCGGGTCGAGTCTGAAGAAGGGTCTCGACCCGAAACGTCACCCATTCCTTCTCTCTAGAGATGCTCCCTGTCCCACTGAATTAGTGCAGCATTTTGTGTCTACCTATGATTTGTTTAATCTTGATTAAAATTTTAAAAAGCCTTTAGAATTGGTATAAAGGGAACAAAATCACTGTTGTACTTGCTTAACTATATTCTTGTAATTATTTAGTACAGTTACAAGTTTACAACATGATAATATTGAAGTAGCACCTTCTGGTAGTAACTAACCAACCAATTCCAAATTGACAAAAAAAGGTGCTGATACATACTTTACTTCCTTGAAAATCAAAGCTAACATAGCATCCTAATAACTGCCATGACAACCTCACTGCCAGTTCCTGTGTTCCTGAATCACTCTTCCACTCCTGTCTTCACAGACACAGTTCCATCATTTACTCTCAACATAGTCTCAATAATTGGGAAACACAGCATGTGTTTTTGTAAAACATGACAAACATATGCAAGAGTTGGCCATGCATCCTTTGAGACTAGTTTTCCATCCCTGTGATCATGTTTGGATCTGATCTTGGCTTCTACTATCCTGCCTGATTCCACTCCTATAATGGAAAAACAAACCCCTCTCAGCATTGAACATATTTAATGTTTCAGTGCCCTGAGTTAGAAAATTCCAAAGTTGAATCTTCTGAGTTAAGTAAAAACCTCTTCATCTGCCTTAAACAACCTTATCTCAGAAATTTACTTTGTGAATTATCTCTGAGATAACACGTTACTAATTGCTTTCTATGCTAACTCCGTATTTCGATAGAGCACAGAAAATATTTCAGAAAGCAAATGGAAAGCAAAGACAAACCGGTCTGTACAGCACGATGAAACAACATTGGATTTTCTATTCTTCCTTTCAAAAACAACAAATTCACATTTCTCCATCTTATAAGTACCTGGACCTGATGGTATACCCGGCCGTGTTCTAAAAACCTGTGCGGACCAACTGGCTGGAGTTTTAACGGACATTTTCAACCTCTCACTTCTGAGGTCTGAGATTCCCACCTGCTTTAAAAGGGCATCAATTATACCGGTGCCCAAGAAGAGCAAAGTGACGTGCCTCAATGACTGTCGACCAGTGGCACTAACATCAATGGTGATGAAGTGCTTTGAGAGGTTGATCATGGCGCAAATCAACTCCTACATCGATTAAAATCTGGACCCACTGCAGTTCGCCTACCGCCACAACAGATCAACAGTGGATGTGATCTCGCTAGCTCTCCACTCCGCTCTGGACCACTTGGACAACAAAAACTCATATGTCAGACTGTTATTCATTGATTACAGCTCGGCATTTAATACAATCATCCCCTCCAAGCTGGTTACCAAACTCGCAGAACTGGGTCTCTGCACATCCCTCTGCAATTGGATCCTTGACTTCCTCATTCACAGACACCAGACTGTTCGAATTGGTGGAAAGTCATCAAGTTCGTTGACGACACCACTGTTGTGCGACGTATTACTGATGGGGACGAGTCAGAAAATAGAAGAGAGATCGACCGACTGACCAAATGGTGCCAGCAAAATAACCTGGCCCTCAACACCAGCAAAACCAAGGAACTGATTGTGGACTTTGGAAGGGGTAGGATGGGGACCCACAGTCCCGTTTATATCAACGGGTCGTTGGTGCAAAGGGTCAAGAGCTTCAAATTCCTGGGCGTGCAAATCTCTGAAGAACTCTCGTGGTCCGAGAACACTGATGCAATTATAAAGAAAGCACATCAGCGCCTCTACTTCCTGAGAAGATTACGGAGAGTCAGTATGTCAAGGAGGACTCTCTTTAACTTCTACAGGTGCACAGTAGAGAGCATGCTGACCGGTTGCATTGCGACTTGGTTCGGCAACTTGAGTGCCCAGGAGCGGAAAAGTCTACAAAAAGTAGTAAACACTGCCCAGTCCATCATCGGCTCTGACCTCCCTACCATCGAGGGGATCTATCACAGTCTCTGCCTCAAAAAGGCTGGCAGCATCATCAAGGACCCACACCAATCTGACCACACACTCATCTCCCCGCTACCTTCAGGTAGAAGGTACAGGAGCCTGAAGACTGCAACGTCCAGGTTCAGGAATAGCTACTTCACCACAGCCATCAGGCTATTAAACTCAACTCATACAAAACTCTGAACATTAATAGCCCATTGTCTGTTTATTTATTCATGTGTGTATATATTTATATAATGGTATATGGACACTGTTCTGCATTCATGCCTTCTATATTCTGTTGTGCTGAAGCAAAGCAATAATTTCATTGTCCTATCTGGGACACATGACAATAAACTCTCTTGAATCTTGTATATTCCATTTGCAAAATGTTTACCCCCTTGCCTATATTACTGTGAAGACTCTTTGTCCTTACAACTTGGTATCTTGGTAATATCAGCAAATGTGGTTACAATGTGATCAACAACACTTGGTTGTTTGATCAGGTCATAATGTAAATAATGAAGGCCCCAACAATGATTCCTGTGATTGCACAGGTGACAGCATGCCAACCTGAAAATGACTGTTTATCACAAATCTGTTTCTTTGACCGTTAGCCAATCCTGTTCCTATGCTTACATTATCTGCAAAACCACAACGTCTTACTTTGTGCAATAAGAATCTGCGAGCGAAGATGACTTTGACTTTAGAATAGTGCGTGCACTTATATGAGCTTACAGTTTTTGTTTCCAGAGGTCACAACATGTTTTTTTTGGGTAGGCAACTTTTATATCAATGCCCAGACAGAACATTTGGCTGCACTCCAAAGCTCCTGAAAGAGCAGTATTGCAATGAGAGCAATCATCCATGGCAAACTCCCACTTTCACCCACTTCTGATCGAACAAGCATTGAACCACTTCTCTTATTGCAGGATTTCTTCTAGCATTTCTGGCCACTTATATTTAATGGGAAACAAATTGAAACCACCTGGAAGCATGGCGACTGTGATCTCAGTTTGTGTCAAGTCCATTTGAGGCTTTGTGTACATTACTCTTTTCTAAACGACAGGTGAGCCTGACCCTTTAAGTCACACCTGTGTGTTTGAAATTTGCACTGGAAAGACATTTTGAGCATTTGGCATAATATTTGGGTACAGTGGATGTTGGAAGAATTGAACTAACAAGCAGCACAATATCACACTTAAAAAAAGACGATCTTCACAATTAGTGTTAGCTCTCACTGAAACGTGTACTAGATTGCTCAATGAAAAAATTCTGACTTCGAATGGACACATTTCTAGGTCTAACACAAGAATATCATAATGACTAGAGTAAAATAGATTAAAAAGCATGAAAGTCTGTAATTACATCACTTATCAAACTCCAAGGAACAGTAAATAGTTCATGTATGCGTGGTTTTGTACCCAGACCAGTCAGAATTGCTTCAACACTCCCATTGCATGTACGAACATGGCACTTATAAGTGACATAACATGTACAAAACATAAATTCCATTATACTTAACAGCATTGATATGTTTCTCTTCATCAACCCCACCTCACCCCCCCCCCCCCCCTGTATCATTCAAATAAGGAATAATTTCCAAGAGTATTATCCTTGATGCAATTCTCAATTACACTCACCCAAACAAGGATAACTCCTTCAATGAAGTGACTGTGAGCCATGCTGTTACCACTTCAAAACAATCTGGAGAAAACGCAAGATTCAACATACCAATGTTCTGTGCTTAATCAGGAGTGGAATCAATCTGTATTTATCTGTGCCACTGAAATGCCAAGCAGCTTGCAATGGAGATAGGCTCGAGTCAAAGAGCAGGACCAGACTTGGAGCATGGGTGGGGGCCACAACACTGTCTTGCTCCATGGTTTTTATTTAGTTTTGATATGCTGAACTTTGATATATTTAATCCTGAGTTGAGGAACAAGCCCAAAAGATAGAGAAACATTGCACATGCTCTCAATGTGCTGGGACATTAAATGAGTAGCCTACTTCCTTAACTCTGTCATCCATGGAAATGTTTTGGAAATTCCTGGCAGGAGACCGTATAATAAGACTTTTTTAAACCTGCCATAATGATGATACAGGTTTGATCTCTACCACCTCGGGAAGAAATGAAGCCCAACATTTCCCTCAATTAACATGACAAGTTTCATAAACTGAGCAAATCAAGGACCGTTGATACAGATTCACACTTTACTATTCCTCGACATTTTGCCTTGGCTTTCTCTGTCTACATATCAAGTCAAGAGTGTTTTATTGTCATATGTCCCAGATAGAACAATGAAATTCTTACTTGCTGCAGCACAACAGAATATGTAAACATAGTAAACAATATGATAGCACTTCACAGACTATTCCAAAGCACTTCACAGAATATTCCATGTATCTACTGTCAACAATCTTCAAAGAAACAGCCATATACACTGTGAACATAGAAGTAATTGGTACCGTACCATTATAGGAGAGTCGTGGTTTGCTGAGACACATTATAAAGTGCATCTCCATCTCGTCGGAAGCTACAGATTTTGAACAAATTGGGCACTTGAAACCTGAAAGAAAAAAAAGGGATGTGTCAATGTATAAGTCAATGATAAATAAAAATTCTTCCAATAACAAGTTTCTGCACCAACATATTCTTTTGATGCAAACAGTTAAACGTTTGGCATGTCATTTGAAGCAGACAGAACACGGCATCTTCATTAATAATTCAGTGAACCTTTATTTTTCCTGTCTTCCTTGCAACAGTCCAGCAATGAAAAAATGACTAATTCAGAAATTCAACACATTTCATTAAAAAAATCAAATTTCCTTTCAAGAACATGCTGGAGTAAGGTGCAATTTGTAAAATCATCATAATTGAAATAACGAATCATGCCGACTCTTAATTAACCAAAGCAATGAAAAGATTACTAAACGATTGTGTTGGTTTTTTTTGTAGGGGGTGGGGAAGATAAATATTTGATAAATGAAGAAATTGTGGGTTATGAGGAATGGGCCACAGTAGAGGAGATGAGGCCAGCACAGGTCAGCCATGATTATATTGAATGGCTTGCAGCCAGGTGGTCCACTCCTGCTCCTATATTCTTGTGTTCACCTCAAAAATATATAAGTTGTTCATGTATTAGAATTCAATCCTACTTCAGGTAGTCATAGCTACCATCAGTCACAAGTCAAGACATTCATAATCTTCTTAACTTCTGCTTCAACAACCAGCAGACTCGGTTCCTTAACAAAGGAATAATATGAAAACCGTGACAAACATTTCTGATCTCTATGCTTTTCAATGTTAAATATGTACTTTCCTATGTAACTAAAATTGTTTAATTCAAATCATTGTACAGCAAAATTAAAATGCAAATGTGAAAATCAATTTCAAATTATCCGTTGTTGTTGTGAAGGCATGGAATTTCCTTGCAGTTTCCATAAATTTTAAAGCATTCTACAACCACAGATTATTTCAATGATTCCAGAATGTTGTGAAAATATTAATTATATCCATGAAACTAAAACCATTGGATTGTCTATTTATGTACTCAATTTATTCCATTTTAAATGCAATCGGAAATGAGCATTATTTAATAATAAACATTAAACAAGAAAAGTCAACTATTCAAAATATAATAACCATTCAGCATATCAAAGAAATGTCAAGGATTAAATTTATTTTATGTTGCAATTAATCTGCCCTTTAAATATTTTGTGAGCTCAATTACTTTAACAGTTTCAAACGTAGAAAATCTTGCTCCATTTTCTAACAAATTTTCCTTCCTCTTAGATCCCATACATGCTTTGCATATTTTTCTGGACAAACATTTGCTGGTGCACCACACAGCTCGGTTATTAATATCAATGTCACATTTCACTTCAATAATACAGAACTGTAACTGGACAAGTACAAGTCCACCATCAATTTTCTGCCAAATGATGATCCGGCAACCTTTAAAAGGGACAAAATTACTGCGGTGCACTTGAAATCCCCCCTGGAAGACCCCCCAAAAATGTGGTGCCAAGGCAGGGTGAGGCGGCTGATCTCTACCTCATCGGAACATCCACAGCCGTCCCTGTAATCGGAAGATCGAATTTCCCCCCTGCGGCCGAGGCTCTGTAATTCCGGCCCCGTCCGACCGGAGCCAGCGGATCCGTTCCCATGACCAACCTCTGAGGCCGGCTTTACGGGCCGGTATCTCGGCCCCCCCCGCAGCCTAGGCAGACCATTCGACTCCTCTTGGAAGCCGTGACCTCGGTTAATCTGGCAGGCTTCGGAACAAAGGGTGCTGGACCTGTATTTCTAATTGTTTCCCTCTCTGTGTAAGAAAATGCCTTCATTAATCACATTTATAATGATTAGTAGACTAAGTGGGACCCGTTGGATCCCACTCACACGGGAGGCCTGGTCCCCCCCAATGCAACCCATTCCCCAACGCAATATTCCACCACTCACTTGTTCCCCCAACGCATCCCGTTCCCCCAAAGCAATGTTCCACCACTCTGGGGAGGGGGTGTGGGGGAGAGGGGGGGGGGGGGTTGTGGGGGAAGGGGTGTGTGGGGGAGGGTGTGTGTGTGGGGGAGGGGAGGGGAAGTGTGGGGAGGGGAGGGGAGGAGGGGGTGTGGGGGAGGGGAGGAGGGGGTGTGGGGGGGTGGGGCAGGGGGTGTGTGGGGGAGATGGGGGTGTGTGGGAGAGGAGTGTGGGGGAAGGGGTGTGTGGGGGAGGAGAGGTGGGGTGTGGGGGAGGTGGTGTGTGGGGAGGTGGGTTGTGAGGGAGGGGGCTGGTGTGGGATGGGAGATGGTGGGTGTGGGGAAGGCGGGTGTGGTGGGGGGGAACCTTGAAAACCATCATAACTTTTGTACTATTTCTCCGTTCGGAACAAAACTTATTTGACGCAGTGGAGGAGAATGGTGAGTAAGGTGGCGAAAAATCGTAGCGCTATGGGGGCTCGTTTTTGCACTAATTTAATTACAACGCAGACAGGAAGTGGTCAAGATGAGAGTTTTAGTAATATAAAAAGATAGATAGATAGATAATGGCAAGAGACATATAACTGAAATGAGAACTGTAATTTTACAACTCTGCATTTTTGTTTTGGTTAAATCACTTAATGACAGGTCTCTTGCAATAGAGTTCAACCAGAATAATTAAACTGCAAATACATGTGGAACAATTTCCTTCAGTAAAAAACAGAAAACATTCCAGCAGTTGCAGATTCTTGCATCTAAGTTGTCCACCAGTGTTAAGAGTTATTTGACAAGGTTGGCAAACTCAAGGGAATTGAAAAAGTTCACATCATATTAGCAGATAATGGATACATTGAGTTTGAACTTTTCTAAATAGGCAGGAAATCAGAATTTTTAAGCAAAGAGTTGATAGCTAAGTACCATTGGGAAATGTATCAAATAATGTATAGCAAAAATAAACTATAGATAAATAGCAAAGTCAAAAATGTGTTACATGAGGCTGTGAATACAGCACACAATGTAAACGAACATTTGTAACCCAGCATAACATCCACAAGAAGCAATGTGTGGGTGCTGTTCACAGCTCTTTTCCAAGGGAGAGGTAGATGCATTTTCTGAAGCAGCCAAATTACATCCCAAGAATGGTGGTGTCTTGCAACTTGGAATACAGTTCTTATGTCCCGAAAACCAACAGGAAAGATTTGCCAGCGCAGAGGTTCAAAACCAATTTACTGTCAGTGACAACACTGTATTGTAACTACAGTTGAGCTGCAGGATGTGGCATACCTTAATTAACACATCGCTGTCAAATGGAGTCTCCCGACACATTTGTGCTCGCTGAGATAAGTGTAGAATTATTCCCTTTCAGCAGATAGTGCCTTGTACTGAGGGCCCTTCTCTCCCACCTCTGCAATCTGCCCACGATTCAAGTTTCTGCCTTCTCCTGCATGGCGCAGTGGTGCAGCTGGTAGACCTGATGTGCCCATGGCACCAGAGACAAGACCAGAGTTTGATCCTAACCTTGGCTGCCGTCAGCGTGGAATTTGCATGTTCTCCCTGTGACTTTGTGGGTTTACTACGGGTATTCCAATTTCCTCCTACATCCCAAAGACGTGCGGGTTTGTAGATTACTTGGCTTCTGTAAAAATTGCCCCTAATGTGTAGGAGTGGATGTGAAAGTGGGAAACGTAGAACTAGTGTCTGGTTTCCATTATGGATTTTAATCAATTGTCACAATATCTCTTATTCCTCCAAAAATTAGAGAGAAAACCTCAACAAAATGGACACACGTACCACCCAAGATACTATAGAGTCTAATCTCACAGCCCGTTTATAATCTGTGTGCCCTATACCAATTCCATTTCCCTCCTTGACCTCAGCTTCAGATTGAACCACACCGCTTCCAATCTTGGCATTCCACTCTGTAGCTATCAGTACCTCAATGTGGTCACTTACCGTACACTTCCATGACAACGCCTATCTATGCGCTGCTGCGACTCGCCTCGCCTCCGTTTTTTCACCACGTTACTGCCATCGCTCTGCTGGTTGCCCTCTCATTCTCCACCCTCTACAAAACTCCACCTACCTAAGCCTTTCTATTTACTCCAACCTCATAGACCTACTTAATGGATTAATTTTCTTCCATATACTTGAATCTCTTAGTGGCTTGGCCCTTTCTAGTTTTTAAAGTCTTCTGAGCACCTCACCCATCTCATCAATCCTGGCATGCCTAAATCTGACAGTTTGCTACTCTATTCCCCTCTGTTGGCGGTTGTACTTCAGCTACTTAGCCTACCCTTGCGCACATTCCCAACCAAATGCCCTTCGTTCCATCAAATGCTCAGTTTTGATGAGGTGTGGGGAAGATGTTGGGTCAGAGGAAGAGAAATACAACTGAACTCCACACAGATGAATGCAGTACAGAATGGAAAGGATGATTTTAGGAACTGGAATGTCATTGAGGATTGCTATTCCGAAAAATGGCAGCATTCACTGAGTGACTAGGTAAACCTGACAGTGAGGGAAGGATCACAACTGGTTGCCATTAGATTGGATTAACAAAAAACAGGGAACTAACAAGCTTCATTAGCTTCCTGTATCGGTGTTATCAGAGGTGATCCATAATGCAACCTGGCAACTTCAATGTTCACTTCAAGTCTCCTAGCAACAATTCATCACCTAATCAAAGTATGTCATCACAAGGAATAATCTCTGCCCTACAGCACTCTCAGCCCAATTTGCTGAACTTTATCTTTTCTGCCTCTATCCAGTCAAATTCAATTTTATTATGAAAAACTGGAGGCATTGTAAGTCTTACGTGTACAAGTGTAAAGTTGGTCTGAATATTTAGTAGCAAAACAGCTGAATGAAATTCAGAGTCAAGATTGGGACTGTTATTATTACTTTGATCGTAAACCAAACTAAATTGATGTTCATGGAGGAGAAAGGACAAGACACTTTAGTATAAAATGATTTTAAGTGTCCTGACATACCCAAATCACCACTGACATTCCTGATTTTCACCATCTATCAGAGCAGCACAGTGGTGCAGCTGGTAGAACGGCTGCCTGAAAGCACCAGAGTCCTTGGTTCGAACCTGATCTTGGAAATTGTCTTTTATGAAGTTTGCATGTTCTTCCTGTGACTGCAAGGGTTTCCAAGTCCTCTGGTTTCCTTCAACATCCCAAAGACATGGGTTTGCAGGTTAATTGGCCTCTGTAAATTTCCCCCAATGTGTATGGATGGATGGGAAAGTGGGATATCATGGAACTAGTGTGAATAATACATTTTATTTTATGGGCGCCTTTCAAGAGTCTCAAGGACACCGTACAAAGATTTAGCAGGTAGAGGAAAAACATGTAAGGGGAATGAAATAAATAGTAGAGACATGACTAGTACACAAAGTAAAGACAAAATTCAATACAAAACACAATATGAGGCAATTAATGCACAGATGAAAAGGGAGGGGGAGGTGGGGCTAAGGATAGGCAGAGATGAAGAGATGGGACTGGATGGGTCTTGAGGCGGGACTGGAAGATGGTGAGGGACACGGAATTGCGGATCAGTTGGGGGAGGGAGTTCCAGAGCCTGGGAGCTGCCCTGGAGAAGGCTCTGTCCCCAAAACTGCGGAGGTTGGACTTGTGGATGGAGAGGAGACCGGCTGATGTGGATCTGAGGGACCGTGAGGGTTGGTAGGGGGAGAGGAGGTCAGTGAGATATGGGGGGGGGGGGGCAGATGGTGGAGGGCTTTGTAGGTGAGGAATAGGATTTTGTAGGTGATCCGGTGGAGATGGGAAGCCAGTGAAGTTGTTTGAGGACTGGAGTGTTGTGATGCCAGGATTTGGTGTGGGTGATGAGTCGGGCGGCTGCGTTCTGGACCAGTTGGAGTCGGTTGATGTAGGTGGAGCTGATTCCAAGGAGAAGTGAGTTGCAATAGTCCAGTCGGGAGGAGATGAAGGCATGGATGAGTCTTTCAGCAGCGGGAGGTGTGAGAGAGGGTCTGAGTTTGGCGATGTTGCGGAGATGAAAGAAGGAGGTTTTAATGTCATGGCGGATATGAGGCTCAAGGGAGGGGGTGGAATCAAAGATCACGCCAAGGTTGCGGGCCTGGGGAGATGGGGAGACAGTGGTGTCGTCGATGGTGAGAGTGGGGTTTTTGATTTTGCTGAGTGTGGCTTTGGAGCCTATGAGGTGTCCTTGAGACTCTTGAAAGGCGCCCATAAATAAAATGTATTATTATTATTATGAGGAGGAATTCTGTCTTATCGCTGTTGAGTTTGAGGAAGTTATGTTGCATCCAGGTTTTTATAGCTGACAAACATAGAAACATAGAAAATAGGTGCAGGAGTAGGCCATTCGGCCCTTCGAGCCTGCACCGCCATTCAATATGATCATGGCTGATCATCCAACTCAGTATCCTGTACCTGCCTTCTCTCCATACCCCCTGATCCCTTTAGCCACAAGGGCCACATCTAACTCCCTCTTAAATATAGCCAACGAACTGGCCTCAACTACCTTCTGCGGGAGAGAATTCCACAGATTCACCACTCTCTGTGTGAAAAAAGTTTTCCTCATCTTGGTCCTAAAAGATTTCCCCTTTATCCTTAAACTGTGAGCCCTTGTTCTGGACTTCCCCAACATCGGGAACAATCTTCCTGCATCTAGCCTGTCCAACCCCTTAAGAATTTTGTACGTTTCTATAAGATCCCCCCTCAATCTTCTAAATTCTAGCGGGTACAAACCGAGACTATCCAGTCTTTCTTCATATGAAAGTCCTGACATCCCAGGAATCAGTCTGGTGAACCTTCTCTGTACTCCCTCTATGGCAAGAATGTCTTTCATCAGATTAGGAGACCAAAACTGTACGCAATACTCCAGGTGTGGTCTCACCAAGACCCTGTACAACTGCAGTAGAACCTCCCTGCTCCTATACTCAAATCCTTTTGCTATGAATGCTAACATACCATTCGCCTTCTTCACTGCCTGCTGCACCTGCATGCCTACTTTTAATGACTGGTGTACCATGACACCCAGGTCTCGTTGCATCTCCCCCTTTCCAAATCGGCCATCATTCAGGAAAGATACAGGAGTTGATATGGGAGAGGGGGGGGTTGTGGGGGGATTTGGTGCCGAGGTAGATCTGGGTGACATCGGCGTAACAGTGGAAGTCCAAGTTGAAGTGGCGGGTTGAATGGGTGATCGTTGGTGGGCATGACTCAAGTTGGGCAAATGTTTCCGTACTGTTTCTTTCAAGTAATCAAAAATCTCTCTTAGGGAAAATAAAAAGGCTTTAAATGTTTTAAAAAGCCTCAGGTTTCTAGCAAAGTCACTGGTTATCAAGCAGCAATTACTAATCAAAGGGCACAGTGCCTACTGTTAACAGCCAGCAGGAACAGCTTTAGTTAGCCAAGATCAGCTCAGGCGGTAACTAGTCGTAACACGCCAAGTCAAGGCAGAGTTAGGGTCAAAACACGTTCCATGCATCAAATTATCTCTGTGGTTAGTTCCAGGTGTGCTCAGGATTAGTCTCAGCAGGAATGTCTCAACAATTCAATCCAAGTAAAACTCAAGTGGATCATGCAAACTAGCAACTGTACAAGATACGAATTTGTTTGGTGTCCACGGAAACCCACATTCGTACCATCTCTTCAATGGAGATCGGGAGTTAGACATTAAATGTTGGCTCTGACTGCATCGACATCCGATGAAAGGGTAAAATACATTGTGAACAGTGCCCTCCATAATGTTTGGGACAGGCCCATCATTTATTTACTTGCCTCTCTACTCCACAATTTGAGATTTGTAATAGAAAAAAATCACATGTGGTTGAAGGGCACATTATCAGATTTTAATAAAGGTCATTTTTATACATTTTGGTTTCACCATGTAGAAATTGCAGCAGTGTTTATACATAGTCGCCCCATTTCAGGTCACCATAATGTTTGGAACACAGCAATGTCATGTAAATGAAAGTTTAGTATTTTGTTGCATATCGCTTGCATGCAATGACTGCTTGAAGTCAGCGATTCATGAACATCATCAGTTGCTGGGTGTCTTCTCTGGTGATACTCTGCCAGGCCTGTATTGCAGCCATCTTTAGCTTATGCTTGTTTTTAGGTGCTAGTCCCCTTCAGTTTTCTCTTCAGCATATAAAAGGCATGCTCAATTGGGTTCAGATCTCAATTGGGTTGATTGACTTGGCCACTCAAAAATTGACAATTTTTTAACTTTGAAAAACTCCTTTGTTGCTTTAGCAATATGTTTGGGATCATTGTCTTGCTGTGGAATGAACTGCCAGCCAATGAGTTTTGAGACATTTGTTTGAACTTGAACAGATAGGATGTGTCTATACACTTCAGAATTCATTATGCTACTACCATCAGCAGTTGTATCATCAATAAAGATAAGTGAGCCAGTACCTTCAGCAGCCATACATTCCCAGACCATAACACCCCTACCACCGTGTTTCACAGATGAGGTGGAGTGGGGAGGGGGAGAAGAAGGGGGGGGGGGATAGAAGGGGGAGGGGGAAGTAGTCCTGTATTGATGTCAATTTGGAATCCCATCAACGGTATTCTTTGTTTTACGCAACTTTAAATTTCTGATAATTACATCAACAATGTACCAAACTAAAAAGTATGTTAATCATTAGGCACACGTAACCTCGGACCAATTAAAAATTAGCATGCTCACGGAAAATAAACCTGAAACTAAAATAAAAAACATGCTTCCCTAATAATTACTGTACAAATATGAAACACCCAGGCATAAATCTGTTAGGAAATAACTTATTATTCAACCGCAATTTCCCCTATCAATCTTGAACAAAGCTTTCACTTCCCTTTATCTGCACAAGGTGGAATCGCTGTCTGAAGTAATGTACTTTACACAAAACTGATGTGCAATGGAATACCCATGGACTTTCCAAAACCTGAAAGCAGAACCGTCATTTGAGCATGAGAAAGTTTTTCCCCTAAATGGTTATTTGCTTACAGACAATTATTTTTTTTAAAGCCTTTAGCTATGTTCTACTGGGTTTCATACAGATTTTGTTTTGTTTAGAGATACAGCATAGAAACAGGCCTTTCGGACCACCGAGTCCTTGTGGACCATAGCTCACAAATTCATACTAGTTCTATGTTATCCCATTTTCCCACCCATTCTCCACACAGGAGGCAATTTATATAGGCTAATTAACCTAGGTCGTTGTTAGGATGTGGGAGGAAAGTGGAGCACCCTGAGTAAACCACAAGGAAACATGCAAACTGAACATAGAGAGTACCCGAGATCAGGATCAAACCCAGGTCTCTGGCACTGTGAGGTAGGAGCTCTACCACTGCTGCAATGTGCTGTCCACATTTCTCATGTTCTTTCTTGTGAGTACAACTCTCCAAGAGTGATGCAAGCATATTGTTCAATGTCAGCATTACTTGTTCCATTGCTGCTACTACTGAATTAATTTTAAAATGCTTCATAACGTCTAAACATCATTTGATTTCCTAATGTGTGCATCTAAGGTTATACAGGTTAATAAGATTGAATTATGAAATAAGGATTTCTCAAAAGGCAGTTCTTGCACATCGAAAGTAGACAATAGACAATAGGTGCAGGTGTGGGCCATTTGGCCCTTTGAACCAACACCGCCATTCAATGTGATCATGGCTGATCATCCACAATCAGTAACCCGTTCCTGCCATCTCCCCATATCTCTTGACTCCGCTATCTTTAAGAGCTCTATCTAACTCTCGCTTGAAAGCATCCAGAGAACCGGCCTCCACCACCCTCTGAGGCAGAGAATTCCACACTCTCTGCCTCAGAGGGCGGCCTCTGTGTGAAAACGTATTTCCTCAACTCCGTTCTAAATGGCTTACCCCTTATTCTTAAACTGTGGCCCCTGGTTCTGGACTCCCCCAACACCGGGAACATGTTTCCTGCCTCTAGGGTGTCCAAACCATTAATAATCTTACATGTTTCAATAAGATGCCCTCTCATCCTTCTAAATTCCAGAGTATACAAGCCCTGCTGCTCCATTCTATCAACATATGACAGTCCCTCCATCCCGGGAATTAACCTTGTGAACCTCCGCTGCACTCACTCAATAGCAAGAATGTCCTTCCTCAAATTTGGAGACCAAAACTGCACACAATACTCCAGGTATGGTCTCACTAGGGCTCTGCACAACTGCAGAAGGACCTCTTTGCTCCTATACTCAACTCCTCTTGTTATGAAGGCCAACATGCCATTTGCTTTCTTCACTGCCTGCTGTACCAGCATGCTTACTTTCACTGACTGAAAGTATCTATATTTTAGAATGCAACGAAAGAGAAGCTCTCTCAAATCCTCTGATATGTATGGCTCTGATTTGCCACAATAAACTGTGGTTAAGCATGTACTACTTATTGTTCTGAATTTGCATTTGATTAACTTAATGAATCAGATAATTGACATTTGATTTTCATTTGAGAAAAACACAAATTCCTTGGGAAAGGTTTCTCAATTTTTTTAATTATGATGCCTAGCACAATAGAAAATAGGTGCTAGGATTTACAGTAAATGATCCACACATAAAATAACACTGGGAATAGGTTCTGGTTATTTATGAACACTTGTTAAGTTAATAACACAACACAAATAAGCTGTTGGTGAGTTCAGACCTTTGCTTCCTCTGCACTGCAGAAGCATTCCTCCTGTGTTGTACATGCAGGATGTTCATGAGTTCTAGATTAGTTCAACAATATTCTGTCAAGTCCTAATGAAGCTTTTATTGGAATATTTCTGCTCAATTGCTCAGCACAATGATGATGTAAAAATCAAATAATAAAAAGCAAACTTTCAATACGGACATATAAATGTATCAACTAGAAACCTGTTCTATTTCTCTCGTGCAATGGCCCGGCATGACAATTATCACGTACTATTGGATGAAATATCACATTAGCTGCAGAATGCTCAAAAATGCATTTTCACTGTACACAAGGCCCTGTGATTTAATCAATCAACGTACTTCTTTCCCTGGCAGCAATCATCGAATGTTGGTGCAAGCAATAACGATTAGTCCATTCCCAGAGACCAGTAACAAAGCTTTCCTGACAGTCTTGAACTATCTTTAGAATGACAACCTGAACTACTCATTCCATACTGCAAGAACATTGACCCTTTCAGAGGGATACGGAGCATCAAGGAGAAGTGGAAAAGCAACCCGTTGCAACTTTTGACACATTTTTTAACCTCAAGATGTTCAATAATGATTTCCAGTTAGTGAAGTGTCTTTGGAGTGTATTCACTGTTGTGACATAGGAGACATAACAATCAGGTTTCCACAACGGCCAAGATAACTTGCTTTACTTATTGGTTGAGTCTCACCTGAAAGACAGCACCAGGGACAATGTAAGATTTGTTCAAGTGAGATGAGAGGATTATGGATATTTGGACAGGTGTGCACAGGTTCACTTCAGTCCACATTTTTAAGGTCACATATTCTTCCCTAATTTTCACAATATCTACATTATATTATATTTAAATAACATACACAGGAGAGGGAGGAAGCAGCGAAGTACTGAAGCATAACTATGATATTATGATTAGTACGTACACAATTAGGTTTTTGTATATGTTCGTATACACAAAATATATGTACATGTACACAAAATATAAATCTTCCATTGCATGTTGCGAAATGCATTTATAAAGAGAAACAAAATGAAAGAAGTTAGTATAAAATTATTAGATTGTTACTTCAGGGTGCAAGCGTTAAATTTAGTCTGTGGTTAAAGTCAATGCATTATGCATTTATTATTGTTATATTTCTGGACAAATATGTACATCTTCAGTCACTATTTGATGTGATATATTATGTAGATACAGCAGTCAAAATCTTACATCACTACCCATCAGTTGTTCACCCTGTAAAATTTTCCATAGATATTTGGAATAGAAACCGCCTAAGTAAACTTCCCACGCAGTCAATGTCCTTTTCCCAGAAGAAGGGAAGAAAGGAATGCAGTGCTTTCATCAGCAATACAGTCTACTAAACCTTCATTGTCAGTTTGTATACATCATGTTTGTATACATACAGATTAGTGGGGAAAAATTGAGCCAAATGCACAGAGATGGCCAATATTTTACAGAGCAACAACAAATTGAGCTAATTGCCAAAAGACTGAAAAAGTATGGCACATAGAACTCGTGAGATGTGATGCTCACAAGAATATGTTGCATCCAATCCTATTGGAAATCCGAGGATATTATTCCAAAGACAGATTTCATTGGCTTCTCCAAGATCTTTTTAGATTTCTTAATATCCAGTTTGAAAATCCAGTTCTGAGGGAAACGGTCTTTAACTTGGATTAGTGGGAAATATATCAAGCTGTCAGCTATCACACAAGCATTCATCTTCATCCAAATAAATGGAAAAGATTGACAGAAATACTCCACACTGCTTACTAGTAAAATTTTCCCCAAAACCTGAAAAAAAATCTGATATCCCATTAACAAATGACCACAATTATATGCATAAAGAAATATACATTTTTCTGAATTGTAATGTAAAATTTAACTACTAATATCAGCACAATGAGAATTCAGTACAGATTCACTCCCCATCCAGGATGGTAATTGTGACATTTGTAGACTGTCGAACTGGGGATGTGATGTGTGACAGAGTGAATGATTTTTTTTCAAACACAAATTGGAGATAAAGGATGAAAGTTTAGAGATACAGCTTGGAAACAGACCCTTCGAATCCACTCCGACCATCAATCACCTGTCACACCAATTCTGTATTATCCTATTTTCACACCAACTCCCTGCAAACTTGCGGCAATTCACACAGGAATCCTGAACTTGGTGGTATTTAGCGGAGTAATGACGCCAGTCTATTCCTGTACATTTCAGCCCAATTCATCCAAAAATGCGCAGTTTAGTTGATACAGAAGCTAAAATATTTTGAATAGCAGGGCACAGCAATAAGCGAATGTTGTGCAACTCTGATATTATACTGCAGAACAATGCATAACTTCGACTCTGCACCAGAAATTTCTACCTCGCCGTTCATGTGCAAAATCTACATTGTGAACCAAATATTTCTGGCTGCATGCCCAATCTGGTCTGATTCACTTGACAGAGCTTGGGCAAAAATAGCTTTAGTTCTGGACAGAACTGTATTAATATAAAAATAATATTTTATGCAACTATTCCAGTTTTATTAAATTTCAATTTTCCAGTATCTCATCCATGGGTCCTGGAGTGCTGCAGCATTTTTCTTGTTAACACTGGTTAACCCAGACTGAAATTTCAACAACTTGCACAAAAAAGAGATATATTCCAAAATCTGGAGATAGTGAAGAAGAACGACTGAAGAATGCACATTTTTGATGGAATCTGAGCTGTCAGTACTTCACTTGGTCAATCATACAAACTTTCAATTCAACAGATCGACATTTATATGAAGGTAGACAAAATACTGGAGAAACTCAGCGGGTGAGACAGCATCTATTATGAAAATATTTTATTATGAAAGCATTTATATGAAAATAGCCCGATTGTGGATTTGACAAAACACAGATTAGTGCTACATGAAATTTAGTTGAGTTTATTGTCAAGTGTATTGAGGCACAGTAAAAAGCTTTTGTTGTGTGCTCACCAGTCAGCGGAAAGACAATACAAGATTACAATCGCACCATTCACAGTGTGCAGGTGCATGATAAAGGAATAATATTTAGTGCAAGATAAAGCCATATAGTCCGATCAAAGATAGTCCGAGGTTCTCCAATGAGGTAGATAGTAGCTCAGGACTGCTCTCAAGTTGTTGGTAGGTTGGTTCAGTTGCCTGATAACAGCTGGGAAGAAATTGTCTCTGAATCTGGAGGTGTGCCTTCTGTACCTTTCGCCCGATACCTCACACTTCTATGCCTTTATCCCGATGGGAGAAGGGAGAAGGGAGAAGAGGCAGATGGGAGAAATGAAAGAAAACTTGTTAATGAAATTCTCAGATCAACCTACATAGGTGTGATTAATTTTTAAAATGTTCAGTAATCTTTTTGGTTTACAATGCCAATGCTGATCCTAATGATAGTGCATGTTGAGAGTGGGATAGGGAGGACATGGTGGGGGAGAGGATCATTTCCTAAGCAGGTCTTTACCTTTAATTCTAATGTTTTGTAGTTTTGTTTTTGTATATTTCCTCAACAAACCATGCTGTTGAAATGTCATACTCCTTTCCTTTTGGTTTTCTCCATCTACTTATTTATTTGGATTTCAGTTCATAGTTCCAAAGAGATGGCACATTAACATGAGTGAAGGTAAACCAAAGAGAAAGGCCAGGAGGAGGAATATCAGTCATAAATGCTGGGTGGCGCCACCAGAGGTGGCTGTCTCGCCATTAGAAGTGGCTGCCTCGCCAGCAGTCTGACTGTCCTTTCAGTGTTAAAAATTATGTTTTAATGTTCCTTTTTTGGTTTTATGTGGTAGGGGGGGGGGGGGGGGGGGGGGGGGTGGAGGGGGAAACTTATTTTCAATCTCTTACCTCGACGGAGATGCAATATTTTTCCGTATTCTATCTCCGTCCCCACTGCGGCCTAACATTGTGGAGTGGCGTGGTGTTTCCTGGAGACCGACGGACGCTCCAAGCCGCGGGAGTCTGCGGGACTTTAACATTGTGAAGCCTGCTGTCTCTTGTAAGAAGAGGCCGACTCCATAGCTCCATACCGTGGAGAGAGTTTCAACCCGCCCCAACAGGGGGCTTCGATCGTCAGCTGCGGGGGCTTTGATCACCCTGACTGCCCCGACCGCCGGAGAACAAAACATCCATCACAGTGAGGAATGTGGAATCCACTGTGATGGATGTTTATGTTAACTTTTATGTGGCTGTGTGTCTTGTTGCTTTTCACTTAGTATGACTGTATGGTAACTCAAATTTCACTGTACCTTTGGTACGTGTGACAATAAACTGACCTTGAAACCTTGAAATGCAGCAGAAAGGGTTGAAATTAGAATGACAGCTACTACAGCGTTGAAAAGCACCAAAAGCAGCTTTCTACATCACTGCCAACCTATTATTCAAAATGTCAGGTTCTGTAGCTATTATGGCAAACTACTTTGTTGTTTGCTGCTCCCACTGCAAAAAAAGTGTTCACTTTACAGAAGCTAAACAACTGTAAATCTACCTAGACAATGAATGAGAGGAAATGCTGCTTTTCATTATGTGCGATAGTTCTTTGTTCAGCAATTTGCTCACTGCAATTTTATTATATCTCTCTGACATATGCTGTTTATCAAGCTTCTGTTCTAAATGTGTAAACTCTCTCTCTCTCTCTCTCTCTTCCTGCATGCATATTTTTAATTATTCATTAAATAAATTGAAATAATGTTTACAATCCAGCTGTAGAGACAGCTGACTCCAAAATCTGTGAAGATGTATATGCGACCATATTAACCATCTCACTCATCACCCACCAAAATTACTTGGCATAATTTTGCTGTATTAAAGAAAGGTCTATACAATTAACGTACATTGAAATTATTTGAGCAATGCACTACTTTAGCTCACTTGTTCAGTGGATCTAATATGATAACAAATGATCTTTAGAGTGAACCTGGAATGCATCCAGCAGGTAGCCTGAAAGTTACAGTGGGCAGTGGCAATCTATTCACAATGCTGCTATTTATGCTATTACAATAAATAATGAAAGAATGAAACATTATGTAGATGTTGATCATGAATACCAAACAGGTTAATTTATGCACTTTAGTCAATACTGTAGTCAAACATCACTTTCTCTTTATTAACAAATAAATTCTATACAATTGCATGAGAGAAGACAATTCTCTCAACATGTAATTTGATTAGTATGGTCTTTAAAAATGGCACAAATGCAAAAATATATATTCATGAACAATCTCCATGTAGCCTCATGTATTTATTTTTGGGATGTGGGTATGAATAAATAAATGTATTCCTGGAAAGTCCAACCTTTATGGCCCTTTCATCATTTCTGAAGTGTGACGGGTCTTTACCCTGAAACATTAATGTAAACAAAACTGCCACAGACCAATGATCCCCGATGAGCGCCTGCACCATGTTCTCCATTTTGCATTTAGTGGCATTAAATTGCATACTCCCCACAAACAACATCTAGGTATCTCCAGGCACACAAATACCAAAACATAGTGTTTCACTGCATGGGTTACGTCTTGTGGTTGGCGAGCAAAGTATATGTCTTGCCCACAAATACTATAATTTGAAGCAAATTTCATGATGAATCACTGGTTGCAAAATATGATTCATTAAAAGCCCTATCCTACTGTACGAGTTTATTCAAGGGTTCTCCCGAGTTTGCCCTGATTCGAACTCGGAGATTTACGGTAATGGCCGCTCGCAGGTACTTGGGTCTCTCGTGGCCATTTTTCAACATGTTGAAAAATCTTCACGAGTCTTCACGAGCTTACCGCGTTTCCCGAGTACCTGCCGTTAGCGTTACGAGCCGCTAAGAGACGTCCCCGAGCTCCGACATACCCGCTACGTTCATTCTACGTGCTTACTACGAGCTTGATTTTTTTTTTAACTCGTACAGTGGGACAGGGCTTTAACTCATGTCCCCAACAAACTAAACTTTGTTGCTTTGGATCACGGCATATAGAATATGTTAGACAGCACATTTGTTCCCTGCAATTACCAACATTTGCCCAATACCAAGAGCCCCAATGTACTTCAACTGTCTCATTGCTTAATCCGAGATCTAATACAAAAGGCTAAAAAAGGTTTAGGTTTCCTATCCCATCCAATATCTAGAAAAAAAATGTGAGCAACTTGTTTTCCTAAAATCACAAAGATCCACCAATAACAAAACAATTTATTGTATCTTGCAACATGATTGTTTTAATCAAAAATAACCCAGTCCAATGAAGAAGGTTTCAAATAAATGAGTTCCGACGGCTTCCGATTGCGCATGCCCAGGTCAAAGGTCATTATGCATAATATTGCTGGAAAGCAGTGGAGCAGTGAATCAGTTTGTTACAGCATTGTTTCTTCTAGTTAAGAAAATACTGCTTTCAAACTGTGAAATAGTTGTATTTATTAGGCCTGGGGCCTCTGGTGTCGTCAGTCCGGGCCTGTCGGTTGGCCCGGAAGGAGTTGAGCTGGGTTGGCGCTTCTTCTCCGCGCTGGCTGTGACCGACGACATCAGCGGCACCAGGCCTACAGTCAGTGCGGAGAAGAAGCGCCAACCCCAGCTCAATTCATGGCGGGCCAACCGACAGCCCCGGACCGACGACGCCAGCAGCCCCTGGCCCACACCCAGCATGGAGAAGAAGCGCCAACTTCAGCCAAACCCCGCTCCCCGACGGGGACCGCCAGCGGCCAACACCGAGCACCAGCCATTCACACAAAGCGCTGCAGCAACTCAGCCTCGTCCCCACGCCGGCTGAAAACCGGGCCCGACACCTCCGGACATCCCTGGACAGGAATGAGACACCCGGGAGGGGACGGGGACGGCTCAGCAGCAACTCAACAGACCCAGACCCGACACCGACCAAACACGATCTCGCTCAGTCACCAAAGCATAAAGCAATAAAAACAACAAAAATAATCTTAGCTTTTAACAAAGGAACAATAAATACAACTATTTCATAGTTTGAAAGCAGTATTTGCTTACCCAGGAGTATCAAAGCTAGAAAAAACTGGAAGAAATGAAGGTCCACTGCGTCACTGCTTTCCAGCAATGTTATTGTTTCCTCATGTACGTTCTAAATGGCTTACCCCTTATTCTTAAAATGTGGCCCCTGGACTCCACTAACATCGGAACCATGGTTCCTGCCTCTAGCGTGTCCAAACCCTTAATAATCTTATATGTTTCAATAAGATCCCCTCTCATCCTTCTAAATTCCAGAGTATACAAGCACAGCCGCTCCATTCTCTCAGTATATGTCAGTCTCGCCATCCCGGGAATTAACCTTGTGAACCAACGCAGCACTCCCTCAATAGCAAGAATGTCCTTCCTCAAATTTGGAGACCAAAACTGCACACAATACTCCAGGTGTGGTCTCACTAGGGCCCTGTACAACTGCAGAAGGACCTCTTTGCTCCTTTCCTCAACTCCTCGTTATGAAGGCCAACATCCAATTCGCTTTCTTCACTGCCTGATGTATTACTTAATTGACTGATGAACAAGGACCCCCAGATCCCGTTGTACTTCCACTTTTCCCAACTTGACATCACTTAGATAATAATCTTCCGGGAACTCCTTAAGATCGCCCAAAACATAATTTTTCCATCCAGCCTCAATAACCTTCCTTCCTTCTACAACTCTACATTGTACAGAAATGAAAACGAGGATCTCATGCATATGCACATTTCATTTGTATGTATCAGATGTAATTAAAATTGCCATTGGCTTTAATTGTTAAGTGCCATGGAGTCATACAGCATGGAAACAGGCCCTCCAGCCCAATTTGTCCATGCTGACCAAGATACCCCATCAAAGCTAGTCCCATTTGTCTACATTTGGCCAATATCCATGTACCTGTCCAAGTGTCTCTTAAAAGTTGTTATAGTATCAGCCTCAACTATGTTTAAGGAGAGAGGGACAAGATTGAATATGAACCTGAGGGGCGACCTTTGCACTCGGGTGGTGGGTATATGGAACTGGTTGCAGAGCAGGTAGTTGAGGCTGATATTATAACAACTTTTAAGCGGAATACGAGGTGCTGCTCCTCCAATTTCCAGTGGTGCTCACTCTGGCCATGGAGGAGGCCCAGGACAGAAAGGTCGGATTCGGAATGGGAGGGGGAGTTGAAGTGCTGAGCCACAGGGAGATCAGGTTGGTTAATGCGGACCGAGCGGAGGTGTTCGGCGAAACGATCGCCAAGCCTACGCTTGGTCTCACCGATGTAAATCAGCTGACATCTGGAGCAGCGGATGCAATAGGTGAGGTTGGAGAATGCCAATGGCATTCTCCTTTCCTTCCCAAATTGTGCCCAGTTCTCCTGTGACTCAGGTTAATCAATAAGAGAAAGTGCATTCAAAATGCAGTTCATTCTGGATTTCCCAATCGTAATTCCCCTGCATTAAAACCTACTGCTGCATCCAAATTCCAGCTTTCCATTTAAACTACAAAACCTGCCTTTGGTAACCTAAATACTGTGGAAACTATTTCTATTTTTGACTGCACTGACCTTGATTGCAGTCTGTAAGCTTCTATTTTTACCTGCAGTAGCCTAGATTTCATCTATCAGCACTGACTAGCATTGTGGGACTAATCGTATATTCAAAATTGCCCAACACTAGATCTTGCTAGGGGGAACTGCGCAATTGCCAAAACATCTATAAAACTCAGATTTTAAAACCGTTCCATTTCAATAACATATCAGTCAAGTAAAAATTAAAATTTGATTTGAACAACCCAAATAGAATAAGAAGATCTATCCCACAATTAGAAACAGACTTTCTTGTCCACTTGCATAACAGTTAGAGAAAGAAAGAATGCTGGCCAAGTCAAGTACAATAACTTGTACAATAATGAACAATAACTTGTACAATAATGAGGAGTTAAATATCACTGACACTTCAAAGCAGGCCCACTTTGGTATGAGGGTGTGGAGATTCTATAGTGGAATACATGGGGTTTTTTTAAAATATGTTACTGGATTTGATCATAGTATAAAATTAGTCAGGAGCTTATAAAATCTGCATTTTTTTTCAATATTCTTAATGTTGCGGGTTTGAAGCAATCTGTTTGACTCCTTAAGAAAAAAAATGTTTTTGTCATAATCCCGCAGTGCTTCCACGACAGGCAGCAGATGGCTGTGACCCAAAGACAAGGCCATCCTTATCAAGACAATGGGAGGAAAATGGAGGCGCCGGGTGGGAAAATTATTCATGTAGAGCCCTCCAAGAATAACAGGGAGCAACCACCCTCACCGAGCGTTCTCAAATCAGCAATTCTTCTGGAGGCAGTGCAGACAGATCTGCAGGCAAAGCTCCACACTCCCATGCAAGGTCTGTAAGTAGTGAAAGCCACCATCATCCCAAATCATTCCAGGTGATAGCAACTGCTATATGCCAAGTCTCCAAGTTGAAACACATTGTTGCGCACCAAAAATCACAAATAAAGACAAGAGAAATTAATCGCCTCATCAGGTAGAGAGCAGAAAGCAGCACAGGGATACATAGAAAAATAGGTGCAGGAGTAGGCCATTTGGCCCTTTGAGCCAGCACCGCCATTCAATATGATCATGGCTGATCATCTAAAATCAGTACCCCATTCCTACTTTTTTCCCCATATCCCTTGACTCCTTTGGCCCCAAGAGCTAAATCTAACTTTCTCTTGAAAACATCCATTGAATTGGCCTCCACTGCCTTCTTTGGCAGAGAATTCCACATTCACAACTATCTAAGCGAAGACATTTTTCCTCGTCTCAGTCCTAAATGGCCTACCCCTTATTCTTAAACTATGACCCTTGGTTCTGGACTCCCCCAACACCTGGAAATTATTTCCTGCATCCAGCACTTTGTGTCCTACTGAAATAAAAATGATCTTTTTTCTCTCCAACGTGGTTTTAAAGCCTTATCATTTCCATTCCCAGAGAGCTGTGAATGTCGACATTCAATATAGTCAAGATTGAGAAGATCTTAGCCTATAATGGAATTATGGACAATAGGGATTGGGCAGGAAAGTGGAAGTCAAAGATCAGACCCTCTATGAATGGTGGAACAGACTTGAAAAGCTCTTTGACCTCTACTGCCTTTTTCCTGGTAACAGCCTCCAGGATCTACCTACTGTCTAGCCAACTTGGATGGTATCATAATGGCTCTAGTTATCTTCTGTTGGCCAGGGCATTGAGGGTTTCACTTCATCCCATTTTCTGAGAGTTTGTCAAGATGTTTGATGCTCTGTTCCAGGGATGTTCTGCCTCCGGATGACCAGATGTGTGTGCTCACCATTGCCAGCCTTGAAAGTTCCCAGCAATGTTCAATCTGTTGGATATTCTGAACTCCAGCCACTCAAGATGAGGTGGAATAGTTCATTGCTGGATAATTTAAGCCCAAAGCCTGCTTACACTTGTGATTTGTTTCTACTTGCAACTTCCTCCACTTGAAAATAGTTAACCATTCACCAGCTGGGTTCATAACACCACAAAAATAGTAAGGCATACAAAGGCACAATGATGGTGGGCTGTAAGGGAATACAATAGGGTAATTAGGCAGTGATTGATTAGTTTTGATAGTTTAATATATATTTAAAATGGTGTGAGGTAAACTGTTGGGATTGAAGGCCGATAAATCCCCGGGCCTGATGGTCTGCATCCCTGAGTACTCAAGGAGGTGGCCTTAAACATCGTAGATGCATTCGACTATGGATCAATTCCTGTGGACTGGAGGGTAACCAATGTAACCCCACTTTTTAAGAAAGAAGGGAGAGAGAAAACAGGGAATAGACCAGTTAGCCCTACATCGGTAGTGGGGAAGTTGCTTGAGTCGATTGTTAAAGATGTTATAGCAGCATGTTTGGAAAGCAGTGGCAGGATCGGTCAAAGTCAGCATGGATTATGAAAGGGAAATCATGCTCGACTAACCTTCTGGAATTTTTTAAGGATGGGACAAGTGGAATAGATAAAGGAGAGCCAGTGGGTGTGGTGCATCTGGACTTTCAAAAAGAGACCCTTCTTCAGTCTGAACCTTCAGTCTGGGTGTGCTTGTACTTCAGTCAGAACCTTCTGTCTGAAGAAGGGCCGCTACCCAAAACGTCACCCATTCCTTCTCTCCATAGTTGCTGCCTGTCCCGCTGAGTTATCCCAGCATTTTGTGGCTTCCTATTATCTGAATGGTGTCAGATTAGGAAAAGGGAAGGTGCAATGAGACCTGGGTGTGCATGTACATCAGTTACTGAAAATAGCATGCAGGTACAGCAGCCAGTGAAGAAAGCTAATGGCATGTTGGCCTTCTTTGCAAAAGGATTTGAATTTAGGAGCAAGGACATCCTACTGCAGTTGTACAGGGCCCTGGTGAGACTACACCTGGAGTATTGTGTGCAATTTTGGTCTCCTAATTTGAAGAAGGACATTATTGCTATTGAGTGCAGCGTAGGTTCACCAGATTAATTCCCGGGATGACAGGACTGACATATGATGAAAGAATGGGTCGACTGGGTTTGTATTCACTGGAATTTAGAAGGATGACAGGGAATCTTATAGAAACATATAAAGTGTTAATGTTCAAGGTTCATGTTCTCCTGAGATGCTATCTGACCTGCTGAGTTGTTCCAGCACCTTGTGTCCTTTGTGTATTGACCAGCATCTGCAGTTTTTTGTTTCTACATATTCTTATTTTAGTCTTGTGCGTGACTCCATCCCCTAAAACTAGGTCTGCAAGTTCCAGATTTTCTCCATCAGACAGCATTTACCATGTCAAACACTCGGAACCACAAGTGTATTGGTGAGATCATTATTCATTATTTTAAACTCTGGAGTATAGGTCTATTCATGTCAACCTTGGATCATGAAACAACCCTCATATCCCAGCAATATTTTCTACATTGCCTCAAAGGCATGTATAAGCAAGTCAAAATCTACATACACTATTACTGGCATGTTCTCACCTGGAGAGTTCCAATCTTTGTTGAAAGTTATAATCAAAGGTGGAGCACAATTCGCCTATACTTTTAAATATCTCATGCAGGCTTTCACGCAGGCCAGACAATCCCCCGAACATTTCATTGTGCATGCTGATCAGCCTGTATCTAATGGCTGCTCCATCATAGTCTTCAGCTGTACTTTGGAACACAGCTCTTGTACCAATCATCTGGGGAGCTGACCTATAAATTATTTTCCTCCTGGCACAGCTACAGACAACTCACACCTACTAACTCACCATGTGCCTATTCCACCTCTGTAACCTACGGCAAATAAAGCACATTTCAAATGCTAGATGGAGTGCTGGTGACCTGAAATATAAAAGGCACAAGCATACCACCATGAAAACGGGAGGGAGAAAAGGAGAGGTCTGTGCATTAAACAGAAGGGATGAGAAAAAGCAAACTGAATGAGAGATGGAAGATTGGATATGGAAGAACAGCATCCTCAGTTATTCTACATTCCTCTAATGGCCATTGCAATTTTGTGGCTAAACCCATCATTCTCACCATTTTTGCCAGACAACTCCATCTTTGCAAAGAAAATTTATAATGTGTCGGTTTTGGTTCCATAATTGGATGACTCTGATTTTGGTTCCTTAATCGGAGCGAATGCGAGTATCAGTTTTTGCATAATGGAATATGTTCTAATTTCTACCAATTTTTGGCAGACAGACAAGGTGATTTCATGACATCAACATTTAGATTCAGCAGTCCTCAAGACAAGATGCCAGTTCTTACAAATTAGTTTCAGACCATGTCTCCTAAGGATACAAATCCATGAACAAGCTGGATGTATGAAGACTGCACTGGGATTGTTGTGGATCTATCCTGTAGCATTATTTCAGTGCTTCTTTTAAAACATGAATGAATGAATATCCATACCTAACTCTCTTAATTTTGTTCCATGTTTGGACAGACAGTGCAGTTGGAACAAAACATCATGCTTCTAAAGAGGCAAATAGGAATAATATTTACCTATGAGTATGATGTGTCATTAGGACGCTCAGCAAACATGGTTTAATATGGTCAAAAAGGTCTTGAATTTATCAAGAACAGGTCTTCACATAATCATGAACAAAGCTGGGAAAAGAATGGATGCAAATTTGATCAGTGTACAAATTTGGTTATTTTTTAAATCTGTATTTCTGGTCAAGCTCGTAAGTGAAATTACCAATTGGGGCCAATGCATACACGAAGGAAATTGAAGGGATATGCATCCGCTATTGCTTTTTTGAAGGTCTTCTTATTTTCAATATGGTTATTTTAGCCACAGTTAGCAGAATAGGTCAAATACTTTCAGTTTATCAGTTACTCTTGCCATGCTCCTTCTTATTCCTCTCAACCAAATGACATCTAAATCAGGGTGTAAATTCAGTGATTTTCATATCGCAGAACGCAAAGTGGTGAATAACTCAACGACACTGGTAGCATTTCTGGAGGACATGGATAGGTAGCGTTTCAGATCAGGATCCTTCTCCAGTCTGAGATGCTGCCTGACCCACTGAATTGCACCAGGACTTTGTGTTCTACGTAAAATCTCATCATCTGCAGTTCCACGTGTCAGTATTTGTTATCCATTTATTTCCAAGTTCATTGCCATGTTCTGGACCTTTGCTATCAGACCAGAATGCTTAAGATATCTCAGCCAGATTTGTAAGGATTAATGTAGGCTCAGGGAACTGTAGATGCTGGCTTACAAAAAGACACAAAATGCTGGAGTAACTAAGCAGGTCTGGCAGCACCTATGGAAAACAATAATAGGTGACATTTTGAGTCAGGACCCTTCTTCAGACTGGGGAAAGAAAACTGGAAGAGAGGTGGGCTTGGGACCAAGCTTGGAAAGTAGGTGGATCAAAGGGTGGGTAGCTTTGTTTGGCAGGTGGTGGGACAAAGGACAGAGAAGAAAAGATGCTTTGGGTGATGCCTGTTTGGTCACGAGTAGTCACCCAAAGTGTCGTACCTTTTTCGGGTTGCCGCTGGATTTTCAACATTTTGAAATTTTTTGCCGACCTGCTGCGACTATGACGGGTGCAGGAAAGTCGCCGAAAAAATCGCGTAAGTGGGACAGGCTCTTAAGCTACCTAAGCAGAACGGATCAAATTCTCCAATTTGAATTAACTATTCCAGAAGCAACAGCCCTCCTGAGGGAGCCTACTTGAGGGAGTGCAGCGTAGGTTTACAAGGTTAATTCCTGGGATGGCGGAACTGTCATATGCTGAGAAAATGGACCAGCTGGGCTTGTATACTCTGGAGTTTAGAAGGATGAGAGGCAATCTTGTTGAAACATATACGATTATTAAAAGTTTGGACACGCTAGAGGCAGGAAACATGTTCCCGATGTTGAGGGAGTCCAGAAGCAGTTTAAGAATAAGGGATAAGCCATTTAGAACGGAGACGAGGAAACACTTTTTCTCACAGAGAGTTGTGAGTCTGTGGAATTCTCTGCCTTAGGTGGAGGCCGGTTCTTTGGATACTTTCAAGAGGGAGCTAGAAAAGGCACTTAAAGATAGTGGAGTCAGGGGACATGGGGAGAAGGCAGGAACAGGGTACTGATTGGGGATGATCAGCTGGGGATGATCAGCCATGATCACATTGAATGGTGGTGCTGGCTCGAAGGGCTGAATGGCCTACTCCTGCACCTATTGTCCTTACCTCTGCCACCGCCCCCCTCCCCCTCCCCCAACCCTGTTCCTTGTGCCCCACCTGGATGCACACCCATTTTTTTCATTGTCCCCTTCCACCTTCCTCTGGCTTCACGTTTCACGCCTCTTCGCTCCTTATCTTATTACCTTGTGTCTTTTCATCTCTGGCTTTTGTCCAACCCCCCCTGGCCAGTCAAAACCCCCCTCAGGTGTATCCACCTATCACTTGCCAGGCTTTGTCCTCTCTTTCAACTTTCTCCCAGCTACTACAATCAGTCTGAAGAAAGGTCCCGATTCAAAACGTAGCCTATCCACTCCAGTTCTCCAGAGATACCTCCTGATCCGCTGTGTTACTCCAGCACTTTATGTCTTTTTTTGGCAAGGATTAACCTGCCTTGTTTGCCCTAATCCTTCAAGAGCTATAAGTATTAACTTTCAAATGCTGGTGATAGGGGGGAGGGTTGAACTCGTCAGCTGATGACAGCAAGCATTTATTGTGTATAAGAATTTTCAAAGGCATCTGGGTGTTTAAGTGTCACAATAAGTTTATCATGCAGACGGAAGCCCGTGGAATAAAAGATAAAGTGGCCGCATGCATAGAATTGCCATAGGAACAGTAAAAACATAATGGTGAATGGTTATTCTTTAGTGGAATAAACAGAGCACAATTACAACCATTTCTGATGATTCAAAACTTAGAAGTGAAAAGGGTGACAGACTTATGGAGGGAATAAACCAGCCGATGGTAAGGGTGGATGCGTACAAAATCTTTTAACCAAAAACGGTAAAGAAGAGTAGAAAAGAAATAAAAACCCAGCATACAATTCTAAAATGGGCCCAGAAACAGAAGGATCTGTCAAACAGCAGCTTGGGTGTTTCAGCAACTCTGGGCTGTTACAGAGGTGGTTTGCTGTCAATATGTAGTGCAGAAATCAGTCAGGTACGAATAAAAGGGTCGCATACCGTCTGGAGGAAGTTTGGATTAATGCTTGGGGAAAATAAAAATTGGTGGCTTGGGAATGGAATTTCTGACCATCGAATTTTGAATGTCAGACAAGCAGATTGACAGGTCAGAGGCAATGTTTAGGGCTCCACCGTGAAAGTGGCAGGTACAGCGAGGTGTCATTGGCACATAAATAGAAATTGACTTGTCCCACACCTACTATAATCACAATCCCTCTCCTGGCTGTGAGCACACATTATTAATTCTTAAATCTATAGCATGCTACCATCTACCTGATCCCCCAAATGCCCTTTATGTAGGAACTGTACAAAGCATGCATCTTGATCAGGCTATGCCAACTACATGGGGTAGTGCACACTGCACAAATTTAATCCCAATGACTACGGCATAACTGGTGCTGAAATACAATTCCAGCAATGACTCGTCGTCATTTTTTACAGAGTAGCAAGTTCTTTACCCAGATATTCCGGTGACAGAAAAACTTGGGGAAAAAATGCAATCAGTCTCCCAAGGTAGACCCTACTGTTGTGGAAGTTGGATAACCATATTTCCAATGTGCACAAGCTATTTCTTTAACTTCTGCTGACATCTCACAAGTATCTGTATGTCATATATTTGTAGTTGCAAAAAGCTATATTAATTTTAAGATTGTTTTCCATGATTTCCCAGCGGTTTGAAAGGACTAAAAGCGTTCAATATAATATTTAGCCGTGTCCTTGTCTGTCATCTGAAGGCGCCCTTTCCTACTGTAAGTTTTACTGCAGCTACAATTCAATATTTAGGAAGTCATCACTGTTAGCTTCTTTCTATATCTTATTCGCATTGATGAATTATGGTTAGAACCGACTGAACCTAAACAGACCTATTCTCAAAGATCAGATGCAGTGTTACACTTCACTGGATTTCCATACACAACTCCCTGAAAACAAGTTTTGAACAAATTTTCTTTTGCGCCTGCGTAAATTGATTTGTTCCTTACGCCAACACAAAAACTGCTGGGTACATCCAGAGTTAGGGCCCAATGTGCAGCGTAGCAACACTATCTGCAGTTTTACAACTCTTCCGTTAGGTACTCGGTTCACATTTCATGCAGTACATATTTACGCAAATGTTCAGCTTGACTATCTGAGAGATTTTAAGCATTTTGACCCCAGTTTAAAATGAAAAGAAAGCAGAAATTGTGTTCTCATTGTTCTTTCAACCTTAAAATATGTCTACTTGCTGAGAGAGATCTTTGTGTCAAAATGTTTCCACCACCATCAAAAGGATCTGCAGGAACCATTGCCTCAAAAAGGCAGCTAATACCGTCAAAGACCCACACCTGGCCATGCTTTCTTCATGCTGCTACCATTAGTAAGAAGGTACAGGAGCCAGAGAACCTTGCGTCAAGGATGACAATCTCAATCTTCTCAAATCTTAGTTTAACTATACAAGACATGTTATATTAGGGCCGACCCTCTGGTCTTTTCTGCATTGTATCCAGAGCTTAAGTGCCTTCCATGTTTTTCAATGACTATAAGATGATATAATAATCATGAAGCAGTCTGACAGTGCACTGATGTGTATTATTTTATCTATCATTTCCAAGTTCTGTTGTCCTTACTAACTGATGTTCTAGACTTTAGTTTAGAGATACAGCGTGGAAACAGGCCCTTTGGCCCACTGAGTCCCCGCCGAACAGTGATCCCCGCACATTAAAACTACCCTACACACACATGGGACAATTTTACATTTATACCTAGCCTACAAACATGTACGTCTTTGGAGTGTGGGAGGAGACCGAAGATCTCGGAAAAAAACCCATGCAGGTCTCGGGAAGACAAATCTTTTTTTCCAACATCATTTAGGATATAAACAGCTAATTTAACTGAACTTACACTTGAAATGAGCAACAAAACCTGGTGCCATGTCCTCTTGAATACAATCTAATTGCTATTGGTAAGTGTACAATTACAAATATGTGTTGCTTAATAACATAACACAAAATATTATATGTACCTTGTTAAATCGAGTTATAATTGTTTCTAATAGGTTGTCAAAGTCTTCATCAATAGACAATAGGTGCAGGGGTAGGCCATTCGGCCCTTCGAGCCAGCACCGCCATTCACTGTGATCATCCACAATCATTACCCCGTTCCTGCCTTCTCCCCATATCCCTTGACTCTGCTATCTTTAAGAGCTCTATCTAACTCTTTCTTGAAAGCATCCAGAGAATTGGCCTCCACACAGAGAATTCCACAGATTCACAACTCTCTGGGTGAAATGTTTTTCCTCATCTCTGTTCTTAATGGCCTATCCCTTATTCTTGAACTGTGGTCCCTGGTTCTGAACTCCCAACATTGGGAACATGTTTCCTGCCTCTAATGTGTCCAATCCCTTAATAATCTTATATGTTTCAATAAGATCCCCTCTCATCCTTCTAAATTCCAGTGTATACAAGCCCAGGTGCCGCTCCATTCTATCAACATATGACAGTCCTGTGGCGGCTCCCAAGGGTCGTGCCATCATACTGTCGAACCCCTCGGCACGGGAGTGGTTCAGTCCGGAGGCAGCCCTTAGCCAGAGGGTTTAAAGGCAGAGGTTTGGGTGCCATCTTTCTCTTGTTTGGTCTTCCCTACAACTGGGAGGAACATAATAAAAGGTGCCTCTCAAAACACTGGACTTTGTGCTTCCTTTTGAGACCCACGCACTACATTGGTGACCCCCGACGCTCCATTGGCGTCATGATGGAGAGAAGAGAAAGCCCTACCTCCTCACAGGCCGGCCCGGCCCTGTCTCTGGACACGGTCTCGTTGAAATTGCCCAACTTCTGGACCACCCGGCCGCTCATCTGGTTCCAGCAGGCGGAGGCCCAGTTCAACCTGTGGGGCATCACGGTCGATGCCACCCGCTTCTATTACCTGGTGGGGGCCCTCGACCAGGACCCGGTTGAAGAGGTCACGGACTTCCTCGCAGCCCCCCCGGACACTGATAAGTATCTCGGCCTTAAGGAGCTCCAGATTTATGGCCTAAGCAGGATGGAGCGTGCTGCTAGGATCCTGCATATGGAGGGCCTAGGCGACCGACGGCCATCTAGCCTCCTAAAGGAGATGGTGGCTCTCCTGGATGGGCACATGCCGTGCCTGTTGTTCGAGTATACATACCTCCGCTACATCGAGGGGAAAGAGAACCGGGTGGCCGACGCATTGTCCCGCCCCGCTATCAACGCCGTGTTCGAGGTGGCGCCCGGAATTGACTATTCTGCTCTGGCAGAGGCACAGCTCACGGACGATGAGGTGCCCGCCTACCGGACTGCCATCTCCGGCCTCCGCCTTGAGGATGTCCCTCTCGGTCCTGGGGGAGTGACAATCCTGTGCGATGTGTCGTCCGGTCAGCCGCGCCCCATCGTCCCTGCCACCTGGCGCCGGAGGGTGTTCGAGGTGATCCACGGACTGGCTTACCCATCAATCCGGGCGACAACGGCACTAGTGGCCGCTCGTTTCATGTGGCACGGTCTGCGCAAGCAGGTTGGCCATTGGGCTCGCACCTGCATTCCGTGCCAGACGGCAAAAATCCAGCGCCATGTCCGTGCGCCTCTCCAGGAGTTTGGTCTACCTCACCGGCGATTCGACCATCTCCACATAGACATTGTAGGACCTCTCCCGCCGTCCCGGGGCATCACCCACCTTCTTACAATGGTGGACCGCTTCACACGGTGGCCGGAGGCCATTCCGCTGGCCGATACTTCAACGGCTACGTGTGCTCGTGCATTGTCCGTGCACTGGATTGCTCGCTTCGGGGTGCCGGCGCACATCTCCTCAGACCGGGGGCCACAGTTCACCTCCGAGCTGTGGTCAGCCATGGCTCGCTTGCTGGGGGTGCGGCTACACCACACCACGGCTTACCACCCGCAAGCTAACGGTCTGGTGGAGAGATTCCACCGGCAGCTAAAGGCAGCACTGAAGGCACGACTCTCCGGCCCGGACTGGATGGACGAGTTGCCGTGGGTCATGCTGGGCATCCGGACTGCTCCCAAAGAGGACTTGGCCTCATCATCGGCGGAGCTCGTGTACGGGTTGCCACTCACGGGGAGTTCGTGCCGTCCGCGCCGGGGCAGCAGGGAACGCCCTCATCCACCCTAAAGCGCCTTCACGAGCGAGTTGGCAGGCTCGCACCCGTCCCGACGTCCCGCCATGGGACATTTCGCCCACACGTGCCATCAGCCCTCAGGGACTGCCCATACGTCTTCCTGCGCCGTGATGCCCACCGGACGCCACTCCAGAGGCCGTACGAGGGCCCGTTCCGGGTGCTAGAACACGGGCAGTCGACTTTTGTCCTGGACATGGGGGGCCGGCCGGAGGCAGTGTCGATTGACCGTTTGAAGCCGGCACACCTGGACATTGACCAACCTCGGCCTCGAGGGCGCCCCCCTTCACGGCTCCCTCCGCCTGTCACTCCACCTGTCCTCCCGCCGGTCCCTCGACCTGTCCCTCCACCTATGCCTCCGCGAGCCCCACGATCGGCTGACTTCCGCTCGCGGGCCGGCCGGGTCGTGCGCCCGCCGGTGCGTTTCGTGCCTCTGGTTCTGGGGGGGGGGGGGGGGCCCGGTGGCGGCTCCCAAGGGTCGTGCCATCATACTGTCGAACCCCTCGGCACGGGAGTGGTTCAGTCCGGAGGTGGCCTTTAGCCAGAGGGTTTAAAGGCAGGGGTTTGGGTGCCATCTTTCTCTTGTTTGGTCTTCCCTACAACCGGGAGGAACATAATAAAAGGTGCCTCTCAAAACACTGGACTTCGTGCTTCCTTTTGAGACCCACGCACTACAGTCCCGCCATTCCGGGAACCTACACTGCACTCCCTCAATAGCAAGAATGTCCTTCCTCAAATTTGGATGCACTAAAAATACATTAATGTTTACCAATGGCAAGAAATTGCCCATGTTAGTAAAATGATTGCACAAACCTTGTAAAAGCACAAAGCCAAATACTGTAAAACGTTACTATTCCACTTCCAACTGTTTGGAAATCCCAAGAGTTCAGTACGTGGTTCACTGGGTTCCCGTTTCCTGCATTCCCTTCAAACTCACCAGCATCCCCGTTGCCTGCACTCCCTTTAAACTAACCAGGGACCCGGTTCCTCCATTCCCTTTAAACTAACCACAGTCCCTGTTTCCTGCACTCCCTTTAAACTAGTCAGGGTCCTGGTTTCTGCACTCCTTAAACTCGCCAGGATCCAATTGCCAGTGGTCCTTCAAACCCATTAGGGTCATGTGCTTCCTTTAAATTCACCAGGCTCCAATTTCTTGCATTTTCTGGGATCCCTTTAAATACCACAGAATCCGCAATAAAATAAATTACCAGAAAGGTGATTTTACACAAAAAATATAAATACCTAAGTTATAATTATGTAACTATCACGTAGATGACCTGTTTCAAAGACAAAAATAGGAAAAGAAAATTCTGTTGCCTACATTAACATTGATCATGGCATAAGAAAACATAAGCTGAAATGCATAGTTTATAGCAGATTTCATTTCCTATTATGACAAGGGATATCATTGCCAAAATACTTTAGCTATGCACGGTACTTGTTGCAAGGTCAAATACAGAAATACTCCATTCAAGGCACTCAACGCTTAAAATAGGCCCATGTATTTTTCGAATAGACTAGAGGACTTCCTTTGTAGTCGCCATTTTTACTGTCAGCAACGTTAAGATGGAGTGAAGATGTCTCTGTTCCATGCATATTGTACACCATTCTATACTGCACACCTGTGGTCAAACTACAGAAAAGCAAGCTTAGAGGGACTTAAAATAGCTTAAAATGATGCCATGAGAATATTACGAGACCGAGATGGTGTTGTGCAAGTGAAATATTTGTGGCTGCAGGAGCCAATCTGTTACAAACTGTCTTAAGAAATCTTATGTATAAATTTATTTGCCAGATTAATGACTGAAAATGAAATCATTTTGGCTTTATCAAACACGCTACCAATCCCAGCTGTGGAGACATTGGTATAGTTGTCTCGTTGTAGGACACTGATTTTTTAAATTCTTGATCTTAAACCATGTATAGTGCTTTTGTATGTAATTTATTGTGCTTTTGTATGCAATTTATTCTATGTAATGTCTTGTCTTGAGACTGTAATAAAAAGTAAGTAAAAGCCCTGTCACACTGTGCGAGCTGACCCACGAGGTACCCCGAGCGAAAGACTCGTGGTTGTGTACGAGATTCCAAGTGTATGATCAAGTTCAAGTTCAAGTGAGTTTATTGTCATGTGTCCCTGTATAAGACAATGAAATTCTTGCTTTGCTTAAGCACACAGAAAATAGTAGGCATTTACTACAAAACAGATAAATGTGTCCATATACCATGATATAAATATATACACACATGAATAAATAAACTGGTAAAGTGCAAATAACAGAAAGTGGTTATTAATAATCAGAGTTTTGTCCGAGCCAGGTTTAATAGCCTGATGGCTGTGGGGAAGTAGCTATTCCTGAACCTGGTTGTTGCAGTCTTCAGGCTCCTGTACCTTCTACCTGAAGGTAGCAGGGAGATGAGTGTGTGGCCAGGATGGTGTGGGTCTTTGATGATACTGCCAGCCTTTTTGAGGCAGCGACTGCGATAAATCCCCTCGATGGAAGGAAGGTCAGAGCCGATGATGGACTGGGCAGTGTTTACTACTTTTTGTAGTCTTTTCCTCTCCAGGGCGCTCAAATTGCCGAACCAAGCCACGATGCAACCGGTCAGTATGCTCTCGACTGTGCACCTGTAGAAGTTAGAGAGAGTCTTCCTTGACAATCCGACTCTCCGTAATCTTCTCAGGAAGTAGAGGCGCTGATGAGCTTTTTTGATAATTGCGTTAGTGTTCTCCGACCAGGAAAGATCTTCAGAGATGTGCACGCCCAGGAATTTGAAGTTCTTGACCCTTTCAACCATCGACCCGTTGATATAAATGGGGCTGTGGGTCCCCCTCCTACTCCTTCCAAAGTCCACAATCAGTTCCTTGGTTTTGCTGGTGTTGAGGGCCAGGTTATTGCGCTGGCACCATATGGACAGTTGCTCGATCTCTCTTCTATATTCTGACTCATCCCCATCAGTGATACGCCCCACAATAGTGGTGTCGTCAGCGAACTTGATGATGGAGTTCGCACTGTGGTTCGCTACGCAGTCATGGGTATAGAGTGAGTACAGCAGGGGGCTGAGCACGCAGCCTTGAGGTGCTCCCGTGCTGATTGTTATCGAGGCTGACACATTTCCACCAATACGAACAGACTGTGGTCTGTGGATGAGGAAGTCGAGGATCCAGTTGCAGAGGGATGTGCAGAGACCCAGTTCTGCGAGTTTGGTAACCAGTTTGGAGGGGATGATTGTGTTAAATGCCGACCTGTAATCAATGAATAACAGCCTGACATATGAGTTTTTGTTGTCCAAGTGGTCCAGTGTGGAGTTTAACCGAGTTTCCACGGGTTTGACGAAGTTTGCCGTTTACTTGTCATTTCTGCGATGTTCCAAGTTCGTCTCCCGAGTTACTAAGTTCCTCTCCCGAGTTACTCTTGAGCCAACCGCTCATGAAGGTTGAATGAAGGTCTGTTTTAATAAGCAACAGTGTTAAAGAAGACATCTCCATCCTGCGGCTTTGAGTTGGGGAAAGGAAAACGAGAGATGTAGAATGAAAGGTATGCACAAAAGTAACGATGATAAAGGGAACAGGCCATTCATTGTTAGCTGCTCCAGTTTTATGTGTCCGTCTTCGGTTTAAACCAGCATCTGCTGTTCCTTCCAACACATTTCAAAGTGATTGAGTTTTTTTTTTCGTAAGAAGAGATTTTTTTTTCACTCTCTGTCCGGAAACTGTTGTAAAAGGCTGCACGTATTCGTACATGGTGACTGGTCCTCTGAGGGCAACGCGTTATGATGTGGTTTTGTTGAAGAGCTAGGAGAACAATGTTGACAGGTTGCATGCAGTCAGTGTAACCACCAAGGTCATTAGATTAAGGTACTAACACATAAAATACTCCAAAACAGAGCTAATGCATAAAAAGTGCGGGCAGCGTTTTATTGAGTGAAGCTGAATCAATAATGATCTTATCTCGATTTACTTTTGAACGACAGTTCATTTTAAGCTGCTTCCTCATTTTTTCAGTGGCTGCCCGGTAAGAAAAACGGGTTTAACCGGAGATACATTTTAATATGTTGTCAACCACCCGTGTTTATCTGAGTAATATGTTTTCTGCCATCTCCTTCAACCAGTTCGGCTGCAGAGCAAAGATTACTGTACACTTTCCTGGGATTTCCGAAATAGTGGGTTCTTCTCCCGCCGCCGTGTTATTTTTTATGTGTCGGAAGGAACTGCAGATACTGGTTTAAACCGAAGATAGAATCAAGAAACTGGAGTAACTTGGCAGATCAGACAGCATCTCTGGAGAAAAGGAACATGTGACGCTTCGGGTCGAGGCCCTTCTTCAGACCCTTGTTTAATGCCTGACGAATAAATGTTCTGAAATGGAAAAGCGGAGACTTTGGATATTCCAAAGACGCAATAAATACAGATTGCACATCATTTGGAAAACAACAAGTGATCCTTTGCAGTCTAAAATCAAATTCACACCATGCCACACATTACCATTGCGGGTCGACCTAATTTCAGTGTTCAGTTACAACAGGCAGATTACTTAAACAATCTTAAATATTCTCAGATAATTTATTAACCTGGGGGCTGTTAGTGGAAACAAATGGAAAGTATATTTAGAACATAAACCCAGAAAAATAATTGCTTTACCCAAAGAGTGACAAATGTTTGGAATAATCCTGTACGGCAGAGAAGAGTCCAAATGAAATCATGATAGTTGTAGACTCACGAGTCACTAAGGTAAATGCACGGGCCACTACGTTCTTACGACGTGTTTAAATGTTTCAATTTTTAACTTCAAGAGTACATTTTACTCGTGGAAAACTATAAACATGTTTGAATCTTTTCAAGAGTTATCAATTTTTACGGGTACCTGCCGTTAGCGCCACGAGTCGCTAAGTTGCGTCCACGAGTTCCGACGTCCCCGCTACGTTAATTGTACGTGATTACCACGAGTTAAATTTGTTTTAAACTCGGGGTACCTCGTGGGTCAGCTCGCACAGTGTGAGAGAGGTTTAAGTAAGTAACTGATCCAGATCATTCTAAAAATCAACACCTTCTGTTGAGGATCATTTTCTGAACACAGTAAGAATTGTTTCTCAGGTGGGACATAATTTATCTCAGAGCTTTGAACTTTTCCTCATTTTTATTCCAGGATTTGTGCAGTCTTGGATAACAGACACTCAGAAAAAAAGCTGTCCAATTTCTCAGAACTTTTGAATTTGGTTGACACAGGTCTAAACTGAAATCAGTAAAAACTAATCATGATAAATTACAATGTCTATGAAAGGTTAGGAATGCCAAAAATAGCAAGACATCACTATTCAAAAACCGTCTACTCTTACAATACTGAAAAGTAAATGAACAGAACAGTATTTGTCCAAATTGTTTGGAATGTCATTCTAAAACCAACTTGCAATTGTAATATGAAGAATCATACAAAAACAGGTCACATACATTATTTCAAAAAATTATAAACCAGTTAACAAATTATATAATGATTTTTTTATTGTGACTACTCTGTATACTTGCTTTATTCAATATTTTAAGCTATGCACTCCCTACCAAAGATGGAATAATAATATCAATTCCGTCATGCATATATACTATGCATATCAAAAAAAACAACTCAATACTGTCCATAAAAAAGACAGCTGGAGGAACTCAGCAGGTCAGGCAGCATCTGTGGAAGGAAAAGGTCATTCGACATTTCAGGTCTGATAAAGGGTAAACCAAAACACTGTCTGCCCATTTCTTTCCACAGATGTGCCTGACCCATTGAATCCGGCAGTTTGATTTTTGCTCAGGATTCCAATATCTACTGCCTTCTTTGCCTCTTCAAAACGGTCCTTTCCCACATTTAGAAAGTCCATAAAGAGAGAAACATTGTTTCTTCAGTTTAGTCAATTACATTTTGTGTTATTTATTCAGATTGATGTCAGCTAGATTTCAGGACAGCCCACTACTTTTTCTCCATTACAATTTTCTAATTTATGTTTTGTCATTACTATTTAGATCACAATCACATAATCAGTGTTTTAAACGCACTTAACTGCACCAAGGTGCCTGAGAAGGAGCAAAATTGATAGGAAGACCAATAATATTTGATATCAAAATCAATCCTTTGGAATCTTTTGATAAATGGAGCACAAATTGGATTTTTTTTTAAATGCAAGCACTGAAAAAAAAAATTTAACATGAAAACCTGGTACTTTAAATGTTTTTAATTATTTTGAAATTAGTAAAATCAATAAGAATGGGTCTTGTACAGAAGTACCAGCATTTTAACCCAAATGTTATGCAAGCAAGTGATGGAGAAGATTTAGTACCACTCTGACTAATTCATTCTGTACAGTGCACATAACATTGTAACATTTAACACAAGGAGCAGTAATATCAAGGATCAGTCTGAAGAAGGGTCTCAACCCAAAACGTCACCTATTGCTTCTCTCCAGAGATGCTACCTGTCCCGCTGAGTTACTCCAGCATTTTATGTCTACCTTCAAGTAGTAGTAATACTTTGGTTGATCACTTAAATCAGTATTTATTCTCACTCTTTTACATAAAAATTCCAGTCCCGTCAACTGGTAATACATATAAGCAAACCTGCACAGGATAAAAGAAAGTAGGACAGCTCTACAATGATAAGTGTTATCTCTGCGTCTAACAACAGCAGCATAAATAGTCAATGGGATGAGTAATGCAGATTTATTTTCATGGTCTAATAACATATTACCCACCACACTGCAGTAAAATGGCATTATATCCAATCTACTGCTGTCAAGAAATTTTGAACTGAAAACAACAAACTGCTAATACCTCCACTCATTAGAGCGAGAAACAATATTACTCTTTCCCAATTGCACATGCTTACTGTTAGGTTGAAGAACCAAAAATAATAAGAATTCTCTGGTGAAATGCAATGTCAGAAAATCATCACTCACCAGTGATTTCTTTCCTGATGTTAAACCGTAACAGCTGAAGCAAAAATTAAGAGAACCAAAAGCATTGTTATATTGGAAGCACTGACTTAAGACTGATATCAATCAATAGGAATAGTGGTCTAGCAGATCAATTACATTCCTAGCTCCATTTCAATTAGAGCTCTCTAACAATGTACCATTCACTGAGGCCCAAACAATTGTTTAATATTAAATCAGAAATGATTTGACATGAGGAATGCAAAGAAATTTCCAACATTGTCCAGTCCCAGCCAGACACTTGGCATGCTTTCAAACTTCACTTCACACCAACTACGGTTAAAGTGCAACAGTAGAACAGTCTGTGGCTGCGTCTTTTAGTAGTTCCATGCAAAGCATAAACCAGCTGATTCAAAACGGATTAACTGGGGCAGCTGCTCTAATATATTGTGCCAATGTTCATCAGATGCAACATAATCACGCACTTCCACTTGAATGGACATTGTTGGGGCTGAACAGAATAAAGAAAAAAAACTAACAAGGTAAGAGAAAGCAGATGTAGACCTTTCAGCTTCTCAGTTACCAATATAGACATGGCTGATCAGTCTGAAGAAGGGTCTCGACCCGAAACGTCACCCATTCCTTCACTCCAGAGATGCTGCCTGTCCCGCTGAGTTACTCCAGCATTTTATGGTCAACGCTACTCATCTGCGCTAACGCCATAGCCTTAAATGTCCTTCTGAACAAAAAATCTGTCAGTTTGTCGAGTGACTCAGTATTTGAACCTTTACAGCCGTCATAGCTAGAGGATTCTAAAGATTTACTACCTAATGAGGAAGACTTTTCTCATTTTTCTTGAATGCCAACCTGTTACTTTGAGACTGTGCCTCTGTTTCTAGATATCCTCTTCAAGAGGACCATTATCCATGTATCAACCATGCATAGCCTTGCAAGAATTTTGTAAGTGTCAATGAGATCATTTCTCATTCTAAACACAAGAGCATAAGGACCAGGTCTGTTTACTCTCTCCTCAATGGACAAATCAGCCATCCGAGCAATCATTTTTTTGTCCATCTTTGCTTCATTTTTTCCATTTGTCAGGTCATAGGAGCAGAATTAGACCATTTGACCCATTGAGTCTACTCTGCCATTCAATCATGGGTGATCTATCTTTCATTCAGCTCTATTTTCCTGCCTTCTCTCATTAACCCCCATTGGATGTACAAATCCCAATTTCAAGTACATCCTTTGCCAGATAAGAAGACCAGACCAATACACAACATTTTGGGTACAACCACACCACAGCCAGATGTAAATTTGTGTGACATCGTTACTTAAAGGCCAGTATACATTACCTTCCTAGCTGCTTGTTCCATTCAATTATAGCTAAGCTGCTTGTTCCATTCAATGATAGTTATTGATACCTACACCTCATAATTTAAAATTTTATTTTTTCATTTTGTTTTAGTTTTTTAATTCATGAAACATTTAGCCAATATGCATGCATGTTTGTGGCAGAGCTGAAGCCAAAGGCTGGATCAAACTGTACAGGATGTTGGACAGCAGTCAAACAATCAAATGCAACAATGTGACTTGGTTTCCCAGGATTTCTAGTTTGACAATACTTCTTCAGTATATTGACGACAGAGAAATAAACCAAATTAATATTATAGGACAAATAGCAGGATGAACTTTTTTTTTCAAAATGAAAGATTAAGGGTCATCTGCAAATTTATAAAGCCGATCATAAAAGTCACTGATTGAAAAAGAGCCATCCCATAGATCGGAATGTCAGCATAATCTACACAGACACCATGGGCCAAATGCTCTGTTCAGTGCTGCACTGTAAGTTGTGTAAAATAAAAGATAGGGAAATGCATATGGAAACAGGTGGAGAAATCAGTTTAGGACTATTGATTTGTGGAGATGAAGAACCATGATGAACAGTTCAGTTATCTTTTGTACTCTAAATGAACACACTCATATTGCTGCTATATCATTCACCATGATGCGCACCCATTTCCCCCACTAGCCCATCCCTCTTTTTCCCTTTTCATCTATATCCCTCCCTCTGCCCTTACAGTCACTCATCTGACACTCTTTTGTTTCCTTTTCATCTCTATCCTTTGTCTACCCATCTACGCAAACATCCCTCATCTGTATTCACCTGACATTTGCTCGGATTTGTCTCATCCCCAGCTATTTTCCAGCTTTTTCCCCACTACTCCAATCAGTCTGAAGAAGGGTCTCAACCTGAAATGTTACCTATTCATGTTCTCCAGAGATGTTTGAGTTACTCCAGTGCTTGTGGGGTTTTTTTAATCACGAGTACAATATTTGTTATAAAGAAAATTGTAGCACGTTTGGAAAGCTTTGGAAATCTTTGAATATAGATTTTATTTTTTTAATATGAAAAGCTTATTCTGGTTACACATCTCACATTCTGTTCCTCATCTCAACTGGCATAATTCAATGATTTCGCTTTTTGTTTATAACAATATCATATCAGCATGCATTTAACATTTTGTTGTCACTCTAGTATCTTGTTTTGATGAATGACAATCTTAACCAGTTCCTCAGAGAACGGCAGCCTGATAATGGACTGCATTATCATATTGATAGAATATGACTCCTCAACAAACTACAGCTCTTCCCGCAATTCAGTTTTATTTAAAATGCAAGCTTATTTTCTCCTCTCAAAATAACTAAAAAGATACATCTTAACATTTTGCATTATTAAAATGCTATCCACTCCCAGCATAAAACAACATTGTCATTAAGACAAGTGGCCTATGAACAGTTAACAAAGGATGAATGGATCTCATAAGTTATTAAAAAATTGAGTTAGCTCTTCGTGTTTCCCAACGGGGCAGTTATAATTCCTAAATATCATCAGAGCAACAGAAGTAAACAACAACATCCAAGATATCTTCAGCAATTTACTCCTACAAGCTACTTCTCAATAATTACATATTTAATAAAGCTAAACATTAGATTGCATATTTTCTACATTTGTCATTAATTCAAGCACCACATTAAATTAGAGCTAGTCTTTATATTCTAGGAAAAAAAGACTGTGGGCACTGTCTTTTTAAGCTTACACTCTGGAATCATATTTCGCCATCTGTCTTCTTTCTACAAAAGGTCCAAATTTGTACAAATTCCACAAAAGGATAAAATTTGTCAACACAGCTCAATGTCTAGATTTTACCAATGGAAAATAATGGAGCATACATGAGGTTAACATAGAAGTTGAAAGATCCTAAATTTTCAAAACGTATTCTGAAATATTTATCTGACGGAATAACAAATGTTACATGAAAGACTTAGTCGCCATTGAAGTGCTCACCTCTCCCTTGTGCAACTAAAGCATGACATTTTAGGGAGTTTATTTTTACAGTGTTAATAAACACGTTAAGTTCTTCTCAGTTCATTGATTGTCAAAGATCATTTTGGAGAAGGCTTCAAGTCTGCGCAACCCGTGGGAAGCAAGAAAGTACTGAAGATAGCCTCTGAACATCGATGCTTACCTAAGCACATGTAAACTCAATTTGTGCCGAAATTTCAACCATCATATCAGCAAACATTCACTGCTGCATTGTTACTTTCTCATCACAAATTCTTTTGAACACTTTGTAGAATGATGTGTGATGTTCACTGCAAATGCAATGGGATTTTGACTGGTTGAACAGTAATTATTTCTATCAGCTGAGTTGCCTATGACCTTCTGCTTCCAATTTCTATTGTTGTGCTCTGAGAAAGAATGCTTTTAAAGTTAAAAGAGGCGTGGCTCAGCCAATACAGGTGAGCGAGCATAGTGTGATGAGCAAGTGGGCTTGGTATTGAATAGGCTATGGGCAGCAGAGTTTCAGATAACTTTAACTTTATGGAGAGCAACACAAGAGAAGTAAGCCAGGATTCTATTGAATGAATTGAGTCTAGAACTAACAATGGCACAAACAAGTATTTCAGCTTCCGATACTCTGAGGCAGGAACAGAGTACAGCAACATGGAGGTGGAAATAATCAGTCTTTGTGATGGCGCAAGTACACGGTGAAACTAAAATAATCCACTCTGTGACCACTGGGATATCTCAATGGTTCAGCATCTGGCTCACATGGTGATGTATAGGAGTATTTGAGTATAGGAGCAGGGAGGTTCTACTGCAGTTGTACAGGGTCTTGGTGAGACCACACCTGGAGTATTGCGTACAGTTTTGGTCTCCAAATCTGAGAAAGGACATTATTGCCATAGAGGGAGTGCAGAGAAGGTTCACCAGACTGATTCCTGGGATGTCAGGACTGTCTTATGAAGAAAGACTGGATAGACTTGGTTTATACTCTCTAGAATTTAGGAGATTGAGAGGGGATCTTATAGAAACTTACAAAATTCTTAAGGGGTTGGACAGGCTAGATGCAGGAAGATTGCTCCCGATGTTGGGGAAGTCCAGGACAAGGGGTCACAGCTTAAGGATAAGGGGGAAATCCTTTAAAACCGAGATGAGAAGAACTTTTTTCACACAGAGAGTGGTGAATCTCTGGAACTCCCTGCCACAGAGGGTAGTCGAGGCCAGTCCATTGGCTATATTTAAGAGGGAGTTAGATGTGGCCCTTGTGGCTAAGGGGATCAGAGGGTATGGAGAGAAGGCAGGTACGGGATACTGAGTTGGATGATCAGCCATGATCATATTGAATGGCGGTGCAGGCTCGAAGGGCCGAATGGCCTACTCCTGCACCTAATTTCTATGTTTCTATGTTTCTATGTCTGCTGTGCTCTCTTACAACTCACTGGGAGCACAGTTCCTGCAACACTGCTGATTTTCCAGGATCCCTATTTGATTGATTAAAAGACGCAGCAGAGAAACAGGCCATTCAGCCCACCTATTCCCATCTGATAGGCAGACCAGCTGAAGGGAAGGAGTACCCTGCATTGACAGTGGTAGCCCTGCAACAGCATGGGGCTCGACTATACCAGGCGCCACTCCAAGAGGACTGGCCAAGGCCTGCAGCGGTGGAACAACAGTGGGGGAACCACGGCTACGCTTGGCCAATGCCAACCCAGTTATGCCGCCGGGACAACGGGCCTTCATGGTCAAATCAAGAACCCTGCACATAAACTGGGACTTGAAAATGGTGCCAAAACTGTTGACTCTGTATGTGTACTCAGGCTATACACTTGTCCTGTATCTAAGACACTTATCCAAGATGTATCTAAGTGCTTATGTATAGTGACATTTGTGCTGAACTGTATACAAAAATGAATTTCACTCTACCTCAGTACATGTGACAAATAAAGTACCTTTACCATCTCATACTAGTTCTAATGTTATCCTATTTTCTCTTTCACTGCGTACACATTAGGGGTAATTTTACAAAGGCCAATCAACTCACAAAACCTGTACGTCTTTCAGGAAACCAGAGCCCCCAGAGGAAATTCATGTGGTCACAGGGTGTACGTACAAATTCCACAGGGACAACAACTGAGATCAGAATCAAATCTGGGTCTCTGGAGCTGTGAGACAATAGCTCTACCAGCTAAGCCACAGTGTAGCCCTGTTTCTATGCTCTCTTTTGACTCACTGGGACTCCCTTTAAATTTACTAGGGGCATTGGGTATTTACTCTCTTACTGATTTTTTTAAAATGTAATATCCGGAAAATCTGCCAGACTGGCACCAAAATCACATATGTGCCAGGTTATTGGAGTTTGAAACATTTTTCGAGTTAATGTAACACTGGAATTTCAAACACCGTAGTGCAATCTCAGAAGGTTCCCACAAGGCAGATGGAGATGGTGGCTAGGGAAAAGAGTTTGTGACTGGAACTAAAAACAAAAGCTTTCTGCCCACTCATTATGAGAATATTACAGCATGCAATTAATAGGTACACAAGGATCTGGTAGCAATTGAATGCTAAGGCAAAACATGGAAGTAAAATTAAAATATAGAAGCAATGTTAATTTTCAAAAGCTCAACAGAAAATATGAGGATATTAATATTACATAAGCAAAGGCTGCTGTGAACTTTATTTACATGAGCCAATCTGACCAATTAAAGACAGGACATTAAAATAACATACAAAAAGAACTGCTTTATTATCAGTCCAAGATAGATTTTAGTAATAGAAATTGGATGCAAAAAATTAAGCCTCTCTGCTTGCATAAGGATTAAGTCGTGCAGACGAGACCAAGCGCAGGCTCGGCGATCGTTTCACCGAACACCTCCACTCAGTCCGTCTTAACCTATCTGATCTCCCAGTGGCTCAGCACTTGAACACCCCCTCCCATTCCCAATCTAACCTTTCTGTCCTAGGCCTCCTCCAGCCCAGCGCAAATTGGAGGAACAGCATCTCATAATTCGCTTGGGTAGTTTACACCCCAGCGGTATGAACATTGACTTCTCTAACTTCAGATAGCCCTTGCTTTTTCTCTCCATCCCCTCTCCCTTCCCAGTTCTCCCACTAGTCTTACTGTCTCCGCCTACATTCTATCTTTGTCCCGCCCCCTCCCAACATCAATCTGAAGAAGGGTCTCAACCCGAAACGTCGGCCATTCCTTCACTCCAGAGATGCTGCCTTACTCGCTGAGCTTCTCCAGCATTTTGTGTCTACCTTCAATTTAGACCAGCATCTGCAGTTCTTTCTTACACAGGTTTGTAGGTTAATTGGCTTCTGTAAATTGTCTTTCATGTGTTGGATCGAAGTAGTGAATGGTAATTGCTCATGAGCCGAAGGGCCTGTTTCCATGCTGTATCTCTAAGCTAAACCAGTTATACATAAAATACATCACTCCATTTTATAAAGGCAGCTATGAATTTTCTTGTCAATTTTTGCACTAAAACCATTTCAGAAAAAAGCTACTTTTACTTTTAAAAAAGTTGTACACATTTAGGAGGCAAAACCTGATGAAAGATCACTGGCTATGAACCAATTTTTGAGTTGGTTTCGCTAAAGACTGAACAATAAGCAATTTGTGAGATATGTTGCACCAGTTAAACAAAACAATGCAGACCGTAACTAAAGTTTTGTATGTTTACTTTGAAAATAAAGCAGCTTAAATAATTCACGTTTAGCCTATCTTTGCCAATTATATTTCCACCTGCAAGAAGACTGGAATGGCATGCTTGGGTATACATAGGACAGCATTACCAGTTCAGATTAATCAGTATGGTGAAGTTGAGTGCAAAGAGCAGTGCTGTCATTGCAACACCCCTCAGTAGTACTGTTGTTTTAGTAGATTTGGCTGTGAGTGTCTGCTTTAGGAAAAAATCCTTGAATCAATAGTGTCAACAACTAGAATTTACTGTATAATACTTTCCACCAAATACATAATAGAAAACAGATTGCATAAAAATCTGGCTGTCAATTGCACTAATGGAGAATGTTGATGCATTTCACACCCATCTTAAAAAGAGTAAGGTACAGCTGAGGCATTTTGGAATGGGCATTATTTCTCATCTCATCTTTCTTGAAGCCCAGCTTCAAGGCGCAATGATTTTGTTGGACAAATTTTAAGCCTTTGAAATCTTAAGTTTTTTTTAAAGACATGGATACATAGTTTGGTAAGAAGCCAATGTAGGTTGGCGAAACCTTAAAAAAGTATTTTGAGTAACTAAATTAGTTTCTTCTCTGCCACTTACTGAATTTTTAAATGAGAATTTTTGCTTCTTAAACATTGATATATTTTTACTTGTTCAGGAGCTATGAAGCATTGTTCCCTTTATGATTTTTTAGAATCACAGGGAGGTGAGGGACGGTAGACAAAAATGCTGGAGAATCTCAACGGGTGAGGCAGCATCTATAGAGCGAAGGAATAGGTGACGTTTCGGGTCCAGATCCTTCTTCATTTAATTTCAGCAGGGGCATCAGCAACTAGTTATACTTGCCTTTCCACATTGATTCCACTGAAGTTGATGAATACAGACATCAGGGACAAAACAAAGAGACCAACCTGCGGCCAGTATGCTCCAAATGCTAGACCACAGATGAATATATCCCACATGGCATCATGCAATGTAAAAGGTGCCATTCAGTCCATTAAATCTAGTATGACGCTTTGAAACTGATCTTGCTTGATATATTTGAGCTGTTCTCCCAATGGACATTTTGCAAAAATGGTATTGTTACAGGTGACAGCACAAAAAATAAATTCCAAGTAACAAATTACACAGACAATTAACTCAAATCCACAACATTCAGCACGAGCTACGTATTGAATGGTTGTTTGAATTTTCTGATATTTTTGATGGAAACCTTACTCCAAGAATAATTATCTTCCCCGGAAAGTACTGAAGATTTATAAGCAATTTATTCCGTATGATTTATTTTCCATCTATGAAGCAATGTCAGTTAGAGTGGCTGATTCAGTAATGGCTTGACATTTAAAGTGAGGACAGGAGGGATCTGGTCGTCAATGCTGTCAACCGTGACATTTTCACTTCAGAGAAAATCTACATTACTGGTCTACTGTCTTTTCTAAGATGAAACACATGCTTGACAATTCAAGAAAGTATACACCCTCAATACTCCAATGATCTTCACGGGATGCATTTATCTTTGGGCGGAAATCGCTTTGAAAACATGGGGGGGGGGGGGGGAGACACAGTGAGGTCTGGCACCAAGGACAGGGGTCGGCAACCTACGGCACACGGGCCGGATTCGGCCCATAGCCCAAAATCATCCAGCCTGCAGGCGTTTATTTTTTTCAATGAATCTTCGCTACAGCCAGTCCTGGAGCATGCAGGCAACCTGGGCGCACAGGCGACCTGGGAACTGCAGCCATCCCCGGGGCACGAGGCGACCTGGGCGCTACAGCCAGTCCCGAGGCAGGCGAGCCAACCTGGGAGTTACAGCCAGTCCCGGGGTATTCAGGCGACCTGGGCGCTACAGCCAGTCACGAGGCAGGCGAGCCCCCCCCCCCCCCCACCCCCCTCCGCTCACTCTGCAGCAATCCTGACATTATAATCATACCTGCTGAAATGGGAGGAACCGTGGTAGTCTTGCGCACTGACCTCTTCCGGGCTGAGGCCAGGCGACAACTCTCAGACACCTCCTCCTACTTATCCTTGGACCAAGATCCGACAGATGAGCATCAGGCCTGAATCTCAAACACCATTACTGATTTCATCATTTCTGGCTATCTGCCTTCCACAACCTCCAATCTTATCGTTTCCTAGTCCCGCACAGCCCGTTTTTCCCTTCTACCCAAAATAAATAAACACAACTGCCCTGGCAGTACCTCAACTCCATCCTATCCCCCCTGGTCCACCCTCTCCCGACCTATTTCCAAGATACACCACATGCCCGTTGTCTCTTTAATGACCTGCTTCCGAGGTCACACTCCCTCATCTTTACTATGGACGTTCAATCACTCTACACCTCCATCCCCCCACCAGGAAAGCCTTACAGCCCTCAGTTTCTTCCTCGACCACAGAACCATCTAATTTCCCTCTACTAACAATCTACGCCTAGCGGAGTTGGTCGTCACCCTCATCAACCTTTCCTTTGACCCACTTCCTCCTAGTTCAAGGCGTAGCTATGGGCACCCGTATGGGCCCCAGCTACGCCTGCCTCTTTGTAAGGTACGTTGAACAATCCCTGTTCCAGGCATACACTGGCCCATCCCCGAACTCTATCCCCATTACATTGATGACTGCATCGGTGCTATCTCCTGCATCCATACACAACTCATGGACTTCATCAATTTCACCACCAATTTTCACCCTGCACTCAAATTTACTTGAACCATCTCCGACACCTCCCTCCCATTTCTTGATCTCAGTCTCCATCACAAGAAATAAACTATTGACTGATGTCTATTACAAACCTAGTGAATCCCACAACTATCTCGACTACACTTCTTCCCACCCTGCTTCCTGCAAAGACTCTATCCCCTACTCCCAATTCCTCCGTCTACGCTGCAAATGCACCTAAGATGAGGTGTTCCATACTAGAACATCCGAGATGCCCTCATTCTTTAGGGAACGGGGGTTCCCCTCTCCCATCATAGATGAGGCACTCAATCGTGTCTCCTCAGTACCCCGCAGCTCCGTCCTTGCTGCCCCTCCCCCTAGTCGCAACAGAGACAGAGTCCACCTAGTCCTTACCTTCCACCCCATCAGACGTCACATACAAGATGTGGACTCTTATACATCGATGAGACCAAACGCAGATTGGGCGATCGTTTCTGAGGGAAGACCTTCCCTCAGCCCGCATGAACGAACCTGATCTCTCGGTTGCTGGACACTTTAATTCTCCTTTCAATTCCTACACAGACCTTTCGTTCCTCAATCTCCTCTATTGTTAGAATGAGGCTAATCGCTAGAAGTGGGAGAAAACCTCTCAACAGATCTTAGCAAAGAATAACAAGCACAATATCTGCCCTTTTGAGGAATCCTCACTGAAATCTGCCACGTGCTGGAGCAGATCATGGATTAATTGCAAATGGCCATCAAAAGGGGCCCTAACTATGAACCTTCATGTATTGGGCTCCTCCTGAGCTGGGATGTTTTGGGTTGAGGCCCCTTTTCTACATTTTACTGCTCTATTGCGAAATCTCCTCATTTGAGGTTCTCCTCCTCTCTCCGACCGGAGTTCTGGGAGACACTCTCTCAGTGGTCCCCCCCTGAGATTCCTACTGCTTTCTTGCTGTATGACCATGTTCTCTCCTGGAGTCCGAAGAAGGGTTCCAACCCGAAATGTCACCTATGTCACTCCAGAGACGCTGTCTGACCCGCTGAGTTACTCCAGCACTATGTCATTTTTTGTAAACCAACATTTGCAGATCCTAGTTTCGATCACTAACTTCAGAGTTGTTCTGGAGATTCTTTCCTTTGAACGATCAACCAAGCCCTCCCAACTGTGCAGAAATCACATCGTTGGTATGCAGATTAAATACACCTGACAACCACCACACCTAGTTTTTGCAACGATCAATTCAGCAAGCTTTTCATATGGTGCTTGCGAAGCCGGTTTTCATGCCTACATGGAATTAACCTTTGACTGACGTGAATAACCACAGTAAAAAACAATTTGTTTTTATCACAGCTACTCTCATCTAGAAGGATGTTTAGTTAGGGCATTTTAAACAAACTGACATATTCACGAGTTGTCAAGCACAAGACTGCTGCCTAGCAACTAGATTTCATCCTTTTTTGGTATGCTAGACAATTGCTGCATCGGTACTCAGCAAATGTTATGAAATTAGGCAAACTACATGCAAAGCTGCAGCATGACATTTTGTCAGCAAAGTAATGCTCAGTTCTTAACTGCATCTGGCCCAATTTAGCAATGTTGGAAGCACACTTTTCACAGCTAGGAGACAGTAACAACATGTCTATCCCCAAAGAAGAGAGAGAGTACAGCTGCAAGGAAGAAATCTTCAAGATCTACGGAAAGAGATATTGAAACCCTAGTGTTTTAAATAAAGCAGCTATAAATTGAAGGTTGAATGGGGGGGGGGGAGGGGGGGGATTGGCAAAGGGTAGGCAGAGCTAAGCACATACAAAATCAACACCCCCTCCTATATCAAACCTACCTCACCCTTCCACTGAAGTTCTGCCCAACCCACCACTCGCATCTCTGAATGGAAGAAAGATTTCAATTAAAATCCTGGAGATTTCTTCATTCTCCAGTACACTTTCTTCTCAGGAGCAGGCATTACTATTTTAACCTCCTTCATTTAGCCTAAAAATATAGGGTGAATGGAGCAGAATATGATACAACTAATAGGCCAAGGGACCAATGAGCCCCAAACCACATCTGAAGCAAGTGCATTCTGCAATCTTCCAGGTATCCTCCCTGGCATTGTTTCATGACTATTACATACCCGGTAAATTGATCAACAATGGAAAACCTCACTTCCATCTGTGCTGTTGCATCACAATAGCTGATGGAATGGCCACAAAAACAATTCCTTCCATTTGTAGAAACAAAGAACAACAGATGTTGCTTAATACATGAAAGGACACAAAGTGCTGGAGTAACTCAGCAGGTCAGGAAGCATTTCCGGAGAACATGGATAGGTGACATTTTGGGTCGAGACCCTTATTTAGTCTGAAGAATGGTCCCGCCTGAAGCATCGCCCATCCATGATCTCTGATGCACGAGCTGTTGAGCTACTCCAACACTTTGTGTCCTTCCGTTTGTCTTTGCAGGTTAAATGGGGAAGTGGCCCATTTCCTCCTTCCTAGAATGCTGTTAACTAGAAAAGAATGAAGAGCAGCAGGACATTGCTGAGGCAACAGAGGGAAGAGGATGGCGAGGGGATGAAGGAATTGATGATTTTGATGAAGCGTACAGTGCATCAATGTTCTTCACGCCACATACAATCAATCATATATAATGACCATTTAAGGATGTAAAATATATTGTGCAACCATCCCTGCCCATTCTATTTAGAAAAAGAAAAGTATGCAAGAGATATTTCCCAGATCATCCCACGACCACTATCACTCATCTTTGCTGATTCAACATTCCAAAAACAATCTTCGTATCCATTTTTGCTGGAATGTTGTGAGAATCACTCAGCATAGCATCAGGAATGCAGCATGGCAAATTTTGCATCTTACGTAATTTGCAATTGTTGCTTTAAAAAAAAATATAAACTAAGAACATAAATTACAAGCCTGTTTAGAATCAAATGAAACTAGAATTAAGGGCCTGAGCCACGAGCATGCGACCTGCATGCGGCAAGCGCGACCAAACCGGAAGCCGCGCGGAGGTCGAGTGATCCCCGTACAGGGCCGGTCCCACCAGCATGTGCCTGCATGCGGCGAGCGCGACCAAACCGGAAGTGGGGGCCGCGCGGAAGTCGAGTGAGTGACGTGATGTTTGAGTGAAGTCCGCGGGAAGTTCGCGCGCGCCCGTCGAGGCGGAGGGGGAGGGGGAGAGGGAGAGGGAGAGGGAGAGGGAGAGGGAGAGGGAGAGGGAGAGGGAGAGGGAGAGGGAGAGGGAGAGGGAGAGGGAGAGGGAGAGGGAGAGGGAGAGGGAGAGGGAGACACACACACACGCACAGATTTTCTGGCAAGTGAGGATGCTGGAAGGGAAAATTGATCTTGGTCAATCTTGGTTTAAAATGAACTATGCTGAAATGTATGTATCTAGAGGCAAAACATCACAACTTATTTCATAACATTACCAATGACTGTATGTCATAGAAGTTAGATTAAACTTCCTTTAGAGTTTGGTTGAAGCATGTGAGCAAAATTTGATTAAGAGTTAAGTAAGGCATACACAGATACAATATTTCCACGAGATTTAACAGAACCTTAAATACAAGATGGCTACTGATAAATTCAACAGAGAACTCAGAAAGCACCCATTATTCAAGAGTGATCAGAAAGTGAAACATAGGGGGTGGCTTCAAACTATTTGCGAGGAAGCTGGATATACAGAAAAGAATAGGGATATGTGGCTAAGGTTGTATGATAGGACGCAGATTCATACAGCATCAATGCGGTATCAAGCATGAACACTGGTATTAAACCAGTTGGGCCAAATAGCTGGTTTCTGGGCTGTAAATGTTATGCAGCTATATAATTATGCTTCTGCAATATACAAATGACTCATTACAAAAAGAGGTTCAATTATAATTAAAATCTAACAACTTAATATTCATCACTAACTTCACAGGAAATGATTATGTTTTTAATAATTCAGGTTAACAAGTTATTTCCCTAGAAAATCCATCAAGACTTCTAATAAAACAACTCTTGCTTGGTAAAAAGGCATTACTGTTGACTTGGAAAGGGAGTACTCAGTAAATTTTGGACCAATAGGTTTTCCTGCTTTTGAGGAAATATTATATAATAGAATTGCTCGGATAGTGACTTTCGTGTGAGGAACCTATGTTAAGTTGTAAGAAAAGCTTAAGGTTTTCAGAAACACATGTATCCTAAAGAAATAAAGTACAAAGAAACACACACAGGGAACAGATGAATCAAAACATAGAAACGCCAATCCGAACCTGCATAACTTAGTTTATTGCTTTGAGGCAATTATAACGCTGGATGAAATTGTATTTGATATGATTTTGTGTTGAAGAATGGATACGTGAATAGGGCCTCTTCTTAGGCCAGAGGTCATCTGCTCTTTCTCCATGGCACATTTTTGAGCTCTGAATGTGACATAAAGATGAAGAGTTATGGCTGTTTATGCTGAGTTTGAGACAGAATTCAAGGCTGAGGGATTAAAGATTCTGTGGTTAGCTTTGGCTATGTTAAATTATAATGAGGTTGAGATAAGGGATCGAGAAGTTGTACTTTTGAGGTAATGGTCTGAAGTTGTAAATTTACCCTGTGTTCTGTAATATTTGTAAAAGGTCTTGCAGAGAGATTAAACTCCATCTCCCAGAGATAGCAGGAAAGGGAGGCTGTAATGTAGAATGAAGCTGTATCCTGGCACAAAACACTTATCAATTAAGTTGACAGATTTACGACCCATGTATGCTTGGAGTTGGGAGGTGTGTGTGGGTTTTGAATTTAACTTAGAAGCTGTGTAATTCGGCGAACTCATATAATTAATGTTATTAATACATAGGTAATGGTATTTTAAACTGTGTAAAATTGTAGTGAAACCATTTATGAAATGTATTGTGTCTTAGTAGGACTGTAAACATTAGACTTTGTTTAGATTTATAGAAATATCTTTCTTCTTGGTGTGGAAAATGTGTTTGTTTGTATGACTTGCGTGATCACTGTATTATATGTGTGTATCTTATATTTTGAGGAGTGGTCTTTGATAATTGAGCCTACTGGGGTTTTGCTGTGTTGAAATAAAATAATTCTAAACAAAGTTAAACCACAGGCAAACAAAGGTTGGAAAATGAGGCCAGAGAAGGGGGGGGGATCATGTGACTGCTGTTGTAAAGGACTCCGATGATTGGTTACTAGTTTGTCATACCCTCTGTATCTGAAATGTCTAATACCTATATAAATGCCATGAGTTTGTATCAAAGTTATTAATTCTCTGGACCTGCCCCAGAGCTTCCAGCTTGTTGGAGGTTCAGAGACGAGTCTCAGCTGAATAAAGAATCGATTTCAACAGCTACAAGCGTTTGAGTCAAGTTGACTTTAGATTGACAAAATAACTGTTTAACACTTTTGGGGGATCTGGTCATTGGTGGCAAAAGCGGTACGGATTACTTATTACATATTTCATATTACGTAATTTTATACGTGATATTTAGCATATTACATAATTATCCTGGAAAAGATGACAGGAAGCTGCATTATTGAACTACTGTCGGTGTGGTGAAGGTACTTTGATGTGATGCTGTACAGTGAGTGCTCCAACAATAATGAAGCAAACAGTAATTTTTTTTTGGAATGCAATTTACAGATGGTAGTGCTCCAACCTGTTCTAAGTATTTCTAAATGTTGGAGACTAGGGGCCTACACAAGCAACTGCAGTTGTTTTTGCATAGATTGTAGCAACAATTGGCCACATTTAGAGGGAGAGAAACCCTTCCCATGGTACGAGTTCATTCCAAGAGTTCTCCCGAGTTTGCCCCGATTCGAACTCAGAGATTTACAGTAATGGCCACTCGTCGGTACTCGGGGGCCCTCGTGGACATTTTTCAACATGTTGAAAAATCTTCACGAGTCTTCCCGTGCTTACCTGCCGTTAGCGAGTCTTCCCGAGTACCTGCTGTTAGCGCTAAGAGACGTCCCCGAGCTCCGATGTACCCGCTACATTCATTCTCCGTGCTTACCACGAGTTTGAATTTGTTTTAACTCGGGAGAGCTCTTGGAATGAACTTGTACCGTGGGACAGGGCTTAGATGCTTTTGGTGATGGACTGAATACCAATCAAGCAAGATACTTTAGTTTAGATGGCATTAGGTTTTGCTGAGCTCAGGCAAGTGGATCATATTCCATAAAAGTCCCAATTGCACCTTACAGATAGTGGGTAGTCAAAAATGCTGGATAAACTGGAAAGGGTTTGGAGAATCAGAAAATGTACCCTTCAAACCAAGATACCCAGTTCCCAGCTTACTCTTGATAATCATCATATTTGCTTGACTGGTCCAAGTTTGTGGCCAGTAGTGACCTATAAAATATTGATGCTGTGAAACATGGGAGCAATATTGCCTTTGTACTTCAATAGGATGGAATTAGAATCTCTATGTTGTAGATGGTCATTGGGTAGTGTGAATGTTACATGTAATTTTATAAGTTTTATCTGTTTTAAGATTATGTAACATTCTGCTTCCATACAAAGTCGTGCTCTGTGTAACTTTTAGCACACTGCCCAATATTAACATAATTTTAATGTATCACAGAACAGACATGCAAGTGTCAAACCACAGACATAATTAGCTTTCATTCTTGGAGGCAGTGATGGACATAGTGGCTTAAATGCAAGAAAATTCAGATATTAAATTCAATGGGAACACAGGCTGATAATTAATAAGCATAGTTGGCAAAGACAATGGCAGAGTAATGTACAAAAACCTTAAAAACAAAGCAGGATGGCATAACTAACAGCACATCAAAGTTTCTTTTTTTGCTCTTCATGAGTCCCTTTGCTATAGATCTGTTATAACAATGGCATAAGTGGGTACAAGCTAACATCTGCAACAGTACTCAACGTCCAAATAATAATCAAGACTGATATTGCAGTTTACAAGATCAATAATGTGAGTAAATACTAATTAAATGAACATCTGAACTGGAAAATTCATCTAACGTCTCAAGGTGGCAAGTGAGGAATCAAACTTGTTAGGAAAATTAGCACACAATGTGAGAATGCATTTCTAATCCTCAACACACAAGCTTATAGCCAGTCCTTGAATGCTGTTTTGACTATCGTTTTTTATCAGGAGCAATTTCAGAATGTTTAAAATCAGCAGTAGATAGATCCCTTTTTGGATCGCTTAAGTTCATAGAATCATAGAATCATAGAAAATAGGTGTAGGAGTAGGCCATTCGGCCCTTCGAGCCAGCACTGCCATTCATTGTGATCATGGCTGATCGTCCCCTATTAATAACCCGTGCCTGCCTTCTCCCCATATCCCTTGACTCCACTAGCCCCTAGAGCTCTATCTAACTCTCTCTTAAATCCATCCAGTGACTTGGCCTCCACTGCCCTCTGTGGCAGGGAATTCCATAAATTCACAACTCTCTGGGTGAAAATGTTTTTTCTCACCTCAGTCTTAAATGACCTCCCCTTTATTCTAAGACTGTGGCCCCTGGTTCTGGACTCACCCAACATTGGGAACATTTTTCCTGCATCAAGTTTGTCCAGTCCTTTTATAAGTTTATATGTTTCTATAAGATCCCCCTCATCCTTCTAAACTCAAGTGAATACAAGCCTAGTCTTTTCAATCTTTCCTCATATGACTGTCCCACCGTCCCAGGGATCAATCTCGTGAACCTACGCTGCACTGCCTCAATCACAATACTCCAGATGTGGTCTCACCAGAGCCCTATACAACTGCAGAAGAACCTCTTTACTCCTATACTGAAATCCTCTTGTTATGAAGGCCGACATTCCATTAGCGTTCTTGCTGTACCTGTAAGTCAACTTTCAATGACCGGTGTACAAGGACACCCAGGTCTCACTGCACCTTCCCCTTACCTAACCTAACCCCATTGAGATAATAATCTGCCCCCTTGTTTTTGCTGCCAAAGTGGATAACCTCACATTTATCTAAATTATACTGCATCTGCCACGCATCTGTCCACTCACTCAACCTGTCCAGGTCACCCTGCAACCTCCTAACATCCTCTTCACAGTTCACACTGCCACCCAGCTTTGTGTCATCCGCAAACTTGCTCGTGTTGCTCCTAATTCCCTCTTCCAAATCATTAATATATATGGTAAACAGTTGCGGCCCCAACACCGAGCCTTGCGGCACTCCACTCGCCACTGCCTGCCATTCTGAAAAGGATCCTTTCACTCCTACTCTTTGTTTCCGGTTATTTTACATAAATAGTTATTTTACATAAATAGTTAATTTTGTTTTAAATTGCATAAGTATGCAGTAACCAATAAACACGAGTTTAACTTGTGTTTAATTTCTCTTATCTGATGGAGTGTCAGTATGTTGCATAAAGTCACGGTTAGAGAACATCCATTGTTCCATATGTTTTGGAGTTTAATAAGGCCAAATAAATCTTTTGCATAATCTGCAAATAATTGTATGTCATTTGCATGACCCAAAATATTTATGTTGATCAACTGCTGCTACAAGAATGAGATTGTAGCGTACGCGGAGTTGTCCGTTAAAGAACGAGGCAGACACGAAGTTTGTCCGAAATACTGGTTCTTTATTCTACACTAACTCTCCTCACTCACCAACCCTGTGTGCACGCAATTAACCCTTCAATACTCCTCAGGGATATCCGTGACCAAACCGTGACCCCTATCTCTCATCACTCCAATCCCCATGAAGTGCTTCGAAAGGCTGGTCCTCTCCCATATTAAATCCAGCATCCCTGCCTCACTGGACTCCCATCAATTTGCATACAGGGCAAATAGATCGACAGAGGATGCCATCTCTCTGGCCCTTCACACTGTCCTGACTCACCTGGACAGACAGGGCACGTATGTGAGGATGCTCTTCATTGACTATAGCTCTGCATTCAATACGGTCATCCCCACCAAGCTCACCACCAAACTCCACCAGCTAGGCCTCAGCTCGCTTGGATCCTGAACTTTCTCACGGAGCGACCGCAGGCAGTGAGACTGGGCCCGCACCTGTCCTCCACCATCACCCTGAGCACCGGCACACCACAGGGTTGTGTACTAAGCCCCATGCTCTACTCCCTCTTCACTCACGACTGTGTCCCTGCATTCGACACCAACACCATCGTGAAGTTTGCAGACGACACAACAGTGATTGGGCTGATCACCAGCGGTGATGAAATAAAATACAGAGCGGAGGTGCAGAACCTGGCGGACTGGTGCGCCAATAACAACTTGGCACTAAACACCTCCAAGACCAAGGAGCTGATTATTGACTTCAGGAGGTCCCATTCTGGAGAATACGCCCCAATCTCCATTTATGGGGAAAGTGTGGAGAGAGTGTCAAGCTTTAAGTTTCTGGGCACTCACATTTCAGAAGACCTCACATGGTCCACAAACACCGCCGCGCTGGTCAAGAAGGCACAGCAACGACTGTTCTTCCTGAGGACATTAAAAAAGACTGGTCTGCCCCAACAGCTGCTGACAACGTTCTACCGCTGCACCACAGAGAGCATACTAACGTATGGCATCTCTGTATGGTATCTCAGCTGCACGGAGGCGGAGAGGAGAGCTCTTCAGCGCGTCGTCAACAGAGCGCAGAGGATCATCGGGACAGAGCTACCAGCCTTGGAGGGCATCTACCACACGCGGTGCCTCAGGAAGGCCCTCAGCATCCATAAGGACTCATCACACCCCTGCCACGGTCTGTTTCAACTACTTCCCTCCGGCAGACGTTACAAGGCCTTCTACGCCCGAACCTCCAGACTCAGGAACAGTTTCATCCCAAGAGCTATAGCGGCTCTGAACCGGCCCTAATGAGTGCCCCCCCACCCACCCCCTTTGGACAGTCTCCCTCAGATGGTCACGTCAATCAATTCAGCTTGTTTATTTATGTATTGTATTTATTTACCTTTCTTGTACATCAGTGGAGCTGCACACTAAATCTCGTTGCACTGACGTGCAATGACAATAAAAGATATATTATTATTATTATTATTATTACCAGGACACGTTACCCCCCCCCCCCCCCAAAGAGCCGAAGTGCGTGGCCCATCACCCAGTTCGCCACATTACCCCCACCAGAAGCGTCCTTAAGTCAGCAGTGGAAACGTTCCACCAACCCATTTGATTGGGGGTGATAGGCCGTCGAGTGGTGGAACTAAGCCCCCAACAGGCAAGCCATTGCTGACCACAGCTCCGACGTGAATTGGGCACCCCGGTCGGACGAGATGTCCAGCAGTATCCCGAAACGGGCAACCCAATAGGCCACCATGGCACTTGCGCATGACATGGTCGAGGTATCAACAAGCGGGATGGTCTCCGGCCACTGGGTGAAATAGTCCACCACCGTAAGCAAGTGTGAAATTCCGCGGGACGGAGGCAGCGGCCCCACGATATCCATGTGGACGTGGTCGAAACGTCGGCGAGGCACCGTGAAGTCTTGAACTGGTGCCCGGACATGCCGCTGAACCTTCGATGTTTGACATGGAATGCACTTCCGGGCCCAATGACCGACCTGCTTCCAGAATCCGTGCCATAGGAATCTTGCTGCAACCAATGCCACCGTCACCTGGATGGATGGGTGGGCGAAACCGTGAATGGCGTCGAAAATCCGACACCAGGCTGCCGGAACAATAGGCCGTGGCTGCCCCGTGGAGATGTCACACAGGACGGTGCTGCCAGCGGAATCCAAAGGCACATCCTCGAGCACCAGCCCTGTGATGGCAGTTCGGTTCACCCTCATCTCCTCGTCCGCTAGCTGTGCCGCTGCCAAAGTTGACTAACCAATTTCTGGGGACGCGTCGAGAACGGCCATAACAGCCGGGTGGGACAAGGCGTCCGCGACCAGGTTATTTTTCCCGGAGATGTGGCGGATGTCCGTCGTGAACTCGGAAATAGCAGTGAGGTGGCGCTGCTGCCGAGCGGACCAAGGGGCAGCCACCTTGACAAAGGCAAAAGTGAGGGGCATATGGTCAGTAAACGCAACAAAGTTCCGGCCCGCCAGGAAATAACGGAAATGCCTCACCGCCAGGTATAAAGCGAGCAGTTCCCAGTCGAACATGCTGTATTTATGCCCCGCCTGGTTGAGTTGGCTGCTGAAAAAAGGAAGAGGCCGCCAGTGACCATCTACAAACTGCTCCAATACACGACCAACCCCAGAGACCGAGGCATCCACAGTTAGTGCTGTAGGGGCGTCGACCCACGGATGTACCAGCATCGTCGCCCGAGACAATGCCTCTTTCGCCCTCTCGAAGGCCGCCACGTCAACGTTGGTCCACTGCACGTCCTGCCGCTTGCCTGACAACAGTTGAAATAGCAGCTGCAGTATTCTCGCCGCCGCTGGCACAAATCGGTGGTAGAACTGTATCATTCCGACAAATTCCTGCAAGCCCCGCACTGTGGATGGCTGTGGAAACTGGCGAATGGCCTCCACCCTGTCTGGTAGAGGTACCACACCATGCTGCGTCACATGATGGCCTAAGAAGTCGATGGCCCGATGGCCGAACTGGCACGTGTCTGGGTTTAATACCAACCCAAACTCGCTCATGCGCTGGCACACAACCGGAGGTGGACGTAAAGTTCCTGGCGTGAATGACTCGCCACCAAGATGTCACCCAGATAAATGAAGACAAAGTCCAGCCCCCGTCCCACGGTGTCCATCAGGTATCGGAATGCCTGTGCGGCGTTCTTAAGGCCGAAGGGCAAAAATTCTAAAAGCCCGAAGGGCGTGATGATAGCCATTTTGGGCACATCCTCCGGTCGCACAGGATCTGATTGTAACCGCTGACTAGGTCGATTTTGGAGGAGAATTTAGCTCCAGCTAGATGGGCAGAGAAGTCCTGAATGTGTGGGACGGGGTACCGGTCTGCAATCGTAGCGTCATTCAGGCGGCGGTAGTCACCACAAGGCCTCCGGCCACTGGAGACCTTGGGCACCATGTGCAAAGGGGAGGCCCATGGGCTGTTTGATCGCCGGACAATTCCCATTGCTTATATCTTTTGGAACTCCGCCTTCGCAAACCAGAGTTTGTCGGGGGCCAGTCTGGGGCGTGGGCATGAAGCGGTGGTCACGGTCAGAATGTGATGTTGGACCTCATGCTTCGGGTTGGTCAAGTTGAACTGAGGGGTCAGGATAGCCGGGTACTCTGCCAAAATTTGTGCGTAGATATTGTCCACCACCGACACCAGGTTGCGAATTGGCACAGCAGACGTTGCAGGGTGCAGGAAGATTGCCTTGAGCGTAGAAGCGTGGACGAGGTGCTGTCCCCTCACGTCCACCAGCAGAGATTGCGCCCGGAGAAAATCTGCACCTAACAATGGCTGCGTCACGTCTGCCACTGTAAATGGCCCGGAAAAATGGCAGGCACGAAATATCACAGGTATGGTGCGGACCCCATATGTCCATATGGGGCTGCCATTCGCAGCAGTCAATAAGGGCCCCCGCTTACCGGCACGCCTGTCCATCCCAGACGGGGGCACCACGCTGACCTCGTCCCCATATCAACCAAAAATCTTTGGTCCGAACGACGGTCCCAGGCGTAAAGGCGATGAACTTTGCCGACCTCTGCGGCGGCCAGCCCCAAAGTTTCCCGGAAACGCACAGGATGGGCAGCATTTGCGGGCTGCCGAGCCCCAACGCTGGTGGTAAAAGCACCACTCCCCTTTAAGGACTTCCCCTTTAAGGGCAGGCTCTAGATGCTCAGTGGAGCCGCTGGTGAGCATGGATCTAGGCCTCTGCGCCTTCCAGGGCACTGTGGACACCCGATCCAGCTGGCCCACTTCCTGCCGTCTGGACAGCTACAGCTCGTCAGTGCGCTCCGCTAGAGCCCGGGCGTTTTCAAAACTTACCCCTGCGAGGAGTGGGCTGATGTCATCTGGAAGCTATTGCTGGTAGGCATATTCAAAAAGCATCCAGTGGTGGTGGCCGTCCACGAATGAGAGCATCTTGCTCATTAGGGCCGATGGTGTATATTCGCCGAGTCCGCCCATGTTGTAAATGCGGGCCGCTCGCTCCATCCGACTGAGGCCGAAGGTATGGAGCAGCAGCGCCATCAGGCCGCGATATTTATCAGCCGCTGGTGGATCCTGCAGGAACGGGATGATTCGCCCGGCAGTTTTTTGGTCGAGCGCGCCGACTACATAATGGTAGCGGGTCTCATTGTTTGTTATCCTGCGGATGAAGAATTGGGATTCGGCCTGCTGGAATCATATCTGCGGCTGGGTGGTCCAGAAGATCGACAGCTTCTGGGCGACGGCGCTGAGTTGGGCCCGGTCGCCGTCTTCATCGGCGGCGAAGGGTTAGGTTTTTGCGGGGCGCATTTTTCTTCCAGAATATCTATTCTGGACATCGGGGTCTCCAAATGTAGCGGATGCGGAGATGTCCGTTAAAGAACGAGGCAGACACGAAGTTTGTCTGAAATACTGGTTCTTTATTCTACACTAACTCTCCTCACCAACCTTGTGCGCGCACGATTAACCGCATTTGAATGTGGTGGCGTTGCACCCTGCATTAAATGGTATGAAGCTGCATTTGAATTTGGTGGCCTTGCACCCTGCTGAAAGTGGTATGAAACTGCACTTGAATTTGATGGCCTTGGATCCAGCTTGAAGTAGTATGAAACTGCACTTGAATTTGGTGGCCTTGCACCCTGCTCGAAGTGGTAAGAAACTGCACGAATTTGGTGGCCTTACACCCTGCTTGAAATGGTAGGAAAAGGGATTTGAATTTGATGGCCTTGCACCCTGCTTGAAATAGAATTTCAAGGAATAGCCATGAGTCAACTGCCAGCCCACCAGCCGTGAGTGAGCTGCAAGCACATCAGGCTTGAGGGACTGAGCTGCCACCCCAAGAACCCATACCAGCGCTCCAGAAAGCCCTCCCACTGGCCACAACTATTGGAAGTGGTGGAGAGGTGGAATATTGCGTCGGGGGACCGTGTGGCCCACTTAGTATCAAATAAAACCCGATGCAGTCCAGTGCAATACATCAAACGCTGGCATTCAATGATAATTTCTCAATAAAACAAGAACACTAATTGAATTCAATTTCAATTCAATTCAATTCAATTCAATTCAACTTTAATGTCATTGCACAAATACTGAGTATGGGTACAACGAAATGCAGTTTTGCGTCAGTCCGTAGTAGTGCAATATAGAAATAAAATAAAAAAAAGAGGATACAGAATAATAAAAAAATACAGAATAATTAAATAATGGGGACTGAGGGACTGGAGGAATCTATCGGCGGGACTCCGAGTTCAGCAATGCGACGGTATGATTGTAGAAGCTGTTCCTCATCCTACTGGTACGAGACCTGAGGCTCCTGTACCGCCTCCCTGATGGGAGGAGGGCAAACAGTCCATGGTTGGGGTGGGAGGGGTCTTTAATGATCTTCCCAGCTCGTTTCAGACACCGTTTTCGGTGGAGGGCATCCATGGCAGGGAGCGGGGCGCCGATGATGTGCTGCGCGGTTTTCACCACCCGTTAATAAGCAACCTACCTAGATTGTGCCTTGATAACGTACTGTGAAACAATAAATATGATGGTCAACAACATCTATAATGCTATCATACACACATATTTCAATGCATTTCCAATACATATAGCAGAAAATGAAATCAATCTTTTGACATATTTGTTCTACAGAGCTCAGTGCCATGTACTGTGTTATTGTATTAAATGTACAACAAGCAAACATCTGTACTGTTCATAATAACAGTACCCATGTGCTATATCCATGTGTGATTTAACATTAGGCACAGCAGACATTTAACACTGCCTGAGAGCAAGTTGTTTTGCACGACAGAGTGACATAACCTACATTATATTGTCAACAACCCATGTAAAGTTGTGCTTCACAATCAGTTGGCCTCACCATTCAGGTGAGGCAACAAATAATGCAGAAAATATGACAAGATAATGAGTTTGGGGGGCCAATCTGAAGAAGGGACCCAATGCAAAGCATTGGTTGTCAGGCTGAGAATGCTCCTTGCACGAAACAACATTTGTCATTCTAAAGAAGGACCCGATCCGAAATGTTGTCTGCCCATTCCCTCCACCTGACCTACTGTGGTCCTCTAGCACTTTGTGTTTTGCTCAAGAAAATGGGCTATCAGATTGTCAGGGAAAGACTGGTGTAGATTAGTTTAACTTGGCATCATGTTGGGCACAGATATTCAAGATTCAAGAAGTTTATTGCCATGTCAACAAGTTGATAGGAATGTGTCTTGGTTCGCTCTCAGACAAATACAATACAATACAACCACCACATACACCACAATAAATAGTACAGACAATACCGTACGAAGGACAATATATACAGGAAGGACAGTACCCAGCAGCGTCATGTTAAGCGTAAGTGCAAGTGCAAAAGAAAGTGCAAAGTGATTAGTGCAAATTCAAATATCTGATGGCTTGGAGGTAGGTACTGTCTCTGAAGCGAGATGTTTTACTTTTAATGCTTCTATATCTCCTTCCTGATGGGAGGAGATTAACGAGGTAATGTGCCGGGTGAAAGTGGTCTGCTATGATTTTTTTTACCTTTCTGGTGAGTCTTGTTGAGTAAAGTGATGTCACTGAGGGAAGGCTGCTGCAACCGATGATCTTAGAAGCTCGGCGCACTATTCTCTCCAGCCGAATCTTATCCTGCGAGGTTGTGTGACCATACCAGACAAGCATGGAGAATGTGAGTATGCTTTCTATGGTAGACCTATAGAAGTGGGTCATGGCTGGTCGACTGACCCTGAATTTTTTGAGCTGCCGCAGAAGTAGAGTCGCTGGTGGCACTTACTGATTATGAGACTGGTGTTGAGCTCCCATGATAGGGATTGATGTATGGTGGTCCCGAGGAACTTAAAGGAGGTGACCCTCTCAACCACCTCTCCATTGATGAAGAGAGGGAGGAGGGGGGTGGCCTTCTTTCTGAAATCAACAACCAGCTCCTTAGTTTTTGAGATGTTAAGTATGAGGTTGTTGTTCTCACACCACCTTACTAGCTCCTCTACTTCACTACGGTAAACAGTTTCGATGTTATTGGTAATAAGACCTGCCACAGATGTGTCATCTGCAAACTTAAATAACAAGACAGAGTCAGAGTATGAACAGCAAAAATGTGTGTATACAGAGTACAGAAGAGGTGATAAAACGCAACCCTGGGGGGCGCCGATGTTCAGGAACCTAGCCAGTGAGACATGGTTACCAATTTTTACCACCTGTTTTCTGTCACATAGAAAGCTATAGATCCATTTACATAGAGATGAGTTGACCCCCAGTTCCTGTAAAGTGTGTATCAACTTTACAGGAACGATGGTATTGAATGCGGAGCTAAAATCCACAAAAAGAATGCGAGCATATATGGATCTGGATTCCAGGTGTTAGAGGATGGAGTGCACACAGAGGGACACTACATCATCTACACTTCTGTTGGCTCTGTAGGCGAATTGATAGGGATCAAGTGTAATGCTGGAAAGATGTTTGCATACCAGTCTCTCAAGAACCTTCATGATGACTGAAGTTAAGGCAACAGGCCTATAGTCGTTAAGACAAGTGATGTTATTTTTCTTGGGGACTGGTACGATCACAGCTGACTTGAAACAAGCAGGCACAATTGAGAGTTGAAGTGACCAGTTGAAAATGGAGGTGAGGACGGGTGTCAGTTCATTAGAGCAGTGTCTTAATGTGGCAGGCGCCACACCGTCAGGCCCTGCTGCCTTCCTGGTGTTAAGCTGGTGGAGCAGGGTTCTGACGTCATGTTCTGAGACAGTAGGAGTAGTGTCGCCCAGCTACTTCTGCTTCTGACCGACACCTCCCTCGGAGCGAATGACGGGCCCCGTACAGCAGCAGCAGCGGCTCCATCTCCTCCTCCTCCCGCACCCCGCCCGACCTGATATTGAGGGCAGAAGAGCCTATTCTTCTGCTGCACTGTTCTATGTATGTACTCAGACAGCTGACTGCGAGCTGCCATACCAGGGCTCAAAATTAGCGGTTGCCCGGGTGCCACTGACCACTCAAAGTGCTGCCGGGCAACCTAAACGCCGAGTCATTTTGCCTGGCTTGGCAACTTGGTTTATACCGAAGATATACCATGGGAAAGATGCTAAGTGTGGCGTGACGGAGGGTCGGAGCGAATGACGGGCCCCGCACAGCAGCAGCGGCGGCTCCATCTCCTCCTCCTCCTCCCGCACCCCGCCCGACCTGATAACGCTATAGGATCTTTGCTGATAACAGCCGCTGCTGCCACTCCACCAACGGTGCTTTCAAAACAAACCCTTGCAGGAGGGAGGTGTCGGTCAGAAGCAGAAGTAGGGGGGCGGGGATAGAGCGCGGTGATTGGAGGAGGGAGACGTGCCAAAACACTCTCGGCAGCCATGCACCGCAGCCTGGATCGATCCCGGTGTCCGGCGCTGCAATCGCTGCCGAACCACCTCTGGACCATCCCCGTCCCCACCCGAGAGCCTCCCCCCGGGATGGCCTGAGACGTCGGGAGTCAGCCAGCGCAGAGAAGCAGCGCTAAACCCAGCTCACTCTGCCTGTCCCGCCAGGTTATCCCTGCCTGGATTTACGGGAAAGATGTCATCAGTCCAGGCATGACCAGGCGAGACAGGCAGAGTTCAGCTGCATTTAGTGCTGGATTGAGCGTCCGAAGCCGTGTGCGTGTGTATGCGCATGCGCGCGCGGGCTCCAAGACATTCTGTCCCCCGGTCCCCTCCATATTTTGATAGCGATTTGAGCGATGATGCCGGTGTTGTCTGAGGAGCGTTGACCTTCCTTCCCACCTCCTCTGCCCCTTCCTCTCTCTCTCTCTCTTGTACGCCCCCCCTCCACCCCTCTTATCCTGAGACCCCTCCTCTCCATCCCGCACTGATCCCCATTCTGCCTCTATTCAGTCCTCACTGACATCCCCTGTGCTCCCCTCCTTATCTACCCCCCCCCCCAATTCATCCTGCACTGATCTCCCTATCCACCTTGCATTGATTCACCTGCCACTCCCCATCAATCCTACACTGCTCCCCAATTCATCCTGTGCTGACCCCCATTCCCATCCTGCACTGCTCCCATTCATCCTGCACTGCTCCCCCCATCCATCCTGCAAAGATCCCCCCATTCAACCCCATTGTCATTCCCGCGCTCTCCCCTCATAATTTTACCTACTCCAACCAACACACACTAATTCCCCTACCTCAATCCATCCATTCCGCACCGATTGCCTTCTACTGGGTATCTTCATTGCTGTTCACACCACATACATCTAATCTGAATGTCCGGTAATGTGGCGTCTTGACACCTTTAAATATATTGCCAAAAGAACATTTGCTGCATTTATGTCCTTTAGCCATCTCTTGTTAGTTAGTGTAATGTTTAACCTGTCAGATGGGTATAGTCAGTTTTGACAGCTATTATCATAAAATGCCTTTAGAAAATTCCTTGCAACCTGTATATTTTGTTGTGGATAAATTATGTGGGAAGCGAGAGTGTTTCTGTACCAATAGCAATAACGACCCCATGCTATGGCCATGTCATGATCATTTTCGGTCCTTCACAGAAAACATGCTTGCATCATCTATAGTGTGCATGGTTAAGCATATATGTTATCATGGTCCAGGATTTATTGACACAAGTTGATCATACGCTGAATAATCCAACCACATTTTTGTTTGGAAGTGGAAAGAAATAATAAAAATTGCATTCATTGCAATGTGTAAAAAGAGTTGAGATACTGTATTATAATTTTGTTGCATGTCATTGTGATATATATCATGTCTTGATTGGTGAATATGTTTAGTTTGTGACTTTATTTGAAGCAGAAATAATATGTGAATGCTTCATTGAGCATAATTCCGACTGGTAACTACGCACTTCGTCCGAGCACATTATCGCACGCGTCATGCGTCATCTTAAATGACTACCTAAACTGGCATTTGGCAACCTAAAATGCTGCCAAGGTTTCCCGGCTGGCAACAGCGAAAAAAAGTTAAGCGAGAGCCCTGCATAGGGTGTGCTGAGGAAGTGCTGAGAAAAAGTTGAAATGACGAGATTATTTGCAAAGCTACAACCAATTTAATTTGTGAACAAGGATTTTGAATCAAGTTCTGGATCTGAGAACTACCGTAGATCAGCAAAAATGAATGATAGAGGTACTAGCACAATAAAGAATGCATTCAATTAGATCTCGGTGTTGGAGGTTAATTTAGAGGATGTGAAAGGAAGTGCTGGTATAATCAACTTTGACCTTATGAAAAGGGTTCCTTGACAAAACGTAATGAAATAGGAAAGGAAATAGGAAATGTTGCAGTAGTGGAGTTAAGCAATCCCAAACGGTGGGTAGGCCGTGACATCTAAAATTCAACTCAGGATAAAAAAGAATGACAAACCTTCAAATACCTTGATGAAACTGTGGAGTGGAACCAGATAGTGTTTGTGATAACAGCTAAAGACAATGTTATCAGCATTTAACCTCGGCCCATCCAGCATCTTATCTAGTTTCTACTGTCAAACAAGCAGTTTGACAGTATGGAAACAACTGAGGTGGAAAATTAAATCATTATCAGCATAAAAGTAAAAGTTGATCCCTTTCTTGAATAATTGATATATTGTCATTTGACCCAGAATTTGCTGTCAAATGTAAAGCAATGCTTCTCACGTATGATCTCATGGAAAGTTCTGCCAAAGATCCTCCAGTAACAACTACTCCTTTTCCCAGGTCAGCTACCATCAGGAGCCAGTTTAATATGGACTCTGCTGCCCAGCAGCCGCAAAGGCATCAAGCTGGCTGAGCAGTCTATCACGTTAAATAATTCTACCAGGAAACAACATTTATCAATAGTCCAATGATTCTTTGTTGTTATTTATGCAAGCACAGTGAATGACTAACTTTATAGAGGGCACACGGTGGGAGATAAAACATTGTGAATACATTTTGAAAGCATCATACTTTAAATCCTTATTTAATACAGTTAAAATATATGGATATAAATATATATATATATTTAAAAAGTTCAAGTAATTTGTGTTGCAATTATGCATTGTCGACTATTTAAAAAAAATCACTAAGACCTGAGAAAACACTAAGACCAGACTTTTCAGGGCATATTGTAGCTCGACTAGCTTGGGTTGACTTTGATTGTGTTAATTTCCCTCAATTCTGCTGGAGAAGGTTACAATCAGTCCAACACCCAGGCACGTGTTAAATAGTCTCAATATTTAAACTGCACATGCAACAAATCATGAAATTTCCACCGGGAATTAATATACAAGGTGCCACATTTAAAGACCCGCTAAAGAAAAGCTTTCAAGTCAAGACATAGTCCTTCTTGTTCATGATGCACATCCCTTCTTGCAAACATTTGATACTTTACAGCACCGTAGAAATTTCCAGACACTGATATAATTATACCAATGTTGTATAGTCAGTCAGAAATCGGCTGAAATCTAACCTGCAAATGAATGATTAGCCCTTTAAATTTGTCGTTGCAAATTATCGCTTTTCAATAACTACAAAGTGTTATTTGTACCAAGTGTGACTCGGAATCTCAAAGCTGAAGCTCTTTTCCCCTAGAAATAAAGGGGTTGAGCAATGACCTAGTAAGATGCATTTAAAAGAATTAGTCTGAAGGAGGTGAAGAAAGGTCTACACCAAATCATATAGGTCCTATCAGCATGGTTGTTGGGACCTGGAGAAGGGAATAGCAGAGCAGTAGCTGCAAGTGAGGGTGAAGATGGGTTGAGAGGATGAATAGTGGTTGGGGCAGGGGTTAGGGAACTACCCGAAAAAATTCAAATACTGATAAATGGAGCAATATAGGTTAGCTGCAGGGTGCTGGGGAGGATCAGCAGGGGATAGAGGCTGAAAAGGAGAGGATGGAACTTGGTAGGATTTGGTGAGTGAAAATGAGTGAGGGTAGGACAGGTCTAAATGGGGATGGGGGAATAGAGATAGATGAGGGAAGGGCAGGAAAACATTATTGTACAGACCAAAGGCCTGGCTAACATGAACAGAGATGTCCAAAATCAACATTGAAATGTCTCAGGCCTTAAAAAGTAACACAAACTGATATTTAAAAAAATTTAAAGACGAAACTCTGCAAAATTCTTATTACATTGCCCCACCACTTATACCTCGGAGTTGTATGATCAGCCATGATCACATTGAATGGCTGGCTCGAAGGGCCAAATGGCCTACTACTGCCCCTAATGTTTATTGTATGTACATTTCTGACTAGTCACAATTTACTCTTGGTGCTGTAATTATATGGGAGGCGTTCTGTTGTATTATTCTGGCGTAATCTTTGAAAATAATTACAAGAGGAAACTTTCATTCTAGTTTACTCTACATAGCCATCATGAGTTTTGCTGCAGAACAGGTATCATTGTTCCTCAGAAGCAAGGCGAGAATCACAACTGCACTGACTTGCATTACACGTTGTCAGCAACACAAATTATGCCCCAGGGTCCAGACAGAGGGCACACCCATGTGCAGGCATATCTGAAACTAAATTACTTTGTGAATGTCGGCAGTGAGATTACCCGATCCCCCCCACAAACTGTAGAATATAAATTACAAAGGTCTTTGGAGAGACTGGGTAAACTGAGAATGTTGTGGGATATTTAATAGTTATTTTCTTTGGTTAGTCAGCCTGAAACTGTAAGACAACATGGCATTTACCCAATAGTCATAGAACACAGGAACACATCCTTCAACCTACTCTGCCACATCACCATTATGTTTCTATCTACATTCATCCCAATTATTAGAACTTGTTTTATGTGCAGAACGTGGCAATTTTCGCAACTTTAGAATTTAGAGATTCAGCGTGGAACAGGCCATTAGGTCCATCGAGTCTACACCGACCAGCGATCAGCACATATACTAGCACTATCCTACACACCATGGTCAATTCACAGATGCCAATTAACCTACAAACTTGTAAATCTTTGGAATATGGGAGGAAACCGGAGCACCCACATGCTCACAAAGAAAACGTACAAATTCCTTACAGACAGCACCCAAATCAGGATCGAACACGGGTCTCTAGCGCTGTAAGGCAGAAACTATACTGCTATGTCACTGTGTCGCCATCTTAATCGCTGTCAACACTCCGTTAGCCTTAGAAAGTTGTATCAAAACCTCCCTGCTTTTATACTCAATGCCCTGACCAGTGAAGGCAAGTATCTAATTTACTTTTTTCACCACCTTATCGACCTGTGCTGTCACTTCAAGGGATCCTTGGACTTGTACACAGAGTCTGTTCCTCAATATTTCCTTGGGCCTTACTTTATTGTTTATGCTCTACCCTTATTAGTCCTCCAAAAATGCATCACCTTGCATTTATCAGGATTAGATTCCTTCTGCCATTGCTCTGTCCATCTCATCTACTGATCTATATCTTTCCGTAGCCTGCAATTATCCACTGCACTAGTAACAACTTCACCAAATTCCGTGTCAACAGCAAATTTAGTAACCATACTTCGTACAATCAGATCACAATTGTTAATGTATTAATAAGTAATAACGGTCCATACCAATATATGTATACCACTAGTCTGGTTTGCTAGATTATTTTACTTGGATTATGTGTACCTGGAGTTTTAAAACGCTAGTGCTACCTCAATGATGCAAAGTCCCTCCAAAAACAAATGGAAATATATGCAAATGGACAGAAATGTCAGTGAAACTTTACATTTTGTGCCCAAGGCTTCATAATATGCATCCATTCAGCACAGAGAGCCATAAATCTATTTTAAAACACTCGAAAATATTCAAATAAAATTATCTTGTCTGATTATAATGCAGTACAAATTCAACTTGGTTTGCTAGTGAAATTATTAGATGAAAATATAGATATTCAACTAGGTTAGCAAACTACCTATCCTAAGTAACGATGCTGTACCAGAAGGAGGCGGCATCAGAGGAATGATGTGGCAGCAGAACATAGGGACCCAATTTCTCCACCAAATGTAGATTTAGGATTACAAAGAAGGAGCTGCAAGCAACTAAAGTTGAATGGCTTTGTTGTTAAAATGTACTTCTTCGTTACCACAAAGTGGCTCATGCTGATTAATAGAACCCAATTCACCATAGAGTCTGCCAACAGCAGTAGTCTTCCTTGCTGTGCCATTCAACCAGCAGAATATATCCAACATCTGTTTGTTTCAGTTCACTGCATATTAAAGAGTCAAATAATGTCAGTCAAGCAGAAACCTTAAATTATAAGGATCATTTCTGAGAGCACCACGAGCATTTGCATTGTGCTTGCAATTGGACATGAAAAGTGAGCGGATGTCAGCCCCTAATTTACATCACAGTCGTTTAACAGGACCTCCAACACAGCTGCTAAAAGCATATGTCACAAGTGCCACAGGAAGCCAAGCAAACACCGATTGTGCAACAGACAGAAGAAGGGTGTACGGTACTAATCACATCATTTTTATGCCTCACGTATTGATTTGTCTCCCTCAGTAACACAGTAGTAAAAGCTTTATAACGACAAATAGCAACATTTTGCAGCCATAATCACTTTATTAAGATTCTGCCTGTTCCTTTACAATTAACACAGTAAATTTCTAAACCCAGCTACTTCACACTCAAGCACACCTAAAAACCTGTATGCAAATGTATCTTATTAGATTACCTTTAATTGCATACAGCAAATCTAGTCAAAGATCAACATCGTTATTTTATCTGGATAGCTGGACAAATATCACAAGTTATCTCACAATGGCAATGTGAAAATCCAAATTTCAATCAGAAGATGCAGTGACACATAGTGAACCACCATCAGCAGCCCTCTGCCCTAACCCCACAACACTATTTCACTTGATAAATCGATCCCACAAATGTAGGTCTGGTGAGGACACACTATGCTATTCCCCATTAATACAGGGGAGAAAGGGCACTGGAAGCTCTGGCAGCAATGAAGAGGTAAAACTAGATTCTGGAAAACAAAGAGATTATTCATTCATAAAAGATGCAAGAATTCCCAGGCTGAAATCACACCAAGAGCTCAAATGGAGTAATCACAAGTAAGTGCAATACTTTGGAGATTTAGATTTATCAACAAACGACAATGAAATTAATTAGCAGTGGATTGCCAGAAATAACAGTTACTTTTGCAACAATCATAGTGAAAATGCTAATTTTTCTGCACTGCAACAGATAGGATGTATTTCACTCCCTTTTTTACACCCTAAATTAAAGTAGAAACATTAGTTCCATAGATTTCTTCACGACAAGTAAATTTCTAATACCAATCCTTTCTCATTGTATCATCCCATGCAAAGACATACTTTCTTTCCAACTGCCCAAGGTCAAAGATGGCAGATGGAGTTTAATGCTGATAAATGTGAGGTGCTACACCTTGGCAGGACAAATCAAAATAGGACGTACATGGTAAATGGTAGGGAATTGAAGAATACAGTTGAACAGAGGGATCTGGGAATAACCGTGCATAGTTCCTTGAAGGTGGAATCTCATATAGATAGGGTGGTAAAGAAAGCTTTTGGTATGCTAGCCTTTATAAATCAGAGCATTGAGTATAGAAGCTGGGATGTAATGTTAAAATTGTACAAGGCATTGGTGAGACCAAATCTGGAGTATGGTGTACAATTTTGGTCGCCCAATTATAGGAAGGATGTCAACAAAATAGAGAGAGTACAGGGGAGATTTACTAGAATGTTGCCTGGGTTTCAACAACTAAGTTACAGAGAAAGGTTGAATAAGTTAGGTCTTTATTCTCTGGAGCGCAGAAGGTTAAGGGGGGACTTGATAGAGGTCTTTAAAATGATGAGAGGGATAGACAGAGTTGATGTGGATCAGCTTTTCCCTTTGAGAATAGGGAAGATTCAAACAAGAGGACATGACTTCAGAATTAAGAGACAGAAGTTTAGGGGTAGCATGAGGGGGAACTTCTTTACTCAGAGAGTGGTAGCGGTGTGGAATGAGCTTCCAGTGGAAGTGGTGGAGGCAGGTTCGTTGGTATCATTTAAAAATAAATTGGATAGGCATATGGATGAGAGGGGAATGGAGGGTTATGGTATGAATGCAGGCAGGTGGGACTAAGGGAAAAAAGATGTTCGGCACGGACTTGTAGGGCCGAGATGGCCTGTTTCCGTGCTGTAATTGTTATATGGTTATATGGTTAAAGCAATGCTTCCAGTTAAACGACTTGCATATATTTCAGATAATTATACCATATACATAAATTATGATGCAAGCCTCTACAATAGGGATACCCCAAACGATACTAACAAAAATATTGATGACTTGTTGAATACCTACATTCAGTCAATAAGTTTCTCGTTACTTGCCATTTTACTTTTCCACTCAAATGCCACTTCTTTCTTTCTATCTAATTATTATATAATTAAAACTCTAATCTTGTTTGTTATTCTGTCTGTCTGTCTGTCTGTGAGTGTGTTTGATCCTGAAATTGTGCCAAAAAGGTACATGATAGCGCTACAATTTTGGCCAACTTACTCACCATTGTCCTGTGGTATGGTGTATCAAAGTTTTGTTCAGATTGATGGTATATTTTACAAGTTATTCACAATTTAAAAACATTCAAAAAATCACTTTTCACTTTAAAAAAAATCAAACTTTTCACTTTAAAACTTGCCCTGCACATTACAATGTTAACAAATGACAAGACTACCAGAAAGATGTGTTACATTGTTGTAAGGAGAGGGAGGGGAGGAGAAGAAATGTCATTTAAACATTGTGTGTTTAACATGTAATTTAAAAATTAAATTAGTGGGGAGTGGGATAGGGGAGAGGTGAGGAGTGGGGGAGCAGGAATATAGAGGACAAGGAGGGGGGTAGGGAGGAGGAGAGGGGTTATGGAGGGAGAGAGGGTGACTGAGGGCAGGGGAAAGGAGAAGTGTTGGGGGGGGGGGAGGAGAGCGGAAAGAAGAGGGAGGGTGACGAGGACGGGGAGTGCTGGAGGATAAGGGGAAATGAGCCACGCCTGCACAGTCCCTCTTCTCACCCCCCCCCCCCCCAAACGTCGTTGGGGAAACAGACCCAACGGGTCTGCACTTGGTCTAGTCTATATACTATTAAAACTCTCGTGCCATCCGACCAGCTGCCGTCCGGCTGCCTGTCTGCCTTTTGATTCGTTGACTTTCTGCCTTTTGATTTGTTGACGGCTGCTCCTTCCTATCAGCTTCCAACACACTTCGAAACAAACTTGCAAGACAGGAACACTCTGAACCTTTCACTGCTGCAGCAGGCAGGGGAGGTGCAATTGGATTTTTTTTAAATCAACTGCTGAGGGAGGCAGGGGAGTGCTGGAATCTTACATTTGGGAACGGCTTCAGTTCCATTGGAGGAGACGGGTGCATGATGGAATATTGGGTTGGGGGATCGCACCATTGGGGGAGCAGACCCAACGGGTCTGCACTTGGTCTAGTATATTACTAAAACTTTCATCTTGTTTGTTTCTGTGTCTGTCTGTGCGCGTCTGTGATGTGTGATGCTGAAATTACGCCAAAACGGTACACGATAGCACTACAATTTTTACCTTACTCACCATTTACCTTACCACCCACCTTACTCACCGTTGTCCTGTGATGTGGTGTATCAAAGTTTCATTCAGATTGATGGTATATTTTACAAGTTATTCACATTTTAAACTTTAAAAAAGCACTTTGACAAAAATAACTTGTGCTGGCAGTCAGCCGCGTACGACTTCATGCAGCACACTATGTCATGACATCACAATGAGATCCTGGATTTCATTTTTTTTAAATTGCCATGTTTTTTTTTCCCCAGTGTACTTGCTTGGCCTCACAAAGGGGACCCAACCACTCCACGGGTAAGCTTCCTTCTACATTACAAACACCTCCACGGGTCCTCTATTGACTTTATTAACTTTAACTTAATTTCAGCAGGCTGTGCAGGGTTCGTCAGCCGCGCATGCGCAGTTAATTTCAGCCGACAACGGCACAACTTTGAGCACGGGGTAGAGGAGAGAGGTAGGGAGGGGAGTGAGGTTATGGAGGGAGTGACTGAGGGTAGGGGAAAGGAGAGGGAGGGAGGTGAGGGAGGGAGGTGAGGGAGGGAATGGGGGAGGGGAGGAGGACAATAGACAATATGTGCAGGTGTAGGCCATTCGGCCTTTGAGCCAGCGCCACCATTCAATGTGATCATGGCTGATCATCCATAATCAGTACCCCATTCCTGCCTTCTCCCCATATCCCTTGACTTCGCTATCTTTAAGAGCTCTATCTAACTCTCTCTTGAAAGCATCCAGAGAACCAGCCTCTAATGCCCACCGAGCCAGAGAATTCCACAGGCTCACAACTCTGTGTGAAAAAGTATTTCCTCATCTCCGTTCTAAATGGCTTAACCCTTATTCTTAAAATGTGGCCCCTGGCTCTGGACTCCCACAACATCGTGAACATGTTTCCTGCGAGACCAAACCATTAATAATCATATGTTTCAATACGATTCCCACTCTTCCTTCTAAATTCCAGAGTATAAAAGCCCAGCCGCTCCATTCTATCAACATATGACAGTCCCGCCATCCAGGGAATTAACCTTGTGAACCTACGCTGCACTCCCTCAATAGCACGAATGTCCTTCCTCGAATTTGGAGACCAAACTGCACACAATACTCCAGGTGTGGTCTCACTAGGGGCCTGTACAACTGCAGAAGGACGTCTTTGCTCTGATACAACTCCTCTTGTTATGAAGACCAACATACCATTCGCTTTCTTCACTGCCTGCTGTACCTGCATGCTTACTTTCAGTGACTGATGAACAAGGACCCCCAGATCCCATTGTACTTCCCCTTTTCCCAACTTGACACAATTGAGATAATAATCTGCCTTCCTGGATAGCCTCACATTTATGCACATTAAACTGCATCTGCCATGCATCTGCCCACTCACCCAACCTGCCCAAGTCACCCTGCATCCTCATAGCATCCTCCTCACAGTTCACACTGCCACCCAACTTTCCCTTTGGGTGAAGAGGAGAGGGAGGGAGTACTGGGAGATGAGGGGGAATGGAGGATGATAGGGGTAAGAAGAGGGATGGCGAGGCACAGTTGGGGGAGGGTTGCAGTGACTCGCGCCAAAACAGGGATCTTTGGCGTCTCTATGGGAGCCCCTCAGCCTTGGTCCATATCCCTCCAAACCTGTCCTATCCATGTACTTGTCTAACTGTTTCTTAAACGATGAGATAGTCCCAGCCTTACCTACCTCCTCTGGCAGCATGTTCCATACACCCACCACCCTTTGTGTAAAAAGGTTACTCCTTGGATTCCTATTAAATCTATTCCCCTTCATCTTGAACCTATGTACTCTGGTCCTCGATTCCCTTACTTTTGGCACAAGACTCTGTGCATCTACCCAATTTATTCCTATCATGATTTTGTACACCTCTATAAGATCACCCCTCATCCTCCTGCGCTCCTAGGAAAAGAGACCCAGCCTCCTCAACCTCTCCCTATAGCTCACACCCTCCAGTCCTGGCAACATCCTCGTAAATCTTTTCTGAACCCTTTCAAGCTTGACAATATCTTTCCTAACATGGTGCCCAGAACTGAGCATAGAATTTTCCCAAAACAAAAATAAAAGATAAATCATAAATATTAATTTAACACACTGCTGATTTTATAACATTGGCAGGAATTCAAAGCATTTATGCAACACTCACAAAGACATAATTGCAGGCAGTTTATTTATGTAATTACAAGTCAATTCAATTATGGATAATTCAGATAGGTGCTTGGAAATATCCTGACTTCTTTTTTACCCGTATATATGATCTCAATTAAACCATGAACGTTAACTATAAAAATATGCCTCAGAACACAGCAGTAAGAGGAAAAAATGGGCTCAGTATAGGATTGATGGAGATGGTCAGGGTAGACATGCTGGGTTGATTGGCTTGCTTTATGCAATATGGGTCTGCAATGATTCAAAGGAAAATAGGAACTACTTTGTACAGGACAGAATTAATCCATCAATTCAATTATAAAATAGTATGGTTGTTAAAGTAAAACTGATTCAATATTCAGACTTTCCCCTTCAGGTGAACATTGTCTTCAGAATAAATGCACATTCAGCAACTGAAATTTAACACAGGCTCTGTACACTGATACCTGATCAAAGGTGAAATGAAAACCTCTCTGTTAAATGGTCTAACATGTACAACTTGCTGCAAAACAATGAAAACAACCATGATAACAGCCCTTGTGGGCAACTACATAAGAGACGTGTAAAATTACATATCTGGTAACCTAATGTGAAGACTACTCAACAGGTTTCCACACTGACATATCGGGCAAAAGAGCTAACCATCACTATGGCATTACTTTTCATTACTGGTAAATAAGTCACAAGACGCATCTGTATTTGGTTAAACAACGTTCACATCTGAACAACGATGTGAAAAGTGCTATTCTCTGGAGAGTCATACTAGATCCACGGCTTTTCATCGTATGTTTAATGATTTGAATAGCGTTATATGACATTTATTTTCCATGCTTGCAAAATAAAACTTAAGTTAGGATGGACAGATAAGTAAAAAATTACAAAATTCCTATTGATTAATTCAAACTGGCAAATTATGTTAATTGTGGGAAAATGCACAATCATGTATCAAATACCATGTACCATGTACCATCGAGAGCATCCAGACCACCTGCTTCACGGTATGGTACAGCAGCTGCACTGTTGCGGACAGGAAGGCACTACAACGGGTGGTGAAAACCGCGCAGCACATCATCGGTGCCCCGCTCCCTGCCATGGATGCCCTCCACCGAAAACGGTGTCTGAGACGGGCTGGGAAGATCATTAAAGACCCCTCCCACCCCAACCATGGACTGTTTGCCCTCCTCCCATCAGGGAGACGGTACAGGAGCCTCAGGTCTCGTACCAGCAGGATGAGGAACAGCTTCTACAATTATACCATCACATTGCTGAACTCGGAGTCCTGCCGATAGATTTCTCCGGTCCCTCCGTCCCCATTGTTTAATTATTCTGTATTTTTGATTATTCTGTATCTTCTTTTTTTTAAATTTCTATATGCACTACTACTACGGACTGACGCAAAACTGCATTTCGTTGTACCCATACTCAGTATTTGTGCAATGACATTAAAGTTGAATTGAATTGAATTGAATTGAATTGAATTGAATATCTGAATATTCACTAAGTGACAATAAAGTACAACTTACATAAGAACAAAGATTTAGGTGCACACTTAAACAAATGACCAAGTGGTGGTGAATAAATATAAAAAGTTAATTCAAAGGTGAATAAAATACTGAACTCATGGCAAGAAGATTGTAAAGCACAAGTTGTGCATCATCTGTGATCAGTGCCCATCTTGATTAGTCTGAGCAGCAGACTTCTAAGAATAGTAAAGCAAGAAACAGGGTTCACCAAAACAATCCCAAAAGTAATGGTTTAAATTTGAGGCCAGTTTTCATCAAGTGGCTTATATTCCCTTGTATGTGGCTGAAGAGTAATATAACCATATGACAATTACAGCACGGAAACAGGCCATCTCGACCCTTCTAGTCCGTGCCAAACACGTATTCTCCCCTAGTCCCATATACCTGCGCTCAGACCATAACCCTCCATTCCTTTCCCGTCCATATAACTATCCAATTTATTTTTAAATGAAAAAAACGAACCTGCCTCCACCACCTTCACTGGAAGCTCATTCCACACAGCCACCACTCTCTGAGTAAAGAAGTTCCCCCTCATGTTAACCCTAAACTTCTGTCCCTTAATTCTCAAGTCATGTCCCCTTGTTTGAATCTTCCCTACTCTCAGTGGGAAAAGCTTATCCACGTCAACTCTGTCTATCCCTCTCATCATTTTAAAGACCTCTATCAAGTCCCCCCTTAACCTTCTGCGCTCCAAAGAATAAAGCCCTAACTTGTTCAACCTTTCTCTGTAACTTAGTTGCTGAAACCCAGGCAACATTCTAGTAAATCTCCTCTGTACTCTCTCTATTTTGTTGACATCCTTCCTATAATTAGGCGACCAAAATTGTACACCATACTCCAGAATTGGCCTCACCAATGCCTTGTACAATTTTAACATTACATCCCAACTTCTATACTCAATGCTCTGATTTATAAAGGCCAGCACACCAAAAGCTTTCTTTACCACCCTATCTACATGAGATTCCACTTTCAGGGAACTGTGCACAGTTATTCCCAGATCCCTCTGTTCACCTGCATTCTTCAATTCCCTGCCATTTACCATGTACGTCCTATTTTGATTTGTCCTGCCAAGATGTAGCACCTCACACTTATCAGCATTAAACTCCATCTGCCATCTTTCAGCCCACTCTTCCAACTGGCATAAATCTCTCTGTAGACTTTGAAAATCTACTTCATTATCCACAACCCCACCTATCTTAGTATCATCTGCATACTTACTAATCCAATTTACCACACCATCATCCAGATCATTGATGTACATGACAAACAACAGTGGACCCAACACGAATCCCTGTGGCACCCCACTAGTCACTGGCCTCCAACCTGACAAACAACCATCCACCATTACTCTCTGGCATCTCCCATTCAGCCACTGTTGAATCCATCTTGCTACTCCACCATTAATACCCAACCATTGAACCTTCTTAACCAACCTTCCGTGAGGAACCTTGTCAAAGGCCTTACTAAAGTCCATATAGACAACATCCACTACTTTACCCTCATCAATTTCCCGAGTAACCTCTTCAAAAAATTCAAGATTAGTCAAACATGACCTTCCAGGCACAAATCCATGTTGACTGTTCCTAATCAGACCCTGTTTATCCAGATGCTTATATGTATTATCTCTAAGTATCCTTTCCATTAATTTGCCCATCACTGACGTCAAACTAACAGGTCTATAATTGCTAGGTTTACTCTTAGACACCTTTTTAAACAATGGAACAACATGCGCAGTACGCCAGTACTATTCCCGTTTCTAATGACATTTGAAATATTTCTGTCATAGCCCCTGCTATTTCTACACTAACTTCCCTCAATGTCCTAGGGAATATCCTGTCCGGATCTGGAGACTTATCCACTTTTATATTTCTCAAAAGTGTCAGTACTTCCTCTTCTTTGAATCTCATAGTTTCCATAGCTACTCTACTTGTTTCCCTTACCTCACATAATTCAATATCCTTCTCCTTGGTGAATACCGAAGAAAAGAAATTGTTCAATACCTCCCCCATCTCTTTTGGCTCTGCAGATAGCTGTCCACTCTGACTCTCTAATGGACCAATTTTATCCCTCGTTATCCTTTTGCTATTAATATAGCTGTAGAAACCCTTTGGATTTACTTTCACCTTACTTGCCAAAGCAACCTCATATCTTCTTTTAGCTTTTCTAATTTCTTTAAGATTCTTTTCACATTCAATCACATCAAAGAATTAAAAATAATAATTTTATGCAGAAGATAAAGGAAATACATCTTCCCTGGCGAAGGAATCAAAATATAAAGGGGCCTCATTAGACGTGAGCCATTCAGGAATGAAACGGGGAAGCACATTCAAAGAATAGTGGAAATCTGAGCTAAAAACCATGGATGCTGGGAGAGGACTGAGTTTTCAAGCCTGTCAGCAGTGGATACTGTTATCAAGGGTATTGGAGCAACAGTGAATAAGGTGCTGAGGGAAGGATCAGCATTGTTCGTACTGAATGGCAAAAAGGGCATGAGCGCCAAAATTCTGTGCTTAGGAAACAAACAAATGCATCTCATAGAATTAAATAAGCTAAACAAATAAAATAAAAATCACAAAAGACAACCAACATGAAGAAAAAATGAACTTTTGCAAAAGCAGCGGGATCAAATCCAAAGGCTTAGAGGATTTCCTTCAATCTAGTGTCACCAGACTGGATACACCATACTGGACATAAAATCCATTCTTTGAGGTCTGAATACAGTAGGGAGAAAAAAAAAATACGTACACAAATCAGGTGAGAACCAAATTCATTTACATACCAACACAGTAACACGAGGCCACAATGCAGTCTACACAACCCACACGTCCGAACAGATCCACGGACGATGCGGTCTCCCAGGTTTTGCACACCGCTCTCTCTCATCTTGACAGCCAGAAGGGGGGCTACGTGAGGATGCTGTTCATAGACTTCAGTTCAGCCTTCAACGCGATAGTCCCCACCAGACTGGCCGGGAAGCTACTGGAATTGGGGCTCAACACCTCCCTGTGTGCCTGGGTCCTGGACTTTCTCACCGCCAGGCCCCAGGTAGTCAAGATGGGAGGGAATACATCGAAGTCCCTCACCCTGAGCACAGGATCGCCCCAGGGTTGCGTCCTCAGCCCCCATGACTGTGTGGCTAGGTTCAGCTCCACTCAATAATTAAGTTTGCTGATGACAATGTGGTGGTGGGCCTGATCTCAGACAACAATGAGAAGGCATACCGGGAGGAGGTGGCTGATCTAGCACTCTGGTGCCAGGACAACAGCCTCCTCTTGAACATCAAAAAAACTAAGGAGCTGATCGTGGACTTTAGGAGGGCACATCATCCGAGGACGTACACACCATTGAGGATAAATGGGGATCCTGTGGATAGGTTGAGCTGTTTTAAATATCTGGGAGTCCACATCTCTGAGGATATGACATGGACATCACACGCCTCAGCACTCGTGAGTAAGGCAAGGCAGCGCCTTTACCACCTCAGGCAATTGAGGAAATTCAGAGTGTCTCCGAGGATCCTCCAGTGCTTCTACGCAGCGGCTGTGGAAAACATCTTGTCCGGAAACATTACCATCTGGTTTGGGAATTGCTCTGCCCAGGACAAGGCTCTGCGGAGAGTAGTGCGTTCGGCCGAACGCACTATGGGAACTTCACTCGTCCCCCTGCAGGTACTATACATCAGAAGGTGCAACTCCAGAGCCAATAAAATCATGGGAGACCCCTTCCACCCATGCAACGGACTGTTCCAGCTGCTACGGTCAGGCAAACGCCTCCGTTGCCATGCTGTGAGAACGGAGAGGTTGAGAAGGAGTTTCTTCCCAGAGGCCATTTGGACTGTAAACTCCTATCTCACCAGGGACTAACTTTACTTAATGTTTTTCCTTCCAATATTTAATATGTAAAAGAATATGTGTGTGTTTATGATTGTGTTTATAGTTTGTTTGGTTGTTTGTTTGTTTGTCTTTTTGCACAAAGTCCGCGAGCATTGCCACTTTCATTTCACTGCACATCTCGTATGTGTATGTGATGAATAAACTTGACTTGACTTGACAATTTTATAAGACGTCAGGGTATGCAGAACTACAAATATATTATGACCTGCCAGACACCTGTGCTGACAATTCACTGAATAAAACAAGCCTGATTTCAGATAAAAATCAGCGCTACGCAAATAAATTGTGGTTTCCACATTCATTTTATATTATATAAAAACTACATGTAGTTGCAGTCATTGCCTTAAAAGAATCCATCAGCATTTTCCAGCTCGTTTCTCTTTGGTAAATGATCCAAATTTTGACCAGAAAACATACAGATATTCTATTCTTTATAATACTATGCCCTACAGAAGAAATGTAAATATATAATATAATTTCTTCCCCTCCACTTTTTACATCCTTTGACATCCACAGTGCTATTTTCCACCACTATGATTAAATTTTCTTTGACAGGGAATGGCAGAGAATTCTGCTTGGCGAAAGTCATAAAATAAGTGCATAAATGTATCATCCAAGTGGATCTTGCAAAAGTCTTGTATGCTCCTAATATTAATTGTCATTAATGATATTCAGCATTTAACAATAAATATACCAGAAAAAAAGGAGAATTGACTTCTTCTTAAAAACAAATTTGACATTATTTAAAAAGAGCAAACAACAGCAAAATTAGAAATTCTGTGGCATCATGGGAAAGCAGAATTTACATAAACTTTAGACTGCACTAGATTACCAATATAAATCAGGACTACGCAGTAATCCGATTCCAGAAGATAATATAGAGTTTACTTTTCACTCCTTTTAGAACGGACCCGTTGTTATCAATGTGCAGGTGGGTATGGTGGTTAAAAACCATGATGAAATCTCAGCAATTTTAACATGAAAAGTTCCTTTTAAAAAGGAATACAAAGTGTATTCAAATCAGAATTCACCCTAACAGTGGGTCGGCATTTGGGTTCTTGATGGCTCAATTAAATTAGAGAACAAAACTGTTAACAGTTTATATATTGATTATTTTTATTGTGTTATTATACTTTTCTGCAACATTTAATAAACAGCTAGTTCCTGAGATCCATTACTATAGCTACCAGAAAGATCTCAAGAATAAAAAGGGCTTACATTTAAGTCTTGCTGCTTAAAAAAAACAAATGGTCTTAAAGCGTATTTTATAGACAAAGTAGGGTGAGCAGTTTTGAAAATAGCAAAGGAAAGTGAAGTTAAATGGTTTTGCAAAATAATTGCATGGTTAAAGGACCACAGTGCATAAGAATATGTATGGGATTTAATTTGTGCCCTACATTTCATCTTCACAAGACAGAAATCTAGTCACCCTGAAAGGGCTTTCTCACTGTGCGACCTGAAGCAAGACTTAACAAGATTTAACATCGTGGGAACCTTCTGCGATAGCAGTACGGCATTCGTGGACCACCGAGGACCTCCGTGGCGCTAACGGCAGGTAGTCGTGTGACTTGGTAAGGTCGGGAGAAAATTCAAACATTTTTGAATTTCTCCAAGAGTGCCTAGAGCACTTTTTGGTGAGCATTGCAACATTGTATGAACGCAGTGGCCCGTGCGATATCCGTAATAACTCTTGCGGGTACCGTGGGAACTCCTGCGAACGGTGAGTAACTGAGCAGTTTGATTGTCAGTGCTTGTTTTACCTCATTGTTAAATAAATATATACTTTTTACTATCAGATTGATGTCTGCAATTCTTCATTAACACATCACTACAAGATGAATGTCTCTAATGTTATAATCCCTCTCATGCTGAAACACAAAATAGTTGAAGGGAGGTGAAATAATCACATTTTCATTCTTTTTCATTTTTGAGTGTTCAGGTACCTCACTTGCTGAGCTATTTCACTCCAGCAGTTTTTAGTCTCTTTTTGTCTAAAGCAGTTTCTAAGACTGGAGGAACTCCGCGGGCCAGGCAGCATCTACGGAGGGAAATGGACATGTGACCCTTTCTTCAGGCTGCCTTATCTCTCCCACCCCCCCCCCCCCCCCTCCCCCCAACTCCCACCCCCACACACAAATGCTGGAGAAACTCAGCGGGTGCAGCAGCATTTATGGAAGAAAGAAATAGGCAACGTTTCGGCCCGAAAAGTTGCCTATTTCTTGTGCATGTGTCGGAAGGAACAGCAGATGCCGGTTTAAAGAGAATGCTGGAGTAACTCGACGGCAGGCAGCATCTCTGGGGAGAAGGGGAATGGGTGACATTTCGGGTCGAGACCCTTCTGATATGCTGCTTGTCCCGCTGAGCTACATGTTGTGTCTATCTTCGTTTTAATCCAGCATCTGCAGTTCCTTCCTGGCCGAACCCGATTGAAAGATGAGAGGCTGGGCGATAGAGCACTGGGTCTGACAAGGATCAGGCTTCAGTAAGCAAAGTAAAGAGAGGTGGCAACGTTTTGGAAATGAAGCGGGTAATCCGAGTGATGGCGAGACGGTATTCTCTAATCATAATGTGTCGGAAAGAACTGTAGATGTTGGTTTGCGCCGATGATAGACATGGACGGGCAGCATCTGGATAAAAGGAATGGGTGACGTTTCGGGACGAGACTCTGAAGAAGGGTCTCTAACCGAAACGTCACACATTCCTTCTCTCCAGAGATGCTGCCCGTCCCACTATGTTACTCCAGCATTTCGTGTCTATCTTCCGTATGCTCTGTGATGGTCATCTCGGAGTCAAGTGGCAACTCTGGTCTGTAGACACGAGGAACTGCAGATGGAGGAATCACGAGCAAAACACAGAGCGTTGGACGAGCCTGACCCTTTGAGTTCTTCCATCACTTTGTGTTGAAGTCAGGTCTGGACATTGCTTGGCTCAGTCTCAGGCGCCGGCTAACTAGGAACGTTGCCTATTTCCTTCGTTCCATAGATGCTGCTGCACCCGCTGAGTTTCTCCAGCATTATTGTGTACCTTCGATTTTCCAGCATCTGCAGTTCCTTCTTAAACACAAATGCACCGAGTTCCTCCAGCACTTCGTGTTTTGCTCAGTATTCCAGCATCCGCTGTCTCCCGCGTCTCCAATAAAACAAAACTACTGTCAAAAGGGTGAAGAATAGGGGCAGAGATAGATACATTCCTGATTAGTGCGGCTGTCAGGAGATTATGGGGAGAAGGCAAAAGAATGTGGTTGAGAGGGAGTGCCCATCTGTTACTATTAATTGGACAGTTCGGTCTGTGAAACGCAACACGCCAGCCCCGACATCCAGCCCGGTGGTCAGTCATTTGAAGATAGACACCAGTTGCTTGGAGCAACTCAGCGGGACAGGCAGCATCTCTGGAGAGAAGGAACGGGTGGCGTTTCGGGTCGAGAGCCTTCTTCAGACTGAAAGTTTCACCTCTCAGTAGATAATAAAATAAGACAATCATCACGGTCAATGTGAGACAAAGTCTTTATTCCTATTTGACAAAATAAAAAGACGACTTCTTGCACATATTGAGAGAAGGTGCATCACACCAAACAACATTTGTCTAAAAAAAAAAAACAGATTATTCTTCAGCTCATTAAAGAGCTCGGGTGAAAAAAAACAATATAGTGTGTGAAAAAAAGTAACATCATTTGTGCTACGTGATTAACAACACTACAGTCCACGATGTTCATTCAAGATTAACGGGAAAGATCGGGAGACGGACAAGTCACTCGCACAAATAGCAGAAATGCCGAGTACCGTGGGAACTCTTTATCGTGGGAACTCCTTATCGTGCGGAACTCGTGCTGGACCACGACCACTTCACTCGGGTGACATCTTGCTTCAGGTCGCACCGTGAGAACTGGCCATTACAGAAACATTCACATCTCTAAAATTTTCTCCCACAACATCAAGAAACTCTATTAAGCAGACTTAATCACTAGGAATAAAAAGGTTTCCTATCTTTAGATACGTACAAGTATAGCTTTTTAACAGTCAGTGCTTACACTTGCCCCATCAACAAAGAATTCTGCCTTCACTGGTGCAGTGAAGATTGGAAAATCATCAGTAAAACAAAATAGGCAAGGGTCAAGAGTATTTAATTGTCATGTACCGACAACAGAAAAACTCTTACTTGCTGCAGTTTAGCAGGCTCATAAACGCATTAACAGTGGTAATAGATAATCAAAAATACAATAAACTAATAACCATAATACCAAATAACCATCACACAAAAACTTAAGTTCATAATGCAACAAAAGACATGGACCATAGAAAAGCATAGTTGCTGAAAGTGTTGTGTAGTGTTCAGTAGACTGATGTTTGTTGGGCAGAAGCTGTCCTTGAACCTGTATGTACCATTTTTTAGGATTCTGTACCTTCTTCCTGATGGTGAGCGAAATGATAGAGTGCGGGAAGGAACTGCAGATGCTGGTTTTAACCCAAGATAGACACAAAATACTGGAGTAACTCAGCAGGCCAGGCAGCATCTCTGGAGAGAAGGAATGGCTGATGTTTCGAGTCGAGACCCTTCCTGAGACTGAAGGGTCTCGATCCGAAGCATCACCCATTCCTTCTCTCCAGAGATGCTGCCAGGCCTGCTGAGTTACTCCAGCATTTTGTACCTGTCTTTAAAATATCATTTTGAAGTGGTCAGGCTGGTGTGAGACTTTGATGAAATTGGATGCCTTTTTAAGACTGCACTTCTAGCAGATCCCTTTGATGGTGTGGAGGTCAATGCAAGTGATACATTGGGCAGCTTCTACCACCCTCTGTAGTCTCTTATGTTCCAAGGCATTTGAATTGCCGAACAGGTTCTCTACCATTGAGTTGCTGAACAATTTCCTACCATTCACCTGTTTGACAGAATACTCGTCAACATACCAAATCTTCTCAATATCGTGAGAAAGTAGGGACGTTGATGAACTTTCTTCATGATTACATTGAAGTGCTAGGCCCAGGACAGATATTTGCAGATACGTAAGTGCAAGAGAGTAGAGCAGGGGACTAAGCACAAAGCCTCAAGGTACTCCGGTGTTGATGACAATCGAGGACAAAGTGTTGTTGCCAATAGTACTGATAGTGGTCTGCCGATTAAGAAGTCGGTGAACCAATTATCTAGGGATGAGCAGAGACCCAGTTCTCTGAATATGATAAGTTTGGAGGGGATGATGCTGCTGTAGTCAATGAACAACAGGCACAAATATCTATATAACTAAAAGTGCCATCTTGACCATCTTGTCTGCGCTGTATATTGATTTTAGAAAAAACGCTACCATATATCGCTACGATTTTTGCCCATCTTACTCACAGTCCTCCTCCGCTGAGGCAGCCCTGAAGAATTTTCCGTTCGATGAAAAATAAAAAAGTTGAGTGTTTAAAAAATCTTGAGATTAGCCGATTGGTCCTCTCACCTGTCAATCACCACGATGAAGGTAACATCCATTCCGGGGGGGGGGGGTTGTGTGTGCAGGACCATAAAACCGTGGATGCCTGGACATGAGTCAGTCACTCTGAAAGATCGCGAGGGAGAGTCCACAACTGTGATTCTAAGCTGTCAACTGAACTGTGAGCCTGCAATGTACTTGCAATAAATGATTTGTTAGCCCTTATTGACAATGCAATGAGTTGTTTGGCAATTTGGTGGCCTGCACTCTGCCTGAAATGCTGTGAAATTGAGCTTGGTGGCTGCACTCTGCCTGAAATGCTGTGAAATTGAGTTTGGTGGCCTGCACTCTGCTTGAAAAGGAATTTCATGGAATAGTCATGAGTCAACTGCCAGCCCATCAGCCCAGAGTGACTGAGCTGCCAGCCCAACAGGCCTGAGTGACTGAGCTGCCAGCCCACAATGTCCATACTAGCCCTCTGGAAACCAGTCCCTTCGGCCCACAACACTCGTACTAGCGATCCAGAAAACTGACAGTGGCTGTTAGGTTCTCATTCATAGCCAAATATGTTCACTTTATCTTTCCCCCTTCTAGCATGTGATGTAGGACATTGCACTGACAATTAGTTACAATGGTACAGCAACTATGATGGAATCAATAACTTGAGCAGAGAGATAGAGTTTGATGTTGGTGGTGTACATTTGGACATTAAATCTGAAGTTGTAAACATTTGCTACTGGCATGATAAGACCCAAGATGAAGCTCTGGCGTGTGTTGTAATGAGAGGCCATTTGAGGGAACGGAATAGTTAAACTAAAAATGAAACAGATGAGCAGTGTACAAAAGTGTGTATAAGAAAGATCCCATTAGTCATCTGTATGAAATGAGCTTGCATGATGAGGAACAATAAGTTTACTCAGGTTTCACAGGACGCCAGCATTTTTGACGGAAACTGTCTCGATACTTCAGGCTTGTGGAATCTGGGAGAGGTACTTTCTGTGTGCGTGCATGCATGTCTTGGATAAAGTTCGGAAACAAATCACAGAAGGAATGAAGTGGCCCTGAAGAATCTAAGGTGGGGATTTTGTAAAAGGATGGAAACAACACCCTAAGAAAAGGTAAAAGTTGTCACTGTTTACTTAATGGAAAGGAAATTATACTACTGCTGTTTAAGATTTTACTTCGGAGTCACGTGAGTGACTACGTGAAGAACCCCGCCACGACGTATGCGTGACATATCGCTTCACGCTTGCGAAACGACAGGCGGGGTGGAGTGTTCCCCGCAGCGGTAAGTTTGAAACCGCGACCTGCAGGTAAGTGATTTACTCTGCGGTAGTTTTTGTCCCCGAGCTGTTTTTACACAGGGGGAGAAGCTGGACAAAATAGTGTCCACAAGTGCTGCGAGTAAAGCTGGCTGGGGAGGACCGCGAAGTTGCGGGAGCCAGCAGCAGCTGAAGGCACAAGCCCCGTAAGGGATCAGCTGTGCTGACATTTGGTCCCGCGCCGGCCAGAACACCACGGCCGGGCGGGAGACTATTCAAATGGGGCCGTCGACTTTTTGGACAAGTCGAAAACGGCAGGAGACGGGGGGGAACAACGTTCCCCCGTAGCGACAATTTTAACTTGGACCTGCAGGTAAGAGCAGCGGTCTTTTTGTGTTTTTACCATGCCAATTACAGGTGGAGAAACCAACGGGCTGCGACAAAGCTGGTGGGCTAGATGGGATCAGCTGTGCCCGATGTCGCCTCCGCACCGGCCAGATCCACTCCACGGTAGTAAGGACAAAGCTGGTGAGGGAGGACCGCGGAGCAGCGGGCAGCCACCAGCAGCTAGCGGCACTCGGATCACCGATAGTGGGATCAGCTGTGCCCGATGTCGCCTCCGCACCGGCCAGATCCACGCAGCCGGGCGGAAAGGCTAGACACAAAAACAAACAAGGTCGTGGACTCAGAGGAGTCCGACTTTGAACAACCGCGGGCGGCCAGTGACCGAGAGCGCTGGAGTCGGATGGAGCGGTGTGTGGAGCATTTGCTCCAATGTGACAGACTCCGGGAGATGGAGTCGGGTCACTGTGGGCCCTATGATAAACCCACAGCAGTACCTCTTGAAGGGCTGCACAATGCTTCTACCTCGTCAGAGGGGAGCACTGCGGGTCAGTTCTGGGCTGACCTGGAAGAGGGGTCCACAGAAGGAAAGACAAGTGTGCAAGGGGTGCAGGAACAAAAGAACCTACTGGAAATGGACTCCAACAAACACTACAGCCAAAGACAGCACCCCTACGCACCCACCAGCAGAACTGGTGAAAGCTCGAAGGCCCGGTATTCAAACACGAGTCATTTTAGGCCATGGCCCAGGCCGGCCTTCTTGGAAGATGCGGGGACCTCCAACACCAACCAAACCGAAAATCCAGACACCAGCGCAACAACAGCAGCGAAGAACCTACAAAAATAAGTAAACCTGCCACTGGTAACTATGGAGGTAGGTGGGTCTAGTTCCCTACAAAATACAGGGAGCATGGAGGTTGGGGAGAGACTACACTCTTTTCTGAATGCAAGGAGCATGTTAACAACCGATACTTACATCTTAAGCAGTATCCAGGGATATACAATAGAGTTTATACACAAGTACAGCCCTCCAGTTCAACATATACCGAACCGAATGTTCGTGCCTTCTGATAAAGAAAAATCAAAAGCGCAAGCTGAACTGGAGCGGCTTTACATAAAAGGTGTAATTGAGAAAACTCAACACGAACCATTAGAATTCGTGTCCAATATATTTATCAAAAACAAAAAAGATGGTGGTTGTCGCATCACCATAGATCTGACAAAATGGATACCTTTGTTACTGCTAAACAATTAATTTCCAAAAGTTACTTCATGGCCAGCATCGATTTAAAAGATGCTTACTATTCAGTGCCTATACGAGGTGACCACAGATGTTACTTAAAATTCAACTGGATGGGCAACTCTGGCAGTATAAAGCACTGCCAAATGGGTCATCAGCCCCAGGCTGTTCACAAAAAATTTGAAACCAGCCCTAGCGTTTCTACGGAAACGTAAACACATAGTCATGGCATATTTAGATGACATACTCATTGTGGGCAAAACTTTGGAATTGGCCAAACAAACTGTAACAGCCACAAAATAGTTATTTGAAAAACTGGGATTTATTATCCATCCAGTTAAATCTAAACTAACGCCTTCCACTACTATGGACTATTTGGGGGTTTCACCATTGACTCAGTTCACATGTCGGTGACTCTGCCTAAGGGAAAGGCTAGAGATTTAATAGAGGCTTGCATAACCTCATTGACATCAGCAAACCATCCATCAGATTGGTAGCACAAGTAATTGGCAAATGGTGGCTGCCTTTCCAGCCACACAATTTAGACCTCTACATTACCAAAACTTACAGAGAGCAAAAATACAAGCACTCTAAATTAATGCAGGTCACTTTGACAGACCTATGAAACTACCAATCAAGCTAAAATGGAATAAAATGGTGGATAGATAACATCTGGCTTTGTTCCAATCCAATCATTGTCAGTAACCTTTCCATGGTACTACAAACTGATGCCAGTGCACTTGGGCGGGGAGCCACCAATACCATCACCAGCTGTGGAGGTAGATGGACTGCTCAGGAGGCATCATTATTACTCACACTGGGCATAAACTACCTGGAAATGTTGGGTGCATTCCATGGCCTAAAGTCATATTGTACTGGATCATATCACCAGCATGTTAGACTACAGATAGACAATACCACCGTGGTAGCATACATTAACCACATGGGTGGAAACAAATCGACATCATGTGACAATCTGGCTAATACAATTTGGCAATGGTGTATCCAGAGAGATATTTGGATATCAGCCACTTACCTACCAGGAAGACTAAATTTAGTGGCAGACACCAGGTCACGCAAATTTAATGAAAACACCGAATGGATGTTGAATAAAAAAGTATTTGCTGATATTACAGCAAAATATGGAACACCAGATATCGATCTATTCGCATCCAGACTTAACCACCAGTTATCAAATTATGTTTCATGGGAACCAGACCCTGGGGCAGCGGCGACAGATGCATTTTCGCTGCATTGGGGGGGGGGGGAAATTGTTTATTTACGCATTCCCTCCTTCCTGCTTCATCAGTCGGGTATTAAGGAAAATACAACAAGACTCTGCGTCTGGTATTGGTAGTACCCGATTGGCCTACTCAACCATGGTTCCCAGTGGTATTAAACATGGTATTAGAACCATGTATCACCATCCCACATAGACCAGATTTATTGCTACATCCCGTAACAAGGGATAGCCACCCATGCCATAAACATTTGAACTTATTAATTTGTAGAGTTTTAAAAACACCTCTACTACAACTGGGACTGACGAACCGAACAGTGAACATGATCTCGGCTGCCCAAAGACAGTCAACCAAAAAACAGTATTTGGTCTATATCAGGAAGTGGGCGATGCACTGCCATAAAAACAACATCACCTACAGAGACATGAACATCCTGTCTGTTCTGGAATATCTGGCAGGCCTCCACTATGATGAGGGGCTCAGTTACAGTGCCATCAACTGCGCCAGAAGTGCCCTATCTACTTACCTATGGCAGGGGACAGAGCATTACTCTGTTGGGACTCACCCACTGGTAACAAAACTTATGAGGGGAATTTTTAATACTAATCCCCCAAGAACCAGGTACTCCCAAATATGGGATGCAAGTATTATCCTGAAGATGCTCAGGAATTGGTCTCCAGCAACAGCTCTGTCCCTACACAGACTGACATTAAAAACAGTCATGCTAATGGCATTGGTCACGGCACAGAGGGTACAGTCACTGCATAAACTAAGACTGGACAACATGACTTCCTCAACAGAAAATATTACGTTTCATATCTATGAGGTAGTAAGCAGAACAGACAGGGATCAGCAGGCCTCAATATACAATTTAGGTCATACCCAAACAGATGACCGTCTGTGTATAATAAGACATCTGTCGTTATACATGGAGAAAACGAAAATCCTAAGAGGCAATGAGAAGGCACTTTTTGGTCAGCCACTAGCAACCACACAAAAGAGTGACGGTCCAGACCATCTCAAGATGGCTGAAACAGGTGCTAACACAGGCTGGGGTGGATACTAATATTTTAAAATCTCATTCCACCAGGGCTGCAGCTACATCGGCAGCGATACAGTTTGATGTACCAATGGACCAAATCCTCAAGGCAGCAGGATGGTCTGGGGGAAAAAACATTCCAATTATTTTACAATAAACCAGTAATGAAACCTGGAACGTTTGCAGAAACAAATTTAAATTCTGTAAATTAATTTAAACCCATAAAAAGGAGTTATAAATTTGTGTTAATAAATTTTATGATTTCAATGTCGAATTCGTGTCCAAATTATGTTAACACAATTCCTCCTACAGTCATCAAGGCAGACGTGATGCATGGACTCGTTTCCACGGCATGAAATCACAGAGCTTTAAAATCTTCACGTAGTCACTCACGTGACTCCGAAGTAAAATAGTAAGATTAAACGAGAACTTACCAGTTTGAAGTTTGATCTGTATTTTATGAGGAGTTACGATGAGGGATTACGTGCCCTCCGCTCCCACCCTTGATCATATACTTAACTGGTATCTCTTCTCTAATCTTACTATGTTTAGTCATTACAGTTATCTGTGATTTCACACCGCTGCTTTGAAGAATGACACGCATGCGTCGTGGCGGGGTTCTTCACGTAATCCCTCATCGTAACTCCTCATAAAATACAGATCAAACTTCAAACTGGTAAGTTCTCATTTAATCTTACTATTAAACAGCACTAGTATAAATCTGTAAAGGATATTCCCATTTATTCAGATATCAACTGCCATGTAAACCACTAACACAACAGTTCATATATTCTTCACTTCAGTCTAGATTTACACCACCCATTTCTTTAAGGAGCCCATAATGAAAGTGTAATGGATTAATCATTAAAATAGAAATGAAAACTGAGATCAAGAACTGGATGAAGCAGCAGATAAAGCTACTCTGCTTCACTTCTGGACCCCAAGTTTAAATCTAATGACCGCTTACTCAGAGATCATGAGGACAGATTCTAATGCACAGAAGAGTGTCAAATTATGCAGTCTGGATTACTGGGTCTACACCTATGGGGAGGGACCAAGGAAAGAGCGTTCACGTTGCAGCTCTGTTTCCACCAATCTTTCCACCACTACGCACAAGAAGCGCAAGACGCCATTGTATGCAGATGCTGAGAAGTGTGTTCAGCTCTGGTTGAAAAATTTCTAATCTTGTGATGTGGACTCGATAAGATGACCTATGGGGAACATATCATATACTGGCCTAGATCATTCCAAGAAGGCTATTACTGCAAACAGATATACAGAGGACCACCACTCGGTCCTGTGTTTAAAACCTGCTTTAAGGTGAAAGTATATAAAAATCATTAAGCCCAAATAATCTGCTTCACACTACCCATCAGAAACCTAGCAACCTAACAGAATTGCAACAAGCAGAAGATAATTATAGATTGCCAATGAAAATTAAATAAAAAAAGATACACTCCCTTCACAGACATCAAATCTATTTCCCAGAAGGCCATCTGCACAGCAAAAAAAAAATCATCTTTCATAAACATCAGATAAAAGTATTCTAAAACCTTGGTGCACAAATAATTGAAGTTTAATATTCCTACAATGGACACACTTCAATGTGTCAGCAATTCCCAGAACGAAAATGTTCATCAATGACTACTTAGAGAAGATTCTGATTTGTTATTAATGTGACAATTTAACATTTACAGAATAAAGCTGACTAAACTTCAGTCCAAATACAATTCAAAAATATGTTAAAATGAAATCTTGAAAAATTCAGGGAAGGCATGTTATAATTACACAATCGAACAATTATTATTCCCAGTGTGCTATTTCAAAAATCCTTCCAATTAGATGAAGCAATTGATTTGGTGAAAATCCAATAAAGTGGATTTAGCAACCTCGTCTATTTTCATGAAGCACATTACAAATAAATTTAATGATGAGATAAAATTTCAGACTGAAAATACTAATTCAAAGGGATGGTTGGAGAAGAGTGTTTTTTTTTTAAATAAATAAATAAAAAATTAAAATGGTACTTTTAAAGCAGATTCCGAGATACAGACCGAGAAATTTATAATATTTATAAAAGATGAAGAAATTGGCATCCATTTTACTAACTCTTTCACATTGTAGTTTTCAATCATCAGAGCAATAAAGTCTGTCAGTCTCTGCACTGCTTCAAATTTGAATGGGAGAGGGCAGGAGAGGTGGAAGGAAAGGTGAGAACATAAATTTAACCATTTGATTTCATTGGAATAAAAAGTCGAATTTAACCACAAACTTTACAATTATCATGGAAACAAATTTAATATAACTTTTATGAGATTAACCGATATAAAGGTCTGCTGATTGAGTTTAGGTTGCCACTATTCAAATAATTATCAAATCACCGCATTGCTGAGCTTTGTCTCTTTGCGCCACAGTTCTAAAACTCCCACTGTTTCAAATATAGTGGCTGCCCTGCACGAACTTCCAAATGAATAATTTTCTTGTATGATCCTAAACATTCAGGGTTATGAGATTTATCTGAATGTTGAAAATATCTTCAGAGTCAAGCCTTTGCCTGCCCTTATATGACCACATGACACATACACACATTTTACTGTGGATTTCACTGAGAAATCACATTGGCCCATTTCCCTTCTCCTTTGCCTGGAGGAAATCACACAGAGTGTAAATACCTCACCCAGGTTCAGCAAATGTGACCCAGGTAGAATCTGCTGGAAGACTCAGCATCAACGTGTAATGTGTAGATTGAGCAATTAGTAGGGGATAACAATTGATGCTCCAGGCAGTGCTCTATTAAGATTCAATTTGAATTATGGCATCTGCATTCTTTGGCATGCCACCCTCTTCCCAGACATGGAAGTAGAGGTTGTAAATTTGTGAATGACATATCTCTATCCCATTCAGCATAAATACTGTCTGATCAGGAGCTCTTCTTGTATTGACTTCTTGACTGTCAATGTAGTGTCAAGACGGGAGCATACAGTTTGCTATGGGATGGAGTCAAGAATAATCATGTCCAGTGCAGAGTCTTCAAAGTGCGTATTCTATTGGATATTCTCTGCCCTCTGGTAGGTCCACATCCGCTCTTGTGAGCTGGACTTTTGGGCATTTGGGCCTAAGACACCCTTGAAAGTAGTGAAGAATCTATGCAGATCATAGTTATGCTGTACCTCCTGTGGTCTTTCTACTAACCAGCTGAGGTGGATGTTATTTGTTGGACTCAACTTTCACATTTCTGTATATCTGCTTAGTTTCCCCTGAAACATGGTAGCATTTTCCAGGGGAATCTAAGTCCTTTGTGTTTGCGATTAATTAACTCCTGTATCTCCTGGTAATTCTCAACAAACCTGTCTGGCTTCTTTTCATTTGGAGACACCAAGCATCTATTTACAGGGGATAAGCATGGTGGACTTTAGGAAGGTCCAGTGGACACTCTTAGTTGAGGACCATCAGGTTATTTATGAGACACTGTCTGCGTAGGTCTGTCTTTGAGGGTCCTGAAGACCTTTACCATCAATTTTCCTGTGGCAATGTTTCTGCTGTCATCATTGTACTGGAACCAGGCTAAAGGAGCTAATGAAGTGGATTAGGCAGTTACTCCAACAGTCATTGGTACCTTTCAGGCCAGAAGCAACCCACACATCCTTATGATCTGCTACATGGAGAATGGTATAATCCACCAGGTGCCAGGACCTGGTGCAGGGATGCTGCTACGGTCCTATAGCCATCTGTCTAATAAAGCATAGTGCTAGCTATGTTAAAACCCTGCTTTGGGCATTTTGGCAAGAAAAGGACCCCACTGGAAATATCTTTCCAATCTCCTTCCTTACCAATCATATTGCATATTTTCTAATCCTGATATTGATAGCAGGAGGATCGATTGGCTCACAAGAGGACACAAGCCACGGATTTGTCAATGCCAGCTAGGTAACAAATCCACATGTGATAACTAAGTGCTCCCTGCCACAGGGAGAAGCATCATCTTGAATTGCCTACATGCTGTAGTTGAAGAGCTGCTCCCTGAACTGCAATATGGGCTAAATGGACTACCTTTGCCTACCTGTCAACTCCACGATAAATACAAAGCGCAGCATCAACCAACATACACTACCTTTTTTGACCTCACTGTTGCTCATTATTGGAGAGGACTGTGCAACATGCTTCTCAAGTTCGGCTGCCCACAGAAATCTTATGTGTACGAAGGAACTGCAGATGCTGGTTTAAACCGAAGATACACGCAAAAAGATAGAGTAACTCAGCGGGACAGGCAGCATCTCTGGAGAGAATAGGTGACGTTTCTGGTCGAGACCCTTCTCCAATCGAAACAAGGGCCTCAACCTGAAACATCACCCATTCCTTCTCTCCAGAGATGCTGCCTGTCCCGCTGAGTTACTCCAGCTTTTCGTGTCTATCACAGAAATCTTATTCTTGTTACATGATGGCATGTAAGCTGTGATCTTACCAAACAGACTTATTCATACTGCTTAGAACACAGAAAAGTACAGCACAACAACAGGCCCCTCAGCCCACAATATCTCTGCCAAACATGATGCCAAGATAAACGAATGTCGTCTGCCTACCCGACCTATATCCCGCCATTCCCTGCATATCCATGTGCCTATCTAAAAGTCTCTTAAACACCACTATTGTATCTGACTTCATCACCACCCCTGACACCGTGTTCCAGGCACCCACCAACCTATGTAAAAAAAAATTGCCCCACACTTCTCCTTTAAACTTTGCCTCTCTTGCCTTATTATGGCTTCGCCCTCTAGCCTTTGACATTTCCACCCTGGGATAAATGTTCTGACTGCCTACCCTATCTATGCTCCCATAATTTTTTACACTTCTATCAGGGCTCCCCTCAACCTCCAGCGTTCTGGAGAAAACAATCTAAATTTATCCAACCTTTTCTTGTATCAAATATCCCCAAATCCAGGCCACCGTTCTGGTAAACCTTTTCTGCACCTTCTCTAAACCTCCACATCTTTCCCGTTACAGGCGACCAGAAATGCATTCCAAAGTTTGCAGATAGGCGCAAAACGCTGGAGTAACTCAGCGGGTCAGGCAGCATCTCTGGAGAAAATGGATAGGTGACATTTTAGGTCAGGAACCTTCTTCCGACATATGGCTGCATCATGTCAAGCAAGACTGAATCACACCCCAATTATTTTCCCAATTATTCCTGGCATAATCCAACACCACAATTCCAAAAAGCATCCCACTGGAATAGATCTAAAATACACAATAAATGTAAAGCAGTTTAACCTACATTGCCTCCACTAAAGAAGCATGGTCATTCCAACTTCAGTAATTCAGGTATAATATATAGACAATTGTTGCTATACGCCACATTTCCCAAAACATGATCAACCAAACAACTGGGTCCTCCTTCCGAGAGAAAGAATATCCACAGTAGCACCTCAAAAAACTTCAGTATCACTAAACCTAGCTCTGCAAACCCCATCAAATCTATTGGAAGGATGTGCAAACCAGGGTTAATATTCTCTCCCCAACACCCAGATGGTTCAGCTGGGCAGGCCATGTCATTCACAAGCCTAACAACAGACACTTTTATTTAAAGCTCCATTAGGGGAAAATATTACCAGATGAACAGAGGAAATATTTCTTGCCCCACCAGTGGCAAAATTGCGGGTGCCTCATTAGCCTCGTCTATAGCCTCGGTGTCTATTGGTGTTGTTCCAGGAGACATGCCAAAGAAAATTAGATCACCACAAATTTATTTCCATTTAAATTAACAGATCCATTTATCACAGCTTTTTCTGGTCTACCAGACCTTGGAAAATCTGCAGGCTCATTCCGTGTCTCAAATTGCAGACTGTAATTTACATTTATTATAAATGGCTATGCTTCATATAGCCACAAATTCAATTTCACTTGTACCTCTAAAAATCACTGCCAAACTGCAAACTTAAATACAGTTATCTGTATTTATTGGATGGGATTCTGAGGGATAGGATTTATTTGTATTTGCAAAGACAAGGACTGATTAAGAACAGCATACCTTTGTGCATGGGAACTCATAAATTTAATTGAGTTTGGTTTCCTGAAGAACTGTCCAGGAAGATTGGGAGCAGGGCACTCAAAGGCATCTACATGAACTTTAGTGAGGTCATTGATAAGCATGATAGGCTGGTCCAGAAGATTATAACACATGGGATTCAGGACAAAAGTACAAATTTGGTTCAAAATTTGCTTGTGGCAGAGGGCAGTGGTGAAGGCTGTTTTTCAGATTGGAGGCTAGTGTCCAGTGGTGTGCTGCAGGATCAATGCTGGGTCTTTTGTCATTTGTCATGTTAATGTTCTGGATGAGAATATGAGTGGCTGATTAGTACATTTGGTGGACTGAGAAGCAGGCTGTTTAAAGTTACAAAAGAATATAGATCAACTAGGAAAGTGGGCAAGGTGATGACAGGTGGAATTTAACCCAGATAAATGTGAAGTGACACATTTTACGATGTTAAACCAGAGCAGTACCTTTACAGACAATGGCAGGGATCTGGGGAGCACTGTTGAACAGAGACCATGGGAGTGCAACTGCATACTCTCCCTGGAAATGGGAATACAGGATGACAGGATGATGAGGAAGGCATATAGCATACCTGCTTTCGTTGACCTAGGTACCGGGTATAAGAGTTGGGACATCATGTTATGAATGTACAAAACATTGGTTAAGGTTACAGAAAAGATTCACAGGGATATTCACAAGGTTTGGAAGGCTCAAGTTATGAGAGATTGCATAGACTAGATCTGTTTTCCTTTGAGCAAAGGAGGCTGATCTAGAGTGGATAGCCAGTGTACAGGTTTAAGGTGAGAGGGAGATTTAAAGGGGATCTGAGTGGTATATGTTTCACACAGAAAGTAGTTGCTATATGAAATACATTGTCAGAGGTGGTGGTAGAACCAGGACAATAAAAATGTAAGAGGCGTCTAAGACAGGCACGAGAAAAGCACAGTGTGGAGGGATATAGAATTAACACACACAAGTGGGAATAGTATAGATAGGCACGACAGTCATCAGATGCTGCAGGTCAGATGCTGTGGGTTGAAGGGCCTGATTCTATGCTGTTCAACTCTATGATAGTATGAGAAAAATCAGAATACTGACAACGGAAAGAGGGTGCGCAACCTGGGTTGTTTGCATTGGCTCTCCAACATTAAGTCTCATTTCCTTCCCCACTACATTTCATACAAATTTCCATAACAAAATCCAAATAGAAACCGTGCATTTCTGCCTTTATGTTCATTTTGAACCTCCTTCCATTCTTCATCATAAAACATCAGCAACGTAATCTATTCCTTTCTACACCCCCTATTTATCTAACCTCATCTGAACTGTTTTTTTTATTAGCCTCAGTCTTGTTAGAATCACTCGGTTAAACAACGATCCTCATGAGCTGCATATTCCATCCTTTGTAATTATCTTGCATTGATGGCTTCAGCTTTATCCAATATTTACTCACTTTAAACTTTCCACAACGACTATTCATTTTGCTTTCACCACTAGTTCTGATCGAGTGACATTGCTATTGAGCATTTAGAATGGCCATTGCACATGGTAAATGCAGACTTAGCACAACAATCAGCAGCAAGCAGGAGTAGTTTGCTGTTGACTGCAATACTCCCTTTATATAATGTAAATTAACATGTTAACAACTTAAATTTTCCCTTGCATTGCATTAACATTCTATCCCAATATCATCCTTTCTTTCGTCATTTTTATATGTGCTTTCTTAAAGGTTAAATACATTGTCCTTTCATTTACCTGAAATATTAACTGTTTCGGCCTCCATAGCTGCTGCCCGACCTACTGAGACCTCCAGCATCTTCTGCTTTCTCTCAACATTTGTGCTCAAATCCACTTGCAATAAAGGTCATCACACCATTTCCTTCCCAACTACTTGCTGCATGTTAATTTTCAGATGATTCACCTGCAAAAATGTCTGGATCTCTCTGAATAAAATTATTTTTCAATCTCTCATCGTTTAAAAAGTATTTTGCCTTCTAGCATTTTTTTACTGAAGTGAATGACCTCACATTTTTCTACATTGTGTTTTAATTGCCAAGTCCTTATCCGTCCATTTAATTGTTTACAGTGCCCTCCATAATGTTTGAGACAAAGACTCATCATTTATTCACTACACAATTTCAGATTTGTAATAGAAAAAAAAAAAATCGCATGTGGTTAAAGTGCACATTGTCAGATTTTAATAAAGGCCATTTTTATACATTTTGGTTTCACCATTGAGAAATTACAGCAGTGTTTATACATAACCCCTCCTTTTCAGGGCACCATACTGTTTGGGACACCGCAATATCATGTAAATGAAAGTAGTCATGTTTGGTATTTTGTTGCATATTCTTTGCATGCAATGACTGCTTGAAGTCTGTGATTAGTTTTTAGTTTTAGAGATACAGCGCAGAAACAGGCCCTTCGGCCCACTGAGTCGGCACCGACCAGCGATCCCCGCACATTAACACTATCCTACACCCAACCAGGGCAATTTTTACATTTACCAAGCCAATTTACCTACCAACCTGTACATCTTTGGTGTGTGGGAGGAAACCGAAGATCTCAGAGAAAACCCACGCAGGTCACGGAGAGAAGGTACAAACTCCATACAAACAGCACCCAGATCGAACCCGGGTCTCCGGCACTGCATTCGCTCTAAGGCAGCAACTATACCACTGCGCCACCATGACCGCACCAGACATCACCAGTTGCTGGGTGTCTACTTTGGTGATGCTCTGCAGCCATGTATTGCAGCCATCATTAGCTTATGCTTGTTTTGGGAGCTAGTCCCTTCAGTTTTATCTTTAGCATATAAAAAGGCATGATCAATTGGATTCAGATCGGGTCATTGACTTGGTCACTCAAGAATTTACCATTTTTTACCTTTGAAAAACTCTTTTGTTGCTTTAGCAGTATGTTTGGGATCATTGTCTTGCTGTAGAATGAACCGCCGGCCAATGAGTTTTGAGGCATTTGTTTGAACTTGAGCAGGTAGAATGTGTCTATACACTTCAGAATTCATTAAGCTACTACTATTAGCAGTCGTATCATCAATGAAGATAAGTGAGCCAGTACGTTCAGCAACCACACATGCCCAGGCCATAACACCCCGTGTTTCACAGATAAGGCAGTGTGCTTTGGATCTTGGGCAGTTCCTTCTCTACTCCATACTTTGCTTTTGCCATCACTCTGATACAAGTTAATCTTCATCTCATCTGTACACAAAACCTTTTTCCAGAAATGTGGTTGCTCTTTTAAGTACTTCTTGGCAAACTGTAACCTGGCCATCCTCTTTTTACGGCTAGCTAGTGGTTTACATCTTGCAGTGCAGCTTCTGTATTTCTGTTCATGAAGTCTTCTGCAGACTGTGGTCATTGACAAATCCACACCTGATTCCTAAAGAGTGTTTCGAGTCTGTCAAACATGTGCTTGGCATTTTTCTTTATTATAGTGAGAATTCTTCTGTCATCAACTGTGAAGGTTTTCCTTGGCCTGCCAGTCCCTTTGCGATTAGTCAGCTCATCGGTGCTCTCTTTATTCTTAATGATGTTCCATACAGTTGATTTGGGTAAGCCTAAGGTTTGGCTGATGTCTCTAACAGTTTTATTCTTGCTTCTCAGTCTCATAATGGCTTCTTTGACTTTCATTGGCACAACTTTGGTCCTCATGTTGATGAACAGCAATAAAGGTTTCCAAAGGTGATGGAGGAAATACTTGGTGCTGAGAGCTCTCTTATACCTGCATGAAGGAGGCAATTAAACACACCTGAACAATTACAAACACCTGTGAAGCCATGTATCCCAAACATTATGGTGCCCTGAAATGGGGGGGGGGGGGGGAGGAGGTATAAACACAGCTGTAATTTCTACATGGTGAAACTAAAATGTATACAAATACCCTTTAATAAAATCTGACAATATGCACTTTAACCACGTGATTTTTCTATTGCAAATCTCAATTTGTCTGAAGGGTCCTTGTCCCAAACATTAGGGAAGGCACTGTATATCCCAGGCACATGCCGTGAGTAATTACTCAGGTTAGGCAGTCAGTCGGCTTTTAAAAAATCTTAAACCGCACATGCGCAGAATGTTCTCTCCGTAAGCTGTCAGTCGACTTTTATAAAGTCTTCAAAAGCCAAATCGCTTAATAAAGTACCGTATTTCCCGGCAATGAAATATTTTGAAAGAAGGCTGGTGGGACATAGAATTTCTCATGCTCAAAAAAATAAAAATAAAGAAAGCAATTTGCCCAAGGCTTCCAAATCTCCTTCATTCTGAATTACTGAATGGGTGGGGGGTGGGGGGTGGAGGGTGACGGCAGGTGGAGAGATGGTGGGGAAAACGGGAGCACACCGGGGCAAGTTGAATCAGTTGTGATCTTATTGAATGACAACACTTGTTCAAGGGACCAATTGGGGGGGAAGAGTTCCTTTCACAGCGTGTGGGAAGTCTGGCCAGGGGTAAAGTTGCGGGGAGAGCAGGAGCATTGAGGAGGGGGTCGGGGATCATGCCAGTTACTCACTCACTCACCGCTGCTGTGGCGCTCCAGGCGCAGAGCATTGTGGCGGGGGTGGGAAGCAGCTCGGGTGGCTGCGAGCGGCCTCGGGACCGGACAGCGGAACTGGACGCCACCTCAGCACCTTCTGCCAGCCCACTCACCTCTGGCAGTGCTCTCCGTCTGAACGTCTCTCACCTGCCGCTTCTCGCAAATCCTTAAATTCCGACAGCCGAGTAATCTCAATTGGTCCCTTGATCCCACTGGAAATTGACGGCTTGAAGCAGCGCCGACGGCACGTCAGCTGCACTGACCTTAGCGTGTTACATGTACTGCGGATGAAAGGCAAGGAGAATTATGCCTACCTAAGAGATCGATCTCTTAGGTAGGCATTATTCTCCCATGCCTTTACTATTTATATTTAATAATTATCATTTTATTATTTTAGTCAGGGTAGGCAGTGCCTACCTTGCCTACCCTGACAGCACGTGCCTGGCATATCCCTTGCCCATTACTAAAGCAAACAAAAACTTGGGGTGAGATTGTGAAAAAAGACAAAATGTGCTAATAACTCAGAATTGCAGGAATCTGTGAAGAGAGATCCTGCATACATAGCTCTGATGCAGGTTTAGCAAACTGAAATATAATTGTTTCTCTCCACAGATCCTGCCCGAGCTGCTGAAAATTGCACACATTGTGTTTTCATTTATCTCCCGCAGCCCCTCTATCCTCATTGTAGTTCGCTGTATATCCAGATTTGCATAATCGGCAAACTTACATATGTTGCACCTGTTGCCCTCATCCAAATCATTGATATAGGACTATGAAGAACTAGGTGCCCAATACAATTGCTTTGGCACCCTACAAATCACAGTTTGCCAACTCAAAAATGACCTACTTATTTCTATTCTCCATTTTTAGTCCCTGTCTGTATATTACCCCAAGAATATCATGTCTAATATTGTTTTATAACCTTGTGTGGCAACTTTTCAAAGGCTTTTTGAAAATCCAAATATACCAAATCAACATGTTCGCACTTATCTATTTTACTAGTTACCACCTCAAAACATTCTAACAGACTGTCAAACATATTTTCCTTTCATAAATCTATGCTTACTATACCCAATCCTATCATCATTATTGAGTTCTTTGTTACAACTTTCTCAATAGTAAGATGGCACCATTTCCCCCACTATCAATGTAAGGCGAACTAAGTTATTGTTCCCCACTTTATCTATATCTCTCCTTTCTTGCATGATTTGATTAAAATGTTAATTACCAATCTGAGACATGTCTTCTAAATCTATGGAATTTGGGGAATTAAAAACTTGTTTTTCCATTAATTCCATAGCCACCTACTTCCAAAGCCTTAAAATGCAGGTCATGAGAACCTGGAGAATTATCACCTTTCCATCGCATTTTCTACAGTATTGATTTTTATTTTCTCTCAGTGTTTAGCAAATGCACACATTTAACATGGTCAAACTTTCTTCAGTGCAATAAGTTACACACTGTACTATAGAACACAAAATGTCCTCAATGATTTGACATAATGGTTATCTTACTACGGACGTGATTTTACAAGGGTAAAGCAATCTCATAAAAAAATAAATCGACTGACTTCCTTGGACAAAGTTGTTGGAATCTATTCCTTTTATCCACACAACAACAAAAAACCCTCTATAAACAAGAGTTCCCTTAGAAACAACAGTGCCAACCAAATACAATTTAAAGCAGCTGCGGCAGGCACAGGCATAACAATGATCAGTTATTCTCATTGTCGTGACCTCACTGCACGTGATCATAATCTGTAGGAAGGCTCCCTGACGTTGACTCTTTTTAATATATTTTTATTATTTGCCCTTACTTCAACTCCTGGCAATCATATAAATAAAATAGATTGCACATGACATGCATCCAGAACAGAATTCTGGCATTACCGATACAGTAGGTGACCAGATTCACATAAATCAACATGGAAACATCGAAAAATAGGTGCAGGAATAGGCCATTAGGCCCTTCGAGCCAGCACCAACATTCAATATGATCACAGCTGATCATCATTCCTGCTTTTTCCCCCATATCCCTCGATTCCTTTAGGCCTAGGAGCTAAATCTCTCTCTTGAAACATGTCTGACTTGCAATTTTTGTCTCTCATTTCACCATCTCATGGAGCGCTCTGTACAAATCATGCTATTCAGTCTACATGCCATTTTATTCCCCAAAATCTGACTGTTAAACCCAAAATTTAAAAAATACAAACCATTTGACAAAATGAGTCTGTAACATAACAATAACCACTCATCAATGTATTTCTTGAAATTGTTGGCTGAGTTTCCAAGGCACCACAATCTTTTTGAAAAAGAATAAACTTTAAAGTCAAGGTCCCATCTCAGTAAATTGTTAGGATAATAAAGTACCAATACAATTAATCTACTGTAATTAACTTCATTCAGCAAATTATATTTGCAGGGGAAAAAAACAGCACTTTAAACAAGGACTTGTATTACTATCTCAGAATAGTAATATTAACTATTAAAGATTTTTGTCTCTCCGAGAAAACAGTGTTAAAAACATTGTTAAAAATCAGTTTCAAGAATGGTCTAAAATAAAATGTTTACATTTTGTTTATCCCCCTTCAACACACGTAAATCATATTTCTCTAAATCGTTAATTCAAATGGACAGCTTGTTCTTCTTTTTTTAAAGTGGCCCCTTGTTCTAAATTCTCCTAAAAGGAGAAATATCCTCTACACCGCACCCTATCCAGCCCCCTCATGATATTATATTTCAGTCGAATTGTATCTAACTCTTCAAAACTCCAGCAGATACAGAGAAATGAGTCATACAGCACCTAAACAAGTGCTTCAGCCGAACTTGTCCATCTCAATCAAGCTAGTCCCATTTTTGCCCACATCCCACTCGAATTTTCCTATTATCTGTCGAAATGACTTTTAAAAGGTACTAGACCAAGTGTGGACCCATTGGGTCCCCCTCCCCCAACGCAATATTCTACCACTTACCTATACATAAGATGATGTTCATTCTGTCAAAAATACTTTTAAAAGGTATTATTGCACCTGGCTCAACTATTTTCTCTGCAGCTTGTTCCATATATCCACCACCCTCTGTGTGAAAAGGTTGTTCCACTGGTTCCTATAAAATCTATTCCTTCTCACCTTAAACTTATATCCTCCAGTTCTTGATTCCCCAACTATGGGAAAAGAAACTCCACATTATCTGTTGCCATCATGCTTTTTATATACCTCTATGAGATTACTCAGTCTTCTGCACTCCAAGGAATAAAATCCTAGCCTACCCAATCTCTCCCTGTATCTCAGGCTCTCGAGTCATGGCAATATCCTTGTAATCTTTGCTGCACCCTTTCCAGCTTAAAGGCCTCTTTCCTATGGCTGGATAACCACAACTGAACAATACTCGAGTGCAGCCTCACCAACGTCTTTTACAACTGTAACATAACATCCCAACCATTATACTCAATTCCCTGCCCAATAAAGGTCACCGGGTGGCGCCACCGCAGTGGCTGCCTCGCCAACAGTCTGTCTGTCCTCTCTCTGTTTTTATTATTTTAAGTATGTTTTCAAAGTATGTTTTAATGTTTCTTGGCCTGTTTTATGTGTGGGGTTGGGGGGAAGGAAATTGGGGGAAACTTTTTTCCAGTCACTTACCTCGACGGAGATGCGATTTCTTTCCGTATCGCATCTCCGTCACCCCTGCAGCCTAACAACGTGGAGTGGTGTGGCCTTTCCCAGAACTTCAAGCCGCAGGTGCGGCGCGGACTTACCATTGCGGGGCGTGCGATCCTTTCCCGACGATCGCCAGTGGAAGAGCTCCAACCGCGGGGCTTGTGGACTTTAACACCGTGAAGCCCGCGGTCTCCGGTAAGAAGAGGCCGACTTGAGAGCTCCATGCCACAGAGTGTTCCGATCCGACCCGACGCCGGAGTTTCCATCATCCCGACGGGAGGGCTATGGACATTGGACCGTCGGCTGCGGAGGATTCAATAGCCCAGAGCACGGATGAACAAAGGAGGAAGATGATTGAACATTATTACCTTCCATCACAGTGAGGAATGTGGATTCCGCTGTGGTGGATGTTTATGTTAACTTTTATTTTATGTGGCTGTGTGTATCGTTGCTTTTCACTTAATGTGGCTGTATGGTAACTCAAATATCACTGTACCTTAATTGGTGCATGTGACAATAAATTTGAACTTGAACCAAAAGCCTTCTTCACAATCTTATCTAATTTTGTTGCCAGTTTCAGGGAACCAGGTACTTATAACTCATAGATCTCTCTGCTCTACAACACACCAAGAAGCCCTACCATTCATTGCATAGGTTCTGCCCTGGTTCGTCTTCTCAAAATGCAATGCCTCACAGTTATCTGAATTAAACTCCCTTAGCCATTCCTCGGTCACTTGATCAAGAAACCATTGTAATTCTTGATAACCATCTTCACTGCATTATTGTACTATTTTAGTATCATCTACAAATTGACTAATCTTTCTATTCCAAATTGTTGATACAGATGACAAATTGCCATGGGTTCTATTCCAATCCCTGAAGCACACCACTAGTCACAGGTCTCCAGTCCAAAAAACAACCTTCTACCACCACTCTATGCACCCTACTATGAAGTTAATTATGTACCCAGTTAGTTACCTCTCATTATTGTGCTGTACACCGCCTTGGAGTAATTTACATCTACTAAGAGGCACAGAAGAAAAAGATGCCCAAATGCCCAAATAAAGAACAATTAGGATGCTGCAATTAATCATTCATTCCTTTATTGATCTTTTCACAACCTCCATTTTTTAATTTGAATGTTAAATGGTAGTAAATGGTCTGCACGCACTCTTTGGGCAAGCTTTTTTTTAAATTGGTCAATTAATTCGCAACAGTTACTATCTGTTACAATCTATTCAGTGAGTCAATGGTTGGGCACCTTGTTGTTCCAGGCTGATGCAATGAACAGGACTGAGAAAGAATGAATTAAAATCAGCAATGGTCCTATAGCTCCAATGTCTCTGGCTGAAATCTGAAAGGAACACTTGGCAAAAAAAAAATTGAGATACCATTGGCGGCTGCAAACTAGTCCATTGACATTTCAGCAGATAGATTTTGGCAGCATTTCTCCCACTAGTGTGCTGTAAGAATCATCAGAAAAACAGCACTGAACTTGCTGTACAGTGTAGAAGATGACTTATCCTGGCAGAAAATGTGAGATAGGGATAGTGGAGAAAAACAAGGTAAAGAATAAAAATAGTCTGTTGCCTTAACTGTCTGCTGTTATTAAAATTCCAATCCATGTTGTATCAACTTATGATTGCTATATACGAGTTAGAAAAGGAAAAATGACAGAGACATTTGCTTAAATTTTTCATTTACAATGCAAGGATTTATTTTTTTAAATATTCTACTATCATGAGGAGACTGGGATTTATTTCCTAACTTCAGACAAGCTCAACGAGTATTGCAATGGCTTATAAATACTGCAGTTTAATAACATGATTCAATGTTAGACTTCTATCTGCATGACTTACTGGTACAAACAATTTATAACCTTTTCATCGGACAAGTCATCGGAAGGAACTTAACCTAAAGTTGGTACAATAAATCACCTGCAATACGAAAAATAAAACAAATCTACATTTTGATGAACAAAAGAAAGAGTTGGAAGTTGAAAGCTATAACAGATAATTCAAAAAAGGTACTGCAACAGCACTGGACCATGATACAGCACCTAATATTAGTGTCCAATACAAGCACCTAATATTAATGTCCAATACAAGTAAATAACAAGTTGTTGTTTTTTTAAAGAAAAAAGACCTAATATTTATTTTGCTGATTGTAAACAAAGCTAAACAAGCTTTTGAATGCCATATTAGTCTTTTGCTAAAAAAGAATACTCAATTATGGCTAGTTAAAGCCTGACAAAATATCCATTCAAGTGATACGGCTAACTATTTTGTTGGCCCTTTTATGGGAAGTCGTAATCCATTTCACTCCCATTTTACTGTTAACAACTCATAATTTGCAAAAGCACAGTACAAAACTCTTATCAAGAATCAGAAATATAAATGCATGGGTCTTGAACTGAAATGTCGCCCTAACCATATTCTCTAGAGATGCTGTCTGATGCACTGAGTTACTTGATGTTTATTCTTTTGTAAACCACATCTGCAGTTCCTTGTGTAGAAATTAAAGCTTCACCTTCCTTTCTGAAGCAGTTCCTCTGGGGTCAAGGTCAATTGGCTCTCACTTCAGTTCAGCAAGTTCTGAGAAGGCCCAGTACTTAATGGGTAGGTGCTTGGAGGGTGGGGGAGGGTTTGTGAAGTGGTGCGCTCCTTCTAGGTTTCGATGCCTTCCCAACATATAAACTCTCAGTTGTGAATGGTGTCCTAAAATACCCTTTATCCATTATACAAACAAGCCCAAAATTGTCTTAAAGAAGCACAAGAAACAAGAACCTCCCATTTAATTGTACACTGTATATTTACTGTTAATCCTAAAAAGTTAAAAGAAATTTCAGGCACTATTTTTTTTATGTGATAATTTTAATGGAAGCAACAAATACAGCCTCCCACAAAGAGCCAGTTGGAAGGATCAAATGTATGATGATTTACACTGTCAGACCCAAAGATGGTCAGGTTCAGTGATCTGTTTGGTTATAATTTTATTTTCTTTACCAGCTGTTCAACAGTATTCTATACCAGCTGTTCAACAGTATTCTACAGCACAGTGATGCAGCAGTAGAGCTGCTACCTTACAGCGGCAGAGTCCCAGGTTCGATCCTGACTACGGGTGTTGTCTGTACGGAGCTTGTACATTCGCACTATGACCGCGTGGGGTTTTTTCCTGGTGCTCCTGTTTCCTTCCACACTCCAAAGACATACAGGTTGCAATTTAATTGGCTTCGGTAAAAATGTTTAATTGTCCCTGGTGTGTAGGATAGTGCTAGTGCACGGGGGCATCGCTGGTCGGTGCGGACTCGGTGGGTCGAAGGGCTTGTTTCCGCGCTGTATCTCCAAACTAAACCTGCACAAGATGTGTAGCAAATCAATTAACAGAATTTTACCCCTCAAGATGCCTACCTAAATGTTTTTCTCTGTGCCCGATTTTTTAAACTATATCTCTTTTCCATCTTGCCAATGCTTTGATTGTCAAAACAGACCTCGGACTGCTTGAAAGCTATTACGACATTATAAATAGCCAAGAGATAGGTATCAGTAGATTCCAGATTCAACATTTCAGTTAAACCACCTTTGAAATGAAGATACAGCTAGCATCCCCTTTTCTCTGAGGTTCAGGGTACAATAGGCATTTCGTTTGGACCTCAAGGGGTCCAAATGACAATAAATTGAATTGTATTGTATAATAGGATTGTGGCTGTCCATGTACAAAAATTTAACCCCTTTATCATTAATGCCTCAAAGAACCTCTCAACTCCCAACCACCAAACATACACAATGTCTGGTCAACACAATTAGAATAAAAATTGTTAATTTCTCCAGTAAAATACACAGACTGGCTTGATAAAAATAAATAGGAGAATCGGGAGTTAATTCATTGCAAACACATGATGTTCTTGGACTGCGACACCAACAGGTATCGGAAGGCCAAGGTCGAACAAAAAATAAACTCATGATCTAAAAAACAAAACGAGCGAGAGGTGTGCAGGAGATCCAGCAACCAGCTGATAACCATAATGTTCAACGATTCTGCAGCACTGTCAAGATTATCCACCAAAAGCCAAGAACAAAAGGCAGCTTATCAATGACAGCCGACATGTGAAAAGTACACAAGCTGAGACATTTGACAAGTGTCCTTGACTCCATCAACGCTATCCATGGCAACCTCACACCATCCCACCTTACCCTAGGGCGAGCTAGGAAAGGTCACTCAACAACTATAAAACAAGGCTTGTGATGCAGACAAAATTCCTATTGAAATACAGAAATTAAAGTGGAAATGCACTCTTAGTGCAAATCCATTATCTTGCCTTCATCTGGGAAGAGAAGGGTGCTGGGGACTGCCACACTCTGTGATTTTGAGTAAAGGGAAACGTCTGCAACAGGAAAAGTCCCTGCAAGGATTCTCCTCATCTGCGTCCTTCCACTGTCAATGTTCACAATGCAATCCACCAAGGGGCACAAAAGCTTAGATCTTCATTACTTAACAAATTCTTTAAAAAAAAAATAACAGCAGCACCGACTGTCTTTGGATTTCTGTGACTTAGCAAATTGCCCTGTCAATCAAAAGGGATTATGAAAACTTCTCAAATTTGACTGCTCCTAGAAATTGAAAACCAACCCAAATCCATTACAAGATGACTGCAAACCATCTCATACTGATATATTTCTGATGTTTCAATCTACCTCCTTGTGGCCCTTGTACTTTATTGTATCTGCACTTTCTCTCTGGCTGCAACACTATATTCAGCAATCTGTTTCCTTTCTGTTTTTTGCCCTACCTATTATATTCATGTATGGTATGATTACACTTGTGTATGGTATGATCTGCGTGAATAGCACACAAAGCAAAGTTTTTCCACTGTATCTCGGTACAGTGACAATAATAAACCAATGTCAGATCCAATAGACAGATCAATCATCTTTAAGCTTGGCACCAGATTTCCAAAACAAATATTCGATCCCCGGTTCCATCACAGCAAGGAACTCCCAGAAGGACGAAGAAAACTGTTCAAAGGCTTTCTCAAAGTATGCTCGAAAAGAAAATGTAACGCATGAGAATCTGTAGCCGTGACCAATCAAAATGAAAAGAAAGTGAGCACGTTAGATTTCCGAAACGTGTGCGCATAAAGGCCAGGAACAAAGGAAAAAATGAACAACACCCTAATGCCACTGTCCCACTTAGGAAACCTGAACGGAAACCTCTGGAGACTTTGCGCCCCCATCCAAGGTTTCCGTGCGGTTCCCGGAGGTTCAAAATATCACATTAATCCAAAGACTCTAGAAACACCGTAATTGTTTTCCCAACATGAAACCCCAAAGGTGGAATAAACAAAACCAGCCTTTATGGCTACTTCCAGTGCCATTTTACCTGACATATGATCTCTTCTTCAGCAAAGTGACCTCCCCACTTTCCACCTTGGCTTTGCCTGGATGTGCAGGTTTGGTTCATGTGGCTTGATACGAGCAGAATTTCCTACCCCACATTCACCCTGCTACCATTTTCTTTAATCTACAACACTGCCCAGATTTATACATAAACTACCTGCAATACATTGTGTAGAAACAAGGAACTGCAAATTCTGGCTTTTATCAAAGATAGACACAAAGTGCTGGAGTCATTCAGTGGGTCAGGCACTATCTCAGGAGAAAAGACATTGGTGACATTTCGGGTCAGAACCCTACTGAAGAAGGGTACCAACCTGAAACGTCACCCATCCTTTTTCTCCAGAGATGCTGCCTGATCCGTTGAGTTACTCCAGCACTCCGTGTTGAAACATGTCCTTTCCGTTGCAATTTTCTAAACTGATTTGGTCCAAATTAATATTGCTTTACAATTTCAAGATTTTCATTCGGTAAGCAGTGTTTTTAAGAAGCTTCCCATTTCTCATCTTCGCTATCAAATCTAACATTGACTTTCCTCAACTTGTATTTCCGGGCATCCAGAGTTCCTTAAAATGTTCACATATTCTTTGTTCTCTGCTGCCCTGAATCCATTTCAGAGGATATTCAACCACCTTTGGACTCTGCAAATTCCCAGCCACTACTCTGCACCATGCAAGTGATCTCCCCGTTTTTCATTTTGTTCAAACCTGCATGTACATTTATAATGTCTTCCCTGCTCCTGCACTCAACCACATCTCCATCCTTAAATCAGGGGTTCCCAAACCTTTTCGTCCCGTTTACACCTGGCATCTTTAATAGCACATAACAATGTTATTTCACCTATTTAAGAACTAATGAACAGAAAACGGAATACCAGAACCAAACTCAGTCAGTCAATGAGAGAAAAAACGTACAAATCCAGAATCAACAAATTTATCCCTGGGTAGGCAAAATTTACCCCCTGGGTTTACCCCAGGTTGGGAACCCTTGCCTTAAATACATCCCTCATGTACTAGTTGTACTATAGAAATACAAACTTGTTTCTGACAAACCCAGAGAACATATGTTTTCTCTTTTTGCACTACTTATTACAATTATATATGGTATGATTTCACTCATGTATGGTATGATTGGCCTGGTTGGCACATATAACAAAGTTTTTCACTGTATTACAATAGACAATAGGTGCAGGAGTAGGCCATTCGGCCCTTCGAGCCAACACCGCAATTCAATGTGATCATGACTGATCATCCACAATCATTACCTCGTTCCTGCCTTCTCCCCATATCCCCTGACTCCGCTCTTTTTAAGAGCCCTATCTAGCTCTCTCTTGAAAGCATCCAGAGAACCGGCCTCCACCGCCCTCCGAGGCAAAGAATTCCACAGACTCACAACTCTGTGTTCTAAATGGCTTTCCCCTTATTCTTAAACTGTGGCCCCTGTTTCTGGACTCCCCCAACATCGGGAACATGTTTCCTGCCTCTAGCGTGTCCAAACCCTTAATAATCTTATATGTTTCAATAAGATCCTCTCTCATCCTTCTAAATTCCAGAGTATACAAGCCCAGCCGCTCCATTCTCTCAGCATATGGCAGTCCTGTCATCCCGGGAATTAACCTTGTGACCTACAGTGCACTCCCTCAATAGCAAGAATGTCCTTCCTCAAATTTGGGGATCAAAACTGCACACAATACCATATTACGGTACACAAGACAATAATAAACCAAACTAAATGTAGACAAACTGACTATAATACAATCATTATGTGAACATTATGTGTGGGAAGATAGGCACAAAATGTTGGAGTAACTCAGCGGGTCAGACAGCATCTCTGGAGAAAAGGAATAGGTAATGTTTCGGGTCAAAATCCTTTTCTTGAGTAAGAAGGGTTCCGACCCAAAACGTCACCTATTCCTTTTCTCAAGATATGCTAGCTGACCCACTGAGTTACTCCAACATTAAATGTCTATCTTCAAGTAAACATTGTTTGACTGGTCCTAGTTACAATGGCAACCGGTTCTTCAGCCTATCAAGTCCACACCCACCATCAACCATCCATTTATACTAATCATACATTAATCTTATTTTGTTTTCCCCATATCCTTATCAACTGCCCCAGATTCGATCATACCTACAGATTAAGGAGAAATTACAACAATCAATCAACCAGCCAACTGGCATGTCTTTGGGACATGGGAAGAAACAGAAGCATCTAGAGCAAACCTACACTGTCACAGGGAATACATGCAAACTCCACGCAGACATAGATCAGGATTCAACATGGGTATTTGATGATGTAAGGAGGCTGGTGCATTGCACCAGTGTAATGCCACAATATCTACGATGCTGATCACTTTATTGGTAAATATTGGGGTTTATTATTCAAGCAACTGATAAGACCATTGAATAGAGATACAAAAATACTTTTCCTTATTTACAGATGTAAGATAGCTTTTTGTACTTGAGTATTTTGTAAACTTGCATTGTACCATCATACCATCATCAGTAATTTCTCTTAAAAAGATTGATCAATACAATTCCTGTGAGCCTCAAGATACAAATTGTTCCATTTGTTCATCCTCGGTGGTAACCATTACTAGATTTTGGTTCTCTGACCATCAAAAATCCAAAGGCAGAGAAGTGAGAGCCCAAGTACAACAATGTTCACACCATGTCCACACCAGGGCATCGGAGATGTCCTCATTCTTCAGGGAACAGGGGTCCCCCTCTTCTACTATAGATGAGGCTCTCACCAGGGTCTCTTCTATATCCCGTGACTATGCTCTCACTCCCCATCCCCTAATCCCCCTAATCCTCACCTTCCACCCTACCAGCCGTCACATACAACAAATAATCCTCCAACATTTTCTTCATCTCCAACGTGATCCCACCACTTGCCACATCTTCCCATCTCCTGGACCACAATAAATTGGAGGAGCAGCACCTCATATTTCGCTTGGGCAGTTTGCACCCCAGCGGTATGAACATTGACTTCTCTAATTTCAGGTAGTCCCTACTTTCTCCCCCCCCCTTCTCAGCTCTCCCTCAGCCCACTGTCTCCACCTCTTTCTTTCTTCTTCCCCCCCCCCACCCTCACATCAGTCTGAAGAAGGGTCTCGACCCAAATCGTTGTCCATTTCCTTCGCTCCATAGATGCTGCCTCACACGATGAGTTTCTCCAGCATTTTTGTCTACCTTGGCTATGCCAAGATCACTTCTGTCCTATATAAAACAATTATACTAATTTGACTTGAAATGTAATGAGCAATTAACATTAAGGAAATCCAAAGTTCTAACAGTGCTCAGTTTATGAGAATTTACCATTTTAGACCAAGCAATCTTGGCTTTATTACTGCTTTGAATACACATAAGAACTAATGTAATCAAGAATAATATTGATTGATGGAACTATAATGGTGTTAGACAGAGTTGAAGAGTTATTGATGACCACAGTTGTTCCTCACTGAGTCACTTTACAATGTTATTCACTGGGGTATCCGCATTGAAGCAGCCATGTAGATCATTGTCCTGATATTTCCATGACTCTCTAAACTACAATCAATAGTACTTATTTACTGGAGCCAATATTGTACCTCAAACTACTCGAACAATAATAGCATGATTGAAATTCATGTATATATCATCCATCTTCCAAAATGTCGACCTTTATATGTTATGCGGTAGTATAATTATCATTCCGAAAATGCATACATCAAATTGAACTAACAAAGCACAAAATACTTATATAATTAGTTATATGAACAATTGTTATTCCTAATAAGGATATTAATTTGTATTACCATAGATCAATGATAAATTAACAAGCAAAACAATTACTGTAATGATTACTACCATTACGATAGTTGTATTAATTACAGCCAAAAGCAGAACAGCATTTTGCTGCACCACCAACTATCACCCAATCTCAACTACATTTACTATTTATTAATAAAACAATAAACAAGGAAAGTTCTAATAGTGGTTGCTGGAAATATTGCAGATTAGAAGTTGGCATTATCCATAGCAATACGGTTATCACTAAAATCACAATAAACTGTTAAAGGCACTGCGGCCGAAAGTGGGGTGGGCAGTGTGACCGAAAGGTGGACAGAGGGGCAGCAAGCAGCACAGGGAGGGCAGTGTGCTGACAGAGGAGTGGGCAATACGATGACAGTAGGATGGCAGTTTGGAAGGCAGTGTGAGAATGTGCAGTGGTTGGGGTGGGCAGAGTTGTCTGGAGTAGGTTTGATAGTTTGGTGGGCAGTGTGCTGATAGTGGGGTGAGAAGAGTGCGAGGACAGAAGGGTGGGCAGTGGACTGACAGCAGGGTGGGCAGTGTGCTGGCAGCAGGATGGCAGTTTAGTGGGCAGTGTGAGAATGCGCAGAGTGATTGATAGTGGGGTGGGCAGAGTGTGAGTGGGGCTGGCAGTTTGGTGGGCAGAGTGCGAGGGCAGAGGGGTCGGCAGTATGCTGACAGCTGGGTGGCAGTTCGGTGGGCTGTGCGAGAGTGTGCAGAGTGATTGAGAGTGGGGTGGCAGTTTGATGGGCAGCAGGGAGAGCCGTGTCCTCATAGCGGGGTGGGCAGTGTGCGAGGACAGAGAGATGAGCAGTGTGCTGACAGTGTGCAGACAGTGTGCAGTGTGATTGAGAGTGAGGTGGGCAATGTTGTCGAGGTTGGGGTTGGTAGTTTGCTGGGCCGTGCGGTGATGCAACCGAACCAGGGTCAAGGTCTCCCGGTGCCAAGTTATGGTCAGGGTCTCGGCTCCAGGTTAGGGTCAGGGTTAAGGTCATGGTCCACTCACCGCTGTGCGCGCTGAACCAGCGCGGCGCCAGGTGCAGCGGCAGCGAGTCGGAGAGCGCGGCTGCCGCGCGCGAGCCCAGGTACAGCTGCAGCTCGCGGGCGCCCGGTCCTCCCGTCTCCTGGTAACCGTTGCCCGCCGACTCGGGCCCAGCGCCGGGCACGACGCCGCCGCCTCCTCCTCCTCCTCCGGTACCGCTTCCTTGCTCGCCTCCGTCTCCCGCTCGACCGCCGCCGCCGCCGCCACCTCCCGAGCGCGCTCCGCCGCCGTACAGCCCGAAGGGATGAGCCGGCTCCATGCCGGCCACGCTGCTCACCGAGCGAGTCCTCAGCCCCATGGCGTTGACGCCGCTCCGGTAGTGGCCGTAGTGAGCGGCGTGCACGGCGCTGTCGTCCGTCGACACGCCGGGGAAAGTGGTCCTGGAGCGGGCCGCCGTGCTCTGCTTCCCTCCCATCTCCACAGGCTTCAGCATAAACACCGGGGAGGAGGGGATCGAGAGGCCGCGGGCTCCGACCGGTTGATCCACCGACAGCCGCCCCGCCCGCCTTACTGGGGCGCGGGCACCACGGCCGCCACCGCCGCGCCGACCATCTCACCCGCTGCCTTGACTGTCACTCTGACCCGTTAGTCTAGACCAGGCCGTCTCTCGCCCTCCTCCTCTCGGCCATCGCTCTTGCCGCTTGCCTCCGCCCGGAGCTCCGTGACCGACCGCCCGCCCGCCCACTCCCGTTAGCGGCTCCAGTCCCGGGAACGCGCAATAAAGCGCGTGAGCAGCAGCTGCGAACAAAGCCCGGACCCAAAGCGCTGGCCAGCTCTCTGTCCCTGTCTCCCTCTCTCTGTGACTTCTCTTATTTTTTTTTATAAATTAAGAAAGCAGGAAGTGTCTTGCAGGAAGCAACCCATTTTCAGTTGCTCTTATATTTTTTTTTAAATTCAATTTCCCCATTTTCTTACATTTCCCCCAGTTGTTTGTTGCAGGTATTTCCCAAGGATGAAGGTGTGCACTGGCCAAACGTCTCACCGTCCCCAAGTTTGTCTCCCACATTGTCAAAGATGCACCATCGTGCTGGGGTTTTTTTTGCATTCGTCCTTGTATTTATTTTTGTACTTACTCTTTACGCCGAGGTTCGTACGAACTAGGACTTTCATTGCACCTGGGTGTATATGACAATAAGCCAATCTGAATATTAGTGTTTCCCCCTTATGAAACTTTGATGGATTTAGTAGTGGATACATTTAGAAGACATTTGGATAGGTACATGGATAGGAAAGGTTTAGAGGGAAATGGGCCAAAAAGCAGGCAGGTGGGACCAGTGTAGATCGGCATCTTAGTCAGCATATGCAAGTTGGTCTGAAAGGCCTGTTTCTGTGCTGGTTGACTGTATGATACTGCAAATTCTGTATCTCAAAACAGTGCCCCAAAGGAAGTTACTCCGGACAAAAAGATACAATGTGCTGGAGTAACAGACAGCATCATTAGAGGACATGGACAGGTAACATTTTGTGTCAGGACCTTTCTTCAGACTGTTGTCTGCCTATGCCTTCCATAAATTCTGCCTAACCCGCTGATTTACTCCTACACTTTTTGTTCCTTTTTGTAAACCAGGATCTGCAGTTCTGTGTGACTAAGTCACTCCCCGTGTCACATTGTTTTGAAGCTGGTATAAAAACTAATAGAAACTGGTAATATTTGAAGAAAATGGTTGTAACAGTTTATGGTTTATCAATACTATCTACTTTCCTTATTTCAAACACATCATCCCCACACATACATTTTCTTTCCATTGCTCTGGGTTAAGGAGCAGTGGGTAATGGTGAAAAAGAGGCTAGTTTTTATGGCCTTGGTTGGTCGCCAGGGCACTTGTAGGGTTTCAATGGTTAATGGATTTTGCTTGCAAAACAGAAAAAAGCTAATCTGGTGGCATCTGTGGAGAGAGAAGCAGTTAATGTTTTGAATCAATAGCTAGGGATCAATTTGTATGGCAGTGGATGGATGGAGAGCAAAGGTAATGCATGTGATGGGGTGGAAATTTGCTTACTGGAGGGTAGCCAGCTCCACAGAAATATCAGCTGCTCAGGAGTATCCTCCTCTGACACCTCCTGCTAACTGATCATTGGTAGAGAAGGTTACTTTATTAGTGAACATTACTGCCTTTGGAACTCGATTGCATTCAATATCAGTTGACAATCCATTACAATTTGTCAGAACATGGCTAGCACAGCAACCTCCAAAGTTAACTCCATTTTTTTTTTCTCCACAGAAGCTATCTTACTTTTTTTTCCTAGGTATTTCTATAATTTTCAGATAGGATTTCCAGAAGCTGCAGTATTTTGTCTCAATTTCAATTTTTTCCCCTCTAATTTACACATCTTCCCACTGTATCTTCTGCAATTAGTGAACTTTCACCTTCTTGAAGCGAGCAGATACTTGGGGATTTCCTCACTGACTTTCTCTAATGTTGCGTAGATTCTAAGATGGTTAATGAGATTAATATTGGTAACCATAAACACTTACTCGTGGGCAGGTGAAGAATGATTGGGGGAAAGGGTGGGTGTGAGAAGTTTGAGGTGTATGTTCGTTCTGTCATTTACACAGGGCATCAGTAAATCCAGAATTCATGACCTCTTCTCTATTGCATGGTCATGAACCTTGGGAGTTACAAGGAGGAACATTACATTACTTCAATGAGTCTTTCAGGCACATCTTTAAATGCGTCCTTCATCTATCTGGTATTCTCTTCCAATGGCAGAACTCCGAGTGTAATTTTTAGTCAGCATCACCTGCAGCTTTCAATGGTCTCCACCCCATTACAGGCTCGTCTTATTTGCTCTACCCTTCCCCTTCTCTGCAGCTTAAAATATGTTCAATTTCTCTATGAAGGTTATCAACCTGAAATGTTAACAGTTTCTCTTGTCACTATGCTATTTATTACTCTTCTTATTCTGGATTTGCAGCTTTCTTTTTCACTTTAAGAATTGCCATCTCTCGTTGTTGTCCTTGTTGTCACCAGCACCACCCTGTTCCGTCATCTCTGAACTTGTAGGAGAACATGCTTAATTTCAACATGGGTATACATCTCAAGCAGGGAATAGGGGGAAAATTGTTCCCACCACCCTGATAATCCATCCCAGAAAAATTCCTGTGATGGTGTGTTCATTCATTCATTCATCATCGTTGAAAACATTAGCGAAACAGTGGTGCTGGTTTCCGACGGGAACGGTGACAGACGAACCACATATCTCTGCCTTCCGGTTCCTGCGGACTTCCGCCGCTGGAAGTATAGGATTTTGGTGTGTGTGCTTTATCATCATTCCTTACAATGCTATGTATGACAGTGATCGCAACTTCTACTGAAGTGTGGATGGCCGTTGACTCGCTAGAAGCTCATCCGCCCTTTGACAGGTCTTGTTTTTGGTCCTGCTGGGGGTCCACAGCCCCCTCCTCACCTGGCAAACCAGGTGGGGAAGATGGTTTAGTCGCTGACTATCCGACCATGGAGCAGGTAGCACAGGATTACATGGTACCCGTGGCGGTGGGAACTCCCCCCGACCTGACTGGTGTGTTGCTTAATTCAAATTACTACTTTAAATTGTAAAAGGTAAACCTTGCTGCTATTCTTACAATCCAGAATCCATTTTAAGTATATCACTTTTCACAATTTAACTGATTGACTAAATCTTTACAATACTATTTACATTTCATTAATTCAGGAAGGAAGCCGTTTATAACATGGATTAAGAAAGAAATCCCCTAATTGGCATGCAGTGAAAATTCACCTCCCTATTTTTGCCAGACAATGTAACCTATGTTTTTACTTCATCATTCAGCTGAACATCACCCATTGCAAATTAAATTATTTTGATTTCAAAATTTAAAAAATATATAAAATGTTGAAAAAGTCTGTTAGGTTAGTTAGCATCTGTGAAGATGTGTGCCTGGTTATCAGTTTCATCAAAGCACTTTTGGTGGAGGTCTCCGATTCTCTGCAGTTCCTGGTGACTGATGTTTGATGCGGAAGTGAAATTCATTTATGTTCAGCTTCAGGAAATGATCCTCTGAATTGTGTTATTTCTTAGAAAAATAGTGATATTCGTGAAAAATGTGATATTTCGGGCTAGTTGGATGAGAATTAGGGTGGGAAGGTGTTTGGAGAATTCAGTCATCTTTAAGAATTTATCGATGTGCAAACTTTACTTACTGTTCAGTCTTTGTGTTTGAACTTAAACTTGTTGCACACTTCATTTTTATCAACTCTCAAGTAGCATTGACTTCCGATAGTGTCTGTCAGAACAATATTTCACTGTCAATGAGTTTCAAAGTAACCTATCAACTTCCGACTTCTTGCAGAATACACCAGCTAGTTTTATTTTTAGAATGGTAATTCTACACGTTGGTAGATGCATTTTTTAAAGAATGTTGAAGCGTAAATGTCTAGAAAATGACAACTAATAATTATCAAGCATTTACTAACTGCAATATAGATATGTTCTTTAAAGAAAATGTACAATAGGACTTCTAATTTAAATGTACAATAGGACGTCACTTCTAATTTAACGGCTAAACCTTTGCTGTGTGGTCAAAGACATGATGTATGCAAAGGGGAGAGGTGGGGGGGTGGGGGGGGGGGGGGCACGTGAGGGTCAGTGAGCAAGGAGTTTCAGATATGGAATAAAAGACTGTGAATAGCCAGAAGTAAGTTTGGACCATGGAAACTGAGACCAGTTTGTGATGCATTGTGTTCTCCGTCATAACGGAAAGGCATGATGTAACTTTTTTTTGCTCGTCTTTTCCATATGTTCATGGACTTCTCTGTTCTTAAATCCTTCCTGTCTTTTCAAGCAGATACTATACAAATTTTACCGGGTGATATATTCAGTAAAATAAAGCATTACTGGTAATATTGCTTGGTTTGCATTTTGCTTAAAGAATATGCATTTTGCAACAAGCAAGGGATCTATAAGAGGCATGCAGTATCATCAAAGACCCACACCACCCTGGCCACACTCTCATTTTGATCCCACCAAAGTGGTACAGGAGCCTGCATACCTTAATACATTAATAGCCATAAGACTAATACAAAAAAAAACCCCATCTGTAGTGCAACCAAAAACAATCAATAGTAGTTCATTGTTGAGATTCATGTTACATAAGTGTTCAAGAGCCTGACGGTTGCTGGGAAACCATCAGTCTCTTTTGAATACTACACATGAACCTCAACAAGGAACGACAAAGGGTTGTGTTTTTGGTTGCACTACAGACTTTGGATTTTTTTGCACAAGTCTTACGTTACTAATGTATTGATTTTTTAATTGTTATAATTATATACATTATTGTGTTTACGGGCCTGTAAAGCTGCAGCAAGTAAGAATTTAATTGTTCGATTGTCGGTGCATATGATAATTTAACACTTTTCTCTCCCTCTCAAATTTTTTGCAAGAACAATCAACCAAACAATCAAAATACGTTTTGTGGACACTGTAGAATTCCCCCTTCAGTGATAACTGAGTAACGGAGTGGGAGAATTTGGAATAGCAAGAGTGTAGATGGGAATGGGTGCCTTTAAACATGCAGATATTGTCATTTCTAATTTGATTATTCTGAAGGGTCTCGACCCGAAACATCACCAATTCTTTCTCTCCAGTGATGCTGCCTGTTCCGCTGAGTAACTCCAGCATTTTGTGTCTATCTTTGATTATTATAGAAGCTGACTCCCTTTGTTGCTTCTGAGCTGTGAAGCAACAAAGAGCTGATAGTGTCTTGCCTGCTGAACCGGTTGAAAACCAGAACAGTATTTTGAGTATTTGATGAGTACTGTCAGAGTTGCCTGATTGAGGTAGCAGATTGGAAGAGTCTGGAGAAAGCGCCGGCAATCAACACGAGCCTCACGCATATGGGCCTCCCTGCATTGGTGGCCGGATCTTGTGCAGGATTAGTGAAGTTTGCAGCGCTGCCTGATAACTGGTGCCAACCATAAAGCTGCCATCACACACTGTTCTGGATGAGACTGGAGAAGTAAACAATCTAGCAGGCAGTCACTTTACCATTCTCAGAGAATTAACAGTAAAATAATTAGGCATTAAAATAGAAAAAAAACAAACAAAGAGGCTGCAAAATCTTATAATAAACAAACAAGGAGAAATTTAATAAAAGGTATAAAGAGACAAATTTTGGAGAAAGACCGAGTGAAAGTGTACTGACGAACTGCCAATTTTTTCCAGCTGCTGTTAGCGTTCATTTTTACAATTGCTTTGTTCAACTTTGTCATGCCTTGTTAGCTGTTTCTGAAAGTCAAACCTGAGGAACTCCTACAGTGATGTCACAGGGATGGGGTTCATTGAATTCATTCAGTAAGTCTGGGGAAGTATCTAGATTGTTTCAAAGTCCTGGTTTTAAAAGAACAGTTCTGAAATGTAATCATCTGAAACGCTGATCTTTTAAGCAACAAACTAAATAATCGTTATAAGTATGCTAGATTTCTTATGACCTTGCACACCATGATTCAGGGAAATTTATTAGAAGCAAAGTAATGTATTTCAATATTTGGGATCTGGTTACAATGAGTCTATAACAGAGGTCCTGGTAGCACGGTGGAAAGACATCTGGGATTAATGTCAACATACTGTAAATGCACTAATGGGAGCCATTTGGCATCGAGTTTGCTTTTTTTTTTAAAGTACACATACTTTGTAATGGGGAAGTTGACACAAAATATGCACAGGAAATAATGTATTGTAGATGGAAATGTCAAAGATTTTTAATAACTGCAAATATAGATATTGCTGTGTTTTTACACTTTGTAACACAGAATGTTAAGCAGTTTAATTATTTTGCCTGCTTGAAGTGAGTGGTGCATTAAAAATTATTTACAGTTGAGAACCGAGCTCTATGATTGAAACATACTTTAATAATATGCATCAGGCAACATTTGAGTGGAAGATGAAATACATTCTAAGGTGTTTACCACTTAAAAGAAGGCAGTCAGAGTTAATGGAAGTACAAAACAAATGACTGCTGTGACTTCATGGAAGGATTTGACCGAGTATGATGTTGAGGCACCCTAGTTAAACTGAAATCAATGGGCATCAAGGGGAAAACTAAATAGTGGGGGGGAGGGATTGACAAATTGGGAGTATAAAGATGGAGTTAAAGAGGAAGTGAGTACAGGAAAAGTTACAAAAGACTCCCAAATTAATGGGAAGGAAAGTTTGAGAAGGGATAAGAGAGTAAGGTCAGGGCCAATAGTGGCTGGAGTGAGAGGCGAGGTGAATACAAAAGTCAAAGTGTTGTATATGAATGCGTGAAGAATAAGAAATAAAGTGGATGAGCTGGAGGCTCAGTTAGAAATTGGCAAGTATGATGTTGTAAGAATTACAAGAGGACCAGGGCTGGGAACTGAATATTCAAGCGTATACGTCCTATTGAAAAAACAGACAGGTGGGCAGTCAGGGTGGGGTAGCCCTGTTGGTGAGGAATGAAATTCAGTCCCTTGCGAGGGATGACATAAAATCAGGAGATGCAGAGTCAGTGGCTTAAGGAAGTGGCTCTAGAAATCGTGGACACATTGGTGATCATTATCCAATGTTCCCAATGTTGGGGGATTCCAGAACCAGGGGCCATAGTTTAAGAATATGTAGTAAGCCATTTAGAACGGAGATGAGGAAAAACATTTTCACACAGAGTGAGAGAGTTGTGAATGTGTGGAATTCTCTGCCTCAGAGGACAGTGGAGGCTGGCTCTCTGGATGCTTTCAAGAGCAAGTTAGATAGAGCTCTTAGGGATAGTGGAGTAAAGGGATATGGGAAGAAGGCAGGAACGGTGTACTAATTGTGGATGATCAGCCATGATCACATTGAATGGCGGTGCTGTCTCGAAGGGCCGAATGGCCTACTCCTGCACCTATTGTCTATTATTTATTGTCTAAAACATCTCAGTCTTTGGAATACATCTCAGTCTAAGTCCTGTGTAAAGCAAGGTGATTGTGATTATTGGCTATTTGGGCATCCCAGTCATGGGACTTGCTGCAGGAGTTCCTTGGGTGATTGTGTTTGGCCCAACCATTGACCATCCATCCATCATGAGGTCATAATATTTGCTGATGATTGTATGATAAATTACATTCACAGCTCATCAGCAAATGAAACCGTCCATCCTTGAATGTGCAAGACATAGACAAATGCAGACAAATGCTGGAGGTACCTCCCAAACCTCTACCAAGCCAAACCAAGACCATGGAATACCACCATCTGATGGCTGCCCTTTAAGTTGTGAACTTCAGATCTGGTAATTCATTCTAACTGCTGGGATGCACTGGCATTGGAAGATTATCTTCACTGGAGGAGGTTCAAGAAGACTCACTACCAACTACTCAAGGGGGAATTGGGGACAGCATTAAAATATCAGTAGAAAGATTACATTTAAAATAATCTTACTTGCCAGATTCATTGTTCACTAACAAAATATTTCTTATTTATATTCAACCCGAAGCTTTCCAGTTGCTTTGTTTTGAATAATGTTAAAAACTGCATGATTTGGAAAAGGTATCACATCTTTTTGTGCATCGTTAAGTGGCAGAACAGAAACCTTCCCTTAGGTTACAGATAGATACTTCAAGCAGGACGGTAATATGATTTGAAGCTGAAATGGTCACATCTGAGCAACTGAGGGGGAAAGCATCCTTCCAGGAGAGTGAGGACGTTATGGCAGATTTTAAGCCATTTCCTGGGAAACTATTTCCAGTTGTAATTTAGGGCTTCAAGGATTCTCCTATCAAGAAAATAAGTAACAGTAATCCCAATCCTCAATTATGTCCCATATATTTATACTTTTTTTTAAAATGGCATATTTGCTTATCTATTTGCTAAACCCCCCCCACCCAACTGCCACTTGCCAGTTTTTGTCCCACCCCCATCTTTCTTTTACAGCTTTCTTCCCTCTAATCTATCATTCTGAAAACGGGTCCTGACCTGAAGTGTCATATGTCCATTTTCTCCGCAGATGCTGCCTGACCCACTAAGTTCCCCCAGCAGTTTCTTTGGTGCTAAAGATTCCAGCATCTGCACTTTCTTGTAAGCTCATAGTCCTTGTTTGGTCTTTTGTGTTAAAACGTGTTTGGGTGATGCTCCCCACAAATATAAACAGAGCATAGGCAAATTGGGAATGTTGAGCATCATTCTCTTGTAACTATAAAATGAAGGGGGTCAGGATGGAGTGGTCCTTGAACTACATGTGCTGATATCTCCTATTGCACAAATAATGACCCATTACCCATCTACTGTATCTATTGGAATGAAAATTGAACGGAACAAGATGTTAGGGAAGCTGGCCATACATTTAGCATTGAAATAATTTCACTGAATTCAATAGAATTGTAAACAAATGAAAGGACACAGAAGCTCCGGAAACCACAGCCTAGGCTAGAAGTCAAGTGCAGCTTTGAGTAATCTAGAAGAGCGCTGTGCTCTCTCTCACATTCAGCTGTCGCTGTCTGATGACCTCCGTGTTTTCCTAATGCTTGCCACACTGCTGATTCACAAAACCCATGACAGCAAAGGAACCGTGTGAAGCAGCATCAGAAGAGACGATTGTAACCCACCCTCAATCATGGCATCTCTCATTAAATGACTTTCCTCAGATTTGTCTATTTATAGTGCCTGTAGCTATCCTGCTCCATTCATAGAAACATCAGCAGGCAATCATCTCAAGGAGGCTTAGCTCATTTGCTAATATCAAATGATGGTCACCTTCAAAACTGCAGTGCATAAATCCACTCCCACCCACCTCCTCCCTCCGCACAATTGTAAAGTAAGGTTAATTGTTCTTTATCAATTGCAGTATATGCAAAAGTGTGTAGCTTTAAGAACTAGACATACCATGAGATACAACCGTTGAAGAAAACAAAATGAAGTTAACACTTAACAAACTGGAAATGAAAATAATTTAAAAATGCAGATGCTGGATATCTGAAATAAAAGCCAAAATGCTGAAAGCAGATAGCAGGTCAGACTGTATCCATTAAAAGAAACCAAGTTAATGTTTCAGGGCTGAGACTCTGTCAGAACAAGTTCCACTTTAGGTTTTACCAGGCCTTTCATGAAAGCACAAGTTCTCAACTAACCAATGTTTGTTGATTAGATAGTCGCAAAGTGCTGAAGTAACTCAGTACAGCATCTCTTGAGAAAAAGGATGGGTGATGTTTTGGGTCGGAATCCTTCTTCAGACTGAAAGTAAAGGGGGGGGGGGGGGTAAGTGAAGGTAGTTGATTAGTTGATTGCTTGCTTCACTGAAGAATGTTTTGCAGGTATCTCAATCATTGCTGATTGCCTTTGGAAACAGCAACAGAAAGGAGTCCCCAAGCTTTAATATATGCATTTTACGTTTTTTTTTTTAAGTGATAGGTTACAACAGGAGGCATATTATTAAGTACCATTAAGTATTATTATTAAGTATCCTTAGGCTAGTCGCAACATCAGGTAAGAAGAACTGATGTGCGGGGGAGGCGGAAAAACGAAAGGAAGAGGCGGAAACAGTAGGCTGTGGGAGAGCTGGGAAGGGGAGGGGAAGGAGGGAGAAAGCAAGGACTACCTGAAATTGGAGAAATCAATGTCATACTGCTGGGGTGTAAACAACCCAAGAGAAATACGAGGTGCTGCTCCTCCAATTTGTGGTGGGACTCACTCTGGCCATGGAGGAGACCCTGGACAGAAAGGCCGGATTCGGAATGGGAAGGGGAGTTAGTGCTGAGCAACCGGGAGATCAGGTTGGTTATTGCGAACTGAGCGGAGTTTTGCGGTGGGACTCACTCTGGCCATGGTTAGAAAGATGGTCAGTCATCACTAAGACAATCAAGAAAGAGCAGCAAGTAAGCAATAGCATTAAAGTTCTAAAAATCCTGATCCAGTTCAAGCTTGGCTTTTTTTCCCCCCCAAAGTGGAGCTTCATTCAACTAATGAACTTTTGCAAAAAGGTTTTGTCGTGCCTGAACTCCATTAAACATGGAACTGAATATATACTGGAACACGCATTCCGTTGGTTGCATATTTTGGATTCCTATACACAGACAGCAAGCTAATTTTAAAGATTTGAAAACTGCAGAAACTCTGACATTTTTGGACAGGACAGGTTTAAGGTGAAACTATATTCTATGCATCACGAGGTGACATTCTGTACCTGGATTACAGCAAGAGAATCTTTAGGTCCTGGTGTTGATAAACCTCTTGGAGGGATTGCTGGGTCTTGAAACGCTTATCCCAAGTACTGTCATTCATAAATAATACTCCATTTTATTTGGGACAGAAGAGTAAAGGTGATTTAAAAAAATGTAAATTGCTTGTCCTTATGGGTTTCTGATTGCAGAGTTTGTTTCATTAGTCTGGTTTTCTTGATGCTCAATGGTGTTCAAGCTATGCCATCTAGTGGTTTTACAGAGAATTGCTGAAGTGAACGTTTCAAAAAAATATACCACTCCCGTTTCCTGCACCAAGTGAATAGTTGCACACTTCTCAACCTTAGAGTCCATCTGTTATTCCTTGCCAATTAACTTGTCTATGTGCCCATGAGTTTATTTACATCCTCCCAATTCACAATCCCATCTCGTTTGCTATCATTAACAAACTTGGAAATAATAATTCCTCATCCAAATCTTTAATGCAGATGGGGGAATAGCCCAGACCAAAGCACTAATCCATGCAGCTTCCCATTGGAAGGACCTATTTATTCCCACTCTTTGTTTTCTGTCCAATAATAAATATCACTATATTAACATCAACTCTGTGTGACCGACCTCCTTATCAAAAACTTGAACATCCAAATTCACCAAATCCACTGGTTACCCTTACCTATTCCATTAGTCACCTCAAAGATCTCCAGTAGATTGATCAAATAGAATTGTCCTTTCAGAAATCCACCACTGACCCTCTTCAATCCTATTGATTTTTCAAGATGCTTTGTTTTTCAATTCTTCATTACTGGTTCCAACATTTTGCCTACTATTCATAGATCAGTTGTTCCCTCCTTTCTCACTTTCCTTTTATGGGGTCACATTTGCCACCATCCAATCCATCGGAAAAGTTCTAAAATTTGTAGAATTTTAAAAGATGACAACTGGCCAACTATTTTGAAACTGGGGCGTTTGAACAGTGGGAGCTTGGGATTGAGATAATAACAAAATATTAAAGGGGAGGTTGGATACACAAATTTGATAATTTTCAGTTTCACAAATTCTTCAAGTACCATTTTTCATCATTACTTAGTTCCCTTAGTTCTTCATTCCCTATTTAACCAACTTCCTCTTTAATATTTCTCTGCCGCTACCTCAGACATTCCCCTTGAAAAGATGCTCTACATTCTCCCCTCTATCTAGCTAATGAAGTTTCTCCTGAATTCCTGAATTTCCAAGAGTCAGTCAAATAGCATGGAAACAGGCCCTTCAGCCTGACCTCAGTCCACGCTAGTCCCATTTGCCTGAATTTGACCATCTCCCTCTAAACATTTCCTTTCCATGTACCTGTCCAAATGTCCTTTTAATGTTGTTTATAGCACCTATCTCTCCCACTTTCTCCAGCTGCTCAATCCATATACTCATCACCCTCTGAAAAAATTGCTTCTCAGGTTCTTGTTAAATTATTCCCCTCTCACCTGAAACCTATGCCTTCTAATTCAATTCCCTTATCCTGGAGAAAAGATTCTGTGCATTCATCCTGTCAATTCACATGATTCGTACACTTCCACAAAATCACCTCTCAGTCTCCAGGTTCCAAGGAATAAAGTCCTAGCCTGACCAATCTCCGTCCCTTCCTTCCTGGCAACATCATTAAATATTTTCTGCACTTTTTCCAGCTTAATAGAATCTTTCCTACAACAGGGTGACCAAAACTATTCACAATTCTCTACGTGTGACATCATCAAATTCTTGTACAACTGCAACATAACGTCTAAACATAGTTTAGTTTAGGGATACTTTATTGCAACAGGCCCTTCGACCCATTGAGTTCATGCCAACCATTGATTACGCATTTATACCAGTTCTATGCTATCCCACTTTCTCATCCACTCCCTACACACTGACACTAATTCCAGGGGCCAATTACTTATAAACCCATTGTCATTGGGATGTGGGAGGAAACCGGAGCTCCCGGTGCAAACCCAAGCAGTCATGGGGAGAACATGCAAACTCCACACAGAGAGCACCAGAGGTCAGGATCAAACCCTGGTGCTGTGAAGCAGCAGCTCTACCATTATGCCACCTTATATACTCGTTCACCCCACCAATGAAGGCCAGTGTGCCAAAAGCTTTCTTCACCACCCAGTTCACATGTGACGCCACTTTCAGGGAAATATATACTTACACTGCTGTCCTCCTTTCTACAACACCCACCAGAGTCCTTCTGTTCACTGTGAAACCCCTATGCTGGTTTGATGTCCCAAAATACAACACCTTGTACTTATCTGAAGTAAACTCACTTTGCCATTCCTTAGCCTAACCTTCATGGTCATAATAAAATATAATTCATGACTGGCGATCTCCCATGCACAAAGCAGTGCTGACTTTCTCTAATCAACCCACTTTTCCTAATATATACACATCATATCCCTCCTAATCCCATCAAGTAACATATCTACCACAGATGTCCAGTTTACTAGTCCATAGTTCCCAGGTTTTTGTTCAACCCTTCTTAATAAAAGCACATTAGCCACCTTCCAGTATTATGGCATCTCACTCGTAGCTATCTATTGACAATTACCCTGAAATGACAAGGCTCAATTTTAACTCTCTATAGAAATCTTATCTTAAATACTTATCTGAACACTTATCTTAAATTACTTATAATCCAATGAAATTTAGCAAATGGAAGCTTTAATGCTTCCCCGCTGCAGATATTGAGTATTTTGCTTAGATTAGCTGCCCAATTATTAAAAGAAAATCACTACTTTCACTAACAAAGAAAACATAACAAATCAAGACTGCAGGAATTAAAAATAATCCTCGTATTTCTGCTCATTAAGCTATATCCCACTCCCCCACCACCAACTTTAACAACCAATCTCAACTGTAGCTTCTGATTTCCCAGGATCATCAGCTTTCCAGCATTTCCAGGATGGCAGTCAGGCTATGGCCCTTTGAGGTAACCTGTGCCTCAGCAAATTAAAATAATGCAACAGAACTGGCCTAGAACCCATTGTCTTTACTAAAACTGCTGTAAATCAGTTGTGCATAGATTTAAGAGGACTTTCATTTCGTGCTATCAGTTCTGGAAAAGCTTTTGACACAAAAAGACTGTCTCCCTCTGATGGATCACGAACAGCTTGTTGGTATTTTGTATCATGTTTGACAACTTGCTGGTACCCAATTGAGTGCATCCAACAATCTTTGTGATTGCATCCAAACATTAATCGAAGGGATGTGTTCAAGAAGGAACTGCAGATGCTGGAAAATCGAAGGTACACAAAAAAATGCTGGAGAAACTCAGCGGGTGCAGCAGCATCTATGGAGCGAAGGAGATAGGTAACGTTTCGGGCCGAAACCCTTCTTCAGACTGATAGGGGGTGGCAGGGAGTAGGAAGGAAAAAGGGAGGAGGAGGAGCCCGAGGGCTGGGGGATGGGAGGAGACAGCTCGAGGGCTAAGGAAGGGGAGGAGACATCAAGGGCTAGCAAAATTGGGAGAATTCAATGTTCATGCCTGCCGGATGCAGGCTCCCCAAGCGGAATATGAGGTGCTGTTCCTCCAATTTCCAGTGTTGCTCACTCTGGCAATGGAGGAGACCCAGGACAGAGAGGTTGGATTGGGAATGGGAGGGGGAGTTGAAGTGCTGAGCAACCGGGAGTTCAGGTAGGTTATTGCGGACTGAGCGGAGGTGTTCGGCGAAACGATCGCCCAACCTTCGCTTAGTCTCCCCGATGTAAATCAGCTGACATCTAGAGCAGCGGATGCAGTAGATGAGGTTGGAGGAGATACAGGTGAACTTCTGTCGCACCTGGAATGACTGTTTGGGTCCTTGAATGGAGTCGAGGGGGGAGGTAAAGGGACAGGTGTTGCATTTCTTGCGGTTGCAATGGAAAGTGCCCAGGGAGTGGGTGGTGCGGGAGGGAAGGAAAGAATTGACAAGGGAGTTGCGGAGGGAGCGGTCTTTGCGGAAAGCAGACGGGGGGGAGATGGGAAGATGTGGCGAGTGGTGGGGTCACGTTGGAGGTGGCGAAAATGACGTAGGATTATCTGTTGTATGTGACGGCTGGTGGGGTGAAAGGTGAGGACTAGGGGGACTCTGCCCTTGTTGCGGGTGCGGGGATGGGGAGAGAGAGCAGTGTTGCGGGGTATGAAAGAGACCCTGGTGCAAGCCTCATCTATGGTGGAGGAGGGGAATCCCCGTTCCCTGAAGAATGAGGACATTTCAGATGTCCTGGTGTGGAACGCCTCATCCTGGGAGCAGATGCGGCGTAGGCGGAAGAATTGGGAGTAAGGGATGGAGTCCTTGCAGGAGGCAGGATGGGAAGAAGTGTAGTCGGAGTCTGGTGGAACATACTCCACTCCAAAAATAGAATACCCAGTGCCACCATCCTATTTTTATTATTGTTCAACTTCCTCTAACGAAGCACGTGCATTTTACTCTTGGCATTTAATTCTTAATTCGTAAAATTGACTTGAGATGTCATGGTCTACATTTACCACAGGAAGTACAACAGAGCCATCACTTAACTGCCTGAGTTCTGTGTCTCTAACATTACACCTTTACACGCCGAAACACAGTGTACATTAGGATTGTGGGAATATTTTGAAACTACACCTCAAAGGTCCCTCATGGCACTGTGGGCATTGTAGATTATATCAAGGGAGTATCTCACAAGGATTTAAAAAAATATATAAAATGCAAAACATAAGACTGGATACACCACAAATGATTATCATGAGCCACTCTGGTTTACGCACTTTGGGGAGAGTGCAGATGTACTAGAATGGTTCCAGGGACAAGGGATATCATCTAAAGAATAGACTGGAGGTAATGGGTTTCATCTTCTTGAAACAATTATCAAGATTATGATGAGTTTAGGGACGTAAGGGAAGTTGCGAATGCTCTCCACTTGCCTGTATGAATGCATAATCCATGTCTGAAGAAGGGTCTCAACTTAAAACGTCACCAATTCCTTCTCTCCATATATGCGGCCTCACCCGCTGAGTTTTTGTGTGTTCTTTCTCATTGTACCGCTGCTGGCAAATTCATTTCACTTGCACTTTATGTGCAATGTGACGAATAAAACCATATTGTATTGTATTGTACTCCAGCATTTTGTGTCTTCCTCCAATTTTACCAGCATCTGCAGTTCTTTCTTAAACTCAAGGCGCCAAAGGTCAAAGCAAAGGTAATGGTTTTGGAAAAAGGCACCGTGAAGAATTCACGTCATAATATTGAAAGAATAATTAAGAAGGGAAAACATTATTGCTAATACTCAGTGTGCAGCCAGTAGAATAGTACCATTGACCTAGGTTCAATCCTGACCTCAGGTGCTGTGGTCGTGCAGTTTGCACATTCTCTCCGCGACAGTTTGGGTTTCATCCGGGTGCTCCAGTTTCCACACACATCCTAAAGATATACATGTTGAGAGATTATTTGGTCAATGTAAATTGCCCCTTAGTGTGGAACGCCTCACTGATAGAATCTGGAAGAGTTTTTATGAATGTAATGAGAATGGACTACTGGGAAATTAATTAGTAAGCAGGATTGCTCTGTGAGCTGGCACAAAATCAATGGACCAAATATACTTCTATGTAGAAACAAGGAACTGTAGATGCTGGGTTACAAAAAAGAGACAGTACTGGAGTAACTCAGTAGATCAGGCAGCATCTTGGAGAACGTGTGCAAGAAAGAACTGCAGATGATGGTTTAAACTGAGATAGACACAAAAAGCTGGAGTAACTCAGCGGGTCAAACAGCGTCTCTGGAGAAAAGGAATAGGTGACATTTTGGGTTGAGACCTTTTTGCAGACTGAAAGTCAGGAGCTCTCAGTCTGAAAAAGGGCCTCAACCCGAAATGTCACCTATTTCTTTTCTCCAGAGATGCTGTCGGACCCGCTGAGTTACTTCAGCTTTTTGTGTCTATCTCTGAAAACTTGCATAGATCAGACTGTGTGAATTGTGAAGCAGAGGAAGGAATGTAGGTGGATGGAGAGGGGGAGGAGAGAAAAGGGTGCGAGTCTAGGTGGGACACAGGGAAGAGAGAGGCGGGAAAGACGGGATGGGGAGAGATTTTGGTAAGTTACCTAAAATTGGAGAATTCAATGTTCATACTATTGGGTTGTAAGCTACCTAAGCAGAATACAGGTATTGTTCCTCCAGTCTCTGTGCGACCTCGCTCTGACAATTGAAGAGACCCAGGACAGAAAGGTCAGCATGGGAATGGGAAGAGGAGTTAACATTTTTAGCAACTGGGAGATCCAGTAGGCGTAGGTGGGCAGACCGCGTATTCAGTGTAACAGTCGCTGAGTTTACTCTTGGTCTCACTGATGTAATGGGGGTCACATTGGGAACACCAGATGTAGTAGATGAGGTTGGAGGAGGTGCACACAATCCTCTGCCTAACCTGGAAGGACTACTGGTGTCACTAGATGGAGGTGAGGTAGCAGGCATCGGGACTGGAGTGACATCTCCTGCGGTTGCAGAGGAAAGTACCTGGGAGGGGGGTGGTTTGAATGGGAATGAATGAGTGAACCAAGGAGTTGTGGGGGGAGCAGTCTCTGCAGATTGCGGAAATGGAAGGGGCTGGGAAGATGTGACTGGTGGTGGGCTCAAGTTGCAGATGGCAGGAGAAAGATATATGTAGGAAGGAACTGGTTTAGATGTTGGAGGCTGATCGGGTAAAAGGTGAAGATCTTCATTCCATTTGGGGAGCCAGATTAGAACTGCAGGACACAGAGGCGGATCCATCTATGACAGCAAGGCGAAAACCTCATTTACTAAAGAAGGAGGACATCTCGATGTCCTAGAATGGAAAGCCTCCAGATAGCTGGGGTCGGTGTGCTTGTAGTGGATGTTGGTTGACGGTCTGTCCCTTGTAATGGAGACAGAGATCAAGAAAGTGAGAGAGGTGTCAGAGATACTTCAAGTGAATTTGAGGACAAGGTGGAAGTTCATGGTAAAGTTAATGAAATCAACGAGTTCTGGGCAGCGGCAGCCCGGATGCAGTGATCGACGTAGAGGAGAAGAGTCGGGGGATGGTGCCAGTGTACACTGTCGGGGGGGGGTGGTGTCGGGGGGATGTGTCGGGGGTATGGTGCCAGTGTACACCTGGAACAAGGACTGTTTGATGTAACCAACACAAACAGGCATAGTTGGGTCCCATGCGAATCCTCATAGATACGCTTAAAGAAAGTAAGAGGTATTAAAAGAGAAGTTGTTGAGGATGAGGACAGGTTCCGCCAAGTGGAGGAGAGTGTAAGGTTGTGAGTTTTCTTTAAAGAGTACTGGAAGCCAAGACATTGAACATAGGCAAAACGGAGATAAACAGATACAGTAGATAGTTCAGAAGCAAGGGGTATTAGGTATGCAAGTGTACATAATGAGGTTACAACTGGATCAGCCCTGATCTTCGAGAGTGACGGAACAGGTTTATGGGCTGGGTGACCCACTCCTAATTTCTGTGTTCATATTACAAGGTAGTTAAGCAATGGACTGCTCTGTGCAATAGTTTAACTGTGATAGCATCAATAGTATGGATTGGAGTTATCTTTGTTGCTGGGTTACATAAGGCAATGTCTGTTCGTCGTCTCCCTGCACATCACCAGCATTTTACACTTTGCGATTTCTCAATCAGATTATAGTCTTAGGGTGGAATTTGTCTTAATGAACCATTGTGTTGCAGTGGTGAACATTCCCAGATGATGCAGAATTCTTTGAATACCGTTTAAAAAGGACATCCGTTCTCTAAAGAAAATTTTGATGGAATCTGATTTGTCATCTTGAAGGAGAAAATGCATTTAAAAATTCCCAGGCATTCTTGGGCTGCCTGTTTATTGCTTCACAGGGGAAACTATTAGGTGATTTATGAGCAATTATGACTCAGATATTCGCCAGTCAGAAACACCCAGGAGCTACGTGGAGTTTGCACGTCCTCTCTGTGACTGCATAGGTGCTTCGGTTTCCTCCCACATCCCAAAGATGTGTGGGTTTCGAAGCTAATCGATCATTGTTAAATACCCTGAGTGTATAGATGAGTGGTCGTATCTGGGGGAATTAATGTGAAGGAAGGCAAGGAGGAGAACTTTTTCAAAGTAGACATACCTCCTGCTCTCCGGCTCTACCAACACGTTTTAACCCAGGGTGTCTGAAGAAGGGTCTCGACCCGAAAAATCACCAATTCCTTCTCCCCAGAGATGCTGCCTGTCCTGCTGAGATACTCTGTCATTTTGTGTCCACCTTCGGAAATAATGTGAATGTGGGCAGAGTAACATGGGATTAGTATAAATGGCTGCTCGATAGTCAGAGCAGACTCAGAGTTGAAGAGAGTTTATTTTACTTGGAACAACTGGAAACAAACTACCTGATCATGCCCAATACCTTCTGTCAATTGCTACTGAATTATCAGTGCCCCAACCCAAATTCTGTCTGTGTGGCAAAAGTAATTTTGCAGAGATCTCAAATAATGTAATTGAAACTGCAGCACAACACGTTGCTTTCGTTTTTAGTTTAGTTTAGAGATACAGCACGGAAACAGGCCCTTCAGCCCACCGAATCCGCACCATCCAGCGATTCTCACACACTAACAATATCCTACACACACAAGGGACAATTTTACCAAGCCAATTAATCTATAAACCTGTATCTCTTTGGCGTGTGGGATGAAACCAGAATTCCCGGAGAAAACCCACGCAGGTCACGGGGAGAACATACAAACTGCGTAGAGACAGCATCCGTAGTCAGGATCGATACTGGGTCTTTGGCGCTGGAAGGCAGCAGCTTTACTGCTGCACCACTGTGCCGACCATGACTACATGGTTGGGATAAGGGGAAATCACACTGATGGATAGCACGAGCTGGACTGTTGGACCAATATTAAACTCAAGATATCTATCTTCACAGGTGAATGCAAATAATCCTAAGGAACTATTCAGAGAGGAATATAGGAGAGATCTCTCTCATATCCTGTCTAATAGAATCCTTCATTAAGCCAAATTGATTATCTGGCCATTTAAGTTATTTTTGTTTATAGGATCTTGCTGCATGACAACACTTTACAAAAACAAGTCTAATTGACAATGATTCAGATTGGGATGTTGTGAGGTCATGAGAGATGCTCTAAAAATGTAGCTTGTTTGATTGAAGAAGGGAACGGACCCGAAATGTTGCCTGTCCATTCCCTCCACAGTTGAAATGTGTAGGTGAGAACGTACAAACTCCGTACAGACAGCACCCGTAGTTAGGATCGAACTCGGGTTTTTGTCTCTGCAAAGCAGCAACTCTACTGGAGCGCCACCGTGCCGCTCTAAAGTCTTGTTAAGTCATAAAATCAAAGAGACATACAGCATGGAAACAGGCCCTTTGGCCCACCAAGTCAACACCAACCATCAATCATTCATTTGACTAATCATACATTAATCCCATTTTATTCTCACCATTTGCATCAACCGCCCCCAGGATTCTTCCACTCACCTACACTCTGGAGGATATTCTGGAGCAGGCAGTTAGCCTCACAACCTGCATGCCTTTGGAATTCCGGTTGTAACTGGGCTCCACGCAGTCACAGGGAAGCATGCAAACTCCACAGAGATTATACGGTATGATAGAACTTGATTTATCCCAGGAGAGAAATTGATCAGCCAACAGTCATAAAAACACACAATACATGAAACATGAAATTAAAGTGACGAGTGGAAAGGATTGGGGACGTGCAAAGATTAGGGGGGGGGGGGGGGGGGGGGGGGGGGGAATCAGTCTCAGTCTCAGCCTACCTCACGACAGAAGGGTGAGAAGTTGTACAGTTTGATAGCCACAGGGAAGAAGGATCTCCTGTGGCATTCTGTCCTGCAGAATGGAACTGGAACAGCACCTGAGGTGAGGATTGAACCTGTGGCACCTTCACGCCCAAGTTGGTTTTGCATACAGCCTGTCACTGAGTGGCCACTCGCCGGCAGCCTCATGAGAAGGTCCAGGCACAAGAGCCCAATGACAACTCCAAGCTCAGACGCACTCATTGGCATTATCTGCACACGGGTTATGATTGGTGAGAATGTACGTAAAAGGGGCTTCTGGAATAAACATGACACAAGGTGTCTGGCTCAGCTAAGTGTTGTTTGTTCTTTGCTTTCTGTCGTGGGATTCAGTAGATCCTACAAAGCTGTGTCTCTGGCGCTGCAAGGCAGCAACTCTGCTCGCTGTGCCACCATGCCACTTATTGGTTGGCTCAGCTATTCACAAAGGTGGTAAACATCCTTGACATGTGTAAGCCACGGTTCACAGTTGAATATTAGCTAAACGAGTAGGCATTCACCTCACTGCCCAGTGCTGGAAATGATTGAGATTAGATTATCCATCAGGTGTAGCACAGAACAACAATGATCGTACTTCAAAAGCAATTCCTCAAGCTACAAGGTACCTTGGGACTCCTCCAGGATAAAACTTGCTGTGCAAAGATGACTGATTTCTTTCCTTTTATGGAATTAAAGGAAGATCCTGAGTGCAGTGTGATTCTGACAGTCACCTGCAGCTGAAGGGTACAGCTGCCAGGGGGCGCCATTGGCTGTGGGCACAAACTACTGAGGAGATAGACACAAAATGCTGGGGACAGGCAGCATCTCCGGATAGAAGGAGTGGGTGCCGTTTCGGGTCGAGACTGCTGCACCATCATCGCGCCTCAACTTTGGTGATTCTCTGTTAATGTGTAGGTCAATGAGAATAGAAGCAGGTCGCATGGTCTCACTCAATTGCATAATAACGGTGGGGTAAAGAGGAGGAAAAAGACATGGACACATCACTAAGAGTCACACAAGGCCGTAATCATAAGTCATAGGAACAGAATTAGGCCATTCGGCCCATCGAGACTGCTCCGCTATTCAATCATGGCTGATCTAATTTTTTCCTCTCAACCCCATTCTCCTGCCCTCTCCATATCACCTTTGACACCCTTACTAATCAAGAACCTATCTATCTCTGCTTTAAAAAGGCCCAATGACTTGGCCTCCACCCTCATCGAGATGACTATGTGGATTCAGTGGGTTCTCACAGTGAATCAATCCCATGGCACTTCACATTCCCACCTTTCAAATTCACATTCATGGTTCCAGATGCTCAGTCGATGCATGACTTTAACCCAGGCCTGAGATGGCCACAAGAACATTAACAAAATGAGCAGGAGTGGACCATGGACCCCTTAAGCCCACCCTGCTATTCAGCATGATCATGGCTAATCTATCGTGGGCACTTCCTCTTCGATACAAATATCCTTCATCCTCAATTCCTGGTCCGTCAAAAAAAGTACTTCCAAAATCTACTTCCTCTTTAAGTATTCCCAATGATCCAACCTCTACTACTACTAGGGTGGAGAAATCCAGAGATTCACCACCCTTTACATTTGATATTTGCATTTGGATGTAACAAGGGAGAGGAGATTAGTAGGATTGGGTTTCCTCTGTCCATAACTTTTAAGTTTTGGTTTATTAATGTCACGTGTACCAAAGTACAGTGAAAAACTGCATTTGCATGTTATCTAATCAAAGCAGATAATATTATAAATAAATACAATCAGGCCAAACTCCAGTACAGTAGGTAGAGCAAAGGGTAAGATACAGAGTGCAGAAATCGTGCTTCTCAATGAGTCAACAGTAAAACAGCACCAGTGCCAACTCTTACATTCATGCGAAACACGTTCACCTGTTCAGGTGAATGGAATGCAGCTGGGGTGGAGGGCGAGGGGAGGGAAGGCGGAGTACAGGTGACTGGGCTGCAAATTCTTTTGGAATTAGATCAGCTGAAACATACCTGTGAACAGAAGCAAGCTTCCTATTGGTTAATACAATGATAAACTCCCGAAATCTTATTGATCACATTGAGGCAATATTCCTATCCTACCCCTATCGGGGTCAACATCAGCCACGACCTGACCTGGACCGTCAACACCACGGCGACGGCCAAGAAAGGACTTCAAAGGCTTCACTTCCTGAGGTGCTTGAAGAGGGCACGTCTCCCACAACAGCTGCTGGTGAGCTTCTACAGGTCAGCCATTGAGTCAGTTCTTACATACTGCATCACAGTATGGTACTCTGGCTGCACCGCAGAGAACAGGAAAAGCTCTCCAACGCGTCATCAAGACTGCTGAGAGGATCACTGGCACCCAGCTCCCCAGTCTGGAGGACATCTACCGGACCCGCTGCATCCGGAGGGTCAAGGGCATCCTTAGAGACAGCACACACCCTGGACACTGTCTCTTCACCCTTCTGCCCTCAGGAAGACGATACAGGATACTGAGCGCCCGCACGACAAGACTGAAAAACAGCTTCTACCATAGAGCTGTGACACTACTGAACTCTATCCCCCTCCCACATTGATCCCCCCCCTCTCTCTCACACACCCGCCAATACTCCTGTATGTTTATGGTTATAGTTAAATTTTTTAATAGTTCTTTTTTTTTTTTAATTGTATTTTTATACTTATATTCCTGTGCAGCTGGAGGACTGCTCCAACAGAATTTCGTTGTCTTAAATGTACAATGACAATAAAGATTATTATTATTATTATTATTATTAATCAGCACCTGATACCATTGTGCACTACTAACAAAATAATTTTACATTTGTAATAGGCACGTTGAAGCTCAAAATTATCAGAAATTTTTATATTCTGTCTTAAAATGTGAAAGTGAAATATTTTACACCAACGCTCAAAGCAAGGTCTTTTGGTGAAAGCTCGAGCAGTCTCTATACCAGTGGGAAAGACATGATGTCTGGAACCACTAGGGAATAATTCCCAGAGGAACAACTCACGAGCCCTTTTATGCATCACATCCAAACATAAAATCAACAACCATTCAGGCCAATGCACGCCACTCTATTTGTTCATCTTCTTCATTATTTATTACATTCTCTCTTGTCTGGCAACTTTTGGGGTAGTTTATTCTGAATAGGATTCTATCGTTTGTTGGCGCCAAAATGTGGCAACACTTGTGTACTGCCTAGGTGAGGTTTGCTATATGATTTTATCAGGTTGTATGCAAAAACAAAGCATTTCACTGTGCCTAGGTACAAGTGGCAATAAAATATCTTGTTTCGATGCACGCATCTTCGGGCTGCATGTCTCTCAGACTTTGTCCAAGCTGCTTGACCTTGACAAGTCATTACCCAATCAAGCAGAAAACCTGCAGCGCCAGAGACCCGGGTTCAATCCCGACCTCAGGTGCTGTGTGTGTGTGTGTGTGTGTGTGTGTGTGTGTGTGTGTGTGTGTGTGTGTGTGTGTGTGTGTGTGTGTGTGTGTGTGTGTGTGTGTGGGGGGAGTTTGCATGATCGCCCTGTGACTGTGTGGTTACCTCCAGGCGCTCGTGTTTGCTGCCACATCCCAAAGATGTGCCAGTTTGTAGGTTCATTGGCCTCTGTAAATTGCCCCTAGTGTGCAGCGAGCGGATGCAAAAGTTGGATAACATAGAACTAGTGTGAACAGGTGATCAATGTTCAGTGTGGACTTGGTGGACCAAAGGCCTGTTTCCATGTTGCATATTTTAAAACAAAACACAGACACTGCTGTCAGCTCAAATTCCTACCCTTTGGCAATAAGTGGAGACTAAATGTCACTGTTTAGCAAGTCTTCACCATTTTCCCAATATCCCCTTCCAAACACAAGTGCTGTTTTGTATGAATTGTCCTTGTTTGCAACATGATATTGCTTCATATTAATTGTATTAATTCTAATCCCTGGTACATCTGGTGGGTTGGGTAATCTATCTCGATAGGCACAGATAGTACTATAAGGGGAACGATTGTATACACTGTTACACCACCTACTCTGACGGTGATGCCCGCACTGACAACAGAGACCATGCCAGATGTAACCACACACCCCACCATCACATTGGAACTGTCACAGTACCCAGAATAACTCCAGGCCCAGAAAACAGCCCTGTCCTCATCAGCAGAGCTACTGTAGAGATGGTTGAAGTTCCTAGGCATCCATATTGCCAGTAATCTACCCTGGTGTCGTTACCCTGGTGTGGTGATCAAGAAAGTACATCAGTGTATTTACTTTATTAGGCAACCAAGAAAATTATGCACATCGATGAGAATTCTCTCAAACTTCTACAGATGCGCTATAGAAACTATTCTGACAGGATGCATCTCAGCCTGATAGGGCAACTGGTCTGCTGTTGACCACCTGAACCTACAGAGAGTAGTGAATGGAGCCCAGTCCATCACAGGCTCGTCAGTTCCTTCCATCCAGCCCATCATCATGGTGCATTGCATCAGGAAGGCAAGGAAGTATCAGCACGGATGTCTTTCATCCCCGGACATTCCCTTTTCTCTCCACTACCTTTCGGAGAAGATACAGGAATTTGAACGCTCGGACATCCAGATTTAAGAACAGCTTCTTCCCCCCTGCTATCAGCCTCCTGAACCAATCACCCCTTTCACACTCAACTTCCAAGAGGTGCTGCCACTCTTTTGACTCCACCTTATTAAATTATTCATTTAGTTTCAAGATACAGCATGGAAACAGGCCCTTCAGCCCACCGTATCCATGCTGACCATCGATCACCTGTTCACACCAGTTGTATGTTATCCCACATTCTCATCCACTCCCTACACATTAAGGGTCATTTGCAGAGGCCAATTAACATACAAACTTGCCTTTGGTATGTGGGGGGAAACCAATGCACCTGGAGGAAACCCACTCGGTCACAGGGAGAATGTGCAAACAGTTCACAGTTGCACCCGAGTTGAGAATTGAATCTGGGTCCCTGGGGCTGTGAGAGCCACTCCACCAGCTGCACCACTGCAATTATTTTTTATACTACTTCAGATTGCACTACAATCTTTGAACTATTCTACTGTTTTGCATTAGTTGTTTAATTTAATGCAATATCTACATTACCATGTATGGGTTGTACTCTGAGCTTCACACGAACATGGAATTGCATTGCACATTGATACCTGTGACAATAAACTAACCTGTCATTTGTAATATCTGTGGTGCTTACAGAGGGGGAATGGCTGTATGACAATGTAAAACATGAAATTATACCAGCTTTATTAAATCGAACAATGGGGTAGTGAACATGAAATTGTGTGAAGCACCAAATTGTATAATTGGTAAGGCAGCCGATATCCTTGGAATAGCAAGAATCAGCAGGCATGCGGCATTCCTCCACAGGGTACTGCGTAGTTTAATCGGCAATGTACACACTGCATAAATACAGGAACATCCTTTGTAAATGCATTAAACTCATCAGTGTGCAGTTTAGCAAAGAATGGCCATAGGAGGTGAACAGAGAGAGGAAGCCAAGCCAAGCAGGCTGCAGGATGGCGACATTGTGATGTAGGAAACGACTTGTGATGTACCTCATGGAAACAATGCCTCATGGTACCAGAGGCTTTATCTTCCCGCCAGTGTTAAATCAGACTGCTGGCAGTTTGGCCAAATCACTTTGACCAAATGGAGTGTCGGTGTAAAATGCAGTTTGGGAAGTTTGATTTGCTTGTGAAATTCAATGACTTCCTGTCAGGACTAGGATTTATTTCCAAGGCATTTCCATGTACTGGTCTACAAGGCCAAGGTGGCCTGGAGAAAGAGCACCTCATCCTTGTTGTCTACCTCCCCGTGATAAGCTCTGTCATCTGACCTCAGGCAGGCGAACGACAACAAACAGAGACAGCAGCAGCTCCGCAGCTTGGCGCTAACCCGGAGCATGCGCCCTTTTTAGGGCGGGCACCTACGGATGTCGAACCGGATGGCATCACCCTGCTGCAGACTTCTTCTGCCTCAAACGCAAGAAGAAGAAGATCACAACTGGCTCTCGGGGGGGCTTTCCGGGACTGGTGGGTGCCACAGAGACTAGAGTATATCCTGGACAGGGATGGTCATGTTTGAATTTGAAATGTGATGATGATGATACCTTATTGTCACGTGCACCTTGGTACTAGGTACAGTGAAATGCTTTATTTTGCATACAACTTGGGCAGTACACAAGTGTCGCCACATGCCTGACGCTGAAAAATATACTAAATACTGAACAGTCCTATCTACTGTAAATGTTCTGCTGGAAAGGATGCATTTTGTAAATATGTAGAAAAGACCTTAAGGAGGGTGAACTTGAACTAAAACACTAAGACAATAAAAGGGCACCCCAAATCAGAGATTTTTACATAGAAATTTCCTTGTTGAACAAACTAACTTACTACATGTAACACCTTCCTAACAATGCGCTTTGCATTCAAAGGCACTTTTTCTGAAGAACAAAAAGACACAAACTGCAAGAATAACTCAGCAGGTCAGGCAGCATCCTTGGAGAACATGGATAGGTGACTTTCTGAAGTGTTTGCACTTCTGCTGTTTGCAAAATGGCAGTCACAGTTTCTTTTCTTTTTTTAAATATTTTTATTAGAAGTAGACATATTATAAAGTATAGTTACATATTATAGTAAAAAGACTTTTCATATACATCAGTCATACATTATTAACATTTTCAATTATCAATTACTTCTGCTTCTAGTGTTTTTATTTTTTATAGAAAGAGAGAGAAAAAGAGGGTAGAAAGTTACAAATTTAAAAAACCCAGAAAAACAAGGGAGGTGGAATGGGTTACCTGTAATACGTCAATGGAGATAGGTTCGTAGATTATAAAGTATAGCTTTTCATCTGATCCTGAGTTCAAGTTTCAGTTGGGTCCTCGTGCTGTGCCAATCTATCCCTTCAGATAGTTAATGAATGGAGCCCAGATTTTATCGAAAATATCTTGTTTGTCCATTAAGACAAGTCTAATTCTTTCTAAGTATAGGGTCTCCGACATTTCCGTAATCCACATTTTAATTGTGGGGGTTGTAGGGCCTTTCCAAAATTTTAATATTAATATTTTTCCCGATTATTATACTGTAGTCGAGGAAATTTCTTTGGTTTGTTGTGAGTGTTAAACTTTGTTCTGATATTCCAAGTATTATTAATTTTGTGTTTGGGTCCAGTTTTGTATTAATAACTTCTGAAGTTATTTCAAAAATATCAGTCCAGAAATGTTTAAGTTTTATACAGTTTGCAAACGTATGTGTTAAATTAGCCTCTAATGTAGACATTTATCACAAATAGGAGAGATTTGTGGGAAGATTCTATTTAGTTTTATTTTAGAGTAGTGTAGTCTATGTAAGACCTTGAATTGTATTAAAGTATGTCTGGCATTTAATGAACATTGATGTATTTGTTGTAAACTTTCGTCCCACATATCTTTCGTTATAGGGTGACCTATTTCATTTTCCCATTTGTATCTATATGGTTCGGTCGGTGGTACCTCGTTGTTTAGTAGGGTGTTATAAATATAAGCTATTAGTTTTTCAGTATTAGGATAGTAATATACCACCTTCCCATTGTAAATAATCCTTCATTCAAATCATCCTTTATGGACAAAGGTTTCACACAATGGAAAAATTATGGAATCAAAAATATTGGACATCTTTATGGGAAAGGCACTTTTCTTTCATTTCAAGAGTTACAACAGAATTATGGACTGCACTCAAATAATTTCTTCAGATATCTACAAATTAGAGATTATGTTAAATCTAATACACAAGTCTACAGGAGTAGGGAATCAGAAATTCTTGATGAATGTTTGAGCAGTCACAGTTTCTTGTTTTCATTATGGCCCCATTCATTTCATCCAATCACATGTAGAGTTCACACAGTAAGGGGATCCAGGCTACGTCAAGGGACATCTTTATCATTATCTATAAGTAGTCTGCAAAGAGATGGTGCTACTCCAAACATAATAGCATAGTCAATGTCGGTAGTTTAGTTTATTGTCACGTGTACCGAGGCACAGTGAAAAGCCTTTGTTGCAAGTCCACAAAGGGTCCTTCTGCCTTACAGTTGCCACATTCATCAAAACAGGTATAATTGAATTGATTGAGAATTGAAAATTCTACCAATTTTGCTAGCCCTTGCTGTCTCCTCCCCTTCCTTAACCCTCGAGCTGTCTCCTCCCATCCCCCCGCCCTCGGGCTCCTCCTCCTCCCTTTTTCCTTCCTTCTCCCCCCCCACCCCCCATCAGTCTGAAGAAGGGTTTCGGCCCGAAACGTCACCTATTTCCTTCGCTCCATAGATGTTGCTGCACCCGCTGAGTTTCTCCAGCATTTTTGTGTCCCTTCATTGAATTGATTAATCCTTTACCATTTACATACCTCCAATTGTAATCAGCATACACAAATGCAAGAATTCTTCAACTCCCCTTGATATTGGGTTATCTTTCACAAGGTTATCAGCAGCAGTGATCAGCAACCTTCAGGCAATGAATTTCCTGGTGTGGCCTCAGATGGAGGCTCCTGCTAGTCTCCTTTGTAAATGCATTAGGCTGCTGATAAGCATGCCTCACGATGCCACTGCTGCTTGTCAATAGACCTCAGTGATGATGATGAACACAAGTTTGTTGTTAGTACCACATTGCTGCATATATCTCACCTTCACACTGTTGCAAATGACCCCAGACTCTTGAGGGGCCTTTCGTACGATCGGTTCCACCACTGACAATGGCCACTTCAGGCATCCATCAGCACTTCAGGTGTTGATGGGGGCAATGGCTCCAAAGACCAACTCAAGTCAGTGAAAAGTCACCGTGTGCTAAAGTAACTCAACGGGTCAGGCAGCATTTGTGGAGAACATGAATTGGTGATGTTTAGTTTAGTTTAGAGATACCTCATAGAAATAGGCCCTATGGCCCACCGAGTCCGCCCGACCAGCGTTCCCCCACACATTAACAATATCCTGGACGCACTAGGAACAATTTAACATTTTATACCAAGTCAATTAACCTACAAACCTGCATGTCTTTGGAGTATGGGAGGAGACCGAAGATAGGCAATAGACAATAGGTGCAGGAGCAGGCCATTTGGCCCCTCGAGCCAGCATCGCCATTCAATGTGATCATGGCTGATCATCCACAATCAGTACCCCATTCCTCTTCTCCCCATATCCCTGGACTCCACTATCTTTAAGAGCTCTGTCTAGCTCTCTCTTGAAAGCATCCAGAGAACCTGCCCCCATCACCCTCTGAGGCAGAGAATTCTGGGATCTGGGAGAAAATTCATGTAGGTCAAGGGGAGAAGGTGGAAACTCTGTATAGATAAGCAGCTGTAATCGGGTTCAGACCCGGGTCTCTGGCAAGGCAGCATCTCAACCGCTGCGCCACCTTTGTTTCAGGACAGAACCCTTCTTCAGACAGATTGTGGGGGTGGGGTAAAAGAAAGCTGGAAGAGAGGATGGGCAGGACAGAGCCTGGGAGCTAATAGATTAACCGCTAGGTAATAGGCTATTCAGTGAACCTTTCAGCACAAGCAGATGAGATACTTGTTGATATCATCTGCTTTGTTCGTCATGCTGTGTTCAAATTAATCAGAATTAGGGAATGAAAACCCAGAACACCAGACTGACATCAGTTGTTGCAAAAAGATAGAGTCTATCAAATACTGATTCTGAAACTGTGACCCCTGGTTCAGGACTCCCCCAACATCATGAACATTTTTCCTGCATCTAGCCTATCCAATCTTTAAGAATGTTATATATTTCTATAAGAGACCCTCTCATCCTTCTAAATCCCAGTGAATACAAGCGCAGACGACCCATTCTTTCATGTCAGTCCCGCCATCCCGGGAATTAACCTGGTTAAACCACGCTGCACTCCCTCAATAGCAATAATGTCCTTCCGCAAATTAGGAGTCAACGACCAAAACTACACCCCATGCTCCAGATGGGGTCTCACCAGAGCCCTGTACAACTGCAGTAGGACCACCTTGCTCCTAACCTCAAATCCTCTCGCAATGAAAACCAACATTAACATTTACAATGACACAAAGCTGGGTGGCAGTGTGAACTGTGAGGAGGATGCGATGAGAATGCAGGGTGACTTGGACAGGTTGGGTGAGTGGGCAGATGCAGTTTAATGCATTTAGTTTGTGTAGCCCAAGTGTAGTTGCATTTGCATAAACAATTTAAAGATAATTTGTTTTTTCAAGCCACAATGACTATTTACTAATAGTTATACTGTATATGTGTCTGGATTAGTTCCAGGATGCATATCGTGATCTTGGTTTGCATATCTGCTGTGTGGTTTTGAATAATTCTTCATGTACCAGAAATAAAATGTTGGGGAAAATCATAGTGCTTTGGAATTGCAAATAATTGATATAAAAAACATGCTAGATGCATATTTAGGAGGTGGCATGTCCTGGTTGTTGCACACACGATAGAGAGTTGCTTGCTAGCATTTTAAGATACAAAGACGACAAAAACTCAGACCGAAAATGTTATTTTTACACAGAGTTCCGCCCAATACGTACACACAATTTTTGCAGCGCTGCGTTCACGATCACTAGCAATGCTCTTTGTTTAACCCGAATGACCTTTGACAAATCCCACGATTCATTGCGCGCAGGAGATACCGAACTAATTTATTCACTCGAGTGTTTTCTGCACATCACCACGGCCGACCTCGGGCGTGAACAACTGCTGATTCAGCGCTGTTATTCCACAGAACCAGTTTAACCTGCAGAACCCCTCCTGAATGAGTAAGTTACTTAGTCACCAGCCTGAAACCTAAAGTAGAATTAAGCAACCCATCATCATGGGAGTATTGTGGAGGACCATGCTTTGAAAAGATTCAGCAGATTCGGTTTCTGGGTAATTTCCAAATGGCAATGAGGGAATTGCAACATTTTCGTTTAATTTATTTTGAAGCAGTTAGAATCTAGTAACTCCTTCTAATACAGTGCAGAAAAAGGCCCTTCAGTCCACTGAATCCGTGCCGACCAGCAATCCCCATACACGAGCATTATTGTATACACCAGGGACAATTTACCATTTTTACCGAAACCCATTAACCTACAAACCTGTACGTCTTTGGACTGTGAGAGGAAACCGGAACACCCGGGGAAACCCACGTGGTCATGGGGAGAACATACAAACTCCGTACAGACAGCACCTGTTGTCAGGATTGAACTGGGGTCTCTGGAGCTATAAGGCAACAACTCTGTGCCACCATCCCGACCACAAGATAGTTGAGATGACATGTTCATTGGATAAAGCTAGCAATAGGATTGGACTGGGTAAAGTACTGTATTTGTCCAACTGGTAGACAAAATTGCTGGAGATGGAAGATGTGGCCAGTGGTGGGATCCCATTGGAGGTGGCGAAAATGTCGGAGGATTATTTGTTGTATGTGACGGCTGGTAGGGTGGAAGGTGAGGACAAGGAGGACTCTGCCCTTGTTACGAGTGGAGGGATGGGGAGTGAGAGCAGAGTTACGGGGTATAGAAGAGACCTTGGTGCGAGCCTCATCTATAGTAAAAGAGAGGAACCCCCGTTCCCTAAAGAATGAGGACATCTCCGATGGCCTGGTATGGAACACCTCATCCTGGGTGCAGGTGTGGTGTAGACGGAGGAATTGGGAGTATGGGAAGGAGTCCTTACAGGAAGCAGGGTGGGAAGAAGTGTAGTCCAGATAGCCATGGGAGTCAGTGGGTTTATAGTAGATGTTGGTCAGTAGTCTATCACCTGCGATGGAGATAGTGAGGTCTAGAAACGGTAGCGAGATGTCGGAAATGGTCCAGGTGTATTTGAGTGCCGGATGGAAGTTAGTGGTGAAATGGATGAGTCAGTGAGTTCTGTATGGATGCAGGAGGTAGCACCAATGCAGTCATCGATGTAGCGGAGGTAGAGTTTGGGGATAGGGCCATGGTACGCCTCGAACAAGGATTGTCTGGTTTTCTAATGCAAATACCCATGGTATAGGTTCCTGACTCCATTCAACAGCACTTGCCAACCATCTTGAAGATGTCCAAAGAGACTGGGTGGGCCAAAGGGCCAGTTTTCTGTGCGATATTTTCTTATTTTATATTCAAGTATAACCAAGGCAATATCGCACTATTCAAGTATACTATACCAATATGGTCCTTTTGCCCACCCAATCCATGGTTATACTGTCCTACCCCAATCCATATTATGCTCCGCACTTTTCCATCAATATGACCTGGCTGGGTGGGAAAGCAAAAAGGTGAAGTGACAGATTGTTGCAAATCTTAAACTCAATTCTTCGAAAGTAAATTTTGAACAGCAGCATGCAGATACTACAAAAACTAGCCCCAGTCCACAAAACTCAGGTCAGGCAGCATTTGGAAAGTTAATGTTTCAGGTTGAATAATCCTCTGAACTGGGAGAAAGATCACAAAAGTTAGTTTTAAATTGCAGAAGGAATGGATAGGACAAAGGAGAAATCTGTGATAGGGTTAGGGCAGGGTTGCCGTGGGGATGTCACCTGGTCCAATGAGGGTAATTAGAGGGTTGTTACGCTTTTTGTCAATGTGGTGTCAATCTTCCTGCCCGACTCTAGACTCCAATACAATCACTATGTTCCTGAGTATCAAGGAAGTCCACAAATTCTCCCTGGAAATAGAATATTTGGAGGTGTAGTATCATTGCTAAAATCACTGAACACCAACACTGGACAACAGGAGCAAGTAGATGTCTCATGGAAATGCCCAGCATTGTGTACGATGCACCCACCCAACCGAACAAACGCTTCCTATGTCACCAGTGGCAGTCTACAGATTCTGTGCACTCTGTGTGGAGTTTGCAGGTCCTCCCACACTCCAAAGAAATGAAAGTAGTAGATTAATTGGTTGCAAATGTCTGTGGTAAGGGGAACATAGAGAAGAAAAAATAGGAATAGGAAGGAATACTTTATTGTCACGTGTGCCTAGGCAGTGAGATTCTTTGCTTGTATACACAATGTATACAAATAGCAGCCACCTGCGGCACTAACAGTTACAAAGCACGCTGGCTCCCCCTTTTGTCCCCCCCCCCCCCCGGGTCCCCTTTGTGCTTTGTCCCCCATCTCCAAATATTCTATTTCCAGGGAGAATTTGTGGACTTCCTTGATACTCAGGAACATAGTGATTGTATTGGAGTCTAGAGTCGGGCAGGAAGATTGACACATTGACAAAAAAGCGTAACAACCCTCTAATTACCCTCATTGGACCAGGTGACATCCCCACGGCAACCCTGCCCTAACCCTATCACAGATTTCTCCTCTGTCCTATCCATTCCTTCTGCAATTTAAAACTAACTTTTGTGATCTTTCTCCCAGTTCAGAGGATTATTCAACCTGAAACATTAACTTCCCCCCCCCCCCCCCAGGCTCCTCCATTGCTCTTCCCCTCCGATTACAGGAAGTCGGTAGATAATGGTCAACGCAGACTTGATGGGTCAAAGGGTCTGTGTCTGCACTCCAACTTTGTGAGCTGATGGATTTCAAGCTCAATCTTAGGAACCATTTGGCCCATTAAGTCTCCTCCACCATTCAATCATGGCCTATCTTTCCCTCATCCCCGTTCTCCTGCCTTCTCCTTGTAATCTTTATCACCCGTACCAATCAAGAATCTGTCAATCTCTGCTTTAAAAATACCTCCACAGCCGTCTGTGGCAATGAATTCCACAGATGCACCACCCTCCTCATCTCCCTTCTAAAGGTACATCCTTTTATTCAGAGGCTGTGCCCCCTGGTCCTAGACTCTCCCACCAATGGAAACATCCTTTCCACATCTATTCAAGGCAGTCAATTCCCCTCAATTATGCCATATATTGCTGTAAAAAGACCCTCAATCCTAAGTTTATGAATGGTAGTCATAAGCACACAAACGTGAATCTTGAAAACTGGACAAATCTATCAGAAACCTTTAATGGTTTAACACTGCTGATGTGATATAGACTCTACTGTATGCCGCACTGATTTGTTTGCATTGTGCAAAACACCACATCATGGTGGCTCAGATGGTGCTGAAAGGGAGTGCGAATGTTGACAGTGTAATTAGTCTCCTTGGTAACCTAACCTTATCAAACATCATCCCCTTCCCACCTCTCTCAAACAAACATTTTGATGGCTGTCATCTTGTTTACTCAATGACATCATGGCACCCACTGCGAATTAACATCTTTCCTCGAAAGAAAACATGACCGACCCCACGGGTTAGTTTGCTAAATGCAAGGAAGCGTGTACACTGTACAGGACTAGGAAATGTCAACACAATAGCATCATGCTCATCTCCAAATTCAAAGCGCTTGAGTTGCAAGCAGCATAGAGGAAAAATAAGCGCAGATCTTAAACACATGCCTCAGGAACATGCAAGAGGAAAATACATTTCTACAAAAACACATTTCTTTGGGGACACAAACACGAGCATAAATCGAATCACAGGAGACCAAGAGATCACGTCAGATGTTTCTGCCTGAACAATGTGCACCACGAGATAAACTAACACGCACCTTTGTCCCAGGGATCATCCCTCTGGGATTATCTGCCCCCAAATGGGTGCAAATAATTTAAGAAAAATAGCCTTGATTTTTCTTGTCGGGAATATCCTTGAAGTTTTGGTTATGAACGCAAATGTTTACAGAAAGTCCTGGAGTGACTCAGCGGGTCAGGCAGCACCAGTTGGGGGGGGGGGGGGTAGGGGAAATGGTGGCAATTCGGCTCAGAACCCTTCTTCAGACTTGTAAGAAAGTCCGAGGAAGTTTCCCGACCCGAAATGCCACCACTCCTTTCTCACCAGAGATGTTTCTTGACCCGCAGAGTTCCTCCAGCCACTTTGTGCCTCTAGTACAAACCAGCATCTGTGGTTCTTTGTTTCTATATGTACGTGAATGTGTTGGATGACGTCGTTCATGGCTTGGGAGAAGTACATCTTCGTCATGCTGCTCAGAAACAGGCCCTTCAGCCCACCGAGTCAATGCTAACCATCAACCACTTGTTTACACTAATCCTTCATTAGCCCATTTAGAAAATAATTCTCTCTCCATTCATGCACACCCAATGCTTGTGCATCAACTTGTGCCAATGTCAGTGCACTATTTTCTCCACCACAAGACTGTACGGAGTTCACTTTAGGTTTTCAGAACAACACAAACTTAAAAAAAGAGAAACCATCAGTCAGGATTGGGCAAGTGCTTGCTGCAGCATTTATGGGACATCAAATTCCCAGCAGTTAGTCACTTGTGCGACAGCACACCCTCTCATCCCAGGAGATATCAAGTGCTAAAAGCACTGGATAGAAAAGGTCTCCTTCATGCCACTTTATTGTTAAAATCCAACGGTGGCAGCTGTAAATATTTTTTATAGGCCTGGGTCAGGATTTACTTTGCTTAATGTCACACAGGGCCAACTTGAGCAGAAACACTTTTTGTACTATAATAGCCTGAACCATAGTTTGGTTTAGAGATACAGCGTGGAAACAGGCCCTTCGGCCCACCAACCAGCGACTCATGCATGTTAACGCTATCCTACACACACTAGGGACAATTTACAATTTTACCAAGTCAATGGAAGTGTACTCAAGAGTGTTGAAAGGTAGAGTAGCCAAGCTGAAAATGAATGGGTTCAAACAGCCCACTCCTGTTGTCATCATATAAGGATGTGGGGAGGGGAGAAGAGTTCCAAACATAGACTTGGATTGTTTTCTCTGGAATCCCTGTGGTTGCAGGGGGACCTGATAGAATAATATAAAATAACAAGGTAGATCGTTAGAATCTTTTACGCAGAATGGCAAAATCAAATACTAGAGGGCATAGCTTTAAGCTGACGGGGGAAAAGTTTAAAGGTGATACGCGGGACAAGCATTTTTTTGTTGCCACACTGTCAGGGAAGCAGATACGAAAATGGCATTTAAAAGACTTTTGGATAGTCATATGGACATGCAGACAATGATGGGATAAAGGTTATGTGCAGGTAGATAAGTAATGGTCTTGGCATCATGTTCAGCACAGACATTGTGGGCTGAAGGGCCTGCTTTTGTGCTGCATGTTGTATGATATGAAAGTAATAAAACGAAGATGCCCGAAATGTGAAATAAAACAACTCTGGAAACACTCAGTGGATCAGGCAAGCAAATGTTTGACAAGGTGCCGGACCAAAAATATAACTATCCATTTTCCACATATGCTGTCATCAAGTCTTTTCAGTATTTGGTTTTAAGTTGCAAAAAGTGTGCCTAACCTATAAAGGAAAAGCTTAAGATGCCATGCCATAATCCAAGGGCAAGCAAAAGTCATTGGACCTGTGAAGTGAAAAACAAAATGTACATTAAATGTTGAAACGAGGAACTGAAGATGCTAGTTTGGAAGGGGAAAAAAATGCTGGAGTAACTCAGCAGGTCAGGCAGCATCACTGGAGAACATGGACAGGCAACATTTTGGGTCGGGCTTAAATCAGTATGAAGAATCCCAATCTGGAATGTCGCCAATCCATGTTCTCCAGAGATCCTGCCTGATCCACTGAGTTACTACAGCATTGACTATTGTACATGAAGAAATTATTGTAAACATCTCAAATGGACTGCAGGAAACAATTGGGTATAGTTCAAAACTGAAAACAAATCATTGTTACAGAGCAACTGAAGGTAATTCTATCCTCAAATCTGAGAGCATGCAGCTCCACCTGGATAAATCCACATGTATCCTGTAACACAGGGATTTCACCAACTCGACTCCAATATACTCCACTCACTGGTATATCAGCTTGATATTTCCAAAAGGAAACCCCCAGCAGCTTCATGGATCCAATGCAGCATCATTATTTGGTTATCAAAAAAAGGAGCAGGATCTTGATCAGTTGGGTTGAGGAACGGTTAATGGAGTTTAATACAGGTAAGTATGATGCGTTTCATTTTGAGAAGTTAAACCAGGGCAGGACCTTCAGAATGAATGGCAGGGCCCTGGGAAATGTGGAGCAGAAGGATCTAGGACTGCAGGTACATAGTTCCTTGAAATGGCACCACAGGTAGATAAGGTGGTCAAGGCGGCTTTCAGAGTACTGAGCATAGAAGTTGGGAGGTCATGTTACAATTGTAAAAAGGCATTGGTGAGACCACATTTGGAGTATTGTGTTCAGTTTTGATCACCCTGTTATTGGAAAGGTGCTAAACTGGAAAGGGTGCAGAGAAGATTTACAAGGATGTTGCCAGGACCAGAGACCCAGAGCTATAGGAAGAGGTTGTGCTGGCTAGGACTATTCCTTGGAGCACAGGAGGATGAGGGATGATTTTAGAAGTGTTTAAAATCATGAGGTGAATAGATGGGTGGGAAATTGCAACCTTCACGTGGTCTGCCCAGTTTCAACGAATGCAATCAACCTGGCGTGCACAATCAAATAAGATCAAATAGAAGTTGTCCTACAACTTTAGGACATCCACACCATATGCAAGAAGGTGAATAGATAAGGTAAATGCACAGTCTTTATCCAGAGTAGGGGAATCAAGAACCAGAGGACACAGGTTTAAGTTGAGGGGGAAAAGATTTAACCCAAGGGATAGCTTTTTCCACACTAAACATAGTGGCTATATGAAACAAGTTGCAATAGGTGGTAGTTGAGGCAGGTACTATCACAAGGTTTAAAACAAATTTGGACAGGTGCATGGATAGGAAAGATTTAGAAGGATATGGGTCAAACGCAGGCAGGTGTGACTAGATGAGAAGGGGGTTCCTGGTCAGAGTGGGCAAGTAGGGCTGAATGGCCTGTTTTCATGTTGTGTGACTATGAACGCACACCTAGTTTCCTCCAGATTGTGCAGGTGTCTGGAACATGTGGTGTGATCCTTCACTTTCCATACATTGGCAATTCAATTATTAACACTTCATATCTTCCCAGCTTTTCATGAGAAATCTGGAGACAAAGACAACATTCAATACTCATTTTAAGATCAACACAGAACTATTCAGTGGCCAATTGACTCCTCCTCCCGCAGAAGTTGAATATAACCTCAAAACTGGCAGCCACAGATTACAACATCCAGTTACCACTATAAATTGAAAAGGCAAGTTTATTAAATAGAAATAAATTGCAAACTGACAACTTAAAGAATGCTCGGTAAATCAAATATTAATTTTATGGTTACAAATTCGCATTCTGGAACAAAATTCTTTATAGATCTCCAATTGGCTCATTTTATACACTAGAAATTTATTAACATTTAGTCAATCAAAAGCAAATTGATACAATGCTTTAGATGTAAATCTATTAACAGTACACAAGATTCTACTGCCTGGGCAATGCTGTACAAGGGGTATGTTCCACTCTGCAAAGTAACTTGTAGTTTCACACGACCCCAACAGGAGCATTCAAGCAAGACCATTTTACAATATCCCTCAGTTGCCGAGTTCATAATTGTTTGTCAATTAAAAAAAAGTTCTAATTTTCTCAAAACACCAGGCCTAGTAAACATTTCAGCAATGGCCAATTGGACAGAGGTTTAAGATTTGCACTTTACATGACATTCCACATGAGGAACATTTCCTAAGTTCAGCATTGAGAAAGGAGAGAGTTATGTTGACAGAACAGACCGTTAGTTTTAAATTGTTACGTTTAATTTTCCCTTCAATTAGTGTTTCATATACTAGGTGCATCAATGGTGGCGACCAAACTAATGGCTCAACAGTCCCGCAAACAATTAACAGACAAGGGTCACCAAAACTGGCAACTCCTTTGGAAAGGATATTAAACAATAGATCTGGGGTTCTGGTTCAAGTTAGGGGGGGGAAAAAAAAACTTTCAAATCGTACCACTGTTTCTAAGGATTAACATGAACTTAATTTCTAAACTAAAATCACTGCACAAAAATATGCAAGATAAACTGATGTATAAGCAGAGTATAAAAATAATGCCATACATTCTTCAATATCTCTGGACTAAAAAAATCCTATCGTGTTTTGATCAACAGGTATCCACCAGCATAAGTGGCGATACACCAGCTAGGGAGGCTTGAAACAGTAACGTCATCCAGTTCCCAAATTTGGTGAAAGAACTATATCCTTATTAGAATGCTGAAACTGGAGAAATTGCAAATACATTGCTTGGGAAGAGAATTTGGACAAAAACTTCTTTCAAAATATACAGACCTTTATTTACAGTTACATTTCACCTTGAAAAGAATCTCTTCAGCATTCACAACGAATCAACATTTTGCAGTAAAATAATAGAAATTAAAATTTCTTCATCTGCATCGATAAGCCAGCATTCAGTCCCAGAAAGTTATGGAACTAAACCATTCAGGTTACATTTATACCATATAATCAGTGTCAAAAAAAAAAATAGAAGATCCAAGTGTTAAGAGAAACTACAATTTAAGGGGTTGAGCTATCGAAAAAAATTCACTGTTAAAATGCTAAGTCTCTCTGTTGCAAGACAGCAGACTTAAAGGGCAGAGAATGTCTTCGGCATCTATATGCCCCATTAGTAGTCAGTTGAAACATCTACCCACCAAACTTTACTGCAATACCCTTGAGATACAAATTTCCAATTGCTGTTCTGTGGTTCTACTGATGACCTAACTATTTTGTGCAAAGCAAATCGCTCACCTGTAGATAAGAGATTCAAAATTACAATAAAGGGCTCAGTGTTTCACAGCATTTTTGTTGAAAGTTTTGCAACAGGGAAAATGTACAATTTATTCAATGCCCTAAAAGGTTGAAGGAGCAAATTCTTCATGGCCTAGGTTCTTATTAAATACTGGTGCATACAAAGCAGCTACTCTCAAAGCATTGTAGCCAGGAGCATCATATTTAAAGGGAATTAATGCACAGTGCTGGTGGGATCTGTGTAATTAGAATGCATAAAAAAGCAGGGCTGGAGCAACTTCATTTAAGGGTTTACGTAACTGGAAATAACGTGGAATCCACACCACGTATGAGGGAATAAAGCGACATAATTGTAAAAACCTTAACTAAACCCAGAGGAAATTCTTTGTGCAGGCAAGCTTTGAGGTTTGGAAATTAGAGATAACTTCTGAGTCGTTAGGCGATAAAACAAGTAAAAACTTTAGATTGCGGTTTTCACTGTTCATCAGATCTGTTAATATGGGAATTAACACTAAGCAAAAACATGATAATTAATTTGTGCAGGTTGATTTTTTTCCCTTTTTCAGTGTGCTTGCTAACCACAAACTGCTTAAAATTCAAAGCCCAAACATTAGTGTTAATACTCCCCACAATACATAACAGCTTTGACAAGATTTATAGACAAAGGTCCAAAAAAATATTTAACAATTAATTAATAAATATTGATCAACAGGCAATATGGTTCTCTGAGATCAGGCACTTATGTTAGAAAAAGATTGGGGTACAACATTTTGGACAGAGTCAGTAAGCAGTGAAGCTTTTAACTTTTCCAGACGAGGAAGGAATCCTACGTGGAGCTGAAGAGGAGGGTTGAAGGCACGAGTCTGGCCATACGTAGGAAAGTATGGGATAGAGATTCTCAAGAGGCTGGCTGATTGATGAGGCATTAATTGTGTGGATCTGAAGATCGATTGTAGATATCAGTGAATCTTCTCAAATTTTTCTTCTGGAATTACCGTTTTAAATGGGTAGTCCCACAGCCTACTAGTAATTCCAAATCCTAAAATGGGAAAAGATAAATAGAGGAACACAGATTAGACGCTGTAGTAAAACAGACACATTTCCAATTGATCTATGAAGAATGAGAACTCATGGAATGGACTCATTTATGAATCTTGATGAATTGATTTATTCCAATTAATAGCTGTTCAATTCAATTGGAATTGCTACCCAGGTTTGACAGATTAAAGCAGAATATTCATACCTTTGATTAGTTTAGTTCAGAGATACAGTGCGGAAGTCCACCAAGTCTGCACCGGCCATCCCGCACATCAACACTATCCTACACACGCCAGGGACAATTTACATTTATACCAAGCCAATTAACCTACAAACTTGTAGGTCTTTGGAGTGCGGGAGGAAGCCAAAGATCTCGGAGAAAACCCACGCAGGTCATGGGGAGAATGTACAAACTCCATACATTGTAGTCTAATGATCTATCCCATCCCAACCAATTAGACATTCATTGCTACAGTTGAGATACTAAATCCACCTATAACCTGCCATGCCTTGCCCTACCTCTTCTCTGTGTAATAATCAGTATCTGCAGTTCCTTGTTTCTACAAAATGGCTACTTGCTAGCGAGGGTGAAGTGGAAATCAGACAACTCTCAACATCTTTGAAGTGCTTGCCAGAATACATTAGCAGCACAAGGGAGCACAGATGATAATGTTTAAAACGACAGATTGCAAGATTAAATCCAAGTAGACTTACCTATTACTCAACACCTCTTCACAAAAGTTATTCCTCACTCAAAATATTGATTGCCCATTTTTTTTAAGCTAGCTGCTGGTCACAAAGTAATTTTTTAATCCCTTACCCACCTCTGTACACCCAGGGAGTCTCTCTCCCACCACTCCCCATTGACTTTCACACTTAAAGTTTAGACAGCAATGAAAATTGTACCCTGCTCATGTCAGAACATGGATGATCACATCAACACGTCTTTCATTTTGCATCACAGGGGATGTTTCTGGGGTTAAACAGGGGTGACCATGGGATAAACAGTCTTGACTTTACCATAGGATAAACTGTTAACAAGTTTATCTGGCCAATAGGTGCAGTAAGAGAGCAAGAACCCAGACACAAGGTGTGAGTTGTCAGATTCAGAGTAGGAGGATATACCTGACAGGCCAGGCACATCCCAGAGGGATGAAAAAACAAACAGGCCACAGATGCATGCTATCAGCAACAAGAGAGCTGCCCTGAGCTACTATCTAAGTAATTGGAGACCCTCAGACTATCTTTAAATGGACTTTACCTTTCACTAAACATTATTCCCTTCATCATGTATCTGTACACTGTGAATGGCTCGATTAAGGTCATGTGATAGGAGCAAATTAGGCCATTAGGTCCATCAAGTCTACTCCATCATTCAATCATGGCTGATCTATCTCTCCCTCTTAACCCCATTCTCCTGCCTTTCCCCCATAACCCCTGACACCCGTACTAAGAATAAATCTATCTATCTATCTCTGCCATAAAATGATCCATTGACTTGGCATCCACAGCCTTCTGTGGCAAAGAATTCCACAGATTCACCACCCTCTGACTAAAGAAATTCCTTCTCATCTCCTTCCGAAAGGAAAGTCCTTTAATTCTAAGGCTATGACTTCCAGTCCTAGACTCTCCCACTAGTGGAAACATCCTCTCCACATCCACTCAATTCAAGACTTTCACTATTCTGTACGTTTCAATGAGGCCCCCCCTCATTCTACTAAACTCCAGCGAGTACAGGCCCAGTGCCGTCAAACTCTCAACCCACTCATTCCTGGGATCATTCTTGTAAACCCACTCTTCCTGGGATCATTCTCCGGGTCCAGCACATCCTTCCTCATATATGGTGCCCAAAATTGCTCACAATACTCCAAATGTGGCCTCACCAGTGATCTTGGATTCTCAGCATTACATCCCTGTTTTTGTATTCTAGCCCTCTTGAAATAAATACACGATTGTAATCATGTATTGTCTTCCATAGGCTGGTTAGCACGCAAAAGTTCTTCATTGTACCTCGCTACACGTGGCAATAAATGAAACAAATAACTTAATTGCAGGCAACACCAGCCTGGGAAATATCTACTCAAAAAACTCGCTCAATAGGTTTCTCCCTCAAGTAATACATACTAAACTAGTGACAGGCTACCCATCTCAAAACAGCATGGAATACCAATACAAGAAACATTACACCCACGAGACTAAGGTTAGTTTGTTACAGGTAGGAAATAAACCCTGCACTCAAATTAAGAGAAAGATTCCTACATGTAATCTTTCCCCACATGAACAGAGTATGGAATTATCCAAAACTGGGATTAAGTTATTATTATCTGGACAAAACAGGAATGTTTCACCTAAATCCACCACATTCAATACTGGGTTCTAAAATAATGTTTTCCAGTACCTACAACCCGAGAGGGAGATGTGTTTACATCTCAGTGCTTCAAATCTGGTGAATTCATGATATTTTGGCAGTGAGAGCAGGTTGGGGCTGGAGGAGGAGGCAGAGAGGTGGCAGGACAGGAGAACAATGGACAGGGGACCCAGATGATGTCTTAGCTCTTCAGTGAGAGCAGGTATTTTATTTGATGCTCTAAACAAAATATAGCCGTATTGGCCAACACCTCATCGCCACCTGCTCATCACACAATGAAAGCACTAAACATGGAGCATTGCCTCAAATCCTGAATGGAGGTTTGCATTAACAAACTAGAGTAAAGCATATAAATAAAGATTTTAGGGTTACTAACTTCCACGAGGTTTGGCGGAAAATGCAATAAATGACAAGTTCTGGAATTTTGTTAGTATTAAAACAAATGTGTCAAAAGAAATTTGTTGTACCTAATTTTTGATGTTCAAAATGATGCTTTACATGGTATGCTTTAAGTCCGTAGAGGTAGCTGCCCTTCTTTGGAGATCCGTAATGCAGATAATAATGTATCATATCATAAACGACATAGCCACCAAGACCTCCGATAAAGATGGATTTGCCAACTGCTCCAGGAGCAATCAAGTGGAAAGCAGCATAAAATAAAGCTACGACAAGTGATGCTGGAACAGGCGGGAACACCAGCCGGGAGCCATCGAATGGGGACTGCAGATAAGACAGAGAGGACATGTAAATACTTCACATTTAAATGCAGTTTTCATGTAAAATTCAACAGCACCAATTTGTATGCCACAGTATTGTAACTACTTTGCAATAAGCCATTAGCTTCAAAAGAAAGGAACGTATCCACATTTTATCCCTTAGGGAAGGAATATTGGGGCATCACTTGTAATAATTCAATATATGGATTGTTATTTTCTTTGCACTGCACAAAGAGGGAACAATAATGAGCAATAAAAACAATTGCAAAGTATTCAGGCTCTTGACAGAATGTGCGCGTGCACATTTAACACAAATTGTTAATTATTTTAAACAATAAATTGTTGCAAATTAGAGACAAAATAAATAGTGCATCTTTTGGGGGAAACTTTTTTTAGACAGCAAAAATGAAAAAATTACTTGAGACAGGTTGATAAGTGATAGGAGCAGATGGGCCGAATGGCCTGATTTAAATTTACTCCTCCATTCAATCATGGCTGATCTATTTTTCCCTCTTAATCTCATTCTCCGACCTTCTCCCCATATCTCTTGTCGCCTATACTTATCAAGAATCTATCTATCTCTGCCATAAAAATATCCATTGACTTGGGCTCCACAGCCTTCTGTGGCAACAAATTCCACAGATTCACCACCCACTGACTAAAGATTCTCAAAAATTGTCTGGCATACAAGGCAAATAATTAATTCCCTGCTGAACACCTGATGCTGCACAACTCTCGAATCAAAATATGGGTCTATTGAAGAGTCAAATATTATAAATGACAAATAGAGGGCACTTCTAAAATTACCCATCTAGTCAATGGAATGGAATTTATTGCACTGTATTCACAAAAACTTCCCATGTCCTTTTTTCTCCCTCAGCTCCACCACCGTCTCCCCAGGCACATTTTCATTCTTAGGGGGATATGGTAGAATAAATGATAAAAGAATGACAGATGGTAAAAAAGTAGATAATTAAACTTTAGTACCATTAACATTTTATTTATTGAAGGTGATGTGAAGTGCAAGGCCAGAAAGTGTAAGGGAATTGGCTACACCTCGATTAAGAAAGATATTAACACGTCCTCTCCTAGTTACGAACACCTGATTAATGGACACCACATGTTTGGGAGACCAGAGGGATGGGTTGGTTTACCAGGGCTGCAGACATCTACTGGGTGGGACAGAGGCATTTTCTCATGCCTTCTCACCCTTCTCCACCACTGCAAGAATCAGAGCTGAATCGAACCAAGAGGTGCTGGGATTGCCGAGTTGACTCATTTACTCTGTGGGTCAGTGAGGCCAGCCCGTGGCCACCGCCCTGCTCCCGTCACAGTTGCTCCTGTGATTGTCACCCACACACAGTTTTTAATCATTTACTTGACCAGTTAATGTTACCAAGAATTGCCAGGAAATTAACCCTAAAGTAACCTTCACGTTTGTATCGTTAAAAATAAAAAGTAATAAATTGTCACTGCAATACTAAAGACATCATTCTATGAGCCAAATAAGGGCACAACTGCTTCCCTCCCAAGCCTGCTCTCCAAGTGACTGTCAGTGTCACGAGGAGAACACCAAATGGTGTTTGCCAACAGATGCTTGCCCATCAGACATTCAAAACTCTCAAGGACAGTGGATTTATTACAAAAGGTGGCCCCACTAAGAAATCTTTTATCGTTCATTGTATCAATGTACCCACACAAGAGAGGAATAGATTGAGTAGATGCACAGAGTCTCTTGTCCAGAGTAGGTGAATCAAGGATCAGAGGACATACGTTTAAGGTGAAAGGGAAGAGATTTAATAGGAATCTGAGGGGTAACATTTTCCACACAAAGGTGGTGGGTGTATGGAACAAGCTGCCAGAAGAGGTAGTTGAGGTAGAAACTATCCCAGCATTTAAGAAACAGTTAGACAGGTACATGGATAGGGCAGGTTTGAGAGGATATGGGCCAAACACGGGTAGGTGGGACTGGTGTTGCTGGGACATGTTGGCCAGTGTGGGCAAGTTGAGCTGAAGGGCCTGTTTCCACGCTGTATCACTCTGTGACAACTATTTGATAATGACACTCAAATCCCTGTGCTTATATCCAGGAATAAATTTAAGATGCCCTGTTAATCTGAAAATTCAAAATGTGAATAAGAATGTTATCACTGCAATGAAGGCTGTAACCCCACTTTTAAACCATCAGGCAGGAATCCACCCATTTTCCAATCACCTTGTGATGCTGTCCATGAAGCATGAAGTGAAGAGTGATGAGATAGTAATTGCTAGCAGGTGGCTTCATATGGAAAACGTATCGATGGATCAGGTACTCAACCAATGACCACAGAAACATCCCAAACACGAATAATAGAGGGAAGCAGTACTTGTGGACACGGATGGAGTATTCTACATAGAAAGAGAAACAATTAGTGAACCGTTACTGCTTATCCAACAGCCGTCAATTACAGTAGCCCATTCCCAAACTTCAGATCCACACAAACAAGCATGACTTGGTGCAAACTCCAAGCGTGAGAGGTTGGTGCTTCCAGCTGGTATATACCATCCTTGCAGATCTGCTTCAGTCTTGTCATTTGCCACAAGTTGTCCAGCTGAAGCTTGCCCTAGGGCACAGGAATCATCGCATCAATGAAAAACAGCTTCTGATATTAGGGGTACCACATGGAGATCAGAAGGACTGTGGGAGGCTGCAGGTGTCGATCCAATATAGGAATGACCTCTACTCCCATTTGAATCCAGAGTGATTTACACTGGGTATTGGGGAGTGAGCAAGAGTTAGAACCCAGGCATGCATCTTTAAGCATGACTAGAAATACCAATATGATTAATGTACAGACTCTCCAACTTACGCAATAGGCGACCTAGGCAAACTCTCGTTTTCGTAAACAATTCTGTACTCAGTCCCTAGTGCAAGCAAAGCAGTTTGTAATTTCCACAACACTGTACAATCACTCAAGCTTACATCGGTAACAAGCAGGCAGTGGTGCGTACCCAGAACACTTCCCACCACAGAAAGTGCTCCGACGACGAGATAGTACCCAGGCCGGCAATGGCGGCGGTATTACCCAGAAGGTCATGCACCGCAGAAAGTCCCCAGACACAGGGAGGAGGGGATGGGGATTCCAACTTACCTAAACTCTGACCTGCGCAAGAGTTCACAGAACGTAACCCTTACACAAGTCACGGAGTGTCTGTACGGTTAAAATAAAATGTTTCCGATGAGCGGACTAAGTGACGCTCTCCACATCTAAAAAGATGTGCACCACTCATTTAATTGATGTAGACAAGCGAGAAACACCAAACTGCTCAAAACTATGATCATTTCTTTTGGAGGGGTCAAGGAAAGAGCGTTCACGTCGCGACCCTGCTTCCACCAATCTGTTTGTATGCAGATGCCGAGAAGTGTGTTCAGCTCTGGCTGAGCAACTTCTAATCTTGTGGGGACTCGGTAAGATGAGTTTGGAGATGTTCAGCATTAATGAAAAAATGCAAATTATTTCCATTTCTCCTGCCAGTGATCACACCACCTGAATTTTTAATAGCCTTTAGGAGGAACCATTATTATCACAATGCCTCTTGAAAACTAGTGCACAAGAACAAAGATACATTCCAGCACTTGCCTTTTGTAAAATAGCAATGCAGAGATCTATAAAAACCTGGGACAAAAAGTGTAGGAAAGAACTGCAGATGCTGGTTTAAATCAAAGGTAGACAAAATGCTGGAGTAAGTCAGCGGGACAGGCAGCATTTCTGGAGAGAAGGAATGGGTGATGTTTCGGGTCTGAAGAAGGGTCTCGACCCAAAACGCCACCCATTCCTTCTCTCCAGAGATGCTGTCTGTCCCGCTGACTTACTCCAGTGTTTTGTGGCTGACTTCTATAAAATCCTACTCATTTATGATAGTAAAATGTCTTGAAACCATATTAGCAGCCAACTAAATATTATAACTAAATGTTTGGGAAGGAACTGCTGATGCTGGTTTAAATTGTGTCGATCATCTTAAATATTATGACTGTTGCACAAATACTTGCCATTTGAAAACTATTACAATACCTGTTGTGAAAGATGTGAAAATTCGAGTGTTGCCTTGCGCGAGGTCAGTGTAGCAATACCAACTACAAAGAATCACAATGGGAATCCAAACCAATGGCACCATATACCTGCAGAGGGAAAGGACACAGGTTGAAAGGCTTCACATGTAGCTCAACCGACTGCGAAGGGAGAAATGGGGAGACCGGTGACATTGCAGGTGGAACACTTCTCACCTTTCAGATACAAAGTAATGCATAACACCAACATCCACAGGTTCACATCAAGAGGAGCTACCTTGGTCAAGAGTTTTACCCATTCATGTACCAGTCAACGTCATAGCTAGAGCCACAACACAATTCTTTAGATGGAGCTTGGAGTCCAAAATTGGATGGATTGTCCACCTGCATGCAGACATACCAGCAAACCCAAGCTGCAAGTTAGAGGCAGGAAGCTGTAAATATTGCTCCCCTGCATGTGAAATGAAGATGCCCATGTCTTAAATGTTACTATTCATGCAACCATCACTTACAAATAGAATAAAAGCAATGGCAATCCATTGATGTATCACAGTGATTGAGAACTATGAAGTCTTTTAACAGTTTGTAAACACAAAACTGTTATCAATGAAGCATTTTCTCTCCATAATGGCATCTTAAACCTGCTAGCATTATCTAGTTTAAATGTCATATGTACCAAGATACAGATGAAAAGCGTTGGTTTGCGTGCTTTAAGGGGTGGGGAAGGCTGTTGCTTCTTTCCAATGTTGCTCATGCGGTGTTCGATTTGATCGCCCACCAGGCTGACGTAGTACTTTCATCAACCACATCGCTATATCAAGCCTCGGCTTCTGTTGCAGCAGGATGACCTGAAGCCACTGTAATCATGCCAGCTATCACCTCCCGCAGCCACCCCTCCTCATCCACGCACCAATGTCTCTGAACTGACCACAAAACAACGCCTGCGAGGCAAGCTCATGGTCTGTTCACTTTCCCCTTCACCTTCTACCCCCACCATCACACGTTTTAGTTAATGATTCCCAATTTATCCCTACGCTCCTGACTTTAACTCTGCTTCGAAATTTGCACCAATTATCAAGATTCTAAATTTCTGTGTCATTGTTAGTTTTTTGAAAACTTGCAAAGAAATGTAACCCGTTCTACCCTCTGCGTACAACTTACATTCCAGATAACTGAACCTCAAATCCTGCTCCAATTCCAAATTGAATAAAACATGGTCTGAATCTTGTGGGGAAAGACCAAGACTTCTTAATACAGCGACGGTAAGCTTGGGACTTGCCATACATGTGTGCAGCAAGTCTTAAACAAGGTGGCAGCTATTCACTCAAATTCACTACTCAGTTATGTGACTATGTAGCAAAACGCAAAGATACAGCTATTAAAATTGAGATAAGGAACTACAGATGGGTCTGGTCTATAAAATAAAGTGCTGTTGGAACTCAGAGAGCTGGGCAGAATCTGTGGAGGGAATGCAGAGGTGGTGTACAGATCAGGACCCATTGAGTCTGAAGAAGGGTCCCAACCCGATACATTGCCTGATCCAACTCCTCTAGAGATGCTACCCAACCTGCTGAGCCAACACTTTTTGCTTTAAACAGCAATCACAAATCTGGAGAAACCATATCAGAACAGACCTGGCCCATGAAGCACTCTACTGATTATGGAAGTGGAGAATGGCATCACGGACTCGAGTGATTTATTGCCGATAATTTAAATTTAAGATAAAACTTTTCTTCTCAACTAAGCAATTAAATACAGTTCCCTCCATAATGTTTGGGACAAAGACCCATAATGTATTTATTTGCCTCTGTACTCCACAATTTGAGATTTATAATAGAAAAAAAACACATGTGGTTAAAGTGCACATTGTCAGATTTTAATAAAGGCCATTTCCATACATTTTGGTTGCACCATGTATAAATTACAGCAGTGTTTATACATAGCCCCCTGACAATGTGCACTTTAACCACATGTGAATTTTTCTATTACAAATCTCAAATTGTGGCAATACAGAGGCAAATAAATAAATGATGGGTCTTTGTCCCGAACATTATGGAGGGCACTGTAAGTGAGATTTGTTCCGGTTCCACCATCTGCCAGTATTTCTATATATAACACCCTGCTGAAGTGCCTACTTTCCACCAAATGAGCAACTATAATCTCCTAATTTAATAACAAACATGGATATAACTGGCTGGTGACCACTGATTTGGGGCAATATTACAATGCTGGTTGCAAAACTAAAATTAGAAACACTACTCCAAAGTCGAGCAAATATTCCATTCAGCAGAAATAGAATTGCCCATCGATCTAGCAGCATTTGAAACCAGGTAAGCTGTAACCAATCATTAGGTGGATCAGTTAGAATCACCAACATTCCAATATACATTTTAATTTTATGTTTGAAACGAAAGATGCAAAATTGGTCAATACATAGAAAATAAACAAGCTTTTTCTCTAAGCAAGTTGCACTGACAATTTTGCAAGGAACATTCACACTGTTTAAAAAGTTACAAATCTTCAGTGTAAAATGCCTCCATGTGTTGAGAGCCAGGATGATGTTCAGCCTTAAAATAGCGGAAAACAAACCAGTTTAAGGATAACTGGCTTTATAAAGACAACCCCCCTGACCAAGATACCACCTGACATCAAACATGGCCATAATGTGCTGCCCATCGTTTTGGACGACAGCATATTTGTTTGAGATGCTGAAGTTTATGCATGATTCTCTATTTAACGGCAGGTATTATATACACAATTTTGTCTGAAGTGTTTAAGACAAAGAAAGTGGGGGACGGTGTTGTGCAACATTCATGAACAAATGTGGCCCCCGACCAGTTACATCTGTAACTACTATGTTTTCCCCAAATGTGGGTATGTAGTTTTACCATTCCTTAAGAAAACCAATGAAGTCCAATGTACACAAAAATGCTGGAGAAACTCAGCGGGTGCAGCAGCATCTATGGAGCGAAGGAGATAGGCAACTTTCGGGCCGAAACCCTTCTTCAGACAATGAAGTCCAATAACAGAACCACTAACAGCCAGTACCATAGCAAGATGCAACAAAAAGTTGGGAGAGGAGACAAGTAAAACTTTGCCAACCTACGATGAATAATGTTTATTCTATCTGGATCATTAAAATAGTGAATTTAAAGTGGCATAAGACAGTATCAGAGCAGGCCATTTATGAGCCAACTTCATGGGTCTAGGCAAAGATTGCTGCACAAGTCTGGAAATGGGATACCATGTAGTACCAACTATTTATTCTTTCGACATAATTTTCAATGCATTTGTGCTATTTATAATTTTTTTCTCGTTTCAGTGCCCCTTTTTAAAAAAAGACCAAATAGTGGTTAGATAATAATTTCCACTGCAGTACACACAGTAGTCCAAACAGTGAATTTAAAAACATGCTTTAAACAGTGGCAGCATGCTACAGACAGCAAGCAACAAAAGCATGCAGTGAAACAGCAATTTAACACATTAAATTAAAACTTTATTTAGTAATTGATTGAGCAGAACATTCCTCAAGAGTCTGATACTTTAATTCAAATCAACAACAATTTTGCAACTATCCTTGGAGGAAATAAATGGGTTTTTGTATAGCAAGGAAGGATCTGTGGTCAGTTCTACCACAGATCCATTGATAATTTCACAGCTCTAAAAGAGATACACTAATGAAATGTTTTGGGAACCCCCCCCCACCACCAAACCCAGCGTGCAAATTACTGATAAAATAATGCAATAGTTCTTTAGCTCGTTAAATTTACTCCACTGGCCATCTTTGGTGAGAGTCAGCCCAAGATTAACAATAAACTAAACTCAATAAACAAAACTCAACATTCACTACATTGTTCAATATAGCAGCGTTCAATGGAGATTATATAAATGAACTAATCTCTGAATGCAATTGGAACTTGAAGGAATGGTAGATGCCATGTAGGAAATCATGCAACTTGTTTTCAATGGTGCAGCAACAAATCCACCTCCAAGCAATTAATATTTACCAAAACCTCACCATTCTATATTTCCAAATGTTTAGGAATATTCCGTGGAGGTAATTGACACATTTGGTAATTTTCTTTTTCTCTTGCTGTTTTCATTTCTAATGAATTAAAGGTAGATTTCTATTTAAAAGAACCAAGAGATCACAAAAATATTCAACAAGACACTGTTTTTCAAACCGATTATGTCAGATTTAATTACACATCATGAATTTCTGATTGCTCAGTTACCATAGGCCTGTAGGAAGTGGTTAAATAGAATGAGAAAATGTTAGATTGATAACTTCAACACTAGTTTCTGTATTGAGTCTGTTCATAAAAATCCACATTAAAAGTGCAACCAATGTTGGCATCAAATACTTATGTCTTCTGTCAGAACACTAAATGCAGTATGTTGACATAGTCAGCCACTAATCGCAAGGAATAATCAAAAATGTATACTGTTGCAATTTTCTGTCTGAAAACTCCTCCTGTGTTAGTGTTTCTAACACCAAGGAATTAATAGAAAATGTAATATTCTTTGCTCAAATTAATTATGCACCACAACTAAACTATATAGCATGTAGATATGCAAATTGTACAATCAAATAACTCAAAGATTCACTAATCAAATCCGAAACCTACTTTAACAATAGGAATTATCCTGTAATTCATCACTGGAGAACTCATTAAACCAAGCTATGATTTCAGTTCCTTACCAGGCTGTTTTTGAACAAGCTTCTACGAGATCTGAATAGAAGAGGCGTATAGGCCGATCTATTGGCTGATGCACCCATTCATCGTACTTCTCACGTAAAAGACCAACTTGCCACAACAAAGGCTTATTCCAGTCCACTAAATCCTGGGAATCAGAAAAATCAGCGTCGTATCAACATGTTGGGACAATTAAAGAAAAACAAGAGGATTGACCTCAATGAGAACTTAAATCCATTTTAATTTCTTAATCTCTATGCAAAACATAATTCTGATATCTATTCGTCAACAGTAAAGTTTAATGACAAAATTAGAGTCTGTTAATTCTCCTTGGCAGCTTGTTCCTGATAACCACTGTTTAGTTTATTTTCCCTCCGTTCAAAATTCCTTCCTCTCATCTTAAACCTATGGCCTATTATTTTTGAATCCTTTACCAGGCAAAAAAAAAAAAAAAAGACTACCTTTACAGCAAGGGTTCCCAACCTGGGGTAAATTTACCTCCACCGGGTAAATTTGTTGATTCTGGATTTGTACATGTTTTTTCTCATTAACTGAATGTGTTTGGTTCTGGTATACTGGTATCTGTTCATCATTAGTTGTTCATAAATAAGTGAAATAACATTGTTATGTGCTATTAAAGTTGCCAGGGGTAAACGGGACAAAAACATCGGGGACCCCTGCTTTACAGTACCTGCGCCTCTTATAATTTTATACCCTTCCAATAGGTCACCTATCGATTCCCTTCGGTGCAGGGAAAGCAACTGCAGCCTATCTAACCCCTCCCTAGAATCGAAGGCCTCCATTCTAAACAACATCCTAGTGAATCTCCTCTCTGCTATCACACCGTTCCTGTGGTGTGCCCAGAATGCTAACAATATTCAAAGTGGGCTCTAACTGGTATTCTGGAAAGTTGTAACACAACCCTCCAAACTTTTATATTCTATGTGCAGGAAGGAACTGCAGATGCAGGTTTAGACCGAAGATAGACACAAAATGTTGGTCATTCAGTGGGACAGGCAGCGTCTCTGGAGAGAAGGAATGGGTGACGTTTTGGGTCGAGACCCTTATATTCTATGCCCTGACTTATCAAAGCAAGCATGCTACACCTCTTCACTAGCCTAACTACCTGTATTGCCACTTTCAGGAAACTATGGATTTGAACCCAGCGAACTTTCTGTTCATCAATATTCTTTAATGCCCATTCAATACATGGACTGGGTCTTTATTTAATCTTCATTGGTGATGAAATATACACAGAACATCGATGTTGATACACCAGCCTCAAAAATGGGAGATCCAATTTGGTTGAGAGCTTATTTGACCAATGAATCAACATCCAGCAGTAATTTGAGATCAGAACAGGTACTTACAATTTATGGACCCGCTCAAGCACGAGAAATGGCAGATAGGAATTTCCCTAATTGTTAACAATGCAGATTTGTTTATAGTTTTCCATAAAGTTAGAGATTAGATATAAATCTTCAAGAGGGATATTGAAATTATTCAACGAGGCAGACAAATGCGATCATTCTAGTTTGCAAATAGTTTAATGAAACGAGTGCAAGGATAGCGAACCTATCGTTCAATTATATGGGCCAATTTGAAGTTTGGTATCAGGCCAATAATAATCCATGTGCATCATCTCTAATCTTTCGTTCTGCTGTTAACACCAAAATGTTGACTTTAGGATTGAGCAAAGGAATCAAAAAATAATTTGGCGTTTTATGTATAATGCTACATTAGTTCAAATTCATTCAGATTTTCTTCTCTCTTTGGATTCCTAAAAATGTGGGCTTAGGGCAGCATGGTGGCACAGATGTAGAGTTGCTGCCTTACAGCGCCAGAGATCCGGGTTCAATCCTGACTATGGGTGCTGCCTGTACGGAGTTTGTACATGACCACATCGGTTTTCTCCGGGTGCTCCGATTTCCTCCCACACTCCGAAGAAATATAGGTTTGTAGGTTAATTGGCTTATAAAATTGTAAATTGTCCCTCGTGTGTGTGTAGGATAGTGTTAGTGCGCGCGGATCATTGGTGAAGGGCCTGTTTTCACACTATCTCGAAACTAAAGGGCAACAAAACGGTTCCTTGCAACTAATAGTGGATGCACAGCTCATCAAAGCTGCAGTGATACAATCCCCAGAAGCTCAAATCCTTACATTTTCTGGATCCACCGACTTGCACCTGGCATCCATCACCAAATCCGATGCTTGATGGTTTATTCGTCTTTCTCTAAATGCCTGTGGAAGCAAAAAAACATCTTGGTCATAATTTGGTCTAAAAGCAGATTGTTTATGTAGGACAATGAATTGCTTACTTGTACAAAGATTGCAACATTTCCACTTAACTATTTTTGAAATTTCTCATAATTTAACAGTATCAAAGGAACCAACAAAAAATTGCCATTTCCCAGCTACAGTTGCTGTATGAAACTTTTACCTTTATTCAGAACCCTGTTCAAGAGGTTAACTTCATCTAGTACGCAAGGGCATTACAATACAAGGTTCATGACAGAGATAGCACATAGCTTTGAAATGTTGAAGCTGGACTAAAACCAATTTGAAAGAATGCTACTTTAAGGGCCTGTTGCACTTGGGCGGCATTTATGCGTGATTTACGCTACATCATTTACGCGTCACGACGCACGCCACGACGCGCGCCAGGTGCGCATTACGAGCGCATGGTGACGTAGACAGTGACGCGCGGTCGCACACGGCGCCCCAGGATTTTGGGATGTACAAAATCTTCGCGCGCCATCTGCATGACGTGCAAATGACGCCCAAGTGGGACGGGCCCTTTAGGCAGCACAGTTGCACAGCTGCCTCACAGCACCCGAGCACCAGGTTTGATCATGACCTTGGGTGCTGTCAGCGTGGAGTTTGTACGTTCTCCTTTTGATCGTGCAGCTTTCCCTTGGGTGCTCTGGTTTTCTTTCACCACTCTCACTACTCCATACATGCATTATTAACACAACCGGCTATTAATACTGGATGATTTCATTCATATGTGGCGGGACATTCCGCTCTTGTGCCTCGGTTTTGGGAAGTGCTTTGTTGCTATCTTTCTGGTTGAACAAATAGCTCACCACTACAGAAGGAAATATACTCCAGCTCCTCAAGTGGTAGCAACCAGAAAATACAAAACATGCACAATTGTTCAGATTAGTTACACAACACAATCAAAAGACTTGATCATATGTAGGAACATTCTCCAATTTCATTTCAGAAATGCTTCCTCATGCACAAAAGATCCCATTACAAACCCTCTACAAATGTTCACAATGTTGCATGGTGGTAGAGATGCTGCCTTACAGCGCCAGAGACCCGGGTTCGACCCTGACCACGGGTGCTGTCTGTACGGAGTTTGTACATTCTCCGTGACCTGTGTGGCTTTTCCCCGGGTGCTCTGGTTTCCTCCCACACTCCAAAGACGTACAGGTTTGCAGGTTAATTGCCTTGGTAAAATTATAAATTGTCCCTAGTGAGTGCAGAGTAGTGTTAATGTGCAGGGATCGCTGGTTGGTGCGGATTTGGTGGGCTGAAGGGCCTGCTTCCACACTAACACCAAACTAAACTTGAGGGGCATTGTTTTTATTGCTTGTATCTTTGCACTATTATTTTCCGTTTGTTTTCTGTATGCTGAAATGTGTTTATTACGGTGTTTACACAGAGCTATGCTAACATATTCGTTGTGATGCTGCAAGTCAGAATTTCATTGTTCTGTTTCGAGACTATGGGAATAAAACGCTCTTGACTCTTGGAATAAGTTAATATGCACTTGCACAGGCATAAAGCTTCACACCAACAATGTAATACGTTAAACATCGAGTGCAACAACTGCTCTTGCAGGGATACTTGCCACACTGATGTCAAACATTACTGAGAGTTACAGTCAAACAATTCAAATCTGCAAATTTCTTTATTAAGGCCCCACATTTAAATCTAGATCACAAATATATACATGTAGCAGGATGAGAAAAAAAAAAAAAAAGCTGTGCTATGGATGGGAGGAAGTTTTTGCCCAAACCCAGGCAAGATTTGACAGTCTGAAGGGCTCTGTCCCAAAACGACATCTATTCCTTTTCTCCAGAGATGCTGCCCGACCCATTGAGTTACTCCAGCATTTTGTGTCTATCACCAATTTGACAGACTATGTGAAAGAAAGACAAAACGCTCGAGTAACTCGGTGGGTCAGGCTGCATCCCTGGAGAACATGGATAAGCGTTGTTCTGGGTCAGAACCTTTCAGACAGACCATGTGTCCTTGTACCATTCTTTCTCCAGACTTCAATGCAGCACGTCTCCTGGCATTGCAGCTGCAACCAGGGACGATTCAAAAATAGTCTTCAAAGTTCCCTGTTGTGATTAGCAGCACGGGCAAGTTCACCCGGGCACAGCGATTTACATATTTTCTTGCCAAAAATTGTATACCCTTTGCTATATTTATCCCAATTAATGTTTTCCATATTGTCCTCTTGAACCACAACAGTGGCTTCAAACCTCGTGTAAACACCTGGGGTATTCATTAAAATCATCTTTTGGGTACCATGCTGGCCCTGCTTTCACTGGCTACCTTGTTCTTTTTTTTATTTTATTTTTTATAATGTATTTGGCTTTTTTAAATCTTGCTTTTACTTCTATGCACACCTCCACTTGCTTTTCCCTTATAATTACAGTCCCCTAATTGTCTTTCTGCTGTATCAGTGTTGTACATGAGCTTCACTTGTTAGCGTCAGCTTACCTCATGCACCTTGTACCAAAGCCCCTCAATACAGTTAACCCATCCACTATGGAAAGATTTACCACAAATGGCTTGCTTCTTTGCCCGCTGCTCTCAGAGGCTGGATTCATACCTCCAAGTAACAGTTTCCAAACATCTTTTACTAACTCACTTCAGTCTGGAAAGACTGTCTTGCTTTATCTGTTCTTTTCCATAACTGCATCAGAACAAACATTCTGATCATGACGACAAATGCGTTCATGTTGTGGATACCCCTTCAAGCTTCGATCCATAAAACCAACTCCCAAACAGTGTCCTCTTATTTGGCTTGCTAGATACCGGCTAAAATAAATCTCCCGATTGTAACTTTGTAATTCTGTGCAGCTTTTACAATGCACCTCCCCCTCCAAAAGGGCCTGTCCCACTTTTGCAAGCTATTCACGTCCTGAGTTATTCAAGAATTCTCCCGAGTTTTCAAACTCGCAGAATGCTTGTAACGAGTCCGTAGGAGGTCGTAGGGGTCCGTGGATATATCGTAGCTGCTCGTTACGCCAGTCGTAGATACTCGGGTCATCAGGCAAGTCGGGACGTTTTTTACATCCTGGTGAAAAATGTCCACGAGTAAAAAAAAGCCCCGAGCACCTACGGTGGCTACGATATATCCACAGACTTGTTGCGAACACTCTGCGAGTTTGAAAACTCGGGAGAACTTGTGAATAACTCGGGAAAGTGGGACAGACCCTTTAAGGTTAATTGAAATCCACCACCGAGAGTGCTAGGACACAAAATGCCGGAGTAACTCAGCAGGACAGGCAGCATCTCTGGAGTGAAGGAATGAGTGACGTTTCGAGTTGAGACCCTTCTTCAGAAATACTGCCAGTGTTTAAAAAGTTCTCAAATATTTGCCTACAGTTGGCCTTTTATCATCCTCAGGAGCGCGTGGAGATGGACAATGCTTTCTCATGGAACTGAGAATTTCCATTTTTGTACTTGAATCCATACCCATTGCCTCATTTGACCTCTTGAATGATCATTCTTCTTGGCTTTGATTGTAATCATGTATAGTCTCTCCGCTAAATGGATAGCAAGCAATTAAAAAAGCTTTTCACGGTACCTCAGCACATGTGATTATAACTAAATTAAGCTCCAGGTGAGAAATAAAATTGCCAAGACTTCTATTCTCGTACCACCTACCAGAAAAGTGTACATATTTAAATCCCACATTATTCCATTCCAAGCCAGATAACTTTGCTTTAATGTCTTCCAGCCCCATAATATTAAGACAAAAATATTATCCTGCAAATAATCCAAAATTACTCCACTAACATTCTCATCATGTATCTATACACGGTAGATGGCTTGATTGTAATCATGCATTGTCTTTCTGCTGACTGGTTAGCACGCAACAGCTTTTCACTGTACCTCATGTGACTTTTCACGTGACAATAAAGTAAACCGAACACTGAGTGGCAAGAATTCAAAACAAAATGAATCATGGGAACAAAAGCTTTATGCAATCTTTATGAGTCTGAAGAAGGGTTTCGGCCCGAAACGTCGCCTATTTCCTTCGCTCCATAGATGCTGCTGCACCCGCTGAGTTCCTCCAGCAATTTTGTGTACCTTCCAGCTTTATGCAAGTCAGGTTTCATATAATGCTTTCATGCAAGATTAGAATGCAGCAATTCAAAGGCACAAATATGCTTCCTTATACAATACTGGTGTCAAGGGTTATGGGGAGAAGGCAGGAAAATGGGATTAAGAGGCAGAGATCAGCCATGCAGGCTCGATGGGCCGAATGGCCCAATTCCACTCCCACAAATTGTGAACTTGTGAATACAAGCAACATATAGGTTATTCCAGGCAATATCTCAAAGTCATGTATAATTGGAGCAGGCCTTTTCCTCTTGTACTCCCTCTTGGAATTAAGGTCAACGCTCAATCTGGCTTCACATTTCAGAACATTTGCAGCACAATGAAATCTTCCAGCCTATGCATTTACTTGCCGTTCAAACATAATAACATAGTAATCCTTATACAAGGACGTACTGATGAAGCATCAACATTTAAATAAGATTTAAACTTCCATTCTGCCTTTCTATTCTCCCTCACAATGCCAATAACCCGATGCCCCACGTTATTGTTCTTATAACATTATGTTACCTCACTGAATCAGTTTCTATTCCTTTCCTTCATGCCATGTCCTCTCATTTGCCGCTCACCTCATCGAACATGGATACATTGCACATACCCCTTTAAGGGGCCGTCTCACTTGGGCGGTCTAATCCGCGAGTTCTGGCGAGTTTGCCCTCGACTCATACTCGCAGCATGGTCAACGCGAGGTCGTAGGTCTTTGTAACTCTCCTTCATGCTCGAGAGTAGACCCTGTGTACTCGCGGCCTCAGCTAGGTCGCAGAGTCTTTTTCAACATGTTGAAAAATGCCCGCGAGTAAAAAAAAGTTGCCATGGAAAAAAACAAGAAAAAAACAATACTTTTTTTACTCGTAGGTTTAGTCGTAGTAGGTCGGCATGTTAGTCGTAGGTAATCGAAGGTAGTTGAAGATAACCGAAGGTAGTCATAGATAGTCGTCATCATAGTCGAAGGGAGGTCGAAGGAGGTCGAAGGAGGTCTTCTACATGACATTTTTTCAAACTCTCCTAAACTCGCGAATTAGGTCGCCCAAGTGGGACTGCCCCTTTAGTTTGTAATTAAAATAGATTCTACACAGCCGAGGGTCCAGCATGGATCTGAAGATCTCAGTTCCAGATCGTGGAGAAAATGACCTAGTGTCACTATTTCATGTCCTCATTAAAAATCTTGCCCAGGCTAATGCCCTCAATATGATTCCTTGTTTAAGAATCTTCAATTTCCACTTAACAAATGATTTCAATCTATCCACTCTTATACACTCATTCCAATAATCGTTGAGTGTGTTTAATTGTCTTTGTAAAAGACAGATTGTTTTGCTTTAACCTTGTTATTCCTATCCTGACTCCATTTGCTGCTGTGCTCATGCCATTTTATGTCCTGTTATCTCATTCATCTTATCACTACCTCGATCTCCACACTTCATTAACTTTCTAAATATCACTTAAATCTTCACCCCATAGAACAAAGTTTATATTCTAATCAGCAAAACGTTATGCAAAAAAACTGAGGAATTGCTTCTCAGAGGGAATCTTTGAGACACCCCCACTCTAGTGCTGATAAGGTTTAATCAGTCATTACTTTCAGGCCAACACATATTTAGTCTATCGGGAAATCGAAAGCTGCATGGAAAGTGGAACCAATTTCAAGAATAAGGCGGAACAATCTTATTCAAAGTCCACTCTTGCTCCTATAAAAATTAAATATCAGCCTACAGGCCCTCGCCAATTTATGAACATTGAACTTATGGACACTATACGTACGAATGTCTGATGGACACCATACATGCAAATGATGAGAAATTTGGGTTGGTCCTTTGTTTTGCCAATCTAATAACTCTGACGGGATGAACGGGGATGGATTTGTTGAGGCTGCAAGCACCTTCTGTTGGGTTGAGGTGTCCTCACTCCATCTCCACTAATAACAATCCGGTGCTGGGTCAGGCTGAGCAGAGTTGGGAGCGCCAAGGAGACTCACCAACTCTGAGCAAGCAAGGTTGTTCTTCGCTCGCCACACATCTGTTTATGATCCTCTTCCATACACCATCTTTGTTCATTTCCAGCCTACAAACCGCCCAGGTTATGAGGAACACAACCTTGTTGTAACTTTGAAAATGCCTGTACTAAGATATCTGGCATCAGAACCCATCTCCACCAAAGAAACAATATACTACACAAAAGATAGACACAAAAAGCCGGAGTAACTCAGCGGGGCAGGCAGCATCACTGGAGAGAAGGGATGGGTGATGTTTCGGGTCGAGACCCTTCTTCAGACTGGTCAGGGATAAGGGAAACGAGAGATAGACGATGATATGGAGAGATAAAGAACAATGAATGAAAGATATGCAAAATGTAACGGATAAAGGAAACGGGCCATTGTTAGCTGTTTGTCGGCATCCTAATGACACAGGCAAACAATTTCCAACGGTTGGATATGGGATCCATTCAGTTAGTGCCGCATACCCAATAATTCCACTAGTTGTTATCGCTGGTTTACTTTGATACAAAATCCTTATGTACATTACATTAATTGAATACATTTCATACCACAATCTTCCTGTAACCAATTTCCACATTTTCTAGCAAACCATAATCAGATGAAGAGTTGAATAAACAGCAAGGCGATGGAGGTAATCAATGATTCTCATTTTCAACTCTCACCTCTTGTTCTATCTTTCACAAACTAGAGATTATCCAAAGCTCTGCTGTCCTTGCCCCAACTACTCCTGCTCAACCATTATCCATTAAACTCCCACAATGTTGTTTAATTTCCTTCAAGCCTTTGTAGCTTCGTCTCTACTCGGTACCAACCTCAAAAATGATACAGGCACTAATCAAAATTAAAAAAACATGGTCAATATTGAACTGCAGCATTTTAATCAGTATTTTGCTGGTCCTCGCATACAACACACCCATCAAGATCATGCCCAAGTAACCTGCAATATTCAATGCAATACCCTATGATCACAATGCTTGCAACATCAGTGTTGATCGAAGGCCCCGTGTACTCTTCAATAGTGTGACATCATGTACCTGCTAATTATGCACTTGTTGCCTGTGGCAAAGTCAAAACATGGGACAACATTTGTGTCGTGCTAGTGTGCGGAATCATTCGGAACTGTTCCCTTGGCCATGCTTCCATCCTGTCTCTTTTCTAATTCAGTTCTGAAAATAAACTTCAATGATGGATAGGCAACATTCTAGGCACTGGGCAAGATGCAAAGACAGAGTGTGGTGCCTGAGAGCCATGGTGCACTCCTTAAACTACACTAAACCAGTATCGCTGGTTTAGTTTAGTATCTCTAAACTACACTAAAGCACTCCAGCCTTTCCTGCATTAGATGCTAAAGATCGCTACTGGCATTTGGACCATCCTAGATTTGACCATTTATTTGTTCCATGAAGCAACAGCTCAGTGAGAACAAAATTCATTTCTTCAGGCACAAAAGAAAAATAATTTGCAGTGTTTGCAAGTTCTAGTGAGTCTTTGTTATACGTTGAATACGGTTGGACGAGCATTGCCATCGCATCTTATTATTTTCGGAAACAACTTCTAACATGTGATATTGATCCCATTTAAAAAAATTGGACTCATCTTCATACTTTATTCTGAATTTTTAAATAAATAAAATGCAAATCCAGTGTAAGCACCGGACCATGAATCTGTGTAATTCACCGGGTTTAGGGCAGCATTTGATGCTTCCTACCATCAAGTCGATTATGCATTCAATTAGCGAGCTCTCCATGGATCCCATGTGATCGAACCTTCCAGAGTAACCCGAAATGTGGAATTTTATCAAATCCATGAAGTCCATGAACTGTCTGCCTTCCTGCCCTCATCTACCTCCTTGGTTACATTAAGACAAGAAACTGTAGATTTAGTTTACAGATACAGCATGTCAACAGGCCCTTCGACCCATCGAGTCCACACAGTCCAACAATCACCGCATACACTAGTTCTATGCCACACATTAGGGACAATTTTCAGAAGCTAATTAACCTAGAAACCCGCCTGACATTGGAACGTGGGAGGAATTCTCAGCACCCGTAGAAAATCCGCGTGGTCACAGGAAGAACGTGCAAACTCCATACATACAGCAATAATCAGGATCGTTCCCAGGTCTCTGGCACTAAGACAGCAGCATCTCTACCACTGCGCCACCCACTAATGTTGCAGATACTGGAATCATGAGGAAAACACAAAGTGCTGGAGAAAGTCAGGCCAGGCAGCATCTGTGGAGGGAATGGACCCTAGTGACTTCCTCATCCCTGGCATAAATAAATGTAAGTAAATCTCTTCCATACACTTACCAAAGCTTTAAAAACATCCCTAAAATCTAACACCCAGAAATGAGCATAATGTTGCAAGGGTAGGCTAACTAGTCAATGAAATGTTTCAAAAAACCACAATCAGCACATGCAAAGAACACATCAACTAATCCTTGGATGCATTCAAGGTAGACAAAAATGCTGCAGAAACTCAGCGGGTTAGGCAGCATCTATGGAGCGAAGGAAATAGGTAATGTTTCGTGTTGAGACCCTTCCCCAGACTGATGTCGTGGGGGGGGGGGGGGGTGTCGGGAAGGAGAAAGGAAGAGGCGGGGACAGTGGGCTGAGAAGGGGAGGAGAAAGCAGGGACTACCTGAAATTAGAGAAGTCAATGTTTATACCGCTGGGGTGTAAACTACCCAAGCGAAATATGAGGTGCTGCTCCTCCAATTTACAGTGGTCCTCACTCTGGCCATGGAGGAGGCCCAGGACAGGAAGGTCGGATCCAGAATGGGAGGGGGAGTTGAAGTGCTGAGCCACCGGGAGATCAGGTAGGTTATTGCGAACCGAGCAGAGGTGTTGGGCGAAGCTTGGTCTCACCGATGTAGAGCAGCGGATGCAATAGATGAGGTTGGAGGTGGTGCAGGTGAACCTCTTCCACACCTGGAAAGGCTGCTTGGGTCCTTGAATGCAGTCAAGGGGGGAGGTAAAGCAACAAGTGTAGCATTTCCTGCGGTTGCATGGGGTGGGTTGGGTGGGAAGGGACGAATTGACCAAATATTTTAAGTGAGAAAAATTGAAAATACCTTCTTAACTCTCTATGATCATGGTGGCATTAAATTTTCCTGTTAGTGCATGCAAGCAAACTTGATGACAGGACCTGTATTCAGAATTACCAATCTCCTGCTGCCACCACCCAATGAACAACACTGAGAATAGGACTCCATATTAACTGCCTTGGCAACAAAGATAATAGGTTGAAATATAAAAGCCAAAACAAAAGTAAAACACCTGGTTAAAAGCAGTTTGCACAACAGATCGGTTCTGACACAAAGCGTGTTTTGGCAACTCGGCTTGTTGCTACAAAATTAAGTCCCTTTGATATCAATGACTATCACCAAACACCTCATGTTTACCACATCAAGAGCAGAACACGACTCGCGTTCGGTAGCTTACCTAGAAACTAATCTTAATTTTAAAATCAGAGCTGCAAGTAATGAAACATTTTTAGCACAGTTTTAACACAGAATAACCATTCCCTTCCACACAGGCAACTTGCCTCAGCTTTCAACCTGGGATATGCATCTCTGTATCAGTGCTTCGAGACCTCAGACAGCCTGCAAGACTGCAGAAGCTGACCTGGCGATCTCTCTGCATCCCACATGATTCACAAAAGCTTACATACACCTGTTAGGAAAGCTACCAAATATCAGTGGAACCGAACACAAAAGAGGGTTATGCTTCAATTATATTGAGCATTGGTAAAAACACATTTCAAGCACAGGATACCATTTAAGGTGTGATGACTTTGAACCACTCTGCTGAATGCTTGCCTGCCTAATACCTTGAATGGGCAGGTACACAAAAATGCTGGAGAAACTCAGCTGGGGTGCAGCAGCATCTATGGAGCGAAGGAAATAGGCAACGTTTCGGGCCGAAACCCTTCTTCAGACCTTGAATGGGCAGTCTGTCCTATGAGGATAGGTTGGCCAGATAGGTAGGCTTGCATCTGCTCGAGTTGGAGAAGGGGCTTGATCCAGAATTAGTGGGGACCATGTTTACCTTGTAGGATAATCTAGAATTATAAAGTCACCTATTTAGGACAAAATCTTTGCCTCACCTGAGGGCCATGAGTCTTTGGAACTTTCTCAAAGGGCAGCTGAAGCAGTGATTCAGGTAGAGGTGGATTCTTGATCAAAAAGGTGGTGAAATAAGAATGAAGTAGAATGCAGAATCTGATCAACCACAATTGTATTCAATGGTGAAGCAGATTTGAAGGGCCAATTGGCCTATGTGTACTCCAGTAGACCAGGAAACAGAAGTCCATTTTTAAAGTCCTTGGGAGTAGGAAGCAGTAAAAATATAGAAATGTTGCACCATTAGCTCCAGAAGAGGGATAATCAATAGTGTTACCAAGCAACAACTTGCACAACACATTACTCAGCAAAGCTCAGTATCCATTCTGGAAAATCACTCAGCTCCTGACCTCATTGCAGCCTTGGTCCAAACATGGAGATATGAGCCCGACTTCAGAAGGAAGAAAGAGTAACAGCAACTTGTGTTATTCTCCATTAATCATTTCCCACTATCTACAACATCATCCACTTTAGTGTCATCTGTAAACTTACTAATCAATCACGTCTTCGACATTCTCCTCCAAATCATTGATATAAACAGGAAACAGCAATGAGCCCAGCACCAATCCCTGGGACACACCATGAGTCGCAGGCCTCCTTGCTGAAAAACAACCTTCCAGCAACACCCTCCGCTTACTTCCATGAAGCCAATTCTCTATCTAGTCAGTTTGCTCTGCCTGGATCCCATATGATCTAACCTTCCAGAGCAGCCTCCCTCACAGAACCTTATCAAATGCCTTGCTGAAGTCTATGTAGGCAATGTCTGTGGCTTTGCCCTGGTCAACACTTTCAGTTACTTAAAACTCATTCGTAAGACACGATCTCTCAGACAAAACCATGCTGACGATCCCTAATCGGCACCTTAAATATAGGTTGCATTAGCCACCCTCCAGTCTTCCGCCACCTCACTCATGCCCAACAATGATCCATATCTCTCAGCCAGGGCTCCTGCAATTTCTTCCCACAGTACCCTATGATATATTTAATCAGGCTGGGGTAATTTATCTATCTTCATAACCTTAGTATGTCCAGCGCCTCCTCAACCACAATATAGATTGTCATTAAGACGTCGCCAACAACTGCCCCAAGCTCTCCAGTCTCCATGTCTTCCCTCACAGTTAAAACAGAGGAGAAATTCTCAGAGTGGAGCAGCAGGAGATGGGCAAGGACCTCAGATGACTGCTTTGGTCATATTCTCTCTAGTTACCCTTTCTTATAATGTACATATAACATCTCTTTGGATTTTCCTTAATATTATCTGCCAGAGCCAGCTGTCTTTTGCCCTCCTGATTTATTTTGCTAAAGAACTGCTACTCAGTTCCTGAAATGCCTCCAGCTACACACTTGAACCCAACTGCCTATACCAGTAGCCTTTTTCTTGACCAAAGCCTCAACTTCTTTTGCCATCCAGCTTCTCTTATTCCCACCCGTCTTGACCTCCACTCTAACAGGAACAGGGATGCCCTGAACTCCCACACTTAAATGCATCCCACTTCCAGAGTTCCTTTGCCTGCAAACAACCTATTCCAATCAACTTCAGCAAGTTCCTGCCTAATACAAAAGATGACCTTGCCCCAATTCAAAATTTTAAACTTGAGTTCCAACTCATCCTTTATCAATAACTAGATAAATGTGTGGCATGGTTGTGCAGCGGTAAAGTTGCTGCCTCAGAGCGCGAGAGACCAGAGTTCGATCCTGACTACAGGTGCTGTCTATCTGGAGTTTGCATGTTCTCCCCGTGACCTGCATGGATTTTCCCCCCAAGGAGTTCCGGTTTGCTCCCACACTCCAAAGACACACAGGTTTGTAGGTTAATTTGCTTGGTAAAATTGTAAATCGCCCCTCGTGCGTGTAGGATTGTGTTAGTGTGTGGGGATGGCTTGATGGCGTGGACTCAATGGACCAAAGGGCCCTTTTCCACACTATCTCTATAATTTAAAAGAGAAATTAGGCTAATGGAACTACGGTCATTGGTCCCAAAAAGGTTTGCCCGTGGACACTTCAGTCACGTGCTCTTCCCAATTTCAAAAAGAGTAAATCAAGCTTTGCCCTCCTTTGTAGGGCTTGCTACATTTTGGTTATGGGGAGAAGGCAGGAGAATGTCATTAGGAGGGAGAGATAGATCAACCATGATTGAATGGCGGAGTAGACTTGATGGGCCAAATGGCCTAATTCTGCTCATAACACTGATCTTATGATTACAATATTGATCAGATTGATGAGTTGCCAAAGAGGAAAAAAATTGAGATCTTGAATGCTTCACTCACACAGGGAAAGACAAGTTTCAATTTACACTATAATTGAAAGTTGAATATCCTCCTCGTGCATGTTTGAGTTTCACTGCTCCCTCTAGCTGCAACATTCAGGAGTCCTAATGTCTCTTGAAGCATCTTAAAAAAAAACATTACTCGTCTTAAATCCTATTCATGCATTTGGCAACTCTCACATAAAGCATCTGGCAGCATTGCACCGTTAAAAAGGTGTTACCGAAACCGACAAGTTTCTACAACTGGTAATACAAAAACACAACAATTTTTCTTTGATTAAATCATAATATATTTTTAAAGTACCGTTAACATTTAAAACAACTTTCCTATGCAAACCAGTCATACAAGTGATACAATGGAATGAAAAGAATTCAGCCACACCTTTGGAACAGCATTCAAATAGGCGAGATCAATTTAATTGACACCAATGAACTTTCAGCAAACTGTACAGATTAAAAAAAACTCAGAAACATCCATTTAAATGTAAATATAAAAAGCTCATTCATATGAGAGATGTCCCCTGCAGAGCACACTATAAGTGCTATATAAATGTGAGCACTTCCGTATCCACATTAAAACAGCTTTCAAGATCAATTACTTCAACGGCAGGCAAGGTACATAAACATCAAGATTGTTTTAATGTATGCAAAATGCAGATGCTGATTTACATTAAAAGACAGTGCTGGAGAAACTCAGCAGGTCAGACAGCATCTCTGGAGAACATGCATAGGCAATATTCGTAAGTTCATAAGTGATAGGAACAGAATTAGACCATTCGGCCCATCAAGTCTATTCTGCCATTCAATCATGACTGATCTATGTCTCCCTCCTAACCCCATTCTCCTGCCTTCTCTCCATAATCCCCGACACCCGTACAAATCAAGAATCTATCTCTGCCATAAATATCTATTGACTTGGCCTCCACAGCCGTCTGTGGCAATGAATTCCACAGATTCACCACCTTGACTATTTTGGGTTGGGACCCTTCTTCAGATTGATTGTAGTGGGGGGTGGGGTGGGGGTGAAAGCTGGAAGAGACGTGGGAGCAGGGCAAAGTTTGACAAGTGATAGGTAAATAGTGGAGGTAGTTTTGATTGGCTTTTGCCCAACCATCTGCCAATCAAACCCCTCCCCCCCGCCCGCATCCAACCTGTATTCACCTATCGCTTGCCAAACTTTGTCCTGCCTCCACCTCTTACAGCTTTCACCCCCCTCCCCACCACTACAATCAATATGAAGGGACCCTACCCAAATAAAATTGCCTATCCATATTCTCCAGGGATGCTGCCTGACCCACCGAGTTACTCCAGCACTTTGTGTTTTTTTAAACCCAGATTGTTATGAACAGCAACATGTGGCATTTTCAACAATGCAAAATGCCAGGGCACCTCGCGACACAGACTGAAATCGGTATCGCCCAAAGGAGGAGATATTAATAAGGTTTAGCTTGATTAACTGGTAAGTCTTGAGGAGGGACCCAAGGGAGGAGGGCGAGCTCCAAGGATTATAAAGATAGCAAAAACCTAATCGAGACAGTTTACAATTGTCCAAGCAAGAATAGAACCTAGACACAAGATTCTGCATAAGCTGGTCCAGAATAGACTTCAACGACCGAGCTAAACACTGCAGACAATTCTAGAGGAATAAGATCAATAGATGCACTGTGAACAGAGACAGTGCAAAGCAGCATCTTTGTCATGAGCCTTTTCAGTTCTTGTAGCAGGGCAAAAACCTAATTGGAGAGGTTCAAAAACAAGGAAATGTTAGTACAGCATTCTCCTGACTTCTCCCCATAACCTCTGACAACCATACCAATCCATAATATATCCATCTATCTCCGACTCAAATATATCCATTAACTTGGCCTCCACAGCCTTCTGTAGCAATGAATTCCACAGATTTACCACCTTCTGAAGAAGGGTCTCAACCCGAAACATCACCCATTCCTTCTATCCAGAGATGCTGCCTGTCCCACTGAGCTACTCCAGCATTTTGTGTCTATTTACAGCATTCTTACAATTGGCTTTGGTAAAGGCAAGCTCATTCAATTCTGAAATTGAACAGGGGAAATAAGCATCAGGAAAAGGTAGTGTAGTGTTAATGGAACAGTAGTATTGGGGCAGGGTGGGGACGTAATTACTTAAGTTTAGCAATACAGCGAGGAAACAGGTCCCTCAGCCCACCAAGACTGTGTTGACCAATGATCCCTGTACACTAGTACCATCTTACATACAAGGGACAATTTACAATCTTTTACCTAAGCCAATTAATATACAAACCTGTACGTCTTTGGAATGAGTGAGGAAATAGAGAACACGGGGAAAACCCATGCGGTCTCGGGGAGAACGTACAAACTCTGTACAGACAGCATCCGTGGTCAGGATCGAACCAGAGTTTCTGGCATTGTAAGACAGCAACTTCACCACTGCACCACCATACCGCCCCAATGAAGAGGGCGCGGCACAATCTTATACTGGACACAAATGAGTATAGACTGAAGAAATCTGGATTCTGGTCTCAATTAAAAATGCAGTGGATTTCGCATACCAATTTACCTTAAAGATAATGCGGAATTTGAATCTTCTGCACAACATGGAAAAAGTTTATGACTACCAGTATCATGCTAAAGGAGACAAGAAATGGCCAATGCAGGAATCTTGAGCAAAAAAACAGTACTGGAAGAACTCAGCAGGTCAGGCAGCATCTTTTTGGTTGGGACCCTTAAGACTCGGTATCAGACTAAGCAGTTTTAACACATTACCTTTTAAAGGTGGGGTGGAAATAGAAAGGGGAGTGTATTAGCTTGTGGGGGAGAAAGTGGGAAGAATGCAATACAAAATGATCAGCGGGCCTTGTAAATCGCCATACGAAATAATATGTTGACATTTCTGGTGCAACAGGACATTTCAATTCCTGTATTATGACCTGAACCTTCCACTCTAGGTCCCCACCAGGGTGTTTTCCATCAGATTCCCACATTTTTCCTATTGAGGTCAGGTGGTTAAATAACAAAGGCAAACAGCAAGTTCCACAACTTGGATTTTTTTTAAACACAAAACTTATAACACTAGGAGAAACGAGGTAACCATTTTTGTCATTAAGCTAAGACACTGGAAAATTTGATTCCTAGCCATAGATGTATGGTGATTGGGAGCTTGTAGCCTTGGGTTTGTGATGACAAAGGAAAACATTCAGTAAAGGGTCTGTAAGACGAGTCTGCTTCTGAAGGGTCTGGACCCGAAACGTCACACATTCCTTCTCTCCAGAGAAGCTGCCTGTCCTGCCGAGTCACTCCAGCATCGTGTGTATCTTCGGTTTAAACCAGCATCTACAGATCCTTCCTACTCGACATTCGCTAAAGATAGATTTGAGTATATTTTAAGCACTGATCTATATTTAAAACAACTTTGAACGTGAAGCCTCTTGCACAACAAGGAACACTGCCTTAAGGGCTATTTACTGTGAAATAATAAGCCAGTAATTTAGGAGAACAATAGATGGGAACCAAAATCTTTTGAGCATTGCCACTTTTCATTTCACTGCACATCTCGCATGTGTATGTGACGAATAAACTAGACTTGACCTGAAATCAACATAAATGTGTGAATATCCAGTGCAAATGACAATGAGCAAAAATCAAGTTTCTGGTACAGAGTGTAATTGTCACTTAAATCACATCTAATAAAAGGTTTCCCATACCCCTACTTGGAGATTAGGAGCAACATTGACCTGCCTCAAAGGCGAAGTATTATCAGGTCGAGAATTAACGAATGCCCAAGTGGGCGAAAACAATGGAATTCCAAAGATTAAGGTATAGGCAATTACAAGATCTTGACTTTCAGGGAGCAGAAGCAGGATTCAGGAGAGTGTAGAGATAAGGGGCCAGCAAGACCATTAGGAGAACCAAGGGTCAGATTTAAAGATAAGGCACTGCCTTAGAAATTATTCAAAACTGAGGGGACCATCATTTTTTGGAATTCACTTCTTTAGAAGTGCAGTGGAAGAAGAATCTGACATATTTTCTCAGATACATTTGATTATAATCTTAATGCATGTGGAGCGTGTGTGTAGGGAAATATTATCAGGGATACGAGGATATTAATGTTCGTAATTGAATTTTTATTTACAGCATATTGTATGTATTATGTTTACAGGCCACTTGAGCTGCAACACGAAAGAATCTCATTGTTCCCTTGTCAGTACATATGACAACTAAACATTCTTGAAACACACAGAAAACAGAACGCTGGAGTAACTCAGCAGGATAGGCAGCATATCTGTAGAGAAGGAATGGGTGACCTTTTTCTGGGCGAGCCCCTTCTTCCGGTAGAGTCTGAGAAGAGGGAAACTGGAGATATGGAAAGGTACAAAGGCCATGTACGGTGTGAAAATGACAGATTAAAGAAATGTACAATGGTTCATTGTTGGATATGGGGAAGGTGACGAGGTGTATAAACAGCAAAATTAATCAGGAGGACAGTGAAACCAGTAGAACTAGAGAGAGACGGAGAGAGACGGAGAGAGACGGAGAGAGACGGAGAGAGACGGAGAGAGACGGAGAGAGACGGAGAGAGACGGAGAGAGACGGAGAGAGACAGACGGAAAACAAGGGTTACTTAAAGTTAGAGAAATCAATATCATACCGCTGGGTTGTTAGCTACCCAAGCGAAATATGAGGTGCTCTTCCTCCAATTTGCGTTTGGCAGTGGAGGCCCAGGACAGAAAGGCGAATCTTGACTTGGACACGGAGCAGTAATGACACATCTGCCAGGGTCCAGGCACTCTTGTGGCATGGAGACAGTGGTCTGCATGGAGTACATTTGAGATTATGGAGCACACCAGAGCCAAAGTCCTGTTACTGGATAAACCAGCCATCTGCCAAGAAGTCTGCTCAAAGCAGCAAACTGAAAAGGTGGGAGGGGAGCAGTGCAAGGAAAATAAAATAAATTAAAATAAAAAAAATACGAGTGCTGAAGAAACTGTTCAAAGTCAACAGGCATTTTCCCCATTAACAAAATAAAAGGGACCGTGGTCCCATAGGCACCTTCACAGACCATAAACCTTTAAGGTGATGTCATGTCAAGCGAGGAAAAAAAAATCTTGCATTTATGCAATACTAAAGGTCTAAATATAGATTCAACTCCTATGAATTACATTTTAAAATATGGTCTCTTTTTGGGGACACTATGAAGGCTGACATGAAACTACAACCTAATGTGCCTCTTTGTTGATCTCTCGAGCACTTCAATTCAAAATGTTTTTTTGGATGAAATAATCAAGGAATTAGAATTACCATCATTGAAGTTCGGTGGCCACCACCGATTTTAATGAAATCTTTTTTGGTAAATTGTCAAATATTCAAAGGGGGTCCATACCACCGAAATAAAATCAAACTTTTGCAATTATGGAATTCTCATTTAATTTTCATCCAATTCTTAAAAGGCAGTCGATAAAAAAGATGTATGTGTGCAAGGAACACAAAATGGTCTTCGGCAGCAAATCCTACACTCACAAATAAGAGGTGTAAAGCAAAACAATGATGAAAAATCTTCCTCCTTCCCCCTTAAATCTTTGACCGACAAGCCCATTGAAATGAATTGAGTCTCAGCATCTGTGGCAGATGACTAATCACTGTAATCTTATTCACTGTAAGAATTTGTAAGAAAGGACTCTGCCTCTTCCAAAACAAATCTCTCCACCAACCAGACCTCAAAGCATAGCACACAAAACCCTCTATCCCCCTCCCCCACCAAAATAGAGAAGGTGCAGTAGGTTTGGCACAGAACATCAAAGCCCAAAGAAAATAGATCACAGTATCTGCCAAATATCCCACCCATCGCATGAAACATTCCCTGTTCCTCGTGTGGCACAGCGGCAGTCTGCACATCCCACACCAGTCTCACAGCCTCCGCACAACTGACGTGGAAGTAATCCTTTTTCCTCAAGAGACTGTCCATGTAGCAACATTCCTGGAGAATCCCAGCAAGACTAAGCCCTACCCTTGGACTTCATTGGAGTTTCGAAGTGGGGAATACTAAATTCAGTCTTCACGTTTCCTACAGTTGACATAGACCTGGGCTGCTGCTGTCTCACAGTACTAGAGACCAGTGCTCTATTCTGACCTTTAGTGCTGTCTATACGGAGTTTACACGTTCTCCGTGACCACATGGATTTCCTCCAGGTATTCAGTTTTCTTCCCACACCTCAAAAGAGGTACGGGTCTGTATTGGCCTCTAAATTGTCCCTAGTATGAAGGGAGTGGATGCGTAAGTGGGGCAACAGAGCTAGTGTGAATGGGTGGTGCTTGGTCAGTGTGGACACGATGGGCTCAAAGGCCCGTTTCCATGCTATATCTCCAAAGTAAACTACATGTCACTCAGCTATTCCAGTGAGGTCCACCACCTACAATACAAACAACCAGCATGAATTCGACCCAGGGCTTCAATTCAAAATAAATTAGATAGACCACAATTTGGATAAAGGGTCTTCAACCTAAAACATTAACTAAACTAGTTTGCTTTCCACAGATGCTACCCATAGACACTGACCTGCTGTGGGCTTCCAGCATTGTTTTAGTTCAGATTTCCCACATCTGCAGTTTTGTTTATATTTTCATAGAAATACATTTTCCAGTCAATAACTTCAATTACTGGTGAAACCCATGCATTTTGACAATTTGGCCCAATAAGCAGATCCTCAAATAACATTTTAAAAGTGGCATGGTAATTTGATATGGACATGAAAACACATTGGCATTAACAATCATGACAAAATATATAACCAAGGGAATCACACCAACTCTCCAGTAATTCTAGGCACTGCAGTTTGGGATGTATCCAATAACCACGGAATCAACTCGGATGCTCTCCAAAAGTGCCAGCAGATTGAAATACTGACCCCAATGCTGTAAAATTCCAGGAGTCTACACAATAACTAGAGTATCTCAACTAGTGAAATTTGGTGCAAGGAAAATACTTCAAACACTGAAAATCTAAAAGAGTTAAAGCCAATAATCCAGAGGTCAGGTAACGGTGGCCGGAGGGGAAAACAAGGGCTGGAATAAATCAATGGGTCAGACAGATCTATGGAGGGAGTGGATGGTTGATGTTTCGGGACAATACATATTTCAGCAGTCAATGGACATTTCAATATTGTAGAAAGGAACTGCAGATACTGGTGTAAACTGTAGGCACAAAGTGCTGGAGTAACTTAGCAGGTTACAGCAGCATTTCTGGAGAATCCTGGTCATCTCCAGAAACGCTGCCTTAACCCACTAAGTTACTCCAGCTCTTTGTGTCACAGTGTCCAGGCAAGTGCTCAACACATCACCTGGGACAGACAGACACACAGCACCACTACATAAACATAAAGTTCAAACCTCAGGTCTAAGATTAACCAGTGTAAAACCAAACCTCATTACCAATTCTATAAAAAGGTATGATTTATTACCATACGAATGCATGGACAAGAAACTGATTGTATTGGTTTTCTACTTGTTAGAGCCTCGCAACACTTTATTAGACAAAGCATATTTCTACAGCAACCATTAGTGTTTATTCTGAGTTGCTCAAGCAATGTTGCCCCATTTTAACAACTGAAAGGATAAAAACTGAATTAAGATTAGTATGTTCATTTACACACAAAGGTATCCATGTATGAGGATATTGGGGGTTGGACACAGCACAGAGTATGTTGATACCTCCGTTCCATTCACATCTCTTATGCTCCGAATCCTTGGATACCATCGACCAACAAATCTAATCAGCCCTGGCCTCGCAAATTCTAATTTGCATTAAGTGTTCTCCATTCCATTCTTGAATAGCCTACCATAATTAAGGCCGCACCCTTAATCTAGATTACCCACTGGGAGGAAACAAACTACCCCATCTATATCCTTTCAATATTATATATATTTTTAAATCATTTAAACCAGCTCTCAGCTTTCTAAATAAAGGGAAAACCAGCCAAGTTTCTTTGATCTGCCCTCAATCTTTATGTCTTCCTGACACTCTTAAAAGCCATACGGCTTACTGAAGCCAAATGAAAGGATGCTTTGTGTCTAACCCGAGCCTCCAGAAAAATAACTTTGTTTTGAGACAAATGACTACTATATTGAGAGGCAATGCAAGGCGTGAAGGTTTGTAGGTTAATTGGCTTCGGTAAAAATTGTCCCGTGTGCGGGATAATGCTAGTGTACTCGAATCGCTGGTTGGTGTGGACTGGGTGGGCCAAAGGGCCTGCTCCCACGCTGTATCTCTAAACTATACGTCCGTTCATATGTATGGTTTGTGTACAGCCCAGGTGTTAATAAGCTGGGGAGGACCTGCATATTTCTGCTATTACGTTTACAGCAGGTGATTTGCATCCACCCTCCTCTGGAATACCTGTCATAGAACACTGGTTCTTTTAGCAACATACCTTCCACTCTAATGTGGTAGAAAGCAATACATTAATTGACAGAACTCTTCAGATCAACTCTGGACTGGGCCAGCAAAATAAAGATAAAAACTGGATATCAATATGGCCAAGGCTCATTGGTGTGTAGCCACTACCCCACCAGCCCCACTCAGGAGGCTTCTACTTTCAAATTTAAGTGTGGTGATACTGACATTCATCTTGGTTCAATTCCTCAATGTAAAGCAGCAGCAAGCCATTTAGGGCGCATAATATTGGTGCTGTGCTGTTTGCTTTAAAGAATTAGGTTTACCTTCATCAACCAAGTAACGAGTGTAAGCATTTTGTGTGGCAATTTTATTAATTGGCTGCATGTACATCAGTGTTGCATTGGCAGAGTTCGGCAGCATCTCCATGGCAAAATAGCTTCCACATTATCCAAACTTGTGCAGAAGAACACACACGCGCGCACACACACGCGCGCACACACACGCGCGCACACACACGCGCGCACACACACACACACACACACACACACACACGTTCAAGGATCAACAATTCTCAGAATGGTAAAAGAGCAAGGACCCAGTACAGTACAGTCTGAAGAAGGGTTTCGGCCCGAAACGTCGCCTATTTCCTTCGCTCCATAGATGCTGCTGCACCCGCTGAGTTTCCCCAGCAATTTTGTGGACCCAGTACAGTAGTTTGGTGAGATCACAAATCTTGAGAAAACAGAAATCGGGCAGCACAGTGACGCAGCGGTACAGTTGCTGCCTTACAGCGCCAACTGCGCAGGTTCGATCCCAATTATGGGTGCTGTCTGTACGTTCTCCCTGTGACTGTGTGGGTTTCCTCCCACACTCCAAAGATGTACACGTTTATGTTAATTGGCTTGGTATGAATATAAATGATCCTAGTGTGTGTCTAATAGTGTTAATTTGCAGGGATCGCTGATCGGTGTGGCTTTGGTGGGCCGAAGGGCCCGTTTCTGTGCTGTATCTCTAAACTAAATACTAATTTGTAAGTAGCGTTGTGCAAGCTCATTGACAAAATAAAATGTTTAATTTAAAGTTTTTGTTAGTACAGGCCAAACTTAAACAAGCCGCTTTACATTTCACATATTGTAATTTGTTAGCATCAAAGTCAATTTTCCAATTCATTCACTTTATTTGTAAACTTAAGTACCATAACGTAATTCAAAGGGAAAGCCACAGCATTCTTGGTATTTGAGGAAAAATTCATGGCATTCATACACGTGACAGCTTTGTTTCTGCCAGCAGCAGCAATTAGAAGGTTATGAGTTTGTCCCAAGCTCGAGAACTCAGCACAAGAATATAGAATGCCCCATTCCAGATTCACCCATTGCTTCTCTCCAGAGATGTTGCCAGTCTCGCTGAGTTACTCCAGCCTTTTGTGTCAATTTTCAATATAGACTGCATGCAATATTAGATCCCAAACAACTCCAATAACCACTTGATCAGTTTTTGTAACTTTGGATGAGGAGTGAATACTGGATGGACACCAGATTGAGATGTAGCCTTGTTGGCTCATCAGGTCAGTCCTGAGGAATTGGCACAAAGTACAGATGAGCCAATGAAGCCACATCTCACATGGCACAGCTGTAGAGTCGTCTTGCAGTGCCAGAGGGGCTGTCTGTACAGAGTTTGTGTGTTCTTACTGTGACTGTATGGGTTTTCTCCCAGTGCTCTGGTTTCCTCCCACATTCCAAATACATGCAGGTTTGTAGGTTAATTAACATTGGTAAAATAGTAAATTATCCCCAGTGCTACTATTAAAGTGCTAGTGTATGGGGATTGTTGGTCGGTGTGGACATGGTGGGCCAGATGGCCTTTTTTTCCACGCTGTATCTCCAAACTGAAATCTCAATCAACATCAGGTTATACTGTTGTAACAACAACCTCTGGTATCCTATCAAATATTCATTCCTCAAAGTTACAAAAACAGTTTGACTGTTCATTGCAGTTGTGTTTGGAACTTTGCCATGCATTTTGTTGCTGTATTTTTTTTTTTTTAAGTACTTTCCAAATTAACTGACCCGAAAATGCACAATAAGTTAAAAGGCTCCCTCGCCTTCCCCAGGTGACGAAGCACTGCAAAGTTTATCCATATGTTAAGCAAGAGAATGCACGAAAAGCGAGCAAAACATGGTTGCCCACTGCATGCAGCAAACTATCTATCTTTACACATTATATTTACTTTCACCTTTCACCAGATTCAACAATCTAACCTAGATCTGGATAAAAATCTATGAATTCCCCACCAATCCCCAAGATTTTGTATTTATTTCACCACACAAAAGTGTCTAATGTCTCAAATATGTGGTATTTCTTGTTTGTCAGCTTATCTTTCCACAGCAATGTATTGCTCATATAAAACATCTATTCACAGTTTTTAGGTCATGATTAGTCCCACTGGTCAATTCTTAACCCGTCAGCAGGGCAATTCGACTAAGCCAACAAGAAACCACACTTTTCGGTTTTAAACAAATTTTGCGTGTGCATCCCTTTGTTGTTAGGTAAATATACACAGCATGGTACTGGGTGAGGCAGATGATGTTAAAATCTGTGTCAGAAGGAACTGCAGATGCTGATTTGAACCAAAGACAGACACAAAAACATGGTGCACCCAATCCTTCACTCCAGAGATGCTGCCTATACCTACCCCCACCCCCGAGTTACTCCAGTTTGTGTCTATCTTCATGTTAACATCTCTAATCTGTGTAGATTTATCAGACTGCAGATGGCATGACAGTGGAGGTGAAGACTGCCAACTTCATCTAGAGCTCCCCATTGTTGCCCACAATCCAGTGATGCTTAAGGCAAGGTTTTATGGCAATGGAATCAGTAACTGGACCTTAAAGTTTCCACCAAAATCAAGCAGTTCATTGACATATGTACTGCTGATACCATATCTAGCCAAATGATTATTTTTCACAAAAATCTGAAGAGAAGCAAATGGTAGACAGGAACAATCAGCAAATTGGTCTGCATCCACAAAATATGACTACCAGACTAGGAACGAATGTATTCCTGATTTAAATTTACAATTTAAAACCATTTTAAGCTGCATGCTTTGCACAAATGCACATCTTAATTGCAGGTACAAATGGTTAGATATCAATATTAATCTTAATTCAGGTTTACTTTGGTAAAAAACAAAAAGGACAACACCTGCACTATTTTAACAATAAATCTAGATACACCCAAATTGGTAGAAATTGAAGAATGTTGTCTTTGCCTCAAGTGTGGAAATGAATGAAAATGCTTAGTGATATTTTTTCCAACTATCATTTGAGTACACACTTGATATAACTTCTAGGAGTTAAAAGCAATGGTTTCTCTAAATAATTATAGATTGATAGTAGAATGTCTACACTTTCAAAGTGTATGCAAATAAGGAGCAAATTAGTAGAAATACAAATGAAGCCAATTCTTTAAAGTGCTGGAGGAACCCAGCAAGGCAGGCAGTATCTATCAGTGGAGGAAAATGGATAGTACTTTCAGGTTGGGTCTCAATTCCCAACTGAAATGTCATGCGCCCATTTGCCTCCACAGCTGCTGCCTGACTAGCTGACCGGCGAGTTCCTCCGGCAGATTGTTTAATTTATCGCTCAAGATTCCAACATTCAATCTCCTGCCTTCATTCTGGTTTGTCTGTAATCTTAGCTGTTACAATGCATAGTGCAGAGAAATGACACCATCATGAATAGCAGCATCTTAAAATGCTGCAGAATATATACTTACCTTCTCAGCTGTGACAATTGGCAGTGTTGTCACCCAAGCCAGAACTTGTGGGTTCAAATCCAACCAGAGAACAGCACACAAATCTAGCTATTTGATCCTCTAAGACAGTGATTCCCAAAGTTTTGTTACCCGTGTACCCCTCCATAAATTTTCATAAGCATCTTGTACCCCTCGTTAAAAACAATCGTAATTCATTGTAAAAGTCGATAAAAATTGCATACATTTTTATTTTGGATTAGGATATACATGTAAACAAGTTCATTATAATATATAATTACTAGAAAAAGATTAATAAAGTATCCATTAAATAAATGTTTAATTAAAATAATTTATCATCAATGTGAAGGATGAAATTGCTTATGCTGGGAAAATATTGTGTGAAAATTTGGCTCTGCAGTTGTTAATTTCAACCTCAGTTGAAATTATCAAGGTATGAGCTTGGAAATGGAAAATGAACTTTAGGGCTTTATCTGACAATTCTGCAAATTCATTGTGTGTTTGTACCCAAAATGAAGATAATGTGTTCTCTTTATATGTGTTTTTTAAGAATCCATCAGAAGCTAGCTCCAAAAGTTGTTGTTCTTCTGTTTGTGACAGACCTTTTGGCATTGAATGATTGATGTGGAATGGGCATCTTATCCACTCAATATCAATGTCCAATTCAGGGAAATACTTTAGATTCAACTGTAAACTCTGTAAATGCTGTATTTTAATAATCAGTCTTCAATTTGTTCGCTTGAACTTGTCTGTAATTCATGAAGAGATGGAAAAGAGTCCACTTCTCCATAAACAACTCGCTTTTGCCACAACTTCAATTTAGCCACTGTGGCTCTCACCTCATTTTGAAGGTGAAATATAGAAATTTCCTTGCCTTAAGGACAAATTGAGATTATTTAAAACAGAAAATATGTCTGCCAGATACGCTAATTGACAGAGCCATCTCCAGTCTTGTAAACATTCCTTCAATTCAAAGCTTTCATTAAGACAAACCGGTAGTTCATTCCGGAGTTCAAATAACCGAGTCAACACTTTTCCACGAGAAAGCCAACGAACCTCCGTATGGAAAATAAGTTGGGTATGATTACTACGCATTTCTTCGCACAGTTGTGAGAAAAGTTGGGCATTTAACAGGCGTCCTTTAATATAATTTATGATTTTTACTGCTTCGTCTAGAACTTTTTTTAGGTCTGCAGGCATCATATGTATAGCCAAAGCCTCTCTGTGTATGCAACAATGTGTCGATTTTGCATCGGGGTGTAATAGTTTTAATCCTCGAAACAAGATCCAACCATGACCTTCGCTCAGTCTGTTTTTATACCAACACAAAGCTTCCAATCAAGTTTGTTTTGTTGCATAAATTCATCCATAATGTTAAAGATTTCTTCTCCAGTTGTATGCTCTGGCAAAGGTTAGCAAAATAAATGGTTGTCATGAAGTTTTTGGTCTTTTTCCATATACAACAAACATCAAAAGGTTTGCAAAATTCGCAATGTCAGTGGGTACGTCCGCCTGTAATGCATAATAACGATTCCGACGGATGTCGGACAATAATATTTGTTTTATATTTTCAGCCATTTCTGTGATTCTTTGATGAACTATTATTTGCGAGACAAATACGATCAAAAGACCTTTTTGCGTTATCTCCGATCATTACTTCTGCCATTATCTTTGCTGCAGGCTTAACCAGTTTCACCAATCGTCTCTGGTGCGCCAATTTTCGCTATGAAGAGAGACACCATATATGAGGCTAATAAGGCTTCCCCCCCTCTCACTTCCTGTCAGGCCCCACATTATTTTCCTGAGTTTTTTTTTTAATCTCAAAAAATTCCACAGGTTTGTCTTTGTATTCGATATGTTCAATTCAAAATGGCGCTTCAAGTTGGAAGGCTTCATACTCTCATTTGTTAAAATTTCATGACAAATAACACATAATGGAGCCAGTTCACCTTCATCTCCCATCCATGAAAATCCATATTTCAAGTAAGTAATTACTTACGAAGTTTCTTCTCCATCTTCTTAGTTGGTCCTTCAGAGATGTCAGGTGGCACACCCTTCTCAATTTCATGACATTCATGTGGTCCAGATCTATTGACGTTTTCTCTTTGTCTGCCGCTACTTCTATCTTCCTTATTGCTCCCTTTTGTGCGTTTTACACACCCAGTTTTAAACCAATGATCCATAATTGAGAATTTAAAGGCTCGAAAGGCATCGACCCACGGCCACATGATTACTCTTTCTTCGTCGCTGACGCACACGAAGTGCAAACCATTCGGGCAAGTGAGGCTGAACGAAAATTTACGAGTTGGAGCACAGGAGTCCGCAAACTTCCCAAATGCAGCAACTATCACAACTCGAGTAGGAGAATTCATACGAAATATCATTTATTTGCAGATATGTATGTATAAAATAATTCGTAACCATGGTATTTTTTTCTAATAATGAATCTATGTTTCAGTGGTGCATAGCTGAAAATTGCCACGTACCCCCTGAAGACCTTTTACGTACCATTTGGGGTAAGCGTTCCCCACTTTGGGAAACACTGCAAGAAATCATGAGGTTACAGACCATCGCTGCATCCAAAGCAATTCAAAACCGGGTTAAAGACCACTTCCCTGATTTGGAAGATAGTACAGCATGAAGGTTACAAATAACATCAGGTATTATATATTATTTTCCTTCTGTTTAAGGCTGTAATAATATCATACACTATCTTGGACCAAGGACAAAAAAGTACCTGCTTTCACCCAACTGTGATACCATAGCTGGCACACACACATTTCCTTCAACTGGATTCAATGGTTTCAAGGTTCATCACTTCAGTTTTACACTCCAATGTCTAGAGATAATTTTATGCTCATTTCCAGGCACTATTCAGTGAGCAATTGGAGTAGTTACCAGTGCAAGATTGGACACTATTCTCTTGAACGACAGGGATATTTAGAAGCGTTTTAAAGGACCATCCAATTTTTAGTACCACTAAGTCACTGATGAATTGGGAATATACAATGCAGTTAACCATAAACATCTGGCAATACAACAGATTTTTACACTGTTAGTAAAATATGATTGCTTAATGCAAACAAAAAAGTAATTTGTGACATCTGAATTCTGATCTATTTCTCAAAATCGACCCATCAATCTAGACGAGTGAAAAATCATTGCCCACATACAAGTTTAAAATTCCATTCAAGTTGCACTCCTACCACAGAGCAAGAAGTTAGATCGGAGTAGATTTGTTTTCATCCCTAGCTAGTTACTCAATTGGGCAACAAGAATGTGATGACTGCTGCATACTTTGAGAAAGTATTTCCGGCTAATTCATTACGTGTTACTTCATTGAAGGGCGAGGCATTTTGCACGTAAACTGACTACAGGTGAGCAGTTAAGCAGGTTCTGGACAATTTGAATGCTGGAGAAAAGTGATGATTAAATTAATTATATAGTTATCTAACTTGGGTATTTCCTTTTAATAATAATAATAATAAATTTTATTTATGGGCGCCTTTCAAGAGTCTCAAGGACACCTTACAAAAATTTAGCAAGTAGAGGAAAAACATGTAAGGGGAATGAAATAAATAGTAGAGACATGACTAGTACACAAATTAAACACAGAATTCAATTCAAAACACAATATGAGGCAATTCAAGCACAGATGAAAAGCGAGGGGGACGTGGGGCTAAGGATAGGCAGAGGTGAAGAGATGGGTCTTGAGGCGGGACTGGAAGATGGTGAGGGACACGGAATTGCGGATCAGTTGGGGGAGGGAGTTCCAGAGCCTGGGAGCTGCCCTGGAGAAGGCTCGGTCCCCAAAACTGCGGAGGTTGGACTTGTGGATGGAGAGGAGACCGGCTGATGTGGATCTGAGGGACCGTGAGGGTTGGTAGGGGAAGAGGAGGTCAGTGAGATATGGGGGGGCCAGATGGTGGAGGGCTTTGTAGGTGAGGATCAGGATTTTGTAGGTGATCCGGTGGGAAATGGGAAGCCAGTGAAGTTGTTTGAAGACTGGAGTGATGTGATGCCAGGATTTGGTGTGGGTGATGAGTCGGGCAGCTGCGTTCTGGACCGGTTGGAGTCGGTTGATGTAGGTGGAGCTGATGCCAAGGAGAAGTGAGTTGCAGTAGTCCAGTCGGGAGGAGATGAAGGCATGGATGAGTCTTTCAGCAGCGGGAGGTGTGAGAGAGGGTCTGAGTTTGGCGATGTTGCGGAGATGAAAGAAGGAGGTTTTAATGACATGGCGGATGTGAGGCTCAAGGGAGAGGGTGGAATCAAAGATCACGCCAAGGTTGCGGGCCTGATGAGATGAGGAGACAGTGGTGCCGTCGATGGTGAGAGTGGGGTTATTGATTTTGCTGAGTGTGGATTTTAAAGGCCAAACAGCTGAGTAATTTTACCAAACAATCAACAGGAAGTTAGAAGACAATTGTCTTCAGCCCAACAATAACTTTCTCCTTTGCCACAAATCCTTCACTGATCATTTCAGTTTGACTGAAGTGCAACAAAATCATCTATTTTGATCCAAAATCCATAACCACCATCACAAAGACTCCCTATCATCACAACACCATATCCTCAGCTGTATCACAACCCGCTGGTCAACACCAGCTGTGGAGGGTGCTACAGGTGGGAACATGATATTTGACAATGAGAATGACGTCCCTTCACCATTAGTTTCTATCTCAACCGCAGCATAAAATATAATAAACCTACATTGTAACGGACTCCTTTATAACGGATTTTGTTTATAGCAGACGGACTGCCGATGCTGCCCAGCTCGCCCCGGCACCCCATTCCCAGGCACCCCACTCTAACAAAGAGCACCAGGGAGCCCATATTTCACTTGTTGCATGGCCCAGTTAGCACAGCTGTTGTAGCAGCTCATGTTGTAGCCCTTGGGGACATACACACATTTTGACCCATTTAACCATTCTCAACAAAATCAAATAATTCAGTACAGACCAGAAATTGAACACTCCTCTTTGCTAATTTATTAATTTTGCAGATTCCATCCTCTGCCCTCAGTTAACATCAGTGACCAAAATTAGTTTGCAGCATGGAAAAATTATGCAATTAAAATGTAACGTATGGAAAAGAAAATTCAAACAAAAATATAGAATAAAACAAGATGCAAGGCTGTACAATTAAAGGCAAATGGAGAAAGATAAACATGGTCCAAAGAAGGGTCTTGACCCAAAACGCCACCCATTCCTTCTCCCCAGAGATGTTGCCTGTCCTGCTGAGTTACTCCATCTTTTTGTGTCTATCTTTGGTTTAAACCAGCATCTGCAGTTCCTTCTTGCACATCAAAAAATCAGTAATCCTTAGCTGGTCAAAAAAGTGTATGAACAATACATACGAAGGAACTGCAGATGCTAGTTTACACCGAAGATCGACACAAAATCTGGAGTAACTCAGCGAGACAGGCAGCATCTCTGGAAAGGAAGAATTGGTGACGTTTCATGTTGAGACTTCTTCAGACTGAAGTCTGAAGCAGCCGTTTGGATCTCCCTCTGGAGCAAAAAACAAGGCCAACATCAATCCCATTTAAACTGAACATATTCCATCAGAAATTATTAAATTATGTTACCAAAAAAAATACAACTAAGACATCAAAATGTTAAATGTGTACTATACAGAATGTTAAAAAACTCCACAAAAGTGCATGGTTGCATGAAAAGTTTTTGAAACTAGGGAAGGATTTTAATTGTGACTCCAGAACTTGGAGATGCAGGAAGTAAGATGACCATTTGCCATGCCCAAGGGAGAGAATTGGTCCTCTAGTAAACCAAATTATTTGGCTTTAATATGGTTAATTACTCATAATGATTGACAACTTACCTGATGTGCGATGGCTTTCTTGTTGAAAGATTCCATTCATTGGCATCTACTCTCTAGAAGCCGTTCATAACCCGAGGGGCTGCACAAGAGCTCAGCTTAAAGTTTTTCTTAAGTCATGCAAAATAAAATTGACGAACAGAGAACATTACCACTCTAGATAGCCTCCCCCTCAAAATATTTGTCCTCTTGTCAAGCCATCATACAAGAAATGGCATGCAGTGCATCCCATTAGTCAGAAGATGTAGTCTCTCGAATTGTTCAATGTTCAAAATTATGATCCTGTCAGCCTTTGAAAAGTTACATTGCAAGTCAAACATCGAGCCATAGTATCAACAGTGAATAAGATGATGCCTGTATCCTCGTCTCGCATCTGGTTTTTCCTCCAAACTCGCCCATGTCATCACATTGACTGGATGGCCTCTCAATGTCCATTGCAATCCTGGCCTTACCACAAAGATGTCCCTATCCTATCCATCCCACTTCCTTCCTATGCTGCAGCTCAAAACAAATATTTTCTTTACCAATTTCTGACAAACAGCCATCTCCAAAGTGATACTACCCGATCTTTTCAACGCCTAATTATTTTAATTTTCACAAGAAAATCGCTTCTACTTTGGGGATGACTTTATGTTCCTTTAATTTTTGCTGATTTCGTGCAGGCGTCCAATTTGCTGTCACAATCAAGTTTCCCTGGAATCCAGCACTGTATTTAGAGAACCATGGGCAGTTATCCTACCAAATAAATGACAAGCTTTTCCTCTTGCAAGGTCCAACATACAACAGGCACAGGGACATGCAGAAGCTTGCAAATTGATTTTGTTGAAATTCCAATACTCCAGGGCTGACAAATCGGAAAAACAAGTTGATCGTACATATTTCCATTATGCCGGCACAGGTGCAAGAGATGATTCATATTCAAGTACTCTGGCACACAGAGATAACCACTGGCAAATAACATTCAATCTTAAGTACCAAGTATCAATAAAACTAAACGTTTGTCTGTGGTTGTAAAAGCACTTCTGGTTCTAGAGAAGTGCCCAAGACGAAAATGTTTTAAGAAACTGGGGCGAGGCACAAGACAGAGTTTCAGGTAAAGAGTAAACTCCAGTTATCCCGTGCATCTGTCATGCAAGTAACAGTTTTTTCTGAATTAAATCCCAAAAAGACGATAACAATCTTTAGGTTTAAGACATTAAAACACCAAATAGAGGAACACACCCTTGGTTCCAGGGCCTTGTTGGATTATCCGTTTGGCCGGTCCAACAGAGGTCATGTAATAACTACCGCAGATGTAAACAATGAACCCCCTCGGGACAGAGGCACACGCTACATGGTGCATTTCCATGTTCCGGTGCATATTGCATATTCCATATTGCGAAATACTGCCAACTAAAGCGACTATTTTGCCATTTCTCTTTACATTTAAGTGGCCTCACCTAATGGATTGGGATGCCTGTCAATTACAAAGCTGGGCTTCAGAGCTCACTTCACCAACTCAGTGAAACATATTACTCGAGTTGTCGCCCAAAGAATACTCTTAATGTCGCTTTTTTTAAATGCCCGACTAAATATGAAATTTTCAGAAGGCCCAAGGAACAGGTCTGCAACTCACACCCGGTATTTCAATCGCGCTTCTTTCAGAATTTTGTGATTGACCGCCTGTGAACGATTCTGGGGCTCTACGGTAATAGATTGTCACATGTTTGGTTACGATGTTTGAACAATGTCAAAGTATGGATTTTGCAGCAAGTCATTTACTCGTACACAAAAACGGATGGAACTAGTTATTCTGAGCCAACAAAGCAACAGGTAATGGGATGAACTGCATTACTTTAAACATAGAGCTCGGTACAATGGCTAAAATGTAAACATTGAATATTTCACAGTCAACAATATTGTGTTTTAATAAAAACCCATCATCTATACAATGTTCAGGGGGGAAATAATTATGATGGCAAATGGAATTTAAGTTGTACAGCAAAAATTGTACTCCCAAAAGAACGTGCACCACACACAATGCCATGTGTGGCCCACCAGTGAAATAGTTCACGTTATAGGAGCAAAATTACTCCACCATTCAATCATGGCGGATCTATCTTTCCCTCTCAATTTAATCTCCTGCCTTCTCCCCATAACTCCCGACACTCTTACTAATCAAAAACCTGTCAATCTGCACTTTAAAAATACCCTTTAAAACAAAAACAAAAAAATGGCCACACACGACGTCGAGGCCATGAATTCCACAGATGCACCACCCCTTCACTAAAGAAATTCCTCCTCATCTCCTTTCTAAAGGTACATCTTTTTATTCTGAGGCTGTGGCCGCTGGTCCTAGTCAGGCGGTTATAGGAATTTCAAGTGCGCGCTTGTAATTTTGTCAGGATTTGAAGTGACGGACCATCAGTTGCCTGAAAAATCGGTGGTGTTCCCATACTAGGCTAAAATGCCACCCAGGGTTCATCAATCACATTGGAACCAAATTAAAAAATATTAAAACAATTGTTTACTCTGTATATTCACTGAAAACACATGGAAACATGTTTGAGTAGAATGGAAAAATACAAATGCTACATTAAACACAGAGATGACAATAAATCACACTGCAAGTCATCACACATCAACCTACTAAAAGATGTCACCACACAAGCTGGAACTGTTATACATCACAAATCTTTTAAGGTCCAAGTATTCTCTTCGGTCAAACCCTTGAAATCTATATGCGGCTGAAACAAACCTTTTTAGGGTGGTTTCAATTCAAATTCCCAACGTAATGCTTCCTCTGAAAAGTTATTGATTTAATTCATTTGGAAAGGATGGCCGAAAGGGAGAAAATTGGCAAGAGTGCAATGCTGTCCATATATGAAAGGTTTGGGAGAAAATAGAGGTAGGAGGAGGTCACAGAGTCAAACTGTGTGGAATCAAGCCCTTCAGCCCAACTTGCCCACGCCGATCAACATGCCCCATCTACACTAGTCCCACCTGCCTGCATTTGGTCCATATGCATCCAGACCTATCTTATCTATGCACCTGTCCAAATATTTATTAAATGTTGTGATAGCACCTGCCTCAACTACCTCCACTGGTCACTCATAGCATTTAATGACCATCCTTTGTGTAAAAAAATGCTGTCCCTCAGGATCCTATTGAATCTTTCTCCCCCCCTCACATAAAGGCTATGTCCACTGGTTCTCGATTCCCCTTCTCTGGGTAAAAGACTCTACATTTACCGTATCTAATCCTCTCAAGATCTTATACATAGATGAGGAAAGATTTCAGGAAGTAAATGATTTAGAGATTGCAATGCCATAAGGTTTCACAATAAGACCAATACATTCCTGACAGGTTTGGAAACCTTTTATCTTTGAATCATTCAAAAACATGACAGGCAGCACAAATTGTCTGCGCTTTCTAAAGAAGGGAAAATACACGCCTTGTGCATTGTTCCTATTGGAACTATTCAACTAGAAATCTAGAATTGAATATCTGGATTTGTCCAGCATCATTGGCATATAAAGTGCTACTCAAATCACTGCAAGCACGAGATTACATGCAACACCTTTTAAAGGAAACCTTTTAAATGTATCCAAGCACAGTGCAGGATTGCCTCGTAACAAATGTTAATGAGCAGATATCAGCTGCATTGACTTTAATAAAAGGCTGATTTGCCAAGGGAATTACACTGGGCTGCAGAGGGACCACAATTAGACTCTGACAGATGTACAGCACTGATCTTGGTCCTCAAGTTATTTTGAGAAAGCTTTGCTTAACTTATTGTTTATGAGCTACACGTCAGCTTAAAATCTCTGGCCTGTTCAAATCGAACCCATTTTGCCACAAGCTAGCTAGCCACACCTTGAACAGCTTTAGCCCAGCATTCAAGATGACAAACGTCAATGCAACAGAACCCAGTTACAGATAAGACTTCCAATACGACGTCAGACACATGCTGTTAAAAACCTTTCAAAAATCTATTGTAACCTTTTAGGAAGACCAGAGCGATCACTCACATCCCAGCTCTAAATTTAAAACCACAAAGCAAAAGGTCAACATCCAAATAGACGATGGCCGACTGCAAGTTTAATTCACTCCAGCACAATCGAACAAGCAACAAGCGATGCCACTTTCGAAGGCAGAAAGTAAATAGTGATTTCCAATTTGCAGCCTCAATTCTAAGTGTCAGAACACTGCAGAATACTGGCAATTGACCGTCCACCAAAAGGTCAAATAACCTTTTATACCTCAAATGGCTCCAGGTAATGTTCAAGCAAACTGTATTATCTAAACTGATCATTCTATTCTGCTTCTTTCCCCTCTCCTAATAATGGGATTATTAAACCCAGCTCATTCACAATTTGGAAGCATCTCAACAAGCCACTTGGTCCAATTTCCTTTGCTCAAATTGGACACAACTGATGACCACATTTTGATACCAATCACTTCAAATTGTTAGACATGAATTTAGAATTTGAACATTTGCATGAAGTCATTTTGGGAAACAATGAAGGCCAAACACAAATTCCTATAATTTATTGAAACTTTAAAAACCTTCTGCACATTTGAGATTCAACAGGTCAAAGATTCAAATAGTTCACTACTGAAAACATACGTGTATAAAGCTCAACACTCAGTTGTCCTAAAAGGTGCTCGGGCGCAAAACAAAGTCAGCTAAAAATTAAAACAGCCTATTTGCTTATTCTATTGTTTAAAATTAGTTGATCATAACTGGATGGTCAATAAAGTTAACTTGTGGTACTGAGTAAATATTTCAAGAGGTTGTTGGATTGTATTTTTCAGGAGCATTAGAGGCCGAGGCAACCCACCAGAAGCACATAAAATGATGAAACCATACTTAGCCTAGATCGAGTCTTTCCCCGCCAGGGTGTAAATGTCAAACATTAGTTGGCACAGTTTTAAGCCGAGAGGAGGAAGTTAAAATGGAGATTTAGGAGGTAATTTACTTTTAAGAACACAGTGGCAGGTGCCGAGGGAAGTGCAGGAAACATTGCAACAGCAATGTTTAAGAATCGTACAGACTGCCACATGAACAGGCAGCAAATGGAGGAATGTTGATCATGTGCATGTTTTTAAAAGTATTGAAGAGATGTTATAAGTGTAGAATTGGGCCATTCAGCCCATCAAGACTACTCCGCCATTCAGCCCATCAAGACTACTCCGCCATTCAATTCTGGCTGATCTATCTCTCCCTCCTAACCCCATTCTCCCCATAGCCTCAGACATCTGTATTAATCAAGAATCTATCTATCTCTGCCTTACAAATATCCACTGACTTGGTCTCCTCAGACCTCCGTGGCAAAGAATTCCACTGTCACCACCCTTTGACTAAATACATTTCTCCTCATCTCCTTCCTAAAAGAATGTCCTTTAATTCTGAGGTTATGACCTCTAGTCCTAGACTCTCCCACTAGTGGAAACATCCTCTCCACATCCACTCTATCCAAGCCTTTCACTATTCTGTATGTTATCAAGTTGGAAAGGGTACAGAGACAATATACAAGGATGTTGCCAGGACGAGAGGGTCTGAGCTATAGGCAGAGGTCGAGTCGACTGGGACTCTACTCCTTGGAGTGCTGGAGGATGAGGGGTGATCTTAGAGGTGTATAAGATCATGAGGGGAATAGATCAGGTAGATGCAGAGTCCCTTATGCAGAGTAGGTAAATCAAAGACCAGAGGACATTGTTTTAAGGTAAAGGGGAAAAGATTTAATAGGAATCCCAGGGGTAATTTCTTCACACAAAGGGTGGTGGGTGTATGGAACAGGCTGCCAGAGGAGGTAGTTGAGGCAGGGACTATCCCAACATTTTAGAAGCAGTTAGACAGGTACATGGATAGAACAGGTTTGGAGGGACAAGGACCAAATGCTGGCAGGTGGGACTAATGTAGCTGGAACATGTTGGCCGGTGTGGGCAAGTTGGGCCGAAGGGTTTGTTTCCAAATTCCAAACCTTGGGAGGTAGATCACAGAGCACCAAGCCAATTCATAATGGAATTAAAACAATTTAAAAGCCATTTATGAACATTTTAAATGCAAGTAGACGCAATTATTATGCAAATAGTTTTAACCCAGATCACATTTTATCCTTGGAATAACTTTTATCCTTGGAATAACTCTCACATGTTGCAATTATTGCCACTTGTGTCCTTCAAGAATACTGATACTGTGACTAGTTGTAGGTAGAATTCAATTTTGGATTCTTCAGGACGACAAAGCCTTTTCATTGGAGAACTGAAGCACTGCTGCAACAGCGCCAATTGGCCATTTTCATCATCTCAGCCTGCCTGACACCTTGGTCTTTAGGATTGCTGCACATGAAGGATACAAGAGCTCACTGCACGTTTGTAAATGCAAGTGTCTGCTGCCAATGGCTGTGACAAGATTTAGCCGCTTTTGTGCAAAGTGGAAGTCACGGACTCCCATCACCATCACTGACTCCGGAGCTCCCGCGACAACAGCTGCATCCGCTGGACTGGAGGGCGGCAGCTTCGGCAGCTTCGATCACCCCAGGCCGCGGAGTTGAACTGGCCCGTTCGCGGAGCTTGGATTCAGCCGCGGGACTGACATTACTTACCATCACCCAGCGGGATCACAACATCCGAAGCCTGGATCGCCTCGGCGCAGAGGGAGAATAAGAAGGGAAGAGACAAAGAAGACTTTTGCCTTCCATTACAGTGAGGAGGTGCCTGGTGAACTCACTGTAGTGGACGCTAATTTGTGTTTATTGTGTGTTTTTGTCTTTTTTTAAAACTATATGTAGGACTGCAAGGCAACGAAATTTCGTTCAGACCGCAAGGTCTGAATGACAATAAAGGCTACTTTGACTTTGACTCAATGTGGTTTTTTTTGTCACACATGCACAGCAAAATTATTTTGCACAACCATAAATGCACAGTCACCAGGTTTTGGCGCCATTAACAAGGGAAATAAACAGTCCAGGTCCAAAGTCTGGTCCATGTGTTGGAAGTACCAGAGCTCCTCCTCCTCCTCCTCTTGGAAGTACCAGAGCCCCAGGCTGCTGCAGGCCCATGACCTGATGTCCCTCTCCTCTGCCGACCGCCTCAGTGTCCCGGGAGTCGCCTCCTGCAGCCGACCTTGAAGGTGTTGGAGGCAATCTCTCTCCTACATGTCTGTCCTCATGTCTGTCGCTGCCAGCTGCTCCCTCTTCGACTCTCCCGTCTCCAGGGCTTCACTTGCAGGCAATGGCCTGCCAGGTCCTCCTTCGCAGCGGCGAACCAAACTGCTGCACATGTGGCCTTGGATCTTCGTTCCTGAAGACCACTCGGTCTTCATTTTCGTCGGCCGCCGAGTCAGTCTTCGTCTGCGGACCACTAAAGCTATTTCAATGCTAGTTTCAATGTGCAAAAAAATACATTATGCGGCAGGTTGCATGTGCCAAAAGGATCTGGGGAACAGTACCAAAAGTTACAGATTTCCATACTCAAAAGCCCTGTTGAACTCTAATGCAATGGATAAGGATATGACACGAAGTAAAATCATGTCCATCATCATATTAAGCAGTTTGATTAGTCCGGGTGTGTAGGAAAGAACTGCAGATGCTGGTTTAAATTGAAGGTAGACACAAAATGCAGGAGTAGGACGCAGGACAGGCAGCATGTCTGGAGAGAAGGAATGGGTGACGTTTCAGGTCGAGACCCTTCTTCAGACCATGTGTCCAGATTAATCTGGGTGTCAAGGGTAATGAGGAGAAGGCAGAAGAATAGGATTGAGAGGGAAAGATAAATTAGTCATGATTGAATGTGGAGTAGACTCGATGGACTGAATTCTGCTCCTTGAACCTATGATCTTCAGTTGCACTTTTCATTTAAACAAACCACAGTCAAATCCTTTTTTTTTCCTTTAAAAAAAAAAAAATAAAGAGGATCACTTCTCAAAACTAAACTCTCTCCAGAACGCAACATCAAAAACAGTATTGAAGGAGTAAATGTACAAGATGTGCACCCGATCAAAAGTACTGTTTACATAGAATATCAACTTTCAATTTGCTGTGCATTTCATCCAGGCTGAGCAATGCCTTTTGATAACTGGAGTACCAACTTGGAACCAAAAGCAACCAGTGGGCCCTATCCAGCTGCCTGAATGGTCCCATCTGGCCCAGCAGTGTGAACAGCAAGCTGTCACCTGTGCTAAAGCACTTCCCCACCCCCTCACCTACATTTGCTCAACAGAAACAGTCCCCATTGGGAACATGTTATGCTCCATGGACTTAGAATGGACCATAGGGAATTCTTTATTTACCAATACAATTGTTATTGGATTCTACATCTGCAACAATAAAATCAGACCGAGTTGCTCTAACATTGTAACCTCAACACAATTTACAATTGAGATGGGGGAAAGAGTCCTGGAGATCTCATGCCCGTAGAAATAAGCTTTTTGGCATGAATAAGTATAATTAATGAATGTCATCTGCCATCTCTATTGCCTGATGTTTGATATGTCCAAGGAGTATTTTTTACAGATTAACATTTATTGGCTAATTAGTCATTGTAATTGGCAGGCAAGTCCCCTAAATTCCAGTCAAAGCTCAAAAACCATATCATATCCTTCCGAAAGACCAAAGTTCTTCAACATCCTCCTGCTATATAACACCACCCCACCCTGATAACCAGATCCACGATGAAACCCTGGAAAACCTACATTAGTTTGCATATTATAAGATATTCAGATTCAGATTCAACTTTAATTGTCATTGTCAGTGTACAGTACATAGACAACGAAATGCAGTTAGCATCTCCCTGGAAGAGCGACATAGAATATGATTTCAATAAATAAATCTATTTACATGCATACAGTCAGTGTTTTTCCTGTGGGAGGAGTGTCCCTGGGGGGGGGGGGGGGTGGGGGGTGGGGGTGATTGGCAGTCACCGAGGTACGTTGTTGAGTAGAGTGACAGCCGCAGGGAAGAAGCTGTTCCTGGACCTGCTGGTCCGGCAACGGAGAGACCTGTAGCACCTCCCGGATGGTAGGAGGGTAAACAGTCCATGGTTGGGGTGAGAGCAGTCCTTGGCGATGCCGAGCACCCTTCGCAGACAACGCTTGCTTTGGACAGACTCAATGGAGGGGAGCGAGGAACCGGTGATGCGTTGGGCAATTTTCACCACCCTCTGCAGTGCTTTCCGGTCGGAGACAGAGCAGTTGCCATACCATACTGTGATACAGTTGGTAAGGATGCTCCCGATGGTGCAGCGGTAGAAGTTCACCAGAATCTGAGGAGGCAGATGGACCTTCTTCAGTCTCCTCAGGAAGAAGAGACGCTGGTGAGCCTTCTTGACCAGAGTTGAGGTATTGTGGGTCCAAGAGAGGTCATCGGAGATGTTGACCCCCAGGAACCTGAAGCTGGAAACACGTTCCACCTCCGTCCCGTTAATGTGGATGGGGGTGTGCGTGCCGCCCCTGGACTTCCTGAAGTCTACAATGGGCTCCTTGGTCTTCTTGGAGTTAAGGGCCAGGTGTTGTCAGCGCACCATGCTGCTAGGAGCTGGACCGCCTCCCTATAGGCCGACTCATCGTTGTTACTGATGAGGCCAATCACCGTTGTATCATCTGCATACTTGATGATGGTGTTAGTATCATGTACAGGTGTGCAGTCGTAGGTGAAGAGGGAGTAGAGGAGGGGACTCAGCACACAGCCCTGTGGAACGCCGGTGTTCAGGGTGAGGGTTGAAGAGGTGTGCTTGTCTAACCTAACCGACTGGGGTCTGTTGGTTAGAAAGTCCAGTAGCCAGTTGCAGAGGGAGGAGTCGATGCCCAGGTTGCCGAGTTTGGTGATCAGTTTAGGGGGTATAATGGTGTTGAATGCTGAGCTGTAATCGATGAACAGCATTCTTACGTAAGTGTCTTTGTTGTCGAGGTGGGAGAGGGTGGAGTGAAGTGCTGTTGAGATGGCATCCTCCGTACTCCTGTTCTTGCAGTAGGCAAACTGATAGGGATCCAATGTGGGGGGTAGGCAGCCTTTGAGGTGTGCCAGGACCAGCCTCTTGAAGCACTTGGTCATGATGGGGGTAAGTGCAACTGGGCGGAAGTCGTTGAGGCTTGCCGCAGTGGAGTGTTTTGGCACCGGCATGATGGAGGTGGTTTTAAGGCACGTGGGGACAACTGCTTGGGCAAGTGACAGGTTGAAGATGTCAGTCCAGACGTCTGTCAGCTGCGCAGCACAGGCCCTGAGCACGCGCCCGGGGATGCCGTCAGGGCCAGCAGCCTTACGTGCATTAGTCCTACTCAGTGCCACGTATACGTCGTAGGGGGTGAGTGTGAGGGGCTGATGATCAGCAGGGAGCACAGCCTTGATGGCTGTCTCTAGATTGTCCCTGTCGAAGCAGCCATAGAAGTGGTTAAGCTCCTCAAGGAAGGAGGCATCGCTGGATGTGGGGGTGGTGTTGGTGGGTCTATAGTCCGTGATGGCCTGGATGCCTTGCCACATGCGTCGGGGGTCGGAGTTGTTGTTGAAGTGCTCATCAATCCTGAGATTATGGCAGTGCTTGGCATTCTTGATGCCCTTCTTCAGGTTAGCCCTGGATGAACTGTAGGCTCGAGCATCGCCTGACCTGAAAGCAGCGTCCCGTGGTTTCAGCAGTAGCCTGACCTTGCTGTTCATCCATGGCTTCCGATTCGGGAATATGGTCACCCGTTTGAGGGAGGTGACACTATTGATGGTGGAGTTTATAAAGTCCAGAACAGAGGATGTGTAGGAATCAATATCACGTCACAGCTGGTAAAAAAAGCAATTATGAAATGCAACACCATCTTTTTGCCAACTTAGGCAACATGGATTTGAAGGCAAAGATCTTAAAACTGGTATCAAGTCGCAGCAGTCTCCATTCTCTATCAGATACATTAATTTGCAACAAGCATGTCAGAAGTAATGGAAAAATATTACCAACACCACCTCCACAAAATCCTCTAAATCCACATAGCCAAACTACTGATATCATCTGAAGAAGGGTCTTGACCCGGATTGTCACCTATTCCTTTCCTCCAGAGATGCTGCCTGACCCGCTGAGGTACTCCAGCATTTTGTATCTATCTTTACTGAGTATGAAGAACTTGTCTTGCCCTGAAACGTCACCTATTCCTTTTCTCCAGAGGTGCTGCCTGACTCTCTGAGTAACTCCAGCGTTTTGCGTCTATCTACTGATATCATCCATCTGGCAACATCCTGATCAATGAGACTCAGTTCTCATTGCAACATCAGCTTAGGAATCCCTCGCTGCTCGAACTGACAGACATACCCTTGAGAAGCCACTAAGCACTCCGCAGACGTACAGGTCTGTAAGTTAACTGGCTTGGGAGCATGTGGAGATGGATCGTTTGTTTCCCATGTATCCTACGCAATCCATCCATAGCCAACACTTGGTCTCAAGAGCCTCTGGATCTGGCGTAGAAAGAAGTCATTAGTCACTTCAGAACACCAAATGTGAAGTAGTAAATTGCTGATACTGAGAGACCGTCCAAAACATTGCTTAAACAAAACTATTAATGGCTGTTGGCACGGTGGCGCAGTGGCTGCCTTACAGCGCCAGAAACCCAGGCTCAATCCTGACTGCGGCTTTTGTCACCAGTGATTGTACGTTCTTCCCCGCAGCCTGCGTGGGTTCTCTCTGGATGCTCATGTTTCCTCCCACATTCGAAAGATGTACAGGTTTGTAGTCGAATTGGCTTAGTACAATTACATGTGTAGGATAGTGTTAGTGTATCTGGATCGCTAGGCGGTGCAGACTTGATGGGCCAAAGGGGGTGTTTCTGCACTGTATCTCTAAAGTAAACTTGAATGAACACACAATTACCAGGCCATAAACTGTTTCCTGCCTCATCCCTTGCCCTTTGAAAAGTGAACAATGGCCCTTTATAAAGCAACATAGGTCTACCTTGACAAGTAACAATTTTTTTAGAATGATGCAATGGAGGAATAGTATTTACAAGAATTTAAACCAGCATTATCACCAAGATTGAAATATTTCCCAATCACATCACACAGAGAGAGATCTGTTTACACAGGGCAACAAAACTATTTATATATTTATACGGGATCAATACTAGCTTCAATTCAAAGATGGATGTTTATACAGTTCCAATTAAATATTTGGAATTTTTGGAGACACACACACACAAACCAAATTGGCTTTTGCAAACCGATTAGAAAACAAATGCATACCAGAACTAGGGTATGAACACACCCACTGCATTCTCCACTAACTTTTACTTTATGCATACTTTAACAATTCCATAAAACATCCAGTAAGAAACAGACTTGCAAATGATAGCATTAACCGAATATTCAAGAATCCTGCAATCCATTGTAAAGGCTCTTTCCTGGCACAATATCCTGGCAGTGTTGTAAAGCTTTCTTTGAGATGAGCACAGACGCACTTCACAAACAAGGATCACAAAATGTTCTGCACATGGAACCAAAAATATAATTGAAACCCCCAACCAATCAATTTTCAATTTTATAAATGTCTTAATGAACAATCTTCCGATGACTTATTTCCATGTCAGTTCTGGGTTCATTGTTTCCAGGTGCAGAAGTAGGCCATTCGGCCCATCAAGTGTCATTCAATCCTGGCTGATCTATCTTTCCCTTTCAGCCCCATTCTCCTGCCTTCACCCCATAACCCCTGACACCCTTAAGGGCCTGTCCCTTGAGCATGCGACTCCATGCGGCAAGCGCGACCTAACGTGGTCGCTTGAGCCGTACGGCCTCACAGGGCCGGTCCCACTTCGATCGCCAGAGCCATATGGAGTTGTGCGGAGCTGGTCCAGACATCACGCGGGGCTCCGAAAAACTGACCATGTTCAAAAATCCGCACGGCAACAGCCTGCCGGCCCGCAGCCGCCCCGACACCATACGCACCGCCTCGAAGGCCCCCGCTTCTGGTTTGGTCGCGCTCGCCGCATGCAGGCGCATGCTGGTGGGACCGGCCCTGTACGGGGATCACTCAACCTCCGCGCGGCCCCCGCTTCCGGTTTGGTCACGCTTGCCGCATGCAGGTCGCATGCTCGTGGGACAGGCCCTTGACTAATCAACAATCTGTCAATCTCTGACATAAAAATATCCAGCGACATGGCCTCCACAGAGATGGCTGCTGAGACCATCACAGGATTTGCACATTGTCATGGGAGAAGATTCCCACAAGTTTGTGAGTGTTATATTTCCTCCCCCTGAAGTGGTGTTGAGAACTTTTGAATTTTTATCGCTCTGGTAATCCTTTGCCATGACTGAACACTGTTCCAAGAGCCTTGTGTTAGGCACTGCCTGCAGAAACACACCGCAGTGGTACCTTGCAGTGCCTGTTGGAGGTGGTCTTTGAAGCATACAGGTGGGTAGGGGATCATTGTTGCCTGGAGGCTAGTGCAGTGGACAAGCTCTGTGTAAGGACGGGATCGCGATCCAAAATACTTTGCCTCAGAAGACCCAAGACTAAATGTTGGACTGGAGATGGTCAACTTCATGGCCATGCAATCCAAAGTCAGGGCAACACAAAATTAAAATGTTTCTTCCAGGTACATGTTCTTTACCTAGCCCTGAAAGCAACCCAGCATCCAGACCACATTGTTTATATCACAGCAACACATTACTTCATAAGTAGAGATAAACTAATGAACTAAACCCCACCAAGCTAGTAGCGCTGTTCTAATAGTTTGCTATTGATCAATTTTAGCCGTTGAGGATGCAGAGTACACACTGTAGTTTCTGCATCCTCCACACACACCCAAATTGGAAAAATGTCACACAGGTAATCATTCAAATCCAGATTGGAGTGATTGTAGAACTACTGTCTCACAGCTCCAGTCACTCCAACATGATCCTGATCTCATTTTGTACATTTTCCCCTGTTGCTTCCCACATCCCAAAGATTAATGTGTAGGAAGGAACTGCAGATGTTGGTTTAAACCAAAGATAGACCCAAAAAGCTACAGTAGCTCAGCGGGTCAGGTAGCAGCATCTTGAGAAAAGGAAGAGTGAAGAAGGGTCTCGAGCCGAATCGTCACCTATTCCTTTTCTACAGAGATGCTGCCTGACCCGCCGAGTTACTCCAGCTTTGTGTCTATCCCAAAGACCAGTGTTAGGTGGAGAATGTAAATTGTCCCAACTAGGTGAGCGTTGGAATTCAAGGCAAGGGGAAGAGATGATGGGAAAGTAGGGAGAATAAAATAGGGATTAATACTCCAAAGAATGATTGTAACAATGTTTGAAATCTGAAAATCAGAAAATGCTGGAAGCATTCAGCAAGTAAGACTTCATCTGCAGGAGAGAGAATGTTTTATAACCTTTGTTGCAGATAGAGAGCACTGAAGGATCTGGGACTTGACATGTTAACTATTGATTTGTCCACATTTTCCAGCAGTTTTAGTGTTCATATGCTTGATGAATCTGCAAGCTTCAAGGCCTATTTCTGTGCTGCGAGTCTCTATGAGCCATTATCTTGGACGTACAATTGCCCATGTTTAGTAAAAAGGGTCAAACAAACCACATAAACAAACCATTATGCTTTCTGAATTGAGCATTACAGCATCAAATAGATTGCTTCTGCCCACTGAGCAAAAGCGAAGGCAGTTTTATAATACAACCGGCAGTTTTATACAATACAATCCAACTACCTAATTTACCAAATGTTAGAATACATGTCTGCAGTGCAATTAGTAAACAAGCATAGCCACAGTAGGTGAATGGACAATGATAATTACTACAGGATCAAACTAAATCTGATGCAAACAGCACAACCAACACAAACACTGGTAACATTGAAGGAAGGGCAAAATGAACCAGTAACCTCTCTTGACTCCCCCTTTCCAGGAATCAGTTGATTTCATCATCCAGCCACAATGACAGCACCAAGCCAACTGAACAGCAATCACACCAAGTTGCCTCACGTAAAGTTCAATACATTTAAAAAAAAAAAATATTATACACACGGTATGCAGCACAAAGGTTATAAAATGATGATCACATACGAAACTAGAATTTGTAAATGCTTATCTCGGTTAAGTAAAATCTGCACCAACATATCCGGGGTTGTTAATCATACTCTAATCTGCTCAAAAGATTCCTCATTTCATGCGACCAAAGTTTGCAAATCATCGACTTCGCAGCATTAGTCCAGGGAAGATGACAGAGGACCTTGTAGTTGAGTTAAATTACTGCAAACAGCGCCTACATTTCCCAGTTTAACTGCTTTGGAACATATTTCACCCAATTGACTGCTGCATATGTGGTGGACGTTTATGTTAACTTGTGTAGTTGTGTGTCTTGTTGCTTTAAGTATGGCTGTATGGTAATTCAAGTTTCACTGTACCTTAATTGGTACATGTGACAATAAACTGACCTTCGAACCTTTATATCAAGCGTAACCAACATTTTATGAATACAGATTACATCACTCAAATATATTTTTTATGCTGCCGTGGTACTAGTCTTGATCTATGCACCAAGGCAGCTTTAGGCATTCTTTATCTTACCACAATGTTTTGTTCCAGACCATCTCAAGCAAAAACAGTTTCCCACCAACTACAGCTTTGAAGCTTAAATAACATCCCAAATCAGTGGCTCAGACCCATTTTCGGAAATTTGAGCGCCCTGGAGAGGAAAAGATTACAAAAAGTAGTAAACACTGCCCAGTCCATCATCGGCTCTGACCTTCCTTCCATCGAGGGGATTTATCGCAGTCGCTGCCTCAAAAAGGCTGGCAGTATCATCAAAGACCCACACCATCCTGGCCACACACTGATCTCCCTGCTACCTTCAGGTAGAAGGTACAGGAGCATGAAGACTGCAACAACCAGGTTCAGGAATAGCTACTTCCCCTCAGCCATCAGGTTATTAAACCTGGCTCGGACAAAACTCTGATTATTAGCAACCACTTTCTGTTATTTGCACTACCAGTTTATTTATTCATGTGTGTATATATTTATATCATGGTATATGGACACATTTATCTGTTTTGTAGTAAATGCCTACTATTTTCTGTGTGCTTAAGCAAAGCAAGAATTTCATTGTCCTATACAGGGACACATGACAATAAACTCACTTGAACTTGAACTTGAACTTCTTACTTAGTCATAAGCAGATAAAAAACAACCTGCAATGAGTATTCTTTCCTCACCCACAATATTTCCTGAATCAACAAAAGATCTATTCTTGGTATCATTTACATCTGCAGGTCACAGCTTAGCATCATTCAAAAACATGCCAGTTCGTTAAGTTGCCAGCACCTTCATTTTCAACCATGTATCCTTCCCAATCTGCCATATTCCCCTTTCTTTGTATAGCTCTGCAGAAATGCTAAAACACTGAGACTTAATCCAGTCTTTCATCCCATCCACACCTGTATCTCGCCACCAACTCCCCCACTCTGCATTGCAACTATCTGGGAAATACCAGGCTGCAGATGATCAACACAATGTTTGGGACAAAGATCCATCATTTATTTATTTGCCTCTGTACTCTGCAATTTGAGATTTGTAATTGAAAAAAAAGGGGGGGGAAAAATAAAAAAAATCACATGTAGTTTAAGTGCTCATTGTCAGATTTAATAAAGGTCATTTTTATGCATTTTGGTTTTACCATGTAGAAATTACATCAGTGTTTATATACCCCCCCCCCCCCATCAACTCCGGCTCCCTGCCCTCCCAAGCCTCCAACATCATCGTTCCCCAGCCCCGCACGGCCCGATTTTACCTTCTCCCCAAAATCCACAAACCTGACTGTCCTGGCAGATTCATTGTCTCTGCCTGTTCGTGTCCTACCAAACTTATTTCCATATTCTCCATCCTATCCTCCCCCACCTGGTTAAATCCCTCCCTACCCATGTTCAAGACACCTCACATACTCTTCGTCGACTCCAGGACTTCAATTTTCTAGGCCCCCATTCCCTCATCTTCACCATGGATGTCGTCACTCTAGACCTCCATTCCCCACCAGGAAGGTCTCAAAGCCCTCCGTTTCTTCCTCGACCGGAAAACCAACCAATCCCCGTCTACTGATACTCTCCTCCACCTAGCGGAGCTGGTCCTTACCCTTATAACTTTCTGGTTGACTCCTCCCATTTCCTCGAAATACAAGGCATAGCTATGGGCACGCACATGGGCCCCAGCTATGCTTGCCTCTTTGTTGGGTACGTCGAACAATCCTTGGTCGAGACGTACCGTGGCCCTATCCCCGAACTCTACAGCTTCCTCTTGTGTATATGCTAAAAGAAGTCAAAGTGATACAGCATGGAAACAGACCATTTGGCCCAGTGTCCACATGGATCATGAAACCACAATTTACAGTAATCCCAATTTATGGTCCATCTGCAAATTAAATCCCTTTATGAGTGTTACCTCTTGATTATTTTATTGCATTTTATTTTTTGTTGGTTAAAACCCTTTGATCTCACACCCCCTCCCCCTCAAGATTTGTTTGGTCATCCCTACTTATACAATGATCTACATCAGCTGATAGTTGACTCTCACCTTACCCATTGTATTTAAATGAAATTGCAACTTAACGTTACTGCGGCCTACAAAATAACTCTTGCCTTTCCAATTCTGCCATAAATCATCCGGGATTTTCTAATCACTAATGACTGGTAGGCAATCAACATGCTTCCTAAAAAAAGCAACTTTTTATAAAGATTCAGCATGCATGCAGTAAATTTGTATGGCTTGGTGTCAACTCTGTTTTAAATGTTATGCATGTGGCTTGAGACATTTTGTTAGTAGTTTTAAAGTGCTCTTTCAAATTTTTAGCTTAGTTTAAAGATACAGCACGGAAACAGGCCCTTTGGCCCAGAGTCCATGCCGCCCAGCAATCCTCGTACATCAACACTATCCTATACATACTAGGTGCAATGTATACAATTGACCTACAAACCTGTTTGCCTTTGGAGTGTGGGAGGAGACCGCAGATCGCTGAGAAAACCCACGCGGTCACAGAGAGAACATACAAACTCCGCACTGGCAGCACCTGTAGTCGGGTTCGTACCTGGGTCTCCAAGCGCTGTAAGGCAGCAACTCTACCTCTGCGCCACTGTGCTGCCCTTATTAGACTGAATCAAATCATGCGTTGATTGGTGTGAAATAAACAAAGCACCACCAGTTTAAATTTAAGGTAACTACTGAAATTTTTAATAATGAATAAGACACAAGGACATTTACTTTTAAAGATACAGGAAAACCAAAAGCAAACAAATCCTCTGGAGTAAAACAGTGCTGGAGTAATTCAGCAGGTCAGGCAGCATCTCTGCAGAACATGAATAGGTGACATTCTAGGTCTGAACCCTTCTTCAGATTAAACATCCTAGCGTACATTAAGGCTCGGTAAATATGGTTACCCAGAATTGAGATCTTTCAAATTCCCTCAATTCTAGAATATCCACTGTAAATGGCACTTAGGCCCATTAGTGAAAGGCGGGGCGTAACATTGGGAATTGCAAACCAGTTAGCACATGGCAAGTTAATATAAACATGCTGGAATCTATTGAAGGTCATTAGATGTGGAAGAACAAACAATGGTGGAATTCTCATAAATCGCTTGCTCTTGTAGTAAGAATACACCAGAATGTTGCTTAAACTGAGAAACTAGTCATGTTCGGACTGGTCCAATAAAACAAAGTTAATGCAGACACAGCAAACAGATGAGAAAGACTTGAAAAAAAGCCACTTTCAAAATCAAACCAGCTATGCTTCAACCATTGTAAAATTTGGCTTGTCACTCAATTGAGGAAACAAATCTGCTTTTCCCACCAAGCTGCTTGCTCGATTCAAGTCAAAGTCAAAGTCTCCTTTATTGTCATTCAGACCTTTCGGTCTGAACGAAATTTTGTGAACAAAAGTATCTGTCACCCCCCCCCCCCCCCTCCCCCCCACCCACATGCTCTATATTTTGTTCAACTCTTAAAATCACTTCCAATCCTCAAATTCACATTGCATTTTGGCATCTTTATATGCCTTTGTCTGAAACCTGTGGTCAAGGATGGAGCACAGTAGCTAAAGATAGCATGACATCAATTTTCATTGAGAAATATTCCATGAGTACATTTTAAACTTTTCAATAGAATGCTTCTAAACAGTCAACATTATTCCCAATGCATTTCATGTGGGATAATAAAAGAAGTTGACCTCAAGTCAGTTTTAAAGGTGGAGGCTGTGTGGTCCATAAAGACCGCCAGTGCAAGAGGTCTTTCTTGACCATACTGGTTAAGAGGTGAAGATTAGAAATAGATATACACCTGGCCAAAGGATAGAAGCATTCCAGGGAGGATTGCAATAAAAAATAAAGCAGACAGAAGGAAGGATAGGGCATAGCTTGCAAAAGTAGGGTTTTACAAGGGTACAAGGGGTTATGTTAAATTTAATGAGCACTTCCTCCAACACAGAAAAATAAAGTGTGAACAGCCTTATGGTCATTTGAATTCAACACCTACAGATGAATTTTCTTTATATTTAAACCTCCTTACCTAGGCAGGTGGACAATTTACACACAAGATCCTACAAGATGTGGATTGAAAAAATTGTTAGGTGCAAAATTTATCTTGACCTGTTAGGCTTCTGTTCCAAACCAGACAACTGTATTAATTTAGCCATTCTCTCCTCCCCTCCCTCCCGACCATCCTCCACTCCAAATCGATACAAAATTTTGGGCTTTGTTAATACATTCCTGATAACATTCTAAAAACTCTCCCAATTACTCCGTACAAATGTAGAACCAGGCAGCAGATGTTTCCATTTCAAAATTCATCCAATCTGGGCTCAACCTCGTGAAAGTTCGTGAGGAAGGCAGAAAATTAATGTGCTCAACTCTGATTCTGTGGACTTAGCAGGAACATCGGGTCGGTTTTAACTGCAAAGAAAATATATGGACTAGAGTACTCATGGATAGGTCCATGAATATCAAATTAAATACACCTTTGAGGCTCATCTAGAAAAATAGTACACATGAGGAAAACAAACCCAAATTAATACAGAAATTGATTATTGGAGTGAACAGCATTAATACTGTGGGCAAAACAGTGCTGGAGGAACTCAGCAGAACAGGCAACATCTGCAGTGGGAATGGACAGACAACATTTCAGGTTGGGACCGTTCTCACTGAAGTGCCGACACAAATTGTCATCGGTCCTTTCCCTCCACACAGGTGTTGCCCGACACATTCTCCCCGCCCAAGTTCCCTCAGCACAGTTTTTTGCTCAATATTCTAGCATTTTCTTGTGCGTCCCAAATAATGTGACTGATGCTTTTCAGACAAACGCATTTTCCATTTCAAATATCTCCAGCCACTGCAGAATAGCAGAGTAGTAAACAGTGAATAACATGGAAGGACTTACAACTGGTGCATTGTCAGATGCTTGAAAAGCATCGCCCACATTGGGGACAAAAACAGAGCTGATTCTTTGGAGGGAGGGGGGGGGGGGGGGGGTTTAAATTGGGGAATTTAGCAACAAAATGAAGAATCGGTTTAAGCAGAGCACAATTGATTCTTTTAAGACGCAGTCTTTGAAATAAAGGCCATTTTAATAAATTGGTGCCCAATCTGTGATCTGCAAGGGGCCTGTAAACAACTTCAACAGTGGCTCTAATTCAGAGGCCGACTGCAGCGGGCAGATGGATAAAGGTTGCTTTTGTCTGCTGAGACAAGAGACAGAACGCCAACATCGGGAAGAGATGGCAAATGTTAAGCACCAGAATCATCAACAATGTGACAATATCCAGCATTATTCAAAGAGTAGGCAGCTAGGATAGTGCTGCCACTGCATTTTAAGAATATTTACCAAACTATTATCTGCACTGCACACATTTACATAAACAAAATAAATATTAATTTTAGTGCTCTGAAGACTGGTCCCAAAAATGTTAGCTCTTATTTACTCACTACTGAGGCATTGATTACTGTCCCCACGATGACCATGCCAGCTTCCAACAAATCATTTGTATCAGTCCTGTTCTTTCATTTCCCTGTAGACTTACATCTCATTCGCTACATCCCCATCAATTTATCTTTGGTTCACTTGCCACTTACCTACACTTGGGATAACTTACAGTAGTCAATGAACCTAGCAACAGGTCTTTAAGATAACGGGAAAATAAAAACAGAGTACCTGATGGTTTACAAAAAAACCCTAGAATGAAGTGTTTCGTGAGCTGCCAGAACAAAATCACCATATAGCCCACAAATCTTTCACAGGAGCCACCTGATTGGAGTCAGTTGATGAATCAGTATAAACGGGTCTCAGGGAAAAGATCACTGCTCTTCAAATAGTGTCATTTTGTCCCAGCATGAATAAAGGATGTTTTTAACACCCTAATCCAAAAGAAGCCACAGCAAACGAAAGTCACTTCCTTAGCAACATAATCCCAAATCAGCGTGAAAAATGTGCTTACTGGAGTAAGGCTTTCAAATCAGTTTGCTGAAATGATACGAGCAAGACACTAGCTAATGGCAAGTAAGCTGCAGATTCAATAAATGCAGTTGTTAAATAAACGAGAGAGAGCGCGCTGAGGCAACATCTCTAAATAAGATTCTTGAACTTGCTCAATCATTGCACCGTTTAGTAATCTGAATAAAGACAATGTCGGTCAAGTAACTTTCCTCTGGAAAGATAAAAAAACAAACGTCCATCTCCGCGGCCCACAAACACTCCAAATCTGGTTCAGCCTTTTCTTTGGCAAACAAAGTTTACTCAAAAATTCTCACTAACTTTAAAATCTTTCTATGGAGTACAACTTCCTTGATATCCATCATCCTGGAAATTTGTTATACTTGCTTATTCAAAAACAGAATCATTCCAATATTAATTCCATGCACTGCAAATATTCCAACCTATCCCACTGTGTCATTTAGGTGGTTTCTTGAACATAAATCAAACCAAGCTTTCAGTTACGTCCTCTTAATTCCAGTATTTTTTTACAGTATTCCCAACACACAATGGAAAGTGCTTGCCACGTGAAAAGGGATGAGAATTTGTTGCTGCGCTTTCTAAATTGATAGAAAGCCAATTCTTTGCATCCTTGCCCAATGTGAAGCAAGCTGCTAACGAGACAATGCTATTTTCTTCAATGATATATTACAACCAAGAACAAATACATTTGTGTTGATAGGCCTGTTTAGATGAAAATGCAGAGTTCAACATCTAGACCTGTTGAGTGGGCAAGATGCAAGTCTGCCCAAAACAGCACTAATAGGCATTCCAGCAAACACAGTTCTGTTACCCAACAAAATGGGGAAAGTTGCCCATTTTAACATCTTGTCTTGCTCATGGTGGATAAATTTAAGATGGCAAAATACTGCCCAGCTTTATTCACGGAAGATATCATCAGCAATGACTTGAGTGAGAATAATTAATAATCTTCTCACTTGCTCAGATTTGGTCCCTTAAAGAGCTACTTAGCTCCAGGACAATTTACACGTTAGTCTAAAGATTAGACTAAAGAGAAAAATCAGAACGGCAAAGATCATTTTTGACAATGCCACACTTGGCCAAATAAAATTTAAATCAATAGAAACAGATGGGGTTGGGAACTTAGGAGTCAAATCCATCATAAATGCAACAGTGTCAGTCCATTTTCATCCACAGATATTCATAAGTTCATAAGTTATAGGAACAGAAGGCAGCCATTTGGTACAGAGTCTACTCCACCAATGAATCATGGCAGATCTATCTTTCCTTCTTAACCTCATTCTCCTGTCTTCTCCCCATAATCTGACACCCGTACTAATCAATAATCTACATCTCTGCCTTCCAGGCAGATATCCATCGACTTGGCCTCCACAGCTTTCTGTGGCAATGAATTCCACAGATCCACCACCATCTGACTCTAAAATTCCTCATCTCCTTCCGAAAGGAACGTCCTTTAATTCTGAGGCATTGACCTCTGGTCCTGGACTCTCCCACTAGTGGAAACATCCTCTCCGCATCCACTCTATCCAATGCTGCATTGAGCTGCCGAGTACTTCCAGCATTTTTTTTGATAGTTGTGTCAGGAAACAAAATGTCACTTTCCAAAAAGTTTCCTCAGAAATTGCATTCCAAACTCAAGGTGCTGCAACTTCAATGACCCTCCTCACATAAAAAGTAAAAAGGGGCATTGTGGATTGCAATGTGCAGCTCTTGACAATGAAATGATTTATGCCATGACGCGGCAAAATCTGGACAACTTTCAGACTGGTTTATGTGGCGAGTCATATCTTCATGACACAAGGATCGGGCAATGTCAAAAGTCAAGAGTGTTTTATTGTCATTTGTTCCAGATAGAACAATGAAATTCTTACCTGCAGCAGCACAACAGAATATGTAAACAGTACACTGTAAACAATATAAGAGAGGTAAAAGGTTAATAGTGCAATAATAACAATAATGGTCTATGTAGTTCAGAGCTTATTTGAGGTTGTAGTGTTTAATAGCCGAATGGCTGTAGGAAGAGGCTATTCCTGAACCTGGACGTTGACTATCTCCCCTTGACATTAAACAAGGCTGTTGATGCCATAGATATTACCCAAAGGTTGCAGAAGTCACTATTAATATCACATTTAACTGTGCCTGCTCAACAAACTCAGTGGGAATGACGGGTCTATAACTGGCATTCTGTGGTCAGACTCAGCTACATGCTTGAAGATTAAAAAAAGGTGTTCCCTCATTCACAGGGCAAATTCATGTAAATGATTGAAAGAGTAGAGCATGTAAACAGGTTCTTCAGCCCACCACACCCATACTGACCAGGTTTACACTCATTCTATGCTATCCCACTTATGCATCCACTCCTTACACACAATGGGCAATTTACATTGGCCAATACAACCCGCATGGACTTGGAATGTGTGAGGCAACAAGAGCACCCATGTGATCACAGAAGGAACATGCAAACTCCACACAGACAACACCCAAGGTCAGGATGGAACCCAGGTCTGAGGCTCTGTGAGGCAGCAACCATAAGCGGTGCCAGTGTGTAAAACACTACACTTCTACGAGAGCGATTCCAATAACAAATGCAGCACAATAACATGCAGCAAAGCAGCCCATTTGGCTTGTCTATCGTCGTAACCACATACCATGATCCCGGTGCACGTCCGCTGCAATATTGTGACAATTTGTTTCTCATGACGTTGCAATATCCACCACACAATGAAACACCAACCCGGATATTTATTGCTAATCTTTCATTGAAGGGTCCACGCTCTCATTTAGTTTTGGATTAAAATGAAGATGCAACATTGCAGAGAAGCAAACACATTATAGAACCACTGATATTCAAGCAATTCAAATAACAGATCTACGCAGACTTCTAATCATGATAAACCCAATCAAATGCAAAAAAAATGTAAAAATCTGACAAAACATTTCGTCAAAGGGTCGGTGGAGAAAGTCAAAAGGTTGACTTTCAATAACAATAAGTTCTCCAAACAATCTTAAAGCAGCAGCATTGCTATTGACCAAACAAAATGGTGGAATATTCACATCAGGCAACATCTGTATGGAAAGAATAGTCTTGGGTTGATGAAATTGCAACCAGATGAAATTGCAACCCAAAGCAATTTTTGTCAAAATACGAAATACTGAAATAAAATTTGCAGTAAAAAGTCAGGTGGAGAACAGAAAGCTCTGCAATTAGGTGTTTGGGAAGAAGTGAGTGGCATGAGGTGATGGCGCTTGCTGATAAAAGGCTAATGAAAGACAATGGCGTTTGGGAGAAATAATGGATTGTCAAGCACTAAAGTTGCATTGTTTCAGGACTATAATGTCCAAGCTTATTATCGCTTCCTAAATTTGTTCCACTGTTGGTCAGAGACAAAGGTCTAATTGGAAATGAAATGGGAATTAGTTATAGATACTGGAAGTTCAGGGTCATCTTGGGGCACTGCATGTAGTTCTGCACAAGTGCACCTATGGATGCCCCAGAAAGTGTGGTCTCGCGCATTGTTTCCAGAGTAATTTCTCTTCCTGCCAACAACCCTAAATACATCAGTCCCTGAGCTAATGAACAGAATAAGTCTGTCACATTTATACTGGGGCGAGACTACCAAATCACATCATCCATGTGCCCCATATAATGCCACCATGGGTTCAAGCAGTCAGAATCTTAGTCACCCAGAATAGAGCTCATTGTCCACGTGGACCCTTAGCAATGTGCACTGTTGACAACTTTGTCAGAACCATGGTGCCTGAAGGTCCCACAAGATCACAGGGAACATCTAAACTCCACATAGACACAGTGTTGAAGAACAGAAATGAACTGCGGTTACTGCAGCTGCTCTATTAGTTGCACCTCTTTCTTTAGGTGCTATGGTTTCCTCCCGTATATTCTAATAACGTGGGTTGGTAGGTTAACTGGCCAGTAGTGGTGGTAATTGGTAGTGGTGGGAAGTGAAGAGAAGGCGGCAAGAGTAAAACGGGTTAGGGGAGGATTAATGTGAAAATGAATGTTTGATGGAGCGATGGACTTTTGGGGCCAAAGGGCCTGCTTTCATGCTATAGTCCTCCATGAATCTACGACTATGAATTTAGTATCTGCCTGCCCGCTCAAGGTTCATTGATGGGGTTTGGCACTTTTCAGCAAAAGCCACTGCTTCAGCTATAACAGGGTATATAGTGACTGATCCAATCGCCTTATCCAGGACTCCCATCCAGGGCAAAGTGGATTCTTTGCAACAATGAAATGCGGTCCGACAACTGCACCTAAATTAGCTCATTTAATATCTTCATGCTCTGCTTCAAATCGTTCCACCGCCTTGCCCTCATTCACCCAAATAAAATTGGGTGATTAGTACACGTGTCAGGGGTTATAGGGAGAAGACAGGAGAATGGGGTTGAAAGAAAAAAATTGATCAGCCATGATTGAATGGCAGAGCAGACACGATAGGCCGAACAGCCTAATTCTGCTCCTGTAACTTAGTAACTCATGTCAAAACATAAAAAGAAACAAAATTGCCAAGACAGTGAAGGTGAAAGTGGATTTTACAATTTTCACTACAACCTAATCAGGAATTTACTTCTTAAAAAGGTGATGGACCAACTGAGCAGGTCAGGCAGCAACTCTAGAAAGCATAAAGGTCAGGACCCTTGTGCAAAGTTCTCCCAGTCATCACAAAGCAGCAAAGGGGGGGGGGGGGGGGGGGGGGGGGGGGGGGAGGGGGGGTTCGGTGATGAACCAATAAGTACAAGCAGACAAGAGTAAAAGACTGAAAGTTCATCCACACCCCTCACCCACAAAAAGTATCGTTGAATGCCTAGTTATCATTTATTTCCCATGCAAATTAGTGGAAGTCTGCAGATGATCATTTCATAAACCCGATCCTATCGCCTTCTTGGCGATACACGTTGTGGCTTTAGGAAGGTACTATGAGGAAAGAACAGTGTTGCAGGTTGCAGCCATAGAGGTGTCGGGAAGAGTGAATGTTAGAGGGGGTATTGGTAACAATCAAGCAGCCTGCTGCACTGGATGGTTTGAGCTTCGATTTTGCTGAACTAGAATATTCCACCCATTCCCAGCTTGCTTTATAAATGGTAGGAAGGCTTTGGAGAGACAGAAAATACTCCCTGCAGAATATCCCATCCTCCGATCTAATCATAACCAGTGCAAGTGGCTAATCCAGTTGAGTTTCCGGTCAAGGGCAGATGTTTGGGCTGCTGGAGAATTACCATTGGTAGATAATCTGACTCTTGTTGAGTGAGTTTTCGGCTGATACTTCTTGTTTGACTTTGTCTGTCAGTTATCAATCCCCATCCAAAATATTAACTAGTTGCAGCCAGCCTCTCCGTCGAAACTCCATCAGACAAACAGCCAGGGTTTGATCCCCTGAATCACTCCAGCACTTTGTGTTCTACCCAGCCGAACTGCCATTTTAGTTTAGTAAATGACACGACATCCTATTTTAAGAGCAAACTTTCTACATACTCATTCTACATACCCGGAGCTGGGGCAGCGGCCTGGAGCGGAGACTGCGGGACCCGGAGCGGAGACTGCGGGACCCGGAGCTGGGGCAGCTGCCTGGAGCGGAAACTGCGGGACCCGGAGCGGAGACTGCAGGACCCGGAGCTGGGGCAGCTGCCTGGAGCGGAGACTGCGGGACCCGGAGTGGAGACTGCGGGACCCGGAGCTGGGGCAGCGGCCTGGAGCGGAGACTGCGGGACCCGGAGCTGGGGCAGTGGCCTGGAGCGGAGACTGCGGGACCCGGAGCGGAGACTGCGGGACCCGGAGCTGGGGCAGCGGCCTGGAGCGGAGACTGCGGGACCCGGAGCTGGGGCAGCGGCCTGGAGCGGAGACTGCAGGACCCGGAGCAGCGGCCCGGAGCTGTGGTGGATGTTTAATTTGTGTTTATTGTATGTTTTGTTTTTATTGGTTCTGTGTATGACTGCAGGCAACATAATTTCGTTTAGACCGAAAGGTCTAAATGACAATAAAGGAATCTAATCTAATCTAATTCCAAGAAGAAACCAGTTTGCGAAAGCTTCCATGTTTCATACCAATGAACATTCATCCAGTTGAATCCTGTATAAATAAACATGCTTATTAAATACTTACCAAAGAATTCAAGCACACCACGGACAATTTCGGATACATAAATAACATTGATAAATTGCAAACAAATAAGCATGAGGAAGCTATACCCATGCTCTTTTCACATTTCAAATGAAATATCATGAACTCAAAATCTCTATAGATGGTGCCTGACCCTAACGCAAACTATTTTCAAGGCACAAGGTAACAAGGAGACAAAATGGTGTCAGATAAGGCAAGAAGAGGAGTGAAATGTATAGCTGGAGGGACTGGTACAGGTGGAAAAGGGCAGGGGGGGGGAAAGCAGATACATCTTGAAATTAGAGAATTCAATGTTCACACCATTGGGTTGGAAGCTACCCAAGTGGAATGAGAGTTGCTGCTCTTCATCTTTGCATGTGGCATCACTCAAACAACCGAGGCAGTCAAGATCAGAAATAAATCGTATGAGAACAGTAAGAGGAGATAAAATGGTTCACAACCGGGAACACCAACTCTTGGCTTTGATCAATTTTGGGGTGGTATCTGTGCTTGAACAATTAATTTGCTTGCTCTGGATAAAACACCAGAGACCCTGCAAACCCTACCAATAACTCAATTTATTGTCAGGTTGTTCCAATATGTGGAGGATGCACTCTACAAACAGGATGTACAGGTCCAGTTGCAACAGAAAATGACTTGGAATTCATCACACCACTCAGCCCCATGAAAGTAGGGGCAGGACAACTTTCATTATATGACTTGCAATGATGAGATCATTCTCTTAGTTTCAGTTTAAAGATTCAGCACAGAAACAGGCCCTTCAGTCCACACTGACCAAAGATACCCTCACATTAACACTATCATACACACACTAGGGACAATTTACATTCATACCAAGCCAATTTACCTACAAACCTGTACATCTTTGGAGTGTGTGAAGAAATCAAATCTGTTTTAGTGAGTGCCATTGTAGATCACATCTTCCCACCCAATAGGTGTAACATCACGTGATGCTCAGACATTCAAGACTGATCACAGAACAAGTGCCAAAAGGACTTATTTCATCTGACACCACTTGCCATTAACAATGCATATTCTACCAGAACAAACTGATAAAAGAAAATAATTTAATCCTGGATGAACATCAAAGTCTGGAATTACTTGAAAATGTTTATCATTGCGTGAAACGCCCATATCGTCATAAATCATCACTATTATATAATGGCAGGAAAATGATGTGTCATGCTGATACCACAAGGCTGAAGATGCTTGTATCGTTGAACAATGAAACACACCTACCGAGAAAGGTTTAGCAACTAACTGGAGTTACATGGCAAGAGTGGCAGTCAAAATCTATGTTAAAAAAATGCAAACATCTAGAGAACATTAACTTTATCAGATAAGCCAGAAGGGAGGGGGAGAATGTAAAGCAATAGCAGACAAGGCTCATGATGCATCTTGCAGAGGCAATAACAGCTTGGTTTGGTACCAGCTCTGCCCAAGACCGCAAGAAATTGCAGGCCATTGTAGATGTAGTCCAGTCCACCACACAGAGCAGACTCCTCACCAATGATTCCATCTGCACTTCACGCTGCCTTGGAAAAACAGCCAATATAATCAAGTACCATTTCCAACCCGGTTATTCCATCTTCCCACTCCCATCGGGTAGAAGATAAAGGTTGAAAACAAATGCCACCAGATGCAGGAATATCTTCTTCCTTTCTGTATTCGGGCTTCTGAACAGCCTTTCATCAGACAGAGCAGACTCCAATTCTCCTCTACTTCATTGCGGACATTGGACTTTGACACTGATAGTTTTGGCACAATGCTGAGAATAATATTGTGCACTTTACCTTTCCCCTCATTCTATCCATTGTACTTGAGTTTCGCCTGATTATATGTATGTGTAGTATTATCAGGTTTGATTGGACAGCATGCAAAACAAAGCTCTTTACAAGATATTTGTAGCTTAACAAATGAAAAATGTAGTCAATAACATAGAAACATAGAAAATAGGTGCAGGAGTAGGCCATTCGGCCCTTCGAGCCTGCACCGCCATTCAATATGATCATGGCTGATCATCCAACTCAGTATCCTGTACCTGCCTTCTCTCCATACCCCCTGATCCCTTTAGCCACAATGGCCACATCTAACTCCCTCTTAAATATAGCCAATGAACTGGCCTCAACTACCTTCTGTGGTAGAGAACTCCAGAGATTCACCACTCTGTGTGAAAAATGTTTTCCTCATCTCGGTCCTAAAATATTTCCCCCTTATCCTTATACTGTGACCCCTTGTTCTGGATGTTCAATTATTGGTCTATCCCTTTAAGTTATCATTTTCAAATCAAATTCCAGAAAAGTCTGAAAACAATCATCTATTTGCACTATTTAAAATTAAAGATGTCGATTTTTTTTTTGCACTAATACCTTTTTTCCCCCACTGTCTTGGATCATTTATAATGTGTTCCTGTGTTGAATGAGTCTATGTGTCTGCAATGCTGCTGCAAGCAAGAGTTCTCATTGTACTTGCACTTGATAATAAATACTTGACAATAAACACTAAGAGTAAAGCGAGAAGCTTTCTAGAACCAGTTACAATTTATGTGGCACAGCCATTAGCAGTAGTGAAGAAGGACACAAAGTGGTGGTGTAACTCAGTGGGTCAGGCAGCATCCCTGGAGATCATGGAGGGGTGATGCTTTGGGTCAGAACTCTTCTTCAGACTGTTGACTCGGTCTGAAGGATCCCAACCTCAGTCTTGAGAAGGGTCCCGACCTAAAGCATCACCCATCCATGTTATCCAAGGATACTGCCCGACTTGCTAAGTTACTCCAGCACTTTGTGTCCTTCTTTGTAAACCATATCTGCAGTTCCTTGTTTCTACATTAGCACTAGTGTGTAGATATGCTCCACTTCTTATCTTTGTGGGATCATCAAAACGTTCTTACTGTTGAATTTAGTTACAAATTGAGTATTTTGAGGAGAGTGTTGCAATGCGAAAATATCTAATGGAGAACAATATGCCATCATGCTTCTTGACATTTATTTCCATTACTAAAGGCAGCAACAGGTCACCAAATTACTACCGTCTATCCAACAGCTTTCACCACATGGTCCAGTGAGCTTTTCATGGCAACTTGCCCTGAGCCTTTTGTTTTAGTTGAGAGATATAGCGCAGAAACAGACCCTTTGGCCCACCGAGGCCACGCCGACCAGCAATCCCCACACACAAACTATCCCACACACACACATTAGGGACAATTTACAATTATACCAAGACTATTAACCTACAAATCTATACATCTTGAGCGTGGGATGAAACCCGAGCTCCCGGAGAAAACTCACGCAGGTCACGCAAAATAAATACCCAGATTTGAGAATGCAAAAATATTCAGCAGGTCGGGCAGCATCTGTGGATAAAGAGTTTATGTTATAGCAATAAATGGCAATCGCTATGGCAATGATCAGAAACAATGGGTTTTCACAAGTCACCAATCTGAAATGTCAATTTTTCCCTATCAGATGAGCTGCTGACTAGTTTCTGCATTCCATTTTATATTAAAAACAACCTGTCTTTTATTTCTGCTGGTCTAAGTATACATTCTATATCTTGGCCCACTGCCGACAGTGATTTCTGAGTTTGAACTGAATCATTCCTTGAACACATACACACTTCAAAAGGTATCAATTGCAAGGAGAGCAACTACTTTAAGCGGGTTTCATGTGATTTCAATTGGCCGATCACGCAGAAGAAATCTGTGGCACAGTAGTGCAACAATTTCAATAGAAACAATGAGGAAATGTCGTCTATAACCAGAATTTTACCAGACATACCGTCTATAAGCCCATTTTGAGAAGCAGAAGCTTGGAGAATCCTGGATTTACATTAACTCTTGAATGTGGCAGAACATTAAAAAAACAGGCAACTTCCTTAACAATACCAGTAACGGATTGGGGAATAAAGCATGGAAGTTGCCGTCAAACACATTCCAACAGTTGACTGTTGCTTTAATTGACACTGAGCAACTTCTGTCGGTCAACCGCGCCTTTAACCACGCCTCAGCTGGTGAAACGGGTTCAATTCACCTGAAGAGAAAAGAAAACAGCATGGCAAGCCCTCAGGTGCAACACAGAATTAATTTACTAACTAAAATAGAGAAGATGGCATTATTTTCTCCTGAACATTGGCGGAACAGATTCGATAGGGGTGATCACAACGGGACATAATGCGGGGAATATATGAGAATCTAATTACAGCAACTAAAGTGCCAATAACCCAAGTACAAAAAGAAAGACACTTAAAATAGCAATCGCTATGGCAATTTTTAATGCTCTGCCTGAAAAAAATGTAAGAGTTAATTGTAAAGTTCGGAATTGGATACCCAAGAGAAAATACCTGCAAATTTAGGAAGAATGTGGTACCCATAAAAGCTTTATATAATAACCTGTATATGCAATTCAGTTTTAATCAATTTGGAAAAATACACTAATCGTCTAACTACATCAATATCAAAATACCTTAATCATACAGCCCCCGTGTTAAAAATTCGCTCTGCAATAAAAGTATAACGAACTAAGGCGAGAGATACCAAGGTAAATACTGGGAATCAATTTTTGCACCTAGATTTGCAAACAGCTCAACTGTAACACAGCGACACTGCATTTAATCAAACTAGAATTAGCCCACGACCCTTGACACCAATTCCTTACAGTTGCAATTCTGTGACCAGATCCTAGCTTTTGCTTTGTAATTTCGATACCGCCGATTCCGAAACGGCAATTTAAAAAGTGTTTTATATCTTTCTTCTCCTTATCCTCTCCCTCCCCTTACAACAAAAAAAAACTTGACGGGGACAACGAAAGGAAGGGAAAACTAAATGTAAACCGTGGGCCCCACGTACTTGCTGAACCGGTTTAGTTGTACCAGTCAACGCCCTTTCATATAAAAAGCAGCTTTTTGCTGCACCTGTTTCTCCACAGCACGAACAAGTGCAGATCCACTCGTCCCAGAACATGGCTATGTAATGCTGCTTTTTAACCAATTTCCCCTTTTCTCTGTATCACATGCCTAAGTTTTTATTCCCCACGACGAGATACTTTCGGTCTGAGAATTCAAATCAAAACTAGCTCGCCCACTTCATTTATGTTTCAAACATCTGCATTGATCGAGAGCGAGAGCGCTCAGGAAAGCTCGCCCTCTAGTCTATTTCCCCACACGCAGCCTGGACCCGTCCCGTTCCAGATACTCTGTAGCAGGTGTGAGGTTTTTTTTTATTCGAACAACAACAACAAAAAATAAATAACACGCTGACGGTCTCGAAAGGTTACAAAGAACTAGACTGGAGTTTCAGTGTGTGTTGTTTACAGAAGTGCACTACTTCAGTTGCGTTCCTCCTCAGTAAACCCTCTCACACACACCAAGATACACACACGTACGCACACACACACACAGGGGTACACACACAGATACACACCCACGTACACACACACACGGGTACACACCCACACACAGGTACACACACACGTACACACACACACTCCAGCTGTGCCAATGTTAACCCATCTCTCTGCAGTCACCGCCAGCGCTGCCCCACATGGACAGACTGTTTACTTTTTGCTACTTACTAATCCATGTTTGCGTTACTTTGTGGCGCGAAGTGGAAGAGGGCGAGTTAATAATTTTGAGATAAAGTGTCAATCCGACCTCGGAAAGATGTCATTCCCTCAGAAAGATAACATTGTACAAAGTGTAATTTGGAAGTGGCTTTGCAAGGGAACCCCAGAAGGAATGGAGTTGGGTAGGAGAGAGGAACATTAGTGGCAATGTTCATAGTGGACCTCATAACCTTTTTTTAAATTAATACAAATCCCTTACCTGCTGTTTCTGGCTGAATTGTTCCAGCTCTTCTTCCTCTCCCTGGTCATCCTCACGCCTCAGCTCCCCGATGTAGTATTGCTGCAGCCAGCGGCGGGCGTTGGTGCTGTGGCGGTGAGGCGGCCCCTCCATGTCCCGGCTCACGTCCCTGCCCGCCCGCTGAACAAGCATCTGCTGCCCGCCCGGGTGCCGCGGGATGAAGGCGGACACGTCGTACACCCGGTTTTCGTGGACGATCCAGCAGGATTCGGCCGAGGCGTGCTGCTCCACCTCGGCCATGCTGAAGTAGCGCTTCTCCATGAGGGCGAGAGGTGTATGTATGTGTGTGTCGTCTGCTGCTACTACCACTACTGTTGCTGCCCGCCGACCTGTACTCTGGCCTCACCCGCTCGCATTCCACTGCTGCTGCACCACTGCCTCCCTCCAGCGCCTCACTGTAATGAGCCCATGACGCCGGCATGCACCTGACGCGGACCGGCCCGCCTCCCCACCACGGACACCCGCCCAAAGCGCGCCCCCAACACGCTGACCCACCCCCCAACCTCGCCCTGCATCAACATCAGCCCAGGGCTGCATGCCCCAACCTTAAGCACCAACCCTAGGCAACATGCCCCTAACATCAGCACCCAACACCCGCCCTGTCCTCCCTTGCACACAGATGCCTCCACGACTTCCAGTCACCATAAACTACGTGCTGGGACAAGAAAACTAGCTCTGTCGTTTTACAACCTTACCCCATCCATATCTCTATGACTCCCTCTTCCCTGACTCTCAGTCTGAAATCGCCCACTGAGCTGAGACCATGTGCAAGTGTCCAGTAGATAGACACAAAGTGCTGGAATAACTCAGTGGCTCAGGCAGTATCTTTGGAAAGAAAGGATGGGTGACGTGTTGGGTGGGAGCCCCTTCTTCAGACTGGCAGTCTGAAGAAGGGTTCTGACCCAAAATGTCACCTGTCCTTTTTCACTAGAGATGCTGCCTGACCCGCTGAGTTACTCCAGCACTTTGCGTCCATCTTCGGTCTAAACCAGCATCTGCAATTTCTTTCTACGCAGATGCAAGCGATTCCAGGTTTAGGCACCATCCATCACCCCTCTACTCTGGGCTTGTACACTCTGGAGTTTAGAAGGATGAGAGGGCATCTTATTGAAGCATTTAAGATTGTTAAGGGCTTGGACACGCTAGAGGCAGGAAACATGATCCCGATGTTGGGGGAGTCCAGAACCGGGGCCACAGTTTACGAATAAGAAGTAAGCCATTTAGAACGGAGACGAGGAAACACTTTTTCTCACAAAGAGTTGTGAGTCTGTGGAATTCTCTGCCTCAGTGGAGGCCGGTTCTCTGGACACTTTCAAGAGAGAGCTAGATAGAGCTCTTAAAGATAGCAGAGTCAGGGGATATGGGGAGAAGGCAGAAACGGGGTACTGATTGGGGATGATCAGCCATGCATTTCGTTGTCTCTGTACTGTACACTGACAATGACAATTAAAATTGAATCTGAATCTGAATCTGAATCTGAAGGGCGGTGCTGGCTCGGGGCTGAATGGCCTACTGCACCTATTGTCTATTGTCTATTGTCTAAACCTAGACTAATCCCATTCTATTCCACCTAGGATATTTTACAGAAGCCAAATAATCTACCAACCTGCATCTTTATGGGATGTGGGAGGAAACTGGAGCACCCAGAGGAAACCCACTTGGTCATAGGCAAAACAGGCAATCTCCACACAGAGAACTGAATCTGGGTTTCTGGAGCTGTGAGGCAATGGCTCTGCTGGCTGCACCACTGTTCCACCCATTTATTTCTTTTTGCAAATAATTCACAAAGGTGTTGGATTTAATCAAATCAATTTACAAGATCAACACCTTGTATATTTTAATGAGTAAAATTACATTGAATAAATACAACGTGTTGTGAAAAAATTGTGGTATTTATCTTCTATCAGTATTAATTGTTAAACATTTGCCATTTATCTTTATTTAAGGAGGATATATTTGCCTTGGAGGCAGTACAGAGAAAGTTTGCTAGGTTCACAATGAATGGGACATTTTTTGATAAAAGTAGGTGGGACCTTTACTCACTCAATGAAACATAGTTTCTGAACAGTTTCACTGGACAGATATTGCGAGGATATCTCTCTGGTGCGGGAAGATGGGCTTAGCCTCAGGATAAAGAGACATCAATTTAAGACTGAGATAAGGTGACATTTTGTTTCTCCGAGGGTTATGAATCTTTGGAATTCTCTGCCCCAAGGAGTTGTGCATATTGAGTAATTAAATATGTTCAATAGATATGTTTTTGGACTACAGGGCTATAAAGGGTCATGGGGACCAGGCGGGGCAATAGAGTTGAGGACAACAATCAAATCAGCCATGATCTTAATGAAGGGTGGAGCAGGCTTGAGGGGTTATTTGGGATATACCTACACCTTGGTCTTACATTCTATTAGCGCTCCCCCCTCTGAATTCAAAGGTTCTAATTACACTCCAGAGAAGTAATATAATAATAATAATAATAAATTTTATTTTTGGGCGCCTTTCAGAAATCTCAAGGACACCTTACAGAGATTAACAGGAATAGAAAACATATAATCAGAATAAAATAAATAATAAAGACAGAGGCCCGGGACCGTTGGAGCGAGTGGAGGAGGGTCAGGGCGGTGAGTACTTAAATCGGGCGCGGGGCTTTCTTTCACAGAGGCCCGGAACCGTTGGAGCGAGTGGAGGAGGGTCAGGGCTTTTACCAAAATCCACACTCCATAGGGAGGGTTCTGGTGGAAGCCGCTGATTGGCGGAAGCAGACTAGAGGAAGCAGCTGTTTGGGTGCAACCTCAGGTTAGCTTTTCTGCTTTCTGGTTAAAGGTACAGTGCTTTAGTAAAGGTACAGTGGGCTAAAGGTACAGTGCTTTTTGTTTATATAATAAAGGTGCAGTTTAAAGGTCAAGAGGGAGCAGCTGTTTGTGAGTCAGATACCTGCTGATTTCTCCCAGCAGTTTCTATTGTATTATACTGGTATCGGATCCAGGGTAAGGCGGGAGAATGACAGTCAGAGCAGTGTACTGTTCTGGATGTCAGATGTGGGAGGTGATGGTGTCGGATGGCCCTCCAGACGTCCACATCTGCACCAGGTGCAGAGAGATGGGGCTCCTAAGGGACCGTATTAGGATCCTGGAGCAGCAGCTCGATGACCTCTGTCTAGTCAGGGAGAGTGAGGAGGTCATAGAGGGGAGTTATAGGGAGGTGGTCACTCCAAAACCACGGGAGAGAGACATGTGGGTCACGCTAAGGAAGGGCAAGGGGCAGAGGCAGGAACGAGTGAGTACTTCAATGTCGGTACACCTTGCAAATAAGTACTCCTGTTTGAGTACGGATGGGGGTGACAGCCTGCCCGGGGGTAGTGAGAGCGGACGGGCCTCCAGCACAGAGACCGGCCCTGTTGCTCCGAAAGGTAGGGACAAAAAGAAGAGGGCAATAGTAATTGGGGACTCTATTGTTAGGGGGTCGGATAAGCGATTCTGTGGACGCAGTCTGGAGACCAGGATGGTGGTCTGCCTCCCTGGTGCCAAGGTCTCGGACGTGTCTCAACGCATCCAAGATATCCTGAAATCAGAGGGAGAGGAGCCTGAGGTCGTGGTACATATAGGTACCAATGACATAGGTAAAAAAAGGGAAGAGGTCCTGAAGGGAGGATTTAGGGAGTTGGGAGGAGAGTTAAGGAAAAGGACCAAAAAGGTAACAATCTCAGGATTACTGCCTGTGCCACGCGACAGTGAGAGTAGGAATGGAGCGAGGTGGAGGATAAATGCGTGGCTGAAAGACTGGTGCAGAGGGCAGGGATTCAAGTTTCTGGATCATTGGGACTTCTTTTGGGGAAGGTGGGACCTGTACAGAAAGGATGGGTTGCACTTGAACCCGAGGGGGACCAATATCCTGGCGGGGAAATTTGCAAAGGCCACTGGGGAGACTTTAAACTAGTATGGTTGGGGCGAGGGACTCAAATAGAGAAAGCTAGTAGACAGAATGGGAGGCAGGAAGCAGAAAAGGGAAGCACTCGGACACAAGAGGAGAAAGAAAAAAAAGGAAATAAACAGAGAATAAGAGATGGGGGGTTTCTTAAATGTGCATATTTTAATGCTAGGAGCATTGTAAGAAAGGTGGATGAGCTTAGAGTCTGGATAGACACCTGGAAGTATGATGTTGTGGCGATCAGTGAAACATGGTTGCAGGAGGGCTGTGATTGGAAACTAAATATTCCAGGATTTCGTTGCTTCAGGTGTGATAGAATTGGAGGGGCAAGAGGTGGAGGTGTTGCATTGCTAGTCAGGGAAGATATTACAGCAGTGCTTTGGCAGGATAGATTGGAGGGCTCATCTAGGGAGGCTATTTGGGTGGAACTGAGAAGTGGGAAAGGTGTAGAAACACTTATAGGGGAGTATTATAGACCGCCAAATGGGGAACGAGAATTGGAAGAGCAAATATGTAAGGAGATAGCAGATATTAGTAGTAAGCACAAGGTTCTGGTGACGCTGAGGGATACAGCTCATCCAGGGCCAATCTGAAAATGGGAATTAGGAATGCCAAACTCAATCACAAACGGCGGATTGAGGAGCACTTCCAAAACAACTCTGACCCCAGGCGCTTGTGGCAAGGAATCAAATCCCTTGCCGATTACCAGAAAGTTAACACCCCTCCCCCAGACAACGCCACCCTTCCTGACGAGCTAAACCATTTCTATGCTCGCTTTGACCGGGATAACAAAACCCCAGCCATCAAAGTTGCTCCACCCCCAAATGAACAACCCCTCAGTCTCTCCACCTCTGCTGTACAAGATGCACTGAGCAAGGTGAATGAGCGCAAAGCTGCCAGCCCCGATGGCATCCCTGGCCGGGTGCTTAGGGCATGTGCTGGACAATTATCCCCAGTCTTTACCGACATTTTCAATCTCTCACTGGCCCAGGGTGTTGTCCCCACTTGCCTCAAGACATCAACCATCGTGCCAGTGCCCAAACAGTCAGCCACAGGGAGCCTCAACGATTTCCGCCCAGTGGCACTCACCCCTGTCATTGCTAAGTGCTTTGAGCGGCTGATCTTGGCTCACCTCAAAGCCAGCCTCCCCCCCACACTGGACCCCCATCAGTTTGCCTACCGGGCCAACAGGTCTACAGAGGACGCCATATCGGCGGCCCTACACTCTGCCCTGACCCACCTGGACAACAACAACTCCTACATCAGGTTGCTGTTCATTGATTTCAGCTCCGCCTTTAACACTGTCATCCCCGCCAGCTTGATCACCAAACTCAGCGGACTTGGCATCTCCTCCTCCCTCTGCAACTGGACACTGGATTTCCTCACCAACAGACCACAGTCTGTTAGGGTCAACAACCTCACCTCCTCCACTATAACACTGAACACCGGCATGCCACAGGGCTGTGTGCTCAGCCCTCTCCTCTACTCCCTCTTCACCCACGACTGCATCCCTAAGTACGGATCCAACGCCATAATTAAGTTTGCTGACGACACCACGGTGGTAGGACTGATCAGTGACAACGATGAGTCAGCCTACAGAGAGGAGGTCCAGCACCTGACAACCTGGTGTGCCAACAATAACCTCGTCCTCAACTCCAAGAAGACGAAGGAAATTATTGTCGACTTCAGGAAGGTCAGAGGGGGCAGACATACCCCCATCCATATAAACGGGACTGAGGTGGAGCGCGTCTCCAGCTACAAATTCCTCGGGGTACATATCTCGGAGGATTTGTCCTGGTCCCTCAACACCTCCAAGCTGATCAAAAAGGCACAGCAGCGCCTTTACTTCCTGAGGAGGCTCAAGAAAGCCCACCTGTCCCCCCAGATCCTGACCAACTTCTACCGGTGTACCATCGAGAGCATCCTGACCAGCTGCTTCACAGTATGGTACAGCAGCTGCACCGTAGCGGACAGGAAGGCACTACAACGGGTGGTGAAAACCGCGCAGCACATCATCGGTGCCCCGCTCCCTGCCATGGATGCCCTCCACCGAAAACGGTGTCTGAAACGGGCTGGGAAGATCATTAAAGACCCCTCCCACCCCAACCATGGACTGTTTGCCCTCCTCCCATCAGGGAGGCGGTACAGGAGCCTCAGGTCTCGTACCAGTAGGATGAGGAACAGCTTCTACAATTATACCATCGCATTGCTGAACTCGGAGTCCCGCCGATAGATTTCTCCGGTCCCTCCATCCCCATTGTTTAATTATTCTGTATTTTTGATTATTCTGTATCCTCTTTTTTTTTTAAATTTCTATATTGCTCTACTACTACGGACTGACGCAAAACTGCATTTCGTTGTACCGATACTCAGTATTTGTGCAATGACATTAAAGTTGAATTGAATTGAATTGAATTGAATAGTGATTGTGGGAGATTTCAACTTTCCACACATAGACTGGGAAACACATTCTGTAAATGGGCTGGATGGTTTGGAGTTTGTAAAATGTGTGCAGGATAGTTTTTTGCAGCAATACATAGAGGTACCTACTAGAGGAGGGGCAGTGCTGGACCTCCTGTTAGGAAATGAGACGGGACAGGTGGCAGAGGTATGCGTTGGGGAACAGTTCGGGTCCAGTGATCACAATACCATTAGTTTCAATATAATTATGGAGAGAGTCAGAACTGGACCTAGGGTTGAGATTTTTGATTGGAGAAAGGCTAACTTTGATGAGATGCGAGATGAATTAAAAGGAGTGAACTGGGACATTTTGTTTTATGGGAAGGATGTAGAAGAGAAATGGAGGACATTTAAAGGGGAAATTTTAAGAGTACAGAATCTTTATGTTCCTGTTCGGTTGAAAGGAAACAGTAAAAATTGGAAAGAGCCCTGGGAAATTGAACATCTTGTTCGGAAAAAGAGGGAGATCTACAATAATTATAGGCAGCATGAAGTAAATGAGGTGCTTGAGGAGTATAAGGAATGTAAAAAGAATCTTAAGAAAGAGATTAGAAAAGCAAAAAGAAGATATGAGGTTGCTTTGGCAAGTAAGGTGAAAGTAAATCCAAAGGGTTTCTACAGCTATATTAATAGCAAAAGGATAACGAGGGATAAAATTGGTCCATTGGAGAGACAGAGTGGACAGCTATCTGCAGAGCCAAAAGAGATGGGGGAGATATTGAACAATTTCTTTTCTTCGGTATTCACCAAGGAGAAGGATATTGAATTATGTGAGGTAAGGGAAACTAGTAGAGTAGCTATGGATACTATGAGTTTCAAAGTAAAAGAAGTACTGACACTTTTGAAAAATATAAAAGTGGATATATCTCCAGGTCCTGACAGGATATTCCCATGGACATTGAGGGAAATTAGTGTAGAAATAGCCGGGGCTATGACAGAAATATTTCAAATGTCATTAGAAACGGGAATAGTCCCCGAGGATTGGCGTACTGCGCATGTTGTTCCATTGTTTAAAAAGGGTTCTAAGAGTAAACCTAGCAATTATAGACCTGTTAGTTTGACTTCAGTGGTGGGCAAATTAATGGAAAAGATACTTAGAGATAATATATATAAGTATCTGGATAAACAGTGTCTGATTAGGAACAGTCAACATGGATTTGTGCCTGGAAGGTCATGTTTGACTAATCTTCTTGAATTATTTGAAGAGGTTACTAGGGAAATTGACGAGGGTAAAGCAGTGGATGTTGTCTATATGGACTTTAGTAAGGCCTTTGACAAGGTTCCTCATGGAAGGTTGGTTAAGAAGGTTCAACTGTTGGGTATAAATGCAGGAATAGCAAGATGGATTCAACAGTGGCTGAATGGGAGAAGCCAGAGGGTAATGGTGGATTTGTCGGGATGGAGGCAGGTGACTAGTGGGGTGCCTCAGGGATCTGTGTTGGGTCCTTTGTTGTTTGTCATGTACATCAATGATCTGGATGAAGGGGTGGTAAATTGGATTAGTAAGTATGCAGATGATGCCAAGATAGGGGGTGTTGTGGATAATGAAGAGGATTTCCAAAGTCTACAGAGTGATTTAGGCCATTTGGAAAAATGGGCTGAAAGATGGCAGATGGAGTTTAATGCTGATAAATGTGAGGTGCTACACCTTGGCAGGACAAATCAAAATAGGACGTACATGGTAAATGGTAGGGAATTGAAGAATACAGTTGAACAGAGGGATCTGGGAATAACCGTGCATAGTTCCTTGAAGGTGGAATCTCATATAGATAGGGTGGTAAAGAAAGCTTTTGGTATGCTAGCCTTTATAAATCAGAGCATTGAGTATAGAAGCTGGGATGTAATGTTAAAATTGTACAAGGCATTGGTGAGACCAAATCTGGAGTATGGTGTACAATTTTGGTCGCCCAACTATAGGAAGGATGTCAACAAAATAGAGAGAATACAGAGGAGATTTACTAGAATGTTGCCTGGGTTTCAACAACTAAGTTACAGAGTTGAATAAGTTAGGTCTTTATTCTCTGGAGCGCAGAAGGTTAAGGGGGGACTTGATAGAGGTCTTTAAAATGATGAGAGGGATAGACAGAGTTGATGTGGACAAGCTTTTCCCTTTGAGAATAGGGAAGATTCAAACAAGAGGACATGACTTCAGAATTAAGGGACAGAAGTTTAGGGGTAACATGAGGGGGAACTTCTTTACTCAGAGAGTGGTAGCGGTGTGGAATGAGCTTCCAGTGGAAGTGGTGGAGGCAGGTTCGTTGGTATCATTTAAAAATAAATTGGATAGGCATATGGATGAGAAGGGAATGGAGGGTTATGGTATGAGTGCAGGCAGGTGGGACTAAGGGAAAAAAGTTATTCGGCACGGACTTGTAGGGCCGAGATGGCCTGTTTCCGTGCTGTAATTGTTATATGGTTATATCACAGAAACACAAATTATAAACAGAATTCAGTCCAAAAACAAAAAATCAAAAACACAATGTGAAGAGAGAGCAGCGGCAGGTAAAGCGCGCCAGCGTCCACTCTCCCTTCCGACAGCCATCTTGGACAAAGACTAACAGGATTACTTACAGACAAAAAAAATCATCCCCCCACAATGGATACCACTGTGGGGGAAGGCACAATGTCCAGTCCCCAACCCCAAGTTCACCCAAAGTCAGGCCTATTGAGGCCACCGCAATTGCCTCTACGGAGGCCCGATGTTCCTGGCCGTTCTCACCGGGTGGTCTTGCCCCGGCGTCGGGAGAGTCCTCTCAGCGGCTGGGCCACCTGGAACAGCCGCTTCCTAGCTGGAGACCGCGACTTCCGAAGCCGACAAGGCCGCGCTGGGTTGGAGCTCCCAGGCTCCCGATGTTGAAGTCGGCGCCGCCCGCTCCGCTCCGCAGACCCGCAGATGTTGAACTCGGCGGTCACAGCTCACCAGAGCTCCAGCGCGTCGATCCAGCGCGGCGACCCAGGCAAGGCATCACCCGCTCCGCTCTGCGACAGCGCTCCAGCGCTGTGCCGCCACCGAGGCCGAGGTGCTGGGGGGTCCCCGCCAGGAAACGGCGCTCCAAGCCCGCTGGTAGGCCACGAGGATGGGTCGACGGGCAGCCCGGAGAAAAAGCTGCCTCACCGACCAGGTAGGGACCTAGAAGTAAAATTGCCCCCTACCCCCCACATTAAAAATCCATTTCTCCAACGGACGAAACACAGGACTTACTAAAAACTTAAAAAAAAAGCGAATTAAACGGACGGCTGCTGGTTAGCAGCCGCTCCCCAAGATGGCCCCTCCTCCTGGCAGCACCGGTAAAGAAGACAGGGTAAAATGTTATTCTTGGTGGCATATATATATATATATTACAGCATATTACTTATAATAGCATATTACATGTATATATATCAATGTAATACACATGTGTGTGTGTGTGTGCGTATATATATATATATATATATATATATATATGTGTATGTGGATTACATATGTATACAACTGTAATACACACACACATATATAATTATGTAATTTATATAGATGTAATATATATTACACCTCTATATATTACAATATATAGGTGTAATACACTTGCATTTGGCATATTATACTGCCAATCCTTTTCCAAATTTCAGTCCTATTGACTTAAATAGAACAGAATCTCAGAAGCATTGCATGAAAGTTTCCTAGGTTCACAATGAATGGGACGTTTTGTGATAAAAGTAGGTTGGACCTTTACTCACTCAATGAAAGATAGTTTCAGAACAATTTCACTGGACAGATAGTGCGAGGATATTTCTCTGGTGCAGGTCTGAAGAAGGGTCTCAACCCGAACATCACCCATTCCTTCGCTCCAGAGATGCTGAGTTACTCCAGCTTTTTGTCTTCTATAGGATATCATTTTCTGGATATAGCAAATGCAAACTAGGCTGACTTTCTTTTCCAATGTCTGTTGGATGAGACATTCATATTCAGGCTACATCTGCCTTTTAGGTAAGTATACAGGAGCCTGCAGCACTATGGAAAGAATGGTGGTTTTCCCTTCCCCTGAAACCAGAATCTTGAATATGATTAAAGCAAATTACGATAACAAGATTGCAACATTAAATTAAAAAATGTGAGTGTAAAAAATAAAAGCTTGGGTTCAAATAAAAGTGGTCCATGAATTAAGAAAAGTTACAGATAGTATTTAATTAAATTAAAGGAGAGGCTTCTAAAATTGCCAAAACTAGGAAGAAGTATGCAGATTGTACCAATATCTGAATTCAGCTAATTCTAGAAGATTTCCTTCAGATTCAAAGGTAACAAATGTAAACTCACTATTAAGAAAGGAGAAAAAAAGAGAAAAAAATTATGTTTACCTAATAGCATTAATACGGTGAATGCTGAAATCTTAGGCAAATGGAACAAGGTAGTTGAGGAGAAGGGGTGGAGTTGGAAGGAAGAGGCAGGAGATGATGGATGGAGGCAGGTAGAAGAGAAGAGAAAGGGGAGATATAGGAAGGAAGATGGAGACAGGTGAGGGGAGAGGAATGTGAAGGTGCAGACAACTGCTGGAAGGTGATAATCAGAAACACAAAGGCTGCCATTGTTGGAATCTGATAAATAAGGAAGGTGATAATGAGATCCATTGGAGGAGAGGTGAATGGCAGGTGGAACCAGAAGAGGTGGGGAAGGAGGAAGCCTGTGGGTGAAATATCTGTGGATGGGAGGGGAAGTTGGATTAAAACAGATGGTGATCCTAAAATCACAAATTCATAAATGATAGGACAGAATTAGGCCATTTGGTCCATCAAGTCTATTCCGCCATTTAATCATGGCTGATCTATCTCTCACTCCTAATCCCATTCTTCTGCCTTCTCCCCACAACCTCTGGCACCCCTATTAATGAATCTATCTATCTCTGCCTTTAAAAGATCCACAGCCTTGGGCTCCACAGAATTCCACAGATTTACCACCATAAGAATTCCACAGATTCACAGATTGATGGAGTGGGGTGGTATAGAAAACATAGAACACTGAACAATACAGCATAGGAACAGCATACAATGTTCATGTGAACATGAAAACTAGTTAAATTAATGGCATCCGCGTGTACATGACTCAGATCCCTTCCATGTGCCTATCTAAAAAGCCTCTTTAATGCCAATCTTCCTCCACTACCACCCCTGGCAAAATGTTCCAGGCTCCCACCACTCTCTGTGTAAAAATAACTTGCCCCTTATATCTTCATTAAACTTTCCCCCTCTCACCTTACATCTATTCCTTCCAGTTTAGTCTAGAAATACAGCACACTGCACTGACCAGCAATACCCCGCACAATAACCCTATCCTACACACATGAGGTACAATATCTCCATACGATGAACATTTATTGTTCAGCCAACATCACACAAATATAGACACATGATTATTATCACTCAAATCAATTTGGCGATTACCCCAATAGCATGTCTGGGATATTTAATTTGTAGAAGGATCTCAACCCAAAACATCATTTATCCACATTCTGACCAACAGAGTTACTTCGACACTTTGTGTCCTTTTGTGTATTAACTAGCATTGGCAGTTCCTTGTTTCAGCACTTCTGGGATATAATGTAGAAACATAGAAACATAGAAAATAGGTGCAGGAGTAGGCCATTCGGCCCTTCGAGTCTGCACCGCCATTCAATATGATCATGGCTGATCATCCAACTCAATATCCTGTACCTGCCTTCTCTCCATACCCCCTGATCCCTTTAGCCACAAGGGCCACATCTAACTCCCTCTTAAATATAGCCAATGAACTGGCCTCAACTACATTCTGTGGCAGAGAATTCCAGAGATACACCACTCTCTGTGTGAAAAATGTTTTTTTCATCTCGGTCCTAAAAGATTTCCCCCTTATCCTTAAACTGTGACCCCTTGTTCTGGACTTCCCCAACATCGGGAACAATCTCCCTGCATCTAGCCTGTCCAACCCCTTAAGAATTTTGTAAGTTTCTATAAGATCCCCCCTCAATCTTCTAAATTCTAGCGAGTACAAGCCGAGTCTATCCAGTCTTTCTTCATATCAAAGTCCTGACATCCCAGGAATCAGTCTGGTGAACCTTCTCTGTACTCCCTCTATGACAAGAATGTCTTTGGCAATGTACATATTGGCTGCTCTATTTGCATCGGCGGCACTGTGGCGTAGTGATAGATGCTGCCGTCCAGAAACCTGAGTATGGTGCTGCCTGTTTGGAGTTTGTACATTCTCTTTGTGGCCGCGTGGGTTTTCTCCCAGTGGTTTGGTTTCTACGCTGTATCTCAAAGCTAATCTGAATTAAATTGTTGGCTGCTATGTTCTTTGGGTCATGACCACAAAGTTAAACAATGATTGGGATTTATTTATTTATGTTTAAACATATTTAAAACACACAGATGCCATGCTATGAGAAATTTGCCATTAAGCAGGAAAGGGTGCAGAGAAGATTTAGAGAATTTTGCCAGGTGATCTAAAAGAGGTTTATAACATCTTGAGAGGAATAGATAGGGCATATGCACAGAATATGGGAATCGAGAAGTTGAAGGCATAGGTTTAGGTGAGATGGGAAATATATCATAGGAACCTGAGGGGCGACTATTTCACACAGAGGATGGTGTGTATATGGAACGAGATTCAAGAGGAGGTATTTGAGGTAGGTACAATAGCAACACTTAAAATACATTTCAATAGGAGAGATTTAAAGGAATATGGGCCACACATGGGTAAATGGGACATCTTGGTTGAAGGGCCTGTTTCAGTGTTCGATGGCCCCATGAGCCTATATTAGAAAAATGTTGTGCCATATGACACTGCAGAAATAACATCTTGTGATTCACTGATGTCATATTTATATTGTTAAAAATAAGCTCTGACCGTACTTTCTTGTTTCAATTACTTTATGCAATAGTCCATAGAGGGGAGAGGGGAGTAACATTTTAAATAACTCATCCCTTGTATTGGCCAGTTGACAGATCTGCACTGTGTTTTCCTTTCAATGCTCGTTGGATAGACATCATATCTCTTTACATAAAAGTATTAATGTCAAATAATTAATTGTGGATTGTTGCATAATTTACCTTAAATGATTCCATTTTGCTCATTGTCACAGTGTTGAATATCATCGTGTAATCGGAACATGTATTGGAATGGTGATACTCTCCATCCCGCTGAGTTTCTCCAGCAATTTTGTCTACCTTGTTCTATTTGATCTTGTTTGTGTTTGTCGGGTTAATTGCATTAGTCGAAACAGGGTGGACCACGTGAAGGTTGCAATCTCCCACCCCTGTCATCTAATTAAACATAGATTCTTCCCTTTCATTCTCTCTTCTCCTCTCCTCCTTCTCTGCATCTTATAACTTGTTTAATCGCCAAATATACACAGTCTGCTGACAGGTCAATAATCCAAAGTAGTGTCTTTGTTTCCACCTCCACCAATGCTGCTCAACCTGTTGAGCATTTCCATTCGTTTCTGATTTAATTTCAGACTTCCAGCATCCACAATCTTTTGCATTTAGCTTCTGAGATGAATGTTACTCAGTGCAGAACTCTGTCAACATCATTATTTCCTGATGGAGTACAAAAAAACATTGTTACACAATACACTTGGTTATATTTCTGCCTCTCATACATTACATGGATGCATCTCTGTAAATGTATGATTCAAGCAGCATTTTATACGTAATTGTGTCAATGAGGATACAACCCATGGGATAATGAAAGGCAACTGGGGACAAATAATTCCAGAAGCTCTTCAATAAACACACACCAGCTTGTGCTGACAGGTTAGGGCTTACGGGCATCTTTTACATGAAAGGTTATGGCAAAATGTTTGTGGCCACACGAAGCAAGATGTCAAAGACTATCAAATTAAAACTTTAAAATAAGCAGTAAAAAGTATTTCAACTAACGCTCTGTGAACTTCATGCAAAATCCTCGGACTATCTTTGATCGGACTTTACTGGACTTTATCTTGCACTAAACGTCATTCCCTTTATCATGTATCTGTACATCGTGGATGTCTCAATGTATTGTCTTTCCGCTGACTGGTTAGCACACAACCAAAGCTTTTCACTGTCCCTCGGTAGACGTGAGAATAAACTAAACTCAGACTCAAACTCAAACTCGTTAAATAACAGTACGTGGCCAGCCTCATTAATATGATTGCCCACCCAGATTCCCAGGGCACCTTGGTGGGCATGGGGCAGCTGGGCCGAAGGGCCTGTTTCCATGCTCTATGACTCTAGTACTTGAATTAAATACTGCAATATCTTTAAGTTCTGAAGCAATGTAAGGTTTTTCTGTTCAGAAGTGGGCATTGCTGAAAAAGGCCAGATTTATTGCCTATCCTTATTCGACTAGTGGGGCAGGATTTCAACCACAAATTATGCCCATTGAGAACATGAGAAGCACAAAATATAGGATTAATGTGGAAGAAACAAGGAACTGCAGATGCTTGAACCTTGAGCTAAAACACGAAGTGCTGAAAGAATTCAGTACGTTAGGCAGCATCTCTGGCAAACATGGTTAGGTTACGTTTTGGGTCCAAACCCTTCTTCAAGTCCCGAACTGAAATGTCACCCAACCATGTTTTTTAGAGATGCTGCCTGATCCACTGAGTACCTCTCGCACTTTGTAAGATTAATGAAGGATTAGTGAAAATGGATGTTCAATGATTGGTATGGATCTGATGGGCTGAAGGGTCCATTTTCTTTATCTCTCTATGTCCCCGTGACCTGGCGTTTTCACCGTAATAAACATTAGATTTAGGTTTTGCTTTATTATTGTCACATGTACAGAGATACAGTAAAAAGCTTTGTTTTGCATGCTATCCAATCAGTTCAAACACAATCAAACAGTCAAACTCAAGTACAATAAGTTGAGCAAAGAGGAAGACACAGAGTGCAGAATATAGTTCTTAGCATTGTAGGAAGAAACTGAAGATGCTGGTTTACACTGAAGATAGACACAAAAAGCTCGAGTTTCTCAGCAGGTCACGCAGCATCTCTGGAGAAAAGGAATAGGTGATGTCTCGGGTTTAGACCATTCTTCTGACCTATTCATTTTCTCTAGATGCTGCCCTTCCCGCTGAGTGACTCCAGCTTTTTGTGTCTACCTCACCATGGTAGTGCAGCAGTTCTATAGACAAAGTCCAAGGTCCACAATGGGACAGAGTTGAATCAGACAGTAACTTAGCGTTCAGAAGCTCCTGAGTCTGGTGGTGCATGTGGTAATTGTATAAAGTAGAAGACTTTTGTGTTTCATGCGATTGGTAAAAGATCTTAAAACTTAACATTGGTAACTAATGAAACAATGCATACATTTGTGATCCTTCACGTCCTTCTTGACCTTCCACAATATAATTCTGAACTAGAAGTTAGGCTGGGATAAAATCTTCGGAGAAGGTCTAACAATAGTTTCATCAATGAACTGCATACACAAACAAAGTCCCAACATAGCAACCCCACGTCGTAGGATGTGGTTATGAATTCAATTGTGTTTTTCATTTGAATGATTATATTTGGTTTTAGACTGTCTTAACAACTTGCTTTATAAAATCCTGCGACTATTGTTTTGTGGGTAAACATGATAGCCAATCTCTGCGGGCAAGTTCTAACAACCAGGAACAAGATCAATGACATCAAGCTTCTTGTGTTATGAAATGAAGGAAAGATATTAGTCAGAACATTTGACAAATTCCCCATTGTCATCTGAAAGCCATGGGATGTTCGGTGCCCACTTGAATCAGCAGAATAAGCAGGCGAGGGCTGACATAACAACCCAGATATGGAGCAATCTGGCCGAACTCTCGCTGTGACTAGAAGGATCCCAGGAGTGAGTAGGTTAACTTGTGATGAGCGTTTGTTGGCACTGGGCCTGCACTCGCTGAAGTTTAGAAGAATGAGGGCGGGGGGGGGGACCTCATTGAAACATACAGAATAGTGAAAGGCTTGGATAGAGTGGATGTGGTGAGGATGTTTCCACTAGTGGGAGAATCGAGGACTAGGGGTCCATAGCCTCAGAATTAAAGGACATTCTTTTTGGAAGGAGGAAACATTTCTTTCATCAGAGGGTGGTGAATCTGTGGAATTCCTTGCCACAGAAGGCTGTGGAGGCCAAGTCAGTGGGTATTTTTAAGGCAGAGATAAATAGATTCTTGATTAGTAGAAGTGTCAGAGGTTATGGGGAGCAGGCAGGAGAATGGGATTATGAGGCAGAGATAGATCAGCCATGATTGAATGGCGGAATAGACGTGATGGGCCGAATGGCCAAATTTTACTCCTATCACTTATGACCTTGTGACCTAACTGAACTGGACTGGCAGCCCAGGGTATAAACTCAAGTGTTAGACATAACATGCTGGAGTAACTCAGCAGGACAGACAGCATCTCTGGAGAGGAGGAATGGGTGATGTTTCGGGTCAAGACCCTTCTTCAGATTGAGTTTTGTAAACTTGAGTTTTGGTACGTGGCTGTGGAATCAGCAATCTCCTTAATTGACTGAAGTTGACGCAGAGTTAGGATCGGACACTGGAATGGAGTAAATACTAAGAAATGCAGAGTTGAATCTGGGGTCGGCATATTCATCTCCACTAACTCACTGCTGGATGTGACTGTAAACACCAGCTGACACTCTTACACACATTTATCACTGGACTCCCCAGTAGATTCAGGAAGTCTTGAATTCAACACCAATTATTTCCCAATTAGCTCACCTTAGTCAGTGGACAATTGCCAATGTTGCAATGAGTTTGGTTATTTCTGGCCTAGGGATGGAAAATGTTGCTTGCGTTCTTGTTTACGGTCAGTGATTTCCATTTGACTGCGCTGCCTTCCAAGTTGGTGGGAGGAGTTATGGTTGAGCTAATTACTACTTCATTTGTGAATGCAGTGAACCATCGTTAGAATGGAGGAATGGTGTCCGTTGCTGCCGATTGTCCGCTATAACCGAGTAAGGGGTTACCAAGTAATGGTGTTTCATTGCATAAGTAGAAGCAAAGAACTGCAGATGCTGGTTAACACGCGAAAGGACACAAAGTACTGGAGCAACTCAGCAGGTCAGGCAGCATCTCAGGAGAACATGGATAGGTGATGTTTCGAGTCAAGACCCTTCTTCCGACTCTCGGTTTGGAACTGGAATCCAGGTGAGTTGATGGCCCCGGCCTGCTAGTGGCCAGGGAGAGGCAAGGATGGGCAGAGTGGCTGGAGTGCAGGTAAGGGGGTGGCAGTGGCGATGATGGTGGCAGGCATGGACAGGACGTGTCCGAGGAAGCTGTGTGGGCTGGTGGTGGTGGTAGTAGGTTTAGCCTGGTTGCAATCGGGAGATGGTGCAGGCCAAGGCTGGTGTCAGCAGCACGGCCTGTTGCTGAAAGTCGGTCGGTCCGTGCACTATAATCAAAATCCGTTATAAAGAGATCAGTAATAATGATGGCCCACTGTACTGCTATTTCAGCATACATATAAAGAATGGCCTTTTAGTTTAGTTATCCCACAGAAGCTGACAGTGCCTTTGAACTACATCCTACATAAAACATCCTTATTGCCTGTAAGTGAGATTGCTTGTGGCAAATGGGAAGTCTCCTTCATAATCACCGTGTTATTTCGAGTGATTCCAGCTACATGAGAATCCAACAAACTCAGGACTTTCCAAATTCTTTTCACTTCTGATTAATTAATTAGGGGAGTGGGAGGTCAGGGAGAAGAGAAACATTGTTCGGTAACAAGGAACTACAGATGCTGCTTTAGCAAAGAAAGACAAAAAATGCTGGAGTAACTCAGCGGGTCAGGCAGCATCTGCAGAGAACATGGATAGGTGATGTTTCGGGTCAAAACTCTTCTTCAGACCTTTCTTCAGAATTCTTCAGTCTGAAGAAGGGTCTCGACCCGAAATGTCATCTATTCCTTTTCTCCAGAGATGCTGCCTGATCCACTGAGTTACTCCAGCATTTTTTGTCTTTCTTTGTGAAGAGAAACATGATTGCCCTGTGTAACAGCATACTGATAGGAATAGGGAGTTCAAAGAGGTTATTGGGAACAAACTACTATAATTTCGAGATAGCTAGAGGTAACAGATACTGCTTGAAGAAGCCAGACCAAGGCAATAATGTACAGGGTGGAAATATGGGTGTAAATAATGTGTATATATAAAAAGAGGTTGTGGTTTATATAAATGGCAGAACTCCTCCCCGATTGATCATTGAATCGACAAGCTCCTGGTACCAACTAAGTGTTGAAGTATTCCAGTCAATATTACATTATTACATTACTGCATGTCGCGTGACTCTTACCCAACAGGATCACAGTTTACCCTCACAAATAGATACAGAGTATAGATTATCTACACGCATAGATACACACGGCATAGCTTTAAGGTGAAAGGGGCAAAGTTTAAAGGATATATGTGGGACATGTTTTTTTACATTGAGGGTGGTGAGGCCTGGAGTGCAGTGTCAGGGTTGGTGGTGTCGGCTAATACAATAGTCGAATTTAAGAGGCTTTTATATAGGCAAGAAGATATGTAGGGAATGGTGGGATATGGACCATGTGCAGGCAGATGAGATTAGATTATCTAGTTATCATATTTGGCGCAGATATTGTGGGCTGAAAGACTTACCCCTGTGCTGTACTTTTCTATGCTCTATAATCAATGTAGTATAATATGAATATGTAACATCCATCTGTATAGATATACTACTCTGTTCCCTAAATCTTTATACACTTTCGACAGTGAGGTACAAGTAAATGATCAATATACATGTTTCACTCAAGTATAACTGTTTTAAATGAACAGCTTTAATTCTAGCATGGTAACCGGTTTATAAGAGCCTCTTGTTCTCACAGAGTTGGTGCCGGATCAACTGGGTAGAGTGCTTCTAATTGTAACTCATAAGGTCATAAGTGATAGGACATAGGTTCAAGGTGAAGGGGAAAAGATTTAATAGGAATCCGAGGGGTAACTTTTTCGCATAAAAGGGTGGTGGGTGTCTGGAACAAGCTGTCAGAGGAGGTAGTTGAGGCTGGAACTATCCCATCTTTTAAGAAACGGTCAGACAGGTACATGGATAGGACAGGTTTGGAGGGATAGAAACATAGAAACATAGAAAATAGGTGCAGGAGTAGGCCATTCGGCCCTTCGAGCCTGCACCACCATTCAATATGATCATGGCTGATCATCCAACTCAGTATCCTGTACCTGCCTTCTCTCCATACCCCCTGATCCATTTAGCCACAAGGGCCACATCTAACTCCCTCTTAAATATAGCCAATGAACTGGCCTCAACTACCTTCTGTGGCAGTGAATTCCAGAGATTCACTACTCTCTGTGTGAAAAATGTTTTTCTCATCTCGGTCCTAAAGGATTTCCCCTTTATCCTTAAACTGTGACCCCTTGTCCTGGACTACCCCAACATTGGATATGGACCAAGCACAGGCAAGTGGGACTAGTGTAGCTAGGACATTGTTGGCGGTGTGGGCGAGTTGAGCCAAAGGGCCTGTTTTCACACTGTATGACTCTATGACTCTATGACTGTGGGCTCCACCTTTCCTTGGTCATCGGTGCTGGCACTGAAGTGTTCTGAACCTTTTCATATCACTAGTTCCCCCCCCCCCCCCCCCCTGACTCGCAGTCTCAAAATGGGTCTCGACCCGAAACATCACCTATTCCTTTTCTCCAGAGATGCTGCCTGACCCGCTGAGTTACTCCAGCATTTTGTGTCTATCTTCCCGTGACAGTGTTGGAGTTAACCATTCCTACGTTGTGTTCAAATAATTTTTTCTCAATGCTGTTGAAATTGCTTGTTCATGACTCTACTAGTTTCACCCTTTCCCATATGACAACTCATTGTGAAGACAGTGGAACAGTTTCAGTTCCTCATCCGGTCAAAATGTGTTCATCCTTCCCATGTCTGTCTCTCAGACCTTTCTCAACACCGGGTGCTGCTGCCAATTGTGTTGTACTTTCAGATGAGTTTACTGGAGAGGCCTCATCAACCACACATAAGGTGCCTATCACACTTGTGCTTTCATAGTCACAGTCGTGGAGGCAGTGAGACATTGATCACTGAAACAGATCCTTCGGCCCCCTGATTCCCCGCCGACTGTAAACTATCCATTTACATATTTATGCATTAATTCCATCACATTGGCATCAACCCACCCTTCACCCGTGCACCAAGGACAATTAAAAATGGCCAATTAACCTACCAACCCATAACACTCTGGGATGTGTGAGGAAACTGGAACACCTGGAGGGAACTCATGAGATGACAGAGAGAACGTGAAAACTCCACATGGACAGCACCTGAGGTTGGGATTGAATCCAAGTCTCTGGCACTGTGAAGCAATTGCTCGACTTGCTATGACACCCTATACTATTTGCTACAGACCACTAGCAATGACATTCTGCTCTCAATTACAGTCATGCTGCAATAGGAAGATTCCTCGCTTTTGCATCTTAATTCCTGCCCTAATAGATATCACCGATTTGGGACATTATATCGTTTGTGGCTGTTTATGGTCTGGCACCATGGTAAAGGATCTGTCCAGGGAAAAGAGATAGACTTTCTTGTTTTGAGAAACTATCCCAGCTACTTCCCTCTCGATTGTGCACAATTGTTTGTTGGTTGAGAAACAAAAGCAACAGTTTATTTTGCCCGTAATCCATCAATGGCTTATTGCTGCACCTACACTGTAATATGCCAGTTCAGCATGTGTAGTGTAGACAATAGACAACAGACAATAGACAATAGACAACAGACAATAGACCATAGATAACAGATTGGTGTCTATTGTCTATTGCCTATTGTCTACACTACACATGTTGAACCGGCATATTGTAGTACAGGAGTAGGCCATTCGGCTCTTCGGGCCAGCACCGCCATTCAATGTGATCATGGCTGATCATCCACAATCAGTACCCCGTTCCTGCCTTCTCCCCATATCCCCTGACTGCCCTATCTTTAAGAGCCCTTCTAGCTCTCTCTTGAAAGCATCCAGAGAACTGGCCTCCACTGCCCTCCGAGGCAGGAAATTCCACAGACTCACAGCTCTCTGTGTGAAAAAGTGTTTCCTCATCTCCGTTCTAAATGGCTTACCCCTTATTCTTAAACTGTGGCCCCTGGTTCTGGACTCCCCCAACATCGGGAACATGTTTCCTGCATCTGGCGTCTCCAAACCCTTATTAATCTTATATGTTTCAATAAGAATCCCTCTCATCCTTCTAAATTCCAGAGTATACAAGCCCAGCCGCTCCATTCTCTCAGCATATGACAGTCCCTCCATCCCGGGATTTAACCCTGTGAACCTACGCTGCACTCCCTCAATAGCAAGGATGTCCTTCCTCAAATTTGGGGACCAAAACTGCACACAATACTCCAGGTGTGGTCTCACTAGGGCCCTGTACAACTGAAGAAGGACCTCTTTGCTCCTATACTCAACTCCTCTTGTTATGAAGGCAAACATGCCATTCACTTTCTTCACTGCCTGCTGTACCTGCATGCTTACTTTCATTGACTGATGAACAAGGACCCCCAGATACCGTTGTACTTCCCCTTTTCCCAACGACACCATTTAGATAATAATCTGCTACCAAAGTGGATGTTTTGCTACCAAAGTGGATAACCAAGGTGGAGGTCCCGACCACGGGGGAAAATGGAGGAGGTCTGACCAAGTTCTGTGCCTTCCACCACAGTGATGAATGCTGTGGTGGATGTTTGTGTTACATTTTTATTGTGGTTGTGTGTTCTTTATTATTGTACGCTGCTGACAACCCAAAATTCCACCGACCCTGGTTGTGTGGCAATAAATTCTATCAATCAAACCTCACATTTATCCACATTAAACTGCATCTGCCATGCATCTGCCCATTCACCCAACCTGTCCAGGTCACCATGCTTTCTCATAACATCCTCCTCACAGTTCACACTGCCACCCAGCCTTGTGTCAAATGCAAATTTGCTAACGTTACTTTGAATCCCTTCATGTAAATCATTGATGTATATTGTAAATAGCTGTGGTCCCAGCACCGAGCCTTTCGGTACCGCACTAGTCACTGCCTGCCATTCTGAAAGGGACCATTTAAGCCCTACTCTTTGTTTCCTGTCTGCCAACCAATTTTCTATCCATGTCAGCCCTCTACCCCCAATGCCGTGTGCCCTAATTTTTCCCACTAATCTCCTATATCAGACCTTATCCAATGCTTTCTGAAAGTTCAGGTACACTACATCCTCTGGCTCTCCCTTGTACATTTTCCTAGTTACATCCTCAAAAAATTACAGAAGATTAGTCAAGCATGATTTCCCCTTCGTAAATCCATGCTGATTCGGACCGATCCTGTTACTGCTATCCAAATGTGCCGCTATTTCATCTTTTATGATTGACTCCAGCATCTTCCCCACCACCGATGTCAGGCTAACTGGTCAATAATTCCCTGTTTTCTCTCTCCCGCCTTTCTTAAAAAATTGGGATAACATTAGCTACCCTCCAATCCACAGGAACTGATCCTGAATCTATAGAACATTGGTAACTTATTCACACAAAGGGGTTGGTTGGTGGGTGTGTGGAACAAGCCACCAGAAGAGGCAGAGACTATCCCAACGTTTAAGAAACAGTTAGACAGGTGCATGGATAGGACAGGTTTGGAGAAATATGGGCCAAATGCGGGCAGGTGGGACTAGTGTAGCTGAGATATGTTGACTGGTGTGGGCAAATTGGGCCGAAGGGCTTGTTACCATGCTGTAAGACTCTATGACTCTAACTTATCACAGGCTAATGGCCTCAACCTTCAAGAGAGTCACGAGTCAAGAATGTTTAATTGACCAATGTACCGACAATGGAAAAATAAAATTCTTACTTGCACGTGCATAGCAGGCCTGTAAACACATTACACATAGATGATATATAATAAACATAAAAAAATAATAGCCACAGTGCAAAACAAAACCCAATGCAAGCAAATACAGTCCATAAAAGTTAATAGTTTACACCACAATACACTTAAGTAATTTCCTAAACAATTCCTCAAAAATCAGAACATTTTCTTTTCTGGGCTTTTGCCAATCAAACAATTATCCTGTTTACAAATAAAATGATCCACTCCTTGCAAGAGTTTCTCTATTATTACCTGGAAGATCCTGGGCAAACGTTTGCCCTGGTGGAGCAATCCTCAATAGGTCAAATCCTACTATCTTCATCAAAGCTCAAAGGTGTCTGCACTAAGATAGGCTCAATAGTGTGACTATCTTTAATCTTGCTCAATCAGTCTTGGACCATATAAGTCTTGTGAAATTAACACCAGTTATTGTTCATCATCTGAAAGTTAATTTGTGTGATTTTATACTTAAGGGTGGCAGCGGTAGAGCTGCTGCCATACAGCGCAGTGACCTGGGTTCGATCCTGACAATGGCTGCTGTCTATGGACTTTGTTCGTTCTCCCTTGGGTTTTCTCCGGGTGCTCCAGTTTCCTCCCACTTTCCAAAGACGTAGGTAAATTGGCTTCTGTAAACTGTCCCTAGATCATAGGATAGAACTAGATTACATGTGATCACTGGTCAGCGTGGGCCTAAGGGCTTGTCTGAACTAAACTAAACCTTCCACATAACCTCACTTTTTAAAATCTGCTCTGGGCACAACCACTGTTGGCATGGCCCACTCATTTGATGTATGTTCATAAACACGTCATTTTGTTCTAGCCAATCCATTTGCTCCTCCCCTTGAACCATTAAAGCATACAGGATTTATGTGGCAATTGTAGAAACTAGGAACTGTAGATGCTGGTTTACATTAGAGGACACAAAGTGCAGGAGTGACTCGGGTCAGGTCGCATTTCTGGAGAGCATGCATAGGTGACATTTTCAGGTTGGGACCAAAGATCCTATAGCAAGCAAGATAGATCACTCGACGAAAAAGACGTAGTACGGTCATGGGCAGATTCATGGGTTCCTGACGAACAACTAAACTCAAAAGTCATGTGTGTAGGAAGGAACTGTAGATGCTAGTTTACACCAAAGATAGACACAAAAACTGGAGTAACTCAGCGGGTCAGGCAACATCTCTGGAGAAAAGGGTCGAGGATGAGACCCTTCTTTAGACAGAGTCAGAGGAGAGGGAAGCTAGAGGCATGAACAGGTATAGAACAAATCAGAGCCGGCACCAATGACCCAGGAAAGGTGGAGCCCACAGCGGTCCATTGTTGGCTGTGGAAGAGGTGACAATGAAGGGATATGGCCAGGAAAGGTGGGCCCCATGATATCCCAGGAAAAAGTGGAGCCCACAATAGATCATATCCCTTTGTTTCCCTTTGTCACAAAGAAGGGTCTCGACCCTAAACGTCACCTGTTCCTTTTCTCCAGAGATGGTGCCTGACCCGCTGAGTCACTCCAGCATTTTGTGTCTAAACTCAAAATTAAGTCTGCTTATGGCCTCCTTGTCTGACTAAGCTCCCAAACTGCGAGGTCCTCCTATCTGTCGTCATTTTGAATTGCCATTTAAATTGTTTCCGTTGCTCCTCTTACCCTTAGTTCAACAGGCTGTCAAAACGTGACCTTTCCTTTGCCAACTGCAACTCTGGGCTGCTCTAAACAAACAGAGCTGAGGTGAGTGCATGCCATTGGAATGACAGGATTTGACTGAACCGGTCTCACCAGTTTGCTTCAGCTTCGGTTTCGCAATGGCTTTTGTCTATTGTTTGTAACTAAACCAGTTGTTTGTAATGGGCAGAGTTATCTAACATGCTTGGATACCAATTCTATCAATACAGTCATCTTACATGCAAGTTCAATGGTCAGGTTTTGCATGCTCAACAGCATTGACTGAATTTCACAGACCACAAGAAAACCAATTGTGCAAAGGGCGACTTAAAAAGGAAACACAACTGGTTGAGCTGCTGCCTTACACCCCCGGAGACCCAGGTTCGATCCTGACCTCAGGTGCTTTCTGTATGGAGTTTGCATGTTCTCCCTGTGACCTTGTGGGTTTCTTACGGGTGCTACGGTTTCCTCCCACATCACAAAGACTTACGTGTTTGTAGGTTAATTGGGCTCTGTAAATTAGCCCTAGTGTAATGGGTGAAGGTGGGATAACAGGGAACTAATGTGAAGGGGTGATCAATAATCATCATGGATTTAGTGGGCCAGTGGGCCTGTTTCCATGTTGTATCTCTAAACAGAATTTTAATGCCAGATCTATTCCTTTAAATGGGATAATACACTGTGATTGTTTCACCAGCTTCTGATTCCTTATCCCAAATTCATAGGTTTCATGACTTCTATTTAAAGTCTTTGTACAACATCTTTAAACAGGAGAAAGACACAAAATGCTGGAGTAACTCAGCAGGTCAGGCATAATCTCTGGAGAACATGGATAGGAGATGTTACCTGAATGTTACCAGTGTTGCTACCTGACTTGCTAAGTTACTTGAGCACCTTGTGTCGTGCTTTGGTAAACTAGTATCTGCTGTTCCTTGTTGTTATATCTTTAATGAAAACATATTTCACTTTAGAAAGTTAGACGCAAAATGCTGGAGCAACTCAGCAGGTCAGGCAGCATCTTTGGAGAAAATGGATAGGTGACATTTCGGGTTGGGACCCTTCTCCAGTCTGATCTATTCACTTATCCATTTTCTCCAGACAAGCTGTCTGACCCGCTGGGTTACTCCAGCACTTTGTGTCTTTCTTTGGTAAACCAGCATTTGCAGTTCCTTGTTTATACAGTATATCTTTAAACAAAACACCTTTACCGTACAAAGATAGACAAAGAATGCTGGAGTAGCTCAGCCGGCTGGGTAGCATCTCTGGAACAAATGGGTGGGTGAATAAATCAGACTGAAGAATGGTTCCAACCCAAAAGGTCACCTTTCTCCAGAGATGTTGCCTGACCTGCTGAGTTACTCCAGCATTTTGTGTCTATCTTTGGTATAAAACCAGCATCTGAAGTTCCTTGTTATTACAATACATCTTACAAAAATCGGTTTGCCATAAGCATCTGCCAATGTCCTTCACCAGTTTTGCTGCTTCATGGCTGATATCACCTCTTGTTGGGCTCACATATTCTTCAAGCTCCATGATGCCGTTCACTGTAAAGAAAATGCTCGTACGTTCAAAATGTGAGCCAAGCAATTCTTCAGCTCGATCGCGTTGAAGCTTAGCTGTTTGGGGTTGGACATGTTATCCCATTCCTGCTCCACGCTGACGCAGATACGTGACTCCTGAGATGGTGGAGTGAACAATAATTGCCACCGCCCCTGGCCCAGCGTTACCTGCTGCTCTATGCACTCCCAACAGTACAGGTGGCGGCTTCATGCAAGCATAAGGCATGTATTTATTAAAAGCAGGAAGAGTCTTCAAGCTGGGCTAGAGATTGACTGGCCCAGGTAGTGTTTCATAGTTACATTGTTTTCAGTGTGCACATCACACTTGTCCCCTCTGATACAATGCAACCACAGTATGGCCACGCAAGTGGATACATTGAGTACATTTTGCCCCAACATTTTGATACCAAAATGGCCTGGTACGAGGAGGAATGGAGTCGCATGCTTCTCATTAGACAACCATTGGAATGCGACCAAAACTCCCAATGAGGAAACTATTTTGGCGGAGCACAGGTGAGGTAATGTGTGCCACCATGGGGTGTGCCACATGGAATTAAACCAGAGATGCCGGAAATACCACAAGCCAGGCTGCAGTGGTGGAGAGAGAAACAATCAACGTTTAAGGTCGGAGTGTTTTTGTCAGACCTCAGAAAGATAGATGAAAGAAAAGATTAAGAAAGAATTGCAGATGCTGGAAAAATCGAAGGTAGACAAAAAATGCTGGAGAAACTCAGCGGATGAGGCGTCATCTATGGAGCGAAGGAATAGGTGACGTTTAAGGTCGAGGGTGAGTTTCTCCAGCGTTTTTGTCTACCTTAGATGAAAGAAAAGAGGTAGTTTTAAGTTGCAGAGCAGATAGAGAAAAGAATAAAGAAGATAAAGGGAATATCGGTATTAGTGAGGCCAAGTTTAGTTTAGTTTTTGTTTAGTTTAGAGATACAGCACGGAAATAACTCCATACACTAGCACTATCCTACACACTAAGAACAATTTACAATCTTTACCAAAGCCAAATAAATGTTGCCCCTGCCAGTGACACAGATGTCCCTCAAATTAAATTTTAACAAGGAACCGCAAATTGCATGAAAGGGGAAATTTAGCTCAAGAACAAGCACACAAATTGGAGCAAAAATGCTGTTTTACTTTAGAGATGCAGCGTGGAAACGGGCTCTTCAACTCACTGCGATCACGCCGAGCAATGTACACTAGTTCCATGTTTTTCCCAGTCTCGCATTCTACACACAAGGGGCAATTTACAGCAGACAGGTACATTAACGGGTACATTGATAGGTAAGATTTAGAGGGATATGGGGGGAAATGGGAAAATGGGGCAAGTTTAAATGTGGCTTCTTGGTTGGCATAGATGAGTTGGACCGAAGGGCCTAGAAACATAGAAATATAGAAGATAGGTGCAGGAGGAGGCCATTCGGCCCTTCGAGCCAGCACCGCCATTCATTGTGATCATGGCTGATCGTCCCCAATCAATAAATAGAAGCCTGTTTGGTTGCTGTATGGCTCCATGACCTCTATCACACACACACCCTCTCTATATCTTCCCAACACCTCACCCACTCCTTCCCTCTTCACGCCTCCCGCTACTTTCCCTGCAAACCTGGACGTCTTTCGAGTGTGGGAGGAAACTGGAGCACCCAAAGGAAACCCACGCGGTTACAGGGAGAAGATGCAAACTCCATACAGACAGCACCCATAGTCAGGATCAAACCCGCGTCTCTAACGCTGTACGGCAGCAACTCTACCGCTGCACCACTCTGACGCCCTTTTTAGTTCAGATTTATTCCGTTTTGGGGGTTTGTGGGACCACGTCTCTATGTTCGTCCACAGAAGTGCTTTGTTTTTATTTTGGTCTAATATTATACAGAGCAGGCAGAGTTGCAGGGTTCCACAAGAAAGTTGTGCATAAAAACATTTGTCTGCCTTTTAAACCTGGTTTTGCAACAATGGTTTTGCAAATAGAAGTAGCAGTGCTCTGTGCTTCTATTCTGCAAGGAGGCTTGTATAAGCCATGAATGGAAAAATCTCACTGCTGGTCTACTGTGGTTTTGTCAGCTCCTGGCGATGAAGGGATGGGGATGGGGGGGATTGTTCACTTGCCCATGTGCCGGAGATAACAGCAGGAGGTGATATTTCTTGCCCCATCTCTGCTGGTCACAACGCTACATAAATGCACACTGTCAATCCATGTGTTATACTTCATTGGGCGATTTATATGAAAGGCACAGCTTGTTTTGTCAATGCTCTGTTTATGCACTGTTTTTGGGCTGCATCCTTTCATCCCTGGTGAATACAGACTAGAGCACAACAGGAGGATCTGTAAACAGACAAACAGACGAATCCAGGAGGAGAATGAAAAGGAACTGGAGGCGTGAAGAGGGAAGGAGGGGAGTGTGTGGGGGGGGGGGGGGGGAGGAAGTACTGGGTTGTACGGCACTGTGGCAAAACTAGTGGAGTTGATGCCACACAGCACAAGAGACCTGGCTTTGGTCCTGACCTGAGGTGCTGTCTGTGTGGAATTAGCTGTGTGGTGTTCTCCCTGTGACTACCTGCGTTTCCTCCGGGTGCTCTGGTTTCCTCCCACATCCCAAAGACATGCGGGTTTGTGAGTTAATTGGCCCTCTGTAAATTGCCCCTCGTGTATAAGGAGTGGAGTGAAAATGGGATAGGATAGATCTAGTGTGAACAGTTAATTGATGGGCGGTGCAAGCTCAATGGGCTGAAGGGCCAGTTTCTATACTGCATCTCTAAACTAAACTAAACTAAACTAGTGAAGGGGTTTGTGACAGATGTAAGAGTCATACGGCACAAAAACAGGCCCTTCTGCCCAATGCCAACCAAGATGCCCATTTAAGCTCATCCCATTTGCCCCCATTTTGCCCATATGCCTCTGAACATTTCCTATCAATGTACCCGTTCAAGTGCCTTTTAGATGCTGTTAAAGTACCTGCCTCAACTACCTTCTCTGGCAGCTCGTTCCAGAGGTGAGGAAGGCAAATGATAGAAAGAAAGTGGAAGTAATAAGAAGAGCAAGACAGTGAGTGAGAAGAGATGAGAAGAGACAGTCTGGGTAAATGATCATACTTTTTCTGCTTCTTCTTCTGTCGAATGTCTTTTAGACCTGCAGCTCCATTGAGGCGAGCCAGGCCAACGTGTCATCGTCCAGGTCAATCAGACCTCGTTCACCATTCGGTGGCCGGTGTTTGGGGCAACTGGTGACGATGTGCTCCACTGTCTGTGTTGGGTCCCCACACTCGCAGGAGGCGCTCGCTGTCCACGAGGCCCCACCTCTTCATCGCTACTCCATAGCGTCCGACGCCTGTCCTCAAGCGTTTGAGGGTTGTCCACTGCTTTCGGGGCAGGTCCTGGCCAGGGACGTCCATGGGGTCATTGATGTACTGGTGTAGCCTAGATGGTTTCGCTGACTTCCACTGGTCTCTCCATCTCATCTTGACCCAGGCGGCCTTGGAAGCGTCAGCCGGTGTTGTGCAGAGCAGATCTTGGGCTTGTGTGGCAAAGGGGCGCCGTGACTTGAGGCGCACTCGTCGTGGTGTCTCTGTGACCATCTGATGGAGGAGGTGGGATTCACTGGTCTGTGCCTTTCGAGAGAGGACCAGCATGGCCGCTTCTCATCTGATGTTGGCCGGGGCGATGCCAGCGAGGACGGGCAGTTGGTTTACTGGGGTGGCTCGTAGGCATCCGGAGACAGTCCACAAGGCGCTGTTGAAGGCAGCATCCAGCTTCTTGGCGTGAGGGCTACGGCACCAAACTGGGGTGCAGTACTCGGCAGTACTCGTCAAAGATCACACAACGATGAAGGATAAAGTACTGATGGAGGCCATTCAGCCCATTGTCTTGATGGCAGACAAAGGTTGAACTTGTGAAGTTACTCCCACTTCCCAGTTTCCTGTCCAGACTCTTAAGTGAAATAACAAGGAACTGCAGATGCTGTTTTATACCAAAGAAAGACACAAAATGTTGGAGTAACTCAGCGGGTTTGGCAGCATCTCTGCAGAACTAAACTAGACTATCTCTAAACTAAACATGGACAGGTGATGTTGGGAAGAAGGTTCCAGACCTGAAATATTGCCAACCTGTGTTCTCCAGAGATGCTGCCTGACCCGCTGAGTGTCTTCCAGAGTCTTATCGGTTACGACACACCAAGTGATTATTAAAGTGCCTTTTAAAAACAGCACAACTTCTGCCTCCACCACTGTGGCATTCAGGCACCCACCACTCTTTGGGTCAATAGTTTCTTCTCACCAACCCTCTAATCTTTCCACCAGTGAACAAATCTATATCGAAGATAGACACCAAAAGCTGGAGTAACTCAGCAGCATCTCTGGAGAGAACAAATGGATTACTGAAGAAGGGTTTCGACCTGAAACGTCACCCATTCCTTCTCACCAGAGATGCTGCCTGACCCGCTGAGTTATTCCAGTATTTTGTGTCTATCTTTGGTGTGTAAACCAGCATCTACAGATCCTTCCTAAACAAACCCATGTGCTCCGGCTATCATCATCTCAGCCATGGGAAATAGATTATTCCAACTCTGTCATGGAGGAGATAAAGAGAGGGAAGAGTTAAAATTGTAATATAATTTCGGTTGTTGCTATGGAAAATGTATTGGTACTTCCATTGTGAATGTTCCACGATCAGGCAGATGGTGTCTGGTACAGATGGTCACCATCCAGTACAGTGCAGTGTCTCAGATATAGAAACAAAAATAAATGAATGCAAAGAAGCTTTCTGGACATAAACCTTGTTTATTCTGTCTCACAGTGACTGCGACTAGACTGCGAAAAAACAAAACAATCGCCCTCTGGAGAGCGTTAACACGTAGCTCTGCAAATGTTAGAGAGTGAATGGAAAAATACCCCAAAAAAACCCCACCAGAGAAACGGAAGCCATATTCTAGCTGTTGGAAGCGTGATTTGAACTGATTTCAGCTGGGATGGTGTGCCTCTGAACGGGCTCCAGACTCAATCACTGTCCAGCAATGAGTCCCATCAACAAGGGGGCAAGGAATCGAAGAAGGGTCCCGACCCTAAACATCGTCCGTACGTTCTCTCCAAGGATGCTGCCGTTGCCTGCTGAGTTCCCCCAGCAGCACTTTGTGTTTTGTTTGAAGGGAAAATAATTGGCATTCACATCATTGAGTCACAGAGACATGCCGTGTGGAAACAGGCCCATCGGCCCAACTTGCCCATTCCTACCAAGTCGACACTAGTCCCACCTGCCTGCGTTTGGCCAATATCCTCGAAAGCTATCCTATCCATGTACCTGACTAAAATGATTAGGGTTCACATCATAGAGTCTTAAACGTTGCGATAGTACCTGCCACCTCCTCTGGCAGCTCGTTCCATAGACCCACCACCCTTTGTGTAAAAAAGTCTGACCCAGGTCACTGTACTTGTTGAAGAACGTGTGATTCTTCCAATAAAAAGATTTTGCGTGGTTTTTCTCACAGTCTCAGAATGGCCAAAGATAGGTTGTTTACAACCAATGAAGTAAGAGGTCTTTATTCACTGTCATTTCTGAGAGGTAATCTAATGGAAAACTAACTCTCTGAGAGGAAGTGTGTAGGAAGGAAATGAGAGGAAGTGTGTAGGAAGGAACAATCTGAAGAAGGGTCTCGACCCGAAACGTCACCCGTTCCTTCTCTCCTGAGATGCTGCCTGACCCACTGAGTTACTCCAGCACTTTGTACCTACCTCTCAGAGGAAGTGACAGGAAGGCTGCCAGAGTCTGCCACTGTGGGGGCATGGTCTATGAACAAGGCTACACACAATGGAGATGAGGAGCAATGTCTTTATCCAAACACTTGTGTATTCATAACACAAGATGGCTGTGGATGCTTGGTGATTAGCAGTACGCAAAACAGGGTTCCCAACAAATTTGGATTCTTTAAGAGTTGATTGTCCAAGAAAGTAGACTTGAGATTGAAATTTCAGCCTTGACTTTCTGGAAAGGTGGAGCAGGATCGCTGAGACTTTTGCCTCACCTCTGCTCCTCCTCGTCACAAGCTTACTGCAGATACGATGGCAATGTTTAAGAGGCATTTAGACAGATTCATAAACAGGCAGGGAATAGAGAGATATGGAACAGATACAGGCAGCCAGGATTAATTTAAATTGGCATCATGATCTGTACCTTTCCTGTACTGTACTCATAGGTTCATAAGTTCTAGGAGCAGAATTAGACCATTCCGTCCATCAAGTCTACTCCTCCATTCAATCATGGCTGATCTATCTTTCCCTCTCAACCTCATTCTCCTGCATTTTCCTCATGTCATAACCCCTGACACCCTGACACACTGTATTGTTCTTAAGCACAGCAGTCATTGTTTAGTTTAATTTAGTTTAGACTTAGAGACACAGCATGGAAATAGGCCCTTCAACCCATCGACTCCACGCAGACCATCAATCCACCATTCTATGTTATCCCACTTCTCATCACATTTTACCTCCGGAAGCTGAGCTGATTTGGTGATACTTCCTCCTGTCCCATTCTGTAAAAGCCTGACTGCTGCTCAACTGCTCCTCATAAGATAATCGCTTCCGCTGAAAAACCCTGCTGGTGAACCTTCCCTGGAGTGCCTCCAGCACGTATGCCCTTTCTTTAATGAGGTGATCTGCAGTGATCCAGGTGTAGTCTCGGCAACGCCCTGCACCATTGAAACACGACTTCCTTACTATTATATTCCATCCTTCCTGCAGTCAAGGCCAGATCACAAGATGGATAGAATGCAATAGGAGGGACACCTTGTCGCAATGATGCAGGACATTGCTGAGGCCACACCTGGAGCACCGCATACTTCCTCATTTGCTTTCCCTATTAGTTACCAGACCTGAATGATAACTTTCCGCCTTTCATGTACAGGAACACCCAGAACTTGCTCAATAGCAGCCTTCGATATTCTCTCTGGACGATATTCTGTTGAGATGTTCTCCCTACCAATGTAGATAAGCTCTCATGTGCCCACATTGTTCCTCCTCCTCTAATCTTTTTGCTCATCCACTGAATCGCTTTCTTTGCAGATTCTTAGCGGCACACATTCAGATTTTGCAACTGAAAGGAGAAGGCGGTCAGGATATTAAAAGGTCAACAAGTGGAATAACACATGAAGGTGAGGGAACTTTGGATAGTTAATGGAGATGTCTTGAGGACAGTCCATATTATGGTTGAGGTGATACAGGATGTTCCAGGTTGTACGAAGGTAGCTAAATCTCCCGGTCATGATCAGATATGTCTGAGGACACTGTTGGAAACTAGAGAAGATATTGCGGGAGCCCTGGCTAAGATATTCTGGCTATCTACCCATCTAGATACCCCATCCAAATCATTGATATAAACCACAAACAGCAATGGACCCGGCATTGATTCATTAGACACGGCACTTGACACAGGCCTCAAGTCCAAAAAACACCCTCACACCCCCAAATTCATTCCATTACGCCATTTCTGTATCCAATTAGCTTGTTCTCCCATGCGATTTAACCTTCCAGAGCAGCCAACCATGTGGAACTTTATCAAAGTCCTTGCTGAAGCCCATATACATAACATCTAATTAATATTCAGTAATACAAGGTAACCAGATCAGAGTAGTGCAAAACTGGTCCGTAAACCAAGACAAAGACCATAGTAGATCAATAGATCACTGAGGTAGGGTCGTGATTAGTGTTGTGCAGTTTCAAGGGCCAGATAGTTGCTGGGAAGAAGGGTCCTGACCCAAAATGTCACCCGTCCGTTTGCTCCAGAGATGGTGCCTGACCCGTTGAATTACTCCAGCACTTTGTATCTATTGTTCTTCTGGGAAGAAGCTGTTCGTAAAACGAGATCACGGTATTCAGGCTCCTGTACCTTCTTCCTGATGGTAGTAGCCAGATGAGAGTGTGGCCAGGGAGGTGTGGATATTGGACAATATTAGCTGCATTTTGGGTCGTATCTCCATTGTTCTGAGGCCTCCTTTGTCCCTGGGTGTTTGACTTATCAAACCAGGCCCTGATGCAACCAGTCAGTTTGCTCACCACTGTGCACCTGTAAAAGTTTGATTGGGTATTCAGCGACTTACCAAATCTTCTCAATCTTCTAAAGGCACATCATTGCCCATTATTCATCCAATATCGCCTGCAAGTTTAAAGATGGCATTGGAGTTGTGTCTGGCTACACAGTTATGCCAATGGAGAGAGCAGAGTAGAGGACAGAGCACACATCCCTGTGATGCTCCAGTGTCGATGGCTATCAAGGAGGAAGTGTGGTTGCCAGTTCATACTGATTGTGGTCCGCTGATGAGGAAGTTTAGTATCCAAATGCATTGGAATGAGCAAAGACCAAGCTCACTGAGTTTGATGATAGGCGTAGTGGGGTGATGGTGTTGAACACCGAGCTGTAGTCAATAAACAACAGCCTGATCCATGTGTTGTTATTGCCCAATTGGTGCAATGCATAGTGGAGAGCTAGCGAGATCGCACCCTTTCATTGATCTATTGTCGAGGTAGACAAATTGTAGTGGGTCCAGGTCCTAATAGAGGCATGAGTTGATATTCATAATAACCAATCTCTTGAAGGACTCCATCAGCGTGGACATTAATGCCACTATGCATCAATAAGTATCATTAAGGTCGGTAGTCATTGATGGTCACCTTGCTCTTCCTGGGCAGCAGTATTATGGATGTCCTTTAAAGCAGGTGGGGACCTTGTGTCGTAGTAGTGAGAGGGTGAAGTTATCCGCAAAAGCTCCAGCCAGTTGGTCCACATAGGTGGACGCGGCTAGATACACCTTCGGGGACGGACACTTTCCGTGGATTCACCTTGCATAACAACACAATCCCTTTGGTGCCAATACAGCTTTAGCTACTTGGTGTACATGTCAGTCAAGAAAGTCATTAAAGGCAGAAAAATCCAATTTGTTCTATCTGTTCTGTCTTTAAAAACACCATAGCAAGATAAAGCCTCTGCATTGTAACGCAATTATTTTAACTGATACTCAATGCACTGACACAGATTAAGCCCCCTTCTTAGTGGGTCAACTAATCAGTTTGTCTGTTCAAGAAGGAACTGCAGATGCTGGAAAATCAAAGGTAGAACATCGAAGCGAAGGAAATAAGCAACGTTTCGGGCCAAAACCATTCTTCAGACTTCTAATCAGTTTGTCTATCACGGGGTAGATCTTGCAAGACTTCAGTCTGAAGAAGGGTCTCGACCCGAAACATTACCCATTCCTTCGCTCCATAGATGCTGCCTTACCAGCTGAGTTTCTCCAGCATTTTGTGCCTACCATCGATTTTATCCAGCATCTGCAGTTCTTTCTCACACACCTACTTCACCATCTGGATGAAAAGTGTCTCCAGCATTCATAACAACCAGAAGCAAAATGGCAGGCTGATTCTATAAATAATGCATGTCCAATCCACACCCTGTTTCTACAAATGATTCCGTCTCAGTTCTCACCTCTCTTTACAGATACTCAAACCACAAATCTCACAACGGGACGCTCCAGGTCCAATTATTTTCACTAATGCAAACAACTTATTCCAGCATGGCAAGGTAGTCCGTGATATTTATTGTTCTTTCTGGTTTTGTGATATTACATTATGTATACACATGCACACATTTCATCTTTCATCTTTCTTATTTAATAATGGCTTTAAAATTCATCACATATATTCAGCACCATTTTCACAATGAATTCACTGTTGTATTAGGCTTTCACTGTGCCCTTTCGTCAGAGAGTGGTGAACTTGTGGAATTCGTTGCCACAGACGACTGTGGAGGCCGTCATTGGGTATTTTTAAGGTGGAGATTGAAAGGTTCTTGGTTAGTAAATGGGTCAAAGGATAAGGGGTGAAGACAGGAGAACGGGGTTGAGAGGGAAAGATAGATCACTCATGATTGAATGGCAGAATAGACTTGATGGGCCGAACGGCCTAATTCTGCTCCTCGAACTTATGAAGGGGAGAAGACAGGAGAATGCGGATGAGAGGGTAATATAGATCAGCCTGAATGAACGGAGGAGCAGATTCGATGGGTTGAATGGCCTCGTGTCTCATGATCTTATAACCTTATTTCAGCTGTCTGACAGTGCCAACTTACAAATAACACTTTGCGAAAGAGACAGAGTCATTGTACTTTGTGCTTCCCAATCATCTAATTTGTGAATCATTGATCAGATATTAATAGAGGCTTTTTTTTTTTGCTCCTATATTTTACTGAACTGTTCAAAGAGCCAAGTTCTAGGGCATGTGTCCACATCAAGTGTCATCCTGCTACTTGTGTTTTTGGGAGAGTTGGATTTGTTTGATGCTGTGAGGTTTCTGGCTGAGAGCCAGTTGACCCAGCCAGCAGTGTACAGAGCTGGAGTTTTGGGTGTGTGTGTGTATGTGTGTGTATTCTGTCTCTCCTGTTACGTGCATCAGTGGAGAAACAAGTTTTATCTCAGTGTTCCCTCATAAAGCAGCAGAGCCTTGAGGGAATAGGGCCGAGAAATGCCAGGTTGGAGCATTTCTGAGCTCACATCACGTGCAGCGTTGTAATCTGCTTTAAAAAAAAGGAGACACAAAGTGCTGGAGTAACTCAGCGGGGCTGTGGCGGCGATACGGCGGCGATACGGCGGCGACCCGAGCTTGGGGCTGTGGCGGCGATGCGGCGACGGTGACCCGACTTCGGAGCCTTGGAGGCTCGGCCGCGGGCCCAGTGTACTTGGCCGCGGGCCCAGTGGACGATAACGTCGGTAGCTCGCAGGTCACAGGTTTATGACCTGTTCTCCGGAGCTCCTGCAACAACAGCTGCGTCAGCTGGACTGGAGGGTGGCAGCTTCGGCAGTTTCGACCGCCCCGGGCCGCGGAGTTTGAACCGGCCCGTTTGCGGAGCTCGGATTCAGCCGCGGGACTTACCATCACCCGGTGGGGTCACACCATCGGAAGCTTGGATCGCCTCAACGCAGAGGGAGAACAAGGAGGGAAGAGACTAAAACTTTAAGACTTTTGCCTTCCATCACAGTGAGGAGGTCCTGGTGGACTCACTGTGGTGGATGTTAAATCTGTGTTTATTGTGTGTTTTGTTTTTTTTATTCTATGTTATGACTGCAAGGCACACAATTTCATTCAGACTGCCTCTCTGGAGATCATGGTTAGGTGATGTTACGGGTCGGGACACTTCTTCAGTTTGTGAACAAGGGTCCAGAGCAGAAAGGGGAGGGGAAGAACAAAGGGAGACCTGGCGCAGATACTGTGTATACTTTGTAAGGTTGTCAGTGCCCCTTATGTGGCGACATAATTTCACTGTGACTTGTCACATGTGACAATAAAGTATACATTAATTTATTCACTCCAGGACTTTGTGGGGTTTTTTTGTAAACCAGCATTTGCAATTCCTTTTTTTATGTTGTTAGATGTTATCTCAGTTTAAAGGAATCTGCCCCAGATTTGCCCCAAATGTGGATCAGTGGATCAGTGGTGCCCAGCGTGGCAGGAGGTCAGGCAGCAAAGTGTGGGCTCCCTGGGCAACTTTACTGGGAACACACTCGGCCTGGATGGTTAGTGTGTGAAGGGCTAGGATTTGTGACTCTGCCACATTGAGTCTCCTGCTCAGTACACTATTACTCCTCCATGCTCTTTCATTGAAGTGAAGTAGCAAGCACATTTATAACACGCATCATTGAAGTTGAATATTGTATATTCCCCTTACATTTGACCCTCCACCTGAAACTTTGTTGGATTAAATGCCATCTGCCATTTCTCCACCCATTTCTGTAGCTGATCTACAGTTTATCCCACTGTATACTTTGACAACCTTCCTCACAGTCCACGACCCCAGCAATCTTGATGTCACCTGCTAATTTACTAACCAACCCGTCTATGTTCACATCCAAGTCATTGATGTAAATTACAAACAGCAGTGGTCAGTACAGATCCCTGCAGAAGGCGACTGGTTACAGACCCCCAGCCTGGATATTGTCCTTCCACCACAACCCTCTGTCTTCTATCAGTATGTCAGTTCTGAATCCATCCGACCATCACTGTTAATCCCATGTATTTTAATCTTCTGGATAAGCCTGCCATGGGGAACTTTTTCAAATGCCTTCCTAAAATCCATGTAGATAACATCCACATTATTCACCTTTGAAACCTTCTCAAAAAATCAAGCTATGCAGACCAAATTAACCCATTTTCTTCCAAATGGGAGTAATCCTATCACAAAGAATCCTCTCCAATAGTTTCCGACCACTGACGTGAGGATCACTGGCCTATAATTCCTTGGATTCTCTCTACTTCCCTTCTTAAATAAAGGAATAATATTAGCCATTCTTCAATCCTCTGGGATCCCACTTGTGGCTAGAGAAGTCACAAAGATTTTCCTTAGGGCTCCAGTCATCTCCTATAGACAATAGACAATAGGTGCAAGAGTAGGTCATTCGGCCCTTTGACCAGCACCGCCTTTCAATGTGATCATTGTTGATCATCACTAATCAGTACCTGCCTTCTCCCCATATCCCCTGACTTTGCTATCCTCTCTTACCTCTCTCGATAATCTGGGATAGATCCCATCAGGTCCTGGGGATTTATCACCTTAACGCTCTTCATGAGCCCCAACACCACCTCCACCACCTCCTTTGGCTAAATGTTTTGGCTACATTTTAGTCCAACATTATTAATTTATGGGCACCCGGTGCAGAGGGTGGATGGATGGGAGGGAGGAGTGGGTCTCCCTGTCGGTCTGCTCCTGGGCCTGGCCAGGATGGCCATTCGCGGGTCCAGGCAGCGGGCAGTCGATGGCCGCACACCGGTCGCCTGCCTGCCCCTTTTCCGGGGTTACGTCCGAGCTCGCGTGTCCCTAGAAAAGGAACACGCAGTGTCCATGGGGACTGTGGAGGTCTTCTGTGCACGCTGGTCACCACAGGAGGTTGAATATATTATCGATAAGAATGTTAATATTTTAATTTGATAATTTTGTTTAAGTGTTAAGAGGGAACACGTGGTGTCCATGGGGACTTTGGAGGCTTTCCATGAATACTGGTCGCTGTTGAAGGTCGAGTGTTTTGTTGATAAACGGAACACTCGACCTTCAACGGCCATTCGTGGGTCCAGTTGACGTTGATGTTATTAATTTGACGATCATTTGTTTGTAAACTGTCAGCATAGGCAGTCTTTGATTGTGTTAATACTCTATGTTTATGTTTATTTTTTGAATAAAAGTAGTTTCATAATAAAAATAAAAAATAAAAATAAAAAAAAAAAAAAATAAAAAAAAAAACACCACCTCCTTTTCATCTCAAACTGGTCTTGCACTCTGAGTGCCACCGTAACAGCCTCCTTGATCAGTAGCACAACACCTCCAACTCTTTTGCATGCCCTGCAATCATGCCTGAAACATCGAAACCCCGGAACATTGAGTTCTCGTGTAGCTGGGGCATGTTGGTCGGTGTAGGCAAGTTGGGCCAAAGGGCCTGTTTCCATGCAGTATGATTCTATGACTACTGAGCTGCCAGTCATGTCCCTCTCGCAACCACGTTTCCGCAATGGCCACAACATCACGTTATCCTACTTTCATATCCATTCCCTACACATTAGGAGACATTTCCAGAGGCTAAGTAGCCTACAAACCCACATGTCTTTGGGATGTGGGAGAAAACCAGAGTACCCAGGAGAAACCCCACACTGTATTTATGACACTCAATGCCATGCAGACTCCTCCCTGCCATCTTCCTGTCACTGAGCAAAGAGGCTTTGTGCTGAATGCATTTTCTGAAGAAGCCTGAGCTCCACCTTCCCCCCTTGGAACTCTGCCAAATCCCCTCCCATCATGGCAACCCTCCCCAGTGCTAACTACATTGCAATGTGACACGACATGGGCTGCTCCTTAGTGTCAGAGCTGTGTGGAAACTGCTCCTCAAGCAATAAATTTGACTCTGAACACCCGCTACTCCTCCAAGCGTTAATGATGGAGAAACAAAAGTGTTCAATGGTGCAAAAATAATGCCACTTTTATTGATAATTGTAGAACAATATTGGGAAGACAGCTCGACAGAAAAATCTGCACTGTTTATCAGCATTTATGTGTCCTCTCTATCTATGTTGATCAGTCGATAAAGAAGGCAGAACATTGGAGATAAATGGTGCAGATGATTCCAATCCAAATTTTTTTTTTAATTTCTTCAGGGTAAGGTTCGTGTGAAGTGAAAATCATTTAATACTCTTAAGTAATTTATTATTGAAATTAGTGATGCAATCAAATGGATTTCCCTTATGTTCATGTGCCTTTCAACAAGTATCAGGGGATAGCAATGGGAGAGGAGCAGTTAGTTCTCAGGCCCAGGGTAGCAGTTCCATCACAGCAGTTCCATTTGACAGCAACTAACTTAGCATTTTTCAAGAACTTCCCTTTTATTCGTCTCCAAATTCCTGTCAGTGGCCACATTTTAGGACTTCACGTTAAGTAAGTAAGTAAGTAAGTTTTATTTATATAGCACGTTTCAATCAACTCGCGTTGAAAACAAAGTACTTTACATAAAAGAAATAATTAAGTTTCCGTACATCCATAGAAAAATAAGAAAAGTGACACAACACATTATAGAATTCAACATGAACGTCCCCCCACAACAGAATCAACATTTTCCACTGTGGGGAAAAGCATCAAAAAGTTAAGTCCTCTTCCTCTGTGAAACACCCGAGGTCGGAGCCTATTTGTGGCCTCCGCAGCCAGTCCGATGTTTTCAGGCCCTCTTTGCCGGAAAGCTGGAACTCCGGCGTCGGGTGAACACTTCTCGGCAGCTTGGAAATGTCTGGAGCGGCCGCTCCCTCCCCAGAGACCGCGGCACCCGAAGTCCTCAGGCCGCGCTGGTAGGAGCCCCGACTCTGCCGATCACGGATCCCAGGCTCAACGGTGTTTTAAATCCAGCGCCGCCCGCGGCTGGACGCCCGCAGCCACAGCTCCTCGGATGATGGAGTCGGCGGTCACCGCACTCCAGAGCTTACCGCACGGCGACCCGGTAAGGCCTCGCCCGCTCCCTGATGGTATCCCAGCGCTGTGCCGCCGCCGAAGCTGTAGTCCCGGCCGATCCCAATGGGAAACGCCGCTCCAGTCCAATGGTAGGCCGCGAGGAAGGGGTGAAGAAGCAGCTCGGAGGGAAGCTGCCTCTCCGACCAGGTAGGGACCAGGAAATAAAGTTTCCCCCTTCCCCTCCCCCACCCACCACATTAAAGACCTCCAACTAACATTTGTTTTTTAACAGGACTAAAAATAAAACTAAAAAAGGGTGAAAGGGCGGACTGCGGGCAGAGCAGCCATGCACAACGGCGCCCCACCCCTGCAGCCCGCCATCGTTACCCAGTAACATGCTGAATAATTCATGGGCGGCATGGTGGCGCAGCGATAGAGTTCCTACCTTCCCGTGCCAGAGTCCCAAGTTCAATCCTGACTACACATGCTTGTCTGTACAGAGTTGTGTACGTTCTCCCTTTGACCGCGTGGGTTTTCTCTGGGTGCTCCAGTTTCCTTTCACACCTTCAGAAGGCACACGGGTTTGTAGGTTGATTGCCTTGGTAAAAAAAAGTCGTAAATGGTCCCTGGTGTGTAGGATAGTGCTTGAGTATGGGGCCCGCTGGGTGGCGTGGACTCGGTGGGCCGATGGACCTGTTTCTGCGCAGTATCTCTACACTAAACTAAACTAATCAAGGAAATTAATCGTGTAGTAATTGAATGTTGTGCATGTTTTCCCTCAGGCCACCACTGGAGGGAAGTAGAGCAATTATACAACAGGGAGGAGATTCACAGGACGAGCTCCTGTGGCTCCATCAGTCTGAGGAAGGGTCCCAACCTCTAATGTCGTCTGTCCATTTCCCTCGACAGATGTTGCCTGACCCATCGAGTTCTACCAGCAGTGTGGTTTTTTTTAAAGAAGATTCTTGCTAGTTACTTGTCTGATGGCCCGAGTTTAAATTGACCAGCGATGCTAGATAAAACATCAACTGCACCCAGTTTTCAGAAACCTTTGAGTGATGTGCAAAATTTGGTTAGGATGAGTCACAAGGTGCAACCAATTATACGTATCATAGTCTGCCACTGTAGTTATCACTCCCAATCTGACGGGTTCATCGCTATCATTGAACAAACACGCAGTTATGAATATTAACATCACCAGTGAAATATTAGAAATGATAAGCAATAACATACTATCAACTAAAGGGGGTGGGAGATTGCAATTTTCACGTGGTCCACCCTGTTTCGACGAATGCAATCAACCCAGCGTGCACAATCAGAAGATCAAACAGAGCACGTTGTCTTTCAACTTTAGGCTGTGCACGCCATTCGCAAGAAGAAGCGGATCAACTAAAGGTAGTACTAAAATTAGGCTTTGCAAACAGCCATTTTCAATTATTAACCTTGATCAATATAGGCATTGCTTCCCACTCACAGAATGACATAACTATCTTTGCTATTAATATTTAAATATATTCATAAATTGATCATCCAATTGGAGTTCATAGTCCAACTGTATGTTCTAGATTTGTTTGTACAAGTGAAACGTTACTGCCAAATGAACGTTATGTTTGAAAACAGGAAAAATTTACCTCATCTATTTACATGGTTTTACTTTTACTTTTTATATTTTGAGAGGCGATCATATAAAGGTTTTAACAATGTATTGTCATTGATAGGTCCCCTGCCCCACACCCCAATTTTAGAGCAAATCTAATCTGCTGATAAAAATAAATATTGTTTGAAATGGCACGGTGGCATAGTGGTAGAATTGTTCCCAGAGAACCGGGCTTGATCCTGACTATGGGTGCTTGTCTGTACAGTTTGTATCTTCTCCCTGTGACCTGCGTGGGTTTTCTCCGAGATCCCCAGTTTCCTCCCACACTCCAAAGACGTACAGGTTTGTAGGTTAATTGACTTGGTAGAATTGCAAATTGTCCTTAGTTCGCTGTATCTCTAAACTAAACACAACTAACCAAACAAAACACTAATGAAACTATTAACAACAATCAATTTCTGCCAGGGCCTAAGTCTAGCTACAGTAGTTTATTGCTGCATTTCCACCACCACACCTCCCCCCTTACCCCTTCTCCCCCCCCCCCCCCCCCCTCCACCCCCCCCACCCACCTCTGCAGGCCACAAGGTGGCCATTGCTATCTCACCCAGGGAGTCTTCTTCCCCGATGATGACGGAGAGTGGTACCTCTGTCTTTTTCACTGCAGGAGAATCATACATGGGAAGAATCCTTCCCACCCACAGACTGTTCTTGGTTCTTGGTCCTCCAAAATATTCCAAATGCAATTTAAACTGGAGGTGGCGGAAGGTGGATTTAAGCAAAAAAGGATTCTTGGAGAAGAAGAGCTACCTTAAATTTAGTTGTGTCTGGTTGAGTATCTATGGTAGGGTGAAGACTATTCCATGCTTTAATTGTGCGGGGGAAGAATTAATTGCTGTACACATCTGTCTTCGTAGCTGGTATCTCAAATTGGTTCGAATGCCCTCGTCTGCTCCTAATAGGTTTGGGTTTGGTGTAGGTTTGGTAATCTATGTCGAGCTGACCATTTAACATTTTGTAAAAACAGGTCAAATGGTGAGCTTTACGTCTGTCTCGGAGAGGGTTCCACCCCAGTGATTTCAGAAGTTTGATGACACTCGCTTCTCTCTCATAGGTATTTGTAACAAATCGAGCTGCCTGTCTTTGGACACATTCGATGGAAGAAATATTTTTATTTGTGTATGGGTCCCATGCTGCAACTGCGTAGTCCAAATGTGGTCTAACGAGGGTGAAGTATAGCTTCTCCTTGATAGAAGTTGAACAATGATGAAAGTTGCATCTCAGAAAATTCAGCACACCTGTTGCTTTCACCGTTGCATGATGAGTCTGACCATTCCAACGTAGATTGTTCTGTAATTTGATGCCAAGATACTTGGTCTCTTTGGATTCTTCAAGGGTGGCACCAAGGATATTGTATGATGTTTCGCCAGGTTTCCTTTACCTGGTGACACGCATGGTTTCACATTTGGAAGGATTGAACTGCATGCCCCATTGTTGTGACCACTCAACCATAGTATCGAGATCTTTTTGGAGAGCTGACTTAATTGGACGGTACAGCAAAAAATCATCAGTGAATAGTCAGGTCGTGCTTGTGACTTTTTCATGGATGTCATTAATGCAAAGCAAAAACAGGTGTGGGCCCAGTACTGTGCCCTGAGGTGTACCATTCAACACTGGACGCCCTTCTTCCCGCCCCCCCCCCCCCTACCTTGCATCAGTCTGAAGAAGGGTTTTGGCCCGAAACGTTGCCTATTTCCTTTGCTCCATAGATGCTGCCGCACCCGCTGAGTTTCTCCAGCAAATTTGTCTACCTTCGATTCTCCAGCATCTGCAGTTTCTTCTTGAACACTGGACGTCAATCAGAGCTATTTCCATTCACACACAAGCGCTGAAGACGTTTTGTCAGAAATCTTGAGATCCATCGTTTTGTGATGGAACGAATACCATCGAAGTCAAGCTTCCGAAACAGTCTCTGGTGTGGGATGATATCAAATGCTTCAGAAAGGCATTGACCAAACCTCCTTCCCAGGAGCACTGACCAAACCTCCCTTCATGAATCAGCAATGTACACCTATGTAGCAACTTCAACGTGGAAAGACATCCCACGATATGAGAAACAGAACCACAGAACCACGGAGCTAGAAATTCACACGTGTAACATGAAGAAAAGCGCTTTGCCGTGGAGAATGCGGTTATCTCAGAGTGGTGCGTTTTTCCGTGCAGTTCTGGTTGTCCTCGCTCCCCATTGGCAGGACCTTTGCTTTAGCTCACACTTTTCTTCCCCAAATAATATCAGCAGCAGTACAAATCAGACAACTTGTCTAAAGTGATGTTGTCAACCTCGCTGGTCCGACAAATGGCAGTTCCTGTTTACTAGTCTCACTTCCCCTGAAGCAGTGCCAATTGTAGGGCCAACATTTCAACTCCATTCTTTGTCCTCATTGAGATCTCTGACCTCCTGTAACCTCAACTACTACCTCACATCTGTGTCCTGAAGCTTTGGCTGATTGGATCAAAGTTACATTCACTTTCAGTTTCCGAGCTTGAGGACCATACACCATGCCGACCAAAATGCCCCATCCAACTTAATCCCATTTGCCTGCACTTATCACTTACTTCCTCATTGGGAAAGTCACCAACCACGATACTCATGGAGCAGACACATCATTTACTTAATATTTAGCGGTCAGGAGCTGGCAGACTGGCCTTTGTATTGCAGGCTTCTCCAAAGTAGAGGCATTCATAGACTGTACTTCTTCCAATGATACTTCATAAGATCATAACCTCATAAGTGATAGGAGCAGAATTAGGCCATTCGGCCCATCAAGTCTACTCCGCCATTCAATCATGGCTGGTCTCTCCCTCCCTCCTAACCCCATTCTCCTGCCTTATCCCCATAACCTCTGCTACCTCTCAGACAATCACTGCCAGGAGCAACTGGCTGTAGCCTTTAGGGATCTCATCAGATCCTGTGCACTCGGAACACGTCTTCTATAAACACTGTTCTTCAGCAGTCTGTCCATGCCCCGCACCCCTCCTGAATCCTTAGGAACCCTGTCTCATCCCCTCCCATCATTTGGTAGCAACTCTCCGCTGTCGTTATAAGAGTGCTGCTGCATTGTTACGGTAGGTCTCTTTAAGAACTGTCTGCCAGGATCACAGCTGTGCCCTACATGTTGACAACACTGAGAACACAACTTGTCAACAGGGAACGTCACTCTGACAGTTTCAGTGCAATGTTACACTGGCCTCACTTATTAACTGGCCTCTGCCCAATAGAGATGTAGACCAGCAAACTGTAGATTCCTCCCAAACCCTGTCTGATTCTAAAGCTTTTTAATGCACAGGAGTAATTTTGAGATTATACAGTGGTATAAAACGGCTGGCAACAAATGTTAATTTTTTTTTTCCTGGCTTTGATTTCCATTGCAATTAACTGGGAGCATTGGAAACCGAACAACTGGTTTGCTGTCCAATGCTTTGTATTATCGTATAAAGCCCAACTTAATTCTATTGTCCATCCCTTACAGAAAGAATTTATCCATGGAACCAATAAACCATTACCTGGAATTATCACCAGTAATAAATAATGTTTACCCAAAATGAGTATAGAGTTTAGAAGGTCACGTAACATGAGGCCACATTTAGTTCATGTGTTCAGTTTTGGGCACCGTGTTATAGGAAAGATGTTGTCAACCTTGAAAGGGTGCAGAGAAGATTTACCAGGAGTTGCCAGGACTCGAGGGACCGTGCTACCGAGCCTTATATCTTGGAGAGCAGGAAGTTAAGGGGTGATCTTATAGAGGTGTACAAAATCATGAGAAAAATAAATTAGGTAAACGCACATCTAGAGTAGGGGAATTGGGAAGCAGAGGACATAGGTTTAAGGTGAGGGGGGGAGGGGGGGGAGATTAAATGGGTACCTGAGGGGTAATTTTTTTTTACACTGAGGGAGGTAGGTATATGGAATGAGCCGCAGGAAGAGATATTTGAGGCAGGTACTATCGCAATGTTTAAGAAGCATTTAGACATGTAGATGGATAGGGTAGGTTTAGAGGGATATGGGCCAAAGGCAGGCAGGTGGGACTGGTGTAGACAGGGCATGTTTGTCGGTGTGGACAAGTTGGGCTGAAGGGCCTGTTTACAAGCTGTAAGACTCTATGACTCTATATCGCATCTGGAATCCATCACAGGGAATTCTTTTCCTAAACTGTAAATAATCACTTTGGGTTCAGAAACAGCTTCTTCCCAACAACCATTGGGCGGCACAGTTGCTCAATTGGTAGACCTGGTGCTTTGGAGCAACAGAGACCCGGGTTCGATCCTGAGCCCGGGTGCTGTTTGGGTGGAGTTTGCACATTTCCCCTTTGACCACATTAGTTTCCCCTGAGCGGTCCAGTTCCTTGCACATCCCAAGGACGTGCGGGTTTGAAGGCTCATTTGCCTCTGTAGGATTGCCCCGAGTGTCCACCCCTTTTCGCCTTCTGAAGAGTTTGTCAACCTTCAATCCTGTCCCACACCAGCTTTTATCATTGGCCTTTGTTCCAACCTTCTGCCTATCAAAACCACCCCTCACTATGTCCACCAATTAACTGCTAGGCCGACATCTCCCCTCTTACAGCTTTCCTCGTCTCCAATACAATCAGTTGAAAGAAGGGTCTCAACCCGAAACTTCACCTGTTCTCCTGAGATGCTGCCTGACCCGCTGAGTTACTCCACCACTTTTTGTCCATTTGTATATGGACCTTCGTACACGGACACTGGAACTGAGACCTTACTCAGGCAGTTAATGCTTTCGATCCACTGCTTTATAAATGCCAGCTTACAATGTAAAAGCCAAGAAGCCAGGCTAAACCATTCAAACGTTGTTTGACCCCAGCTGGTGTATTCTGGGCACGACCTTTAGGAATGGTGTGAATACATTGAACAGGGATGAGAGATTACAGGATGTGGATGTGTTGGAAAATCACAGCGGGTGGGGGTTTTAGAAACATTTTTTTAAACCATGATGTGCTTAGATTGAGTAGGGGCACAAAAGCTGTATCTGGGGGCTGGAGGATCAATAAACAATGGCCACAAATACTGTACAAGGTGTTGAATAAAAGATTCAGAAGAGATATGAGGAAGCTTTTCCATTGCTCACACAGATTGCACAACAAGCATTGACGTGCTTCTGTATTTTTCCATGTCCTATGTTTTATACCTCTCTCCGTGCCCTCTCACTCCACCCTTGTGAAGGGAACATTGCAGAAGGAGGTGAGGTATGATCCCTACCCTTGCTGCAAGCTCAAAGGATGCCTGCAGGTGATCTTGCGATACAGGACGTAGGTAGGAGTTTGTGACCAGCGCCCAGGTTAATGCCGACCAAACAGGTCTGGCAATGAGTCACTTTTCCTCATAGTAACTTGCAGGACCTGATTAAACATTCCCCTTGGAATACGTCATAACTGGGGGAAAGGGAAAAGTGTAAGAGGAAGTGTAAGTGTAAGTGTAAGTGTAAAACCTTCAGTCTGAAGAAGGGTTTCGGCCCGAAACGTCACCCATTTCCTTCGCTCCATAGATGCTGCTGCACCCGCTGAGTTTCTCCAGCATTTTTCGATCTTCCAGCATCTGCAGTTCCTTCTTGAACACAAGTGTAAGAGGAGATGGATAAGCTGTTGGGAGAGAGAGAGAGGTGAACAGCTCTCAGTGTGGGTTTTCTCTGGGTGCTCCAGTTTCCTTGCACATTCCAATGAAAGATGTGCAGGTTTGTAGGTTAATTGGCTTGGTAAAATTGTAAACTTGTCCCTAGTGTGTGTAAGATAGCATCAATGTGCAGGGATCGCTGGTCGGCACGGACTCGGCGGGCTGAAGGGCCTGTTTCCACGCTGTATCTCAAAACTAAACTAAACAAATATCTCCAGACCAGACCTCCAGGAATTTAATGCCAACCTTTGACGGCAGCTGGTGAAAGGACCTTGCCCATCATTTAGACTTTACTTTAGACTTTAGAGATACAGTGCAGAAACATAGACATAGTCATAGACATAGAACATAGAAAATAGGTGCAGGAGTAAGCTATTCGGCCCTTTGAGCCAGCACGCCATTCAATATGATCATGGCGTATATCATCAGTACCCCGTTCCTGCTTTCTCCCCAGAAGGCAGTGAAGGCCAATTCACTGAATGTTTTCAAGAGAGTTAGATAAACCTCTGAGGGTTAACAGAATCAAGGGATATGGGGAGAAAGCAGGAACAGGGTACTGATTTTGGATGTTCATCCATGATCATCTAAAATGGCGTGCTGGCTCGAAGGGCCGAATGGCCTACTCCTGCACCTATTTTCTATGTCTATGTTTCTGTACTGTATCTCTAAAGTAAAGTCTAAATGATGGGCAAGGTCCTTTCACCAGCTGCTGTGAAAGGTTGGCATTAAATCCCTGGAGGTCTGGTCTGGAGATATTTGTTTAGTTTAGTTTAGAGATACAGGACTTCCGGTGGCTGCTATGAAGCAGTGAAGGCAGCTGCGCTGAGCTCTCCTCCAGACAAATCGTGTTTAAAGTCGACTCCCATGCCAGGATCGAGTTAAAAAATCTTATCAGATTTGCTGAACGTCGAGGGTACTGACTCCATCAAACGGTACCGGTGGATTTGGGATTTAAAATGATCTTATCGTAAAAATTGGATGAGAAAGAGAAGAGGTCAGAGAGGACCCAAGAAGACTACAATCAGTTTCCAGCTCCAAAAAGCTCTGGAGGAGCTTGAAACCACCCCGGAACTCACTTTTGAAAGTTTGGAAGAGGAGCTGGAACCTCAACAACCTACAAGCGATATGGCTGCGAGAGGTGATACAACGGAGAAAGAAATGAAAAGCTGGGAAGAAACGGTAAGAGCTAATATTCTTAAAGACATTACTAAAGATCTTCAGAAGCAATTTGCCAAAATGAATTCTACAATTCAGAACAACTTCTCCACTATGGAGGGCAATCTTTCTAAGAAAATTGATAATAGGTGCGGCGAAGTAAAATAGCTTTATGTAGCCCTGAACCAGCAGTTTAAAGATTTGGAGTCCAGGACTGAGAAGGAATTGGAAAGTATGCAGAGAGATTATAACAATAAACATGACACCCTGCTGAAGCAATTAACAGACTCGGAAAAATTGATGGAAGAGATGAGCCAAGAAATACAAGGTCTGAAAAAACAACACGATACGAATTGGGAGCTAACGAATAAACTGAATGAGAAATGTCAACATTTAGAGGCCAGGTCAAGGAGGCAAAATCTGAGAATAGTAGGAGTTAAAGAGGGTGCTGAACACGGCCTTCAAATGCGTGATTTTATTACTAATCTACTTAAAGATGTTTTCAAACTTCCAGAAAAACCAAAGATAGACCTGGCTCATCGAGTGGGTCGCTTCCAAAAACATGATAATGCTAAACCAAGGCAAATTATTGTAAAGTTCCTGGATATTTCAACTTTGGAAACTCTATTAAAGAAGATAACCTATGGAGAAAATCTTACATTTGCTGATAATATCGTAAGATTCTACAGGGATTATCCTCGGGAAATTTTGGCAAAAAGACGCGAGTTTAAAAGGGCAAGCAGTATTTTATATGGACATTCTGAAGTTCGTTATGGTGTGATCTATCCAGCGAAAATGCTAATTACGTTTAATGGCAAGCAACGCTCATTCACGGACCCGGACTCTGCTTGCAAATACGCCCAGGAGATTTTAAACAAAATTCAAGGAGGAACAGAACAATAGACATTTTATCTGTGGAACTTTGTTTTTTCTGTTTCAATTAAGACACTAGAACGCTTCAGACGGTTACCAGACAGGCTTATCTGGCAAGAATGTGTTGTTCAATAACAGAGGCCGAATTAAACTTCTGAACTGAAAGCACAGATGGAAGCTCAAGGTCGCAAGCTCGTCACCAAACCCTTCAGCACGGAGAACTATGAGACCGTCTCCTTTTGAAATGGCCATGATATGAGGCATCTGTTCCACACTATATGACCTATTATTTATACATATAACTAACTAACTAATTAACCACTTACGCGCAATAAACTCAACTAACGTTAAAGGCGTAATGTACTATACTAACACGACTAACTATATAGCAGGAAGGATGGGGGAGGTTAGACATATATTTTAAATACTAAATACTAATTATGAATTAATTAACATACAGGTAAATGAAAAGTGTAATTATTGACGAGGTACTTTAACCCATAATTTTTTTTTTTTTTATCCAAATCTACCTTCCCTTTTATTTTATTCTATTTTAAACTGTTCAGCGATTAATTGACCTGATATGATAATTTTGGTAACAATTAGAGGGAACCGACTAACGTTGGGTCAAATTCTAATAGGGGGATAAGGCCCAGTGCATAATCTCATCGACGGAGGTCAATTTAAAAATAAACCTAGCTACCTTAGGTGGCTTTTTTGTAATTTATCGCTTTTTTGATAAATTACATTCACTTTTTTTGTTTATTCACAATTATATGTTGTATGACTTAATAATTTTTATGTACACTTTATTTTATGTTTTTCTCTTTCCCTTAATTATGTTTAATAGTGTCAGGAGATGTAAAACTACTGTAGAAATTATGAAGGACAACTCTGGATTCGGGATTCCGAGGTACTTGGCTGCATCACATGAATCATACAGTCTGGTAATAATAGCCAATGCAAGATAATAGTCGAATAAATATCGGAGGTCTCACCTTCTGTAGTTGGAACATCAGAGGTGCGAATGAGCCAATTAAGAGGGGTAAAATTCTGGCACAATTAAAATCATTAAATATGGATATTGCTTTCCTACAAGACACATTTGAAACAACAAACTCAGATCAGATTAAGGGCAAATTGGATAGGTCAAACCTATTACTCCTCATTCACCTCTAAAGCAAGAGGCACGGCCAATATAATTCGGAAGGGTATACCTTTTAAATTAAAGAAATCTATATGTGATAAAGAGGGAAGATACGTTATAGTCACGGGAGAAATTTACAATACACCATTAATTATGATAAATATTTACGCGCCTAACTTTGATAACCCACAATTTTTTAGGAAAATAATAGATTTAATCGCAGAGCATAATTTTCAAAATATAATAATGGGGGGAGATTTTAACTGTGTTATAGATCCATACTTAGATAAATCAATAAAGCTAGGGAAGCGTCTTGTTAAAACTAAGACCTGTGAATTTTTAAATACTTATATAAAAAATAATAACATGGCTGATGTTTGGAGAATAGCAAATCCAAGTGGTAGGGAATACTCATTTTATTCATCAGTTCACAAAACTTATTCGCGAATTGACTATTTCTTATTGGACACAAAATTAATCCCGTATACGAATAAACCATCATATCATAACAGTATTATTTCTGATCATTCACCATTGACTTTTATACTTAAAATTGAGGGAATGCCGAGTATAAAACCTTTTTGGAGATTCAATGTACACATATTAAATAACCCGCAGGGTTATGAGTATATAAAAGAACAAATAAAACTTTTTTTCGAAATAAATGACACGCCGGGTATTTCTGCACCGCTATTATGGGAAACCTTCAAGGCATATATTCGCGGTGTCATAATTTCTTACCAAAGTTTTCAAAATAAGGAAAATAAAAGAGAACTTCAGCGGATAGTACAGAAAATAAAATTACTAGAACTGGACAATGCAACTGACCCAGCCATAAATAAACATAATAAGATAACTTTATTGAAATATAAAGTCAATAGAATACTATCGGCTAAAGTAATAAGATTATTCCAAATTACAAAACAAGCACACTTCGAATTTGGGGATAAGCCACATAAACTACTTGCGAGGCAACTGAAGCAACGAGAAAAGGAAAAAACTATTACTAAAATTAAATCGGATAAGGGTGAGTTTTTAACACTGCCTAAGGATATTAATAAGAGGTTTGCCCAATTTTATCATAATTTATATACATCTAAAATAAATACAGATGTAAGTAAAATTACAAATGTTTTAGATAATTGCAAGCTCCCAAAATTGGATAGTTTAGAACAAGAGCAATTAGGAGCACGGATTACTAATGAAGAGATAAAACAAATAATAAACTCACTGAAAAATGGGAAGACCCCAGGACCAGACGGTTTTAGTAATGAATTTTATAAAAGATTTCAGGAGTCAATTGTACCAAGATTATTCAATTTATACACGCAGGCTTATACTGAAAATAAACTACCAGAAACCCTAGCAGAAGCAACAATAACACTTATACCAAAAAAAGATAAAGATTTAGATAAACCGGGTTCTTATAGAGCTAGTGTTCAAAAAGGAACTGCAGATGCTGGAAGATCGAACCCAGAAGGGTTTCGGCCCGAAACGTCGCCTATTTCCTTCGCTCCATAGATGCTGCTGCACCCGCTGAGTTTCCCCAGCAATTTTGTGTACCTTCTTATAGAGCTATTTCACTTCTAAATACGGATCAGAAAATTTTAGCAAAGATTCTAGCTAGAAGGCTAAATAATTATATTAACAATTTAATAAATACGGATCAAACGGGATTTATACCCAAAAGACAATCATTTAATAATTTGAGAAGGCTTTTCAATATAATGTACTCTCATAATGAGGACAATGAAGATATTTCAGTTGTCACGCTGGATGCAGAGAAGGCATTTGATCAAGTAGAATGGCAGTATTTATACAAGGTACTCCAAAAATTTAATATGGGAGAGAATTTTATTAGATGGGTTAAACTACTTTACGATAGACCTACGGCAAGAATACTAACTAACAATACGCTATCTCCAAAATTTTACTTATCAAGGGGTAATAGGCAAGGGTGTGCCTTATCACCATTGCTATTTGCCCTTATGATAGAACCGTTGGCCGAAGTGATTAGAAATCACCCGAATATTCACGGATATAACACTAAGGACTCAAAGAATAAAATTTCACTATATGCTGATGATATCCTTTTATATATTACTAATACACAAACGAGTATACCCACCTTATTAACACTAATTGAGGAATCCGGCTCTTTTTCAGGATATAGAATAAATTGGAATAAAAGCGAAATTATGTCTTTAAAACCACAGGATTCGAGACACTTACTAAAAACAGAAAAATTCAAGTATCTGGGTATTCAAATTACGAGAAGGCACAAATCATTATTTAGTGCCAATTTTATACCACTATTAAATAAACTGAATGATATGATTAAATTTTGGAAAACGCTTCCGCTCTCATTGATAGGTAGAATTAACGCTATAAAAATGACTTTCTTACCACAATTAATATATTTGTTTCAAGCGATCCCAATATATATTCCAAAATATTTTTAAAAATAACTAGATTCCACTATCACTAATTTTATATGGGACTACAGAACACATAGAATTCAACGAAAGCATTTGTGCAAATCTAAAGAAGTTGGGGGTTTATCATTACCTAACTTTATGTATTACTACTGGGCAGTGCATATTAAGAACATAATGTACTGGCTGGATAGTTCCACTCAGCAGTTGGAGTGGATAAGAATGGAGAAAGAGGAGTGCTATCCGCACGATATAGGAACGATCCTGCTCTCACCGATAAAATTGAATAGTATAATATATAAGAAGAACCCAATTATTCACAATATAATAAGAATTTGGAAACAAATAAAAGTATCCTTGAAATTAAATAATTTATCAGTACTAACCCCACCATTGAACAACCCCGCATTCAAACCTTCTCTCATCGACAACACATATCAACAATGGGATAGACTGGGGATTAGAAAAGTAGGGGATATGTATGAAATGGGCAAACTGTTATCATTTCAGCAATTAAAATTAAAATTTAAACTGAAGGATAATCAATATTTTAAATATATACAGGTATGTGACTTTATGAAGAAATATACACATAGATTTCAAATTATATTTTTAGACCGTTTAGAAGAAGCAATGAATATTGAGGCTGATTCACAAAAATTAATATCATACTTTTATAATAATATATTAAATAGAGAATCACCCTCAACAGAAGCACTAAGGGAAGATTGGGAACATGAGCTAATGATAAAGATCTCGAAGGATAGATGGGAAAAGTATTTGATGAATACACATAACTGTTCTATTAATGCAAGACATAATTTAATTCAATTCAAATTATTACATAGACTATATTATTCAAAAACGAGGTTGAATAAATTTTATCCAAACGTCTCTCCCAGATGCGATAAATGTTTGTTTCAAAACGCTAATATAACACATTCATTTGTAGGATGTACAAAGTTGAATAAATTTTGGAGTGATATATTTGATATATTTACAAAGCTTTTCAAGTCAAGAATAGAACCCAAAATGGAATGGATTATATTTGGAATAATAGGAGAAGATACCAATTTAAATAAAGACCAAAATGTTTTTTTTTAATTATGGGTTAATAATTGGAAAGAAATTGATACTTAAATTTTGGAAAAATACAACCATACCAACTGTTAAAATGTGGATTAGGAATATGATCGGATTGTCCAGGAAGACTCTCTCTAACTTCTACAGGTGCACAGTCGAGAGCATGCTGACCGGTGGCATCGTGGCTTGGTTCGGAAATTTGAGCGCCCTGGAGAGGAAAAGACTACAAAAAGTCGTAAACACTGCCCAGTCCATCATCGGCTCTGACCTTCCTTCCATCGAGGGGATTTATCGCAGTCGCTGCCTCAAAAAGGCTGGCAGTATCATCAAAGACCCTCACCATCCTGGCCACACACTCATCTCCCTGCTACCTTCAGGTAGAAGGTACAGGAGCCTGAAGACTGCAACAACCAGGTTCAGGAATAGCTACTTCCCCTCAGCCGTCAGGCTATTAAACCTGGCTCGGACAAAACTCTGATTATTAGCAACCACTTTCTGTTATTTGCACTACCAGTTTATTTATTCATGTGTGTATATATTTATATCATGGTATATGGACACATTTATCTGTTTTGTAGTAAATGCCTACTATTTTCTGTGTGCTTAAGCAAAGCAAGAATTTCATTGTCCTATACAGGGACACATGACAATAAACTCACTTGAACTTGATGGACATAGCACGCCTTGAAGAAATGAGACTCCGACTAATAGATAAATATGACCAATTCTTAAGGAGTTGGTCTCCTTTCATCGACTTTTTGGAATCATGTGATGCAGCGGTACTGTAAGGATTGCTGATTTCAGTTCATGACCATCTATTTTTCCACTTTTTCCCCTTTCTATTGTTTTCTTTTTCTTGTCTTGCCTACTTCTTTCTCATAACATAAAACTAGAGGTTGTACATAGAATGGATTACGGTATGACATAGTTGGCACCTAAAATTAGGTTCCACTGTACTGTTTTGTACTGTATTAACTTCTAATAAAATAAAACAAATTTAAAAAATAAAAATAAAAAAAAAAAAGATATTTTTCCAATTAATTAAATTCAAAATCCTTGTCCTTCTCTTCAAATCTCTTCAATAGTTTGATCTATTCTAGGTCTGCAACTTCTTCCAGACTTATCACAATAGCCAGAACACTTTTCAGCCGCTTTAGACTATGCTGTCTGAAATTTCCTCTCAAAAGTATTCCAGTGTGTTATTATTCTTTTCACTTTCTATCTATAACTCAACTCTCTCTTTCTCTTGCCTTGTGTTGCACTGACTCTTCTTTATAGTTTGGTACTTCCATTCCTCTCATTCCTCAATCTCTCATGAATACCTAGTTTAGAGCTACAGTATCCATCCTTAATCTATTCCATTTAGCTCAGTAATGATGGCACACAAAAGCCTGTCCACTCGCAGGTATAATAGATCATTTTCTCCACTGTAAAGTGACTGCACTTTCGAAGTACTACAATGGCTGCAAAGTGTTTTGATGCATTTAAAGATTTTAAATGGCACAATAATAATATATCTTTTTAATGCACAAAAAAAAAAAAAAAAAAAAGAAAAGAGATACAGTGGCCCTTCGGCCCATCGAGTCCGTGCCGACCTGCACATTGATGCTATTTTACACATACTAGCGACAATATTACAATTTTACCAAGCCAATTAACCTACAAACCTGCACATCTTTGGAATGTGCGAGGAAACTGCAGAACCCAGAGAAAACCCACTCGGTCACAGGAGAGAACGTACAAACTCCGTACAGACAGCACCCGTCGTTGGGATCGAATATGGGTGTCTGGCGCTGTAAGGCAGCAACTCTACCGCTGCACAACCGTGCCGCCCCTGTATTGTATATGTATTTTCATGCCAGGTCATCATACCATCATCGTGTCCATGTTCATCTTCTTGTTATTCCCAACAGGGAAGAGGCAGAGAGACAGGTTGCGGATGGGAAGTAAGAGGAGCAACTGCTTTGCGCAAAGGCTTTAAAGTCAGGACCAGCCATATCAATCTATGTACACTTTGGCAACCATAAAGAACCGTGGAATGTACCAAACTAAAATGGGCGGCAGTGCAAAGCAGCAGTTAGTGCCGCTGCCTCACAGCTCCAATGACCCCGGCTTTCATTCTGACCTCGGATGCTCTCTGTGTGGAGTTTGCAAGATTCACCGGGAATGCTTGGGCTTCTGTTGGGAGCTCCAGTTTTCTCCCAAATCTCAAAAGAGCTGTAGGCAAGTTATTTGGTGACTGTAAATCACCCTAGAGTACGTAAGGGACAAAAAGAATCAAAGAGGACCCTCGCTTGGGTAGATGGGCATGTGAGAGAGAATACAACACAGCACAGCATGCTGATAGACAGAGGCTAGTGGGACAAGTGCAACAGGTATGCTGAGAGCGGGCATGGAGCCCATGGGCTGAATGGACTCCTGTGTTGCAATAATTAAATTCAATCATGACTCTTCATCAGAACTTTCCAGATTTATTCTTTGTTTCACAATCCAAACCCTTGCATAATCCTCACAATAGCAAGTGGAAATCATTGAATCATAAAAACAGAAAACAGAAACAGGCTCTCTGCTCCCACCTTGCCCATGACGTCTGTCATGCCTATCTATGCTAATTCCATTTAATTTGGTTTAGTTTTGTTTATTGTCACATATACCGAGGTAAAGTGAAAAGCTAACCAGCCAGTGGAAAGGCAATACATGATTGCAACCGAGCCATCCACAGTGTACAGCTGCATTAGGCCTGTATCTCTCTATGCCTTTCTTTGACCAAGTACCTGTCCAAACATCTTCTAGAAACATAGAAACATAGAAATTAGGTGCAGGAGTAGGCCATTCAGCCCTTCGAGCCTGCACCGCCATTCAATATGATCATGGCTGATCATCCAACTCAGTATCCCGTACCTGCCTTCTCTCCATACCCTCTGATCCCCTTAGCCACAAGGGCCACATCTAACTCCCTCTTAAATATAGCCAATGAACCCTCTGTGGCAGAGAGTTCCAGAGATTCACCACTCTCTGTGTGAAAAAAGTTCTTCTCATCTCGGTTTTAAAGGATTTCCCCCTTATCCTTAAGCTGTGACCCCTTGTCCTGGACTTCCCCAACATCGGGAGCAATTTTCCTGCATCTAGCCTGTCCAACCCCTTAAGAATTTTGTAAGTTTCTATAAGATCCCCTCTCAATCTCCTAAATTCTAGAGAGTATAAACCAAGTCTATCCAGTCTTTCTTCATAAGACAGTCCTGACATCCCAGGAATCAGTCTGGTGAACCTTCTCTGCACTCCCTCTATGGCAATAATGTCCTTCCTCAGATTTGGAGACCAAAACTGTACGCAATACTCCAGGTGTGGTCTCACCAAGACCCTGTACAACTGCAGTAGAACCTCCCTGCTCCTATACTCAAATCCTTTTGCTATGAAAGCTAACATACCATTCGCTTTCTTCACTGCCTGCTGCACCTGCATGCCTACTTTCAATGACTGGTGTACCATGACACCCAGGTCTCGCTGCATCTCCCCTTTTCCTAGTCGGCCACCATTTAGATAATAGTCTGCTTTCCTGTTTTTGCCACCAAAATGGATACCTCACATTTATCCACATTATACTGCATCTGCCAAACATTTGCCCACTCACCCAGCCTATCCAAGTCACCTTGCAGTCTCCTAGCATCCTCCTCACAGCTTCTAGATGTGGCAAATCAGTCATCTGCTAAATCTAAAGTACTGAGCAAAAAACAAACTCCTGGTGTAACTCAGCAGGACAGGCAGCATCTATGGAGGGAAATGGACAGCCATTGATTTGGGTTGGGACCCTTCTTCAGACTGATGAAGGGTCCAGTCCTGAAACATCATCAGTTCATTCCCTCCACAGATGCTGCATCTGCTGTTCCATCCAGGCCCCTTGCCTCCACTCATCTATGCTGATCGAATGCCCATCTAAGCTGGTGTCATTAAGAAACATAGAAAAACAGGTGCAGGAGTAGGCCATTTGGCCCTTCGAGCCAGCATCACCATTCAATATGATCATGGCTGATCATCCAAAATTAATACCCCGTTCCTGCTTTCTCCCCATATCCCTTGATTACATTAGCCCTAAGAGCTATAACTAACTCTCTCTTAAATATATCCAGTGAATTGGCCGCCATAGCCTTCGGTGGCAGAGAATTCCACAGATTCACAACTCTCTGGGTAAAATGTTTTTCCTCATTTCAGTCCTAAATGGCCTACCCTTTATTCTTAAACTGTGCCCCCTGGTTCTGGACTCCCCCAACACCGGGAACATTTTTCCTGCATCTAGCCTGTCCATTCCCTTACGAATTTTATTTAAAAAAATTATAAGATCCCCTCTCTCTAACTTGGCTGGTTATAAGAAAACAACTAAATCTCTTCAATTCTATATCTAGAGTACTGAAGATAGCTGCTATTCCTGATTTCTTACCCAGCAAATTTGACAATGGCTTCAGATATTGGGTAGACAAAGAGCTCACTACTGTGGATCAGCTTTTTTGTGGGGTGGTTTTGAAATCATATGAGGTTCTTCAGAAAGAATTTGGTTTGTCAGGGATGGATTTTTTTAGATTTCTCCAAACATGGCATTACCTGCAGATACACGTAGATTGGGAGCAGGTATGTAAATTACCTTCTAATTTGGAAAAGATCTTCCTGTTGACTATGGAGGGTGTAATAAAAAAGAATCTGATATCCCACATATAAAGGACTTCAAGATTATGTAAAAGAAAACACTATAGAAACGAAGCAGAAATGGGAATTGGAAATGAATATTATTAATACTGACAAAATGTGGGAAAAGACATGTCTTCTGGGTCATAAGTTAACAAACAGCCCCGCGGAGGGAGTTTGAATGGAAAACTAGAATTAGAGTATTTAAGACTCCTCTTATGTTAGCAAGATACAGCAACACCTCAGATTTATGCTGGAGACAATGCGGGAAGATTGGCGATCATACCCATATTTTTAGGGATTGTCCCAAATTGTATCAATATTGGAGAGACATTCAGACGGAGATCAAGCTAATCTTGGGGGTGGATCTACCTCTGGAGCCGGCATGCTTCATACTAGGAGAGACTCCAGAAAATATAGATACCAAAAATCAGACATACTTGCTTGGGGTGTTGCTGTTGATTGCAAAGAAGATGATTACAGTGTCATGGAGAAATGTAAAGCCACCAAATGTTCAACAGTGGAGGGAAAGACTGAAAAGTGTATATTTGATGGAAAGCATAACAGCTAAACTTCAGTTAAGGACTGATGCTTTCAACATTATGTGGACACCGGTATTACTACAACTGCCAAGACTGATTAAGGACACGATATCTCCATAGCCCCAGTGGAGGGGAGGAGTTCGATTGGTACTGTATACGTGTATTTGGAACCATATGTACAGACATGATTGTGACTGTGTATAAGTACATACATAGGGGCTATCAATGACAAAATAATGTTCTTCAAGTGGCATACAAGTGTCTGGTTTAACATAACGGGTGATTATATATTAAGTAGGATTAAATATGATGGGCTTGCTTGGGTGCCTGTGAATGTGATGCTTCTGCGACAGAACTCTAGGAGGATCTGATGTGATGCTGACAGCTGCTGTGTGATTTGTATATCTTGTTTGTACGTGTACTTTGTCTTGTTAATAAATGTTGAGTGCAAAAAAAAAAAAGATATCCTCTCACCCTTCTAAATTCCAGTGATTATAAGCCCAGTCGGATATGGGCTGAATGCCTGCATTCAGCTAATATCCCTCAAAACCTTTTCTATTCATGTACCTGTCCAATTGCCTTCCAAATGTTATTGTATCTGCCTTAACCACCATGCTTGACAGCATGTTCTACAGTATATATATATACTACCTTCTAGTACTAGGAACTTCCAACCAAACATGATTTACCTCTCATAGATCTATCTCAATCATTTTAAGGTGTTTGCAGATTCCAGCATTTTCCTGACGACTGATATTAAGCCAACAATCCAGTAATTCCATGATTTCTTTCTTTCTCCTTTTTTAAAAAAAAGCTGTGGATTGGAGCTGTCGTCTAATCACAGAAACAATTCCAGAGCCTTCACAATGTTGGAAAATGTTAACTAGAGTGTTCACCATTTCTCTAGCCATCTCCTTCGAAACTTTGGGATGCAAACTCATTATCTCTATTTGAGAAATAAGTTGGAAATTACCCATCAGGATTTCAAAGCTGCATCTAGCAAATGATTGCACAAAACTCCCGATGATAATTTTGCTGCCATTTACATAGACATGATTTCTAGCCAGTGGTAAGGGTTGATTGTTTTCCAGTAGCTATTATAAAGTCCCCTATAATAGATACAAGGTAAAGTACACATGCTTTAACTAAAATAGACTTTAGTTCAAAGGGTCCACAAAGGCACAAATACGCAGTGTTTCTAATTTCAAAGAGTACCAACAGCAAAGTTCATTCATTTGCTTAGATGTGCAAGGTTGATTGCGGGAACAGCTAAATTTACTTCATCAACAACAAGATCGCTTAAATAATTAATTTGTTTATTTAGCACACCTCTCTTGGTTTAGAAATGTTATCGTTGTTCGTCTTTTGAGTTCCTGAGTCCGGGAAATGTGAGAGGGGTGAGGTCAGTGCTGCAGTAGCTCCACGGTGACAGGCAAGCTGAGCTCATGACAACTCTATTGGCCACCAGCCCTGACACCATCGCCAGCCATCCGATAAAAGGGAGAGGTCTGCCGGCTTCTTCAATCAACTCCTCTGCAGCTTCACCTTGCTCAGGGACCCGTGCAGTCTGTGATATCCGAAAGCCCACCGCTGTCTGTAGGGAGAGATGGCCACTTTTATTCAGGTAAGTGGAAACTAAGCAGAATGTTTAAAAATATATATATATTATGTTAATTCGCATATCACTGTACCTTAATTGGTACATGTGACAATAAAAGGCCTTTGAAATATTTAAAAGCTTTTGTCTCTTTTTCGTACAATTTTTGTAAATTTTGTACAATTTATGGTGGCAATAAACTGTAAGAGTTATTGACGTTGACGAGTTAAATGGCTTTGAAGATAAGCTGGCATAAACACCTTCAAAGTCAATTCAATTGTCATTGAGTGTCAAGTGAGGCTCCAGTGATAATTATATTGCCTTCTGTCACTGTAAAAGATTTATTCGTTGTGGCTGTTTCCTTCTGTTGATGGGTTTTACAATATGGCAATGCATGAGAGGGCTTTACGATCAAGGCAGTGTTTCGCCCTGTTAACCCCGCCTGCAGAAAGTCTTCTCACGGAAAGTTTAAAGGACAAGATCAAATCCTTGCAAATTACAAAGGATAATTAAGGAAAAATTAAGAGTATCCTCTAACGAATTGATGCTACTACAGCCTCCCCCGAATCCGCAAAACCGGAGTAGAGGCATCCTTGATCCCAAGGGACTGCCAAAAGGAGAAGAATCCAACCTGTTGCGTCTGCTTACCAATACCAGTACCTATAATGGTTTGTGTAGGAAGGAACTGCAGAGTCTGGTTTATACCAAAGATAGACACAAAGTGTTGGAATAACTCAGCGGGTCAGGCAGCATTTCTGGAGAAAAACAATGGGTGGCGTTTTGGGCGGGGACCCTTCTTCGGACCACGGTCCCAGCCCGAAATGCCAAATCTGACGAATCTCCTAGAAGAATCTCCTAGACTTTGAAGAAGTTTTCTTCCTCAAGTCTGAAGAAGGGTCCCGGCCTGAAACGTCACCTATCCTTTTCCTCCTGAGATGCTGCCTGACCCTATAATGATTTGTTGATTGAACTCCAGACTAGCTAATCACTGCCTCAACTCATTCAGTCTCTAAGACTTGATCCTCTGAATTTTTTCACAATTATATTTTGTAATTTACAAAAATTTGATTCAGTTTTCAATTTACTTGAAAGTCTTAACTGTTAAAAGATGACTTGGTTACTAGTCATTCACCATCCCATTCAGATAAACATGAATGAGGTTAAATACAATTAGAAACTGTTTATATTGTTGTAATCTGGAGTACTGTGGTTGAAAGGGTGAAGAAAGCAGCTTATAGAGTCCTAGAATCTTACAGCGTGGAAACAGGCTCTTCGGCCCATCTTGCCCACACCGACCAATGTGTCCCATCTACACTAGTCCCATCGGCCTGTATTTGGCCCATATCCCTCCAAACTTATCCTACCCATGTACCTGTCTAAATGTTTCTTAAACATCGTAATAGTCCCTGCCTCAACTACCTCCTCCGGCAACTCGTTCCATACACCTACCACCCTTTGCGTGAAAAAGTTTCCCCTCAGGTTCGTTCCTATTAAATCTTTCCCCCCTCACCTTAAACCTATGACCTCTGCTTCTTGATTCCCCAACTCTGGGCAAAAGATTCTGTGCATCTACCCGATCTATTCCTCTCATGATTTTGTCCACTACTTCAAAAATAGCATCCAAAGAGTCATTGCATCAACAGTTGTGGGGAGAGCAGGTGTGTAAGACTAACTGGATTTGTATATCATGAATCAGAACGTCCGAGAAGATGCTGTGAGATCTTATAGTTCTCCAGCATTGTTTATTCCTAGTGCCGTCACCTGTCACGCCACAAAGTAACCAGAGATAACCTCATTTATCTGGGTGGATCAGGACAAAGGTTATATTGTCCTGGCATCCTAAACATGACTGAGGTTTGCATGTAACCATTAGAGTATGATATCTTTTTATAATGATTTTCTGCTGAGCTGAGAGGTTTAACTCTGCTGGGCCCAAAGCCTGGGCGGGAAATGAGGAAGACTTGACTTTAGAAGAGTGAGGATTCACCTCCCAATTCTGGCAGTGTTCCTTGTGGGAATGCTTTGCCTTTCCCTCAACCCATCAGTAACCGCGCAGACCCAAACCATCAGTCTCCTGTCTAACGAAACAGGAGTGATGTGCAACAGTAAACCTTACTGAGACACAAGAGACTGCTGATGCTGGAGAGGCTGCTTTGTTGCTCCTGTTTAAACCTTTGCATTAAAAAACACAGAAACACAGTGGTTTCGTGTGTCAAAACCTTTGCTTAAGTGTGTTAAATATTGAAATGTGCCCGTGCTGCAATTTGATATCCAATGTGCTTGTTGGCTTCAGGCTGACCCTTGGGTTTTATCCCATAACATGTTTTGACATCTTAGTTCATAGTCAATTGATAAATGTATTTGGTGCCATTGAGAGATACAGCACGGAACAGGCCTTTTCACCCACTTACAGTAATCCCCCACTCATCCTATTTTTTATTCTCCCTCCCTGTATACTCCACAAGACCATAAGATATAGGAACAGATTCAGACCATTCAGCCCATCGAATCTACTCTGCCATTCATTTGTGGCTAATTTATTTTTCCCTCTCAACACCTTTCTCATTAATTCATTCGAAACCCTATCTCTCACTTACAAATTAGAGGCAATTTAGAGCCAGTGAAGCTAGCAACCCTCATGCCTTTGGGATGTGGGAGGAAACTGGAACATCCAAACAATCATCGGGAGAAATAGACAATAGACAATAGGTGCAGGAGTAGGCCATTCGGCCCTTCAAGCCAGCACCGCCATTCAATGTGATCATGGCTGATCATCCCCAATCAGTACCCCGTTCCTGCTTTCTCCCCATATCTTTAAGAGCCCTATCTAGCAAACGTACAAATTCCACACGGATAGCACCAAAGGTCAGGATTGATCCGGGGACTCTGGCGCTGTGATCAGCGGCTCTACTAGCTGCACCACTGTGCTGCGTACATAATATGCTTTAGTTATTGAGAACTCTGGTAAGGAGTTTGCTGTGTTTAAGTGACATGAGGTGGATGTGTTTCCTCTGCAGTATGCCTCATGCTACAACAACCACCGAGCACTCCAGTTGCTGGGAATCGGGAGGAACAGCTGCCTCTCCATCTTCTCCTACCCGCCGTGCATCGCAGGGCCACGTTCGCAGCTAGTTTACAAAGGGCCAGATCTAACAATGCGCCACATCAGTCAGGTCATCCGTCGCCTTCGACAGTTGCGGGCTCGAGATGTACGAGAGATACAGATCTCCAGAGCTGCAAAGTAAGTGCAAGCTGATGTACAGGCAACAAAATCCTAGCCCAAGCACAGTGACCGGACAAACATATGGTTGACGGTAACATCACTGGTTCACGTCAACCCATTAAATGCAAACAGTAACTGAGGATGACAAGCAAATGAAAAATAGCAACATATTAGGTTAAATAACAAGGTGACTTTGAAGCTGGTACGACGGGAGGGATGGAGAGAAAGGAAATGCAGGGGTTACTTGAAATTAGAGATATCCAGCTTCAAAGACGTTGAGTTGAGTCTCATTGTCTGTACTTGTTCTCACCTAACAAAGCTAACAATGGCCTGTTTCCTTCATCATCGTTACTTTTTTGCATTTCTTTCATTCATTTGTTCTTTATCTCTACATCACCGTCGATATTTCTCATTTCCCTTTCCACTGACTCGCAGTCTGAAGAAGGGTCCTGACCCGAAACGTCACCCATTCATTTTCACCAGAGATGCTGTCTGACCCGCTGAGTTATTGCAGCAACTGCAGCAACTGCAGTTCCTTCCTACACATAATGGACCTTGTCCGGGCTGGGTTTTAGGGTTAACGCTATTTTAATGTTGACAATAATGCCAACAGTCAGTGGGGAATAAATAATCAGCTGTGTAGCTTAGACACATCAATCAGTAATAAAGTTGGTATTTGATGAAAATATGGTATTTTTAGTTATGTTTAGAGATATATCGCGGCAGCAGGTTCGTCGAGTCTGCACCGACCAGCGATTCCCTGTACACTAGCAATATCCTACACACCAGGGACAATTTATAATTTTTACCGAGGCCAATTAACTAACAAACCTGCATGTCTTTGGAGTGTGGAGGAAAACCTGGAGAAAACCCATGCGATCTTGGGGAGAATGTACAAACTGAGTACAGACAGCACCCGTAGTCAGGATCAAACCCAGGTCTCTGGCGCTGTAAGGCAGCGACTCTACCGCTGCGCCACTGTGCCGTCCCTATTATTCCTGTTATAAAAGAGGTGGAAGTACAGGGTAGAACTGTCAACTCTCTAGTAGCTCAGCATTTTATACAATGCACTGGAAAGTCCCAGATTTGATCTCTGGCTTATGCCGAAGTGCTATTGGTGATTGACATTACAATTGGGTTCATCTCCAGATATTGGAATGTGGCATCAAACGGGATTGAACTCCTGACTGAGCTGAGCAGGTGTAGATGCCTGCAGCTCATCTCAGAAATTCTTCACCTTCCTGTCAGTAAAGTAGTTTGGCTAGGCTCAGTGGCAATGTTCCCAGATGAACAATGATCCTTCAGTTTAGGGACCAGAATGCCTCCAGTCCCTTCAAAGAGGGAAAATAAACGGTATGGAATACAAGAAGACTTTGATTAAAATGACACTGGGGAACAACGCGATTAAATTGATATACCGTAGCATGGTGGCGCAGTGGTAGAGTTGCTGCCTTACAGTGCCAGAGACCTGGATTTGATCCTGACTACGGGTGTTATCCATACAACGTTTGTATGTTCCACCCATGACCTGCATGGGTTTTCCCCAGGATCTTTGGTTTCATCCCACACCCCAGAAACCTACAAGTTTGTAGGTTAATTGGCTTAGTTCAAATGTAAATTGTCCCTAGTGTGTGCAGGATAGTGTTGATGTGCGGGGATCCCTGGTGGGCACAGACTCAGTGGGCCGAAGGGCCTGTTTCCGCGCGGTATCTCTAAACTACTTGGTGGTTTTAAGAGTCAAACTATAAGTTTGATTATCATTGAATGTAGCTGAGCACATTTCAAGCCACACTCTTAAGTATCCCACCAGCTTGCACTGGAGATCTTGGCTCCTTGAAAGGAAAACACAAAGTGATTTAGACTTTGACATACAGCGAGGAAACAGGCCCTCAGGTCCACCATGTCTGTGCTGCCATTACACTAACACTATCCTATACAGTAGGGACTTTGTACAAAGCCAATTCACCTGCAAACCTGTATATCTTTGGAGTGTGGGAGGAAACCGGAGCACCTGGGGAAAACTCACACAGTCACAGGGATAACATACAAATTCCGTACAAACTGCACCTGTAGTCAGGATTGAATCCAGGTCCCTGGTGCTGTAAGGCAGCAGCTCTACCGCTGCACCACTGTGCCGTCCTATTGACTATCATTTAGCAACGACTGCCCAGGCTTGCTCAGTAATTACCACCTGGCTAATGTAATGCAGAGAATGACATTAATTACAGTTTCATAAAATAATTAGATGAACGTTGGGATAAAATAAGAGGTGAAGCTGTACGTATGAGTGTGAGTGGGAGCACTTCCCGAGCTGGCTGTTATGATTCTACTGATTGCTTTTGTGTCTGGACAACAGTGTGGGAGTGTCGTTACTGGAGTAGGCTGGGCTTGACACTGTGCTGGGGCTTTAACCGGCTGCCTCATGTCAACTCTTGACCCCCTTGCTGGTATTGACTTCTTCGAAAGAATCGTCAAATAAAATAACTACATGTGTTTCAAAAAAAGGTGTGGTCTGAAAAGCGTGGTCTAAAATTCAAACCATTCTCTGGATCTCCCACCACAGCCCTAGGAGTTGGAATGGCATGGGAAATATGTTCTAACTAGAAAGCAACAAAACAGCGCATGTAATCTGATCCGGTCAATTGCATGCTGCTGTTCATTAGAGTTTGCAGTAAAGCTGGGGATGAATTTTCACTTTAACTCTTGCTGTTGGGGAGCAGAGCACCTCAGCTTAAAGATACAGAATAGAGAAAGGCCCTTTGGACCACCTAGTCCACGCCGGCCATCGATCACCCGCTCATACTAGTTCTGTGTTTTTCCACTTTCTCATCCACTCCCTACACATTGAGGGCAATTTTACAACAGGGTCAATTAACCTACAAGCCCACAGGTCTTTGGAATGTGGGAGGAAATGGGAGGTCCCGGAGGAAGGCCACGCGGTCACATGGAGAACCTGCAAACTCCACAAAGACAGCACCCGAGGCCAGGATCAAACCTGGGTCTCTGATGTTGTCGGGCAGCAGCTGTACACTAAATGTTATCCCCTAGTAGACAAAAATGCTGGAGAAACTCAGTGGGTGAGGCAGCATCTATGGAGCGAAGGAAACAGGCGACATTTCGGGTCTAGACCCTTCTTCAGAAATGTTATCCCCTTATCATGTATCTGTACACTGTGAATGGCGCGATTGTAATCATGTATTGTCTTTCCGTTGACTGGTTACCAGGCAACAAAAGCTTTTCACTGTACCTCGGTACAAGTGACAATAAACAAAACTGAACTGGATATACCCTTAAGAAGAGGTTCGGTAGGGGCTTTATAACCAAGAACCCTTTCGCAATTGTCCTTTGTTGCGCAATAAGATATTTGATTCATGAAAAAACAAAGGAGACAATATCTTTAAGTCAATGACCTTCTTCTAAACTCTCTTGCAGACCAACCGTTCAGGTTTTGCCAGCAGCTTCCAGCTCTTCCATCCAAACTAAGGGGAAGCGGTGTGTCACGTGCTTCAGGAAGCGTCGCAACGTCAAACAAGTTGGTTGATGGTGAGGATCCTCCAGTCAGGCTCCCAAGTACGGAGAAGAGACTGGGAGTTGTGATGTGCTCTTCACGCTTGCCGTCTTCACCCAGTAGCTAGATGGAGACGAGCAGTTCGCTTTCTAGGAAGAGGCAGCAGTTGAGGTTTAGAGCTGGCCTTGGTGTGACGAGCTTTCGGATGTGTTTCTGAATTGTTGTGCCGTGAACTGTCACTGTAGGTAGCAGGTTAAACTCTCTCCTCTCTTGGACTATTCCTGACCCTTACTGACTCCATATCCTGACCATCAAGCAGGAAAAACAAAACTTTAGGGTCTGATGAAGGGTCTCAACCCGAAGCGTCACCTATTCCTTTTCGCCAGAGATGCTGCCTGACCCACTGAGTTACTCCAGCATTTTGTGTCTATTTTCAGTGTAAACCAGCATCTGCAGTTCCTTCTTAAACAAAACAATACTTTAACCTGGAACAAAGTCAAATTTAGGCAGGATTTATACTGCATCCTTTGAAAACTCAGATGATTTCAGATCTTAGGGCTCTAGTAGTTACTAACCTCAACCTGGCCCTGCTAGGATTTATCTGAAACTATTTATCATCAATATAAAGTCGCAGAATAATCCCAGCCAATAAATAGCATCACATCCACACTCAAATGCTCTAACTGTAAATACCTTTCTGTTTTCATTTGATTGCTGTATCATTTTTACCCATTTGATGCTTCCTTTTCGGTCTGTTAATATTTGCATTTTGATAGACTGCTGGTCAAATTTTGCAAGTAATTTAAGGGTAATTTAAGGTATTTTTTTCCACATTTTGAAGTAAAAGTGATGTGCAATCTTAGTGTTGTAATAGTGCATGTTTTCAAGCTGTGAAAATATAATAAAAGGCTTGTCCTCAAAGTGGCTGAAATTTTATATACACTATTTTTGTATATTATTAGGTGGCAATTTTCAGTTTGTTTTAAAACAAATGATTGTGTTTTAAAGAACATTGTTTTCAGTGGCAGTCACTGAATGCTGGAGAATACTGATCATTTCTCACATTCTCGTTCATTATTAGCACCAATAAAATGACTGTTGACATAATGTCTCACTGGTGTACTGTCAAATTAACTCCTGCTTTAATTCATCTATTTATATCTGCGGGTGGAGCAAATACCGGTTGTGTTTCCAACCAGCAAGCTGGAGGCACCAGTCTAAGTTCCACCGAGGCACTTTTGGTTTTAGAGATACCAGCGCAGAAACTTTCCCTTAGGCCCACGGAGTCCGCGCTGACCCGCGATCCCCAGACACTAACGCAAGCCTCAACACCAGGGACAATTTCCAATCTTTACCAAAGCATGTATGTTGCTCCAAACCTACAAACGTGCAAGTCTTTGGAATGTGGGCAGAAACCGGAGAACCCTGTGAAAACCCACGCGGTCCACAGGGAGAACGTACAAACTCCACACAGACAGCAACCAGAGTCAGGATCGAACCCAAGTCTGTGGCGCTGTGAGGCAACAACTCTACTGCTGTGCCACCGTTCTGCCCCTTGACGAGTTTACATTCAGTTAATTAAATGCATTTGGAGGACAAAGTTATAAATCAGTGTTGATGATCATGAAACTGCCTGATGTTTGTAAAATCCATTTGGGCTCACTGACATCTTTTCGGAAAGGAAGCCTACTGTTCTTACCCAGTTTATCTCTGGCAGTGATATAGTTGATTCTTAATTGTCTGCTGAAATGGACCATAACCTCTCAGTCCAGATATCTTTGGGAAAGTGCAATGGTCTTGCTGGTAACCTTCCTAACTACATTTTAAAAAAACATAATTTTCTTTGGGGAGGACCTCCCTTAAAAGGGAAAGAAGGGTCTACTTTTATAATGGCAGAATATCCCAAAGTAATGATGTTCATTTTGAACTATTCATGGAGGTAATGCAGATTGAAGCCAGTGGGTCAGGCAGCTTCTGTGGAGGGAATAGACAAACAAAGTTTTGGGCCGGGACACTTCTTTAGACCCTTCTTTAGACAGATGCTGCCCTACCCATTGAGTTCCTCCAGCACTTTGTTTTCTGCTCAGGATTCCAGAATCTGTAGTTTCATTAGGTCATAAGGGATAGTAGAATTAGGCCATTTGGCCCATCAAGTCTACTCTGCCATTCAACCATGGCTGATCTATCCTTCCCACACACCCCCATTCTCCTGCCTTCTCCCCATAACCCTGACACCCTTACTAATCAAGGATCTGTCAATCTGGGTCTAAAAAATACCCAATGACTTAGCCTCCACACCTGTCTGTGGCAATGAATTCCATAGGTTCACCATCCCCTGACTAAAGACATTCTTCCTCTTGTCCTTTCTAAAGGTACATCCTTTTATTCTAAAAGGAGTACTTAGTCATAGACTAGTGGAAACATCCTCTCCACATCCAATCTATCCAAGCCTTTCACTATTCGGTAGGTTTCAATGAGGTCCTCTCCTGTCTTCTAAACTCCAGCGGGTCCAGCAAAAGTAAATGGTATGTTAACCTTGAGTAGCAGCTGGAATGACATACTGGAGTAAAGCATTTGTACAGGGTCCTGGTGAGTCTGCACCTGAAGTATTGTGTAACGGTTTGGTCTCCTTACCCTGCTATACAGGGAATGAGGTGAAAATTCACCAGGCTGATTCCAGTTATGGTGGGATCTATGTGAGGAGAGACTGAGTATACAAGACCTGTATTTTCCAGAGTTTAGGAGAACGAGAGGCGATCTAATTGAATCTAATGATCTATTAATGCTCCCGTTTCTTATGTTCATATCTGCGACGAACAAGTGCAGCAAGAGGAACAAAACCAAGGGAGTTGTCTGTTGTGAGGTTTACCGTCTGCAGTGAAGTGAGCTGGTGTGGAATGATTATAGTCTCAAGATCAGGGGCAGGCATGCAGTTCTACAGATCATTTTGAAGAAACATTTTTATTTATATCATTGATTATCTACTTTAAGGTGCAAGAACACAAGGATTTTCATAATGTGGAAACTTGAAAATTGTTAAGTACACTCCTGAGGCAACACTGAAACAACTTGCTGGTGTTTTTGGAAAACATTACGCAGGCCCTAGTAAAATGATGTGAGAAAAAGGTCTTGTAAATACTTTGTGGGTGTAAAACATGGAGAAAAGGATCAAAGATGGACACAAAGTGCTGGAGTAACTCAGCAGCATCTCTGACAAACTTTTTCTCTAGAGGTGCTGGCTGACCCGCTGTGTTACTCCAGCACTTTGAGTCTATCTTTGGTATAAACCAGAGCCTGCCGTTCCTTGTTTCTATTACTAGAGAACTACTAGAGAAAAGGATCGGGATGTTCGCTTCACCACGGAACCTGTGGTCTTTGCAAAGTTAACATTGACTAGCAGTTCAGCAAGTTTAGGGTTTCCAGCAATTTCGGTCACACTCTGATATGATGGACTATCAGCAGCCTGTAACCACACAAAACGAGGCCACCAAGGTCTGAAAGAACTAGGCCCATCTAGGCCCAACCCTCTGCTTTTGCCCAAGGGCCCTTCAAATATTCTTGTTGCAAGTCATAGTCGATTTCTGATTTGTTTCTGAAAGTGACTAATGAATGTGTTTCCACCACCTTCAGGCACCGTATTTCAAACCATCACAATTCAGTGCATTGCAAGAACTCCGATCTCCCTTGTCCTTTCGACAATTGTATTAGTCCACTATCCTCTGTTTGCTGATCACCTGCTTTTTGGCAACAATTCCTTTTTAATCTCCTTCAACATCATATTTTGAACACCTGCACATTTCCCAGCTTCTCTAGCTGAAATGTCCCAGCTCTGTCGTCACCGCCAAACATCTCTGCATTTGCTCCACTTGGTATCATCCCTAAACAAAGTAAGAAATTGAAAATATGAAAAATCGCAGATTAATTTCATTACCAGCTTCCCTGCCTAATAAGCTGCCATTATTCAATACAGTAACACTCCATTGAAACGCCTTAGGATATAGTATTTGGCTACATTAAATGATCTATGTAAATTGATTTTGTCGATCACGTGAAGTTCAACAGAATCTTACCTTTAATCAATGAATAAATATGGCTAAGAAGTCAATGGCAGATTAAATTTAATCCTGATAAGTGCAAGGTGATGCTAACATTTAGCTTTTGTGTTTGTCACCATGCAGATAGCTTATTACTGAATATGAAGTTAGTTATTGTCCTTTACCATATGTGTGTATAGGCAGTTTAGATACTACTTCAACATCAGGCTTGTTTTTCTTGGTTGAGTCAAGAGTGTTTTATTGTCATACGTCCCAGATAGAACAATGAAATTCTTACTTGCTGCAGCACAACAGAGCGATTATCCTGGTGTTAAAGCATGAGTGCATTGTGTTTAATAGTAATGGTGACACGTTTACAATGAATGGTAGTGAGTAATGAAGTACAGAGGAACCTCAATGTACAAATCCAAGGATCCCTGAAGATGGCAGCATTGGTAGATAGGGGGAGAAGAAGGCGTCCGAAATGGGCAAGTTGGGCCAAGAGATCTGTTTCCATGCTAACTCTATGACATAAAAAATAAGAGCAGGGATGTGATAGTACTGATCAGTCTGAAGAAGGGTTTCGGCCCGAAACGTTGCCTATTTCCTTCGCTCTATTGATGCTGCTGCACCCGCTGAGTTTCTCCAGCACTTTTGTCTACCCATGTGATGGTACAACTTTACAAAGCATTGCTTTGACCATAAATGGAGACTGTGTATAGTTCTGGTGGTCAGACTCTATGAGGGACAAGAGTGCACTGGAGAGGATGTAAAGGAGATTCACCAGGTTGTTGCCGAGGATTGCGTGTTTCAGCAGATTGACAGAGTGTGTCTGGTTGCCAGTGACGGCTCTCTCCAATGATAGTCAACTCCACATCCGATTCTTTCTGCAGCAACAGGAGGGACCTGTTTCTCTGCGGGCTAGCTGAAGGAATGACATGTACTAACTCAGCCTGGCAAGACATTTGATAAGGTTCCGTGTTGTAGTCTACTCTTGAAGGTTAGATAGCATGGGATCCAGGGAGAGCTAGCTGACAGGATAGAGAATTGGCTTCATGGAAGGAAGCAGAGGGTGTTAGTGGAAGGTTGTTTTTTGGACTGGAAGGCTGTGCCTCAGTGGCGTGCTTCAGGGATCAGTACTGGGCCCTCTGCTGTTTGCGTTTTATATCAACGATTTGGATGAGCCAAAAGTGGGTGGCAACATAGATTTTAAAGATGGTTATCACAAAATTGCAGCAGGATCTTGATCCAAAACATCACCTATTCCTTTTCTTCAGAGAAGCTGCCAGTCCTGCTGAGATACTCCGGAATTTTGTGTCTATCTTTGGTGTAAAGCAGCATTTGCAGTTACTTCCTACATATTTTTGAGTATAGAAGCTGGGATGTAATGTTAAAATTGTACAAGGCATTGGTGAGACCAAATCTGGAGTATGGTGTACAATTTTGGTCGCCCAATTATAGGAAGGATGTCAACAAAATAGAGAGATTTACTAGAATGTTGCCTGGGTTTCAACAACTAAGTTACAGAGATAGGTTGAATAAGTTAGGTCTTTATTCTCTGGAGCGCAGAAGGTTAAGGGGGGACTTGATAGAGGTCTTTAAAATGATGAGAGGGATAGACAGAGTTGATGTGATCAAGCTTTTCCCTTTGAGAATAGGGAAGATTCAAACAAGAGGACATGACTTCAGAATTAAGGGACAGAAGTTTAGGGGTAGCATGAGGGGGAACTTCTTTACTCAGAGAGTGGTAGCGGTGTGGAATGAGCTTCCAGTGGAAGTGGTGGCGGCAGGTTCGTTGGTATCATTTAAGAATAAATTGGATAGGCATATGGATGAGAAGGGAATGGAGGGTTATGGTATGAGTGCAGGCAGGTGGGACTAAGGGAAAAAAATTGTTCGGCACGGACTTGTAGGGCCGAGATGGCCTGTTTCCGTGCTGTAATTGTTATATGGTTTGTTATATGGTTATTTTGAGCAAAAGCTTGAGCAAAAGAAATCTGCTGAAAGAACATTGCAGTTCAGGCAGCATCTGTGGGGGGAAATCGACAGATGATATTTAGAGTCAGGATCCTTCTTCAAACTGCTCCCTAAACCTTTGTCCACCTAACCATCTGAGTTCCTCCAATAATTTGTGTTTTGCTCTCTGTCTTAAAAATTGGACAATGTTCATCACAATTAGCAGTGTTAAAACAGATGTAATTGTAAATGAATAAGTTGGGGAAAATAATCAGTGAGTCAGATGGTATGGACGGCGAGTAAATCAGGACATTGATGCTTCACCAGAAGTCAATGTGATTGTCTGAATGTTGTTTGTAGGACTGCGCAATGCATAAATTGGCTGCCAACTTTCCAACAACAGAACTGTGAACAAACTTCAAAAATGTTCATTCACTTTGAGGCATCCTGAGCCCTAAAAGCACTAATAAATACTTTACCTGTCCGTTTCTTTAAACAACTGGCAAATAGTATTGTAATAAAGCAGCTTATCTCGGGTAGGTGTATTGTGTAAGGAGATAAAGGAACATGATGAACGGGAATAGATTGTTTTCATTTGAATGATTAAAAACAAACCTGCTAAAGCTGCCCGTGACAATGTCTTTCAAAGTACTGCAGTTCATAGGCAGTGCCCAAATAATTACCAAACTTCAAACTGGATTATCTTAAAACAGGAACAGCTCATGTGTTACCGTGATCATGAAACACGTTATCATGAAACGTGGCAGGACAACATTAGAATGTTGAATTGTGGAACAATTGTGCAATCACATTCCAAATTATGGAATATCTTTGTGTGTATTTCATACAACTGGGAAACAGGCACGTCAGCCCACCGATCATATCATTCCCATCATTTCTCCTCACATTCTACCACTCACTGAAACTGAAGAGTGACAGCCTACAGTGGCCAATAAGCTTGCTGGCACATATTTGGGTTTAGGAAGGAAGCTGGAGGACTTAGACGAAATACATGCAGAGAATGTTCAACCCAGACAACAGAGGTGGGAAGGGTCAAATCTAGGCTGCTGGATCAGTGCTTTTTGATGAAATACAGTACATTTACGATATATTTTCATGAAAGGCAGTAGTAGTTGAGTGCGCGGGCCAACTGGATTTTGAACTTTGAATAATGGTGCCAAAAATGGCGGCGCCCACATGTGTGATAAATACAAAATGAATTTCACTGTGTAGTTGTATATGTGACAAATAGAGCACGATTGACTATGAACTACAGGCAGAACGTATTCCAAATATATCTAATTGCATATTCCATTCCTCAAGTTAGCTGCTTCACATTTTTTTACCTAACGTGGATCGGTTTGTTTTTAGAATTAGCCTAGTTGTGTTGTCTACAGAAACCCTTGAGACATACAAATCAGGTGATGGGACAGATCGGCATGATCAGATGTGAAACCATGAAGTACTGGAACAAAGCCTTTCAGCTCATCAGATCCACTGGCTCTGAAAAGTATCATTAATTCTATTTCTCTGCTCTTTCCACCACATCTTTTCAAATGCTGATCTGAACTATGTGGCAGTCACAATGATGCAATCATCAGGACTTTGCCATCCCCACACAGTGAAACTGATAATAAACTCACGGTTGTTTTTGAAACTGTGCAGTTAGTTTAAAGCAGAAATTATAAAGTTGGATTGCTGCAGATGCTTATCACAGATTGCGTTGTTCACCACCTTCCCTTCGGCCATCAAGATAAATCAAGTCAAGCGTATTTAATTGTCATGTTTACCGACATCAAAACAATGACATTCTTACTAGCAAGATTCAAGATTCACGAGAGTTTATTGTCATGTAGCAAAATGAAATTTTTGCTTTGCTTCTGCACAACAAAATATAGTAGGCATGAGTACAGAACAGATCAGTGTGTCCATATACCATTCTATAAATATATACACACATGAATAATTAAACAGATAAAGTACAAATAAACAGATAATGGTCTACTAATGTTCAGAGTTTTTTTGAGTTGAGTTTAATAGCCCGATGGCTGTGGGGAAGTGGCTATTTCTGAACCTGGACATTGCAGTCTTCAGGCTCATGTACCTTGTACCTGAAGGTAGTGGGGAGATGAGTGTGTGGCCAGGATGGTGTGGGTCCTTGATGATGCTGCCAGCCTTTTTGAGGCAGCGACTGCGATAGATCCCCTCAATGGTAGGGAGGTCAGAGCCGATGATGGGCTGGGCAGTGGTTACTATTTTTTGTAGTCTTTTCCGCTCCTGGACATCTATGGCGAAAAGGAATAGGTGACGTTTCTAGTCGAGACCCTTCTTTAGACTCTAGTTTGTGAGAGTCTGCTCTGTGAGTGGGAGGGCATGGTGGGCCAGTGATTGGAATGCAGTCCAAGGCTGCACACCCCATTACACACTAACCATACTGTCTGATAAATGTTAAACACTGATAAGTGAATATAAGATACCCACTTCTCTCAGGATGTTTTAAAATCCCTCAACCTTGTTTAGGAATTGTGCAGAAGACACAGTGAAGATCAGGATGGCACAGTGGTGCAGCTGATAGAGCTGCCAGCTCACAAAGGCTACCTCCATAGACCTGTGTTCGATCTTGACCTCAGTCTCGATCTTGATCTCTGTGTGAAGTTTGCACATTCTTCCTATGACCGCGTAGGTTTTCTCCGTGTGCTCCGGTTTTCCCCCACATCTCAAAGACGTGCGGGTTTATAGGTTAACTGGCCTCTGAAAGCTGCCCTAATGAAAGTAGGACAACATAGAACAGTGTAGCACAGGAATGGATCCTTCTAGCCCACGATGTTTGTACCAAACATGATGCCGAATTAAACTGATCTCACCTGCCAGTACCTGATCCACTTCCCTCTATTCCCTACTCCTCCATGTGCCTATCTATAAGTAGTGTGAATGGGTGATCAATGGGCTGTAGGACCTGTTTCCATGCTGTATCTCTAAACTAAAACTAAACTAAACATCAAAACGTCAGGGAATTTTTTAATTTTATAGAAAAAAGCAGGACCCTGTACTTAAACTGCAGCCAACACTGCACCAAGCACAAGCAGTGAGACATCTTCTATGAGACAATCTCACAGTACCTGCAGATTCACATCAGAATCTGTGCACAGTTATTCCACTGCGTCACAGTGCACATAATCGCGGACTTTGTTTGATAATGCCTCTGTCAAGTACCTGAGGGAGTTTAGCTACGTTAAAGGCCCTGTATGAATGAAGGTTGCTGTTATGATCTAAACCCAACAAGAATTGCATGCTAAGACTGCCCATTATTGAATGAGCAAGCCACAGATCAATGTAGCTGTTTATATTTGGTCAGTGCTGACTGACATCTCAGGGCTGGGATTCTTAGCACGAGGGGAATGTCCCAGCAGACATAGCAGTTAGAGCACAATCTAGCACTACCTCTGAAAGGGACTGAAGAAAAACATAAATATGTAAGATGAAAGGGTGTGGCAAATGAAATTAAATATTTACAGAGAGCCAGTGTAAATGCAACTGTTTAAAAAAATGTTTTAACTTTATGCATAATCAAAAATATACAAATACAAAAATCACATGCATGGGTCTTTACATTCAGGGTGTTGCACAGTCCATGTAGTGAGTGTCATTGTTTCCATATATTAGTACCTGTAGTGTTAGCACACATTTGTATGTACAGCATCATTGCATATGTGGCCCTTGAGGTGATGTGAACTTCAGTTGTTTGAGGGGTTCCACACCAGACCAAGCCCCGGGACCAAGCCCCCGGATGTCTGGTGGCATGAGGACTCTAGACTGTCATCATTCCCCACAAAGCCTTTGTGATGGTTGCACTGAGTTTCAGGGTTCGAAGGTAGGTAGGGCGGCAATGTCCAGCTGACTGGGGCATTGCGAGGCAACGGGGCCAGGCCTATCCTTTGCAAAATGTGGAATAGATCGCATCTCAACGTGTAACAACACACTTGGTGCCTGAATACTTTGCTTCCAAGCACAGCCTGATGCAGCCTCATATACAGGTGACCATCAGGATGAGGGTGATGTTAGGTATGCTTTTACCCCCATTGTCCAGCATCTGATGCCATTCAGCTGCATATGAACTTTACAGTAAAGGGAGTGCTTCGAGAAATATTTGTCTTTTCGATGGTTCGATGGTGCTTCATTGTTACATGTGAGAAGTGCAAACGCGCAGTGAAATCTTTTTCTTACAGTAGAGTGTAACCATACCACCCCCAATTAGCAATTGTACAGAAATAGTCTCCTGACCCCACATGCAAGAATCGTCATGTTTGGTGCCATTTTCCAAGTCCAGTCCACGTTCCAGATGTTAAGATTGTGCCCGATTCAGGCAAGCTCCAGGCTGGCGCCTTCCTCGGTCGACCAGCACCCTCTCCTCGCCCGACCACCTTTGTGCCCCAGGGGTACCTCCCGCAGCCGGCCTCGAGGGCGGGGTAGGCCAGACTATAACTCCCTCTCCTCTACTCCCAGCTTCTCTCCTCTCCCATCGCGTCCGTCGTCGGCTCCATCCTCCCCGGTCTCTGATCTTCGGGCGGCGCGCAGCGAGGTAGACTCCCCTTTCCAGTCCGCCAGGTCCTCCGAGCACGGGCTGGCTCGGCGGCTTTATTGCCTTTTCAAGCAGTGTTTAGTATGCAGCCACCTCCCCTTTTAACGAGAGCTTTACGTCAGGATGAAATAAAACAAGTCTGAAAGACGGTCAATGCTGGAGATATCCTGGAATCTCGTGCAAACAAAAGGGAATCAACAGGGATAATGAACAATTTAATTCTGGGGTTGCGCACTTCTCGGCTGGAGGGATGAACACCACATTCAATTGCAGGTCATTTAACGAAAGTTTAGTGACCTCAGATTGAGACTTGTGGGGTCGATCGATGAGAGAAACAGAAGATAAATAGCGATCCATAGCATTGGTTAATGAAAAGCAGAAAACATTTTAGTTATAAAACCACATGAAAAATTAAACAAGAAAGAATGTTAATGTATTGTTCAGCATGTTGCAAGCCAGTGTATTGGAGGAGTAATTCAGTAAGCTGAGAAGAAAGGATAATGTTTCGATGCTTCAGAGGCAGTTTGGAGTCACCAAGTTCATGTGCAGAGCAAGGTTACCAACTTGCAATATAGTACATTGTAGAACATATCCACCTGGTAATCATAACAAGCAAGGTCAACAATCAATTAAACCCTGGCCTGTAAAAGTAAAAAAATTGAATTTACTCAAATTCAAACCTTATCTTTCCATTTTGTGAAAGGTTAATGTTTACTACTTTGAGAGGATTTATTGTTTGAGTGACAATAGAGAATGGACAATAGGTGCAGAACTGTAGGCCATTCGGCCCTCATGACTGATCATCCACAATTAGTACCCCGTTCCTGCCTTCTCCCCGTATCCCTTGACTCCGCTATCTTTAAGAGCTCCATCTAACTCTCTCTTGAAAGCATCCAAAGAATTGGCCTCCACTGCCTTTTGAGGCAGAGAATTTCACAGAATCACAACTCTCTGGGTGAAAAAGTTTTTCCTCATCTCCGTTTGAAATGGCCGACCCCTTATCTTAAACTGTGGCCCCTGGTTCAGGACACCCCCAACATCGGAAACATATTTCCTGCCTCTAGTGTGTCCAACCCCTTATAGGCCATGGGCCGAGGAGCTTTTTCGTTCAGGTTTGTGACCCAACTCACGGAACTATCTAAATTTTTAACATATTGTGTAAAAATATTATATAAATCATACCTGAAACTCGTCAAGACCAAAAACTGCACAATTTTAAGAAATATGAGAAAAACCTCAAAATTTCTGAGTAGTAATTGCCCAATCAATGCACGTTTGACATTGAGGTCGGATGCAAATTGACCAATCCCGCGCTTTGTTTTATGGTCGCTAGGCAGCGAGGACCCGGGGATCATGGCTGCCTCCTCATTACATTAAAACAATTACAAGGTTTCCAAGGATAAAGGTAATGCTCACCTTGCTGATAATTTAGTTTTTCAATTGATTTGTCTTTATAAAGTTATGATGTGAACTGTTAAATAAAAATGATAAATAACAAATGTAGAGCTAGGGTTAGGGTTAGGGTCAGTCAGTAGGTCAGTCAGTCAGTCAATGTCAGTCAGTCATTCAGTCAATCAGTCAGTCTGTTGGTCGGGCTTGTCGGTAGGCCGATGGATGCTGTGGAGGATCGGTCGGGCCATCGGCGGGTTGTGAGCGTTGGGCCGAGCCTCCGGTGGGTGGTGAGAGCGGCCGGTCGGGCCAGGCCTCCGCTGGGTGGTGAGAGCGGTCAGTCGGGCTGGGCCTCCAGCGGGTGGTCAGTGTTGGGCCGGGCCGGGCTTTTGGTGGGTGGTGAGCATTGGGCCTGGCCGGGCCTCCGGTGGGTGGTGAGCGTTGGGCCGGGCCTCCGGTGGGTGCTGTGAGGGGTCGGTCGGGCTGTCAGGCTGCCGGTGTTGCAGCAAGCTTGCGGGCAGTCTGGCAGAGCCGGCACTATGGGGGTGCTGAAGGTGGCCCAGGCGGAGTGCTGGGCAGTGCTGCTCACAACCATCATCACCACCAGAACACCACGCTGGCCGAGGTGGACGCGCTGCGGGACCACACGAACGGAGCCCGCAGTCCGTCCCAAACCTGCTCCAGCTCCAGCCGTGGGCAGCTCTGGAAGGGGGGTGAGTTAGGGTTAGGCATTTTCCTGTCAGTGGAAGATGCCTTATCCTTCCCCCAGCCTGGCACTGTACTAGTCCCACTTTAGCCATGACCCCCACTCTGCACACTGTGGCAGTCTCGTTCAAAAAAAACCTCACAATTATATTAATTACTAGACTAAGTGGGACCCATTGAGTCCCAGCATCACACGGGAGGGCTGGTCCCCCAACGCAATATTCCACCTCTCCACCAATTCCAATATGAGGGGGGCTGCTTTCTGGAGCGCTAGTATGGGTGTTGTGGGCTGAAGGGACTGGTTTCCAGAGGGCTAGTATGGACATTGTGGGCCGAATGGATTCTTGGGCTGGCGGCTCAGTCACTCAAGCCTGTTGTGCTGGTAGCTCACCCTATCACGGCTGTTGACTCACGGCTATTCCTTGAAATTCCATTTTAAGCAGGGTGCAAGGCCACCAAATTCAAATTCAGTTTCATACCATTTCGAGCAGGGTGCAAGGCCACCAAAGACAGCGAGTCATGACCTCTCCCTCCCCCATCTTGCAGAGACTGAGCCACGCCCTTTATCTCCGTGTCTTCTTTATCTCTCATTTCCCATTCCCCTGACTCTCAGTCTGAAGAAGTGTCTAAGCCCAAAACGTAACCTATTCTTTTTCACCAGAGATGCTTCCTGACCTGCTGAATTACTCCAACTTTTTGTCTATTTCCGGTTTAAACCAGCATCTGCAGTTCCCTCCTTCACATAAGAAGAAACTAAACAGGAAAGCGAGGGAATGAGGAATAAAAATGAATTTTATGTTTGACGAAGCGTCCCAACCCCATATTCTCTGTTCTAGCTAGCAGAAGGTAGTTGAGGCCACAGTTCTAATTTGCAGAGACTGATTGAGGCACACCACTTGCAGAGACTGATTGAGGCACACCACTTGCAGAGACTGATTGAGGCACACCACTTGCAGAGACTGATTGAGGCACACCACTTCCTGATTGAGGCCTTTCTCACCATTCGCCTGGGGTGTGCAGTAGCAAGGTTCGTTTGATTTAACGGACGTGAGCACACAGTTAGCTGCAGACTCCGCCCAGGACAGGAAGGCTCTGCAGGAACGGAAGGGACGTCACGACCGCGGTGCCACAGGTGCTGTCGCCGAGGGAGGACGGACGGAGCCGCGGCTCGAGAGACTAACAGAGGCAAAGAGGTTTGCCTCGCACTGCAAGGGAGCAGTGGACCAGACAGGAAGAGCGGACGGAATTACCACTAGACAGCCAAACCAGTAGGTAATTTACGGCTGGGGTGAGTACTTTCCCATTTATAGGAGGTAGGATTATATAAATAAGGGGTGTATCAATACAGTAGGGGATTCTTAAACAGGACCAGTTAATTACCTATATAAGATGGGCGGTCAGGAGATGTGCCAATACTGCGAGATGTGGGAATTTGTCGACACCATTGATGTAGAAGATCCCTACAGCTGCAGTAAGTGTTTGAGGCTAGAGGAACTCCAGCTCCGCATTGATGAGCTGGAGACCCAACTTCATACGCTGCGGTACATCAGGGAGGGGGAGTATTACCTGGATGTTTTGTGCCAGGGGATGGTCACACCGACCAGTTTAACTAATTCAGTAGGCAGTGAGCAAGGAAAGGAAGGTGTGGCCATAAGCGAGGCAGGTAGGGGGAACCAGGAGGAGATGCGGCAGGAGCCACAGCCCTTGTCCCTGACGAGCATGACCGAGGCTCTTACTCAATGTAAGGACGGGATCAGGGGCTGTGGGAGGGATGAGCAACCTGGCTGCAGCACCGTGGATCAGGAGGCCATTCAAGAGGGGGGAGTTAGAAGAAATGCCGTAGTGATAGGGGATAGTATTATTCGGGGGGTAGATAAGGTTCTCTGCGGCCAGCAGAACATGTCCCGAAGGCTGTGTTGCCTACCCGGTGCTAGGGTTAAGGATATCTCTGCGATGCTGGAGAGAAATTTGCAGAGGGAGGGGGAGGATCCAGTGGTCGTGGTCCATGTGGGGACCAATGACATAGGAAGGACGAGGAAGGAGGATCTGCTGAAGGAGTTTGAGCAGTTAGGGAATAAATTAAAAAGCAGAACCTCGAGGGTACTGATCTCCGGATTGCTACCTGAGCCACGGGCCAAATCGGCGAGGGTACGTAAAATTAAAAAGCTAAATGCGTGGCTCAAAGACTGGTGTGGGAATAATGGGTTTGGTTTCTTGGGCCACTGGCACCAGTACTGGGACAGGGGGGATCTGTTCTGTAAGGACGGACTTCACCTGAACGGTGCTGGGACTGGGGTCCTGGCAAATCATATAACTAGGGCAGTAGAGAGGTCTTTAAACTAAGTAGCGGGGGGGAGGTATCAAGGGGGGTAATAACGGCAGGGGTAGAGGAAATAGAGCAGGGTATCAGTGGGGAAGCGGAAATTCAAAATGTGACAGGAGACAGAATTTGTGAAGATAAAGATCTAGATGTAAAAGGGGCAAAAACGGAAAGGAAGGGTAGTAAAAATCATCTGAAAGTGCTTTATCTAAATGCACGGAGTATTCGTAATAAGATAAATGAATTATCGGTGCAATTAAGTATATATAGTATGATATCGTGGCCATTACGGAGACATGGCTGCAAGGAGATCAGGACTGGGAGTTAAATATAGAGGGGTACTCGACAATTAGGAAAGATAGACAGGAAAGAAAGGGAGGAGGGGTGGCCCTTTTAATAAGGGAGGGAATAACGGCAATAGAGAGGAAGGATATTGCGTTGAAGGATCAGGATAGTGAAACAGCTTGGGTACAGATAGAGAATAATAAGGGGAAAAAAACACTAGTGGGTGTAATTTATAGACCTCCAAATAGCTGTGACGCTGTTAGTCAGAACATAAATCTGCAAATAGTTGACGCATGTAAAAAGGGAACTGCTGTAATCATGGGGGACTTCAATTTTCATATTAATTGGGCAAACCAAACTGGGCAGGGTAGACTAGAGGAAGAGTTTATAGAATGTATTAGAGACGGGTTCCTAGAACAGTATGTCACCGAACCGACAAGGGGGGAGGCAATCTTGGATCTGGTCCTGTGTAATGAAGCAGGATTAATTAAAAATGTCATAGTTAGGGACTCGTTGGGAACAAGTGACCACAATATGGTCGAATTCCATATTCAAATAGAAGGGGAGCAGGTTGAAACTCAGGCTAGGGTGCTTAGTCTAAATAAGGGGGATTATGAAGGTATGAGGACTGAGCTGATCAAAGTTGACTGGGATAGCAGACTCAAGAATAAGACGGTACATGAGCAGTGGTGTACGTTTAAGGGTATACTGTATAACCTTCAAGAAAAATTTATTCCTATGAAGAAAAAAAGGGGTAAGGGTAAGAACAGTCAGCCATGGCTCAGTAAAACTATAAAGGATAGTATTCGGCTGAAGGCAAGGGCATATAAGGTAGCCAGAGATAGTGGGAGGGTAGAGGATTGGGAAGCATTTAAAGGTCAGCAAAAAATAACTAAGAGATTAATTAAGACGGGGAAAATAGACTATGAAAGGAATTTAGCGAACAACATAAAAACTAATAGTAAGAGTTTTTATAGCTATATAAAAAGAAAAAGGGTGGCTAAGGTGAACGTTGGTCCATTGGAGGGTGAGACTGGAGAGTTGTTGGTGGGGAACATGGAAATGGCAAAGGCATTAAACGAGTATTTTGTATCAGTCTTCACCATAGAAGACACAAAAAATATTCCAACGCTGGATAAACAGGGGGCGGTAGGAATGGCGGAGCTAAATACTATTAAGATCACCAAGGAGGTGGTATTAGGGAAATTAATGAGACTGAAGGAGGATAAATCCCCTGGGCCTGATGGATTACATCCAAGGGTCTTGAGGGAGATAGCGGTGGGGATTGTGGATGCATTGGTGATAATTTTCCAAAACTCCCTGGAGGCAGGAACGGTCCCAGTGGATTGGAAAATGGCCAATGTAACACCTATATTTAAAAAAGGAAGTAAACAGAAGGCGGGTAACTATAGACCGGTTAGTCTAACATCGGTGGTGGGTAAAATGTTAGAGACAATTATTAAAGAAACACTAACGGGGCACTTGGATAAACATGACTTCATCGGACAGAACCAGCATGGTTTTGTGAAGGGGAAGTCCTGTTTAACGAATCTGCTCGAATTCTTTGAGGAAGTAACAACCCGGGTGGATAAAGGGGAACCGGTGGATGTGGTATACTTGGACTTCCAAAAGGCTTTTGACAAGGTGCCACATAAGAGACTATTGCTAAAAATAAAAAATTATGGGATTGGGGGTAATATATTAGCATGGGTAGAGGATTGGCTAACAAATAGGAAGCAGAGAGTGGGGATAAATGGTTCATACTCGGGATGGCAACCGGTAACTAGCGGGGTTCCGCAAGGGTCGGTGCTGGGACCCCAGTTGTTCACAATTTATATAAATGATTTGGAGGAGGGAACCAAGTGTAATATATCAAAATTTGCGGACGATACAAAAATGGGAGGAAAAGTAGGGGATGAGGAGGATAGGAAGAGTCTGCAAAAGGATATAGATAAGCTAGGTGAGTGGGCAACAACTTGGCAGATGAAATTTAATACTAATAAATGTGAAGTCATTCACTTTGGGAAAAAAAATGATAGGGCAAGTTATTTTCTAAATGAGGAGGAGCTGCGTTGTAATGCAACGCAAAGGGATCTAGGGGTATTAGTACATGAATCACTAAAAGTTAGTATGCAGGTGCAGCAAGCAATCAGGAAGGCCAATGGAGTTTTGGCCTTTATTGCTAGGGGGATTGAGTATAAAAACACGGAGGTCTTGCTGCAGCTGTACACAGTATTAGTGAGACCACATTTGGAATACTGTGTACAGTTCTGGGGTCCATACTTAAGAAAGGATGTACTAGCCCTGGAGGCAGTGCAGCGAAGGTTTACAAGATTAATTCCTGCAATGAGGGGATTGACATATGAGGAAAGGTTAAGTAGGCTGGAACTCTACTCTTTGGAGTTTAGAAGAATGAGAGGCGATCTCATTGAAACATATAAGATCGTGAGGGGCCTTGATCGGGTGGATGCACCGAGGATGTTCCCAATGATCGGGGAAACTAGAACTAGGGGACATAGTTGCAGAATAAGGGGGGGCTCTTTTAAAACTGAGATGAGGAAGAACTTCTTCACCCAGAGGGTGGTTAATTTATGGAATTCACTGCCCCAGGGAGCAGTGGAAGCAGAAACTTTAAATATATTTAAGACTAAAATAGATGGTTTTTTAGCTGCCAAGGGGATAAGGGGCTACGGGGAGAGGGCAGGGATATGGACCTAGGTATGGTTAGTATAGTAAGACCTGAGTGATCTCCTGGACAAGTGTCGATCGCCTGGATTGGGGTCGGAGAGGAATTTCCCGGATTTTTTTCCCGAATTGGACCTGGGTTTTTATCCGGTTTTTTGCCTCCCCCAGGAGATCGCGAGGTTCTTGGGGTGGAGAGGGGTGATAGCGGTATAAAGGGGAGGGTAGTGTCTTGTGTTCTGTGTCTTGTGTCTACTGTTTGTGGGTAAGTGTGTCTGTTTAGTGTTCAGCCATGAGCGAATGGCGGTGCGGGCTCGACGGACCTGGTGGTCTACTCTCGCACCTACTTTCTATGTTTCTATGTTTCTATGTCACCTATCCATTTTCGCCAGAGGTTCTACCTGACCCCTGTTGAGTTACTACAGCATTTTGTGTCTATCTAAGGAATAAAAGGACATGGTCAGGTCCAGGGAGAGGTGGAAGGCAGAGTGTGTGGTGAATTAATACAGGCATAAATGGGTCGAACGGCTAATTTGTGCAATGACATTTTAGACTTCATGTAATATCCAAGGTGCAACTAATCCACTGCAGATAATCATTTTATGACGAACTGCGTAGATAAGCTCATTCAGTTGCGTAGCCAACGTCCTTCTATTACTCTCCAGCGCTAGCTACTGTGAGACCAAGTCGCAGTTTGTAAAAATCAGTCCACTTGTTTTAGCAGCCTTGCAGTTGCTTCAGTGAACTGGCAAATAGTTCAAAACAGAGAAGTTAAATACCAACTGCCCCAGCTCAGAGGAGGTGATGGGGGCAGGGTACGACGAGAGACAGGGAAGGGGTGAGGTGAGTAGGTTGAATAGAGAAGGAAAGGGGCTGAAGAAGTAGAGAGAGAGGGAGGAACACGAGGATGAAATCCCCATCAATTCTGGTGCAGGGACTCACTCTTCCTCCCTCCCCCTCCCACACCATCCGTCTTGAAACACCAGTCACTCCACTCCCCTCCCCTCTGTATAACCCTCCCCCACACTGTCTATCAGCACTCACCACCAAAGTTCATAGAGCTTTGCTCACCACTCCTTTTATTCTTTAGAGATACAGCATGGAAACAGGTCCTTCAGCCCACCGGGACAATGCCAACCCCCATATACTAGCAGTAACACTGGGGACAATTTACAATTTACAGAGGCCTTTGGAGTGTATGAGGAAACAGAGCGCCCGGAGAAAACCCACATCAACAATGTACAAACAGCACCCCTAGCCAGGATCGAACCCAGATCTCTGGTGCTGTAAAGCAGTAACTCTACCTCTGCATCACCATGCCACCCTGTTGCACAAGCTGTGTCATTCCCCCCCACCCCCCCATGCTTCCCCACCACAACAGTGGTCTCTTATCGTCTTCACTCCTCCAACGTTATCTGAATCCCTCCCCAATCTGCATCTTTATCTACCATTTCCTCCACAATATCTCCCCCTCCCCCCCCCCCATTCTATCATCTCTCTGCAAGCCTCCCCTCCCAATGTACTTGTCTGCCTGTCCCTCACTGTCTCCCTCACCCCCCTCAAATATACATTAGGAAATGTACCCTGCACTCAAACACAAGTGCCTGAAACTATACCCTGGAACATCTGATACCTCAGGACATCCTAATGTCGTTCAGCTTGCTAGAATTTCAGTACAATGGAGTCTTGCATCACCTGCCTTTGTTCAATTGTTACTCATCCCAGCTATATCTTGTACATAACATCCTGTAAACATATATCATGTTGCATTACGTCACTGAGAAAATAGTGCTGGGTAATGACAACACGTTAAAAATTACTGGATTCAATCCAGAATAAATACTTCAGAAGAACAAAAGAGGTAACCTCACTGAAATGTACGGGGTTCTGAAGGGGCTCAACACAGTAAACCTGAGAGGGCGTTTACCCCTGGCTGGACAGTTCAGGAGGAGGGTAGCACAGTGGCACAATTGTTGCCTCACAGCGCGGCCGAGAGCAAGATTTATTGCCGGCCTCGGGTGGCGTCTGTGTGGAGTTTGCACGTTCTCTCTGTCACCACATGTGTTTTCTCTGGGCACTCCAGTTTCCCCCCACAACTTAATGACGTGTGAGTTTGTAGGTTAGTTGGCCACTGTAAATTGTTCCTCGTGTTTAGGTGAGTGTGAGAACCTTTGTGGGGGGGATGACAGAGGAATTTGTTGATGATAATATGGGAAGATTTTAAAAAAGTAATAATACAGCATTAGTGTTAATGGGTGACTAGAGGTATGTACAGACTTAATGGGCTGAAGTGGTTATTCCCTGCTGCTTCTTGATCACTCTACAACTGAGTTAGATGAATGAGTAAGATCAGGCAGAATATCTTCACTCTGAACGCTTAGATTAACAAGACTTTCAGTGCCCAGTCACTGAGAATATTGGTTGAGCTCAATAGATTTCTGAAGAGTCAAAACCGTTTTATTGACAGAACAATGACATTCTTACTTGCAGCAGCCCTTGCAAAGAATATGTAAACTTAGTGAGAAGATAGACACAAAACGCTGCAGCAACTCAGCGGGTCAGGCAGCATCTCTGGAGAAAAGGAAGAGTTGAACTTTTGGGTTGAGACCCTTCATCAGACTGGTAAAATTAGTACTCTATAAACAATATCAAATATGAAAAAACATAGTTGTCTAAGACATTAGATGTCAACATTGCAATCAGATATACAGAATTGAATATGATTTTTCTCCAAAAGTACAATTTAAGTCCATCTTTCTTTGACCACCTGAAATTGTGTGTGTTTATCTTGCATTTTAGGCTTAAATGGAAAAGGCAGTAAACATCACTCTCAACACATTGATGTGACATCCCCCACCTGAATTCTGCCTAACCAAATGCTTGGGGATAGTTTGACTGACACTGAAATCCTTGTCCAGGTGGGGGGGTTTTCTCGTGTTTGAGCTGGGTCTGAGTGAAAGCACCTTGTGCAAGCATCACGGCTGAACTATACACCGTCAGAGCCGAGCGACCGCGCCAGAATCCTCATCAATCTACAAAGTTGATAGGGTATTATTCTAAAAGATGATTGTCAAAAGCCCTAAACAACTGTAAGAACATACGGTGAAGTGACAAACTCAAGTTCCACCTTTTGTTCACACTTGACGTTTATTACAATTGAACTCGTCACAATTGTCACGTAGATTGGATGACCGTTTCGCTGAACACTCGTGCTTGGTCCAACAAGATCAAGTGGATCTTCCAATCACTAACCATTTTCACTCCACTTGCCATTCCCACACTGACCTTTTTGTCCTGGGCCTCCTCCATTGCCAGAGTGAGGCCATGTGCAAACTGGAGATACAGCAGTCTGAAGAACATCACCTATTTTATTTCCCAGAGATGCTGCATGACCCAATGTGTAACTCCAGTATTTTGCATCTAACCTCATATTCTGCTCGGTTCGCTTACAACCTGACGGTATGAACGCTGAATTCTCCAATTTTGGTTAACTGACAAACAACACTCTCCCATTTTTCCCCTCTCCCTGTGCCCCACCTGGACTTGTATCAAATTCACCCCTTCCCCCTCCCCTTCCTTTCCACCTACGGTTTTACGATTTTCACTTTGTCTATCCTTATCTCATACCTTTTGCCTTTTCATCTCCTTTCTTTGTCCAAACACCTACCTATCAAACACCCCCACACTGATATACACCTATCACTTAGCAAGCTTTGTCCTGCCTCTCCTCTCTTCCAGCTTTCTCTACCCTCACTTACCATAATTTGACTGAAGAAGGGTGTCAACCCGATACGTCACCTATCCATGTTCTCCAGAGATTCTGCCTGATCCGCTGAATTATTCCAGCACCTCATGTCATTTTTGGTAAACCAGCATCTATAGTTGGTTGTGTCTGCTTGACACAATTTTTATTAGCTGAATGACATGCTGGGCAAGAGTCTGTGTGTCTACCTGATCTATTCGTCGCATGATTTTATACACAGTGATTGTAGTACTTTACTGGTTGCATTAATACAGTGAACGAGGTTATGTAAATGCTTGAGAAATGCAAGTCATTTATATTTCTTCTACTTATCTCTGCATTTTAACCACAGTGTTAAACCTACTATGTGGTAAATCAGATTGCACATTGCACCATGGTCATGAAGTCTTACAGATATATTAGGTCACAATTTTGCTGTTGGAAGATAAACAAAATTTACATAAATGAAAAGATATACTTCAAACCCAGTAAAAGAATTCAATGGAGATTTGCACAAAACACTCCTTTTGAACAAAATAAGCAAGCAAAACCCAAGGACATGGTTCAGAGTTTGTGAGATAGATAAATATACTGAGTAATGCAGTTTAATAAGACCCCAAATAAATTGCATCTCATCTGAGTTTATAGAATTGTTACTTTCTAATATAATGGATAGGACGGGTTTAGATGGATATGGGCCAAACACATCATGCAGGTGGGACCAGTGGAGATGGGACATGTTGGTCGGTGTGGCATGTTGGGTCGAAGGGCCTGTTTCCACACTGTACGACTCTGTGACTCTCTATATACATTCAATTGTGAAGCCCTTGAACTTGATTATTGGAGTCACAGCCCTGTATAATGGAGGCCTCATAGGCAAATGTATTATGGAATGTTGTACAAGATGTTTGAAGGAATTAGATGCACTGTTCTTAAATGAAAGGCAAATATTTCAAAAACTGAGATCAGCAAAAAGGTCTCAAGGCACCCAAAACTGAAATATAGAGAATGGCACCGTGGCACAGCAGTAGAGTTGCTGCCTTACAGAGCCAAAGACCCGGGTTCGATCCTGACTACTGGTGCTGTCTGTACGGAGTTCGTACTTTCTCCTTGTGAACATGTGAGTTTTCTCCGGGTGCTCCGGTTTCCTCCCACATTCCAAAGACGTGCAGGTTTGTGGGTTAATAGGTTTCTGTAAAATTGTAAATTGTCCCTAGTGTGTAGGATAGTGCTAGTGTACGAGGTGACTGTTGGTCGGCGCGGATTTGGTGGGCTGCAGGGCCTGTACATCTGAAGTCTAAAAAGACATCGGGAAGATATACGTTAGCTGAAACCTTTCCCATCAAAAGTAAACATGTACCCCAGAGTCAATAAAGACCAAGGACCCATCAGAACCAATAACCTTGCAACAGAAGGAAGATCACTGATGAAGCAGCTGAAGATTACTGGGCCAGGACACTACTCTGAGGAACTACTGCTGTGAATACAAGGGACAATTAATTTTCAACAACCACAATTACTTTGCTTTGTGCAATACATGACTCCATAGTTTTCCAGTTGATGTTCAATGACACAAATTTTGAGGGGAAATGGGAAAAATGGGTGTCTGTCTAGGTAATTGGGAAGAGTCCACAACTCATTGGTTAGATCCCATCGCCACCCATTCCATCTCACACACACACTCACATACCCTCCATCTCACACACACACCATCTCTCACACATACACTCACACCATCCATCACACACTCTCACACAACATGTACAGTGCATTGAGAAAGTATTCAGACCCCTTCACTTTTTCCACATTTTGTTACATTACAGCCTTATTCTAAAATAGATTAGTCATTTTTTTTAATCATCAATCTACGCACAATACCTCATAATATAAAAGCGAAAACAGGTGTTTAGTAATTATTGCAAAATAATTAAAAAGAAATAACTGAAATATCACATTTACGTAAGTATTCAGACTCTTTGCTGTGTCTCTCAAAATTGAGCTTTGGTGCATCGTGTTTCCATTGATTATCCTTGAGATGTTTCTACAACTTGATAGGAGTCTACAAGTGGTAAATTAAATTGATTGTACATGATTTGGAAAGGCATACACGTGTCTATATAAGGTCCCACAGTTGACAGTGCATGTCAGAGCAAAAAACAAGCCATGAAGACGAAGGAATTGTCTATAGACCTCCGAGACAGGATTGTGTTGAGACACAGATCTGGGGAAGGATATAAAACATTTTTTGGAGCGTTGCAGGTCCCGAAGAGCACAGTGGCCTCCGTCATTCTTAAATAGAACTTTGAAACCACCAGGACTCTTCATAGAGCCTGGCCAAACTGAGCAATCGGGGGAGAAGGGCCTTAGGATAGAGACTTACTAGCATATTCAGGGAGGTGACCAAGAACCCGGTGGTCACTCTGACAGAGCTCCAGTTCCTCTGTGGAGATGGGAGAAACTTCCAGAAGGACAACTATATCTGCAGCACTCCACCAATCAGGCCTTTATTGTAGAGTGGCCAGCCAGAAGCGACTCCTCAGTTAAAGGCACATGACAGCCCGCTTGGAGTTTGCCAAAAGGCACCTAAACAAGATTCCTTGGCCTGATGAGACCAAGCTTGAAGTCTTTGGCCTGAATGCCAAGTGCCACGTCTGGAGGAAACCAGGCACCGCTCATCACCTGGCCAATACCATATCTACGGTGAAGCATGGTGGTGGCAGCATCATGCTTTGGGAATGTTTTTCAGCGGCAGGAACAGGGAGACTAGTCAGGATCGAGTGAAAGATGAACAGAGCAAAGTAGAGAAAGATCCTTGATGAAAACCTGCTCCAGAGCGTTCAAGACTTCAGACTGGGGCAGAGGTTCACCTTCCAACAGGACAACGACCTAAAGCTCACGTCCAAGACAACGCAAGAGTGGCTTTGTGACAAGTCTGTGAATGTCCGTAAGTGGCCCAACCAGAGCCCGGATCGAATATCTCTGGAGGGACCTGAAAAAAGCTGTGCATCAACACTCCCCATCCAACCTGACAGAGCTTGAGATGATCTGCAGAGAATGGAATAAATTACCCAAATACAGGTGTGCCAAACTTGTAGCGTCATACCCAAGAAGGCTTGAGGTTGTAATCACTGCCAAAGGTGCCTCAATAAAGTACTGAGTAAAGGGTCTGAATACTTATGTAAATGTGATATTTCAGTTATTTATTTTTAATTATTTTGCAAAAATTTCTAAACAACTGTTTTCGCTTTTTTATTGTGGGCTATTGTGTGTAGATTGCTGATTTAAAAAAAAGAATTTAATCCATTTTAGAATAAGGCTGTAACGTAACAAAATGTGGAAAAAGTGAAGGGGTCTGAATACTTTCTCAATGCACTGTATATGACAGTAAAACTATCTTGAATCTACTCACACGGTTGTGCGCGGCCTCTCCCCTGAGCGGGACTTCGGGAATGAGCGCGACATTCAGTTCAAGCAGCACAGTGCAGACCAACCCTTCAATTCAGTTCAAGCAGCACAGTGCAGACCAACCATTCAATTCAATTCAAGCAGCACAGTGTAGACCAACCATTCAATTCAGTTCAAGCAGCACAGTGAAGAATCACAGTTCAGTTCACTCGCGGCATAGACTCACAGTTCTGGACACAACTCTCACTCAAGGTCTTCGGGGGCTTTATTCTCCTGGCCCGCCAGGAAGGGGCGTTACCTTCATCATGGTGATTGACTGGCGAGAAGACCAATCTGCTGATCTCACAATTTTTTTAAACATTCATAACTTTTTAATTATTTCACCAATCGAAAAAAACCTTGGGGCGGTTGGAGGAGAGGACGGTGAGTAAGATGGCAAAAAAAATCATAGCGATATAGGGTAGCGTTTTTTCTAAAATGTATTTACAACGTAGACAGGAAGTGGTCAAGATGAGACTTTTAGTAATAGTATAGAAGAAGATTATACCACTGTCACATCCACTGGGGCAATTTACAGAGGACAATTAACTTGCAAACCCGCACTTCTTTGCAATGTGGGAGGAAACTGGAGCACCCGTAGTTCGCACGTTCGCAGATTGAACATGCAAATGCCACACAGACAGAACAAGAACAAATATTCTTTTGTCTCACAAGTGCATCCTCTATAATCATCCATGCATTTAGCTTTAATGCCTCCCTAATTTTACAGAGAATTTTCCATATTCACAATTGGTCACTTTGTACATTAAAAACTCTGAGATCACCTCAGTCTTATGTTTAGAAATCTTCTTTCTGAATTTTAATTAATTTTTGGTTCTCGCCAACCCTTTCTTTTAATACGTAGAGCCCTTTATCATAAACAATGAATTACTTATTATATGGTGAATATTTTTTTTAATAAAATTGCTCCCCAGTCATTGAATCAAAATATTTAATTGTTGATCATTGTGGAATTCAACAGTTAAAAGAAAATCAAGCTGCTTCTGTTATTGCTGCTACAGCTGATTAGAGTTCTAGTTTAAAGTTTCAAACTCAATGGCAAAGGTTTAATTCGAAAATCAGATTAAACTGGCTGTTTGTGAGATTCTGCACTTGTTTTCACTTCCACGAGCTAGACGAGGAAGCAGTGCGATTTCTGCGCCGATGTTTGCTTTCACTCTCCATTTCCCTTCAGTTTATGAAGCTGTAAGCACAAAACCTGTAAGCACGTTGCTGCTGCTAAAATAAGCTGCAATTGAAACAGGAAAGCCCCACCTACTGAACCCATGGGGATTGTGAAATGAGAAATATAATAGTCTTTATTTCGTCATTTAATGAATTGACCTCGTAGGCACTTGCATTCAGTATAGCTGACTAGGTCTAACATGCAATTAGGATTATATATAAAGATAGACACAACAAGTTGGAGTACATCGGCGGGTCAGGCAGCATCTCAGGAGAAAAGGATCTGGTGACGTTTCAGGTGGAGACCCTTCTTCAGACTGAGAGTCAGGGGAAAGGGAAACAAGAGATATAAACGGTAATATAGAGATATAGAACAAATGAATGAAAGATATGCAAAAAGTACCAATGATCAAAGAAAGGTGGAGTCCACAATCGTCTGTTGTTGGCGGTGGGCTAGATGATAACGAGTTAGACAGACAGTGAAACTCAACAGGACGACAGTGAAATTAGGACAACAGCTAAGATGGGGGCGGGACGGAGAGAGAGGGGATGCAAGGGTTACTTGAAGTTAGAGAAATCAATATTCATACCGCTGGGTTGCAAGCTGCCCAAACAAAATATGTGGTGCTGTTCCTCCAATTTGCATTAGGCCTCACTCTGATTATATAGAGTGGCTTTTCTAGAAATAACACAAAAATTGATGCACATTGTCCCATTTTTGCAGCTTTGCAATTTGCTGAAAGTGAGCAAACCTCAGATATACTCAATCATCTCGATGCCTTCTACTATTAACCTCAACATCCTGTGTTCAGGTCTGCGTCACCATATACAAAGCAAATGTGGTCAAAGACACCCTGTAAGCACCCATGCATAAACGTTCCATCATGAACGATGATTTCTATCCACAGGGGAATTCGTAGACTTTCTCGGTTTGTATCAAGCAAGTCCAAAAATGTCTATCAAGTTGTGAAGTCGGCATTTAAGATCAGCGTTGCTTAAATGTGGAGTGCATTGCAACTTTCAGGCTCAACGCTCACCACTGCCAATAGTTTGCAATCCTTTCCTGATCTGATAGCAGAACAAAGGCACAATATATTAAGATGTAAAGATTTTACAACCCAGTTCATTTATATAAATGCCAATCATTTGAATCTATAAAATAAAAACATGGGTGAAAGATGTTTAAATTGTATTATGATCAAAAGTATTTAGTCCAACATGCAGAGTGGCAGAGAGCAGTAATTTATCTGACAAGTTCAAATGACAGGCACTCAGGGAATAAAGCTGGAGTGTTTGATGCTTGTGCCTTAATCTAGGCATTTATGATGTTTATATGATGGATGCCAAAAGGGTATGAGAAACTGCATGGGAAAGAAATATCAACTGCTTCATTGTCTTATCAATTCAGCTAACACTTCTTGGGTTGATGAAGGACCTTAAGGCCAGAGCAGCTGTTATTCTAGGTTTGTGCTGTGCCAGTACCACCTGCTTCCACCAACATGGAAGTCCTCCGATGGCCCTTATCATGTGCCTGTACATGCAAACGTTGAATGCATTGAGAAATGTACAAATCTGCAAATATGAGGGACCACATTTCTGGCTTTTAAATTTTGGACAAGCCAGCTGGTGTGGCAATACCAGTAGTTTTGCAGTGAATCACTGCCATCAGCTGTTCACATCTCTGCTCGAGTTCAGGTCAGGCCTCTGGGATATTGGACCCTCTGTCCTGCAATTGAGCCAAGCAGTTAGAGAGAGGGGCTGGGAACATTGCACATCAGGCACCTCAGTCTAATGCCGGAGAGATCTGAGTTAAGAAAAGCAACCCCATTTATCTGCGTCTCAGGGATTCCAGCTCCAGTTAAAGAACCCCCGCATTCCCTCTCTCTCTATCCCTCCCCCACCCAAGTCGCTTCTCATTTTCACCCAACAGCTAACAATGGCATATTTCCTTTATCATCGTGACTTTTTTGCATATCTTTCATTCATTGTTCTTTATCTCTCTACATCATCGTCTATATCTCTCGTTTCCCTTTTCCCTAACTTGTCTGAAGAAGGGTCTCGACCTAAAACATCACCTATTCCTTCTCTCCAGAGATGCTGCCGGCCCTGCTGAGTTACTGCAGCTTTTTATACCCATTTATTTGAATAGGATTAATGAGCTTGTGAAATATGTCAAGTGGCTGTGTTTGAATTATTATATTAGATTAGATTAGATTAGATAGCCTTTATGTGAATGCTTTTAATTATTTACAAGTTGTTTATCTATTTATTCAAGTATGCAAATAGTTTTTAAATTTCTCCATCATTTAAAATCAAATTTGCAAAAAAACAACATCAGGTGCTTGAGTAACTCCGGGTCAGACAGCATCATTGGAGAACACAAATAGGCGGCGTTTCGGGTTTTTATGACAAGTTGTTGAAGGCTGTCAGGTTGTTCCAGGACCAGGGCACAAGCCAATCAAAATGCACTCAGCTTCGACCATGATCTCTTGGGTAGAGGATCAGGTTGTCCAACTCTCTGCAACTAACACAGGTAGGTGTGGGTAGGAGGGAACTGCACCTGGTGAGTTCAGGCAGTGACCAGGTCCAGTACAACTGTCCCATACTTCCTCAAAACAAAGCCACAGCATCTGTAACACTTAAGTCTAAAAATCATGAAGTGCAATTCTTTTTTTTAAAGCAAGGATACTTGTTTCCTTATTACAACATAGCACAGACAAATATCATTCAGTCCTTTTTATTATTTTATATGTTTTCTATCTTGGACTCTATTACATATTTTCCTTCCGTCCATCCCTCCATGTCCATCCTGCACATTAAATCTGGTTTATTTCAAACTTGTCCCAGTTCTGAGGACGGGTAATTGGCCTGAAACTTCAACTCTCCCCATTAATGCCATCTGACCTTTTTACCACATACAGAAATATGCTTTCCGATTTCCTGCATCTGCATTATTTGCTCTAGTACATTTCTACTTAGGTTCTGCCTAGCCTTCCTCAACCATTATAGCGCCTAGGACACTGAATAATACAGCCCAGTAACACACTCCCCAGCCCACAATGTCTGAGCCAAACATGATGCCAAGATAAACTAATTTCATCTGCCTGTACATGATCCATATCTTTCCATTCCCTGCATATCTATGTGCCTATCTAAAAGCCTCAAATGGCATTATTGTATCTGCCTCCACCATCATCCCAGGCAGCATATTCCCAGCATCCACTACCCAACGGGCCCCACTTGGTCTAGTCTCCTTTAAAAACGTTAAAGTTGGGGCAGAAAACATTGAAACCAAAGTCCTGGGCTCACCAAAGTAGTCTAAAATATGGGGCAGGAGAATCTCCGGAGATGGATGAATTAAAAAGGACCGAAGAATTAGCTCATAATTCGATAACAGCATTAACTTCCTGCAAGCTATTCCATATTTTCTACATTCAAAAATTGTCACCACAATTAAACTGAAACACCACCATGCAGACAAAAGAGTTCAAAAGATTCCAAGTACAATGACATTCACTTAGAGGCAAGGCAGTAAACAAGTATATTGTTCCGGTGTTCTAAGCTTCAGGATTAAAGGTTCAATGTCGGTAGTGGGAGCTTATGGGAGCATGCCAAGCTATTGCATCCTTGAGTTACTCAAGTATTTGGGTGTCTTCCAGGTGGAAAGTGTGAGCTCAGCTGGCTGACAAGGAGTGAAAGGAAGTTTTGCCAGAACAGTGGCTTGAAGACATCTGGGATTGGCACACATAGAGGGGTATGTTGAGCATGCAGGAATCATAAGACCATAAGCGATAGGAGTAGAATTAGGCCATTTCGTCCAAGTCTACTCCTGCATTCAATCATGGCTGATCTATCTCTCCCTCCTAACCCCATTCTCCTGCCTTCTCCCCATAACCTCTGACATCTGTACTAACTCCTTTTTCTCCTTTAAAAACTTTAAAGCTGGGGATGATGCAATAACACTTTCTCATTAAGGCAGTGATGGAACGTGGGATTAGTGTAGGAAAGAGGCGCTGAGATAAAAGAATGGCCATAATCAATTGAATGGTGGAGCAGGCATGAGGGGCAAATGTCCTAATCCTAATTAAATTCCTTAATGGGCCAACTCTCCAGCAACATGACAAATAGTATTAATTACATTTGCATGAGCCTAGATAGCTGATCGCAACAACTGCACACAAACTATTAACTAATAACAGATCCATACAACTCAGAAATCTTGAACAGAAATCCAACATCTTATTGCTTGCAAATTTAGACTTTGCATAATGGCGTAATTTGAAATAGTTTTCAAATATATCTGGACTAAAATATGGTGCGTGATCTGAGGAGATTGGATGTTCAGTCCAAGTAAGAAGCAGCCATGGGATTCAGGCCTGGGACCTATATATTAAAAGGATGAAGTAGTAACAGGTAAAAAACACCGTCACTTCTGCACACATCAGCTTCCAGAGACTGAACACCATCAAACCTTCATTGAGGCAAGTCATTTTGCTTTTCAGACATTTTTATTCACTGCGTTTCCCATCAGCATTGTGAGCAATGATTGATAAACAGTTAATTAAAGTGGCTGAAAAGCATTAGTAAAGTTTGTCAGTTTCAGATGGTTTCAGGAATAAATCCCTAGTTGAGAAGATTAGAACCAGGGGGTCATGGTCTCAGAATAAAGGTTACTGCATAGGACTGAAATGAGGAGACATTTCTTCATGGGAAGTGTAGGACTGAACCTTAGGAATTCTCTACCTGGCAAAGTTCAGTCAATTACATTCAAACATGACAAATTTGTGTATTTAAAAAGTCAAGGAGCAGTGGGATAGTGCAGGTAAATTACCTCAAGTTTCAGATACGGTCTCGGTGATAGGCGGAGCCGACCACAAGGGCCACATGTCTATCTCTAATACTTTGAAGAGCAGAAGACCTCTTCTCAGCAGCATGACCACCCATGTCACCAGAAGAAAGTGTATCTGGTTAGCATTGTTTGCTGCTGAAAATTAACCGTTGCATTTTCCACATTATAACACTGACTACACATTACAGTTCATTGGACACAAATGGATATTATTTGGCTGTGAAAGATTCTTCTAGAATTTCTGGAATGTGTGGGACCACATGCCAGAGGGAAATTACTGGGATATTACAACAAACCTGTTTCATAAACAAAATTTAATTTTATGTGCAAGATTAGATTGTCCTTTGCACAGGATTTTAGTCTTTTAAATGCCTGCCACTTTGAGAAGTGTAATAAAATCTTGAAAAGCACTGTCATCTCCTCCTTCATGACTCTGAAGTGCAATTTTACTGCACATTTTCATTACAAAATACAAAAGTGGAAAGGCTGCTTTCATCATTTCAGTATAAATAAAAATAAAAGACAGAATATGCTGGAGTAATTCAGCAGGTCAGACTGGAGAACATGGATAGGTAATGTTTCGGGTCGGGACCCTTTTAGTTTAGTTTTAGTTTAGTTTAGAGATACTCCCCCTTGGATTGCAACCTTGTCGTGGTCGGGGAGCTTGGGTGTCTCAGAGCTACGCCAGCGGGAGATTTGTCTCCTGTTAGGGTCTCCCATGCTGGACAGGTCGAAGGGTAGAGGCGAGACGAAGAGCGATCCACTAGTCCTCCGGGTTAGAGGTTGAGCACAGGGCTAACAACCCTGTCTCGTAAAACAAATATGTTATGTTATGGAAACAGCAACTGAAGGAATGAACACTACTGAGTGGAGGACCTTTGTTGCAGCCCTACATGCCAGGAAGCATAATAGGCAGTAAGTAACTAAGTAAGTACAGCGCGGAAACAGTCCCTTCAGCCCACCGAGTCCGCACCAACCAGTGATCCCCGCACATTATCATTATCCTACACTGGGGACAATTTTTACATTTACACCAAGTCAATTAACCAACAAACCTGTATGTCTTTGGAGTGTGGGAGGAAAGTTCTCGGAGAAAACTCATGCAGGACACGGGAAGAACGTACAAACTCCATACAGACAGTACCCATAACCAAGATCGAACCCGGGTCTCTGGCGTTGTAAAGCAGCAACTCTACCACTGCGCCACCGTGCTACCCTTCTTCACACTGATTGTGGTGGCAAGGGGATGTAAGAAAGCTGGAGGAGGGGAGCGGCAGGACAAGACTGGCAAGTGAGGTGGATATAGGTGCTGGGAGTTTTGATAGTCAGATGGTTAGACACAGGCCAGGGATGAAAAGACAACAGGTGTGAGATAAGGGTGGAAGAGTTGCGAATTATTAAGCCAGATGAAGGAATGTAGGTGGAAGGGGAGGGGAGAAATGGGTGCACTCCCATGTAGGGCACAGGAAAAAGGTGTGTTTGAAGAAGGGTCCTGAACCAAAACATCATCTATCCATGTTCTCCAGAGATGCTGCGTGACCCGCTGAGTTATTCCAGCACTTTGTGGCTTTTTTGTAAACCAGCATCTGCAGTTTCTATGTAAAACTAAAAGATTTGAATTCCCCAAAATAATCAGATAATTATCAATATACAAAATCCAATTATGATAAATTACATTTTATTTATTCCCTAACTAATTATCATTATTGTTGATCTCCAATGTTTGGTGATCGCCCATTTCTCAGACATAAACAGGTACAAGTGTTGAAAATGGCGAGATAATTAATTTTCTACTCAATACAAAACAGTTCTCTTTATGTCTTAAACCAATAGCTCATTCAAAGATCAATGTATATCCTAACTGAAGCTATTGCACTAATGATGCCGAGAATCGACCAAGTCTGCAGCAGACTATGCCGCAAACATGCGCACCAAGCTTTTGGTGTGAGGATGCTAATCCAGTTTCTCCCTCCCTAAACAGTACTGAAGAGTTATGCGGTTATATAGAGACCTGGTGGACTATATCAGTCCTCATTATAAACCCATGGGAAATAACTGAATGCAGCTCTTGATGTCACCAGTTCAGTCTCTGGGGTTTAGTGTTCCATTTACTTACTATAAAAAAAGTCCCACAGGGACTGAGAAAGGTGTTGATTGCAAGATGTTTGCAAGAGCAAAGTTCCACTGTACATGTAGCTCTGACGTATGTACACCTTTGCCCTGTTTCAAATTTAGAACACTAATTGCCATAACTGCAGTTTCATCCACCATCATCAACTCTAAACAAAGAGACGGTGTCTTTGATGCCTCAATTGCACCATTCTTTTGCAGCATGAGTGGCTTATTTGACTAACGTTGCTTCAACCCATTTTCTAACCTGCCTCATCTGTAGCCAGAGGTTATCTTCCATTTTGAGCCATGCATCTATTACTAAAAACAAACATCCCTCAAGGTTTAATTAAATTATATATTTACCATTGGCTTCTTGTCTTAAAATACTCAACATCTCTTTCCCTTTTGCCATTGAATTTCCTGTTGCTGCTTCTTATAATGAACTACACAGATTAGTATTTAATCCCAGGTGTCCATAGATACATGTTAACAGGACTTATTTAAATGTCTTAACCAGAAGACTAGCTATGTTATAAACAAATTAAACCAACAACAAAAAGTAACAATTTCTTGCTTTAAAAACAGCATTCACATTGGGGTATGTGCGGCATTCCCATTGTTTTGAAATGACTTCTCCATTGAATCCTACGCTGTGATCATTTGAAAGTGCTGGAATGTTGTTATACTGGTGTTTCTACCTGTTACCTGTGGACACATTCATTTCATACAGGTAGACAAAAATGCTGGAGAAACTCAGTGGCTGAGGCAGAAAATTCAAGCAGGGTTTTTTTCTTCAACTGAAAGCAGCTTTCTATTTACCAAGAATGTCAAGCAAGTAAGCAATCAACTCGACAAGAAGTGTTGAAATAGAACAAAGCAAATAATTAGCAAAGAAAATGCAATTAGTCCCATTGATGCTGAATGGTGTCAGATTAGGAAAAGGGGAGGTGCTACGAGACCCGGGTTTGCTAATAGATCAGTTACTGAAAGTAAGCAGGTAGACAAAAGTGCTGGAGAAACTCAGTGGGTGCAGCAGCATCTATGGAGCGAAGGAAATAGGCAACGTTTCGGGCCGAAACCCTTCTTCAGACTGATGGTCTACCTTCGATTTTCCAGCATCTGCAGTTCCTTCTTAAACACTGAAAGTAAGCATTCAGGTACAACAGGCAGTAAAGAAAGTTAATAGCAGTAAAGAAAGTTAATGGCATGTTGGCCTTCATTGCGAGAAGATTTGAGTTTAGGAGCAAGGAGGTCCTTCTGCAGTTGTACAGGGCCCTGGTGAAACCGCATCTGGAGTATTGTGTGCAATTTACGTCTCCTAATATGTGGAAGGACATTATTGCCATTGAGGGAGTGCAGCGTAGATTCACCAGGTTAATTTCCGGGATGGTGGGACTGACATATGATGAAAGAATGGGTTGACTGGGCTTGTACTCGTTGGAATTTAGAAGGATGAGAGGGAATCTTACAGATACATATAAAATTCTTAAAGGATTAAAGGCTAGATGCAGGAAAAATGTTCACAATGTTGGGGGAAAGTCCAGAACCAGGGGTCACAGTTTAAGAATAAGGGGAAGGCCATTTAGGACTGAGATGAGGAAAATCCTCTTCACGCAGAGTTGTGAATCTGTGGAATTTTCTGCCACAGAAGGTAGTGGAGGCCAATTCAATGGATGTTTTCAAGAGAATTAGATTTAGCTCTTGGGGCCCGACTCGGGGCTGAGACGGTGGCGACCCGACTCGGAGCTGAGGCGGCGACGACCCGACTTCGGAGGTTCGGCCGCGGGTCAGTGGACGACATCGTCGAGAGCTCGCAGGTCACAGGTTGGTGACCTGTTCTTCCGGAGTTCCCGCAACAACAGTTTCGTCCGCTGGACTGGAGGGTGGCAGCTTCGGCCACCCCGGGCCGCGGAGTTTGAACCGGCCCGTTCGTGGAGCACGGTTGAGCCGCGGCACTTACTTACCATCACCCGGTGGGGGTCACAACATCGGAGGCCTGGATCGCCTCAACGCAGAGGGAGAGCAAGGAGGGAAGAGACAAAGACTTTAAGACTTTTGCCTTCCATCACAGTGAGGAGGTGTCTGGTAAACTCACTGTAGTGGATGTTAAATTTGTGTTTATTGTATGTTTTGTTATTTTATTATATGTATGACTGCAAGGCAACAAAATTTTGTTGATAATAAATGACAATAAAGGATACTTTGACTGACTAAAGGAGTCAAGGGAAATGGAGAAAAAGCAGGAAGGGGGTACTGATTTTAGATGATCAGCCATGATCATATTGAATGGCGTTGCTGGCTCGAAGGGCCGAATGGCCTACTCCAGCACCTATTTTTCTGTTTCTATCATAGATTTGCTGCAAATTAGTTTCTCGGCTATCTTTTTTTTTAAAACAAAATAAGTTTATTTGCTGGTACAAAATGACAGTAAGAACACTAATCTATGAGACATCTATCTAAAATAAGGAATACACATATTTAACAAACCAAAACTTTGTTACTTTCATCTAAGAAGCACACAAGCGCCAACATCTCCCCAGAAAGCAGCCAAGGTGCCCATGGACATTGTGTGCTCCCGCTCCAGCAACATCCAGGCACGGACGCAAGTCAGAAAGAAGGACAGGCAGTCAACCTGGGTTAATCCCTCGGCTGCCTGCTGCCATGATCCACGAATGGCCAGCTTGGCCAGGCCCAGCAGCAAATTCACCAAGAGAACCACCAAACGACCCATCCCCATCTGCACACGAGCCCCAAAATCAGAAGAGTGGGAAGGGCTGCTCCTCAATTTCTGGTTAGCACCATTCTTTTCGTCTATCAGTTTGATGCAAGTTTGTACATTTTGGTTGAAAGTGCTCACTTATCAGTTGGTAGGAGGGATAGAGGAAAAACAGAGCCACGAAAATAACCCAGAACAAGGACTTTAAAAACAAACCCTACAAGCACAATGACTTACTTCTACAAGCAAAGTAGATATAGTCATACAGTGTGGGAATAGGCCATTCGGCCCAACTTGTTCACACTGTCTCATCTATACTAGTCACACTTTCCTGTGTTTTGCCCACATCCCTCTAAACCCATCCTATCCATGTACTTGTCTAATTGCTTCTTAAACTTTGCAATAGTCCCTACATCAACTACCTCTTCCGACGGCTCGTTCTATACACAAACCACCCTCTGTGTGAAAAAGGAATCCCTTAGGTTCCTATGAAATCTTTCCCCCTACTCCTTAAATCTATGCCCTCTGGTTCACGATTCCCTTACTGGGCAAGAGACTCGATGCGTCTACCCGATCTATCCCTCTCATGATTTTATACACCTCTATAAGATCACCCATCATTCTCCTAGGCTCCAGGGAATAGAATACCAGTCTACTCAACCTATTCCTATAGCTCAGACCCTCGAGTCCTGACTCAGACAAGCGAATCCTAAGCTTTTATTGACCTTGTTTAGACTATACTTAATAGTGTCGTGTTCAGTTGTATTCCAATCTGGTGAATCTCTGGAATTCTGTCCTGGAGAGATGCGGTGGCCAGATGATATAGGATATTTACATTAATATATTTTTGAAAGACCAGGACTCCATGGAAGTGACATAGAATGGGAACGGAGGTAGATTAGCCAACACCGTGGTGCAGCTTGTCGGACCGAGTGGAACCTTGGTCCTATTCCTATTTTCTTATGAAATGCTAGGATGTAAAGACAGGGAGGGGGCATAGACTGGACGCTTTCATCTTGAGAAAAGCCAAACTAATCATGATTTTTAAAGGATACTGATGGACTGTATGTCATCAAGATAAGATAGTCACCAAGAAATTTCAACAGAGAATTCAGAAGAAACTTATTGGATAGGGAGATGCTGAAGTGAACTTATATTTAAGTCTGAAGATAGGTCCCGACCCGAAACGTGACCTATCCATGTTCTCTAGAGATGCTGCCTGACCCAGAATTATTCCAGCACTTTGTGTCTTTTTTTTGTAAACCAATATCTGCAGTTCTTTGTGTCTTACATTTCAGAAGCCCAAAAGAGAACTTTAATTTTGTATGGACTGGTGTCCAAACCTGGAGTGGAGCAAGTGATAATGCTGAATACCGTGCTTCTGTGCCAATTATCCGATGCAGTGGCCGAAGCAACAGTTCCTGATATTGCCTTGTCCTTTGCTGCCCTCATCAGAGCTGTCAAAGAAATTCACTTTAAAATGGATGGAAACCCCACACACCTGCCTGGCATCTCCACCCATTAATTTCTATTTGATTTAAGAATGGTCATTGATATCTGGAGGAGCTTTATCTGACAATCAGTCCATTTGATTCACATCCAAAATACTTCTCAGACAAATCAAAGACCTAATCATTTATCATTTTTAATCAAAAGCATAACTTGAATGTAGATTTTAATTATTTTCTTAAAATACAAATACCTTTCAATCTACTATCACAATTCTTGTTCAATTAAGTCATAAATGCAACAAAGCTATGCTGCACATTAATGCCATCTGAAGTTCAACACTATAACATGAAATCTAATGCACTGCCTCATGTGAAAAATCTAAGAGGAGAAATTGCTGCAATATTTAGGTCAGGCTGCATCTATTGATAAAAAACAAACCTATATTATCACCTAATGAATACCATGTTCTGCTTCTTACCCAGTCATCGTGATTAGCTCATGTAAGTAAAAAATAAAAATGAAATTCTAGACACTGGAAATCCAAAAAAAAAAAGGAAGCTGCTGCAACAACCCAGCAGGTCAGGCAGCAACTGTGTCATGATAATGATCTCTGCCCTGAAGCATCACCGTTGCTCTTTCCGCAGATGCTGCCTGACCCTTAATGAACTCCAGTGCATCTGGCTTAATAATGTCGGATGAAATGCCAAATCTGTGGCAAGGTGAAGCTCTGTCATAATGAGAAAGTAGCTATATTTCTGGAATGTATTAAACTGTCAAAAATGCCAGTCCTTACAATGTTTTTATTTGTAATATGTACTGAATAGAACAATTTTTACTTACAGATGTTACACGGACACATAAATGCACATGCGGATAAATAACAATACAATTTTTTATAATTTATTAACCTCAATACTTGTGCAAAAAAAAGTCCCTAGTGCAACCTAAGGCATCGTCAATTGCAGTTCATAACTCCTGCGGTTGGTATCGTGTAGTGTTCAACAGCATGATGGTTGCTGGATATTAGCAAAACAATTCTGTGGGGGACCTGAAGTTCAGAACGCAGATTTGCAGTGACTGTGCTGCCTTTCCCTGAACTAAAAGCCCTTACACCCCCCTTATTTCCAGACAAACTAACGTAGTCAAGTCTAAAAATATTATTAATAGTGACTATCGACTGCAGATAAGAACACAGGTCCATCTCACTTGTAGGTCTCCGATGATCTGACAGAGGCAGATTGTTTAAGAAGGAACTGCAGATGCTGGAAAATCGAAGGTACACAAATATTCTGGAGAAACTCAGCGGGTGCAGCAACATCTATGGAGCGAAGGAGATAGGCAACGTTTTGGGCCGAAACCCTTCTTCAGACAGAGGCAGATGTCTGTCTTCCCTGGAGTCAGCCATGGTCTCTTTGGCCGGCCAGAGTTCGTGGAAACGAGAGGGCCGACAGGCCTCCATGTCGGGCTGGGGACCCGGGAGACTCGGTGCGCCACGGGCCAGGAGTATGCCGGACTGCCGCACCAAGCGCACCAGCAGGCCCGGCTGCAAACATGGCCCTGAGCCACCTGCGTTGACAGAACCAGCGGGCAACTGCTGAGAGCAAGGAGGGTCCTGCCAGTGTAGGTGGACTGTCGAGAGTGTGGTGGACCGCCTAGGGCTACCCGGCAAGGAGCGCCGAGAACGAAGGGGTTCACGGTAGTGTGGGGGCTCCAAGAACGAGTGGGATCTGGCATGGGAAGGCGCCTTGCAGCCATGTGCGGCGGCAGGCAGAAAATAGGACTGTTCGGTGAATTTTTGTAACTTTGTCGACACCAGAAACGCGGGGACACTTGTGCACCGCCTTGGTGAGGTCTGCTGTATGATTTCACTGGGTTGTATGCGAAAACAAAGCATTTCACTGTACCTAGGTACATGTGACAACAAAGTATCGTTGAATCATTGAATTGCAGCTCCAACAGTGGCAGCAACTGCGGGCGACACTTGTATTCACTGGAGTTTAGTCCTGTATTCACTGGAGTTTAGTCTTGTATTCACTGGAGTTTAGAAGGATGAGGGGTTATCTTATAGAAACATATAAAATTATAAAAGGACTGGACAAGCTAGATGCAGGAAAAATGATCCCAATGTTGGGCGAGTCCAGAACCAGGGGCCACAGTCTTAGAATAAAGGGGAGGCCATTTAAGACTGAGGTGAGAAAAAACCTGTTTCACCCAGAGAGTTGTGAATTTGCGGAATTCCCTGCCACAGAGGGCAGTGGAGGCCAAATCACTGGATGGATTTAAGAGAGAGTTAGATAGAGCTCTAGGGGCTAATGGGATCAAGGGATATGGGGAGAAGGCAGGCACGGGTTATTGATTGGGGACGATCGCAATGAATGGCGGTGCTGGCTCGAAGGGCCGAATGGCCTCCTCGTGCACCTATTTTCTATTTTTCTATGTAACTGCACAGCCCCGGTACCAAATGGCAGGAGCTCGCTCTCCGAAGGAAGATTATTTGCCGGGCAGCCTCGTCGTACATTCCCACAAACAGTCCCCCAGTAACATTGAACATGGGGATTTAAAAATAAAAGACTCGCAGACCTTTTCTTGAAAGATATATTGGAATACTCAAGCGCCCGGCGACCGAGTGGATACTGTCAAGCCTGACTCGGGTAGTTGGGAGGAGATCGTGTACTGCGGGCGGAGGAGCTCGAGCCGTCGCGAGGAGCCGCGACCGTTGGGCGCGTGCGCGCGCGCGCGGGGTGTTCCAGTCCAGGCGCCGGCCGTGCGGGCGTGCGTGCGGCCGGCAGGGGGAGGGGAGACCCACGCCGTTTCGCCGCCAAATCTGCACCAAACCGCGGATGGAGGGTGGCGGTGAGTGTCGTTGATGGTTGCCGGCCATCGCGGGGCTGCCCTGGCTGGACTGTGGGGGTTGGGGAGATTGCCGGCGGCTGGGAATTTCCTGCCCTTACGCCGCCGTTGCAGCCTGGGAAGGGTTCGGCTTCGCCAGTCACGTGGCCCGAGCGGAAGTGAGGAAATTGGGAGCTTTGGAAGATTCCCTTAAACTTTGCTGGTTTCTGGTTTCACAGGGAGGGCTCCCAACCTATTGTTGCAGAGTTTTGGTCACTAAGACCAGCATTTCAATTCCCAATAGGTCTGCAGTCTCTCCTCCAGCCCAGTAGATTGTAACAAGAGCACATACCAGAATACCCAGGTCAAACCAATTCTTGAGACAGCATGGCATTCCCAATGGGTATCCCCCTGTATACCATCATTGTGGAAGATGAGGAGGAGGAGGAAGAGGAACAGCAGCGTATGGAGGCAAAGAGAATAAGGCAACATGGCAAAAGGCACCATCCTACCAGGTACTATCCTCCACAGCGGATCTATAGACAACGGCAGTCCTTTGAGGATCTCTCGGAAGATCTCTGTATTCGAAGAGTGCGGCTGTCCAAGGGTGCCATTGCAAATTTGTGTGACCTCCTACGTGAGGATCTTCAGCCGCACTCTACTGCCAGAACGGCATTGTCTGTGGAAATGAAAGTGACCACTGCCCTGAACTTTTTCGGCACGGGATCTTTCCAGGGTGCGACGGGGAACATGTGCAACATCAGCCAGGGAGCAGTGAGGGCGGCCATTCAACAGGTCACTGATGTGCTCTTCAACAGAGCTGCAGGGTTCATCAACTTTGGTATTACGCCCAGGCAGCAGAGGGAAAGAGGCAAGGACTTCTGCTGCATTGCTGGATTCCCTAAGGTGCAGGGCATTATAGGAGGCACACACGTGGCACTAAAGGCACCGGCAGAACAGCCACTCATATTCGTGAACAGAAAGGGGTTCCACTCGCTGAATGTTCAGATTGTCTGTGACGCCCACCAGAAGATCCTGTACGTAAACGCCAAGCATGCCGGCAGCTGTCACGACGCTGTCATCGTGCAACACTCAACACTCCCTGACCTCTTCCACGAAGACAACCACGTACAGGGGTGGCTTCTCGGAGACGAGGCGTATGCACTACAGACATGGCTCATGCCTCCACTGAGCCAACCCAGAACACAGGCTGCGGAGGCCTACAACCAGGCTCAGGCATTGACAAGAGCTGTGGTGGAGAGGGCCATAAGACTGTTGAAGAGCAGATTCCGCTGCTTGGACAGATCCAGCGGAGCTCTGCAGTACACGCCCCAGAGGGTGGCAAGAATTGTCATAGCATGCTGCGTGTTGCACAATTTTGCACTAGAGGAAGGCCACCTCTTCAACATAGACGACGAGGAGCCACTGTTGCCGGAAGAGAGAGAATTGCAGGCCCCAGCATTTGAAGAGGATGATCAGGTGGAGGATTCAGCCCTGGATGTGGCAAGGGCCATCCAGAAGCAGATTGTGCAGGAAGAGTTCAGTCACTGACATTGAACTGCAACACTAACTCCTGTGCCAGAGAGAGAAATAAACGTTCAAACCACTACCAATCTTAGCATTAGTATGTGACTGCTGAGCAGCCGACAAAGCCCAAATAGCACTGTGACAATATTTATCTCCCGAGGACAAATGTTCATACTGGTTGAATGTTTCCCTTCTTGAATGACCTCACTATTCATGAATAACGGAACATAATTAGTGCAAAGTGTACAGTAATAAAAACATGTTTTCAACTGAAGCAAATGAACATGCTAGTTATTTTGATCCTTATTCATCATAGTGACAAAGTGTCACTTCCTATCTCTTTGCATATGTTACGGTTTCTGCCACCCTACAATCAGGCTAGTAGACGTAAGGTGACTGCCGCGGCATAAAGACCATTGATGCACCTGGAATGGGTTTCGACCCATCATTGTTTGCTCAAATGGACTACTGCTGCTTGCTTCTCTGGAGGGAGCTCTGGGCAGTCTGTTTCCCACTGACAGCCCTTGCAGATAGTGCAGTGTAAGGAGGACTGGCAAATGTGGCTGCTCTACCTGAAATCTGCATTAGACAGGCAGACTGGAACTGACGTTCTCTACAGTGCTTTTAGAATGTAATGCATCGAATCTTGGACCAGTCCAGACGTACATGATTTCCCCAAAAAACTTGCACTAAATTAACCTTGGTGGTAAACTGTAACTCTCTGGTGCAGCCGTCATTAAGAATTTCAGTGTCTTGTTTTAGATAATTAGTTTGCAATCTGTTCTTTCAATTACATTAGTAAATGTAGATTTATATAATTAAAGACAATTTCTATTAAGATATCCAGCTAAATGTTTTGCAGATATAAAGGATCCTTGCAGTATCATCCAGGAAGAATATTATGTGAAGAATCTGATGGTGCACAGATGACTGGAGTGAATGATCCAACCTGTTATTTTTCCTTGATCTAAATTGGTATGGCCAGAACCACAAAATACTTTCCACAAAATCCTACAAATGTTCACATCTTATTAATAGATATTAACTATAATATGTGTGTTTAAATGTAAGTTTTTGAAGATCGGATTGATTGTATGCAAACTGTATCCCATATATTAACAACCCAACAGATGGTATTTGAACACTTGAACCTTGATGGGATCAAGGTTCAAGTGTTGTTGGAAAGGTTGCAGAGATGATTACCAGGATGTTACCAGGACTCATGGGCTTGAGCTATAGGGAGAGGTGGAGCAGGCTAGGAGTTTAATCCTTGGAGCGCGGGAGGATGAGGGGTGATCTTATAGAGATATATAAGATCATGAGGGGAATAGATTGGGTAAATGCCCAGAGTAGGGGAATCAGGAACCGGAGGCCATAGGTTTAAGGTGATGGGGGGACAATTTAATAGGAACCTGAGGGGAAACTTTTTTACACAAAGGGTGGTAAGTTTATGGACTGAGCTGCCAAAGGAGGTAGTTGAGGCAGGGCATTTGGGCAGGTGCGTAGTTAGGATAGGTTTAGAGGGATATGGGTGAAATGCAGGCAGGTGGCACTAGTGTAGATGGGGCATGTTGGTGTGTGTGGGCAAGTTGAGCTGAAGGGTCTGTTCCACGCTATATGACTCTGACTAAATCTCACACCAAAGACAATAGCACATAACCTGGGCCAAATTCATATGAAGTATTAAAGCAGCGCAGCACTGCAGGAGATTGGTCTTTCAAATGTGAAGTCACAGCAAAGTCTTGAGTGTTACCTCAGTGGACATCCTTTTCTACAAAGTGGAGGTGTGAAGTTAACATGGCCAATATTTACTCTTTGACTATCACTATCAAATCTGATTACCTGCTCACTCATCCCATGGTTATTTTGTGCAATGGATTAATGTGCACAAAGACAATAACATTATACTTCACTGGTATCAAGGTATTTCAGACAACCTGAGGATGACAATGGCGGAAGTTCGTTGGGTTTCTTTGGTCACATCCTTTTCTTTGGTCTTTTTGTTCACCATGGCATTCGAATGGAATCATTTTGTGTCCGTGCACTTTGGAGTCAGTGAAACAATTACAGCTGCACCATGTTTAGTCAGCGCTTTCTTCTTGGTGGGCTTTTAAAGATGGAAAATAAGTTTGTCATGCATTTTTATCAAAACTTTTGTCTCAAGAAACTGATTATGTTGCTATGAACTTTTGCTATTTTCTTCTGCCTTTCACAATTTTAAGTTTTTGATTTTTTTCACCCTCCCTTGCGGAGGTTTCTGACGCAGTAATTTGTATACTTCTTAGAAGTCCAGGCATCAATGCAATATTTCTAATGTATCTTTGCTGATTAAAAAAAAAAAAAATTGTGAATGAATCCCATGAATCCTGTTCTACTCCAAAGAAGATCATTCCCTCTTGATACCCTTTGTCACATTTCTCCACTGTCTTGTTGTACAACTGCAAGAACCGCTGAGCTATTGGTTTGCCTCTGTTCAAGGCCCGAAATCCTCCTTCACTGATAGATCATAATTGCCCCATTGTATTGAAATAACTTACAGATTGGGTGCACAATGCAAGGTCTCTTCATGTTGGAGAGTTCAAAGATCTCTGGTTTTCATGACTTTCTTCATTGAATTCTTTCTCATTCTCATTCTTGACCTTTCTGCATTCTGCCTAACACTGTCTATGCTGTTCGCCAAAATTCCTGTGTTCAATTCCTTAACATCACCGACATCGGACTTGAGGAAGATAGAGACAAAATGCTGGAGTATCTCAGCAGGTCAGACAGCATCTCTGGAAAAAGTGGAGATGTGACATTTTGGGTCGGGACCTTTCTTCAGACTTTGAACATGGGGTATGTCTTCAATTTTTTTTTAAATCGAATGCTCTGTTTCTGTCCATTTCAGGCTAGAGTTCTGATGAAAAGCTAAAGACCTGAAATGATATTTCCTCCTCTCCACAGATATTACCTGACCTGCTGAGTACGCATGATTGGTTATTTATTTCAGGTTTCCATTATTCATTGTATTTTGTTTTTTTCTTCATTAATGAACCTGTTTTATCATGTGTAGAACCCACTCTCCCAGCTTCACCACTTTCCACCTCCTCAGCTCTTTGCATCCTATTTCTTCCTATAATGTAGTTTTTGTTCCACAGTTTTGCTGCCTGAGCTTGATGCTTGTTATAATTGTACTTGCTCTCTATTTTAGTATGTTTTTATCCCTGATGAACTTGGACCTCTGGACAAAACCATTGACTTCAGAATTGTTGGCTTCAGCAAGCAGAAACTGGCACGCCAGCGTCTCGGCTTTCTAAGTTTAAGAAAATTTGGCATGTCATTGAAAACCCGTTAACAAATTTCAACATATGCACTGTGGAAAGCACCTTGACTGGTTGCGTTATGGCCCGCCACAGCAAATCCAATGCAAAAGAAGGCAGGAGGATGCAGAGAGTGGTGGACTCAACCCATCCATCACGGGAACAGCTTTCTCTCCACCATCGAAAATCTTCAGGTGAGACTCTGCCTCAAGTTGTCATTGCTCATCAAGGATCGCCACCATCTTCTTGCTGCTACCGTTAGGCAGGTGAAGCCCGAAGTCAGACATCACCTGGTTCAGCTACTTTATTAACACAACCAAGTTCTTGAATTACAACCATAACACTACCTCATGACAGAACACTACGGACCATCTCTTGCACTAATATGGAATTGTTTTATAATTCTTTTGTATTGATGTCTTATTTTTTGCATAATATTTTTTCCTTTCACTAGAATTTATGTGTAAGTGATGTATAATTTATATATAAATTATCTTTTCATGTGCTGTCTGAGTCTATGTGCCTGTGATGCTGCTATAAACAAGATTTTTATTATAATGTCACCTCACCATACTTGTGTGTATGCCAATATACTCAACTCGGCTTAATGTCCAGATGGACTTCTGTATTATTGTTTGCTACAGTGTATAATTTCTGCTGGTGTACATTTTCCTTTGTCTAAGGAGATATACTTATAACATTTGGCCAACCTGGATCATGCTTGCTGTTAGGAAAACAATCCCATTAGTCATGTTGCCAGTACTGTATCCGGTGTTCCCGATGTGGGCTCCTCTACACCTGCAAAACCACACGTAGACTCGGCGACCATTTTGCTTAACACTTACCCGGGTCCACCTAGGCTTTCGGAATCTCCCAGTTGCCAACCATTTCAACTCCCCCTCCCATTCTCACACTGACCTCTGTCCTAGGCCTCCTCCATTGCTAGAATGAGGCAACATGCAAATTGGAGGAACAACACCTCATATTTTGCTTGGGTAGCTTACAACCCAGCAGTATGAACATTGAAATCTTGATTTAAGTAACTCCTACCTCCATTCGCCTTCTCCCTTGCCCCCTTCCTCCAACCTAGTTGCTTTACCAGTTCCACAGTTCTCCACATTATTTTCATCTTGAGATCACACCTTCCCTAGCCAACAATGGGCTTACCAGGCAGTGCCGTGTTTGAAGTCGTTTGTAACCGGCCCTGATTGTCCTCGTCTTTTCTCACCTCCAGCTCTTCACACCCACCTCCTACTTTCAGTCTGAAGAAGGGCCTCGACCCAAAATGATAGTCATCCTTTTTCTCCGGAGATGCTGCCTGACCTGCTGAGTTACTCCAGCATTTTCTAAATTGCTTACTCCATGTTTGGACTATGATTCTTTGCTTTGGGCTTCCAAGCCAGGGAAAACTTTCCAAACTCGCCCATTAAGAACGAGTGAATACACCATATATGGACAGTGACTACCAGGATAGATCAACCTTTTGACTCCCATCGCTGGTCCCACAGCTGCAAGACACAGATATGGAGTGTAATGGGAATACACAAAGGCATCATCATTCTCAAGGTGTTGGGGGCATGGATTCTCTGTAGACAACAAAAAAAAAATAATGGATATCATGAGGTCTTTACTTCTGTACCCAATTCACTCCTAAATTTAGGCACAACGTGCTATAGTATCTAAGCATGTCTGGCAGCATCTCTGGAGAGCATAGATAGGAACCATTTCAGGTCAGGATCCTTCTTCAGGCTAATTGTAGAGGGATAGGAGGGAAAAGAAAACAAAGAAAGGCCAGGATAAAGCCTGGTAATAGGCTGATACGGGTGAAGGGTGGGGAAGCAGGAGTTTATAGGCAGATAGTGGACAAAGGCTAGAAATGAAAAGACAAGGTGTGAGATAAAAAGATTGAAGTTTCAAATTGTGAAGCTATGGAAAGGAATGCAGGTGGAAGGGGAGAAATAGGTGCGAATTCAGATGGAGCACAGGGATGGGGCGGGTGGGGGAAGGTTTTGTAGTTACCAAAATTGAAGAATTCCATGTTCACACCTTTGGGTTGTAAGCTACCCAAGCACAATGTGAGGTGTTGTTCCTCCAGTTTGTGTGGCCTCACTCTGGCAATAGAGAAGGCCCAGGACAGAAAATTCATTATGGGAATGGAAGTTAAAATAGTTAGCAATTGGGAGATCCCGTAAGTCATGGCAGACTGAGCACAAATGGTCAGTGAATCTATGCTTCCAACTGTACTTTAATTTAGAGAAGCAGAATGGAAACAGGCCCTTCAGCCCACCAAGTATATGCACAGGAGAGGGAGAGATAGAAAGAGAGATCAGGCTTAATATTTTAGGGGTTGTCATCCTGGCAGCTTCTTCAGCCAGGAAGTTGTAAAATGCAGAGGACTGACCAGTTATTAATGGAAACAGTGTAGGAAGGAACTGCAGATGCTGGTTTACACCAAAGATAGACACAAAATGCTGGTGTGACTCAGCAGGACAGGCATTCCTTATCTTCAGAGATGCTGCCTGTCCTGTTGAGTTACTCTAGCGTTTTGTGTCTATTAATGAAAACAGTACAATTGATCCTTGTGCTTCATCAAGAATCTTTTCATCATAAATTTGCAATCTTATTAAAACTAAATTTCCTTTGTCCTTTTCGAAATACTAATCAGGTGCAGGATTAGCATGGATCTCCACCAATGCCATAGAGTCATAAAGTACTGAAACAGGCTTATTTAGCCCAACTCATCCATCTCACCAGGATGCCCCATCTGCATACATTTGCCCTATATCTGTCTAAATCTTTCTTATCCATGTATTTTACATTTATGTTATCATCTCAAATGAAAGGCAAACTAGAGCAGCTATTTTTTTGGGGGGGTGAGTCTTTCGTGCCCCTTCTATTTGTTGCAATAGATGGTGATGGTAGCAGAATCAGCTTATGCTACTTCCAGTTTTCATCCAAGCGACCTGTGCCTTGGGGTGAGTGACAAAGGATCAATCAAACATACATTTGATTGATGGTACACAAAAATGCTGGAGCATTTTTGTGTACCTTCCATCTTCCAGCATCTGCAGTTCCTTCTTGTACATTTGATTGATCCTTTGTCACTCACCCCAAGGCACATGAAACATACAATCTGTTTCCCACTGACGGTCTAATTTAGGTCTCGGGTCCCCCCCACAACCCACCAATTGGGTTCCCAATGAATGTTAATTACCCTTCCAATACCGAGTGGCGTGATACAAGTCTTCAATAATTAAGCAATGAACAGAGGGACTTGTTTTAAACGTTCATTATGTCAACAGCGTGCTCTTCCACCTTTCCTTATCGCAAATAATCAGCAATAATCTTTGTATTAATTAAACTTAATTAGTCTTGAAGCGACACACCGCAGGTGAAATCAATATGGCTTTCTGAGCCCAGCCCCTCACCCAGAGGTTAAAAGCCTGATTTGACGGTGCTTGAGTATAGTCTTTCGAGGATGGGGGTAGAGATGGTATGTGTGGTAGTGTAGAATGAAGCGCGTCAGTGTTATTTGATGGAATCTAAAATATCATTTTTTGTTTTGCAGGTGTTGTTGAAGATATCGCTCCTGCTGTTTTGTGGGGTTTTTGTTCCCGTCTGCTGTGTTGGTAAGTTTGTAATGTTAAATATTATTTGTAAGGCATCAGTGATTGTGCCTCGAGTTTAAGGCTTGTAATGGTAACCTATGTTACAACTGGCGCACAAAAGTTGTCTCCTCTCGTATCCTACACGAACTTTATCTCTCCCATTATCTTATACTCTATCGCTAAAGTAAAACTTCTGTAATCGCTCGCATCCATTCTTTCCAAAGTAGTTGAGTTTTAAGGTTTCTCGTAATGTAAAGTCTTCATCAAATTACTTGGCCACTAAGTTAAAGATAATTTGGGTGAAGTACTCGTTTGGATGGAGTGACAAGAAAAACTTAAACCTACACTGAATTGCTGGGATTTAAGTGTTTTGATATTGGACTTGGGTTTCGCTGGCAGCGCCTGAAATTTTGCCTTTGCGATATTTTGTAGTAAAGACTGCTGAATCACGGCTTCCTCCTTTATTAAAATGTCCCCAACGGGACTGTTGAACTCGGTTCCGGGATTTGGACCCAGTAACATTGAAGGACTGGTAATAGAATTCCAAGTTAGGGTGGTATGTCTCGGAGGGACATTTACAGCTGATGATGTTTCCATAGATCTAGTGTCTTAATGGTGGAAGTCCTAAACTTGGGAGGTGATATTGAAGTGGTCTAGGTACATCTTGTAAATGGTGTTCAACGTCTACCCCATAGTGAAGAAATGCAGAACTTTCATTACCGGGATTTGGGTGTAAAAGTCAAGGGTAATGCAAGTCGAAGGGCCGAATGGCCTACTCCTGCACCTATTTTCTAGGTTTCTAAGTCAACTGGAGTTCCTTTAGTTTAGAGACGGCGCAGAAACGGGCCCTTCGGCCGCCGAGTCCGCATTGACCAGCGATCCCCGCACATTAACACTAACCGACACTCGAAACAATTTTACGCATACGCCAAGCCAATTAACTTGCATACCAGTACGTCTTTGGCGTGTGGGAGGAAACCGAAGATCTCCAAACGTACAAACTCCGTACAGCCCGCACCCGTAGTCGGGATCGAACCCGGGCCTCTGGCGCTGCAAAGTAACAACTCCATCGCTGCGCCACCGTGTAGTTGATTTTTAGGTTTGAAAAAAATATTAAATGGCTGTTGTGTTGCAGTGATAGATCAAAACTGCAGATGTTGGAAATATTAAACAATGTCTGAACACTCTAGTTTGGGCAATATCTGTGGCAGAGTTGTTACCTTGGGTCTGAGATTTTGTGTCAGAAAAATCTTTCAGTCACGACTTTTTGAATCTCAGTATGTGGAAAGTTTGGAAGGTACACAGAAAGACGTGGAAATTTTGGCTCTGGTACACGTGATTAAATATTACTTCTGTTTATCCTAATTTTGCTTTTATTTATTTCCCTACTAGACTGTGATCTTGACCATTGTAAAAATGAGGGCACCTGTGTGGTTGTTGATGGGATTAATCAATGCAACTGTCTTCATGGGCTCAGAGGCGAGACTTGTGAAGGTAAATCACCTCATTAAAGTCTGGAGCAGCTAAACTTTAAAGTGCACCCAGTGTACGAATGATCATCCTGATGTGTTTGTGTCAGTTTAATTTGGATTGTGTGGTTAAACTAAACTCCTTGATATGATTGTTTGGTTTGTGCTGTTTCTATTGATACCACCCAGTCTCTAACATCCTTTTCATTCTCTTAATGTCCAAATCCTTTCAACTCCATTGGTCTACAAAATTGTGAATTGCTCATTCAACTGGATGCTTTTAAACACAATCTCTTCCTGCCCTTTCAATCTTTTTGACTAACAGTATTGTAGATCTTTCAATTTTGTACAATACTTCAAATTGAACTGGCTACCACTCTGGCCTGTGATCAGGTAATAGTCCAAGAGAATGTAACATGGATAGTTGAATGCTTAGTGCAGATTGAATGCACAGTATTCTTTGTGGTGCTACTATCTGGCGGTCTACAAATAGCTTTCTCTTTAGCAGGTCTGTCTGCATATTTTGTCACTTCTAGGGGATAATGTGTTTCCTATTTGTGTGCTGTTAATGCATGGTAAAACAAACTACGATCTAGTGCTTAAGAAGGAACTGCAGAAACGTTGCCGTTTATTAATGGTCTACACTATTGACCCAGAAGTTTAAAACCTCCACCTTTCCCCCCGCGTTAAGAATCTGAATTTGAAATAAAGCTAAAATCAGTCTGAACTGAAACCACCTAGTTTACCCTTTTAAGAGGATCTTTCCCAGCCTGTAACTCCTGATGGCATTATCTTTTAATATACCCTTGGACATTGGCTATGAACAGTTGAGCATGAACAAATGCAGTCTTTGGCCTTACCTACATCTACTTTCAATAGGTTTTCTTTGCATTGGGAGTTCTGCAACACTCATTCTCCCTGCATGCTTAACCTTTTCCTGCCTCTAGTTTCACCCCCCCCCCCCCCCCCCCCCCCCCCCGACCCCTTGGTCTGAAGAAAAGTTTTGACCCAAAACATCACCTGTTCCTTTTCTCCAGAGATGCCGCCTGACCTGCGTTACTCCAGCATTTTATGTTCATCTTCCATAAATCAAAACTTGTATTGATATTGGAATGCTAAACAATTGTGTACCTTGTGGCAAGAAAGGTCATTAACTTGAGTCTTTTTCTGCAGATATAAAAATGGAAGTCAAGTGTGAGCAAACCTACATAAAAGTACTAATCATCAAAGATTACTTTGATTGGAAAAATGTCAGCATGGACTCTGTACAATTGGCTGAGGATGCCTGCAAAGCTGCAATAGAAGTTGTAAATGGAGAAGAATATTATAGCATCAGTATACATCATAACAATTATTCATCTTGTGGTACGGTTGTGCTGGTGAGGACCTCATTTTGTTTTCATCAAATATGCCTAGTTGGTTTCCCATGAGTTCCCATGAGTTCAGGAAGAGCAGACAAATAGTTTAAATATAGTAAGATGATATTGTAATTGACCTACATTTGATTGCTATAAAGTAATCTGGATATATTGTTGCCTTGACCTGTGAGCCTGTCTAAAACTTCAAGGATTAGGGGATGTTTCTTCAATATTAAGTTGGGTGGCCATTTCATGGATGACAAGAACTAGGGATATGAGACATTGAATGATTGCCTACAGGGTTAATTCCAACTTGTACACCAGTTTCCTGCACTTCAAGCAGATTTATGGCTGGGCTTGCTGTAAATTGACAATTTGAAGTATCCAATGCTGATAGAATTATCTCTTTTGAGTAAAATGAATTATCCCTTTTTGCATCTTGGTCAGAAGCAGCTTAATTTCATAAACCTAACATTTTATATTTGACTTTTAACAATGACCATTAAACACATAGTGTTGAACATTGTTCCTGTTCATTCTAGAGTAATGCAACACACATCATGTACATGAACGGATTGGAGACTCGACATACAACAGGCATTATCACCAGGCTTCCTTCTGAAACAATTGACTTCACTTGTGTGTACCACCGTGAAAGGACAGTGCAACTTGCATTTCCAATCCAGCCAAGGACTGCGTAAGTTGGGTAGATTAGAATTTTATATCTGCTTGGTACAGTGATTTTGTAGAAATTGGTGTGATTTCCCACTTGGTGGAATGTATCCAACTCTATTATAAGTGTACTAAGGAATTTAAAATGTATTCTCTAACTGTTCAGTGCACTTTCATCTAAAGATCTTGTTGCAAATATAAGCTCGAGTTCAGTGCTGAATTTACTTGTGCAAGTGAAGTTGAGAGAATACTGCATTTAGATTTTGTCTCTTGTGGTAGTTTGGTGTCGGTCTCTTTGTCTATTCTACTGCTGGTATTTTCCCATTCCTAGTATCCCTTGGCTACTTGTGTTTTTACTCTCTATGTTGGTTAAGCTGGCACTTTAACCTTACCTATGCAGCAACTTGTCAAGGCTGTATGCACTGTCAATGCCCCATGTCTGTGATGGTCACTTTATCTCTCACTACCACAGAGATATTACAAAACGTTGGCTTGAATTAGTGTTGAAAATAACTTTAAGATTTGAGATCTTTAAATCTTGCAAATCTAGTTTTTAATTATAATACGATGTGGGAAGTGTTAGAAACATAGAAAATTGGTGCAGGAGACCATTCGGCCCTTTGAGCCAGCACCGCCATTCATTGTAATCATGGCAGATCGTCCCCTATCTATAACCCGTGCCTGCCTTCTCATATCCCTTGACTCTACTAGCCCCTAGAGCTCTATCTAACTCTCTTAAATCCATCCAGTGATTTGGCCTCAACTGCCCTCTGTGGCAGGGATTTCCATAAATTCACAACTCTCTGGGTGGAAAAGTTTCTCACCAGTCGTAATTGACCTCACCTTTATTCTAAGACTGTGGCCCCTGGTTCTGGACTCTCCCAACATTGGGAACATTTTTCCTGCATCTAGCTTGTCTAGTCCTTTTATAACTTTATATGTTTCTATAAGATTCCCCCTCTTCTCACCAGAGCCCTATACAACTGCAGAAGAACCTCTTTACTCCTATACTGAAATCCTCTTGTTATGAAGGCCAACATTCCATTAGCTTTCTCCACTGCCTGCTGTACCTGCAAGTCAGCTTTCAGTGATCGGTGTACAAGGAAGCCCAGGTCTCGCTGCACCTCCCCTAACCTAACCCCATTGAGATAATAATCTGCCCCCTTGTTTTTGCCGCCAAAGTGGATAACCTCACATTTATCTATATTATACTGCATCTGCCATGCATCTGCCCACTCACTCAACCTGTCCAGGTCACCCTGCAGCCTCCTAACATCCTCTTCACAGTTCACTGCCACCCAGCTTTGTTTACTTGAAAGTGCTCTTAAAAGTGATTACTGATTACATTAGCAATAGAGATTGGGACTACAAGATATGCAGGGCAGATTTTGTGTTGGATGCCTGGAACACCACCAGGTTTGTTGAAGGCAGATGCAATGGTGGCATTCAAGAGTCTTTTGATGGATAATTTGCAGGTAGCAGAAAATGGTTTAACCTGGCATGTTCAGCATGATATTGTAGGCCGAAGGATGACTGTAAGGTAAATGAATACATGCATTCTGAGTTACCTGTTCACTGCATACAACATGCAATTATAATTAAAGTATGTTTGTTTATGCCTGTAATTTACAAATGTTGCTGTGAACTAAGACTAAAATAACCTGTTCATCTTAAGAGTTGCAGTGCTGCATGTGCAAGAGGGACTAGTCACAGTATCAATGGCACTCTATCAAAGTCCCAAGTATGAGACTGCTTATGTGGAATTGCCAGTCATACCTTGGTTGGAAAGATTGTACATCAGTTTGAAGATTGAACCTGGAGAGCAAAACTTCTTTGTTTTGACTATAAATGATTGTTGGGCTACACCAACCAAACATCCAAATGACTCTCCTCAGTATTACTTAATAAAGAAGGGGTAAGTTTCCTGATTCTTGACCAGCATGGAACAGCATAGTTTTAAGTCTGTACCTCGCAAACATATTCATACTGTTTTCTAAGACTTGATGTATGTTGGTGGATTTTTGGTAGTCTACAAATTGGTTAATGTTCTTGTAAATAGCCCTAAGTATAGCTATTGCACTAGCTACAATTAATGGCCTTTCAATTATTTTCATCTAATGAGGAAAAAGATTAAATCAACTTGAGTGTTGAATGTGACTGCGTCAAGGTCTCTGAAATGCATGTTTGTAAATTTTAATTCCTGCTGCCTCGCTGGTTAGAAACTTTATCAAGAAAATGCATAAATTTGCTTCTCATCCAATTGTAGTAAAATTGACAATGGTGTTTAATTTCTCTCACTTGCACACTTAATGATTTTAGCAAGCTATTTGATTGCTTATTAGATGTCCTGCTGATGAAACTGTGCAGTATCATAATCAAATCGGGAATGAGACAACAGCCAACTTCAGTGTGCAAATGTTTCGTTTCACCAAGTATCCAGTCGTGTTCCTGCATTGCAGGACTGAAATTTGTGTTCCTGACAGTCTGGAGCCTTGTATGAGTGTAAGTTTGGCTCTAACAAAGAATTTGCGCACTTGTACTACCTTTTGGAGTAGCACGGGGAAATAATATTTAATGGTGTACACTTTTTGCTTTCCAATGTGAAATTGTGCAGGATTGCCTGAGCCAATCATCACTAAAAACCAAAAGGGAAACCCACACTGACTACAAAGGGTTATTGACTTATGGACCTATTCAATGGACCCATCTTAAGTCGCACATGCCTGAAGTTCATAAACCTAGTAAGTTTCTTTTTTTTTTTAAATTGTATTGCAACAACTAGGACACATCCGAGTACATTTTCCACAAGTTTTACCGAATTACACCTGCCCAAAGCATGAGGTATTCAAGCCTTGGCCAATTACTTTCACCAAAACATTTTCTAGCTGAATTGACTGTTCTTTACTAAATAATATTAATGGCCTGACGCTACTTTGCACCAGTAGATCAGCCTTCATTTGATTTAAGGTTTGCTATTTTTGAGAAATAGATATTTTGCTCCCAGTTGAACAGTAATTTCTTTAAGCCTAAAGGTACTATAACTGCCTGAAACTATCTGTAGTTTATTGGCAATTTTTATTCTCTCTGGAAAAACTAACTTTGCAGTAAAAATTTGCATATGTTCTTGATTTAAAGTCTAACTAAACCAAGAATTTGATTTGTATGTGCTCAATTTGACTGGTACTTCTGGGAAGATTAACTTGCACCTGTTCATGGTTTGATGCTCTAGCATAATTCCTTTCCATCTTTTGCAGATCTTGTGCTTGCTACCATTCCTGGTATAGTTGTGATATCTTCAATGGTGTTCCTTGTCCTTGCAATTACTTTGGCTAAAGTAATGAGAAAGTAAATTGACTTTACCTTTAATTGTTTACCGTTTATAAAAAAAAAAAAATTTAAAACATTGTAAGAATAAACCATTACCTAACTAATCTTGTGTGACAAAGATTACATTCTTCAATCCGATGGTATAGACATAGCCTTAAAAGCAAATTTTTTTTCAGTTAGGAAAAATGTTCATGTCTTATTCAAGCACAACATCCCAGTGTTTGACCTTTACTAATAGAATGACTAAAGTCATGATTGCTGATGTACATTTGGAATCTGTTCTTCATTTGAGTAGAGCATATTTTGGCATGTAGTGGATTTATCCACATCTTTGGTTCAGTGAGATTATTTCTTGGTTATGGGACAGCATTTCAATGACTCTGGGATGTTGGGTTTTCAACTGGGCAGAACATAGGCTTTCTCTATCTATTGCTGAGATGGATCTGGAAATGGTACCTGGGTTGGAAGTCTATTTTCAATGTGATATCTCCAACAGCCTACTTGGGGCCTTCGTGGAGATGTTGGTCCATTAATGCTAATGCCAGTTCACTTTGCCTGTCAACATGTTGGGAGTATTTAGTAAACTGGTCTTCCTGCTGTAGATTCCCTATTTTGCTAGAAATTTGTTCTGGGTTGATCTTCAAGTATTGGCTGCCAAAACATTGAGTGCATTAAATCACTTGACATCTACTAAACAAAAAAAAAAATTCAAGCTCTGGAGAAGGTATTGCTGCTGGAAGGAATGAAATCTAACAGTATTTCTTTAGCTACTGTAATCTTTATCGCATCTAGTACAGTGTAATGATCATCAGGAAAGTCACTACCAGGGGCTTTCTCGATGGATGAAGAGCCACTCCCTGACTGGTTGATCAATCTGTTCTTGCATCAGTCACTGACACTGCAGTTCAAAGTTCTTGGTGATGTAAAGGCAATTGATAGGAACGGGGCCATCCTTTCAGTTGACAATCAGGAATTTGCCTCCATCCTGACTAATACAATTTGGCACAAGCCATCCTATCCAGCTGATCCACAACCGAGCTAATGTTCTTGCACTGCTGTTAATCAACCATCCTATGGCTTTATCCATCTTGCTGTAATGGTCTACCCTGACTCAACTCCAGCAGAAAATGTGGAGACGGGCTATGGGAAGCTTTGGTATTATTCAACTTCAGGCATCGAGCTGGAGAAAACACAGGTCACTTCATACTTGGTAACAGCAGAGACTGTTATGACACACATAGTGATAAAGGTGTATAGTATGCTTGCCTTCATTGGTTGGGCCATTTCTCTATAACAGTCGGGTTACCATGATGCATTAAGACTTTGATTACCAGTACTCCACTACTGGAGTATTGTGTGCACCTGTTTACCCCATAATGCCAAGGATGTGGAGGCTTGGGGAAAGTATGCTGAAAATAATACCGGAATTAGGGGTCCTTAGTTGTATAAACCTTGAATTACTTTTTCTGGCGCCTCAGAAGCTGAGGAGTCCTGATATAAATATATGATTTGAGTGGCAGAGATTGGGTCGATGACTAGTACCTTTCTTCCCAGGGTGGAAAGACTGGACTGGAGGGCACAACTTAAAGTGAGTGAAGTTTTAAAGATGACACGCAATGCTGGAGTAACTCAGCGGGACAGGCAGCATCTCCGGTGAGCAGGAATGGGTAATGTTTCCGGCAGACATCCTTCGGGCCTGTCTAGCTGAGTTACTCCAGCATTTTGTCCAACTTCAGTGTAAACCAGCATCTGCAGTTCCTTCCTATACACAGTTTAAAGACTGCAGACTTCAACCTGTCTTCGGTGCAGCAACTACCCTGGCTTTGCCCACGGCGACAGAAGCGTGTTCAATGTACAAGTGCCTGTTTTGCTGTGTTTCCGCTGGGGGCGGGCAGGATTGCGGCGGCTCTCGGCAGTGGAGCGGCCGGAGAATGGAGGGCGAACGCGGGGCGGCACCGGCTCCAGGGCCGGGCAGATCCGCGGACGGCTCCAGCGGCAACTCGGCTGCTCACTTCGCTTGCATCGACACTCGGGACTTGCAGGAGTGTGTGAAGATCGGAGTCGGAGGCTTCGGAGAAGTTTACCGAGCGCAGCACCGAGTGTGGAGGATTCAGCTGGCGGTGAAGTTCGGCGTGAGGGAGAACGGGAGGTAAGAAGAATGGGCGACGTTTCAGGATCGAGACCCTTCAGACCAGCATCTGCAGTTCCTTCCTGAATGAATGAAATCGGGGTTATGAAATCCTCACTCGAAGCAGGGCGAATACTTAGAAACATAGAAACATAGAAATTAGGTGCAGGAGTAGGCCATTCGGCCCTTCGAGCCTGCACCGCCATTCAATATGATCATGGCTGATCATCCAACTCCGTATCCCGTACCTGCCTTCTCTCCATACCCTCTGATCCCCTTAGCCACAAGGGCCACATCTAACTCCCTCTTAAATATAGCCAATGAACTGGCCTCGACTACCCTCTGTGGCAGGGAGTTCCAGAGATTCACCACTCTGTGTGAAAAAAGTTCTTCTCATCTCGGTTTTAAAGGATTTCCCCCTTATCCTTAAGCTGTGACCCCTTGTCCTGGACTTCCCCAACATCGGGAGCAATCTTCCTGCATCTAACCTGTCCAACCCCTTAAGAATTTTGTAAGTTTCTATAAGATCCCCTCTCAATCTCCTAAACAACTTGCAAACAAGTTCAGGGAAGAGTAACTTTTCAACCGTCCCATGGCTTGGTGGTTACTTCTACTTGTACAGGAAGGAACTGCAGATGCCAGTTTACACCGAAGATAGACACAAAATGCTGGTGTAACTCAACATCTCTGGAGAACAGGAATGGGCGACGTGTCGGGGCGCCTTCTTTACTTGTTAGTTGAGAACATGTCCAGTCTTACTTCCGCTTTTTTCTCTGCTGTTCAGTGATTATAGAGTTTCCCGTCGTGCTGTGGATTTCCAGCATTTGCGAGGTTTCGTTTTTAATGTCACTTCCCTGCTTTTGTTATGTTGAAAGTAGAAGGGTAAAACGGCCGGAGAACATCTACAGGGCACCTGGGACCAGAGTCAAAACTGGGCAAGGAACAGACTGCAACTTAATGCAACTGCAGTTGAACAGCAGTCTGCACAGTTGGTGGAAACATGCAGCACAGACGCAAGCCCTTCGACTCTCACAACTATCTCGCCCACACTTCTTCCCACCCTGCCGAATACCCCCGCTCAGTACTTCTGCACATCGGCGGGACCAAGTGCAGGCTCTGCGATCGTTCGCTGAACACCTCCACTCAGTCCGCCTTCTGCCTGATCTGATCTCCCGGTGGCTCAGCACTTTCGCTCTCTTCCCATCTCCAATCTGACCTTTCTGTCCTCCATTGTCAGAGTGAGGCTAAACGCAAATTGGAGGAACAGCATCTCAGATTTTGCTTGGGCAGCTTGCAGCCCAGTGGTATAAATATTAATTTCTCTCACTTCAGGTAGACCTGGCTTTTCCCTCTCTATCCCTCCCCCACCCAAGTCGCAATAGCTTCTCATTTTCACCCTACAAACAGCTTACAATGGCCTGTTTCCTTTATCATCATAACTTTTTTGCGTATCTTTCATTCAATTGTTCTTTATCTCTCGTTTCCCTTATCCATAACCAGTCTGAGGAAGGGTCTCGACCTGAAATGTCACCCATTCCTTCTCTGCAGAGATACTGCCTGGCCCGCTGAGTTACTCCAGCAGGGTGAGTTTAAACTAAAAAGTGGGTGGGTGGGTGGGTGGGGGTGTCAACAATATGGACAAGTATCTGTGCAGTTAACGGGAAAGAGTGTTGGAAAGGTCACATTTTAACTAAGGCAGGGGGGTGGGACCCGATGCAAGGAGACAGAGGGCCATAAAATGAGGACAGAAGCAAAGGGTAGAACGGAGATAAGGAAAAACTAACCTGAAAGCTTTGTGCCTTAATGCGAGGAGCATTTGAAATAAGGTTACTGAATTAATGCGCAGTTAATAGTTAAGGGATATATAGTTGGAATTACGGAGATATGGCTCCAGGGTGACCAAGGCTGAGAGCTAAACATAAACATTTGATATTCAGGAAGGATAGACAGAAAGGAAGAGGAAGTGGGGTGGCATTGCTGGTTAAAGAGGAGATTAATGCAATAGCAAGGAGAGACTTTAGTTTGGATGCTGTAGAACTGTGAAATAGCCAAGGGCAGAAAACCCCTGTTGGAGTTGTATACAGACCACCAAACAGCAGTAGGAAGGTTGAGAATAGCATCAAACAGGAAATTATGGATGCATGTAGCAAAGGTGACTTTAATCTACATATAGATTGGGCCAACCAAATTGGTAACGGTGCTGAGGAGGAGGTTTTCCAGGAATGTATACGGGGTGGGTTTTCGAACCAATGTGTAGAGGAACCGACCAGAGGTCAGGCTTCCTAGACTGGGTATTGTGTAATGAAGAATTGTTTAAGAAGGAACTGCAGATGCTGGAAAATCGAAGGTACACAAAAATGCTGGAGAAACTCAGCGGGTGCAGCAGCATCTATGGAGCGAAGGAAATGGGTAATGTTTCGGGCCGAAACCTTTCTTCAGACTGATGGGGGGGAGAAGAAAGGAAAAAGGAGGAGGAACCCGAGGGCTGAGGGAAAGATAGGAAGGGGAGGAGACTGCAAGGGCTAACAAAATTGGGAGAATTCAATGTTCATGCCCCCAGGATGCAGACTCCATAAGCGGAATATGAGGTGCTGTTCCTCCAATTTCCGGTGTTGCTCACTCTGGCCATGGAGAAGACCCAGGACAGAGAGGTCGGATACCGAATGGGAGGGGGAGTTGAAGTGCTGAGCCACCGGGAGGTCAGGTTGGTTATTGCGGACCAAGCAGAGGTGTTCGGCGAAACGATCGCCCACCCTCCGCTTGGTCACACCGAATGATTAGTTAGCGATCTTGTTGTACAAGGCCCCTTGGGCAACAGTGACCATAATATGGTGGAATTCTGCATTGGGATGGAGAGTGACACAGTTTAACTTGGAGACGAGTGTTCTGAACTTGAATAAAGGAGACTTTGAAGGTATGAGATGGGAATTGGCCAGGATAGACTGGCTAATTATACTTGAAGGGTTGACAGTGGAGCAGCAATAGCAAAGATTTAAAGACTGCATGAACAATCCCTGTCTGGTGAAAAAATAAAACTGGAAAGGCGGCTCAACCATGGCTGACGAGGGAAGTCAAGGATAGTGTCAAATCCAAGCAAGAGGCATATAAATTGGCCAGAAGAAGCGGCAAAGCAGAGGACTGGGAGAAATTTAGAACTTGACAGAGGTGAACAAAGGGGTTAATTAACAGGGGGGAAAATAGAGCATAAAAGAAAGCTTGTGGGGAGTATAAAAACTGACTCTAGAAGTTTCTTTAGATATGTAAACAGGCAAAGATTAGTGAAGACTAATGTATGTCCCTTACAATCAGACTGGTGAATTAATAATGGGAAACAAGGAAATGGCAGAACAGTTAAATGAGTACTTTGGTTATGTCTTCACTAAGGAAGACCAACAACCTCCTGGAAATACTAGGGGACCGAGAATCTAGTGGGAGGGAGGAACTGAAAGAATCCACATTCGTCAGAAAATGGTGTTAGGCAAACTGTTGGGACTGAAGGCGGATAAGTCCCCAGGGCCTGATGGTCTGCATCCCAGAGTACTCGAGGAGGTGACCTGAGAAATTGTGGATTCATTGGTGATCATTTTCCAATGTTCTCTCGACTCTGGATCGGTTCCTGTGGACTGGAGGGTAGCCAATGTAGGCGCAGGCATAGGCCATTCGGCCCCTCAAGCCAGCACCAATATTCACAGTAATCATGGCTGATCATCCACAATCAGTACCCTGTTCCTACCTTCTCCCCATATCCCTTGACTCCACATCTTTAAGAGCTCTATCCAATGCTCTTGAAAGCATCCAGAGAATTGGCTGCCACTGCCTTCTGAGGCAGAGAATTCTGCAGATTCACAACCCTCTGTGTGAAAAAGTTTTTCCTCATCCGTTCTAAATGGCTTACCCCTTATTCTTAAACTGTGGCCCCTGGTTGTGGACTTCCCCAACATCGGGAACATGTTTCCTGCCTCTAGCGTGTCCAAACCCTTAATAAATCTTGTATCTTTCAATAAGATATCCTCTCATCCTTTTAAATTCCAGAGTATACAAGCCCAGCCGCTCCATTCTCTCAACATACGACAGTCCTGCCTTCCCGGGAATTAACCTCGTGAACTTACGCTGCACTCCTTCAATAGCGAGAATGTCCTTCCACAAATCTGGAGACCAAAACTGCACACAATACTCCAGGTGTGGTCTCACTAGGGCCCTGTACAACTGCAGAAGAGCCTCTTTGCTCCTATGCTCAAGTCCTCTTAATATGAATGCCAACATGCCATAAGCTTTCCTCACTGCCTGCTGTACCTGCATGCTTACTTACCGTGACTGATGAACAAGGACCCCCGGATTTCGTTGTAATTTCCCTTTTTTCCAACTTGACACCATTCAGATAATAATCTGCCTTCCTGTTATTGCCACCAAAGTGGATAACATCTCATTTATCCACATTAAGCTGCATGCGCCATGCATCTGCCCACTCACCAAACCTGTCCAAGTCACCCTGCATCCTCATAGCGTCCTCACAGTTCACACTGCCACCCAGCTTTGTGTTATCTGCAAATTTGCTAATGTTACTTTTAATCCTTTTATCTAAATCATTAATGTATATTGTAAATAGCTGCAGACCCAGCACCCTGCCTTGCAGTACCCCACTAGTCACTGCCTGCCATTCTGAAAGGGACCCGTTAATCCCTGCTCTTTGTTTCCTGTCTGCCAACCAATTTTCTATCCATGTCGGTACCCTTCCCCTAATACCATGTGCTCCAATTTTGCCCACTAATCTCCTGTGTGGGACCTTATCAAATGCTTTCTGAAAGTCTAGGTGCACTACATCTACTGGCTCTCCCTTGTCCATTTTCCTAGTTACATACTTTAAAAAAACTCCAGAAGATTAGTCCAGCATGATTTCACCTTCGTAAATCCATGCTGACTTGGACCAATCCTGTTGCTTATAGGAATTATAGACAGTTAGCCTTGCATCGGTAGTGGGGAAGATGCTGGAGTCGATTATTAAAGATGTTATAGCAGCACATTTGGAAAGCAGTGACGGGGTCGGTCAAAGTCAGCATGGATTTAGGAGGGGGAAATTATGCTTGACTAATCTTTTGGAATTTTTGAAGATGTAAAAAGTAGAATGGATAAAGGAGAGCCAGTGGATGTGGTGTGTCTGGACTTTCAAAAAGCCTTTGACAATGTCCCACAAGAGATTAGTGTGCAAAGCTGGAGCACATGGAATTTTTGGGTAGGGTATTGACATGGATGGAGAACTGGTTGGCAGACAGGAAGCAAAGAGTAGGAATTAACAGGTCCTTTTCAGAATGGCAGGCAGTGACTTGTGGGGTGCAGCAAGGCTTGGTGCTGGGAACCCAGTTGTTTACAATATATATTAACGATTTAGACGAGGGAATTAAATGTGACTTCTCTAAGTTTGCGGATGACAAAGTTGGGTGGCAGAGTGAGCTGGGAGGAGGATGCTCGGTGGGAGGGCAGGTGCAATGAGACCTGGGTGTGCTTCTACATCAGTCACTGAAAGTAAGCATGGTGGTACAGTAGGCAGTGAAGAAAGCCAATGGCCTTCATTGGCCTTCATTGCAATAGGATTTGAATTTGGAGGCAAGGAGGTCCTCCTGCAGTTGTACAGGACCCTGGTGAGACTGCACCAGGAGTATTGTGTTCAATTTTTGTCTCCTAATTTGAGGAAGGACATTATTGCTATTAAGGGAATGCAGTTCACCAGGTTAATTCCCGGGATGGCAGGACTGACTTGTGATGAAAGAATGGGTCGACTAGGCTTGTATTTGCTGGAATTCAGAAGGATGTGAGAGGATTTTGTAGAAACACATATCATTCTTAGAGGATTGGACAGGGTAGATGCAGGAAAAATGTTCCCGATGTTGGAGGTGTCCAGAACCAGGGGCCATAGTTTAACAGTAAGGGGTAGGCCATTTAGGACTAAGGTGAGGAAAAGTTTTTTCACCCAGAGAGTTGTGAATCTGGAATTCTCTGCACAGAAGGCAGTGGAGGCCAATTCGCTGGATGTTTTCAAGAGGGTGTTGGATTTAGCTCTTGGGGTTAAGGGATATGGGGGGAAAACCCAGAACAGATTTTAGATGATCAGCCATGATCATATTGAATGACAGTGCAGGCTCGAAGGGCTGAATGGCCAACTCCTGCACCTATTTTCTATGTTTTTGTGTCTATTTTTGGTTTAATCAGCATCTGCAGTTCCTTCCAACACCCGTAGCCCCACCCCTGGCCAACAATAACCCATCCATTTACCAGCGGTTGGTCCAGATCATTCTAAACCTTGATTCAAGTGCTGGTCTGGATACTTAAACGTGAGTAACTACCTCCTCCAGTATATTGCTGAGTTCAAACACCCTCTGACAAAAATTGTACTTCAAACCCACTCTCTTGTTCCTCCCAACTCCTCTAAATTACCCACCCCATGACTTGTGCCCACTTGTTATAAACAGAGAACAAATTAAATAAATACTTTACGCTGTAACTAGTTGTCACCAGCAAATATGCAGCTGCCAAACCATTGTTAATCACTGTTAAACCACAAAGTACTTGTGCAACATTGTATTCCACTCAGATTACTCCATTCTAGCTGTGATTTCAGATTTCTCCATTTTATGTTATAGTTTTATTCACAAGCACAAGAAGTTAAAGGTAACGAGGGCCAGGAGAGATGAGGGAGATTGAAAATAAGGTTAAAGTAATTACAGAGTCGTAGTCGCAGCGTGAAAACAGGCTCTTCAGCCCAACTTGCCCACTCTGGCCAATTTGTCCCATCTGCACCAGTCCTGCCTGCATTTGGCCTATATGTCGATTAGTTGTATTAGTGTGACATCTCTTTGTTTACCAATACAGTGATGAGCATGAACTGTTGGAAGAAGCAAAAAAGTTGCACAAGGCACAATTTGAGTACATTCTCCGCATGTATGGAATTACAAAATGCCACCCGATCACTAGAACCAAATCGCTGGGACTGGTAACTGCATACGTGGAGAATGGATCACTGGAAAAACTCATTCACCACCATGACGTCCGTTTGCCTCTTCGACTGCGCTTTGTGTACGAGATTGCTTTGGGGATGAACTTCCTACATAACCTTAGCCCAGCTCTCTATCACCATGACTTAAAGCCTGCTAATATTCTACTAGATAAGGACTATCACATTAAGGTAAGTTAAAGTGCATGAACTATTCTTACAAGCCTTTAATATTGTTACATTTCCCAATACAGGACAATGACATTCTTACTTGCAGCAGCACAAGTATGTAACCATGGTACTCGGAAGACACCACAATAAACAACAAAAAGTTCAATAATTAAAAAAACAATACATAACAAAAACAAAGCCCCGAGTCCCTCGTGCAATCAAGACAGTTCGGCGTTTAGTTGGAGTTCATTGTGCTCAATGCCTGATTGTTGTTGGGAAGAAGCTGCTCCTGAACCTGGACGTTAGATTTTGGGATCCTATACCTTCTTCCCGATGGCAGGAGTGAAATGAGAGTGGCCAGGGTGGTGTGGGTCCTTGATGTTGGCAACCCTTTTGAGGCAACACCTCCGTAGATGCTTTTGATGGTGGGGCGGTCAGTGCCCGTGACGGACCAAAAAATATGACCCAAATCTTGCCATCACAGTAGATCAGTGCTGTCAGTTGAAGTTTCACGAGGTGTTGGCTTGTGTAGGGCAGAACATGTTTAAAATATTTAGTTTTTTTTTTAGTTTGGAGGCACAGCATGGAAACAGTCCCACCGAGTCCACACTAACCGTCAATTACCCGTACACTGGTCCTGTTTTCCTAATTTTGCATCATGCACATCAGGGGCAATTTACAGAAGCCAATTAACCTACAAATCTGCACATCTTTGGGGTGTGGGAGTAAACTGGAACACTCGGAGAAAATCCACACTGTCGCAGGGAGAATATGCAAACACTGCACATTTGTGAGGATTGAACCCGGGTCTCTTGTGCTGTGAGGCAGCAGCTCTACTGCTGTGCCACTGTGCCACCCACAGAGATACAGTCCATTGATGCTAGTTCTGTTATCTCACTTTCGCCTCCTCTCCCCACATGCTAGGGGGCAATTTACAGAGCCCAATTAACCTACAGTGATGATTGAGATCGAGGGGTTGACCAGTGATGTAAAGGAACCAAAATTACATATGGCCAAAATCTAACATCATCCAGTCAATTACAATCTATTAGACCAGTTAACATTTTAGATGTATGATCCCCATCACAATCTGCAGTACAAATCCAGGTGTAAGCAGTAAGGCACATGCTATGTATGGGGGTGAAGTGAAGTATTTTGCCTTTGATGGACGGTGAATTGTTAACCCTATGTATTCCTACACTCTCAACCTCTAAGACACCCATATCTAATTCTTAGTTACTTGGTCTGTTAACTTCTATGTTCCAAACCCTAAAATGTAATTTTTAATATGAACCAATGTACCTCACCCCATCCCCTGCCCCTAATCACTGATTCTCAGCCCATTTGTGACAATTGCTAATATCTTCCCCTCACAAATAAAACCCCAAGACCTGTAAACTATAAAGATCCGCTGCTGGGCACTGAAATGCTAATCTTGAACCTTCCAACATTAACCTCGTGCCTAAGGTGTGGGTTAGAAACGTAGAAAATAGGTGCAGGAGTAAGCCATTCGGCCCTTCGAGTCTGCATCGCCATTCATTATGATCATGCTGATAATAATAATAATAACTTTATTTATAAAGCACTTTAAACAACTACAGTTGCCACAAAGTGCTGTACATGAGAAATCATGAACGAAAAGCTATTACAAACAATTAAAAACCATTAAAAACCGTACAACGAAGGACTATAAAAAACACACTAAAAATTAAAAGACATTAAAAGCACTAAAAACAGGAGCAATGCCTCAGCCAGTGTCGAAAGCCAAAGAATAAAAATATGTTTTTAGGGAGGATTTGAAGATGGACAGTGAGGGGGCCTGTCTGATGTGCAACGGCAAGGTGTTCCAGAGTGCCGGAGCAGCAACAGAAAAGGCTCTATCCCCTCTGAGCTTCCGCTTAGACCTTGGTACCTCAAGGAGCAGCTGATCAGCTGACCTGAGGCACCGGGCAGGAGCATATAGGTGGAGCAGCTCAGAGAGGTAAGGCGGGGCGAGCCCATTCAATGATTTAAAAACAAATAAAAGAATTTTGAAATGAACTCGAAAGTGCACTGGGAGCCAGTGTAGGGAGGCCAAAATTGGCGTAATGTGCTCCATCTTTCGAGTTCCAGTCAAAAGGCGAGCGGCAGCATTTTGAACAAGCTGGAGACGAGCCAATGAAGCTCGTGCGACTCCACAGTAGAGTGCGTTACAGTAATCCAGCCTAGATGTAATAAAGGCATGGATTACTGTTTCAAAATGCTCCCGCTCGAGAATGGGCTTCACCTTTGCCAGCTTCCTTAGGTGAAAGAAGCTGGACTTAACCACCGCGCCTATTTGTTTGTCTAGTTTAAAATCACCGTCCATCCTAAAACCCAGGTTCAAGACGGTTGGCTTTACAGACATTGCCAGTGGACCCAAGTCAACCAGGGGAGGTTCACGGCAGCCATTGGGGCCAAACAAAATCACCTCTGTCTTCTCTTCCTTTAGTCCCAGAAAGTTTAAGGCCATCCAGGACTTAATGTCCTCAAGACAAGACAGAAGTGATTTTAGAGAATAGTCTTCCTCTTTCCTGAGTGGCATATATAACTGGCTATCATCCGCATAAAAGTGAAAGGAGATGCCATGCCTTCTTAAAATTGAGCCCAGAGGAAGTAGGTATAAGGAGAAGAGCAGGGGCCCTAAAATTGAGCCCTGTGGAACCCCATATACCAAGGGAGTGGAGGAGGATTCAAAGTCAGCAAGGCTTACCTGCATGGTTCTGTCTGCCAGATAGGACCTGAACCATCCCAGGGCACTGCCACAAATGCCCACTTGGTGCTGTAGTCTGGAAATTAAAATTCCATGGTCCACTGTATCGAAGGCGGCAGATAGGTCCAGCAAGACAAGAACCACATAATTACCTGAGTCGTTTGCCAGGAGGATGTCGTTGAAGACCCTTAGCAGAGCCGACTCTGTGCTATGCATGGCCTTGAATCCAGACTGGAAAACCTCCCGAATATTGTGCTCATCCAGGAAGAGTTTCAGCTGCGCATAAACTACCTTCTCCATGATCTTGGAGATAAAAGGCAACTTGGAGATCGGCCTAAAATTGGACAGATCAGTTTGATCCAGGCCTGGTTTTTTAAGTAGTGGTTGCACTACAGCATGTTTAAAATTTATGGGGACAACCCCAGAACACAAGCTACTGTTTATAATGGCGAGAACCGACTGCCCTATACTCGGGAAAACCTCTTTAAAAAGAAGAGGAGGGACAGCATCACAGGGGGAACCCGACGGCTTAATATGCCTAACCACATCCTCTAGACCCGACAATGTCAGAGGCACAAACTTTTCAAATGCCACCAGGCATGGGGCCGGAACAGAGGGGTCAGAGGCAGGAGCTGAGATGAGAGCCCTTATAGAAACGACCTTATTGATAAAGAAGTGCAGGAAGTCATTGCACAATTCGGACGATGCTTCCAAGCAAACAGGCTGTGGGGCATTTAAAACAGAATCAATAGTTTTGAATAATACGCGTGGGTCGTGACGCTTAGCCACTATTATATTAGACAGGTAATATCTTTTGGCCTCTTTAACAGTATTTTGATAATTTCGCCAGCTGTCCTTTAGGATTTGCGATGAAACCTGCAGCCTGTCCTTCTTCCACTTTCGCTCAGCTCTGCGACAATCCCGTCGAGCTGTACGAGTTGCGTCACTAAACCAGGGCTCGGGTTTAGCTCTGGGCTGCAAAGTTTTTAAAGGAGCCACAGAGTCCAGTATAGTTGTGCAGGAGGAGTGGAACCAAGAACTAATCTCCTCCGCACCAAGGGGAGTGGACGCAGAGGGGGCACAGAGCTGATCGAATGCAGCAGAGAATTGGCCAGCAGCAGAAGGGTTAAAGGACCGACAGCGCCGAGCAGACGATACAGGTCTAACTGCAGCACTGGAAAAACCAACATCAAACAGTACAGGCATGTGATCAGAAAACAAACTATCACAGACCTCCAAGTTTAATACAGGCAAGCCATAGGAGAGAACAAGGTCCAATGTATGTCCATGTTCGTGTGTGGGACCAGACACACACTGCACAAAATTAAAAGAATCAATAAGACTTAAAAAGTCCTTCGCCAACGGCTTATCAGGACAACACACGTGTATGTTAAAATCCCCAACCATAAGGACACGGTCATAGTTGGGCATAATCCCAGCCAGAAACTCAGAAAAGTCAGTCACAAAGTCCTTGTGGTATTTGGGGGGTCGGTAGATGACAGCACAAAGCACCGTGTCGGAGCGACCCACCTCAAATAAAGTTGCCTCAAAGCTGGAGAACGTTGATAATGCAGTGCACTGTTTGCATTTAAAAGTGCTTTTATAAATGACTGCAATTCCACCTCCACGGCCCGACATCCGTGGCGAGTTGAAATAAGAGCAGCCCGCCGGCAAAAGTTCAGTAAAAGCGCTGCACTCACCAGGACCGATCCAAGTCTCTGTCACACAGAGGAAGTCCAGAGCCCGGGAACAGAAGAAGTCCCTCAAAATAAAAGTCTTGTTTGCCAGCGATCTGGCGTTCACCAGGCCAACCCGGGAAGGGGATGGACTCTTTAGGTCTGCAGATCGGGGAGCCCGGGGCAGTGTCCGCAGGTTCCGGATATTCACCCCGCGATAGCGGAGTCGAGGAGAGCAGGAGGAGCGGAGCCGGTCCCGCTGCAGCCTCCGATCGTAAGCGGGTAGGGGGGGAGGGGGGGAGAAAGGAGCAACCTGAAGCAGCCGGCACACCCAGCGACCGCCCCCGTCCCCTCCGAGGCGGCGTGTCCGGGCCGTAGCAGGCAGGCAGCCCTCTACACCTTCCGGGATCATCCAACTCAGTATCCCATACCTGCCTTCTCTCCATACCCCCTGATCCCTTTAGCCACAAGGGCCACATCTAACTCCCTCTTAAATATAGCCAATGAACTGGCATCAACTACCTTCTGTGGCAGAGAATTCCAGAGATTTCACTCTCTGTGTGAAAAATGTTTTTCTCATCTCTGTCCTAAAAGATTTCCCCTTTATCCTTAAGCTGTGACCCCTTGTTCTGGACTTCCCCAACATCGGGAACAATCTTCCTGCATCTAGCCTGTCCAACCCCTTAAGAATTTTGTAAGTTTCTATAAGATTCTCCCCCCCCCTCAATCTTCTAAATTCTAGCGAGTACAAGCCGAGTCTATCCAGTCTTTCTTCATATGAAAGTCCTGACATCCCAGGAATCGGTGGTGAACCTTCTCTGTACTCCCTCTATGGCAAGAATGTCTTTCCTCAGATTAGGAGACCAAAACTGTACGCAATACTTCAGGTGTGGTCGCACCAAGACCCTGTGCAACTGCAGTAGAACCTCTCTGCTCCTATGCTCAAATATTTTTGCTATGAATGCTAACATACCATTCGCTTTCTTCACTGCCTGCTGCACCTGCATGCCTACTTTCAATGACTGGTGTACCATGACACACAGGTCTCGTTGCATCTCCCCTTTTCCTAATCTGCCACCATTCAGATAATAGTCTACTTTCCTGTTTTGCTACCAAAGTGGATAACCTCACATTTATCCACATTATACTGCATCTGCCATGCATTTGCCCACTCACCCAGCCTATCCAAGTCACGTTGCAGCCTCCTAGCATCCTCACAGCAAACACTGCCCCCCAGCTTCGTGTCATCCGCAAACTTGGAGAGGTTGCATCCAATTCAATAGGGCAAGGAAAGTTGGCAAAAAGCTGTGGTGAGACAAATCCAAGCAGCAACTACCAACATGGTTATCTGAACACAAAGCAAACAAGCATGAGGAGCAATCAAAATGGGTAGGAAGGAATTGCGGAAGCTGTTGTTCACCGAAGATAGACGCAAACTGCTGGAGTAACTCAATGTGTCGGACAGCATCTCTGGAGAAAAGGAATAAGTGATGTTTCAGGACGAGACCCTTCAGACTCTCTGGAGAGCAGGAGGAATCCGAGGGGGTGCAGTGAGAGGGTGTGTTGCAGAACTTCCATCAGAGGGGAACTTCAAAGTAGGCATATCTCGAGGAGATATCGCAGTGGAGCAGCCAATGTGTAGGAAGGAACTGCAGATGCTAGTTTACACCGAAAATAGACGCAATGCTGGAGTAACTCAGCAGGTCAGGCAGCATCTCTGGCGAAAACCTTCTTCAGACTCTTCAGTTATTCTAGTATATTGTGTCTATATTGGCAGTAGTCATCCTGTTCCTGCCAAATTTAACACTTAACAGCTGAGTGGCCTCTGAGAAACACAGACAGAAAACCTAAAATAAAAACAGAAAATCCTGATAGTGTTAGTTGGGTATTTTTATATGAAGTACTGAGGAGATTTGGTCTCAATGAAGATGCAATTCGGAGTATTAAAACAATATATCAGGAGCCTACAGCTAGGATTAAGGTAAATGGAAACCTATCAAAAAGGATCCAGTTAGAGAGGGGCACAAGACAAGGATGCTGTCTTTCTCCTACTCTTTGTTTTGTATATTGAACCCTTAGCACAAGCAATAAGGCAGAGAGAAGACCTGCAGCGGGTCAAAATAGGGGAGGGAGAACATATCATTGGTCTTTTCGCTGATGTCATTATTTTTCTTGAATGACCAGATATGTCTCCCAAATCTAATGAACCTATTTGAAACATATGGATACTACTCGGGATATAAACTGAATATAACGAACACAAATTCTTTCATTCAATTATTCTCCATCCCAACAAATCAGAGTCGCATATAATCTGAAATGGAATTCTAAAACGATGCAGTATCTTGGTGTAACTATAACCAAAACACTTTCCAACATGTTTGAAACTAATTATAACAAAATTGAAGAAAACATCAAAAAGGACGTTGAAAGGCGGTTCACCCTTCCTCTAGACTTCAGTGCCAGAATACAAATGGTAAAAATGAATATCCTACCTAAACTACTATATTTATTCCAATCTCTCCCAATTAATGTTCCCCGAGACAAATTCATAGCTTGGGATAAGATGATCTCTAGATTCATTTGGAATAGCAAAAAAACAAGAATAAAACTTACAACACTTCAACTGCTGAAAACCAAGGGTGGAATGGCTTTACCAAATCTGAGGAAATACTTTTATGCAACTCAACTCAGACCTCTGGCTTGTTGGTGTAGACCTGATTATGAATCTCGATGGAAAGGGAGATACAGGGTTACCAGACCCAGATTTTGGTGTGAGACAAATATCTGAGAGGGGCTTTGAGACGTGCTATGGATCCAATAGTAGCATTTACGTTAGAAATATGGAATGTTATAGTGGAAAAATACAAACTAAAAAGAGGGGTTCATGCATTGAAGTGGTTCGCATATGACTCAAAGTTTAAGCCAGCGGCGTATGATTCAAGGTTCAAAGAATGGGCACAAAAAGGCATAACGGCAATGTATACAGTTTCAGAAAATGGCTAGTTTATGAGCTTCCAAGATTTAAAGTTAACGTATGGTCTCAAAAACAAAGACTTTTTTTAGATACTTGCAATTAAGAGACTACTTTACAAAAGAGATAAGGCCAGAACTAGATGAAACTTCAAATAATGTGATCAAGGTGATTGTGGATGCATACAAACAGAAGGGGTCTCAGGTCATCTCTGCTTTCTACCAAGCTCTGGTGGGAAGCGGGGGAGAATCAATGCTCTACATAAAAACAAAATGGGAAGCAGAATTAAAAATTCAAAATAACAGAAGAAGAAGAATGGTATCAAACGTGTGAAACACAATGTACATCCACGAGCTCACTAGTATGGAGAGAATTTTGCTGGAAGAATCTAACTCGCTTTTTTGTAACACCCAAAATAAAAAGCAGAAAACTTAGTGTCCAACAACACTGTTGGAGGCTGTGCGGGAGTACGGAGGCAGACCACTCGCATATTTTCTGGAACTGTGTAAAGATAATGCCATACTGGGAAAATGTTAACGCAGTTGTTAAAAATATCTTGGGTTATAAAATCCCAAATACCTGCCCTGTGATGTATTTGGGGCACATTAAAGATATTGTAAAGATAGAAGATACATATTTGATTAAAGTTTTGCTTGCAGCAAGTAAGAAGGCCATTACCAGGCAGTGGCTTAATGAAAAAAGTCCAAAACAGGAACAGGAACTTAATTGAGTTCAGTGCTGTCAAACATTCATTATATGTTAACCTACTCATTCCTGGGATCATTCTTGTAAACCTCCTCTGGATCCTCTCCAACGTCAGCACATCTTTCCTCGGATATGGGCCCAAAACTGCTCGCAATGCTCCAAATGTGGTTTGTCCAGCGCCTTATAAAGCCTCAGTCCAAGAAACATCCCATTCTTGTCTTACAACATCCTTTTCCTTCTCCAGATCTGTGATTTTGGTCTGGCAAAATGGCGGAAATTAACATGTGAATACAGCAATGATTCCTGCAAAAACAACGGCACCCTTAGTTACATGCCACCTGAATGCTTGGAGAACATCAATACCAAGAAAGACAAAAAGTTTGATGTGTACAGGTTAGTGAGTGAAGTTTCTAAATGGCAGTGTTGTCCCATGTGCCTGGAACTTGTATTCAACACCCCCCTCAAACCTTTTTTGACTAATGATCATTTTTTAAATTTAAATAATTTGGAAATGCTAATGTAATCTATTATTTTAAATCCTTTGAGGACATTCTGGCTGTCAGCTTTGTTTAGCTCAGAGATACAGCACGGGAATAGGCCCTCTGGCCCACTGAGTCTGTGACAACCAGTAACCCCCACACACTAACAGTATCCTACAAGCACTAGAGATACTGTCTTGCAGCGCCAGAGCCCCTGGTTCGATCTGACTACGGGTGCTGTCTGTATGGAGTTTGTCCGTTCTCCCCATGACCATGTGGGTTTTCCCTGTGTGCTCTGGTTTCACCCCACACTCCAAATATGTACAGGTTTGGAGGTTAATTGGCTTGGTACAGATAGTAAATTGTCCCTAGAGTGTAGGATAATGCTAGTGTACTGGGATCGCTGGTCAGCACAGACTCGGGTACATGGATAGGATGGGTTTAGAGGGATATGGGCCAAATGCAGGCAGGTGGAACTAGTGTAAATGGGGCACATTGGTTGTTGTGGGCAAGTTGGGATGATGGGCCTGTTTCCACACTATGAATTTATGACTCCATGACAATTTATGCTTAAACTGCCTGACGTATTGTCCCGTAGCCAGGAAGTGATGCAACTCTCCTTTGAAGCTTTGTGGAGTCACAGCAAGAGTCCCCAAGTTCCACTTTCCCTTCACGTATAGCCCTTCCCTGCCAAGGATTATGCACCTTGCCCTCACACATTTTATCGGTGAAAGCTTAACATTAATCTTTATTGCACTTATGTCAAATCCTTGCCCTTGTGTAAACAAGTTCCTATTTTCTCAATGTTATGTGAGTTTTTAAATTGTTGATCGATTGATGTTATAGTTGAAGTTATTATCCTGATGCAAGATGCTTATTGTTGTTGACAGTGGTATCTGGCAAAGATGAAGTTGGCACTGATTGACCGATACCGCATGGAGACGGGCATTTTGTCCACTGTGTTCACATAGAACTAGTGAGAGCAGATGATCGATGTTCAATGTTATCCCACTTTCACTTCTAATCCCTGCACACTTGGGGCAATTTAGAGGCAATTTCACTGTTAAGCTCTTAGCTTTCAGTCAGACCTTTAATGGAGTCGTGTTGCTTGTCTTGAAACTGATCACGACAATAATGTTTTTATCATTTTCTGTTTATAATCTCATAGCTATGGAATTGTTATCTGGGAGATACTGACTTGCCAAGAACCTTATAAATGTAAGTACAGCTGTAACTGTATCATATTAAATTAAAGTAGGAAGTGCTGGAAAGACTCGGCAGGTCAGGCAGCAACTATGGAAAGAGAAAGATAATATTAAAGCCCAAAGACCCTTCGGCAAAACTATTTTCCAGAAACTTTTATTCCTTCAAGTTTGGGCGGCATAGTTGTGCAGCGGTAGCTGCCTTACAGTGCCAGGGTCCCTGGTTCGATCCTGACCACGGTTGGTGTCTGTATGGAGTTTGCACGTTCTCCCCACGATTGCATGGGTTTTCCCTGGGTGCTCCGGTTTCTTCCCGCACTCCAAAGGCATACAGGTTTGTAGGTTAATTGGCTTTGGTAAAAAAAAAAAATTGTCCCTAGTACGTAGTGTGGGGCCGCTGGTCAGGGTGGAAGGGCCTGTTTCCATGCTGTATCTCTAAACGTTAGTTTTCTGGACTATTGCATGCTATTCCCACGTATGCTCCAACACTTTTATTTTAATCTTTGGCTTGGGATTTAAAAAGAGTGCAATCAGAATCCTGGTGAACATCAGCTCATATGTTTCACCATGTCTTCTGTTTCATACTTCGAACCCAACTTCTGCCCACCACATATATTCCAGCCCTGGCTGTATACCCCTCTCACCCTCTGGACACCTAACTCACACTTGGACTAATTATTGAGTCAGCTGCCTGAACTTTGCGATTCCTGACAGTTGGATCTTGGATTTTTTTGAGATTTCCTGTGTTGTCTAGTCTGAAGGTACATAAATGCTCGGTAGACACAAAATGATGGAGTAACTCAGCGGGTGAGGCAGCATCTCTGGACAGAAGGAGTGGGCGATGTTTCGGCGGCAGAGGACACTGTGGCTACTCTACAATGTTGCCAGGACAACGGACCTTCATGGTCAGATCAAGATCCCTGTTCAAACAACTGGAAATTGACATGGTGCCAAACCGGCAACTCTGTATACTGATTCGGCGACTGTTGTACACTTGTGTTGTATCCGAGATGCTAATCTAATATGTATCTAAGTGCTTATGTATAGTGATACTTGTACTGAACTGTATACAACATTGAATTTCACTGTGCCTCAGTACATATCACAAACAAAATACCATGCCATTTATCATCCTCAGATGCTCTACATTCTCAGCACATAAAAGTGTGCGTAAGCAATGGAGACAGACCTGACCTGGATGAAATCCCCCCAAACTTTCTGGAACCCTGTAAAACTCTCATTAACCTGATGAAACGATGTTGGACTCAAAATCCAAATGATCGTCCTCCCTTTTCAAGTATGTTTCAACCAACAATGTGTAACTGCGAGGGCCTGTGGGCAATGATACTTTTACATGTCACCGCTCCCCTTGTCACTATTGTCCACAGATGCACCTTCCAATATCATTAACACTTAACACCATCCATAGAGTTTGATCCCATTAAGCTAATAGAGCCATTGAATCATTTTGAGTATGTAGAGAAAGCTGGAGTAACTCAGCGGGTGAAGCAACATCTCTGGGGAAATTATATGGGTGACATTTTGGGTCGAGACCCTTCTGCAGACTGGGAGTCAGTGGAGAGGGAAAGTAGAGGTAGGAAAAGGTTCAAAAAAGCTCGGGTTTAGAACAGTTTTGTTCGTAACCTTTTTATACCTCTAGTTGGTGGCAGTCAGGGGTGAGCAGGGAATGACCTAGGGGTAGTGAAGGCCGGATGGTTTGGGCGGGAATGGCCTGGGGACTGACAGTCAGACTGTTTAGGTGGGAATGGCCTGGGGAGTGGTCGTCAGAGGGAGTAGGTGGGGGTAAAATGAGATGGGAGCATCTTGGGATGTTGTGTAAAAAATGACTGTGTTCATTGTCCCTTATCTTTCATCACAGGTTGTGTTAGTGAGCTTGAACCAGAACAGAGGAACGAGCAGGAGCTTCAACAGGCAGTGCAGAGCCTGACTCAACAGGTACGGACTCCCAGAGAACTGCTCTGGCAAATGGCCGGTTCCCGTCTTGCTTCTGTCTGCTATTTGTACAGATTCTAGACCACTAAGGAGGATGGTAGTGAGGTACACTATTGTGTCATTTGTTTTCTGATCCTGGATTTATTTTCTGTGCAACAGTCCAATGATGTCGTGGACTCTGGGCCTGGCAGCCAAGGAGACATGAGGAGCTGTGGAAATCTTTGTGGTAACTATGATCCGATGCTCTTTTTTCCTGCTTTCAGAGGGAAAGCATAATTCTTGTTCTAATTTGGAGCTTGTTCACATGCTTTGTTGTAAAGTCCATGTTTTTAATGTAATTCTGCTCTCCTCTCCTCCCACTTGTGCCCCAGGGCTGAGGAAACCCTCAGATTTCCACTGGTGCTCCATTGAGTGCAGTGCTCAGTACAGCCAGAAGAGGGAGTGAGCTCAGCTTGAACGATGACCCGTGTTTACGAAGGAACTGCAGATGCTGGAAATCGAAGGTACACAAAAATGCTGGAGAAACTCAGCGGGTGCAGCAGCATCTATGGAGCGAAGGAAATGGGCAACGTTTCGGGCCGAAACCCTTCTTCAGACTGATGGGTTTCGGCCCGAAACTTTGCCTATTTCCTTCGCTCCATAGATGCTGCTGCACCCGCTGAGTTTCTCCAGCATTTTTGTGTACCTTTGAACGATGACCCACTCCCTACACATGCCTATGGTCGTTTAGCTATGGCTAGATGCTAGTGTCAGAGACCCAGGTTCGATCTTGACCTCGGGTGCTGTCTGTGCAGAGTTTGCACGTTCTCCCCGTGAAGGTGTGGGTTTTGTCCGGGTGCTCTGGTTTCCTCCCATATTCCAAAGACATGTCGGTTTGTTGGATAATTGGCTTCTGTAAAATTGTCCCCAATGTGCAAGATAGAACTAGCGTACGGGTGATTGTTGGTCGGCATTGACTCGATGGACCAAAGGGTCTGTTTGCACTCTATTACAAAACTAAATTCTGCACATGACTTTGCTTTACTGTTCCTTGGCAACGACAACTTTCTTATAACTGGGCAAAGAGACCATTCAGCTCACCAGGTCTGAACCAGCCCCGAGCAGAGCACTCCCATTCCCTCATCTCCCTATCTCCCTGTGGCCCCATAACCCCTCCTTTTGCAATTCCCCTTGGATTATTTTGCCACTGAACTACACTGGAGGCAGTTTACAATGGTCAGTAGGCAGCACGGTGGCGCAGCGGTAGAGTTGCTGCCTTACAGCGCCAGAGACCCGGGTTCGATCCTGACCACGGGTGCTGTCTGTACGGAGTTTGTACGTTCTCCCCGTGACTTGTGTGGGTTTTCTCCGGGATCTTCAGTTTTCTTCCATACTCCAAAGACGTACAGGTTTGTAGGTTAATTGGCTTTGGTGTAAATTGTCCCGAGCGTGTATAGGCTATTGTTTGTGTGTTTGGATTGCTGGTCGGCGTGGACTCATTGAACCAAAGGACCTGTTTCCATGTTGTAACTCTAAACCAACAAACCAGCCTATGTGCCTGTGGCAGGAAACTGGAGCACCTAGGAGAAAGAACACAGAATCCAGACTGTATATGGATTACACCCGAGGTCAGGAAGATGAACGAGTCTTTGGACATGTGAGGCAGCAGCACTAACCGCTGTGTCACCAGGCCATGTTTTTCCTGGGCCGTGTTGAGTTTAGTTTAGAGATACAGCATGGAAACGGGCCCTTTGGTCCACGCTGACTGTTGATCACCCGTTCTCACTAATTCCATGTTATCTCACTTTTACACTCACTCCCTACACACTAGGGACAATTTACAGAGGGCCAGTTAACCTACAAGCCTCCATGTCTTTTGGGTGTGGGAGGAAACCGAAGCACCCGGAAGAAACCCACAGTCACAAGGAGAACGTGCAAAAGTACACGCGGGCAGCACCTGACTTCAGGATCAAACCCGGGTCTCAGTGCTTTGAGGTAGCAGCTGTGCTACCATGCTGCCTGGCGTGGATCATTTTAGTTGTTGAATATTAGAGTCATACCGCCATTGAGGCCCAACTTGCCCACACCGGCCAACATGCCCCATCTAAACCAGCCTCTACTGCCTGCATTTGGCCCATATCCAAGTGGTTGGACAGGCTAAATGCAGGAAGATTATTCCCGATGTTGGGGAAGTCCAGAACAAGGGGTCACAGTTTAAGGATAAGAGGGAAGCCTTTTAGGACCGAGATGAGAAAATCATTTTTTACACAGAGTGGTGAATCTGTGGAATTCTCTTTCACAGAAGGTAGTTGAGGCCAGTTCATTGGCTATATTTAAGAGGGAGTTAGATGTGGCCCTTGTGGTTAAAGGGATCAGGGGGTATGGAGAGAAGGCAGGTATGGGATACTGAGTTTGGATGATCAGCCATGATCATATTGAATGGCGGTGCAGGCTCGAAGGGCCGAATGGCCTACTCCTGCACCTATTTTCTATGTTTCTATCCCTCTAAACCTGTCCTATCCATGTACCTGACTAAATGTTTCTTAAATGTTGCGATAGTAACTGCCTCCTCCGACAGCTTGTTCCATACACCCACCAGCCTATGTGTGGAAAAAGGTTAGCCCTCGGGTTCCCATTAAATATCTCACTCCTCACCTTACACACATGTCCTAATGTTGTAGAATCTTTCCCTGTCTGCACCAAAAACTTGGAGCAGGTGCCGTAGCATCTTGGATCACAATTTCCATTTGGAATAAACAAAGCCATTTTTATTCAGTGGTCCAACTATGTTGCATAACCTAACAACTAAACAGTGGGGCAAATAACCTTGGATTGCATTCTCCACTAATTGGCTAAAGAATGTGGATAATGTGACAATAACAGGCAATAATGGAAAGGTAATTGTAGTATTACGCCAGTTTATAAACTTCCTTAAAAAGGTGTTAAAGTTGTACATTTTTCCTGGAGTCGAAACAAGGAACTGCAGAAGGGTTTCGGCCCGAAACGTCACCCATTTCCTTCGCTCCATAGATGCTGTTGCACCCGCTGAGTTTCTCCAGCATTTTTGTGTACCTTCGATCTTCCAGCATCTGCAGTTCCTTCTTGAACAACTGCAGATGTTGGTTTACTGAAATGTACACAAAGTGCTGTTCAGGCAACATCTTTGGAGAACATGGATAGGAGACGTATAGGATCGGGACCCTTCTCCAGAGTTGCTGCCTGACCTGAGTTATTCCAATATTTTGTCCTTTTTTGTGCATTTTTCCTCGTATTTAGCACAATTTTCAAAATGTAGGGCAGTTGTTCAAGGCTCCGATAGGTTGCAATTCAGGACCACAGTTAACTGTTCTGCTGTCAACTCTAGCTCAGTTTAATTCTTGTTGCGATATTCCCAGCTGATTGCTATCTCTGCTTTGTTTTGTTCAGAACCTGTTGAGGAGCAGAATAAAAGCTACGGTGAGTCATCAAATAAGTATTTTACCTCTTCGGTTGGGAGGTCTATCCCTGTGCTGGCTGATGGAGAGCAAGGAGGGGGACAAATAGGGGAGTAAGTAGAGGTACAGTTGGCCGAATAGCCCTCTCTTCCCAGAACCAACTGCTAGGATGGAAGGGCTGTAAGGCCTCCTGTGCCTGAACCATTCTGTGTTGATGGTATTTTCTCAACCATCCAAAATCATCAGGGATCTGATTGTTCGATTTGAACGAATTGTGATCCACTTCTAACCGCTTCTTCCCATGGGTTTTTCTTCCTGTTCCAGAGCCTGTTCAAGAATCCGCCCAGAAGGAATACAAGGCTGGTAAGTTCTGTGTCAGTCCAAGTCTTTTGGGTCTTCTCTGGCCCCTTGTTCCCCAGCCCCTGTCAAGGGTCAGTGGTGCCAGGAAGCCTAGTAGGCTAATTCCTTCTTAGTGCTCATCTATTGAGCAGCATCTGTTAGCAGCTGCTTTAACCATAGTTATTTAAGATGAATGCATGGAATTGGCCATATTGGTCAATACATGACTGGGGGGCATTTTGCTGTGGTCAATGCAGTGTGATGCCATAATAATGATTACTAAGTGGATGGCTTGACTGAGGAAATATAGGGAGCCAGCAGATGTAATGCAGCTTGAGTGTACAGAGAAGGGAGTGGGGACAGGGAGGGACTGAGGAAAGAAGAGATGAGGGAAAGAAAGGGGTTATGAGAGGGAGGATGCAAGGAGGCAATAAGGGGGCTGGGGAAGGTGGTGAAAGTAGGGAGAGGTTTCAAGGAGGAGTGGTGGGTTTGGTGAGAACTGGGGAGAGTGAGGGGAGAGAAAGATGGTGGAGATAAGTAGAGATTGGGGGCGAGGGGGCCTGTGCAGGGAGGGAACGTCGGGTGGAAAAACAAAAGGCTCTGGGAGGGGGGAGGGAGAGCCTGAGGATGGAGGAGAAAGATGGAGAAGGAGGGGCACGAAGGTGGGTGGGTTGGTGGAAGGTGATGGAGAGATGGCGGACTCTACATTACAGCCAGCAAATAACTATTACTGCATTTCCGTCTTTTCCTAGAAGTGTGCCCTGATGCCAGCAGAGAGGAAATCACGAAGAGTGAGTAACTGTGGCATTTGAGAGAAAACAATCCCACAGGAGGCTCCCATCTGGTTGTGTGGCTGAAGGGGATTTTTGTGCCATCATGGACTCGGAGCTGGCTCAGTTATTTGGGTCACCTCCACCTTGAATGTAACTGGTCCCTTCTGACCTTGTCTATTATCTGTGGGCTTGCAGGGCAGCACAGTGGCACAGTTGGTAGAGCATCTGGCCCACAACGTCTGAGACCCAGGTTTGATCCCGACCTCTGGTTCTGTCTGTGGAGTTTTCACATTCTTCCCGCGAACACTTTGGTTTTCTCTGGGTGCTCCCATTTTCTCCCACATCCAAAAGATGGCCGTTGTACATTAATTGGCCTCTGTAAATTCCCATTTGTGTGTCGGGAGTGGATGAGGTAGCAAAGAACTAATGTGAACAGGTGATTGGTGTTGACTCAGGGGGGCCGACGGGCCGGTTACCATGCTGTGTCACCAAACTAAAATAAATCTCCCTTCACTTATCCACGACCTTCAGAGATGTTGCCGGACAGACTGAGTTACTCTAGCACTTTGTGTATTTTTTGTTAGACCAGAGTCCGCAGTTGCTGTGTCTCTGCTGAAAACACTCAACAGGTCTGGCAACATCTAAGGTGATAGAGAACCAACGTTCCAGGTCAAAGATCTATCATCATAGCCAGATCAGCCAGGCTTTCTAGAAAACTAGAATTTGCAGCTTTTTTTTTAAGTAGTACAAATTGTATTGAAGAATATATTGATGGTTCTGCCACAGAGCACTACCCCATTGGGAAAAGATTGGAAGCATTTTAAGCCTATGTATTGGAATGCCTTTATTCCATTTATGTTTCTGGTCTTTGTAAGCAAATGGCATGTTGGCCTTCATAACAGGAGGAGTTGAATATAGGAGCAAAGAGGTCCTTCTGCAGTTGTACAGGGCCCTAGTGAGAGCACACCTGTAGTATTGTGTGCAGTTTTGGTCTCCAAATTTGAGGAAGGAATTTCTTGCCACTGAGGGAGTGCAGCATAGGTTCACAAGGTTAATTCCCGGGATGGCCGGACTGTCATATGCTGAGAGAATGGAGCGGCTGGGCTTGTATACTTTGGAATTTAGAAGGATGTGAGGGGATCTTATTGGAACATATAAGATCATTAAGAATTTGGACACACTAGAGGCAGGAAACATGTTCCCGATGTTGGGGGAGTCCAGAACCAGGAGCCACAGTTTAAGAATAAGGGGTAAGCCATTTAGAACAGTGATGAGAAAACACTATCTCATGAGTCTGTGGAATTCCCTTCCTCGGAGGGTGGTGGAGCCCAATGCTCTGGATACTTTCAAGAGAGAGCTAGAAGGGCTCTTAAAGATAGCGGAGTCAGGGGATATGTGAGAAGGCAGGAACGGGGTACTGATTGTGGATGATCAGCCATGATCACATTGAAAGGGTGGTGCTGGTTCGAATGGCCTACTCCAGCACTTATTGTCTATCTGATTGCAGATATTTTAACGGTGGTTACTTCAACTGAACATATGCAATTGGCCGAATTGATCAATAAAGACTGGAAAGCACTGGCCAGATATTTGTGGTTGACTGATGGAGAGATCAAAATCATCAACTTCGATCACCTGAGTTATTCCAACATTTTGTCCTTTTTCGTGCATTTTGCCTTAACATAGAAAATAGATGCAGGAGGAGGCCATTCGGCCCTTCGAGCCAGCACCGCCATTCATTGTGATCGTGGCTGATCATCCCCTATCAATAACCCGTGCCTGCCTTTTCCCCATATCCCTTGACTCCACTAACCCCTAGAGCTCTATCTAACTCTCTCTTAAATCCATCCATATGTAATTCTGCTCTCCTCTCCTCCCACTTGTGCCCCAGGGCTGAGGAAACCCTCAGATTTCCACTGATGCTCCATTGAGTGCAGTGCTCAGTACAGCCAGAAGAGGGAGTGAGCTCAGCTTGAACGATGACCCGTGTTTAAGAAGGAACTGCAGATGCTGGAAATCGAAGGTACACAAAAATGCTGGAGAAACTCAGCGGGTGCAGCAGCATCTATGGAGCGAAGGAAATGGGCAACGTTTCAGGCCAAAACCCTTCTTCAGACTGATGGGTTTCGGCCCGAAACTTTGCCTATTTCCTTCGCTCCATAGATGCTGCTGCACCCGCTGAGTTTCTCCAGTATTTTTGTGTACCTTTGAACGATGACCCACTCCCTACACATGCCTATGGTCGTTTAGCTATGGCTAGATGCTAGTGTCAGAGACCCAGGTTCGATCTTGACCTCGGGTGCTGTCTGTGCAGAGTTTGCACGTTCTCCCCGTGAAGGTGTGGGTTTTGTCCGGGTGCTCTGGTTTCCTCCCATATTCCAAAGACATGTCGGTTTGTTGGATAATTGGCTTCTGTAAAATTGTCCCCAATGTGCAGGATAGAACTAGCGTACGGGTGATTGTTGGTAGGCATGGACTCGATGGACCAAAGTGTCTGTTTGCACTCTATTACAAAACTAAATTCTGCACATGACTTTGCTTTACTGTTCCTTGGCAACGACAACTTTCTTATAACTGGGCAAAGAGACCATTCAGCTCACCAGGTCTGAACCAGCCCCGACCACTCGCATTCCCTCATCTCCCTATCTCCCTGTGGCCCCATAACCCCTCCTTTTGCAATTCCCCTTGGATTATTTTGCCACTGAACTACACTGGAGGCAGTTTACAATGGTCAGTAGGCAGCACGGTGGCGCAGTGGTAGAGTTGCTGCCTTACAGCGCCAGAGACCCGGTTTCGATCCTGACCACGGGTGCTGTCTGTACGGAGTTTGTACGTTCTCCCCGTGACTTGTGTGGGTTTTCTCCGGGAACTTCAGTTTTCTTCCATACTCCAAAGACGTACAGGTTTGTAGGTTAATTGGCTTTGGTGTAAATTGTCCCGAGCGTGTATAGGCTATTGTTTGTGTGTTTGGATTGCTGGTCGGCGTGGACTCATTGAACCGAAGGACCTGTTTCCATGTTGTAACTCTAAACCAACAAACCAGCCTATGTGCCTGTGGCAGGAAACTGGAGCACCTAGGAGAAAGAACACAGAATCCAGACTGTATATGGATTACACCCGAGGTCAGGAAGATGAACGAGTCTTTGGACATGTGAGGCAGCAGCACTAACCGCTGTGTCACCAGGCCATGTTTTTCCTGGGCCGTGTTGAGTTTAGTTTAGAGATACTGCATGGAAACAGGCCCTTTGGTCCACACTGACTGTTGATCACCCGTTCTCACTAATTCCATATCTCACTTTTACACTCACTCCCTACACACTAGGGACAATTTACAGAGGGCCAGTTAACCTACAAGCCTCCATGTCTTTTGGGTGTGGGAGGAAACCGAAGCACCCGGAAGAAACCCACAGTCACAAGGAGAACGTGCAAAAGTACACGCAGGCAGCACCTGACATCAGGATCAAACCCGGGTCTCAGTGCTTTGAGGCAGCAGCTGTGCTACCATGCCGCCTGGCGTGGATCATTTTAGTTGTTGAATAGTAGAGTCATACCGACATTGAGGCCCAACTTGCCCACACCGGCCAACATGCCCCATCTAAACCAGCCTCTACTACCTGCATTTGGCCCATATCCAAGTGGTTGGACAGGCTAGATGCAGGAAGATTATTCCTGATGTTGGGGAAGTCCAGAACAAGGGGTCACAGTTTAAGGATAAGAAGGAAGCCTTTTAGGACCGAGATGAGAAAATCATTTTTTACACAGAGAGTGGTGAATCTGTGGATTTCTCTGCCACAGAGGTAGTTGAGGCCAGTTCATTGGCTATATTTAAGAGGGAGTTAGATGTGGCCCTTGTGGCTAAAGGGATCAGGGGGTATGGAGAGAAGGCAGGTATGGGATACTGAGTTTGGATGATCAGCCATGATCATATTGAATGGCGGTGCAGGCTCGAAGGACCGAATGGCCTACTCCTGCACCTATTTTCTATGTTTCTATCCCTCTAAACCTGTCCTATCCATGTACCTGACTAAATGTTTCTTAAACGTTGCGATAGTAACTGCCTCCTCCAACAGCTTGTTCCATACACCCACCAGCCTATGTGTGGAAAAAGGTTAGCCCTCGGGTTCCCATTAAATATCTCACTCCTCACCTTACACACATGTCCTAATGTTGTAGAATCTTTCCCTGTCTGCACCAAAAACTTGGAGCAGGTGCCGTAGCATCTTGGATCACAATTTCCATTTGGAATAAACAAAGCCATTTTTATTCAGTGGTCCAACTATGTTGCGTAACCTAACAACTAAACAGTGGGGCAAATAACCTTGGATTGCATTCTCCACTAATTGGCTAAAGAATGTGGATAATGTGACAATAACAGGCAATAATGGAAAGGTAATTGTAGTATTACGCCAGTTTATAAGCTTCCTTAAAAAGGTGTTAAAGTTGTACATTTTTCCTGGAGTCGAAACAAGGAACTGCAGAAGGGGTTCGGCCCGAAACGTCACCCATTTCCTTCGCTCCATAGATGCTGTTGCACCCGTTGAGTTTCTCCAGCATTTTTGTGTACCTTCGATCTTCCAGCATCTGCAGTTCCTTCTTGAACAACTGCAGATGTTGGTTTACTGAAATGTACACAAAGTGCTGTTCAGGCAACATCTTTGGAGAACATGGATAGGAGACGTATAGGATCGGGACCCTTCTCCAGAGTTGCTGCCTGACCTGAGTTATTCCAATATTTTGTCCTTTTTTGTGCATTTTTCCTCGTATTTTGCACAATTTTCAAAATGTAGGGCAGTTGTTCAAGGCTCCGATAGGTTGCAATTCAGGACCACAGTTAACTGTTCTGCTGTCAACTCTAGCTCAGTTTAATTCTTGTTGCGATATTCCCAGCTGATTGCTATCTCTGCTTTGTTTTGTTCAGAACCTGTTGAGGAGCAGAATAAAAGCTACGGTGAGTCATCAAATAAGTATTTTACCTCTTCGGTTGGGAGGTCTATCCCTGTGCTGGCTGATGGAGAGCAAGGAGGGGGACAAATAGGGGAGTAAGTAGAGGTACAGTTGGCCGAATAGCCCTCTCTTCCCAGAACCAACTGCTAGGATGGAAGGGCTGTAAGGCCTCCTGTGCCTGAACCATTCTGTGTTGATGGTATTTTCTCAACCATCCAAAATCATCAGGGATCTGATTGTTCGATTTGAACGAATTGTGATCCACTTCTAACCGCTTCTTCCCATGGGTTTTTCTTCCTGTTCCAGAGCCTGTTCAAGAATCCGCCCAGAAGGAATACAAGGCTGGTAAGTTCTGTGTCAGTCCAAGTCTTTTGGGTCTTCTCTGGCCCCTTGTTCCCCAGCCCCTGTCAAGGGTCAGTGGTGCCAGGAAGCCTAGTAGGCCAATTCCTTCTTAGTGCTCATCTATTGAGCAGCATCTGTTAGCAGCTGCTTTAACCATAGTTATTTAAGATGAATGCATGGAATTGGCCATATTGGTCAATACATGACTGGGAGGCATTTTGCTGTGGTCAACGCAGTGTGATGCCATAATAATGATTACTAAGTGGATGGCTTGACTGAGGAAATATAGGGAGCCAGCAGATGTAATGCAGCTTGAGTGTACAGAGAAGGGAGTGGGGACAGGGAGGGACTGAGGAAAGAAGAGATGAGGGAAAGAAAGGGGTTATGAGCGGGAGGATGCAAGGAGGCAATAAGGGGGCTGGGGAAGGTGGTGAAAGTAGGGAGAGGTTTCAAGGAGGAGTGGTGGGTTTGGTGAGAACTGGGGAGAGTGAGGGGAGAGAAAGATGGTGGAGATAATTAGAGATTGGGGGCGAGGGGGCCTGTGTAGGGAGGGAACGTCGGGTGGAAAAACAAAAGGCTCTGGGAGGGGGGAGGGAGAGCCTGAGGATGGAGGAGAAAGATGGAGAAGGAGGGGTACGAAGGTGGGTGGGTGGGGGAAGGTGATGGAGAGATGGCGGACTCTACATTACAGCCAGCAAATAACTATTACTGCATTTCCGTCTTTTCCTAGAAGTGTGCCCTGATGCCAGCAGAGAGGAAATCACGAAGAGTGAGTAACTGTGGCATTTGAGAGAAAACAATCCCACAGGAGGCTCCCATCTGGTTGTGTGGCTGAAGGGGATTTTTGTGCCATCATGGACTCGGAGCTGGCTCAGTTATTTGGGTCACCTCCACCTTGAATGTAACTGGTCCCTTCTGACCTTGTCTATTATCTGTGGGCTTGCAGGGCAGCACAGTGGCACAGTTGGTAGAGCATCTGGCCCACAGCGTCTGAGACCCAGGTTTGATCCCGACCTCTGGTTCTGTCTGTGGAGTTTTCACATTCTTCCCGCGAACACTTTGGTTTTCTCTGGGTGCTCCCATTTTCTCCCACATCCAAAAGATGGCCGTTATACATTAATTGGCCTCTGTAAATTCCCATTTGTGTGTCGGGAGTGGATGAGGTAGCAAAGAACTAATGTGAACAGGTGATTGGTGTTGACTCAGGGGGCCGACGGGCCGGTTACCATGCTGGGTCACCAAACTAAAATAAATCTCCCTTCACTTATCCACGACCTTCAGAATGTTGCCGGACAGACTGAGTTACTCTAGCACTTTGTGTATTTTTTGTCAGACCAGAGTCCGCAGTTGCTGTGTCTCTGCTGAAAACACTCAACAGGTCTGGCAACATCTAAGGTGATAGAGAACCAACGTTCCAGGTCAAAGATCTATCATCATAGCCAGATCAGCCAGGCTTTCTAGAAAACTAGAATTTGCAGCTTTTTTTTTAAGTAGTACAAATTGTATTGAAGAATATATTGATGGTTCTGCCACAGAGCACTACCCCATTGGGAAAAGATTGGAAGCATTTTAAGCCTATGTATTGGAATGCCTTTATTCCGTTTATGTTTCTGGTCTTTGTAAGCAAATGGCATGTTGGCCTTCATAACAGGAGGAGTTGAATATAGGAGCAAAGAGGTCCTTCTGCAGTTGTACAGGGCCCTAGTGAGAGCACACCTGTAGTATTGTGTGCAGTTTTGGTCTCCAAATTTGAGGAAGGAATTTCTTGCCATTGAGGGAGTGCAGCGTAGGTTCACAAGGTTAATTCCCGGGTTGACCGGACTGTCATATGCTGAGAGAATGGAGCGGCTGGGCTTGTATACTTTGGAATTTAGAAGGATGTGAGGGGATCTTATTGGAACATATAAGATCATTAAGAATTTGGACACACTAGAGGCAGGAAACATGTTCCCGATGTTGGGGGAGTCCAGAACCAGGAGCCACAGTTTAAGAATAAGGGGTAAGCCATTTAGAACAGTGATGAGAAAACACTATCTCACAGTTGTGAGTCTGTGGAATTCCCTTCCTCGGAGGGTGGTGGAGCCCAATGCTCTGGATACTTTCAAGAGAGAGCTAGAAGGGCTCTTAAAGATAGCGGAGTCAGGGGATGTGTGAGAAGGCAGGAACGGGGTACTGATTGTGGATGATCAGCCATGATCACATTGAAAGGGTGGTGCTTGTTCGAATGGCCTACTCCTGCACTTATTGTCTATCTGATTGCAGATATTTTAACGGTGGTTACTTCAACTGAACATATGCAATTGGCCGAATTGATCAATAAAGACTGGAAAGCACTGGCCAGATATTTGTGGTTGACTGATGGAGAGATCAAAATCATCAACTTCGATCACCTGAGTTATTCCAACATTTTGTCCTTTTTCGTGCATTTTGCCTTAACATAGAAAATAGATGCAGGAGGAGGCCATTCGACCTTTCGAGCCAGCACCGCCATTCATTGTGATCGTGGCTGATCATCCCCTATCAATAACCCGTGCCTGCCTTTTCCCCATATCCCTTGACTCCACTAGCCCCTAGAGCTCTATCTAACTCTCTCTTAAATCCATCCAGTGACTTGGCCTCCACTGCCCTCTGTGGCATGGAATTCCATAAATTCACAACTCTCTGGGTGAAAAATTTTTTTTTTTCACCTCAGTCTTAAATGACCTCCCCTTTATTCTAAGAATGTGGCCCCTGGTTCTGGACTCGCCCAACATTGGGAACATTTTTTCTTCATCTAGCCTGTCCAGTCCTTTTATAATTTTATATGTTTCTATAAGATAACCCCTCATCCTTCTAAACTCCAGTGAATACAAGCCTAGTCTTTTCAATCTTTCCTCATATGACAGTCCTGCCATCCCAGGGATCAATCTCGTGAACCTACTCTGCACTGCCTCAATGACAAGGATGTCCTTCCTCAAATTAGGAGAACAAAACTGTACACAATACTCCAGATGTGGTCCCACTTATACAACTGCAGAAGAACCTCTTTACTCCTATACTGAAATCCTCTTGTTACGAAGGCCAACATTCCATTAGCTTTCATCACTGCCTGCTGTACCTGTAAGCCAACTTTCAGTGACCGGTGTACAAGGACGCCTAGGTCTCGCTGCACCTCCCCCTTACCTTACCTAACCTAACCCCATTGAGATAATAATGTGCCCCCTTGTTTTTGCTGCCAAAGTGGATAACCTCACATTTATCTATATTATACTGCATCTGCCACGCATCTGCCCACTCACTCAACCTGTCCAGGTCACCCTGCAACTTCCTAACATCCTCGTCACAGTTCACACTGCCACCCAGCTTTGTGTCTTCCGCAAACTTACTAGTGTTGCTCCAAATTCCCTCTTCCAAATCATTAACATATATGATAAACAGTTGCGGCCCAACACCGAGCCTTGCGGCACTCCACTCGCCACTGGCTGCCATTCTGAAAAGGACCCGTTCACTCCTACTCTTTGCTTCCGGTCTGCCAACCAATTTTCTATCCATGTCAACACCCTACCCCCAATACCATGTGCTCTAAATTTAGTCACCAGTCTCCCGTGCGGGACCTTATCAAAGGCTTTCTGAAAGTCTAGATACACTACATCCACTGGCACCCCTTCATCCATTTTATTTGTCACATCCTCAAAAAATTCCTGAAGATTAATCAAGCATGATTTCCCTTTCATAAATCCATGTTGACTTGGACTAATCCTTTTACTGCTATCCAAATGCCCCATTATTACCTCTTTAATAATTGACTCCAGCAACTTTCCCACCACCGAAGTCAGGCTAACTGGTCTGTAATTCCTCGTTTTCTCTCTCGCTCCTTTCTTGAAAAGTGGGATAACATTAGCTATCTTCCAATCCACAGGAACTGATCCTGAATCTATTGAACATTGGAAAATGATCACCAATGCATCCACTATTTCTAGAGCCACCTCCCTGAGGACCCTGGGATGCAGACCATCAGGCCCAGGGGATTTATCATCCTTCAGTCCCATTAGCCTACCCAATACTATTTCTCGCCTAATGAAAATTTCTTTCAGTTCCTCTACCCCCTCAGATCCTCTGTCCTCCAGTATTGTATTTTGCACAATTGTATTTTGCACAATTTTTAAAATGCAGGGCAGTTCAAGGCCCTGATAGGTGGCAATACAGGACCGCAACTCTGCTCTCAACTCTAGTTCATGGCTCATCAGCCGGATTTTCCTGTTGAGGGGATTGTGGCTGCCAGTGTATGATGTTGAAGGCCAGTTGCGTTATTCCCAGCTGATTGCTATCTCTGCTTTGTTTTGTTCAGATCCCGTTGAGCGGAATGAATGCACTGGTGAGTCATCAAATATTTTACCTCTTCTCTTCAGTTGGGAGGTCTATCCCTGTGCTGGCTGAGCCGATCCCACCTGGGACCAAGGTGAGGGGTCTTGATATCCCTGAAGGATGCTCCTCCTTAGGAGTGAAGTAGATGGCAGTGGAGGTTCAAGTGAGATCTTGCCGTGTATCGTTGCCATGATGGATCTTGGGGTAGTGAGGGATGGAGACGGTTCAGCTCAGACCCTGGAACCCTTTCGCTGAAGTGCACAGGGTCAAACTGTAGAGAGTGTAGAATCAGCCTGAATTCTCCCAATCTCCTGGTCACCTCTCCGAGTAGGGGGTAGTTGTGCCGTCATGGACTCAGAACTGGCTCAGTTCTTTGGGTCACCTCAACCTTGAATGTAACTGGTCCCTTCTGACCTTGTCTATTATCTGTGGACTTCCAGGACAGCACAGTGGCACAGCTGGTAGAGCATCTGGTCCTGGAGGGAGGAGTGGGGGGAGGGTGAGGGGGCCCTGACTTCACCTCCGGGCTCGCCCCCGACCCCGGACCCAGATTCGTCCTTGGTTCCAGTGGCAGCTTCGTTCTCGGCCCCGGTCACATAGTGATGTTTCTCTGGTTTTTTTCCCGATATGGGTGAGTTTTTGGGCTGTTTTTAAAACTTTAAACGAGTAACAATTTTGGAAATATATCGGTGGGAATGTGACGGGAAGATGTTTATCGCCTCGACGGGAAAAATGTGAGTATAATGTGTGAAAATGGGAAGGCTGTGGCCTAGCATTTGGAAGTAGATAGGAATTAACCAGATATTCACGCACTGGCACATTGGAATGTCTTTATTCCGTTTATGTATCCGTTTATTTGGTCTTTGTATCTGATTGCAGATCCTTTAATGGTGGTTACTTCAATTGAATGTATGACATTGACCAAATTGATCAATAAAGACTGGAAAGCACTGGGCAGATATTTGGGGTTGACCAATGAAGAGATTGTAATCATTGAATACGATTACCAAATACATGGCTTGATCGAGATGGTCTACCAGATGCTCTGCAAATGGAAACAGCAGCAAGGACACATGGCCACCCGAGCTCAGTTGGTGCAGGGTCTGAAGAAGATCCAGAAGCAGCATCTGTGGAAAGAGTTATGGAGTTGATGCTGGAGCATTAATGGATTTCCTGAATGCTCTGATTTATTTCCAAACTGTGGAATCCCTTTTCCTGCCTTTGGATTAAAGACTTCTCTTACTTTTCAGAATTAATTGTAATCTTGACTTGTGTCGGAGGTGCAACACGTTCATTCATGGGAATGCAAGACCAGTCTCCTACCTTAGTTTTGCCCAGGCTCCTACACGATCTGTTGCCTGTAAACTGTTGCAAATTGATGTGCAAGACAAACGTCGTGTGAGGCTTGCTTGCCCGTACACACTTCTCTGGTTCATGAGACTGTGGGTTTCAGGCTAACACTCCACGCAGCGTCCTGCTGCACGTACTAACTGTCTGTTGGAGGCGACATTGAATTGATTCCATATCTGGCCTTTTAGGACAAGGCAATGAATTCCTTGACAACACTTGATGAAGAGGCAGGGCAGCACGGTGGCACAACAGTAGAGTGGTAGAGCCTTACAGTGGCAGAGATCTGGGTTTGTTCCCGTCTACAGGTGCTGCCTGTACGGAGTTTGTGCATTCTCACCGTGACTGCATGGCTTTTCCCCAGGTGCTCCTGTTTCCTCCCACATTCCAAGGACGTACAGGTTTGTAGGTTAATTGGCCTTTGTAAAAATTGTAACTTGTCCCTAGTGTTCAGGATAGTGTTATTGGGATAGCTGGTCCGCGTGGGCTGAGGGGCTTATTTCCCCCTGTATGTCTAAACTAAAGAGTGGAATGTCACCCGAAACATCACCTATTCCTTTTCTCCAGAGATGCTGCCTGACCTGCTGAATTACCCTAGCATTTTGTGTCCTATAATAGTTTTCCATCACCTGGTGTTGCCAAGAGCTGTAGTTCACCCATTGAGCATGAAAATTGTGTAGGAAGGAACTGCAGATGCTGGTTTAAAACAAAGGTAGACACAAAATGCTAGCGTGTGGCAGGCGACATCTCTGGAGAGAAGGAATGAGTGACGTTTTGCATCATGACCTTTCTTCAGACTAAAAATTGGGTCCAGCTTTCTCTGTTTATGAATGAGATTTTCGAAACACACTGAAGACTCGGCAAAGAAAGGTTTCAAAGGTCTTTTATTGTCACATGTGTCAATTAAGGTACAGTGATATGCGAATTGCCATACAGCAATAAGGTGGGAAAAAGCAACAAGACACGCAACTACATAAAAGTTAACAAACATCCGCCACAGCGGATTCCTCACTGTGATGGAAGGTTTAAAAAAAAGTCCAATCTTCCTATTTATTCTCCCGCGGTTGGGATAGATGAACCATCCATCAGGGCGTGTGGAATTCTGTGGAATTCTCTGCCTCAGGTGGAGGCAGGTTCTCTGGATGCTTTCAAGAGAGAGCTAGATAGGGCTCTTAAAAATAGCGGTGTCAGGGGATGTGGGGAGAAGGCAGGAATGGGGTACTGATTGTGGATGATCAGCCATGATCACATTGAATGGTGGTGCTGGCTCGAAGAGCCAAATGACCTGCTCCTGCACCTATTGTCTATTGTCTAATGTCTATTGGCGGTCGAAGCTCACGCTCAACTCGAATATTTTCTCATCCATTGATCGTTACAATCATTGACTTGTATTCCAACAAAATATTGAATTATGTATTAGCTCAGCGTATAACTATCAAATGTTTTCAGTATAATAAAGGAATGAAAATATGTAGCATCTGTATATTAATGCAGAGTACAACCAATAAGCAGTGCATGGTGACCCATTAACTTTAGAGCAGTGTTGACTGAAGAATGTGTAGAAGCCACACTCTGGTTGTAGCCTGTAACTGTAGGAGTCAGGCAGAGGATGAACCTCTTCTTGCGCAGGGCATGCACAGCCTAAAATTGTGGGTCAACTTGTACTATTTGATCCATTTGTTTGTGCATGTCGGGTTGATTGCATTAGTCGAAACGGGATGGACCACCCCAGAGGATGAACTGCCACAGCAGCACAGCTGGTAGAGCCACTGCCTCACATCACCAGGGACACAGGTTCGATACTCTCCCTGGGCACTGTCTGGGTGGAATTTGCATGTTCTCCCTGTGACCACATGGATTTCTGCGTAATTTCTTCGCAAATCCCAAAGCTGTGTGGGTTTGTACGTTAATTGGCCTCTGTCAAATTGTCCCTAAAGGGTAGGGTGTGGATGGGAAAGTGGTATAACATGGAACTAGAGTGAACGGGTGATCAATGGTTGGTGTGGGTTTGGTGGGCCAAAGCACCCATTTCCATGTAGTATCTTTAAACTAAAGGAAGGAAGAGATTGGACATATTGGGTTGTTTTCCCTGGAACACTGGAGTTTGTGGGGAGACCTGATGATTGAATGTAACATTATGAGGCATAGATGCTCTTCACCTCTATATTGACAATATGTTCCTGGGTTAGGAGATCAATCAATGTTTTAGTTTTTAAATAGACGTTCAAAGCCTCTATATCTTCCAACTGAACCTTATCCTGCTCTGTTCTTTGGCATGTCATACAAATATCCTACATATCTACTGTAAATGGACTAGGACCTTTTATTTGATGGGCCACCTATGCCATTATTTTCCTTGAAGCTTCGTCTGTTACAAGACTCAAAGGAAACTCATCGTGTGACACACTTTAGAATTATAGCCCTCACTTATTTCCCTGAGCCCAGCCTCACTATAAGTGCTATTACTACCTGGCACAGTGGCTCAGCAGATGGTGCTGCTACCTCATAGTTCCACTGACCCAGGGTTAATCCTGTCCTCCAAGGCTCTTTGGGTGGAGTTTGCACGCTCTGCCTGTGACTATGGGTTTCTGTAGGATCCTCTGGTTTCCTTTCACATCCCACAGCTGTGCGGGTTGGTGTGTTTATCATCCATTGTAAATTGCCACGGAAGGTGAGTGGAAGGAGAAAATGGGTGGAGATCTTTTGTGAGAAAATAGATTACAGGGAAATGAGTGGGGGAATGGGGATACATGGGATTGCTTTCAAGAGCTAGTAAAGACATGATGGGCCAAATGGCCTCCATCTGTGTTGTGAGAAAAGCTATTATTTATATTTGATTCCACATTTGATATAGTACACAAAATCCAATGGAATAAATAGTATACATATATTTTATTGTAATTAAAACAATTAGCTCCATACAGAAAGCAAGATACTGTTGGTTGCAAAGTTCATGCATATTCTACATTAAACGTACAGTAAAGAGGATTAATCTCATTATTTTACAAGCCGCCTGGTCACACTCTATTTCACTCAACTAACATTCTAATGTTTATGCTATAATTCCAGATTATAAATGTCAATCAATCTTCACACCCAAGAATTTGTCTAAAACTTCCTTAAACATATCCACTAATGGCCTCCACAGCCCTCTGTGGCAATGAGTTCCACAGATTAACTACCCCCTGACTAAAGAAATTCCTCCTCACCTCTTTTCTAAAAGAGCACCCTTTAATTCTGAGGCTATGACTTCTGGTCCTAGACTCTCCCACCTGTGGAAACATCCTCTCCACATCCACTCTATCTTTGTCCTTCATTGTGTTCTAAGTTTCAATGAGGTGCCCCCTCAACCTTCTAAACTCCAACGAGTAGAGGCCCAGTACTATCAAAAGCTTATCATATGCTAACCCACTAATTTCTGGAATCATCTTGTAAACCTCCTCTGGACCCTCTCCAGAGCCAGCACATCCTTCCTCACATATGGGGCCCAAAGGAGCGGGTGATGAAGGCAGGAGAGAGATCCGTGGGTGGTGAGGGGATTCTGAGGTGATGAGATCTGTGGTAAACTAGTGTCAGAGCGGAGGCTGCCCAGTCAGCCATTGCACATTGCTATATTTAGTCCCTGTTGAATAACTCCTACCACCATCTCACTGGGACACGGTGTAGAATCCTGTAAGGAGGTTTTCTCTGTCAGTTTATTCATATGTCATTGTCCTGTTCAATTAATCTACTCATTCACTATTAAAACCACTAGAGGCGATCCACGATCCACAATCTGTGAAACCAGCAAGGTCATTGCATAAACGTATGGGGTTCCTATACTTGCCAAAGATGAGTTGTATTACCTGACAAAGGCCCTCCCCATGTTACCACAGGGTTCTGATCTTGGCAACTGTTTTGTAACCCGAGCTCTTTGTAAGTTGGCAATGTGGTCACCCGGCAATATATTTAAATGAAGACAGAAGCCAACCGAGGGCAGCTTGTGGTTAAACCCGAGCGTTTAACTCAGCCACTCAGCCATGGCCACAAACCCATCTCCCACACAGCAGAGGATGCCTGCGGCCATTCAGCGCACAGCAAGTCCACCCAGACAAGCACCTGCTCCTCACTACAGTCAGGAATTCATACAGTAACTCAGGGAGCATCCTGTATGCAGAATGTTGCCCACACATATCTAGCCACACTGAAGATAATATAAGATACACTTTGGTTCAACCTATCTAAGCAATTTAATATTTGGAAGCAGCTCCTTGGTATCAATAAACCACCTTCCATGATAGGTCATCTAAACATTGTCATGTTTTATTTCCCATAGATTTGAGGTGCTGCATTGACTAAGCCATGCACATCACTGTTGATGCATCGATGCTAACATATTCACATTGATATAAGCCAGTCTGGGTGCACTTAGTGACTGCAACTCTAATGCAGTACTTCCTACTTGCCCTGAGCAATTAATATTCTGCCACATTATATTTGCATTGGATGGAAGAACATCACAGAAACAGGCCCCTTGGTCCACGGAGACTGCACCGACTCAAAAAAAAAACCTCACTACATCCAACATCAGAACCAACCATGATTCTGCAGGTTTTCAGTTCTGAACTCTTTAGATCGGAACAAGGTCAGTTACAAAAATAATTGTTTCAATGTTATGGCAAGTTTGAACGTGAAATGGTTATGATGACTAAACATAAACATTATTACAACATATGCTGGAAATGACAGCTGCATATATACTGTATATCCTCATAAAATGCCTATTTCTTGTTTAAATATATGCAACTAAGAAGATAAACTCAATTATAATAAACTATTGAAAAGTAAAATAGAAGATAGACACAAAATGCTGGAGTAACTCAGTGGGTCAGGCAGCTTCTCTGGAGAAAAGGAATAGATGACATCTCTGGTCCAGACCCTTCTTCGGAGTCTTGAGTCTGAAGATAGATTTCGACCCAAAATGTCATCTATTCCTTTTCTTCAGAGATGCTGCCTGACCCACTGAGTTACTCCAGCATTTTGTGTCTATCTTCGATGTAAAACAGCATCTGCCGTTCCTTCTTACAGATATGGTATTGTGAATTGAGGTAACTTGTCTGCTATAGTATAACTTTAATTTCCAAGAGTGTTGGTTTCACTTTCTAAATCTTCTTTTCTCAAGGTGGGAAACTCATAGAATGACTCAAGACCAGTACTGGGGGTGTGATTGTTGCAGTTAAACCACAGAGGTGGCAGCATTCTTGTGATCCACAAGGGATCCAACCTACTGGGAGATGTTAAAAACATTGATGGCCAAATTTCAACCAAGTGTTTCGGTGTCACGTTGGAGTTGCCGCCTTACAGCACCAGAGACCCAGGTTTGATCCTGACTACGGGTGCTGTCTGGATGGAGTTTGTGCGTTTTGCCCATGACCACGTGGGTTTTCTCCAGGATCTCCGGTTTCCTCCCACACTCCCGAGATGTACTGGTTTGTAGGTTAATTGGCTTTGGTAAAGATTGTAAATTGTCATTAGTGTGTGGGATAATGTCAGTGTTTGGGGTGGTCGCTGGTCAGCGCGGACTCGGTGGGCCGAAGGGCATGTTTCCGCCCAGTCGCTAAACTAAACTAAACTAGAGTAAAGGAATATTTTCTGAGTACTATAGCAGACAATTTTGGTTATAGATGCACAACAGGTCTAATATTACAAGTTAAACAGTAAAGGATCTTTGGGGAGAAAGGAGTTGTTGACATTTTGTATCAAAACCCTGCATCAAGACTGACGTGGAGAGGGTAGATAACCAGTGCAAAGGGGAGAGAGGAGGTGGTGGGACAGGAGCCATTGGTGATTGCTGGATCAACGAGGGGTGAGAATGATGGTCAAATGGAGATAGGTAGGTGAGGGGGAGGGATGGAGTTGAGAGGTAGATTACAGGTGGATAATAGATGGAAGCAGAGCAAAGGATAAAGAGAGGCGGATGGATCTCCATGGGAAGAAGGGAGGGTGAAGGTGGAGTCAGTTGGTGGAAGATGATAAGCAGGAACTCGATGCCACCCAGTGCAGGAATCGTAGATAAGTAAGGAAGGTGATATTGGGAACCATTAGGCGAGGGGTTGGGGCTGGGAGGGCTGGACGGCAGAACCGGAACCAGATGGTAGGAGGTGAGCCTGGGGTGACATGTGCGTGTAGTAGGTGGATGGAACCAGGAGGGGGAGTGGGCAAGAATGGGTGATGGATTGGGGGGCATGGGATAGGAATACAATAATGGGAGAACCAGAGGGGAATTGGAATAAGAGAGAGGGTGGAGCAGTGAGTACGAGAGTGGGAAGGTTCTAAATTCAATGTTACCCACAATTGGACAATCTCATGTACCTACTATTGATTGTAGGCTACCCAGGCAGAACAGGGGAACAACACCTTGTGCTCCGCCCATGTAAACTGCAACACAACGGTATGAGCATTGTATTTTCCAATTTTAGGCAAAACTCTCCTTGAGTGAGTTTCTCCCCCACAACCCCTTAATTACAAATTTAAACCTTTTTGGGAAAATTATTATGTCGATGAATGTAGTTTTACTTCCGTTTCTTCTTCATTTATCTGAGGTGTAATTTGTGGATTGTTCATTGGCTGATCTTTTTACAGCGCAGTACCACAAGAATATGAAAAATCCTGCAAAGATTCAAAAAGAAAATGGCATCTGGATGTTAGAATTTGTCAACAGTAACTACTTAATAAGCTAGTTGTTTAGAACTGATTTTTAAAATTTAAATTGCGAGTTCCACACTGGTGCAGCTGGTAGAGCTGCTGTTTCACAGCACCAGAGACCCAAGTTCATCCTGACCTCCAGGTGCTGTCTGTGTGGAGTTTGCGTGTTCTGTGAAAACGAGGGTTCCCTCCGGGTGCCCCTTTTTCCTCTCACGTCCCACAAGACGTGCGGAATTGTAGGTCAATTGGCCTCTGTAAATTGCCTCTCGTGTGTCGGGAGTGGAGGCGAAAGTGGGATAACATAGAACTAGTATGAATGAGTGATCAATGGTTGGTTTGGACTTGGAGGGTTGAACGGTCTGTTTTTATGCTGTGCCTCCAAACTGAAAGTAAATATATTAAATGTACCCCCTGGAGGTAGTTAATAAAAAATCATATTTAATGCCCTGTATTATTTTAAAAAACAATCATAAGATGAATTAAGAAATTAATAAGCTGAACACCCATAACTATATTATTACCATTGCGTGCCAGCTGTTACTATGGCATGCATGTATATTCATCACAATATAACTGGAGAATCTTGCACTAACCTTGCAAGGAATTGAGGATGCAAAACAGGTACATTTGAACCTTCTGTTCTCCAAATGAAAAGAAAGCCAAACCCCAGGTCATGCCCAGTAAAACGCTGAGACCAAGGATGGCCCACATGTCCTTACACACAGGTCTCGACCCAGAATGGGTATCGTTTCGCATCTGAGTTAACTTGGTGCAGACGGTGATCATCATTGCAATGTTCATCAACCATATCAGGCCGAAAAATCCACAGTTTGTAACATAATGAATTGTGTTATTTTTTATCCAGCACCTGTTTAAAAAACATATGCAAGTCATTAAAGTATTCAATTTGGAGGTTTAATTTAGGACTCATCTTTCAATGCATCCAATGTTTTGTTCCACTGCCAAACTTGCCCTAAACCTTCAAGCTAATTATTTTTCTTTGTGTAAGCGCTGCAATCTGGTACCAAAATGCATCTTGAACATAGAATATAGAACATAGAACAGTACAGCACAGGAAAAGGCCCTTCGGCCCACAATGTCTGTGCCGAACATGATGTCAAGATGAATTCTTATTAGCCTGCACATAAGCCACGGACCTCTATTCCCTGCATATCCATGTGCCTATCTAAAAGTCTCTTAAATGTCACTATCATATCACTTAAGTAAGTAAGTAAGTAAGTAAGTAAGTACGTTTATTGGCCAAGTATTCACATACGAGGAATTTGCCTTGGTTCTCCGCCCACAAGTAACAACATGACATATAGTGACAGTTACGAATAGAAACATAGAAACATAGAAATTAGGTGCAGGAGTAGGCCATTCGGCCCTTCGAGCCTGCACCGCCATTCAATATGATCATGGCTGATCATCCAACTCAGTATTCCGTACCTGCCTTCTTTCCATACCCTCTGATCCCCTTAGCCACAAGGGCCACATCTAACTCCCTCTTAAATATAGCCAATGAACTGGCCTCAACTACCCTCTGTGGCAGAGAGTTCCAGAGATTCACCACTCTCTGTGTGAAAAATGTTTTTCTCATCTCGGTTTTAAAGGATTTCCCCCTTATCCTTAAGCTGTGACCCCTTGTCCTGGACTTCCCCAACATCGGGAACAATCTTCCTGCATCTAGCCTGTCCAACCGCTTAAGAATTTTGTACGTTTCTATAAGGTCCCCTCTCAATCTCCTAAATTCTAGAGAGTATAAACCAAGTCTATCCAGTCTTTCTTCATAAGACAGTCCTGACATCCCAGGAATCAGTCTGGTGAACCTTCTCTGCACTCCCTCTATGGCAATAATGTCCTTCCTCAGATTTGGAGACCAAAACTGTACGCAATACTCCAGGTGTGGTCTCACCAAGACACCGTACAACTGCAGTAGAACCTCCCTGCTCCTATACTCAAATCCTTTTGCTATGAAAGCTAACATACCATTCGCTTTCTTCACTGCCTGCTGCACCTGCATGCCCACTTTCAATGACTGGTGTACCACAACACCCAGGTCTCGCTGCATCTCCCCTTTTCCTAGTCGGCCACCATTTAGATAATAGTCTGCTTTCCTGTTTTTGCCACCAAAATGGATAACCTCACATTTATCCACATTATACTGCATCTGCCAAACATTTGCCCACTCACCCAGCCTATCCAAGTCACCTTGCAGTCTCCTAGCATCCTCCTCACAGCTAACACTGCCCCCCAGCTTAGTGTCATCCGCAAACTTGGAGATATTGCCTTCAATTCCCTCATCCAGATCATTAATATATATTGTAAATAGCTGAATGACTCAGAAAACACTAAACATTAATAATAATAAAACGTTAATGATAAAACACCATTGATCAAGCATGTGAACCAACAAAATACCAGATCAAGGGAAGCCTACAGATTTTTGGCTGTTGAGTAGAGCAACTACTCGTGGATAAAAACTGCTTTTATGTCTGGCTGTGGCAGCTTTGACAGTCCGGAGTCGCCTTCCAGAGGGAAGTGATTCAAAGAGTTTGTGGCCAGGGTGAGAGGGGTCAGAGATGATCTTGCCCACTCGCTTCCTGGCCCTAAGCAAGGATATGGAAAGTAGATAAGTAACCTCTTCATAAACATGCCACATGCTACATGTACTTCACTGCAACCGCCCATCTTCTTTGTCCCCCGAAATGAAATAGCAGAAACTGTGCTGTGTCTCAATTGAATGCTTCTTGTTCCACACGCCTGTTTAAGTCATTCATATTTATTACCTATCCTGCCACTGGACTGGCCTCTCCACCACCTCTTCCTAAATGATATTGATGCTTTATCAGCTCACTGACATTCTCCAATGTTTCTCTATGACAACGAGTACTGAATGCAGGAGAAATCACCCAAGGATTTGGTGCTGCAGGAAAGCGTGGAATGACCAAGGAGCAAACCGTGGTGCAGCGGTAGAGTTACAGCCTTACAGCGCGAGAGACCCAGGTTCAATCCCGACTACGAGTGCTGTATGTACGGAGTTTGCACGTGGTCCCTGTGACACCGTGGGTTTTCCCCGGATGCTCCCGCTTCCTCCCACACTACACAGATGTGCAGGTTTGTAGGTTAATTGACTTTGGTAAAGACTGTAAATTGTCCCTAGTGTGTAGGACAGTCCTAGTGTGGAGTGCTAGCTGATCGGCATTGACTCAGTAGGCTGAAGGACCTGTTTCCATGCTGTATCTCTAAACTAAACTAAACTAAAGGACCATGTTTGATTGCTGGACACAATATAGATAAACTGACCCTGTTTTTCTCCCCTCCCCCAAGGCATTCTCTAACCTTCAGAATGGTAACATGGTCACCACAAACTTCCGGCTATCAGCGGACACAGAACCTGAGAACACCTTTCCCCGCATGGCACAGTAGATATCTAGCTCAGTTGCAATTTAACAGCGGAAGACAATCAAGTATCAACATTATTGTTTGAGGCAAGGCTAACTTGACCTACATTGAAACAGAGCTGTTTGTGTCCAGTGTATGAATCTCAAACGTCCCATAATTGTCCGGGTTCACTCCAACACACACAAACACCACCACAGCAGGAATGCCTGTCAATAGAAGAAAATGATATGCATTCATCACTAAATCAATACTTAACAAATATTACTCAATGTGTGCCATGTTGAGAATATTAAGAATTAATTACTTCATCTTTTTGAGGATTGGCATTGGAGACAGGCAATTTTATAATTTTTGCATTCAATGTATGTTCAGGAATGGCACACGTCAGATTCAGATTAATTTATTGTCACAGACACCAGGGTGTGAGGAAATTCCTTGCCCACATGAAGTAAGGCATATTTAGTTTAGTTTAGAGATACAGCGCGGAAATTGGCCTTTTGGCCCACCTAGACCGTGCTGACCAGTGATCCCTGTTACGCTAACACTACCCTACACACTGGGGACAATATACAATTTTACCAAAGCCAAATACCTTTAAACCTGGTGGGACAGGCAGCATCTCTGGAGAGAAGGAATGGGTGACATTTCGGATCGATACACTTCTTCAGGCTGAAGATGGGCCCCGACTCAAAACGTCACCCATTCCTTCTCTCCAGAAATGCTGCCTATCCCGCTGAGTTACTCCAGCATTTTGTGTCTACCTTCGATTTAAACCAGCATCTGCAGTTCTTTCCTACCTATAAACCAGTATGTCATTGGAGCGTGGGAGGAAACCTGAGAAAACCCACATGGTCACAGGGAGAATGCACAAACTCCGTACAGACAGCAACCAGAGTCATGATGGAACCCGGGTCTCAGGCACTGTAAAGGAGCAACTCTACCACTGTAGTTTCTTCTGTTGGATGTGACATTTCAGTCAGTCTGGTCCTAGCAAACAACATATTTTCTCAGTGATTTGTTTAGTAAGTTTCATCTTGCATAACACAACGTTAAGTAAACTCAGTTTTGTGAACATAACTTATACCAGCTCCAGAAATGGGAGATATATTGGCCTCATCATCACGAGTTATATTTAGGAGTGCCAGTGCTGAACAGATATAACAGGCATGTGCTATTTGATAAAATATTCTACTGGGTCAATGAACATTTGATGTGTAAAGCACAAAGTGTCATCAAAAAGCAAAATAGATGACTGATACTCACCCCAACCTGCGAAAGCCAGTTTATATATGTAATGTCTGACATAGATGTTGAACACTTTGATCAACATCAAGTAGAGATGAAGGCCTTCAATTGCCATCCATGCTAATGTGCTCAGCAGTGAATAATGAAGGAACACAGCAATGGCCTTACAGAGTCCATCAATCGCCAGCTTGCTCAGCCACTCGTTGGCCAGGAAATTCACGTTCAGAAGAAAGCAGGCAATGCAGAGGTTAATGTGGATCTTGGTGGTATGATCCCTCTGGTTCTTCCTGAAGCAAAAGATAAACAGACACCAACTCTGTGAGCTACAATCATACCTAAATAACTTTTGTGACTCGACAGACACGGATCACACGAGAACAGACAATTTGGCTCTGCGGTGTTGTTCACAATATTCTCATTTTTTAAATGTTCTGTGGCTGTCGGGACAAGAGTGAAGGTCGGATGGGCATTGGTGAGTGAATGTAGGATAGGATGCCTTGTTTCATGTGGGATGGAGAAGCAGGATTCTCTTTACCAAAGGCACAGCTTTGTTTCCAGGCAGAAAACAGTTCTTTTTTTTTTTAATATATTTTTTTATTAAAGGTAATCAATTACAATGCTTCAAACAACTTTATATCAAATTAATTCAATTTGCATTAAGTAAAACACTAGTAATACTTATCTACTGTTTTTTTAGAAATAATGATAGAGAAAGAATAGAGAAAGAATAAATCATTAAGAGAGTGATTAAATAATAATTTGATTATATATAAGAAAGAAAAGAGAAACGAAAAAAAAAAAAAAAAAAAAAAAAAAACATTTTTAGTAACCACAATATGTATTATTAATAACACTACTACAAGTGATAGTATCAATAAAGACATATATGTAATTCCAATATAAAAATTAATTATACTCACCAAATCCCGCAGGGTGCACGTCGAGCTGTGTTGCCAAGAACAGCTACTTCTCTAAATACTGTATATATGGAGACCATATCTGTTCAAAAGAATTATACTTGTCCAATAGGACAAATCTAATTCTTTCCAGATGTAACGTCTCCATCATCTCTGTTGCCCACATTTTGGTTGTGGGGGATAATGTTCCCTTCCAAAATTTCAATATGATTTTTTTTCCAATTATTAAACAGTAATCAAAGAAATTTCTTTGATTTACTGTAAGTGATAGATGTAAATCCGGAATTCCAAATATTATTAGCTTTGGGTTAGGGTCCAATTTAACTTTGATGACTTCAGAAATAACTTTAAAGATTTCTGTCCAGTAATAATTCAATTTAGGACATGTAACGAAACTATGTATTAAATTTGCCTCTGCTTTCTTGCACTTATCACAAATAGCGGAGAGATTCGGAAAAATACTATTTAATTTAGTTTTCGAATAATGTAACCTATATAATACTTTAAATTGTATCAGTATATGTCTGGCGTTTAATGAACACCGGTGTATTCGTTGTAGACTTTCTTCCCAGTTTTCTTTTGTTATAGCTAATCCCATTTCATTTTCCCATGCTTGACGATATACTTCCGTTATTGGATTCTCCTTATCCAAAATGATGTTATATATATAGGCTATTAAATTTTCTGTATTTGGATATAAATTAAACAGTTCATCTAACAATCCTGCTTCTTTATTTTTATAATCTTGTGTATTGGATTTAATATAATCTCTAATTTGTAAATACCTAAACAAATGTTGTGGAGACAATCCATAAATATCTTGTAACTCCTGGAATAAAAGAAATTTTCCTTTTCTATACAGATGTTCTATCCTTGTAATTCCTAAATCATCCCATTGTTTAAACCCCCCATCTAATATAGCAGGTTTAAACGATGGATTATTCATAATTGGTAATCTAAATGAGAGATTATCCAAGTGTAGAGTCTTAACTATTTGTTTCCAAATACGTCTATTATTATATATTATTAGGTTGTCTTTATAATATTTTTTTTGTACTTCCGTTGGTGCAAAAATTATCGAACCTACATTGAAAGGTAGACAGTCCTCCTTTTCTATATTTAACCATGTCGGTTCATGATCCATATTTACCCACCAGAAATTCATATTCTTAATCTGAACAGCCCAAAAATAATATAAAAAGTTTGGAAGTGCTAATCCTCCATTTATCTTAGCTTTGCATAGATGTTTTTTATTTATTCTGTGATTTTTATAATCCCAAATAAAGCTATTGACAATATTATCAATTTTTTAAAAAAAAGTTTTCGGAAGAAAAAAAGGAATAGCCTGAAACAAATATAACAACTGCGGTAGAAATACCATCTTTATGGCACTTATTCTACCAATCATGGATATAGGCAGTGTTTTCCAATATAAAATATTTTTTCTAAGTTTATCTAATAGTTGAGGATAGTTGGATTTTATTAATGAGTTATGAGTTTTAGTTACGTTAATCCCTAAATATTTAAGTTTGTCTGTAACTACTTTTAATGGGTATTGTTGTAATGTATTAAGATTTATTCCTGTTATTGGCATAATCTCGCTTTTATCCCAATTAATCCTATACCCAGAAAATGCACCAAACTTAGTTATAATGTTTAGCAGGTTGGGAATACTAATTTCCGGTTTTGTAATATAAATCAAAACATCATCTGCATATAAAGAAATTTTATTAATTGTTGTATCAGTATTATAGTCATATATTTCAGGTTCAGATCTAATTTTTTCCGCCAATGGTTCTATCACCAATGCGAACAATAAGGGTGATAACGGACATCCCTGTCTGCATCCCCTAGAGAGTTTGAATTTGGCTGATAAAATTTGGTTAGTCAAAATTCTTGCCATAGGATTCGAGTATAAAATTCTTACCCATTTACAAAATCTATCCCCCAATTGAAACTTTTCCATTATATTAAATAAATACATCCATTCCACCTGATCAAATGCTTTTTCTGCATCTAGTGATATAACCGCTAGTTCCGTATCTCGTATTCTTTTTGAATATATAATATTAAACAAACGTCTGAGATTATGGGATGAGTAACGTTTTGGGATAAAACCTGTTTGATCATAATGTATTAATTTAGAGATCACTAAACTTAATCTCCTAGATAAGACCTTAGTTAATATTTTTTGGTCTGTATTTAAAAGGGCAATCGCTCTATATGATCCAGGATCTTCCAAATCCTTATCTACTTTAGGGATGAGTGTAATTGTGGATTCATTTAAAGATTCTGGTAATTTTCCTTGGTCATATGCATATCTATACATTATTTGTAATCTTGGGGAAATCAGATCTTGAAATTTTTTATAAAATTCTGCACTCAGGCCATCTGGGCCCGCTGCTTTTCCGTTCTTAAGCGAACTAATTGATTCTATAATATCTTTTACTGTTATTTCAGCATTTAACAATTCTCTACCTTCCTGATCTAAGCTATTGATTTGACATTCTTGTAAAAATATTTCCATACTATCTGTTTGTCCTGTTAGTTTTGACGAATAAAGATTTTTATAATATTGTAAAAATCTATCATTAATATCTTTTGGAGTAATTAATATATTTCCATACTCAGATCTAATTCCGTGTATCATCTTCTCATCTTCTAATTTTCTAAGCTGTCGTGCTAGTAATTTTTGTGGCTTATCTCCAAATTCAAAATACACTTGCTTAGTTTGTTGAAAAAGTTTAATCACTTGATTAGAATATATTTTATTTAATCTATATTTTACTGATGCAATTTTATTACTTAACTCTTTGGAAGGCTGTTTTATATTTTCATTATCTAGACGTTTTATCTCATTTTCTAAATTTTGTTCTATTTTTCGATTTTCTTTATTGAGATGTGCTTGTGCGGATATTATTGCGCCACGCATGAATGCCTTAAATGTGTCCCAAAATAGTGATGGAGAAGTTTCAGGATTATCATTAGTTTCAAAAAATAATTTAATCTGATCCATCACATATTTACAACAGTCATTGTCCTTTAATATCTGAGGGTTAAATCTCCAGGTAGTAGTTTTATTAGATATATCTTTTAATTTTATCTTAAATGTTAATGGCGCATGATCCGAGATGATAATATTATGATATTTTGCATCATACGTAAAAGGAAGTAATTTAGAATCTATTAAAAAATAATCTATCCTCGAATAGGTTCCATGTACGGGCGAGAAAAAAGAATATTCTCGTCCGGATGGGTTATCTAACCTCCAGATGTCTTTAATACTAGATGTATTGATAAAAGCATTTATGAATTTACTTGATTTCGAGGCAGCTTTCCTTTTTGCGGATGATCTATCTAGATAATTATCTAAAGTACAATTTAAATCACCTCCAATTATTAAATTGTGTTGAGTGGATATAGGAATATTATTAAATATTTTCTTAAAAAATAATGGATTATCAAAATTAGGGGCATATATATTCATTAAAATTACCTTTTTTGAATATAATTCCCCTGTAATTATTACATATCTGCCTTCTTTATCCTCTATAATAGAACTTTGTATGAAAGGTATACCTTTGCGAATAATTATTGCAACTCCTCTAGATTTATGAATAAATGTAGAATGATACACCTTAGAAATCCATTTAGCTGTTAATCTATGTTGAGCATCTTTTTTAAGATGAGTCTCTTGAAGGAAAATGACATCTGTCTTCAATCTGTTCAACTGAGCTAATACCTTTCCCCTTTTAATTGGTTCATTAATTCCTTTTACATTCCAACTGCAGAAGGTTACTCCATCACCCCCAGTCTTCACCTTTATATCATGCATTTTACTATTAGGGCGGCTTTTTTTGGAGTAGCCTTCTTGACTCACCCAGCTCCCCGTTGCACCCGGACATCAATCCAATGAGAATTTCTTTCCACCTTAATCCACATCTATGTCTTCTTAAACTAAATACACAATATCCTTCACATCTACATTCAAATAATATATAATATAAGATCAATAAAAAACAAAAACAATAAGAAATATCAATAATAAAAAAAAAGTAAAGGGTGTTAATAGGGTGCTCAGAAAAAAAAGAAACTACACTTGTATAGTGTGTAGTATGTGAAGGTGAAAGCCACACTAACGTGGCCATTAATCTAAAGACTTCCGTTTTTTTAATAAAAAAAAGATGTTGATTATACCAGCTCCTATCTCAAATGCTATATATATTGGGGTGGGGTACTAACTTTATATACTTAGTACTTAGTAATTATTTCTATTATTCATATTACTATTTGCTAATTACTAATATCAATTGTATTTAATACTATAATATGTAATACTATTATCATGGAATAATTAAATATTTTCTAATAATTAATACAGAACTACTACTAAATGCCCATTATTCCACTTCCTTCTAAGTAAGTATTTCATAACCACAGGTCGATGATAAAAGTTCAGTCCTCTCCTTCTCCCTCGGGTTCTTCCTCCGCATCTTCTCTCTCTTCATCTTCTGGCTTCTGCTGTATGCCTCGGGCGAATTTCAATGCTTCAGTATGCTTAACGAAACGATATTCCTTGTCATCATAAGTTACTCTCAGTATTGCTGGGTACATCAAGCCATATCTCAGATTCTTAGTATTCTGTACATTCCTCAGGATACCTTTTGTTTCTTTAAATAGAGCTCTTTTCTTGGCCACTTCTGCTGGGAAGTCTCTAAAAATACTGATGTTGTCTCCCTCGTATTTCAGGTTTCTCTTTTTTATTATTATCTTCATCATTTCTTCGAAGACATGGTCAAAGGCCACTTTTACAATCATTTGTCTGGGCGATGAACCTATCCCAGGGGCCCGTCTTAGAGCCCTATGTGCACGGCTCAACAGGGGTTCATGATCCAAATTCAAAATATCCATTAAAAGTTTTGCAACAAATTTTCGAGGATCTTGACTCCCCTCACGACCTTCGCTCAGACCAACTATACGCAAATTTTTACGGCGTTGGCGTCCCTCCAGATCGATACATTTCTCGTTTGTTTTATGTAATAATTCTAAGAGGCGTTTGTTCTCGGCACGGAGTTTTTCGGTCTCCTTAGTATTCACTTCAGCAATTTTAGTTAGCTCTTTAATTGCTTCGCCTTGTTGGTCTAGCGAAATTATAGTAGGATCTATCTTGTCATCCAGCTTTCTTTCCATCCCAGCAGCTATTTCCTTTACATCCTCAATTTGAGTTTGTAACTCGGCATTAGCCTTTTCCTTCCACTCATCCATCATACTTTTTACCGTCGTTATAACTTGTTTTATTAAGTCTTCTTTATCTTCTTTATTTTTCTCGTGAGACACCAGCATATCCGCTTTTAAACTTTTTATCTCCTCCATATACTCCTTCCTCTGCTTCTTTATCTCCTCCATATACTCCTTCCTCTGCTTCTTTATCTCACCTAGAATGGTAGTCTTAAGTTCCTCCATTTCAGCTTTCCTCTGTGAGATATCTTCTTGAGAAGCAGCAGTTGCACCCGAGCTGAGGCCAGTTTCCCTTCTCGTAGCTTTTTTTCCAGCGGTGGGGGTGGGGGAGCGCTGGGTCATAATTTCTTCTTAAAATCGCGCGCCTGATGACGTCACGCACCTTTTAAACGCTGCCGGAGCCGTTCACAATCGATCTCCTGTGGTAAGTGCGTTTGTTTGACCCTTTTACCCCCGTTTTAAATTCAGTTTTTTTCGGAGCTGTAATGGTGCGATTCCACTCACATCGTGGCGCCAACCGGAAGTTTTGGCTCTGCGGTGTTGTTCACAATATTCTCATTTTTTAAATGTTCTGTGGCTGTCGGGACAAGAGTGAAGGTCGGATGGGCATTGGTGAGTGAATGTAGGATAGGATGCCTTGTTTCATGTGGGATGGAGAAGCAGGATTCTCTTTACCAAAGGCACAGCTTTGTTTCCAGGCAGAAAACAGTTCTTAGCATGGACTCTTACTGTCCTACACCGGCAGCTCTTATCAGGCTCCTTCAACACCCCCATCTTCTCTCATCCTGTCTCCTCACCCAGCCTTCTCCTCGCTCCATTACTTTCCCTGCTCCTCTCCTCTCCTCTGCCATATCCTCTCCTCCCTGTCTCTCCTCTGCTGCTCCTCTCCTCCCGTTCCTGCTCCCTCTCCTCCCCGTGTCCTCTCCTCCTCACCTCTCCTCTTTGTTTTCCCTCCACCTGCTTCCTCTCCTTCCTCCTCCACCCAATCTCTCCTCTCCCGCTCCCCTCTCGCCCCCATGCACCTGCGCCCTCTCCTCTCCTCCCCCACCCCATCCGCCCACCACCTGCTCCCTCTCCTTCCTCCCCCTCCCCTATTTCTCCTCTCCCACTCCTTCTCTCCCTGTACCCGATCCCTCTCCTCCCACATATCCTCTACTCCCCCGCCTCTCCTCTCCTCTCCACATTGTCCCTCCTCCACCTTCTACCTCTCCTTCCCCGGCTTCTTCTCCTCTTCCCCGTCTTTCCTCCGTCCACTCCCTCTCATCTCCGTTTCTCCTCCACCTCTTGTTCCTTCAGCTGCTGTCCCTCAGCCCACCGAGACCATACGACAGCAAGGATGAGCAGCATTCTGCGCCTGCCCTGACTGAGGACCATTGTGCCTCCACAGCATTGCACATACTGATACGCACAGCAAGAGTTGGCGGAACTAGCACTGCAGCGTTTGGTGCTCTGGCGTGGGACCCACACTGACACCAGGAGCTGGCTGATTAGAGGATCGATCACTGCTTTGGCTAATGGGTTGACATGTACAGTGGGACGGCTGCTGGTGAGACGCAGGGAGCTAAGCTTCACCGTGAATTAAAGATGTTTGAGCATCAGTGGACATTCAAGGAATGCGTGCTAGTCCCTCCCAGAGTCCCACTTACCCACTGTCTCTACAGAGTAATTGCGTGGGTTTTCTCCAGGAGCTCCGGTTTCATCCCACATTCCAAAGACGTACAAGTTTTTAGTTTAATTGGCTTTGGTATCATTGTAATTTATCCCTAGTGTGTGTAGGATAGTGTTAGTGTGTGGAGATCGCTGGTCAGCATGGACTTGGTGGGCCGAAGGGCTTGTTCCTTCTCTAAACTAAACTAAACTAATGCCATGCACCTTTAGCATTGAAAGAACCTTTTCCAATCCTTCCTGTGTTGCACAAGCATTGTCAGTGACTGGTGGCTTAGCTCTTGACAGATTAGTGAAGTTGTTGGAGGCATGTCAGTGCTGGGTAACTTGAGTGGCAGTGATGCTACTGGGTAATTAGTACAGAGATAAGCAGGGGTGGCGCAGGAGTAGAGCTGCTGTCTTAAAGTGTCAGAGACCAGTGTTCGGCCCTGACTGCGGGTGATATCTGTATGGAGTTTGTACTTTCTCCCTGTGACCACAAGGATGTACTCCAGTTTCCTCCCACACTCCAAAGACATAAAGGTTTGCAAGTTAATTAGCTGCTGTAAAATTGTAATTGTCCCTGGTGTGTGTGTACGATGATAGTGTCTGGGGTAGTCGCTGGTCAGCACGGGTCGAAGGGGCTGTTTCCATACTGTATCACTAAAATCTAATAATAAGTGGCAGGGGCTGCTTTGGGTAAGTGGCAAGAGATTAGTGGCTGTCAATGCTGGATGATTAGTACAGAGTAGTTAATGGCAGTGCTGGATAATTGGTTGAGTAGTTAGTGACTGTCTCAATGCTGGTGATCCATGCTGGGTAATTTGAAGAGTAGTTAGCAGCAGTGTGAATGATGAATGATCAGATTGCTCATTTCCTTTAGTGATGTAAGGAAAGGCAAGTAGAAGGTTTGCAGAAGAGATTGATTTGCAAAATATACTTGTTGATAAGTGGACTATGTTCAGTGTTCATGTTATAGGAAAGATCTTGCCAAGCTGGAAAGGGTGGACAGAAGATTTACGAGGATGCTGCCAGGACTTGAGAGATATAGGGAGAGTTGAGCAGGCTAGGACTTTATTCCTTGGAGTGCAGGAGGATGAGGGGTGATTTTACAGAGATGTGCAAGATCACGCGAGAAATGGATAAATAGGTAAATGAACAAAGTCTTTTATCCAGAGTAGGGAAATCATGAACCAGTCATACTGTACTGTAGGTTTAAGGTGAGAGGAGAAAGATTTAATAAGAATCTCATGGGTAATTTTTATACACAAAGGGTGGCAGGTATATGGAACAAGCTGCCGGAGGAGGTAGTTGAGGCAGGTGCTATCTTAACGTATTTGAGACATTTGGACAGGTACATGGATAGGATAGGTTTAGAGGGTTATGGGCAAAGTGCAGGCAAGTGGGACAAGTGTTGGTTGGCGTGGGCAGGTTGGACCAAAGGGCCTGTTTCCACGCTGTATGACTCTATGACTCTGCGACTGAATGTAGTGTGATCACAGAATGCCGTCTGGTCACTAGACTCACCTGATCACGCAGTAAACAAACACCGTGACGGCTACGAAGAAGGCCGAGATCCCACAGCCAATCTTCGAGATGTACGTTAATGCGGTCAAGTCCTCCTGATCCAAAACGACTGTGTCTGCGCGCGGATTCTTCAGGAGATAATAATGACCAATGAGCAAAGATTCAACCCATTCTCACTTTGAATTATGTATTTCTAGAGATGATTCCAACAATTGTGAATAAAGTTATGTGAATATTAATAATGCTTGATGCATGCAATTGTGAAAAAAAGATACAAACTGCTGGAATAACACAGTAGGTCAGGCACTTCGGAAAACATGGATATCTATCCTTGCCTGACCCACTGAGTTACTCCAGCACTTTGTGTCATTTTTTGGTAAAACCAGCATCTGCAGTCCCTTGTGTCTTCATGTAATTATAAATTGAAAATGATGCTGTGAACCCTGTTGAACACAGACAGCGGTTTAGTTTAGTTTAGAAATACAGCGTGGAATCAGGCCCTTCGGCCCACCGAGTCTGTGCCACCCAGGGATCCCCACACACTAAGACTATCCTACACACCAGGGTCCATTTATATTAATACCAAGTCAATTTTAGAGTGTGGGAGAAACAGGGAGAACGTACAAACTCCATGCAGACAAGTACCCGTAGACGGGATTGAACCCGGGTCTCTGGAGCTGTAAGGCAATAGCTCTGGCACTATGCCACCATGCCGCCACTGAACACCTTCCATACATGCTGAAATAAGGCCCATATGTACCCACACTTCCCAGTAAGAGGGACGGGTAAGGGGAGCGAGGGAATCTGTCACCGCTATCTTCCCAAGTATCCAATGACGCAGCCCAGTCTTGCCGAACTTCCCAGTCCTGCACAGTTGCGCAGCGGTAGAGTTGCTGCCTCACAGCCCCACAGACCCAGGTTTGATCCTGACTATGGGTGCTGTCTGTACGGAGTTTATACATTCTCCTTTTCTCTGCGTGTACTGATTTTCTCCACATTCCAAAGACACGCTGGTTTGTCGGTTAATTGGTTTCTGTAAATTGTCCCGTGTGTAGGAGAGGACTAGTGTGCGGGTGTAGTGTATTGATCAGTGCTGACCCAGTGGGTTGAAGGGCCTGTTTCTCTGCCCTCTCTCAAAAGTAAACTCAGCTAAACTAGGGAATCAATACTCAGTCAAGCCTAACAGTTCGTGAGGGGCCATTGATTTCAATGGGGATTATATAAAGTCTACGATTAGCAGGCAAACAGAAGGTTTTTGCTGCTCAAAATGATTTTGTTTCATTTTCTTTTGTATAATTCCAAGTGATGTAATGTGTTTTAATGCACTTTAACTCTTTATCTCAGCTTCAATACCTTTTAATTATCCCCGAATTTCAGAGGCATTTAAACATCCCTCATAAATGAGTTAGGGGGCAAACTTCCACACCCGACCATGGCCTCATTGAGGCTGGTCATGTTAAAGTGAGGGAGGCCCACTCTGTCTACTGCCTGAGGTCTAGTTGCTCCTAGGACCTTTATGGGCAGCCAGCGAGAGTGGACCTCCGTGTTTGGGCCAGTGAATTGCAGGCTGGTGAGGCCCATTGATTGCCCATTCTGGGTGGAGGCTCAGATCCAACAATGTCTTTGTAACCTGATGAAGTGGAGCATAGGCGAGAAATGTTGCCATTTCTGGGACAAAAGGAAATGTAGAGTGCAGTGGAGGCTGGCTCCAGAGATTCCGCCCCTCACTTAAAATCCCAGCAAAACCCAGCTGGGGTTGGTAGTGCTGCTACCTAGACGCATCATCCATGTATTCAACATGTTTTTATGGGGGGTGTATTTTGAAGCACGTGTGCTCTTAGCTCAACCTGCTAACCTTCAATGAGACCTGATGTGAAGTGAGATTTAGTGTGGGGCTAGTATAAATGAGGGCTTGATGGCTATCATGGGGTCATTGGGCCGAATGGTATTTCCATGATATATGTCTCTATTTTCCCTGTGGTGAGAGCAGAGGGAAGTTCTGCAAAGTAATGGAAATTTCAATGCCTACTCCACCTTGTTGAAAGTTGCCATTGATAAAATACTGCGTAGTCTGGGAATTTTTGGTATTAATGCTTTCCCTTGGAGTGGCACAGAGGTGCTCACAATACTGTCAGGTACATGTTGTTGCACCATTAAGAGTGCAGGTGCACATTCTCAGTACATGAATAACTCTATCAGATTTGGTTTGGGGGATTGGACAGGTTCTGTCATGAGTCAGAATACAGAGTCACTGAGTCAGCGCACAGTAGGTATACTGTCACAGGGTGATTCAGCGAAGTAGGGGAGATCGACGACTTTGAAGCACGTGCAGAACAGGCTGTAGAAGATGAACTGTTGAAAAGAAGAGGATAAAGGGAAGGGCATAGTCAGCAGAACCGCTGCCTCACAGCGCCGGAGACCATGATTTAATCCTGACCTCTGTGTGAAGTGTGCACGTTCTCCCTGTGGCCCCATGGGTTTCCTCCGGGTGCTCCAGTTTCCACCCACATCCAAGAAGATGTGGTAGGTTAATTGATTGAATCTGGATACAATGAGATTAGTGTAGGATTGGCGTAAATGTGTGGGATGCTCAGACTTGGTGGACTGAATGGCCTGTTCTGTGCTGTATTAATCAATGACTCTTTAACTCTGTACTAGATTAAGGGATGACTGAGATGCTCTCTAGAGATGACAAACATCGCGCCATCCCTCATCTCTGGAGAACAAACACACATACAACTTACCATTAGCACAGCAAAGTAGGTGAGGTGGTTACATACGCATATGGTTTGATTACCCTCCACTGTTGTACTACAGCCCGTGGAATTCCAGGAATCCGCGATGTTATCTGTAACATTAGTTTATGATCTAAAGATTATACTTTAAATAGATTTCCCAACACTAACTGTAACCTTTAAACAGTCTTCCACCTACCATCATCACTTTCAAACCAGAATACACATTGATGGATATATTCATTCTGTAATAAATGGAATAGTTTTTGTTAGTTTGTGTTTAACAATAACCTCTTGCAATGACTGTTCAGCAATAAACTGTGGGTACCAGGATCTATAGAAACAAATCCTGGTGCTACAAAGTGAACAAAACTGATAATCACACGTCAAACTAAGATCATGGAGAGAAGCTGTACATCTCCACTATACAGAGTCCCACTTTCCTGCTTTTATTCTTTGTAATGTCATGTAAACATCAGCAATGGAGTCACTTTCTAATCTTGTTAAAATGTTTGGAAATTAATTAAGAACAGCATCAAGAAATCGAGCGACTTTCTGGAAAAACGAATAAAAGTCCTGATTAGAATGGATGTGGAGAGGATGTTTCCACTAGTGGGAGAGTCTAGGATCAGAGGTCATAGCCTCAGAATTAAAGGATGTTTCTTTAGGAAGGTAATTAGGAGGAATTTCTTTAGTCAGAGGGTGGTAAATCTGTGGAATTCATTGCCACTGACGGCTATGGAAGATCAGCCATGATCAGCCATGATTGAAGGGTGGAGTAGACTTGATGGGCTGAATGGCCTAATTCTGCAATCACATGAACTTTACAGGGAACAATCAACTTTACAGTTTTTGACACAAAGGGTGGTGGGTGTATGGAACTATGCTGCCGGAGGAGGTAGTTGAGGAAGGTACTATCGCGATGTTTAAGAAACATTTAGACATGTACATGGATACGATAGGTTTAGAGGGATTTGGGCCAAGTGCAGGCAGGTAGGACTAGTGTAGATGGAACATGTTAGTCGGCGTGGGCAAGTTGGGCCAAAGGACTGTTGCCACACTGTATGAATCTATAACTCTATGACACGATGAGTGAATCTCACAGAGTTGCGGTTCTATTAGAGGTGGCACAGTAGACCTGCTCCCTCACCGCTCCAGAGACAAGGGTTCAATCCTGACCTCAGGTGCTGTCTCTGTGGAGTTAGCACCGTTTCCCTGTGAATGTGTGACTTTCCTCTGGATGCTCTGGTTTCCTTCCACATTCGAAAAAATTGCAGGTTGTTAGGTTAATCGCCACTAATTTGGAGGTGTGTGGTAGAATCTGGGTTGAGTTGATGGGATTATGGGGAGAATAACAAATTTGATAAATATGTGTTAACAGGTTGTTGATGGTCGGTGCGGTCTCAGTAGGCCAAAATGCCTGTTTCTATGATGTTGCTTCCATCCAATTCAAATATAATGTGGAAGAATACTAATTGCTCGGGCAAGTAGAAAGTACTGCATTAGAATTGGAGCCACAAAGTGCACCTAAACTGGTTTATATCAATGTGAATATCTTAGCGTTAATGCATCAACAGTGATGTGCATGGCTTTGATGCAACAACTTAATCTATGGGAAATAAAACATGACAATGTTTAGACGACCTATCATGGAAGGTGGTTTATTGATACCAAGGAGCTGCTTCCAAATATTAAATTGTTTAGATGGAATGAACTAAAGTGTATCTTATATTTTCTTCAGTGTGGTTAGTGTTTGGAATAAGTTATCAATTTTGATATAGTGTGACTGGGTAATAAAGAGACCAACTTTCATTGATTTAAATGAGCATTGTTCATGAGCATTTTTCTGAATTACTGACAAAACTCTTACCGGTGTTGAGACACTGTGATTAATTTTAATGGAAACACCTTCTTTTAAGTTCTGAAAGCTTGAGTTTCCCACAGAAATTCCAAGTACTTGTTGATTTAATAGTGTGCTATTTTTTTCATCCTGCAGGGGAAATAAACTGTGAGTCCTTCCAGCAAGGTGCAGTGTTGAAGAACATGGCATGAAATATTGTTTATATCTTTTGGAAAAATCTGCGGTCAAATTTGCCTCCTTGTCGGGGGTGCAACGTCACAAATTAGATTGGGATCAGGATGCAAATGAATCCAGCATTGCTTCAGAGTTCATGGAAAGAGCAGTCTTACTGCATCGTAACCCAAGCAAGGGTCGGAACAAACACATAGGAGGAGGTGAAGTCAGGGCATGGAGTCATTTAAACTTTGCACTGACCACCAGCGGCATCTACCCTAATTAGAGTGGACGTGGAAAGGATGTTTCCAGTAACTGGAGAGTCTGGAAATAGAGGGCACAGCCTCAGAAAAAAAGGATGTACATATAGACCCGGCTTGTACTCGCTAGAATTTAGAAGATTGAGGGGGAATCTTATAGAAACGTACAACATTTTTAAGGGGTTGGACAGGCTAGATGCAGTAAGATTGTTCCCGATGTTGGGGAAGTCCAGAACAAGGGGTCACAGTTTAAGGATAAGGGGGAAATCTTTTAGGACCGAGATGAGAAAAACATTTTTCACACAGAGAGTGGTCAATCTGTGGAATTCTCTGCCACAGAAGGTAGTTGAGGCCAGTTCATTGGCTATATTTAAGAGGGAGTTAGATGTGGCCCTTGTGGCTAAAGGGATCAGGGGGTATGGGGAGAATGCAGGTACAGGATACTGAGTTGGATGATCAGCCATGATCATATTGAATGGCGGTGCAGGCTCTAAAGGGCCGAATGGCTTACTCCTGCACCTATTTTCTATGTTTCTATGCTTCTATAGAATGGAGATGAGGAGGAATTTATTTCTTCAGAGAGTGGTAAATCTGTGAAAGACATTGCCACGGACATCTGTGAAGGCCAATACATTGGGTATTTTTAAGCAGAGATTGATAGGTTCTTGATTAGGGGGTTAAAGGTTACTGGGAGAAGGCAGGAGAATCAGGTTGAGAGGGAAAAATAGAGCCGCCATGATTGAATGTCAGAATAGGCTCGATGGGCTGAATGGCCTAATTTTACTCCTTTGTCTTGTGGTCTTATGGGCTGGTCCTTTTGAACTAAGTACACAAGGTATCATTTCATTACACTGGAAAATATATACAAGCTTCAATGTCACTTTTGAATGTTTTACCTCAAATAGTTCAGTGTCATTAAATACGGTAAAGGAGAACCCTGATAGATCATTTTGATTCTCTGCAGCTCTCTCAGTCAGTTCGGCTGGAAGGATCACTTCTAGTTCAGCATACTGATCATCACTAGAGCGTTCACCAATCTGTGCAGGGCAGAGAGACACCATTTCACCATTCTCCAATTATTACACCGATAATGGGTATAGATTAAAACCAACTGATCTGATTGTCAAAGAGTAAAGACCTTGTCAACTGGAATCACTCAAATCCATGTAAGTAAAAAGAAACACAGGTTCTAGAAATGTGACATAGACACAGCAGAAAGTATTGCAAACATATAGCTTATCAGGCAGCATCTGTGGAAAGAGAAATAGTTAATGTTTCAGGTGAAAGATGCTTCATCAGGATTTGCTAAGGGAATGGATAGGACAAAGTGACTATCGTGGACAGGTCTTGAGCAGGATTGCTGTGGAGTGAGCCTCGATACTATACGCCCTGGGATCTACCTCTGATGGGGCCATCCCACCTGCACCCTAACAGAGAAATTTCCTTTGTCCTATCCATTCCTCCCCCATCCAGCCTGCTGCTTTTTTTGAATTGATTGAAAGATATAATATGCAAACAAGCCCTTCGGCCCATCTAATCATGCCAATTATTGATCACCCGTTGCACAAGTTCTGCTTTCCCACTTTTGCACGCACTCGCTACATTCTAGGGGTTATGGGTAATTTATAGAGGCCAATTGATCAACAAACCCACACATCGCTGGTATGTGAGGAGAAATGGGAGCACACAAAGGAAACCCATGCGGTCACAGGGAGAACGTTCAAACTCTACACAGACAGCTCTCGAGGTCGGGATCAAACCCGGGTGTCTAGCGCTGTGAGGCAGCGGCTCAGCCAACTGCACCACTGTGTTTCATACAGACTTATTTTCTCTTCTTCCAAGGTCTGACCAAGAGCCTGATTTGAAAATTTAACTCTGCTTTTCTTTTCACAGATGCAGCCTGACCTGCTGAGTGTTTCTGCTTTTAGTTTAGCATTCATATCTTTTGCTGCACCTTGCATTGCAGCAAATGACATCCCTTATGCATCATTGCTATGATGAATTTCTTATCTAAAGAAATTGAAGCACAGCAGCTTCGACCCACCAAGTCTGCGCCGACCAGCGTTCACCTTGTACGCTAGCTCTATCCTACACACTAGGGACAATTTACATTTAACAGAAGCCGATTAACCTACAAACCTGGAAGTCTTTGGAGTGTGGGAGGAAGCCTGAGCACCCGGTGAAAACCCACGTGGTCACAGGGAACAACGTGCAAACTCCGTACCGACAGTATCGGGGACTTTAGCTTTGGTGAAATATTTTTTTCTCCCAATTATCAGAAGGTAACAGCTGATGAATGCAATATATCTGTCACATCATTCATCAAGAATCAAGTTGAGAAACAAAAGTGTTTAGTTAACATATGCACCAGGTCAAAGTCTGTACTGCATCCTATACAAGGTCTATTGTAGTTCTATGCTGAGGGAAGGTCCGATGATGCTTCATCATTCCTTATCTTAGGAAAAGGAAGCCCAAGTCTGTGGCGCTGTAAGGCAGTTCTCTACCGCTACGCCACTGTGCCGCCACGTATAGTTTTAATTTTTGCCCATTTTGAGGGTCTTTAGAAGTCACTGGGAGGTCAGCATCTATTGTCAGTCCCAAGATCCTTGTTGCAAGATGATTTGTGACTTGAAGTTGGTCTTGTGGAAAGTGGTGTTTCTACATGGTAGAGATGGGTTGGGAAACTGCCGTCAAGGAGAGCTCTCACAGTGCACTCCGTAGATGGTTCAAGGTTATGGTGTGTTTGGTGACACATGCAACTATAGTCTGCAGAAGGGTCTCGACCCGAAACGTCACCTATTTCTTTTCTTCAGAGATGCTGCCTGACCCTCTGATTTACTCCAGCATTTTGAGTCTATCTTCAGTGTAAACCAGCATCTGCAGTTTCTTCCAACACATTGTTTTTAAAAGATGTTTAACAGACCACCAGGTATTAGATGTGACAACAATGAAAAGCCAATGGATTAAAAGGGGTCAGTGGAAGCATTGATACAACATTGATTGAAGGATAGTGAGTAGACATGCTGATGAGATGGCATAAACATTTCAGTGGGTAATGCTTCAGAATGGTTAAATTGAACGAGTGATCTAAAGATTGGTTGGCTGTGTGTCGATGGACACTATTTGAGTTATGTAGACTTACCCATGATGAACATGAAATGAGTCTTATTGGTTTATTTCTGGGGAATTGCCTTTTTCCATAGGATCTTAATTGAGTCCCCATCTCTGAGATAACTTCATACGAACCAAAACAGGGTAATATCTTGGTTAAGCATTCCTTTTTAATTCTGTGAAATGAGAATATATGAAAATATATAAACAGGGTTATGTAACAGGTACCATTACAGTTGTCTTAATGAATAGGAATGTCACTTGCTTCAGCTAAATGCACTATTATTATTCTTTGTTTCCTTTCTTTACTTTCTCCACCCATCCTCACCTTTTACAGCACCATCTGTGATAACCCCCCAGCTGGTGTTACCTTCACCTGAACATTTCCAACATCAGTGCAATCGTGTATTTGAAGAAGCAGGTGGCTCGTGAGTAGATAGGTTCAAGTAATCACCATATAAGATACATGCTCACCACTTCTGCTACATTCACACATTTCACATACAGACACATACATGCACGCACGCACGCACACACACACATGCACACGCAGGCGGCATGGTGGCATAGTAGTATAGTTGCTGCCTTACAGCTCCAGAGACCCGGGTTCATTCCAGACTATGGGTTTTGTCTGCACAGAGTTTGTACATTCTCCGCGTGACCTGCCTGGTTTCCTCCGGGAGTTCCAGTTTCCACCCACATTTCAAAGACATAAAGGTTTGTAGGTCAATTGGATTGGAAATTATCCTAAGTATGTACGATAGTGTTAGTATGCAGAGATCGCCGGTCGGTGCAGAAGGGCCTATATCTGTGCTGTATCTCTAAACTAAAGTAAACCCCCCCCCCCCCCACACACACACTGAAGCAACACACACACAGAAACACCACACACAGAGAAGCACCACACACACACACACACACACACACACAAACATACATACACGCAAACACACACACAGCAGAAATTAGAACTATATTCTTGGTGAATGAGAAGTGATCTAATTGAAATGTATAAAATCCTAATGAGATATGATAGGGAAAAGGTTGAGATGTTTCTACTAGTGAGAGAATATCAAGAAAACATCATGACAGAATGGTCATTTGAAACAGATTTGCATAGAGACTTCTTCTGGTGGAAGAAGTATTGAATGTCTGGAATTATCCTGGAAGGGTAAGGAGGCTGGAACCAGAGGGGTCATTTAACGAGTAAGTAGGTAGATTTTTCAGAGAACGGCGAACTAAGGACCTTGGGATCTGACGCAGAAGAGGAGTGGATAGGGGCCACCTGCGGAAGATCCGGGATGCAACACAGCATGGTTTGGGAATAGCTCCATCCATGACCGCAAGAAATTAAAGAGAATTGTGGACGCAGCCAAGACCAACAACAAAGCAACCTCCGTTCCATTGACTCCATTTACACCTCACGCTGCCTCGGCAAGGCCACCAGCATAATCAAGGACAATTTTCACCCCGGCCGTTCCATTTTATCCCCTCTCCCATCAGGCAAAAAGATAGTAGTGTGACAATAGACAATAGACAATGGGTGCAGGAGTAAGCCATTCAGCCCTTCGAGCCAGCACCTCCACACCTCCAGATTCAGGGACAGTTTGTTCCCAGCTATTGTCAGGCAACTGGGCCATCTTACCAACAGCTAGAGAGAGGTGCTGAGCTACTATCTACCTCATTGGAGATGCTCGGACTATCTTTGATCAGACTTTATGGGACTTTATCTTCCGCTAAACGTTATACGTGTTATTCCCTTTATCATGTATCTGTCCACTGTCGATGTCTCGATTGTAATCAAGTATTGGCTTTTTGCTGACTGATTAGCATGGAACAAAAGCTTTTCACGGTACCTCAGTTCATGGGACAATAAACTAAACGTATATCAAGATCAGCTATGATATTGAATGGCAGGGCAGCTTTGAGGGACTAAATGGCCTGATACAATCAACGATACACGTTTCTGTACCCCGTCAAAAGAAAATCCCCTCTCTGCTGTTGTTCTGTGAGGGAATCTATATTAACCTCACTGGTTATTATAGTTTATTACTGACAGTGATGGATATCTGGGCTGAGGTCCAATTTCCTCTTTGACTTGACCATCGAGGCCATCATGTCCCAGCTACACTAGTCCCACCTGCCCGTGTTTGGCTCATGTCCCTCCAAACCTGTCCTATCCCCTGTACCTGTCTAACTCTTTCATAAATGTTGCGATAGTCCCAGCATCAACTACCTCCTTTGGCAGCTTGTTCCATACACTCACCACCCTTTGTGTGAAAAAGTTACCCCTCAGATTCCTATTAAATCTTTTCCCCTTCTCCCTAAACTTATGTCATCTGGTCTTTGATTCAGCTGCTCTGTCCCTGATGCACCTTTAACTTTGAGAAAGTGAGAGGAGTCGAAAGATAAGTTGTTGAGGGTGAGGACAGGTTCCGTTAGGCAGACGAGAGTGTTACTAGAGGGAATTGGTTGTGTCTCTGATCAAGGAAGAAACTGAGGGCCTTCACTCTTGCTCCACCTATTTTACAGAAGTTGACTTTTGTATTTATATGTGGTATTATCTGATCTGATCGGATAACATGCAAATCAAGCTTTTTCACTGCACCTCAGTATACATGACAAAAATAAACCTAAACTTATCATTTCTCTACCACACCCTCCAGGGTAATTAGAACATTTGACTACATTAACACAGGCTGGCCCAATGATCTAAAATTGATCCTTTTTATGTCATAGAGTGCCTTACTCCAAGTGTATTCATCATTTGTGTGATGAATAATTTGCACTTTAGATTTATTTAAACATGCTGCAAAATACATGATCAATTAGTTTAGTTTAGTTAAGAGGAAATAGGCCCTTCGGCCCACCGAGTCCGCACCGACCAACGATTCCCGCATTCTAACATTATCCTAGGGACAATTGACATTTATAGCAAGCCAATTAACGTACAAACTTGTATGTCTTTGGAGTGTGGGAGGAAACCGAAGATCTCTGAGAAAACTCACGCAGGTCACCGGAAGAACGTACAAACTCCATACAGACAGTACCCGTAGTCAGAAAGGAACCCGGGTCTCTGGCGCTGTAAGGTAGTAGCTCTATCGCTACGCCACCATGCCGCCCCTAACAACAACAACAACAATAGTGCTTCTATATTCTCTGACCACAATTCTTCTTCAGACATAAATGTTTTCACTTTATTTCAGGCAGCAAAATAAAATTGATTCAAATGAAAAAAATACTTGTTAGCTCGCTTCGTTTGTTTTGAATTCTTTGTTCCGTCCTGTTTCTTTTTAAAACACACACGAAGCAAACCTGAAATGAAGTAGTAGAGAAAATTGTTTAAAGGATTTTAGAAATAATTTGTGTCCCATTTGTTTTAATTTGTCTCCTCTGTTAAGCAGTGGTTAAATGGTTCAACAACTCTGAAGCAGGGGAGCTTCCTACCAACTACAATATCTGCAAGGTACAAGGAGTTGCAATTAATTAAGCAAGGGAACATGAGTGCTCAGTTGGTCAAGGGAAAGGGAGAATTCCATGCTGTATTTTTGTCTAAATGCTAAACAGCATCTTTCGGAAAGGTGCTGTTTGGTATTTAATCAAAAATACATCGTGGAATTCTCTACCTCAGAAGGTAGTGGAGGCCAATTCACTGGATGTTTTCAAGAGAGAGTTAGATTTACCTCCTAGGGTTAAAGGAATCAAGGGATATGGGGAAAAAGCACGGGGTACTTTTTAGATGTTTAAGAAGGAACTGCAGATGCTGGAAAATTGAAGGTAGACAAAAATGCTGGAGAAACTCAGCGGGTGAGGCAGAATCTATGGAACGAAGGAAATAGGCAACGTTTTAGGTCGAAGCCCTTCTTCAGACTGCAGAAGGCTTTCGACACGAAACATTTCCTATTTCCTCGCAGAGGGATCTAGGGGTGCAGGTACATACAGTGCATTCAGAAACTATTCAGACCCCTTCACTTTTTCCACTTTTTGTTACGTTACAGCCTTATTTTAAAATGGATTAAATTCTTTTTTTTTAATCATCAATCTAGACACAATACCCCAGAATGAAGAAGTGTAAACAGGTGTTTAGAAATTTTTGCAAAGTAATTAAATATAAATAACTGAAATATCACATTTACATAAGTAATCAGACCCTTTACTCAGTACTTTGTTGAGGCACCTTTGGCAGCGATTACAGCCTCAAGTCTTCTTGGGTATGACGCTACAAGCTTGGCACACCTGTACTTGGGTAATTTCTCCCATTCTTCTCTGCAGATTTTCTCAAGCTCTGTCAGGTTGGATGGGGAGCGTCGACGCACAGCTATTTTCAGGACTCTCCAGAGATGTTCGATCGGGCTCAAATCCGGGCTCAGGCTGAGCCAATCAACGACATTCACAGACTTGTCACAAAGCTGTGACTTGTCTTGGCTGTGTGCTTCGGGACGTTGTTCATTTGGAGGTGAACCTCTGCCCCAGTCTGAGGTCCAGAATGCTCGGGAGCAGGTTTTCATCAAGGGTCTCTCTGTACTTTGCTCCGTTCATCCTTCCCTTGATTTTGACTAGTCTCCCAGTTCCTGCCGCTGAAAAACATCCCCACAGCATGATGCTACAACCACCATGTTTCACCGTGATGAGCGGTGTCTGGTTTCCTCCAGACATGACGCTTGCCTTTCAGGCCAAAGAGTTCAATCTTGGTTTCATCAGACCAGAGAATCTTGTTTCTCATGGTCTGAGAGTCCTTTAGGTGCCTTTTGGCAAACTCCAAGCGGGCTGTCATGTGCCTTTTACTGAGGAATGGCTTCCATCTGGCCACTCTACCATAAAGGCCTGATTGGTGGATTGCTGCAGATATAGTTGTTCTTCTGGAAGGTTCTCCCATCTCCACAGAGGAACTCTGGTGCTCTGTCAGAGTGACCATCAGGTTCTTGATCATCTCCCTGACCAAGGCCCTTCTCCCCCGATTGCTCAGTTTAGCCGGGCGGCCAGCTCTATGAAGAGTCCTAGTGGTTCATAAGTTCTTCCATTTATGAATGACGGAGGCCACTGGCAATGGGACCTGCAATGCTCCAGAAATTGTTTTATACCCTTCCCCAGATCTGTGTCTCGACACAATCCTGTCTCAGAGGTCTACGGACAATTCCTTCATCTTCATGGCTTGGTTTTTCCTCTGACATGCACTGGGACCTCATTATAGACAGGTGTGTGCCTTTCCAAATCATGACCAATCAATTTAATTTAACACTGGTGGACTCCAATCAAGTTGTAGAAACATCTCAAGGATAATCAATGGAAACAGGATGGGGTGGAAGATTGCAACCTTCACGTGGTCCGCCCTGTCTCGACTAATGCAATCAACTCGACGTGCACAAATGGAAGATCAAATAGAACAATTTGTCCAATAACTTTAGGCTGTGCACGCCACACGAAAGGAGAAGAATGGAAACAGGATGAACCTAAGCTCAATTTTGAGTGTCATAGCAAAGGGTCTGAATACTTATGTAAATGTAATATTTTAGTTATTTATTTTTAATTACTTTGCAACAATTTCTAAACACCTGTTTTTGCTTCTTCATTCTGGGATGTTTTGTGCAGATTGATGATTAAAAAAAGTGGATTTAATCAATTTTAAAATAAGGCTGTAACGTAACAAAATGTGGAAAAAGTGAAGCGGTCTGAATACTTTCAGAATGCATTGTAGTTCCTTGAAAGTGGCATCACAGGTAGATAGGGTCGTCAAGAAGGCTTTTGACACATTGTACTTTATCAGTCAGACTATTCAGTATAGAACTTGGGATATCATGTTACAGTTGTACAGGACATTGGTGAGGCCACATATGGAGTACTGTGTTCGGTTCTGGTCACCCTGTTATAAGAAAGATGTTGTTAAGCTGGTTCAGATTCAGATTCAGATTCAAGAATTCAGATTCAGAATCTTCAGAGAAGATTCATGAGGATGTTGCCAGGACTGGGCTATAGGGAGAGGTTGACCAGGCTAGGACTTTATTCCTTGTAGTGCAGGAGGATGAGGGGGGATGTTATAGAGGTGTATGAGATCATGAGAGGAATAGATAAGGTGAATGCACAGAATCGTTTTACCCAGTGTAGGGGAATCAAGAAACAAAGGACATTGGTTTAAACTTATCCACACCGGCCAACATAAAGTGATATAATGTGGAAACAGGCCATTCGGCCCAACTTACCCACACTGGCCAACATTGCCCAGCTACACTAGACCCATCTGCCTGCGTTTGGTCCATATCCCTCTAAACTTATCCTATCCATGCACCTGTCTAACAGTTTCTTAAATGTTGGGATAGTCACAGCCTCAACTACCTTCTTATTTCATACACCCACCACCCTTTGAGTGAAAAAGTTACCGCTCAGATTCCCATTAAATCTTTTCCCCTTCATCTTGAACCTATGTCCTCTGGTCCTCGATTCTTCTATTCTGGGCAAGAGATTCTGTGCATCTAATGGACAGAGATGGAGAGAAGGATAGAGGTCTATTGCTTGGTTGGGGCAGTGACTGCCACGCTGGTCATGATGAAGTGATAATGGGAGGAGATCGCTCATGAAGGGGTGGCGTATCAGGTTGAGACCCTTCTTCACACTGTGAGTCGGGGAAAGGTAAACGAGTGATATAGATAGTGGGAGGATATCGCTCATGAGATCAGTGCTGGAGTCAAGCACTGAGTTCACGGTGCAGGGCAGGAAAGACTCAGTCACCTCATGGTCACAGTTAACAAGCCCATTGTAGGGCTCCACCTTCTAACCAGGACACCACAATTCACACTCTGTTTTCTGCACAATAATGCTGGTGGTGGAAACTACATTAATCTGCGTGTCATGCTCCCCCAGATTTCAATAAATTCCAAAAGTACTTCATTCTGATTTAATTTGCCTGTGGCTGAGAAAATAGAAATATCATTGTGACATTTCTAAGCCTTCCTGTATCTGTGTATTTATATTTGTCATTAATTTGGTTAATGAAGGAAAGGATTCAAAGAGCTTTGAGTTCCTCATGCTGTTAAAAGTACTGACCTTCACATTTCTCCATAGATTTGTCATTGCAACATTGTTCTGTCGAGACAAGAGAAAGAATCACAGTTAGGGTTTGCTGCAGTCCCGTGAAGGCTTGGATCTTTGTACTTCCAAGGCTTTAAAGATCACGATCATCTGGGCAAGAGGGCTGAGGAATGGTTGATGGAATTTGACGCAGATAAGTATGAGGTATTACAGGACCTTCCAGTGAATGACAGGGTCCTGGGGATTGTTGTAGAACAGAGGGATCTGGGGATGTAGGTATATAATTCCATGAAAGAGGTGTCACAGGAAGATAAAGTGATCAAGATGGCACTCAGTACATTGGCCTTCATCATTTAGGATATTGTGTATAGAAGTTGGGATGTTATGTTATAGATGTACAACACATTGGTAGCCCATGTTTGGAGTATTGTATTCAGTTTAGGTCACCCTGTTAGCATAAGGATGTAATTAATTGGGTAAGAGTGCAGAGAAAATTTACGAGGATGTTGCCAGGACTTGAGAGTCTGAGCGAAAGGGAGGGATTGTGCAGTCTAGGAAGTTATTGCTTGGCTGAGGGGTAATGTCATAGAGGTGTATGGAATCACGGTGCAGGGCAGGAAAGACTCAAGTCATCTCACATTCATAGTCACAGTTAACGAGCCCATTGTACCATAATCGTACTCTGTTTTCTGCAACATCTATATTACTAATAATCGATCTTGACCGCTTTTGGCCCACTTTGGTGCGATTTCCGAGAGAACGCCGCCACCTATGGCCGTCATTTTTGGCCACCTCGCTCAGAGCCCATGTCCGCCTTCCTGGACCAGAGGATTTTTCCCATCGATGAAAAATCGGAGAGATATTAATGTTTTTTTTAAATTGCCATTCTCTCTGCTGCCCCTGCTGGAGGGAGGGGGAGGGACTATAAAACCAGGAAGTGGTGTGCCTCACTCATTCTCTGCAAGATGGCGGAAGCAAGAGGGTCACGTCTCTCTGAGCTCTGAATAACACTGAACACATGTCTACTCAACTGTGAGTTCCCTTAATGTGGTTTGAAAATGAAAATATGGTTGGTTTGAAGTAAAAAGGCACTGCCTGCAAATGGTGGTTTGGGTGCTTTGGCTTACAGTAAAAAGGCACTATTGCAAATGGTGGTTTGGGTGCTTTGGCTTGAAGTTGAAAGGCACTACTTACTGCAAATGGTGGCTTGGGTGCTTTGGCTTGAAGTTGAAAGGCACTACTTACTGCAAATGGTGGTTTGGGTGCTTTGGCTTGAAGTTGAAAGGCACTACTTACTGCAAATGGTAGTTTGGGTGCTTTGGCTTGAAGTTGAAAGGCACTACTTACTGCAAATGGTGGTTTGGATGCTTTGGCTTGAAGTTAAAAGGCACTACTGCAAATGCACTTACTTCCTGTTTGCACTGTATATTGATTTTAGATTAAAAAACGCTACCACTTATGGCTGTGATTTTTGGCCATCTTACTCAGTCCCCCTCCGCTCAGCAAGTGCAGAGAATTCTTCCCATCAATGAAAAATAAAAGTGTTATTGGTGTTTAAAAAATGTTGAGAATCTCTCTCCTGTCAATCACGCCATGAAGGCCGCACTTTTTCCGGTGGGAGGGGGAGGGGTTATAAAACCCGGTGGTGTGGGTGTGGCTCAGTCTCTGCATGATGGGGAGGGAGAGGTCACGACTCTGTCTGAGCTGTGAATCAACTGAACACACTGAATGTCTACTGAACTGTGAGTTTGGTGTTTTGTGTGGTTTTATGGTAGTTTTATGGTGGTTTCACCGTGCATGAAATGGTATGAAGCTGCATTTGAATTTGTTGGCCTTGCACCCTGCTTGAAATGGAATGAAACTGCACTTGAATTTGGTGGCCTTGCACCCTGCTTGAAGTGGAATGAAACTGCACTTGAATTTGGCGGCCTTGCACCCTGCTTGAAGTGGTATGAAACTGCACTGAATTTGGTGGCCTTGCACCCTGCTGAAAGTGGTATGAAACTACACTTGAATTTGGTGGCCTTGCACCCTGCTTGAAGTGGTAGGAAACTGCACTTGAATTCGGTGGCCTTGTACCCTGCTTGAAATGGTAGGAAAATGGATTTGAATTCGGTGGCCTTGCACCCTGCTTGAAGTGGTAAGAAACTGCACTTGAATTTGGTGGCCTTGCACACTGCTTGAAATGGTAGGAAAATGGATTTGAATTTGGTGGCCTTGCACCCTGCTTGCACCCAGCCGTGAGTGAGCTGCCAGCAGATCAGGCTTGAGGGACTGAGCTGCCACCCCAAGAACCCATACCAGCGCTCCAGGAAGCCCCCCCACTGGCCACCAATATTGGAATTGGTGGAGAGGTGGAATATTGTGTCGCGGGACCAGCCCTCCCGTGTAAACATGGGACCCAACGGGTCCCACTTAGTCTAGTACAATAGAATGCTAGAGGTAGGAACTTGACAAATCTGGATGTCATTTCCTCAAGATTGCAATAGCTTCCGAAATATGACATTCTGATTTACTCTGGGAAAACATGTAGCTGGGAAAATAGACATATAATTGTAATATTTCCGAGCCAAACTGAATATGAGTACGTAATTATCATTGCATTGGTTTATAAAGGAACGAGTTCAAAGAGATTTAAGTTCCTCATGTTGTTAAAACTTACTGACCTCTGCACTTTTTAAATGCGTCTTTGCAACAACCTGTAGAGACAAAAAGATTGACCTGCTGTCAGGGAAGTGCTGTAGTCCAGCAATCCTTGGGATTTTGTACTTTCAAAACTTGTGAATTTTCAGTTCTTTCATAATTTTTTTTTTTTTTTCAATCACTTACCTCGACGGAGATGTGATTTTTCTCCGTATCGTACCTCCGTCCCCCCTGCGGCCTAACATCTTTCGGGTGCGCGGACTCTAACATCGCGGAGCCTGCGATCCTTTGCCAAGGATCGACTGTGAAGAGCTCCAACTCCAACTATGGACTTTAACACTGTGAAGCCCGCGGTCTCCGTTAAGAAGAGGCCAACTCGGAAGCTCCATGCCGTGCAGCTATGCAGCTATCCTCATCATGCGAATGCTATGAGGATGCAGGGTGACTTGGACAGGTTGGGTGAGTGGGCAGATGCATGGCAGATGCAATTTAATGTGAATAAATGTGAGATTATCCATTTTAGTGGCAAAAACAGGAAGGCAAATTATTATCTGAATGGTGTCAAGTTGGGAAATGGGGAAGTACAACGAGATCTAGGGGTCCTTGTTCATCGGTCACTGAAAGTAAGCTTACAGGTACAGCAGGCAGTGAAGAAAGCGAATGGCATGTTGGCCTTCATAAGAGGAGTTGAGTATAGGAGCAAAGAGGTCATTCTGCAGTTGTATAGGACCCTAGTGAGACCACATCTGGAGTATTGTGTGCCGCTTTGGTCTCCAAATTTGAGGAAGGACATTCTTGCAATTGAGGGAGTGCAGTGTAGGTTCATGAGATTAATTCCCGGGATGGCGGGACTGTCATAGGTTGATAAAGCAATGGGGAGAGACAAGTGGTGTGTGATTTGGATCAATCTTTGAAAGAGCAAGTACAAAGACTATGGGTGAAATGGCCTCTTTCCATTCCGTTTCATTCTAAGTTCATATGATGATATGAATTGAGGAATTCTATATTATGACTACTGCCACAGGATACAACACAGACCTACATTATTTTTTGCCTGTGGTCAGAGATATATTAATGTATACAAAATATGGCTTCATGCTGATGCAGGCTATGAAGGAGATTTCTGTGGACAAGGCATATTAATAACAATAGGCACATCTCAAAGAGTTTTCATTATGCTATTTTGGTATGCTAGCCTTTATAAATCAGAGCATTGAGTATAGAAGCTGGGATGTAATGTTAAAATTGTACAAGGCATTGGTGAGACCAAATCTGGAATATGGTGTACAATTTTGGTCGCCCAATTATAGGAAGGATGTCAACAAAATAGAGAGAGTACAGAGGAGATTTACTAGAATGTTGCCCGGGTTTCAACAACTAAGTTACAGAGATAGGTTGAATAAGTTAGGTCTTTATTCTCTGGAGCGCAGAAGGTTAAGGGGGGACTTGATAGAGGTCTTTAAAATGATGAGAGGGATAGACAGAGTTGATGTGGACAAGCCTTTTCCTTTGAGAATAGGGAAAATTCAAACAAGAGGACATGACTTCAGAATTAAGGGACAGAAGTTTAGGGGTAACATGAGGGGGAACTTCTTTACTCAGAGAGTGGTAGCGGTGTGGAATGAGCTTCCAGTGGAAGTGGTGGAGGCAGGTTCGTTGGTATCATTTAAAAATAAATTGGATAGGCATATGGATGAGAAGGGAATGGAGGGTTATGGTATGAGTGCAGGCAGGTGGGACTAAGGGAAAAAAAGTTGTTCGGCACGGACTTGTAGGGCCGAGATGGCCTGTTTCCGTGCTGTAATTGTCATATGGTTATATGGTTATTACATTTGGAACCAATTGCAAATACACTGGCCTTTTGCAGCATTTAACAATCAACGGTTGTCCTTGTCTAGCTGTGTCAGCCCGCAGTATTTGCATAGACCTGCCACAATCTGATAAAATCAAGGCATATCAGCTCAGTTACAAGTTCTATTTTCTGCTTCTTCCGGCATGTTGGATGAGAAATTACAACACATAATTAGTAAGTTTTCCAAATACACTAACAAGAGTGGTATTGTAGATAGTGAAGACGGTTTTCAAAACTTGCAGCAAGATCTTGATCGAGTGGGCTGAGGAATGGTTGATGGAGTTTAATACATAGAAGAGCAAGGTGTTGCATTTTAGGAAGTCAAACCAGGGCAGGATCTACACTGTGAATATCAGGGCTCCGGGGAGTGTTGTAGAGCAGAGGGATCTGGGTGTGCAAGTACATACAGTGCATTCAGAAACTATTCAGACCCCTTCACTTTTTTCCCATTTTGTTACGTTACATCCTTATTTTAAAAGGGATTAAATTCTTTTTTTGTATCATCAATCTATACATAATACCCCAGAATGAAGACGCGAAAGCAGGTGTTTAGAAATTTTTTAAAAGTAATTAAAAAATAAATAACTGCAATATCACATTTATATAAGTATTCAGACCCTTCACTCAGTAATTTGTTGAGGGTCCTTTGGCAACGATTGCAGCCTCAAGTCTTCTTGGGTATGACGCTACAATCTTGGCACACTTGTATTTGGGTAATTTCTCCCATTCTTCTCTACAGATCCTCTCAAGCTCTGTCAGGTTGGATGGGGAGCGTCGATGCACAGCTATTTTGAGGACCCTCCAGAGATGTTCGATCGGGTTCAAGTCCAGGCTCAGGCTGAGTCAATCAACGACATTCACAGACTTGGCATGAAGCCACTCCTGCGTTGTCTTGGCTGTGTGCTTCAGGACGTTGTCCTGTGGGAAGGTGAACCTCCGCCCCAGTCTAAGGTCCAGAATGTTCTTCAGCAGGTTTTCATCAAGGATCTCTCTGTACTTTGCTCTGTTCATCTTTCCCTCGATCCTGACTATTCTCCCAGTTCCTGCCGCTGAAAAACATCCCCACAGCATGATGCTGCCACCAACATGCTTCACTGTGATGAGCGGTGTCTGGTTTCCTCCAGACGAGACGCTTGCCTTTCAGCCAAAGAGTTCAATCTTGGTTTCCTCAGACCAGAGAATCTTGTTTCTCATGGTCTGAGAGTCCTTTAGGTGCCTTTTGGCAATTCCAAGCGGGCTGTCATGTGCCTTTTACTGAGGAATGGCTTCCATCTGGCCATTCTACCATAAAGACCTGATTGGTGGATTGCTGCAGATATAGTTGTTCTTCTGGAAGGTTCTCCCATCTCCACAGAGGAGCTCTGGTGCTCTGTCAGAGTGACCATCAGGTTCTTGATCATCTCCCTGACCAAGGCCCTTCTCCCCCGATTGCTCAGTTTAGCCGGGCAGCCAGCTCTATGAAGAGTCCTGGTGGTTCATAAGTTCTTCCATTTATGAATGACGGAGGCCACTGGCAATGGGACCTGCAATGCTCCAGAAATTGTTTTATACCCTTCCCCAGATCTGTGCCTTGACACAATCCTGTGTCAGAGGTCTACGGACAATTCCTTCATCTTCAAGGCTTGGTTTTTCCTCTGACATGCACTGTCAACTGTGGGACATTATAGACAGGTGTGTGCCTTTCCAAATCATGACCAATCAATTTAATTTAACACTGGTGGACTCCAATTAAGTTGTAGAAACATCTCAAGGATAATCAATGGAAACAGGATGGGGTGGAAGATTGCAACCTTCACGTGGTGCGCCCTGTCTCGACTAATGCAATCAACTCGACGTGCACAAACGGAAGATCAAATAGAACAAGTTGTCCAACAACTTTAGGCTGTGCACGCCACACGAAAGAAGAAGAATGGCTGCCGCTCGAGCTCCGCACGGGAGCAGGCGGCCAAATTTGCAGGCCGCTGTGGGGCTACATAGGAGCTGGAATGCTGGCTGCCGGCATCAGCTCCGAATGGGAGCAGGCAGCCAGATTTGCAGGCAGCCGTGGGGCTCAGTAAGGTGCCAGGATTTCATTGTTTGTGGCAGGAGGTTTTAGGAGCTACCGCTCAGGTAAGCTCAGCTGCCATAGCACCGAGCAATTTTAACATAGTTGCTGCTAACTAAGGGGTTCAGCTATGCTACAGCAGGACATAGTGTATGTTATTTTCGGCAGCTATAAATAGAGTTAGCATCAATAGCAGTTGCCACTCGGTCACGTTTGTGACTATTGTAGTCAATAGCATTCAAAGGTCATGTTTAATTCTTTGGCAGTGTAAAGATATATCTTATCATGCCAATAAAGTTTATAGTAAATGATAATTACAAAGGACATTTTTTATCACATACACCAATGGTGTAGTGAAATTGGTCTTGCCATAGCAGTCCTTAGCTCCTGGCTTAGGAAGCCTTTTTTGAGCTGTGCCTATCAGAGACCTGTGGTAGCTACACCTGGTAGCGTCATGGTAATTTCCGCTCACTAGAGGGGATTGTTGGAGATTCTTTTATAAGAGATTCCAACTATCTGCATATTGGTAAAGTAGTCGAATCTCTGATTTTATGGGGATATGCTTCTTTTAATCATATGAACATAATTGTCTATGACAACACCTGGCAGGGTTGCAGTATTTCTCCCACTCTGTCTAGCGATCTATTGGGAAGAGGTGACTCCGATTATAACACCGGCTCATCCAAGTTATATGGGGGCCAGAGGCGCTCCAGTCCTTCCTTGTAATATTCCGTTGGGGCTCCAGAAGGGAGTAAGGACTCGGAGTCACTAGCAGGTGCAACCTGTCTGGTAAGTATAAAGATGATACCAACAGAGCTTCTGCACAGCTGAAGGGAGCAGCCTGACAACCCCGAGTCAGGGCAAAGTCAAAGCCAAGTCTGTGGGACAAGTCTTGTCGGATGATTTGGGACATCTATGGCAGATATGATTGGGCGTTTGTCTCAATTAGAACATCTGATGTATCAGATGGTGGCACAAGACATGCACAATGTTACGAAGGATGTCAGGCAGCAGCTCCTGGCTCAGGGTTGCAATATTCCTCCCACTCGGATGAACGGAGTGATGGAGATGGTGCTAAACTATATGCACACATGCCGGAGGCAGCTCCTGGGTCAGGGTTGCATAAGTCCTCCCACTCAGATGAATGAAGTGATGGCACCCGAAAGACTATTGGAGTTGGTGTCACAAAATATGCTCTAGGTTATGGAAGCATGCACAGGCAGTCTGAGGTACACGCATGTGGCAACGCCTGGTTCGGGGTGCAATATTTCTCCCATTCTAAGAGAGTGTCAGAGATCAGTATGGATCTGACTCCGAACATGAAACCGAACATGACTATGTGCCTGAATCCCATGCTTTGTACGAGAATCGCATAAGGAAGAGCTGCCCGCTCTTGCCTCTAAACTTGCTGTTCCCTCGGGGACGGACACGCCACTACAAGAAGAGTTGGCCAGCGACATCAGCTATCTAACAGATATGACAAGCATGACAGACAAGGTCTGCAAATGGAACCTCGCTGAAGCTCCAATGAGCAAATCAACCCGGGGTCAAAGCCGCTGATAAATAATGTCTCGTTATTAACCTCCGTAAACTCCAAAATGGAGTAGTCTGTCGGCCCAGGTTGGGTTTACTGGCAGCATGGGCTGCCTAGTGGTTTCAATGTCTCTGGGATAGATCAGGTTGATGTAGAGACATTGGCAGAGTGACTTGCATAGTACCCTCTGTAAGTTCCAAGTAGGAACAGTTTGGTTACCCTGGTCAGGATAGATCATCATGGAACTGGCTGGCCATAGGGGTCATAGTGACCAGGGAAGCACTGCATCATCATCTGTGATTGAGGTTATCAGAATGCTCAGTAGAATGAAATAGCTGTAGTCTTCCTCAACATATGGTTTATTTCTCCTCAGTTAGTAGAGTTGCTGGTTCATTGGAATCATCATTACCATCCTTTCTGGGATAGGTAGTTACCAGCAGGAAGCTGGTCTGGCATATAATGTATTTTTATCTAACCTGCAGATTCATGTTGGGAATCAACAATGTATTGATAGTAATCTGCAGGCTCTCGATACCAGTAGTCCTGATTGAGTGGTGGGTCGAAGAGATTGTGTTGTGCACTCTGGCGACTTAGGCATGTGGTTTCAGTCAAATGACTGCGAGGTAATTCCTGATTCAGCCATGCATTATACTAATTTCCACTATGAGGGAAAATGCTGAGTATTCGTGGTGACTCTTAGTCAAGAGTTGACAGGGAACTCGTATTCCCATATCGAAGGGAGACTGTGATTTCAGCTCTAGTCGTTAGATTCTGACTATATGTTATCAGCGAAATGTATGAATAACTAGATAATGCAACTTCCATGGGCAGAAAAGCCAAAGAATTTCCGTCCGTAGGATCAATAGAGGAACAGGGGTTCCGAGTGCAATCAGTGACAGCTCATCCGAGGACGAGTGGTCTGGACAAGGACTAGAAGGGTATATTTCTGATACTTCTACGTCTGATAATTGCACAGACTTTTACACAGAGTAGGGGAATCAAGAACCAGAGGACATAAGTGTAGGGTGAGAGGAGAAAGATTTAATACAAACCTGGAAAGCAACATTTTCGCACAGAGGGTGGTGAGTATATGGAATGAGCTACCAGAGGAGGTAGTTAAGGCAGGCACTATAACAACATTTCAAGGATGTTTGGATAGGTACATGGATAGGAAAGTTTTCGAGGTATATGGGCCTAACATGGGAAATTAGAGTATCCCATTGTGCAGAAATAATAATAATAATAATAATAATAATAATAATAATAATAATAATAATAATAATAATAATAATAATAATAATAACTTTATTTATAAAGCACTTTAAACAACTACAGTTGCCACAAAGTGCTGTACATGAGAACTCATGAACAAAAAGCTATTACAAACAATTAAAAACCATTAAAAACCGTAAAACGAAGGACTATAAAAAACACACTAAAAATTAAAAGACATTAAAAGCACTAAAAACAGGAGCAATGCCTCTGCCAGTGTCGAAAGCCAAAGAAAATGTGTTTTTAGGGAGGATTTGAAGATGGACAGTGAGGGGGCCTGTCTGATGTGCAGCAGCAAGGTATTCCAGAGTGCCGGAGCAGCAACAGAAAAGGCTCTATCCCCTCTGAGCTTCCGCTTAGACCTTGGTACCTCAAGGAGCAGCTGATCAGCTGACCTGAGGCACCGGGCAGGAGCATATAGGTGGAGCAGCTCAGAGAGGTAAGGCGGGGCGAGCCCATTCAACGATTTAAAAACAAATAAAAGAATTTTGAAATGAACTCGAAAGTGCACTGGGAGCCAGTGGAGGGAGGCCAAAATTGGCGTAATGTGCTCCCTCTTTCGAGTTCCAGTCAAAAGGCGAGCGGCAGCATTTTGAACAAGCTGGAGACGAGCCAATGAAGCTCGTGCGACTCCAGAGTAGAGTGCGTTACAGTAATCCAGCCTAGATGTAATAAAGGCATGGATTACTGTTTCAAAATGCTCCCGCTCGAGAATGGGCTTCACCTTTGCCAGCTTCCTTAGGTGAAAGAAGCTGGACTTAACCACCGCGCCTATTTGTTTATCTAGTTTAAAATCACCGTCCATCCTAAAACCCAGGTTCAAGACGGTTGGCTTTACAGACAATGCCAGTGGACCCAAGTCAACAAAGGGAGGTTCACGGCAGCCATTGGGGCCAAACAAAATCACCTCTGTCTTCTCTTCATTAAGTCCCAGAAAGTTTAAGGCCATCCAGGACTTAATGTCCTCAAGACAAGACAGAAGTGATTTTAGAGAATAGTCGTCTTCTTTCCTGAGTGGCATATATAACTGGCTATCATCTGCATAAAAGTGAAAGGAGATGCCATGCCTTCTTAAAATTGAGCCCAGAGGAAGTAGGTATAAGGAGAAGAGCAGGGGCCCTAAAATTGAGCCCTGTGGAACCCCATATACCAAGGGAGTGGAGGAGAATTCAAAGCCAGCAAGGCTTACACGCACGGTTCTGTCTGCCAGATAGGACCTGAACCATCCCAGGGCACTGCCACAAATGCCCACTTGGTGCTGTAGTCAGGAAATTAAAATTCCATGGTCCACTGTATCGAAGGCGGCAGATAGGTCCAGCAAGACAAGAACCACATAATTACCTGAGTCGTTTGCCAGGAGGATGTCGTTGAAGACCCTTAGCAGAGCTGACTCTGTGCTATGCATAGCCTTGAATCCAGACTGGAAAACCTCCCGAATATTGTGCTCATCCAGGAAGAGTTTCAGCTGCGCATAAACTACCTTCTCCATGATCTTAGAGATAAAAGGCAACTTGGAGATCGGCCTAAAATTGGCCAGATCAGTTTGATGCAGGCCTGGTTTCTTAAGTAGTGGTTGCACTACAGCATGTTTAAAATTTATGGGGACAACCCCAGAACACAAGCTACTGTTTATGATGGCGAGAAATGTATCAAAGGTCTTACTGAAGACCGTATAGACTACATCTCCATCTTGGGCCATAGGGCTTATTTCCGCACTGTATCTCTGAACTAAACTATACTAAACTAAAAAATGACAGGACCAAAGAGCTGGAGTTTGCTCATGATGTTAAAAGTTACTGACCTTTGCAATCGTGGTTAAGTAGGCAATCATTTACTGTTGAGACAAAAATAAAGTGTTGGGAGTCTGTAATTGAGAAGGCTGTGAATGATCAGTTGCTAGATGGATTCAATGAACAAATCACTAGGACTTTATATATCAAAATATGGGAATAGCAAATGAATAATGGCATTGAATTAGAACATCAATGATGACCCCAGTGATTAGAAGAACTGGCTCTAAGAGAGGAGAAGACTTTTCCTGCTTATAATTCTTTTATTCCCATGTTCTATGTTGTGTAGCAAAGGCCTCCTCTCATGATAGGCAGGTTTCTAACATTTATCCTGCATCCAATATAATAGAGGGTGAGGTTCAAATATATCACCCAATTGTAGTTTGTGGGATCGTGCCGTGTAAACCAGGCTGGCACATTCCTCTGTATTAATCTAAGATTCACCCTCTCAGGGTATTCACTCCAAATTGTATTTGGAACTCCTCTGGCAAAGGCTTTAAAATTTCAACATCTTTCAGGCTTTTAAACTCTTGGGCTGAAAAATAGCTACAGCTTTTCAACTTCTTAAAGATGTAAAACCAACAGGATTGTTGGTGACTTCAACTTCCCAAATTCTGCCTGGGACTTCCTTAATGCTACTGGCTTAGATAGAGGAAGACGTGTCAGGTGCATAGTACAGGGTTTCTTGATACAGTGTGGGGATAGTCCAACTAGAGGATGCATTACTCTGGATCTTGCATTGGGAAATGAGCCTGGCCAAGATGACTGTCGAGAGCATCATATGAATAGTGATCACAACTCCTTACATTTTAACATAGTAATGAATACAGATAATTCTGGACCTTGGTGGAGAGTACTAAATTGTGGAAAGGTAAATTGGGTGCAGCTGTTATTGGATATAACGGGCACATGGGAGTGTATTAATATGCAGCTGATCAGAGATCAGGACCAGCACATTTTAATAAGGAGAAGGGACAAGGATTGTAATGTAAGGAAACCTTGGATGATGAGGAAAGTTGTAAATTTGGTCAAAAAGTAATTGGTTATAAGTGAAAGGTTTAGGAAGATAAAATCAGACAGGGCTTTTGAAGAAAGCAGGAAAGTACTCAAACAGGACATCGGAGATGGGGGGGGCATGAAATGTGTTTGGGAAGTAGGATTAAAGTCGGATTAAAGCGAATCCCATGTTATATGTGTTACAAACACAGAAGAGTGACAAGGGAAAGGGTAGGCACACTCAATGATAAAGGATGGATTTTACATTTGAGGATGGACATAAGGTACGAAAGGAATACTTTACACCAATAATCACCTTGGAGAAGGATATGGAGGTTTATGAGATCAGTAGGGGGGGAAAATAAAATGCTCTGATATTTTGAGATCAAAAGGGAAGTGGTGTTGAGTCTCTATAAGAGCATTAAGGTGGATAAGTTCCTAAGGCCTGTTTGGATTTATCGCAGGTTATTGCGAGAGGTAACAGAGGCGATTACTGGAGCCTTGACAAAGATTTTTTTAATTCTCTCTCTCCATAAGCATGATCCCGGAAGACTGGAGGGTAGTTAATAATGTTCATTTGTTCAAGAAGGGAAATAGGGATAGTCCAGGAAATGATATGCCAGAGAGTGTCATATCTGAGGCAGGGAAGCAACTGGAGAAGGTTCTTAGGGATCGGATTTACTCATATTTGGAAGAGAAAGGGCTAATTAATATGGCTTTGTGGGGGCAGGTTATGTCTTAGAAGCTTGTTAGAGTATTTTGAAGTATAAGGTTAATGACAGCATTGGTGTACATGAGCAGGTTGAGGTCCAAGCCCATAATTTGCTGATAGCGGTCACACAGATCGATAGCTCAGTATGTTATGCTTGGACATTAAGTATAAGAATAGGGAAGATATGTTTTATCAGCTTTATAAAATTGGTTTGGCCACATTTGGAGCTTTTTTGTGCAGTTCATGTTACTCTGTTACAGAAAGAATGTGGAGGCTTTAGGAAGGGAGCAGAAGAGGTTTACCAGGATGCTGTCTGGATTATAGAGTATTAGCTATAAAGCAAGGATGGCGAAACTTGGATTATTTTGTTCCGAGGGTGGGTGACTGAGCGGATACTGTAGCGTACTGTGTACCCTTCACATCAGCCCATTACAGCAATGATGTGGTGCTTTTGGAGAGAGTGCAGAATATGTTTACCTGGATGATGCCCATATTAGGGAGTTTTTAGTAACTAGGCGAAGATGAGCAAACTTGGAATATTTTGTTTCGAAGTTCGGTGACGTAGCAGGGACCTGATAGATCTATGTAAAATTATGAGAGACATAGATACGGGAGACAGTCAGAACCACCTTTTTCCCCAAGGTGTCTTGGAGCTGAACTTGCATCAGGCTCTGATTCAATGTGCATTGCTAGGGTACGAGGCCATAAGGTTTGTACTGCTGTTATTAGGATGTTACTGCAGTGCTGTGGATCCTAGGGATTCCGTACTTCAGAAGGTTGTGGATGCTCAGTTCCTACATTAAATCAAATGCGTCAATCAATAGGATGTTAGCTCTCAGAAAGGGGAGGCACCGTGGCGCAACAGTACAGTTGCTGCCTTACAATGCCAGAGATCCGGTTTCAATTCTGACTATGGGTGCTGTCTGTACGGAATCTGTACGTTCTCCCCACTCTCCAAAGATGTACAGGGTTGTAGGTTAACTGGCTTCGATAAAGATTGTCAATTGTCCCTAGTGTGTAGGATAGTGCTAGTTTTACGGATGAACACTAGTCAGAGTGGACTCGGGGGCTGAAGGGTGCGTGCGTGCGTGCGTGCGTGTCTTTCTTTGATTTTTTTCTAATAAGAAAATAGAATGACCTACTTTTTTTACAATGTCCGCCTTCCCCATCTGTAGAGGTAAAAGCAAAGAGCAGTTAATGATGGAAAACTGAAATTATTCAATTTCACTCACAATGATGCCATGATATTCAACTAAGGATTCTCCATTTGTCAGTGACATGCTTTTCCCTGACAATCTGTGTGTTGATGTTTTGAATTGACTCAATTGTTGTGTTCTCTGGGATGTCCACATTTCATGTCCATCCTTCACAGCTCTTGAGAAGTGGGCTAGCGGGGTCACTCTTGCCCCAGTGGATGTGGGGAAGGAATTCCAACAGTGGTGCAGCATCAGGAAGCTGATCCGTACAATGCACGGAGTGCAGCTCCAATTCCGAGTCTGGTTAGCGGGCATCTTGCATCTGGCTCTCATTCAACCCTGTGCACTGCCAGGGTATGAAGCCATAATGTTTGTGGTGCTGTTGTTAGGAAGTTGTTGCAGTGCTATGATGGTGTCAGGCTGTTCCAGAAATTAAAATGCATTAGATCCATGTTGATTTGAATTTCTAATTTGGATTCTGAACAGGATAAGGTATAATCAATGCCAGGGTCCGTAACGCCATTGATGTGCTGAAGAATCTTGAGGTCCAAGTGCATTCCTTCCTGAACGTGGCCACACATGTGCATAGAGTGGTAAAGAAGATATACTATGGTTGCCTTTATCAGTCAGCACATTGATTGCAATAGTCAGCGAGTTATGCTTAAGCTTATAGTTTGCTGTATTGTGCACAGTTCTGGTTGCCTATTACAGGAAGGATGTGTAGTCTTTGGAGAAGTAGCAGGAGAAATTTGTCTAAATCTTAGATCTCAGTAGAACCAAGAAACATGGGGATAGGAAATAAATACTGGCATTGGTCAAATATCAGCAACAATTTCATTAACTGGCACACCAGCTTTTCAGAGGGTAGTGAGCATCCCCAGCTCCTAAAGCTTGTTTTATCATTTAATACATTTATAATTAATTTGTGATGGATCTATGTATTAGGATTCAAGTAGGATTAAAGAGAATGCCATGTTATATGTGTTATAAACACAAAAGGGTGACTAGGGAAAGGGTAGGCACACTCAATGTTAAAGGAGGGATTTTACATTTGAGGATGGACATAAGGTACCAAAGGTATAGTTTACACCAATAATCACCCAGGAGAAGGATATGGAGGATCATGAGATCAGTAGGGGGAAAAATAAAATGCTTGAATATTTTGAGATCAAGAGTCTCTATAAGAGCATTAAGGCGGATAAGTTCCTAAGGCCTGTTAATTGTTGTCCACATTTCATGGCCATCCTTCACAGCTCTTGAGAAGTGGGCTAGCAGGGTCACTCTTGCCCCAGTGGATGTGGGAAATAAAACTAGGAAATAAATACTGGCATTGAGGTCAATATCAGCAACTATTTCACTAACTGGCACACCAGCTTTTCAGAGGGTAGTGAGCATCCCCAGCTCCTAAAGCTTATTTTCTCATTTCATAAATTTATAATTAATTTTCGATGGATCTGTGTAGTAGGATTGTACAACTTTTAAAAGCCCGTGCAGATGGTTCTAAAGACAACTTCTGCTTGTATAACAAGCTTCATAATTTTAGGACATTTGAAGTAGCCTATAGATAAAGATTACTCGTGAAGTGTTGGATTGGGCATGTTAGGAATGCACGTTTCTCGACCTAACGGTTAAATACAAGATCCTCGGATATTTCACGTAGTTCTAACGATTGAAAAAAGTGACAGCTATTAAACAAATAACACCATTGGAATTATGTATCTTACCAGACATTGCTAGCACAATGGCGACAAACAAACCAATCCATCCTGTTTTCCATATGCATATAGATCTCTGTGGGTTTTCCATTATCTAGATCTGACCTGGTAAAAAGAGACACTGAATTACAACAAAAAAGATCACAAAAGCTTTTTCCAATTCTACGTCATTAGGTAGGCCAGGCACATCACTGGAGAACAGAGGTTGGTGACGGTGTGCTAACCCACTCATTCCTGGAAATATTCTTGTAAACCTCCTCTGGACCCTCTCTGTGCTGGTCCTGGAGAGGAGGTTTGCAAGAATGAGACCTATTTAGAGACAAGTAATATGACTGAGAGAGATCAGGGAAGGTGAGGGAAAGTCCATTGTGTAATAAAAGGGAGTCGTTGATTAGCTGATGTGTAAGTCATGATAACCTCATGTGAAACTATTGAATTCAATTGCAAAAACAGAAGAGCAGCTGGATAAACTCAACGGGTCAGGCAGCATCTGTGGATGGAAATGGATAGTCAACGTATCTCCTCTATATAGTGCACCTGCCCTCACCGCTCCTCCTTCCAGAGGGAATGAGGGTAAAATAGTTTCAGTTCTGACCTTTAACCCCGCCAGCCTCCGTGCCCAGCGCATCATTTTTCGGCATTTCCACCACCTGTCACATCTTACCCTTCCCAGCTCTTTCTGCTTCTCACAAGGACTACACCCTCTGTGCATCCTTGGTTTACTCATCCCTTCCCACCCACTTTGCTCTGCAACTGTAGGCACGCTGACATCTGCCCCCACACCTGCTCCCTCACCTCCATCCAGAGAGCTGAGCATCCCTTCGAGGTGAGACAAAGGTTCACATGCATCTCCTCCAACCTCGCCTATTGCTTTTGGTGCTCTCAATGCACCCTCCTTTCAATCAGTGAGACCAAGCGTAGACCCAGGCAACTGCTTGCTGAGCACCCACTCTCTGTCTACACTTGTCATCATGTTCTCCTGGTTGCCAGCAGTTCTACCAGCTGTGCCACTGTGCCGCCCAATTTGCGCCGGAACACATGATGGCCGGCCATATTCCCATTACCACTGACCAGTGTTGAGCAATTTATAAATGATCTGAAGGTCAGAGTAAACCCTCTGTTGATAAGCAGGTGCAGACCTGATGGCTGGTGTTCCCCTCACACCAAGTGTAGGAAACCATGATGAAATGAAGAAGTCTTACTTCAGGATTTTCTGCACAGTGTATTGCAGGTGAACAAATGCAGAAGTTACACAAACCACAAGTGAGGCAGAACAGACACAAACAAGTTCAAGTTCAAATTCAAGTGAGTTTATTGTCATGTGTCCCTGTATAGGACAATGAAATTCTTGCTTTGCTTAAGCACACAGAAAATAGTAGGCATTTACTACAAAACAGATAAATGTGTCCATATACCATGATATAAATATATACACACATGAATAAATAAACTGGTAGTGCAAATAACAGAAAGTGGTTGCTAATAATCAGAGTTTTGTCCGAGCCAGGTTTAATAGCCTGATGGCTGAGGGGAAGTAGCTATTCCTGAACCTGGTTGTTGCAGTCTTCAGGCTCCTGTACCTTCTACCTGAAGGTAGCAGGGAGATGAGTGTGTGGCCAGGATGGTGTGGGTCTTTGATGATACTGCCAGCCTTTTTGAGGCAGCGACTGCGATAAATCCCCTCGATGGAAGGAAGGTCAGAGCCGATGATGGACTGGGCAGTGTTTACTACTTTTTGTAGTCTTTTCCTCTCCAGGGCGCTCAAATTGCCGAACCAAGCCACGATGCAACCGGTCAGCATGCTCTCGACTGTGCACCTGTAGAAGTTAGGGAGAGTCTTCCTTGACAATCCGACTCTCCGTAATCTTCTCAGGAAGTAGAGGCGCTGATGAGCTTTTTTGATAATTGCGTTAGTGTTCTCCGACCAGGAAAGATCTTCAGAGATGTGCACCCCCAGGAATTTGAAGTTCTTGACCCTTTCAACCATCGACCCGTTGATATAAATGGGGCTGTGGGTCCCCCTCCTACTCCTTCCAAAGTCCACAATCAGTTCCTTGGTTTTGCTGGTGTTCAGGGCCAGGTTATTGCGCTGGCACCATATGGACAGTTGCTCGATCTCTCTTCTGTACTCTGACTCATCCCCATCAGTGATACGCCCCACAATAGTGGTGTCGTCAGCGAACTTGATGATGGAGTTCGCACTGTGGTTCGCTACGCAGTCATGGGTATAGAGTGAGTACAGCAGGGGGCTGAGCACGCAGCCTTGAGGTGCTCCCGTGCTGATTGTTATTGAGGCTGACACATTTCCACCAATACGAACAGACTGTGGTCTGTGGACGAGGAAGTCGAGGATCCAGTTGCAGAGGGATGCGCAGAGACCCAGTTCTGCGAGTTTGGTAACCAGTTTGGAGGGGATGATTGTGTTAAATGCCGAGCTGTAATCAATGACTAACAGCCTGACATATGAGTTTTTGTTGTCCAAGTGGTCCAGTGCGGAGTGGAGGGCCAGCGAGATCGCATCCACCGTTGATCTGTTGTGGCGGTACGCGAACTGCAGTGGGTCCAGGTTTTTGTCGATGTAGGAGTTGATTTGCTCCATGATCAACTTCTCAAAGCACTTCATCACCACCGGCGTTAGTGCCACTGGTCGATAGTCATTGAGGCACATCACCTTACTCTTCTTGGGCACCGGTATAATTGATGCCCTTTTAAAGCAGGTGGGGACCTCAGACCTCAGAAGTGAGAGGTTGAAAATGTCCGTAAAAACTCCCGCCAGTTGGTCCGCACAGGTTTTTAGAACACGGCCGGGTATACCATCAGGTCCAGGTGCTTTTCGGGGGTTCACCCCTCTGAAGGATTTCCTGACATCGGCCTCTGTGACTGAGACTGAAATGCCATCACAGCGAATGGGGGATCGGGAAGGCACATCAGTATTCTCCCTGTCAAAGCGTGCGTAAAACGCATTGAGCTCATCAGGGAGTGATGTTACACCGGCATTCGAGCTGCCTCCTGGTTTTGCCTTGTAGGAGGTGATTGCATTCAGACCCTGCCACAGCTGCCGAACATCTGTCTAATCTAAACATAGGATCTGACAACAAATTGAAGCCTTTAAATTAAATTTGACATTGTTTTTTTTATAGTGCAGAAACTCTGGATGCTTTCAAGAGGGAGCTAGATAGGGCTCTTAAAAATAGCAGAGTCGGGGGATATGGGGAGAAGGCAGGAACGGGGTACTGATTGGGGAAGATCAGCCATGATCACATTGAATGGCGGTGCTGGCTCGAAGGGCCGAATGACCTACTCCTGCACCTATTGTCTATTGTCTAATGAATCTGTCAATAGGTTTTTGTGGGTAGTTGATGGGGCCACTCTCTCATGCCTCTTTATTCTGCATCTATTCTTGACCTTAAATCTTTGGCTACTGTGCTTCGGATGCCCAATTTCTTCAGACACTGTTGATTTGCCCTGTGACTCCCTCCCTCCATCACTAGCGACTCTCTAACCATCTGCAGTTCTTTATTACATCTTGGCATCTCTCTAACCTGCAGCGCACTTGCTGTTTTCAAATATAGTCATAACTGAGAAAGTTGTGAACACTCGGCGGGTCAGGCATAAAATGATCACCAATGCATCCATGATTTCTAGGACCATCTTCTTGGGTTCTCTGGGATGCAGACCATCAGGCCCTGGGGATTTATCTGCCTTCAGTCCCAACAGATTACCTAACACCTTTTCCTGACTAATGTAGATTCCCTTCAGTTCCTCCTTCCCACTAGATCCTCGGTCCCCTAGTATTTCTGAGGGATTGTTTGTGTCTTCCTTAGTGGAGACAGACCCAAAGTACTTGTTGACAGGTCAGCCATTTCCTTGTTTCACGTTATAAATTCACCTATTTCGATCTGTTTTCACTAATCTTTTCCTCCACATATCTAAAGAAACTTTAACTGTCAGTTTTCAATTAACCCCGTCATCATCCTCTGTTGAATTCTAAATTTCTCCCAGTCCTCTGCTTTGCTATTTCCTCTGGCCAATTTATGTGCCGCTTCGTTGGATTTAACACTATCCCTAATTTCCCTCGTTAGCCACGGTTGAGCCACCTTCCCTGTTTTATTTTTATGCCAGACAGGAATGAACAATTGTGATCTTTAAATCTTTGCCAACTATTTGCATACTTTGTGTATCTTATGCAAAGCATTTCATTATACCTGGGTATATGTAACAAAATATAATTATTTCATTAGCTATGAATCCTTTTCTATGTAAAGTGGCTGAGTTGCATGCATAGAGAGAGAAAGCTATGATTCTATCAAGTACCCTGAAGTGCTTGAACCCTGAGCATCCATACTCATTGCTTGGAGTGCAGCTACTGTCATGTTAACTGGATATTCACAACTCAAGTGCAAACAACCCGAGTTGCAATCTCAAAGTTACAGACAGAACACCAAAGACATGGATGAAGTCAAGAAGAGATAACACTAAGGTACACAAAAATGCTGGAGAAACTCAGCGGGTGCAGCAGCATCTATGGAGCGAAGGAAATAGGCGACGTTTCGGGCCGAAACCCTTCTTCAGACATTAAACTTCTTAGCAAATGAAGAAAAATAATACTGTCCTGCTACTTACTGTGAATCAGTTATGCATGCTTATCCATGAGTCTAGTTCTCTTTTCATCAGGATCAAGATAACACTAAGTTCAGTAGTTTACTCTTAGTTTTTTAGAGTTTTGAGATACAGCACAGAAACAGGCCCTTCGGGCCCACTGAGTCTGTGCCAACTAGCAACCCCCACACACTAACACTATTCTACACACACTAGGGACAATTTACAATTTTTACCAAAGCCAATTAACCTACAAACCTGTGCGTCTTTGGAGTGTGCGAGGAAACCGGAGTTCCTGGGGAAAACCCACACAGGTCACGGGGTAAACATACAAACTCCGTACAGACAGCACCCGTGCTCACGATCAAACACGGGTCTCTAGGGAGACTGCAATTCCACCGCTGAGCCACAGTGCCACCCTATTCATAATGTCCTCTCATAAAACAAATGATTACAATTAGATTTTTACGTTTGAGGTATTGACGTAATGCCCTCATGGACTTATTCTGAGGGCAAACATTAAACTTCTTAGCAAATGAAGAAAAATAATACTGTCCTGCTACTTACTGTGGATCAGTTATGCATGCTTATCCATGGGTCTAGTTCTCTTTTCATCAGGATCAAATGATGTAGAAACAGAAATGAGTTCTGTTTTTTGTTGGACCTGCTGATCATGTTTAATGTGAACGTGACAAGCTGATTGGGTGAGAAAACCTTCAAACTAAAAGCAGAAGAAAGCCAAAGAGTGGTAGCTGTGTGGAATGAGCTTCCAGTGAAGGTGGTGGAGGCAGGTTCGTTTTTGTCATTTAAAAATAAATTGGATAGTTATGTGGATGGGAAAGGAATGGAGGGTTATGGTCTGAGCGCAGGTATATGGGACTAGGGGAGATTATGTGTTCGGCACGGACTAGAGGGGTCGAGATGGCCTGTTTCCGTGCTGTAATTGTTATATGGTTATATGGTTATAACTTTCCATAGTGCTTTCCCGTTCACAGTTGTTCTACGTTATCCTACTTTCGCATCCACTCCCTATGCACTCGCGGTAATTTGCAGAGGCCAGTTAACCAACAAAGCCATATGTAACCGGGAGCACCCAATGTGGTCACAGGGAGATTGCAAACACCACACAGGCAGCAGCCGAGGTCAAGATCGAACCCGGATCTCTGGAGCTGTGTGATGCAGCTCTATCAATTGTGCTACTCTGCCACCCTAAAGCTACCAATTTTCATATCTTTGGGATGTGGAGGAAACTGGAGCACCTGGAGGAAATCCACATGATCACAGGGAGCATGTGCAGACTCTAATTTAGGAATTAAGTTTCCAAGCAATATGCAAATTTTGCTGGATATGCGTGCAGCATTGTTACACAAACTGTATCTATGTGGCATCAATTTGACAAGTTAGTTTTCCTCTTGAACTTGTATCGTTAGTTAAATCTTTATTACAGGCACCTCAAATCCATTTTCTTGCCTCTGTGTGAAAAATCTTGAACTCTCCCAACAAACATTTATTATGGTGTTGGAAAGAACCACTTGTCCTTGCATTGACCAATGCCTGCACGATCGATCCATTGTAATGGGACAATGAAACTCCCATAATCCGACCCCCTCTGGAATTCCCTGTTTTCCAGATTAGTTAGGGTAACACAGTGGCACAGCTGCCACCTTACAGCTCCAGAGACCCAGGTTCGATCTTGACCATGGGTGCTGTCTTTACGGAGTATGCACGTTCTCCCTGTGACTGTGTGGGCTTCTTCCAGGTACTCGGTTTCCTCCTACATTCCAAAGATGTGCAAGTTTGTAGTTTAATTGGCTTCTGCAAATTGCCCCTGGTGGAGAGGGTAGAACTAGTGTGTGGGTGATCACCGGTTGGTGAGGACTCAGTGGGCCACACTGTATCTCAAAACTAAAAAAACTAAAATGATTGGATACTACTCTTATTGACACTCTGACATTTTATAAATTCACATTTGTTCATGTTATTTAGCAGTTTAATAAATCTTCGAGTGAACCAGAGGAGTTTAAAGGGAGATTGGGAAAATACCCAGTGAGTTTGAAGGGACTGTGGAAAACAATTCTCCAGTGAGATTAAAGAGAGCATGGAACAAGGTTCCACTGAGTTGGGGACACAAGGGACTGCTGATTGTGGAGTCTTATGGGCCTGTCCCACTTACGTGACTTTTTCAGCGACTGCCGGCATCCGTCATAGGTCGTTGCAGGTCACCGAAAATGTTCAACATGTTGAAAATGCAGCGGCGAGCAGAAAGACGAAAATTTCAGAAAATAATGTGCTCTGTGCAGAGGCTGTTGATGTGAAGGGTGAGGACTAGGGGAACTCTATCCTTGTTCCGTCTGAGGGGAGGGGAAGTGAGAGCAGAAGTGCACGACACAGAGTGAGGGATCCATTCGCAACAGCAGGTCGGAGACCACGTTTCCTGAAGTTCCTCATTTGTCTTAGAGAGGAAAGTCTCATCATGGGAGCAGATGCAACAATGATGAAGAAATTGAGGATAAGGGATGGCGACCTTGCCAGCGACAGGGTGAGAGGAGGTGTTCTCAAAGTAAATGTGAGTCAGTAAGTTTGTTGTAGATGTCTGTACATAACATGTCCACTGTGATGGAGACACAGAGATCGAGAAAGGACAGTGGGGTCAACAATATTGCCAGTTAATTTGAGAACAGGGTGGAAATTAGTAGTAAAGTTGCTGAAATCAGCAAGTTCTTGATTGGTGAGTTGCCAGACCTGATGCAATCGGTGATGCAGCAGAGAATGATTTGGGGAATGGCACCGGGATATGTTTGGAACAAGGAGTATTCAACGTAACCAAGAATAAGGCAGGCGTGGCTGGGTTCCATGTACGTGCCCATGACTACACCATTGAAGAAAGCGAGAGGAGTCAAAAGAGGTTGTTAAGGATGAGGACACATACTGCCAGGCAATGGAGAATGTTAATTGTGGAGAAATGATTGAGTCTCTGTCCAAGAAAGAACCAAAGGGCGCCATGGTGTTCGTGAAGCAGAATTGAGGTGTGAGCGTCCATGGTAGGGATGAGATATTTGGGGCCTAGGAAGTTAAAGTGTTGCAGATTGTGTGAGTTTTGTTGGATGTAAGTCAGAAGGGACTGGAGAAGGGGAGACAAGATGGAATCAAGATATTTGGAGAAGAACATGGTGCGGCAAAAGCAGGCAGACATGATGAGTCTGCCAGGGCTACAATCCTTCTGGGAAAGAGATGGAAACAGGCAACGCAAGGGTTGGGAATACAGGTTTGGAGGCAGTGGGGGGAACGTCGTTGGTGGCGATGAGATTGGAGATGGTTTGGGAGATGGTGACCTGGTGTATGGGACTGGAGCAGTTGCTGGGCAAATGAAAGGAAATGGGTGATAGGGAAATGGGTATTGGTGTTACTTGATTCGTATCATATCTCTCAGTGATACACTTTGTTTTTGTGCTCAGCAGGCAAATCATCCATGCATGATTACAATCAGACCTTGAACACATACAACAGATGAAAGGAGAATGGAAATATAATGTAAAATATAGTGTCAAAGCAACAGAGAAAATCTAAATAAAAGAAAAGGGGCCACAACGAGGTCGTATGGAAGGTCGGAAATACATCCCTTGGATTATAAGTGGGCTGTTCAAGTCACCGATAACAGTAATGTCATTAGGTCATAAGATTGAAAAATCAGCTGAATGATGCAGACTTTGGATTACATTATGACTATATCACGACTGGTGATCACTGGTATTCTCTGTTTAAGAAAGAGCTGTATATGCTGGAAAAATCGAAGGTAGACAAATGCTTTCTCTTGTGCATTTTGCACAGGAAATCAGCACTGGGTTTCTCTTCCACCGTGTTTCATTCACACTTTGTTACACACATGTAATCTATGACTTATTTGGCCCATTAAGTTTCGACACTCCTAGCATCGTAAACGTGGCCACCAAATCTATTCCCAATCACAGAAAAAGCAAGCTCTGAAGGTCACAAGTCGAGTCATGATTGCTCCTGTTGATTTCTGAAGCCCCTATGCAAGTATTAAGTGGGCGAATAATCCAACTCTGGATTAGTAACCCACAGCTCAGGTGCCTTCAGGATTATTTGAGAACTATACTCAATTGAAGATACTTTCATTTGAATTGATGACATCAGTATAAGCAGCCTGGAAGAATTGTATGTTTTCAGAAAAGTTAAGGTCTGTATGTTTTTTACACATTTAGTAATGGCCCTCAGGAGGGATTCTGGTGGTCTCTGTGAGAGTCCAGCCCCACCACAAAGAGAGCTAGCAACCCACTGGACGGCAGATTTCCCTCACCTCCTGGTGGGCAACTAGGGTTTATTGAAAGGTACAGCTTGGAAGCAGGCCCTTCAGCCCACTGAATCCATGCCGACCATCGCACAAGTTCTATGTTATCCCACTTACACATCCACTTACACATTACACATTAGGGACAATTTACAATGGCCAATTAACCTACAAACCCTTATGGCTTTGTGAAATGGAAGGATACCAGAGCACCCAAAAGAAACCCACAGAGTCACAGGGAGATCGTGCAAACGCCACACAGGCAGCAATCAAGGTCAGGATCAAACCTTGGTTTCTGGCACTGTGTGGCAGCATCTCTACCAGTTTTGCCACTGTGCCACTCTTTGAGAATCAATGCTGCAAAATCAATGTTGACCTTGTAAGAAAGCAGCATTTCCCACTCAGCACAGCATCACAGTTGCAAGGCTTTACTTACATTTAAACCACAATCACTAACCCTATAACCTCAGCCCTCAGGTTTTGAAGAAGCTTTGTCCAGTTCAATGCTCCTACCTGCTCAACAATATCTACCTTAATAGAATCTTTATCACTGCAAGGTGTTTCACCAGAGAGATAGTGAACAGAAACTAATGCCAAGTCATGTGTTATTGGGACAGATGAGCAAACTTTAGGACAATAAGATAGTTTTAAGGAGGGCTCCAAAAGGAAGAACGAGAGAGACAGAAAGGAGAAAGGTTCAGGGAAGGAATTCTGGACATTAGTAGTTGAATAGGAGAAACGTTGGCTACTGGGGGTGCAATGATTACATTTTGAAGTTGCTCAGCAAGTCAGTCTTTGAGAGGCTGCAACAACTGGTAGGGGCAATTAGAGAGATGGAGAGGGATGAGACCATCGAGGGGTCTGAAAACAAGGCTGAGGATGGTTAAATGTTGATAATGCTGCTCTGGGAGGTTGTGTGGGTCAGAGAGACGGGGATCATGGATGAAGAAGTTTTTGTGAAATCTCGGACCATTCTAGTGACAGAAAATGACAACAAAGGTAGTTAGAATAAAAAATAAGGATTCCGGTGACGTCACCATCCTGAATGGCAGCATAAGATAACAGCTCCTCCGAAAAATACTTATTTAGCCCTGTTTGTCAAATATCACATTTATTGAGAATAACTGACCTGATGAAAGGGGCAAGAATGGGAAGACGAGATGCAAACGAGAAAAGAGCCGTTGAACAACCTGAAAATGAAGAAAACATAGACAGCTCACCAACAAAGGTACAAGAGGGCGGAGCTAGCAACAACCTGCACCAGAAAGACGTAGAGCTCATTTTTAGCCACTGTTTTGGAGGAGATACGGGACTTTCGCAAAGACACAAAAGAACAGCTAATCGATATTAAATGTAAACTCACCAAGGTTAATCAAAAAATAGCGGAGACATGGCTGGAAAGGGTGGAAGACTGTGTGCTAAACATGGATCAGGTGCTAGCTAAGATGATAAAAGTGATAAACCCAGCATCATTAATATCATGATAATGGAAACGGAAGGCCTTCTTATTTGTGGGGGAGACCTAAATATACATTTACAACCAGAGCTAGACTCGTCCAGTAGAAAATCTCATGATACAAAGTCTTTACATAAGAAAATCAAAACTCTTTTTAAAGAGGTTGGTTTAATTGATATATGGCGGGACCTTTTCCCTAATAGAAGGGATTACACCCATTACTCGGCCCCACACTCTCTATACACAAGAATAAACTATTATATAACATTTGGAAAGGATAAAGATAAAATACACACCTGTGCAATTGGAACAATAGATTTCAGTGACCATGCACCTATTTACCCATCTGTTGATTTAGACCTACGCCCAAAAAATGCTACATGGAAACTGAACTCGAACCTACGCAATGATCTGGACTTTAAGGAACAAATTAAAAAGGAGATAAGTCTCTATTTAGAACTCAATGATAACGGAGAGGTCTCTCCCCCTATTTTGTGGGATGCTTTGAAGGTTGTTCTAAGAGGAAAAATTATAGAAATATCTTCATGTAAGAAAAAAATAAAGAATAAAACATTTGAGGATTTGCAAAATAAGCTGAAGGAACTAGAAAGGAAACACAAAATGACGCTGGTGCGGAATGCATTGGAGGAAACTAGGAATGAAATCAACAATTTGGCAGCACAAGAAATCAAGAAACAGTTAATGTTCCTTAAACAGAGGCACTATGAAAGTGGTTCTAAATCTATGAAAGTATTGGCGTGGAAAGTGAAAAAAAAGATGGCTGAAAATACAGTTCACAGAATCAGAGACTCAAGAACAAAAATATTGAAAAGTATGTTAAGTGAAATTCAGGAAGCCTTAGAAGTATTCTACAGAACTTTGTATTCTGAAGTTCCAGGAGGTAGCCAAACTCAGGTAGGCATCTTTTTTGAATTCCTTAGGTTTGCCCACCTTAAATGAAGAACAAAACAAGACAATAACTGGAAACAACAATAGACAATAGGTGCAGGGGTAGGCCATTCGGCCCTTCGAGCCAGCACCGTCATTCAATGTGATCTTGGCTGATCATCCCCAATCAGTAACCCATTCCTGCCTTCTCCCCATATCCCCTGACTCCGGTATTTTTAAGAGCCCTATCTAGTTCTCTCTTGAAAGCATCCAGAGTTTCTGCACTATAAAAAAAACAATGATCCAGAGAAACCGCCTCCACCGCCCTCTGAGGCAGAGAATGCCACAGACTCACCACTCCCTGTGAGAAAAAGTGTTTCCTCATCTCTGTTCTAAATGGCTTACTCCTTATTCTTAAACTGTGGCCCCTGGTTCTGGACTCCCCCAACATCGGGAACATGTTTCCTGCCTCTAGCGGGTCCAAACCCTTAACAATCTTATATGTTTCAATGAGATGCCCTCTCATCCTTCTAAATTCCAGAGTGTACAAGCCCAGCTGCTCCATTCTCTCGGCATATGACAGTCCTGCCATCCGGGGAATTAACCTTGTAAACCTACGCTGCACTCCCTTAATAGCAAGAAAGTCCTTCCTCAAATTAGGGGACCAAAACTGTACACAATACTCCAGGTGTGGTCTCACTAGGGTACACTGCAGAAGGACCACTTTGGTCCTATATTCAATTCCTCTTGTTAGAAAGGCCAACAGAGGGTGAATTAAAAATAAAATTGAAGCAATTTTGATAAGAGTGGACACTGTAAAGGCATTCGACTCTGTGAACTGGAACTTTCTCTATCAGGTTCTACATATATTTAGCCTGCATGACACTATTATTAAAACCATACAGGCACTATATAATAAGCCCACTGCTAGAATTAAAGTTAACGGATATTTATCAAAAGGTTTTTCTCTAGAAAGTGGTTCAAGACAGGGATGTGCGTGGTCACCATTACTCTTTGCATTATATTTGGAACCACTAACTCAATATATAAGACAAAATGAAGAAATAAAAGTTATTGCTCTTCAAGGGACTGAACATAAATTGGCCTGTTATGCGGATGACATTTTGATTCATTTGGGGCAACCAACAAACTCTCTACCTAAATTGATGCAATCACTTGAACAATACGGTCAACTATTAGGTACAAGATTAACATAGGAAAAACACAACTGCTTACATACAACTACAGCCCATCAGCAGAAGTCAAAGGTAGGTACCCTCTGTCATGGCAAGCAGAACATCTCAAATATTTGGGCATCATTATACCAAGGGATTTTACAGAATTATCAGAATGCAACTATTCACCTATACACCAAAAGATTAAGGAGGATATAGCTAGATGGAACCTAATTCCTTTCTTAAGTATCAGCTCGAGAATTGAATCTATTAAAATGAACATATTGCCAAGACTGTTATATTTATTTCAGACCCTATCAATAGAGGTTAATCAAAAACAATTTAATGAATGGGACAAATTATTGTCAAGATATATTCGGCAAAGTTAAACACCTGTAACAAAAGAAAAGGGGGGGTGGGGTCTACCCTCTTTCAAAGACTATTATCAGGCAGCACAGTTAAGATCTATGATATGCTGGTGCAACCCATCACAAGACTATATAAATGCTATTGAAAATCCTTGGGTAAAATTGACTCTTAAAATATGGAAAACAGTTATAACACAGTATAATTTAGAGGAAGACATTACAATTCTTAAATGGTGCGCATATGATACAGATTTTACTCCTAATAAATTTGATAGTAGGTTTAAAGAATGGACAGTTACAAAGAGGCATAACTGCTCTTGGTATCATAATGAAAGAAGGAACACTGTTAAGTTTTGAAATGCTTAAATAAAAATTCCTGTTAGAAAAACAAGACTTCTATCGATACTTACAGATGCAGAACTATGTTAATAAAAATGTTAAAACTTAAACGGAGTTTGATGGGATTATTTAGGAAAGCGTATAACTCAAATACTGATAGTAAAATTATTTCATGCATGTATAAAGGGTTACTGAATCTTAAATCACACTCAACCTTATATATTAAAATGAAATGGGAGAAGGAAGGAGGGATAATCATATCCAAGCAAGAATGGACAGCAATATGGAGGTATCAATGGAAGTGTACCAGCTCACTAAACTGGAGGGAGTTTAGTTGGAAAAGCCTGATACGGTATTTTATTACGCCTTCTCAGAAATCCCATTACGGTGGGAACGGCGGAAAAAAAGACAAATACTTACTGAATATATCGATGGTAGCTGGTAAAAAAACTCTCACAAAGAAATAGTTATTACAGGAGAGCCCAACTCTGAATGTATGGATGGACATTACAATGGACATTTATAAAATGGAGAAAATAACAGCATATGTTAACTTTAAACTGGATTTATTTGTGTCACGCTGGGAAAATTGGGTTAACTATGTAACGCCTCATAGGCCAGAATTTATTTTTACAAATTTTTGATAATATGGTAAAGAAAGGATCATTCCCTAAGTGTTCGTAGTTTTTACTGTGTTCTTGTTTCTATATTTGTTTTATACAAATCTCAAAAAGAGGTAATTCAAGACGAACATAAGTGGATGATTTATACATATAGCATTATATCTGAAACCCGTTTTATGGAAATGTGTTTGCTGTGGAATGCCACTAAAAGAGTATATTAAAAAAATAAATAAATAAATAAGGGGGTAGCTGAGGTTGCACTGGGATAGTGAAATCGTGATACGAATGAGGAATTTAGCCACAGCTGAACTGATACAGGTTCGAGGTGACAAAGATGGAAATAAGTGATCCTAAAGATGGCAAGGATACATGGTTCTGTATTTATTTGGGAATCTAAAATGACATGAAAGTGTGATAATTCTGTGTCGGTGTCAGAGAGTTGCCAGAGAGAGGGAGGGAGAACGAGAGGTGAGGAACAGAGCTTGTCTTGGGCACCGAGAACAAAGGCTTTGTTTTTCCCAATAGTTGGTTGGAAGAATCTCCGGTTCATTCGGTAGTGGAATTGGACAAGCCGCCTTCCAAGTTGGAGATGGCGTGAAATTCAGGGAAAGCTTGGTGAGTAACGACAACGCATAAACACATGTGTGGCAACTGACAATGAAAACTGAAAAAACAGTTGCAGGAAATCCAAAGTAAAAGCAGAAAATACTGGAAATATTCAGCAAGTTAGACAGCAGCTGAGGGAATGAGAAGAGAAACTGTCGCTGTCCAAGGCAAGATACTGTAGACTGCAACAAAACCAAGTGAATATACATTGTCACCTTCGGACTCTTCCACCTTTAAAATTCACCAACACCTCCCTGACACCTCTCCTACGACTTCTACAAGTTCCAACCTTTTTACATTGAGTTGAAGAAATAAATTAAGTCAACTCTGAATCAAATGGACTAATGTTGTAACATTTTCATTCATAAAATTAACTTATTAAAAATAAATCAGCTGTGTTTATAAAAGTTCTACCTGTCTATCAGAGTCATCCCAAAGTAACTTACAAAATAAAATTAAAATTAAAAATCGAAATTGATAGGAATACTCAGTGGGTCAGGCCACTTCTGTGGGAATTGAAATAAAGTTTAGTTTTTACGATAACAGACTTGACAGTTTTTTATTCACACAGATAAACTCCTCAGACCCTGTTTTAAATCTAAGGTGTTTGTTGGCAAATGAGTAAAATTGCAGAACAAACATTTGAAGCATTGCTCCAGAACTGAGGCCAGGTAATTTCAAGCCTCTTGCCTTAGCTTCAATCATATGAGCAGATCTTCCAAACACTTGGCAGAGAGCAACAAACCATAATGCAAAAGATAGACACTGAAAGCTGGAGTAACTCAGTGGGTCAAGCAGCATCTCTGGAGAATGGTGACGTTTCAGATCGAGACCCTTCTTCAGGCCATAATGCAAACAGGGAGCGAGTAGATGGCAGGTATCTCAGCTTTTCTGCAGGGATCTTGGGATGGGAGAACTCCTACTTAGCGCATCAAGAAAAGCACAAACATCGAAAAACTTACCTCTCTTAGTGACCACGGCCTTTTTTTAATTGGCTAGGCCAGCTGCAAACTGTAATCTAAATTCCTTCTCAAGCCACTGGTTCAAAGTTTAGTTTCAACAAAGTCTACAAAGCTCATCAGGAGATGAGTGTGCTGTAAACTAGACCGAGCAGAGTAGGAGAGATGGGCAGTTGGAATGGAATGAGGATTTATTACTCAGCTAATATTAACTTGCAAATAAGGCAATATATTATTTGCATTGAACAACAGTATGTGCGCTGTTACTGGCTGATTGTGGTGAAGGAACTTCAGTATTCTGAGGTCCAATCCACAGCCCGGATTCTCACCTGCCTCCGTTGTCATGCTGTGAGAACGGAAAGGTTGAGAAAGAGTTTCTTCCCAGAGGCCATTAGGACTGTAAACTCCTATCTCACCAGGGATTAACTTTTACTGTACCACTCTACTGCTTTTATTTAAATTGCTGTTTTTTTCCCTTTTTCCTTCCGCCCACAGTATTTAATATGTAAAAGAATATGTGATTCTGTTCCATTCTGTTTATAGTTTGTTTGGTTGTTTGGTTGTTTGTCTTTTTGCACAAAGTCCGCGAGCATTGCCGCTTTTCATTTCACTGCACATCTCGTATGTGTATGTGACGAATAAACTTGACCTGAACAACTTCCCCTTTAACACTGTTTCCTTGCTCCAAAGTAAAAGTGTAGCTGCGGGAACCTGTATCTTTCCAACCACAAAACCAAACAGCCTGAGTGCTGGAGGTAAACATAGCAACATAGAAAACAGGTGCAGGAGGAGGCCATTTGGTGCATCGAGCATGCACCGTCATTCATTGTTATCATGGCTGATCATCCACAATCAGTAACCCATGCCTACCTTCTCCCCATATCCCTTGATTCCGCTAGCCCCAAGAGCTCTATCTAACTCCATTTTTAATTCATCCAGTAAATTGGCCTCTACTACCTTCTGTGGCAGAGAATTCCACAAATTCACAACTCACTGGGTGAAAAAGTTTTTTCTCATCTCAGTTTTAAATGGCCTCCCCTTTATTCTGCGACTGTGGCCCCTGGTTCTGGACTCGCCCAGCATTGGAAACATTTTTCCTGCATCTAGCTTGTCCGGTACTTTTATTATTTTATACGCAGCAGCAAATACAAAGGAAAGCGGTATTCTGCAGGACAAGCAGCGTGGAGTCATAGAATCACACTTGTGCAACACAAAACCAGGTCCAGCATCCCAGCTCGTCCATGCTGACCAAGGCTCCTCCCTGAGCTGCTCCAATGTTCCCATATCTCTCTTCACCTTTCCTATCTGTGTACCTGTCCAAATGTCTTTTAAACATTGTAATTGTACCCACCTTCACCACTTCCTCTGGCAGCTCATTGTATTTATGTACCACTCTCTGTGTGAAAAACTTGTCTCTCAGGTTTCCTTGAACTCATTCCACTTTCAATTTAAACCTATTCCCTCTAGTCAATTACCCGTAGTGTGCGAGGAATGGAGGAGAAAGTGTGATAACATCAATCTAGTGCCAATGAGAGATCAATAGGCAGCATGTTGTACAGGGTTGTACAGGGACCCTGTGCAGTTGTACAGGGTCTTGGTGAGACCACACCGAGGGTATTGCGTACAGTTTTGGTCTCCTAATCTGAGGAAAGACATTCTTGCCATAGAGGGAGTACAGAGAAGGTTCACCAGACTGATTCCTGGGATGTCAGGACTTTCATCTGAAGAAAGACTGGATAGACTCAGCTTGTACTCGCTAGAATTTAGAAGATTGAGGGGGGATCTTATAGAAACTTACAAAATTCTTAAGAGGTTCGACAGGCTAGATGCAGGAAGATTGTTCCCGATGTTGGGGAAGTCCAGAACAAGGGGTCACAGTTTAAGGATAAAGGGAAAATCTTTTAGGACCGAGATGAGGAAAACATTTTTCACACAGAGAGTGGTGAATCTCTGGAATTCTCTGCCACAGAAGGTAGTTGAGGCCAGTTCATTGGCAATATTTAAGAGGGAGTTAGATGTGGCCCTTGTGGCTAAAGGGATCAGGGGGTATGGAGAGAAGGCAGGTACAGGATACTGAGTTGGATGATCAGCCATGATCATATTGAATGGTGGTGCAGGCTCGAAGGGCCGAATGGCCTACTCCTGCACCTATTTTCTATGTTTCTATGTTTCTATGTTTCTATGTTTCTATGTTCTCGCTGGGCCAAAGGGCCTGTTCCATGCTTGGAACCTTCAAGTTATTAGGCATAAATATCACCAATAATTTATCCTCATCCTACCACATTGATGTAGCAGCTAAGAAACCACACCTATGCCTCAGAAGACTAAGGAAATTTGACATGTCTCCAATGACTGCATTTCGTTGTCTCTGTACTGTACACTGACAATGACAATTAAAGTTGAATCTGAATCTGAATCTGAATCTGAATGATACCAATTTCTACGCCGTGGAACACATCCTGTTAAGATGCACCACATATTGTAGGCAACAGCCCTCCCCAAGACCACAACAATTTGCAGATAGTTGTTGCTGTAGCTCTGTCCACCACACAAAACCTACTTCCCACTCTCTCTACAGAATAAGGAACGAGACATGGAAGCCGTGATGATTTTTATTGATCGTTGGATGAATGAGAGGTGTTGGTGTGTTTGTTTGGTCGTGTCATTGGCATGCTTGAGGTCCAGCAGTCAGGAAGATGATAGTCCGGCATGTTTCTCCCTCCCTCCAGTAAAACTGTCAAGCATGGGGATCAAGCCTGGTTCAGTGAGGTAGGTAGGAGGGAATGCATGGAACCACTCCAGGCATCGCTAGTACTGAGGGGCTGTGACCCAGAGCTACAGGTATTGTAGACAGTGTGAGCGGCATGCAACAGGCAGAGGTGAGCAACCTCACAAGCAGCAGGTCAGATCACAGCTCCACAGTCCCACCTCATGTTTATACGCTAATGGGAGGTGGAAGCTCCAAGAAGGTCCCCTTCCCCCACGACAGTGGGACGCACCAGGTGAGTGCTGAAGACCAACTGAAGCACGCACATCCATATTCAGCCAGAAGGTCCATTCCCACCTCCACCTGAAATCCCCAGCATCGCAGAAGCCAGTCTCCAGCAAACACAGATGACTCTGACATCAAGAAACATTTGAGTGCACTGATATAGTAAACACTGTGGAGCCAGGCACTGTGGAGCTGTAGATCCTAAGCCCGCTACTCCAGAACTACCTAGCCAAGCTGTTTCAGTATACTTACAATACTGACATCTACCTGTCAATGTGAAAAGTTGCCCAGCACCATATCTAAGGAAGGATGTATGGGCTCTGGAGATGGTCCAGAGGAGGTTTACAAGAATTATCCCAGGAATGAGTGGATTAACATGTAGTGAGCATTTCACAGCACTGGGCCTGTACTCACTGGAATTTAGAAGGATGAGGGGGCCCTCATTGAAACTTACCAAATAGTGAAACGCTTGGATAGAGTGGATGTGGAGAGGGTGTTTCTACTGGGAGAGTCTAGGACTAGAGGTCACAGCCTCAGAATTAAAGAATGTTCCTTTAGGAAGGAGATGAGGAGGAATTTCTTTAGCCATGGTGGTGAATGTGTGGAATTCATTGCCATAGACAGCTGGAGAGGCCAAGTCACTGGGTATTTTTAAGGCAGAAATAGATAGATTCTTGATTTGTATGTGTCAGGGGTTATGGGGAGAAGGCAGGAGTGTGTGGTTAGGAGGGAGAGATAGATCAGCCATGATTGAATGGTGGAGTAGACTTGATGGGCTGAATGGTCTAAATCCGCTCCTATTACTTATGACCCTTATGACCTTAGGTGCATTCTGTTTGCAAATTAAAGAACAAATCCTACCTGACTAAACACTGCCTGTTAGTCTATTCTTAATCACCTGCAAAGTGGTGGAGGATGTTATCAACACCTCCTCTTACACACCCTACCCTTCCATATCTCTAGGCTCCTTCTCCCCTGACTCTCAGTCTGAAGAAGGGTCTCGGCCAGAAACGTCACCCATTCCTTCTCTCCAGAGATGCTGCCTTTCCCACTAAAAGTTATTCCAGCATTTAGTGTCTGTCATCGGTATAACCCGGCATCAGCAATTTCTTCCCACATCTCCTCTCTAAGATCTGCGTATGCCGCTCTTCAGAGCATGATTGTATATATTGAAATATATGCAGTAGTTTAGCGATTATTCAGAACCCCATTCTCACCACACATACCACTACAATTTCAATTGCCGTTTTATTGATTTAACCCTTAAGTTCACTCATTCGTACATTGCCGTGAAACATCACCGCCACAGCTGCAATAAAGATAGCATCTCGTTCTCAGAATCGGTGAACCAGGCAAAAACAGAGCAGCAACTAGAATCTCAAATTGATGTCGATAAAGCCTGGATTTTCAGTCCATTTGCAAAAGGTACTTCATCAAACATACAAAATGTTCAACTGACACATGCAAGAAAGTCCAAAATGTTGACAGCAAAGAAGGTTGCCCGTATTATGGTGTATGCAAGAGAAAATAGAAAACGGTTATAAAACTATGGGTGAGGAAGATTAATGGAGAAAGGAAATAAACCTTTCTTGTAAGACAATGAGTCATTGTGTACAGACATACAGCAGAAACTGTATAATTTAATTGCAACCATTTATTGTTGAGCAAATTGAACAAGTTTTAAACTCATTTTTAGTTTACAAGATCTAACTGCATTTTCCTTTTTTTTAATTCACTGGGTACTGAAATATATCGCAAGTTCTTTTTTTTCGACTTATAATCACAAATTTGTGAAATAGATTTCCACAAAGAGATTTCAATTTTCAAATGAAGAAATTGATGATTTATTTCAGTAAACAATAAATATAAGTGCAAATGGCTACGTGGATTTCAGAAACATGCCATGAAAAATAAAGACCATTAAGCATAGAACAGCGCAGCATATGGTGCCCAATGTATGTGTCGAACATGATGCCAAGTTGAACTATTTTCCTCTGCCTGTGTGTGATCAAAATCCCAACATGCCCTGCATATACATGTATCTGCCTATTCAAAAGCCTTGTATTGTACCATATAAAGCTGAAGGAAGTTTTAGAAAGGTGTAAGAAAACCATTTCAGTTTAATTTTGCACATGAAAACTTACAAAGCAGCAAATATTTAAAAATGGATGTAGAGATGTCAAAAATCTGAAATGTTTTGCAGAATGGAAAAAGCTTTAAAGCTGATTACAGACAAACTGATAACAAACTGATAACAGTATCCTTCCTAACATTTGACACCATTAATGGCCGGTTATTATTTGCCAGCCTTCTGAATGAAAGCTCGATTATTAATGAACTCCGGCACTTGTGTCTTCATATATGTGACAAATATTCCTCTCTGAACCCAATTTTCCTGCCTTCTTCCCGTCACCTTTGAAACCATTGATTACTACTGATGTTTTAGATGATGTGCATGGTGACCAGGATCAACCTGTGATCACCCCATGTACTAACACTACCCTTCACACGAGGGATAATTTTACAATTTACCGAAGCGAATTAACCTACAAATCCTGCAAGTTTAGTTTCGTTGAGGTTGTTGTCTCGTACCGAGGTACAGTGAAAAGCTTTTGTTGCGTGCTAACCAGTCAGCGGAATGACAATGCATGATTACAATCGAGCCATCATCCTACATGATAAAGGTACATCTCGTGCAAAGATATGGCATTGAAGTCTGATAAAGTCTGATTAAAGATAGACACATCTCTGGAGAAAAGGAATAGATTACGTTTCGGGTCGAGACCCTCTTCAGACCGACCCGAAACGACACCAAGAAGGGTCTCGACCCGAAACGACACCCATTCCTTCTCTCCAGAGTTGCTGCTTGTCCCGCTGAGTTACTCCGACATTTTGTGTGTATCTTCGGTTGAAACCAGCATCCGCAGTCCCTTCACACAAAGTCTGATTAAAGATAGTTCCAGGGTAGATGGGAGGTCAGGACCGCACTCTAGATGCTGGAACTGCAGGTGCTGGAATCTTGAGCAAAATACGAAGTGCCGGAGGAACTCGGTGGATCAGGCAGCAACAGGGGTGGGGGTGGACAGGCGATGTTTCGGGTCGGGACCCTTGTTCAGACTGTGGACTGCGCAGAAAGTAGCGGGCTGGATGGGCGCTGTGGGATGAACCCTCCTCCCGCCCCAACATTAGTTGTCCCACCTTTATCACTCGAGCGGGTTTGACAGTTGCTGACTGCGGTCGCAGCTGCAGGGTGAAGCCGGGCGCTGAGAACAAACCGCATCCACCGGAGTGAGCCGTGGGCCGCTCCCCGCCTCTGTGCCTCTCCGCGCCGGCAGCGCTCAGCCATGGCCGGGCTGCCAGTGCTGCTTCTACACCTGACCATCCTCTCGACAGGTGGGTTACCCGGCAGCGCTCCTCAACGCGCCGACACTCCAGGAGTGAGTCGCCGTGGTTCATCCCCCCTCGTACTTGCTCTGTGGGCCCCCTCTCCCCTTCACGCGTTCTCATTCCACCCGGGGCTACTGTTATATCACAGAGCGGGCGGGAAAATGGAAAGTTTCCAAGAAACTGCAGATGCTGGAATCTGGAGCGGAACACAAAGTGCTGGAGTAACTCAGCGGGTCAGGCAGCATCTCTGGAGAACATGGATAGGTGACATTTCAAGTCGAGATCCTTCTCAGGACCCGAAAAGTCACCGCATCCATGTTCTCCAGAGATGTTGCCTGACCTGCTGAATTACTCTAGCACTTTGTGCCCTTGTGTGTATTAACCAGCATCTGCAGTTCCTTATTTTTACAAGCAGGGTTTGCATTTGCTCCAGATTACAGCATCTGCAGGCTTCTGTGTCTCTGAAGGAGAAGTAAACGTTATCAGACTCCGTTCCTCTCTCCACAGATGCTGCCCGACCCCCTAAGTGTTTCTCCGGCGTTTTCTGCCCCACGTGTCCGTTTCATTTATTTTTCTTTCCAGTTTCCAGTGATTCGGTGAAACAGCTGCCGCAGATTCTCAACCTCGGCGCGGGAGAGAAGGCGAGCTTTTACTGCACCTTCCGCTTCGTGCGGGTCAACTCCGGGCTCCAAGTTCGCTGGTGGAAGGACGGCGAGCGCTCCTACCTGGAGGCCAGCAGTGGCCAGAGGCACAGATTTGAAATTCGGAATAAAGTCAGCGCGACCTTCCGCCTGCATGATGTGCGGGTCACCGACTCCGGCCGCTATTACTGCAGTGTCCAATATGAAAACAAAGTGCAGAACGGGACCGGCACGGAGCTCTTGGTAACCGGTGAGTAGCGGCACCCTTCATACCCCCTTCAACACTGAGCTCTTTTGGGGTCGACGGTCGGCGGGGGTAATTGATGGGAATGTGGGGGGAATTAAATGGAATTGGTGCGAAATCGCGAAAGTTATTGCAGATGCTGAAATCTCGAATGAAACACAAAGTGCTGGAGTAATTTCGCGCGTCGGGCAGCATCTGTGGAGGGAATGGACAGGCGATATTTCGGGTAGGGACTGAAGAAGAGTCCCTGCCCATTCGCCTATCCGTGTCCTCCTTAGACGGACTTGTGAATTCTCTATAAGTGAAAACATTTCTCCTCACCTGCATCCTAAACAGCGTGAGCCTTGTCCGAAACTGTGCTCTCCAGTCCGAAATTGGTGAGCCGGGAAAAAATTATATAGTTATGAAGACTACCTTGATATGTATCCTCTTTATCGCATGCTGTGCCTGCGACTTGGTCTTTACCCATTTGTATCCCAGCTACCTTTGAACAGCAACAGTTACACGTGGATCTTTGAAAGGCCTTTGACAAGGTCCCACACCAGAGGTCGGTTAACAAAGGTTGGGGTTCATGGAATTGGAATCTCCCTAATTTCTCATGTGGAGTAAGATTAGGGACAGGGATCTTATACTCTCATTTGATAATATATATCGGGGACGTAACAAACCTTCCCAAAAATATGATAGACATAAAAAGCTGAAATATCTCGGCGCAGAGTTACTCCAGCTTTTTGTGTTTATCTTCGGTTTAAACCAAAAACTGCAGTCACCCCTCACATGATATATGTTGTTTCAACTGCTGGTGTGAGCCGCCGCCCGCTGCAGTAACTCTAACTCCGCAAAGCAAATTGCTGGGGGAACTCAGCGGGTCAGGCAGCATCTGTGGAGGGTTTTGGTGGGGTCAAGACCCCGTATCGGGATCTTCTGCCTTCAATAGTTCGTTTAAGGATCTCCAGATTTCAGCATCGATCTCTTGTGTTTCCAACGCTAGAAGCGTTACTGATCCGGCGGGCTGCCTGACTCGCTGAGTTCCCACAACGGATTTGCTTTTTTATTTAAATGAGTGCGCTCGAGTGTTACCAGATTTTTTCCCCTAGCGCCCACCCCCCTCCCAAATCCGGACGGGACATTCCTGACTTTGTCTCTGAATGTACCCCTTTGCGTGTTCAGCTCGGGACCAAACGCACAAGAACATTGTCAAACTGAAGAAAATGAACGAAGGGTTTACAAAACCAATACTGATCAGCAAATTGAATAAATGACAATTGAATAAATCTTTGTGAGGGATATCGTCAGTCAAACACACACACACACACACTGTGTGTGTGTGTGTGTGTGTGTGTGTGTGTGTGTGTGTGTGTGTGTGTGTGTGTGTGCGTGAGTGTGTGTGTGTGTGTGTGTGTTTTGACTGGCGATGTCCCTCACAAAAAAATATTCAATTGTGTGTGTATATATATATATATATATATATTATAGCATAAACTAAATATATTAAGTATCGAATAATTTTAATACAGCCAATCGAATAATTTTATAAGTAACGAATAATTTTAATACATTCAATATATATAATATATATATATAAAATATATACAATTGGTGTATTTAAGATTATATACATCGAATACTTTTAAGACACCCAATATATTTATCACAGTATTACAAAACATTGAAAACAGTTGCACAGGGAATCCGCGAAAGAATTTAATACAAACGGGACACGGTTTGATTCAATATTATAAACGGGTTATTTTGGTCAAACCGATTTTAAATACTATTGGGTGTATTTAAAATTGTTCGATACTTAATGGATTTAGTTTATGCTATAATATTCCACGACTTGGTGGTTTAACCCGTTTATAATATTCAATCAACCCCCTGGCCCGTTTGTATTACATTTTCCCGCGGGTTAGTTTCCGGTGCAACTGTTTTCAATGTTTTGTGATACTGTGAACAAGATGGACACATTTATTGCACCTAATTCTGAACCGATTTCAAGGTCAATGTTATTGGACACGTTTTCCGCACAGTAACTGAAATATTCTGGAGTTGAAGATGCGGCGCGGCGGTAAAGTTGCTGCCTCACAGAGCCAGAGACCTGGGCTCGATCTTGATTACGGGTGCTGTTTTGTACGGAGTTTGTGCATTCTTACTGTGACCGCGTGGGTTTTCTCCGGGTGCTCCGGTTTCCTCCCACACTTCAAAGGCGTACAGATTTGCATGTTAATTCGCAGGACACGAAGAGCCTGTTTCCGCGCTGTATCTCTAAACTAAACTTAAGATCGTTTTCACCAAAAACACTGGGGTTTTCTTTATCGGAAGGATCGAACCCACATCTGCATCTTAGGTGTGACTAACCTATCTACATTAGCATCCAAGTCATTTATACATATGACAGAGGTCCCAACCCAGATCCCTGTGGAACACCACTGATTATAGATTGAGTTCAGGAGAAATTTCTTCGGCAGCGAGTGGAGAACCTTTTCGCAAATGTAGTGGATGCTGAGTCATTAAACATCATCAAGAAAGAGGTTAATATAGTTCTTAATGCCAAAGGGATCAAAGGATATTAGTTTTTGATTAATATCAGAGGTTAAGGGGAGAAGGCAGGAGAACGGGGTTAGGAGGGAGAGATAGATCAGCCATGATTGAATGGCACAATGGAATTGATGGGCAAATTTCCTAATTCTACTATTCCTTATGATATGAAGAGGTAGGAGTGGAGACTGGAGTGGATGATTCGTCATGATCTGGTGGAATGCTGGAGCAGGACTTAGGGGTGAAGGAGCTGACTCTTGGTCCTTTTTCTACCAAGGAGCAGAACAGAAGTGGATGGTGGGTCAGGCAATTGAAGACCAGCTGCATGGACAGTTTGGGAATGGTCAGGAAGCTTTCTGGTGGACTATAGCAATGGGTGTGGACCATTTGGCCCTTTACACTATTTCTACATTCAATAATGTGCAGAGTTACAGCACCAGAGACCTGCATTCGATGCTGACTACGGGTGTTGTCTGTATAATCTAAAACCATACAGGTTTGTAGCTTAATTGGCTTTGGGGGGAAAATGTAAATTGTCCCTAGTGTGCAAGATAATGCTATTGTATGGGGTCGGCACGGACTCGGAGGGCCTAATGTTTCCATGCTCTATCTTTAAAGTCTAATTTGGAAAAGGATCTTCCTTCACCTCAGTGCCACTTTTCTACACTAACTTCATAACCCTTGATTCTTTCAATATCCAAACATCTATCATTCTCTGACCCATTAACAGAGCTTTCATGGCTTTCGTAGGCAGAGAATTCCAAAGATTCACTATTTAAAGCTGAAGAAAGGTTTTCTCAAGTCAGTCGAATGTCCAATGGCTTATTCAGTCTGTCACCCTTGGTTCTAGACACACCACTCAGGGGAAAGATAATTAGTGCATCAAGCCCCCGCTGTCTCTATGATAGAGAATTCCACGGGGTCACCATCCTTTGCATTGAGATATTTCTCCTGTACTAATTTCTGTGTGCAAATTTGAGACTGTGTCTCCAGGTACTGAAGCCCTGGAAGAATATTATATGTTTCAATAAGTTCACCTCTCATTTTTACAAATCCTTGAGAGATTTGACCAAATCTGCTTAATTTATATTCATCTAATAAAACCTAAGTTCCTTCATTGTGCATCTTCATTCCCAAGTGTATCTGTCCTAGCTGAGGAGACCAAATTTGTATACAATATTCCAGATGCAGTCTCACTAGAACTGTAAGTAACTCCAATAAAATACTTCTACCCTGTCCTCACAGGGTTTTAAATTCAAATGTGTTTTATGCTTTCTCATGTGCTGTATGTGTAGATTCAACTTTCAGTAATTCAAATATATGGATACTCAGGTCCCTCTGAGAAGCAAATCTTCCAATCTCTGAACAAGTAAACAAAATCCTTTGTTTTTTCCATTATCTCCACCAAAATGGATAGCCTCAAATATTCCTCAAATGTCTCCGTTTTTGTTACCTGCCCTCCAATCTGTGGGAACTGTATGTTAATGGAAGATGACAACTGGTATAATGTCCACTATATCCATAGCCACCACCTGCAGAACCTTGGGATGAATGTATAACAGATCCTGGGGAGTTATTGGCTTAAGTTCTTCTATTATCTATAAAAGACTCGTATTAACATTTGATAACCCCAATGATATACTGGCATCGACACACTTGGTATTTATGTGCTTGTTAACATGCAGGTAGCCTGTTACTAAATATGGAGTTAGTTATCGTCCTATAGCATAAATGGGTATAGGCAAATTAGATACTACTTGGGTATAGGCAAATTAGATACTACTTGGGTATAGGCAAATTAGATACATAGGGCTTGGTTTTCTTGGTTGAGCGATTATCCTGGTGTTTTCACACAAGTACTTTGTGTTTTAATACTAATTTAAATGGGAACCTCATTGCTGTTAAAGATTTATACTCTATGCTCCTTACTAGATTATATACATAATCTACTTTCCCTTTTTCTAATTTCTTAGTTGGCCTTTGCAGATAAAAAATCCTTTGCTAACAGCACTTTTTTGCAAATTTATAAAACCTTTTCTTTGATCTAATGTAATCGTATGTTTAACTTGCTTTGTTAACCACAGTTAGACTGCCTTCCTGTGAGGTTTTATGCTTTAAGGAAATATATATGTGTTGTAAACCATGTAGTCATCTTTGCAATGATAGCCATTGTTTGTTCAAAGACAGACTTTTTAATGTAGTTACACAAATTCCTTACCCAATTCATATTTCATATCTTCATAATTTGCTTTGCATAGTTTTTAGGACTTAATTACAGAATGAACTAAATTGCATTCAGAGTAAAATTATGTTATAGTATGATCAATCGGCCCTCAAACTTGCTTATCTACAAGATTAGACTTGAAGGGCCGAATGGCCTACTCCTGCAACTATTTTCTATTATTAATTACCTAGTTTGTGCTTAAAATAGCTGTTACAGACAGTTATTTTCTCTAAACCTGTGGTTATCTATTATTTCTCTGCCTTCTTGTGAACATAGGTACAAACTTTTTTTTTTTTAAATTTTATTTTCCAATTTCTCTTGCCTCAGTCAATAAGCATTGCATATTAACCTCTTCTAATCACTTATAGTTTTTTTTTAATGTTGTTCACAAGATTACTCGGACATTCTACTTGTATTTCTCAATTTCTTGATCAACATTTGCTGAATTCTGAAATTTTCTGAATCCTCTGGATGACTGCACGTTTTGACAATACCATCAGCATTAATCTTTGGTAAATTAGGGAAAGAAATGGGACATATGTGATGTCTGGTAATTGGCGAGGATTAAGGATTGGGCAAGATAAAAGTGGCAGAGTTGGCAAGATAGTGGAGGAAAAAAGGACACAACGGACTGGGATAACCTAGCGGGTCAGGCAGCATCCCTGGAGAACATGGAGAGATAATGTTTTCGGTTGGACCCTTCAGACTAAATCCTCAACTGTCTGATGTTGGCAGCACTATCAGCCAGGTTTGAGGAAGGGTCCCGACCAGAAACATCGTCTAGGATAGGAAGGAATTGTGTAGGCAGGTTTATACCAAAGATTGACACAAATTGTTGGAGTAACTCAGGCAGGTTCTCTGGAGAAAAGTAATATGTGATGTTTACGGTCGAAACCCTTCCTCACACTCCTCAGCCAAAAGAGTCTGAAGAAGGGGTCTAACCCGAAATGCCATCTATTCCTTTTCTCTAGAGATGCTGCCTGACCCACTTACCCCAGCATTTTGTGTCTATCTTAGAAAGACCATCTATCCATGTTCTCCTAAGATGCTGTTGATATGCTGAGTTAATCCAGCACTTTATGTCCTTTTTTTGCAATTGCAGTTCCTTGTTACTACAGAATAATGGAGGAGACTGTTTTTGACTGGAGTGTTGTTTAGTTCCAGTTGCCATATTATAGGAAGGAATGTTCCCCTTAAGGAGAGACAGGAATGCTTTAGCTTCAAGGAGAGAATGAAATTATTTTCCTTGGAGGAGAAGATGCTGATGGGGTGGGGGGGGGGGGGGGGGGGGGGGGGGGGCAATTATCTTACTGAACTGCTTGAAAAGAAAAATCACGCGCCTTGGCATGTGATAATAAAGTAAGGGCTAGGAGTCTTAGTGGGATCTGAGGATGATTTGTTTTTTCTATGAGAGGGTAGATGGAATCTGGCACACACTGCCTGAGGAAGTGTTAGAGGCCGGCACACTCACTGGGAAATACAAGGCTCTGGGCCAAATTCTGGTACATGGTACTAGTGTGGATTTGTGCAGGTAGGTCACCGAATAACCTGTTTCAGTACTCCATTACTTTATGGTTTCATGACACCAATACCCTCACGCTTAAGTCTGTCACCTGGAACACTTGCATCTCCACTGCCAGATACAGCACGCTGCATAATCAAGCGATCACATCTGATAAAATCGGGACCAAACTCACAACACTGGAAACGCACTACGGCATATTTTAAAACGCACGAGTATGGGGAGGGTTAGAAAATGAGCCTTTAGCGGGAACCTCTGTAAGAAAAAAGACCAGTGCATGGAACGGCAATACAGAAAACCGAATCAACATGGAAACAAAAGGTCGATAAGGCTCAGCAAGTCTTGCCGCCAGCGCATACACCACCAGCTCTGATTCCAGCCACACCAGAAAGTTGATCTAGAAATTGTTATATAACATAAAGAGAACTGCAGCTGTTGGAAATCGGAAATTTTACAACAAAAAAAATCAGTAAATGCCGGAACCAAGTCGGGCACCTTGCGAGCAACGTTAAATGTTAGCCGTGGTAAGTTAACTGTTTTCCTACCACAGCTGAGAGTTTTTATGCCGACCTTTCGCGGTATAATTCCGGGCAAGTGCCCTGTATCCGACGGCTCCTGGGAAGGGCTGGATCCCGGAGAAGGAGCGAGGGGTGAGGGAGGGAGGGAGAAGGGGCGAGCAGTGAGTGGAGGGGGTGAGGGAGGGGGTGGGGAAGGACGAGCCAGGGGTGAGTGAGTGAGGGAGGAACAAGGGACCAAGGTGAGGGAGGGGGGGGGGGGGGTAGATATCTCCGCCAGGTTGGTGTCCGTTCTGGAAACGGGTAACCCCGGGTTGTTCATGGATGTTACTGCATCCACCGCAGGACGGCGTCTTGCTGAAGGAGAAATGGGGCAATGAGCTGGAGTAATGGACCCTCTAAATGACGCCAGCTGTTTGAGTGTAATTCTGACATAGAAACATAGAAACATAGAAATTAGGTGCAGGAGTAGGCCATTCGGCCCTTCGAGCCTGCACCGCCATTCAATATGATCATGGCTGATCATCCAACTCAGTATCCCGTACCTGCCTTCTCTCCATACCCTCTGATCCCCTTAGCCACAAGGGCCACATCTAACTCCCTCTTAAATATAGCCAATGAACTGGCCTCGACTACCCTCTGTGGCAGAGAGTTCCAGAGATTCACCACTCTCTGTGTGAAAAAAGTTCTTCTCATCTCGGTTTTAAAGGATTTCCCCCTTATCCTTAAGCTGTGACCCCTTGTCCTGGACTTCCCCAACATCGGGAGCAATCTTCCTGCATCTAGCCTGTCCAACCCCTTAAGAATTTTGTAAGTTTCTATAAGATCCCCTCTCAATCTCCTAAATTCTAGAGAGTATAAACCAAGTCTATCCAGTCTTTCTTCATAAGACAGTCCTGACATCCCAGAAATCAGTCTGGTGAACCTTCTCTGCACTCCCTCTATGGCAATAATGTCCTTCCTCAGATTTGGAGACCAAAACTGTACGCAATACTCCAGGTGTGGTCTCACCAAGACCCTGTACAACTGCAGTAGAACCTCCCTGCTCCTATACTCAAATCCTTTTGCTATGAAAGCTAACATACCATTCGCTTTCTTCACTGCCTGCTGCACCTGCATGCCCACTTTCAATGACTGGTGTACCATGACACCCAGGTCTCGCTGCATCTCCCCTTTTCCTAGTCGGCCACCATTTAGATAATAGTCTGCTTTCCTGTTTTTGCCACCCAAATGGATAACCTCACATTTATCCACATTATACTGCATCTGCCAAACATTTGCCCACTCACCCAGCCTATCCAAGTCACCTTGCAGTCTCCTAGCATCCTCCTCACAGCTAACACTGCCCCCCAGCTTAGTGTCATCCGCAAACTTGGAGATATTGCCTTCAATTCCCTCATCCAGATCATTAATATATATTGTAAATAGCTGGGGTCCCAGCACTGAGCCTTGCGGTACCCCACTAGTCACTGCCTGCCATTGTGAAAAGGACCCGTTTACTCCTACTATTTGCTTCCTGTTTGCCAGCCAGTTCTCTATCCACATCAATACTGAACCCCCAATGCCGTGTGCTTTAAGTGTGTATACTAATCTCTTATGTGGGACCTTGTCGAAAGCCTTCTGGAAGTCCAGATACACCACATCCACTGGTTCTCCCCTATCCACGCTACTAGTTACATCCTCGAAAAATTCTATAAGATTCGTCAGACATGATTTACCTTTTGTAAATCCATGCTGACTTTGTCCAATGATTTCACCACTTTCCAAATGTGCTGCTATCCCATCTTTAATAACTGACTCTAGTAGTTTCCCCACTACCGATGTTAGACTAACTGGTCTGTAATTCCCCGTTTCTCTCTCCCTCCCTTCTTAAAAAGTGGGGTTACGTTTGCTACCCGCCAATCCTCAGGAACTACTCCAGAATCTAAAGAGTTTTGAAAGATTATTACTAATGCATCCACTATTTCTGGAGCTACTTCCTTAAGTACTCTGGGATGCAGCCTATCTGGCCCTGGGGATTTATCGGCCTTTAATCCATTCAATTTACCCAACACCACTTCCCGGCTAACCTGGATTTCACTCAATTCCTCCAACTCCTTTGACCCGCGGTCCCCTGCTATTATCCGGCAGATTATTTATGTCTTCCTTAGTGAAGACGGAACCAAAGTAGTTATTCAATTGGTCCGCCATATCCTTGTTCCCCATGATCAACTCACCTGTTTCTGACTGCAAGGGACCTACATTTGTTTTAACTAATCTCTTTCTTTTCACATATCTATAAAAACTTTTGCAGTCAGTTTTTATGTTCCCTGCCAGTTTTCTTTCATAATCTATTTTTCCTTTCCTAATTAAGCCCTTTGTCCTCCTCTGCTGGTCTCTGAATTTCTCCCAGTCCTCCGGTATGCTGCTTTTTCTGGCTAATTTGTACGCATCATCCTTCGCTTTGATACTATCCCTGATTTCCCTTGTTATCCACGGATGCACTACCTTCCCTGATTTATTCTTTTGCCAAACTGGGATGAACAATTTTTGTAGTTCATCCATGCAGTCTTTAAATGTCTTCCATTGCATATCCACCGTCAACCCTTTTAGAATTAATTGCCAGTCAATCTTGGCCAATTCACGTCTCATACCCTCAAAGTTACCTTTCTTTAAGTTCAGAACCATTGTTTCTGAATTAACAATGTCACTCTCCATCCTAATGAAGAACTCAACCATATTATGGTCACTCTTGCCCAAGGGGGCACGTACAACAAGACTGCTAACTAACCCTTCCTCATTACTCAATACCCAGTCTAAAATAGCCTGCTCTCTCGTTGGTTCCTCTACATGTTGATTTAGATAACTATCCCGCATACATTCCAAGAAATCCTCTTCCTCAGCACCCCTGCCAATTTGATTCACCCAATCAATATGTAGATTGAAGTCACCCATTATAACGGTTTTGCCTTTGTCGCACGCATTTCTAATTTCCTGTTTGATACCATCTCCAACTTCACTACTACTGTTAGGTGGCCTGTACACAACACCCACCAGCGTTTTCTGCCCCTTAGTGTTTCGCAGCTCTACCCATACCGATTCCACATCCTCCAAACTAATGTCCTTCCTTTCCATTGCGTTAATCTCCTCTCTAATCAGCAACGCTACCCCACCTCCTTTTCCTTTCTCTCTATCCCTCCTGAATATTGAATATCCCTGGATGTTCAGCTCCCAGCCTTGGTCACCCTGGAGCCATGTCTCCGTGATCCCAACTATATCATAGTCATTAATAGCTATCTGCACATTCAACTCATCCACCTTATTACGAATGCTCCTTGCATTGAGACACAAAGCCTTCAGGCTTGTTTTTACAACACTTACCTCTTATACAATTATGTTGAAAAGTGGCCCTTTCTGATTTTTGTCCTGGTTTTGTCTGCCTGCCACTTTTACTTTTCACCTTGCTACCTATTGCTTCTACCCTCATTTTACACCCCTCTGTCTCTACTCTCACACATTTAAGAAACCCTTTCCCTTTAACTCCATCCTCCACTATCCCATTCGACACCCCACCCCCCTTATTCAGTTTAAAACCACCCGTGTAGCAGTGGCAAACCTGCCTGCCAGAATGCTGGTCCCACACCTGTTAAGATGCAATCCGTCCCTTTTGTACAGTTCCCCCTTACCCCAAAACAGATCCCAGTGATCTAAGAATCTAAATCCCTGCCCCGTGCACCAGTTCCTCAGCCACACGTTGAGGTCCCGTATCTCCCTGTTCCTGCTCTCGCCAGCACGAGGAACTGGAAGCAAACTGGAGATAACAACCCTGGAGGTCCTGCTTTTCAGCATTTTTCCGATGCTTTACATCGGCTGCAAAGCTCCAGTCTAGCGCGGCAGTTTGTGGACATGATCAGACGGTCCGGGAGCGGCAGTGCGTGTGCGCGGAGCCCGGCGGGTGCGGCGGTTCGGCCCGGCAGTGCGCGGACATCCCAGCGCGTCGGAGCTCGCAAACAGGGAGAGAGGATGCAGGAGCATCTCCGGGGAAACCCGGGAGAAACGGCTCTGACTTTCCCTTTCACAGTGTAACGGTGGTCGGGGGGACAAACGGGAAAACATCACAATGCTAGCGGTCGCAGAAGGTATTGGGAATAATAACTTTCACTGTTTAACAAATGAACAGGGCGGCACGATGGCGCCGCGGTAGCGCTGCTACCTGACTGCGCCAAAGCCCTCGGCTTCATCCTGACCTCGGGAGCTCTCTGTGTGGAGTTTGCACATTCTCCATGTGACCGCGTGGGTTTCCTCCGGGTGCTCCGGTTTCCTCCCACATCCCAAACAATGCATCTCAAATACACAGACGCGTTTCACATATACAAGTACTTGCGGGCTTGTAGGTTAATTGCCCTCTGTAAATTGTTCCCAATGCGTAGGGAGTGGATGCGAAAGAACTAGTGTGAACTCGTAGGCCGTAGATTCGGTGGGGCTGGTTTCCACGCTGGGTCTCTAAACTCCAAACAGAATACATTGGATATTACGATTCAAAATATGGCTGAGAAAATATTTGAACCTGCAATTGTATCAATTTGGATTATGTTTCCTTGACTCTCTTTGTCTCTCCTGTACCCAAGCTTCCGACAACCCACCGGAGATTACCCCCACCCTGGTTAGAAAAGGCTCCTCCGTTTTCCTGCGCCTTCTCTGTACAGCTGCGAAATCGCGGTCCCGGGAGCTGGACATCAAGTGGATTGTGGACGGTTCCGAGGTTGACAACAGCGCCGAGCTCCATGTCCAGCCGTGGCCAGGAGACCTCTTCCAGGTCTCCAGCTCTTTGGAGGAGGAGCACCCAGCTCGGAACGGAACGGTCTACACCTGCCGGGTCTCCTATCCCGACAAGCGGGTGCAAAACCAGGTTTACGTTTACAAATCTGACGCTGAAGGTAGGTCGTTGTTGTAGGTTCTCAAATGAAATACATGCACTCTGGTGAAATATGGTTTACAGGTGTGTTGCGACGGTTACGGCTGGAGCGGAATGCAGTAAAACATTGAAAATTCCGATCATCTGGCTTCCGGGATAGCATAAAACCCGCTCTGTCCACTCATAGAAACATAGAAAATAGGTGCAAGAAGGAGGCTATTTGGCCCTTCGAGCCAGCACCGACAATCAGTACCCAGTTCCTGCCTTCTCCTCATATCCCTTGATTCCGCTAGCCCTAAGAGCTCTATCTAACTCTCGTTTGAATGCATCAAGTGAATTGGCTTCTACTGCCTTCTGAGGCAGAGAACTCCACAAATTCACAACTCTGGGTTAAAAAGTTTTTTCTCATCTCACTTCTAAATGGCCTACCCCTTATTCTTAATCTGTGGCCTCTGTTTCTGAACTCCCCCAACACCGGGAACATGTTTTCTGCATCTATCTTGTCCAATCCCTTAATAATTTTATATGTTTCTATAAGATCCCCTCTCATTCTTCTAAATTCCAGTGAATTCAAGCCCAGTCATTCCATTCTTTCATCATATGACAGTCCCGCCATCCCGGGGATTAACCTTGTGAATTTACGCTGCACTGCCTCAATAGCAAGGATGTCCTTCCACAGATTAGGAGACCAAAACTGCACACATACTCCAGGTGTGGTCTCACCAGGGCCCTGTACAACTGCAGAAAGACCTCTTTACTCCTATACTCAAATCCTCTCGTTATGAAGGCCAACATGCCATTAGCTTTCTTCACTGCCTACTGTACCTGCATGTTTACTTTCAGTGACTGGTGTACAAGGACACGCAGGTCTTGTTGCATTTCCCGTTTTCCTAATCTGACACCATTCAGATAATAATCTGCCTCCTTGTTCTTGCCGCCAAAGTGGATAACCTCACATTTATTTACATTATACTGCATCTGCCCACTCACTCAACCTGTCCAAGTCACCCTGCATCCACATAGCATCCTCTTCACAGTTCACACTGCCACCCAGCTTTGTGTCATCTGCAAATTTGCTAATGTTACTTTACTTCCTTCTTCTAAATCATTAATATATATTGTAAATAGCTGCGGTCCCAGCACCCAGCCTTGCAGCACCCCACTAGTCAATACCTGCCATTCTGAAAGGGACACGTTAATTCCTACTCTTTGTTTCCTGTCTGCCAACCAATTTTCTATCCATGTCAATACCCTACCATGTGCTCTAATTGTGCAGAAAAACATACTGCCCGGGGGCTCTGTTCTCACTTCTCTGCCCGCATGCTTCCACTGACTGTGATCCCTTGAAACTTGCCGGCTTCACTGTAGTGTTATTGTAGAACAGTTTTGGTCTTTTAAAATGAATTAAAAGCAGCAGAGACACAGGGTAGATGCTGACCTTGGGTGCTGTCAGCGTGGAAGTTGCACGTTTGTCCTGTGACCATGTGGGTCACCTCCGGCTGCTCTGGTTTCCTCCCACATTCCAAATACGTGCAAGTTTGCAGGTTAATTGGCCTCAGCAAATTGTCCTTGGTGTGTCGGGAGTGGATGCTAATTTGGGATAACCTAGAACTAGGGTGAGGAGGCGTGGACTGGGTGGGCCAAAGGACCAGTTTCCACGCTGTATCACGAAACTAAACTATATGTGCATTGGAGTACCGATTAAACAACACTCTGGAAAATCAGAAATAGAAAAATAGAAAGGAACTGCAGACACTGGTTTATACCGAAAATAGACACAAAGTGGTAGGGTAACTCTGTGGGTCAGGCAGCATCTCTGGAGATATAGGATGAGTGACGTTTCAGGTCGGAACCCTTCTTCAGACTCTTATTCTGATAATGAAGATTGTTAAATCTGTTAGTCTGGCAAAGGCGGGGCCTGCCAGATTAATCGTTTATTTTCCAGATCCATTTGGACGTTCAATTGCATCAATAATTTACAGTTGAATTTGCATGCAGCTGACACCCCTTCAAGCAAGTTGTATTTGTGTGGATGAGAAAGCTCCTGCCTGTCTGTGTCGGAATTGCAGAGTAGTTTGCTCCATTTTCGATGTTGTTGAGATGAACAACAAAGGACTGATAGATTCTTCATCCATCAGGGGAGGGACAACCATAATGGTGTAGTGGTGAGAGGTACCAGAAGAGAATGGAGAAAGCAAACTAAACCTGTTCTCTTCTACCAATTTAATTGGAAACTGTTCTGTTCTACCAATGGCCCCACTGCCTTCCCCCCTTAAGTTAAAAAACGTACGAGTGATATATAAACCAGTGTTATTTGCAACCACTATGTTCACTTATCAGGATGTGGTATTGTCAGATTATATTCATATGTTTACTTGCAGGCTTGAATGGTGTTTTGTTCACACATTTCTTATGGCCTGATTAACTATGTAATGGAATACTATGTAATAGTATTTGCTACTTGTGTGCACTTTGTAGAGGCAGAATCAGCAGTTGTTTCCTGGTGGATCTACATCTGTTTAGGGAGTGGAGCCTTACTTCTGACCCTGCTTGTTACAGCCATATGTTGTGCATGCAAACGTGAGTATGCACGATTGTTTTTTGTTATATTTCACAAAATTAGATTTAAATGTTTTAAGTGACCTTTTAAATAAGGTGTATTTATCTTAAGTAATTGTGCTCTGATTTAATTGATAATTCAGTTAACCAGAGAGGGAAAGTCGACATTCTGCTCAGACAAATAAAACTGCATTGACTACAGATCAGAAGAGAACCTTGTCAATTACTGTAGATAGACACACAATGCTGGAATAACTCAGGCAGCATCTCTAGAGAGAAGGAATGGATACCAGGAATGTCCCGCTGAGTTGCTCCAACATTTTGTGTCTATCTTTGGTTTAAACCAGCATCTGCAGTTCCTTCCTACACTCACTACGGGCATCAGGGGAGAAGGCAGGACAATGAGGTAAAGAGGGAGAGATAGATCAGCCATGATTGAATGGTGGAGTAGACCTGATGGGCCAAATGGCCTAATTCTACTCCTATTCCTTATGACTACTCAATTGTTGGTTTGACACGTGGATTTTGTAATCTCTCAGTTATGGTAAGAAAAGCAAAAATTGGATCAGCACCAGATATACATTTATTTCACAAATTGGATCACCTGCCATATTGTGTAGGAAGGAACTGCAGATGCTGGTTTACACCGAAGATAGACACAAAATGCTGGAGTAACTCAGCAGGTCAGTTAGTATCTCTGGAGAAAAAGAATAGGTGATGTTTCTGGTCGAGGCCCTCAGTCTGAAGAAGGGGCTCAACCTAAAAGGTCACCTATTCCTTTTCTCCAGAGAGGCTGCCTAACCTATTGAGTTACCCCAGTATTTTGTATATATCTTCACTTGCCATATTGGTTTGCTCAATTCAGTATTCTTGAACAGCAGTTTAAAATAATGTTTCCGCTTTTTTTTTCCAATAATAGTTCCAACCTTAAATAACAATCTAAATAGCTGCACCAGGGTAACTGGTCCCAGTCCCACTGTATCAAAGAGCCATAAATCACAGCTTTTAACCTACTTAAGGTTTGGAAACATAGAAACATAGAAAATAGGTGCAGGAGTAGGCCATTCGGCCCTTCGAGCCTGCACCGCCATTCAATATGATCATGGCTGATCATCCAACTCAGTATCCTGTACCTGCCGTCTCTCCATACCCCCTGATCCCTTTAGCCACAAGGGCCACATCTAACTCCCTCTTAAATATAGCCCATGAACTGGCCTCAACTACCTTCTGTTGCAGAGAATTCCACAGATTCACCACTCTCTGTGTGAAAAATTGTTTTTCTCATCTCGGTCCTAAAAGACTTCCCCCTTATCCTTAAACTGTGACCCCTTGTTCTGGACTTCCCCAACATCGGGAACAATCTTCCTGCATCTAGCCTGTCCAACCCTTTAAGAATTTTGTAAGTTTCTATAAGATCCCCCCTCAATCTTCTAAATTCAAGCAAGTACAAGCCGAGTCTATCCAGTCTTTCTTCATATGAAAGTCCTGCCATCCCAGGAATTAGTCTGGTGAACCTTCTCTATACTCCCTCTATGGCAAGAATGTCTTTCCTCAGATTAGGAGACCAAAACTGTACACAATACTCCAGGTGTGGTCTCACTAAGCCCTGTACAAATGCAGTAGAACCTGCTCCTATACTCAAATCCTTTTGCTATGAATGCTAACATACCATCCCAACAAGTCACCCTTGTTTTTGCTGGTGACCTTGGAGAGGCAGCATGAAGTGTAGATTTGTCCGTAATTATGTTTCCTGTCACTTTAATCTCTGCCAGGCAAAAGAAGAAACGATGAGTACAGAAATGTTCGGGAAGAAAGGGTAAGCACACAGTAACACTTTATCAGCAACTCTGTAATTTGTTTAAGGAGATTGAGGTGGCTGAGCAAAGGCTTTGCCACTGGGTCTTCCCTTCTAGTTTGTCCTGGATCGTAAACATGATCGGCTAGCAAGCATTTGATGGGTTGAATGGCCTTCTTCCGTTGTAAGGAAATATGAAAATTAAAAATGAACAATTATTCGATTTCCTCCATAGCGTTGAAGAACTGGTTTAATAATACCAAATAAACCTCTCTCTTATACTTCTATGCAAGGTAATGCCAGTAGAAAAAAAGGAGTATAGTTCAATGATCTCTTGTTTTCCATTGAACCCTGGTTCAAGTAACTTTATCTAAACGAGGCTTAAATTTTAACCAGTGGTGATTTTGGGGATGGAGGTAGGAGGAAAGCTTTGAAACATTGAGCATATTTGGGCCATATTTATCAGAAACATATTGCGGCACAGTGGCACAGCTTGTGGAGCTGCTGCCTCACAGGACCAGAGACAGGGTTCGAGCCTGACCACGGGTGCCGTCTTTGTGGGGTTTGCACATTCTCTCTGTGACCGCACGGGTTTCCTGCGTGCTCTGGTTTCCCCTCACATCCTAACGACATGCAGGTTTCTAGGTTAATTGGTCTCTGTAAATTGTCCCTAACGTGGGGGAAGTGGATGAGGAGGCATAACAGAACTAGTGTGAACAGGTGCCCATGGACTCAGTGGGCCAAAGGTCCCGTTTCCATGCTGCATCTCGAAACGAAACATCTAAATATACCGAGACCTTCGACTTGGCTGACAGGCAGGAGCTGCAGATCAGTGGCAGAAGAGTGAAATGGGTGGACACATTGGAGAGCCACGGTTTAAAAATGACACCAACTGCGTTAGTGTGGGCCAGTGAAGCTCCAGATCCTTAATGCCTCATCAGCACAAGGCAAAAAACAAAAACAATAACCTTTGTGACAGCTGAGGAGTTTAATGCCGTCACTCAACATTTCATTAACCTCTTTTATGATACTACCTTTTAAACTTATGCAGACACCACCTAATCACAGGATGGCTCCCATGACTGTGGATTCAAAATATCTCAAGAAAGGCATAAAGCCCAACCAGATGAACAGGAAAACAAGATGTCCCCATGTCCCACCAAGAAGCCAGCGGGGGTTTGGCAAAGTTATTTATGCTACACCACAGCACCAAAAGCGATAAGACTGAGGGATGAGAACTCTGCCCAGCCAGACCCAGGAATATTAGAACACGTGCAACAAGAAGGTTCATCTCCATTCTTAGATGCGTTTGACTTAAAGTTCAGATTATGTATTAACAACACTTTTTTAATATGTTCAGTCTTGCATCATATGTTTTCTTCTTCTCATTGTATGTGTAAGCATGTGTTAAAAGTATGACATTAGATGACGGCACCTGTCGTTCAAAACTATAGTTTTTTTGGTACTTGGCAAAACTCTGCAAATTTCTTCATGCTACAAAAGAAGCTTCAGGCCAATTATGGGATGAAATTCCTAGGAAAGTAAATATGCATTGGTCATAAATGATGAGATATAAATATCCAGACCCCATCTCAATTTCATCCAAGTGGGAGATAAAGATAGAAGAGGCATAAACTGTGAAGCTGGAGGAGGGATATAGGTGGAAAAGGAGAAATGGGCATGTATTCAGGTGGGGCACAGTGAAGAGGGGGGGGGGGGGGGGGGGGGGGGGAAGATCGATATTAGTATAATTAGTGTTGATATTGATATTATATCAACACTAATTATTATATAATTGATATTAGTAGGATAGTTACCTAAAATTGATAAATTCCATGTTCATAACATTAGGTTGTAAGTTACCCAAGCTATGGGAATGCGAGGTGCTATTCCTCCAGGTTGCACGTGGCCTCACTCTGGCAATGGAGGAGGCCCAGGACTGGAAGGTCAGGATGGGAATGGGAAGGGCAGTTACAATGGATAACAACCGGGAGATTCAGCAGGCATTGTTGTATTAAGCACAAGTGCATAGATAAACTATGCCTAGTCTACACGTTGCATTAGTCCCACTCCCTTGTTTTATCAACGGAAGTTAATTGTTCATTATTACACAGGAGGCCATCCTTCCCATTGGGTCCATGCTAGCTCATAGCACAGTAATTCCATTGCAAATATCTTCATTGTTTCTTAATGGGAGCTGTACCATACCTCCTTTCATTTCAGTAAGATCTGTTAATTTAATACATAATTCCCAATAAATAAAATTAATCTTTGATCTCATTGAAAGATGTTGATGACAAACACTGTATTTTCAAATTTAGTGTCTGTAATAAGGTAAAATATCTTGGACATTTTATTGCGGAACAATGACAGATGATGAGGATATTTATAGGCAACGGCGTATGACGTATGCAGAAGCAAACATTCTCTTACGCAAGTTTAGTGCGTGTACAGATGGACTGAAGCTGTCTCTGTTCAGAGCATATTATACACCACTCTATACTGCACACCTGTGGTCAAACTACAGAAAAGCAAGAGACTTAAAGTAGCTTATAATGATGCCATGAGAATATTACTTAAAACTTTACAAACTGTCTTAAGAAATCTTATGCTTAAAGTTATTTGCCGGATTAATGACTCTGAAAATGAAATTATTTTGGCTTTATCAAACATAAGGTTTAGCACTACACGCTACCAATCCCAACTGTGGAGACATTGGTATAGTTGTCTCGTTGTAGTACACCGATTTGTTTTATTCTTGATCTTAAACCATGTGTTGTGCTTTTGTATGTAATTTATTGTGCCTTTGTATGCAATTTATTCTATGTAATGTCTTGTCTTTTATCTGAACCTTGAGTTTGTAATAAAAAGTAAGTTAGAATTCCTCTTCATACCCAAGCAATATGTGCATAATTATTAATTCCCCTTGGAACCAATTCCTATGTCATTTGGAGGCCACTGTGTCTTAAACTATACATTCCCCTAGTCTGTGGCTTTACCAATTAATATTTTGACCCATGATTTGATCCTATAGAACTAAATTCACCCCCAAGTGAGTGTTCTCTGAATGCAATTTCTTCTCCTGGATTCTGCTGAACTTCAAAATAGCAATTTGCAATTACTTTCAAGAATATAAGTCTTCCTTAAAAGGCTCAAATGGAATAAAATGTGTTATTGGTTTATAAATTGGTGCGTATGGGTATCTGTTAGATAACCTCCACTGATACACATGTATCATAATGGGGAGCACCGTCTAATTGTAAGTGATGTGTGAATACTGGCACTGCAGATATGTGGTGCTAGTGGGAGGTTAGCAATCTCACTCATGACACAACTACATTCTGTTCCACGAGGGGCACATTGCTAAAGGGAGAGGTGGCCTCTTTTATACCAGCACGAGTTACATTTTGCTCTTGGACTGTATTAGATGATTAACATGCTGAGAGAGAAACGTATCTATGCTCGAAGAGGAATTTCCTGGCAGTAACAACTGAGGTCAGAATGATGAGTGCAAAACCCCCCCCCCCCCAATATTTTAGTTTAGGGAGGGTTAAATTTAATCAGAGCTACCAGATCAAAGTAAGCGGTTTTTATTAGTTCTTTAAGACATGTGCACTGTAAATTACAATGGGTAGATTGATAAAAGATCTCTGCATTGCAGGCTCTTTATTGTTAAAAGAAAGGCTTCTATTTCCTGAGCTAGAGTCATTTCATCAATGACTTTAGTTTAGGTCTTGACTCAACAGGCACTGAAACATCAAAAAACTTTCAATTATTTACACAAATGTTTTCTCAGCTGAGGTTTTATTGCTACAATAAAATTAAAATGTTTAAGCAAAGGCTCCTTGGTATTGAGATTTCTTAAAACAATTAAGCTTTCTGTATTTCCAGAACACTTTGGTCATACGTGCGGGCTCAAATGACAGGAGCCCTTGCTCACTGCCTCCCTCCTTGCTTCTCAGCCCACCCATCCACCAATGCTCCATGGAGACTGGTTGTGTACCCAGCTCTAACCACAGACCACCCACATTCCCGACCCTCAGCTCCAAACATGGACCATCCTCACCCCCGATCCCTGCTCCAACCACAACCACCCACGATCCTGACCGCTAACTTGGGCCACACACCTGCTCATTATTCTATATATATATACATGCTGGGAGTAGGCACCTACCCATCTGTGTGTCAACATTAATACCCTGCAGCAGACCTTGATCCCCATTCATCTAGGTCCTCCTTGCCACTGGTTGAGGACTTTGCTCTGTGAAGACTGTGTTAGAACTGATGTGATTAAGAGGTGTGACAACAGTATTATCTTTGGTCCCTGAAACATCAGACCCTCACAGACAGCGGCCATAAAGGCGTCACTTCAGACACTTTGACATGGACATCGTTGCACGCAGGCACGGCAGGTGTATGAGTGCATTTGGGTCTTTCTCCTGACAAATGCTTGGTGCAGGGCCTTGTGATAACCAACACCCCTCAGAGCAACAACTCCAGTCCAGCCATCAAGGGGGTGCTGGTCTGTGACATGAAACCAGTAAAGAAGGATCTCAACTTGAAACGTCACCCACTCCTCTCTCCAGAGATGCTATCTATCCAGCTGAGTTACTCCAGCATTTTGTGTTTATCTTCGGTTTAAACCAGCACCTTCTTACACAAACCAGGAAACTTCCTGGGATGAATGTATCAAATCTTCAAAATGTATGTGAATCTCACCCTGCAGTCAACACAGATTTGGATCTTTACTTTGCCTGCACCCCTTTTCACTGTGAACCTTTTTGCAGTCAGCTTTTGCCTTTCAGCTACGGTACAAGCCCACCCTGCTCTGTGAAACAAGCCAAAATGTAGAAACAAAGAACTACAGATGCCGGGTTATACCAAAGATCAACTCAATGTGCTGGAGTAACACAGCAGGTCAGGCACATCACTGGAAAACGTGAATAGGTGATGTTTCGGGTCAGGATCCGCTCTCTCTCTGTGAAATCCATTTTTGAAAATAAGATTTGTAGTAAGGTGGAAGCACAAAACAATTCAGACCTGCCTTGACCCCATCCAATGGTGGCTTACACAACTCATACAGGCCCTTGGACCTTATCACATGACCACAGGATATTCAAAAAGTAAAACAAAAAGCATTTAGACCAACTTATTTAAGTTCTTCAATGGTTAAATACAACTTCACATCAAAGTCAGTTAGAGATTGTCTAACATTCAGATATATTTGGGTATCTGGGATTCTACAAAACACAATCTCATTGCAAACTTCTGAAACATGTCATTATTATGTTGGCCATGTGGCGGTGTCAGAGAGCCAAAGTAGGGATCACCCTGACCTCACCACTCTGGTGTATGGTCAACTCCAGTTATTAGAAGATAGACACAAAATGCTGGAGTAACTCAGCGGGACAGGGCAACATCTCTAGAGAGAAGGAATGGATGACGTTTCGGGTCGAGACCCTTCTTCGGTTAGAGGATCCTTTTTAAAATACAGCATGATTTTCACTACGCACAAGTGGACAGGGGCGTATACTATTGTGTGGCAGCAGGACTTTTAGTTTCATTTAGTTTAGAAATACTGCTTGAAAACTCTCCCTTCGGCCCATCAAGCCCAGACCAACCACTGATCACCCATCACTGCACCAATCACTCATTTAGAAGAATGAGGGGGATCTCATTGAAACATACAGAATAGTGAAAGGCTTGGATAGAGTGGATGTGGAGAGGATATTTCCAATAGTGGGAGAGTCTAGGACTAGAGGTCATAGCCTCAGAATTAAAGGACGTTCTTTTAGGAAGGAAATAAGGAGACATTTCTTTAGTCAGAGGGTGGTGAATCTGTGGAATTCTTTGCCATAGCAGGCTGTGGAGGCAGTCAGTGGATATTTTTAAGCCAGAGATTCTTGATTAGTACAGGTGTCAGAGCTTATGGGGAGAAGGCAGGAGAATGGGGTTAGGAGGGAGAGATAGATCTGCCATGATTGAATAGCAGAGTAGACTTGATTGGCCTAATGGCCTAATTCTATCACATATGACCTTATTCACACTAGTTCTGCTATGGCACTTTCACATCAACTCCCTACACACAGGATGGAGGCCAATTAACCTACAAACCTGCATGTCTTTGGGATGTGGGAGTATACGATTGCCCAGAGAAAACCCGCGTGGTCACAGGCGGCACCCGAGGTCTGCATCAAACCCGATTGCAGATGGTTCAACTGCCCCGACCGCGGGAGAATAAAGAGGAACAAGATTGGACTTTATTGCCTTCCATCAAAGTGAGGAATGTGGGGAATCCGTTGTGGTGGATGTTTATGTTAACTTTTATGTAGTTGTGTGTCTTGTTGTTCTTTTTTTATTATGGTTGTATAGTAATTAGAGTTTCACTGTACCTTAATTGGTATGTGATAATTAACTGATCTTTGAACCTTTGATAATTGGAGCATGCAGTCACAGTGAGAATATATCCCTGCGGTCACATTGAGAATGTACAAACTCCATACAGGCAGCACCCATATTCAGGATCGAACCCGGGTCTTTAGCGCTGTAGGTTTTCACAGCTGGTCAAAGGACACAATGGCTCCGGTGGTGTCCGAGTGGTACTCAAGACTACAATCAATAATTCTGCTTTGCAGCTGCAACATTCCAGTTGCCCAATAAAATAATAGCAATGCAATACCACATCAGCAACACAAACAATATGTATTCTTGAACTTACTATTGCAGTTTCTGATGACTGTCACTAATTCATGCAAATGTGATCAACTTGAAGCACCTTCTGGTAGAAGATGGTCGTAATGCAATGTTAGAGGAAGAGCCAAGATACATTAAAGGCCAATTGCACCACAAACCAATGAAGCTTTACAACTCCGTTCTTTTACTCGATTATGCTGTTGAAACAAGAGATAAGAAATGAGACCTGGATTACCTGGATTATTTGCATTAATCTTTCCCTCAATCGAGCATCCTGTTTCCATATTACAGCTTCTACTATATTTTAAATAACAAAATTATGATTGCTGTGGTTTCACTCAAGATAAAGGTTAAATATCCCCAAATTCCCAGAACTGGTCATTGGTTTCATTGAAAGTGGGCACGTGGGTGGCAGCAGCAAGGAGATACACACAAACTCATGCTGGATCAACCAGCAAGATTTGCTTTTATGGCACATGCCGCTACTAATCAGAAGATAAAATGCATCACATGATCAAATCAAGTCCACTTAGCCACAAACCAAATTATACAGAAGCCTTAGGTATACACAAAATGCTGGAGTAACTCAGCAGGTCAGGCAGCATCTCTGGAGAGAAGGAATGGGTGACGTTTTGGGTCGAGACTTATACAGAAGCCTTGTTTGGAGAATGAAAAGATAGTATGTAAACATGCTGCAAGAATAACTTACTCAACGTACTGTGCAAGAGGATAATTTGAAGTCCCAACCATTATGGTAGACGGCAGTGTGTCTTGTCCAGATTAGGAGAATCGAGAATCAGAGGTGAGGTTTAAGGTGGGGGGAGATATAATACTAACCTGAGGGGAAGCTTTTTCACACATAGCGTGGTGGGTGTATGGAACGAGCTGCAGGTACTATCACAACATTTAAGAAACATTTTGAAAGGAACATGGATAGGACCGACTTAAAGGGATATGGGACAAACGCAGGCAGGTGGAACTAGTGTAGATGGGGCATGTTGGTCGGTATGGGCAAGGTGAGCCGACAGGCCTGTTTCCACGCAGTATGACTCTATAACATTATGTTCACACAAGTTAAGGTACACTCTACTTGGAAACATTTGAAATTATACAAAAATATATGACCAAGAACATAATTAACTTGCCAGACAGTGTATACTTGCAGATAGTGTAAATTTATTCACCGACAATGGTGAAAATAGATTGTAAACTGCCATTTTAAATATTTACAGAGAGACATGGTAGTTCCATTTTATAAAAATAAGTCAATTCAAGCCAGAGCCCCTTGATAGAGTTTCCTCAATCCATTATTCCTGCCTTCTGCCACTGTACACAATACACAAAAATCAGTAATTAATTCTTAAATCTGGCAAGGTTGCAGATTCGAGTTACAAAATACATTTTACATCAATAAATGTCCTTGTAACAAAACAATTGTTTGACATGATGACAAAATAAAACCAAGAACTGAAGAGGGAGATCCCAATGTCTGTACTGGCCGATCTGTTTACAATTCTGCTCTTAGAGAAATATAAATATAGAGCAACCTAAACACAATGTCTTTGGTAGTTACGGTTGCTGTAAAAAGGTCTTCTCAACTTGATAAAATTACATCATCTCCGAGTGTTAAAAAGGTCAACAAACCAATCAAGTGGCTTTCATAGTGTTTTTGTTTTAAACGAAGCACTGTGCTCATCGGGAGCTGCTGAGAGCAGAATTCTCAGTTCTCTGGGTGGATGGTAATTAGGTGGATCTGGGTGAATCGCTCACTGTCCAATTACACAGAGGGAGTTTTTGGCGGGTGCACCTGCTGAAGCAGTAGAGGACGTTTGACCCGTGGTTTCCGTCTCTTTGGCTTGCTCTTTGACTTTATTTGAACCACAAAGAATGCCAGTACCACCATGGCACCAAGGAAAGCAAAGACCGGAATCGTCTGTCCGACATCCTGGTTATATCGGCCAGGCATTATACCTTAAAAAACAAAACAAAAATTTAAATACAAATGCACCCAACTTTGATCATTGAGATTAAATTATCCACAATAAAACCACAACTCTAAATTTAGACTGATGATTACTGAATTAATCCACAGATGTAGCTAAGTAATTTGTTAAATTTTGTTGCTTAATAAAAAAAAAACCAAATGTTGTTGCTTTTTGAAGCAATTCCTACTCGTGCAGTTTCACCAAGGTATTAAACTTTAAACATTTTTATGCAATGCCATATCTATGTAGGTCATATGTAAGAATTTGATCTAAATACGTGTCAGTTTATTATCATAATTTCATCCCGGCATCTACCCTCCGAAGCACGTATGACGCTGTATGTTTCAGTACAAACACCTCTCATTTTCCTTAATACAAGACGCACTGTACCTACTGTGCTTAACTCCTCCTCATACATCAAACCCGCCATCATTGGAATCAATGCAGTGAATTGTGGCATTCACACTCCCTCAACTATAGCCTACCTTAGTTTGGGATTCAAGATGCATTTCATCTGAAGCTATATAATTGAATCAATTTTTCTCTACATTTATACTCAAATTCTCTTGCAATAAATGCAAGCATACATCTCCCTTGTTATTAGCTTGCTGAAGCTGTACATTAACAATCTGTGATTAATGGACAAACATCTCTCGGAACACTCATCTGTTACGGATTTCTACCCAAGAGAACGACTGTATATTTTTTCTACTAAACTCAATTTGCCAAATTCTTGCACATTCACCCAGTACCTTAAATCTTTCTGCATCCTCCTCACAGTGCACAATACCATCCTGCATTATTGATACAGATTTAGAAGAGCTGGTGGCATTAGCAGGGATCACAGCTCCAATCCCTGCAGCAAGCCATTTAGCGTAGCTTCTCAACCCAAAAATGACTCCACTTATCACCTCCCAGGCTGTTGCAATCTTCATCCTTCCCTCCACCCACTCTTCCTCACCTGTATCCCCCTATCACTAGCTAGGTCTTTCCCAACATCTCTCCCCCAACTCTTTTACCAGCTACTTTCACGCTATTCTCATTCCAGATGAAGGGTCTCATTCACTCACTGATCCACTGAGTTCCTTTAGCATTTCACTTTTGTGCTCAAAATGACCGTTTCGCCCGTTTTCCACCTAGCAACTAATTCTCAAAGCCATACCATTATGTTATGCCCATTAATGTGCACTTTAATTTTGTTTCATATTTTATTGCATAGCATTATACTGAAGGCCTTCCAACAGTCTAAATGTATGTCAGCTGGTTTGTTCTAATCTATTCATCTCAATCTCAAAGAATTCCTAAAGATTTGACAAGTGACTTTCTTAAATCAATGACGACCCTGTCCAATTTTATTATTTACTTAGTGCCCGTTACCACTTCCTTATTCCAGCATTTTCTCTACTATGGTACTTTTGCCAACTTGCTCAACAGAGTCCATTTCTCTAAAGGACAACGTGGTATTCTCAATTATAAACTGTGCACCACTTTCCAAATGTTCTGCATTTACTGCAGGTTTTATACTGCTCTAGAAGTTATTATTCCAATAGCTAATTAATGATTAAGATAACTGCTTCTAAAGCAACCTAATAGTAAAATGGAACAAATTTAGACTGTACTTTTTCTTTTGAAGATTTGTATCAGCATTTCATTCACTCAGTTTCTTTCATCCTCCATTAAGCATGCCACCCACTTAGAACCGCCAGAAATCAGTCATCAGGAATAATGGTCTCCTATTCTGGACGTTGAATATTTAATTCAGTGATCATGACCAAAAGCATGCAGCTCGGATTTCATATTTCATACTACAGCATGCTCAGCAATGAGTCCTAATCTAACTTTGTTGGCAATAATAATAATTAGTACCATTTGTAATGTATAAATTCACGTAAAATGAGGAACTGAAATCCACCGTCTTTAATGGTCTGATCTGGGAGGCGTCATCAACACAAATGCTGCATGCTTGTTTTCTAATTCACACAGCGGCAAGTCATTAATACAGTTTCAGTGTCTCGAGTTCAACAGGTCTCTGGAACTAGCACTGCAGCTGCTACACTTACCTCCAGGAATGTCCCAGGCCCCACTTTCACCTGGTGATAAAGGTCGCACTTGAGGACGGTTTTGTTTAAAATTCGGCAGGACCACTTTGTCTAAGTCAATGGACAATAATTTCTGATGCTTCCAAAGGTTACTGAGAAAGAAACACAACATAAAACATGCTTACATGCAGCAAAGGCTAAATACACTTATTTCTCTCATCTATTTTAAACCATATTTATAATTTGCAAACTGCTGGTTAGAAATTTGCAAACTGCTGATTAGATTGCACAAAATGTTACACAAAAATTAAAAACATAAAACTGCTGCTTACTGAAATGATTTAAGACTGCACCCAAAGAGCTTTCTAAAAAATATATACTTATTTTTGAGGGGTGGAACAAAGTCTGCCACATACCGGGTATTAAGGAACTCATTGGCAAAAATTACATTTGAAACCTACAACTTGAATTTTTAAGTCTTGATAAAATATAGTTTGTTTTCCAATGCCGATTTCTCATTACATACTTGTGCACCAGATTCTAAATCTGTATTCACTGGTAATTTGAAAATTAAAAGCTAAGCCAGCTACCATTTCAACTGCCTCAACTTGGTTAACCAGAGTTCAGTTGGGAAATGGAACATGCATATATTGCCAGATGATGTCATCAGGAATTGTCCCCGTTATATTTGCCATCATTACCTGCTCAAAAGCAACAAATGTCCTTTTTAAAAAAATACACTAATGGCCCTGTCTCACGGTACGAGTTTATTCCAAGAGCTCTCCCGAGTTTGCCCTGATTCGAACTCGGAGATTTACGGTAATGGCCGCTCATCGGTCCTCGGGGCTCTCGTGGACATTTTTCAACATGTTGAAAAATCTTTACGAGTCTTCCCGAGCTTACCTACTGTTAGCGAGTCTTCCCGAGAACCTGCCGTTAGCGATACGAGCCGCTAAGAGACCTCCCCGAGATCTGACGTACCCGCTACATTCATTCTCCGTGTTTACGAGTTTGATTAATTTTTTTTAACTCGGGAGAGCTCTTGGAATGAACTCGTACCATGGGACAGGGCCATAAGTCACCATGATGCAAAGAACAAAGATTTAAATCCAAAATGTATTGACTCGCACTGATTGCACAAGATGAATAATTGACCAGAAGTTAATATTTTGTATCGACATTGCACTTTTGAAAGTCTGATTTGTCCCTGACATTATGAATTAAGTTTATTTGCAATCTCTTAGAACAAATGTGAACCAGGACTCAAGGCAGTAAAGAGAATTAGTGCTATCTGTTCAGAATAAGGGTTGGAAACCAATGGGAACTATTAGTGGGATAAATTATCATGTTTTTGTTTAAATTTGGAAATACTAGTTATCTTTGCAGTTTTAAAACCGGATTCCGATGGCTGACATTTCATTTACTAACCAATAGCCAGAGAGCTATTTCAAATAGCTTCCTAGTCTACTTGTTCATCTATGGGATTCCTCCGATATTTTCCCATCAACACGACATGCCTGCAGTACCCATCTTGACATGTCTCCTAGTTTTAAGGCCGCTTGTCACAAATATTTCCTTTTGGGAAATATTGGGACCCAAAACCATCGTACTTTTCCCTCATCATGAACTATTTCCAAACTATCAATTCCACCTCCAATTGGTAACTCAAATTGACTAGACCTTGCAATCTTGAGATTACATCAAGCTCAAGATGAGTACTGGAACAGCATGTGCATTGTTGCAAAGATGTCCATAATTTGATCCTCTCGCTTCCTCAATCAATCTGCGACTGAAAACCCAAGACCATGCATTTGTTTTCACCTTGAGATTTCATGACAGATCTCGCTCGTTTTGCCCCCTTTGTAAATTTGGGTCACCAAAACTTTGTAGCTTTGTGTCCTGTCTGTTGCCTGTATTTAAAATATTCCCAATTGCATATTCACCCACATTGGATCCAAGTTATGCAATGCCTTACTCTTGGAATTCTCATCCTTGTTTTAAGTGACTCATGGTTTTACCTCTCAATCTTCAATCCTCTAGCAATTCATCTCAAGATTCTGCATTCTTCCAAATTAAAAACACGGAATGACCCAGTTATCACTAATAACTTGGTCACTCCATATTCTCTTTCTCCCCCTTAAACCTACCTCCTTGCCCAATCTGGGCTCTGACAAGATTCAGCATGTCCATGAGGATTCCCTTGAATGTCTATAGATGTGCTATAGCAATTATTCTGATGGGATGCATTGTAGCCTAGTACTGCAACGGTTCTGCTCTTGACTGCCTGAACCTACAAAGAGCAGTGACCACAGCCCAGTCCAACACAGACTTGTCATAGTCTTCCATTCAATCCATCTTCACAGTGTGTTGTGTCAGGAAAGTATCCTACCTCCATGGGCATTCCCCTTCCTCTTTCTACCTTCAGGAAGAAGGCTTGAAAGATCAAACATCTAGACTCAAGAACATATTCTTCCTCACTGCTATCAGACTCCTAAACCACCTCTTTCACTCCCCTTTCCTAGAGATGCGTGCTGCCACATTCTCTTATTCTTAATTTTACTACATTCATTACTGCATTATTAATATTTATTTGCACTATTTTGGTTGAACTACAATCTTGCACCATTATGCTATTTGGCATTTGTCGATGCATTTCACTCTGCCGTATGCACATTTGTTACTTTTGGACTTCATGTGAACAAGGAATTTCATTATCTCCTGGAAGAAATGACAATACACCGATCTGAATCTACATCACTTTGGACACTTATGAATACACTCATGTTTTGTAAAATCACTTCAGAATATGTGCGCAACATGGTTTGTGTCTGTTTACATCTGTGTCACACACTTACCTAGGAGCCGTTTCATTTAGAGGCTGAGGTTTGGCCCAGGATAGATGAGGACATGCTGGCAGAGGACGTGGCTTGGGGTCTGCAAGATGTGGTTCGAGAACCTTTGAAAATCGATACAAGTGATTGCCTGAAAGTTTAAACGGGCAAAAATCAGAATCAAATACAGGCACAATCTTCAGCACAAAGATTTTAGGGAATTCCTTTAAATGTTTAAAAAAAGTAAATCGCAACTATCCCAGGGAAGTGTTTTTTCGTGTGACAAATAACAGCTCAGTTTTCCTTCTAATTTTCTGTAGGACTCAATATCAATTTATTCCTGAAGCAGCAGAGGGAGATGGAACATAAAAGCCCCTGTCGAACAACTCGGGTATAATTTTAGAAGCAAACCATCGTACAAAATCTCGACACAAGGAACTGCAGATGCAGGTTCACAAAAAAGGCACAAATGTGCTGGAGTAACACAGCAAGTCAGACAGCATCTCTGGTGAGCATGGAAAAGTTATGTTTTAGATCAGGATTCGTCTTCAGGCGCAAAACATGCACTATTCATGTTCACCAGAAATGCTGCCAGATCTGCTGAATTACTTCCGCACGTTGTGTCTTTTTCCGGTACGAAATCTGTTAACAAATTCGCTAACAAATATTTAATTTAATTAACACTAATTAAAATTCAATAAAATGTATCAAGCGTGCACCGCATACATTAATGCAAGGTAGATCAAAGTTTGGAAAATGTTTCAAGTTAATAAATATATGGTATACTGTGGTGCTGATCTAAAATTAATGATTGAATTACAATTCCATTTTAGATCATCAATAATGACCAATTTGATGCATGGACATATCTCACAGCAAAGGCTGTAGTCTTAAAAAGAAGAGTTAAGAGCCTGTCCCACTTGGGCGTCATTTGCGCGACATCATTTGCGTGTCACGACGCACGCATCGTGACGCGCGCATGGCGCGTGGTGGCATAGGCAGTGACACGCGGCGCGCGGCGCCCCACGATTTTGGGATTTTCAAAATCCTGCGTGACGGGCAAATGACGCCCAAGTGGGACAGGCCCTTCACACTGCATGAAAACAGGTACTTCAACATCCAAGGCAAGTCTGCATTAACAATTAAATACCTACTTGATTTTTCCCACATGCTCAAGAGTCAAGTCAAGAGTGTTTTATTGTCATATGTCCCAAAATGGAACAATGAAATCCTTACTTGCAGCAGCACAACAGATATGTAAATGTAGTATTCAACCCATTCCAGATTCTATAACTCACCTACACATTCAGGGATGTTGACAATGGCCAATGGAGCTACCAACCCGCACTACCCAGAAGAACCTCATGTATTCACAAGCCAAGTAACTGGAGTTGCAAAGTAGCTGTTTTACTAGCTGTGCATTGTGCTATTGTCAAATGACTCCACACAGAACAATGAAAAACATTTTAAAACAGAACATCTCCCTATTATTTGAGTTATCACTTTACAAATAGCTTTACCTTCCATGCGCTCAGGCAGTGGATGATCTACGCCAGAAGGAGGTTGTTGCCTATTTTCAGAGTGACTTAGACTTGGGGGCATTACTCCATATGAGGTGTAATGAAGGAGTGCATCAAGTAACCAGAAGCAGTCTGCAAATAAAGGACAAACTTACAGTTAGTCTTTCAAAGTGAAAGAATCCAAAATCTTCATCCAAGTCACAAAAAACTGCATTAAATTCATTAAGTATACAAAAACACCCCATCACTTCCTACTGATTGCAAAATCCCCTTTTATAAACAACATAGCCAAACAATTCAAAGGGCATACGAACACAAATATTGTTAGAAGGGAATTTTGTGTTTAACCTGCACCCTGAATCTGGCTTCACGTGGGGCCTTGCTGCCCTCTTAATTATGACTCAGATATGAACCGACACAAAGAACATTTTGTGTAGGAAGGAACTGCTGATGCTGGTTTACACCAAATACAGACACAAAATGCTAGAGTAACTCGGGGGTCAGACAGCATCTCTGGAGAAAAGGAAAAAGTGATGTTTCGTGGTGAGGCCCTTCAGACTGCAGAGCAATGGCAAGTTTCTTAATCAAGGTTTATTCAAGGCCTTAAACAGTCCATGGGTAGACTCAGAGAAGCCAATGTGTTCGAAAGATTTACAGCGCCCACACCATTTTTATATTCCCACGACACAATGTAAATATTACACCTTTAAAACAATTCACCAATGATCAACATTTAACCTCCTGTGAAATTTACATCTTTGAAACAATTTACCAATGATCAACGTTTAACCTCCTGTTTCCTGTTACATGTGGAATTTACAACCTGATAAATCTATTTAGCAGGTACACAAAAATGCTGGAGAAACTCAGCGGGTGCAGCAGCATCTATGGAGCGAAGAAAATAGGCGACGTTTCGGGCCGAAACCCTTCTTCAGACTGATAGGGGGTGGGGGGGGGGGGGGGGGGGAGAGAAGGAAGGAAAAAGGGAGAAGGAGGAGCCCGAGGGCGGGGGGATGGGAGGAGACAGCTCGAGGGTTAAGGAAGGGGAGGAGACAGCAAGGGCTAGCAAAACTGGGAGAATTCAACGTTCATGCCATCGGGACGCAAGCAACCCAGACGGAATACGAGGTGCTGTTCCTCCAATTTCCGGTGTTGCTCACTCTGGCAATGGAGGAGACCCAGGACAGATTCAATTCAATTCAATTCAACTTTAATGTCATTGCACAAATACTGAGTATGGGTACAACGAAATGCAGTTTTGCGTCAGTCCGTAGTAGTGCAATATAGAAATTTAAAAAAAGAGGATACAGAATAATAAAAAATACAGAATAATTAAACAATGGGGACGGAGGGACCGGAGGAATCTATCGGCGGGACTCCGAGTTCAGCAATGCGACGGTATGGTTGTAGACGCTGTTCCTCATCCTACTGGTACGAGACCTGAGGCTCCTGTACCGCCTCCCTGATGGGAGGAGGGCAAACAGTCCATGGTTGGGGTGGGAGGGGTCTTTAATGATCTTCCCAGCCCGTTTCAGACACCGTTTTCGGTGGAGGGCATCCATGGCAGGGAGCGGGGCACCGATGATGTGCTGCGCGGTTTTCACCACCCGTTGGTAGTGCCTTCCTGTCCGCAACAGTGCAGCTGCTGTACCATACCGTGAAGCAGGCGGTCAGGATGCTCTCGATGGTACACCGGTAGAAGTTGGTCAGGATCTGGGGGGACAGGTGGGCTTTCTTGAGCCTCCTCAGGAAGTAAAGGCGCTGCTGTGCCTTTTTGATCAGCTTGGAGGTGTTGAGGGACCAGGACAAATCCTCCGAGATGTGTACCCCGAGGAATTTGTAGCTGGAGACGCGCTCCACCTCAGTCCCGTTTATATGGATGGGGGTATGTCTGCCCCCTCTGACCTTCCTGAAGTCGACAATAAGTTCCTTCGTCTTCTTGGAGTTGAGGACGAGGTTATTATTGGCACACCAGGTTGTCAGGTGCTGGACCTCCTCTCTGTAGGCTGACTCATCGTTGTCACTGATCAGTCCTACCACCGTGGTGTCGTCAGCAAACTTAATGATGGCGTTGGATCCGTACTTAGGGATGCAGTCGTGGGTGAAGAGGGAGTAGAGGAGAGGTCGGATTGGGAATGGGAGGGGGAGTTGAAGTGCTGAGCCAACGGGAGTTCAGGTAGGTTATTGCGGACTGAGCGGAGGTGTTCGGCGAAACGATCGCCCAACCTCCGCTTAGTCTCCCTGATGTAAATCAGCTGACATCTAGAGCAGCGGATGCAGTAGATGAGGTTGGAGGAGATGCAGGTGAACCTTTGTCGCACCTGGAACGACTGCTTGGGTCCTTGAATGGAGTCGAGGGGGGAGGTGAAGGGACAGGTGTTGCATTTCATAATCCTCCGCCATTTCCGCCACCTCCAACATGACCCCACCACTCGCCACATCTTCCCATCTCCCCCTATGTCTGCCTTCCGTAAAGACCGCTCCCTCCGCAACTCCCTTGTCAATTCTTCCCTTCCCTCCCGTACCACTCCCTCCCCGGGCACTTTCCGTTGCAACCGCAAGAAATGCAACACCTGTCCCTTCACCTCCCCCCTCGACTACATTCAAGGTGCGACAAAGGTTCACCTGCATCTCCTCCAACCTCATCTACTGCATCCGCTGCTCTAGATGTCAGCTGATTTACATCGGGGAGACTAAGCGGAGGTTGGGTGATCGTTTCGCCGAACACCTCCGCTCAGTCCGCAATAACCTACCTGAACTCCCGGTGGCTCAGCACTTCAACTCCCCCTCCCATTCCCAATCCGACCTCTCTGTCCTGGGCCTCCTCCATTGCCAGAGTGAGCAACACCAGAAATTGGAGGAACAGCACCTCATATTCCGCCTGGGTTGCTTGCGTCCCGATGGCATGAACGTTGAATTCTCCCAGTTTTGCTAGCCCTTGCTGTCTCCTCCCCTTCCTTAACCCTCGAGCTGTCTCCTCCCACCCCCCCGTCCTCGGGCTCCTCCTTCTCCCCTTTTCCTTCCTTCTCCCCCCCCCCACCCCCTATCAGTCTGAAGAAGGGTTTCGGCCCGAAACGTCGCCTATTTTCTTCGCTCCATAGATGCTGCTGCACCCGCTGAGCTTCTCCAGCATTTTTGTGTACCTTCGATCTTCCAGCATCTGCAGTTCCTTCTTGAACACAAATCTATTTAGCACCTCTCCTGACGTCTTTAATTGTTGGCCTCTTTACTCATCTTGTTTTCCCAGTACCCAAGGCCTTAGCTTAAACATATCACAAACTACTCAGTTTGTAATACTGAGTATTACGCAATGCACAAGAATACCACAAACATCCATTTCTGTCTGAAGAAGGGTCTCAACCCGAAACGTCACCCATTCCTTCTCCCCAGAGATGCTGCCTGTTTCTCCAGTTTTTGTGTCTATCATCTATTTCAAATACCACAATGATCCACCACTCGCTTCCTTAGCTCCACTTTTCAGCAAATACATATATCCTTTGATTTCTATGAAAACATTCTTGAACTGAGCATCCCGTGCCCTCCGAGTACAATTTCATGCCCTTTTTCTAAGACCTATTTTCCAAGGGAAGAGAGCATTTTATGGTTTGCCTTGTCAAACTTTCTGTTTGGTTTTGGGGATACTGGCAACAAAGAATAAAAACACTTCAATTTAAGACAAGGTTCAATGATTACTATTTAAGTATATTGATCATTAATTGATGGAATTGCTACTAATTGCTAGGTAGTGGCAAATACCATGAAAATAGAGAGGTTAGGTTTGCCCAAAGAAGGGATTCGGCTGTGACGGCCAACTCAATTGACATGGTGACATTATATCGAAAATGTATTGCCTCACTGTATGGCGTGACTAATTGTTTTTAAATCTTCAATTTTTGTTTACCCACATAAATTCCACAAGTGAATTTTATTCCCAATCTTAGAATTCTTGGGTAGTGATGTGTGAATGACGTACGAGTGAATTTTGGTTACACAAATGGCTGTAATACAGGGATTAATAGAAACAAACTATTACAGTATAAAACAACTTAAATAAACTAAAGGTTTAAATTAAAAGCCAATGCAAACTGGCTACATCTCAGTGCAATTTAGCTATTTTTTAGAATATCCTTTTCTGATGTTTAAATCTTCTGCCTTTATTTTCAAATTTCTCTCTGCTTTGAAGGTATAATCAGGTTCATCACTTTTGTAGTTGATATTTTCCCTTGTTGCCGTTCTCAAAGCTATTTTCTGATTTGGGTTTCTTTAATCTATTCATTCATCCTTCTGCTATCCTCTGTTATCAGCTGCATTTAGGTGTGATCTTTAATGACCGACTTATCCACAGTGGAGAAAATAGCACAGTGGTTCTTTGGTATAGTTGACAGACATCACAAGCTCGTAAAGAATGAGCACCCTCAATGGGGCATTCTCTACAGTTTGTCCTTTGTGTCCCTGGAAAGTTTGTGTTCTGCAACCTTCTGGAAGGTAGCACTCTGCACTATAGATTGATTAGTATAATACACTCGAGTGATTGCAGCAGCAAAACTGAATAATCCCACACTCCCTGACCAATTTATTCAATTCCAGAACAAAATGTATTTCAATCATTTCCAACTAAAGGCAGCAAATTTTATGAACGGTCTAATCTTATTTGCCCATGTGTGGAATTAGTTAAGTGAAGAAAATATTACTATGTCATAGTGGAATTTAAATCAGTGAAAAGATACACATCTTTCAAAAGTGTATGATGGTTGTTAAGTTAATGAGATTTTGAAGCAAATTGACTGGGTTGGTTGATGATATGTAATATTGGTCGATTTTTTTTGACCACGAGTTCTTTCATCGTACAGGCAATTTTCAAACCATGCAGATTTTAATGCTCAAAACACTCTTATATATGCAAAATCTAATTACAAGTAAATGGAGGAGAGATTTTTACATCAAATTTGCAGCACACTCTTACAATTTGAACACCACGTATGGTACCAAATATGACCAGGGCTTATTACAAGTTAGATTGCTGTTGTTAAATTAAAAATGGTTATACCTGGAACATTTCATACCTCAAATTATTGGAAGACAGTAATTCACTGATGCAATCAAATAACCAGCTAGAGCAGGTTCTTGGCTATTATTAATCATTATCTGTTTGATATTCATTATTTGAACCACAGTTACAGGTTTTGCTTTAAAAATAATACATCTAATACAGATTCCGAGGTGATTTTGTTCATTTCTATTCAATTGCTTTTGCCAGTTATGAAGGCAACAGGTAGAATATGTTTTTACAGTTAAGCACAGAACTAATGCAATCATTGTAAGCGATCGTGAAGTTACAAGTTGCAAAACAACAATTAATATTTTTCTTAATCCATTACCAGCTTCTCAACAATAAACAGGGGCATTCCATGAGTCCTAATGACCATGATGAGACATGCACCAATACATGATGCATGTACTCGGCTTGTACTCGCTAGAATTTAGAAGATTGAGGGGGGATCTTATAGAAAATTACAAAATTCTTAAGGGGTTGGACAGGCTAGATGCAGGAAGATTGTTCCCGATGTTGGGGAAGTCCAGAACAAGCGGTCACAGTTTAAGGATAAGGGGGAAATCTTTTAGGACCGAGATGAGAAAAACATTTTTCACACAGAGAGTGGTGAATCTCTGGAATTCTCTGCCACAGAAGGTAGTTGAGGCCAGTTCATTGGCTATATTTAAGAGGGAGTTAGATGTGGCCCTTGTGGCTAAAGGAATCAGGGGGTATGGAGAGAAGGCAGGTACAGGATACTGAGTTGGATGATCAGCCATGATCATATTGCATGGCGGTGCAGGCTCGAAGGGCCGAATGGCCTACTCCTGCACCTATTTTCTATGTTTCTATGTTTCTATGATGATCGGTTACACTGAATGCAGAATGCTGCAACTCAGTCACATCTTGCAGACAGCTCACATGAATGGAAAACATGCCAAGCAAGTTGGAAAGCTGGAGAGCCAACCCCTAGCATTGTGGTCAACAGTATACTGTTACTAACTACGCTACATGGCTTCCATTCTTGAGATACCATTTCAAGAGCATATACACATTTCCATTTTAGGCACGAATAGTGAAAGTGCATCTGAATATTCCAGATTTCTTCAAAGCTTCTAGCGATACATTCACAAAAGTAAAACACAAACCAACTTCTTACCTTTCTGCCTGTGACTATCATCAAGGCAATTGGAATCTCCATACAAGACGATCCTTCCCCCACCCTCTGATGGAGTCTGATACAACCCAAGAATAGGGACATTTTTAACCACAAGTGTTTCTTGTTTTAAGACTTCAAGTCCTGCAAGACACAATGGCAAGATTAAGATTCACTGACTTGAAAAGAACCACGTGTTTTGAAATGAGCAGAAAACTTGAACACTCAACTAAACGAAAAAATCTTAATTAATAACAATAGTGCAAAGTTGTATCTTGCCAAGAAATCAAAACAAATGTTTGAGAATTGTTCAATTCAGGTCATTATGATAATATTCTCTTCACTGGCAAGTTACTCCTTTATGCATTTACACTGGCAGATACAAGTGATAAATGCTAGAAACAAAATGTATTTGTAACTGAGAACTTATCTCTTATGTCTTGCTGCATACAGCACCAATATTAATCATTACTTTAAACCAGGGGCCTCCAAACTTTTCAGCACGAGGGCCACATTATATATTTGGCACATTTATGCGGGCCGTAGGAAAAAAAAATGTCATCTTTATAAATTTAATGAACTAAAAATGAACTTAGGCAAAACAAATGGAAGAAATTCAAAACCAAACTTGTAGCTTTCAACCAAGGTCACACTTTAAGCTAAAGTGTGAGTGAATTAATTTACATACACACATACCGGTTTCCCACCGAGAGGGTTTGTTGCAGCGGGTTGGGAGCATGGCTGAACCCTGTTCCCCCAACACCCTGGCCCTCCTCGCTCTCTCTCCCCCCACCCACGGCAACTCCAACCAAACCCGATAGAGGAAGCAATGACGTGCCCTAACAAACAGCGAGCAATGGAAGCGGAAGAAGCAGCCATACCCAGGTTACTCTAAATATAAATGTTTAAAAGGCCCTGAAGACTACATGCAAACTAGAGATTTCTTATTAATGGAGCGCACAAGTCATTCTGTAGTTAGGTGACCGTCAAGTGGAAGAAGAAAGTGAGCGTGAATGCGCATCAGCAATTAACACATCCATCCGGAGTATTACATCGAATGGCTGTGTGATCAGTTCAACGTATAGGTACAGCATTGTATTGGTTGATGCAAAATTGCTCAGCATGTTGTATATTCCACTGAGATTCAATTCCCATTGGTGTTACTTTCAATACACTTTTGATTTTAGTTTCTTTGCACCCAAATTCCCACATTGATATTTAGGGTAAACTCCTGACAAACACTGCCTTGACGCATTCATCGGCAGCAACATCGCCACTTATACATCAACCTACAAAAAATGCATGGCCATATGATAGCTTTCAACAGGTTGCTCCGACATAATTTACCCTTTGGCCCAACAAATGCAACAAGGTCATTGGTCTGCAAATAATTGATCTTTTTCCCTTTTTTCCCCCCACAGTCAAAATGTAGGGGGAGAATCTGCCTTTTGTAAAAAAATTATCAGAGGGATTTTAAAAACAGCTGCAATAATTTGTTATGTTATAGTTGTACAAGATAATTGTGCGGCACGGTGGCGCAGTCTTAAGTTGCTGCCATTAAGCACCAGGTTGCCGGGTTCATTCCTGAATATAGGTGCTGTCTGTTCGGAGTTTGTACGTTCTCCCAGTGACCTGCATGGATATTCTCTGGGAGCTCCGGTTTCCGCCTACACTCCAAATACTTACAGGTTTGTAAATGAAGGAACTACATATACTGGTTATACACCGAAGATTTGTACATTAATTGGATTGGTATAATTGTCCCTAGTGTGGATAATGTTGGTGGTGGGGGCGAGCAAAGGGCCTGTTTCTGCGCTGTACCTCTGAAGCTTAGAGCAAACTGACGTGCAAGTTCCCACGCTACCACAGAACCCACTAAATATCCCGCCACATAGAATGTGTAAAGAGCTTGCTGCGGGCAGGATAAAATCTCATGGCGGGCCAGGTGTGGCCCACGGGCCATAGTTTGGAGACCCCTGCTTTAAACAGGCCTTCTGCTTAAACCATTTTCACAGCTGTCTAACTCTACTATAAGTGGATCTAGTCTATCTAGTCTTTCCTCTTACCAAGACCTGCGATCTAAGAATCTGGTAAACCTTTGTCGCATTTCCTCTACATCCTTTTTGAAGATAAGTCCACCAAAACCTCACACAATTATACCAGGCCTTGCTGGGGGATAAATCTTTGCTCTTGTATTCAAAGTTACTTGTGCTGAAGGCCAGGATATTTGCTTTCAGTGCTTAGTGTGTAAGCAATTCCCCAGTTTTTCCTATTGACTACGTTAAATTCACATTCATGCACATTATACCATGCACACATTTGCCCATTCAATCAACCTGGCCAAATCATCTCTGCATCCGCCGAATGAACTCACATTTCATGCCATTAGCAAATTTGGTTCCTTCATCCAGATAATTAATAGTGTGAATAGATGGGGGGGCGGGAGAAGCTGAACCCTACAGTATCCCATAAATCACTGCCTGCCACTTCAAAATAAATACATTTAGTTGCCATTTCTTGCCTATTAGTTAATTCTCAATCCATGCCGGTATATTACCCTCAACATAGGCAACTCTTTCTCCTCCCCAGCTAGCCTCTGCCGCGGGGTTCCACAAGGTTCCATCCTTGGCCCCATTCTCTTCTCCCTGTATATGCTCCCCTTAGGCCAAGTCATTCAAAAGCACGGCATTTCCTTCCATTGCTATGCAGACGATACACAACTCTATCTCCCCCTGAAGCCCAACTGATTAAATCTACTTAACCTTATCCATTGCCTCGAGGATATAAAGCGTTGGATGGCCCAGAACTTCCTCCAACTAAACGAAAGTCTGAGGTCATCCTTCTCGGCCCCTCGGACTCAATCAAAACAATAGCAGGCAGCCTTGGAAGCCTTACCCCATTACTCAAACCTCATGTCAAAAACCTTGGCGTGATAAAAACCTCATCGTTGAAATTTGATGAACAAATCAATGCCGTGGTAAAAGCTAGCTTCTTCCAGCTTCGGACGACAGCAAAAATAAAACAATTCCTCCAGTTTGACGACCTCGAAAAGATCATCCACTCATTTATCTCCTCCCGCCTCGATTACTGCAACTCCCTTCACACTGGCATCAGCCAATCTACCCTGTCCCGCCTGCAACTGGTCCAAAACGCTGCAGCGAGACTCCTGACGGGCACCCGAAAAAGAGACCACATCACCCAATTCTGGCCTCTCTGCACTGGCTCCCTGTCTGGTTCCGAATAAATTTCAAGATCCTTCTTTATGTTTACAAAGCTCTTAACGGGCTTGCCCCCACCTACATCAAAAGTCTGCTTACCCACCACACCACCTCCAGGTCCCTCAGATCGGCCGACTTGGGGTTACTGAACATCCCGCAGTCTAGGCATAAGCTCAGGGGCGACCAAGCCTTTGCAGTTGCAGCTCCTAGACTGTGGAACAGCATCCCTCTTCCCATCAGAACTGCCCCCTCCATCGACTCAAAAGAGACTTAAAACTCATCTTTACTCTCAAGCCTTTCTTGACATCCTCTGAGGGAGGGCTATATGTATGTATTTATGTATGTACTTAATCTATGAACCACTGTTGTATAACATTAGTACCTCCACCAATGTAAAGCACTTTGGTCAACGAGAGTTGTTTTTTAAATGTGCTATAGAAATAAAAGTGACTTGACTTAATCCTATGTGCTAAATATTGTACCTTAATTGGTACGTGACAATAAAATACCTTTGAAAAGCGTCAATAGGTTAGTCAAACACAATTTTGTTTGTACACATCTATCAGACTTTGTCTAATCCGGGTGATATTTTCCAACTGTCCTTGTATCAATCTTAGTTATAGACTCCTGTGTTTTCCGGATTACTGATGTGAGGCTAATTGGTCTGTTGGTTTCAGTTTTCTCAATTTTACTGTTTTTAAATAGTTGGGAAGGGGGGGGCGGGGGGCGGGGGGGTCATATGGATATTGAATCGTTGAACAGAGGACCAATTCATTTATAACGGAAGTCATAAAATGGCAAGTCTAACTGTTGGTTTATTTTGAAAGCGTTTCTTCCGTGCCAACTTGTTTTTTACTCCTACCAGAGTTTAAGCAGAACAATTCACTGGTGCTCTTTGGCTATTTCAAATTAATCTGACTTTTGTTCAATTAAATGTCAGAACATCCAGAGAAGGACTTCGTCAAATGCCAGCAATACACAATAACCTTGGCACGATATCTGCTCCGCAGATTGTGCTAATAAATATTTCACTTAAGTCACAGCTCAGTAACAAATTAAGAACAGCTTAATTATTTATGCCAATCAAATTCCTTTGTAATAATTCTATTGCAATGTTTTTGATTTGTTCTGCCCTGGGAAGTAAAATATTTCAATCTTGATTACAAACTTCAGTTCATTTGAACACACAAATCAGAATTCACTCAGTCTCCCAACTGCAGCTTGAGATTGACCGAGACATTCTTTCCCTTTTGCTTAACGATATGATAAAACTTTATTCATCCCCGGAGGGAAATTGGTCTGCCGACAGTCACAACACACAAGGTACACGAATACTTAAAATTAAATGTGAAAAAAAAAGACATGCGACTGTTGGCTGGCTGTCGTGTGCACAGTGCCTTAACCGGAACAAACAAACGAACAAACAAAGGCTTATCCCCTGGGCAGAGGTTTCTAAAACTAGAGAGCTCCCCTCCCCCCCTCCACTGGGTCCCCCATTGTTCTCCCACTGTCCCTCACAGCAGTCCCCCCCCCCACACCAGATCTTCATTGTCAACCCTCCTCCTCCCCCCCCCCCCCCCGCCACGCTCATCGACCGCTGATCACGGGTCGATCGTGAGGCCTCACCGCCGCCAAGGATCCTGAATTTATTACTTCAAAACAAGTTAGAAATTATGTCGTGCCCTTCTCATACTGCTGCTGCAAACGATCTGTACTATTGCCACCCAAGGGCGACTTTGCAACCACTTGTGCTCTATTCCACCATTTCTGCGCTGCCATTCTTAACACCTTTCAAATAGTCTATTATCACCCAGTCTCAGATGCGCTTTGGACTCACTCCTGATTAGTATAATCCTGTAACATTTTAAAGGACCACTAAATGTTCAGCAAGCCCACTGCGTCAAGTTGTGCAGCTGCAAATAATGCCATCTCACCCTTGTTATTTTCTGCATTGGTCTTCCTCCACTTCCAGCTTTCATTTGGGTAGAAACTGTTCGCAGTAAAATCCTCCCCAAACGGCCAACATAACTAAGTTCAATGCAACTAAGTTTATTAGAGTCACAAGATTATGACCCCCTAGCTAAGACCACGTAGAATACCTGAAACTTCGATTATTGCCACATCCAGCAATACCGTTTCAGCAAGTAACACAAATCAGGAAGTATTAACCAATCTCAACTGTGATGTTCGGGAATTCATGAATGGCATTTGAAGCCCTTGAAAGAGCTAATATCAAATTTAAAATAAAGTCGTTCTTCCACAAAAGCATGATCTAGTAGAACAAAAGAATGGCTCGGTAGCATGTCTGAATTACTGTAAATTGAATGAACACAATATGGAGGACAGGTAGCCTTTTCAATAAAGACATTAAGATGGCAGCCTGCAGAAATAACATGTGCTTCTTTTCATGGCCATAAAGAAGCTAAGATTGAAAAAAAATAGCTGACACTACAGAGATAAGTAACAACCTGTTATTGGATGAGCTTGATTTGGACCCAGCTTTCCTATATTGTGAAAGGCTACAGAATCTTTCAGTCATGCCATATTCAGACCTGGTATAAGAAAAATGTATAATTGTGCTAACTCGCCTTTGTTTTGAGAGTAGGAGCCCGAGAAGCAACTGAGCAACATTTGTGCTCATTGTCGATCGCCACTCTCATCTGACGAATCAATTTATAGATTGCCATGGTGTACCTTTAACAGTATTTGTTGCTATCTACTTTTAAAAAACAAACTTTCACACCCTTAGTCAAACTAAAAAAATAATATCAATCTAGTTGTAGAACAAAGTGTTCATTTGATAATGTATATTTATTATATTCAATAAAGTTACCACTAGGCATAAGGAATATGATTGAGAAAGAACATCTTTCTCGGTAGTAGTGCTCCTTAAACCTACTGGTAGCTTTACTTTAGATAATAAAATTACATTTTGCTTTATTATTTTGTGGCTGTAATAATTAATCTCAAATCTCCACAAGGAACAAAAGAAAGGAGCTCTGAAGGTTTCGTAATTTCTCCTCTTATTGAGCAATAATCAAGAGGATAAAAGTTGATTGAATCTTCAACTGAGTAAACCGACATAAAAACAATATTGCTGTTTCATTGAACAACAATAAAATGTTCATCTCATAAAATAACACAACACTGGAAGAGAGCTCAAAGCAAAGCAATAAAGACAATATGCATAATGTATAATGTGACAAGTTTCTTTTTCCTAGTTTAAACTATCGAAATTATATGTGAACTCATAGAATTAAGTTTTCAATTCCTCATTCTTGCCACTGCATTCTGGACAGAGAGTATCTTATAAACATGAAATGGAAAGCAAGGAACTGGGTCGTTGTAAACAAAATTCTGGAGGCTGAACTTCCTCAATGGGAGAGGCCAAACATACCTTAAGTAGGGAAAGGTTCAGCAGCATGACATTTATACTGCCTAAAGGGCAATAACACGGGTGGTGCAGGTGAGAAAGAAGTTAACTTTCTTTCACAAGATATTATCAGAGAACTACAGCACTAACGCGTACTTTGATACATTCCAGAAATAAATTATTTTTACTTTTATGATAAACAGAAGAAAAATTCTCAACGTCCCTTTGAACAGCACTGGGAAAGACTGAAGTGCAATCGAAAAAGATCTTACCTTGGTCCTTTAAAGTTTGAGCAAGAACAAGTCCATCCTCTGGAAATTTAGCAATACTGCTCCCTGAAGCATAATACACTAAGTAAGGAAAAATAAAAATAATTCAATTTATTATTGAATAAATGTGTTCACTATGATGATCTAGAAAAAGGTTTATCAGAATCAGATTTTATTCGCCAAGTATGTTTTGCAACATATGAGGAATTTCACGGGCCAGGTCAATCATACAATTAAAAGCAACAGACTCAAAAACACATTTTAACATGACTCCTACACATTCCTCACTGTGATGGAAGGCAAAATAAAGTTTAAGTCCTTCCTTTTGTTCTTCCTCCGTCAGGGGCCTTGAGTCCTCTGTTGACGGGACGGTCTTGACTCCCGTAGCCGCCGGTGTTCGGGCCCTCCACGTCGAGGCGTTCAGCTCCTGCATCAGGGGGTTGTCAGCTCCCCAACGCCGGGCTATCGAACTTCGCGTCGGGACTGGTCGAACCTTCTGCGGTGTTGGAGCTCCCGACTAGCCTCACCCGAGACTGCGAGCCCTTGATGGTAAGTCCGCAGGCCGCGGTAGGAGCGATCCCAGGCAAGGGATCCACTCCGATGTTGTCCGCGCCCTGTGGTGGGGCTCACGACAGTCTGAGGAGGCCTCCAGCTCCAGTGATGGTAGGCCACAGAGCCCGGAGAATGTGATCCGAAAAATTGATCACATCTCCGGGAAGGTAGGAACTTGAAAAAAGGTTTCCCCCGATCCCCTTCCCCCACATAAAACAAACCTAAGTACATTAAAACAAACTTTTAACAAATGCTAAAAATAACAAAAAGATGAAAAAACGAACAGACTGCTGGCAGGGCTGCCATCTCCCCGGCGCCCCTGGTGGTCTTAATTATTAAGACTAAGTCTCATCTTGCATTAGAATCAAGAGAAATATTAAGCAATAATTTGGTCACTAGCCCAAATGAAGCTGCTCAGGTAATGCCATAGCATTCTGTGCTCAAGGTTAACTCCCAAGAATTGCATAGAATCAGAGAATCAAAGCTACACAACACAGAAACAGAGCCTTTGGCCCACCTTGTCCATGCCGTTAAAGATGGCATACTGGGTTAAACACACTTGCCTGCGTTGGCCCATAGCCCTCCAAATCCTCCTATCCATATCTGTCCAAATGGGGGTTGTCCCTTGAGTTCTTACTTAAATCTCTTTCCTCTCACGTTAAGCCTATGCCCTTGAGTTTTAGAATCTTCTCTTTTGAGAAAAAGACCAAACATTCACTTTATTCATGCGTCTTTCACCTCTTACGGTTCAAAGAAAAGTCCCAATCTCTCCCTATAACTCAAGCCCACAAGTCCAGGCAATATCATGCTGAATCTCTTCTGCATCCTTTCCAAATTAATGACATCCTTCCTATACGTGGGCAATTAGAACGGCACCCCTGGTTCTACGACAATACGTCACATTCGGGTGGCGCGCCGAGCCGGTAGCCTCGCCAGCACCTATGGTTAAAGTGTACATTGTCAGATTTTAATAAAGGCAATTTATATACATTTTGGTTTCACCAGTGCTCTCTTTCTTCTTAATGATGTTCCAATCAGTTGATTTTGGTAAGCCTAAGGTTTGGCTGATGTCTCCAACAGTTTTATTCTTGTTTCCCAGTCTCATAATGGCTTTTTTGACTTTCAATGGCACAACTTTGGTCCTCATGTTGATAAACAGCATTAAGAGTTTCCAAAAGTGATGGAAAGACTGGAGGAAAGACTAGATGCTGAGAGCTCTCTTATACCTGCATTAAGGAGGCATTTAAACACACCTGAGCAATTACAACCGCATGTGAAGCCATGTGTCCCAAACATTATGGTGCCCTGAAATGGGGGGGGGGGGGGACTATGTATAAACACAGCTGTAATTTGTACATGGTGAAACCAAAATGTATAAAAAAGGGCCTTTAATAAAATCTGACAATGTGCACTTTAACCACATGTGATTTTTTTCTATTACAAATCTCAAATTGTGGAGTACAGAGGCAAATAAATAAATGATGGGTCTGTCCCAAACATTATGGAGGGCACTGTAGTCTTGTGATGTGGACTCGATAAGAAGAAGACCTGGTGCTGGATCCGAGACCTATTTTTCAGCATAAATGCTGTGGATTTCTAGCGAACATCTGCTTCATTGCGCTCCATTTGAAGTCTTGCGTTTGCTAGTACTTTGAGGGCAAATGCTGACAGTTCCATGCTGATTGAATTGAAGCACTTATGTAAAATCATGTACAAAACAATACAGCCACAATCATATCAATGCTTACTGTCATGATTCGCCATAATGAAATCCCCTTCGTACAAGCCATCACCAAAAGCCATGCCCCACACTGACAACAGATCATTGAGTGCTGGGATGTTTGCCCCTCCAGTATCTGGCATCCACCATTGCCTACAGGCCAAAATACACACAAAGCAATTATGTATCAGTTTAGATCAAGAAAAAAAATGACTTTTGTAACATGGAATTTAATAATATCCCATGAACTGCTTAATAATCCTTCAACTCATGATTTTTACATTTTCAGTAAAGATTGGTACTGCTCTGACTTGAATGTCAGCAATCCTTAGCAGCTGGTATCTCCCCTGTGTAACTTCCTGAAGCCATTCACAAATATATACAATTATAATTACAAACAGCAGTGCAGCCAAAATAAATGTTTGGTGCAACATTCATATACACACCAAATAAGATTACTGGACACTAAACAGAAGACCGTTGCAAAACCCAAGACCATGGGTATTAACCATTGGGCCTCAATTTTGCTATCTAACATTACAGAGACCGAATAGCAGTTTATAAAATTATGAGGGGAATAGATAGGATAAACAAAAGGAACCTTTTTCCTCAGGGTGGCATTGTCAAATACTAGAGGACATAGCTCAAAGATCAGCGAGAGAAAGTTTATCGATGTGTGGGGCAAGTTTTTTTTTTGTGTACAGAGAGGTAAGTGCCTGAAACGTCCTGCTATGGATGGTGGTGGAAGCAGATACCTTTGCAGCATGAGGCTTTTGGATAGACACATGAATGTGCAGGAAAAGGAGGGATATGGAACACATGCAGCTAGAAGATATCATGTTCAGCACAATCATCAAGGGCAGGAGGACCAATTCTGGTGCTATACTGCTCTATATTCTACGTTCACGCTTTCTATCCTGACTGGTTTGATATTTCATTTGCTTTTCTTTTATATCGATTGGACAAACAACACGTGTTGAAGGACATTTGATGGAAAGGTAAAAGAATGGAATTACAAAAAAAAAAAATTTATTTGACCACTAAAATTAAACAGAAGCAAATGAAACCAAATAGATTCCAGAATATAACCAATCTTCAATACTCCCACACTATTTCAGCCCTTGCTGTTGAAGATGAATGTCCCCTGTACAACTTTCCTTATCCTATTCTGTGGACTACATGGAAATGAATTTTAAATTAAAAAAAAGTGTACAGGACGATGACAAAAGTGTTGATGGCGAAAATGCCTGGGTTAAACCAAGAATTATTTATAATTGAGTTCAAGATTCAAATTTGGAGAATAGATCGCCACAAGTACAATATTTTGACCTTAATAGAAAAAAAATTCAAACCAAATACATCAATAAGCTGCTTCAAAGTTACTGCATAATTTCTAGGAGCAGAATAAGGTCATTGGGCCATTCAGGTCTACCACCATTCTAACATGGCTGATCTATCTTCCCCTCTCAATCCCATTCTCCTGCCTCATAACCGCCAACACCCTTGCCAATCAAAAATCTGTCAATCTCCACCATAAAAATATCCTTAACTTAAATTGTTTAACTGAAGACGGCAAACTTTCCATGAAGTTATGGTAATTTATCTAAATTAACAATATTTTCCTTCAGATAAATTATTTAGATTTTCATCCAAGACAACGGAAACAAAAAACTTCCAATAAATTTTGTAATCAAATTTTGTTCAATAAACAAACAAATCTTTAATCAATTTAAAAAACAGGACATATTGATGTGCAAAATAAATTGGTTGGAACAATGGGTTGTGGTTTAATATGTTCACACATTTTTCTTACATTATTTAGTCAACAAATGAATCTCATGCGTTCCCATAAGCAGCAAGTACAAATAAATGACAATATGTATATCTTCAACATTATGGAATCCGAGACATCAACTTTACCTTGTATTTTCATCATAGAATTTCACTTTTCTCATTACAGATGTGTTGTACCAATCACTGAAGACAATGACCGAAAGGCCATTATCTACGTCTCGCCTCAGTTTCGTAATTTCCTCAGGAAAATATTCCTCTTCACTGTCCACCATCAGCAGGGTACCTGCATGAGAAACAGAAGATTAATTCACCGATTATTGCATATCTGAACATAGCTGTACCAGAAAGTCCTAAAGCACAATTAATCACAGTACCATCTTTCAATTCAGCTGAAGTTCTGGAATTAATATATGGGTAGAAGTCAACTGCAAAACTCAGCTAACATCAACAAGCCTTAGAAAATAGTGCAAGGACAGTCCTTAGGAATAAGGATACTTTACCTTGTGAAACAAAGAACACATTGTAAAACAACATAACAGAAGATGTATCAATGCAAAACCAATTCAATTATTATTCTGCCCTGAGCACGATATTTCAAAGTAGCTTAATGTGATTGTTGAGAAGTTTCCTTTGTACTGACTTCATCTGTACCTACCCACGGAATTAAAACTAATTTTCTTAAGGATGCAGTAAAAGAAATAAATTAAATACAAAAAAAAATAGCATTATCAGACTTTATTAGCATTTATTATGAGAAATGGAACAGATGGAAAGAAAAAAATCTCCACCATTGTAAGATAGAAATATATCAACAAAGACAAATGCTCATTTTTAACTAAATGTTCAATAACAAACTATTTCATTCAGAATTAAAAAACAAACATGTTGACTAGCTGGCAAATCAAGTTATATCAGATATTTTTTTTTAAAAAGGCAAGGACTGTAATTTCCTTATGTAGGCATTCATGTTGCAATGATTCTACTTCCACCTCAATCCTCAATATATCTCACACAAAAACTCTTCATTTGTGGCAAATCAAAGGTTACTTGTAAGGTGAAATTGAATAGAATTGACAGCTATTGAGAAGGAAGCCGGTATGCTGGACATCTTTTGAAAGTTTCTTCACTTCAAGGTTAGGAAATGAGGAGTTATTTTGTGACAATACACTGTTCCTACACAGCTCCTGTATATAAGCCATGTTTAAGATAATGCATACATACACAACAGATTTAAGCTTACAAGGCCAGTTCATATTTTCTGGAGAAAAATATAAAAGTTGGTAGATTGCGGAATATTCAGGTGGGAATCTAAGCAAAATAGAATTTTAATCTAAATTCTAATTCCTCATTATCTGAAAATTTAATATCAATTTGCAGTGTGTTAAAAATATGTATTTGTACACAGATTTTCTATCCGTTTCCAAACCACCAGGGGGTGCCGCACAATGGCAGCCTTGCTGTGTCTTTTCGTCTTTTTTTGGTTATTTTTTAAATGTGTTTTAAAAGTTTGTGTTAATGTTCTCTGGCTGGTTTTATGTGGGAGGTGGGGGAGGGGGTCGGGGGTCAGGGGAAACTTTATTTTCAATCTCTTACCTTGCCGGAGATACGATTGTTTTACGGATCGTATCTCCGGTCGCTCCGCGGCCTAACATCATGGAGCTGGCAGCCTTGCTCGGGACTGACTTTGAGCCCCACCGCGGGGACGTGGACATGCCATCAGAGCCGATCCCTTGCCTGGGATCAACGCTCCAACCGCGGCCTGTGGATTTCACCATCGAGGAGCTTGCAGTCTCGGGTAGAGACCGATGTTGGGAAGCTCCAAAAGAAGCAGAAGGTTTCGACCAGCCCCGACGCGGGGACCGTTCGCCCGATGCGAGGGAGCTGAGATTCCCCTCCGATGCAGGAGCTTGATCGCCCCGGCGAGAGGGCCCAAACGCCGCCGGCTAAAGGTGTCAAGATTGCCCTGTCAACGGAAGGCTCGAGGCCCCCCGACCGTGGGAGAACAAAGAAGGGAAGAGATTGAACTTTTTTTTCGCTTTCCATCACAGTAAGGAGTGTGGAGGAGTCACTGTGGTGGATGTTCATGTTAAAATGTATTTTGTGTGTTCTGTTGCTTTTTATTGGTATGACTGTATGGCAAATTAAATTCCTCGTATGTTGCAAAACATACTTGGCTAATAAAGTATGATGATTTTTCCAAGTTCCACAACCTCATTTAACTTTGTCAGATAAAATCTTATAACACAAAACATACCATATTGACTGGCATCAAAACAGTTGATGGGTGTTCCGAGTACCTCCACAAAATAGCCAATACTGCGCAAATGTTGGTACATATCTCTAAAGTTAGTGTGTATGTGATCACCATTCCTAAAGGAAAGAAATGTAAAATGTAGATTAAATGTCTCATTCTCCAAAATACAAAATCAATTTTAAACATTCAGTGGTAACCTTAATTCACAAAGAGCATAACGATAGCTGTGTGGAATTAAAAAATCCTGCAAACACATTGATTTTGAACTTCCAAACTAGGTTTGTAAACCAGCATCTGCACTCAAGAAATTGTAGATGCTGGTTTACAAAAAAAGACAGTGCTAGAATAATTTAGCGGGTCAGACAGCATCTCTGGAGGTTATGGACAGGTGTTGTTTTGGGTTGGGACCCTTCAAGTCTGAGGAAGAATCCCGACCTGAAACATCACCTTATCCATGTTCTCACGAGATGCTGCCTGACCCACTGAGTTATTCCAGCACTTTGTTTCTTTTGATTGGTTCCATGACGCTTTGGGGGTATAAACATTTTTACCTATTTGTTGTACAGGATATTGCCACAGTGACTAGGCCAGTATTTAGTGCCCATCTGGATTGCCCATAAGATGATGAGCTAGGCTACCTTCATGAATTGAAGGTCGTCCTTCTGGTGCTCAGCTAAACTGGTGCTATTGGTTGGGGAGTTCTCGGATTTGGATGTACTGTATCAAAACGAAGGAACAGCATTTCAACTCCATATGGTTACGGTATATTCAATTTGGAGGGAAATTTACAAATAGTGGTCATTCATGAGAGGTGGGAGCAAGATTGGAGTACTCTAACTAAGCAATTGTAAATGTTACATTGTGCAGTCACAATATAAGTAGTGAAGAAGGGAATGAATATTTAGGTGATGAGAGGTATACCATTCAAACAGGTTGGCTGGACTAAAATGGCACCACATTTCTGGAGGTCCATTGAATCTGTACTCAAGAGAAGACAACAGTATTCCATAAATATCCTGCCTCAAGTTTCTAAATGTCCTGCCTAGAGTTTCAGCAGGTGTCATGTCAAGTCATTCATCAAAGGTTCTTGATCAAAGAATCAGGTTTGAATCTAAAATGTCCTTTATGTAATGTTAGGATATTTTCAAAGTGTAGAAACAAGGAACTGCAGATACTGGTTCACAAAAAACGCAAATGCTGGAATAACTCAGCGGGTCAGGCAGCCTCCAGAGGTGACGTCATTTATCCATGCTCTCCAGGGATGCTGCCTGACCTGCTGAGTTATTCCAGCACCTTTGTTTTTTGGGGGCTATTTTCATCTAGTTTGGCCGAACAGGAAAGACCTTTTTCTCATGGATCATTCAGTTCCCATATTACATGTTTTATAATTGGCAAGCCTTGATATATATTTGTACCAACTACCTCTGCATGATCCATTTGGTTCCTTTCGGCATTTCATTCTAGATATTAAATGAGATCAGTGCAGAAAAAAAAGCAAAGCTCAACAGGAGAGCCGTTTCAAAACTCACCAATCTAGTGGGTCATTTTTCATGCGCAGGTTATCCCTCGGAAAGTAACCAGGTGGGTAACGCAGATTATGGTACTGATCCCACAAAACACGCTTACTACGAGGTGGTGTCGGAATGATTTTCACCTTAATTGGCAGCTTTACGGTTGATGTCATTTCATTGCCATTGTTAGACTATCAAGAAAAGTGAAGATATGAGAGGACTGATTAGCACAAGGGGATTAGCACACAGATTGTCAATGCACTGGATATATTCATTTCAGGGGAATCAGGGAACCATATCAAACCACAAAATCTAATTTAGAACATATTACCCTGCAAACAGAATATTCACACACAACAAAAGTAGCAATATCACATTCAAAATGATAAACCACCATCAGTAACTCTCTCTCTAGCGGAGACACAATAGCCACTAATTATTCGTAAGTGAAGCCAGCTGGTGCAGATGCCCCAGAGAATTCAGTCATCCATCATAACACCATTTCATAGGCATTCCTCGGAAACAAAGCCTGGATCACTGCTATTGGATTAGGCAAGATCAGTAAAAGTATTCAATTGGCAAGCTCAGAAAAAGTGATTGTTGAATTTTATCATCTTCCACTGTGTGATTGTTAGTCTGATAAGGAATGGAATATTTTTTCCTAAATTTTGATACTTCATGATCCATCCTATACGACTAGAATAAAAAATTACATTTATAAAATTTGCCGTAACTTTGAGTTTGTTTCAAGTTTCCAATGAAACAGAACATGTATCAACTTGCCCTTCTGTACTCTATGTTCAAAGCTTAAGAGCCAGCAGACCAGTTTCAAGGGAACTCAGGCTGTAGAGTTTACACAGCAGGAACTCGAAGGATATGTTGATACATCTTGCTTTTGCAACCTGGTATTGTTTCGCTACCCCTGGCCAAATTGTATTTCATGACATTTTGTGCCGATTTAGAAGTGTTTGTGCACAATTTCCTGTCCCCTCAGTGGAAAATAGGATGAGACAATTTGTCACGGTTTGATGTACCCACAAGATAATAATGTGCACAGCTCATTTTCAATACTTAATCATTAAAGCTGAAACAAGAGGTTACAATTTAAACATCTGGGAATTATTTCATTTGCAATAAAGTGCATACGGAAAATGGTGAACTGCGTGTGAATTAAAATGATCCCATCTCACAAGACCAGATAATAGATCAGAAATTTTAATAAACAAATTGGAGCCAGCAATGTTCTGCAAAGATTAGACCTTTTGTGAACTGCTAACGGCACATCACATATCCTTTGATTGATAGACTGATTTAGCCGCTGATTGTGGCAACTTAGGGCCACTTGATGCCACTTTATTATCAGTTTATAACTCCTAGTTCTTGATCCTGGTACTGCAAAAAAAGGTCCTTTTCAATGCACCTATCCAGGCCATTCAATTTGTAGATCACAATTAGCCGTGTTTTAGGTATGTCTGTTCCAAAGAAAACATCTCTAGGTTATCCAAATTTTCCTTTGTAGGGAAGGGAATTTCCAGTTTCAGCAACTTCTTTGTGCATTTCCTCGATAAGCTCTCTGATGCTAATCAGTTCTTTCCCACAATGTGGTAGCCAGAAATGTACGGCTTTTTCAATCCGTGGTCTAATTACAACAATACAATACAATTATTTATTGTCATTTGAACCTCAAATGAAGTTCAAACGAAATTTGGTTTCTGCAGTCATACAACAAGAACCAAGACACACAACCAATACAATTTATACAAACATCCATCACAGTGAATCTCCTCACTGTGATGGAAGGCAAAGTCTTGTCTCTCCCCTGTGTTCCATTCTTCTCCCAATGTTAAAGCCCCCGGCGGGCGATGGCAAGTCCCGTGGCCGTTAAAGCCGCGCCGGGCGATGCAAGGCCTTGCTCCGAATCATTTTCAACCCCGCAACTCGGGTGGGAGAAGTTGCCGTTGTGGGAGCTCCGAAAAGCGGTCTCCCACCAGAGACCCGTGAGCTCCCGATGTCACCATCCACCGGACCTGTGGCTGGAGCCTCTGAGCTCCGGAGTCGGGTCGCAGCCGCGCGCCACCACAGCTCTCCACAATCCGAAGCCGGCCAGACCCACGATGGTAAGTCCGCAGGCTCCGCGACTGGAGCCCCCAGGTTGGAGGCCGCTCTAGTGCTAGGTCCCAATGACAATGGAGACCCGACGGTGAAAAGATCGGGTCACCCGTACAGGGAAGAGATTAAAAGATTCCTCTTTGTGTATCCCCTTTCGTTGCTGCATCTGCCCAAATGCCTACTTCAGTGGCACGAGTCATTATCCCTCTCCCAATGTTCCACAAACCCCTCCCTTCGGCATTATTTGAGACTGCAGTGCCTCCTCTTTTACATCTGACCCACTTCCTGTGAATCAAACTCAAATAATGTAGCAACTCCTAGGCAGAAAGCGCAGCATCAGCAAAATGTGCAGGTCAAGTCCTCCAGCTATTAAAAGGGAGCCAAGAATTATTAAAAAACGCAGGAAAACCCCAACTTTGATTTTCTTTTGCAACATATTGGATGTTAGTAACAGTAATCATCCACTGTACCAAAAAAAGAGCCCAGCCACTAAATGTATCAGCAGCACCAGAGATGGCTATTCACTAATCATAAGACACCGCCTTCATGTTGAAGAACCTACTCAGGAAGAGTTGTTTTTTTACTAGCGCTATATTCTCAATGCTGATTCAGACCGCACCAATCAGTTTTGACGTTAAGGAGATGACATTAGCACCCTGACATTCCACGACATTACAATTTCACAGCATACAAACAAATAAAAAACACTTACATCATTTTCAGCTGGTGAGGCAACAGTTACCATCACATGACCCTGAGCAATGCCTTCCCAAGATGCAGCTTTCTTTGTGACAGATATAGATATAGCTAGGAATCCAGACCAAGGCCAGAGGACTTGTGAATAGGAAAATGCAACCTCGATACGGTCTCCATTCTGGGGCAGGTATGGTTGCCATATGGGCTGGAAAAGAAAGGGAAAGTACATGAGGAAAAATTTTGATATGACAAATTAAATTTGATAAGGATTGGTTTCCACAATGGAGGCCGCGGCAGGAAGGCAAGACAGATCATTCACTTGGTGCTTCTGGCTGAATGTAGCCTGGAATATTTTAGCCTTGTTCTTAATAAAGTAATCTAATCTAATCTAATATTGAGCTCCACTTCCTCCCTTCATTGGTGTAATTACCATTGACCATTCAGAACTATGCAGAGGTTGTATTCCATCTGTTGGTTGTGGGGTCAATTAACACGTGACTAGTGGATGCTATTTGGACACAGTTTGCTGGATTGACAGCCCATTTTTATGGGTGCCTGGTGCTGCTCTGAACATGACCTTTTGTTCTTCATATTGAACCATAGCTCGATTGTAACCATAAACTACCCACTTGTAAGTGTTGGTGCCACAATGCACAAAAGCATTATACTATTCCAGCATAGACATTTCTAGTCTGTGCCTTATTTTACAAGACACTCAGTACATTGAAGTAATTTGGGTGCAATTATATACTGCTCAAATAAATCTAAGTGTGACATTGATATTATTGCATAGTATTAAATTCCAATACATAGCCGGGGCTATGACAGAAATATTTAAAATGATGAGAGGGATAGACAGAGTTGATGTGGACAAGCTTTTCCCTTTGAGAATAGGGAAGATTCAAACAAGAGAACATGACTTCAGAATTAAGGGACAGAAGTTTAGGGGTAACATGAGGGGGAACTTCTTTACTCAGAGAGTGGTAGCGGTGTGGAATGAGCTTCCAGTGGAAGTGGTGGAGGCAGGTTCGATGGTATCATTTAAAAATAAATTGGATAGGCATATGGATGAGAAGGGAATGGAGGGTTATGGTATGAGTGCAGGCAGGTGGGACTAAGGGAAAATAATTGTTCGGCACGGACTTGTAGGGCCGAGATGGCCTGTTTCCGTGCTGTAATTGTTATATTGTTGTTATATGGTTATTATGTACAATATTTAAAGGAATCAAAGGCATCATATCTAACAGTGCAAAAGAAAAAACAATAAAGAAAACTACAGTCACATGTCAAATTGCATTATTTCACAGCTATGCTTACCTTATCAATAATCCGACCAGTGACCCCCATGCCATTTAAGATTGTTACATTGATGACAGTTGGCATCCCTCCACAATAGATTGGCTGGGAGCAATAGGGCCACATGTAAGGACATTCTGTCAGATCAACATAGCTTGGACTTAGGCTGAAAGAGAACAAAGTTCATAATTACAGAATGTAATGCAAATATCCTTTCACTAGACATAACAAGGCTAGATGTAACCGAGTCCTTTCCAGAAACAAACTGAAGCTTGGTTTCTAGAGAGTAGATAAAGAAATATCTGGATTGTAAATAATTGTTGCAGGTTTCTTTTGAATCAAAGATACAAATTATATATTTTTGAAACAGCTTTTTATTTTTTCTATTAATTGTTCAATAAGTAACAATGGCTTCAATTTATAAAGCACTTTATACACAAATCCAAGCCACTTACAAATACAAGGAACCAACTGGGTAGGAGACGACTTGGGCGTTTAATTTAGATGACAAAGCAGCATGCTCTTGAACTTGGTAAAGAGGCTCCATAGGATAGACCAGCATGAAAAGAAACTTGCATCGCTAGCCTCTATTTCTTACGGCAGGAAATGGTTGCAAATGTAATAACCTGGTCACTGCTGGTCCATTCTCTCTACATTGTTTAATTTTATGGTACCTTCAAGGATGCAGCAATTTTGCTGTCTTAAAGCATGCTCTTTAGCAGGATTTAATTCCAACATGTCTTGTTTTTAGTATCACCACCTACGGCCTTTTGTACTTAAAAGTACCAATTTTGGTCCTTTTATAATGAGTGATATTCTGGGTTTTTCATCCAGATTTTGGTGGATGACAATTCTCCTGCTGCTGATAATTGAATAAACTTCAGTCTTGAGTTGCTGGGCCTGATATAAATTTGTCGTAAGATTAGCACTGTGGCCAATTAAGAGCAACAGACATTACATCAAAACACCATTGGACACAGATACCCGAGTAAAATTGAACCAAAGCAGATGACGAGGGAGAATTCTGCAATTGCCATTGTCATGTCGAATATAATTAAAGATGGGTGTAGTTGCACAAGGTTAATTATCTCAGCTCTAATGGCAGAGTCATAAAGCACAGAAATAGAAACTTCGGCTAAACATGTCCATGCCGACCTAGATGCCATTAAGAGGCCCTGGGCCCTACCATATTCAGCTGCTACTTCCATGGCTGTGTCAACATATTAAAGGTCAGACGTAATACTTACCATGAGGCAAAGCAAAGCAAGAATTTCATTGTCCTATACAGGGACACATGACAATAAACTCACTTGAACTTGAGGCATACACTTATGTGTACCTCCTCCCTTCATTGACTTTGGCCACAGGTAATTCTTTGATACACCGCCATCAAGTATTCTCTCAACTTTCTTTACTCCAAGGAGAACAATCCAGCTTCTGCAGTCTAATCTTTCATCTGCAATCACTCACCTTTGAAACCATCCCACTAATCTATTTCTTGACTCCTTCTGGGAACTTCACACCTTTCCTGAGGAAAGACAACCTCTTCCCACTGTAGAGTGCCTCAGACCCTTTTTCCAGGTGAAGCAATGATTTACATATTTTTTCCCGTTTAATGTTTAAAAACAGGTTTATTCCACAATGTGGAAACCAGATTAATTCCTGCTGCACAGAATGGTTTCATTCAGTTTGCAACCACAATCAAGTTTCCAGTGGCCTGTGATTTTAATTTGCATCTCACACCAAATGCAACCAGCTACAAAGCCCCCATATGAACTTGAGGGTAGACAGAAATGCTGGAGTACTCAGCGGGTGAGGCAGCATCTATGGAGCGAAGGAAATAGGCAACGTTTCGGGCCGAATGTACGACTCAGTACATTCCAGTCTTCCAGGATGCACGATGAAACCAATAAAGTCAGATAATCAGCAATACCTGCGCTTGGTTTAGCACTTCCAGCATTTAGATTTTCCTTTGATAATTTTAGTTTTTATTCAATTATCTACATTTCATTATTCACCACTTATAATGTATTACTTGTATAATTGTTTTTTCTTTCTTTGCACCCTTTCATTTACACTTTTTTTTACTCTCTCCACTGCTCCCAACTTGCAAACCACTTTAAATGCTTTTTAAAAATACAGCTTCAAAATTTCCCAATTCCTTTTCCTTGTCCAATGATATTGCTTGCTCTGCTAGATATTTTCAGCATTGGGTGCTTATAATCGACTGAGCCGAATACAATATTCCAGCTGTGGGCTGGCTAGCATTTTGCATTCGGCACTATCCCACACCCAGATTTCTTTGTCCCTGTGCATCCTTCAAGTAAAAGAGACTGGTAAAGGTCCTGTGCTTTTGGGAGGAACTGAAGATTAAAGCAATTCAGGACTAAATGGAAGTGTTGGGTGGTTTCATAAATTCATTAGTGATAGGAGCAGAATTAGGCCATTCGGCCCCTCAAGACTACACCATTCAATCATAGATGATCTATCTTTCCCTCTCAACACCACACTCCTACCTTCTCCCCATAACCCCGGACACCCGTACTAATCAAGAATCTATCAATCTCTGGCCGAAAAATATAAATTGACGGTCTTCTGTGGCAATGAACACAGATTCACCACCTCATCTCCTTTCTAAAGGTACGTCCTTTTATTTGGAGGCTATGCCCTCTGGTCCAAGACACTCCCACTAGTGGAAACATCCTCTCCACATCCACTCTATTCAGGTCTTTCACTATTCAGTAAGTTTTAACGAGGTCCCCCCTTATCCTTCTAAACTCCAGCCAGTACAGGCACAGTGCCATCAAACGCTCATCATATGCTAACCCAATCATTCTGGGGATCATTCTCACAAACCTCCTCTGGACCGTCTCCAGCGCCAGCACATCCTTCCTCAGATATGGGCCCAAAATTGCTCACAATACTCCAAATGCGGTTTGACCAGTGCCTTATAAAGCCTCAGCATTACATCCCTGTTTTTATATTCTAATCCTCTCAAAATAAATGCTAGCATTACATTTGCCTTCCTTACTCCCGATTTGACTTGCAAATTAAGTTTTTGAGAATTCTGCACCAGCACTCCAAAGACCCTTTTAACCTCCAATTTCTGCATTCTCTTCCCATTTAGAAAACTGTCCATGCCTTTATTCCTACTTCCAAAATGCATGATTCCACACGTTGTTATGCTGTATTCCATCTGCCACTTCTCTGCCCACTCTCCCAACCCGTCCAAGTCCTTCTGCAGAGTCTGTTTGTATTAACAGTATTCAAATCATGCTCAACAAAAATTGCATCAACTAACGATTTTTGCATAAGAAATAGTCAACATATCCACGACAGAACTGCAGGTACTCAAAACCATCCACAGCAGATAATTAATTACCTTCAAATAAGTTATTTGTTTAGATAGGTGTTGAGCGTGAGAGGAAGGTGGAGTGGTGGGGGGAGGGAAGAGGGAGGTGGAAAGTGTGGGGTAGAGAAGAGATGTTGGCGATAAAGGTGTTTATTATCCTAATTTACTTCAGAACTCACCTAGCTTGGGGTTTATAGATTTTGAGAATTTGGTATGCCTTCAGCAGATCCAGCTTGCCATGACCCTGTTCAAACATGTTGACTCCTGGCAGTCTACGTGCAGAGGCTATCAATGCTTGTTTCATACTGGCAGGATTCACCATCTCACGGTGTTGTACAGTGCTGGAAAAAAACAGAATACAAGTTTAATCAGAACAAATTAAAAAAAGAATTCAAATTAGCATGCAAGAATTCTGTCGACATGGTAACATTTAGCTAAGAATTCTCAGTTTTGCAAAATATGAATTTACAACAGAACCTTGGGAACATTTTTTTATCTAAAGGATCAAAAGCATAGCAGGTTAAAAGATCACAAAACTTCTGTTAAATTTGAATAAGGTAATTCAACCAAATGTTCAACGTCAGAGTTTTTTATAAAATCTTGCAGTATATCAGCAGCTACAGGGTTTCTTGCATAGTTCCTCCAGTAGATGCTTGATCAGACCTCACGATTTACAGTAGATTGCAATCCTGTTTTATTTATGGGTCAAGAATGATGGGAAGACAGCACCTATTTGACCGAGAACTATCCTTGCAAAAATTATTCAAGAGGCATTCACACGAACCATCAGTTTAGGTTGGGAATAATAGATCAATTACGCTGGTAACTAACTAACAGGTTACCCGAGACCTTTTGGTTGAATCTACACCTGATAACCCAGTTATTTGCTTTGTGACAAAACTCAATGAGATTTCCTTTGGAAAGCTTCCATGAAGCCTTGGAACAGCTCCAGTTTAAACCATTTACCATCTGGTTAACAAATACACCAGCAGAAACTTGAATCAAATCCAACATCTGCTTCTCATGCCTCCAACTAGCTTAACTCCTGGTTGTAAAGTGATATGCAGGAGTTCAGCAAATATTAGCACAAAATATTATTGGACTAATTCACAATGTGGCCTGTTCAAACATCTATCCATACTGCAAAATTTAAAATTGATTAAAAAATATATAATCTTTAATTGAGGAACTAGAAACATTCCAGAGTAATACTGAATGTGTGTTCTAACTTATTGCATAGCGGAATGCAAGTTTGCCTTTCCGTTCCTGATAAAATATTTAAAGGGGCAGGGGAAAAAAGCCATTGCAAGGGATCCAGAGATCACATAGCCGATTTTCACAAATAAATAAACATGGCAGGTGCAGAATGATCTACTGCAGAGGCGTAGATTCAAGAATTTGACTACCATTCCTCTGATAAAGATGATCAAAGGAAAAGAAACAAAGCAAGGCCAATTAAAGGTACACAAAATTGCTGGGGAAACTCAGCGGATGCAGCAGCATCTATGGAACGAAGGAAATAGGCGACGTTTCGGGCCGAAACCCTTCTTCAGTAGTCAATGACTGTTGCCTTAATGGCAACCCAGAATTGTTCCAGATCTTCGATGCAGCCAATGGAGTTTGCACATTCTCTCCGTGACCGTGCAAGCTTCTCGGAGGTGCTCTGCCATCATCTCACATCCCAAAGACATGCTGATAGGGTAATTGGCTCGAGTAAATTATGACTGGAGTGGCAAAAGAATCAAAGGCAACTTGATAGCCATGTGAAAATGAATAAATTGTAAAGCAACAGCTAAATTAGGATCGCCAGGAATGGAACTGACAGGATTGTTCTACACAAATCCTGCATGGACCCATTGCCAAATGGCCTCTTTCTATATCATAACAAGCAAATTAGTTAGCAGCACAGAAAAACAAAATGCATCAATAATTCGAACCATACAAATTTGCTGAAAAAAAGCCATTTGCCCGGCTGTGTCTATAACAGTCACACAAAGTTGTCTCATGCAACGTTTCCCAGTTCTTGGCTGAGAGCCTTTCAGGATAAGGTGCAGTAAATACTAATTTAATGCCTAATTGTATCAAGCCATATGTCCTCTATGTAGCATATCTTGGAGCCCACCTATCCACGCATAATGTAGGTGCAAGAATTTATTTTCAGATCTGCTCTCAAACTTTAACTAATTACCGCAAAATAATAATTCTGCTGCAGACAGCAAGTTCCTTACTTTCCACTTCCTTTCATTTACCTTTCAGGACTTCGCAAAACACTACAGATCAAGCACTTTTGATCTGTGGTGGAAGAAAAACAGAAACCATTTATGTAAGAGTAAGCTTGAAGTAGTAGATCCTTCAGTCTATTTCAACCAAAGATCTTATAGCGAACAAGATGGTCCATTCCTGCGAAATACAATGGACTGACATGTAGTACGCACCAGAGCGTAACTTCCATCATTTCAGTAATCCCGACCCGACTTCAGTTATGCCTCTCGCAGCATTGCGGGGGGAACAGTTTATGTGTTTTTAAATGTTTTAAATGTTTTTTAAAATTTTCTTTTTAAACGGAACACATCTTGTACAGGGAGGAACTGCAGATGCTAGTTTAAACCGAAGACAGACACAAAAGGCTGGAGTAAATTAGCAGATCAGGCAGCATCTCTGGAAAGGATTAGGTGATATTTCGGGTCGACTTTTTCGATAGCTGCGATAATCCATTTGATGTCATCCTTCGCCCTGCTCCTGGTCTCGGCCCGATCTGCCGGACATGCTGTGCGTGTGTGTGTTTGTTTGGCGGAGTCTGAGGGGAGAAGCGCCGGCACCAAGAGCGAGCGAACGCTTGGACAGACGGACGAAAGCAACGATCATAGAGCAGCATAGGTGGACATTTCGGGTCGAGACCCTGCTTCAGACTGACAGTCAAGTGAAAGGGAAACATGAGATATAGGCATATCTTCCATTCATTTGGCTTAGGACTGCAGAAATCGGCAGAGAAATGGCAGATGGAGTTTAACCTGAGCAAGTGTGAGGCGTTGCATTTTGGGAGGTTGGATCTACGGACAGAGTACACCGTTAATGGCAAGACCCTTAACAGCATTGATGTGCAAAGGGACCTTGGAATGCAAGTTCATAGGTCACTAAAGGTGGCAACACAGGTAGATAGTGTGGTATGTTTGCCCTCATTGTTATGGCGATTGAATACAAGAGTCAGGAAGTCATGACACAGCTCAATAAGACTGGTTAGGCCACATTTGGAGTACTACGTGCCGGTCTGTTCGCTCCATTATAGGAAAGATGGGGAGATGTTTGGAGACGTTACAGAGGAGGTTTACCAGCCTAGATTAGAGGGTTTCAGCTACATGGAGAGGACAGACAGACTTGGATTGTTTCTATGGAATGTCGGAGGCTGAAGGGAGACTTGATAGAAGTACATAAAATTATGAGAGACGTAGATAGGGGATACAGTCAGAACCTTTTTCCCCAGGGTGGAAGTGTCCAATACTAGAGGGCATAACTATATTATGAGAGGGGAAAGTTTAATGGAGGTGTGCGTGAACATTTTAGACCAGCTAGAATTCATAGATTTGAATTCCTGTTTCCATTTTTAAACAGCTGCTCAGATTATCACCATCAAATTTCTTCCAATCATACCCATTGCTACTTATGGCAACTGAATATGGCCCTTCTTTTGATGTTAATACAAGTCCACCACTGATTTTCCAGACCAAAAGAGGTCACATACGATACAACAATTCACCTCTGACCCACTAATTATTCTACTTCTGCTAGAAAAATAAATATTAAATGCAAATTAATTTTACAGCGAAACTTGCATTTCTTGCACTGGCAGCCTATGGGCCATTACAAGCTGCCCTCGGAAGAGCCAATGAGGGTCGGATTGGTGGCCAACTCCAGGGCCAAGGTGCCACTTTCCCGGCAGGAATGCCCAGCTGACCCCCGCTGACTGTAGATTTGCCAATCTGTGGTAGGGTGGGGACACCTGCCGCCTCCGAGTGGAGTCCAATGGTACCAGAACGGTTTGCCTCGGCCAACTGGGGCCAAGAAATCAGCACGCCTCAGTTGGCTTCAGAAGACGGCTATGGAAACGGATCTGATGACTCCGGCCGTGCAGGGTTTCCTGAGCCCAGCCGCAGGGGTGAAATGCAGCCCGCCAATCTGATGTCCGGCCGCAGAATTCCTAATGAGGTCAAGATCGGCCTCCTCACCCGGCTGGGGGGGGGGGATGGAAAGCCATATGTAAGCTTCCTGCTCACACTCGGCAGAAGATGCCTGCAGCCCTGCCACAGCTGGCAAATTCATTCCAAACCATTCCGCCTGTCCCCCGTACAATCATTCATATGTAGGAGGTGTTCATAGGCCAGGCATATTCATAATTTGGGAAGCACCTGTACATAAATATTTGAATGATCAGGAAATTGCAGGCTATAATGGAAGTGGACAAAAGAGATGTGGCTTGGAACAGATCAGGTACGATCATGTTAAACGGCTGTGCAGAAATCGAGGGGCCTGCTCCTGTCTTATAATGTTTTTCTTTTCTACGGCAAAGAAAAATAATTGTAGCCACCTGGCAAACTAATGTTTTGTCTGACTGAGTATCCATAATGCAAAGAAAGTTCAAGGCTAGATTAACTGAAGATTTTTAAAAATTGAATTATTTGCACTTAGCCTAACGTGATTATTCAGATGATGAAATTTTAAATATGTACTTTATTTTAAGTTTGCAAGAGATCTTGTTATTTCTTAGAAATTCGAAAAGCTACTTAAAACATCCACATTTCCCACATATTAGCTTTCTGCAGAATGCCACAGTGTAATCTTCAGAAAAAAATATAGCAGCTGTAGTTTTAAATATTTACTGACAATATCCCTTGTTTGCTCAAAGCACAGAAGCATCCTGTTGGTATATGATAAGTTACAAGGTTCCGATCACACATGGGACATTTTCCACACCACAGGTTGCCAAATGTCATCCTTCTCTAAACTTGAAAATTAACTATTCTTGATGGAGGAGAAACAATTTCCAGGAGTTTCATCATCATCATTGTGAGCTGTGGGCTACAGATACTACTGCAATACAAGCACCCGATTGCGATAATCTCTGTATACTGTACTATTAAGGCTTTCAGCGCTCAGAATCAGATGTCAGAAACCTGAAGTCACAAATGGCTCAAATTGAAAATGCAGGATTTTTATTTTGCAACATAAAGATGTGCTTACCTTGCAAGCAGAGCGACTGCACCCGCTACCACTGGCGATGCCACACTAGTTCCTGAAAGTGAACGGCAGCCTCCCTGCATACCAGAGCCTCGGACACTTGAGCCATAGGTCACAATATCGGGCTTCATTCTGCCATAACCACCTGGAAGCTCCTGTGGGAAGAAAATCCAGTATTTATCTGGCAGCAATCCAAGTGCAGCAACTACAAATGTCGATTGTGTGTAAATTTGGAAACAGTAATATGAGCAAATAATGAATACAGTGCAGACTGACTCTAAGCGACAATTGTAAATGGGTTTTCTTTCTTACCAACACAAGCAAATGATTTTCCTTTAGATTTTAAGATTAAAACACAAGCTGTATAATTAAGTGTTGTAGGAATAAACTGCAGCTGCTGGTTTAAACTGAAGATAGACACAAAATGCTGGAGTGACTCAGCAGGACAGGCAGCTTCTCTGGATAGAAGGAATAGGTGATGTTTCGGGTCGAGACCCTTCTTCAGACTGAGTCATGGGAAAGGGAGATGCAGAGATAAGGACGTGTAAGGTGTGAAAACGAGACAAAGGGGATAGTGATCAAGGAAAATGTAGAATAGATCATTGTTAGCAAGGTGAAGGTAACAACAAAGCAATCAGATAAAATGTTAACGAGGACAGTCAGGCTAGTCGGAGAACTGGGAAGGGATGGAAAGAGAGGGAATGGCAAGGATTACTTGAAGTTAGAGAAGTCAATATTCATACTGCTGGGCTGTAAACTGCCCAAGCGAAATATGAGGTGTTGTTCCTCCAATTTGCGCTGGGACTTTGGCAATGGTGTTTTATTTGGAAATGGTGTTTTATTTGTGGAATTCTCTGCCACAGAGGGTGGTTGAGGCCAGTTCATTGGCTATATTTAAGAGGGAGTTAGATGTGGCCCTTGTGGCTAAAGGGATCAGGGGGTATGGAGAGAAGGCAGGTAGAGGATACTGAGTTGGATGATCAGCCATGATCATATTGAATGGCGGTGCAGGCTCGAAGGGCCGAATGGCCTACTCCTGCACCTATTTTCTATGTTTCTATGTATAGCCTGAAGTTTTTTTCAAAAGCAAAGATACCATTTTAATGAAAAATAGTCAATTGGATCCAGAAATCCATTATAGCAGTAGGATAATTGATAGAAAGTACAAGTTCTGTAAAAATATACCAAGAAAAATCTCCATGCCCATGTTAAAAAAATCCCCACTCCGCTCTGGACCACTTGGACAACAAAAACTCATATGTCAGGCTGTTATTCATTGACTACAGCTCGGCATTTAATACTGTCATCCCCCCCAAGCTGGTTACCAAGCTCTCAGATCTGGGTCTCTGCGCATCCCTCTGCAATTGGATCCTCGACTTCCTCATTCACAGACCACAGCCTGTCCGTATTGGTGGAAATGTGTCACCCTCGATAACAATCAGCACGGGGGCACCACAAGGCTGCGTGCTCAGACCTCTGCTGTACTCACTCTATACTCATGACTGCGTAGCCGGACATAGTGAGAACGCCATCATCAAGTTCGCAGACGACACCACTGTTGTGGGACGTATCACTGAAGGGGACGAGTCAGAATATAGAAGTGAGATCGACCGATTGACCAAATGGTGCCAGCACAATAACCTGGCTCTCAACACCAGCAAAACCAAGGAACTGATTGTGGACTTCGGAATGGGTAGGATGGGGTCCCACAGTCCCGTTTATATCAACGGGTCAATGGTGGAAAGGGTCAAGAACTTCAAATTCCTGGGTGTGCATATTTCCGAAGATCTCTCCTGGTCCCAGAACACTGATGCAATCATAAAGAAAGCACATCAGCGCCTCTACTTCCTGAGAAGATCACGGAGAGTCGGTATGTCAAGGAGGACTCTCTCGAACTTCTACAGGTGCACAGTAGAGAGCATGCTGACCGGTTGCACGGCAACCTGAGCGTCCAGGAGCAGAAAAGGCTGCAAAAAGTCGTAACCACTGCCCAGTCCATCATCGGTTCTGACCTCCCTACCATCGAGGGGATCTATCGCAGTCGCTGCCAGCATCATCGAGGACCCACACCATCCTGGCCACACATTCATCTCTCCGCTGCCATCAGGTAGAAGGTACAGGAGCCTGAAATCTGCAACATCCAGATTCAGGAACAGCTTCTTCCCGACAGCCATCAGACCATTAAACACAACTTCAAACAAACTATGAACTATAACAACCTATCACACTTTATCGGTTTACTGATGTGTGCACAAACATATATTCTATGGTAAATGGACACACTGATCTGATCTGTATTTATGACTACAATATCCTGTTGTGCTGCAGCAATGCAATAATTTTATTGTCCTCTCTGGGACACATGATAATAAACTCTCTTGACTTTTGACTTGACAATCACCTGACAGAACAGATACAGCCTTGTTTTCATTTGTATATCTAGAGATAGAATTTCAATAACATAATTTCCTCCAAAAGCTGGAATTTTGACCCAGATCAATGGAGTTGGACCTGAATACAGAACTTAGTTCAAAAGACGAGTGAGCAACCAAGAGTCACACTTGAAACTGGTAATGTCCTCTGGCAATTAATTGTAATACAAGAATTGCAGTGACCAATACACATACAGCAAAGTTTTGCAATCAGTACTGAGGTAAGTGACCCGATAATTGGTTTTCATGTTTTAAAAGGTCGAGTGATAAAATGTCAAACAGGAAACAGGATCCTTTACACATGAAGGTAAACAAGCAATACTGTTAACTTAAACGGTGTATTTGAGACCTGGAGCAAGATTGAACACATACAATTCAAAAAAGATTGCTTCCATTAAGCCAAGCTGATGCAGGTAATTAAACCAGAGCAAATTTATTTGGGGTTACAATTGAATATGTTTCATCAACCCCATTTTAATCCTGTTGATTCTTATAACTACATATTTTTTTCAGTTTGTATAACTTAGCCTTTCAATATTGATCATTTTTTGCATCTTAGCTAATAAAATACAAATTGTAGAGAAATCAAACAAAGACACAAAATGAAATAATTTTGGACAAATGAAAAAACTCTTACCATGGCAATATTTTAGTACCATAGAACTATTAGCATTTAAACGTAAAAGCCTGTTAAAATCACAGAACTTTTACAATCCTACTTGTGCAGTGAACTCAAATTGAAGAAATTAGGATTTTAAGAATTTAAACTAATAAAAGTAGCCTTGAAACTACTGGATCATTGTAGAAACAAAGGTCCAACTAAAGTTCTACAGACAAGGTCAGTAGATTGCCTTCACCAACATGACCAAAACATGGATCAAGGAGCAGAGTAATGAATGTAGTTGAACAAAAAGAGAGAGACGCTGCTGTAAAACAGACCCCGCGCATACTGAGACAAGTATTGTTTTTGAACTCTCTCTTGCCAATAAATCTGATTTGTAACTAAACAGACGAGTGTGCCGTTTTTCTGTTCTACTAGTCAGATCCTTGAACCTGTTCCCTTATAACGTTTCAAGTCGTAACCCTTCTCCAGTCAGAACAAGAATCCCAACCTGAAAGGTCATCTGTCCATTTCTCTCTACAGATGCTGTGTGATACACTGGGTTCTCCAACAGTTTGTGTTTTCCTCAGAATTCAACATCAATGGTCTCTCATGTCCCCAAATTGACCTTGGGTATGACTGATGGTACCTTTTGTTTAAGACTCTCAGCCAAAACCAAATTGCAAGAAGCCACCTCAAGGGCTTCCTCTTCACTGATGACTGTGCACTCAATGCACACTCAGAAGCTGACGTGCAGGAAAGCCTAGTCAAATTTGACAGTGTCTGTGGCAACATTGGCTTCACAATCATCACAATCAAAACAGAAATTATGCACCAATTGTGCCAATCGCCCCACGCAGAACCAAACATGCTTGTTAATGGTTGGAGGCTTTCATTAGTCAACTGATTCATGTAAGTTTCCTGCACTCTCTCAATGTAAGTCATTGATCACAAAGTCAACAACATTTCAGCAAAAGCCAGCACTGGTTTTGCATGTCTGAGATGTAAAGTGTGAGAACAAAGAGGAATCAGCTTCAAGACCAAGCTAAAGGTGTACTGTACTGTTGTGATACCAGCATTACTCTACACTGGAGACATGCAGTGTACAAAATACATGCCAGACAGCTTAACCATTTCCCATGATCTGTCTGTGCAGAATATGTCACATCAATTGACAAGACGTGTGTGTAACAAAGAACTGCAGATGCTGATTTCAACCAAAGATAGACACAAAAAGCTGGAGTAACTCAGCGGGACAGGCAGCACCTCTGGAGAGAAGGAATGGGTGAAGTTTTGGGTCGAGACCCTTCTTCAGACAAGATTCCATTCACACAGATTCTGTTCCAAACAAACAATCGGCAGGATCTACATATTATTGAAAGAATCACAGATCAAGTATTGACTGCACAGTGGCGCATCTGGTAGAGATGCTCAAAAATTGGGTTTGATTCTGACATTGGGTGCTGTCTGTGTGGAGTTTGCACGTTCTCCATGACCACGAGCGTTTCTTGAGGCTTCCTCACAAATCTTAGACACGTAGCCTTGTAGGATATTTGTAAATTCCCCATAGGCAGTGGATGCAACAGTGGGATAACAGAACAAGTGTGAACGGGTGATTGATGGTCAGTGTGGACTCGATGAGCCGAATGGCTCTATCTTCGGTGATCCAAAGTGCCTGTTTCCATGCAGGTGTCTCATAAAGTGAGCAGGATATGTTGGAGGAATATTTGATGACAGAATATCAAACCATCTTTATGGAGATCTAACCTAAGGCAAATGATCAAGTGGTGGACATAAGTCTCTACTATTTATCATGTCTCTACTATTTATTTCATTCTGCTTACATGTTTTTCCTCTACTTGCTAAACTTTTGTACGGTGTCCTTGAGACTCTTGAAAGGCGTCCATAAATAAAATTTATTATTATTATTATAAGAGATTCAAAGATTCTCTCAGAATTTAAATAAAGTTTAACATTGACACACACCACTGGGAATAACAAGCATTGTCCTGTTGTGTGGTATTCGTTCATATAGGGAAACTAAAATGGGGAAATCAAAGAGGAAAATCTTGAAAATCAAGAACCACTGATGCCACAGCATCCCCACACCTCTGTCCTGTGTAGAAGGAACTCTCAAGTCCAGATTGGTCTAATTAGCCATCTTCATACACATCACAAAACCATAAACTAGACATAATTGTCTTAATTGAGAAATGAGACAAAAACTAGGGATTTCATTTAAATAAAGGAAACTAAGATGCAAGGAGGCTATGATAAATTGGAGAGTTCATTAAAATACATGGCAATGGGCAAGCAGAATGCAGGAACTGCAAGTTTCACACACCAGCATTGCAGAAAAATACAAAAAGTACAATCATGGCTAATGCAAGTCAGGGATAGTGTTAGATTCAAAGATGACTCACACATGAATAGTTAATTATTCACAATGGTACAAGAAGCTCTTTGACCCATTAAGTCCACATTAGCTTCCAGAAGAGCCATCCTATTCATTGCACCTTAGACTTTATCTCGCTTGCTAATCAATTCCTGTTGATTCTTTTCATCACACCTACATCAAATCCAATTAACTCGCCAGCACGTTTGGGAGATGAAAGCTCCTAGGTAAATCCATGCAGAATGTGGAAATTTTACACAGACAGCAAAGTCAACACTAAGGTACACAAAAATGCTGGAGAAACTCAGCGGGTGCAGCAGCATCTATGGAGCGAAGGAAATAGGCAACGTTTCGGGCCAAAACCCTTCTTCAGACTAAAGTCAACACTAAATTTGGTTTCCTGAAGCTATGAGTCAACAGCATTAACTGTTTTGTTTTTATTTATTGAACTTTTTAAATTATTTTTTTAATGACTATGTTATCTATTGAGTTTTGTGTTATGCTGAAAGTACCCGTTATGCTGCTGCACGTACGAATTTCAATGTTCTGTTTTGGTACATATGACAATTAAACATTCTTGACTATTGTGCTACTGTACAAAAGTATCAAACCCATGGTGTTTAAGAAGGAACTGCAGATGCTGGAAAAATCGAAGGTACACAAAAAAGCTGGAGAAACTCAGCGGGTGCAGCAGCATCTATGGAGCGAAGGAAATAGGCAACGTTTTGGGAAGGGTTTCGGCCCGAAACGTTGCCTATTTCCTTCGCTCCATAGATGCTGCTGCACCCGCTGAGTTTCTCCAGCTTTTTTGTGTACCATCAAACCCATGGACTGGAAGCAATTTAAATTTCTATTGTGTACAGAACAGGGAATCACAGTCTCATGTTGCAAGGGAAGAGTTTTAGGACTGCAAGAAGACCTCTCATCTGAAGTTGGTGAGCCTGTGGAATTCACTGCAGATGATCGCAGTAGCCAAGTTGTTGAATAGGTTGAGGATATAGACCAATTTCTAGACACAAGGCAACAAGCACCAAATAAAGAGCAAGAATGCAAGGGAGTAGCAGTAGAGCGACTGCCTTACAGCGCCAGAGACCTGCTCGATCCTGACTGTGGGTGCTGGCTGTACGGAGTTTTTACTTCTCCCCGTGACTTGTATGGGTTTTCTCCGAGGTCTTCTGGTTTACTCCCACCCTCCAAAGACGTACATGTTTGTAGATTAATTGGCTTGGTATAAATGTAAATTGTCCCCAGTGTGTATAGGATCGTGTTAATGATCCCTGGTCAGTGTGGACTCGGTGGGCCAAAGGGCCTTTTTCCACGCTGTATCTCTAAACTAAATTAATGTGATATTAAGGTATTGATTGACATATTGAACAGCAGAGCAAGCTTGAAGGGCCAAAAGACCTACTTCTGCTCCCATTTTATTTTATGCTTTAGTGTTTTTAAAATCATTATATTTGCTTCTTCGCAGTTGATGGCACTGCCTACCCTGACTAAAATTATGACATGATAATCATTAAATATAATATAAATAGTAAAGGCATGGGAGAATTATGCCTATCTAAGAGATCGATCTCTTGGGTAGGCATAATTCCCCATGCCTTTCAACCGCAGCACTTGTAACACGGGAAGGTCTGTGCAGCCCACCTGCTGTCAGCGCTGCTTGAAGCCGTCAATTTCAAGTGGAGTTGAAGGCAGCTGAAATTCGTCCTTTGCTGTACTGCGCATGCGTAGCAGCCTACTGCGCATGCGCAGCGCAAGTTTCTTGGCGGGTTTTTCAAATATGGATTGCCATTATCTGAAGGGTATGTTAGGAAGCAAAGAGAGAAGAATGGAGTACATGTACCGATAATGTGGTAAGTACATTTCTAGGTGCTTTATGTTTTTAAATAATGTATTTCCCGGGGTGGGGGGTGAGCTCCTTTCACAGTGTTTGGGGAGTCTGGCCCGGGGTAAATTTGCGGCGAGGGCACGAATGTTGTGAAGGAGGGGATCGGGGGCCAGTAATCCACTTGCGACGCTCCGGGCACCGAGCCAACGCATTGTGGCCGGGGAGTGGAGTAGCTTGGGTGGCTGCGAGTGGCCGCCGGGACCTGACAGCCCATTCTGCCGGTCCCGTACACCTCTGGCAGTGCTCTCCGTCTAAAACCTCTCTCCTGCCGCTCGCCGGCCTCACTCATGCCAGTGAGTGGCAGGTGAGAGGTGTTCAGACGGAGAGCACTGCCAGAGGTGAGCGGGCCGGCAGAAGGAGCTGAAGTGGCAGCCAGTTCTGCTGTCGGGTCCCGGCGGCCGCTCGCAGCTACCCGAGCTGCTTCCTTCACCGGAAGTAACGGCCAGTTCTCCTGTCCGTGCCCGGAGCGCTGCAGCAGCGGTGAGTGAGTCTGACATGATCTCCGACCCCCCTCTTTCTCAACATCCTGCCCTCCCCGCAACTTTAACCCCTGGCACAGACTCTCCACACGCTGTGAAAGGAACTCTCCCTCCAATTGGACCCTTGAATTAGTATTGTCATTCAATAAGATGACAACTGATTCAACGTCCCGGTGTGCTCCCGTTTTTCCCACCATCTCTCCACCTGCCTTCATCCTCCAACCCCCACCCATTCAGTAATTAAAAAATGAAGGAGATTTAGAAGCCTTGGGCAAATTTAATTGTAATTTGTTTTTATTTTTAAGGAGAGAACAATCTGCGCATGCGCGGTTTAAGATTTTTTTTAAAAGCCGCCTGCCTACCCCGAGTAATTACTCACGGCACGTGCCTGATGTCAGGTAACATACCATTTAATCATTTGCTAATCCTAGAGGAAACATGATCCTCAGTCAATAAAATAAATACTGGTTGTGTAGATAAAACTTTAGAAAAAAAGCACTAATGAGATTAGTCATATATTTTACAGGTGCAAAAGACTGTCTTTATAAAGCATAACTGAGATTAGTTACTTTGGAGAGTACAAAAAACCCACTGCAATATTCTCAGGATACTTGGCCATAATTTTTACAATCTCTTCCCTCGACGTAGGTGCGATTTATTTCCGTATCGTATCTCCGTCCCCGCTGCGGCCTAACATTGTGGAGTTGGCGGCCTTTCCTGGAGATCGACCCGGCGCTCCAAGCCACAGGAGTCTGCGGGACTTTGACATCGCGAAGCTTGCGATCCTTTTGCCGGGGATCGAAGCTCCAACAGTGGGGCACGTGGACTTTAACATCGTGAAGTCTGCGGTCTCTGGTAAGAAGAGACCAACTCGGGACCTCAATGCCGCGGAGAGTTTCAACCACCCCGACGCGGGCGTTTCAATCACCCCGACGGGGGCTTCAATCGTCGGCTGCGGGGGCTTTGTTCGCCCCGACTGCGGATGGTCTGACTGCCCTGACCGTGGGAGAACAAGAGGAATAAGATTGAACTTTATTGCCTTCTATCAAAGTGAGGAATGTGGAATCCACTGTGATGGATGTTTGTGTTAACTTTTAAGTGGTTGTGTCTTGTTGCTTTTCACTTAGTATGGCTGTTTGGTAACTCAAATTTCACTGTACCTTAATTGGCACAATAGAATAGAATGGCTTTTATTGTCATTCAAACAGGTTTGAACGAAATTTCATTCCTGCAGTCATGACCATACAAAAAAAACCAAGACACACACTTAACACTATTTACACAAAGATCCATCACAGTGAATCTCCAACACCTCCTCACTGTGATGGAAGGCAAAAGTCTTATCTCTTCCCTTTGTTCTTCTCCCACGGTCCAGCAGTCCAACTGCAGCGTCGAGGCGACTGGGGCTCACGATGTTAAAGCCCCCGGCGGGCGATGGTAAGTCCCGCGGCCATTTAAGCCGCGCGGGGCGATGTTAGGCCCCGCTCCGAATCATTTAAACCCCGCGATTCCGGCGGGAGAAGTTGCTGTTGCTGGATCTCCGAAAAGTGATCTCCCACCAGGGACCTGCGAGCTCCCGATGCTCCTGTCCACCGGGCCTAAGGCCAGAACCACCGAAGCTCCGAAGTCGGGTTGCAGCCGCGCGTCACCACGGCTCTCCCCCCTCGCCGAAGTCGGCCAGCTCCGCGATGGCGAGTCCGCAGGCTCCGCAACTGGAGCCCTCAGATTGGTTCCGATTGGAGGCCGCCGCCAGCTCCACGATGTTAGGCCCAACGACACCGGAGACCCGAAAGGGAAAAAGTCGAGTCCCCGTACAGGGAAGAGATTAAACGGTTTCCCCCACTAATCCCCACCCCCCCACCGCCCCCACATATACACAGCTAAAAAATAATAAAAATTAGAACCAAAAACGAACATCTAACGGAACAAAAATTAAAAAAAGACAGACGGACTGCAGTCGGACTCCAACTCCATATGTGACAATAAACTAACCTTGAAACCTTGATCATGGGTCAGGGATTCAAGGGAGTTTCCACAACTGCACCCCACCTCCAAGGAGCTATTGAGTGTATTATTGAACCTTTTCCTCCAATATCTGGTAAACTGGTCTTTGGAAGCAGACAGAACCGCGTCCACTTTCAGGAACCTGGTGTCAGGTATGCAAACTAGGTGGTACGTAAATAGAGCATGAAAGAAAGCTTGCGGAGAATATAAAAACTGACTGTAAAAGCTTCTTTAGATATGTGAAGAGGAAAGGATTAGTGACAAATGTAGGTCCCTTGCAGTTCAAAATAGGTAAATATATAATGGGAAACTGTTGGGATTGAAAGCAGATAAATCCCCAGGGCCTGATGGTCTGCATCCCAGAGCACTCAAGGAGGTGGCCCTAGGAATCGTGGGTGCATTTGTGATCATTTTCCAATGTTCTATAGACCCTGGATCAGTACCTGTGGATTGGAGGGTAACTAACGTAACCCCACTTTTTAAGAAAGGAGGGAGAGAGAAAACAGGGAATTATAGACCAGTTAGCCTGACATCGGTAGTGGGGAAGATGTTTGAGTCGATTATTCAAGATGTAATAGCGCGCATTTGGAAAGCAGTGACAGAATCTGTCAAAATAAGCATGGATTACAGATGGGGAAATCATGCTTGACTAATCTTCTGGAATTTTTTGAGGATGTAACAAGTAGAATGGATAAGGGAGAGCCAGTGGATGTGATGTATCTGGACTTTCAAAAAGCCTTTAACAAGGTCTCACACAAGAGATTAGTGTGCAAAATTAGAGAACATGGTATCGGGGGTAGGGTAATGACATGGATAGAGAACTGGGATCATCGATGGGAAAAATCCTCTTGTCCTGCACAGCGGAGGGGGACTCTGAGTAAGATGGCCAAAAATCACAACCGTAAGTGGCAGCGTATTTTCTAAAATCAATATACAGAACAACGGGAAGTGGTCAAGATCAGACTTTTAGTAATATAGATTAACGACTTTGACAAAGGAATTAAATGTAACATCTCCAAGTTTACAGATGGCACAAAGTTGGATGGCAGTGTGAGCTGCGAGGAGGATGCTATGAGGCTGCAGGGTGACTTGGATAGGTTTGGTGAGTGGGAAGATGCAGTATAATGTGGATAAATGTGAGGTTATCCACTTTGGTTACAAAAACAAGGCGGCAATTATCTGAATGGTATCAGATTAGGAGAAAGGGAGGCACAACGAGACCTGGGTGTGCTTGTACATTAGTCACTGAAAGTAAGCATGCAGGTACAGCAGGCAGTGAAAAAAACAAATGGCATGTTGGCATTCATAGCGAGAGGATTTGATTATAGGAGCAGGGAGGTTCTACTTCAGTTCTACAGGGCCCTGGTGAGACCGCACCTGGAGTATTGTGTACAGTTTTGGTCTCCTAATTTGAGGAAGGACATTTTTGCTGTTGAGGGAGTGCAACATAGATTCACCAGATTAATTCCTGGGATGGCGAGACTGACATATGATGAAGGAATGGATCGACTGGGCTTATATTCGCTGGAATTTAGAAGGATGAGAGGGTATCTTATAGAAACATATAAAATTCTTAAGGGATTGGACAGGCTAGATGCAGAAAAAATGTTCCCGATATTGGTGGGATTCCAGAACCAGGGTTCACAGTTTAAGAATAAGGAGAAAGCCATTTAGGACTGAGATGAGGAAAAACCTTTTTCACCCAGAGTGTTGTGAATCTGTGGAATTCTCTGCTACAGAAGGTAGTGGAGGCCAATTCACTGGATGTTTTCAAGAGAGAGTTAGATATAGCTCTTGGGACTAATGAAATCAAGGGACATAGGGAAAAAGCAGGAACGGTGTACTGATATTGGATGATCATATTCAATGGCGGTGCTGGCTCGAAGGGCCGAATGGCCTACTCCTACACCTATTTTCTATGTTTCTAAGTGTCATTAGGGCCGTGTCACCAGTAATGTGTGCCTTCAAGGGTAGTCAGCGATTCACTTAATTATCCAAAACATTCTGAGTGTTTGGAGAGACTACAATGGTGGTATCTTTTAAATGACTCAAGGTGCCCATTGGTGATAGTCTAGGTCTCTGCAGCGTACAAGAGGAATCACTGCTGCTGTACAGGACAGCTAAGGTAATCAGAAATAGGCTTTATACATTGCCCTTTCCACTGTCAACCTGCGAATAAGATAAACAGTGCATCACAGCATAAAACAGTGCTAACTTACCCAAGTGGTCATTCCTCTGGAGGAGAATCGAGCCATATTATCTTCAAAGTCAATTCCACCCACACCAATTACATCCATCTGGTCAGCAGGATTATTGAGGGTACTGGAAAAGGTGAGGCAACATTAGATTCAAAACAACAATGACTAGAATTAATTAATATACTAGGATCATTGTAGAATTGTGTCAAGCACCACCTCATGACCCATTAATTTGCAGTCATCTCTCTCCAAATTTGTTTAAGACCTTGGCAGCCAATGGTGTGTTTTTTAATATATAAAGTCCTGTGACTAACAAAAATGCCTCAAACATCTCCAGTCCCAATTGCCCCAACCGCTGAGGGCTGTTGTTTCACCTACGTGGATCGCAACTTAAATGCTACATGTTTTCGATTGCATTGCTGGAGGAACACATGCTAGCCAAGAATTCAGAATTATCCTGGTCTTCAAGTATTACCCATGCAAATTCTAAGAGTAAAATGCTGAGGTCAATTTTAGCACTTCAGGCAAAACAACAAACTTCTATCAACACTCACTAAAATGGTAGCAGCCAGAATATCACATTTCAAACGCTAGAGCAAAGTTGACGCCATAGCCTTCTGATTCGAGAAATCCGAGTGCTATTATCATAGTTGCTAGGAGAGGCTACATATCGGTTTGTACTAACCTGATCCATTCTCCTTAAATCAGTCAATCTGAATAATTCTTACAAAAAAGCAAGAACTTGTAGTGTATTTTAAGCTGCATCTTCCATTATTTATGAGAAAGGCTTTCAAACAATCAAAGGAACCACAAAAGGGTCTTAGGAATCCAGAATATGACCCAAATGGCTGAAACCATAGCCACAGGTGCAGCGGATTACTGGAATGAGCATGGAAATACAGCAGCACCTTTCCCATTCTGAAGTAGTTTTATCCCACAAATAAATATTATGCATGAAAGAATTTCTTGAAGAATTCCACAAATTGCATTTGGATAGTAATAATTATTCAGAAGACTCAAATCTAATGCATCCACTCTCTGCAAAACATATGGTTGCTGGTTTTTAAAAATATTTCCCTTCTTAAAGAAAAGTTGAGCAAAGAAGCATAATCCTCAAGGGCTGTCACGAAATGCAAGAGATTGGTGTATCGAGAGAATCAAGGCACTTAATAGGAATAGGGAAAAAACAAAAACTAAGGGTATAGATTTAAATTAATCAGTACAATGATTAGAGGGAAGAGACTAAATATTTTTCTCCCCAATAATTATTACTCAAGAAGTGAGTGCCTTAAAGGCTGGTACAGGCAGAAATTCTTGTGGCATGTTAAAACTTTTTGGATGTCTGCTTGGAGATCCAACCTGCAGGTTTAGGGACCACATACCGAAAGACAAGATTATCCTAAAGAGCTTTTTTTACATTGGCATGAACACAGTAGCTCAAACGACTGCGTTGTAATTCCAAGGCAGAGGCCAATCGAACTGGCCTCTGCCTTCTACTTTCTATTATTGCTCTTCTGTCTTATATTACAAATAACACTGCTCAGACTTTAATACCATGAAAAAGTGAGACAAATGTTATTAAATTCAACTTTCAATCGGGCCACAGCACACGGTGATGCCCATCACTGCAGTTCTTGTGAACAGTTTTCCCCATCCTACACCCCAAGCAGCAGAGAGACCAAAGACATTTTTGTAGACTAATTTATAAAGGTAACACCCATTAATCTGTATGAATCATCCATTGCACAAAACAACAAGTTTAGACAGTGGTGCATTAAATAGTATTCAAGTCAGTAGGAGTGGAATGCAGCTCATATTTATTCAGTTTCCCAACTCTAACCTTAATTTTGTCTCTACCTATAGCATCTACAAAAATAATATATAATCACCAACTTTTCTTTGCTGCAAATAGAAACAGTTTCCCCCAAAATGTTGCAGCTGGTCAGGACGGCACAAGTAGCTATATCAGTGCTGCAACCCAGTCTCAGTCTTTGTACTACTTTGGACTTGGGTGTATATTACATTTGATAATGGGATCCTGTGCTTAAACATGAGCATCAAGATCAAACAGACCAAACTCACCCATAAAGAGGCCCATCATTACCAATTGCAGAGACCATGATCACTTTATTAGCAGTCAGCTCCCAAACCTACAAGAAGAAAACACATTCAAATTAAAAGCAAAATTAATATTTACACATCCCCAAAAAATAAATGATACCCGATCATAGTAATCTCACCTCATAACCGTTTTAGGTTTGCTTTGACTTAAAAATGACCATTTATTTCCACATTAACCAAGATGTAATTATAAAGCATTAAACAAAGAGCTAGATTTTGTCTTTAAATTTTGCAATATAAACACTCGAAGAGATGACAAGGGAGAGGAAAGGCAGGAGAGTACTTTTGTTGGTTTTTTCAAGTTGAATAACATTAAAGCAGCTAATTTAATGATGTTCAGGCATCTTTCTTATTGTAATGCAATGGTTAATGTCAGTACCAGGATGCAAGCTAAAAGCATGACTGTGCCAAAAAGCTTTCGGGCCTTTTAAATTTGACACCGTTAAGGAATAATTGCTTTCAGCATCAGAATATAGGACAGGATAAACTAGGATGAAAGAAACACGGCACATTACCCCAACAAAACATCATTAAGGAAGAACACTGTGCCATTGTTTATCCAGTGCCTTTTACTGAACAGGCAACTGGAGCAAACATTTATGGAATAAAAATCAATTATTTTGACAAGTCAGATACAATGAACTAATTAACCATTTGCGAATTGAAATGCACAAAATATTCTGCACAAATAACTCCCACACTTGTTCCATTTGAGTCTCCTCATCCTTCCTTATCCAGCTCTGATCAATGTTATCCTCCACTGCCTCTGCCTCACGTGTGCGCGCACACACACACACACACCTCTGCATCATCCACCGTGATCGTAAGCTCAAATTTCCAACATTCCCCAAAAAATTTAGTTTAGAGATACAGTGCGGAAACAGGCCCCTTGGCTCACCGAGTCCATGCGAATCTGCGATCCCAGCACACTAACACTATCCTACAAACCTGGACATCGTTGGAGCGTAGGGGGAACCGGAACACCCGGAGAAAACCCATGCTAGTCGCAGAGAGAACGCTCAAACTCCATACAAACAGCACCCGTAGTCAGGATCGAACTGGGTCTCTGGCACTGCAAGGCAGCAACTCTACCACTGTGCCACCGCGTTTGAATATATTTGATATCTTGGTGGCTTTAGGGTTTGCCATTCCCCACAAGTGAAGTTTCTCGCTGTCTTTTCGCTTGTCTGCCAGCCTTTGTCTACTTTATCACAACCAGATTGGAATCCTCTTATTTAAGCCATCCATTACTTAATAAGTAATTTGCTCATTCATCCTTTCTTAAGTAGCGCAAATGCAATATACACAAATTCTCAAAAAATCTTTAATTAATTTCACTAGTACCCTTGCATCCTTTTCAGAACAAGATTAAATAAATAAATTTGCTGGTCTGCAAATCCCATCCTGCCTAGGAACAAACCCGAATTCTTGTTTTGCCATCTGTTTAAAAAGTATCTCATTAATTTTGGCAACTACTTTTAGCAATGTGTTTGCACTCCTATTATCCTTTATTTTTACATGATCCCTCAAAATGTGAAACCACACTTCATTATATTGAAGCTAGTTTCCCCAATCATAGCTATCATCCAATTTTGCTTTTCTTATAAATACTGACTGCAATACTAAGCTAGCAAATTTAGAAGTTTTGAATCACATGTAAATTGTTAATTGCAGCAATCCCAGTACAGATCATTGAGAGCCCAATTTCAAAGCCACTTCAGAGCACAAAGTTTAGGATTAAAGACTAGCTCTGCCATGTGCCGAGCTGGCTCTCCACCCTCATACTTTTCTGCTGACTGCATGGTCTAACCTTCAAAAATCCATAATAACATCTTATTGAAAGTCTTTCAGAAATGTGGATAAATTGGTTCTACTGCAATCTTTGTCAAAGTATAACATAGTGTACCGCCGGGGTGCCACCGACCCCACAGTAAGAGCCGCCCTTGATCTTGCCACCGACCCCACAGCAAGAGCCACCCTCGATCTTGCTTCCGCTCCACTTTTCGACTTCTGCCCCCACGGTCTGCCTCTGGTTCTGGGGGGGGGGGGTCCTGTAGCTGCACCTAGTGGTTCAGCGAATCCTCAGCAGCCATGGGCAGGAGTCACGGGATATATGGGAGTGTGCCCTAGCCCTCTCTCGCTCTCTTGCTCTTCCGCTTCCTCTCACTTTATGAGAGTGTCCTGCCACCTCAGCAGGAGCTCAACTGATCCCACGAGGCAACCGCCTCTCAGCAACACCAACGGCTATTATGTTAGAGTGCTAAACGTGCATGTATTTCCAATCTACAATGCCTGAATAAAGAATCAATTTGTGCCTCTACAATAGCAAGGTTTTTATGACTAGCTAGATCTGGATTACTTGCCTGCACTGAACTGCAACACTCTCATCTGTGAAAACATCATGGGATTAGTTTAGCTTTTTAATTGATAGCTCAACAAGATAAATAAAGGAATTTAATATTACCGCTAGGTTAAATGCCCAGCGATAACATGAGCAAGAAAATAGATCATCAGGATCCTCAAGTCTGCCCAACATTGAATATCATCATCGTTGATCTGTTGGCCTAAACTGCCTCTCTGCCAGTGCCCCATTACACTCAATACTTAACTCTTCTCGTGCCTCAATTCCTCATACCCCAAATGATGTAACTCCATTCTTGTGCCTCCTTATGAACAATAGCACCATACACTTGCAATAATTCACCCCCATATGTAAATTTAATCAGCTCCATAAAAATTATGTATTTTGAAAATATGTTCTAAAGATTATAAACATTCATAAAAAGATCTTGAAACACAAAATTAAAGTAATTTTTTAAAACTAATCCGAGCTAGGTTTCGATAATTATGGGCTATAGACTCAGCAGATATTATATGTAATAGACACAGTTGCCAAATTTATTTTCTTTAAACTGCGCATCTGATGCAAAGAAAGATTTGCACTGATTCTTTCTGTCCTAAGCTGACAAAATTATGTTTCCGCCTAACAGTAGAAAGAAACATCAGAAAAAGAAAAGGCAAAAAAAAGAAAAAAAGAACATTGAAATAACAATTAAGAATGATGGGAGGATATTTGATTTAAGAAAAGCAACCTTCCCACAGTAAATGTCCGCACCCCTCATGAGGAACCATGGCAATGCAGTAAGCAGTTGTGCACCTGGATTCAAACCTACCTTATCAACAAAAGGATGATCCATGAAGTCTGGTCCTCCGATGCTGAGGTTCAGAACATCTATTTTCTTCAAGATTGCATAATTAAAGGCATCCAGAAACCAAGAGGTATAAGAAACCTGTTTAATAAAATCAGATTTCTTAATAAAATGTTGGATTATAATTAAACCCATTAGATAATTTTGCAGATTCCTTTCCACTTAACTTAGTCTGAATTTTTTTTTAAGGCAGAGGTAAACATAAGAGAATGAAAAGTAGATGGTATTTGGCAAAACAAAGCTGAGGTTATAAACAGATCAATCATGAACTTACTAAATGGCAGAGCAAGATCGAGGGGCCAAGAAATCTACTACAATGCCTAATTCAGTTGTACAATCAGATCAGAGAAAGCTACAGTGTTTGAAATGGCTCACCAGTAGTTGGATATTTATTAAACATTTCTCGGTTGGCTTGTATCCAAATAGGATTTGCTTTCATGGCAAAGATAATGAGAAATTGAAAAAGGGACAGGCCTTGAAGGGTGGACAACTTATTTTTAAATATTCAATTGGATTCATTAAAAGGGGGAAATTTCAGAAACTGGTATAATATTTAATTATAATTTTAAAACCATACCTTGAATTTGAACTCATCGCACAATACGCAGATTGTATTCATGCATGCAAAGGGTGGAGATATTATTTTTTAATTATAAAATGATTCTACTTTTATTATTTTGTTTCTTTATTTTGGTACTTATTTTCATGTCAAAAATAGTTTTCTTTTCCAAACTATGCATTTCTCTTGTGGCTGTACAAGTGATGTGACGTGTGCTTTGTACTTGGCATTCAGTTACTTTAGAGATTGTTAAGGGCAAAGTCCTAGTTTTACCAGTTTGGTTGTGAAGCATTTCAGTGAGCTGAATTTGCCTAGTAAATGCTTAGTTAAAATTTCTGCCTTTTGGATAATTCTATGCTTTGTTTTAAATTACTGACTTTAATTCATCAGAATTTGGAACTAACTCCCTTTGAACATGTTCTCTCTAAAACATAATCTGACATGCTCAGTAGTGAATAGATTCTTTGTTCACAAACCCAGTTGATCGTTCATTAGAATAAAGTGTAAAATAAAATTAATAATTACAGACTTATAGATGCAGAAATGCAGAAAAATACTTTTGAGATCATATAACCATTAGCTGATTACTACGAGGAGACAAATTGGAGAATATCTACTTGGCGGCAGTAAATGCGAGTTAATGGACCTGCAACATTATAGTTCCTTTTAATACAGACATCTTTCATCCTCCAAAAGATGCCGGTTGTGCATTTTTTGTGCAAGATTGCTACATATTTAGCAATATGGACAGTGCTTTCATCCAAGTCATTTATATAAATTGTAAATAGTTGAAGCTCAGCACCAGTCTCTGTAGATCACACCAAGCAACTTCATAATGCTTAGCAATGCAAATGTATTTTACAATTCCTCTGCAGTCTGAGTTTCATTAAAGATCAGTGATTTTGATAATTTGGTTCAACTGCTCTTACTCCATTTGCCAAGATTGCTTCCAATACTGCCCCCATTGAATATGACAAAATTATAATGTTTCCAAATCATTTAGCACAAATATAGACTCAAGATTGTGTGATTAAGCTTGGAGTACAGGAGACCCCGGGGGTTATACCTCTTGAAACCAGGTACACCCTCTTGGAAGCTGTCAGGACAGAAGACACTGCCAGTCTGAGCGGCAGACAGGTCTGCGAGTCAAAACGTGGCGCTGAGGCAAAGCTGAAGAGACAGGCATCAGGCAGAGCCGTGTTAGTAGGGTACTCTATAATGAGAGATACAGACAGGGGTTTTTGTGGCAACAGGCAGGATTCAAGATTGGAGCGTTGTCTCCCAGGTGCCAGGGTCCAGGGCATCACGGACAGAAGCCGGAAGTGATAGTGCATGTCGGCACACATGACGTCGGGAAAAAGAGGAAAGATTTTGCAGAGTGACTTTAGAGAGCTCAGAAGAAGGCTGAAAAGCAGGACCTCCGGGGTGGTTATCTACGGTTTGCTTCCAGTTCCTCATGCTGGTGAGGGTAGGAACAGGGAGATAGGGGATCTGAATGTGTGGCTGAGGAACTAGTGCAGGGGGCAGGGATTTAGATTCTTAGACCACTGGGATCTGTTTTGGGGTACGGGTGAATTGTACAAAAGGGACAGGTTGCACCTTAACAGGCGGGGGACCAGCATTCTTGCAGGCAGGATTGCCACTGCCACATGGGCGAATTTAAACTATATAGTGGGGGGGAGGGGGAGACAAATTGGAAATACAAGGATGGAGTTATAGGGAAAGAAAGTACAGGAAAAGTTAAGAAAGACACCAGAATAACCAGACAGAAAGCTCACAAAGGTATAGGAGAGTATGTCCAAGTGAAATAGGAATCAATGTGAAAGGTAAGATGAGTAATGGATTAAAAGTATTATATATGAATGCGCGAAGTATAAGTAAAGTGGATGAGCATGAGGCTCAGTTAGAGATTGGTAGATTTGAAATTGTGGGGATCACAGAGACACGGTTGCAGGAGGATCGGGGCTGGGAACTGAATATTCAGAGTTATAGGTCCTATAGAAAGGACAGGCAGGTTGGCAGAGGAGGTGGGATAGCTCTGTTGGTAAGGGATGAAATTCAGTCCCTTGCGAGGGGTGACATAAGGACTGACGGTGTAGAGTCGCTGTGGATAGAATGAGAAATTGTAAAGGTAAGAAGACACTAATGGGAGTTACCTAGAGGCCCTAATCAGTAGCCTGGATATAGGCTTCAAGTTGCAGCAGGAGACTGCACATGCCCAGGTAAAAGGTCACAATGCATAAACAGCCCTGGAAAGCAGTGGAGCAGTGAAGCAGTGGACCTTCATTTCTTCTGTTTTTTCCAGCTTTGATACTTCCAGGTGTGAAAATATTGCTTTCAAACTATGAAATAGTTGTATTTATTGCTCCTTTGTTAAAAGCTAAGATTATTTTGTTGTTTTTATTGCTTCATTATGCTTTGGTGAGTGAGCGAGATCGTGCTTGTCCGTGGTCGGTGACGGGCCCGGGTCTGTTGAGTTGCTGTTGGGCCATCCCCGTCCTGTCCACGGTGTCTCGTCCCTGTCTAGGGGCGGCCGGAGGTGTCGGGCCAGGCTTGCAGCCGGCGCGGGGAGGTGCAGCATTTTGTGTGCATCTCCGTTGATGGCTGGTGCTCAGCTTTCGCCAGCGACGGGGGGGGGGGGGGGGGGGGGGGGGGGTTGGTTGGCCATCCCCGGCCCATCTGGGAGCGGGGTTGGGCTGGACTTAGTGTTTCTTCCCCACGCTAACTATGGACCTGGGGCCGCTGGTGTCGTCGGTCACAGCCAGCACGGAGAAGCGCCAACACCAGCTCAACTCCCGCTGGGCCAACTGACAGCCCCGGACCGACGACACCAGCAGCCCCAGGCCCACAGCGAGGTCGGAGACGAAGCGCCAACTCCAGCCCAACCCTGCTCCCCGACGTGCCGGGGACCACTAGCGGCCAACCCCCCCAGCGCCGGCGAAAGCCGAGCACCAGCCATCAACGGGGATACACACAAAGCACTGCAGCAATTCAGCTTCCTCCCCGCGCCGCCTGCAAGCCTGGCCCGACACCTCCGGCCGCCCCGGACAGGAACGAGACACCCGGGAGGGGATAGGGACAAGTACAGGGACGGTCCAACAGCAACTCAACAGACCCGGACCCGACACCGACCACGGACAAGCATGATCTCGCTCACCCACCAAAGCATAAAGCAATAAAAACGACAAAATAATGTAATCTTTTAACATAGGAACAATAAATACAACTATTTCATAGTTTGAAAGAAATATTTTCTTACCTAGAAGAATGAAAGCTGGAAAAAACTGAAGAAATGAAGGTCCACTGCTTTCCAGGGCTGTTTATGAACAGTGACCTTTGACCTGGGCATGCGCAGTCGGAATACCTAACTCGCTTATTCACTGGATGAATTTAAGAGAGTTAGATAGAGCTCTTGGGGCTTGCGGAATCAAGGGGTATGTGGAGAAGGCAGGCACGGGTTACCAACTGTGGATGATCAGCCATGATCACAATGAATGGCGGTGCTGGCTCAAAAGGCCGAATGGCTCCCTCCTGCACCTATATTCTATGTTTCTATGGGTCAGGCAATATATTTAGAGAACATGGATTAGCATAATTCATTGAAGTGAAAGTTTTGTAAATCAAAGGAAAGTCCTCTGAATCAATGATGTTGCAGTTAAAAACATCAAAATAAACATTCATTAACTGTGGAACCAATGTATATAATTTGGATCAACAGTAAGTTAAAATTAACAAAGTGATTAAGCCACCCACCAAATTTAGTTCTGAAAATTTGCACAGATCACTGGATCAGTTGATAATTTTATTTAATCAACCAGGTTCTTTGCAATAAAATCTAGTAATTAAAAACTTTGGAAGTTTTGCTTTGCAAAATATATAACACGGTAATTTCTGAATTTATGAATGCCTGCTTTATAATTGAATTCGTTCTTTGGAGGGCTTGTCTTCAATTTACAAAGCTATATTTCACTTTAATGAGCGGCATGCTACTCAAGCAGAGGAATGCACCACCAAAATATCCACAAATGCATTTTGTTCATGTGTTAAAAGTAAGACTTTGATTTAGAAACTTTCAAAACTAAACAAACCCCCAAAGCTTTTTTGGGGAATTTTCAGTTCACAGCAATAATATTTACAGTTTCTTCAGAAGAATGATCAAATTGTAAACCATTTTCGTACCCTCAATTCCTTATAAGGAACGGCCAGAGAGTAGGTATAAAATAATGATTACCTGATTGTTAGTAAAGACTCTGAAGATGTGCAACTCTGCATCTGGTGCCAGTCCCTGACATTCCCGCATGCTAGCAATCACTCCAGCAACGAATGTGCCATGTCCCAAGCCTAATGCCAACAGAAAAAACGCAGACAGCATTAAGATTTCAGGATAGTAAAATTGCATCAGTACATACAAATATTCAAATATCAGACATGTCCAGACTTCCTCCAACAAGAACACCTCCTCCTCCTTGTTCAATCCCTGTACAATTATACTGACAAGAAAGCCCCAATAAGACTTGCAATATTAGAACCCTCAACAATGAGGCAGTCAGAGATCTTCTTGATCTGAAGAGTGGTCTCAACAAGAAACGTCACCTGTTCCTTTTCTCCAGAGATGCTGCCTGTCCTGCTGAATTACTCCAGCACTTTGTCACTATCTTAAGAGTTCTGCTTTCATTAGTCCATTTATGGAAACATATTTTCTGTTCTGAGTACTTTAATAATGCTACAAATTGTTTACTGAACTGTCATAGATCCTCTCCTTGAGGAACTGAAGAACATTCAAAACCCCAGCTTTTGCAGTGAAGACTTTTACCATTGTTTACCACTGCAAACCACAAAAAACATTTTACAAACTGACATCAATTAGATTCAGTCATACAGCACAGAAACAGGCTCTTCGGCCCTAAACAGGCTCTTCGGCCCAACTTGCCCATGCTCACCAAGATATCCCATCTGCACTAGTCCCACATTTGGGCTAGCATTTGGCCCATATTCCACTAAACCTTTCATATCCTTGTACTTGCCCAAATGCCATTTAAATGTTATAATACCAGCCTCAACTACTTCCTCTGGTAGCTCAGTCCATATACCCACCACTCACCACTGTGTGAATTCAGCAACTAAAAGACAGTCGTGTGCTTCTACCCTAGGCTACCCACCATGAAATCCTACCAGAGGGTTGTGCAAATTCATTAAAGGAATGTGATAAGTTAACTGGCTCCTGTAAATCACCCCTTAAATCAAGTCAAGTTAATGGGCATGAAAGAGAAGTTGTAGTCTACAGGGGAAATGAGGAGAGAAAAGACAGCAGATTCTAGAATCTTGAGCAAAAAAATGTTGGAGGAACTCAGTAGCCCAGGTAGCATTTGTGGAAGACAGGTTTCTGGGCATGCGAATCCATCAGAGAAAATAACAAGTTGGCTCGACTCAGATCTGAGCATTTTAGAATGAGTGGTGATCTTGTAACAGACTAGAAAGAGCTGATACAGGGAGGATATTTCTGCTGAACAAGGAATCTAGCATCCATCTCAAAATAGGCAGGTCATTTAAGATTGAAATGAAGAGAACATTCTTCACTCAGAAAGTTGTGAATTTCTACCTCAGGACTGGACTACCAGACATAGACTGCATTTCTGGATAGATTTCTGGATAGTAAAAGAATCAAAGTATATGGGGATAAGCCAGGAAATTAGTGTTTGAAGTTGAAGAGCTGCATTGGGTTTGTTGAATAGCAGAGTACGCTCGAAGCTCAGAAAGGCCTAATCCTACTCCTAATTATGTCCTTATGACTTTTTTATTAGAATCTGTGAAAGAATATGCCTGTTAACAGTCATCACATCTCAAAAGTAATAAAAGTGATTGAAAGTAATTAGAGCTAATGAAACACTCAGATTGGAGCATTTATAATTTTACACATAGTTCCAGAATTACAAGTGACAGAAAACAATAATAGTTTCTAGGAACATTGAGTCATGTCTGAAAAACAAATAAAAAAGATTCTGGAAACACTCAGCAGGTTAGAGAGCGCTTGCAAAGAAAGCAGAGTGTTTCAGTTCAATTACATGTCAAGATGCAAATCATATCACTGAGCGCAATAGTCATGTCAATATTAATAGAGTAGCTAAGCAATAGACATGCAAATAAAACTAATTTACAAGAATATAGGTTTCATAAATTACCTTTCTATACCATTTGCATTGGGAAAATGCTGTAACCAAAGAATGATTGCAACAGGAATAGAAAATTATTGGAGACACAGAATGCAGACGCTGAAATTCTGAGCAAAAATGTTTTTTTTTAAATTACTGCCACATGTTGTCTATAGAGAAAGGGCTGAAAAGATGACAATAGTTCTGCAAACAGTCACAGCCAAGTGCTCCAGATAAAGTTAGCAAAAGAAACTTCCTAACTACACAGAGAATTAATGTTATTTCACTAATAATTTGCCAGAAATAGAACATTGACTGTTGCAGCTAAGACTAGCCAAAACTTATTTGCCTTGAATTGCAGCCTTGTTTGGATCCGAGGCTAGTCTTCAACTTTCAACTAGGAAGTGTACTGTGTGGCATGTGAATGAGTAGATACAATTTACTTCCAACTTATTAAAATATATCTTATGGTTGCCTACAAGATCCTGGCAGAGCATGAGTGGAGGTGGCTAGTCCACTGCAATTGCAACTTACCCACAACATTTCAGTTTGTGAAGCTCCCATTCCTGTGGGGGCAAGTTGTTTTGTCATTCCAACTGGAGTTGTATCAGCCACAAAAATGACGATTTAAGATTTGGAAATCAACCAACCACCTCCTTTACCGACACATTTAACAATGGCTACTAATTCACAAAATCTCTGTATAATTCACAAAGCAGGGTCGTAAGCCTACAAGAATTTACCCCTTTGTAAATCTATTCAAACCTTGTACAAAATGGAATCAAATATTAGCTTTAATTACTTTTAAATCATGTAATTCACAAAAAAGTTTAAAAGTTATGAGATTAAAAAAAAAGATATTTTACTTAAAAATCAAACATCTGATAGGCATGAGAGAAAAGAAATGGCCAAAGATTCAAAAAATATTTTTTCTCAGCTAGAACACATATAATATTCTCAATATGAAGCACTGAAACAAATCGCATCCAAAAGCTGATATTTATGGAACTCAGTGTACACACCATCATCTAATGTTTTCTCATTGGTCCAATTGGTCCGCTCCTTCACGTTTTTGAAGTGAGGATGTTTTTCACTAAGTCCCGTGTCAAACACTGCTACTTTTACACCAGCACCTAGAAATATTAAAAGATAATTAAAGACTAAAATCTAAACAATGCCAGCCATTTCTGCTGACTGGGAATATTCGTAACAATAAGCGTTTTGCTCAAAGACTAATTGACGTATCTGCTAAACCTGTGAAGAGTGCAGACTATCATGAACGCTGAAAGTGTCCCCAGCTTGCTGACATCGAGGAATAGAAAATACACAAGTGCTCTGAAAGATGTGTGAAAACAAGTTTTTCAACAAAAAAAATTCATTGTATGGCCTTTAGAGTTTTAGTTTGAAATGTAACATCACAAGGGATTCAAAAATTAAAAGGCCAGATACCAGAAAAACTATAGACAAGCTTTTTTCTCTTCAAGGCAGTTGCAAACATGAACAGTTTGACTGATGGCTCTTCAATGAGTGACACTTTGAAGACTCAATCAATGAAACCCATTCTGCTGGAATATAACACTAGCATCCTCACAGAAAACTCAATTCTTCCTATGTTTTTTTATATAAATTAGCATAGCCTTGTTTGGCACAAAAACCAAGTTACTGTAGCTACAACTTAAAGATGGGTTAAACATCGGAGAAAAGGTGAGCAATTTCTCCCCTCTACCCAGTGTGAGCCGACATTCCTTCTTTTATGGCAGAGTCCAGCTATTGCTCATAATGCAGTATTGGCTTGGGTTTAATGCAATTGCAGTCCAAGTTTTGTTTGGCATTGCTCATCACCTGGAAAGAAACAGATACAGGACCCACAAGCAATTAAAACATTACTTTGTGGCTAGTGAGGAGACAATAGTGGTGGAAATTTGAACCAACCTACCCAATATCAAAGATGGGATATTGCAGACCACCAGCCAACAGGGGCACACCGAATAGATTCTCAAATGTTGGGTTTGCAAATGTTCCTTATGACCTGGTGGGTTTTCACCCAAGTGCTCTAATTTCCTCCCACATCCCAAAAGCTTTGTAGGTCAATTGGCACTAGTGTACAAGGGAGTTGTAGAATCCGAGAGAAATGTGGGGAGAATGAAATAAAAGTGGATTTGTGTAAATTTGTGCTTGTTGATTTGGCTGGACAGTGGGCTGAAGGGAAGGTTCCCATGTTATGCGATTCTATGAGCTCTATTGTTGCTAGCTGCAAGGCAGCAATTTGTTTGACAACCATTGCCTGACGATAACCAAAAATGAAACTTAAAGCAAATAGATGTTAAATAGCAGGAATAATCTGTCAAACCTTAACAAGGAAGATAAACAAAGTACTCAAATACTGGGTAGGGATGAAAGTAAACAGGTAGCCACTAGTTTAGTTTAGAGATACGGATTTAGAGAGACGGAAACAGGCCCTTCGGCCCACCAAGTCCACGCAGATCAGCGATCCCCATACACGAACAGTATCATACACATTAGGGACAGTTGTACAGATGCCAATTCACCTACAAACCTGTATGTCTTTAGTGTGTGGGAGGAAACTAGAGTACCTGGGGGAAACCCACGCGGTTACAGGGAGAACATACAAATTCCACACAGACAGCACACACAGTCAGGATCGAACCCAAGTCTCTCGTACTGCAACGTAGCCGCTAAATAGTCACTAAAGTAGTCAGACATTACAGTTGCCCATGGAAGGTAGTAGTGGAGGTGACAAAATTATCTGAATGGTGGCCGATTAGGAAAAGGGGAGATGCAACGAGACCTGGGTGTCATGGTACACCAGTCATTGAAAGTAGGCATGCAGGTGCAGCAAGCAGTGAAGAAAGCGAATGGTATGTTATCATTCATAGCAAAAGGATTTGAGTATAGGAGCAGGGAGGTTCTACTGCAGTTGTACTGGGCCTTGGTGAGACCACACCTGGAGTATTGCGTACAGTTTTGGTCTCCTAATCTGAGGAAAGACATTCTTGCCATAGAGGGAGTACAGAGAAGGTTCACCAGACTGATTCCTGGGATGGCACGACTTTCATATGAAGAAAGACTGGATAGACTCGGCTTGTACTCGCTAGAATTTAGAAAATTGAGGGGGGATCTTATAGAAACATACAAAATTCTTAAGGGGTTGGACAGGCTAGATCCAAGAAGATCGTTCCCGATGTTGGGGAAGTCCAGAACAAGGGGTCACAGTTTAAGGATAAGGGGGAAGTCTTTTAGGACCGAGATGACAGGTTTTTTTTCCCCACACAGAGAGTGGTGAATCTGTGGAATTCTCTGCCACAGAAAGTAGTTGAGGCCAGTTCATTGGCTATATTTAAGAGGGAGTTAGATGTGGCCCTTGTGGCTAGATGGATCAGGGGGTATGGAGAGAAGTCAGGTACAGGATACTGAGTTGGATGATCAGCCATGACCATATTGAATGGCGGTGCAGGCTCGAAGGGCCGAATGGCCTACTTCCGCACCTATTTTCTATGTTTCTATGGTGAACAGAACAAGATCATAAAATCCCATATTCAAACTTCTGACTTTGAATATAAAGTCAATTACACCTGTTCTGGGACAAGCAAAGATGCAAAATTGGATTAAAAAAAATTAGAGACGCCGGTTAAACTGGTTTCAGCTCAATTCGGTGGGCAGCGCGACTCTCGTCAGCAGCGGCCTCTGCAGTCCGTCTGCGTTTTTATTATTTTTTTTATTATTTTATGTCTATGTTTTTATGTCGTTTTTGTTGGGGTATGTGTGTGGGGGGGTGGGGGTGGGGGTGGGGTGGGAAGGAGGGGGTAACTTTTAAATCTCTCCCTGCACGGGAGACCCGACCTTTTCTTTGTCGGGTCTCCGTTGTCGTTGGGGCTGCAACGAGGAGCGGCCTCCAACAGGAAGACCGGGGGCTCTGGTGCCGACTACTCACCTCACCGTCGCGGAGCTGGCCGAGTCCAGAGCGGGTGGAGCTGTGGTGGACGCTGCTGCGGCCCAACCTCCGGAGTTTCGGAGGCTGCAACTGCGGGTCTGGCGGACGGCGACACCGGGAGCCCCGCGGGTCCCTGGAGGGAGACCGCTTTTCAGGGCTCCCGCAACGGCGACTTCTCCCGCCCGAGTTGCGGGGTTGAAGTGCTCCTGGAGCGGGGCCTTACAGCACCGCCCCGCGCGGCTTGGAATGGCCGCGGGACTCTGCGAGCGCACGCCGGGGGCTCTAACATCAAGAACCCGGTGTGCGACCTTGCATCACCCGGCGTGGCTTTAATGGCCGCGGGACAATTCGCCATCACCCGCCGGGGGCTTTGACTTTGACTCTGACATCGGGGGGGAGAGTGCAGTGGAGAGATAAGTTTTTTTGGCCTTCCATCACAGCAATGTGATGGATGTTTATGTAAATTATGTTGTGTCTTGGGTCTATTTGTTTGTAATGTATGGCTGCAGAAACGACATTTCGTTTGGACCTCAAGGGGTCCAAATGACAATAAATTGAATTGTATTGTATAATTAAAGTTTCTCAATCCAGCAGCAATTTACAGTTGACTAATTTATATTTTTAAAGATAATTCATTTGACTGGGTTTGCAACACAAGAGAAAAAGGATTAGAAAGAATCAGCAATGATCAAGTGACCCTGTGCAGGATTAAACTTTTTAGAAAGGTACTTTCGGCCTAAAAACATTGATAAGATGACAACTAATTGCTTATTCCACACACCATATAATTACAGGTGGCTCCTTAATTTGGGATAGGGGATGGCGTCCAATGCTCCACTCCTAGAAAACAGCCTACATTGTGATTTTACTGAATGCATCAAGGGCGCAATTGTCAAGAAATGAGTGTTGAAAAAAATTTACATTTGAATTCCACAAGAGCAATTTTTTAAATTCTGTACATTTCATATTTTATAAAATGACCCCCATTTTGACACAAAATAATCTTCACTAAATCTTCCCTAAAGGGCAGCACTGTAGCACAGCTGGTAGAGCTGCTGCCTCTCAGCGCAAGAGACCTGGGTTCAATCCCAACTTCGGATGCTGTCTGTGTGAAGTTTGCACATTCGCCCTGTGGGTTTCTTCCAGGTGCTCCGGTTTCCTTCCTGATCCCAAAGACGTGTGGGTTTGTCGGTTAATTTGGTCTCTGTAAATTGCCCCCTAGTGTGTAGGGAGTGGATGAGAAAGTGGGATAACATAGAACTGTGTGAATAGGTGATTGACAGTCAGCGTGGACTCATTGGGCTGAAAGGCCCGTTTCCATGCTGTATCTCTGAACTAAAACTAAACTAAGTGGATTAACCATGTTTATAGAGATTAGCTATTTTACCAACAGAATGAAAATGAATGAATTGAAGACAGCTGGAAGGGACACATGAATAATCAGCAACCTAATATTTACTGATGGATCCATTAAATATTTTATATTAAAGGTCACAGAGTTTTACAGTGGTTCATTATTAATGAAGAAATTATAATCAGCACAACTTAAGCCACTACACAAGCTATCTGAATAGAACCTTTTCCATGAAGCATCGATGAAAAGTAAAAACTAGTAAAAGAATGTGGAAGAGATATGTGACATCCAAACCTAACTAAATTCAAAATACTTGGTTACTTTATCAGCAGCTTTCACAACTGTGGGTTCACATTATGTGAATGACTTCTGCTTGTGCTCAAATCACTCTTTAAACAAAGCATTAGTACAGCGTAAAACATCTTTTAAAAGCCAAGACCAATATGCTAGTCAAAATTAGATTCAGGTCAGATTTCCAATGTACATATGGTTAATGAGTTCCTTGCAACCAAATGTGTCTTTACATGCTTCCAAATATAGTTACTCAAGTAACGATTTTCTGAAGACAGTGATTTACCGAACATTAAAACTACATTTCCATTACAAAGACCCTTTGGAATTTGCACAGCTTAAATTGAAGAATAATTTATCATTGCCGCCAACAAAAACAAATTTTTGAATTATTCTGAAAATTTCTGGAAATTTAATTGCTGCTTAAATCCGAGCTTAAATCCGAGCATCTGTCAACAAAAAAAATAGCCGTAAACATGTATCAAACATCAAATTGCCTAAATTCAGTTCAGTTCAGCTTACGATAAAATCCGATAGAACTTTATTTATCCCAGGAGGGAAATTGATCTGCTAAGAGTCATAAAACACAAGATACATGAACTTAAAGTGACAAATGGAAAAGATTGGGAATGTGCAAAGATTGGGGTGGGGGGGGGGGGGGAGTAGTCAGTCTACCCCATGACAGAAGGGGGAGGAATTGTACAGTTTGATAGCCACAGGGAAGAAAGATCTCCTGTGGCATTCTGTACGCATCTTGGTGAAGCCAGTCTGTTGCTGAAGGTGCTCCTCAGGTTGACCAGTGTGTATTGTCCAAGATGCTCTGCAGTTTGAGGAGCATCCTCCCCTCCATGACCACCTCCCATGAATCCAACCCCGCTGCCAGGACAGAGCCAGCCTTCCTGATGAGATTGTTAATCCTTCATGAGGTACAGTAAAAGCTTTTTGTTGCGTGCTAAATTATGATACAATGTAACTTATGTCCTATACATACCTGTATGTCCCATTTGCCATAAAACATCTGCCTGAAGCGTCTGAGCTACTTGACGAGGAATGGCCCTCAACAGGCGTCGGCTTGAGTGCCTGCCTGTCGCATGCCAGAATCCAGAGCTCAGGGAGAGACTAGTTCTCCTCAGTGGTCTTGAAGATTGCCACTTCTGTGACCATCGACTATCATTGCATGGTGGAGCAGGGTCTGCTGTAACAAACGAGAATGCATTTAAAGTCAATGCTAAAGAGAACAGGAAAGCTTACCTGCAACAAATTTCTAAACAGTTCCATCTATTATGTTTTAGGATTTCTATCAGGCCATTCATCATTTTTTCACACATATTTCAATGGAAGATCAAATCAAAACTTGGTATGTTACATCTGCAATTCAAAAATGCACTATTCCTGCAAATTTGTCATCTTATGTATAGCAATGATTACTGCCTCAACAGCATGGAACCCAGACATTAGCGAAAGATTATAAATGCATCCAAACCAGAACTACCTAGATTTTTTTGTATCGCTTTCAACCATGGCCCTCCAAAGTTCATCCTTTTCCCCCCTCACCTTTTCACACCCAATTCAAAATGCTCTCCAAAATGCACCTCCCTCCAGATCTCTAATTTCTCTGAAGCTGTGACATTTGGCCATAACTTGGACAAATTAAAAAAAACCACTATCAAGTAGTAGATTGTTAAAAATATCAAGCCATATTGGACAATGATTTATGTATATACATATTATGTATAGTCCCAGACTTATAACATACATTTCTTGTTCAACCGTGATTGAACAAAGCAGTTCCTAAGGCCTCGTCACAAGGTCTTGAAGACCACAACATCAATTTTTTGTCAGCCAGTCAGAAATGAAGGCTGTGCATATGGGTCAGATAGTCTTGTGGACAAAAATGCGACATCCATTAGGAATATACATAAACAGTTCAAAATTTGCCAAATGGATTTACAAACGAACATGTACAAATCCTAATCCAATTAGCATCTCCTGCCATTTAACAAAATGGCTCCAATTCCGTTCAATTCCACAAAATGTACCTTTAACAGTCATTTCAGAACAACTTTCCCAAACATTTTTTGGAAATCCTTTGGCAATCAAGTCTTACTCCTGTCCACTAATTATATTATCTCTTCAAACATTTGTTCCAATTCATCAGACTTGATGTACCCACTTCAATTCTCTAATCAGTTGAAACGTTTCAGTCCTCAGTAATCCATTCTAAACGATCTCTAGCAATTTCTTAATAATAGCCAAACAGTCAAAACATTTCCAGCTTCCCCCATGTTTGCTTAAATAGTTGAACAACCCGGCACATCCTGCCTCAAATCTAAAGAATTTTGGATGTACAGGTTCACCTCCGATTTTCCAGCATCTTTTCCAGATTATTCATTTTGTCAGTCCTCAGGGCTCAGAGCTCAGGGCCTTCGAAAAGAGTCCAACGGTACTGGAGCCGGTTGCCTAGGCAGCCGAGATACCGGCACAAAGTTGGCTTCCGAGGTCAGCCATGAGAACGGATCTGCTGGATCTGGCCAGGCCAGAGTTCCAGAGCCTCGGCTGCAGGGAGCAAATTAACTTCCTTTAAGTGGTGGAATTGGAACTATCTAATCCTGGGCATTTGCCACGATTGTTTTCTATTATTTTTGCTAATTTGGTTCAATGTTAGTTGTTTACTTTACTTACTCTCAGTGAATTTGAGGGAGCGGATGACTTTTCTCTGAGGTGTTACTCGTTTAATGTGTGGATGGTCTTCCAAAGTTAATACCGTATGTCGTTGTTTCTCTTTAATTTGAACCACCTCAAAGTCACTCGGGTAGTCACTTGCAGGATTGTTACGAGGAACTATTCGCCATTCCACCACGGCCGTATTTTTCATTGCACTGGAAATAAATTTGCTCCGGGCTGTGGCGGTGAAGTAGCCCTTAAAGGTAACGATGTACTCTAGGAATTAAAAACATTACGATCAAGAATTTTAATGCACAGATACACAAACTAGTATTGTCACTATGATCCTATCCATCAGCATTAAACAAGTACTGTGAAGTTCACATCCACTTCTAATTCCCAATACACAGAATGAGAAGAGGGTGATGGAAAACAAGAAAACTGCAAGAGAATAAACTCTAATTACTGAGAGAACTGTCCTGATAGGGCAAGAATTACTGAGAGAGAGGCACGGTGGCGCAGCGGTATAGTTGCTGCCTTACAGCGGCAGAGACCCGGTGCTTGTTTGTACAGATTTGCACGTTCATCCCGTGACCTGCATGGGTTGTCTCCGGGATCTCCGGTTTCCTCCCACACTTCAAAGACGTACAGATTTGTAGGTTAATTAGCTTAGTATAATTGTAAATTGTCCCTTGTGCACAATTTAGTGTGCCAGGATCGCTGGTCGGCATAGACAAGGTGGGCCGAAGGGCATGTTTCCGCACTGTATCTCTGAACTAAACTAAAACTAGCAGCACGAAGTACCACAAAAACGATTGTGACCTTTAAGGTGCAGCACACTGCAACAAAAATAAATAAACCTTTCCTTTTTGAGGTAGATTACCAAATTCCAGATACATTGCTTCCCTCAATTCCATTTTTCCTCAGCCCAAAAAGGTTTCAAGCTACCTAGCATTATTTTGATCCTTCCCTCCCATCACCCCACTCTAGATTTAAATACTCACAGGTGAACTGTTACATTATTCAAATGCTTTGCATTCAACTCCAGACCCTGTAAAAATAAGGCACTTACTCCTGCGAATCCACAACCATATGCTATTTTAATACATTGTGTCTGTGCATTTAACGTAAATATTAAAATAGTTACTTACTGAGAAATTAGATTATTTGCTTACCATGTTCAACATTAGTGGAGGCGTATTCCAACTTCAGAGTCAAATGGGTACAGTTTGGACAAATCTTGTTCCGCAATTCTGTACCAAGTCGTCCCCCACTGCACAATACAACCACTACCAACAATAGCCAGGCACACTCCAATCGCATGGTCACAGAATCCTAAAATGTTGCCAAAGACCCAGAAATCCAATCCGTTTTATGGCGTTTACAAGGGTCAGTTCATTTTCCTTGCTGTAAAGGTTCTCATATTGGAGTTCAATTTGCAAGAAAGGTTTGCAAAATAGGCTACTATTGTTTTCATGATATTGAAAGAATTGTTAACAATGCAGCCCAGTTCAGAGGCTATCATTTCTTTCTTCGCTTCTTCTCCATGGCACCCCACTATTGCAATCACCAGCGCTGAAGGACATGGATTGAAGATTCCATTTGTAAATGAGGGGAGAAAGAAAAAAGATTGAGGCAGGAGCAGCGAATTCTGGAGGAAAATCCACCAAGTGTAGCTTGACAGTTGACTGATTCTGTTGGAATAGTAAGAGACATGAGAAAAAGATCAGTCTTTTGAGTACAAGAGAAAACAATACATCAACAAAAGGTACGCAATTACTTATATCTACCCTGCCAAGTTTTCTTATGAAGAGAATTATGTAAAAAAGCAACTGGGTTTACTGAAGACTTAAAGGCATTATAAAAGTGACGACAAGAGATTGCAGATTAGTTTAGTTTAGAGATATAGCATGGAAATGGGCCTTTCGGCCTCCCCGGTTCCACACCAATCACCCATTCACAGTGGTTCGACGATACCCCATTCCAAAAACATTAGGGATAAGTTTACACTTTCACATATAAACCTAGATTTACACTTACGACCCTGATGACTGGGTTGAGTCCAAAGGTTTCCTAGATATCATGCAGCTGGGCCCAGCACTAGGTAAGTTCTTTAGACACATTACCTAGGATCAGGTAGACTCCAGCATGGCAAGTCCCATTTTACCTTCAATCTCGAGCTACAACCTCTCCATCACCAGAGGAAACCATAAGCCACTCTATTCAAGTAATTTATGGTCGTCTCAAGGATTTCCAGGAACTGTTGACAAGCTTACTGGATAGCTCAAAAATTGATGATTTGGGCAATTTGTTGTGAACAATGTCAAGAATAGCAGACTTGGCGATCACAAAGTCATTTGCAAGACCAGAATTTAATGAATTATCAGACGTCAGCATTCAGAAGTCGAAGATTTATCACTCTTTAAATTGAGATGGTTGTAATTCAAGTAGTGAACATGCAAAAGGCAAATTCATACTTTTTCAGCAAGCACAAGCAGCTCACCACTGCACAAGCAAATCCGGCCAATTATATTTCAGTTTCTAGCTAAAACCAGTCATGATGGGCAGGCAAAGACCATCAAACAGCATACTTACTCTGTAGCAACAGTCACAGTTGTGTGTACAGCATGCTCATTTAAAAAAGTATACAAGAGAAAAGTAAAAGCTTAGGTACACAAAAATGCTGGAGAAACTCAGCGGGTGCAGCAACATCTATGGAGCGAAGGAAATAGGTAACGTTTCGGGCCGAAACCCTTCTTCAGACCTTTTGGGCATAAACTGATTTTTATTTCTCATCAACATACAGGAGACAATATCTCATGGGGACAGCATTAGCTGCAAATTTTGTGTCTGATACATGTTTAGATGAGACGTTCTCTTGCATAAATGCATAAAATTCAGAAAGGCTTAAGGGATGGTTGTTGAAAGGCTCTTTACCTTGGCAGGAAAAATCTAAGGAAAGGGATTGGCCTTCAGGAGCAACTTAAAAAAATCTAGAAACTAAGAACTACAGGGGCCGTGGATTTACAATCGGAGCCTGCGATCCCTTGCCTGGGATCGACACTCCAACCGCGGCCTGCGGATTTCACCATCAAGGAGCTCGCAGTCTTGGGTAGAGACTCATGTTGGGAAGCTCCAAGTCGTAAGAGGTTTGACCAACCCTGACTCGGGGTCCGATCGCCTGTCGCGGGGGGCTGGGATCTCCCCAATGCGAGAGCTTGATCGCCCCGACGCGGAGGGCCCAATCGCCGGCTACAGGAGCCAAGATCGTCCCGTCAACAGAAGGATCGGGGAGGACAAAGAAGGGAAGAGATTGAACTTGAAGAATATGGAGGAGTCACTGTGGTGGATGTTTATTTTAAAATGTATTTTGTGTCTTTTGGTGCTTTTTATTGGTATGACTGTATGGCAAATCAAATTCCTAGTATGTTGCAAAACATACTTGTCTAATAAAAGTATGATTACGATGAAATCCATGTTAATCACATCAAACACACTGCCCTCAATATATTTAGTTACCTCTTCAAACTAGGCAGACAAAATCTCCCACCCACAAATCTGTGTTGGCTGTGCCCAATAATCCCTGCCTTTCCAAGTATACATTAACCTGTAAACTAAATCAAGCTGTCAGGTATCTTAAAATGTTAAAGTCTTGTCAATTTTTACAATCTCATCTAATATATTCCGACTTAGTAGCCGAGGCAGAACAACGCGGCTGGCGTACCCAAGTGCTCCTTGTAGAGGTTGGTTGTAGTGGGTTTGTAGCCATGTCAACAACCAGACTCCTGAAGGGAATGGGAGTTCGAGGACAGGCCTTCCGGCAAGCCGTCAGAGGCTGCCCAGCGAAGCAGCAACTGGCTGTGGCTGAAGAGGAAGGACTCCAACTGGGCTGCAAAATGACCAGCAAGAGGGGTAAAAAGGAGGGGAGCGCACCTGGGATGCCAGGTGTTGCTGGTGAGCCCTCTGGAAGTGTTGTGGGCCTATCAACGAAACACCAAGGAAGGAGGGTGCCCACCTGATGACCCCAATGAAGTTTTTACCCCAACCCCCACTCAAGATAGTAAGAAGGTGCCAATTATAGTAGGGGTTGTAATATCAAGTCTTATAAGCTCAACTGAAAGTCTTTTTGGTGTTATTGTCCCAGAACGTGTTGAATGGCTCAACACTTGAATGCTTATAAAACCACCCTTAACTCTAAAGGAGCTCACACTAATCAGTTCAGTGAACCCCTTGCATGGCAGAGGACATCACTTTCGATTATAAGTGAAATGTATTAAAATATTAAGATATAACTAAGATTAATTAAATATGTTTAAACTCATTTACACCATTGATCCCTTATTGAGGCAGAAAAACATCATACACCTGCCCTTCTTCATCACAGCCTTTCCTCACCATTCAAAGGAAATAGTTGATCCTGCACAGCCATAATTTCAATTAAAAATAGTGCTCAGCTTTCTCATCTGTGCATTCATGGAGCACAGTATTCCTGTCAATTGTAATCAGTTGTGAAGTCCCAACCCTACACCTAGTTACAAGAGCATGGGCCAGATGCTTCATAAAGATGATTCAGCTTCCAACAGTACATCCAAGTTTTTATAACTGCAAATTAAAAGAAGTCTTCACTCTCCTTGCCTTACATGTCTTTGTTTGCCAATTAACTTAAATCATTACCCTTTAGTTTCTGACCCTCCTTCGATGAAAAGATGCCCTCCAATTACTTGAAATTCTCGTTTTAAATACATTTTATTACATCTTTTTAATTATCTCTGCTATAAAAAGGACAAGCAAATTCAGTCTGAAGAAGGGTCTCGACCCGAAACGTCACTCATTCCTTCTCTCCAGAGATGCTGCCTGACCCGCTGAGTGACCAGCATTTTGTGTCTACCTTCGATTTAAACCAGCATCTGCAGGACAAGCAAATTCTACTACTTTGGTGCCATCTTAAAAACCTCTCCCACTTTACAATCCCTTTGAAATACCCAGAATTGCCCCAAAAGACTAGTTTGAGAGATAGTACCAAATAGGTTTAATAGAATGGCACCAAAGTAGTTCGCCAGCTGGGACCGAACTAGTTATTTAAAAGCTTGAAGGGGCTGTCCCACTACGGCTACCTAATCTGTGAGTTTAGAAGAGTTTGCCCTCGACTCAAACTCGCAGCATGGTCGCCACATGGTCCTAGGAGGTCCTATGAGGTCACTGGAACTCTCCTTCATGCTCGAGGGAAGTTCCCGCATACTCGCGGCCTCAGTTTGGTCATGGAAATTCTTTTGGCATGTTGAAATATTTTCCGCGAGTAACAATTGGTTGGCAGGGTTCTTTTTAACTCGTAGTGCAGTGGAGTTGGGTCACTATGTGGTTACAGGCAGTCGAGGGCAGCCGTAGGCAATCTCCTTCGCTGATCGGGCATTTTAATTGGCTCATTGGAGTGTTCAGGACCAAGGAAAACCGACTGGCTCTCCAAAGGTCTCACCGTACATTGTGCAGCTGTCTTTTACCTTTCTGTTCATCGCGGGTGTGAATTTCAGACAGCGCTCCCCCGCTTTCCCCGGCCCCCGACTTTGCGATGTGTTTGTGTGTGTGCGGTCGGTCGATCCAGCTCGCGGTTTCATCGCTGACAGTCGATCCAGCTCGAGGTTTTCCAGGCGAGTGCCCTCGAGCTTGAAGGTCGAAGACACTCTTCTGAACTCACGGATTAGGTCACCGCAGTGGGACATCCCCTTTAGAAGAACAGTCTTTGATTTCATATCAATTATCATTCTGCTGCTGCCACCGCTGATCCTCACCTGCACTCCAGCTGCCCGTGGGCCATGACCATTGATTTCACCAATCCCCTGGCCACCAGCAGGCTGGGGCTGTCAACTCACTAGGATTCCAGGCCCAGTTCCAGACCGAGTCTGAAGAAGGGCCTCTACCCAAAATATTCTCCAGAGATGCTGCCTGACCTTCAAGGTTACTAAAACACTTTATGTTCTTTGTGTATTAACTGACAGCCGCAGTTGTTTGTTTCTACTACTTGCATAATGATAATACCGTACCCAGTTATAGTGGAAAATCGGCATTAATAGACACCATTCCCCCCCCCCCCACCCACGGTCCGTTATAACGAGGGTTTACTGTATCAGAGATCATTTGTTTACTTAGAAGCAAGCAGGAAAGTATAGTCTCCCAATCAGAGGACTCAAGGCGTAACGTTGAACCACAGTTGGTTAAAAGAAAAAGCAACTGGCCCATTGAACTTAGCATGGAAAGCAAAGACTTTTATTCAACCTGAAATTACATGAGCTTGTGTAGCAAAACAAAAAGTTCACTCATAGATTACAACAGTGACTCGGTTTCATTACATTTGGAAGATGTCCAAAAGGTTGCAAGAAGGTTGTTTGCAATTATACTCATCCCCACTTTGAGCTATGTGGACAAAAGTTAAAATTACAACACCTGAAAACATCCATTATTTCTAAAGCTCATTAATAACAGAATGGCTCACACCTTCAAATCCTGTTGAACAGGACAGAAATGCCTCACCCACTTGGCAATGACAGCAGCCAAGGAAATAATGATTAACAGATGGTTACTTTAAGAGCTGTTGTAATTTATCATCCCCATAAATCACTTAGCCAAGATTTTTTTTCACTCCAGATTGTACCCACATTTAAATAAAAAGATGCTGAAAATCAAACAGAAAACTTACACAGATCATGGCAAAGTATGTTTTGGCCCTAATCTCCCCAATGTTAAAACTATTATCTAATAACAAACCAGTTCCAGTTTCCCAACCCTCCTGAGATTATCTGCAGTACATCAAGAATGCTACATTGTCTTATGGTCTTATGCATTGAAAATGGTACAATGAAATGCTTACTTGCAGCAGCAAAACATGTCTGCAAGCACAATACTCTACTCATAGATAACAAACAAAAACTTAATTTATAACTCCAATACTTGGGATACAGGAGTTATGGTACTGGACCTGAAATCGAAAAAGTGAGTATAACAGTCAATAGCAAAAAATAAAACATGTAGTATGCAAACCACAACTACAGGAAAAAAAAGTTGCAAGATTGGTCATAGAAACTAAGTTAATTATTGCCATCCTTAACCTATCTGGTCTAAACTCAGTCCATTTACTTCAGCAGTGGGCTAGCAAGTTATTCAAGTTATTCAAGTTGCAAGAGCAGCAAACTTTTCTCGCAGAAGCCAGGAGACAACTGCTATGCTCTTATTAAATCTGTGCATATTTTGTTGATAATTAAACTGTTAAATGTTACTAATATTAACTGTTAATAAGATCCAAAAATATTTCACTTCTAAGTCTGGATCGAAATTAATTGCAAAACAAAAACCTTCTAACCACCTTTTCCAAAAAGAATTAAAATAGACATTCATGAATTATAAAAAGAGGGGAAACTGCACTTTTATTTTGAGCTTGAGATACTCAAAAACTCAGGCAGGATCTTGGGAGGGTATGGACAGGCAATGTTTCGGGTTGGAACCCTTCTTCAGACAGAGGAGTGGGAGAGGGGGTGAAAGCTGAAAAGAATGGTGGGTGTGGGACAAAGCTGGGCATGTGATAGGTGGAGCTAGTCTGAATATGTGTATCGACCTGAAAAGTCACCTATTCCTTTTCACCTGAGATGCTGTCTGACCAACTGAGTTACTCTAGCTTTTTGTGTCTATCTTAAGTGATAGGTGGATACACGGTGACGGTGGTGGGGGGGGGCAGAGGGGGATGGGTGATAGGCAGATGGTTGAAGTAAGCGACAAAGGCTGGAAGTGAAAAAGGGTGTCAAATAAGGAGAGGAAGAGTGAAATGTAACGCTAGAGGTAGATATGAGGGTGGAAGGAGACAGGGGAGAGAATGGAAAGATGGGACAAAAGGAAAATGAAGGATTCAATGGATGGGAGATGTGTGCAAAGATGGGGAAAAAGAGCAAGGTTCAGAGATGATGGGAGCAATGAGAGCATGATGGGGGCATGGAAGAGAGGGTGCGCCTAGTGATTACTTGAAGTTGGAGAACCCAACATCCTGCACAAGCAGAATACGAGGTGCTGTCTCTCCAGCTTGCATGTGGCCTCACAATGACAATGGAGGTGGCCAAGGGCAGAAAACACTATGGAAATGGGATGTTAAAATGGTTAGCAACTCGAAGATCCAGGACGACGTGAGTTCAAGTGTTCAGAGAAATAATTGCTAAATCTACACTTTTTTTCGCCAGTGTAAAGGAGGCTACACAGGGAGAATGGAATGCAGTCGACAAAGTTTGAAGAGGGTCAGTCTTCTACAAACTCACGACTCCCACAGTTACCTTGACTACACCCCCTCCCACCCTGCTTCGTTTCAAGAATGCTATTCCCTTGCCTTCAATTTCGCCACCTCCTCTGCACTGCTCTCAAGATGGGACTTTCCAGTCTAGAACCCCAGAGATTTCCTGTTTCTTCAGTGAACATGGTTCTCCCAAGCCAATGTGGATAGAATTCTCACACGTCTCATCTGTCCCCCTTCTCTGCTCTCACACCCTCTCCCCCCACACAGAACAAGGGTAGAGTTCTCCTCGTCCTCACATTTCATACCACCAACCTCCACATCCAACACATCAGTCTGCAACATTTACTCTACCCTCAACATTATCAATCACATCTCCACCCCTTTCCATAAAAACCACTCCATCTGCAACGCATTGGTCCTTCCCACCAAACTCGCCTCCCTCCCCGTATTCCCTGAAAATACGCATGTAACACCATGCCCTTCACATCCTTCCTCACTTCCATCAAAGGACAGTGAAGATAGTTAACAAAAATTATAGTAGCACCGTGATCGACTGAGGAATGCTAAAAGTGCGAGGTGTTGCATTTTGGCAAGTCAAACCAGGACATAGTGAATGACAGCCGTGGGGAATATTGCAGAGCACAGGGATCTACAGGATCTACAGGTACATAGTTCCCGGAAAGTGGTGTCACAGGTAGATAGGGTGAAGGCAGGTTTTGGTACATTGGCTCTCATCAGTGAAGGTATTGAGTATAGAAGTTGGGACGTTGTGTTACAATTGTTCAAGACGTTAATGAGACTGCATTTGGAATACTGCATTCAGGATGGTTGTAATATGGAATAAGCTGCCAGAGGAGGTAGTTGAGGCAGGATAAAAACAACATTTAAAAGACAATTGGACAGGAGGTGTTTCGAGGCATGTAGGTCAAACACATGCAAATGGGATTAGTTTCGATGGGGCATCTTGGTCAGTATGGATAAGTTGAGTTGAGCGGCCTATTTCTGAGCTGTATGGTTCTACGACCAATGATCCCAGCAGCCCGTCCAGGTGAGACATGTTCAGATGTACCTATTCAAACCTCATCTACTGCAGCCGATGCCCCCAATGAGGCCTGTTTTACATCAGCGAGACCAGGCGCTCGCACTCTGCCCGCCAAGACCTGCTGGACCTTCCAGTTGTTAACTATTTTAACTCCTTCCCCATACAAATCTTTCTGTCCTTGGCCCCACCATTGCCAGAATGCAGCCATATGCAAACTGGAGCAACAGCACCTCATTCTCCGCTTGGGTAGCTTAGTGCTGAATTATCCAACTTATAGTGCTGCCTGAGCTGCTGTGTTCCTCCAGCAATTTGTGTTTTGCTCAAGATTCCAGCATCTGCAGTTTCTTGTGATTCCATTCATTTCTTTAATTCCAATTGCCCTATTGCTTTCCATATAATTCTAATGTCGATAATCGTTGTCTGTCAAAGTTCTGTTGTCTTGATCTGGTGAAAAGTTGAGTGAGGGAAAAAAAAGTTATCACTGCCGACCAAGAGGAGAAGGTATTTTGAGAGAGCTACTAGTACCAAATATTCTCAACAACTACTGAAACAAAATAACCAACCACTAGAAGTGAGATTACTGACAGAAAATGTTAAAATCTTTAACTTGCATTGTAAAAACAGATCAAAGCCCATATAGATACAACACAAATATTACATTTTTATAAAACATAATAGCCCCCAAATGTCAGACACCAGGAACTTATATTACACCGATTGAATTAATTAAGAGAATAAATTGAGAACAGCAAAGGGATGTTATAGTTGAAGAAATTTTAAAACTGTACAAACCCAACACACCCCAGACGGCCTGTAACAATGGCATAGTCAATCATTTTGGTTTTGGGCCAGACATTGGAAATTTCAGCACTACAGGGTACCAGCAGCCCAAGCCTTTGACAGGCAACGAGGTGTTACTTTTCTTGTAACATTGAAAATGTAGCATTTTGGATGAAGGGGTGGTCCAGGAGGAGAAAAACAAAAATAAATGTTTTTACAAGTGGGCCAGAATTAGAGGAGAGAGGATTGAACAATGACAATGAGAATTTAGTTTAGTTTAGAGATACAGCGCGGAAACAGGATCTTCGGCCCACCAAATCCGTGCCTAACAGAGGGACGAGGGGGTGGGTGGAGAGGTACGGGAGGGGGTGGAGAGGGACGGGGGGGGGGGGGGGGGCGAGGGAGGGGATGGAGAAGGAGGGGTGAAGGTAGATAGGGAGGGGGCAGCTCCCTCCTCCACACCCCTCACCCCCCCCCCCGGCATCTCTCTCAACCACCCCATCCCCACCTCCTCATTTCCCATTCCCTGCCCCAGGACCTACCCAGGTCACAGAGCAGCTCCAGGGCCTGGAACTCGTACTCGATCCGGACCTGGCTGTTGTCTCCAGCCGTTAGCTCGGCCACCGCCTGGGCTAGAGCGCAGGCTACGACGTCATCTCCGGGCTCGTCCCTGACCACGGACCCAGGCTCGTCCTTGGTTACAGTGGCGGCTTCTTTCTCGGCCCCGGTCACAACCACATCCGAAGCCCCAAGCTCAGCCCTCACTCCAGCTCCAGCACCACCCTCCCCACCGGACGTCAGCAGCCGCCACAACGCGACGCTGGAATGCCTCTCCTTCCCAGAGTGTCCAGTCGTGCCTTGCGAGTGCATTGTGATGTCAATCGGGGTTTTTTTCCCGAAATGGGCGAGTTTTCGGGCTGTTTTTAAAACTTTAAACAATTAAAAAGTTCAGAAATATAGGTGGGAATGTGACGGGAAGATGTTTACTACCTCGACGGGAAAAATGTGAGTAGAATGTGTGAAATTGGGAAAGCTGTGGCCTAGCGTTTGGAAGAAAATAGGAATTAACCAGATTGTGCCCAGATGACACACATACACAAACAAGAGAAGAGTTTTTAGTAATATAGATAGATGAGATCATTCTTTTAAGAGGAAGTAAAAATACACAAGATACCTTTACCATTCTAAATTAGATAAGTAAATTGGTGGTCTGGAGGCAAAAACCAAAAAATGCAAAAATTTGGTTAACACCAATTAGTTCTTGTAGCAACACAGTATAGTGTTGTTCCTCAATATATTTCACAACTGATTCATTCCATGTCAGTTCTAGAAACAGCTGGGAGCCGACCCTTGAAAGTTTCAAAGCACAACCAATCACCCAGATTATGTATTTCGTGTTGCAGTTTTCATTACAACCGCCATTCATTCGTCATAAAATAAAACATAGATCTTACTAATATTAAAAACACAAAACACGTGATTATTGCCCCTTTTTGTTTTCTTTAAATAGGCACGTTTTTTTTTTTGCAGCGTTGGTTAACATAACGAACCGCAAGTATCGCAACAAATGAACAATATTGCTCTTAAAAAACTATGGTCAATAAATACAGCACCGCCTTGTGCAGTTAACTGCCCTGCCTGAGCAACAAGAGTAGGGGACACAAGGAGGGTCATTGTGAGGCCGAAACCCTCCTTGTAGCCGCCGCTGCGGCCACTGCCACCATGAACCTACAAGGCCTCTCTCGATCGTAGCATCAGCTGCAACGACAGAGGTTGCAGAAAGCAGCGAGGCAGGAGGTTCAAGCCCCCAGCCTGGCTGGCTCTCCCTCCCTCCGAGGGCCTAAAGCGCCCCGTTCCCCGAGCAGTCCCTTTAACTAGTGGGCAATAACAAGGCCCGCGTCCCCATAGACGGCAAGCGCACGGCATCAATCGGACATTACCACGAAGCCCGTGAACAAGAGGCCGGAGCGGTGCAGTCCGGTCAGACCCAGCTCGACCCTCACCTCCCAGCGGCTCCAACGACGCTCGAGCAGCGCTGACAACCGCTCGCTGACAACCCCTCGGGACGGCCCGCCCCCTCCAGCTGATTGACACCGAGCCGGGCCAACCATAGCCACGGGCACGTTGGACTAACGGCGCTGTGGGCCAATTGGTGTCGCCCGCTGAGGTGACGTGTTCACGTTGGGGGAGGGGGCCGAACCGAGCCGACGGAGGCAGTTCTCGGTGCCGCCACACGGGGCGCGGGTTTGCAACGCCTGGAGCAGCCAGTTGCTGCATCCGCCCTGGCGCTTCTCGCAGAGGGCCGGCAGACAGGAGAAAAGCAGAAAAACACTGAGAAAACTCAGCAGGTTAGGCCGCAACTGTGGGAAGAGGGCGTCCGTAGAAGGTGGTGCAGCGGTAGGGTTGCTGCCTCACAGCGCCAGACCCGGGCTCGATCCTGATTACGGGTATTGTCTGTGCGGAGTTTGTACATTATTCCCGCGTGGGTTTTCTCTGGGCGCTCCACTCCAGTTTGCATACACACCCAAAAGGCGGGTTGTAGGTTAATTGGCCTCGTTGTAAATTGTCCCTAGTGTGTAGGATAGTGTTAATGTGTGGGAATCGCTGATCGGCACAGACTCGGTCCGAAGGGGCTGTTTCCCCGCTGTATCTCTAAACGAAGAAGCCACTTCGTCAGAATCTTGATGAACTGTAGGGGGGGAAAGGAGAAGGGGGTGGTTACATCTCGAATAAGATTTAAAAAAAACATGGGGATAAGCTGCAAACATGCAAAGGAACAGGTTTCTGGAGGAACTCGGTGGGTGAGGGAATATGAGTCGTGTAGATGAGTCGTGGTCTCTTGTGTATTTAGAGATACAGCATGAAAACAGGCCCTTCGGCCCACCGAATCCATGCCATCCATCGATCAACCTATTTCTATGTTATCTCATTTTCACATCCACTATCTGCCCACAAGGATCAATTTACAGAGGCCTATTAATCAACAAACCCACATGAGTTTGGGATGTGGGAGGAACCGGAGGAAATTCCACACAGACAGCACCTGAGGTCAGGAATAACCCCGGACTCTGGCGCTCTACCAGCTGTGCCACTCCTGCCTTAAAAGTTATCTGGAGCAATGAGAGAGTGAGAACATAGACAGAAGATTGTAGGAGTTCTGGTGTAGGAGTTGTGAATTACAGAGCAGGAAGACATGCCCAGCAGAAAAAAAAAAAGTTAAACCATTATCGTAACCAAAAGTTTGTGTCTTGCTCAAGATCCTAGCATCTGCAGTTCCTTCTGTGGCCTGAGTCATTATCATAACCTGAGTAACTCAGCGGATCAGGCAGCTCTGGAGAAAAGGAATAGGTGATGTTTTGGGTTGGAACACTTCTTCAGATATCATCAAGTACAGGATCACCCCTGCAGACTGAGTACAATCTGCATTTGGCTTCGAGGAGACCACATTGTGAACACCGAATACTAGAATGGAAGAAGTGCAAGTGAATCACTGCTTCATCTGGAAAGACATTTTAGGTTTGTTTTCTTTGACCTGCCTGGCATGTCGGGCAGGTCTTCCTGTTTATGCTCCTCAGTTAAATCTTCACAGTTATAACGGAAACATCAGAAACCTGGCAAGATATTCTAGTAACTGAGGTGTGGAAAATGAGCATGCTTAAGCTATCTGCAACTAGTGAATCAGAAATTCATGTGAGTGGAGTGCCATGTTTAAGTATAGCAATGCTTTGATAGTTTCAGCCCTTCATTTGGTCACGGCAACAGGTTTCTCAGCAATTGCAGCGTTTCTTGTATATGGTGCACCTGGCCACCTGCTGGTAGCTGGTGCTGCACAACAGAATGGTTATATTATGGTGCCAATATCGTTGATTTAGAATAAAAATTAATAATGGTGATCACAAAATTCCTGTATTTTCATCATCCCAACTAGTTCACTGATGTCTTTTACGGAAGCAAGAAAAGGATGCTGATCCGAAAAAGTTATCTGTCAATTGACCAGCACTGTGGTGCACCTGGTAGAACTGGGTTTGATCCTGACCTCATGTGGAGCTTGTGTGATTGACTTTTTAGTTAGTTTATTATCGTCACGTGTACCGAGGTACAGTGAAAACATTTTTTTGTTGCGTGCTAGCCAGTCAACGAAAAGACGATACATTACAATCAAGCCATCCACAGTGTACAGAAGAAGTGCTGCTGTGGAGATAAAGATTTGAAAGAATAAAGTGATTGCAGTGTATGATAGCAGATCCCCTTCTGGGACCAGCACACAAAGAGTCCCCTGGCTTTTGCGCCATCTTTCCAGGTATTGCCTTCTCAAATTATCTAGCAAGCAGCAAGGTTAAATAACAATTAGGGAAAGGGCACAAGTGCCTGCCTTGACAGTGAAGTCCACAACATCTGATTAAATGAACATAAGTGTGAGCTATTCATAGTATTGACTTGCAATGAATGAAGGATAGATTTAGCACTGGATAGATCCAACATTCATCAGGTAGTACACAGGGCTGTGGAGTCGATACCCAAAACATCATTCTCCTTGATTTCTTGTGTATCTGACTCCGACCCCGACCCCTAGGTATAATAATTCTAAATCTGCTATGATGACATTACACAAGATAGCATTTCATAAGAACTACATGAATCATCAGGCTACCTTTTAAACCCATGTCCTTAAGGTTTTGAGTCTAATGGTTGTAGCTATGCTATTGTGGCATTTTTATAGTTTATTATTGGAAAAAAAACATGATTCATTATGCTAAAATAGGGAAAAAAAACATATAGGAATATGACAAAATTAAAATTCCATTGAATTAAATCAAAATTAGAAAAGCATTACTCCAAAATTTATTAAACTAAAGCCACAGGTATGAGCTAAATTATGACCAAAATTTTTTATCACGTGCAAGAGAAATTAAAACTTAATGCAGGTAGTTAAGTTTGCCACAAAAGTACATACCTAAAATGTATTAATACTTGTCCTTAGGAACAGAATTGCTTCTGCCAGATCTGCTTTCATTGAAACCCTTAAATCTGATTTAATTATTTTCAGTGCGGAGAATAGTCTCTCCACGTTGACCTGAGTGGGTGGTATGGCTGTTACTATCATAGCTGCAAATTTTACTATTTCTAGATAAGCAGGGATGACTTCTTGTACTGTAAGTTAAGATGAGCGATTATATTTCTCTACTTTTAAACCACCAAGAAATTCTTGCTTAAATTCCATTAGTTTAACATCAAAAGGGTGTCTTCGCAAGTTTAAACGGGAACGCTTTACTCTCGACTGTTCAATTTTATCTAAATACTAGACTGTGGGACCCATTGGGTCCCAGCATCACACGGGAGGGCTGGTCCCCCAACGCAATATTCCACCTCTCCACCAATTCCAATACCTGGTGGCCAGTGGGGGGAGGGGGAGGGGGGCTTTCTGGAGCACTAGTATGGGTGTTGTGGGCTGAAGGTACTACTTTCCAGCTGGCTGGTATGGACATTGAGGGCTGAATGGAGTCTTGGGCAGGCAGCTCACTCACTCACGGCTGGTGACAGTTGACTCACGGCTATTCCTTGAAATTCCATTTCGAGCAGGGTGCAAGGCCACCAAATTTAAGTGCAGTTTCTTACCACTTCAAGCAGGGTGCAAGGCCACCAAATTCAAGTGCAGTTTCATACCATTTCAAGCAGGGTGCACGGCCATTGCAGAGACTGAGTCACGCCCACACTTCTGGGTTTTATAGTCCCTCCCCCCTCCCACCAGAAGGGGCATGGCCTTCATGGTGTGATTGACAGGAGCGAGAAATTCAACATTTTTTAAACACGAATAACTCTTATTTTTCATCGATGGGAAAAATCCTCGGCACCTGATGAGCGGAGGGGGACTCTGAGTAAGATGGCCAAAAATCTCAGCCGGACGTGATAGTGTTTTTTCTAAAATCAATATAAAGCGCAAACAGAAAGTGGTCAAGATTAGACTTAATTATATAGAAGGCAAGGCAACTTAAATTAGGCAAGGCAACTTTAATTAGGCAAGGCAACTTTAGCATTTCCAAACGAAAGGCGACACAGCTTTAGCATTTCCAAACCAAAGGCAACACAGCTTTAGCATTTCCAAATTATATTTTCAAACCACATTAAGGGCACTGGCAGGTCAGTAAAACCACTCACAGTTTAGTAGAAATGTGTTCAGTGTTATTTACAGCTCAGACCGAGAGGTGACCCTCTCGCTCCCCCATCTTGCAGAGACTGACTAAGGCACTCAACACTTTGGGGTTTTATAGTCCCTCTGGAAGGGGCATGGCCTTCAGGAGAGAAAATCTCAACATTTTTTAAACACCAATAACTCTTTTATTTTTAATCGATGGGAAAAATCCTCTTGTCCTGCGCAGCGGAAGGGGACTCTAAGATGACCAAATATCACAGCCGTAAGTGGCAGCGTTTTTTCTAAAATCAATATACAGAACAACAGGAAGTGGTCAAGATCAGACTTTTAGTAATATAGATTTTGCAAAATCTGACACTTCATCATTTGAAGAGGATGATAAGGATTCGGTACTCCCATCTTCATTTTGTGGTTCTGTCTTTTCAGGTAGTAGCCCTTTTATCCGAACTGCAACATCACAGAGGGCCTCTTTTGCTTTAGTAGTTTGATCTTCGCTCAACAAGATTCGGTTCATTGGATCTACGTAGACAGCAGCTAACAAGATCTGATTTTCAAGTAGCAGACCCTGTCTTGATGATACAATTCCTTCATTAATTAATCCTCCAGCTTTGGATAGGTGAAATATTAAATTTTTCCACTGCCATAGGAATGTGCTAGGAATTAAATCCTCTGCTTGCAGCTTTTTGGTGACTGCATAAGGGTGAGCAAGCAGAACTTCTAATTGTGATGCCAACCTCCATTGACTTTTAGTCAGTAAGACACTGGAATTATCAATGTCTTCTAGAAAGGGTTTTAGGTCATCAAACGCTTAACCATCATATATGTGCTGCCCCAGCGAGTTGCTTGGTCCAAAATAGCTCCCTTTCCTGCACTGTGCAATTAAAAATTTGCTCGCTGCAACATCACAGACACATGGACTCAGACAACATACAAAAATATAAATTATATATCATGGCAAGGCAACAAGCCCTTCTTCAAACGTCTGCTATGCTGACAAAGATGCCCGTTCTAAACTAGTCCCGTTTACCCACATGTGGCCCATATACCTCTAAACCTTCCCTATCCATGTCCAAGGTAGACAAAAATGCTGGAGAAATTCAGCGGGTGACGCAGCATCTATGGAGCCAAGGAATAGGTGACAGGTTATAGGAATAGATTTTGGGTCGAGGAAGAGACGGAGACAGTAGGCTGTGGGAGAGCTGGGAAGGGAAAGGGAAGTAGGTAGAAAGCAAAGACTACCTGAAATTGGAGAAGTCAATGTTCATACCACTGGGGTGTTAACTACCCAAGCGAAATATGAGGTGCTGCTCCTCCAATTTGCGGCAGGACTCACTCTGGCCAACCAACCTGATCTCCCAGTGGCTCAGCACTTCAACTCCCCCTTACCATTCCGAATCCCACCTTTCTGTCCTGGGCCTCCATGGCCAGAGTAAGTTCCACCATTAATACCCTGAGATCAGTCCTTGTTCCAACCATCTCTCCCATGTCTGTATTCACCTATTACCTACCGGGCATTGTCCTGCCCCTCCTCTCTTCCACCTTCACCCCCTCCCCTAAACGTCTGAAGATAGGTCATGATCTAAAACGTCACCTGTCCATGTTCTCCACAGATGCTGCTTGATCTACTGAGTTACTCCAGCCTTTTACATAAACCAGCATCTACAGTTCCTTGTTTCTACCCTGACATCCATCTTTGATAAGAAACCAGAATGAATCAAGGAAAGAGAGAACATATAAATTTGGAGTCAAAGTAGGGGGAAAAAAGATAAAATTGCTTTAATGCTCTTTGGATTTCAACCAAGAAAAATCAAACATGTTCTTGATAAGCAAAGAAAGGATGGCATAGATGAAGTTCGAGCAGGTGCATGTGAACCTCTGTGTCACCTAACTACCCCCATCCCAGGTACTTTTCCCTGCAACTGCAGGAGATGTAACACGTGTCCCTATACCTCCTCCCTCACATCCACCCAGGAATGGCAGCAATCCTTTCAAGTGAGACAGAGGTTCACGTACACCTCCACTGACCTTATTTACAGCATCCGGTATTCCCAATGTGGCCTCCTTTACTTCGGTGAGACCAACCTCAGATGAGGCTTCCATTTTGCCGAACACAAGGATTACGGGATCCCCAGTTGCTAACCATTTTAACACCCCTGCCCACTCCCATCTTGACCTCTCTGTCCTGAGCCTCCTCCATTGCCAGAGGGAGGCAACATGGAAACTGGAGGAACAGCACTCGTATTCCACTTGAGTAGCTGAAAACCCAACGATATGAACATTCAAATTCTCCAATTTTGGTAATTAACCTAGGAACCCTCCCTTACCTGTATTCACCTATCACTATTGGTCCTGCCTCTTCTCTCTTCCAGCTTTCTCCCCATCCCCGCCCACCACAAGTAGTCTGACGAAGGGTTCTCACCCAAAATGTCACCTCTACACTTTCTCCAGAGATGCTGCCTGATCCGCTGATTTACTCCAGCACTTTGTGTCTATTTATGTGAACTAATACTTGCAGTTCCTTGTTCTGTCTTGATAAGTAATCTTTCAATGTTTTCTAACTGTCAAACAAACGGCTGCTTTAACCACAGGTTTTGTTCGTTTGTAAGCCACGGATAACAGATGGGAGTAGCTGTTAATTAATGTTTTAAGCACAAGATTTGCCTGAAATAAAATTCTGTGATTGTAATTTACAGCTTTTCTCAACATTTGGGAAAAAAATCAAACTCATAAATCAGCACCCAATGAGGCAACCCAGAAATCAATTGATGCAAGTTGGAAATTCCTTATCAAATGTACATGCTCAGTGTATAAGTATTATCCATCCAGAAAAGGAGTTTTTAGATTGAACTACAGGTATGGTGAAAGGTAAGTAAGACATCAAAAGACACAAAAAACAAAAAGTACTCTAAATAATGGTTGTGTATTATGCGTATTAAAACAAACAATACATTGCTTTCTGCACTGAATCTTTCAGTTACTGAAAAAAAGATGGACAATGACCATTCTCAAACTATGTTTTGAATGTTAAGAGAGAGTTAGATAAAGCTCTAGGGGCTAGTGGAGTCAAGCGATGTGGGGAGAAGGCAGGCACAGGTTATTGATAGGGACGATCAGCCATGATCACAATGAATGGCGGTGCTGGCTCGAAGGGCCAAATGGCCTCCTGCACCTATTTTCTATGAATGTTATTCATTCAAAAGCATTACTGGCATTATCATTATTTATTGTTCACCCATAATTGCCCCTGAATTGAGGAGGGTGCTAAAAAAGATGCACACACAGCGGTGCTGTTAGTGTTGCTGCTTCACAGTGTCAAAGACCGCAGGTTCATTCCTGAACTCGAGTGCTGACCATACAGCGTTTGCATGTCCTCCGTGTATTTCTCCAGGTCCCAAAAATGTGCGGTTATTGGCCTCTGTAAATTGGTGTGTAGGGGGGGGTGGAAGATTGCAACCTTCACGTGGTCCGCCCTGTTTCGACTAATGTAATCAACTCGACGTGCACAAACGGAAGATCAAATAGAACAAGTTGTCCAACAACTTTAGGCTGTGCACGCCACACGAAAGAAGAAGAAGGTGTGTAGGGGATAGATGTCAAAGTGGGATAACATAGACCAAGTGAGAACAGGTGACCGATGATTGGCTTGGACTCAGTGGGACGATTTCATCATCTCAACCATCTGGGTGGGTTTGAAGTCACAGGTGCCCGACCGTAACTAACCAACAACCCCTGCTGCACTTACAGAAATGAAAATTATAGAGCTTGTACAACCCGTATTACATCTCCACATTTCCAATACATTCCACTATCTGGATCATCTGATGCATAAGGTGGCATTGTCCCAACTCGTCTCTGGACCCTTCTGATCTTTCAGTTGCACCATCTACTGGTGGAAAAACGCTATTGCAGGCATAAGCATATTGGGATCTATTGAAATAAATAATAACCTTAAGGATACATTAAAGCAACAAAAAATAAAATTGGTATACATCTGGAGTATTGACATTTTATCATTTTTAATGTGATCTCCAGATTTTGAGAATATTCAAGGTAGCAGAAATATTCAAGGTAGCAGAAATAAAAGATAAGCATATCCAAGGCAGAAAGAAACTACGAAGGCAAAGACTACTCGAAGATTCAAGAAAAGGCTAAGGTACTTTATAAATGCATGAATGGATTAAAGAAAAAGCCTAGGAACTTTATAAATGCAAGAAGGGATGACAGGATTAAAGTCAAACTGATAAACCAGCATGCTTGAGGCTTGTGTAGTGTCAGAGTAGCAGATTTTTCTGGACTCGGGATATTGCCTATACCAAAACACGTTCATTTCAATTTTTTTTCCTGTTTTTTTAAATTATATGGTGAACCTGATAACTTTAAAGATAGTAGAGAATATACCAGCGTTCTGGACTCCTCCGCTGACCACATGCCCGCAGCCCTGACCCTGATGTCTGAATCACTATCAGTCACACAGAGAATGTGCAAATTCCACAGAGACAACACCTGAGGTCATGATGGAACTTGGGTCTCTGGTGCTGTGAGGCAGCAGCTATACCACTGTGCTGCCCTTGCCACTGTGCTGCGTAAAATTATTTTGGAATGATTGCTCAAGCATGTTAAAGAAAAACTGATGCCATGCTAATATAATATAAATCATGTAAACAAATGAATCCTATTATACAGTGAATTGCACAAAAGAGCACCAGCAGTTAGTGCTGCTACCTCAAGGCCCCAGTGAACCAGGTTTGATCCACACCTCAATCTGGATGGAGTTTGCATCTTCTTCCTGCCTGCTGGATGCTTTGGTTTCCTCTAACATCCAAAATACTTGCTGGTATGTTCAAAAGTGTAAAACTGCACATTATAGTAATTCACGCGTTGTGAATAAAACTATCTTTATTGGCAATACAGCTTTTAAACACGAGTGTTAAAGAGTTCAAGCAAGGTCCCTGCTGTTGCTGTAGGACACACTCGTTGACTGATGACGATCTTCACTGCAAACTTCCGCCAAACTCAGTCATGTGACCGCAAGAACAGGAGTATGGAGGATGCCATCTCAACGGCACTTCACTCCGCCCTCTCCCACCTCGACAACAGAGACACTTACGTAAGAATGCTGTTCATCGATTACAGCTCAGCATTCAACACCATTATACCATCAAAACTGATCACCAAACTCGGTAACCTGGGCATCGACCCCTCCCTCTGCAACTGGATACTGGACTTTCTAACCAACAGACCCCAGTCTGTTAGGTTAGACAAGCACACCTCTTCAACCCTCACCCTGAACACCGGCGTTCCACAGGGCTGTGTGCTGAGCCCCCTCCTCTACTCCCTCTTCACCTATGACTGCACACCTGTACATGATACTAACACCATCATCAAGTATGCAGATGATACAACGGTGATTGGCCTCATCAGCAACAACGATGAGTCGGCCTACAGGGAGGAGGTCCAGCACTTAGCAGCATGGTGCGCTGACAACAACCTGGCCCTTAACTCCAAGAAGACCAAGGAGCTCATTGTAGACTTCAGGAAGTCCAGGGGCAGCACGCACACCCCCATCCACATTAATGGGACGGAGGTGGAACGTGTTTCTAGCTTCAGGTTCCTGGGAGTCAACATCTCCGATGACCTCTCTTAGACCCACAATACCTCAGCTCTGATCAAGAAGGCTCACCAGCGTCTCTTCTTCCTGAGGAGACTGAAGAAGGTCCATCTGTCTCCTCAGATCCTGGTGAACTTCTACCGCTGCACCATCGAGAGCATCCTTACCAACTGCATCACAGTATGGTATGGCAACTGCTCTGTCTCCGACCGGAAGGCATTGCAGAGGGTGGTGAAAATTGCCCAACGCATCACCGGTTCCTCGCTCCCCTCCATTGAGTCTGTCCAAAGCAAGCGTTGTCTGCGGAGGGCGCTCAGCATCGCCAAGGACTGCTCTCACCCCAACCATGGACTGTTTACTCTCCTACCATCCGGGAGGCGCTACAGGTCTCTCCGTTGCCGAACCAGCAGGTCCAGGAACAGCTTCTTCCCGGCGGCTGTCACTCTACTCAACAACGTACCTCGGTGACTGCCAATCACCCCCCCGGACACTTATTATTATTTATTCAAATCATTTGCTATGTCGCTCTTCCAGGGAGATGCTAAATGCATTTCGTTGTCTCTGTGCTGTACACTGACAATGACAATTAAAATTGTCGAGAGGGGGCGCTGACCTGTGCGCGGCTGCCCAGCCAGCAGCTGTCTGTCTTTTCATCTCTTTTTTATTTTTAGTTAGTTAAAGTGTTTTTGTTTCTGGAGTTCTAGACTTTTTTATGTGGGGGGGGGGGGGGGGGGGGGGGGGGGGAAGGGGGAAACTACCTTTCAGGGTCCCTACCTGGTCGGAGAGGCGGCTTTTCTCCGGGCTGCAGTTTCGACCCGTCCTCGCGGCCTACCAGCGGGCCTGGAGCGGTGTTTCCTGACGGGGACCGCCCAGAACCACGGCTTCGGCAGCGGCACAGCGCTGGAGCGCTATCGTGGAGCGGGCGATGCCTTGCCTGGGTCGCCGCGCTGGAGCTCCGGTGAGCTGAAGACCGCCGGGAACAACATCGCGGAGCTGCGGGTCTGAGGAGCGGCCAGCTGCGGGCAGCGGCGCTGAACTGTACACCGGGAGCCTGGGATCTCGCGACGAGATCGCCGGTAGTGGAGCTCCAACCTGCGCGGCTTTGTCGGCTTCGGAAACCGCGGCCTCCAGTACGGAAGCGGCCGTTCCAGGTGTCCCAAGCCGCTGTGAGGATTCTCCCGACGCCGGAGCACCATCACCCGGCGAGAACGGCCAGGAACATCGGGCCTCCGTAGAGGCAACTGTGGAGGCCTCAATTGGCTCGACTATGGGTGAACTGGGGTTGGGGACTGGACTTTGTGCCTTCCCTCATGGTGGGAGCCATTGTGGGGGGATGTTCTTTATGTTTAAATCTCTTATTAATGTTATGTCTGTATTCTTTCTTTATGTGCTGCATTGGCAAGAAGCATTTCACTACACCTAGGTGTATGTGACCAATAAATAACCTTTGAACCTTTGAACCTTTGAACCTTTGAAAATTGAATCTGAATCTGAATCTGAATGTGACCATCCCATTTCTACTGACGAAGGTTCGATCAATAAGTGGTTCAACCACCAGATGGCGCCACATGACGACCCCCCCCCCCCATCCCCAGAACTGGAGGAATGAAAACGAGCAGGTAGACGAATACGGTGGCCCGACCTCATTATTACCTCTTCAATAATTGACTCCAGCATCTTTCCCACCACCGAAGTCAGGCTAACTGGTCTGTAATTCCCCGTTTTCTCTCTCGCTCCTTTCTTGTAGAGTGGGATAACATTAGCTATCCTCCAATCCACAGGAACTGATCCTGAATCTATTGAACATAGGAAAATGATCACCAATGCGTCCACTATTTCTAGAGCCACCTCCCTGAGGACCCTGGGATGCAGACCATCAGGCCCAGGGGATTTATCATCCTTCAGTTCCATTAGCCTACCCAATTCTATTTCTCGTCTAATGAAAATTTCTTTCAGTTCCTCGACCCCCGTAGATCTTCTGTCCTCCCGTACTTCTGGGAGATTGTTTGTGTCTTCCTTAGTGAAGACAGATCCCAAGTACCTGTTCAACTCTTTTGCCATTTCCTTGTTCCCCATAATAATTTAACTCGTGTCTGCCTTCAAGGGACCCACATTTGACTTTGCTATTCTTTAAATCTTAACATATCTAAAGAGGCTTTTACTGTCCTTCGTTACATTCCTGGCCAGCTTTCCCCTCGTACTTCATCTTTTCAGCCCGTATTGCCCGTTTTGTTTCCTTCTGTTGTCCTATGAAAGTTTCCCAATCCTCTGGCTTCCGGCTACTCTTTGCTGTGTTATACATCTTTTCTTTTAGTTTTATTCAATTCCTAACTTCTCTTGTCAGCCACAGTTGCCTCCTACTCCCCTTAGAATCTTTCTTCCTTTTTGGGCCGTTTCCATCACTATTACATCTTGAATAGCCCCATTGGCAGTTGAAATCATCTGAGTATACACAAGAAGGGGTGAACACTGGTATGGATGTTGTAGCCAGACACACTGGGGGAGGCTTGTACACATTGATGATGGTGACATCCTGGAACTTCACTGCAAGCCATTCCAGATCTGAGTCTTCTGCAGACTTCCCTTCTATAGCCCAATCCGTGTCATCTTTGATGAAAGTGACCAGACCATATTTACTACTTGGTGTGAAAGTGGCTAGTGTGAATTCCGGTATTGCGAGTTTCTCCACTGTTTCGCAGTGTGTCTCCTGCAGGAGTATGACAGTCGCTTGGTTGGCGTATGCTAGCTGCTCAATGATGGATATCCTAGCACTGGTGAGACCTTCGACATTCAACTGTATTATCCCAGCATCTTTGCCTTTGACGGCAGCTGCCGCCCACTCTGAAAAGAACACAAAGCTTGGCTCAGGGCTGCGTCGAGGCGATCAAGGCTCCCGGTGTTGAAGTCCCCGCCGGTCGATTTTAAGCCGCGCAGGGCGATGAAAGGCTCTCAAGTTTCCGAACCAAGCCATGACGCAACTAGTCAGCATGCTCTCCACTGTGCACCTGTAGAAGTTAGAGAGAGTCCTCCTTGACATACCGACTCTCCGTAATCTTCTCAGGAAGTAGAGGCGCTGATGTGCTTTCTTTATGATTGCATCAGTGTTCTCGGACCAGGAAAGATCTTCAGAGATATCGACGCCCAGGAATTTGAAGCTCTTGACCCTTTCCACCATCGACCCGTTGTGACCATTGCCGCTCACAAACCACCGGTGACCATTGCTGTTAAGTCCCTCCATGAAATGCCAAAGTGATTGCAAAGAATGCTTCTAAGGGTGCAGGCAAACAACTTAAAGAACAGAAACCGGAATTGCAGACGCTAGTTCACAAAAAAGAAGCAAAGTGCTGGACTAACTCAGCGGGTCAGGCAACATCCCTGGAGAACGTGGATAGGTGATGTTTCTGGTCATGTTGATGTTTAAGTCCCTTCCAACTTAAACAATTTAAAGATTTTGTTTATACGGGCAAAGATATGGATGTACTGCCATGCCAGTTGAGCCACTGTGTCATAGCACCAGACACCCAGGTTCAATCCTGTTCTTGTGTGCTGTGTGTGTGGTGTTTGCATGTTCTCCCTATGATCATGTATATTTTCTTTGAGTGTTTCAGATTCCTCACACACCAATTGTGTGCCAGTTGGTAGTTTAATTGACCACTATAAATTTTATCCTATTGTATAATTGAGTGGTGGGACTCGAGTGAAATTGATGAAAATGTAGTGAGAATAAAAAATTAAATTAGGATCAGTGTAAGTGCTGGTCAATGGTCAGTGTGGACTCAGAAGGCCAAAGGCCCTGTTTCCATACTCTATCTCTCTATAACTGACCAAGCCAATGTGAAAGACTCAAGAGATGCTGAAGATACTGGCATTGGGACAATGAAGATGGTGTGACATATTCCAGTCTATCAGTCAATATGTAGAAGATTGTGGATGCCACAAGTGCAACTCCTGAAGAAGCAGTTGTTTCAGACAGGCTTCAAAGAGAGACAGTGTGAGGTCGGACTGTTCTCGGACCAGACTTCCAGGCAACAGATAAACTGGGCAATCAGGGTGAATTATCTTCAGGGGTGAAAGGATAATTGTTCCCATAAAGAAAGAATGTGACGAAACAGGTTCACTCCTTAGATCTGCAAAATAATTCAGTTGTAGGATGAATGGACAAATTGCGGATAGAGCAAAACTTGGTTGAGATTTGGAGCGATGAAAACCGACAAATAATTAGATTTAATTTTTGATTTAATATTTCCATCACATAAATAATAGAAATGGCCACTTTGCACAATCTGTCCATGCAGGATTTATGTACCACTCGAACCTCTACTAACTTTCGTTATCTAGCTCTATTAGCATAAGCATCTGCTTCCTTTTACTTCATGTTCATCAACTCAACCTCTCACCCAGTAACCATCTCCACCCCCCCCCCCCCCCCTTTTTTTATGCATTAGATTATTCATCTGAACTGGTCCTGCAATGACGCTCCATATAGTCAGCACTCTCTGAGTTCCCAATTTGATTTCACAATGAGTATATTGATGGATTCTAGTTTTGCTCTTCCTCACAGACTATTTTATAAAAATGTTTAATTTAAAACATGAAATCCTTCAGCTTTCTTTCAGGAGAAAAGACCCAACGTTCACTCTCTTTTGCAGGTATAACCTCACATTTCTCTCCTTGTGAATCTTTTTTGAATGTTGTTTCCAGACGTCTCTATAATGTGGTAACTAGAAATAAACATAGCATAACTTCTCGAATTTTAGAAAAAAAACTCTTAGAGATAGTTTCCTTTCACAAAGACCTTTTTTAAAAAAACTTTGTTAGTTTAGGTGTTTGCAATTTACAATCGCTTTTTCTACCTATTTAAAATCTTATTTTTCAAAAATGTGGCCTTCTCATATCAAAATCTATCTTCAAATTCTGTGTGTTGTATTCATTTGCTAATTGTATGCCATTTTATAAGCTTATCAATGTATTATCTAACCAGAGCATAGTTTAGTTTAAAGCCTGCTTGGAAACAGGCTCTTCGGCCGCCATGTCCACGCCGACCAGCAATTACCTAGTTCTATCCTACATACTCGGGAGAATTTCTTTACGGAACCCAATTAGCCTGCCGACCTGCACGTCTTTGGAATGTGGGAGGAAACCGGAGGACCCAGGAAAACCCAAGCAGTTACAGCGAGATTGTGCAGACTCCGTACAGACAGCACCCATGGTCAGCATCGAACCCGGGTCTCTGGCACTGTAAGGCAGCAACGGTACTTCTGCACCACTGTGCGTCTATCCTAATCCATTATTTTCCCTTGTTATGCAATTTTCTACCTCAAAATCATTTCTCTTCGATCCATTACCTAGACCTCGCCTTACTGATGTACTATCTTAAATCACATTAGAAAACAGTCATTATTGTCTTTAAAGCACAAAGTTCTGGAGTAAATCAGTGAGCCAGGCAACATCTCTGGTGGACATGTATAAGCATTGTTTCAGGTCGGGCCCTTCAGACTCTCGAGAAGGGCACCGATCCAAAGCATTGTTGATCCATGTCCTCCAGAGGTGTTGCCTGACCCACTCAGCTACTTCAGCATTTTGTTCTACTCAAACTTATAGCATCTGCAATTCCTCGCGCCTCCATTATTGCTTAGATGATCCCTTTTAATTTGCTCACTTGCTTTAGTCCATTTCCAAAGACTATTTCCAATAGTTTTGCATAATGCTTGTTCTTGGTTGGTAAAGACTCCTATACATCTAGAACTAGACTAAGTGTTCTAGAACTTATACATCTAGAACTAGACCATGTTCACACGGGAGGGCTGGTCCCCCAACGCAATATTCCACCTCAACACCAATTCCAATATTGGTGGCCAGTGGGGGGGGGGGGGGGGGGGCTTTCTGGAGCGCTGGTATGAGTGTTGTGGACTGAAGGGACTGGTCTCCAGTGGGCTATGGACATTGTGGGCCAAATGGATTCTTGGGGTGGCAGCTCAGTCCCTCAAGCCTAATATGCTGGCACCTCACTCACGGCTGGTGGGCTGTCAGTTGACTCACGGCTATTCCGCCACCAAATTCAAATCTATTTTCCTACCATTTCAAGCACGGTGCAAAGCCACCAAATTTGAGTGCAGTTTCTTACCACTTCAAGCAGGGTGCAAGGCCACCGAATTCAAGTGCAGTTTCCTACCACTTCAAGCAGGGTGCAAGGCCACCAAATTCAAGTGCAGTTTCATACCATTTCAAGCAGGGTGCAAGGCCACCAAATTCAAATGCAGTTTCATACCATTTCATGCAGGGTGCAAGGCCACCACATTCAAATGCAGTTTCAAACCATTTCAAGTAGAGTGAAACCACCATAAAACCACACAAAACACCACACTCACAGTTCAGTAGACATTCAGTGTGTTCAGATGATTCACAGTTCAGACAGAGTCGTGACCTCTCCCTCCCCATCATGCAGAGACTGAGCCACACCCACACTTCCGGGTTTTATAATCCCTCCCCCTCCCACCGGAAAAGGTGTGGCCTTCATGGCGTGATTGACAGGAGAGAGATTCTCAACATTTTTTAAACACTAATAACACTTTTATTTTTCATTGATGGGAAAAATCCTCTACACCTGATGAGCAGAGCGGGGCTGAGTAAGATGGCCAAGAAATCACAGCCGTAAGTGGTAGCATTTTATCTTAAATCAATATACAGTGCATACAGGAAGTTGTCAAGTTTAGACTTCCAACCATTTGCAGTGCATTTACTTCAACCCAAACTCCCACCAATCATTTGCAGTGCTTTTACTTCAACCCAAACCACCACCAACCATTTGCAGTGCTTTTTGTTCAACCCAAATCTCCACCAACCATTTGCAGTGCTTTTACTTTAACCCAACCCCCCACCAACCATTTGCAGTGCCTTTACTTCAACCCAAACCCCCACCAACCATTTGCAGTGCTTTTACTTCAACCCAAACCTCCACCAACCATTTGCAGTGCTTTTACTTCAACCCAACCACATTTTCATTTTCAAACCACATTAAGGGCACTCAAGGTCAGTAAAACCACACTCACAGTTTAGTAGACACGTGTTCAGTGTTATTCACAGCTCAGACTGAGAGACGTGACTCTCACTTCCACCTTCTTGCAGAGACTTACTGAGGCACAACACTTCCGGGGTGTTATAGTCCCTCCCCCCTCCCACCAGCAGGGGCAGCAGAGGGAATCTCAACATTTTAAAAACATTAATAACTCTTTTATTTTTTTATCAATGGGAAAAATCCTCTTGTCCTACGCAGCGGAGGGGGGGGGCTCTGAGTAAGATGGCCAGAAATCACAGCCGTAAGTGGCAGCATTTTTTCTAAAATCATGAAACAGAAAAACAGGAAGTGGTCAAGATCAGACTTTTGGTAATATAAATATCTTCATCTGCCGCTTCTGTCCAGTTAATTGAGGGGTAATTTATTCGTGAGACCAAGCCTAGACTCGGCAACTGTTTTGTTGAACACGTCCGCTTGGTCCACCAAGGCCTACCAGATCTCTCGGTTGCTCTCCATTTTAATTCCCCTTCCCATTCTTATACTGATTTGTATGTCCTGGGCCCCCTCCATTACCAGAGGCCACACGCAAACTAAAGAGACAGCACCGCATATTCCACTTAGGTAGCTTACAGCAAGTACATTGAATTACCCAGTTTTAGGTAACTTCTAACAACACCCCTCTTCCCAATGCCTCTTCTGGACTCGCACCAATTTGTTCCTTCCCCCTCCACCTATTCTTTCCTCTGGCTTCACAATTTGCAACACCTCCATCTCACACCTATTTTTTCATCTTTGGCCTTTGTCCAACCATCTTCCTATCAACCCCCCCCCCCCCCCCCCGTATTCACCTATTACCTACCGCACTTTGTCCTGCCCCCTCTTCCAATTTTCTATTTCCCACTCCCCACCAATCAGTCTAAAGAAGGGTCCCAACCCAAAAACACCACCGATCCATGTTCTCCAGGGATGCTGAGTTACTTCAGCATTCTGTACCTTTCTTTGGGATCTTTGGCATCTGCAGTTCCTTGTTAGTAGATATTGCTTGGATGACCCCTTATTATTTGCTCACTTCCAAAGAGTATTTCCAATTGTTTCTTGTTGGAAAAGACTCCCAGACATCTGCAATATGTGTAGCTCTTCTGTCCAGTAAATAGGGAATAATTTAAACCAAAACACATTTGTCTGAAGAAGGGACTCGACCCGAAACGTCACCCATTTCTTTTCTCTAGAAATGCTGCCTGTCCCGCTGAGTTACTCCAGTGTTCAAGAAGGAACTGCAGATGCTGGAAAATCGAAGGTACACAAAAATGCTGGAGAAACTCAGCGGGTGCAGCAACATCTATGGAGCGAAGGAAATAGGTAACGTTTCGGGCCGAAACCCTTCTTCAGACTTCAGAGTTACTCCAGTATTTGTGTCTACAACTTATTTGTTCCTAATTTGTTTGCACTTTTCTTCCTCTATCTCCCTTCCACAATTAAATAGATGGGTGGTAGACAGTGATTTGAATTGAAATATTGGATTAAAACATTAAAAAAGAAATTAGGACAATGCCAATTATGGGGCTAAAGGTCCTATAACAGAGAGCTGGGTTGGAGTCAGTGTTTGGGAGGAGGGGGGTTGTGTGAGGCCACCATGAGCCGGCTGCAAGTGCTGGAGCCGCCGGGGGGGGCAGCAGAGAGCGGCAGTGACAGGAAATCCCGCGGCTGCTCTTGGCTTCCTGTTTACGCGGGCCACTCGGTTCCTGGCCGCAGGGACGGAGTTTCGCACCCGCCTGATGATGGGATTGTCCAACGGCGCTCCGAGTCGCTGCCGCCGGGCCTAGCTCGGTCCTTCCCCGCTCCGGGACTCCCGACCCCGTCTTCGGCCAAGACCTCTGGAGAGGCCGGAGTGGCCTCGGCCCCTAGGCTCGGGCTGCGCTGGAGAGCGGAGCGGCCCCGGCAGCCAGGTAACAGCGGCGGGAGGCGGCTCGCAGCTCGGCAAATGCCGGGCCTGCTAGCGGGGGGATGGAGCCGACCGAGGGCGTTGGTGGCGAGAGGAGGGCAGGGTAACCTGGCGCTGCGACAGGCCGCTGACTCGACAAGGTGGGCCGGCGGCCATTGTCTTCGGCCTGGGTTAGGCCCAGACAACGGCAGTGGCCGGCCAGGGGGAGGGGAAGGGAAGGGCCCGCAGGGAGGAGCCGCTTCAAGGGCCGAAGGCGCCACGCTGTTCTGGGCCCATGTGCCAGCTCCGGCATAGCAACAGCCGCTTGGTGTAATCTGAACCTCGTGTGCCGGTGCCGGTGCCGGGCCACACAGCGGCTCTAAGGCGGACTGTGTGTTTGATCCCGCAGCCATGAGCACGGTTTTCCCTTCCATCCCCGACAGCTGTGATTGCATTTCCCTCCTTGGCAACAATCGTTATACTTGCCCCTTGAGCATGGGGGCATAGTTATTACATTTGTCGTAGAAAGCACAGTTGCAGGATTTCGGCAGCATTTATTGGCCATCTCAATTATTCATTCTCGAATCCTGCCCAGTTTGTTGCAGAGATACTTTGATGTCGAACGAGTTCCACAATTCAGACCATAAAACGATTAAGGAATTCAAGTGTGTTTCAAATCAGGATTATGTTCAGATTAAAGGGGAACTTCCAGGTGGTGGCGTTCTGAGTTTCTGCGCCTCTTGTCCTCGACATTAAAGGTCATGGGATTCAGAGGTATTGATGCAGAAGTCATAGTGAGTTATCGCTGTATAATTTATGGATGATGTGAACTGCAGATGAAAAACGGAGTGTCAGTTATCCTTGTAGTGCTTGAGTGTTGTTGATGCTGTACTAAATGAAACAAATGGAAGTATTCTATCATACTCCTTGTATATGATGGGAGGTTTGTGGAGGAGTATGAACTGAGTTGCAGGGTGCCCAACATCTGACTCGCTCATACAGTGCCCTCCATAATGTTTGGGACAAAGACCCATCATTTATTTATTTGCTTTAGTACTCCACAATTTGCGATTTGTAATAGAAAAAAAATCGTGTGGTTAAAGTGGACATAATCAGCACCTAATCTTTCCTCCAGTCTTTCCATCACATTTGGAAACTTTTATTGCTGTTTATCAACACGAGGACCAAAGTTGTGCCAATGAAAGTCAAAGATGCCATTATGAGACTGAGAAACGAGAATAAAACTGTTAGAGATATCAGCCAAACCATAGGCTTACCAAAATCAACTGTTTGGAACATCATTAAGAAGAAAGAACACTGGTGAGCTTACTAATTGCAAAGGGACTGACAGGCCAAGGAAGACCTCCACAGCTGATGACAGAAGAATTCTCTCTATAATAAAGGAAAATCCCCAAACATCTGTCCGACAGATCAGAAACACTCTTCAGGAGTCAGATGTGGATTTGTCAATGACCACTGTCTGCAGAAGACTTCATGAACAGAAATACAGAGGCTACACTGCAAGATGCAAACCACTGGTTAGCTGTGAAAATAAGATGACCCGGTTACAGTTTGCCAAGAAGTACTTAAAAGAGCAACCAGAGTTCTGAAAAAAGGTCTTGTGGACAGATGAGACTGAGATTAACATATCAGAGTGATGGCAAGAGCAAAGTATGGAGGAGAAATGAACTGCCCAAGATCCAAAGCATACCTACCTCATCTGTGAAACACGGTGGTGGGGTGTTATGGCCTGAGCATGTATGGCTGCTGAAGGTACTGGCTCACTTATCTTTATTGATACAACTGCTGATGGTAATAGCATAGTTCCAGAAGTGGCGGCGCTGTTAACAGCTACGGCTCGCCTGCAGTCCGTCTGTTTTTACTTTTTTTGTTGTTTTGTTGTTTTCTTTGTCCTGTTTTAGTTAATTTTGGTTTATTAGGTTGTGTGTGGTGTGAGGGGAAACATGTTTTCTGTCTCTTCCTTCGGGGGAATGCGACTTTTTCTTGTCGTATCCCCCTTCTCTGCCTCCGTCTGCACTGAGGCCTAATGGCAGAGCTGGTGGCCTCCAACTGCGACTGACCTCGAGGCTCCGGAGGCAGAGCCGGCCAGGACTAGGCTGGCCGACTTCAGGGCTGAGGCGGCGGGACTCGGAGCTGAGGCGGCGGCGGCCCGACTCGCTGAGGTGGTGTTCCAGCTTCGGCAGCGGCCCGACTCGGAGCTGAGGCTGAGTTCCGGCGGCGGCCCGACTCGCTGAGGTGGTGTTTCAGCTTTCGGCAGCGGCCCGACTCAGAGCTGAGGCGGTGGCAGCCCGACTCGGAGCGGAGGCAGCGTTCCGGCTTTCGGCCGCGGCCCGACTTGGAGCTGAAGCTGCGTTCCGGCGGCGGCCCGACTCGCTGAGGTGGGGATACGGCTTTCGGCAGCGGACCGAATCGGAGCTGCGGCGGCGGTGACATCACTTCGGAGGTTCGGCCGCCGGTCCAGTGGACGATCGGGAGCTCGCAGGTTACAGGTTGGCAACTACAGCTACGTCCGCTGGACTGGAGGGCGGCATCTTCGACCTGGATCGCCTCAGCGCAGAGGGAGAACAAGGAGGGAAGAGACGGAGACTAAGACTTTTGCCTCCATCACAGTGAGGAGGGGCTTGGTGAACTCACTGTGGTGGATGTTAATTTGTGTTTATTGTATGTTTTGTTATTTATTATTATTGTGTATGACTGCAGGCAACGAAATTTCGTTCAGACCGAAAGGTCTGAATGACGATAAAGGAATCTAATCTAATCTAATCAAATCATAATGAATTCTGAAGTGTATAGACACATCCTATCTGCTCAAGTTCAAGCAAAATGCCTCAAAACTCATTGGCTGGTGGTTCATTCTACAGCAAGACGATTATCCCAAACATACTGCTAAAGCAACAAAGGAGTTTTTCGAAGCTAAAAAATGGTTAATTCCTGAGTGACCAAGTCAATCACCCGATATGAACCCAATTGAAGCATGCCTTTTATATGCTGAAGAAAAAACTGAAGGGGACTAGCCCCCAAAACAAGTATAAGTTAAAGATGGCTGCAATACAGGCCTGGCTGAGCATCACCAGAGAAGACATCCAGCAACTTGTGATGTCCATGAATCGCAGACTTCAAGCAGTCATTGCATGCAAAGGATATGCAACAAAATACTAAAGGGCCTGTCCCACTTTCACTACCTTTTTCTCTCGTGGACATTTTTCATCATGCTAGAAAAACGCCCGACCTACTTGATGTCACGAGTACCTACGATTAGCATCACGGCCTGCTACGACCTACCTACGAACTCGTGACAGCCATGCTGCGAGTATGAGTCCAGGGCAAACTCGGCAGAAGTTGTGAATTAGGTCGTGAAAGTGGGACAGGCCCTTATACATGAATACTTTCATTTACATGACATTGCTGTGTCCAAAACATTATGGTGCCCTGAAATGGGGGAGACTATGTATGAACTCTGCTGTAATTTCTACATGGTGAAACCAAAATGTATAAAAAATTGTCTTTATTAAAATCTGACAATGTGCACTTTAACCACATGTGATTTTTTTTTGGATTTTTTTTTTCCCTATTACCAAACTCAAATTGTGGAGTACAAAGGCAAATAATTAAATAAAGGGTTTTTGTCCCAAACATCATGGAGGGCACTGTATGTTCCCATGTCTCGTCTAGTAGAGTTTCTAAACAATAATGACTGCCGGGGCAGTACTGTGGGGGTTGATGGTGTTGATTCTGCACAACTTTGATACCCACGGTTCGATCCTGACATCGAGTGAGATGTGTGTGCATATTACACAATCTCCCTATGAATGCTTGGATTTCCATGGGGCTCAAATTTCCTCCCATATTGCAAAAATGTATAGGGTTGCCAGGTTATTTGGCTACTATAAATAATTTCAAGTGGTTGAATGTTGGGAGGTTGGCAGGGGTGTTGAGATTGAGGTAAAATACATACTATTCGAGTGAATGGGTGCTTGATAGTCAGCATGGATTCAATGGACTGAAGGTTCTGTTTTTGTACAACTGTTGCCTCTGGCTCTGTGTTGTGGAAAACTTGGTGATGAGAATGCTGGAGAAGGTCAAAGAGAAATAGTTGGTGTATTGGGGAGTGTCATTGTCTGGCAATTTACATTGTGTGAATGCTGCTTATTAATTGCCAACCTAGACACTTAGACCTGAATGTTGTTCAGATCTTATTGCATGCAAGTACTGGTTGCTGTCATGTTTAAGAGCAACATATTGGCGCAGTGATGGAGTGGTACAGCGCCCAAAACCAGGTTAGATCCTGACCCCGGGTGCTTTCAGTATGGAGTTTGTACGTTCTCCCTGTGACTGCATGGGATTTCTCCGGGTGCACCGTTTTCCTTTCACACTTCAAAGACGTACAGGTTTTTTGGTTAATTGACACCTGCGAATTATAAATTGTCCTTAATGTGTCAGATAGTGCTCGTGTATGTGCTGATCAGCTGAGACTCGGTGGGCCAAAGGGCCTGTTTCCACACTCTACCTCTAAAGTCTAAAGAGATGCAAATGAAATTAATTGAATGCTGTGCAATCATCAACAAAAATCCCTGCTCTTTCCAATGATGTAAGCGATAACCGTAAGATATCCTGTTTTCTCTGGGGCTATGAATCTAATTGTCCTCATGGTCTTTAGACACCAAAGAAGACAGTTGCTGATTTGTTGTTTTGCAGGTATATATACAGTAAACTAAATACTGCAGTTTAGTTTACTTTAGAGATACAGCACGGAAACAGGCCCTTCAGCCCATCACATCCATGTTGACCATTGATCCGTTCACACTAGTTTTATGTTATCCCACTTTCTCATCCACTTGCACATTAGGGGCTGTTTACAGAGGCCAATTAACCTGCAATCCTGCGCATCTTTGGGATGTGGGAGCGCCTGGTAGAAGAAACCCAAGCAGTCACAGAGAATGTGCAAACTTCACACAGAGCATCCGAGGTCAGGATTGAATCACTTTTCTGGCGTTGTCAGGTGGCAGCTCTACCAGCTGGCCCTGAAGCACATTCATCCTTGCTCCTTGCCTGCGTCTACTGTCCTTAGTGACACTTAAACATTTTTAATGTTTAACTGATAAGAGCACTTTCTAGGTTAATAGAGGTACACAAAAAGCTTAGGAAAATTGTCCGTATTTTTAACGTTGGTGCAGATGAAAATTTAATTATTTTGTTTCAACGAATATTGATGATGTTTTCTTTATTAAGAGCACATTCAATCTATGGGCACATTTTCTACTTTGGTGCCAACTGCCCACAATTCTCTGCCCCATTAATTTCATCAGACAGGAAAGTTGTGGGCTGACAAATGCAGAAGAGGAAACCACCTCTCCACATATGTATCTGCAGGCTCTGTCGCCTCGAGTTCATTTATCAAGAGTGGAGGGGTGGGGGTGGGGGATTCTCTGCTCCTCTTCCCTGGGATCAAGATTGCTTGTCAAGATGCAAGTGAAGTACCTGGGCTGCAGCACAGAAAGGTGCAACCTATCACTGGGCTTTGTGCCAATGACAAAGTGGAGGACAGCTTGTTATACTAATCATGATGTGGCGAGGATGTTTCCACTACGGTTGACGGTGCGACTCGCGTTGCAGCGGCCCTTGCAGCCGGTCTGTCTTTTTTTAAATTTTCGTCTAGTTAAATGTAGTTGTCGTGTTTTTTTTCATACTGTTTTTAACTGTGTATATGTGTGGGGGGGGGGGGGGCTTTTAAAATCTCATCCCTGTGCTTGAGACCCGACCTTTTCCCTGTCGGGTCTCCGTTGTCGTTGGGGCCTAGCACCGTGGAGCGGCCTCCAACCGACCTGGGGGCTCCAGTCGCGGAGTCTGCGGAACTGCGGTGGTGCCTCGGTGCGTGGGGAGCGGCTGCGGCCCGACTCCGGAGCTCGGAGGCTCCAGCTGCAGTCCTGTGGACTGTGATATCGGGAGCTCGCGGGTCCGGGTGGGAGACCGCTTTTAAGAGCTCCTGCAACGCAATTTCTCCAGCCCGTGTCGCGGGGTTGGAACGACCCGGAGAGGGGCCGTACATCGCCCGGTGCGGCTTTAACGGCCACGGGACATTCCAACACTTGCTGGGGCTCCAACTTTGTGACATTTAGACCTGGAGCGGGGCCGTACATCGCCCGGCGAGGCCTTAATGGCCGTGGGACTTACCATCGCCCGCCTGGGGCTTCAACTTCGGGGAAAATGGTGCACAGGGGAGAGAAAATACTTGCCTTCTATCACAGTGAGGAGGAGATTCACTGTGATGGATGTTTGTGTGAATTGAATTGTTTGTGTGTCTTGTAGGAATTGTTTTGTTTGTATGGCTGTAGAAACAGAGTTTCGTTTGAGCCTCACTGAGGTTCAAATGACATTGAATAAATATTGTACTGGGAGAGTCTAGCACCAGAGGCCATTGCCTCAGAATAAAAGGATGCTCCTTTAGAAATGAGATGAGGAGGAATTTCTTTAGTCGGGCAGTGGTGAACTTGTGGAATTCATTACCACAAAAAGCTGTGGAGGCCAAGTCAATTGATATTATTACAGTGAAGATTGACAGATTCTTGATTAGTACAGGTGTCGAGGGTTATGGGGAGAAGTCAGGAGAATGGGGTTGAGAGGGAAAGATAGATCATCCAAAATTGAATTGCGGAGTAGACTTGATGGGTCTAATTCTACTCCTACAACTTATGAGATCCCATTTATAATGAAACCTCTCACTGTGGCAGTAAAATGAGAAACTTTCACTTTACTTCACAGTTATAAAACTAGTGATGTATTACAGGGTTCCTCCCAGGGGAAAGTTATTACCACATTAGATCATGTTTAATCATTGGGCACATTGACTTAGAGGCCACAAATTACAAGCGGTTAAAGCTTTTGTAACCAGAATAGTTCAAATGATTTCAAACCGTACAGCAGTGTACCAAACATCACCTTGCTCTCATACATTTTGCTGATTAACACCATGGAGGATGTTATCTTGATTTTGCAAATCTGTTTTGCTGCTGGTGTAATTGAGGGCAGGGTTCAGTAGTGCATGGGGGTTATAGTCCTGAATAGACATTCCAAAGAATTATATCTAAACCCCATCCTAGTAGTTCCTAGAGTGGAATGCAAGATTTCTAATTGTTTGTGGACTATTGTCACGAGACAACTGTTCAGGAAGTCAACAGATTTATTAACAAAGCTTGGGGTGGAATCAGGCATGATATTCTTCCGATTTAAATCGGACTTCCAATTTATTTTGTTTTCCTATTTGTCAATTTTTTGTGCCCGATTATTTGGCGGCCAATCAACCGCTGTCTCTAAGGGGGTTGCATCCAATTACAGACCAGCTTCCCTTAAAATTAACAAGTAATTAAAAGTAACAAGAAATATAACTAATTTCTTTATTCAAACAGCAGCAAGCTGAACTGCTTGCAAGATTGATGTCTGCCTGCACTGCCTTGCCTAGCCTTTTCATACCTTCAGGCAGTTTGCCAGACTAGCATCAGAAAGAAAAAATGTCCTTTCATTGCTGAAATTGAAGAAACCCCATTGATTTATTAGTATCCCTCAAGGCTGTGCGCAAGGGTGTCTTTTCCTTGTTCATTCTTTATCCCATTGAAGTAATTTACAATCCTGAGATTTGGCTTTCAAGCCCCAAGCCCAGGTCACATTCTTTTCACTGAATACTTTTCAAGATATCAAACTTTCTTTGAATATAAGAGGCCTACATTTTATACCATTTTTCATATTGAGCCAGACCAGGGAGCTAAATGATGTTAAATATCTTAAACTGCTTGGTTCGGTATTTGATTAGTTTTGATAACGTCTTTATGGTTGGAAGCATTTGAACAACCATTTTGAATAATCAGTCACCACATTATTTTCATGTTTTCATTTCTTTCTTTCTTGAGATCTCGGTATGACGAGAGATCCCTCCGAGGAACTAGTAGGAGCTAGTTATGGGTACATATGTGGAGTCAGGACTGCCAATTGATTACCGGATTTACTTGGCTGTTCTTTCCCTGCTGATAATAGTGCCATGACATCATGGTGATGGGTTTGTGTTGTGTTGAGTAAACTTGATTAGTGATTTCACCGTCTACTACTTTTGATAGCCTGTGATTTCTATTGTTCAAATCGCATTTGTTACTTCTAGAATTTTACTTGATGTGGACAAAAGATCTATGCCACCAGCTGATCTCGAACAAAGGAGTTAATAGTGTGCTCATTTGTCGGTGGAACTGGAATAATGACATTTTCACGCTGCAGCTTTACGAGCACATTAAACAGAACAAAAAATAAATTTACAATAAAATATCAGTTATTCGGTGTAAACTAGACCATGATAGTGCAAAAACCAAAGTATGTCGAGCCATCATAGTAGTGCAAAGTCCATGATAGTTTGGTGGGTGTGGAAGGGTTGTGCAGGAGTGATTCAAGAACCTGATGGTTGTTGGGATAAAGCTGGTCTTGAACCTGGAGGTAACGGGTCTCAGACTTCTGTGCCATCTTCCCGATAATCGCAGCGAGAATAGAGTTCCCAGGGTGATGTGGCTCTTGGTTATTAGCTGCCTTCTTGAGGCTGTGCTTCCTGTAGAATCCCTTTGATAATGGGGAGATCAATAGCAAGCAATGTTCACCATTTTCTGCAGTCCCCTTTGTTCTTGATTGTTGGAATATGAGAAAAGACAACTTCGCAGCAAGTCAGTATATTCTCCATTGTACAAGTTACATAGAGTATTTGGCAACATGCCGTATCCCCTCAAATTTCTGTAGATGTAGAGATGTTAGTGAGCTGTCTTTGCAATTGCAGCAATGTGCTGGGCAGGTTAACGGTGATTAGTGATGTTTCAGGTCGAGACACTTCTTCAGACAGTCTGGAGATCTTTCTTCAGGCAGCTTCAGTCTCGACCCGAAACATCACCTATTCCTTTTCTCCAGAGCTGATGCCTGACCTGCTGAGTTACTCCAGCATTTTGTATCTATCTTTGGTGAAATCCAGCATCTGCATTTCCTTCCTATACATGAAGCTATTGGCTCTCTTCGCTGCCATCCCGCCATTGAAGATGGGTGCTTTGTCCCTCTGCTTTCCTTTTCTGAAGTCCACTATTGGCTCTGTGGTCTTGCAAACTTTCAGATAAAACATTATTTTCAGTGGCATTATTGCCATATTTAAAGCTTGTGCATCAGCTGTAACTGATTACACAGCCATGGGTATAGAGAGAGTAGAGACGGGGACTGAACCCGTGGCCTTGAGGTACCCCTGTTTTGAAGGTCAGCGAGGAGGAGGTGTTTGTGCCAATCATATAGATTGATTGTGCTGGTGGGCAAATTGGAATGGTTCCAGGTCATTACTGAGGTGGGAGTTGATTTGCATCATACACAATCTCTCAAAGCACTTCATCACAATGGGTGTGAGTGCTCCCAGTCATTAGTCGCTGAAGCATGTCGTTGAGCCAACAAAGGGTGTGACTGGACTGCAGCAATTGGGAGAATGCACTATGCATAATTGACCCTTGAGATGATGATCTGGGTTTCCAAAGTCACAGTTCTATCATGCATTTGCTGTCAAGTAACATTGATATTTTGCGATGGAATTCCTCTTCAATTCCATGGTGTAGAATGAATTTGGTGTTAAAATACAATGACTGTCCTCCCATTGTTATATGTTGATTATTCAAATGTGGCGTCAGATTAATAATACATCTCCCTTGGCCTTCTCAACGATGCAAATGTATTGATATATTCATGCAAAATGGTATTGCCTGGTAAAAGGGATCTGGCTATCTAAGCTATCTATGCCTCATATAATTTTATATATTTTGAATAGGTCTCTCCTCAACCCCTGACATTCCAGAGAAAACAATCTAAGTCTGTACAACTACTTGTTATAGGTAATACCCTCGAATACAGGCAGCATTCTGGTAAACCTCTACTGTACCCTCTCCAAAGCCCCCATGTCCCTCTTGTATGGGTGAGATCAGCACTGCATGTAATGCTCTAAATGCGGCCTAACCAAAATCTTATAGTTGCATCATGACTTCCTGACTATTGCTCCTACCAATGAAAATAAGCATACCAAACATCATCTGCTCAGGGAGCTTATGATCTTTGACCCCAAGATCCCCCTACATCAATGCTGTTTAGTTTCGTCTACTTTTTCTCCACTCATCCTGTAGCTGATCTATATCCCACTGTATGCTTTGACAACCCTCCTCATTGTCCATACCTCTACCAATTTTGATGATGTCTGCCTACTAACGAACCCATCAGTAAACCAGTTCTGAATCCAAATGACCAAATCACTGTGGATTCCATGCTTCTTAATCTTCGGGTTCGGCCTACTGTGCGGGACTTCATCAAATACCTTATTAACATCTACGTACACAATATCACTGCCCAACCCTAAACAATCACCTTCATCACTAGAACATTGAGCGTAGAAAAAGTACAGTGCAGGATCAGGCCCTTCAGCCCACAATGTCTGTCGAACATTATACCAAGATAATCTACGCTTATTGGTAATTTATGTATCTTAATGCTCTTCAAGAGTCCCAACACCGCCATCACTTTAACTCAAACTGCCTTAGCATATTAGTCTTCCGCAAATTGATCTCACTAACCTCTATGCCCTTCTCCTTGTTGAATACAAATTCAATGTACTTGTTTAGTACCTCGTCAGCATCCTCATTCCAAACATAAATCCCTTCATTTTATTCTGGAACGGTTCTACCTGCTTCCAGGTTACCCTTGTTTTTAATGTACACTAGATCAAAGGGGGCCCATTGGGTTCCGTCCCCACAATGTGCGGGGGGGGGCCTGCGGCGTCACACACACATTAACCACCCCCCACACGCACAAGGGTGAGAGGTGGAGGGAGAGGGGAGGGGGCAGGGAGGCGAGAGAGAGGGGAAGGGAGGGGGGCAGGGGAGAGGGGTGGGATGGAGGGAGGGGAGAGGGTGGGGGGAGGGGGAGAGCGGAGGGGGGGATAGAGGGGGGGAGGGGGCAGGGAGAGAGAGGGGGGGAGGTGGGAGAGGGGTGGGGGAGAGGGGGAAAGGGGGAAAGAAGGGGGGGTTGAGGTGGAGGGGGAGAGGGAGAGGAGGGAGAGCCAGGCGAGCGAGCGGGTTGCAAAAAGTGGAGAGCCCGGGGAGAGAGAGAGAGAGCTCCAGTACAGGGCCCGACTCTAGTACAAAGCTCTCTGCATCTCTCGGGAAACCCGAGCTGAGGCACGGGCGTACTCCGTTTTCAGCGGTTTCATTCCAGAGCCCTGAGCGAGTGGACTGTGGGTCGGGAGGCGACAAAATGACTGAGTCGGAGGTGAGGGGGGGGAGGGGGGGGGGGGTTTAAACGTAACTTGTCATCGGCTTAAATCCAGAGCCAGGGCGGGGCGGGGTGCTGCAGATGGCAGGCCGGTCGACTGAGCGAGAGGAGCCATTGTGACGTCATCCAGCTTGTTAGATTTTTTAAATATCTCAGATTGATGAACAATTTTAGTTAAAAAAACTTGGGAAATAATGGTTCACATTTTCAGGTGAGGCGATTTTCGAGATAGATGTGATAAGGTAAATCTCTACCGGAATATGTAAAAATGTCACCGTTAGCGTGTCAGATTTTCGAGTAGATGTGAATCACACACAAACACATAAATCCACATACAAATACATCCACATCCAAGATCAGAGTTTTATATTGTGGATATTTATATTTATAATAGATATAAAAAGCCTTGGGATTTTCTTTAATCTGGTTCATCACTTCTCATACTCGTGACATTATGGCTTGTTTTTCTGCCATATTTATCTTTCATTACAGGAACGTGCTAGTCCTGAATTCTGAACAACTGGCATGTATACGACTCCCACATGTCAGATGTGGACTTGCACAATAACAACATCTCCCAATTTACCCTCTCTAACTCCTACCTACTAATGTTGTGATCTGCCTTACCCCAATTTAGTACCTTCCTCAACATCCAGACTTATCCTTTTTTCATAATCATCTTAAAATTATTTAAAGTGTAGGAACGAACTGCGGATGCTGGTTTACACCAAAGATAGACACAACATGCTAGAGTAACTTGGTGTTTCAGGCAACATCTGTGGGGAAAAAGGAAACGGTGACATTTTGGGTTGGGACTCTTCTGAGATGTGATCACTGTTCCCAAAGCGTACTTCCACTGAAACACCAGTCATCTGGCCAGACTTCTTTCCCAATACAAGGACCAATGTGGGTTCTCCTCATGTCGTACTATTCATAAAATAGTCACAAAATGCTGGAGTAACTCAGCTGGACAGGCAGCATCTCTGGAGAGAAATATTGTACTGATTTAGAAAACCCTTTTGGATACACCTAACAAATTCTGCCCCATAGAAGCCTTTTGCACTGAGTAAGTCCCAGATAATATTGGGATAGTTGTACAGTCACCGACCATGGGGAAGTCTGTAGGATTTGCATCATTCTCTAATCTGTCTACATATCTTTTCCTCGATCTCCTGCTGGCTATTGAGAGGCCTATAGTATAATCCCATTAACGTGATTGCATCTTTCTTAACTTTGAGCTCTTCCCACGTTGCCTCAGTGGACGAGCCTCCAGTATATCCTCTGAGTGTGTCATGACATACTCCTTGATTAATAAAGCATCTCTTTTACCTCCCACTCTATCATGGCTGAAACATTGCATCCCTGGAACATTGAGCTGGCAGTCCTGTCCCCCTCGCAATCAAGTATTCATATGCCATCCACCAAAAACGTTCACACATTCATATTCCATTCTAGTAACAGGAGATGGAGTCCCATTATTAGTGTCCGCAACTGAATTAGGATGGAGGGGGTACAAAATATAAATTGACATTTCATATTTTCTTAGCAGTATTTGTGCCAACCGATATCGTTTTTTTGGGTGTGTAAATTGGCATCACTTTAAAATGTGCTCCCAATTCAAATTAAGGTTCTTGTTGCAAGTTAACGTGATTTTTGTGTCCGAATGAAATATGTGGGATTCATTGGCCACTGTTTAAACCACTATAATCAGCCACTAATAGTGGTAGATTTACTTTTCTCAGCTTTCCAAAAATACACCCATCCATCATTTGCATCTGTTTCATTATTACTTATTTAAAACCATTCCTACTGTTCTTTTCCCTCTTTAATCCTTCTTTCCTGACTGTTGTCATATTCCCACAATACCTCCGTCCATCAGTCAAGTTCTCTTTGTGACTTTTTTCCATTCTCAATTATCATTAATTGCTCTTTGGATGCTCTGATTTCTTTCTGCCGCCTTGAGAAGCTCTGAAAGTTTGATGTGGTAATCAAGGACACCCCGTCATAGAATGGTATCTAGAGTCATTGTATTGATAATTTTAGTTTACTTCAGAGAGACGGATGTTAACAGGCCCTTTGGCCTACCATGTCCCTGCGACCACACAAGGGACAATTTACAGAAGTCAATTAGCATACAAACCTGCATGCTCTGGTGACTTCCTTCTGACATTTTGCAAAACTTTATTAAAAACTAATTTAAATATTTTGCTCTTTTAACAGACTAAGACACCTTGCCCTGTGTGGAATCAACTCAAGTCTGGGATCAAGCCCTCTGTTTTATGTTCGGAAACAATTTTCCAATGTGAGCCCATTCAACATGACTGAATGTTGGGAGGAGCACCCAGCCGCCCCGCCTCTCGTGGAGAACTGCATTCCCCAGAGTAATGAGCGTGCCCTCGAGTTTGCCATTGTGTTCCCGGCCGACACAGGCCTTCAGCAACATCAGCCCTTGTCAGCTGAGTGCTCCCAAAAATGCAATATGTGTGGCCAGACCATCACACAACTATCTGAGCTTCAGCAGCATCCGTGCTTTCTAAACATGAATCGCTTCTTCCAGTGCGCCCAGTGCCAGAAGACCTTCAGCCAATCCACCGACCTCTTGCAACACCAGTGTGGGCAAGTGGAGGAAAAGCCCTTCATCTGCCACGTCTGCAAGATGAGCTTCTCCCAGCTGCTGGCACTGGTCCAGCACCAGAACGTCCACAATGAGAACAACCCCTTCAAGTGCACCATCTGCGGCGAGAACTTCCAGCAGTCGTCAGAGCTGTTCGTGCACCAGAGGGTCCACATTGAAGACCAACCCTTTGAATGCACGGTCTGCAAGAAGAAATTTAAGGACTCATCCGAGCTGGTTGCCCACCAACAGTTCCACGCGCCCGAGAAGCCCTTCAAGTGTACCGTTTGCCAGAAAGGCTTCAAGAAGTCCTCACAGCTAGTGCGCCACCAGTACATCCACGGTGAGAAACCCTTCAAGTGCTCGTCCTGTGAAAAGTCCTTCCGCCACGCCTCTGAACTGCAGAGGCACCAGAGGGTGCACACTGGAGAGCGGCCCTTCAAGTGCACGGAGTGCGACAAAACCTTCAGTCAGTCTTCGCACCTGGCCCACCACCAGCGCATCCACTCAGGCGAGCGTCCCTATGACTGTAGCGTCTGCCACAAAAGCTTCAAGCACCGCTCACACCTGGTGCGTCACATGTGCGTGCATGCCGGTGAGGACGTGTTCAAGTGCGTCATCTGCCACGTGGGATTCAAGCAGCCGGGGGAGCTGTTGCAGCACCAATGCACGACGGATGGTGAACGTCCCTACAAGTGCAGCCAGTGTCCCAAGACCTTCAAACGCGCGTCCTACCTCCAACACCATCAGCGCGTTCACTCGGGTGAGAGGCCTTTCAAGTGCACCACCTGTCAGATGAGCTTCAAGCAGCTGTACGCGCTGGTACGGCATCAGCGGACCCATACGGGAGACAAACCCTACAAATGCACTGTGTGTGACAAGGGCTTCAGCGAATCCTCTCACCTCCTCTACCATCAACACATTCACACTGGAGAGAGCCTCTTCCAGTGCACGGGATGCCAGAAGGGCTACAAAGACTCCTCGGAGCTCTTGCGACATCGCTGTGCCCGCGTGGAGGGCAAGCCGTTCAAGTGTACTGTGTGCCAAAAGGCCTACAAGCGCGTATCTGCTCTGCAGCTCCATGAAGCAACCCATGTGGAAGAGCGGCCCTTCAAGTGCAACGCCTGTGAGCGGCGCTTTGCGTGCTCCTCCGAACTGGTGGAGCACCCGTGCCGTCCGGCAAAGGAGAAGCCCCTGAAATGCAGCAACTGTGAGAAGCGGTTCAAGTACTCGTCAGATGTGGAGCGGCATCGGCGTGTGCACACAGGGGACAAACCTTTCAAATGCATCACTTGTGACAAGGGCTTTAAGCAGAAGGAGCACCTGATAAAGCACCAGAATGTCCACGCCAGAGAGAATCAGTGTAAGTGCACATGGTGCGGGGAGAGGTTTACAGAGCTGAGCTATCTACAGGAGCACTGCCTTCAACACACAGCGGAAAACTCCTTTGAAGGGTCTGCTTGTGGACAGTGATATTTTTGTTTGCTCCGGAAGTCTGATCTTAGCTAAGCTTGTACAGAACTGTGGTACAGATAGATTTGGATGAGTTAACAGATGGTGCTGGTCCTCATGGCAGAGTCAAGTTTCATGGGCTTTTTGTGATGTATCCATTAGAGCATCTTGGTCCTCCATCCCTCTATAAAGTCTCATAACTTTGCTGATACCAATAGATCTTTGTTATCTGACTTGGGATTTATCCACCAATAAAGTTTACCAACCTCCAGACTCTCAAAACTAAAACAGGGCAAATCAGCAAGTGGAGATGCAAGAGCAAATAGTATGTGCTGACCAGTCAGGTGCGAGACATGTGGGACATATGTGACCAGAGTTCACATACCTCTATCTTAACATCGTTCTTGATCACACCAAACTCTTTCCATTGATCTGTATACCTTACGGTTTAGCGATCTGGATTTTCTCTTCTGCCTGTCCTCTGCTGAAATGGATAGGCTGGTTGTTAAAACTAGTGCTGCGATGCACTGTTGTGTGTGTGTGTGATTACACTGGAGAGCACCTTCCATTTCTCCCCGCCCCACCCCGTCCTCGGTCCAACATTGCTTTGCAGATTATGTTGCAGCTTAGCCTTCTGTGACTTTCACATATACACAATGTCCCCTCATTAGTATTTTATGCACACAGTGACCAAATAAAACGACAGGTGATGGAATCTGAAATAAAAGAAGAAATGCTGGAAGAGCTCAGCCTGTCAAACAGCATCTGTGGAAAGAGAAGCCAGGTTGCATTTTAGATCCAAAACGTAGACCAGCTTCTCTTTCCATTGAAGCTGCTTGACTGGCTGAGTTCTTCCAGCATTTGTGTTTTTCTTAGGGAATTGGGAGATTTGTTTTCACTAATATGAATCCAAAAATGAGTGTGAACATCTTTGTTGTAATAAAGCTGTAATGTAGAAAAAAACATTTTTGTGTTTTAAGATTGCAGCGTTTTAAGATTTGGGAATATATTTTAGCACCATTGTTTTCCTACAATGGCAGTAGTGCCGTCTTATGCTGCAAAGCCTTTCTGTGCAACTGTTTGATCACAATCAAAGGTTTAAAACATTTTGATTTACCTTGCTCTATTGCCCTCTGTTTAAACCTTTCTTGTAACAAGGATCACAGGCCACAACTAAATTTGTCTTCACTCTGGCAATCCCCTTGTCCACAGTTCTCTGTTTACTGCTGAATTTAACGATCCACTTTTCCTGGTGGAAAGTTCCTTTATCACAACTCTTCTTTGAGTAATGTAAACATTGAAATCAATGTTAATAGGTTTAAAAAGTATTTTGCGACATCTTGAGCTACCTAAAGTCATTTGCAACATACTTTTCCATTCTCTGACCATGCCAAACAGGCCTGGGGGCTTGGAGGTCAAGGCAGCATCTTTCTACCAGGTGCCAGCCAATGTTGCTGCACTGGTGGCTATCAGGAGGTATGTTAACGTGGCTTTGAGCTATGCCTATTCCCTATTGTCAAGTCCATGACCTTTGTGCATTCTCACAGAAAACACGATCAAGTGATTTAACAGAATAATTTAAATGCACAATCTACATTTCTATGGCAAGGCATAGCTCCAGCGTCCTGTGCACTGCGCTCATCTGGGTTGCAATTGCTACTAGTTGCACCTTAAAGCAAATATGTAAATTGTCTCACAGCTGGCTTAATAGTTCTCAAGCAAAAACTGAACTGAAATATTTTCTTAAAGGGATTAGATTCCTCAACAGTTATCATTAGAGTGTAAACATATCTGCAGTTGAGTGTTTTATTATATTGAAACCGATGAGTTAAATGGGAGCTTTGGTTTGGATCAGGTTAATAGGTTTTCAGAATTCCTCCTAATGGCCATGTACTGATGAGACCGTTGTCTCTGGCCAATAAAGGGGTTATCCACCCATTGACTACAATAGTTGAGCATTGTGAATTATTTTCAGAATTCTATTGCAAATGTGTAATTAAAAATAGATTTTAATTTATGTATTTTAAAGTAGCTTGAAAACTAGTGTTACACTTTCACTGCTGCAATCTGTTAGAACACAAGTTCTGTTTGTTTTTATTTTTGGTTGTATCGGCTTCGGTGACAGTAAGATTGGTGTATGTACAAGTCTTTCAAGAGCACTAGTTTTAACAAGTATGTTTGATATAAATGTCCATGTCATATTGGAAAGGGAACCACAAACAGTTTTTTTATGGGTTTTTTGCCATTTCAACGTCTACAGTCTGAATATAATGCAGGATGGATGTGAAGTCATGGACACAGCAGAGCTCGAAAGCGAAGTCTCCTTTGGAAATGAAGCTGCGCAACAGAAAGTTGGGCAAGAAGTCAGCCAAACGTGACTTATCACCTTAAATGACTGCAGTCTTTACAAAGGTGGACTTTTGATGAGAAGAGTGGTATGTTTTTGCCAGTTGAATCAAGCTGTTGTCGTTTTGTATCATCTCCATTTTGTAAGCACTAACAGTTTGCTAATGCAGATGCTAAAATGAAAAGCAGACTAATAAAAAAAATGAGTAGAATTAATACACTGTCTTATCAAAATAGTTTCAAGCTGCCTATAGGATGTCTCCACGGTTACCAGTGTTTTTTAGGAATGTAAAAGAGCCGTCTTTCCTGCAGTTGCGCATGGCTAATTGCAGAACATGGGATTGTAGATAATCTACGTCCTTGCTGAGTGTAAAGAGAGTATCTGATTGTAAGGTTTGAGTAGGAAACGGAGTGCAAACTACAGAGCATGTTAACTCTCAATTCTGTTGTCTTACCATTGAATATTCTCCTACCACAAGTGTGATGTGTTTTCAAAAGAAGTGTCACAAACTTTTTTTATTTTATTACAAATCAATTTTATTTTGTCTGGGCTACCATAGATACAAGATGACAAGTAATTTGCTTTTAGGGTTCAGATGACACCATAAATCAAACAGTTGATCGATGTAATCAGAGCCCAGAGACTGAATTGCAACCTGATACTCTTGCCACTTGTAATTTTTTTTTATTAATATACATAGTCTTAATAAAATTAAATCAATGCTAATGAAATTCAATGGTGTTGACTGATATGATTACTGTAGAATAACATTTGATGTTCAAGTAACCTTGCTGTTTCAATGAGAATAGTAAGAGAATTGATTTCAGAGCCAGTTGTGGCAATCAATTCCTCTTAAGTCATAACGTTAGGTTTGAACCACAATCAGGATTTTCAATTTATTAATTGGAATCATAATTATCATCAGTTTTACAATTGTCCTAATTGAACTGGTAAATAACAAGGAGATGTTGTAAATTCTGTTTACAGTTGCTTATAGGTATCACAGTCAAGCTGATCTTTTTCTTTGTTCCTATTTGAAAATGTTATTTTTTATCGTTTCCCTTCCGATGTAGCTATTTGACTGACTCCATATTACCAGAAAGCCCTTTCTTTAGCCATACCAATTTCTTCCTAAAGATGGCCGTGTCATCCTTGATCCCAGCTCCAGATCCCAAATTAGCAATTTTCATTTGCTTTTTCACATTTGAGTTTTAAAATAATGATGAGAGTAAGTCATAAATTGTCCTTCAAAATATCTCTTATATAAAGCATCATTACATATGTTCCCTTAATGTAGTCTCTGGAATTCTTTACTGGATTGTGCATATGGGTGTTATTATTTATAATGTTTAGTCTGTTTTTGTTTCATTTAATTATCTCCCAATGTTGAATTTGAATTGTTGAGTGCAAATCCGAAAGAAATGCTTAGTCAATGAATTTAGATGTTTGGACAGTTTTCTTTAAGGTTTTTACGGGAAGAAGACACATGAAGAAATGACTCCTATTTGCATCTCCTATACAGATCTCGGGTGAGATGTTGAACATACTGACAAATCCTGTTGTGCACTTGTATTGATTGCATCCATTCCCTGCTGGACCCTGCTGCACCCTAGCACATTTGATTGGGGAAGGTCAGGATTTATTCAACCTGTTGGCATTGGCAAATACTACATTGTAAAAGCCAGTGATGGAGTTTTGTTTTATTTTCTCTGTCGTAGATCTCCTTATGCACATGAAGTCTGTGAAGTCACCTGAATGGGGAAAGAATCTTGCCAATTAAAAAGAAATTCAACTTGCTCATCATGGGACATTTGACCAAAATTTGTGTTTCGAACGCATTCTAACTTTTGTGAATTGCATGCAACTCTGTTACCAGGAATGCTTTGGTTTTATTTTGAAAGTCCGTTCATCTCTACTGCGACAGCAGAACTAAGAACAAATACAGCCTTCTTGCTTCAAAACAAGACATTAATAAATTGATTCAATGGGGAAATACAGCCCTCCAGTTGAAATCAATTCTTGTAAGACGAGCTGATTGATAATCCACACACCAATCCTAACAGGTAAATTTCCCATGTCTGAAGGGTGATTGATGAACGACACAATCTATTCTGACCACGAGAAGGCGTATCTATCATCTCAGGGTTACAGAATAAAATGCATATGAATTAGGCATACGAATAATGAGATTTAACTGACAAATTACATTTGAAACTAGATGTATATCCACAGCAGCCTCATACAAGTATACATTACAATGGGTATGGAGGAATGAACAATAATTAATATGATTCCTGTTTTATTTCACAAAAGGAACAAAACAAATCTAGTGACCTTTTGATCACTATAATTATGATGGAAAAAGTTTGGAATTCTTCATTAGAATAACATCTAGAAAATGTAGATGCAATGAATCCAAATTGAAGGTCATGTTTGGCTAATCCCATCGAAGCATTTGCAGTAACGGAAATTCAATATATGTAGAGTTGCAACAAGTCGCAGAATTAAAAACAAACTAGTTTCAAAAGAGTAAAGGAGGAAGAGAGGAGTTCAAATTTGATTAGCAAATGATCAGTGGTATTGTGTGCTGTTTATAAATGGTTTGAATATTACAATTTACAGAAATTGTGGTTTATAGTTAAAACGAGGATTGCTTCAAAACATGACGTTAATAAACTGATTCAATAGGGAATAACGTAAACATTAATGTTTACAAGACAATCATTTTGGTAATAAGAATAAAGAAGCCTTTGATTGGAAAGAAAATGGTTGAGGAGCCAGCTGAGGGTAATTGGGAATCTTGGGAATTACTTGCATCCCATCCAGTTCTGAGGAGTGGATGATGTGCATGTGAATTGCTTCAATTTGAAATGGCCAGTGCGCAACAGCAACCGGTCGGACTTGATGGATGGAATGAGAGTTTGATGCAGATTTTTTTTAAGATGGTGGCATTAGAGTTAGTAAATTAAATTATCATCGACTTTAAGAATTCTGTAGAGTCTGGAATTGTTCCTGTGGATTGGGAGGTAACAAAAGTGTCCAGGACTATTCTGTATAGTTTCGGCGCCATTAGGTTTTCAAAAAAACTTGCCCTTGAAGGAGTGGAATGAAGAAGCATTAGATTGATTGCAGGCAATATGTCTTGCCAATGTGAGGATGGATTGAATAAGAGATGATCTCATTGAATCTTAAAACATTTTTTTCCTTAAAATTTTGCAGGTATGGATGCAGGAGCATACAGTGCCCTCCATAATGTTTGGGACAAAGACCCATTTATTTATTTGCCTCTGTACTCCACAATTTATAATGGGAAAAAGTCACGTGTGGTTAAAGTGCCATTGTCAGATTTTAATAAAGGCCATTTTTATACATTTTGGTTTCACCATGTAGAAATTACAGCAGTGTTTATATCAGCCCCAGAATATCACTTCAAACATTCCTCAAGGAAAGACATCAGTCTATAAACCTTCAGTTGCTACACTGATAATTATATCTAAACATATGGGGTGGCACAGTGGTGTAGCGATAGAGTTGCCTTGCAGCAGCAGAGACCTAAATTCAATCCTGATTAAGGTTGCTGTCTGGAGTTTTCCCTGTGACTGAGTGAGTTTTCTCCAGGTGCTCCAGTTTCCTCCCACTTCCTGTAAAATTGTCCCTAGCTTGCAGGATAGAGCTAGTGCATTGGTGATTACTGGTTGCGGTTTCCATGCTGTACCTCTAAAATCTGAATCTAAAGCAATGACGTTTGTGAAGATTGCACACTGAACACCATTTACAACAGCAACAAACGGCAAGAATGTCATCTGCAATGAAATAGCAACAGCTCAAGGAAAGGGTCTATATGGAGGGGATGTTTCCACCAGTGGGAGAGTCTAGGGCCAGAGGCCATAGCCGCAGACTAAAATGATGTTCCTTTATAAAAGGATTTGAGGAATTTATTTTATCAGAAGGTGGCGAATCTATGGCATTAATTGCCACAGACAGCTGTGGAGACGAAGTTAATCTGTATTTTGTAAGGATGAGATTGACAAATTGATGATTAGTAAGGGTGTCAGAGGTTACAGGGGGAAGGCAGGAGAATTGGGTTGTGAAGGAAAGCCATGATTGAATGGTGCAGTAGCCTTTATGGGTCAAATTGCCCAATTCTACTAGAACTTATGAATACATATATCTGAAGAACACCAAATAAAACAGCTGTCAGTGTGTGACCACAAACAAATAAAAATGCCTAGAGGCAGACCAGGAGGCTGTAAAACTTGCATTTAGCAGATCAGCAGCAAATGCACGTTATGTAGAAAGCAAAGGATACATGCTTTTGACCTACCTCTGGTCCCAGTTTGGCTGAAATATCCTACTTGCTCAAGAGTTAATGCAGCAGAGATTCTGATGGATGGCATGATTTCTGAAGATGGGGTTAGTCCACATTAACAAAAGCTAACCTGAGCAACTGTGCTCCACAGTCTGCCTCAGGGATTGTTGACAATGAGACACAGTGAAGAAATGTAGTCCTAACTTCCTCCCCACCTCTTATTCTGAAGCTGTGCTTGCTGATTGTAGATTCCTCAACCAGCCTCTTAATCCTCTAAGAATTTTGCCTGTTCCTATGAAACCTCATTCTTCTAAACAGCAGAGGTTACAACCTTAGTCCAATCAATTTACAAACTTGCATTTCTTGGAACCAATACAGTTGCACTTGCTCTGTTGGCAGGTACATCCTTTTTTTAAATATAGCAGTAACAGGATCGGTCCGAATCAGCATGGATTTACAAAGGGGAAATCATGCTTGGCTAATCTTGGTAGGGTACTGACATGGGTAGAAAATTGATTGGCAGACAGGAAACAAAGAGTAGGGATTAATGGGTCCCTTTCAGAATGGCAGGCAGTGACTAGTGGGGTACCGCAAGGCTTGGTGCTGGGACTGCAGCTATTTACAATATACATTAATGATTTCGATGAAGGGATTAAAAGAAACATTAGCAAATTTGCAGATGACACAAAGCTGGGTGAAAGTGTGAACTATGAGGAGGATGCAGGGTGACTTGGACAGGTTGGGTGAGTCGGCAGATGCAGTTTAATGTGGATAAATGTGAAGTTATCCACTTTGGTGGCAACTTGGGAAAAGGGGAAGTACAACGAGATCTGGGGGTCCTTGTTAATCAGTCACTGAAAGTAAGCAGGCAGCTCTGCAAAGTGCTCATCCAATCCATGTTTGTTTTTGTTCAATGTAGAGGAAACCACATTGTGAGCAACATATGCAGTACATTGGAAGGACAAATGATTTGGTACTTTACCTCTCTGTGTTCCTGGGTGGTGGGAAGGGGAGAAATTAAAGAGTCGGCTTTGCGCCTGCTATAGTTGCACGGGAAGGTGTCATTAGATGCAGTCGTTGGTGGAAATGGAAAAAAGGACCAGGAAATCTTGGAGGAAATGGGTTTGTTCAGAATGCTAAAAGAGGAAGTGAAGGAAAGAGGTTTCTGGAGGTGGAATGCCAGTAGAGGTGGTAGGGACTACAGACATGAAGAAGTTGGGAGATGAAGAAGTGTGAAGAGATTGAAGAGACAATTGAAAGCCTGCCAACTATGGTACTGGAGAAGATAAACACAAAATGGCGGAGTGACTCAGCGGGACAGGCAGCATCTCTGGGTAGAATGAATGGGTGACATTTCGGGTCGAGATCCTTCTTCTGATGTTTTCAGCCATGATCCAGAGAGAGGAAGCAGCGTGCAAACAGGCCATTCGCCTCACTGAGTCCACGCCGACCAGTGTCCATCCTGCATGTTACCACTATCCTACACAGAAGGGGCAATTTACAGAAGCCAATCAACCTACAAAGCTGCACATTTTTTGGAGTGCGGGAGGAAACCGGAGCACCTGGAGGAAACCCACGTGATCACAGGGAGAAAGTACAAACTCCGTACAGACGGCACCCATAGTCAGGATCGAACCTGGACTTCTGGCGCTGTAAGGCAACAACTTTGAGGAGGTGTTGGAGAGCTGGTCTGAGCCTCTGTGAGGTCTGGGTCTGTTCGCCAGACATCAGCACTGCCTTTGTCGGCAGGTTTGTAGAAAATATTGGGGTTGCTCATACAGGAGCTGAGTTCAGAGGAAATAACAGCTGCCAAATAGTACGGATTTTCCATATTTTGTACGGAAATGCGATTAGAATATTGATGTACGGTTTTGTGTTGTTAAATACGGACTTTAAACACATTGCTCAGTTCAGTATGAAGAAGGGTCTCGACCAGAAACATCACCCATTCCTTCTCTCGAGACTGCCTGTCCCGCTCCAGGTTTAGAGCGCTGTCAGTTTAACGCGCGGGGATTTAAACGAAGAACTATCGGCTACAGCGCTATGGGTTCTAAAAATAGCGCTACCAGCTGGAGCATTATGGGCTTTACACATAGCGCTATGGGTCACAGACTGTTCAGGAAAATTCTCGTATAACAATGAGTCTTTAGTATTCTCTTTCTCAGTGGTAGTTGAGCCTTTGATTATTTTTCAAGCAGTGGTAGAATTCTGGATAAGCCTAGTGGTGAAAGGTTACCATTGGGATTGGCCCTGATTTTACAGAACGGTGGGTGGGCTCAAGGGGGAGAGAGGGAGAGAAGGAGGGGTGGAGAGAGAGAGGGGATGGAGAAGGAGAGAGGAAGAGAGAGGGAGGGAGAGGGAGGAAGGGAATAGGAGGGAGAAAAAAAGGAAGGGGAGAAGGAGGAAGAGAGATGGAGGGTGGGTGGGAGGGGGAGAGAGGGAGGTAGAGATAGAGAGAGGGAGGGAGGCATCCAAAATGGCTTCTACGTCATCATCTGGTGCTAAAAGCAGGAACCAGCCGTTCAAACAGCAGTACACAAAGAGATGGCAATGATTGCACTGTCAAGTAAGGTGCGTAGAAGATATGTCAATTGGTAGCAAAGTTATACATTCTTGTACTCTTACATGGGTATGACCGCACATTTAAAAAAAAAATTCAGCAAAATACTGGTTTCCTCAGCAAAATACTGATTTTCAGGTACTAGAATACTAAAATGCTCTGTCAAAACTTGGCAGCTCTGAAATAAGGGCAGTGAAAAAAAAAAGTGTGTTCACTGGGATGTTGGCAGGTGGCAGTGAATAGATTTATAGAGGGGAAGAGTCCAGAGGGAGTGGTCCAGATAGGACAGGAATTCCAAAGAGGGAGAAAGCGTCCTTAGCCTAGGGTTCTTTCCAAAATAATAAATGTGACTCAGATCCTTGAACACATTCCTCCAATAGCAGTAATTCAAGTATGACACATTACTTAAGTTGCTGGAAGGCTGCACAGCCTGAGGTGCAGCAGTTATTTTCATGGTTTAGGAAATAATCTACCAGCACAAGCCTGCCTTGATTGACTGAGACAGCGAGAATATCAATAAAATATTAATTAACTGTGCAGCCTCACTCCAATGGCAGATTCACGGCTAACTTTGCCAAAACCTTATCCTCATTTGAACTCTTGCGAGATATCAAAGACAAGTTCCAGGTTTATCATGATAAGTCCTCCCAGCAGAAACATACCCATCTTTGGAAACAGATGGTAATGAAAAGAAAACTATTCTATACTTTCAGGATGTCTTTTCCATACTTTTTGTTTAGAAACACCCAATTCCATGGATTTGTTTTTGGACTAGTTAACTCAATATCTTCAACGCGAGCCATGTTCAAACACCACTGGAGTGATAGCAGCAACTGTGCTTGTGTGACCAGACAAAGGAATGTCAAATGACTGAATTATCTTCAGAAAGCACTCCCAAGACAGACTCAGGGTTTGGTAATCAGTAACTGGCTGAGCTTAATGGTGTTCAGTACACGTTGGAATTTCAAATCTCACCTCCACATTGCTGTAATGTAGAGCCTTTACATTGGCAGCTAATTTAACTCAGCTCGTAGTCGACATTTTCCATCCCCCATGACTGTTTTCTCCCTCTCAGTGATTAGTAATAGCCAAGTCTGGGAACAATAGCTTTTTGGAAGGCAGGGACATAGGACTGGATTTGAAAGAGGAATTGGCAGAATCGGCCATGATTTTTTTGGATGTTGGAGCAGACGAGAGGGAACATGTGCCCCCCCACCCTCCCTACTTCTGATTCTGTGTTCAAAAGGTCTGAAGAAGGGTTTCGGCCCGAAACGTCGCCTATTTCCTTCGCTCCATAGATGCTGCTGCACCCGCTGAGTTCCTCCAGCAATTTTGTGTACCTACTTCTGATTCTTATGTTCCTGTGATTTGGCTCAGTTCCTTTTGTAAACACTGTTTCCTTGACATCGCCATAGCAGAACTGCCAACTATGACTTAATTCAATTTGACTGGTGGTAGAGAATAGAGCTGAATTATATACATTCAGATTGAGATATGCTTCCATAGTGCCCAGCGTATCCATTAATGCTGCACTTTGTCCAGTGTGGCGGTGTATCCACGCATCACCACACTGTGTGTTCACCTGCATCAGTGTTATCTAAAGAGGACAGCAACTCCTTGTGGTTTAGATGCTTATTGACCATAGCAAACCAAATGAAGGCCACAGGGCAACGAGGACTCTCACGTGTGGACATTGCTCTGGCCTCAGTCTATAGGCAGTTGTGCAGTCCTGGCCACATGCCTCATATAGTGGACAACTGGCATTCTCAAACAATCCCACTGTCTCGACTGGTGTATAAAACCAAAACCATGAGAGGAAAAGATCGGGTAGACAGTCTCTTGCCCAGAGTAGGGGAATCCAGAACAATAGGACATAGGTTTAAGGTGAAGGGGGAAAGATTAAATAGGAATCTGAGATGTAACAATTTCACACAAAGGGTGGTGGGTGTATGGAACGAGCTGCCAGAGGTGATAGTTAAGGCAGGGACTATTGCAACATTTAAGAAGCAATTAGACAGGTACATGGATAGGACAGGTTTGGAGGGAACCAAACGCAGGCTAGTGTAGATGGAACATGTGGGTCGGTGTGTGTAATTTGGGTCGAAGGGCCTGTATCTACATTGTATGATGCCATGCTCTCGAGGAACCCTGCAGTCTCTAAAATACATGACAGTATGCCGTCCAACCTCATCATCATGAGGACACAGCTCTAGCCATCAGCTGCACAGTGAGCAGCTACAAAGCAGAAGGAGAAGTGGTGGGAGGAACAGGAGGATCAAGAAGAAGGAAGCAGCTTTCCTGCCAGGGCATCTGAACCAATGCATTTGACTCCAATGCTAATAACTGCACTTTCCCATGACTAACTTCCACGTTTTAACCCTCCCCCGCCCCAATTCTGAATGTCACAGCCTCCAGTTGGTGAAAGTGCTGAAATAAAGGCCAATACTAAATGAACCAAGCTAAACTTTTAAAGAAAAACAGCTAAGCTTGCACTTAAGTGAAGTGTTGACTCTTCACAGTCTTGGCACCTGCCGGTGTCCTTTGCGTGGCGTCCTGTTCCTGTGCATTGTAAGTGGCTGTAGTTGGCCTCAGATGCTGACCTCGACTTGCTCGGGACCTGGAAGGTTCAGCTCTGCACTAAGTCTACTCAGCATTGCCAGTGGAGGTGGGGAGGCAGCGCAGTCATCCTGAGGCAGGACGCCAAATCTGCTCTGCACGGCCACTGGCAAACCTAGACATCTGCTGGAGGTCAGGATGCTGGCCCTCTGCAAGCCCCTCATAAGTTGAATGTTCATGGGTGCATGAGTCATAGGAGCTGAATGAGGCCATTCGATCTATCGAGCCTACTCCGCCATTCAATCATTGCTGATTTTCCCCTCCCATCCCCATTCTCCTGCCTTCTCCCCATAACCTTTGACAGCCTTATTAATCAAGAATCTGTCAATCTCTGCTTTAAAAATATCCAATGCCTTGGCCTCCACACCTGTCTGTGGCAATTAATTCCACAGATTCCCCACCCTCTGACAAAGTAAATTCCCGCTCATCTCCTTTCTAAAAGTATGTCATTTTATTCTGAGGCTGTACCCTCTGGTCCTAGGCTCTCCCGCAACCAGAAACATCCTCTCCACATCTACTCTGTCCGATTCAGTTAAATTTCAATTTGGTCCCCCCGCAACCTTCTCCTGGAGTACAGTCCCAGTGGCGTCAAACACTCATCATACATTAACCCAATCATTCCCAGGATCATTCTCGTAAACCTCTGGACCCTCTCCAATGCCAGGACATCCCTCCTCAGATATGGGGCCCAAAACTGTTCACAAACTCCAAATGCAGTCCGACCAGCACCGTATAAAACATCAGCATTACATCCTTGTTTTTATTTTCTGGTCCTCTATAAGTAAATGCTAACATTTTACTGCTAGCAGTCTATGCTTGTAGGTCAGAACATCGAGCCTGACTGTCAGCAGCCTGTAATCCACGCTGCTCCAATGGAAGCTGAAACAATGGTCATCAGGTGCTGTCTTGCAAGTGTTCAAATGAAGTTCACATTCACCTCCTTCATAGTTCTGTGCCGAGCACTGTACTCAACCCCTCTTTTGACTTCAGTCAGAGGGTGGTGAATCTGTGAAATTCTTTGCCACAGAAGGAAAGCAACAGCAACCAAGGTCTAAGTGCTCCAGGTGAGGTTCAGCTAAGTCTGCTACAAATCCTCTATAATGAACACGATGAACTATCTCCTGCACTACCATCGACTTATCCTAATTGAGTTTTTGCACTGATGACTTGATTTGAATTCATAGTATTTTTCTTTTCACTGTCTTTTATAATCTATGTATAATGTATGTTTTGTGTTTTGCCTGAGTCAATGTGCCTGTGATGCTGCTGGAAGCAAGATTTCCATCACACCTACAGTATACCTCACCACACTTGTGCATATGACAATCAATTTGACATGGCTTGGCAATGAAGGCCAACATTCAAACTGCCTCTGCAGGCACCTTTGATCTCTGGGCCACAGGCTATCAGCCCCAGGGGATTTATCTACTTTTAGGCCCCTTAATGTCAGAGTCATAGAGCATGTAGGTACATGCCCTTCGGCCCAACTTGCCGAACTTGTCTCCACTACTTTCCCATGAGCAGTGCCATTTTAGTTCTCATGTGTGTGGCAGTGGAAATTGCAGACAGACTTATAGAAAAGGCCCTTTGAAAAGAGAATAGAATGAAGGTATATAGAGCAAAGTTCAAATACGATTCGATAGAGGAAATCCTTAACTGTTTTTAAGCTGAGTGTACTTAGATCTTTGTGCAAGAGGGGAGACATTAAAAAAAAAGCTTCTGCAACTTTTTTATTGAATGTGTAAAGATTTATCACAATAGCCCGGGCAAAAATAATCCAAATGGAATATCAATACATCAAACCCAACCTTCCAAGCTTTGCACTTTTAACCATTGCAAGTATATAGAATGAAAACAAAATCTGATTAATATTGTGCTGCAATATACAAATACAGAAATTATTACCAATCTTTGTCCGTAGATGTCTAACACACAAACAAGAATTCTGAAACATAATTTGAAAAGATTAGGTAACACACAAGGCAAAAAGTGGTTGTGGACGAGATCTTTGCTCTGTGACACAGAACCACCACAGGCTCATATACAATCTAGTATAATTCCCTGTGAAGATACTTGAGGCACTGTGTAGATTCTGCCTCTCGGCCCCACCCCAAGTGTCAGCTACAATTTCCAGCAAGATTTCATCTCTTCCAATCCCAATGACGAGGAAGTGACAGGATGGGTGGAGTGAAGAGGAAGGGGTGGTGCAGATTGGAAGATGATGAGAAGAAAGTGAGTTCTTTTCACCAGTGCCATTGGGGGCAGCAACTTGGTGGGATCCACAATTCTCTGGATGTTCTGAAAGGTTTTTGTTTTCTGATGGAAGACCTCTGCTTTGTGTGAACATCACGGTGGGAGCGAAGGTGTGAGACTGCCTTGCAAAGGTGCTACAACCTGGGTGGTTTGCCTCAGAATTCTTCCTGTCCCACCTCCGTATCTGGGAAATAGGCAGCGGTCTCCTCGGTGAGCTCGAAGAGGGCGGTATCATTGTCCAGGTTGGAGAGTTCCTGATTGATCGGAAGATGTGGCTCTGGAAGGAAATGCTGTGGAAGGTGTGGCTTTCCTGGAAATAATTAGAAAGAGATCAGGGGATCGATCACCAGCCATCTTAGTAATTTCTGAAGCGCCTTTCATGAAACTGATAACAGTACCACGAAGGAGGAAGGAAATATATTGAAAATGAATAACAATAAATGTTACATCTTCCTTCACCCCCAACAAGTTTAATCCACAGGCAACATAAAGAAAGGATCTGAAGAAGGGTCTCGACCCGAAACGTCACCCATTTCTTTCCTCCAGAGATGCTGCCTGACTCGCTGAGTTACTCCAGCATTTTGTGTCTATCTTCATAACAAAAGGATTATTTAGTAAAAACCCCCATTATAAAACTAATATTTAAAAAATGGAAACAATGGGCATGTTTGGCTGGCTTAGTGAGTTGAGAGATTTATATAATTAGCAGCAAATATAATAGTATATATAGTAGTATCAGTCGAGCTACTATCTCTTAGCTCCAGCAATCCAGGTTTAATCCTGACCTCCAACACTGTATGGAGTTTGCACGTTCTCCTTATGACCGCATGGTTTTCAACTGTGATTCCCTTCCACATCTCCAAAATGTGCGGGATGGTTGGTTCATTGGCCACTAAATCTCCCCTCACGAGTAGAATCTGGGCATGATGGGAATGTAGAAAGATCAAAACGTCGGACAGGATTGGTGTAAAAAAAAAAATAGGAGCTTGGTGGTTGATGTGGACTCGGTGGCCTGAAGGGCTTGTTTCCATGCTATATCGCTCCACGACTGGTTTGGTCCCTAATGGGCCCAGCAGATCCATTTCTAAATTCCATGCAATAATCCCCAAAAGAGGCTGTTTGATTATTGAGGGTAATGACACTTTCATTATTCTGATGATGGGATATGTCGCTTACATTATTTTGAGATGCAATTTATTTTACGAGATGTTTATCTTTTCCTTTGATCTCTCAGCAATGAAGGACTTCTCCTGAAGATAAGCTGGGAAGCATCTGCCCTCTGGATTTGGTCCCTATGATACTTGAGCTCACAGTACAGACACTGGCTTCAATCAATTAAGATCTAATTTATACTCCTTATGATGACTTAAGGCTTTTAGCATGTGATGTCCACACTCCCAATCTTAACGTTTGGTAAATTTCCTCGTCCCCTCAATTAGTAGAATGCAGGGGCAGGTACACAAGGCTGACAGTGGCATTTTGAGATGATGACATGCTTAAGAAATTGGTATACTTAGCAAATATCGTGATGCTGATAATAATATGCATTTTAGGACAATGCAGTGAAGGTGTCGGAATTGAAATACTGTGCTGCTGTTCACACTGTGGCGGTCCTTGGGGGGTAGGCCACTCCTTGGATCATCCCCCTCGCCGATTGAGGGACGGGGCGTTGGTCTGCCACGGGGTTTCCAGACCACCCTGGGTTTAGTGCTCTCGAGGTGTGTGTGTGGTGTACTCTCGCTGTAGGGATTATAAGACGTCTGGCCTTTTCCTGACCTCGTCCAGGCCGCTACAACACCTTGATTACAGACCTTGTTAAGAGAAGTAGCAGCCAGGTAGAACGAGAGAAAAGTGGACCCTTGCCAAGTCCAAAGGATTTCAGCACATTTACAATATTTTGATTGCCTGCTAAGTGGGGTCAGCACTACATGCATTTTTTTGCTTTTATAAATGCTTTTACACTACACAAAGTAGCACGTATCCTCAAAGCCTAGGAAAGTGGGGGGAGCTAGAAGCTAAGTGCAAGATTGCCAGAGGTTTGGTGAAATGGCAGTGGAGATTAAGCTACTCAGGTGTACGCCTTGGCAAGTTTTATCTGAATTACATTCTGCTTACAGTCAGTCGCATAAAAATCATGCTTGGACAAATACGCCATCAGTCTGCCTGACGCACAACTGAAGTAGTTTGAAAGTTAAACTGCTGCTTCAGCTATTTGTCCTGTCAGCTGTTCTCTCATCAATTTCTTGTTCCCACCTGCAGGATGTATCCATCACCAGTATATCTTTAATCTGAAAATCTGTGGCATGGCAAGATGCTCCGTAATATAAATAGACACCTAGTCAGTTCCCCATTTCTTGCAAATATACATCTATGATCACCAAGGATTAATGTTCTTTGAGCAACAATGTGACTGCAAACAGTCGCATGGCAGATGCTGACCCAAAGAATAAGGAAAGATAGAGACAAATCCTGCTTGCACAACAGGAACAAGGACCTAGTAAGAGCAAGTAGTTACCGTATTTCCCAGCAATGAAGACACACCTGCGTTGAAGACCCACCCGCAATTTGAGTTGTTAAATTTTGAAAAAAGGCTGGCGGGACATAGAATTTCTCACGCTAAAAATAAATAAATAAATAAATAAAGTAACAATTCAATTTGCCCAAGGCTTCCAGTTCTCCATTCTGAATGACTGAATGGGTGGGGGGGTGGAGGGTGATGGCAGGTGGAGAGATGGTGGGAAAAACAGGAGCACACTGGGACAATTTGAATCAGTTGTAATCTTATTGAATGACAATACTTGTTCAAGGGCCCAATTGGGGGGAAGAGTTCCTTTCACAGCGTGTGGGGAGTCTGGCCAGGGTCAGCACGGGCAGGAGAGTTGAGAAGGAGGGGGTCGGGGATCATGCCAGCAACTCACTCACTGCTGCTGCGGTGCTCCGGGCACAGAGCCACCGCATTGTAGCCGGGGAGGGAAGTAGCTCGGGTGGCTGCGAGGGGCCGCCGTTCCTTGAATTCCGACTGTTGCTGGGAGCAGGACATGGCCTCACTTGCTGCGCTGGGTGACACTGCATGGCATTCACTGCCCGGTCTGTGTCTTTCAATGTAGACTGGACAGTGAGGGGACCAGCTCAAGAGCAAAGATCAAAGCGGAGCGGGTCAGCGGGCGATGGATAACAGGACAGCAGGAGGTGGAGCTTACTCTTGTGTAAGTGCGATCAAGGGACCAATTGAGGTTACTCGCGCTGATACAGGAGTAAGCTCCACCGCCCGCTGTCCTGTTATTCATCGCCCGCTGACCCGCTCCACTCCATGACTGCTGGCATGATCCTCAACCCCCTCCTTCTCAATGCTCCTGCCCGTGCTGACACGGGCCAGACTCCCCACACGCTGTGAAAGGAAATTTCCCCCCCTCCCCCAGCGGCGCTGTCCTTTTACAGCCGCTTCCCACTTTGCTATCGTTCTTGATGTTGCTGTACTGAGGGGTAGCCAAGTCTTTCTCTCTTGGCTAACCTTCGGCCTCCAAGACGCAGGTAAATTTTTGTGCCTTACTTTTGGGTGAAAAATAGCATCTTCATTGCTGGGAAATACTGCACTTGCAATTTGGCCAGAAAATCTTTGCCTTAGGCTTATGTTTTAGTGTGTAGCAGGAGTGAATTTTGTCAATCAAGTACAGTAAAACCTGCTAAATTGGACACAGGTATCTATTTATCTGTTTATTTATGTGTATATATATATGGTCTATGGTATATAGACACACTGATCTGTTCTGTATTTATGCCTGCAATATTCTGCAAAGTGCTGCAGCAAGCAAGAATTTCATTGTCCTATCTGGGACACATGACAATAAACTCTCTTGACTTGACTTGACAAATGAAATCTTAGAAAATTATCAATTAGATCAATAAGGAGATTATGGAATTGGCTAAGTTCAGTTTTTGGCAGAAGCTGATTGCACTGTTACCACAAGCGTGTTGTAATGGATTTACCTGAGTTTGCTCCAGATTTCAGGGCTTTGTTGGACGGTTCAATTGGCCTCAGCTCTGGATCCACGATAAGTTTCTGTATCTGGGAAACCACAAACCATATCTTATAATTAGGAAAGAACTGCGGATGTTGGTTTACACCAAAGATAGACACAAAATGCAGGAGTAAATTAGTGAGACAGGCGGCATCACTGGAGAGAAGGAATGGGTGACATTTCGGGTCGAGAACCCGTCTGATATGCCTTCACATCAGACAGGTTCAGCTCATTCAGTGGGTGATTTGGATTAACAATCTGCAGCACAAAGGAATAACTTCAGTAAATGAGATTGAATTCATTTACCAATTCATTTCTTCAGAAGAAGGATCTTGACTAGGAATGTCGCCCTTACTTCTCTCCAGAGATGCTGCCTGTCCCGCTGAGTTACTGCAACATTCTGTGGCTCTCTTTTAATTAGGATGTAGCTACTGGTTATTAATTGTTATAAAGGAATGGTGTTTTATAACCATACTATTTACTGTATGACTAAGCAAATGACCACTATTACATGAGAACAAATGCTAGAGATGCATGAATGTTGCAGACTTCAACATCAGGCTATTATTGGACTGACCTCACATTGCATGCCTCACCTCTACAACATAAAATTAGATACTTAATGAGGAAGACACAACGTTAATTTATGTATCTCATAGCCTGACTTGATTTTTTAATAATTTTAATGGGAAAGGTTTGTTGAAGGTTTGGAGACCCTGCAGTGAAGAGGAATAATCAGGCAGCTTTCTGCAAGAACTCAGTCAGCACATGTTTCTTTCTGCACCACATATTATTCTGCGACTCTATTAAACGTGGAGAGATTTTAGCATTTCATGATAATGAGACCCTTCTCATTTCTGAATAAGTAAATGTCCATTACGTGAAGCTATTTCATACACTGACTAATAGTGGAAAAGTAGACCCATGTATTTCACCAAATGGTACTAGATTCCATCTCTTTAACTAAAACAAATGGGAGTTTTGTGAGTCCTTCTCTCACTGCTATTTCTTCCATTCTTCCGGTCTTGACAACTCCTTCCGTCCATCCGTCTGTCTTCCCTCTACATTCCTAGCCCTGATGCAGGGTCTCGACCTGAAATTACCATCTCTTTGCCTCCACAGTTGCTGCTTGACCCACTCAGACTGAAGAAGAGTCTTGACCTGAAACGTCACCTATTTTTCTTCTCCAGAGATGCTGCCTGACCTGCTGAGTTATTCCAGCATTTTGTGTCTACAAACTAATTTCTTCCCTTTAATCAGATCCTCTATCCTATATCATGTGTATTCATTTGTTCTTCCTCTATCCTTACCATTGCAAGGTTTGCTTCCATATCGGACAGGTTCAGCTCATTCAGAGGAAGATTTGGATTAAAGATCTGCAGGACAAAGGAATAACTTCAGTAAATGAGGTTAAATTCATTTTACTAATAAATTCTATTTGACTATTTTATACATTCCCAGATAACGGGCAAAACCAGTAAAAATTACATCACAACACCACACCACTGGCAAAGTAACCATTGTTGAAGGGAGATCTTCAGTAATCGACAATGTCTCACGTAATTAAAAATTCAGGAAAGGAGGAGAAAGAAGTGGTTTTTGCAACACACATTGCAGATATCGATATCCAGAATCCAATTATAGGTAGGTTCCAGGGGGTTAAAACATCACATAAACAGAGATGCCCAGCAACAGAGTTGGATTTAATGTGTAGGAAGGAACTGCAGATGCTGGTTTACATCAAAGATAGACACAAAATGCCTGAGTAACTCAGCGGGACAGGCACAATCTCTGGAGAGAAGGAATGGGTGATGTTTCGGGTCAAGACTGTTCTTCAGAGCGGGTTTAAAGAGGGGGCTTGACCCAAAACATCACCCATTCCTTCTCTCCAGAGATGCTGCCTGTCCCTCTGAGTTACTCCAGCATTTTGTGTCTATTTAATATTAACCAGATTGTTCCCAGTTTATTAGGCTGTCTACCAGTCACCAACATACTGTGTCAGAAGGAGATCACTTCTCCCCAATAAATCGCCTGAACGTTGAGGTTACTCCTTTTGGTACAAATGTTGCTGGTTTTCTTCCCCCATCCAAAACAAGAATGAACACCTTTGTTGAGATTATTGATGGTGTTAAAGCAGAGTAAAGAAGAAGAGTCCCAACCCCTAACTTCACCTATCCCCCATTCTGCAGAGATGCTTCCTGACCTGCTGAGTTACTCCAGCACTTTGTGACTTTGTACAGTCTAATAACTACTTCATCAGCTATTAGGATGTTGAAGCAATTATAGCTCTGCTTCAACCATAGTTGTAAATCCTAAGGCACTGTTGCGCAGCAGTAGAGTTGCTGCCTTACAGCGCTTGTAGCGCCAGAGACTCCGATCTGGACCAGGTTCGATCCCTACAACGGGTGCTGTCTGTACGGAGTTTGTACGTTCTCCCACGTGACCACGTGGGTTTTCCCCGAGATCGTCCGTTTCCTCCCACACTCCAAAGACCTACAGGTATGTACATTAATTGGCTTGGTGTATGTGTGAATTGTCCACAGTGCGTGTAGGATGGTGTTAATTATCAGGGATCGCTGGTCGGCGTGGACTCAGTGGGCTGAAGGGCCTGTTTCTGTGCTGTATCTCTAAAACTAAAAAAACTATCAGAGAGACCGAATGGCCAAAACTTACGTGCATGATGGTGGAATGCTCCAGACTGTACTGCTGGCCACCAAGCAGCGAGTGTAAACCATCCATGTTCATCTCAATGTTCTGCATGTGGTCAGACACCTCGCTCCTGTAAATCCCAAAAATATGTGACAAAGGGATAGTTGTGGACATCAAATATCAAACAGTGACTGCCGTTTCACAAGGTGCCTGAAATGATTTAGAATTTACATCATTGAAGCATGCCCACAGGCAAACACTCCAAAGTCTTGTTTCGCAACACACACACACACACACACACACACATGATCGCTTCCAGCTACTTCATCAATCCTTTCACCATATTCATCCACTCCTTTTTTTCTCCAATCATTTATCCAGCTTCACTATTAAACATTTATATTATTTATCTTAACTTTTCCTGTTTCTTTTTTCCCCTATAACTTTGAAAATAAAACCACCATTTGAACGGCTGATGCTTCCTGGTATACAACTGGCATTGGCGTTTAGGACCCTGTTTTCCACAAGTCATTTAAATAAAGGGGACTTGGACATAATGTATAGGAAGGAACTGCAGATTTCTGGTTTACACCGAAGATAGACACTAAATGCTGGAGTAACTCAGCGGGACAGGCAGCATCTCTGGAGAGAGGACGGGTGACATTTCAGGCCGAGACCCTTCTTCTGACTGAGAGTCGGGGAGAGGTAGTCCAGGGATATGGAGATGTAAAGTGTAAAAACAAAAGATCAAAGCAGACGATGATAAAGAAATGTAGCATGGCTCATTGTTTATCTATTATTAACCCACTGACTCCCACACCAGATTGTACTCCCTCATTCTCACAGCCAGGCATCAAACTAGAAACTTAAGGCCACACAAGAAACAAAAGGGATGGATGGTCTGGTGCCAGCGCTACTCTCTCATAAGCCATAGCACATCCAGGGACCTCACTGTCGAGGGGGCCAACAGAACAACAATGGCCCAGACATTTTATGGAATGTGTTGTTTTAACACAAACTCAAAACTGTTTACTACACATTCATGTTCTTTAAATAACATCAGTTGCACAATGATTTGCCTATTCTCTCTGATAAGATTGTTTGCCTTACTTACTTTGGTCCAGAAGCAACCCCATTTTTCTTCTCACAATACTGAAAGAACTGGAGGAACTCAGTGAGCCAAGCAGCATCTGTGGAGGGAATGGACAGGCGATGTTTCAGGATTGGGGCCCTTCCTCAGTCCCGACCCGTAACTTCACCTGTCCATTCCCTCCACAGATGCCGCCTGCAACACTGAGTCAGTCGCTCCAGCACTTTGTGTTTTGCTCTTGGTTCCAGCATTCACAGTTCCTTGTGTCTCCAATTTTCTTCTCATTGTGTATGGAGTCTCGGTCACTGTGTGAGGACTCACCTCTCTACAGCCGTTGTCTGCCCCCTCCTATCCGTATGCTGCATTGTGTTGCAGCTGGATCTGCCCTCTAGGACAGACTCGACCACAGAAATCGGCAGTACAGGAGGCTCCAGACAGGCAGAGCACGAATTCACCGGAACCATCGAGTCTGTTTGGACCTGGACTCCGATCCCTGGACTCGCCGGCTCCTCCTTAATGGCCATCAGACACTTCCCCCTGTATGTATATGGAGACAATTGATAAATAAAGCTGAGGTTCTCTTGAATCTAGATTGTACCATCTCACTTATTAAAGCAATTGCAGAGATACGTATTGTCGCCATAGTTTGAAACGTGGGGACATATGCATCACACAACAGGAGCAAAGATTCACTCAGAATGCAGATGCTGGTTTACATCGAAGATAAACACAAAATGCTGGAGCAAACTCTATCAGAATGTGATTTATGTTCCTTAACATTTATTCTTGTTTATCGACTAAGTAGTCATTTTCTCCAGCTTCAGTCAATTCAGAGTCTTAAGTGAATCCAATTTCGAAATACCCAAAATTAGAATTTATCACAAAGAGGAGGATTCACAATCGAAACAAACTCTCAGGTAACTTTCTAAGCTGCACATGCAATATGAAGACTAATGACAAAAGGAGATGGGTGTAACTTCAGCCTTCTTATGTAACTGATACTTTATATAAAATAGCAAAGTATCGGTTGTGTACATGAACATGAATTCATTCCTGGCCTTTTTAGCTGAACAGCTCAGCTTTTCCCAGCTGGATTAGAAATATTTATGTATTCAATCACAAATGCAAGCAGTTCATTAACACAGAGGCAGTTCTTTCACTTAAAATGAAGCCAAACTAAAACAGATGTCAGGTATAGATTTAGGTAGAACTTTATGCTACTAACATAAAGAATTAATCAACTCTGTTATTCAAATTCCCTGCACTTGCAGTAATGTTGAAATGTAACTTTTATTTAAGGAAGACGTGCAGTTGCATCATACTTTTCCTGGCCCAAGCACCTCTTTACAGCCAAATGCCCACTCTGCAAGTGTGACTAATGTTATGCTGCAGGAAATCTAGCAACCAATTTAAAAGCAGCAAATATCCACAAATAGGAAAATGATAAAGGTAATTTTGTGCAGACATCGATTGAAGAAGCAAAGTTTATCAGGTCAGTAAAATAACATCTACGTTCTTCCAATGATGCAACTGAGAGGGGCGATGGGGCTTGCTTTAAATATCACATTTAACATTTAACATTTAACAGATGGCTCCCCTGACCTTCAACCACCCTCTGTTCTTCACTGGACCATGTGTTTTGACCTCCAACACCAGATTATTCATAACATTTGTTTATGTGAAAGTCTATCGTGTGTTGTGTTCTTTTTTATTCGTATGGCTGTATGGTAACCCAAATTTCACTGTACCAATTTGGTACATGTGACAATAAATGTCTCTTGAACTCTTGAACATTACAAGCCAAGTGGTGCCAATGAGCTGATGTATTTTCTTACAAAAACTTACATTTAGATGATGTACAATGGGCTACTTTTCAAACGTGCATGTCAATGCTGAATGAAATGAGCTGGACAGGAATAATTTCCGTGTATGCAACTTTTCTCATTTTGCTGTTTAACCCCCATTAAACTTAGCAACAGAGCGACTAGTGTAAAGGAGGGCAACATCCTTTCTTTTTGGAGCATGCAAAGTAGTTTAATCATCATCGTAAAGCCAATGACCCACCTCTGCTCCTTCCCTGCAGGCTGAATGGTGGCAGCCCTGGGCTGGGGGAGCTCTGTGATATCGGAAATGATTGGCCCTCCAGGGACTGGGCTGTCCGTGTAGGTACTGGAGCACAAGGCAGCTTCTGTGGACGGCTGTAAAATGCACCAATTTAACTACATTATCAACAAAACAGAAGTAACATTTGTAAAACCATCATTGACAATTAACCTGGATCTGAAAGTATTTCTGTTCATTCCAGAGAGGGGAACTGAGAGTTGCTGGATAATGCATGCAGCCATATTAAGTAAACATGACAAGGAGGCTTAAATAGCTCAAGAAAAAAGTCCTTCATTGCTCACTAAATAGCAAAGATCATAGAGTGGAGCTAGTATCTTTGCTAAATAGGCTTGCGCAAGGAGAATGGCTCTGAATGAAGTACCACAAAGGAGTACCCATTGACCCAAACTCCAGCAAGAAGAAGTGGCGAGGAGCAAAATATAAAGGATGTCTCATTAATATGGAAGTCACCAATTATCTGGAACAAAAAGTGAAGTTGAATTTACTGTCATATGCACATGTACGCTTTTGGCCTGAATTCTATACAAAAAAATCTCACCATACCTAGGTGCATGTGACAATAAGGTACCATTGAACCATTGATAAGGTAAAGGTACAATGAAAATCTTGCTTGCAGCAGCATCACAGGTATTTAGAATCAAAAAACACTGACACATAAATTATAGATAAATTGCACAAATTCTGTAAAAGACAGTAAAATAAACACGTCTGTGCAAAGAACATGGCAATGGTGCAAAATAGAATTAGAAAAAAGTGTGTATGTATACTGCAATATAACAGGGTAACATTCTCATGGTATTTTACTATTAACCCGACCTTAGCTGTATTGAATGGGGCAACCACACTGAGTCTAACTGCTTAATTATAACAGAACTGTTTATTGCTAGCAAACAAGTCACATACCGACTGAATGAAATATGGATCCTGAAGAGGTTCTATTGATAGATGTCGACCATATTTAGTGACAGGAGAAGAACCGTTGTCATCCAACATCAGAGGTCTACAAGGTGAAGATTAAGATTGATTTAACCCAGGATTCTGAATTTGCATTGTATTAAATCCTTCAGAACATCACAGTGAGAATGCAGTTTAGATAAAGTCTGTTGCTTTGGGAGATGCACAGGGAACACACAGAATATTTGTTCAATTTAGCATTTGTTACTGGTTACCATTGACAAATAACACAAAGGGCAACGTCATTAGAAGGTGTTACAGGTTGAGGCAATGGCTGCAATACCAAGCACTCAAAACAAAACCTGTAGTTAAAATATGTCAGGAATGTTTTGTGCTTGGCATGTGTTCGACATGGGTGAAGTTGAGCAGTCACACTCACAAAGTGTTCAATAACATGGAGTCAAAGAATAAAAACAGCTTCAAATTTCACAAGTTCTATGTTAACAAAGGAATATCCAACTGCTGTTGCAACTGAATGTGTAGATGTGGTTCACTAAACAAACCTTCTTGAAGGAATGTGTAGGAAAGAGCTGCAGATGCTGGTTTAAATTGAAGATAGACACACAATTCTGGAGTAACTCAGCAGGACAGACAGTATCTCTGGAGAGAAGGAATGGGTGACGTTTCGGGTCGAGACCCTTCTTCAGACATTTTGTGTCTTTCTTGAAGGAATTCTCCTTTAAACTTGTCTGGTCTACATTTGACTCCAGACTCACAACCAGAGGTTGATTCTTAACAGCCCTTTGAAATGGTAGTTAAATTGCATCAAGAAAATTGTGTTAATACGCAAAACGAATGAAACCAGACTGACCAAGGCTGTGCACTTGGACACAGTCAACATGGCAGAATCCTCCTCGTAAGCGTCTGTTGGCTGGTGTCAACATTGGAGAGTTAATCCACAGAGTAGTCAAGCAACAGCTTGTATTCACAGAATTATACCCCACAACCAAAGCTCTGTGCTGCTTCACCCCACTCCATGAGCATCCAGTTCCATCAGTAAGGCAGGCCTACTAGTGGAAGTCAGACTTTGATACACCGGTGGAAAGGACTGGCCATGGGAGTCCTCAACTCTTGACTGCAAGAAGCCCTAACAACATTACATCAAACTAGACTACTGTCTATTGACCTTCCTCAGCTTATAAATCATGTCTTCTCCAGTCAGAAGAAGCAGTGAAAGTAACAAAGGCACAATGTACTCTGGGTGGGACATTTCAGATTACAATAGGATCTAGAACTAGGAAGGTGGGCTGCGGGATGGCAGATGGAGTTTAATTCAGACACGTACAAGTTGTTGCCCTTCATTAAGGCAAACCAGGGCAGGGCAGTAAATGGTAGGGGCCTGGAGAGTGCTGTATAACAGAGAGACCTAGGTACACAGTTCCATGACATAGGTGTCAACTGCAAAACTTGCTGCCGTGCCAACTACATTGTCTACCAAATCGCTAATATAAATGATTAACAAGTGGACCCAGCACCGATGATCTCTGTGCACACCGCTGGTCTCCGGCCTCCAACCTGAAAAACAACTCTCCACTTCCATCAAACCAATTAGGTATCCAATTAGCAAGCTCACCCTAGATCCCATGTAGTCTAACTAGGTACTTATAGCCTGCCATGTAAGACCTAATCAAAAGCATTTTTAAAGTTCATGTCGACAATATCTACCACCCTGCCCTCGTCAATTCTCTTGATGACCTCTTCAAAAAATTCATTCAAATTCACAAGGCACATTTTCCCACATAGAAAGCCAGGCTAACTATCACTAACCAGTCCCTGCCTTTCCAAATGCAGGCGGATCCTGCTTGTCCTTAACATTAGCGACCCTCCAATCTTTCTGGTACCTCACCTGTGGTTAACGTTGATACAAATATCTCTGCCAGGGCCCCAGCAATTTCTTCCCTAGCTTCCCACAATGGCTGAGAACAGAGGTATCAATGTGGCACAGTGGCGAGCACTGCCACTTGCAATTCCAGGTTCAATCCTGACCTCAATTGCTGTCTGTATGGAGTTTGCATGTGTTGTGACCACATGGGTTTCCTCCAGGTGCTCTGGTTTCCTCCCAAATGCCAAGATTTCCTGGATGGTATGTTAATTGGTCCACTGTAAAAAGTCCCAGTGCAGGTGGATGGCCGGAAAATGGGGGAGTTGAAGGATTGTGGGTTAGTCGAAAATGATGCGAGAGGACGAATGGGCTGACATGGTCATAGTGGGCTGAAGGGCCATTTCCCTGCTGCCAGAATGTCTGACCCTACAGCAACATACAGGGAAAGAACTATGGGACTGGACATCTGGACTACAGTGCTGAACATCTGTACTCTAGAATTGGTTGCTTCTCCTGCCAAACTATTCCAGTAAGTTCTGACATTGTGGAAAATTGCCTAGCTAAATCCTCTGAATCGATTCCAGCAACTAAGCTAGAATTGTCCACCACTTAATCTAGGGAATCTTCTTATAGGTCTTGCCCTAGGTTAGACTTATCTTATTTCAATTACTTGCATTTCAGTAATGTTGTAATGACTTAAAAGTGTGATAATTGTTGTGGTATAATTCAATTTACATTTGGAATCATTCTTAATCTATCTAATTGTTCATTTGATTTAGATATTTTTTTTTAATGTTCAGGGACACAAAAAAAGCATGAGAGCTTTGAGAGGTGGCAGCAGATAAGGGTCAAAAGATTTTCTCAGCAATTCTGTGACTTTTTCTGTCCCCAATATTGATGGGCAAGACAGATTGCACTTGAGCCCTTGCTGGCTGGGTCCAGGAAGCTTTGATTCAGCAAATTCTTCACTCGAGATACACTCTGGGTGAGTGTGGAATAATTGGATGCCCTGGTTGTGATAAGGGACCATGTTTAACACAAGGTTCATACAGAGTGTGTTGGTGTGTCTGGCTGTACATGTATGTGTGTCTGCATACACACATGTAATGGAGACCTGAGAGTTAAGCTATAAGAAATAATCTGATCTAAGCAATATCAGCAAGTATGAAGCTTGAACATATGACATTATATAATGGACATTAGAGTGCATGGAAAAGATCTTGCAGCACATATTTCCATGTATATCACATACAATTAATGTTCTGATATCTATGCAGAGAGCGAGAAAAGTATATTTTGTATATTATTTTAAAGGTAATTCCAATTGTTTGCTGCTAACAGAATGTGTGATGATATTCCCAGGATTTTAAGTTTAGTTCATGATAAGGCAGCAAGTTTAGTTTGTATTGAGTGCAACTACATTGCATTTCAGGCTAACACATAGTATAGCTGTGTAGGAAGGATCTGCATATACTGGTTTACACCGAAGATACATAGAACAAAATGCTGGAGTAACTCAGCGGGTCAGGCAGCATCAGTGTGGTTTAGAGATACAACATGGAAACAGGCCCTTCGGCTGACCGAGTCCACGCTGACTATCGATCATCAGTACACTAGTTCTATGTTATCCCACTTTCCCATCCTACACACTAGGGGCAATTTACAGAGACCAATTAAACTACAAACCTGTACTTCTTTGGAATGTGGGAGGAAACCAGAGCACCCGGAGAAAACCCACGTGGTCACGGGGAGAACGTACAAATTCTGTACAGACAGCATCCGTAGTCAGCATCGAACCCGGGTCTCTGGCGCTGGAAGGCAGCAGTTCTTCCGCATTGCCACTGTGCTGCCCCAATGCATTTTAAAACCAACGTCTTCCCATTTATCAACTTTTCAACAAGATGATCAGCTTGCAACTTTAAAGTTGTGAATTTAAGTGATCAGCATCTTCTTCCTCTCTGCTCCAGGCAGAATCCGAGAGGAAGCAAACATTTCTCTTAGCCTCGGGCCCAAGTCCCCAGAACTTTAGTGCCCGAGTTGGCAAGGTTTATTGTGTAGCATGGTCTAATATCTGCTCACCGCAGCAGAGAGGGCTGAATGAATGAGTCATCAGATCTTGCTCAGCATTCTGAACGACCTATTCATTCATCGTTCACATGGTAACAGGTCACCTGACCATTCAGAGTTGAGCCTGGCCAGTGAATGGAAATCAGTCACACTCCGGTGCTCTCAGTACTTACAGCTTTCTCTTCAGCCCGATACCGCTGTGGTTCGATTGGAGCTGGCTGAGCAGGAACTGAATCAGCTGTTAACAGAGATCAAAGGCAGGTGTTAGCAGGGTGTCAGCATGTGACCGCCCACTCATTGACATTCCCTCCACCTCATGCTAATCATCGGGCCAGCGTTAAAGGCAATTCTGCACGTTCTCAAATATCGATTAGTATCAAGGGGTAATGGGGAGAAGGTAGGATAATGGGGTTAGGAGGGAGAGACAGATCTGCCATGATTGAATGGCGGAGTAAACTTGATGGGCCGAATGGCCTAATTCTGCTCCTATGACTTATGACTTTATGACCTCTATGCAGGCATTTAGTTCCAGCTCAGGCTGCCTCAACCAGTTACATCACTATTCAACTCCTCCATATGCCTCTGCCTTGACTAACCTGCGAACATTTTCTCTGCCACGACGCATTCACACCTCAAATAATCCCTTGTCTTAGAATCATACAAGTCTTACAGCGTGGAAAACAGGCCCTTCGGCCCAACATGCCCACACCGGCCAACATGTCCCATCTACACCAGTCCCACCTGCCTGCATTTGACCCTCAATCTTTCGGATCTCTCTGCCACATTTCTCAGCTTTATTGACTGGCAAACCTGCTGGCCTGATGGTACCTAAACCTGGCGACTCTTGTATATGGACTTAGTGGACTGTTTCTATGCATCCTGTACTTAATTGGGGATTGTACTTATGTGTGGCAATAATCTTGCTGATCTGCATGCAAAAAAAGAGTTTCTCTGTACCTTGGCACACATGATAATAAAAGAACTATTGAACCCTCTACCTGAAGTTGAACACCAGTGCTTTGGAAGGAAAGGACTAACTTGTCAACTTTTCTATTATTGCTAGCCTTGCATTACCTGGTAGAGACTGTGTGATGAACCTATCCAGCCCGACTTGAATTTGTTATTGACAACACTTGGGTCAGCTAATAAATTGGAGGCAAAATAAAGCACCTGCCTGCACTCCCAGCAAATGGAGTCAAGTTATTCAGCAAACTGTTTAAAGCGTGGCTGAAGTAGATGTTACAAAATCAATAAAAGCAACTTCTCCACATTAAAGCAGGATCATTGTGCGGAAACATTGTGGAGGATTGTTTGAATCAAACAACCAATGCAGCACAAAAAGCCATTTGGCTCACCAAGTCTGTGCCTGAAAGGGATAGTTCTATTCTTGCCATCAACATTAGTCATGATCCTATGCACCCCATCAATTCTTCTCTTTATGTTCTTTGCTTTAAGGAGAGCAGCACCTGCTTCTCCAATACAACTTTGCTGCTGAATCTTTTTCTGCCCTTTCTCACAGACCTTCAGAACCTTCTTAAAATGAGCAGAGCAGTATTGGACACAACACTCCAAATGTGGCCTCACTGGTGTTTTTTATAGGTTGAACATAATCTCTTGCATTTGTACTCTAATAACACAAATTACGAGCTTTAATGCAACCTCACTCACTTACAACGATGTGGTCATCAGACTGAATTGACAGTGAAGATACCAGTCATTGGCATTCGGTTTTGGAAGAGGGCTGTCACTCTCTTCGGCTTTTTAATTAATTATTGAAGGATACATCTGAAATTCATTGTCAATAAGTAGGCTGAAGCACTGGGATATTACAAGACTTCATGTTCTACATTTTTCACGTCACCTTGCCCTGTTATAGAGTCATAGAATGATACAGTGTGGAAACAGGCCCTTCGGCCCAACTTGCCCACACCAGCCAACATGTCCCAGCTACACTAGGCCCCGACCTCGGGTGATCACAGAGGAAGAGGACTGAACTTTCTAGTGCCTTTCCCCACAGTGGAACATTTTGATTCTGCTGTGGGGGGGCGTTCATGTTGAATTCGATAATGTGTTGTGTCATTTTTATTTATTTTTATTTTTCTATTGATGTACGGAAACTTAATTATTTCTTCTAAGTAAAGCACTTTGGTTTCAACGCGGGTTGATTTAAACGTGCTATATAAATAAATGTACTTACACTAGTCCTAACTGCCCTGCATTTGGTCCATATTCCTCCAAACCTGTCCTATCCATGTTATAGGACTGAACTGCAGGCAATGCAGTGCTCTGTTGGGGCTGAGGGAAATATCAGAGGGAGAGGTTGCTTTTGTGCAGCTCTGGTGCCTGGTTCTGCAGTCGACCTCCCGAGGACCAAGGAGAGCCCCCTACCCCCCCCCCCCCCCCACCCTCAATTATTCCAGCCTCCGCCAAAAGACACCGAAGAGGATTGATGCATCCTTTCAGAAGAGGTCTCACCTTGTTGATCACTTTCTGCTGCTGACTATGCTTCTGCCGAAGAGACACAACCTCTCGCCACAGAACTTCATTCTGACTGAAGAAAAACAGAGCATTAAAGAAAGTCTCACCCCAACCCAGGATAAAGAGAGTGCTACCAAACGCTCGCATCTCCATTTAGCATAACAACTGATACTCTGGGCCCTACCATTACATATCCAATAACATCTAATTACTGGATCCAGGATGCACGATATTCCAGCATCTGCAGTTCCCTTTTGCACTAAGCTTCAGTTCATTTACAATCTGACCATTTTTAGGATCATTGCAAAATAATATTTCCTATGTCAAAATATAAGAACTGTATAATTTAAATGATTCCACTTTGTACACCCACAGGTATGTACAAGGTATTCATACCAGGCCCTAACATGTAATATATGGTCCAAAGGAACCAATTCTCATACAGTCCTATTACAGTAGTTCATAATTGCTGTTAAAAAGCTATTATCAATTCACTAGTAGACAAAAAAGCTGGAGAAACTCAGCGAGTGAAGCAGCATCTATGGAGCGAAGGAAATAGGCAACGTTTCGGGTCGAGAGCCTTCTTCAGACTCATGTGTGTCTTGTATGTCTACTTTGAAGAAGTTCTCCTCCTCTGCAGTTCTTTCTTAATCAATTCATTAGTGGCATCATTTCCCCAATGAATACTTTGATTCATTTTCCATTTTAGTGATAAATATTGGTATAATCTGGATACTTTCTTTTTTTGACTCAAACATATTTGGGATTAGGATAGGCCTGATCCATTTCATGTACACGTTTACAATTGAGATGATGGATTCAAATCACCCAGTCGCTCATAAGAGGGACTTCGCCAAGATGTATCGCATTATCCCACTGAAGTTAATTCCGGAGCCTCACGCCAAGTACTGACTGTTTCATATCCTTCAGTCGACAGTCCATGCTCTCTTGATGACCCCGCATCAACTGCATGTCATACAGCAGTTTGCTGACATCCTCCTGACGCATTTTGGTCTCTTCACTCTTTACAACTGACACCTGGAGTGACGAGAAAAATATGTTGAAGTTAAATATCTCACAAGAGCTCACTGCAATCAGTTGATAAACAGTTGCGAAACACTCTCCATCCCAACTTGCAAAAATTCCTGTCAAATTTTAACCAAATTTCCAAACTTTGCTTAGAAATTCTTCGTCACTTATATTTAAAACAAAAAGCGTATTTCAGATTTTTATTTAAATTTGTCAAGTTGTAGAGGCATCAACTGAATCCGGGAATAGGATGACTTTACGGTAGCTCAACTCCATTTCCCCATTAATTAAATGCGTCTTTAAGCGAATACCTGGCTCTTTCTTTCACTTTTGTTTGTTTCCTTTGCTCTTGTGCTGCAGGTGGTCACTATTCCTAGAGTACCGTTAAAGAAGCAAGGACCGATTGCCGTATATATGACACATTTCAAGCATTTAGAAGACCCCAAAATGCTTTGCAGAGCAAAAAATGAATGTTGACATCGCTATTACTTTGCAAAAATGGAATGATTTTTGTTCTTTCACCCAGTTTGCTGTTAGGTGTGAGTTACATTGTTATCTGGGACACAAGGGGAGTTTACATTCAATGGAATCTTCAATATCCATCTGTGAGAGCAGGTCAAGCCCTTTGAGGGAATATAAATCATCCATTCCACTCAGCATCACTCTCCCCGAAGGGCCTGCTCTCATTGAGCAACCCCTCACCCTCCCCCCCCCCCCTCACCCCCAGAGTAGGCTCGCTGAATTTCATGCTGTGAAATAGAGATGTCCAGGGTGAATCCACAATAAGGAAAACAACAGAATTCTAGAGATCCAAGAAGAATTTAATGTTGCGCGGAACTGGTTTTAATCCCTAAAAGGCAATAACTCTAGGTGGCAAAATAACACCCACATGTGACTCAAAGGTAGTGAGGATAAACACCAGGGAACATTTTAACAATAAAGGCAAAAACTAACAAAGAGCTTTGCATGGGTGAGATTTAAAATAGTGACAACACTGATGATGAGGTACAAAGAGGGAGCATGAAAAATAATTTGCAAGATCAAAGATCAAAGCAAATAATTAACTGTTTTAGAAAAGGCTTTAGGAAATAATGTAGGCCCCTTGAAAGCACAGAGATCTTGCATATGAAAATAAGAGGATATGCTGGCTAATTCCTTTGTGTTCATATTTACAGTGCAGAATGAGGACGGCATGTCAGATATCCAAAGGAAACTCAACCGGAGTCAGGGAGAGCAACACACCAAAACCACAAACGCAAATAATGAAGAAAATAAAGCTTTAAACAAACACATCCCAGAACCAGCTGGTTCCTACCCCCAAGGCATAAAGACTATAAAATTCAAAAGTTCCTCTACTTCAGCAACTGGTCATTTAGATTAGATAACTGCGCCCACCACTTAACCGTACGTTAAGAGAATCAAGAGTGTTTTATTGTCATATGTGCCAGATAGAACAATGAAATTCTTAAACGACATTACAGGGAATTTATCCTAAATTTGTTGAATTCCCTGCAATTTAGATGGTGAACAGCCGATCTGATTGAACTTTTCAAAGTCTCAGTGATAGGATAGAGAGAAATAACTTATTTCTGCTGTTCGGAGAATTTAGGATTAAGACCCATATATGATGAGTTAAATACACAATAGATGAACAGAAGGATCTTGGTGTACAAGTCCAATGATTCCTGAAGGCAGCAGCACTGGTAGAAGGAGATGTGTAGGAAGGAACTGCAGAAGCTGGTTAAAACCGAAGATAGACACAAAAAACTGGAGTAACTCATCGGGTCAGATTAAGCAATAAAAACAACAAAATCATCGTAGCTTTATGCAAAGGAACAATAAATACAGCTAATTCACAGTTTGAAAGCAGTATTTTCTTACCTAGAAGAATCAAAGCTGGAAAATACGGATGAAACGAAGGGCTAATAACACCCAGCAGATGCGCTGACGAGTGATCTATGACCTGGGCATGCGCAGTCGGAATACCGAACTCATTTATTGTGGAGGCTGGCTCACAACTATTAATTACTTACATGAGCAATTGAATTGCTATTGCTTAGAAGGTTTTGGACTGAGTACTGGGAAATGGGATCATAATGATAGAGGAGTGATGACTGACATGCACAGTACGCTGATGGGCCTATCGCTGTGTTGTATGATATTATGACTCAATGAACGGAATATTGTTTGTTTGCTTCTGGAATCCAGTAAGCAGTCCAGTGTAATCAGAAAAAGCAATATCCGACATCTCCATTGAGAAAGAAAGTTGAAAAGGAGTCTGAGGAAGGGGCTGGTGATCATTTTTACGCTGATTCTTGAAATGAAGAATCTGACACAAATCAACCATATTTGAAGGTCACTTGTCTCTGGAGTAATGGTGATGATTTGCTGCAATGTATTCAAACACCTTTCAATTCTGGGCACCATAGTCTCCTTTATCTGACTGCTTTGGATACTGCAGGGCACTTGGAGACTGCTTAGTAAATGTTTAAGCTAAACTAATTTAATTCAACCTGTTTATCTCAACATTGACTCAACGAAGATTGCTAATTGCCACCTGCATTTATAAAATGGGAAATTTCTCAATCTACATTTCCAACTACATCTACCATTCTCAAACATAGTGTAAGCGTAAAGACATGTCTCGCCCCATTATATGTGTCCTGTCTCCCAACATCAAGGCCACACTCAAACGTGGTGTACACATTTTATTGGCTTTGCCCGCCAACCTTATAGTTGAGGGGTAAGGAGACCTGTGAGTGCAAGATTATCATGAATCTTCTTCTGTGGACTTCTGTTAGGTACAAAATGCACAAAATATTTCATCCCTTCAGCTTTAGCTCAAAGCCCAGTTCTTGTTACATCTGTCATTTTGAAGATCGCTCCATGTATACACCCCACATTACAGTGCAAGTCAATATTCCCTTGACAATGAAGGAGGGCATTACTGTCCACCTAGTTTAAGCCAGCTAACAGAGGAATCCCTTCTCCAGTAATTTTTTCGATAATCTGTTCTACACATGGAATTAACCTCTTGTCTTTGAATGCAGAATCAAACCCAAGCACCCCCGTGGAAATGCATGAGTACAGACAGCAATAGAGGTTGTGATTCTACTCGGTTTGCTGGAACAGTGAGGTAGTAGCTTTACTAGTTACGCCTCTATGCCACTCTCCCATGATGTTTATGTTGATTTAATTCACAGCCAAGGGTATTCACAATTTGTTAGAGAACAGCTTGAAGTCCGCACCTTTCTCTTGATGTGCTCCAACAGGTGCTCCTGGCCCCTGAGGAAATACAGGTGCTGGAATTCTGTATCATCCCGTTCTGGCTTCACCAACCCGCTCTGTTCAATATTCACCACCTTCCGGAAACCATCTGAATGAAAGACATCAGAGAGAAATGAAACTTCTGCCCATGTGCAGACATTGTTAATAAAAGCTGAAAGTGTGGGGAAACAGTCAGCAGGGCAGGCAGCATCTGTGGGGAGAGTGAGGGAGAGTTAATGGAGTGAATGTTTCAGATTTATAATTTTCATCAGAACTGTGAAAGGTTTGAGATAAAGCAAGTTTTAAGAGCAAGTGGAAAGATCTGTGATAGAGCAAGCTGAAATCAAAAAAGAAAAATCAAAAATTCTTTAGCCTCGGACAGCAAAAATCTTAAATAAAATATTCTATTACAGCCCTTCTCTTTTGCTCTTGCCTTTATTATTCCTTTCTCTTGTTTTATCTCTATCCTTTCCCAGTTCTTTTCCAAGGCCATTGCCCTGAAAAGGTAATGCCCCTGTCCCACTTAGGAAACCTGAACGGAAACCTCTGGAGACTTTGCGCCCCACCCAAGGTTTCCTTGCGGTTCCCGGAGGTTTTTGTCAGTCTCCCTACCTGCTTCCACTACCTGCAACCTCCGGCAACCATCTGCAACCTCCGGGAACCACATGGAAACCTTGGGTGGGGCGCAAAGTCTCCAGAGGTTTCCGTTCAGGTTTCCTAAGTGGGACAGGGGCATAACACTATCTCTTTCTCGCTCTCTCTCCACAGAAGCTATCCGACCTGTTGTGTCTTTCCAGCATTCACGGGCAGCTACTGTACTCCAGGTTTTGTAGGTTTGTATACAGATGTTAATTTAATGTCCTGGATTGTCCCTGGAATGTTTTTCTGACAAATAGTTAAGAAACACCTGGGTTCTACTTAAATTGAATTGAATTGAAAGATATAGCATGGAATAGATCCATCAGCCCATTGAGTCCATACTGACTATCGATCGCTGTTTGCACTTTTTCTGTGGTATCCCACTTTCGCATCCACTCCCTACACAGTGGGGACAATTTACAGAGGATAATTAACCCACAAACCTGCATGTTTTTGGGATATGGATTGAAACCAGAGCACCTGCAGAAAGGTCATAGAAAGAACATGCAAACTCAGCACAGACAGCACCCAACGTCAAGATCGAACCCAAGGCTCTGGCGCTGTGAGGCAGCAGCTATATTAGCTACACCACTTGGCCACCCAGAACCTGCATCTACATCTTAAATCAGACCAGAATCTGTTTCTTAAATCAGCCCGATTCTCAAACCACAACATTGGCCACAACCAGCAGAGAATCTCTGGAGTAACTCAGCAGTTCAGGCAGCATCTCTGGAAAAAAGAAATAGGTGACGTTTCGGGTCAAGGCCCAACTTCGGGCTGAGAGTCCGAAACAAGAGATATAGGAGGTACATAAACCAAATGAATGAAAGATATGCAAAAAGCACCAATGATCACGGAATGGCGGAGCCCACAATGGTCCAGTGTTGGCTTTGGGGTAGGTGGTAACGCGTTTTAAACTCAACAGGACAACAGTGAAACCAGGTTTGATCTACTCTGTTCAGTCTCTGTGGCTGAGAAAGGTTCTGGGAAAGGTCAAATCAAATCGTGACATAGCAATTTAAGATTAGTTAGAACTTTGATGGTAACTTGTTGCCAAACTCTGCGTAACGTTTCGCTAGGTTAACATACATCGCTTATGTATGTGCAGAACTGCTCAGTGGAGTATGGAAATAATTGTAACATCTTATGAGTTAGAACAAATGGAGCATGTAATGAAGGATGGACTGCTGAATATATTAAGGTATGAAATTGGAAGTCAAAGTAAATTGAAGGTTCCATTGTGGAGATACACTCTAAATACAATGCCTGTTTAAAGATGATGAAAATGCTTAACCTGGATAGAAAAAGCCTGGACAGAGTGAGTGTGCAGAGGGTGTTTCCACTAGTGGGAGAGTCTAAGGTCATAGCCTCAGAATAAAAGGACATACCTTTGGAAAGGAGATGAGGAGGAATTTCTTTAGCGGATGGATCTGTGGAGGCCAAGTTAATGGATATTTGTAAGGTGGAAATTGGCAGATTCTTGATTAGTCCAGGTATCAGGGGCTATGGGGAGAAGGCTGGAGAATGGGGTTGATAGCAAAATATAGATCAGCCATGATAGAATGGCGGAGTAGGCGATGGGTTGAATGCCTAATTCTGCTCCCATAACTTATGAACATGAACTTTACGACTTTTAATGGGGATCTTAGCCACTAATTTTCAGGTTTGTTTTCATCCTATACTTCAAAGGGTGGAATTTCCCAGCCTTGCAAACATTCAATGAAAGGAAAAGGCTAAACGTGGACTCACTGGTTCCCAACCTCCAGCTGAAACCCAGAATTGGACTGAAAAGGATTGAAAATGGGCTGAGAGGAAGCCCATAAAATGCTCGGTCACCTATGAAAGACAGGGTAACAATAACAGTCATGGAGATAATGCTTATTTTGTTTGTTTAGTTTAGTTTCGAGAAACAGCATGGAAGTAGGCTCTTAAGGCCACGGACTCCACACCGGCCATTGATTACCTGCTCACACTAACTGCGTTATCCCACTTTCTCATCAACTCTCGATACATTAGGGGCTGTTTTTACAGAGGCTAATTCATCTACAAACCCGCACGTCTTTGGGATGTGGGAGGAAACCGCATCCAGAAGAAACCCACGTGGTCAAAGGGAGAATGTGCAACTTCCACAAAGACAGTACCCAAGATCAGGATCGAACCTGGGTCTCTGGCTCCGCGAGACAGCGGCTCTTCCAGCTGCATTACTGTTGTAGAATGGGAGTTCAAATACTTCACATATTACCCAATAGATTCATAGTGCACATTAGGAGAGGTTTGCACAATGAAATGCCTCAGAGAGTGGATTAGGACAGAGATTTCCACTAGTTCGGGTGTCTCGGACCAGAGGGCACATTTTAAGTGTGGCACGGTGGCACAGCAGTAGAGTTGTTGCCTTACAGAGCTGGAGACCCAGGTTCCATCCCAACTACGGGTGCTGGCCGTACGGAGTTTATACGTTCTCCCCGTGACCGCATGGGGTTTCTCCGAGATCTTCGATTTCCTCCCACACTCCAAAGACGTAGAGGTTTGTACATAAATCGGCTTGGAATAAGTGTAAATTGTCCCTAAATGTCTGGGATAGTGTTCATGTGCGGGGATCGCTGGTCAGTGCGGACTCGGTGGGCCGAAGGACCTGTTTCCGCACAGTATCTCTAAAACAAAAAAACACTGCAAGGACTGGGAGTTAATCATATGGGAAGATCTGATGGGTGAACAAGACTAAGTGCCTGGTCACACAGGGACACCACAACATGGATCCTGGGAGGCAAACCATCAGTGCCTTGGATTACTCAACTCCATGGGGGACATTGGCAAAGCTGATTTCAGAAGATTACTGAGAAAACAGTAGAGCCAGCTATACTACAGAAGTGAAAGCAGGCAGATCTAAATCCAACATCTGAAAAGTGTTCCAATGATTTTCAGAAGCAATGATATTTTAATATAATCAGTGTGTATACATGTGTTGGATTAGGTCCCTGCAGTTTCCATACTGCCTTCTCCTTGACTCATGCACTGGCAATATTCCCTTCCCTGGTGACAAGCCATGTTCACAGATGGAATTTTAGTCACCTCAAGAAAACCATACCTTTTTTTGGTTTCTGATCAGCCTCCCTCCACCTCTAACATAAACAGGAATGAAGTGTTGGTCGTGTTAGTTTTGTTTAGAGATACAGCGCGGAAACAGGCCCTTCGGCCTACCGAGACCACACCGACAATCGATCCCCGCACACTAACATTATCATACACACACACTAGGGATAATTTACAATTTTATCTAAGCCAATTAACCTACAAACCTGTACGTCTTTGGAGTGTGGGAGGATACTGGAGCACCCGGAGAAAACCCACGTGGTCACGAAGTGTGCGTACAAAGTCCGCACAGACAGCAGCTGTAGTCAGGATCGAACCCAAGTCTCTGACACTGTAAAGTAGCAACTCTACTGCTGCATCACTGTACCACCGTGCTATCCGTGGAGGAGAATGGTCTGTCGATATTTCGGGTTGGGGCTGGATAAAGGATTTCCCTCCACAGATGCTGCCTGACCTGCTGGGTTCCTACAGCTACCCTTCCTTTTTTCTTGCTTCACATTCCAGCATCTGCAGTCTCTTGTTACACCCAAATATTACACACTTTATTCTTCATTTGTACACTGTGGATGGCTTGACTATAATCGTGTATAGTCTTCTTGGACTGGAGAACACACAACAAAAAGCTTTTCACTGCACCTCGGTACATGTGACATAATAAACTAAACAAAATTAATTCACACTGAGGGTGGTGGGTATATGGAACGAGCAGCCAGATGGTTGTGATGGGGAAAATGTAGGCAGGTTGGATTAGCTCAGAGGGGACATCTTGGTTTGCATGGGCAAGAAGGGCTGAAAGGTCTGTTTCCGTTGTGAATGATTCTATGACTAATCTTAATGGCTTTGTTAATTGTGCTTGTTTTCTCTCTCACTTGTACACATGCATGTTCACACACACAGTGATTGCTTACTTTATCAACCTCAGTGCACCTAATTATTAGACCCTGGAATAGAAATAATCTAGAGTCATAGAGCAACGCAAACAAGTCCTTTGTCTCACCAAATGTGCACCAACTATCAAGCAGCCAACTACGTTAATCTTACACTCATCCCATTTGATACCATTGCCAGCATATTGTCCTGTATTATATTATTCTAGGAAACACAATGAAATAAAAACACAAATATTGCTATGAAGTTATAATAGGACCTTATTTACTCTACATCAATTTGAATACATGAAAAACCTATGCCATTACAAATTGCTGAACAAGATTGTATTTAAAAACACAGCTTCAGGGTTGTAAACGTAGGCCACGTACAAACCTTTGGGAAGCAGCTTCTGCATAATCAGTGCTGTTTCAGGCATCTTCAAGATTTGCATCGCTAAATAACACATTTGAAAATCAAATCACTATTTTTAAACACGACACATCCTCTGCCTTTGGCAAAAATAATTAGATTACCGATGTACATCTTTGCCTCCACAAACTGGAGACCATACATGGAAATCGCGCCGCAAGGCACTGTGCCTGTAGCATGGCAGAAGGCTTATTTTTAGTTTTTGTTTCACGTCTGGCAAAGTTACTGTAGTAGGGCTAGACACCTGTAAAAATTCCCAACTCACACAAATATTTCAAAACATGGCTTCAGCTTTCTAACCACAATACACACGCCACCAACATTTAAGAGAGTCATAGAGACTGCGTTATACAGCATGGAAACAGGCCCTTCGGCCCATCTTGCCCACTCTGTGAAGATGCCCCACCCACACCAGCCCCACCTGCCTATGTTTGGGCCAAATCCCTCTAAACCTGTCCTGTCCATGTACCTGTCTAAATGTTTCTTAAACATTGCGATAGTCCCTGCCGCAACTACCTGTACAAGTAAATACAGGTTTGTAGGTTAATTGGCTTGGTAGAACTGTAAAATTGTCCCTAGTGTGTGTAGGATAATGTCAATGTGCAGGGATCGCTGGTCGGCACGGACTCGGTGGGTCGAAGGGCCTGTTTCCACGCAGTATCTCTAAAATCTAAAAACCTACCACCCTTTCAGTAAAAATGTTGCCCCTCAGGTTCCTATTACATCTTTTCCCCCCTCACCTTAAACCTATGTTCTCGATTCACTACTCTGCTTAAAAAAGATTCTGTGCATTTACCCTATCCAATCCTGTCATGATCTTGTACACCTTCTTCTTCTGCCGCCATTTCACACATCCACATGAGAAATCAGGACAAATGACCACAATGGTGATCAAACAGGTAGGTTTCAGGTAGTGCTTTGGAGAGGTGAGGCAATTTAGTACATTTTCCAGTGAATCTGGCAAGTTTAAGGGGAGCATGGGAAAGGAGGCCCCGGTGAGTTTAAAGGGAGAGCAGAAGACAGAACACGAGTCTTTCAAGGGAGTGCAGAAACAAGAGACCGAGTGTTAAATGGTGTGTGGAAACCAGGGCTTGTGAGTTGAAGGGAGCACAGGAATCAGCACTCGTTGAACCAGAGGCTCCATAAACCTGCTCACAGAGCTTGCACTTCTTTGATTTGTTTACTCATTCACATGGTGTGTATATCATTGGCAATGCCAGCCTTTACTGTTCACCCTAATTTCCCCTAAACTGAGGAGGCAACTCAGAGATAACCACATAGGTTGATGAGGAAAGCAGGTGTCCTTCCATGAAGGACATGAATGAGCCAGGTGGCTTTTTTAACGATGCACTAAAATATAATTTCATTTTTTAAATTAATTCCAAATTTACTTAATTAGATTAAAGTTACCTCGCTGCCAAGGTGGGATTGAACTCATTTCTCTGGATGAATGCTCCAGAACTCTGGCTGCGAGTCCAGTAACGTAACCAGCCACCTACTGCACTATTACCTGGGTAATGGTAAGGACAGTGAAAACTTAAAGTTCCATTCTGTTAGATATTCCTCTAATATATAAACAGAACAAATATTAACTGAGAATATGCATTAGCTTGGGATTGTAAAAGTGTAATGATTGATTTGATGAGTGGGAAAAACTGGCAGATGGAATGGAGTTGAACGCGGAGATGTGAAAAGCCATCCACTTTAGAGTTAAAATTTGCATGTGAGTGTTTACTGAATGGCAAGTTGCTGGAGACTGCATAGAGATGGGGGTGGGGGAGGGGCTATGGTGGTGCAGCGGTAGAGTTGCTGCTTCAGTGTCAGAGGCCCGGGTTCGATCCTGACTACCGGTGCTGTCTGTACGGAGTATGCACGTTCTCCCCATGGCTGTGGATTTCCCCCGGGTACTCGGGTTCCCTCTCACACTCCAGAGAAGAACGGGTTAGTAGGTTAATTGGCTTTGGTAAAAGAAAATTGTAAATTGTCCCTCGTGTGTAGAATAGTGCTAGTGTAGGAGAATTACTGGTCAACGCGGACTCGCTATGCTGAAGGGCCTGTTTCCGCGCAGTATCTCTAAAAAAAGATTTTAGAGTCTTAACAACAAAGAACTAACAGGTAGTTTAAAAACAAATGATAAGGCTAATTAAGTTTGAAATTAAAAGGCTATTTAGGTAAGAAAAAAGTTAGTAGCAATGTTACCCTTTATTTCAAAAGAGCTAGAATATGAAAAGTTAGAAGTTACACAAAGATACACGGAATTGCAGAAGCTGGAATCTTGAGCAAACCACAAAGTGCTCAAGTAACTCAGCGGGTCAGGGTGCGTCTGTGAAGGACATGGATAGGCGATATTTCGGGTCGGGAGCCTTCTTCAAAAGTTACACAGTATCTGGATTATGTTCTGCACAGTGTGCCTCAGGAAGGCCAACATCAGCCTGTCCAGAGCAACTCTCTACAATTCTCAGCAACTGGTGGTATCACTTACACATGTTTAGCTGCCTCACGAAGCTGGCCATGTTGTTGTGTTTGAAGTATTTAGGCAGCACTTCCTTAGCAAACCTGCCCTGATCAAAGACATGGAAACTGGTCCCATTCTAGAAATGAAATTTAAAAAGAGAAAGCACACTTGTCACTTCACGGAACGTCTAAATTATAGGGGCAAGAGAAATAATAAACAACTCTAAACATCAATCCAAAAACTATGACTGGCACCATCCCGAAAGATACACGACAATTAACGAGTCTCTGTCATTAAATGGTAGGTACATTCCAGAGCCCACTGGAGGGTTTGAAGAATCAACCACTGACTGTGATCATTAGGATTTTAACATGCTTCCTGCTCACATTTTTCTAACATCAGGATGTTCCCAAAGTGACCTGTTGGCAGAAGAGTATGCATTGGCAGCTTGGCAGTGCACAGTGATAATATTGTCCCTTGCATAATTAAAATACTTACTGGTACTTATTAAATCCGCACCCAGTACACCCAGACGCATGTGGAAAGGTGGAGGTATGGAGAGATATTGTGAGAGGACATGTCTTTTGCGGGTCACATTCTAGAGCATCTCCTGCATTGTGAATGTCCAGATCAGCAGTAAGATCAAGTCATTATTACCCATTTTTGGCAAATGGACTTCGTTACCTAATAGGAAAAATTTAATTTCCCACGGTTTCCCCTTAGCAGCAGAAGAACCCTTCCTGGGTTCCTTGATATAATATGTACGTCCACGTTAGTCTAGTCTCCAACGCATTTTTAGTATTGCCAATGCACAATGTCAGTAAATAGTACAATTTACATTGAACAGGTACATAACAGGCAATTTGTGCAAGTACCAGGGTCTAAATTAAATATTAATAATAATAATTTTATTTATAGAGCACTTTAAAAACAATCATAGTTGCAACAAAGTACTGTACATCACTAATCATTGACAAAAAAGTTAATACACACCAATAATAACAATTAAAAGATGGAGTAAGTAAAGATATTCAAAATAAAGAAATATTAAAAACACTAAAAACAGGAGCAAAGTCTCATGCATGGTCAAAAGCCAGGGAGTATAAATGTGTTTTAACACTGGCTTTGAAGATGGACAGTGAGGGGGCCTGTCTGACGTGCAACGGCAGAGCGTTCCAGAGTGCCGGAGCAGCAACAGAGAAGGCTCTATCCCCTCTGAGCTTCCGCTTAGACCTCGGTACCTCCAGGAGCAGCTGATCAGCTGACCTGAGGGACCGGGCAGGAGCGTATGGGTGGAGCAGCTCAGAGAGGTAAGGCGGGGCGAGCCCATTCAGAGATTTAAAAACAAATAACAGAAGGGTAGTTATGTAAAGGAAGCAATGCAATCCCAGAACGCTTCAATGGGTGCAGGGACTGTGTGATGGATGATTAATGCATGGTCATTTAACCTGGTGTGGGGTACGGGCACCTCGTGTTTTACGCAGGGGTTATGTGCTTGAAAACTGGTGCGTAATTCAAAAATGCGTAAATTAAACATATGTGAATGCGCTGTCAGCAATAAATTTGAACGTGTCATTCAAAAAATACCAGCGCGTAAATCAAGCTTTGGTATTAAAAGACCAAGCGCGTTATTTAAAAAAAGGCATAAATCAAATGTGTGTAAAACGAGAGGTGTTTTTTCTCAATGCAATTTTAGCAATCAGCTATACTGGTCTAGACTCCAAGTACATACCCACAGGCCCCAAGATTAAAGTTCTGTAGACACTACTTAAACCCGACTGCTATGTGGCAAGTTTGCTCATTCCATAGTTTAGCATGCTGGAAAACACAGCAGTAAATGCATTAACAGGCATTGATGTACTACTTGGTGAATGAGATGGAGTGGAAGAGAGATATCTATTGATGCAATGCTGCCAAAAGGCTCACAGCCTCATTTGCAAGGCTTGATCAGTGATTACAACATCAGATCCCATCTCCCAGTAACTGAACGCACAGTTTGCATACACTCAACGCAATACGACCCAATCATCCATTCACCAACAATCACCATCAATCAGGACTCATCCAATATTTAAATAGCCACCCAAGATATAAATTTACATCCCGGTCACCAAACACTCGCAGCTGTTTAAATGTGATGGAGACTTCGCCCAAGTACATTGCACAGCATTCACTGACACACTTTCCCTTCCCTTCCAGGGCTTGGTGGCACTCAATGAACAAACCAGGCGCAAATTATTAAGAGACAAAGGGGCTCAGGCCTCCACAATAGGGAGCACTGGATGGGTACAAGTCTATTCTTGAACAGAAATTTGCAAACTCAAAGCTCCTCATTTTCAGCTCTGTGTGCCATTTGCACATTCAATCATCATCCAATGCCTTTTCTCCAATGTCTCATTAACTCCCAATTGTGGGTACCAAAACAAGGTGATCCTGCTGCACATTGCACAGTGGTCCCAGTAGTCAAAACACTGTCAGAATGCTGGTGTTCAGGTTGCAGGCAGCAGCATGGCTCACGACTTCAATATGTTCACCTCCAGTGTACGTGCTTGAGAATTGAGACAGGAGCATCGTCCACAAAGGACTGTCATTGAGCTGACGTGCATGATTAAAGCGTTGCTGCTTGGTGAAAAGAACGTTGTCCTGCCATGTGAGATGACAAACCTCACAGCCCCAGTGACCCAGTTTGATGCTGTTGATGTGAAGTTTACACATTTTCCCTGTGGCTATCTGGCTTTTCTCCTGGTGATCTGGTCCGTTCCCCCTCGCCCACTACTCAAAGACACGTTGATTGGTACATTAATTGGCTACTGTAAAATTTCGCAGAGGGGTGGCAGCACAAACAAGGGGGGTAGGGTGGTGAATGGGGAAATTGGAATTAAGAGTCATTGTGTCGTACAGCACGGAAACAGGCCATTCGGCACAACTTACCCATGACGACCAAGGTGCCCCATCTACATTACGCCCACCTGCCTGCATTTGGCCCATATCCCTCTAAACTTTTCCTATCCAGGAACTTGTCCAAATAACTTTTAAATGTTGCTGTAGTACCTGCCTCAACCATCTCCTCTGGCAGCTCATTCCACATACCCACCACCCTCTGTGTGAAAATAGTTCAATTACTTACATTAATCAATTAGTGCAGGGTAAATTCAGGTGGGGCCTTGATGGTCTGCATGGATACAGTGGACTAAAGGGCCTGTTTCCATGCTGTAGGACTGTGAATATTCATACCTACCTTTTTTCGTCCCCAATTTCCTTCCTATCCCTACTGCTATTTCTTGCTCTGGATCTTTATACCATTTAGACTTTACTTTAGACTTTAGAGGTACAGAGTGGTAACTGGCCCTTCAGCTCACCGAGTCTACGCCAACCAGTAATCACACTGGACACTAACACTATCCTGCACACCAGAGACAATTATGCCATTTTACATCAGCCAATTAACCTACAAACCTGTCTTTGGAGTTTGGGAGGGAACCGGAGCACCCAGAGAAAACCCATGTGGTTACAGGGAGAACATACAAACTCCGTACAGATAGCACCATAGTCAGGATCAAACCCGGGTCTCTGGTGCTCTCAGGTAGCAACTCTACCGCTGCACCACCCGGTCTAATATTAAAACAGTCAGTAGACTGTTCCTTTTCCAAAAGGCATCCCCGTCAAGTGTGATTCTTTCCTGTTGTTCATTCAACAAAACCGGTCATTTATGGGCCAGCATGAAAAAACGTTGCTGGATTGTTGAAAAACAAATGGTTCATTTACTGTATGTCCAGCTCGGAAGAAAACCTACCAGTGGTCTCTGCTCAGGCCGATGTTTGACTCTGCACTCAAGTTACATGGTTGACTAAGAATCCACTCAGAACAACTATTGAACAGTAGATAGACACAAAATGTTGGAGTTACTCCAGCATTTTGTGTCTATCTTTGTTTTAAACCAGCATCTGCAGTTCCTTCATACACAACTATTGAATAGAGCTGCATGCTAATCTCTGGAACACATTTCAACAAAAACGACAAGTAACAAGAACTGTGTGAAGGTGCTTCACAAACAGGCAAAAGGAAACAGATGCCAAGCCAGGAAGAGAGAGATTACGGATCGTGAGTGAAAGATGGTCGACATTGATAGGTTTTGAGGTTTTTAAAGCAGGAAGTTCTAAGGAATGGAACCAAAACGATTTAAAATGTGTCACCTATGGGAAATGCAGTCGGCATGAAGGTCGAAGGGAGAGGAGTGGAGTGTAGAGAGCTGGGAAACGATGAATCACTAAGGTTTTAGGCCTGCCTACTGTTCATTGTGCTATAGTTAATGTCTGCATACAGAAATTCAAAAGTGAAGGCTGTTTATTTGTCCTATGCACTAGATAATATACAGAACAATTACATTCTTAGGTGCTGCAGTTTTAAAGGCACATTGGATGCAACAACAATAATAAATATATGATAGATTATCAGTAAAGCTAAAGTAATCTAGATCATGAAAGTTAAAAAACCAAAGCAGGTGGAGCAAACATAATTTGCAGTCCATGGTGGTTTTTATGTAGGGTTGTGGTTGGGTTTGGGCAAGGTGCTTCAAGATGGGAGGAATTTATTCTGGAACCTAAAGATAATGGTTGTCAGGCTCCTGTACCTTGTTAGTACCAGTGAAGAGAGAACATGGTTAGTATGGTGTGGATCTTTGATGATAATAGTTGCCGAATTGTAATTAGATAATAGTTGTCTAATCGTAGATCCCTTCAATACTGGGATATGTCACTTTTTACACAGAGAGTGGTGAATCTGTGGAATTCTCTGCCACAGAAGGTAGTTGAGGCCAGTTCATTGGCTATATTTAAGAGGGAGTTAGATGTGGCCCTTGTGGCTAAAGGGATCAGGGGGTATGGAGAGAAGGCAGGGATGGGATACTGAGTTGGATGATCAGCCATGATCATATTGAATGGCGGTGCAGGTTCGAAGGGCCAAATGGCCTACTCCTGCACCTATTTTCTATGTTTCTATGTTTCTATGTCAGTACCCGTGACACACCAGCCAATGTCCACCACTTTCTGCAGCCTCTTTCATTCTTGGGTGCCACATGTGATGAATGGTCAGCGTACGGGAGAGGAATTTCAGTATGAACATCAGACTTTGAGTATTTTGAGAGGTCACAGAGTCAATGAAGACCACTTGTGGAGGGGAAGCCTGCATGAACATTGCCCTTCTGTGAGATGACCTGTTTGTTATCTGAAACTTTAGTTTTATTTTTATTCCTCTGAAATTACTTTTTTTTTTTTAATTGAAACTGTACTGAACGTACCAGCTCTGTCCAACTTAAGGCACTGGAAATGCATTTTGGGTTGGGATTGCTAAATTAGCTATTTAGCTGAGTGTTGTACTTTGCTTCAACTGAGGTTGGTATTGTGAATGCGGAGGAATTTCTGGGCATAAGTTTTTGTTTTCACATTGGCCTTTGCGGAAAGGTTATTTGGCTGCTGGGCTCTTATATTCCTGCAACAGGCACTGCAAGACCATCGACATTATGACACGGTGTGTGGAGATGTGAAGAGGACTCTGTTCAGTGTGTAGACTAAGCTCACAGCCTGCAAGAGTGCTGCTCAACAGGCTGGTGATGCCTGCAGATTGATGGGGACAGTCCCTTTAAATTGCATTGTTTCTATGCCTGCAACGTGTCAAAGCTGGCACTTCACTGTCATTTATCAGACAAATGTGAAAGAAAATCAAATTTGTGATGGAATCAAGATGTAAGCAATTGGCACTAGTACAGCTAGAAGCATGTGCAAAGTTGATTTATTATGCCCTATTATTTTGACCTTGTGCAAATAAATTTCTGTCCCTGACTGTTTTTAAGAGAGCCACTATTCTTCACCATTTCAATGTGATGTTCCATAACCAACACTCATACTAATTAAGCCAGGCTTGGATAGGGGCGAAAAAAACACCAGCACTGTTTAAGATTGAGGTTTAAATGACAATGCTTAGAGAAGTGTAGCAAGGCTGCATTCTGCCCCACGTTCTAACTCTTTATTTTGGATTGTAACAGTGTCAATGTGCTGAGTATTTGCTAATTCTGTAAAGGACTTATCACATGTTGATGGATGGAGTGGTGGGCAACATGGCTGAAAGTTGTAACGTCCAACATCACCAAGACAACACAACACAACAATATTTACAACAAGCCCCTGAGATTTTAGCCAGTTTTTTCCAAGTTAAACCATCAGTTGGGTATGTCTCCATGTATCCAGTGGATTTGATTGTAATCCCACAATATTCATTTTTTTACACTGAGTCACTCAAGTGAATTCTTCAGAGCAACACACTTGGCTTTGGACTAAATTGCTGGAGCTCTTGCCAGCATGAGGGTGCAGTTGTTTCTGCTTCATAAACCATTACAAGCGGTAATGTGAAGGTTAACTGAGCATAGATTGAAGACAATTTGCTAGTCAGATAATCACTTCTTTACAGTGTTCCTGGCACAGATGAAGCTAAAATGGATCAATAAATATATCTTCTTATTGTTTCAAAAGTAAAATATTCTCATACTAGTTAAGCCAGGCTTGGATAGGGGCGGAAAAAAAAAAGTCATTAAAAATTCTTTGCAGTTCCTATAATGATAAAAATATGACGCCAAATCTTCAGCCATTTACAATTTTTTTTAAAAACGTAAATACATTATATTCTAAACATATTTCCACTGATTTGTTCTGAGATAGACAGAACTGGTAATGATTTGTTCTGAGGTCGTTTAATAACAGTGTTAAGATGGGGTCTATTATTTGCCAAAATTATTTGCTTTGAAACAAAATGATGGCAAAGCTGACAATAAATGTAATGTATTCCTCAACTTTATAGTTAATTTTTCTATGAGCAATCCACAACATTGTAGGCTTAGTCTGGATAGGATTGAGACACGTCACCGCCTTTTAACCAATGTTGGCATCTTAAACTCAGCTAGAAATACTTTTAGTTAATTCTCTTTGGTCTGCTCCATTTGGCAGGCTATTCACATAAGTATTATCCCAGAAGCTTAATGGCATTCACTGGATGGTCTGGATGTACTTGGCAAGTTCAGTAATCAATCCCCCATAGTTTATATTATGACATTCCCATTGTGGGAGAATCTGGAACAACGAAATGAGGGCAGAAGCTTTTTCACTTCCATTGCTTTGTATGTTGTGGACTGAATCAAAGTTCATATGTTCTAGGAGCAGTATTAGGCCATTTGGCCCACCAAATCTACCCTGTCATTCAATCATCGCTGATCTGTCATTCCCTCTCAACCCCATTCTCTTGTCTTCGCCCCATAACACCTGACACCCTTACTAATCAGGAATCTGTCAAATATCCGCCTTAAAAATATTCATTGACTTGGCCTCCAAAGGCAATGAATTCCACAGATTCACCACCCTCTGACTAAAGATATACATAGTCATTGAGTCATAGAGTGATACAGTGTGCAAACAAGCCCTTTGGCCCAACTCGCCCACTCCGGCCAACAATGTCCCAGCTACACTAGTCCCACTTGCCTGCACTTGGTCCATATCCCTCCAAACCTGTACTATCCATGTACCTGTCCCACTGTTTCTTAAACGATGGGATAGTCCCAGCCTCAACTACCTCCTCTGGCAGCTTGTTCCATACACCCACCACCTTTGAGTGAAAAAGTTACCTCTCGGATTCCTATTAAATCTTTTCCCCCTTCACCTTGAACCTATGTCCTCTGGTCCTCTATTCCCCAACTCTGGGCAAAAGACTCTGTGCATCTACCCAATCTATTCCACTCATGATTTTGTATACTACTATAAGATCTCCCCTCATCCTCCTGCGCCCCATGGAATAGAGACCCAGCCTACTCAACCTCTCCCTATAGTTCACACCCTCTAGTCTTGGCAACATCCTCGTAAATCTTTTCTGAACCCTTGATAATATCATCAAGCTTGACAATATATTTTCTATAACATGGTGCCCAGAACAGAACACAATATTCTAAATGCGGTCTCACCAACGTCTTATACAACTGCAACATGACCTCCCTACTTCTATTCTCAATACTCTGACTGATGAAGGCCAAAGGGCCAAAAACCTTTTTGACTAACTTATCTACCTGCAACTCGACCTTCAAGGAACCATGCACCTGCACCTAGATCCCCCTGCTCTACAACACTACCCAGAGGCCTACCATTTATTGTTTAGGTCCTGCCTTTGTTCGACGTCCCAAAATGCAACACCTCACACGTTTCGGTATTAAATTCCATCAACTTTATGGTAACCCGATGATTCACGCACAATTCTGACCTGGCTCCGTTCCTTCAACATGACCGTGAGTTTCTTACTCTCTCATAAAGATACCAACTGGCCAAGTCCCAACAACAGAGCTGGAGCAACCAGAGGAGAAAGAAGACAATTTCACATTAAGTTAATATGTTAGTCTGTGTCCAAGATGGCTGTCGGAAGGGAGAGTGGACGCTGGCGCGCTTTAGCTGCCGCTGCTCTCTCTTCACATTGTGTTTTATGATTTTTTGTCTTTGGAGCGATTTCTGTCTTTAATTTGTGTATTGGTGATGTCCATATTATTTATTTTACTCCGACTATATGTTTTTTCTCTTTTGTTAATTTCTGTAAGGTGTCCTTGAGACTTTGAAAGGCGCCCACAAATAAAATGTATTATTATTATTATTACGTGCACATCACATCACATAATACCTCAACGTCTGGGACTCGGTGGGCCGAAGGGCGTTTCTGTGCTGTATCTCTAAACTAAACTGATCGAAGCACAAGCCTCATATCATCCCGATTGCACAGCTAGGCTCATTTTAAATACGCAAAAATGTTTGACATCTTGAAAAGTCTGATTTTGGCTTTCAGGAATTGTGAAGGGATTGGTTACAGAGATTAGCAACATGAGAACTATTGCTGTGGGGATTTTCGTTTCTCTTTATATGTCATCATCCATGGGTATTGTGCATTGCTGAGAGATCAGCATTAGTTGCTCATCCCCGCCCACAAAGCAGCTGCCTTGCTGACCTGCCACAATGCCTGTGGGGAGGGAACTCTGACACTGCTGTTTTATGAGAGAACTGCCAATATAGTGATTGAGTAAGCACACAGTGAAGAGAGGATATATTTCAACATGAGGATGTGTGCTGCTTGAAGATATCTTGCAAATATTGAAGTTCCAAGTTATAGCTGTACTTCTCTATCAGTGTGCTGCAGGTGGAAGCCTTTCCTTGCGATGGGCAGGAAGATTTTACAGGTTGAAAATGGCATTGCATTGGTTGGTCTGCAGCACATTAGTGAGGTGGTTAATGGAATTGCAGCGGGTTACTTCGTGCAGAAACTTGTGGAGTATCTTTTTGGAGTTGTGGATGTTATTTTAGGCCACATTCATAATGACCTGTACAAAGCATTGTTCAGAAAATGAATGGCTGGAGGAACTCAGCAGATCAGTCAGCATCTGTGGAGGCAAAGGTATGGTCGACATTTCAGGTCGAGACCCTGGATCACAAGCTCAGTTTTTGCTCCAGATTCCAGCATGTGCAGTCTCTTGTGTTTCTCTAGAGCATTGTCTTTTATAATCCTGACCCGAGTCTTGCTGATGGTGGAACAGCTTTGGCAAGGAAGGATTAGAGTCCTTCACTGTGGCACAGACAGCCTTCAGCATTCTCTTGGAATGGTTGTGCTGGTATTTTTCTGGTCAATGGGTATCCCTAGGATGTTCCTGGTAGGGAGAAATTTATGGGCATGCTGTTGCATACCAGGATGATCTACTGAGACTGAAACTTGATGGGAATGGCCATGACCAGGCACAGGGATTATGTGAGATAACTTCTCAGTCTGAGTCCAAATATGGCCAAGTCTGGTCATTCAGCCTCAGACCGTCTCTTCATAACCCGATGTTGGGGGTGGGATGCTAAAATGTATCAAGCACACTGGAACAGCATGTCCACAGGGAACCTTTCTACTTCTTAGGTTGCTGCTCCTCATCAACCTGTTGCAGTGTAGTGGACAGGGGGTATTATATGGATCATTCAGCATGCAGCAGATATCTACACGGCATGTGAGTTCCCCAAAATGATGGCAAATATCCCCTCAGCACTCCAAATGGTGGAACACCATCTTAGATCCCAATGGCTTTCCACACTGAGACCTGAGTGACCAATGGTGAATTGTCTGTTCCAAGGCTGCAAGTGCACTTTCTACATAACCATGAGTCAGGGATAGAGGAACCGGTACACCATCCCTCCTCCCAGCAATGGGTACAGTCCCAGGATCAACACATCATGCAAGTTTCCTGGATGGATGAGATTCGGCCATAATTATATTTTTGTTATTGGTCACACAGGTAATTTGTACATTGTCGTCATGAGTAACACTAGATGCTTACACTATCTATCACTTCCATAAGCTTTGGGAAGTCCACAAACCTGGTAATTTCATGTGCCCTCAATGCATATTCAGATAATAGAAGAAGCCTTGTCTCCTCATCAGGGCAGCTCAGTTACATCCTCCGGACAATAGTGAGTTACAAACTGAGAAATATGACACAATCAGTCACCATGGTGTGCAGTGATCGGCAATAAACTATAATTGAATCATTGAATTGAATCATTGATCGAGGGTTCAGAATGATTGTGATTTAACCTCTGTATGCACTGCCAATATTGTGCGTATCAAAGATAACAAACCTTTATCATCAAAACTGAAGAAAACCTTAGCCTCCAGAACCACTGCTGCTCTGATGTCTGTGCCTCTCTTAAGGTTCTCAGGGGAAGGGCCTTTCCAAACAAGAGTTTCTTGTCTTCCACTTTTCTACCAATTTGTTCTTCCCTTTGGCTCTCAACCTCTTGCTACTGATTGTATCGAAAGGTCAGCGGGACCTTTACTAAGGGTCCCCCAATATTCAGCAACAAAAGATAACCTTAAGCTTTGTGCACACCTGAACCTGCTCTCAAAGTAAGTACTGCGGTCTCTAACCCCAATAAATGGCAGTAGTTTCATGTACCTTCATCATGTTAAAATGTCTCAAAGCTTTTCACACAATGAACATCACTTTAAATAACCAGGTAACAGCATTTCAGCATCATCCAACACCTATGATTTGACTGAACAGTTACTCTATTTTTAGCTGAAATGGGGATAAGACAGAGAATCAAAATTTTCCATACGTTGGAAAATTGAAAACTGAACTGAAAATTTTTTGACTTGAAACATGAACTCTGTTTCTATTTTCACAAAGGCTGCCTGATCTGCTGAATATTTTCAGCATTTGTTTTTATTTTGGGTTTAGTAAAAAGTTGGTTGGAGCCAGAGCTCCATAATTGTACTATATTTGAAGAGGTAGGTGTGGGCTTCAACAAGTGCTGTTTGGAAGAAGGCATTTCTGTTCATCTAGTTCTTCCCCCACTACAGCACAAGCCTGCCGGCCCCATTTAAGTGTTCAAAAGGGAACTGCAGATGCTGGAATATCGAAGGTACACAAAATTGCTGGGGAAACTCAGCGGGTGCAGAAGCATCTATGGAGCGAAGGAAATAGGCGACGTTTCGGGCCGAAACCCATTTAAGTTATAGTTTTCCTTTTTATTTTTGAAGATTTTATAATATACTTGAGATTCAATCAATCCGTTTGTACATTTAATAGCTAATCCCTACCAAAGGGAAAAATAAAACTGAAATAAAGACTTCAGGTAAAAAAAGGAATGATAGTAGCAGCTGGATAAAGTTTACAAAAACTGCATATAGAGAGAATATAAAGCTATTAAAAATACTTTAATAGCAGTGAGATAGGCTGCACCAGAGGAATGTAGTGAGAGAAAGGAAGACAAATAAAGTAGAAGTAAGAAAGACATTTAAAAAATATATATATATTGCCAATGGTCAACAGGATTAAATAGCTATAAAGACAAATATCTAACTCTTTGTCATTGTGAGCACAACCAACGTTTTTGTTGGAACATTAATGAAGATAAGTTCAGGTCCAATGGCACTGAAACATTTCAATGTATTATTCTTGGAGTTAGGGACATGTGCAGGGTTGCAAATGTGGCTGCATTTGGAGGAGTTCACTTTACATGTGTACAACACATGCAAATGCTTACACATGGAGCCTTTGTGTGATCAATAGTTATTATCAGTGAGGCCTGTACCTTCTCACATCCCGGTAGGCAGTAAAGTGTTTCATTACGGACACAAATCAATGAATTGAAATACAAATCAGCACATTTTGACTCCAAGGGAAGGAAAATAAGAAGCTATATTCCATCTTAGGAACCGGCTTTTGACTGACTGCAAGCTGGCTACTTTGGTCATTGCTTACACTCCTTGAAAGTTAATAGATCAGTCAGAGGTCTGACTGATTCTCGGCAGCTGGATACACTCTGTGAGTGATACAGCTGCTGATTCCCTAAAGTCTCCCCGCCATCTACAAAGCACAAATTGGGGGTGTGATGGATTATTCTCCGCTTGCCTCAATGACTCCAGCTGAAACAACACCCAAACCTCAGCAGCAACCAGGACAAAGAAGAGTCAATTGGCAGCCTATCCTCTGAATATACATCCAGTTCCTCCACCAACCATTCACAGTATATTCTAGCTAAAGAAGACAAGACCAGACAACGTCACCCATTCCTTTTCTCCAGAAATGCTGCCTGACCTGGTGAGTTCCTCCAGCATTTTGTCTTTGGGGTAGACCAGCATCTGCAGTTCCTTCCTACATATATTCAAGGCTTCTTGGGTAACACCGGCTTTAGGTTACGCAGGCATGTGAGATAGTCTTCATCTCCTCTCCCTCCAAGTACAGTCAACACAACATGGATGTATATCATATCTTGTTCCTTCAATGTCAAAATCCTGGAATTCCAACAACATCACCACGTACGCATTTTTACTGTAGATACAGCAGTTGGCTTTAAGAGGTGGCTAATTGCCCCAAAGAGATATGTCAGTCGATAGTCTGCCCCCTGTGATGGAGACAGAGAGATCAAGAAAGATGAGAGTGGTGTTGGAGATAATCTAGGTGAATCTGTGGGCAGGGTGGAAGGTGATTACATCAGTAGATAGTCAAATTACCTTGTTGGGAACCCAGGCCAATAAATAACCACCGTGCCACTGTTGTCCTCAATCCACATTGCGAGACCCTCAGACTATCTTTGGAGACCCTCAGACCATCTTTAATCGGATTTAACTGAACTTTATCTTGCACTAAACATTATTCCCTTTATCATGTATCTGTACACTCTGGATGGCTCGATTGTAATCATGTATTGTCTTTCCGCTGACAGATTCGCACAGAACAAAAGATTTTCACTGTACCACGGAACATGTGACAATCAACTAAACTAAACTAAATCATAAATAACAAAGCTCAATACCCGAGGCTGTTAAAAGAAGGGTCTTGACCCAAAACGTCACCCATTCCTTCTATCCACAGATGCTGCCTGTCCCACTGAGGTACTCCAGCATGTTGTGTCTATCTTCAGAGCATAAATAAAGTTGGTCTTCCTGCTATAGTTTTGGGTCCATTTCAACCTTTTATTTTAGTTCCAAATTTTCAGTTACTGATCTCTTTTTTCCTATCTAGCGCGCATTGCTGGAGGTCAAGGAATGCTCCTCATCATCCCTGTATCTCCAAGCATTGCTGTGACATTGGTCAAGCTGTACAGCTCCAGTCAAAACCAGAGAAGGGAACCAGATCAGGGATTATCTGCCAGAGGCTAGGAATGTTGGTCTGGGACAGAGGCAGAGAGGGGCTGGAGAAACACAACAGTTAAATCTCAAAACCAGAGCTTTGGCAGTTAGCTCCAAAAGCTCTGAACAATGGGAGGCACCTGGTGTATTGCCAGGCGAAAAGCAAAAGAGTAGGTATAGAACTGCAGATGCTGGTTAACAAAAAAGAACACAAAGTGCTGGAGTAATTCAGCGGGTCGCAGCAACACCTCTGGAGAACGTGGATAGGTGATGTTTCGTGTCAGGACCCTTTTTCACACTTATTGTTGTGGGAGGGGGGAGAATGCTGGGAGAGATGAGGGGCAGGACAAAGCATGGTAAGTAATAGGTGGGGGGGGGGGTGGGGTGGGGGGGGGGGGGGGTTCATAGGCAGATGGTTGGACAAAGGCCAGAGATTAAAGCAGAAGGTGCAAGACAAAAGGATTGAAGTGTTGCAAATTGTGAAGCCAGAGGAAAGAATGTGGATGGAGGGGTGGGAAGAAATAGGTACATCTAGGTGGGTGTGGGGGAGAAATGGGAGAGGGAGGGGTTGTTAGAGGTTACCTAAAATTGGAGAAGTCAATCATACCATTTGGTTATAAGCAACCCAAGCGGAATATGAGGCGCTGATCATCCATAATGTGTGTGGCCTCCCTCTGGCAATGGAGGCGGGTTAGGACAGAAAGGTCAGTATGTGAAGTGGAATTAAAATAGTTAGCAACCGAGAGATCAAGTAGGCCTTGAGGGACCAAGCGCAAATGTTCTGCGGAATGATCGTCGAGTTTTTGCTTGGCCTTGTCGATGTTCCAACCCCCCTCCCCCTTCTCCCTCAGTGGAGAAAGCAAATGAGGATGCGATAAAACAAGCAACTTCACTCCAAAATGAGTCCATTTATACTTGGATGTCACATTCACATTCTCCGGATACCATATATAACCATATAACCATATAACAATTTCAGCACGGAAACAGGCCATCTCGACCCCTCTAGTCCGTGCCGAACACATAATCTCCCCTAGTCCCATATACCTGCGCTCAGACCATAACCCTCCATTCCTTTCCCATCCATATAACTATCCAATTTATTTTTAAATGATAAAAACGAACCTGCCTCCACCACCTTCACTGGAAGCTCATTCCACACAGCTACCACTCTCTGAGTAAAGAAGTTCCCCCTCATGTTACCCCTAAACTTCAGTCCCTTAATTCTCAAGTCATGTCCCCTTGTTTGAATCTTCCCTACTCTCAGTGGGAAAAGCTTTTCCACGTCAACTCTGTCTATCCCTCTCATCATTTTAAAAACCTCTATCAAGTCCCCCCTTAACCTTCTGCGCTCCAAAGAATAAAGCCCTAACTTGTTCAACCTTTCTCTGTAACTTAGTTGCTGAAACCCAGGCAACATTCTAGTAAATCTCCTCTGTACTCTCTCTATTTTGTTGACATCCTTCCTATAATTAGGCGACCAAAATTGTACACCATACTCCAGAATTGGCCTCACCAATGCCTTGTACAATTTTAACATTACATCCCAACTTCTATACTCAATGCTCTGATTTATAAAGGCCAGCACACCAAAAGCTTTCTTTACCACCCTATCTACATGAGATTCCACTTTCAGGGAACTGTGCACAGTTATTCCCAGATCCCTCTGTTCACCTACATTCTTCAATTCCCTACCATTTACCACGTACGTCCTATTTTGATTTGTCCTGCCAAGATGTAGCACCTCACACTTATCAGCATTAAACTCCATCTGCCATCTTTCAGCCCACTCTTCCAACTGGCATAAATCTCTCTGTAGACTTTGAAACTCTACTTCATTACCCGCAACCCCACCTATCTTAGTATCATCTGCATACTTACTAATCCAATCTACCACACCATCGTCCAGATCATTGATGTACATGACAAACAACAGTGGACCCAACACAGATCCCTGTGGCACCCCATTCGTCACTGGCCTCCAACCTGACAAACAACCATCCACCATTACTCTCTGGCATCTCCCATTCAGCCACTGTTGAATCCATCTTGCTACTCCACCATTAATACCCAACCATTGAACCTTCTTAACCAACCTTCCATGAGGAACCTTGTCAAAGGCCTTACTGAAGTCCATATACACAACATCCACTGCTTTACCCTCATCAATTTCCCGAGTAACATCTTCAAAAAATTCAAGAAGATTAGTTAAACATGACCTTCCAGGCACAAATCCATGTTGACTGTTCCTAATCAGACCCTGTTTATCCAGATGCTTATATATATTATCTCTAAGTATTCTTTCCATTAATTTGCCCACCACTGACGTCAAACTAACAGGTCTATAATTGCTAGGTTTACTCTTAGACCCCTTTTTAAACAATGGAACAACATGCGCAGTACGCCAATCCTCCGGCACTATTCCCGTTTCTAATGACATTTGAAATATTTCTGCCATAGCCCCTGCTATTTCTACACTAACTTCCCTCAATGTCCTAGGGAATATCCTGTCCGGACCTGGAGACTTATCCACTTTTATATTTCTCAAAAGTGTCAGTACTTCCTCTTCTTTGATCCTCATAGTTTCCATAGCTACTCTACTTGTTTCCCTTACCTCACATAATTCAATATCCTTCTCCTTGGTGAATACCGAAGAAAAGAAACTGTTCAATATCTCCCCCATCTCTTTTGGCTCTGCAGATAGTTGGCCACTCTGACTCTCTAATGGACCAATTTTATCCCTCGTTATCCTTTTGCTATTAATATAGCGGTAGAAACCCTACGGATTTACTTTTACCTTACTTGCCAAAGCAACCTCATATCTTCTTTTAGCTTTTCTAATTTCTTTCTTAAGATTCTTTTTTTTTTTTTTTTTTTTTTTTACCTTTCATACTTCCTCGTCAAATGAGTATTTTTGAAGTGTAGCAATTCTCACAACATAGGGAAATTGTTGGTGGTGAAGCTATGGAGGGAATCATCCACAGCAGTTGTCATGTGAACAATGAATGTGAGAGCTTACCGTATCTGACCAGGCCTGGTGCCAAGATCCAGGGGCAAGATTTACCTGTTTTATGATGAGATAGACAAAAATTGGATCAAGTTTTAAGATGAATGAGTTACTTGTGGATGGGTTTTGCATTTCTCAAAACATGCCAGATTTTTCTGTAGGATCAGTCTCACATGGGGCAAACAACACAAGATTTTCTGGGGGCAAGGTGATCAGGATATTTTGTTACTCTGCGGATGACCGTAATTTATTGTCCCTTATCCTCCCACATGACGCCATTGTAGGAAGTCCTGGAATCTTTGAACCCAAATGTATTAGGAATCCATTGGTTTGTTGCATTTGGCCCAAATTGACAGGTTAAAAGAAGGTGGTTGTCTGGTTTCATGTAAAATGTGTCACCACACCTGATGCAGCACAAGGGTACAATGTAGAATCGTGGAAAGGGGATCGGGTCCATATCAATCGTTGTTCTATCTCACTGATCCCCCGAGTAAAATGTAAAACATGGAGCAGAACAACACAGGAACAGGTTCTACTGCCCACAATGCCTGTGCCGAACAAGATGTCAAGAGAAACTGCTCTCATCTGCCTGCACATGAATCATATCCCTCCATTCCCTGCATATATCCATGTGCCTATCCAAAAGCCACTTCAATGCCACTATCGCCTATGCCTCCACCACCACCCCTGGCAGCGCGTTCCAGGCACCCACCACTCTGTGTAAAAAAAAATCCCATACATCTTCTTTAAACTTTGTCCCTCTCAACAAACCATAACCTCAATCAGAGACCCCATATCCAACGGGAAATGGTATTTTATCCTCGTTAGTACTCGACTGGGAGAAATGAAAGATTTTGTTCAACAAGATATGTCTGAAACTTTTGAAACCCGATCTGTGGCAGTCCGTTTAAATAAGCAATATACAGCTTGGGACAGTCAGTGCGCGTTCGGTGCTGGCGATGGGAAGCATCCTTAGATTTGCCGTCAGATGTGGATGGTTGTCCCTATAATAGCGCCTGTCGCTTAGCACGTTCCCTCCCCAGTCCGCAATTGTCTGGTCCCGGAGACTCACCGCGCTCCAACAGATCAGGTCGTTGGTCTCAGGATCTTCCACCAAAGTCCACAGCTTGGTGAGGAAGGCGGGCACGTTGCTGCTGTATCCATCCATGTTGCAAAGTGCAGGCTGGGTTCATCACATCAACTGGCTCCAAAGCTCTCCCAATGCATCAGGCTCTGACACTGGCCGCAGCAGCACATCATCTGACACTGACCTCCGGGATAACAAACGCTGCTGCTAAACACAATGGCACCTGCCGCTGACCCATTGCACACCACCTGACCCCAGCGAGCCATCTGCACAGTCACTCTGCCCGAACAATGAGCCCCGCACACGCTCCAACACTGCAAAAATAAAATCACACAGAACGATAGCTCCACAAAGGATTACATGCAAATGTTGCGTTTCAACTCCATCCAACCAACTGAGGGATCTCAACAATAGGCAGCAAACTTCAGATGCAGTGGCCGTCAGCCAATCGATACAATGACCCAGTTAAACTGCCTTAAAACTTTCCTCTCTACGGGTTTATAATAATTTAACCGTTTTAGATTCATAGTATCCAAACAGCCAGCAACTTCGTTTCAATGTTACTAATCAGCTTTGCCATTTAGACCGTCCATGTACAAAGTGAAGACTATGCAGAGCAAATACAATGAAATTGTTCCCAGCCTCCATCTCATGTCCAATGTTTGCAAATCCACAAAGCCCAAAGTCAGCATCCAAAACAGCAGATTACAGCAAAGTTCACAGTTTGGTGAGGAGGGCAACAAGTGGGGAAATAGAGGGTGAGCTAAATCCTCCACATCACCAGTTATATAACTGTAGAGTCATAGCGCATTGATTCAGGCCCTTTGGCTCACTTCGTGCTCCAGACACCCAGGTTCAATCCTGACTTCCAGTGCCATCTATGTGGAGTTTGCATGTTCTCCCTGTGACCGCATGAGTTTGCTCCAGCTGCTCCCGTTTCCTTCCACGTCCCAAAGACATGTGGGTTGGTAGGTTAATTGTATGACTCTACGATATCCATCTACATCCTTGTACACCTTTCTTACATTCTGAGTTTGTGTCAGTTGAGGCAGGTACAATAAGAAACATTTAGACAGGCACATGGATAGGATCGGTTTGGAGAAATAAGGGCAAAACGCAGACAGGTGGGAATAGTTGATGGTGTGGGGAAGTTGGGCCGACAGGCCTGTTTCCATGTTGTATGACTAACACATTGGTCAGAGGGAAACTGTGAAAACTGTACATAAATATTACAGGCTCCATAGATGCTGCCTCACTCGCTGAGTTTCTCCATCAATTTTGTCTACCGTCGATTTTTCCAGCATCTGCAGTTCTTTCTTAAATATTCCAGGCGGTCAGAATCGCTCCCGGTGAGACACTCTGAAACTGTTTGGCCTTCCGGTGTAAGGAGACAGCGAAAAGCACCCATATCGATTGGCACATCCCAAAGTGCAGGAGTACATATTGAGGAATGCACTGCGGGGTCACGGTGGAGAAAGAACACAATCTAGCATTTATTCTGCTACCATTGGACACCAAGGGGCTGAACGTCATTTCTCAAATCAACCTCAGGATATCACTAAGAGAGTTTCTCAGTGCAGTTTCCTAGGCGTAACCATCTTACATTTCATCAGATGTTTTTTCCATCATAAGGTCAGAGATGGGGATGCTTGCTGACGACCACACAATGATTAATTCCATTCACAACTCCTCAGCAAATGAAATAAGCCAGGAGCCTCCAAACTTTTCAGCATGAGGGCCACATTATATATTTGGCACATTTTTGCGGGCCATAGGAAAAATTAAAGAAATGTCACACACACATATACACACAGAAACGCACGCGCACACCTGGACTCCCACAGACCGAAACACACATAGACCCGCACACCGACACCAAACCAGACTCACACACAGACAGACACACGCATACAGGCTCTCTCACATTCTCACATGCTCTCTATCTCTCTCTCCTTCTCACACACATACACACACACACTGTGATCACCCCTTAGGCATATTAACAAAGACCCACACACATCAGGCATATTAACAAAGACCCACACACAGATAATGCTCATCCATCGGGCATACACACACACTACCGATCTCCGCAGGGCTGGCGAGGGAGAGAGAGAGAGGGGGGAGAGCAAAAATGGAGATAGAGAGGGGAGGGGGGAGAGAGTGAAAGGGGAGGATTCCCCTGTCCGCGCCGGCAGAGACCCGGTCAAAGGGTCCAGGTAGGTGTGGCGCCCCGGAGCGGGAGCTGTTCACGGGTCACCCTCACGGGGGTAGACCGCTACACACCGACCCTGCCGCCAACTAGCTCCCCCCTACACCCCCTCGCTCCACTCCCCACCCCACGCTACCACACCGCACAAATTGCCTTTGCAACACAGGAGCAGTGGGACGGTGGCGCAGCGGAAGAGTCGCTGCCTAACAGCGCCAGAGACCCAGGTTACATCCTGACTACGGGTGCTGTCTGTACGGAGTTTATTGTAGCTGCGTGGGTTTTCTCCGGGTGCTCTGGTTTCCTCCCGCACTCCACGTTTGCAGGTTAATTGGATTTGTTCCGAGTGTGTGTACGATAGTGCGAGTGCGTACGGGCATCGCTTCGATGGGCCGAAGGGCCTGTTTCCGCGTTGTGACTCTAAAGCTGCGCTACCACAGAACCTGCTAAATAGCCCGCCGCACGGAACGTGTTAATAGCTTGTTGCGGGCCGGATAAAATCTGGTGGCGGGACCTGGCCATAGTTTGGAGACCCCTGAAATAAGCCATGCAAGTGCACAGCAAGACCATAACAACATTCAGACATGGGCTGATAAGTTGCAAACACATATACCACGAGCAACATCCCGAGAGTCATTGTTGAGTAGAAACTCTACCCGACTAACCCACATTGCTTTATTGTTATATTCACATGTACAGTGAGGTACAGGTACAATGAAAAACCTTTTACAGCTGCATCACAGATACATGGATTCAGAGAACAAACATGAACATAAATAATCTAAGTCATCAAAAATGAAAAGCTTGTGCAAAATAAAAGCCAAGACATTAGCACAAAAATAAGAGGAAACAGGTCCATGGTAGTGTAAGAGGAGGTTTGTAGTGTTTTGTTGCTGAGATAGGATTGAATTGTGATTGAATTTGATGAACCTGATCATTGCAGGAAAGTAGCTATTCCTGAACCTGTAGGACTTCAGGCTTCTGTACCTCCTGCCTGATGGTAGCAGCAATAAGAGGACAAGGGTCTGATGGTGAGGATCCCTGATGATGACTGCCATTTCAGGACGTCATCTGTGATGTTAATGGCAAGGTTTTTGAAGCTGCTAACTCTTTCCGCTGCCAATTTACTATTGGTATGTTTTCATTGGTATGTTTTCTCTAATGATAATGATTGTTTTTGGAACTTAGAATGGCAGCATTTTGTGAAAGCCTATCTGGCAACCCAAGCAAATGGTGCTTTCGCCAAGGTTGTGTTTCATATACTGTCCCATGCCTCTTTCTCCCTAATGCCCAAAGGAGGCTGCTTTGCAGCAGCATAGAAAACTATAAATATTGGAAACACATCAGCAGGCCAGGCAGGATCTATGGGGAGTATAAATACGTGCATTTTAAAATCTGTTGAATTGAGCTGATAAAGAGAATGGCTGTGAAAGGTTGGAGGCAGTGGATGAACAGCAAAAAAATCTCCAAATGCTGCAAGTCTGAAATAAAAAACTAAAATTGCTTCCCTCTCTAACTGTCCTTCCCCCACTAATTCTCTGAATAGTTTCACTGTCATTCTAATTAATTTTCTGATTGTATGCCTCTTTGTCACCTTCCCCTCAGCTAACAATGAACCCAGGGCCGGCCTTAGGAGGTGCGGGGCCCAATTGGGAACAATTTTAGTGAGCCCCAGGTTCCCAGCCAAGGTCTGTCAGCCCTGTTATTTAGTATATATTATGAAATTGTACACTAAGGTGCTATGGATTATACATTAATCTATCCTGCCCCCGTCTGATTGTCAGTAGCTCCGCTGGCTTCCAACCTTTACCGTAGCTGCTAATTACCATTAAACTACATTATGTGATTGGGCACAATGCCCATGAAGATAGCGGCTGATTGGACGGGAGGAGGCCGATTGAACGGGAATTTTAAGGCAAGCTGGTCGGTGATTGGACGCAACCCCCTTAGAGATAGCGGTTGATTGGCCGCCAAATAACCGGGCACAAAAAAAAATGACAAATGGGAAAACGAAAAAAAAATCGAAATTCCGATTTAAATCTGATTTAAGGTACATAGGGTGAGTATCGATTAATTCTAGACAACCTATAAAAAAAATCTAACCCCATTAATTCACTCAAGGTGTATTATGATGTATTCTACAGTATGAGGTGTACAGCAAAACTTGCACTTCCAGAGTGGTCTATCGTGTTGTTTCTTCAGCGGACCAGGGATTTATTTTAAAGGTAGACACTAAATTCTGGAGTAGAGAAAGCTGCATTCTGGAGAGTTGCAGTTGATGAGGTGAACTAACCCGACGAGATTGAGACATGCTATTAATGCATTCCGTTTTTGCAAGAGGCAGACAGGCGAAATACTTGAATATATTTGAAAAGCAAACATCACAAACAATAGTGAGCCAGTGGTGCACTCCAGGAAGTGAGGAGTGAATTTTAAGAAATTCTCAATGTGTCATCAATACTTCGATCTACATTCCTCAGTAAATGTAATTGTGTTTTGACCAAGTATAAATGACGCCGCATTCCTTTGAATAAAATTCACGGGAGTCCCGTGAATTTTAATCAAAGGAACGCGGCGTCATTAATACTTGGTCAAAACACAATTACATTTACTGAGGAATGTGGATCGATGCATTGATGACACATTGTATAACTACGTGTTAACTATTGGCTGTTAACAAGTGCTGACAGTGGCAGTTGACAAATCGTTTTGTCTGATGGCCGGTGCAGCGGTTTTTATCCATGTTCGTTTTTAACAAGGTGAATGGTTTAAAAAAAATAAATCTGTAATTAACAACGTAAATTCATATTTCCGTACAAAATATGGAAAATTAGCGCGGGGCCCCCTTAGGCGCAGGACCCAATTGGGAGCAATCGGTCCAATCGGCTTAAGGTCGGCCCTGAATGAACCATTCTACATTTCTTTACTATCATCTGCTTTCATCTGTTGTTTACCCTTCCATACCTCTCGGCTCCCTCTCTCCTGACTCTCAGTCTGAAGAAGGGTCTCGACCCGAAACGTCACCTATTCCTTCTCTTCAGAGATGCTGCCTGGCCCGCAGAGTTACTCCAGCATTTTGTGTCTACCTTCGTTGTTCCTTCATCTGCAGTTCCTTCCTACAAATAAAATTGCAATACAAATTCACAGTTCCAATATATCTAGAAGGTCTTGAGGCATTAAACTCTGACTGACCAGAATAATCAGACATTAGAGACACTATAAAATATAAAGTGTTCGGGAAAGGGCTGGGGAGACTGTGGGGACAATGAGTAGAGTTTTGGGACAGAATTGTCTAACTATTCACCTCCAGGTAACTCATAATAACTTTAATATCTGCAGTTGTGCCGGCAAAGAGTGCTCTTTTCAATATCCTTGTCTTGGGTTAAGATGTTTTCAACTTTTGTAACACATGTTTCTCTTTGGAGGAACCTCAGCCGACCCGTTTCTGTGCACACATTTGCTGAAGAGCATTTGCTGTGTTATTTTCCTATATTTAGTTTAGTCTAGACATACAGCGCGGAAACAGGCCCTTCGGCACACTGAGTCAGCGCCGACCAGCAATCCCCCTAAACTAAGTAGACTATTATCTGAATGGTGGCCGATTAGGAAAAGGGGAAATGCAACGAGACCTGGGTGTCATGGTACACCAGTCATTGAAAGTAGGAATGCAGGTGCAGCAGGCAGTGAAGAAAGCAAATGGTATGTTAGCATTCATAGCAAAAGGATTTGAGTATAAGAGCAGGGAGGTTCTACTGCAGTTGTACAGGGTCTTGGTGAGACCACACCTGGAGTATTGCGTACAGTTTTGGTCTCCTAATCTGAGGAAAGACATTCTTGCCATAGAGGGAGTACAGAGAAGGTTCACCAGATTGATTCCTGGGATGGCAGGACTTTCATATGAAGAAAGACTGGATAGACTCGGCTTGTACACGCTAGAATTTAGAAGATTGAGGGGGGATCTTATAGAAACTTACAAAATTCTTAAGGGATTGGACAGGCTAGATGCAGGAAGATTATTCCCGAAGTTGGGGAAGTCCAGAACAAGGGGTCACAGTTTAAGGATAAGAAGGAAGTCTTTTAGGACCGAGATGAGAAAATCATTTTTTTACACAGAGAGTGGTGAATCTGTGGAATTCTCTGCCACAGAAGGTAGTTGAGGCCAGTTCATTGGCTATATTTAAGAGGGAGTTAGATGTGGCCCTTCTGTCTAAAGGGATCAGGGGGTATGGAGAAAAGGCAGGGATGGGATACTGAGTTGGATGATCAGCCATGATCATATCGAATGGCGGTGCAGGCTCGAAGGGCCGAATGGCCTACTCCTGCACCTATTTTCTATGTTTCTACTAACATTATCCTAGACATACTAGGGACAATTTACAATTATACCAAGCCAATTAACCTACAAACCTGTACGTCTTTGGAGTGTGAGAGGAAACCAGAGATCCCAGAGAAAATTCACGCATGTCACGGGGTAAACATACAAACTCCGGGTAGACAGCACCCGTAGTCAGGATCAAACCCGGGTCTGTGGTACTGTAAGGCAGTAACTCTGCCGCTGCGCTATCGTGCTGCCCCTATATGTTAGAAGACAGCTAGGATCAATCCACATTTCCTCCCAAAATTATTGTAGGATTTCTGGCAGCCAGGGGTGAGGTTCTTTGGTTGTTTTCAGTGTATATCTGCGGAGTATGGGGCAGCAAAGTAGAAAAGTGCGCACAGTGTCTGCAGACACCACACAATAGCAGTGTATCTCCTCCAAAGATCGGCAGCAAGATGCCAGTCTCCTCAATGCCCGGTTCAGTTCGTCTGAGGAGGTTGTCTGGAGAACCAACCTTTTCAAGGTGCCTTGGTAATTCTGGGAGATAAAGTTGACTTGCTCCACCATAAAAGTGAAGGTATTTAACTCTACACTGGATACTGGGATAGCAGATTGCAGGATTTGGGATATTTTCTTAGCAGGGACTGTGTGATCCAATTCAATGTCAACAGAGAGGGCTGGATGTCTCCTTGCCACAGCCTCCCACGCTTCAGCTGGGATGGTTGGCTTATATTTGTCCATACGCTCACAGTGTAGCTGAAGGAGTTTCACTGGTGGACGTTCAACATGAAGCAACTCAGCAAGCACATTTTCTGTCAAAGTTGTGTAAAACAATCCCAGAGTAGATAGCTTTGGACAATTTCTCAGAGCCTCTTTAACTACTTCTGAGGTCACTTTACACACCAACGTCTTATTATTGATGAACAGACTCTCCAAACACGGACTTTTGCTGGTGACAAGGTGAATGATGCCATCGTCCAAAGTGAACGTCAGTTTTCTGAAGTCCACGTGCCGGAGATGTGGACAAGCATTTGCTGTGAATAAACTATTGACACTTTGCAACAAGTCTCGTCCAGAGTAGAAGTAGGGATTTTCACCGGTGCACACAATAGTGAGGCCCAAGAGCCCAGTTACTGACGCTGCTACATTGTGCAGGATCTCTGCCACGTTCTTGCGATTTGCCTCCACGGACTGGTCGCACAAAATCTTCAGGTACTTCATGTTCTGCTGGAACTGGCTGCATGCTTGCACACTCCACTCATCCTCCTCTCCCAGGGCACAGCTGTCACCAAAAGCACATTAGGCTGTTAGCACAAACATATTTGGAAGCCAAGCAGGTTCCAGAGAAACCTACACAGTGAACGGTGTGTGCTTCAGCTACTAAGCCAAAACTGGAAGACTACGCACAAGGCCGACTGTCTCAGTGTGTAAGAAGGAACTGCAGATGCTAGTTTACAGGGTAGATGCAGGAAACATGTTCCCGATGTTGGGGAAGTCCAGAACCAGGGGTCACAGTTTAAGAATAAGGGATAGGCTATTTAGAACTGAGATGAGGGAAAACTTTTTCACCCAGAAAGTTGTGAATCTGTGGAATTTTCTGTGGAGGCCAATTCACTGGATGTTTTCAAGCGAGAGTTAAATCGTTTGGTGTGGGAATAATGATAAATAGTGGTAAGCCAGGAAGTGAATGCAACCAACAGATTATCTTTTTATGTACTGGGTTACGAGTAAAATAAGGTTAACCAGAATGAGCATACTCATTGTGTAAAGCCATCCAATGTTCACAATACGTTTACTTTGTTACAGTCCCAATGGATATACAAGAGCCCAGCTAAACTATTGTGCACAGGCAAATATCGCTGTGTGGTGACACAAAAATATCTCTAACATGACAAGTGAATCCTCTCCCCACAAAGTACTAATAAGAAAAACAGCTCAATTTTCACTGATAACGCTGTGGATGATACCACAACTCTCCTTGCAAAAACTAAATCCACACCCTGAAAACATAACATTGAACATAGAACAGTACAGCACAGGATCGGCCCTTCAAATCACAATGTTTGTGCTAAACATGATGCCAAGTTAAACTGATCGCATCTGTCTGTACGATCCATATCCCTCTATGCCCTGCACCTCCACATGTCTATTCAAAAGCCTCTTAAAACACCACTATAGCATCCCTGGCAATGTGTTCCAGGTTCCCAGCAGTCTCTGTGTAAAAATAATTGCCCCGTACATCTCCGTTAAACTTTTCTCCTGTCACCTTATAGCTATGCCCTCTAGTGTTGGACATTTCCACCCTGGGAAAAAGGTTCTCATACTCTATCCTATCCATGCATCTCAGAATTTTATATACTTCTATCAAGTCTCCCCTCAACCTCTGATATTGCAGAGAAAACAATCCAAGTCTATCAAACCTCTCCCTGTAGCTGAAACCCTCTGATCCAGGCAGCTGTCTGGTAGATCTCCTCTGCAACCTCTACAAAGCCTCCACATCCTTTCCTGTAGTGGGGCGACCAGAACTGCATGCAATACTCAACATGTGGCCTAACAAATGTTTATAGAGCTGCAAGTATTGGCAGATTCAATAGCAGCTTCAAAACAGTTCCTCCTTTTGTAACTTTGGAGGCATCCTATACGTGGCGACTCTTGGATACCTGTACTGTATGTAAACAAAGAATCTCACTGTACAATGTGCATGTGACAATAAAGTATTAATCAATTCCACACTTTGGTTATTGCTTATAGCCAGTTATGTATTTTTGAAGGACAGTAACTTTGCAGAATAGAAATGTGGCAGGAGGTTTTGCAAGCAAAACTCTCGCACACAACAGTGAAATAATGGGCAGGTAATTTGATTTGTTTTTTTGGCTGAATGATAAATTGGAATCTTTCAACATTGGAGAACTCTCCTGCTCTCCTTGGCTGTCATTTCTGTCCACAAGAGGATGCTCGAAGCCTTGGTTTCATGCACAAATAGGGGGACCAATTTCGAGGTAGTGGAGAAGGATCAAGCAAGTGGTAGAAACAAGGACACAAAGTGTTGAAGTAACTCAGCAGGTCAGGCAGCAATTCTGGAGGTGGCGGATGGGTCCTGACCCGAAACGTCACCTATCCATGTTCTCCAGATATGCTGCCTGACCTGCTAACTTGATGAAACAAGTGGGATTGTTACATAGCTCTTTCACGGGACCAGCACAGACATGATGGGTTGAATGGCCTTCTCCTATGCCATAGAATTGAATGATTCTATCTATGTACTGTACTTTGTTCCTGGTCATAGGAGCAGTTTATACAAAGCAGAGTGCGACCTCCAACTCACTCAAAACCATCAGTCTTTAACTCTATATACACGCACCCCCCACCCACCAAGGATATTGTTTGACATAAATGGAGTAATATTTACCAATAAAAAACTTTTATTGACTTTGACTGCCAATACCTGCAGGTTATAAAACTCAAAATTCCTTAAATGGTGAACTGAGATGGTTGTTGTGTGTGATGTGCTCTAGCCAAGCAGAGAGAGAAATCGCAGTGATTACCCACCTCACTGATGTGTGGTGCCACACAAGAGGAGAAGCAACAGCATCCGCCCAGCGTCTGCAGACCCGTGAGGCCGAGCGCCTGTCACGCACTGACAAGTAAGAAAATATCGTGGCCAGGACTTCCTCAGGGATCTCCATTAGTTTTCCTGGTGCACAAGAGGGACTCATCGAGATATGGCATCTGCGCAAAGAAATTTCCTACAACAATAGCAACATTGGTTATCACAGAGAAGCAGTTCTGAACGGTGTCTTAATCTCTAACTTTATGAGTCAACGAATAACACTGTACTGGTTACGTTATCTGCTCTTCATAAACCAGGGTTGATCATGAGATTTGTAGGAAGGAACTGTAGATGATGGCTTAAACTGAAGATGGACACAAAATGCTGGAGTAACTCAGCGGGACAGGCAGCATCTCTGTAGAGAATGAATGGGTGACATTTCAGGTTGAGACCCTTCTTCAGACTGATGGTCTCTCCAGGGATGCTGAGTTATTGCAGCATTTTGTGTCTATCTTGATCATGAGATTCACGGGCACTTGGCATAACGTCACATTGTGTTACTTTGTCAGCCACTTTGCAAGATGACTGCTTCAGTCCTGAAAGTGTTTGTTAATATTGTGTCCCTCCTGTGAAAGCATCTGCACTAGAATCTGGTCTCATTATTGATGATATACACTAAGTAACTAGATGATGTAAATATTAATGAACAAAATTAAAAGGCAAACTTTTTTTATACTGTAAATGCTAGAAAAAAATCAGCAGATCGGACAGGATTTATGGAAAACACAAAGTATTTGAGTGAGTTGTTGGGTCTGGCAGCCTTACTGCTGAATTACTCCAGTACTTTGATTTTGTTTTATTGAAGGTTTCAGCATCTGCAGTTCCTGCACTTCCAAAATCTGTGGAAATTGAAACAAAGGTAACGTTTCAGATCAAAGACCATTTATCTGAACTAGGTGTCAAGTGAGATCCAGATAGGTTGGAGAGGGTTAAAGGGATGGCAAGGATTGCATGGATTTGAGCATTCTGTGTTGCAAACTTTCCTCTTTATCCAATCATTTATAGGACGCGGATGTGTTCAGAAGACCATAACGGTATTGTCCACCCGTGATTGCCCATAGAAGGTGAAGGTGAGTCATCCTCTTGTACACTGTAGTTTTCCTGATTAAGGTATTCCCAGGGCTTTAGGATAGAGTCCTAAGATTTAAACAGTGATCACGCAGGAACAGAGTAGGATCGTATATGACTGGGAGGAGAACCTCTGAAGTGTTGTTCCTCTGAGCCTACCTTTGTTCCTTATAGTGTTAGAGGGTGTGGGTGTGTTAGAAGCTGTCAGTGTACAAAATACCTCACAGATGACACAGACTGCAGCCACGCAAAGAATGTAGATGTGTCAGGAGGCGAGTCACTCACTGTCAAAGGCCCAATATCTAAACTCTTCTTTACCCACCATGTTTATACAAATGATTTAGTTGAGCAAAGGTGAACTCGGGATGTTGATGGCAGGACTCATGATCATTTACTGTCAAGGGTAGGTAGAACAGGATTGCTCTTTAGCTTGCCGAGTATAACATTTAGATATAAACAAAATAGGTAAATCTATAAATAGGAAAAGACCAGTGATGCTTCTTCAGTGCTTTGAAGTATTAGTATTATTCAGTGCTCTAAATAATCTTTAGTATTATTCAGTCCTCTAAAGTATTATTAAATATTAAGTGCCGTAAAGTATAATTTCCTCAATTTTCACACATCTTCTCCCCGCAGCCAGGTCCAGGAAACGTAAACAACAAATAAGAGAGAAAGGTAACTGCCAACACTGATCACTGAGAGTAGGTATGTTGTAAAACGTACCTGAAGGTCGCGGAAAATCTGTCCCAGCCCGTGTGCGCGATTTTGGCGCCGTTTAGAGGGAGGCGGGTTTAAAACGCGATTTTCCCTAGGCTGTGCAAACCGAGCTTGCTCAGCCTAGTTGATTATTAACGAAAAATCGCTGGAAGATTCCGTCGCTGGAGCTATTATTAGTTTTAGGGGCTTTATTTACTTGTTATAGTAGGTTAAAAATTAACCTATAAACCCGCGACCGCCGACAACGGGCCGGATCTCATACAGGGGACAACAGACGGTAGGCTGTTTATTTTTACGTTAAAAAGGGCTTCTTAAGATCCCTTTATACAAAGTTTAATGTTGCGAGTAGCTAATTTGGGGCCCATTATATCCCGCAATATTTTTCTGGACATTTGGGGGCACAAATCTACCGCAATGTGAACGTTCTAAACCAGCGCAGCCACTTGCAAGCTGATTTAAATGCCATTAATTTACAGCAATTGAACACTAAATTCCTTCCATTTGGCCTATATATTAATGTAAATGAGATTTAAAAATCATGTTTTATTGTGAATTCTTTGTGAATATTATTTGGACACTTAGACTATTTAAAAATGTTAATCATTTCTTAAGAAATTGATAGATGTTTAGATCTAGTAATTGAGTTTTGTAATTAGCTACAATTGAGTAACTAACTAATTATATGCTTTACTTTTAGGTCATCCAAGTAAGATTATTTTATATTTGTTTCAGAATGCTTCAATCTATGATAACTGAAAATTTCATTCAGTTCTCTGAATTTTTAAGAAAGTTATGTGCTTTTGACTGCCCTCGATCACAGCTTTTTTGTTATGTCCATAGAAAATCAATAGGGAACAAGATGCTAATTTCCGAGTATGAATATGGCCATAACGTTTTAAATACTTGAGATATGAAAGTGAATTAGGTGTCAAATTAAACTTCTTTTCATGCTTTATCTGATGGGATAAATTGTAGACTTGATTTTTAAAATCTCAAAATTTTGTAACATTGCTGAGAGGCCTCTCTCCACACACTGACAGTGCATTCTCCATTTCCTGGTGCCTTTGGCAACACTTTCTCTCTCCTCTGTTACTGTCCTTCCATCAGCTGCAGCCCACATACCTTCTTCTTCTTCTTCTTTGGAGTTTTACGGCAGCCGGCATCCACAATGTTGCATTGCTGCCACCTTCTGGCTTCACTCCACAGTCCTCATGTCTTTACATTATATCCTTTTTATAAGGCCAGAGGCCCTCAAGAAATTAAACAACACCTTTACTCCTTTTCCTTCCCCTCCATACTCTAGAATGTTCTTTTCTGATATATCTGTCATTCCAATTTTCTTCATTTCACTGATCAAAACTCTTCTTTCTGTTTCATATCTTCTACATGCAACTAGAGCATGCTGAACTGTTTCCGGTTGATGGCATTCCTCACACAGCCCAGTAGGGTGTTTTCCCAACATTTTTAATGTGCTGTTCAGGTGAGTGTGTCCTATCCTCAATCTTGCTAATACTACCTGTTCTCTCCTGTTCCCCCCTCTTCTTGCTGTAATGCCCACTCTATTTTGTAGCGAATAGAGGTGTCTCCCCTTTGTCTCCTGTTCCCAGTATTGTTGCCATTCCTGATTTATTTTCTTCCACACAATGTGTTTTCCTTCAGATTTGGATAATTGTAAGTTTACCTCTATGTTCTCTTTTTTAACGGCCTCTTTTGCTAATTTATCCACTTTTTCATTTCCTAGCACACCAATGTGTGCTGGGACCCACAACAAAGTCACGTCACTGCCCTTCCTTGTTACTTGGCTTAATAGTAGTAGAATTTCATACACTAGGTCAGGCCGCCTATGGGATGCACCAGACCCAATACTCTGGATTGCAGACAATGAGTCGCTACATATTAATACTTTGCATGGTTGCACCTGTTCTATCCACCGAACTGCCATCAAAATAGCGTACAGTTCCACTGTATACACTGCCAAATAGTTATTTGTTCTTTTGCAAATCTCAACATTCATCCCTTGCACTACCACAGCTGCCCCTGTTGTTTCAGCTACTGGGTCCTTTGATCCATCTGTGAAGATTAAGAGGTGTTCCCTGTATCTATTATATATATGGTTATGGTATTCTGTTTTTAGGTCCGAATTTTTTTCCCTCCTTTTTGCCTCCCATATCACATACCTTAATTCAGCCGCGGCGTGACTTGAGGGCCGGGGAGTGGGTCTGATGCTGGGGTCAGCAACAAGCGACTGGTGAGGCGGGGGCGGGGGGAGAGTGAGCCTGAGCTGCCCATGCGCAAACACCTCAGGCCCACAATGCCAAGCGGCCCGCCTATGCACTGGAATAGGGCACTTGCACCGTCGCTTTGCATTGTGGGCATTATAGTCCTCCGTTGATGCTCTTCCTCACGCAATTGGAAGGATAACTCCAGACTGCTTTGGTTCAGGTCATTTGATGGACACTGCAAATACACGTTCTGCAACCTGTAAAGGACTCGCACCTTTGAAGAACTTTTATTTCAAATAACCCACAACCGCGCTAGATTTGTCAGTGTGGAGTCTATCCACGCAAGTGCGGATGTGACTCATGCGGATGTGAGGCTGAGAAAGCGGTGGCGGGAGTGTGGTAAGTAGTTGAGGTTTATAAGTATCTGGGGGTCACTATTGTAGTTACTCGGACAAATGCAGCGCCACTGTGCTGGGAAACCTGGAGGCGGACGATGTGAGAGCAAATTGACATGGAAGACATTGTCATGTGGGTTGTCAGTACTTATCCCAGTGAGTTCATGATTCGCGCTGAACGATTTCTGTCTTGGGTTACAACGACTAATAATATTTTTAAATAGCTATTAGTCTTCATTGGGTCTGGATTATTTGAGGTTTTTATTGCGTAACTAATCGTGCTTTTTATTTGACATCTAGTTTTATTATCATAAAACTTGTCACAGTTTTGGAGGAGTTGGGTTCTGACAACTAAAATGAGAGAATGAGAACATGGACAAAAGATTGGAGGAGTTATGAAACATGGAGCAAGCAGATGTACAGGAAAGAACTGCAGATGCTGGTTTAAATTGAAGATAGACACAAAATGCTGGAGTAACTTAGTGGGACAGGCAGCATCTCTGGAGAGAAGGAATGGGTGATGTTTTGGGCTGAGTATTCAGACAGAGCAAGTAGATGTGTCAGGAAGGGCATAGCTTCTGCTTCTAAAGGTAGTAAAAGGTGGTGTGTGTGTGGGGGGGACAAGTTAAGTTAAAATGTAGAAACAAGAATCTGCACTTGCTGATCTACACAAAGGAGATAGAAACATAGACATAGAAACATAGAAATTAGGTGCAGGAGTAGGCCATTCGGCCCTTCGAGCCTGCACCGCCATTCAATATGATCATGGCTGATCATCCAACTCAGTATCCCGTACCTGCCTTCTCTCCATACCCTCTGATCCCCTTAGCCACAAGGGCCACATCTAACTCCCTCTTAAATATAGCCAATGAACTGGCCTCGACTACCCTCTGTGGCAGAGAGTTCCAGAGATTCACCACTCTCTGTGTGAAAAAAGTTCTTCTCATCTCGGTTTTAAAGGATTTCCCCCTTATCCTTAAGCTGTGACCCCCTTGTCCTGGACTTCCCCAACATCGGGAGCAATCTTCCTGCATCTAGCCTGTCCAACCCCTTAAGAATTTTATAAGTTTCTATAAGATCCCCTCTCAATCTCCTAAATTCTAGAGAGTATAAACCAAGTCTATCCAGTCTTTCTTCATAAGACAGTCCTGACATCCCAGGAATCAGTCTGGTGAACCTTCTCTGCACTCCCTCTAGGGCAATAATGTCCTTCCTCAGATTTGGAGACCAAAACTGTACGCAATACTCCAGGTGTGGTCTCACCAAGACCCTGTACAACTGCAGTAGAACCTCCCTGCTCCTATACTCAAATCCTTTTGCTATGAAAGCTAACAAACCATTCGCTTTCTTCACTGCCTGCTGCACCTGCATGCCTACATTCAATGACTGGTGTACCATGACACCCAGGTCTCGCTGCATCTCCCCTTTTCCTAGTCGGCCACCATTTAGATAATAGTCTGCATTCCTGTTTTTGCCACCAAAATGGATAACCTCACATTTATCCACATTATACTGCATCTGCCAAACATTTGCCCACTCACCCAGCCTATCCAAGTCACCTTGCAGTCTCCTAGCATCCTCCTCACAGCTAACACTGCCCCCCACAATATCCGCAAACTTGGAGATATTGCCTTCAATTCCCTCATCCAGATCATTAATATATATTGTAAATAGCTGGGGTCCCAGCACTGAGCCTTGCGGTACCCCACTAGTCACTGCCTGCCATTGTGAAAAGGACCAGTTTACTCCTACTCTTTGCTTCCTGTTTGCCAGCCAGTTCTCTATCCACATCAATACTGAACCCCCAATGCCGTGTGCTTTAAGTTTGTGTACTAATCTCTTATGTGGGACCTTGTCGAAAGCCTTCTGGAAGTCCAGATACACCACATCCACTGGTTCTCCCCTATCCATGCTACTAGTTACATCCTCGAAAAATTCTATAAGATTCGTCAGACATGATTTACCTTTTGTAAATCCATGCTGACTTTGTCCAATGATTTCACCACTTTCCAAATGTGCTGCTATCCCATCTTTAATAACTGACTCTAGTAGTTTCCCCACTACCGATGTTAGACTAACTGGTCTGTAATTCCCCGTTTTCTCTCTCCCTCCCTTCTTAAAAAGTGGGGTTATGTTTGCTACCCGCCAATCCTCAGGAACTACTCCAGAATCTAAAGAGTTTTGAAAGATTATTACTAATGCATCCACTATTTCTGGAGCTACTTCCTTAAGTACTCTGGGATGCAGCCTATCTGGCCCTGGGGATTTATCGGCCTTTAATCCATTCAATTTACCCAACACCACTTCCCGGCTAACCTGGATTTCACTCAATTCCTCCAACTCCTTTGACCCGCGGTCCCCTGCTATTTCCGGCAGATTATTTATGTCTTCCTTAGTGATGACGGAACCAAAGTAGTTATTCAATTGGTCCGCTATATCCTTGTTCCCCATGATCAACTCACCTGTTTCTGACTGCAAGGGACCTACATTTGTTTTAACTAATCTCTTTCTTTTCACATATCTATAAAAACGTTTGCAGTCAGTTTTTATGTTCCCTGCCAGTTTTCTTTCATAATCTATTTTTCCTTTCCTAATTAAGCCCTTTGTCCTCCTCTGCTGGTCTCTGAATTTCTCCCAGTCCTCCGGTATGCTGCTTTTTCTAGCTAATTTGTACGCATCATCCTTCGCTTTGATACTATCCCTGATTTCCCTTGTTATCCACGGATGTACTACCTTCCCTGATTTATTCTTTTGCCAAACTGGGATGAACAATTTTTGTAGTTCATCCATGCAGTCTTTAAATGTCTTCCATTGCATATCCACCGTCAACCCTTTTAGAATTAATTGCCAGTCAATCTTGGCCAATTCACGTCTTATACCCTCAAAGTTACCTTTCTTTAAGTTCAGAACCATTGTTTCTGAATTAACAATGTCACTCTCCATCCTAATGAAGAACTCAACCATATTATGGTCACTCTTGCCCAAGGGGGCACGTACAACAAGACTGCTAACTAACCCTTCCTCATTACTCAATACCCAGTCTAAAATAGCCTGCTCTCTCGTTGGTTCCTCTACATGTTGATTTAGATAACTATCCCGCATACATTCCAAGAAATCCTCTTCCTCAGCACCCTCAGATAAAGTGCTGGAGTAACTCAGTGGGTCAGGAAGCATCACTATAGAGCATGGATAAGATAATATCAAAGGATGCAGACAGAGAATTCAAGTTACCTGAAGTTTGCAATATTATGTTTGATATTAATACTCAAGGGCTTTAATATTGAATCCTATAACTTCTCCCATGTCCCGTAACCATTTGTTGAAGCATTCATGATTTCTGCTGGTGTTTAAGGAAGAGATCTTCCTGGACCTTCATTAAATCCTACTTCTCCCATGGGGTGACACGTTGAAGTGTTGGTCATGACCAAAATGGTTTGAGGAGGGGAAAAAACTATAATACCAAGAAATTATAGTGTTACCTCCTTAAAGCTGTGAACTACCATATTTAAGGTACACAAAATTGATGGGGAAACTCAGCGGGTGCAGCAGCATCTATGGAGCGAAGGAAATAGGCGACGTTTCGGGCCGAAACCCACAACTACCATATTTATTCTGTTTACCACATGGACTGAGGCCTGCCTGCTTCTTATGCACCTGACAATGGTTGGTTTACTGAAGATCAGATTGCAATTCCTATAGAATAAATGCCATGACATTTTAGTTATTGCTTTCCATTTATGTTTAAATTTATGTTAAGGGGGTTGAAATTTGATAGTTATCCTGTATAGTATTTTTCAGTGGGCATGACACAGAGTGGAAGAGGAGCCCCACGATTAATCCTCATCCCCTCCTTGTTTCCATTTACATTCTGCTCCACACTTATGAAACTCAACAATGGTGCCAACTGTCTTTAGCGATGTCACCCATGTTGCTTTAGCCACCCCCTCTCTTGATTTCTCCGTTGTCTCTTAAATTGTCTGACTACGAGACTGGTGCGACTGGAAGAAATTTAATTTGCAATTAACCTAAAAACCTGCACGTATTCGGAATGTGAGAAGAAACTGGAGGACCTACCTGGAGAAAATCCATGTGGTCACAGGGAGAATGTACAAACTGCACTGACAGTCAGGATCGAACCCAGATCTCTGGTGCTGTAAAGCAGCAGTTCTACTGCTGCACCACTGTGCCATGCCTTTCCGCCATTGATTGTGCCTGTGCCTCGGCTCGTCTTTAGCTGAAACCCTTGTTCATCAGAATAATGGCAGCACGGTGGTGCAGCTGTTCGAGCTGCTGCCTCGCAGCACCAGAGACTCTCGTTCGATCCTGACCGTGGGATACTGTCTGCGTAAAGTTTGCATGTTCTCCCTGTGACCACGTGGGTTTCTTCTGGGTTTTTGAGTTTTCCTTCCACATTGCAAAGACGCATGGGTTTGTAGATTAATTGGCCCAATGTGCAAGGAGTGGTTGCGAAAGTGGGATATCATAGAGCAGGTGATCGATGGTCGGCATTGACTCGAAGGGCCTATCTCTATGCTGTTTCTTTAATTCAATCATTAGCTGAGTTCCAATGCCTAACCACCATAAACTTAAGGTCAACAGTAATTTTACCACTGCATGATAAATTGTGTATTTTCCTACACTTGTGCGTCTTCAGTGGCTCTTGATCAAAGGATGCCTTGCTTACTAAACAATGATTGCTTGTTTTCAGCTGTGTTCAGGATCTCTCCCTTCACTTCAACCTCCTGCAGCACATTGACCTCCCTCTCTTAAACATCCCCCAAATTTGATTGCTCTTCCATTCATTATAATAACTTCAGCTCCTAGCTCAGCAATTGCCTTCCAGATCCTCCAACCATCTCTTCCTCCCTTCTCGTTAAGGTGCTTCTTGTGTGTTCTTTACGTGTGCTTAGTTATCCACCCAATATTAATTTCTTCGGGTGACATTGCTCCTGTGAAACATTTGTGCATTAAAAAAAATAAAATCCATAAATGAATGAAAACTGATTATTTCTTTTGTGATGGTTTGATTTGGTCATTGACAGAAGTAGACAGCTGCTCCTCATGTTTGCAAAGTTGCTGATTAGAAGGTTGTTTATAAATGAAGTTGTGGATACCTGCAATGAGATACAGACCGGAATCTTAATGTAAGAGCTCTATTAATTTATCATTAGTTTATCTGAATAGGACATTCGGAAACACAGGAACAAGCCCTTTGGCCCCCAGAGTCTGCTGATTGTGATACCAAGAAGAACTAATCTCATCTGCCTGCATAGGATCCATATCCCTCTGTTCCCAGTATATCCCATGTGCCATTAAGCATGCTGCCTCCACCACCACCAGCCTTGGCAGTGCACTCCAGGCACTCACCCCCCTCTATGTAAAAAACACCAACTTGCCCCACACATCTCCTCTAAACTATATCCCTCTCACCTTAAAGCTATGCCCTCTGGTCTTTGACATTTCCATGCTGGGGAAAAAGTCCGAACTGTCTAACCCTAATCCTATCCTATTATATATTTTTTTTAAATGTATATTTGGGTACCCAATGTCTACAATTATTTCCCAACATGAGGCAAATTAGGTAATGCCATCTGTCTAGTGGATAAATATCCTCGCAATGCCTGAAATAACAATATAATTTGTTGACAAATTTCTGTTGGATACAAGGGAAATCTCTGGTTTTTGAGTGCTGTTTGTCTTGTTGGTTCCTTGCACTGTTTACTTTTAAACCCTTTGATTTGATTTTAATTCCTTACAATAGGATTGGTTGTTTATGTTAGTTTAAAAAATGGATATTAATCCCTGCAATAGACCTAGTTGTTTATGCTAGCAACAATTTATGACATTTATAAGGTTGGATTTTTATAACTTAGAATTTATTATAGAAACATAGAAACATAGAAATTAGGTGCAGGAGTAGGCCATTCGGCCCTTCGAGCCTGCACCGCCATTCAATATGATCATGGCTGATCATCCAACTCAGTATCCCGTACCTGCCTTCTCTCCATACCCTCTGATCCCCTTAGCCACAAGGGCCACATCTAACTCCCTCTTAAATATAGCCAATGAACTGGCCTCGACTACCCTCTGTGGCAGGGAGTTCCAGAGATTCACCACTCTCTGTGTGAAAAAAGTTCTTCTCATCTCGGTTTTAAAGGATTTCCCCCTTATCCTTAAGCTGTGACCCCTTGTCCTGGACTTCCCCAACATCGGGAGCAATCTTCCTGCATCTAGCCTGTCCAGCCCCTTAAGAATTTTGTAAGTTTCTATAAGATCCCCTCTCAATCTCCTAAATTCTAGAGAGTATAAACCAAGTCTATCCAGTCTTTCTTCATAAGACAGTCCTGACATCCCAGGAATCAGTCTGGTGAACCTTCTCTGCACTCCCTCTATGGCAATAATGTCCTTCCTCAGATTTGGAGACCAAAACTGTACGCAATACTCCAGGTGTGGTCTCGCCAAGACCCTGTACAACTGCAGTAGAACCTCCCTGCTCCTATACTCAAATCCTTTTGCTATGAAAGCTAACATACCATTCGCTTTCTTCACTGCCTGCTGCACCTGCATGCCCACTTTCAATGACTGGTGTACCATGACACCCAGGTCTCGCTGCATCTCCCCATTTCCTAGTCGATGAAAATCACTTAACCATATTAAGGAATCGATGTAGCTTTTTGTTTTGCATTTGAAGGAAAGCTTTTTGTAATATTGACTGGTACATATTCCTACAAGAATGCCATCACATTTTTGTGTGCTTATTAGGATGGCGCTGGTTCAACTGGGAGGATGTTTGTGTGGTTGTAGTTCTGTCTTCCTCGGGTAGGTGGCAGTGTGGGTCTATGGCAAATCAGTCTGGAGAATTTAGCTATTAATAGCTCATTTCTTTTTAATCTTTGAATAGCTTCTTCCCATCCCTGCTCAGGAGTTGTGGCTGGTTAGTAGGGATAGGAATTTTCCATGAAACGAATTTCAGTGTGGCTGTTCAATTCAACAGCAAGCATTGTGCAGCTGAAAGAGTCGTCGTGTTATTTAGAGACTGTGGCTGTGTTATAAGAACAAGCCTCCATGCAATCCAAGATGGATAAATTACCACAATCTATGTAGCATCTTGAAGATAATGAATCTAGAGTTCAAGCTGTGTACAGTCACGATTTCATCATTCGTGGAAGGGTGTTAATGTGTTGGAGGCTGTTCAGAGGAGGTTTACTGGGCTGATACTGGGAATTGTCAGGTTTTAATTCAGAGATACAGCGTGGAAACGGGCCCTTCAAACCACCGAAACCATGCCGACCAGCAATCCCCATACACTAAAGATAGACACAAAATGCTGGAGTAAATCAGTGGGACAGGCAACATCTCTGGAGAGAAGGAATGGGTTTCCCTTTCCCCTGACGTCTGAAGAAGGGTCTCGACCCAATACGTCACCCATTCCTCTCTCCAGAGATGCTGACGGTCCCGCTGAGTTACTCCAGCATTTTGTGTCCATTTTCAGTTTAAACCAGCTTCAGTAGTTCCTTCCGACACAATCCCATACACTAGTTTTATCCTCCATACCAGGGACAATTTACAGAAGCCAATTATTAATCTATAAAACTGCACGTCTGTGTAATGTGGGAGGAAACCCAGACAGTCACAGGGAGAACTATGTGCAGACAGCACCCGCAGACAGGATCAATCCCGGTTCTCTAAGGCAGCAACTCTACCACTGCACGCCTGTGGCACTTTTATTAGGTGGACTACTTGGCCAGGCTAGGTTTGTAAATGCTGGAGGGGGTGGGGGGCGGGGGGTAATTGATTTGGATATATATAAGATCCCGAGAGATCTCGATATGGAGGATTTGAGAAAAATGTTCTTGATTCCCCAGGAGATACGAGAGGGGATGTTCATTTAAAACTGATGAGGTGAAGTTCTTTTTCTCAGAATTGTGTATTTGGAACTCTTCCTCAAGTGGGTGTGACAGTAGGGTCTTTGAACATTATAATACAGAAGTTGACAGTCACCTGATATGGGAAGGTTTCTGGGGAAAAGCAGGAATGCATTGTATTCTTGATGGGCTGAATGGCCTAAATTGTAAGCAATCCCCTGGCATACTTTCCATAGTGATATGAAATTGAAGTTGCAGAATGGACAATGGTAGGGTTGTTTTTCCTATCTCCCCCCCCCCCCCCCCCTCCCCCACTCCTTTAGTTTAAAAATTATATTCCAATATGAGCTAAGTGTTGGTGTGTCATATTGGTCCAAAAGGTGTTTCTGTTTTCAATTGCTACAACTGAAGAAACAAAGTATTTTATGCCTAGTAATGTACCTCCCTTCTCCCCAAATACTGCTATTGTTCTGTCTGAGTTGGAGGAAGAGCTCAGTGGCCCGCTGCTTGGAAGTCGAGCTGGTCAAACTCTTAAACTGAATGCATTACCCCCAAGGAGCAGAGAGTGTTTCCTTTGGTACTGTGGCACGAGTTGTGTGTTTTGATATTAGCCGGGCAGCCAACAGTAGGTGCCAAGTCAGGGAAGCTAGAAATTAATTATACACATTGGGGGAAATATAATCCAGAAATGAGGGAGTTTTTTTGTTTTTTTTAAATGCACCAAATGCGCATTTGGACGAGGGAGTGGGAATTGCAGTTTGCGTGCTTGCTGTAACAGGGATTATTGTAATGGTGGAAAGAACATTGTCTGCCTAAGGCTTGAGCAGGAAGCTTGCTCCACTCGGTCACCGGATGTACCCAGAGCAGGAAGGGCCTGTACAAACATTGCACAGTGGCGGAGCTTTGAGACTTGCAGTTGGGAGCTGCCAACATTTGCTATTGATTGTTCGTACATATATATCGTGGATGGACATAAGGTTTGGTGAAACAGTGCAGGTGGGTTTTGGTTCACTGTGTTCATAAGTGCTCATTATTGCCCTGCTGTAAGTGTTGACAGCTTATTATCACTACCCTTTTGCTTCGGGGTACCAATTCCAATTCCGTCTGGCAGATGGATGCCTGTTTTCCCTTCCCCAGGCCCTATCTGTGAGTAGCAATGGTAGGTGTAGGATCACTGAATTCTCAGTGACTTGCCGAATCCAGTAACCAGGCACAATGGTTGTACGGCATCAGAGCAAAACATTACAATATCTGCAGATCTTAACTAAAATCTGAACACACCACGACTAACAAAATTAAGAAGCTATGGAATTACGACTGAAAGACTACAGACTGAACATGATTAGCTGACGAAAGACAATGGACATTCAACTAACAACTTTTGCACGGAACACACTGCTGACAACTCAGCGGGTGAGGCAGCATCTGTGGAGAGAAGGAATTGGCAATGTTTCGTACTTCTTCAGACTAATGTCAGGGGAGGGGACAGGACAGAGAAAGAATGTAGGCGGAAACAGTAAGACTAGTGGAAGGGGGAGAGGATGGAGAGAGAGAGCGAACGTAAGGACTACCTGAAGTTAACTTGCTGGGATCATATGGTTTATGTGCACACTTTTAACACGTCCTCCAATTCCTACCAAGTACCTCCTGGTACCACACACTTTAACTACTGTTCCCACCTCCCATTTGTTTGCTTTGTAAGGGGGGGCTGAGAACACAAACCTGATCATGTGTATTGAACCTACGTTCTTTTTGACTTCCATCATAATGACGTTTCTGATCAGATTGTTTGCGTTCAATCTTAGGTGATAGGATAGGTAGAACCAAACTCAGTCTAGTTCTGAGCCTTCTTTTCATGAGAAGTTCAGTTGCCGTATACCCTGTGGTAGATTGTGGCGTGGTACAATATTTCAGTAAGAAACTAGCTATCCCCTGTGACAGGTACACAAAATTGCTGGGGAAACTCAGCGGGTGCAGCAGCATCTATGGAGCGAAGGAAATAGGCGACGTTTCGGGCCGAAACCCTTCTTCAGACTATCCCCTGTGACATACTGAATTTTGAATTATCTTCAAGAACTTGTTTCTTGAGAGCTCATTTGACTATCCGGACTGACCTTTCGACTGTGCCGTTAGATGCCAGATGGTAAGTTGGCACTAAGGTATGCTTGATACCCTTTGAAAGTTTGGAACAGTGTAGCACAAAATTGGGGTCTGTTGTCAGAGACGAGCTCTTCAGGAAATCTATGACATACAAAGATAGGCCAAAATGCATCTATTGTTCTGTATGTTGTTGTGTTTGTAGCCATATGTACCACCTCAATCCACTTTGAGTGACTATGTACCAAAACAAGAAAATTATTATTCCTGTATTCAAACAAATCCACGTAAATCCTCTAAGGTCTAGTAGGCCAAGACATATTTGCAAAGAGGCTTGGGCAGGCCTATGTCTACAACTCTTGACGGGTACTACAATTGTTTGCCATTGCTTCTATGTCATTGTCCATTCCTGGCCAATACAGTACATGCAACCTCTGGCTGTAGACTTCATTCCTACAATAGGTACACAAAAATGCTGGAGAAACTCAGCGGGTGCAGCAGCATCTATGGAGCGAAGGAAATAGGCAACGTTTCGGGCCGAAACGTTGCCTATTTCCTTCGCTCCATAGATGCTGCTGCACCCGCTGAGTTTCTCCAGCATTTTTGTGTACCTTCGATTTTCCAGCATCTGCAGTTCCTTCTTAAACTCATTCCTACAATACCTGTGGAGTTCTTTAAGTTATTGTTGTCTTAAGCAATTGGATACTACTGCTCTAACCCCATTTAATACATCCTTGCTCACATGACAGTTCATGTCGTCTATTGGGATAAGGTTTTAGTTTATTAGTACATGGTTTTATTTCTGACCATCCACACAAAGTATGTTTTTGCACTGTGTCCTTTTGAGTTTCAGCTGCTGTGACTGGAAAGTCATTGTCCACTGCTTCTGTGACGTATATAGCACCTTCAGTGCCCACATCTGATTCTTCGTGAGACAAACACGACAATGCAGCAGCGATAGCATTTTCTTTTGAGCTGCGGTACTCAATGCTGTTGGCATACCTTGACAGGGGAACGGCCCAGCGCTGCATCCTCGAGGCTAACATTTGTAGGTATTGCTGACTGAGGACCAAGAATAGCGAGAAGTGGCTAATGATCAGTAACCAGGGTGAATTTCCTACCCAACAGATACTGGTGGAATTTCTTGACCCCAAAGATGATACCAAGAGCTTCTTTCTCTATTTGTGCATAATTACGCTCACTCTTGGTAAGTGCGCGTGATGCAAATGCTATTGGCTTCTCTTGTTCATGCTCCGTTACATGTGAAATCACAGCTCCTACCCCACAACTAGATGCATCACAAGCTAACTTTAACTCCTGATTTGTATCGTAGTATACAAGTAATGCATCACTGGTCAAGCTATTCTTACATGCATCATAAGCATTTTGTTGCTCTTCGGACCATTCACATTTTTAATCCTTGTTCAACAACTTGTGAAGAGGAGCTAGCTTTGTTGTTAACTCGGGTAAGAAGCGTAATACTGTACCATACCCAGGAAGGAGTGGAGTTGAGACACATCTGTGGTGTTGGTTCCTTTGCTATAGCGTCAATCTTTTCCTTCACTGGTTGTAGTCCATGTTGATCTACTTTCAAACCAATATACACTACTTTGGTCTGTAAGAATGCACATTTGCTTCTTTTCAACTTTATATTGTGATCATCAAGCTAGTGTGGGTCTTTATTTCACAAAACTACACTGCGCATACTCGCACATATTCACGAGACTGATAAGATATTGAATATATCACATAACACAAATCATACCATTATAGTACTGTTCTTAAAGGTACAGGTACCATTATATACACTACAGGCAGCAACCCACTGTGTTGTCTTTTGAAGAAGATTGGGAGCTTAAAAATTGCACAGTCTTATGAGTAAATTGAATTCTTCCTATTTGCTGGCGATATTGTGGTCTGACCAGCATCATCAAGGTGGTCGGCATCATGTTCCGGTGCATGTATAACTACTTGTCAGACTGGTGATATGCGTGTCTGTTTACTGGGCCATAGAAATTAGTGGTTTAGTTTAACCAAGCTTGCGACTGCAGTAGCAGGCTTTGAACTCAACTTCCTGTGTGGTCCAATCTTCAGAAGTTCTGTTCTTCGTTATAATCATTTAAAGTGGAGACAGGCAGACACATTTCTGATATTCTGCTCCTCTGTGCTTGTGGCATGTTCAAATCCCAACCGGTTTGCGCTCTCGTTACAGGTTTGTTGGAGGGATGTTGTTGGGCGGGAACAAAGGATTACGTTTGCTGGCTAACATCATGTAGCAAAGTGTCGCCAAAGCACCTCGCACTGATCATGTTGGCTTTGGGGCAAGTGGATTCATCTTGAGCAGACCCCAGTCCCTCTGTGCCTGAGCATTGTAACAGTACTCGGAGTTGACATTGCTGGGAAGGGATCTGTGCTTGCGCACGTGACTGCTGTAACTGATCATCGCCACATTCAACAGGCCCTGCTCTCTGGGTGATCTGTAGGTAAGGACATCTCTCGTTCCCCTTTCCCCTGACTCAGTCTGAAGAAGGGTCGCGACCCAAAACGTCACCCATTTCTTCTCTCTAGAGATGCTGCCTATCCTGCTGAGTTACTCCAGCATTTTGTGTCTATCTTCGGTTTAAACAAGCATCTGCAGTTCCTTCCTACAGGCATGAATAACCTCGCTGCTCTGGGTAACTGCTCTACTCTCTCTGTTTCAGTGACCGACAATGGACCCTGTGGCTCCCTGCTGGGTGGGCAGCGTGTTTCTCTTCATCAGCTCGGACAAGGTAGATCTACCAGAACTCTATCAAGACCCACAGAAGCAGCTAAAGATTTATAAAGCTCTCAAGCTATCTCTTGCAGGTAATTTACAGCCTTCAGGTGTCGTGTATGAGTCTTTCTGGATTTTTATACTACACCATTAGTGTAAATAAGTTCCTTGGCAAGATGCTCACCGGAGTGTGGGCGGCTCTATTGTAATCTTGTATAGTCTTTCCGTAGACTGGTTAACATGCAACAAAAGCTTTTCACTGTACTTCGCAACACATGACAATAAAATAAATTAAACTACCTTTTGACCAGTGGTGAGGCTTGTGATAGCAAGTATAATATGTTATGATGCTCAATGGTTTATCTGACAGAAACAAAGAGAGACATACTGTAAATTACAGTAGTAACTCAAGTCCCGACATGAAACTTCACCCATCCATTTTCTCCAGAGATGCCGCCTGACGGCATCCAAGATGGCGGCGCTGCCTTAGCAGCTGCGGCTCGCCTGCAGTCCGTCTGTTTTTTTTCTTTTTTTTTTGTTGTTCTTTTGTCCTGTTTTAGTTAATCTTTGGTTTATTAGGTTGTGTATGTGTGGGTGGAGGGGAGAAACATGTTTTTGGTCTCTTCCTTTGACGGGGGATGCGACGTTTCTTGTCGCATCCCCCGTCTCCGTCTACGCCGAGGCCTAATAGCGGAGCTGGCGGCCGTGGAGCTGGGGCAGCATTCCAGCGGCAGCGGTCCGACTCTGGAGCTGCGGTGTTCCGACAGCAGCGGAGATCCGGCCTCGGAGCTGGGGCAGCGGCCACCCGGCCTCGGAGCTGCGGCAGCGGCGACCTGGCCTCGGAGATGGGGCAGTGTTCCGGCAACAGCGGCCACCCGACCCGACCGCGGGCCCAGTGTCGGGAGCTCGCGGGTCACAGGTTGCGGACCTGTTCTCCAGAGCTCCCGCAACAACAGCTGCATCCGCTGGACTGGAGGGCGGCAGCTTCGGCAGCTTTGACCACCCTGGGCCGCGGAGCTGAACCGGCCCGTTCGCGGAGCTCGGATTCAGCCGCGGGACTGACATTAGTTACCATCACTGGCGGGTTCACAACATCTGAAGCCTGGATCGCCTCGGCGCAGATGGAGAACAAGAAGGGATGAGACAAAGACTTAAGACTTTTGCCATCCATCACAGTGAGGAGGTGCCTGGTGAGCTCACTGTGGTGGATGTTAATTTGTGTTTATTGTGTGTTTTTGTCATTTTGGTACTATATGTAGGACTGCAAGGCAACAAAATTTCGTTCAGACCGCAAGGTCTGAATGACAATAAAGGCTACTTTGACTTTGACTCGCTGAGTTACACCAGCACATTGTGTCTATCTTTGGTATGAACCAGCATCTGCAGTTCTTTTGTCTCTACAATAAACTCTCAGTCATTTTTAACACCTCTCTAAAGAATACTTTCATTGTACTTTATTGAACCAGACAAAACGAGAGAGTATTACACTTAACAAGTTTTCAACATCTAAAGATTGGTGTTCCAGATCGGATTCTAGATTTTGTAACAGGGCATCATTGGGAGATGGCTTATCTTAGTTGCTTTAAAAGGTTGACAATTTGTATGCATTGCCACAGGAGCTCGCAACGAGATCACAACAATTTACACATCTGCAAAATGTGTTTAAATCATTTTTGAGGAAAAGGTTCACTTATTCATCCAACCTGTTCCGAAAAACACCCAGTGCATCACAGTACAGACTTCTACGCCACCATTGGTTTTGGGAGAAATAACATAAAAGCAGTAAATATGCGGGGAAAAGTTTGGAAAATTCCTTCGGTCTATCAGCACTGAATGGCCTGAAGGAATTCCTGTCCCGGGTAACATTTATGCATCCTTTGTACAAATTGATCTCTATACCATGTGGGGAACAGATTCTGGCCCCCGTTGGAACAATGCAGCAGATCATGTTCGGCACACTAATTAACAACCTGGATCACAGATTCACCGTTCTCCCTGGTTAGAAACAACACTAAACTCCTAACCCAAGTTTGGCTTTGCATAACCTGAAAGTGTGAATCATGGTCAGACCATCTACTTTCAGATGAAGAGCATGCTGTCTACGCATGATCTATTCCTTCGTATGACAAACATGTCAGATCGTCACTCTTAAATCTGTAGGAAGGAACTGCAGATACTGGTTTATACCAAAGATAGACACAAAATGCTGGAGTAACTCAGCAGTCAGCCAGTATCTCTGGAGAAAAGGAATGGGTGACGTTTCGGGTCAGAACCTTTCTTCAGACCTTCCAACCCGAAACATCACCTATTCCTTTTCTCCAGAGAAGCTGCCTGACCCGCTGAGTTATTCCAGCATTTTGTGTCACTCTTAAATCTGTTGCTTCTAAAGTTGTAAAATTCTTCATGCAGTAACCAAGATTTTTTAAGCTAAGTATTAATCTTCCAAAATCTCAATATCTCCCACCAAATAAAGAAGAAACCTAGTTTGGGCTGAATTGTACATGTGGCAGTGTGCTCTGTTTTAAGTGGTCCAGTGGCCTAGCATACAGCTGCTGCTTTACAGCGCCAGAGACTGGGTTAGATCCTGACCACAGGTGCTGTCTACGTTTGTACGTTCTCCCTGTGACCACATGGGTTTTCTCTGGATGCTCCGGTTTCCACCCACACTCTAAAAACATACAGGTTTGTAGATTAATTGGCTTCACTAAAATTGTAAATTGTCCCTGGTGTGTAGAATAGTGCTATTGTTCAGTGCGGACTCAGTGGGCCAAAGGGCCTGTTTACACGCTGTATAAGTAAAGTAATTTTATGGGATTGAGGGGATGGATGCAAGGATATTTCCACTGGCTGAATCGGCCACAACTAGGTGTCAACCATTCCGGAGTGAAATGTGAAAAGAAGACTTTTATTTACCCAGGAATTAAGGGCGGCAGTGGTAGACTTGCTGCCTTGCAGCGCTTTCAGCTCCATAGACCTGGGTTTGATCCCAACTCCGGGCGCTGTCTGTACGGAGTTTGTATGTTCTCCCTGTGACCGCGTGGGTTTTCTCATATTTTCGGTTTCCTCCCACACTCCAAAGGCAAACAGGTTTGTAGGTTTATTGGCCTGGGATAAATGTAAAATTGTCCCTAGTGTGTGTAGGATAGTGTTATTGTGCGGGGATCGCTGATCAGTGCGGACTCGGTAGGCCAAAGGGCTTGTTTCTGCACTGTATTTCTAAACTAAAACTAAACTGATGAATCATTGGAGTTCTCGAAGCAAGAATGCTGTGGAGACTCGGTCATTGAATGTATTCAAGACTGATGAAAACATGTCATCAGTGATGGGAGCAGAGATAGGCCATTCGGTCCATCAAGTCTACTCCGCCATGTTTAGATATTCAAAGGATATGGGGTTGATGCATCTGTGGGGCGAGGTAATCTTATTGAATGGAAGAACAAGCATAAGAGGTCAAGTGGCTTGCTCTTGTTTTTATCCTCTAGTATTAAAATGGTAACAACAATGATGGTACACTTTAGAGTGCCCTTTGCAAATATACCTCATGGGAGATTGTTAAAGATTAAGGGGCAGGATTTAACAGTCTAATAAATAATATTTTTATTAGTGCTAACCTCAGTGTCCTTTTTTAAGAATTAAGTGAATAGTGGCATGTTGCAAAGCTCGATATACTCTGTGAATCATTGATTTAGATGTGGTCCAGAGGGAGTTCAAATCTGCAATTGATTCTAGCATAATAGAAATCGATTGTTTATCAGTCAGTGTGTGTTCATACCTTTGCTTTAACAAAGGACGTAGAAACATAGAAAATAGGTGCAGTAGGCTATTTGGCCCTTCGAGCCAGCACCGCCATTCAATATGATCATGGCTGATCATCCAAAATCAGTGCCCGATTCCTGCTTTTTCCCCATATCCCTTGATTCCGTTAGCCCTAAGAGCTAAATCTAACTCTCTCTTGAATACATCCTAACATAATACATCCTATAACATAATAATATAACATGAAACATTGAATTTAATGTCAGTTAGAGGAAGGGGTCAAGAGTACAGGTTTACAGGGTGTTATGGGCATGGGTTGATATGTTGAAAGAATTGGATTGTATATTTACTACTAGAAATAAACAGAACTTGTCATGAGCCTGTCATGACTGAGGTTATATGCAATATTTCACTAAAATGACAAAGAATATTCTTAAAACTACCTGGTAAGGAGAAATTATTGCTCTGGAGAAAAACTTGAATGCTGCCACTTTCCTTCTGAGATTTATATGGATAGGAGGTGAGGCAACATGGAACTATTTGCTATGGGGGACATAGATAGAAAGTTAATTGTCTATTTAAAAAAATGATATGTGCAAAATAAATCCCTTCATGAAGACATGGAACCCACTTTGCAAGTGCAGTGGTTGACACTCAAGAATATATGTTCAAGTAGAATTGATGAAGATAGATGGTAACAGTCAAGTTGCTTGTATCTGGAGTAATTACTAAAGTAGACCTGGCATGGGCTGCCTTCATTGTAGCATCTAGTTAAGTTCTATGTGTTTATAATAACAAATTCCAAGGTCTTTGCTTGCAACTTTAGGAGACAAACTATGCCTCCAACCAGCTTATGTAAGAGTGATCTCTTGCAATTCTCTTTGCAGATGCCACCGGCAGTGGTGGAGGTTGTGAAATCCTGAAAGTTTACGGAAGTGCTTTTGGACTTCAGCTGAAGTTTACAGAGGAAGTGAAATGCAGGAAGTTTCTCCAAAGTTACGAAACGGGCAGACTGCAGAAGGCTTTAGTGCATCATTTTCAAAATCAGAGTGTCCCCAGCACAGTTTTCACAATGGAGCTGAAGGCTGGCGTGGTGACCTTAGATGATATCCTGAATGAGCAAGACAGCTGCATAAAACACATCAAGGCGAATGAGGTGGGTATAGATTTGCGGAAATATTATGGCCCAGTAGGGGGTTCATTTTATTCTGTGGGCCCTCTTTGAAAGAGTTGTCCAAGTTACCCCACCCCCCCTTGCCCTAGCTTTATCCTATTAGTCTGCAAACTCGGCCTCTCCAAATACAGGAATAGGTGATGTTTTTCGGGTCGAGGGGGACTCTCTCCTGATAATAAGTAATACAAGCAGTGAAACTCAGCAGGACAAGTTTCAGTCTGAAGAAGGGTCTCGACACGAAACGTCACCTATTCCTTTTCTCCAGAGATGTTGCCTGACCTGCTGTGTTACAGCAGCATTTTGTGCCAACTTCAGTGCAAACCAGCAACTGCAGTTCTTTCCTGAACACTCTCCAAATACAGTCTCTTCCCCCCCCCCCCCCCCAGTTCACGAACGATCGATATGTATAGCCCATACGTCCAAACAAATGTCTGGGAGACCAGTAGGATATTTACCCGTTACTGTGGGATGGTTGGATCGGAATTTAATTTATGACAATGTCATTGTATCTTGCAGAGACATGTGAAATCTGAACTGTTGAGTTAAACACCATCGTTTAACTACATGTTGGCTGGCCGAGGTTGCTTTTTAAATATATTCCTGGGTGGCTGGATTTCCGAGCTGCAAATTGTTTGGGTTATGAACAGTTCTCAGGAAGGGAACCCTGATGTAACACAGGGAGGGAGGCTTGCTGCCACATGCAGCGGCAGGCAGTAGATGGGACAGTCCGCTGAACTCTTGTAACGTTGTTGGCACCAAAACGTGGCGACACTTGTGCACTGCCTAGGTGAGGTCTACTACATGATTTTACAAAACATTTGTATGCAGAACAAAGCATTTCACTGTACCTAGGTACATGTGTCAATAACGTATCTTTACAAACCAGCGGTACGAATGTTGATTTATCTAACTTCAAGTACCTCTTGCATCCCCTCTCTCTCCGTTCCTCCCCCACCCTAACCATCGTACCAGTCTCACTGTCATCCTTCTGAGTTTCACTGTTTGTATTACTCGTTACCACCTTTCCTACTGCCAACAATGGACCATTGTGGGCTCCACCTTTCCTTGATCATTGTTGCTGGTTTTGATCTGTCTTTTAGCATATCTTTCATTAGTTTGTTCTATGCCCCTTCTCGTATCTCTCAGTTCCCTCTCCCCTAACTCTCAGTCTGAAGAAGGGTCTCAACCCAAAATGTCACCCATTCCTCTTTCTCCAGAAATGCTGCCTGACCCGCTGAGTTACTCCAGGCTTTTGTGTCTATCGTTGCATCATTATTACGTGTCTTACTGTCTTTTAAAATCTCCATGACTTCTAGCCTTATTTAAGGCATGGTCTTCCTGATCTTAATATCCATCTCTGAAACAATTTATCTTTCATTCTCGTTCTAGTTCTTTTGCGAATTATTTTATGTTTTGTTATAAAAGCTGACACGAGTGAGGAAGACAGTCTTTTGAATTGGATATTAAAGCAATCGGCAGGAAGAAACAGATCCCAGGGCACTGGTTCAGAGAGCCATCCATCACCTCATTGTTTCAACAATATTTGCTGAGGGGAAACTGATCAGCTGGCCATTAATGTGCTGCTGTTCTTGGATTCTTTTGCAAATTGGCTACATTTCCTGTGTTACACCAGTGTTTACTCTTCCATGGTGTGTTCATTCATTGGTACCATGGAAACAAAATTGTCTTGAGGGTCAGGAAGCAGAAGGTTGTGGTGCGGGTTTCAGACTGGAGGTAAATTGTATTGTTCGAACCTTCAGGATCTGAAATTCGGATCACTTTATTTTTTGTTATATATATTTAAAAAGTTCAATCTGAGCATACAGTGTTTGACTTCAAAGAGTGCAAACGAGCCAAAAATCAAAAATTCATTAAACAATGAGTATAATAAACTGAAGGCTGTGGAAAAGGAGGTGGGCATTTCTGCCTTTACACACGGGGGAATGAATGACAAAGGCTTAATGCTAAATCTTTTCAAATATTGGTTAATTATTGACTGGGCAATATATATTTTTGAGTAGCAGGGTTCTAGGAAGGATAGCAAGAGCTTAGAAATGGTGCAAAAGGGGTTTATGAGATTAATACTGAGGTGGCCAGAATAATGAGGTGATGGTGATTCCTCTTGGACCAAATAGGGTCAAGTGGTGATTGAATAATTGCTTTAGATCATTAACGATTTTGATAAATAGGGAGAAACTGTTCTTAGTGGCGAGATCATTGGTAACCGAAGAAAATATATTTAAGGCAATTGAGAAAATAATAATTTTAGCACTTTTTATGTAAGAAGGAACTGCAGATGCTGGTTTAAACCAAAGATAGATTAAACCAAAGATAGACAAATAAAAGCTGGAGTTACTCAGCGGGACAGGCCGTACCTGCGGAGAGAAGGGATGAGTGACATTTCGGGTCATGACCCTTTTTCAGACCTTGTATCCGCTTGGGTAGCTCTCAACCCAACAGTATGAACATTGAAGGTAGACAAAAGTGCTGGAGAAATTCAGCGGGTGCAGCAGCATCTATGGAGCGAAGGAAATGGGCAACGTTTCGGGCCGAAACCCTTCTTCAGACCATTCACCATGAACATTGAGTCTAGGAAGGAACTGCAGATGCTAGTTTCCCACCAAAAATGGGCACAAAATCCTGGAGTAACTCAGGGGTCAGGCAGCATCTCTGGAGAAAAGGAATAGGTGGCTTTTTGGGTCAAGACCGTTCTTCAGACTGAATCTGAACCTATTTGTTTTGTCCAGAGATGCTGCCTGATCCGCTGAGTTACTCCAGCATTTTGTGTCTTTTCGGTATGAACATTGAATTCTCCAACTTTGGGTAGCCTTGACAAAACACCCACTCCCCCCCCCCCCCCCTTGTCGTTGCACCTATCTCTCCCATTACCCCACTTCTACATTCTGAGATAATTCACACCTCTTCAATCCTCTACCTTGATATTTGCAACTCTCTAATCCCTTTATCTCACACCTTGTGTGTGTTAATCTCTGGCCTTTGTTCAACCATCTGCCTTTCAAAACACCCACCCACTCTCACCGACCTGCCAGTGCTTTGGTCTGCCCATTCTTCTAGCTTTCTTTCCCCTCCACCCATGCAATCACTCAGAAGAAGCATCCCAACCCAAAACATTAGATGTACGTGTTTTCCAGGGATAATGCCTGACCTGCTGAGTTACAAATCATTTTCTTCGATTTGAGCGAAGTGTTGATACAGTCCAAGAGAAATTGGAAAAGTCAAACACTATGTGATCCCAGTGTAGATCCAGATTTGACAGAAGTGAGGGTTATGTGACTGGGAGACTCTTTGAATAGAGACTCTATTCTATGTTATTCCACTCTTGCATCCACTCTATACACAATAGGGACAATTTCTTCTTCAGATTTACAAAGGGATCTGACCGGAAACATCATCTATCCTCTTTTCTCCAGAGATGCTGTCTGAGTTACTCCAGTACTTTGTGCTGATCTTATGAAGTAACGGATTTGGAGAATGTGATCTAGATAAGACAATGATGTAATGTTTAACAGGGCAGAGGAATGCTGACGGGCAACAAGAAAGCCGGGTTAAGCAGATGCTTTCCCCAATCGGCCAAAAGACAATGTGAGAGGATATGGTGGAACTGCTACATTAAAAATACGAGTTAGCCTCCAATCATTGTGCTATGGGCAATTCGGATCACCCCCACTGCAGGTAAAATGGGATAGAACCGCAGAAGATGCAGGGATGATTTGCAGATCTTGACAAGGCTGGAGTGTTTTAGTTGGCAGGAGAGATGGGGTGAGCCTGGGTTGTTTTCTTCATAACAAAAGAGGCTAAAGGGAGACTTAATTCGCGTGTTGGAAACGTGAAAGATTGTAGACTAAGGTGAACTACTCGCGCAATCGCACTGTAGAAATTCCTTCACCAGTGGTTTAAGAAGGTTCACCGCTACCTTTTGAATGGGAACGATGGAAGGGCAGTGAATGCTGCCCTTGCCAACTGTGCCCAGATCCTGGAAATTAATTAAACAAAAGGCCTGGCTAGAGGGGGCTTGGAGAGGATGTTTCCACTAGTGGGAGAGTCCAGGACCAGAGGCCATAGCTTCAGAATAAAAGGACGTTCCTTTCGAAGGGAGATGAGGAGGAATTTCTTTAGTCCGAGGGTGGTGAATGTGTGGAGTTCATTGTCACGCAAGTCTGTGAAGGCCAAGTCGATGGATATTTTTAAGGCAGAGATTGATAGATTAGGGATTAGTACGGATGTCAGGGGTTATGGGGAGATGGCAGGAGAATGGCGGTGAGAGAGAAAGATAGATTGGTCGTGATTGAATGGTGGAGTAGACTTGATGGGCCGAATGGCTTAATTCTGCTCTTATAACCTATGAACAGGACTTGGAGGTATTCAAAGGAGTGATAAGAGGCAATGTGAATAAATGCAAGTCTTTTCCATTGCACTTAATCAGAGATTGTGCTGTGGATATCTGGAGTAGAATGCACTTGGTTGGAAGTAAAGGAAACTTCCTTTTTTGTGTCTGTCACTTGTAAACAATATTCTGTTGCTCTAACATTGATATACGGTATTCTTACCCCAGGGTTGTTACAAAGCCTTTTGTAACCTGATTTTTCAATCTCTTGTTTATAGTTGACCTGGCTTTTGAAATAATTCTGATTTCTTTCACAATTTCAGCCCAATCATCTCCGAGATGATGACGTTAGCAGATTGGAACAGGACATCAGGCAGATGGTGCTAGAATACAGTTCCCACTGCCAAGGCACCAGCGTCCAGTGTGATGGTCCTTCTGAAAGATATTCGGTATCTGAATCTCCAATCTCATCCTCCGCACCTTTAATTGCATCGCCAACTTCAGCCCAAACGAATGGGAGTCCATTGCCGTTGGCGGACTGTTTTGAATTTCAGGGTGTTTTCTTTGGTGAGTGTTGCCTCGTGTTATTGTCGGGTAACGGAGTTGCTTTGCTCCAATTTGGTTGACCATCTCAGCTGCAATAGTGGCCAATGTTATATATGGTTATATGTGGTGTTGCCTTTGGCTATTTGCTATTCCCACACCACTATAGCTCAATTCATGCCCCGTTGCAGTGCGGTAGCTCCCTGCAACTGTCTGGCAACTCTTCCAAGTGGCCATTCATCATGTGTTAACTGATCAGATGAACATTTGGAGGACAATTTTGCCTCGGTGGGATGCCAGCCCTTGGCACCTTTTTATAGTCTGCAGGATCTATGGTCCACAGGGAAAGTAAACGTGGGCAGGACTGCTATTTAGCTTTAAATTTTGTGTACATGGTACTTCACTCAATGTCCGAGGATACACCAGGTACTTCATTGCACTTCATTTTTTTTTTTTTTTAAAGAGCCTTTTAAGCACTATGTTTTAATATAGTATCTCTAGTTGCTGCTACCCCAATTTATTTAGCAGTTACCGGTACATTATTTTCAAAGAATGCTATCATCAAATCTTGAGGTTATCTCGTGCATTTGTTTCTCAGACTCAGCAGTTCTATCTGTGCCCTGCTTTGTGTTATGTCAACAGGATGTGGGTCTCGATTGTGAAAGGTGCGGAAACGGGACCACAAAATCATTGACTTATTCAGCACACGGGTCCTTTGTCCCGACTTGCCCATGCCAACCAAGTTAGTTACTTGAGCTTGTCCCATTTGCCTTCGTTTAGACCATATCCCTTTTAAACCGTTCCTATCCATGTATTTGTCAAGGTGTCTTTCAAACATTGTCATCGTACCTACCTCTACCATTTTGGCAATTCCAAGTTGCCTCCTTTAAATCATGTCCCTCTCACTTTAAACATATGCCTCTGGTTTTAAACCCTGGGAAAACGACTGATCATTTTCTTTATTTTTGCCCCTCATGATTTTATAAATCTCTGTAAAGTCAGGCCTCGGCTTCTAACGTTCCAGGGGAAAAAGGACCCAACCTGTTCATTCTCGAGCCCTCTAACCCTGGTAGCATCCTTGTGAATCTTTTCTGCACCCTCTCCAGTTTGATGACACCTTTCCTCTAGCTAGGCGACTCTGTGTGATCTAATCAACGAGTTGTACATCTGTAACATGGCATCCCAACTTTTGTATTTAAGGCCTTGACCAATGGCCATTTTAGGCCTTCTGTGTGAATTTAAGGCCTTGACCATTCCATATGCTGCCTTCACCATTCGGTCTACCCGTGTCACCACTTTCAGGAACTATGTACTTGTACCCCAAGATCTCTCTAATGTCTGCAACACCTTCCAGGGCCCTATCATGTACTGTGCAAGTCCTGTGCTGGTTTAACTTCCCAAAATGCAATACTGTGTACTTGTTCTGGTGTGCCCCGGCCCTCTTTCCCAGTTGATCTTGATGCTATAATCTTACATAGTCTTAGAATGAAGGTGAGAAGGAAATTATTTAGCCAAAGGGTGGCGAATCTGTGGAAATTAATTGCTACAGGCTGTGGTGGAGGCCATTGGGTATGTTTAAAGTGGAGATTGATTGATTAGTAACGGTATCAAAGGTTACGGGATGGCGGCTGCAGAATAGGATGCAGAGGGAAAGATAGATCAGCCATAATCGAAGATGGAACAGCTTATTTTTACTCCATTGTCTTATGATGGAGAAGCAATGGATAGAGAGCTGGGTGAGCAGGATTAGCCCAGATAGTGCTCTTCGGGCAAGTAATGTCCTCGCAGCCCCATAATCCATAGGTTTTCTGTTCTATAAATTTGCTTTGAGAGTTCAGCAATGCAGCTTTTAACAAAGTTTCACTTTTTACTCTTTCTACGCCAGGTGACCGTGTTTTGAGTACACAGGATCACGATAACTTTGCCAAATCCGTGGGCACGAACTGGAAGCAGGTTGGCCGAGTCTTACAGAAAACGTGCCGAGGCCTTCGTTATCCAGCCATTGACAACATCGCCTTTGAGTACGAGCGGGAGGGGCTGTACGAACAGGCGTACCAAATGCTGCTCAAGTTTATTCAGAGCGAAGGGAAGAAGGCCACAATAAGTCGACTGATCAAAGTTTTGGAGAAAAGTGAACTGATTTGGGTAGCTGACCAGTTGTTGAACAATAATTAGGCGGAAGAAAAGCCCACGCAAGAATGGGCATTGCAATACTCTATGGTGGGGCAAAAAACGGTGGAATTGTGGGTTCGTAAAGGTTTTATTTCTTGCATCAAAAGTTAATCATTCTGTGTAAAGTTTGGCTTAATCTCATTTATAACTGAGGTGAGTTATATTGGGAGGCCGTGTGCTTCCTTTAGTGTTCAATGCCATTTATTTTTTGAACAATCAGTTAATCCAGTTCTCATTTTTTACATGTATGAGGTTTTAATTACTATACAGTATTTTCTGCACTGATTTTACACGACAAGATATACACTTGTTAGATTGAGGGAGGGTGTTATACTTAAGTAGGTAGAGCTCTAAGACTTTTTCCTAAACTGCATTTACAGAGAGACTGCAATTTTGCAGTATATATTTTTATGCTTTGTGTTTCTTTGTGCAAAGCGACAACTTTAAACCGAGGCAGTTTGAATTGTGGTCACATCGTTCCAAGTTGCTCTTTTTTGTGAGATGATCCTCTCTTGTGCTGGCCGGCTGTGAGCCGTGGGCAGGAGCAGCCTTGATCCAATTCCTGGTGGATCCTGGCCTGCAGCATGCAGTTGTCCTACATATGGCACTAATTAACCTAAATAGACTGATGCCGCTTGGACAGCATGAAGTACACCAGGAAATGGATCAGATTATGTAGTCAGGGATAAAGTCGGGTGGGATTGGGGAACTGATACATCAAGGGGAAATAGCACTGGCAGGTTTACACTGTATCCATCTGCATGGTTTAGGTTTATTATTGTCACATGTACTGAGGTACAGTGGAAAGCCTAGTTTAGCATGCTATCCACATTGGATATACCATATATAGATACAATCAATTCAAGCTCAAGCACAATAAATAGAGCAAAATACAGAGTGCAAAATATAGTTCTCAGCATCATAGCATATCAATTCCTTAGACAAAGTACAATGGCCCCAATGGGGTGGAGGTGAATCAAACGCTACCCGAGTTTATGGAAGGACCATTCAGAAGCCTTCCTGGAAATGATGGACGCCAAAGTAGTTGGCCTAAATGAGATGAGTTCCGCTCCCCAGTTCTTGAGATCCTTCGCTTTGAGGCATAAATTATTTTTTTGCTAAATATCCTAATTTGAGGAAGGACGTCCTTGTGATTGAGGCAGTGCAGCGTCGGTTCACGAGATCGATCCCTGGGATGGCAGGACTGTCATAAGTGGAAAGATTGAAACGACTCTGCTTGTATTCACTGGAGTTTAGAACGATGAGGGGGGAATCTTATAGAAACATATAAAATTATAAAAGGACTGGACAAGCTAGATGCAGGAAATTTTCCCCCCAATGTTGGCTGAGTCCAGAACCAGGGGCCACAGTCTTAGAATAAAGGGGAGGTCATTTAAGACTAAGGTGAGAGAACTTTTTCACCCAGAGAGTTGTGAATTTGTGGAATTCCCTGCCACAGAGGGCAGTGGAGGCCAAATCACTGGATGGATTTACGAGGGGATAGAGCTCTAAGGGCTAATGGAATCGAGGGATATGGGGAGAAGGCAGGCACGGGTTATTGATTGGGGACGATCAGCCATGATCACAATGAATGGCGGTGCTGGCTCGAAGGGCCGAATGGCCTCCTCCTGCACCTATTTTCTATGTTTCTATTCTCTATTTTGATTCCATGCTTCCCTTTCTTTAGAATAGATAGAATAGGTTTGGATGGATATGGGCTAAATGCAGGCAGGTTGGACTAGTGTAGATTGGGCGGCATGGGCACGTTGGGCTGAAGGGCCTGTTTCCACACTGTATGAATGACTCAATGACTTATCGCAGAGATTCTTTTGACAGTGTGATCTGTCCCCCCTTCCCCCCCCCCCAACACATTCTCCCTGCAAGTCGGTGTCCATGTTGAAAGATCTAATTCTGGATGATCACAATTATCCAGCACGTTCACCCTGAACAGCCCAGAGATTGCCCAAGGCCACCGATGAGATTGGAGAGTTTGCAATTATTAATGACTCGAATAAAAATCCAAACTCTCCTGAGATTTATTGTTTGTTTGTTTATTTTTCATATGAACCGGAACATTGAAATACTTACATGCTGCAGCTTTACAGGCACATTAGACACAACAATAAATATACAATAAACTTGACTTGACAATAAATTGTAAGTTCTAATTGAACCAGAACTTGCGCTTCTTATGCCACTAAGATGCAGCTGTAGCCTTGCAGCTGAGTGCATGCTTGTTTAAAATCGGTAATTTATGGGCCTGACACTTTTTTTTCCTACCATGGGTCATAAGTGGAATAAAATCTCTAAAATACCAGTGGCAAGAGTAGAAATTCAGGCACTGCAAATCGTCAAAATGTAGGAATGCTTGTGTGAGCTTGCAGCCTAAAGGAAAATTGCTATAAAAAAAAAAAATAAGGGACCTAATGAATCTGAAGAACTTTGAGCCTGTTCTGTCGGCTTTCAGTGAAGCAGGATAACGGGCACCCTGTCATTGGTGGTAGCCATTCCAACGCAGTTGTTGCTGGCATGGTGTGTGAGACCCACAACATGCCAGCAGCAACTCTGGGATTGGGATTGCATCTCTTTTAATGAGTGGTGCAGTTAGCCAGAAGAGTGACTGCAGCTGTGCAGAGGAACATTGATCCAAGAGTGTTATTGTGATGTGTATCTATGCAGTAATCGCGAGGCCAGAGGGCACCAAGGCAATCTGCCCTTGTGTTGCAAGGTAACAAAACATTCCGGAGATGCTCCGGAGGCTGTTTCCACTGTGGGAGAGTCTAGGAATAGAGGTCATGGCCTCAGAATTAAAGGATGTTCTTTTAGGAAGGAAATGAGGAGGAATTTCTTTAGTCGGAGGGTGGTGAATCTGTGGAATTCTTTGCCTGGCCAAGTCAGTGGATATATTTAAGGCAGTGATAGATAGATTCTTAATTAGTACAGGTGTCAGAGGTTATGGTGAGTAGGCAGGAGAATGGAGTTAGGAGGGAGAGATGGATTAAATGGCTGAGTAGATTTGATGGACTGAATGGCCTAATTCTGCTCCCATCACATGATCTTAGACTTAGTTCCTCCCACACTGAGTGCATTGGGCAGCAAGCTTTCGCCATTCTGTTCAGTCATGTGCGACGTCTTCTACCCTCGATAGGTTAGCGTCCCGGGCTTCCAAACCCTTCTGGAATGTTTGCCTCCATGTGAGTTTTGCTCGGCCTCTTTTCCTGCTTCCGTCAGGTTGCCATGTCATTGCTATCGTAGGTGCGCGTTCTGTTGACATTCTGAGTACATGTCCTGCAAATTTCATCCTGCATACCTCTATGTCCTGGCTGAGAGGCTTTGTTGCAGTTTCCCAGTATATCTCCTCGTTTGTGATGTGGTCTCTGTTGCTAGTCGTCAGGATCTTCCTCAAGCAGCGTTGTTGGAATGCATCCAATTTATTTTTCATCTTCACATTGATTTTCCATCTCTCACTGGTAAAGAGGGCTGTAGGAGGACTACGGACTGGAAGAGCTTGCCTTTTATTGGATATCCTGCCACTAGACCATATTGGCTGCATTCTTCTGAAGACTGATGCAGCTTTACCAATTCGGGAGTTGATGTCGACCTCTACATCTACATCTACATCTGCTGTGAACATGCTGCTAAGATGGGTAAATCTTGTGGCGTTTTGATTTACACACTGTTTATTTTACTTTGACCCTTTTGGTCTGAAGGGGTGCCGTTTAATTTACTGATACAGCATGGAAACAGGCCCTTTTGCCCAGTGAGTCCATGCCGAACACAGATTACCCATTCATTCTAGTTCTATATTATCCCACTTTCTCATTCACTCCCTACACATTACGGGCAATTTTACAGAGACCTCTTCTTGATTAGTTGGGGTGTCGGGGTTATGGGGAGGAGGCAGGAGAATGGGTTGAAAGTGAAAGGTAGATCCGCCATGATTGAATGGTGGAGTAGACTCGATGAGTCCAATGGCCTAATTCCGCTCCTATATCTTGGGAATTTATGAAGGCCAATTAATCCACAAACCCGCACATCTTTGGGATGTGGGAGAAAACCGGACATCCCGGACCAAAGCCACGTGGTGACCTGGAGAATATGCACACTCCACGCAGACAGCACCTGAGGTCGGGATTGAACACTGGTGGTCTCTGACGCTGTGAGGCGGCAGCTCTATCAGCTCCACCACTGTGCACTGCTTTGAATACTGAAACCTTGTTCACTGTTGGTGCAAGTGTAAATCGGTAGTCTGTCGGGCATGAGAGTATGAGTGCACAAAGACCAGGGCATGTTTTGGTGCACTTTTACAAGCATGTTCACCTTTTGGAAGCGCTGGCTTCGAGGCGACCTGTAGATCCCGTTTGGCCACAGCTGATAGGAGGCAACTGAACCATCCTATCAACAGCTAGAAAGCGGTCCTGAGCTACTATCTACCTCACTGGAGACTCTCAGACTATTTTTAATTGTCCATCTGTGAATATTTGGAATATTCTCTTTCAAGCTCTAGGTCAGTAACAGTGATCCAGTCAGCCCAATTCTCTGATGGCAAAATAAATATTGTAAAGTAGGGGTTTGCACAAAATAATTTTGCCTGGAGAACCTGATGGATAACATTAAGGAAATGTCCCAAACATACCCATTTGTATCTTCTACTCAAAAGTGGGAAAACGTGTTTTGGATACCTTTTTCTTTACCTGTAATACAAGATTTTATAAAAGAAAATAAATGTTGGTCTATTAAATTGCAGCTTGGTCCAATTTGTCTTGTTGACAGTATTCTGTGGAACATGGGCAATCTTCTCTCTGCTGGTTCAGGCTTGGACTGTTCAATCGTCAGTTTGTAACCCCATTCTTTCTATCTAGTCATAGAAAGTATAGTAATGTTGTATCACAGTATTAGGCTGCCATCCAGCAACATACATCATTGAACTGAAGTTCAAATCCCTCGAGGGCACTGGGGAACTTAAATTCTGAAATTTGAAATTTAAAAAACTAGCACTAATAACTGAAATTACTGGATCATTGCAATTTACATGGCTCGCCGATGCCCTTTGTAGAAGGAAATCTGTCACTCTTCCCCAGTCTTGTTTCTACGTGACTCCAGACACTAGGCGGCACGGTGGCGCAGCGGTAGAGTTGCTGCCTTACAGTGCCAGAGACCAAGGTTCAATCCTGACTACGGGTGCTCTGTACGGAATTTGCACATTCTCCCTGTGCCCGCATTGGTGCTCTGGTTTCCTCCAACACTCCGAAGAAGTACAGGTTTGTAGGTTCGTTGGCTTCAGTAAAAATTGTAAATTGTCCCTAGTGTGTAGTGTATAGAGTGATCGCTGGTCGGCGTGGGCCGAAAGGCCTGTTTCCGCACTGTATCTCTGAAGTGTAAAGTCGAAAGATCTACAACGCCACCTTAGTTCAGAGACCATCAGTGGTGTACTGTAAATGTTGACCTTGGCACCATTGTTCATATGAAAACATAGCACTCCTTTATTCTTCACTTAGCGATAATATTTAACTGTGCTTGGGTTCCATATAATGCACACAAGTGCAACCAAATGTTAATCCCTTTTGCTCTGTACAAGGCTTTATGAAGTTGGTTGGCCAAACTGACCCATTTTTTTTGTGCCTCTGTTCAGGTTTCAGGTATAGCTTAAAAGAAAGAACCCAGACTGTCTCTTCCAAACCACCCATACAAACATTTGGCCTGGTTTTGGATAAGTGATTTTTGTTTTTAAAAGAGAATATTTTGGAAATGGTAACAACAAGTGAAAAATCAGAACAGAGCTGCTTATAAGAATAACAGTACATTTTAGTGATATTAAAAGAACCAATTTAGAGTACAAGGAAGACAAAATTATCAAATGAAACAATAATACCAAATATTTAGAGGGGAATGGATCCAGTACCAAAGTATTCTGCCCATGAATAAATAGAAATCTTATTTGAAATGTCAAATAGTTAATAAGAAAATAAGAATGAAGGTTTATTACATTTAAGAAAATGTGGAATGACAGAGTGAGAATTTGGCTGAAACCGAACAGTAGCACAAACACTTGAACAGTGGCATTATTAAAAGCAAGATATATAATAGACAGTGCGGAATGGTAGTGTAGGAGTGGTACTACATTTATTTACATATTAATAGGACAGTAGACACGAAATGCTGGAGTAACTCAGCGGGTCAGGCAGCATCTCTGGAGAGAAGGAATGGGTGACATTTCGGGTCAAGACCCTTCAGACTGATGTTAGGCGAGTGGGTGGGACAGATAGCATGTAGTCGGAGACAGTAAGACTGGTGGGAGAGCTGGGAAGGAGAGGGATGGAGAGAGGGAAATCAAGGGCTATTTGAAGTTGGATAAGTCAATGTTCATACCGCTGGGGTATGAGCTGCCCAAGTGAAATATGAGATGCTGTTCCTCCAATTTGCACTGGGCCTCGCTATGATAATGGAGGACGCCCAGGACAGAAAGGTCGGAATGGGAGGGGGAGTTAAAGTGCTGGATAGGATGGGCTGTGCATTTGTGCAGCAAGGAACTGCAGATGCTGGTTTAAACTGAACATAGATACAAAGCTGGAGTAACTCAGCGGGACAGGCAGCGTCTCTGGAGAGAAGGAATGGGTGACGTTTCACGACGAGAACCTGCAATGTTAATTTCTTTTTTCCTGATGCTACTGAACCTGCTGAGTACCCAATATCTATCCATTTATTTATTTATTTATTTTCAGGAAATTAGTCCCTCTAAGCATGAATGGAATACATTTTAATAGAATTATGTTGCCTTAAACCCAGGATTTGATGTCATGCATCACAGAAACTGTCCCATCGACCCACTGAGCCAGTGTTAAACGTCAACCATGTTAATCCTACTTTTATTCTCCCCATATTTTATTGTTAATTCCCCATAGATTCTGCCGCTTGCCTGCATGCTGAGGACAATTGGCAGCAGCCAATTGACCTAACAAATCTGCATTTCTTTAGATTAGAAGGTGGGAGGAAGCCAAAGCCAGCAGAATAAATCCACGAATGGCTTGTGGAAAGCATGCAAACTCTACACGGACAACGTCGGAGGTCAGAATTGCAGCCAGGTGCTGCGAGGCTGCGGTTGTACCACCTGCACCGGTGTGCTGGCTTTCTCCCTCCCATTTATTGAAAGAATTTCCAGTTAAGAATCAAGTCAAGATAATTTTATTGTCATATGTCCAAAACAACAATGAAACTCTTACTTGCAACAGAACAGAATGTGTAAACATAGTACTCTGTAAACAATATAATAAACCAAAAAAGTTGAAGACACAAACACACACACGTGCGCACATACACCCCTCTATCTACCCCACCCACCTACCTACCTACCTGTCCGGTTATCCGAAACATGGTTGCCTGCTGCTGGAGTTACTACCTCTGTTATCTCTCCAACTATTTTCTTCTTTGTGGAGTGCATTCCTTGCTGTTACCATCCCTTCCATTGTCCTGCTGCTCCTTTGCATAATCAATGCAATAAAGAAGGGTCTCGACCCAAAACGTCACCCATTCCTTCTATCCAGAAATGCAGCCTGTCCCAGCAGTTACTCCAGCATTTTGTGTCTATCTTCAATAAATTCTTTCTTCAGTTCAGGTTAGTTTATTGTCACGAGTGCCAAGGTACAGAGAAAAGCTTTTACTGTGTGCTAACCAGTCAGCAGAAGGACAATATATGATTACAATCGAGCCATGCACAGTGTACAGATGCATGGTAAGGGTATTACGTTTAGTGCAAGATTCCTATATGAATGTGGGTCCCAATCACAATGTCTGCACATCCCTAATTATCGAAAGTCAACAAACGTAGATGCCAAAAATCTGAAATAAATGCAGAAACTGCTGGAAATGCTCAGCAGGTCTGGAAAAAAATCTCCTTTCCAACTCTGACACTGGTATCCATCCTGAAACAGAGTTAATGTTTCAGCATTCAACCTTTCCAGTTAGTGCCATTGATGGCTAGTTCAGATAAAATGATCATCAACCTGTAATGGTAAATGGGTTTTTTTTCCTGATGCTATCTGACCTGCTGAGTATCCAACATTCTGTATTTATTTTTCAGAATATTAGTCCCACTGAGCATGATTGGGGCACATTTTAATAGAATGATGTTGACTTAAACCTGGAATTTAAATCACCGCCCATGGACTGAATGGATATGTTCCACCAAGTAGATATTTTACCCTCTGTAGGTGATGATATGTTTTACCTAAAAAGATATATTGCCTTTCCACCCTCCTCCCCTACATTCTCTGATGCAAAGCTGATGGTAAGTATTAAAAGCAGAAAGATGAAATTGTAGCATAGAAGTGTGAGAATCAGTCGGAGGAGGAAATGACCAAGCAAAATTCAAGGCCAACAAACGAATATGGTGATCTTGTAATGCAAGGAAGTGAGGGCAGTCAGGGTCATGTGAATTCACCAGTGTTGAGGAGGAAGTAGTAACATAGAAGGAACCACAAAGGAAGCCAAGGAAAAAAAAATGTGTGCAGATGAAGGCCTGGGCACATGACTAACAAAGTACCGAGAAACCAAAAAAATGAACTGCAAAACAAAGGGAATCTGTTCAAATGACCACATAGTTATCAATCTGAATTTGTCACTTGCTCCTTCGTGTTACATCTGTGGGCCGGCAGGAGGGTGAGCCGGGTTAATGCTTCCAGCGCCTTCAAGGTAGGCTGCAAGAGGCGCCCACAAGACACAAAGATGGCCAGGGACATCGGTTCGTGGGAACTGCTCCTGTGCATTGAGCGAGCATGCCGACCCGGACTTTGGACTTTGAATATCAGCGTCAAAAATGTCAGCGTCAGCATGTGTAATGTATGCTAAAAGAATTTAACTGTGCAGTTACATATGTGACATCTTCTTGCGTATGGCCTGCACAGCCTAAAGTTGTAGGTCAACTTGTTCTATTTGATCTTGTTTGCGCAGGTCGGGTTGATTGCATTAGTCGATACAGTGTGGACCACATGGAGGTTGCAATCTCCCACCCCATGTGACAAATAAAGCACTATTGATCTACAGAGTAAATGGAGATTGTTTGAAATGGGAATAGTGTTATGTTTTTGAGTCATGCTGGAAAAGATGGCTTGTGTATCTATGAGTGTGTGGGTGATTAGTTTTGGTAAGTAGGCTGTGAACAGTCGGGGTGTTTTAGAAGTTCAACCAAAAAAAGGTGTTGATCAGGCTAAATAGCAACAAGGCCTGTACGTGCTGCAGGAAATCCAGTGTTCGGCCCGTGAAGTTGCTGGGCTTTTTTTTACACACTGAGCCCGTGGGAGTGAAGCTTTAAATCTAAATTGGAATTGAAAAGTATGAATGTTGTCATGAGTGCTGTGTTTGACCCTTGAATGCGGAATTACAATTGCCTTATTTTAGATTAATTCAATAGAGACACTGGAGACTGCAGATATTGGAATCTTGAGCAAAACACAAGGTGGTGAAGGGTGCCGACCCAAAACATAGGCTGTCCGTTCCCTGCCAAGTTGATGCCAGACTCGCTGAGTTGCTCCAGCACTTTTGATTAATACAAATTTGGGTGAATGAAGGAATATTAAGTACAAGGAATCCTGTTGAGGACTGCCCTTTCTAACATCCTCTCTGAAGGGATAATTCAACATAATCATGTTGAGCGGCTCCATGGCACAAACGGTTGAGTTGCTGCCTTACCGCGCCAGAGACCCGGGTTCGATCCTGACCATGGGTGCTTGCCTGTATGGAGTCCGTATGTTCTACCCGTGATCTGCGTGGGATTTCTCCGGCTGCTCCGGTTTCCTCCTACACTCCAAAGACGTACAGGTTTGCAGGTTAATTGGCTTGGTACAATTGTAAATTGTCCCTAGTGCGTGTACGTTAGTGTACGGGGATTGGTAGTTGGTGCGGCCTCGGTGGGCAGAAGGGCCTGTTTCCATGCTGTATCTCTAAACTAAATTAAGCATCGCCGAAAGACTGCCCATTTCCTCTCTTACATTTCCAATTAGGAAACTTGGATACGGCTTGACAGAAAGTGTGAGCCGATGATACGACAAGATATCTCAGCCAGCTTCTCTCCTTGTCCAGAATATCCCTGCCCATTCATGTACTTTTCTCCATGGTTGCTAGATTTTTTTTATTGTTGCCCCTCTCTAGAATTCAAGGAGCATTATTTGTAGCACTAGTACCTCCAGCCCAGTTTGATCAACTGAGAATGTAGTGTGACACTGACACCTCCTTAATCTCACAGTAACTTCCAACAAACAACACTGAGCCGTTAGGGTTGACAAATACTTGTCTAAAAGGTATTTTGCATTACAGGATATCTCTTATTCGGTGTCCTTTAGATTTTAGAGATACAGCGCGGAAACAGTCCCTTCAGCCCACTGAGTCTGCACCGACCAGCAATCACCCCATACACTAGCACTATCCCACACACACTGGGGACAATTTACAATTTTTTACAGAAACCAATTAACCAACAAATCTGTACATCTTTGGAGAGTACATCTTTGGATATCTTAGAAAACTGGAGCACCCGGAGAAAACCCACATGGTCACATGGAGAACGTACAAACTCCGTACAGACAGCAACTGTAGACAGGATTGAACCTTGGTCTCTGGCGCTGTAAGGCAGCCACCCTATCACTGCACCACAGTGCCCCCTCTAATGCAAAAATATATGATTTCAGTGCATCAGAACGTCCAGAATCAATGAAGATCAGTGAGCATAGCTGTGATCATGTTAAAGAGCACATTTACCCTTAAAGTGTGATCCAGCCCCTCTCACCTGATGCCATCTAAAACCTCTGAAGTAGGTATTTACTGGGAGATGTTGCCACCTGCAACCTTCCTATTACCTGGTCCCACAGAGGAAGATTTGACGGCCGTTCGTAACTTCCTCACAATCTGACGTACTGTGCCTTCCTTTTGCCTACTGAAGACATGCTTATTGCAAACACTCAAAGCACATTCATGCAAGAGAAAATAAAATCTTGAAATAAGCGAGTTCGGTATTACAACTGCACATGCCCAGGTCAAGGGTCATTCATTACGTCCGTGTAAGGACCGGTGTATTCATTTCAATGAGATTTATAAATAAATGTATCTGTCAAATATGTCAGCAGTAGGCCACAGCGAACTGCAGGCTGCACAAATCCACAATTGTATATATTTAAATTATTGACTCATGCAGCACCAGCCTTGAAAATGCAAGAATGCCTGGAACGGACCTGTCAATTATCAAATCCCTGGCATCAGCCTGAGTCACAGACATTCAAATTCGATATTGATTTACACGAACTACAAGTTGTGTGGTCAATCAATTTGAGACAGTCCTTGCATTCCTATCTAAAAAACCTTCCTGGATTGAAGGAAACTAGGAGAATGTGCTGTGTGGATTGTGTAGAATGTAGGTTGGAAAGTTCAGATTGGATGTGAACAGGCTGGTTAAACTTTTGAGGTGGGTTGGCTTAAATAAAGATGCTGTGGCTTTAACCTCTGCTGTTGGTTCCAGTCTGTCGGCACACAGTTGGGAGCCGGGTCCGGGTGACCGGGCGGTGATAATTATGAGAATTTGCAGCCATTTGAACCGAAGTAAAACTAGAGGCTTCACTCAGGAGTGGGTCGCACCTCCCCAGGTGACGGGACCTGTTCTCGCTCTCTTTGAAGGAGGCACCGCCCGCCCCAGCGAGTTGGCAAACACGGAGACAATACGTAATATGAGTGACAGCATTTTCTCAGTCAGACTTTGTCGACAGTTGGGGTGGGGGATCTGGGCGAGAGAAGAGCTGGCGATGCCACACAGACGGAACAGTTTAATAACTGTTTAATAACCATTAAAATCCACCCTGTGGCCTCTTGGCAACCTGGACTGATCTGATCTGGCTAGTTCGCTGTGTGCCGGATCCAAACGCAGAACCTCCCCCAAACCTTTGGGCTTCGGGTAACACCTGCACAAAGTGCCTCTGCTAACAAGGGGCTGGCGAACGGTGCTGGTCAAAATGTACTGGGTGAGATGGCTGGGGAAATACACCGCAACCACCGCAAACTTGAACAGCATAGACCCTCCACTCAATCTATCCAATACTAAAGGGCAGGCATTTTGCAGTTAAGTGTCTTATATCGAATTGGTGGCTCCTTCACAGAGCCAACCCTGTACTCCGTTTTCCTCAGAGATGGATCTTTGACTTAATGGTACAGTCACACTGCCTGTAGGTAAACCATCAACCCACATCACACTGATACAGTAATATTTTCTTATTCCAGTAGCAAACACATTGATTAAATGAAAATAATAAATTAACTTTTTGAATATCAAATAATTGCAAATTAATGAACTGAACTAGAACTGGGACTGTGTAAGTAGTGTGTGAACAGTAGAACAAGAAAGCAAGTTATTATGTTGACAGAATTCTAGATTAATTCCTTGGTAGAATAGTTAACAATTTATACACAGTTTATACAGCGTTGCGTTCGCTTTAAAAAAAATCCTGAATGACCTTTGACAAATCCCGTGATTCCTTGCGTTTATCGAGATACCGAACTCGCTTATTTAAAAAACCCCAGGAAATGCTGGAAACACTCAACAGGTCGGGAGGCATTTGTGGAAAAAGAAACAAAGCATATGTTTCAGTTCATCAGAGACCTATTGAAGGGTCTCTGATCTGTAACTGTTTTTCTTTCCACAGATGCTGCCTGACCCGATAAGTTTCTGCAGTTTTTTATTTTTCTCAGATTTCCAGCATTTTTTGATTTTCAAAAGCGGATGCAGGCTCTGGCAGGGAGGTCTAACTATCAACTCAGGCGCACCTGTACAATGAGAGAGAACTTGGTCTCACACGTTGAATGTAAACTTTGTACTTTTCTTTTGGCACTATTCTAATTTGAAGGATGTTGTCAAGCATTACATCTGTATTTCGCTCCCTAGATCATCGTAACAAGTCCCCAATGGGTCTCCCCTAGCGCTGGCTCCGCGATACCAGATGACAGCAAGAATTTGATTACTTTCAAAGGAACAATACAAAATCCCTGTTTAGCTGGATGCAGCTGGTACACTGTAAAGAGGTGCCACAGGGACTGATCACTGCTGCCATATCTCGACCCCATGTGGCCCTGGCCTTTCCTCATTGCTCCATCATCTTCATCAACCTTCCGCTGCTTCTTCCTCTGTCATCGACCCCTTGCCAATCCCTTTTGGCTTTCAACGCCAGATCATGTTAACCTGTCCCTCCGACAACAGCCTCCTGGAGGTTAATCATGATTCAAACTCTCGCATCCAGATCAGTGACACCCAGGGCTGTTGAAACAGATGTTGATTTTAGAGGGATGGTGGGGAAAGTTGTGCTCGTCACGACACGGAGTAGCAACACTGAGGAGCGGAACCCTCATTCCTCTTTGGGATCGGAGCACTGTTGACGATGCCCACATTGGCTGCCCCGCACCAATTGCTCTTAAGAAAGTGTCCGTGAGCTGCTTTCGTACGGAACACAGGCGTCCTTACATTGAAAGTGCTGTTAGGTTAGGGGTTCAGGAATTTGACCCAGAGATAAAGGACCGACAATGTATTTCCAAGTCAGATGGTAAGGGACTTGGTGGGGAACCTGCAGGTGGTGAAGTTGCAATGCAACATTCGTGGAGAGTCATCGAGAAATAAAGCACAGCAAGTCTATGCTGACAAACAACTGACTATCTCTTGGTGCCGATGGTCACAGGTGTGGGAGGTGCTGTTGAAGTAACCGAGGAGAGTGACTGGTGCAATATGTAAAGGGTGTGCATTATAGTCACTGTGAACCAGAGATGGAGGGAACTGTATAGGGTGTTAACTAGGTACTGATTAAGATGGCTGCTTATCCACCGTTTGTGTTATTATAATACACAATTTGGCACAGTGCAACTTTTGTACCAAATGGAAATTAATTTTGGTGCGGACCCACACATTTGAAGAACTGGGTTAAGCCAAGGTGAATGTATTTCATGTATAATCCTCAGAGCAAACACGAAATGGAAACTTTCTATTAACCAAAGGTAGAATTAGTGGATTTGAACCAAAAGTGAAAAGAAAATGGGAAATGCAAGCATGGACAATTTTATTTTATTTTAGTTTAGTTTAGAGACACTGCATAGAAGCAGGTCCTTTGGTCGATCAGTCGTTCACACTAGTTCCATGTTATCCCATTTTCTCATCCACTCCCTACACATTAGGGTCCAGAGACCAATTAACCTGCAAACACGCGGGTCTTTGGGATGTGGGAGGAAACTGGAGGACCCACGGGGTCACAGGGAGAACGTGCAAATTTCACACTGACATCACTCGAGGTCAGGATTGAACCCGGGTCTCTGGCGCTGTGAGTCAGTAGCTCTACCAGCTGTGTCACTATGACATCCTTTAAAAACACTTTCACCCTGAAGTTTCAATTAAACATGTGAACTAAAACAAGCTGTTCAAAGAGGATCTTCTATGCTGCAGCCTGTCTAATTCTTCCACAACATGAGAATTGTTTAACACATTAGCCACACTTGCCCTTTTCTTCGAATGATAGTTTTATGCTGCCAGTCATCATTAATTTTGTCAAGCATTGTTGTCTTGCTCTCAGAATCCAGAAAACACAAAACCTTTCTCCTATCTAAGACATTGTCAAATGATTAAGATTGTAAGGAGCTGACTTTGTGTCTTAAGCCACATGAAGAGCCAAATTATGGCATATTTAGTTTAGTTTAGTTTGGAGATACAGTTCGCACCACTAACTAGGTTAGTCACACACACACTAGGGATAATTTACAATTTTTTTACCAGAGCCAATTAACCAACAAACATGTGCATCTTTGGAGTGTGGGAAAAAACTGGAGTACCCGGAGAAAACCCACATGGTCACAGGGAAAATGTATAAATTCCATGCTGGCAGCACCCGTAGTCAGGATCGAACCCGAGTGTCGGACTCTGTAAGGCAGCAACACTACCGCTGCACCACCATGCAGCCACAATCCCGTTTATATCAACGGGACAATGGTGGAAAGGGTCAAGAATCTTCAAATTCCTGTGTGTGCATATTTCCGAATATCTTTCCCAGCACACTGATGCAATTATAAAGAAGGCACATCAACGCCTCTACTTCCTGAGAAGATTATGGAAAGTCGGTATGTCAAGGACGACTCTCTCGAACTTCTACTGGTGCACAGTAGAGAGCATACTGACTGGCTGCATCGTGGCTTGGTTCGGCAACTTGAACATCCAGGAGCGGAAAATAATGCAGAAAGTTGTGACCACTGCCCAGTCCATCATCGGCTCTGACCTCCCCACCATCGAAGGGATCTATCGCAGTCACTGCCTCAAAAAGGCTGCCAACATCATCAAAGACCTACACCATCCTGGCCACACACTCATCTCTCCGTTGCCATCGGGAAGAAGGTACAGGAGCTTGAAATCTGGAACACCCAGGTTCAAGAACAGCTTCTTCCCCACAGCCATCAGGCTATTAAACACAACATCAAGTCTGAAGAAGGGTTTCGGCCCGAAACGTTGCCTATATCCTTCGCTCCATAGATGCTATTGCACCCGCTGAGTTTCTCCAGCATTTTTGTCTAAGCTCTGAACAATAACAGTCTATTGCACTTTATCTGTTTATTTATTGTGTACATATATGGTCTATGGTATATAGACACACTGAACTTTTATCTCCTGTTCTGTATTATCTTTACATATTCTGTTGTGCTGCAGCAAGCAAGAATTTCATTGTCCTATCTGGGACGCATGACAATAAAACTCTTGAACTCTTGTTTTAAAGGTATGGAAAGTATATAATTATCTCCAAGATGGCGGCTCACAGACCTTGCACAGTATGATAAAGCCTTTATTGTCATCCCACACCACTAACCTGCATACCTCCAATAAACCAGGGGTTATTCTCACTTATCTGACATATTCCATTTATCTGCACCGTATTTCTCCAATAACACAAATGTGTGTAGCATAAATGTGTGTACCTGGAACTATAAATGGACAAAAAGAAACATAAGATTACAAAGGTGATGACATTGTTTGGCCCCACAAAATCATGAAGATGTATTCATTAATTTTGGTCATTTAGCTAAGATTTCTTTGGTGTAATGGTTCTTTATGGTTCAATGGTTCTCTATATCTCACGTACAGTGGTAAGATAATTTATTTTTATTTGGTCACATTTTATTTTTGACCAAAACATTCTGCCAATTCTTAAGATATCACAGCTGTGGTAGTCACCGTGATCTTTCTTCAGTTACCTTATAAGGTTTTTCCTACCACACAACACTGGAGGAAAGACTTGCAATGTTGTCCATCACACAGTCAAAATCTAACAAGTTTCTCCAGCATTGGGTGACAGCACTTTCTGAACATCCTGCTGTCAAGCACGAAGTCCATCACCTTGTGGTCAATACATCATGTCTTCTCGTATTCCAACTTCCCACTTTCATTTCCACCACTTGTCTCACTTGCATCATCATGCTCACCACTTCTGGTACCTCTGGTCTCACTGCTGTCAGAACTTAATCCTCTGTTCACCCTCTCAGCCTCTAATCTTCAGGGTCTACCACTTTGCCTTCATGAATTATCCATGCTAACCACTGTGGTAATGTTTCCAGATGATTTTTTGACAATATTATTTATACTACAGTGTGAGTGGAATTGTAACCACAATGAGCATTAAACTCAAAGGGCCAAGCCTATTGGACTTTTCCAATTTCTTGCATAAAATGTCATTGTGAAATGTCCAGTGCCACCAGGCTTCGACACAATTGAATGGAAGGTTGGTTGGTTGGGATCGCTGCCAGCACTTCCCCTATGTTCGTACTTACACAAGCTGGTTCAGAATATTTACCCCCATGGCCCCCAAAGAATTCCAGACTCCTGTTGTGGTCTGAGCAGCAACAACAGTCTCCAAATGAGCTCTCAGGATGACCTGCGCTCAAGACAATACAGGAACTTGCAATAGTTGGCAAAGTCTCAGCTTTGTTGACTTTCAAAGCAATCTGTGTTGAAAAAAATGTCACTAAATGACTCTAACACTCATGGACATTGAAAGAATAATAAGTAATTTCAGAAAACCAAAATGTTAAAAAACGTGAAAACGAAGAAAATAAAATGACGTGAAAATACAAAGGATTTAAAGACTTTAAAATAAATGTAAATCTATAAAAGGAACTAGCCTTGCTTTTGTTTTATATACATACCGCTCCCATCGAAACTGAAGGAGATGTGGCCAGATTTTGCTGTTTGTTGCATCATGCAGTACAGTACATTAGATGACACATTATAATGTGAATGCTTCTAAACAACTTGGAATTGTCAGCTGGTCAATTGTCCACATAAATCTGTACTTAAAAGGAGCACTTTCATGAAATATTCTAGAGGTAACTTTAGGGAATCCCAGAAAGCAGCCATCAGGCATGAGAATTGAGGTAAAAAGGGATGTGATGCTGAGGCTTTATACGGCACTGGTCAGCCATGATTTGAAGTATTGTAAGCAGTTGTGGGCCCCATATCTGAAGAAGGGTGTGCTGGCGGCCAGAGAAGGTTTACGAGAATGATCCCAGGAATGATTGAGTTAACATTTCATGAGAGTTTGACAACAGTGGGCCTGAACCAGCTGGAATTTAGACGGATGAGGGGAGACCTAAATGAAATTTACCGAATAGTGAAAGACTTGCATAGGTGTGGAGAGGATGATTCCACTAGTAGGAGAGTCTAGGGCTGCAGGCCATAGCCTCAGAAGAAAAGTATATACCTTCAGAATGGAGGAATTTCTTTAGTTAGAGGGTGGTGAATCTGTGGAATTCATTGCCAAGGACAGCTGTAGAGGCCAAGTCAATGGATATTTTTAAGGTGGAGATTGACAGACACCTGATCAGTTAGGGTGTCAGCGGTTATAGGGAGAAAGCAGGATAATGGGGTTGAGAAGAAAAGAAAGATCAGCCATGATTCCATGGCGGAGTAGACTTGATGGGCCAAATGGTCTAATTCCGCTCCTACAACCTATGAACGTAACAGATTAGTGAAGAGATATCTAGGGAGGACATGGTGTAACGACAGCTGGTGCTGCTGCGTCATAGCTCTGAGGATATGAGTTAAATCCTGACCTCACAGGTTGCTACCTGTGTGGGGTTTGCTGGTTCCCCCAGTCATCGTGCAGGTATCTCCAGAGTGCTCTGATTTCCTCCCGCATTGCAAAGAGATGCAGATTGTTAGATTAATTGGTTACTGTAAATTACTCCTTAGTGTCAGGAAGCGACACTTGATGGGCATGTGAAGGTGAGTAAATTATAGAAGGGAAGAGTCAGCATGGATAAGGTGGGCCGAAGAGCCTGTTTCCATGCTTTATAACTCTACATTGCAGCACAACTGGGAAAATAAAAAAAGGAATGGGGCAGATTGGGTTTGTTCTGTTGAAAGCTGATATGGACTTAATGGATCATAATAAGTAGGCAAATAGCAATTATCAAATTATGTTCATGGAGCACAGAAACAGGCCCTTCGGCCCACTTAGTCTGTTCCAACCAGCAATTACTTCCACTAATCTCACACCAACCACATTTTATTTTCCCTATGTCCCAATCAATTCTCCGCAGGTTCTACCACAAGGGGCAATTTACAATGGCCACTCAATGGGAGAACTGGTTTTATGATAGATGGCTACAAAACTTTGGTGTTATAAGCTGAGCAGTAAGGCTGATTTTACGAGTGTTTACTGCCTACAATTGTCTGACTTTAAGTTCAAAGATCAGTTCTTAGGGATAACAATGAATCCAGGTTTAGGACACAAGTTCCCACGTACTCATGGAGCATTCTCCAGTGCATTCACACTCACATCCACATATACAAACACCGATGCAGATTTATGTACTTGTACCATAATGGCAGGCAGCTTGGGGAATTCTGATGAGATTTTAAGTTGAAATGCCATCTGCATGCAAAGTGTCTTCCCAAACCCGATTAAAAGTGTGCAGTTCCATCCTTCTGGGTGGATAATGGGGAATGAATATTCCATACTTGAGGATGGTAACATGCCACATGAGAGGGTGGACATTGAGTAACACTATATAAGTGGGTGGGCAATGAGTAGTGGTTCATACATAATTCTTGGAATCCAAATTATTGTATGTTAACAACTGTGTCCTGTGTCCTCAAGCCTGTGTAAAATGGATACTAGCTGCTTCTGCAAATAGTAATAGTTGTTTAAAGCCAGCAACTGCAGGAGCCCCGTTCCACATTGGTACTTCTGTCTCCAGTCCCTTCCACTAATTTCAGCAGTCTCTGGCACAAGAACTTGCTGAGGGACGTGGCCTGTAGTGCACTAGGGCTGGGTAAACGTGATCTGGTGAACCAACTGAAAAAGTTGTGGTATCCCATTAAAAGAGACGATGTTGTGACAGGAACAAATGTGTAGTCCATTTCCCGCTCCTGAAGGTTCTACAAATGAGAGTGTGCGTTAGGGAAAGACCTTTGCCCACCAGCATGAGAGAGGGTTAGGGTTAGGGTCTGAACGTTGCTGCCTCCCACTAGTTGGTGACCTCAGATGAGGAACTTTGTGATTCGCTGGAGAAACTTCTTGTGGAGCGTGTTGACCACAGGCAAGTCTAAGATGGAAACTGATGCTTCCTCTTTGAGATAATATTAGTTGTTCGAGGTGTGGATTTTGCATGAAAGTAAGTGGTTTGGTAGAACTCAACTGCTTGATGTTTCCTTAAAGCCATTTTCCTCCCCAACTTTCAGCCATGCAATATCATGTACGTTCCTCCACTATCCATGGCAATGTAATGCATTAAGTTTTTTTTACTTTAGTTTAGTTTAGAGAGACAGTGCAGAAACAGGCCCTCCGGCCCACCGAGTCCACGCCAACCAGCAACCCCCGCACACTAATACTATCTTACACACACTAGGGACAACTTACAATTATACCAAGCCAATTAACCTACAAACCTGTACGTTTTTGGCCTGTGGGAGGAAACCGAAGTTTCCGGGGAAAATCCACACAGGTGACTGGGAGAACGTACAAACTCCGTACAGACAGCACAAACGAACCTAGATCTCTGGCGCAGTAAGGCAGCAACTCTACCGCTGGGCCACAATGCTGCCCATTTTCCTTCACTACCCATCCAATATCATGTATCTACCTCCATTAGAAAGAGGTTGGGGATGGCTAGTTTCAACATTTTCCATATTTCCTTACAATAAAAAAGGCCATTTGGCTCATCAAGGTCATGCTGACTCAAAAACCCAATCTAATTTTCCCTGTAATCTATTCTCCCAGCATTTCTATCAATTCTCCCTCATGTCTACACGCTGAGGACCATTGACACGGGCCAATTAATCAACCAGCTTCCCAAACACTTTTCCTTCCTGCTAATTATCAACCCCGCTAGACAGTTAAAAGAAACTTGATGAAAGAATAATAAAGCAGGCATGAAGTCGTTAGTTCCTGAATTATTACTGATAACCTAAACTTGACTAAAACGAATAACCCTTCAGGAAACGATTCAATTCTATTGTCAAGCAGAAGAAACAAAGACAATTCTCCTCTGACATATCCTGACAGATATAACAGATTTGAACAAGGATCTAGGGGATTGATGGACATGGACAAAATGCCTCTGGCGTTATCACTCGCATTTGTTGTCCCATCGGGTGAGTCATGCGCTGCAACTAAAACTCCAGGTGGAATTTACACCTTTGCTCTTCATACACTTTAAACGGCCACAGAAATCAACAGGCAGGGACAAACATTGTGGACTACCCAAGCAAATAAAAGAGTAAAATTTAATACCAGACTCACTCTTCAGTTGCTTGTCACTTTAATTCTCCATCCTGCTCTTACTCTTTGACCCCTTACACGGTTCCAACACAGCCCGACATAAGCTCGAGGAACAGCACCTCATCCTCCATAGAGCTGTATTACAGCCCTCAGGACTTCATGCTGTATTCAATAATTCAGGGTCACCAGGCTTTTTAAGTTTGTGTCAGAACCCATCGGTTCTGATAAAAGGCCATCAACTCTGTAAGGTTAACTCAGTCCTGACCTGCTGTACATATAATCCAATACTTTATCTCAGATTTTCACTGACTGCAGGACATTGTATCGCACAGTTCCAGCATTTTTTCCCTTTCTATTCTGATTTCATTCATCTACTTCTTTATACATCTCCTTCAGACCAAAGATAGACACAAAAAGCTGGAGAAACTCAGCGGGTCAGACAACATATCTGGAGAAAAGGACTAGGTGACGTTTTGGGTCGAGACCCTGCTTCAGACTGAGAGTCAGGGGAAAGGGAAACGAGAGATATAGGCGGTGACATAGAGAGATATAGAACAAATGAATGAACCAGGGACGTGCGGTCAGGGGAGGCAGAGCCCCAATGAAAATAGCTGTTAAGAAAAGTAAATAAAAATAATAAAATAAAAATAAAGATTTTTCCACTGATCTGTGTTATAAATGTAATTTATATATGAATCTAATCATTTTTTATAGCCAAAATCGCCAAATTTGCACAGCTCCACTGCAAATACGGGGAGAGATGATAGGTAATGCAGCGACAGGCCCTTCGACCCACCGAGTCCACGCTGACCAGTCAGCAATCACCCATACACTAGATCTATCCTACACACTGGGGACAATTTACAGAAGCCAATTAACCTACAAACCTGTGCGTCTTTGGAATGTGGGAGGCAAACAGAACACCCAGAGGAAACCCATGCGGTCACAGGAAGAACGTACAAATTCCGTCTAGGCAGCTCCCGTAATCAGGATCGAACCCGGGTCTCTGGTGCTGTGAGTCAGTAGCTGTACCGCTGAGCCACCCTTGCCTGAGTGTTTCAAGTATTTTTTGTTCTCATTTCACTCTTCATAATGGCTTTGGAGTGTTATTTTATCTTAAAAAACCTATTTGACCTTAATATCAGGAAACTGCCAATGTATTGCAATTTCCATGGGGAGACACATAATCCTTCCAAAATTGTCCTCAGGGAAATTAAGGTCATTCTAAATTGTGTGTTCAAAATTGGAATCTGATTTTCAAAACATTGCTAACAATGCTCACATTACTGATACAGTTGGGGACAATGACTACTATTTAAAATACATTTGCCATTTCCTTTAGTCAAAGAATTGTAGAAAGTATTTCATAATCACCACCAGCAACCAACACATTTTTGCACCTCAAATATTAATGCTGCCATATGTTCTGCCATTTCACTTTCAAACAAGTGTGGCACTTGACAAAAGGTGTCAACTCCACTCATCCAGGAAATTGCTCTTCTGAAATGAAAAGCAAACTGTCCCAGCCACTGAAGGCCCCATCTCTGATTTGAGAGGATGTGCCCTGCTTGAAAACCAACAGGGGGAGCTCCATCAACGAAACGTGTTCAGGCGCTCGACAATCACATCTAATGAAACTGACTGATGCCCAGATTTGTGCAGCAGTATCACATCAGGCTGGTTGTTACCTCAAACCGAGTTCACCCAGCAACCCGAGCCGGATGGTCTGTGTAACTCCATTCCACACGGCGTTGCAAAAAAATGCTGCCACTGCACCTCAGAGTTTGACATTTATCCCTCACTCTCACCTTGATGGCCAGGCAGAAACAGAATACTGGCTGGTCTTGTGTATGCCTTGCCATCGGGTAGCCATCTCACCTTCCTGGAACCTTCCTTTCGATCAGAAAGGTTGTGAGTGCAACCTGAACCCTCCAGGAAAAGATGCAAAGTCTGTGTGTAGCATTCAGGCAATTAGGCCAATGGCCATTTTACATTGCACTCTGCGCAATGGCTTCAGACTCGTGCAGCAACAACAGAAGTGAGAGTGAAATGATTGGGGAAAAGCCTCCAAACAATGTTTTAAATTTAATTATTTAACTATTTGTGCAGAATAACTAAAGTAATACAGAAAATCACACTGAATGAGAGGCAGAGACTGGGTAGACAGTCAGAACTTTTTCCCCAGGGTGGAAATGTCAAAGACTAGAGGGCATAACTTTCAGGTAAGAGAGGCAATGTTGAAAGAAAATGTGCAGGGTAAGTTTTTTTTATTTACACAGAGTGGTGAATGCCTGGAGCGCACTAGGAGGGTAATGGTGGAGGCAGGTACAATAGTGGCATTGGAGAGCTTTTAGGTGTGAACATGGATATATAGGGAAAGGAGGAATATAGATTCTTATAGGAGCAGGAATGGGCCACCTGGCTCCTCAAGACAGACCCATGATTCAATGAGAACATGGCCAATCTGCTCAGGCCTCCACCCCGTGGCATTCCCACATCCCCTCAATTCCATGATCTTTCAAAAAAGCATTTAAATACCTCTGGCAGAGAGAGTTCTACAGGTTCACCATCTTCTGTGACAACAGATTCCTGTGTACTTCACTGCACAGTGCGGGTGGTGGAATGGAGCAGCTGGTGGACCTGCTGCCTCACATCGCCAGAGACCCAAGCTCAATTCCTACCCTGGATGCCGTCTGGATGGAGTTTTCACGTTCTCCATGACTGCGTGGGATTCCTCCACATGCTCCATTTTTCTCCTACATCCCAAAAGATGTGTGGGATTGCAGTTTAATTGGCCTCTGTAAATTCCCCTGGGTGTGTAAGGAGTGGACGAGAAAAAAGGGAAACTAAAAACGAGTGAGAACAGGTGATTGGCAGTCAGCGAGGACCCGGTGGCATGAAGGGCCTGTTTCCATGCTGTATCTCTAAACTAAGCTACATGATTGCCCCTTTGGTACACATCTATGGATGCTGCTGCACCCGCTGAGTTTCTCCAGCATTTTTGTGTACCTTCGATTTTCCAGCATCTGCAGTTCCTTCTTAAACTCATGACTGTCCCTTTATCTTGCAACTATGACCTCTCATCTGAGACTCACCAATTGGTGGAAAGATCTCAACATCTGCGTTCTCAAGCCCCCTTAGAATTTTATAAGTTTCAATTAAATCACCATTGTTCTAAATTTTAAAGAAAAAAAATCATGTTAGACTTCCAAGGCAACACTCTCATAGAAACATAGAAATTAGGTGCAGGAGTAGGCCATTCGGCCCTTCGAGCCTGCACCGCCATTCAATATGATCATGGCTGATCATCCAACTCAGTATCCCGTACCTGCCTTCTCTCCATACCCTCTGATCCCCTTAGCCACAAGGGCCACATCTAACTCCCTCTTAAATATAGCCAATGAACTGGCCTCGACTACCCTCTGTGGCAGGGAGTTCCAGAGATTCACCACTCTCTGTGTGAAAAAAGTTCTTCTCATCTCGGTTTTAAAGGATTTCCCCCTTATCCTTAAGCTGTGACCCCTTGTCCTGGACTTCCCCAACATCGGGAGCAATCTTCCTGCATCTAGCCTGTCCAACCCCTTAAGAATTTTGTAAGTTTCTATAAGATCCCCTCTCAATCTCCTAAATTCTAGAGAGTATAAACCAAGTCTATCCAGTCTTTCTTCATAAGACAGTCCTGACATCCCAGGAATCAGTCTGGTGAACCTTCTCTGCACTCCCTCTATGGCAATAATGTCCTTCCTCAGATTTGGAGACCAAAACTGTACGCAATACTCCAGGTGTGGTCTCACCAAGACCCTGTACAACTGCAGTAGAACCTCCCTGCTCCTATACTCAAATCCTTTTGCTATGAAAGCTAACATACCATTCGCTTTCTTCACTGCCTGCTGCACCTGCATGCCCACTTTCAATGACTGGTGTACCATGACACCCAGGTCTCGCTGCATCTCCCCTTTTCCTAGTCGGCCACCATTTAGATACCAGGAATTTAGACTGCCTCCTATGCTGGTGTATTGTTTCTTAAATAAGGGGATCAAAGCTGCACAGTACTACAGTGGAGGTCTCACCAACACCCTGTGCGATTGTAAAGCCCCTGTCCCACTTGGGCGACCTCCACCGCGACCTCTGGCGAGTTTGCCCGTGACCCATAGTATGGCAATGGCGCCTCGAGGTCGTAGGAGGTCTTCGTCACTCTCCTTCATGGTCGAGAGTGGTCTCTGCGTAGTCGAGGCTTCAGCTAGGTCGCAGCGTATTTTTCAAGATGTTAAAAATTGACTGCGACTAAAAATAGGTCGCCGTGGGAAAAATCGATATTTTAGTCGTAGGTCTAGTCGAAGCCGGTCGTAGTAGGTCATGATGCTGGTCGTAGGTAGTCGAAGGTAATAGCTCCGGGGTGAAAAAAAGGTCAGTAGGGGGGAAAAAAAGGTGATTTAAACAGCAGAATGTCACCTCTTTCACTCCAAGGCATGTTCATTCATAGCTGGAGAGTTTTTTGCAGAGGAGACTTGTGTTTTAGAGATGGCATCAAAAAGGCAGCAGCGCAGGGGGAGGGCACAACCCTCAAAAAGTTGCCACCCTAAACCATCTCCTCCCCAGGTAATTTCCCCTGCAACCACAGGAGATGTAACACCTGTCCCAATACCTTCACCCTCACATCCATCCAAGGACTTCAACAGGCCTTGCAGATTAAAGAGAGGTTGACAGACCACTTCTAACTTCATTTACTGTAGTCAGTGTTCCTAATGCTGCTTCCTTTACATCAGCGAGAGCAAGCGTAGACTAGGCTACTGTTTCACTGAACACTTACACTCAGACCGTCAAGGCCTATTGGATCTCTTGGTTGCTAACCATTTTAATTCCCCTTTTCTGTACTAAGCTTGCTGTCCTGAGCCTTCCCCATTACCAGGGCGAGGCCACATGAAAACTGGAGGAATAACACCTCATCGTTCACTTGGGTAGCTTACAACCCAATACTATGAACATTGAAGTACATCGCCTTACATCGGGTGGCCCCCACTACAGTGGCTGCTTCGCCAGCAGCTCGCAGTCCTTTCACCCTCTTTGTTATTTTTAGTGTGTCTAAATGTATGTTTTAATGTTTCTTAGTATGTCTTATGTGGGGGGTGGTGGGGGGGGGGGGGAATAGGGGAAACCGTTTATCAGTCACTTACCTGGACGGAGATGCGTCTTTTCTCTGAGTTGCATCTTCGCCCCCCCCCTCGCGGCCTACCAACTGGTTCGACGAGACCATTCCCACCGGAGACCGGCCCAGAGCTTCAACAGCAGGCGCAGCGTTGAATCACCATCGCGGAGCAGGGCGATCCCTTGCCGGGGATCGCCAGTGTTGGAGCTCGGCCTGTGGACTTCGGAAGCCGTGGTCCCCGGCAAGAAGCGGCCGATTCGGAAACTCCAAGCCGCAGAGTGCGTTCCTCCGTTCCGACGCCAATGTTTCTATCATCCCAGCAAGAGGGCCTGTACATCGGGCAGTCCATAGCGGTAACTGCGGAGGATTCAAAGGCCCCGACCACGGGTGAACAAAGAGGAAGTTGACTGAACTTTATTGCCTTCCATTACAGTGAGAAACGTTGATTCCGCTGTGGTGGATGTTTATGTTAAACTCTATTGTCTATTGTGTTCTTTTTATTCATATGGCTGTATGGTAACTCAAATTTCACTGTACCAATTGGTGCATGTGGCAATAAATGTGAACTTGAACTTGAATTTGCTGATTTTAGGTAATTTAGCACCACCTCATTTTCCTCCCTCCTCTCTTCCCTGTGCTTTATCTGGATGAGCACCCATTTCTGCCCCTTCCACCTCCTCATCCTTCCACCTTTGGAAGTTTTGCAGTTATTATGCAATTGCTTGTGGAGCATATAAATGGAGAGCAGTTTGTACTGTAGCATTTGACAACAATGGCATTGATCGATGATTGAATGATGCTTTCATATGCAGTACCACAACACAAACCCTCCCTGTCTGATTGAGATGTCTGTAGGTATACGACAAGAATCAACAGCAGTACATTTTTTTTCTTTCTAATTTCAGAAAATAGAACAGTGCCACAAGTATCACTGCAGCCATTTGCCAGTTTGGGAGATTTACCACATCGTGTAGTTGGAGCCAGAAAATGTCAGCTTCATCAGAACTAATGAGTACCGCCTAAATAATAAAGATCTAACAAGCTCTAAACAGGAGTTAATGAGGGTGTAAAGGGCAGCCAGCAAAGACGTGAAGAGGATCTACGGGTGAGCCAACAGAAGGTGGAATATCTCAAGCACACGGTGTAGGCCACCTAATGAAACAGCAATTGCATGCTAATGAAGAAACGTCACTGCTTAATTATTTCCTAACTCTGTTCCTTGGAAAGAGCCTCAGGTTATGACTGGAATAGAGCAGGGATTCACACTTTGCCCAGGTCAGGCAGGGGTCCAGATGGGCGATAAACCCAGGCACTGTGCTAGTGATTGCATTTCTCAGAGGTGCTGAGGGCAGTCTTCTCACCCCCATTCGCGGAAATAGACTGCAAGCTTCTGTCAAGGCAAAAGTTAGATGATTATCATTCACCCATTAATATGCAGTAAAGCCTCTGGCAAATGACAATCATCAGCTTGTCTCTGTCATTACAGTAGATCGCATTTTGACCCATTTTATGCAGCTTGATTTTCCAAATTAGTGAAATTTTATCAGCAACTTTCATCTGTGGCACAACAGAGGTTCCCAGGCATATGGACGATCATGTTGTAAATACATGGAGAGACCAGGATGACACAGTGGCACAGCAGTAGTGTTGCTGCCTCACAGTTTACTGGTGCTGTCTGTGCAGTTTGTACATTCTCCCTGTGACCACGTGGGTTTTCTCCAGGTGCTCCGGTTTCCTCCCACACTTCAAAGAGACACAGGTTTGTAAGTTATTTGGCTTCGATAACATAATTGTAAACTGTCCCTAGTGTGTAGGATACTGCTAGTGTACGGGATGATCGCTGGTCAACGCGGACTCGATGGGCCGAAGGGCCTGTTGCCTCACTGTATCTCTAAAGTCTAAAGGAACTATAGATACAATGTGACAAACAGGAAGCACAAAGTGCAGGGGCAACTTAGCAGGTCAGGCTGCAACTCTGGCAGACATGGATAAGTAAAGTTTTCAGTTGAGATCCTTCATCAGGTTAGTTTAGTTTATTATCATGTATACCAAGGTACAGTGAAAAACCTTTTTGTTCAGGCAGTTAAATGTAGATTGGAAATAAATGTCTGGTCACACAGATTTATATTTGTAAATTGTGCAGCACTGTTGCTAATTTAGGAAGAGCAGCAGCTTAGAAATTATTTTGCATGTTAACTGTGGCATTAAACTTGCATGATGTGGGGAAACTCATGCTGATCCAGATGCATCTGCACAGTGTGCATAATTGTCACTAAGTTAGCACAAACCTTCCGCTTAGTGTTCCTGGACAAGACCGCTGCCAGAAACTGTTGACTCTCCGTAGAAATGGAAGGAACGTTCTTCCAGCCTCAAAAATATAAATCCCAAAACAGCATTACCTAGTTTGGGTTTAGTTTAGTGTCACGTGTGCCGGGGTACAGTGAAAAGCTTTTGTTGCGTGCTAACCAGTTAGCGAAAAGACAATACATGATTACAATCGAGCCATCCACAGTGTACAGATACATGATAAAGGGAATAACATGAATTATGTTCAGTGCAAGATAAAGTCCAGTTGAGTCCGATCAAAGATAATCTAAGGGTCTCCAATGAGGTAGATAGTAGCCCAGGACAAAAGATCCTACAGCGAGCAAGATAGTCCACTCGACGAAAAAGACGTAGTACGGTCATGGGCAGATTCATGGGTAATTTAATGCCCCATTTCCGTAACCGGCTTCAGTCTCCGCACCAAAGATCCCATAGGATACTAGTGCGGAGACGGAAGCCGGTTACGGAAACATCCTCGTAAAAATAAAAGTTATTTGGTAAAAATCTTCTCCTCATTTTCAGAATTTTAATTTATTAACACAAACTGTTCCCCCGTAACGTTGATTACACTGCGAGTTGGGTCGGATCTGGTCCGGTTACGGAAATGGATGAAAAAAAGGCCCACGTTCTGTTGCGTACTACACGTCAGCCCATTGCATTTAGCTGGAGTGGTCTATCTTGCTCCGCTATAGGATCTTTGCTCAGGACTCTCTAGTTGTTGGTAGGGTAGGATGGTTCAGTTGACTGATAACAGCTTGGAAGAAAGTTACAACTTAGATACTGGTCCCGCAAAGACCCACCAAGTTAGATTACAGGCGTGCCTTTTGTAATGTACACCAAATAAATGGGGTGCTGGTATGCCATGGATGATAAGGGCAGACACATATTCTGCTGCACCTCACATCAGGATGATGACAAAGGAGCACAGAGGGGAGGCATGTCTATAGGCTTGTCCCATCGACTGTCCTACCCTACTGATAGCAAATGTCAAGAAGCATGGGGAAACCCTTCAATGTCATTTAAGAAGTAAAATGCTGAACTCGTTTGGTGTCTGAAATTAAAACGGAAAACTCAGCAATTCAGACAGCAACTGTGGATGCAGAAGGAGATTGATCCTTCAGGTCGTGGATCTTTCATTAGAAATAGGAAGGTTGGAAATCAAATACATTTGAAGTTGTAGAGCGGTGGGTCAGGGTGGACAACATTAATGTCTGTGACAGGGTGGAAAGCAAGAGAGACTGAATGACGCAAATGCTTACGCTGGCTGAAGACGGACGATGTAGGTGTATTAACCATCTTTTGCATAATACTAAGTTACATTTTGCGTACTTCAGTGAATCGCACAGAATCTTTTGAAACACATTTATATTTTAGGATCAAGAGACAGTTAGTGGAGCTGCTGCCTCACTACTTCAGTGACTCTGGTTCGATGCTGACCCCTGGTGCTGACCTCTGGTTCTGCTTCTGTGGAGTTTGCACGTTCTCCCTGTGATTGTGTGAATTTCCTCCAGGTGCACCAGCTTCCTACAACATGCCAAAATATGCACGTGAATGGGCTAATTGTCCACTTTAAATTGTCCCCAGGGTGGCGGTGCATTGTAGAATTGTTGGGAATGTGGCGAAAATGCACACGTTTCTGTAATTCATATTTAAAAACATTCCAATAAATTACTTTTTCATCCCTAAGTTTTGTGCAACATGCATGAATTTCTAGACCATCATGTCCCATCATCTAAGGATGATCATTGGGTGATTTTTAAAGTGTTGGGTGTTTTTTAAGTGAAGATTGACAGATTATTGGTTAGTAAAGGTGTCAAAGGTTAGGGGGAGAAGGCAGAAGAATGGGGTGAGGGAAAGATAGATCAACCATGATTGAATGCCGGAGTAGACTCGATGGGCTGAATGGCCTAATTTTACTCCTATGATTTATGAACTTACAAAGCAAGCCCAGGTGTATTAAATGTCGATCAGCGCTCTATTTTTATCTACTCTTTTTCAGATTGCACTTCACCATTGTCCTTGCAATGAACATTACAAGATCAGTATATCTATCAGAGTGCCCAGGCCAGTTTATTTCTGGTGTAGAAAGGAACTGCAGATGCTGGTATATACTGAAGATAGACAGAAAGTGCTGAAGTAACTCAGCGTCTTTGGAGAACAATACATGTCAGTCTGAAGAAGGGTCCCATCCCAAAATGTCACCCACCCTATTTCACCAGATGCTGCCTGACCTGCTGAATTACTTCAGCTCTTTGTGTCTACCTTCCGATTTGGTTTGTTGCCTTTCACCTTTCTTCTCTTGTATGTCAGGAGGAATTTCTCAAAGAGCAAAATGAAAGTGGGTCCCAACTTCTAGGAGGTTTGCACTGTTTGAGCAAGCATTGACTACATTACCAATTAGGAGAAGAGGGTCATCACACAGCTGAGCGGATCACAGGTACATTTAGGCATCATCCCACCCCAATACCAGGCTGAACGATTAGCCAAGGGTGGGAGATTCCAACTAGTTCTAACTCCTCAAAAGATCTTCCTAGACCCAAAAGAAAATGTGAAAATGTTGGAAACAAACATCTGGCCAGGCAGCATCTGTGGAGAGAGAAACAGAGGAGAATTCAAACTTGGAGAATTACGGTAATAGCCAGCCGTAGGTACTTGGGGCTTTTTTTTTTAAACGCGTGGACATTTTGCAACATGCTGAAAAAAATGACTTACCTGATGCCCCGAGTACCTACGGCTGGCATTACGAGCCGCTACGAAATATCTATGGACCCCTACGGACTCGCTACAGACTCACTAAGGACATTCTCTGAGTTTGAATCAAGGGGAAAACTCGGGAGAATTTGTGAGTAATTTGGGAAAGTGGGACAGGCCCTTTAGTATTGCAGGTTGATGACCTTTCATCAGAACTGGTAACGTGAGAAAACAAGGTCAACACAAAATGGTGGCATAATTCTACAGCACAGGCAGCATCTCTGGAGAGAAGGAATGGGTGATGTTTTGGGTTGAGACCCTTCTTCAGACTAGTGAGAAAACAAGTTCATATTAAGCTGCTGATAATGCCAAAGGATGGAAAATGTAATAAGGTGGAGACTGAGACAATTCATGGAACACTAATGATGTTGGTGCCATCCAAGAGAAAGGTGATGATTTTTAATCATAGCTAATGTGTCTAGTGTAGCTGCAAATAGAAGAAGATGACTGAGCACAGATACTTTTTTGCTGCTTTGTCAGTGATTTAGTTGACAATCACTGCCTTTCTTTGAAAACTGTCTGAATTTGTGAATTTATTCTCCTCGCCGTCTCTTTTCCACCCTCTCTATTCTCTTGAAGATTATCTTTTCATTCTTTACAAGATTTGATGGGTGAGATGCATGTTAAAATACACATCAGAATGATCAGTAATAAAAAGTCTAGACCAAACTGTAGATCTAGCTGTAGTGAGATTGAAGGCAAGAGATGATAGGATGCAAATTATTCAATCCTTATACTGAATTATACAATCTGCCACCATTGTGAACCTCTCATTATCGATTCCAATGTCCTAATTTTTCCTGGACATTCCCCAAGTAATAATTACATTGTAGTTAAACTCCTTCACTCTGTTTGCCTTTCCAGTCATAGTTTCAGAGGTGGATGAAAACCATATCCCATTTCTCTGCTGGTGCCACCTTTGATTGTCACCTTCAATCTTTCAGCTGATTCTTAAACGTAATTCTCTTTTTCATTTTGTCAATAGTACCACATTTACAAAATGTGTATATACATACATAAGTGAACACTGTTACAGTGTGCTTGGTATTAGTTAACAATAACTTCACAGTACCAGGGCAAGCATGCTTTGAGAGAATGCTTGCACAATATACACAGCACCAAATCGTTCAAAGGAGTTAGATTTTAGGGTTCAGAGATACAGCGTGGAAACAGAGCATTCGGCCCACCGGAGTCTACACCGACCAGCTTCTTCTTCTTGTGTATGGCGTGCACAGCCTACAGTTGTAGGCCAACTTGTTCTATTTGATCTCATTTGATTGTGCATGGCAGGTTGATTGCATTCGTCGAAACAGGGCGGACCACGTGAAGGTTGCAATCTCCCACCCACGCCGACCAGCGATCCCCGTACACTAACACTATCAGACACTCGGGCCAATTTACAATGTTTATTGTAGCCAATTAACCTACAAACCTATATATCTTTGGTGTGTGCGAGGAAAAGACCCACGTGCTTACAGGGAGAAAGTACAAACTCCATACAAACCGTAGTCAGGATCGAACCCAGGTCTCTGGCGCTGTACGACAGCAACTCTACATCTGTGCCACTGTGCTGCCTGAAATAGCTCTCGAAATAGACTGACAGGGCAAAGCACCCAGAATAGCATGAAGTGTGAGCACAAGGAAATAATTTACTCGGGATTTCAGATATCCCCGACGAAGTACGACAGAATCAATTTTCTTGGAGTTAATTTTTTTTCTCCACAATTTCAGCTGCTAAATGTCCCAATTTCTTATTAAAGAGAGAAACTACCTGTATTTCTATGTGTCCATCACTGCAATATACATGCACACAAAAAATCTCTTTGGGAAAATCAACTCACCAAGACTATTTAGCGAGCATAAATCAGTATACCTATGGGTTTCAAACCCATACCGTCTACCCGTTAAGCCAAGTGCAGCAAAAATGAGGGAACACAACCATGCCAATTGTCCTACAAGCCACATATAAATCTGACTTGGAAATATATTGTCAATCATTCACAGTCGCTGAGTCCATATCCTGCACCTCCATCCCTAACCACTTTGTGGGTGTACTCACACCTCAAGGGCTGCAATGGTTGAACAAGGCAGCTCACCACCATCTTCTCAAGGGTAATTAGGAATGGGCAATTAAATGCAGACTCAATAAATGATCAGTCTACCGATTTATGTATGGCAGGCCTTGCATCTCAGCTATGATATGGCTTTATGTCTCGGTAACCTCCCATTGCCATTGCCACACTGATCCCCGCACTGGTGTCCATGAGCACTTGCCTTTGCTCATCTCTGAGTGGATCTTGAAGGAAACATACACTGGAAGTGCACCCCTTTGCTCGCCCCCCCCCCCCCATCATTTTTTTCCTTCTGGGTGTACCTGACAACCCTAAATGGATGTAGACAGACGCGAAGTAGATTTAAAGAATAAAAATAGGAAGTTAAGGTGGAAATGCATGACCTGAGAGATGGTGCAGGAGGGAAGGCATTCGTTTCCTGGGACATTGGCACTAATTCTAGGGGGAGGTGGGACCTATACAATTTGTATGGATTCCACTTTATCAGAGTGGGAAGGTTTGCTATTACTGCAGGGGGAGGTTTCAACTAATTTGACATGCGACTGGGCTTGTAAGGTTAGCTCTGGAAATGGAAAATAATGCGAAAAGCAGTGGGAGGGAGAAATATCACCACACGAGAAATATAACGTTTTAGACAGGATCAGACCAAGAAAATAAAGACTAAGTTCATAAGTTATAGGAGCAGAATTAGGCCATTCGGCCCATCAAGTCTAATCTATCATTCAATCATGGCTAACTTTCCCTCTCAACACCATTTTGCTGCTTTCTCCCCATAACCCCTGACACTCTTACTGATCAGGAAACTGTCAATTTCAGTAAGGCAAGCATCGCAAGGCAGTTTTAAAGAGCTAGGATGTAAATACAAATAAAATGTTAAATAAGGTCAGACAGCCACAATTAACCATGTGGGATTTCCTCATGAGGACAAGGGCTGGAGAGGGTTCTAACCATTCCTGTAGTAAAGCAGTGTTTAGGAATGATAGGGGAGGGAGGAAAGGAGAAGGAATTTGAGTATTGATTAAGGAAGACATTACAGCGACGGAAAAAAAAGGATATTCTGTAATGATCAAGGACAACATCGATTTGTGGTAAGAAACAATAGGAGGTTAAAAAGTAAACTTAACAGTAAATGTTTAAGATAACAGAAACAAAAACCACACCAATATACATAAAACCACCGCTATGAAAAAGCAAAATAGCAGCATTAGATAAGAAAAGCAACTAATTTGAATAGTCAATAAAAAAAATCTAACAATATCAGTCACTCCTAAAAGGTTCACTCTTGAAACTTGCACAGTAAATGATTTGAATTCAGCGATCCTAGAAGGTTCATGACAGAGTCATTATATGGAAAGAGTTCTCCCTTGCACCAATAATAAAACTAAGGAACTCACCAATTTAATGTTGCAACTCTGATGGCTTCCTTGAGATGAAGGTATTTTGCTGACTTTTCAATGCCATGATTTGTTCTTACGTCTAATAGAAACATTAACAACAGTGACTTTTTTTCCTGGACAAAAGTGGCCTTCGGTATCCATGTTGATGTTACGAGTCGACTGTTCCACAGGTTCCACAGTGGGATGGAAATTCAAATTTGAAGGAAAAATGCAGAGTTGTGCAAAAGCAGGAGAGATATGGTAATATGGGATTACAACTTGATAAAATAAAGATTGGGATAGCAATAATATACAGGGCAAGAGTGGGGGAGTTTTCTGAATTTGATCAGGAGAATGTTCTTGAAATTTACCCCAATGACTCTAGAGTGAGTGGCTTTAGTTATGTGCATAGACTGGAGAGGCTGGATTATTCCGATTGGACATCAGAGATTGAGAGATGATCGGCAAGAGGTATTGAGAATAAGAAAAGATATAGAGAAAGTGGATACAATAAGTGGAGGTGTCAAGGATTAGGGAACAGAGAATGAAAGAACCAACAATGACAAAGAGGTAATATTTTTACGTAGGTGAATCCAATTGCAGAATTCAAGAGCTAGATAAGTATCTCAAAGAACTTAGTTGGCTATGGAAAGAGAACAGGGGAGTCTGGCCAGCTTGATTGGGCTTACATTGAGCTGGTACGGTCGGAACTTTTCAAATGGCCTTGTTTTGTGCTGTTATATTTCTGTAATTTTTTGTAAATGTAGGATGCTGTAAAAGCTCAGTTATCCAGCACATCCAGACATAATAGGTGCCAATTAATCAAATATGGTGGTTAGCTCAACGTCAGCCCAGTCATTCCCCCAGCATATTTACTTGGACTCTCCTTCAGCATTGTCCCAATCCAGTTGGCCTAGACATTTCATTGGTACTGTTCCAATGTCAGCTCAAGCACTCCTTCGATATTGATCCAGGTGCTACTTTGGCAATGCCCTGATATTGGCCCGGGTATTCCCTCAATGACGTTCGGCTATTCTCTCAGTGTTGTTCTGAGCATTCCCTCGGTGCTGCCCTGATATTGGCTCGGGCCACTCCTTGAAATCACCTTGGCTCTGTCCCAATATCAGCCTGGTTGCTCCCTCAGTATCAGTCGGACCATTTCCTATTCATTGTCCCAATGTCACCACTCCCTCTGAAGTGACTACGACTAGAGCAAGGTTTTACTATATGTGCCCCCAGCCATATTTATAACTATTGGCATACAACCGGATGCTTTGAATATCCAGTGTCTGCAGTTTGTATAGTGGTGCTGCTCAATATGGTTAATAACAACAAAATAAATCCCTATAAACTTATTTTACTGAAGACAGTTAACTCCTGACTAACGCCAGTGTCTGGAGTAATAATTTACTGAAAGTTCATAGTCCAAGGTACACATGGCTCTGGTAGATACATTAGCAACAGCATGTAATACTCAAATGTTGGTGGTGATGTGTGCCTGGAGGAATCACCAAGGGACTGTGTTAGTACTCTCAGGTTGTGGTGCGGGGAGAGTAGAAAATTAATGAACAGAAAAGTCACATACTGGCATCATCCCCCCCCACCCCACCCAACCTCCACTTTGTCAGGTTCCATCTGTCACCTTCCAGCCTCTGCCTAAGCCCTCCTCTCCCCTCCCTCTACACTCTTAGTCCAGAACCAGCATCTTGATCCAAAACATTGACCATTCATTTGCCTCCACAAATACTGCTCGAACCACTGAGTTTCTACAGCGGTTTATCTTTTGCTCCAAAATTCTGGCCACGTGGTTTTAAGGAGCTGCCAAGATTTTCCAACAGAGATGACTAGAGAAATCAACGCAAATGTAGTGACCCAATGCCAGGTTGGCAAAGAAGGCAGAAAGTGGAACTGACGTGAGTAGAATGCTGTGTTCTCCTTCATCCACAAACTCCAAGGCTTCAATCCAAAGTATGAACGCAGTGCCTTGCACATCAGGTTGCAGCAGCAGCACCTTCCACTGGACTGCAGGGCGTCCATTACCATTTATCACAGGTGCCAGTCTGACACTATTATTGTCATCTGATTAGTGGTTCAAATGTCATGGCCACGTGGTTTATATCAAGCTCCTAACCTGAATTTTAGACTTTAGAGATACAGCGTAGAATTAGGCCCTTTGGCCCATCAAGTCCACACCGATCCGCGATCACCCCCATGCACTTGCACTATCCTACGAGGGACAATTTACAATTTTACCGAACCCAATTAACCTACAAACCTATATGTTTTTGGAGTGTGGGAGGAAACCGGGACACTCGGAGAAAACCCATGCGGTCACAGGGAGAATGTACTAACCCCGTAGTCAGGATCGAACCCAGGTCTCTAGTGCTGTAAGGCGGCAATTCTACGCCACTGTGCCGCACCAAACATCTCTGAACATCTATATTACTAAAAGTCTGATCCTGACCACTTCCTGTTGTTCAGTATATTGATTTTAGAAAACATGTTGCCACTTACGGCTGTGATTTTTGGCCATCTTACTCAGTCCCCCTCCACTGCGCAGGACAAGAGGATTTTTTCCCATCGATGAAAAATAAAAGAGTTATTAGTGTTTAAAAAATGTTGAGATTCTCTCACCTGAAGGCCTCGCCCTTTCCAGAGGGACTATAAAACCCAGAAGTGTTGAGTGCCTCAGTCAGTCTCTGCAGGATGGGGGAGCGAAAGGGTCATGTCTCAGTCTGAGCTGTGAATAACACTGAACACGTGTCTACTAAATTGTGAGTGGTTTTACTGACCTGTCAATGCCCTTAGTGTGGTTTCAAAATATAGTTTCGGAATGCTAAAGCTGTATTGCCTTTGGTTTGGAAATATATAATAATAATAATAATAATAATATATCTTTTATTGTCATTGCACGTCAGTGCAACGAGATTTAGTGTGCAGCTAAAGCTGTGTTGCCTTTGGTTTGGAAATGCTAAAGCTGTGTTGCCTTTGGTTTGGAAATGCGAAAGCTGTGTTGCCTTTGGTTTGGAAATGCTAAAGCTGTGTTGCCTAATTAAAGTTGCCTTGCCGTGCCCAATTAAAGTTGCCTTGCCTAATTAAAGTTGCCGTGCCGAATTAAAGTTGCCTTGCCGAATTAAAATTGCCTTGCCTTCTATATAATTAAAGTCTAATCTTGACCACTTCCTGTTTGAGCTTTATATTGATTTTAGAACAAGTGCTACCATGTACGGCTGTGATTTTTGCCCAACTTACTCAGAGTCCCCCTCCGCTCATCAGATGCCGAGGATTTTTCCCATCGATTAAAAATAAAAGAGTTATTCGTGTTTAAAAAATGTTGAGATTCTCTCTTCTGTCAATCACGCCATGAAGGCCTTCTGGTGGGGGGGAGGGACTATAAAACCCAGAAGTGTGGGCATGGCTCAGTCTCTGTAAGATGGAGGAGGGAGAGGTCACGACTTGCTGTCTTTAGTGGCCTTGCACCCTGCTTGAAATGGTATGAAACTGCACTTGAATTTGGTGGCCTTGCACCCTGCTTGAAGTGGTAAGAAACTGCACTTGAATTTGGTGGCCTTGCACCCTGCATGAAATGGAATTTCAAGGAATAGCCGTGAGTCAACTGCCAGCCCACCAGCCGTGAGTGAATGAGCTGGCAGCACAATAGGCTTGAGTGCCTGAGCCGCCAGCCCAAGAATCCATTCGGCCCACAATGTCCATACTAGCCATCTGAAACCAGTCCCTTCAGCCCACAACACCCATACTAGCACTCCAGAAAGCCCCCCCCTCCCGCCCACCACTGGCCACCAATATTGGAATTGGTGGAGAGGTGGAATATTGCGTTGGGGGACCAGCCCTCCTGTGTGACGCTGGGACCCAATGGGTCCCACTTAGTCTAGTAAATGATAAAAATAAAGAAGCAGGAGTAGGCTCTTCGGGTCTTTGTATCTGCTCTGCTGTCCATCCAAAGCATGGCTGATCTTTTAACTCTCTACCACTACACGGTACTAACCTTTGATCTATTTTGGTATTCAAAGACATACAGGTTTGTAGGTTAATTGGCTTTGTTAAAATTTGTAAATTGTCCCTCGTGCATAGTGTGTGCTAATGCGCGAGGATTGCCGGTTGGCGCGGACTTGGTGGGCTGAAGGGCCTGTTTGTTATCTCTAAACTAAACCTGTCCCTCGTTGTCCTGCCTTTCCCCTTTTCTAGCTTTCTTCTCCCCATCCACCCCCCACAATCAGTCTAAATAAGAGTCTCGACCCAAAACGTCACCTAACCATGTTCTCCAGAGATGCTGCTTGACCTGTTGAATTACTCCAGCACTTTGTGTCCTTTTTAGTAGACAAATGAGTTGGCGTGTGGGGAAACAGGAGAGAGGGAACTAACAAGGGATGCGTGACAATAACCAATGTACTATCGTCCACGCATTCACACTCACACGCAGACCATCATTGGAACTTTCTCACACTCTCAGCCAGCAATCCCCACTCATTTATGACAGACACAAAAAGCTGGAGTAACTTAGCAGGTCAGGCAGCATCTCTGGAGAAAAGGAATAGATGACGTTTCGGGTCGAGACCCTTCTTCTTAAAACCCGAAGCTAATCCTTTTCTCCAGTGATGCTGCTTGATCCGCTGAGTTACTCCGGCGTTTTATGTCTATCTTCGGTGTAAACCAGCATCTGCAGTTCCTTTCTACCCACTCATTTATGATCAGATTATTGCCGTGTCTCACTCCCCCATCATGCTTGCTATCTCCCAATCGCACCGGCTCCCATTGCTGCACTCTGTCACACAATTCATACTCAGTGGCCGGCGCGCAACAGCATAGTGTGCATTCTGCCACATTCATCCGCTCATCTGCATCCATGGCGCTCGCTCCACCTCCAGGCCGGGGCTTGCAAAAGGACTGAACTGATCGCGCGACAGACCGCCTATCCTGCACAGAGCACAGCACCGATTGCTGCGAGCTGTCGGCTCGGGGGGTCCCTGAGCAACCAGCAGCCCTGCGCTCCTTCTGCATGTTGCAAATCCTGCCAGCACCTCCTCACCCGCCGCCCCCGCCGGGTGTCTGCCCTCTCCCCCATCGCAATTCCGGGCACACCACCACCCCGCTGTTCTCTCATTATTCCCCTTTGAAGGGAGATGGCAGTTGGCAGCGTTCTCTTTAAGAAGAGCAACTCGTATTGAATTTTCCATCACCGGCTATTCTTTGACTGCTTGTTTTTTGTGTGAGTTAACTCAACTGGGAACAGCGTGTTTTATTGTTCCAGGAATGGCAAACCGCTGTGAAATCCCACGAGGGAGAGCGGAGGAAAGAAATGCCTGTGCTGAATTAGAAAAGGAATACAGCACTAGCTTCACACGCAGGGATCAATAAAGAAGATTGTTAACTGGCGAGGGCTTTTACTCGAGGAATTTTAAAGCACCGATCCCACCGTCGCTGGGGAGGGAAATGCAATAGCATTGGCAGCAAGCTATGATCTGGTATGGATGCAAATCAGCTGGATCCCTCTGCTCCTGGGGAATGTTGCCGGGACCGCACCCAGACCCCATTATGATGCACTGCAGTAGCGAGTGGCAATCGCCCTGAAAGGCTCCCGCCTTTTTTGTACCTCCAGGTTTTACTGTAATAATCCCTCAACCGTACAAATTAATTCCTCTCATTTGGTTCCTTGCACAACCATCTATTTTCCTCACTATCCTATTTTATAAAATATTTTTTTAAAACACACACATTTTAGTCTCTGTCAGTCCGGAGTCCGATCTCCCGGTTACCGCCGTTGTGTGGCCGCCGGGCTAATGGAGAGGGGATGTGTGTGAAGCCAACTCCGCCTTGGCGCGCCCTGTTGTGTTGCCATAACAGGGTCTAGGGCGAATCCGTAAGTGTACGTCTCTTTAAAAAAAATGTATACTAGACCAAGGGGGACCCGTTGGGGAGAAGGGGGAAAGGGGGAGGAGGAGAGTGGCAGGGTGGTGAGAGGGGGGACGGTGGTGAGAGGGGGAGGAGGGAGTGAGATGGAGAGGACAGACTTGAACTTGGCGAGCGGGCGGCGTGGACGGGGCGGACTGCGAGTGGGCGGCGGGCCTCGGCAGCTCTCGGGACCTCTCTGGACCTCTGAAGCCCTCGGCCAAGTGCGAGTCGACTCCGAGCGGGAGGCGACAAAATGACTGCGAGTCGGGGGTGGGGGCGGGTTAACGTAACTCGCAGCAGATGGAAACCAGTGGCCAGCGTTGAACACTCTGCGCTCAATCTGGCCGCAAGGAGCAGAGTCACTGTGACGTCATCAGCTCGTTAGCGCTTTAAAAAATATCTCAGATTTGTGAACAATTTTAATTAAAAACTCGGGAGATAATTAATCAAATTTTCAGATGAGGCGATTTTCAAGATCATGAGGTAAACCTCTATTGGAATATGTAAATTTTTTACCGTTAGCGCGTCGTGTTTTCGAGGAGATGTGAATCACAGAAAAACACACAAATACATCCACATCCAAGATCAGAGTTTTATGTATATTGATTTTCACAATTCCAAGAGTTGTCCTCCCCCCCCCAATCAAATCTCTTGCATTTCACCCAGTGATCCGATCGGACCGTGTTCAGAGGAAAAAAGCGCAGCGGATATTATTTTTTTTGGCGGAGTTTTTACTCAAATCTAATTTTCCTCCATTTCCCAATAAAAACCTGGATTTAAAAAAAAACTTTTATTGTTGAGTCTGAAAATCTGTATGTCTAACACTGGGCCCCACATGTTAAAATAGCTGGGTTAATTAACCTTGAAAATTTGTGAGTACAGCTGAATTAGCCTTGTTCGGTTAAATATCTTTTAACAACACCATATTAATCCAGGCAGCAATCTCAGTGGAAACTGAAGACCAAAATGTTGGTGCTTCATTGATAAGATGTGAATGAAGCTGAATTAATAAATCATCATTTTGCTTCAAACCTCTACCCTCTTGATATCCCAGCTGAAGGTGGCCCGATCTGTATTTTTCTTATTTAAGAAGCCCATGTAAAGTGCCAAGGGTGATAGAGGGCAAGGACTGCACACTGCACTAAGACGGCATAAAGTTTGGATTGACCACCTTCTGTTGTAAAAGCAGGTTGATCACTGCTGGCAGGTTACAGTGAAGTGGACAAAGCAGGGACTCCCTGAGTTTGAAAGTCAAGTGTTGGAGGGAAGGAAAAAGTTAAAGTCTGAAGAAGGGTTCAGACCCGAAACGTCACCCATTCCTTCTCCTCAGAGATTCTGCCTATCCCACTGAGTTACTCCAGCATGTTGTGTCTACCTTTAGTGTAAACCAGTATCTGCAATTCCTTGCTCCACATAAGATAAAGTACAACTGCACAATTCTTGATTTCAATAAGGCGAGAGAGGTCATGTATAAGCATCCTCAGGGAACTGCAAAGTTCATACAAGCACCCATCATTATGTCACTTAAGTTTGAAATATCATGAGGGTAGAGGTTAGAAGCCAAATGCCGATTTATTAATTCAGGCTTCATTCACATCTTATTAATGAAGTACCAACAATTTGGTCTTCAGTACTCTACTGAGATTGCTGCCTGAATTAATATGGTGTTGTTAAAGGACATTTAACCTAACAAGCCAAATTTTATTTATATTTTTAATTTCTGCCTGAATAGTTTCTTCACGTTGCCCACTGTGTTCAATTTATAGAAGCCAATAGCCCTTGAGATTAAGCACAGAGCAGTCAGATATACAAAGCAAGATAATCACATCATCAGAGCTAATCACTTAGTTAACAACCAGAGAACATTGTTGGATAGTGTTGCCCACTACTCTTCTTAATGTTGCGATTCTTAAATCAACAAACTTGTCCCTTCCTGTCTCACCTCACCCACCCACTCTTTTCTCTATTTCTTGAAATTCACTCTTCACCAGTTTTATTCCCTCCTATAATGAACAAGGAAATCATGGTGAGCTGGTTTGTTATGAAGTTCTTTTACTTCGTAACTATTTGTAATAATGTTAAGCAGGTAATTTGATCCATTTGGGTTGAAGTTTTCTTCTTTATTTATTATTTTCTTTTGTGGTTCTTTCTCCTCCAATTTGCAGGTATAAATCAGAAGGGTTTGTTTGCCCTGAATCCAGGTTCAAAATAAAGGGACTTATCAAATAATTCCCATTACTTCTGATGTAGCAGGAGTTAGATTTGCCCATAATGTCCTATTCTGACCCCTATGCCAGAGGTTTGTAAAATATATATGGACTGTGAGCTACACAATGAGGCTGGATGGCAGCTGGACCGGTGTAAGTGTTGGCTATGATTATTTAATCGAGGAAAGGTAGTTAATATGCCAAGTCCAAGATATCAAGGTGGAAGGTGTTGGAGTAAGTGAATAGCTGGTAATTTTTATGATCTTTAAAAGCCTATCGGATGTAGGATGATGAAGAGTGGCTGGAGATTCTGAAAAAAAGTCCATTTGACTTGCAAAGAGTTGAAACCAAATGTTTGATTTTGGGGCTGTGACAATTGTTAGAACTTCTTGGACTTGTCGGTCTAACAGAAGGGTCTTTGTCTCCCAAGTTCCAAGTCCTATGTCATAAGGTCAAAAGTAATAGGAGCATAATTAGTTCATTCAGCCCATCAAGTCTATTCCGCCATTCATTCATGGCTGATCTATCTCTCCCCCCTAACCCCATTCTCCTCCTTTCTCCCCATAACCCCTGACTCCTGTACTAATCAAGAATCGAATCAATACTGATGTGATTCCTTGGCTGGCTTGAGTTCTTGAGATCTGACCTTGGATTTTCCCTGAAAGCCTCAGAAAACCCTACCTGTCTTTGGTTGCGTTGCCTGGTTTTTCCTTGACCTTCACAAGTCCCTGGCTTGCAAAATCCTTGGACTCTCTCAGGGAATCACTGAGTGTCGAGGAATCCCCTCAATTTCTCTTGAAAATCCAACTGCCTCAAGACCAGTCTGTAACAGTAGTGCTAGGGATGAATTAATTCAAATGAGAGATTGCGTGATAAACCTTGGTTTAAATCCAGCAAAGAAAATAATTTATGGGAAAAGTCACTTTTAATCTTTGTGCTTTGATAGGCAGGGAAATAGATTATTCGTGAATCAATTGCCATTCCCAACTATTTCAAGAGCATAAATATTATCTTGAGAAAATTCCCTTTCAGGCAACTATTTTCATCCAGACCTTAAAACATAACACTATTCCTTGTTTAGCACAGAGGTATGGACTTTCCCATCTCACCTTTTGAAATTTCCTAGGCGGTTGGTATTCGGAATACTTTTCTTTACATTAATGATTTAAAATATCTCAATCACGTTCTTTAGCAACATCCTCCTTTCCAAGGACTTTGGCGCACATTTTTCATATTTTCAGGTGAAGCCAAGGTTGGAGGCATAATTACCTGTGTTTAGACAGGCTGGTGGAATGGGTAGACAGATGAAATTTAATGTTGAGACATGTGAATTGTTCCATTTTTATTGGAAGAATGAAAAGAGGTAATAGAAATGAGATGCCACCATTCAAAGTGAGTAAGAACAGAAGCCTGGAGGTATATTTCAATACTTCATTAAATGTGGCAGGGAGGGTTGTTATAATTGTGCACAGGAAAGCAGAATTATAAATAAAGGCATGGAGCACAAGAATAATGAAGTCATGACAAGGTTTTTAAAAATGCTAATTTGGGCAAAAGCGGAATATTGTATCCAGATGTGGATGTGATTCTTTAGGAAGAGTGTGAAGACTTTGGAGAGGGAGCAGAAGAGATTAACTGAAGTGATTCATAGATGGGGCATTTTAGTAATGTGGGTAGTCTGAAGAAACTGGGATTGTTCTCTGTGGAATAAAGGAGGTCTCAATAGGATCCGATGGTGGTATATAAAATAATGCAGACACTAGGCAGATTGGTAGGCGAACATTGGTGGAAGGGCTAAGAACTCGAGGATACAGATTCAAGGCAATTGGGTAAAGAATTAAATGTGACAGGAGAACTTTCTTCCACAATGTCTAGTTCAGACCTGGAATGCACTTCCAAAGGCCGTAATAGAGGCAGATTCCTTGCAGAAAGGAGCTGGTGAATATCTGAAAGTAATGTATTTTCAGGGCTTTTGGGAGATGGCTGGGAGTGGGAATAGCTGCTTTCGTCTCAGTGGGCCTCCTCCTCTGCAGTAGACATTCTGTGAGTATCTTCCTCACGTAGACTGCATGGTTTCAAGGAGGTGCCTCATAGACAGCCTCTCAAGGCTATCCAGAAATGGGCAATAAGCAGTTTGTATCATCCATACACCAGGAGTGAAATAGAATAAAACAGATGTTGTGTTTTGGCAATAATACTTGACAAGTGTACGACTTTTCTTCTTACTGGACTTATCAAGTCAAGTCAAGTCACTTTTATTTATATAGCACATTTAAAAAACAACTCTCGTTGGCCAAAGTGCTTTACATTGGTGGAGGTACTAACATTATGCAACAGTGGTTCATAGATTAAATACATACATCACTACATACATATAGCCCGTGCTCAGAGGACGTCAAGAAAGGCTTGGGAGTAGAGATGAGTTTTAAGTCATGGAGGGAGCAGTTCTGATGGGAAGAGAGATGCTGTTCCACAGTCTAGGAGCTGCAACCGCAAAGGCACGGTCGCCCCTGAGATTATGCCTAGACCGCGGGATGTTCAATAACCCTAAGTCGGTCGATCTGAGGGACCTGGAGGTGGTGTGGTGGGTAAGCAGACTTTTGATGTAGGTGGGGGCAAGCCCATTAAGGGCTTTGTAGACATAAAGGAGGATCTTGAAATTTGGACTTGTATCCTGCCGCACCAGAACCATGAGTGAATGTATTGCTAAAGGCCATATGTCTTTATTAACCCCATTTCCCGCCACATAAGCAACATTTTATTTGTCGTGCCATCTGGTCATGAATTAAAATTCAGTTAAATATGGCAAAACATTTAATCGGGAGATAAACTCACAAAAGAACATGGGAGCAATGGCAGAAAGGCAGTAGCCCAACATCCCACTCATGCAAACCACTCTGGGGCAATGATCAGAGCCCTCTCAATGGTTCAATGGTTCTTTTATTTCTACATGTACCAAGGTACAGTGAAATACATTTTTTGTCAATACATCAGTAAGATTATTGCCATACAAAAAGACAATCCCCGATTAAACACCCCATGCATGGAAACAGCCCACTGAGTCCATATGCAATCGTCACCAGATTTTGGTGCCATTTTACACAGCTACAGCTGGCCATAAAGGCCCATTGCAGCCACTACCTCATTTGGATCGTCAGGAAGCCCTTCCTTCTCTCCTCTCTGGGGTTTCAGCCTTTGTATCCCAGGGCGGCGCCTCCCGCAGCTGACCTTGAATGCGTGGAAGGCTATACCTCCCTGGTTCTCCTACCGGCCCTTTAACCAGCGTCTGCCGGTGTCGCCGACTCTCGCCTCCTTTCAGTTCCCCGTCTTCGGGGGCGAGCAGAAGACGAGCCTCAGACACACTCCAGACGGGCTCCCCCGGTTCCACGGTCGGCTGCCTGTCGGGATTTAGCAACCGCCCGCATGGCCCTCCGAGAACCTCCACCGCGTGGACCAGTTGTGCCGATGGCTCCTCAGGTCTTCTGGGATGAGAACAGCTGGGTTCAGCAGTGGAGTCATAAGCTGGTCTTGGTACCAGCAGGAGTGAGGGCACGATGTAACAAACATAAATCTTTAAATGAAGAAAGCTGACCAACACAACTGATCAAGTATGGGTCTGTAATGCCTAGAAAAATGTCAGGAAAATTGATGACACGGTGCTTATGAACTGGGACATTGAACGGGACACTGGCTTTCATTAGCACAGTTGTTTCACCCCATAGGTTCTGCACTGATTCTAACCTAATTTCTGCGCACCCTCTGTTAGCCAGGAGACGCAATGCTGTTTTTTTCCAGTTCCTCTAGAGTGCCAGGCATCAACAACAGCATTTGAAACACATGACAGTTTACACCTCCTATTTTTGAGGCCCTATGTTATCCCGCAGGCAATGAATGCGGGTTTACACTCAAGCTGGAATCAGGTGGAAAAACCCTGGTGATTATTAATATCAATAACATTTTAATGGCACCAGGTAAACTACCTGACCGTGTGGTATGAGAACGTCTACTCCATATCTAACTTGTGAGGTATTGACCTTTCAATATAATGTGAGCTTGACCCTAATTCTAACTTGTGTTATATAAAACAACAACTCTCTTTGTTGAACTGAAACAACATTCATTCATCATTGGTACACAAAAATGCTGGAGAAACTCAGCGGGTGCAGCAGCATCTATGGAGCGAAGGAAATAGGTGACGTTTCGGGCCGAAACCCTTCTTCAGACTGATTAATTCATTCATCATTAATAGGTCTTTGCCTTGACATTCCCTAACTCCACTGGGAGAACAGTGCTTAAAAAATCCTAACTTCTCAATGACCCAAAATGGGCTTTGATACAGCTTGTGCCAGTGTTGTACACATTTTAAGAACAAAGATTTGGAGCCACTCCTTCACTTCCAACTTTGAACCTACTTTGGGCTATGCATGTTCTTCTACCTCCTTCTGAGATTTTTTTTATCGGCAGCTGCACATCTATTGTATGTCCCTTTACACTGCTGTGAAGCTTTTCATCCAGGTAGTTGCAAATCCAGGAGACCTCTTTCCTATTGTGTTTTAAACTATGAAGCAAAATTTAATGCACTACATTCTGGAAAGATTAAAGTTCACTTCATAAAGAAGGTATCTGACAGATGTGTTTAACATTTATTTCAGTAAGTTTGAAGAATTATTTTGATCAGCAACCTGATATCTCCAGAGACTGAAGGGGAAAGGTCAATGCATTGGTTGAAGCCTTCCCGTTGGATTGCAACCTTGTCGTGATTCGGGAAGCTTGTGTGTCTCAGTGACCCCTGGAACTATGCCAGTGGGAGATTCGTCTCCTGTTAGGGTCTCCCATGCTGGACAGGTCGAAGGATAGAGACGAGACGAAGAGCAATCCACTGGTCCTCCAGGTTGGAGGTTGAGCACAGGGCGAACAACCCTATCTCATAAAACAAATATGTTACGGAAACAGCAACTGAAGGAATCAACGAGGAGTGGAGGACCTTCGTTGCTGCCCTACATGCCAGGAGGCATAATAGGCAGTAAGTAAGTAAGTAAGTAATTGGTTGAAACAGCTAGTTGTTTGGATATAGAACTCAAACTAAAAACCATGGCGAAAACAAATCTTGTAAAATTAGATCATAAAGTGCTGGAGTAACTTAGCGGGTCAGGCAGCATCTCTGAGATGACCCGCTGAATTACTCCAGCACTTTGTGTCCCTTTTTTGTAAACCAACAACTGCAGTTCCTTATATCTCCTTGTAAAATGTTGAAAAAGAGGAAGAATTTATTTGGGAATTGGACAGAGACCCAGGACTTTATCAAAGGCTCAAAACGGGTAAGGGGGGATAATAGCTTTCCATGAAGGAAATCACTTTCTATTCGAGGGTGGCACAGTGATGCAGCGGTAGAGTTGCTGCCTCACAGACCCGGGTTCCATCCTGACCACGGGTGCCGTCGGTACAGAATTTTGTACATTCTCCCCTTGACCTGGGTGGGGTTTCTCCGAGTGCTCTGAATTCCTCCCACACTCCAAAGACGTACAGGCTTTTGGGTTAATTGGCTTCGGTAAAATTGCAAATTGTCCCTAGTGTGTATGTCCTATGATAGTGCTAGTGTGCGAGGATCTCTGGTCGGCATGGACTCGGTGGGCCGAAGGGCCTGTTTCCACGCTGTATCTCTAAACGAAGAACTAAACAAGTGTTGTCTCTGAGAGCTAAGCACAGTGCCTCCTATTTACTTGTACATTGTTTGGATATTCTCCAACATCGAATAATCAACATTTCTTGTTTACGCAGGTTGCTGTCCAATTATTCTTGCCTAATGTTTCAACACAGCTATAACTAGCTAACCGTACATTAATAATTGGCATAATGAAAATATTTCATTTTCTGCTGTCTATTCGTAAATCTCTTTGTCTTCTGCCACCATCATCACGTTATTGCATTAGTTTCTCAGCCATCAACGTGGTACCTAATAGATTTCCATGTTAATCAGCTCAGACAAATACTGTACATTCGGACATTCTTTTGCCATTTTGCATTGTTGCACAAAGTGCCCCAGGGAGGTCTTCAAGGGTTCACTGACATGTTACTTTAGAAATAATTGTTGCATATTCCGTTTTTGTGTGTGACGCAAAAGCCTGCATTCGTCTGCAACAGAACATCAGTGGGGATAGAGAGATGCAAATGCATCTAATGAAGAGAACCAGGTTACATATATAATTAATTAAATCGGTGCTTGGCGCAAGCCTCTGAAGTCTGGGATGTTGGGGGATGATGTGGGGATGGGTGGTGGGGGGAGGGTGGGTGTGGAGGACAGTAGCACATAAATGCTGGCCAGCTCCAAATCTCTATTGACATGCAGGAAACGTGCAAATGACACAGACTGTTTCTCCCCCTTTCTGCAGACCTGCCGCAATTCTCCTTCCTCTCCATTTACACCTCAGCAGTGTTTTTCTCTCACTTCTTCATATTCTTATTCCTCCCTCATTCTGATTCTCTTTGCCACAATCATCTTAACTCCTTCCACGTAAATTGAAAAATATATTTGACACCAACCTCTATAGATTTTGTTGTTGTAGTTTCTCTTTATTTGGACCTTTCTCTTAATGTATCTACATCTGCTGCAAAACCTTTCATTTGCGTCTTTACCTGTGGTGCGTGTGGCCTTCCGAGAATGTGTTCAAGCTGGTTTCCCCAGAACTGGAGAGAATCAATTCATCCTCAGTTTATTTGGAAGCCTTGTTTAGGAAGTGGTAAAAATAATAATTTGGCAATCAATTGGCAATGTTTCTTTTCCAGTTTCAGAGTTCATCTACAGGTTACAATCCCAATTTTCATTCTCCAAGATATATGTTTGGTTTTCCTACCATATGATAAAATCTATCACGTTGTAGACTTCAAAATTGCGTAGAGTTTGCGAGCAATAGATTTTAACAGCAACATCCCATTGCCTCTGTATAGAGAGACAAATATTGCTCACTGCTGCGTGGTTGTACTGTTACATTTTTTTTACAGTAAAGTGGTTCAGAAATCTAAATTCTACAAACCAATCTTAAATTGCGTTGTCTGCTTCAAGTCTATTTAATATTGGGTGTGCCTCAGTTAACATGGTAGCTGGTCAAGCTGAGCATCATTGTTGGTGTCACATCAGTGAGAACTCGATCAGTTGAGTATTTCTACTTTTCAACAAATGTGGCCTGGAGGGATGGACACATGACACATCGTTGAGAGGGAGTCAGCGTTAAATGCTCTCTCTACATGTCAGTTAAAAGTGACGCCTTAGGCTAAGAACAAAGACGGTCACTTGTGTCTTCATTTGGGAAGAGTGGGTCAACGGCAGAGACAGGAAGTCCTTGAGACCCTAATTGCCCAGAAGCCAGGAAATATATTGTTGGGTTTCTGCTAATATTGGCTTAATCCATGCAGAATATCAACTGTTGATTGGTCCTTGGTTTGGAATTAATGAGGAATGGGGAGTTTTGGAGGAGTTATGGGGTGGGAAGTGACAAGTTCATCCTGCTTTAAAAAAAAAAAGGTTATCCACTGACTCCCCTTGGGTGAATAATCTGAGGAAACAACTATTTGCTGTAACATCAGGTAGTTTCAGTTTGCCATAGCATCTGATTATAAAGGTGCTAATATCACAGTGGTATTTTATAACGAGTCGCTGTGACATTTCTTGATGTCATACTATTCCATAAATTGCATCTCTTGATCTACAGCTATTAAAATCCTGCAAGCCATTGTGTATCTTTGCAGAGATTGTGTCAATTGTCAGCGTGGAATAAAAAGCTAGCTTCTATCCATTTAATATTACCATATCCAGTGAGAAAAGTATTTTAGGATGAAGGAGGCTTTTGAAGTAATGATTGTATCTGAAGACCACGGTCCTACTCTCTCTGAGGAGGTGTAGCTGCACATTGTAGAAGACTCCTGCGCCGGCCTTTTACAGGGTTACCACCTGTAAAATAGTTTAAGTACAATCGTTTTTTTTTCTTTTTTCAATGGGTAAATCAGGCCTTCACAATCCTAATGTCATTGTGCAATTAAAGGACATGTTTACTGTTTTTTAAATGTCATCTACTGAGGAAATGTCTCTGAATACTCGATTATTTTAAATGGCCATTTTTACAGCCATTACATCATCAAGCAAAGAGACAAAGTGCTGGAGAAACTCAGCCGGTGAGGTAGCATTTTAGGTGGGTAACCTGACCCATAATGTCACCAATCCATGTTCTCCAGAGATGCCGCCCGACCCGCTGGGGGTCTGCAAACCAGTATTTGCAATTCCTTGTTTCTACATCATCAACAAAATTCTTCAGACCTGAAAGGTCTCAGCCGATGAAATGAGACACACTGTCACACTAAAGCTGGACACAAAATGCTGGAGTGACTCAGTGGGACAGGCAGCATCTCTGGAGAGAAGGAATGGGTGACGTTTTGGGTCGAGACCCTTCAGACACAGTCTTCAGGTCTGAAGAATGGTCTCGACCCGAAATGTCACCCTTTCCTTCTCTCCAGAGATGCTGCCTGTCCCACTGAGTTACTGCAGCTGTTTGTGTCCATCTTTGGTTAAAACAGATTGCAGATTATCTGGTGCTTTGAGCGTGGGAGCTTGTATGCGTTACGCAGGCAACCATACGGTATTACTGTGTTTAAACCATAAATAAAACGTGCTTCTTGTTGTCAAGGGGGGGGGGGGGGGAGCGGGAGGAGATAAAATTGTTTGTTGTCATACACACTTGTCATCGGCCAGCCAGGGAATTTGTGTCCCCCCCATGTTTTAAAAGCGATTCACTATGGCTCCCATTGCCCCGAGCCGTCTGTCCCCGCGGCCGGGATGGGGGGTGAATCACTCAGTGTGGGTGTCGGCCGGGGGGGGGGGGGGGGGTTGGGATCCAATGGCGGTGCATCGCAGACAGTAACTCTGGGTGGGCGGAGGGACCAGCCTGACCCACACCTCTGCTCCACCCGGCGTTGCCGACACACAGCCCATCACAGTACGGCCGCAAGGGGGAGACGAGGCGGAGGGCGGCCGTGGCCGTGGGAGAGTGGGGGCTGTCCCGAGGGATGCGCTCCTTCGGCCACTTACAGTTTTGGTGCTTGGGTTCAGAGTGCCCAGTTACCTATGGCTTGTGTGGGGAAAACGACCCCCACCCTCCCATCTCCACCGGCCAGATGGACGTGTGGGTCTGGACCAATCGCTGACAAGTCCCACCGCCCAGGGCGACGTCATGTCTGTTATTTGGCAGAGCGGCCATTCGGTGAGTTGGCTTGTAGGCGACGCAGCCTTTCGGTGAGTTGGCGTTTCGGCAGAGCGGCCTTTCAGTGAGTTTGCTTTTAGGTGTCCCACCCTTTCGGTTAGTTGGCGTTTCGGCTTCGTACGCTTTTGGTAATTTGGCGTTTCGGCTTTGTTTCCAGTCAGTTATTTGGCTTCCACTTCTTTGCTTTGGCTTCTCGTCCTATAGCAGAGGTGTCTAAAACTAGAGGGTATAGGCTTAATGTAAGGGGTGAGAGGTTTGGAGGGGATCTAAGAATTTTTTTTCATTCAGAGGGTGGTTTGAATTGAACGCATTCGTGAATAGCTGGTGGAGGAAGGCCTTCTCACAATGTTTAAGATGTATCTAGATAAAATTTGAATCCCCCAAACATAAAAGACTATAGCCAAGTGCTGATGGATATGATTAGTATAGATAACACTATACTAACGTTAGTATTAACGTGGTGGGCTGAAGGACCTATTTTTGTTCTGCATGACTATCACACCATGAATGAGGTCAGAAACCCACTTGCATTCTCAGCTGTACACTCAACAAATTTCCACAGGTCAGGTGTGGTTGAAATAAACCCAATAATTTTATTATTATTGATTTTGGACTATTGACAAAGGGACCTTGACACCAATTATTCAGCACAAGGCAGTAATTCATTCTTTTACTTGATGAGTCACCTAGTCATAGAGCGTGGAATCAGGCCCTTTGGCTCAACTCATCGTTGCTGGTCCCGTATCCATCTAAGCCAATCCCATTTGCCCTCATTTGTCCCACATCTAAACCTTTCCTATCCATGTACCTGTTCAATTATCATTCAAATTTTATTTTTGTAATTGCCTTAACTACTTCCTCTGGCAGCTCGTCTCATATGCATACCACATTCTGTGTGGAAAAAGTTGCCCTTCAGATCCTTATTAAATCTTTCCTCTTTTAACTTAAAGCCACCTAGCTCTTGATTTTCTCAACTGTGGGGAAAAAGCCTGTGTGTATTCACCATATCTGCACTCCTCATGATGTTATGTGATCTTATAATCACCCCTCAGTTTCCGACTATGTAGGAAATCAAGTCCTAGACTGCCCAACTTCTCCCTCTTACTCAGTCCCTTAAGTTCTGGCAACATCCTCGTAAATATTTTCTGCACTCTATCGAGCTTAATGGCTTATTTTCTACATCAGGGTGACAAAAAACGAAAACAGTTCTACAAGTGAGGCCTTACCGGCGTCCTATACAACAGCAACATAACATCCCATGTTTATTTCCATGTAGAAACAAAGAACGCAGGTGCTAGCCAATACACAAAAGGGAACAAAGTGCTTGAGTAACTCGGGTCATGCAGTATCCCTGGAGAACATAGATGGTGACATGTCAGTTCGAGACCCTTCTTCAGACGTTTTTCAGACTGAAGAAGGATCTTAACCTGATGATTCTTTTTGTGATCCCAACCTCTATGCTTAGTTCTCTGACTGATGAAGGTCAGCATGCCTAAAGCCTTCTTCACCACCCTGCCTAACTGTGACACCACTTTCAGGGAACTTTGTACATGTATTCCCAGATCCTTCCTTTCCACAACACACCGCAGTGCATTTATTATGAAAGTCATATCCCGGTTTGACATCAAAATGTATCATCCCACTGTAATTTTTGATACCTTCGTCATTGTCTATGATATCACCTGTTTTAGTCTGGATTTGAAGAAGCATGAGCTTCTTGCTCCATGGATTGTTTAGAGATTATTTAGAGATACAGCGAGGCAACAGGCCCTTTGGCCCACCAAGTCTGCGCCAACCAACGATCCCCATACACCAGTGCTATCCTAGACACTAGGGACCAGTTACAATCTTCACCAAAGCCAATTAACGTACAAACCTGTATGTCTTTCGAGTGTGGGAGGAAACTGGAGTACCTGAGGAAAGCCCACGCCGGTCACGGGGAGAAAGTATGAACAGGTTCTAACCCGTGTCTCTGGCGCTGTAAGGCAGCAACTCTATCGCTGCGCCACCATGCCACTATGTCGAACAGTAATCACTTTGGCTCACACTCAGCATTTCTCGAAGAGACCCAGATCGTCAACGGGTTGAAAGGCACAGTTTGGCTTGCCTAAGACTTGCTGGTCTTCCAATGCATGACACTGTCTGCAATTGAATGATGCTGAGGAACTGCATGTTGAGGAGCACACTGTAGCTTAGTGCAGCTGCCACAAGGACTCGATAGGGGAAAGTTGACAGTGTGGGTTCCTCCTGCCACTGGACACTAAGGAGTTGGGCCCCTTGGAATAAAATCTCAATCGTATGGCTGGTGGAATGTTTGGCATTGAAGCGTCAGTGGCAGCATAACATAATGTAATACTGTAAGCAAATATAATGACAAGCTTGCCACAGTGAATGAAACCAATGCTTTGTCCTGCATTGCAAGTCATATATTTTATGAATAAAGTATATCTAAGGGTAAAAAAAGCTATTTTGGGGCAGGTAGCTATTGGCAGGCTTCAGGTATTGATGGCATTTGTACTAGGTTTTATGTCTATTCCCACAGCAGGCTGTGGAATCATTGATTTGAGCTCTGATTTGTGCGGATCACACACAGCGACTTGGAAGCATTGTCTCGTTGATTGCATCAGATCCCTGTTCTTGCATATTCAGCAGCTCATTACCAGTGGCTGAAGTGGTAGATTTGAATTAAAGTTTTCGGGGCACAATGGAAGCAGTGAGACCAACAAGCTTTGGAGTGAGTACTGGTGCCTACAGTGGCCACATGGAAACCTGGAAACATTCTTGTGGAATGTGCCCTTTTACGCCTGGCCTGTGAACGATATGCTGTACATATTTTCAAAAGATGAATGTGTCAAGAATTAAGAATTGCCAACTTTCTAATATTGCTCTGGAGATTCTAGGAAATAGTTAGTTAGCATCCATCCATGTACAAGAGGAGATGGTGCAGCTTTGATGTTGCCCAGTTTGGAGAGGGCAATCTTTCATATATGGTTGCATTTCCTGCTGTGGCTGACTAGGCCTATCCTTGACAGGAAGACACTGTTTATTTCTTTAAGGCTTTAATTTCTAGGAATTAAGGTTTTATTTTCTGAATTCATCTACCAACAAATTGTGGGGGAAAAATCCTTGGAGCATGGTGTTAATTTTCACTGTATTATTCATTTAAAAATATATCTGCGACGGGGAATCATAGAGTCACTGCAACATGATGAGAGATTGCCAGAGGACATAGAAAACACAAAGCCTTCTTGGAAGAAACATAATCTTCTTATTGACATATGGGAATCCCAGGCTCCTACCTCGTGAACAATCAAAATGTAGTAAGTCTTCCACTGAGCATCTTGGGTCTCTTCATGGGGTGCATGTGGAAGCCCAGTGCAAAGGGCAAAAAGGAAGCATGTCACCTCCTAATCAATATGCTCAGGCGGTAAACACTTGCTGCAGAGGCAGAGCCTCCAGAACTGGAGGGAAGCAAGCCATCCTCAATCCAGGAGATTGTTCAAGAAGAAGACAGCATTGACAAAGGCCTTTGACCTACTAAGTCCATGTCAGCTCTGAGGCAGGTGAACCAACCAAAGTCATTACCCTGCTCTTTCTTTGTGCTCCTGCAGCCTTGCTCTGGAGCCACTCTCTAGGGCTGGCTGCCTCCCTCCCCAGGTGCACTGACCAGAAAAGAGCTATCAACGATCATCCATTAAGCTAGCATAAGCGTTTTAGTTTTCCAGTTGTTTGGTAGGGGGATAGGCCGTGAGGGAGATTACAACAAACACACGGTTGTCAGAATGTAGATATAAGGTAGTGGGTTGTTACTTGATGGAATTTCCAGGAATGTCAGGGGTTATGGGGAGAAGGCAGGAGAATGGGGTTGAAAGGAAAAGATAGATCATCCATGATCGAATGTGACTTGATAGGCCGAATTACCTAATTCTGCTCGTAGAAATTTTGAACGTGAATTCAACCAGGGTTGGCAAACCTAGTTGTTTAGCTGCAAATGTTAGTAATGAAGACAAGGTAACAGTGCCCAACCAAATGAGCAAATGACTGAACACACAATACAGCTGAAGAGACAGTGGAATACTGTAATTTAATAAGTACATTTTACAACACTAGAGGCTTATTAGATTTTCTGACTTACAAAAGCAACCAATTACTTGCAGTAAAGGCATTAATGGAAGAAGAGGAACAACTTGGTGCCACATTATCATCACTAAATGGCCTTTCACTCATCAATATTTCAGTCTTTATTCACTTTAGATGGAGGCCAGAGCTCAAGACACTCAGCAAACATCAACCACCTCGCACACTAACTGCACATCATAAAAAGATCCTCCATTAGGGTAGTGAGTGATGTGCCAATGGGCTGAGTTGTGGAATGTGAGGTCCCAGGACAGTTCTCCAAGCCCTGGTTTTGGGTCGCTATGGGTGAACCCATGCTCTTCCTTGAGTACCTGCATTTATTGTGCATGATGACAAAAGAGAGCTCCCATGTGCAAAAGCAAGATTTTTAATAAACTCCCATCAGCATTTCATTTAACACATTAGTAACCAGTGGTAATTTTCCACGGATGTCATCGTCTCCTATTGTCAAAGACAGAGACGGCATGATGCCAGCCCCTTGGTGCCTTGAGTGCATACCTACCATTAACCATAGATAGACACAAAGTGCTGGCGAAACTCAGCGGGTCAGGCAACATCTTGGGCTACGCGATCTCCCGGTTGCCAACCATTTTAACTCCCATTCCCATGCTGACCTTTCTGTCCTGGGCCTCCTCCACACGCAAATTGGAGGAACAGCATTTTATATTTTGCACCTCATATTCTGCATATACAACCCTGTGGTATGAACGTTGACTATCTCTAATTTCTAGCAACACTTGCTTTTCCACCCTTCCCCCCCTCTTCCTCCACCCTAGACATCCTACCAGTTCCACTGTTTGCATCCTTGTATCCCTCTCATTACCACCTCTTCCACAGCCAACAATGGGCCATTATGAGCATCATCCTTCCTTGGTCATCTGTTGCCGGCCCTGATTTGTAATGGCAATTTTCTACCTCCAGTTCCCTTCGCTCTGACCTTCAGTCTGAAGAAGGGCTCCAACCCGAAACGTCACCCATCCTTTTTCTCCAGAGATGCTGCCTGACCCGTTGAGTTACTACAGCACATTGTGTCTATCTTTGGCATAAAGTTCCTTCCTATCCACCATTAACCACCCGTTTACACTAATCTATCTACATCGCATTAAAAAATATATATTTTTCCCGCTTTCTCATCAACTCCCCCGAGATTCTGGCACTTGCTTGAATGTGGAGTGACTCTTGCAAACCATTCCTGTCCACTACCTAATACCCAGCCTCAGGGAAACTTTGCTGTTTAATACAATGTAATTTTCAAGTAGTTTGCTGGTTTCCAGCATTGCGTGTCATACTGAACTATTGATTTGGGACATCACCGAGTAACATTTGTGATACCATGACAAACTGGATTAGACGTATAATATCAACATTAGTACTCTGCCACAAGACTAGATTGCATTATATGATTGCATGGACAAATATAGCCTAAACTAAGTACCCTATTATAATTTACACTCAGTATACTTGCTTCCCAGTCAATATGTAAGGCGCATTGCTAGATCCTCGTCATATATGAGTCAGAATCCAGAATCCATCTGTGAATGTTTACCATTGACTGCTGACTAGGGTTGGCTGATCTCTGTGTATCTGTCAAGAGAAGCTTAGCTTCATTGAAATCAGGAATCAGGAGCTCAGCATTGAACTGGCACTCGAGCACTTGTGCTGCCTTTAACCTGAGTGGGCCATACCACATCTAAACCACCCTGCAGTGAGTCACACAAGCTATGATAACTCCCAAAGTCGCTAATGTACTGTTGTTAAATTGGTGTTAAGGCTTGGCTTGCAGTGGGTGTAATCGTGTTACAAATCATGGGAGGAATAGATCGGGTAGATGCACAGAGTCTCATGCCTAGAGTAGGGGAATTGAGAACCAGAGGACATAGGTTTAAGGTGAGGGGGGGAAAGATTTTCTAAGAACCAGAGGGGTACCTTTTTCATGCAAAGACTGGTAGGTGTATGGAACAAGCTGCCGGAGGAGGTAGTTGAGGCATGTACTATCACATCATTTAAGAAACATTTACACAGGCTCATGGATAGGACAGGTTTAGAGGGATATGGACCAAATGCAGGCAGATGGGACTGATGTAGATGGGACATGTTGGCCGGCGTGGGCAAGTTGGGCTGAAGACTGAACACTGTAAGACTCTATGACTCTGACTCTATGTGAAAAATAGAATCTGAATTAAGAACCAGATGCGGTGCTTTGGCAAAGAGAGAACTGGTGCCTTTAACAATTTGGTGCCTTTTAAAATCTGAAAGTGCTTCAAGCCTGTGAACAACATCTGAGGCACGGTCACTGTTGTGATGTTCGAAATGCAGCAGCCAATTTGGGCTTGGACAAAAGCCACAGTGGGAGCATGACTTGGTTACCCAAACTTTTCTGATGTTCTGGCAAAATGTAAGTGAGTTCACCCTGCAATATTTTAACCACAGATAACAAGGGAAAGCCTCGCTAATGTTGGCTGGTCTAGGACTCCATCCCCATGGTTTCTGATTGGAAGTTCCTCTCTTCCGAAGCCGCCACATGAGACACGCATGGAAGAGCACCTTATCATGACGTGGTGTTGTTTGAACCATTGAGTTGAAAACACTGGACTCATGCTTGTCACGATTTTCACAGTCCACTGCAACATACAAATGTGAGCAGGTGGAGCCCTGCGATGACTTGTACACTGGAGGCATTTCTTGCCCTGGGGACTCCCAGCTAAGTTTCACACTTTGTCAGATTTAGAACAAACATCTGAGCAGCTCAGAGCTGTCATAAGTGAAACGATTAGTTCCTGCTAAGTGTCTCCCAAAAAATTGGCAGATCAGGAATTTCAAAGACTGTATTCGATAGCAACAAATGAATTAGAATGATCAGCGTTTCTGCAATATGTGGGTGAGCTCCTGTATGTGACTTTTATCAAGGGCCTGTAAGCGAGGTTTGAGGAAAACACAACCCAGCCATTCTCCTTCTAATAACTGAAAAATCCAGAAACATGGGTGGCACGGTGGCACAGTGGTAGAGTTGCTGCCTTACAGCGCTGGAGAACCAGGTTCGATCCTGACTACGGGTACTGTCTATACGGAGTTTGTACATTCTCCCAGTGACTGTGTGGGTTTTCTCCGGGTGCACCGGAGAAAACCTTTTCTTTTTTCCTTTTTTTCCACAACGTAGCAAAAGTAGCAAACATTGCAAAACAACAAAAAGCAGGCAATGATGGCAACTGGCCTTGGAAACGGACGTTCTTGCCGTGGAGCCCATGGGGTTTCAGTTGTACCACTCTGTGGCATAACTCAGGCCTGTCCATCATACTTTTGAGTCTGAGGTGCGTGTGTGATTGGGATGGTTGGTACCGTATGGAAACCGTGAAGACCCAATCTTTGGGGACCTGAGCAGCAAACCTTTATATCTTTTCCATGAATAACTTCCAAACAATTTGAAATTTTTCATTTGAGCTACCTTGAAATCTGAACCTTGAGTCATGCGTTGACACCTGGTTAAATTCTCTTTGTACGCATTCTTGACTCGTAATGTGGATAGTGTGATGCATAGAATGACTGAAGCTAAAATGATTGCTTTCAATAAAGATACCTGATTACTATGAATAATCACTTGACTTCTTAATGGAATTAAATTCCCTGAGGTAAACAGTATTAAAATTGTACACACCAACAATATTATTTATTCATATTACATAAAAGCTGCTTTACTTGTTTGCACATTCTAACAAAAAAAATAATTCTTCTGGTTAATATTGGCATGACCTGATTTTTCAATCAGATACTGGGTCACTTTACATTTCTAACCACCAATGGTACCATTCCTGTGAATGCATTAAATGTTAGATGGGAATGAATTAGTATTGACTGGACCTCACAGTCTTTATTTTGTTCTCTATCTTTTCTACTATCACTGAATGAATCATTTCTAAACAGAATGCTTGGCAGTGGGCATCGCTGTACAAATCCATGATTCTGAAGCAGTTCCAAATGCAGTTGAGGAACAGCCTTGCACTTGGAGCTCAAAACCTCAGCCGGTGCTCGGGTGTGGTTCTACCACTGTGATATCATTCAGATGAAATGTTGAACTATCCTTGGAAGGATGGAAACAATCCCCTTGAACCTTTTTGAAGAAGATTAGGGAAGTTCGGTAAAAATTGTAAGTTGTTCCTAGTGTCTGGAATAGTGCTAGTGTACGGGGTGATCGTTGGTCAACGCGGACTCGGTGGGCCGAAAAGCCTGTTTCCACGCTGTATCTCTAAACTAAACTAAAATAAACAATCAGGCTGTTGCCATCAGCACCTTTATAAGAATGCCAGGAATTATCAATAAAAAACTCTTCTTTCTCTTTCAGTCTTTTAAGTCCTCATATTACAGATGTTAGGACTGAAAACGCAAACCATCTCTACATTAACAAGTCTTTGCTATGCAACTTGATAGGGGTTTTGAGGTAGAGATCTTTAATAATGAAGTTGGTGAATGTAGTGGGGGTGGGGGTTCTGCCAATGGTGGAATCATTCAAAAAATAAATTAAGTGAATAGTTAAGACATTTGTGTTAAATTTTTATTGTGTATTGTGTGTTCTTTTTTTTATTGTACCGCTGCTGGCAAGTTCATTTCACTGCACTTTATTGTGTATGTGATGAATAAATCTGATTGATTGATTGATTGATTGATTGATTGATTGATTGATTGATTGATTGATTGATTGATTGATTGATTGATTGATTGATTGATTGATTGAAGACAACGAGGGATGGAGAGGACTTTGTTTTTGGAATCAGCGAGATTGCCAGCGGTCTTTCTTTCTGCATTCACTCCAGTATGTGTGAATCAAATGGGTAAAGGGTTGGCTCCAAATACCCTGAGGAAGCAGCAGTGATAGAAAAGTCAATTTTGTTCTCTGTTTCTGCTCTGAGACTATTGAGAAATGGCACAGTGTGCCTTTCACCCTTAGAAAGATGCATTAGCTTTAGAATAGGCAGTGAACGTTGTCTACAGCTTACCAGAGTTGGGCTCCGGCAGAACCTGAACAGACAAATGGGGTGGAGACACAAGAGATTGCCCTAAGTCATAGAAGAGGGTCAAAGTCATGGAATTGTACAGCACGGGAACAGACCCTTCGGCCCACCATGTTGAGCAAAAATCAAACTGCTATAACAAACAGCTCTTCTTTCATCACTTGTGAAATGGGGGCATGGCCGCGGGGAGATGGCAGCCCTGCCAGCAGTCTGTTTGTCTTTTCACTCTTGTTATTTTTTAGTTTGTTAGAAGTTTTGTTTTAATGTGCTTCGGTTTGTTTTATGTGGGGGAAGGGGGGAGGGGACGGGGGAAACTTTTTTTCAGGTTCTTACCTTCCTGGAGATGTGATCAATTTTCGGATCACATTCTCCGGCCTCTGTGGCCTACCACCGATGGAGCTGGAAGCCTCCTCGGACTGTCGTGAGCCCCACCGCAGGGCGTGGACTTAACATCGGAGCTGATCCCTTGCCTGGCATCGCTCCCACCGCAACCACCGCGGAATCATCAACAAGGGCTCGCAGTCTTCGGGTGAGGCCGAATCGGGAGCTCCAACATCGCAGAAGGTTCGACCAGCCCCAACGCGAGGTTCAATCGTCCAGCGCGGGGGAGCTGACAACCCCCCTCCCCGATGCGGGAAGCAGATCGCCTCGACGCGGAGGGCCTGAACGCCGACGGCTATGGGAGTCAAGATCATCCCTTCAACGGGGGCTCGAGGCCCACGATCGAGGAAGAGTTAGGGGAAAGACTTGAACTTTATTTCAACTTCCACCACCGTGTGGAGTGTGTAGGAGTCACTGTGGTGGATGTTCATGTTAAAATGTGTTTTTGATTGTTCTGTTTCCAAGATGGCTGCCGGAAGTGAGAGTGAACGCTGGCGTGATTAGCTGCCGCTGCTCTCTCTTCGAATTGTGCATTGTTGTTGTCCCTACTACTTCTTGTTTTGTTTCATTTTGTTTATATGTTTGTAATTTGCTTGTTTTAATCTGTAAGGTGTCCTTGAGAGTCCTGAAAGGCGCCCATAAATAAAATGCATTATTATTATTATTACTTCTCCCTCTAAGTTATTTCTCTGGCAAGAAATCCCGTCCCAGTGACAACCCCTTCTCCATCTTCAACACTTCTCCTCATCTGGGACTCGCCCTACCAACCTCCTACCTTCTCTCAACCTTTTCATCTCTAACTGCCATCGTGACATTGGGCGTCTTGATTTTCCATCGACGTTGACCTACTCCAATCTCACTTCCTCCTAATGCACAGCCCTCCACTCACTCAGTATCAATCCCAATATTGTCATCAAAAACCGCTGACAAGGGAGGAGCCGTTGTATGTGGCCGGCTGACCTTTACCACCCTGATGCCGGGTGCCAGCTCTCACACACTTCCTTAAATCCACCCCTTGACCATGGCCCCATTGATGAACACCGAGGCCACCATCTCCCAAATCTATCACCTCTGGTCATCTCCCCTCCATAGCCTCCAACCTCATGGTTCTTCTGCCCTACACTGCCCGGTTTTGGTCTCCTTCCCAAAATGTACAAGCAGGACTGTCCTGGTGGACCCATTGTTTCTGCCTGCTCCTGCCCCACCAAATTCATCTTTAGATAACTCAATTCTATCTTGCCTTCCCTGGTCCAGTCTCATCCAACCTATATCCAAGATGCCTTAAACCTCTTCATCAGTAATTTTCAATTCCCAGGTCCCAGCCCCATTCCCCACCAAGAAAGCTCAGGGCCCTCCAATTCTTCCTTGAACAGATCAGTTCCCCTCTATTAAAATTATTCTCCATCTAGCGGAATATATCCTCACCCTTATTAAATTATCTTTGTTTCTTCAAGTCAAACCCATGGGCACTCAAATGGGTCCCAGCTATGCCTGTCTCTTTGCTGGTTATTCTGACTACATCTTGCTTGAAACACACTGCGGCACCATTCCCCAACCCTTTCTCCACTACAATGATGACTGCCATTGTTTTGCCAAACCCAGCACAATCTACACTCTCCCAGCCATTGGCAATATCCCTCTCCTTGATATCTGAAGCCGAAACAGTCTGTTCATGACTTTTTGCACATTTGATTAGAGATGAGGCTTGCCCCACCTATCAATGCCATCGTTAGGACTACTTATTTCCACTTCCATAACATCATACTGGTAAAGGTCTTCCCCGTGTGTTCTTTTCCCCCCCCCAATTTACTACTTCTAATGTTGCCCCCTTCTTCGACCTCAGCAAACTGGAGATGTCCAAAGTTGCCTCTGTCCTAACTCAGAACCCACCTGGTTCACTAATGCCCTCCTTTAAAAGGGAAATTCTGCCACCCCTTACCCAGTCTGGCCGAAATGGATTTCCATATCCACCACATTAGTTGACTGAAGTTTTAAGTCCTTTAAAATGACCCAGCAAATTCAAGGGGAAATTATGCATAAATTAATAAAAATAATCAAAGTAAGCTCTATTCACATCTAGTAAAATATAAATGCCTTCATGTAAAACATATTTTGATTCAGGATTCAATGTTCCTAATTCGGGCAAAATTGCTGAGACAGGGTCATTCTCTTCAGTGGCTTGAAGTACAGAGTGACCAGCAGGCAAACATTGAGCCTCATCCATATCAGCAGTGGTAATACACGTTGCCTCCTCTTATTTACAATCTGCACTAAGTTAGCCTGCAAGTTGCAGTGGAAAGTATAAAAAAGAAAGTTATTAATTTATGGCAAGCACAGCTGTCAAATTTCCTGTTTCAGCAACTCGGAGGCACATTGAGCTGTTGAATTTGATGGCTGTGTTGTAAACGTCGATATGAAGAACAAGAGGGTACATCTCAAGGATCTAATCAATCAGAGAAGTATGATTTTCTTATAAATTGAAAAAGTGGTCATATTTTTGGTTGAAATTTATATTATATTTTGAGATTCTGATTGCTCAGATGGTATGTGGAACAAATGGAATCTATCATAGAAACATAGACAATAGGTGCAGGAGTAGGTCAAAGTTTTTCCTCATCTCAGTCCTAAGTGGTCTACCCTTTATGCTTAAACTGTGACCCCTGGTTCTGGACTCCCCCAACATCGGGAACATTTTTCCTGCATCTAGCCTGTCCAATCCCTTAAGAATGTTACAAGTTTCTATAAATCCCCTCTCATCCTTCTGAATTCCAGTGAATATAAGCCCAGTCGATCCATTCTTTCATCATATATCAGTCCCGACATCCCAGGAATTAACCTGGTGAACTTACACTGTCTCCCTCAATAACTCCCTGGAACTTAAATACTGAATTTTTCCCCATCACTTTCCTCCAGTAACATTACTGTACTATAGAAAGTTTTAGAGATACAGCATGAGAAAAGGCGCTTTGGCCCACTGAGTCCACGTCGACTATCAATAATCTATACATTAGTTCAATGTTATCCCACCTTTCACATCCTATACACAAGGGGCAATTTACAGAAGCCAATTAACCTACAAACCGCACAAATTTGGAATGTGGGAGGACAACAGAGCACACAGGAAACCCACGTGGTCATAGGGAAAATGTACAATGTCTGCACAGACAGCACCCGTAGACCTGAATCCCTGGCACTGTGCCGCCTTCGGATGGAGCCTCTTGTACATCATATTCCATGATTTACGCATTCCGTGTTGCTATGGAGATACCTTCTTTTTATTCTGAACTCATGATAGACACCCATTTTAAACACTGACAGTGAAGTGGTGAAGATGAGCAACTTTGGACTTGGAATGACACCTTGAATTTTGATGACAGCACATAAAACATAGGAGCGAATGCAAGGACACAACAGATGGTTATTGAGGTAAATATGAGGAAGCGTGGCAGTAAACACAGCACTTCACATTTACTACTGTGGGGAACGGCAATTATTGTACAACTTAATAGACAGTCAACAATGTGCCTGCAGGATTGAGGTTTTAAATAAAATTGGGTGAACTTTTGTATCTGGCTGTTTTTCCATTTTCTGTTTAATTTTACTGATCTCTTGATGTTATTGGTCCACTGTTCAATACTCTTGGTAGCTTACTGCCTGTTTCTGCACTCCTGTAAACATCATCTCAAGATTAGTAGTCGCTGTGGGTTGAAAAATGTTGCTTGTTTTCAAAGAATAATTTGTTTCAATTCACAATAACTTGAAAATGCACACACTGGAACTTAAATGCTGAAATACAACCTGCTATTTTCCCCTTCACTTTTCACCAGTGACATAAACCAACAGAGCTGAGAATATATTGTGAGAGAGGGAGAGCTCTCAGTGGAGAATAGTGGCAGCACGGTGGCGCAGCGCTAGAGTTGCTGCCTTACAGCGCTCGCAGCGCTGGAAACCCGGGTTCGATCCCGACTACGGGTGCTGTCTGTACAGAGTTTGTATGTTCTCCCCGTGATCGTGTGGGTTTTCTCCAAGATCATCGTTTTCCTCCCACACTCCAAAGACGTACAGGTTTTTAGGTTAATTGGCTTGATGTAAGTAGTGTAAATTGTCCCTTAGTGTGTGTAGGATGGTGTTAGTGTGCGGGGATCGCTGGTCGGCGTGGACTCAGTGGGCCGAAGGGTCTGTTTCCACGCTATATCTCTAAACTAAACTAAACTAAACTAAAAAGTCTGATGAAAAAGCTTTGGCTCAAACTTGCAAAGGAAATCCCAAACTGGGATTGAGGTGTGCAAGTGCTTATTTTCCTGCCGTTTTCATTGAGCCAGTCAGTGCCAGCTTAACCTGACTCCAAATGAGCAAAAGGTTTGCAAGTATTGTGAGCAAGTTATAGGTCTCATCACCTTCAGGTCCATTGATCTCATCATGTGCTAAAGACATGATCTCGTTTGCCCATTGGGAGGTGCGTTGTGCACAACTTTGTCCTTTGATAAACACTTCCAGAGGGACACAGCTGCATAACTTGATGAGGACGATACAATTATGGAACAGTAAACAGATTTTCATGTATTCAGGGTAGATATTGGTGTCCCTGAGAAAGGCCACAATTAGCAACTATTTCAGTACACATCGGAATCTACGTGACATTATCCAGGTATGAGATGGAATCCAATTTGACCAATTGTCAATCCATCCGTCTACTCTCAATCATTAGCATCCTGGTGGGAAATGCTGTCAACGTTGCTACCAAGTAATAGCTACTTAATAATAATCAGCTCGTTAGCCCTCAGTTCATATTCCACCTCCACCACTTGCTTCTTATACCTCATTACAGACTTGATCTGTTCTGGGCAAAGCAACTGAATTCCATAAACCAGGTGAAACTATCTGCCCTTGACATCAAGTCTCAGACTCGATCTCTTCAGCCATCGAAGTGGAGATGATTGAACAATGTCCCATCCTAATCGCATATCCTCAGCTGAGGAAGCAACAAAACAGGAGAGCACTGGGGCAGTGTTGAAATATGGTAAGTCACATCCACACCACCAAAATGCCGGGCAATATCTATCTCTAACAAGAAAGTAGACACAAAAAACTGGAGTAACTCAGCGGGACAGGCAGCATCTCTGGAGAGAAGGAATGGGTGACGTTTTGGGTTGAGGGCCTGTCACCCTGCCTGTCTGACTGGGTCTGACACCCTGCCTGTCCGCTGAGTTACTCCCGCTTTTTATGTCCATCTTCGGTTTAAACCAGCACATGCAGTTCCTTCCTACACAGTAACAAGAAAGTACTCCCTAATATTTGACTGCATTACCACCAGCAGCATGACAGCTCTGTTGCCATCTAGAACCTTAACTGAACCACATGAATGAATACTGTGGTTATAAATAAAGGCTATAGGTAGGGTAAATTATGGTGAGTACATACCATTTCTCCCCTAAGCCTTTCCAGCATCTGCAAGGCACAAGTCAGCAATATGATACACATCACGCCTGATGGACACTTCATTCACCACCCCAAGGACTTTCCAGCTTGCTTGACAACTGGCACATGGTAGATGCAATGTGTAGCATCAACAAAATGAACTGCAAGAACCTTTGACTGCACCTCTCAAACCTGTAACCTTTATCCTTCAGAAGTGCATAGGTAGGGAGGTTTAAACACTTCTACTTTCAAGTTCTCCAACAACTCACCCAGAAATACGTAGTGGTTCCTTCAAGGATTAGAACTAGATCACTATCCCGGTACTCCCTACTCAATGGCATTGGGAAAGTAGCATCATCACACTGACTGCGGCAGTTCAAGAAGACGGTTCACCACCACCATCTTGACAGCAATTGGCAATGGGCTATAAATGTTGCCCTAAAATGAATGAGAAACAAAGGATAGAATACCAACTTCCCAGCTATGAGGGGACATGGATAGATGTATCATTTCCATTGTGGTGAAACACAAACTCAAGAGGCATTGAACATCACTTGAGATGTTATGATAGATGGAAGAAAGCAATCAGAATTGTATCCAGTGACTTGTGTTTTGACGCTCACATCATGTGGATGAATATGTATATATAAGGAATAAGAAGAGCACCAGTGGTCCCAAGAGGCTTGGCCTCAATCCACTGTTGATCGAACCTGGATGAATCAAACTCCCTAGGGGTGGACTGATGGAATGAATCCCAGATAAACAAGCACACCACTTCGATGTGTACAGCTGCATGAAATGTTGTTTTCGCTCATGTGTTTCTCTTTATAATTTTGTAGCCAAAAGAAAATTTACCGGGGCTCATGTAGTGATTATTGTGCTTGCAGGCACCCCTCCCCCACACCTGACCGTTCAACCTCGCTGCAGTTATCCACAACAAGATATCATTTTTTATTTATTACAGGTTTTCCTCTGTGATTTTAACCCAATATATTGCAGAATTCAATTAGGGAAAGTGACAGCCCAGATTATGATTTAGATCCTAAGCTGAAATGCATCAAATATATTTTCAATTAAGCACTAGGATGTGGCTCGAAAACAGGAATAACGCCTCAGATCAAATGATTGTTTAATCTGAAGAAAGCTGGGCTAAAATGTATGAGATTACTGTCATATTCACTGGCTCGATCATACTGTACAGGAGATGGTTCAGCATTGTGTCAGCTCATTGAAGGAGTTACCGGGTCAGTTCAGCACACCACTGCCTTCCTCATAACCGTGCTTCTTCAAGTAGTTGAAGAAATGAAAAATGAAAAATTTCCTCTTTCCATTTGGGGTTAAAAATCAGATTTCCCTGCCCCTTCACACAGGGCATTCCTGATAATGACAGAAGAAAGCATTTGGCCCATCAATTACATGCGGGATCTCAGGGGAGCAATCCCATGACTTTTGTTCCCCTTTTCCTATGTCCCTGCATCCTAATGCCCCTGTCCCACTTAGGAAACCTGAACGGAAACTCTGGAGACTTTGTGCCTCACCCAAGGTTTCCGTGTGGTTCCCGGAGGTTTTTGTCAGTCTCCCTACCTGCTCCCACTACCTGCAACCTCCGGCAACCACCTGCAACCTCCGGGAACCGCACGGAAACCTTGGGTGGGGCGCAAAGTCTCCAGAGGTTTCCGTTCAGGTTTCCTAAGTGGGACAGGGGCATAACAGCTTATTCACTCCCATTCTTGTGCATGAACTCCCCTTGAATGATCTTTGCCATTAACCTACACTAATGGGTAATTTACAGTTTTCAGTTAACCTGCCGGTGTGTCTTTGGGATGTGGGAACAAACCAGAAAACCTGCAGAGAAAACATGTAAACCCCACACAGTCTGAAGAAGGGGCCTGACCCTAAATGTCACCTGTCCATTTTCTCCGGAGATGCTGCCTGACCCGCTGAGTTATTCCAGCATTTTGTGTGTATCTTTGGTGTGAACCAACATCTGTACTTCCTTTTTATTATGTTCCCACAAAGATAGAGCCTTGAAGTCAGGGTTGAACACAAGTCTGTGCAGACCAAGTCACTGAATATAGTTAAGAAGGATTTACGTAGATATCTAGATACACAAAACATCGAGGATGTGGGATATGGCCTGGAACTTAGTGAAATAGGGGCAATCAACAATGATCATTCATATTGAATGGCAGAAAGGACTTGAAAAGCTGAAGACCCTACCTTTACTTTTCCATGTCCCAACCTTACCAGTCCGACAATGCTACTTATTGCCTTAGATTCTGAGCTCCTGTGTATACCTGGTTTTTATTGCCCCTTCTTTGGCAGGACTTGGGCTCTGAGCACTAGATTTCCCTCCCCAACCTTCCCATCCGTCCATCACGTCTTCTTCGAGAGCTTTATCCATTACCCTAATGCTTCCTTATTCGGCTCAGCATTAAACTTACTTAAACATTGCTCTACTAAAGAACTTTGGGATATTTCGTAGTGTTAAAGATGCCAGATGCATATGATGGGAGGGGGGAAAAAATCAGCCAGTATAGAATGGTGGAGTAGACCTGATGAGCCAAATGGCCCAATGCTGTTCCTATTACTCATGAACGTATGAGCTACTCAATCAATAACCATCGTGCAAATTTAGATAAGAATTCACCTTGCAGTGTACATTTACAACTAATACACATCATGCTGAGGATACTGTTACCATGCAATAGGCTAAATTATTTTGTCACTGCACCTTGTGGTTTAGTTGACAGCACTCTGCCCTCTGAGTGAGATAGAATGGGGCCTTGTCCCACTCCAGAGACATGGCAAGAATACTGATGGAAGTGCCATAATCAATGCCTCCAGCAATTGCTAAACCTGGTCATTATCTACTTGTTGTTTGCAGGGCCTTGCTGGGCACAAATTGGCTTCCGTGGCTCCAGTTTCTGCTGTGGTAATTATGTACTTTTGCTGTCAGGATTGGTTTTCATTTTCCATTAGGTTCAGAGCAGTGTTGGTGATCCATTTTTAACTGGATGTCAGCTCAGAAATGGACGTCACTCTGGAGCTCCAAAGGAGTGACAGCGGTTGTGGAAGAAGTAACCCTCTTTGACAGAAGCCATCCTCGTCACACACATTTCCTGCGTTCAGTTTAATCCTCTACTTCTGGTCATTTCTGACCTAATTTGTCTCCTTCGACTCAGACCTCCCTCAGGCACACTACTCGCTGGCTATTACCACTCATCCAGTCGGCACCATCTCCACTCATGTCACTCATTCTCTTCTGAGGTCCACCCTAGCTTCTAGCGGCCCATATTTGACCCTGATGTGGTGTCTTGAGGAGTTTGTATTGAATCCATTTGGATTTCATCTGAGTTTGCTTGAGTCCTCCCTCATCCCAATTGGCCTCTTTAAATTGCAGCTGATATAAGTGGGTTTCAGGAGAATCAGGAGGAATTGATGGGCCTACGCGAGACACTCTGAGAGTGGGCACGAACTCAATGGGCCAAGTGGCCACCTGTATTGAAGGAAAATATGGAAAATCCGTAATCTAATTAAAATGCAAGCACTAAGCTTAGCCCAAAGAAAACAAATGTCAACTCCGGTAATTGGATTCCCCGTAATTCTTACTGAATATCAGCTGTGGAAACACAATAATAAAATACTACAGAAAATGGATCTCAGATGAAAACAGAAAATACTGGAAACACTGAACAAGTCAGACAGCAGAGAGAAATAGAGTTATGCCCCTGTCCCACTTAGGAAACCTAAACGGAAACCTCTGGAGACTTTGCGCCCCACCCAAGGTTTCCGTGTGGAACAGAGTTATTCTTTCAAGTTTCATAAGAATAGATGCTGTCTAGCTTGTTCAGTTTTTTTCTTTCCTCCTCTATATTATTGCTGGCAATATACTGTATATTGTTAACATCAGTGTAATTTTACATTGGTTGCAGTGATACATTTTATTTTTTCTAATAGTATATATAACTGCCCCTTTCACCCCTCCCCTTTTTTCCCTCTCTCTACTCTGTGCCCTATCTCGATGTACACCCATTTCTCCCTTTCCTCTCTTCCACCCATATTTCTTCTTCTGGCTTCACATTTCGCTCCTCTTCTGTACATCTGCTAATCTAACACTTTTCATCTCTGGCCTTTATCCTACCATCTGCCCATTAAAGCCTCCTTAACCTATATCCACCTTTCACTTGCCAGACTTTGTCCCCCCCTCCCCCCCCCCCCCCCACTATAATCAATCTGAAGAAGGGACCCGACAAACGTTGCCTATCCAATTTCTCTAGAGATGCTGCCTGACCTGCTGATTTACTCCATCACTTTGTGTTTTCTTTGTATACCAGCATCTGCAGTTCCTTACAGTATATATTTTACCACTGATACACACGTATATTTTAGCATTAGTGCTACTATATATTTAATCAATAATACTAGAATTGACCTCATATACATTTTATCATCAGTAAATTGTATATATTTTTCATTGGTGCCAGTATCATTTTGTCATTTTTAGTAATAGCACATATGTTATCACTGACACCTGTAGACATGTCATCGTCTGTGTCACCGTGTGTTCTATCACCGGTTCCATAAGTGTTTTGTCAAATTATAAAGCAATATTTTGCCGGGACACATAACCTTATGTATATCAGGGTGATGGTGAGTATTATTTATTCAGAGTGCCCATCTGTTACTTTTGGCAGCACCTTTGGTGAGAAGAGGAATGCCAATTTCTGTTTAATGTTTTGGAATGTATCATTCTGTGTCATTAGTCTATTTGGTAATTTGCACCTGAATTATTATTGCTTGCTGGGGAGATATAAGACAAAAAGTACCGGTTTACATGGGCTGAGAAAACTCCATATTTGATTGTTTGTTGCTAACATGCCCTTAGAAAGTTTAATTTAGTGCCAGTGGCAACTTAAAACACGGGCAATTAAACAGTAACAACTTAATGACTTTATAGTAATGAATGAAGTCAATGCCTGGATTTGCTCTGTGCGTGTCCAATCTGAAGATTCAGACAGTTGAGTTCTGTCACTGTGAAAAATATGTATTTTGAACTCACTAATCCTTGGTGTAAATGTGTTGCAGAAATGAGCAACTCCACTGCATTTTGATTGTTCCTTCTTTTCGCATTCAGGCCACATATTACCAGGTTGATGTAAATGGTTCTTGTACACCTTCAGGGGATTGTACCTGATTTTAAAGTAAGTTGCCTGAAACTCTTTATGCACTGTCAACATCTAATTAGTATGCTGCTGCTGCTGCTGCTGCTGCTGCCTGTAGGGAGGATTCCCATGCAATGTAAGGTCATATGATTAATACAATTATAACTTTCAGATCATCTGGTTTATGTTTACCTGGCCAGCTGTTTGATCCAAGACCAGCCAATATAATTTAAATATGTGTGTATATTTTTTCTGAGCATTATGCGCGTGTGTTTTATTATTTAACCATTCCATCGCTGGGTGATGTTCCCGTCATCTTGATATCAACAGGAATCTTTTGTATCATTTTAGATTACCCAGTGATTAAGTTACACTGCAGTTTGGCTACTGGTCACATTGGGAACTGATTCCTCCATGAAGAATTATTTTCTGTAACTTTGGCTATTAACGAGGGACTGAATTAATGTTCCACTCTGATTCCTACTTACAATTGAAGGGGTGGGGGTATTCTAATCGCAGGGTCCATAACATAGCTGGAATAAGCTTCCTCTAAGATATTGTGGGAATGCTTCCCTCATCAAGCAATCCTGTCACATGAACAGGCTGAGGCCAGAAAAATCCATCAAAACAATCATATGTTAATCTTCTGTGCATGATTAGTAATTCTCTCCCCCTCACCACAACTGAGCACTGATCTATAAATATATATACACACACACCTACATATATATATATATATATATATATATTTATATACACACACACACACACACATATATATATATATATATATATATATATATATATATATATATATATATATATATATATATATATATATATATATATATATATATATATATATAAAGTTCAGTATATATATACACATACACACACGTGTGTGTGTGGATGTGTGTGTGTGTATATATACACTGGACGTTTTTTTAGTTTATTATATTGTGTACAGAGTGTACTATGTTTACATATTCTGCTGTGCTGCTGCAAGTAAGAGTTCCATTGTTGTGCTTGGTACATATGACAACAAAACCCTCTTGACCCTTGACCCCACCCAACACACTAAAGAATTCACCATGTTATTCTGCGAGAGGCTGTGAAAAAAATTCTCCATCATTGTGGACTCGTCAAGGTTGGACCAACATTGCTGATTTTTGACAGCTTTCTTTGCACTGAACCACGTGTCAAACACAATTTGGAGATGTGACAATTGCTGCTTGTGGAAGCTGCTGGATTTCATAAGTTGATCGCGCAAGAGAGAGACCACCCATCCCGCCCTGCCAGTGCCAGCATGTGGAAGCAGTGGGAATTATTGTGTGGGAAAAGATCTGTATTTACTGCATGCGCAAACATGCCGGAGAGGGAAAAGGTGGCTGGCCAACTGACATGTATCCCTATGCTTTTATTTCCCCCAGCCTAGTATTCAGCTGCAACTTTAATATATTTTAGTCCACTACCAAATCTAGTAGATAATTCCAAAAGCAATTGATCCAAAATATTACCTTTATCTTATATCTTGATGCTTGATCAGCATGGGAGTACTGTTCCAGGATCACCTTATTTATAGGTACACAAAAATGCTGGAGAAACTCAGCGGGTGCAGCAGCATCTATGGAGCGAAGGAAATAGGCAACGTTTCGGGCCGAAACCCTTCAAACCCTTGTTCACAGGCACATCTTATTTATATGTGCCTGTGAACAAAGTGGATACTGTGTAAATTAGAAATACATCTGAAGGGGAAGGTTGCCTGAGGAAATAGTTGAGGCACATGCAATAATAACATTTAAAAGACATTTGGACAGATACATGGATAGGTAAAGGTTTAATGGGACATGGACCTAATTCCAGGAAAATGGAACTAGCTTAGATGGGGCATCTTGGTCGGCCTGGATGAGTTCCATGCTGTATGACTTAATGACTCCATAATTGTCAGGACATGAGGATGATGATAGCAGCTTAAATTAGTACAGATGGGAGGAAAGGTCAGCTTGGAATTGGTGGACCAAAGGGCCTGTTCCTGTACTGTACACCATGTTAGTTGATACTTATATTTTACTGATGCACCATAGAGAGTATAGTGTCATACATATGTACCATAGAAAGTATTCTGTTAGGAACTGCTCTGCTCCAGACTGCGAGAAATTGCAGAGACTCAAGGAAGTATCCCAGTCCATTACACACACCAAACTCCACACCATTTAAACTTTATGCTGCCTCTTTATGGACTTCATTGTATTTTATAGTATTATCTAATTTGATTGTAAAGCGTACAAAGCAAAGCTTTTCACTGCACCTCGGTACACGTGACAATAATAAACCTAAACCTAAATTTAAATTAATGACATTATCCCTTAGTTTTCAAAGGTCGTTCATTTAAACCTTAGTAAAGCTTGAACACTTCAATGTCATTACAATGAGAATCATCCCTGTTGCACTTCCCTTCACTTACAACGCCTCACCTTTGAGTTATGGTAACTACAATCCCCTACAGTAATCCAGGCTGGATAACTCCACCCTGGTTTCTGCTTCCAGGTCATATATGTAAATCCAAATAAAAGTTTTTAATTTTTTTTATTTTAATTTTTATTAGAGGCATATGCATATCACAATCCAAACTAATACAAACTTTGTTTAACGATTAGATATTATTAGTATCTAGGATCCCCGGGTCCCAGCTACCAAAATAGCTGGGGTCCTCATTTGTCGATTACATATTAACATTGCCTCTAATTGTTTATTTATATTTATAGATAGAAAGAGAAAAGAGAAAAAAAGAGAAAATTTAAAAAATAGAATAAACTGTCAATAATGCAACTTGGGAGATAGGTCCATAGGTTAGAAAACATAACAAATTAAAGTCTAATAGAAATTCATCTTGGAATGCATTGGGCAGATTGCTCTGTCTACTGAGTTGTAGAACCTCAATGTAAATGAATGACAGGCAGAGTGAATAACAGGTGCCTGATGAAACAAAGGACCTTTGCAGCTACCGCCAAAGTCAGATTTCCACTCCAAAGGCACTAGGTCCTTGAGAAATGCTTTCTGCATTATATTGTTTTATCTACGTTGTGATCCATTTGAAATGAATTTTTGTTTAATTGGTGGTCTTTCATGTAGGATTTTGTAAAAGGTCTTCATCGCTAGGGCCTACCCTGAGTTCCCCCGTTTGTTAATCTGCATGCATATTTTATTATGCAATCTGTGAATATCAGAGAAGATTACATTTTCAGGGTAAACAATGCCATTATTCATTTGTCCTCAGATTAGCATATCTACTGTTTTTCGTGCTGGAAATACATTTTGAATAAACAATTGTTTAAGATATTCAATGACACACTACTTCACAAAATCCAAAGAATAAAATGCCTGCTTTAAAATAGCACAGAATTCTGTCAGGAGATTACAGGTACAGTTTTATAGGTGAGACACATGTAGAATGAAGAGACCACATCACGTGTCATTCCCAAGGCAGAGCATTGCGCAGAGAGGTGGATTTAGCTGAAAAATTATTCCTGTGCTCAATGAAGTGAGCACACCCTTGGATTATCGATAAAAACATGTTTGAGATTATTATCTATATGGAAGTGGTCAGGTCAGCCTAGGCCAAGTATGAATATGATTGCAAGTCCTCCATTTGTGTTGGGTCCATGTTGAGTTCTAATTTTGTGCATGTGCTTCTAACTTTCATTAATTCTTTCTTCTCTGGCAGAAGACAACAAATATTTTCATTTAAACGGCACCTCTGCTTATTGCAAAATGTTTTACATCTAATGGAGTTATTGTTGAAGTCTGGTCAATAGGAAAGGAGGTATGGCCAATTAGAAGGACACAATAGGAAGTATGGTCTTTTAGAGGGATATGAGCCAAACGCAGGCAAGTGGGACTAGTGTAGATGGGACATGATGGTCAGTGTGGGCAAGTTGGGCTGAAGGGCCTGTTTCCACCCTGTATGACTCTATGACTCTAATTGCAGGAAACATGCAGCTAAACCGTGCACCAATAGCAACCAAGTAAGTGTCAAGGTGATGGTTAGGGGATAGGGACCAATGGAGAGAAGTCCCTTGCATTTCCCTCACTAACAATGTTGGTGTAGATGGGGCACGCAGGTGGAGATGGTATGTAGGGAGCTTGGACCACTTATAAAGCAGAGGTCACCGGATGCAATCCAACAGGAATGAAAATCTTCAAAGCCTCCCATTCAAAGCAATATGATAATTAATTTAAGCCAGGAATGAAATAATCTTCTAATGAGCACATCCGGTATTCTATTTCTAGTAACTGTTGATATTGCTCAAATTTTTATTTAGAATGATATCAGAATGTGCCGAATTTAAATTAAAATGTTATTTGTTTTTCTCCCTATCGTCTCTCTCTGTAGTCCTTCCTCTCCTAGAAAAGATTGAACAGCGCTGAATTGCATTGCAAGTGTCGTTCAGCACCCTGTGAACAAAAGGCTTGCATCAGCTGACAAGATCGGACGCACCACAAACTGAACACATCACAAGCCAGTGACAGGTCATTTGTTGCAGCAGCTCCATCTGGGCACAGAACCACTGAAGTAGCACCACAGCGTGGAGATTATGTGACCTTCTGCTGAGAAAACTGACTTAAAAATACAAAGGTTAGTATCTCTTTGGTTGCTGGCCATTGGCAAATTGATTATTTCAATGATGCAACCAGACGATGCTTTCCATTAGCTTTTTTTGTTTGAAACTGACAGTGAAATATAAATTTAAGGTGTTATTTACTAGCTTTAATAGCTTTTAACTGGTTCTTGAATCCTGGGTTCATAGGTGGCACAGTGATTTAGTGTGGTTTCAAACTTTCAATTCATTGCTGCAGATAGGTGCAACAAATAATAGCAAGAGAGGTCTTCCCCAGTGCTCTTGGCAATCACTAATGTTGACAAAGAATTTGTCTGGTTTATGTACACCAAGCAAATTAAAAGCAGTAGTTCTTAAAATGAGATATTGTCATGTTGTGTCATGCCCTAACTGTGGAAGACAATTAAATATCCAACAAGGGTTCTTCAGAAGGATTTTGCACACTGTTTAATTCCATTTACAAATCCTCGGCAAATGAAGCAGCCCAGTCTGCATGCGGCAAGGCCTAAGCAATCCTCAGCAAGGCCTAATAAAGAGCAAGTAACCCTTACAAATGCCATGTATTAACCATCTCCAACAAGAGATCCACTTGCAAAGGTTCACTTGCACCTGCTCCAACCTCATCTACTGTATCCGCTGTTCCAGGTGTGGACTCCCATACATCGGTCAGACCAAGCGCAGACTGGGCGATCGTTTCACCGAACACCTTCACTTAGTCCGCCTTCCCCGACATGATCTCCTGGTTTTCAAAACTTTAACTCTCCTTCACATTCCCATCCTGACTTTTCTGTCCTGGGCTTCCTCATTGTCGGAGTGATGCCAAATGCAAATTGGAGGAACTGCACCTCATGTTAGAAGGGTCTCGACCCGAAACGTCATCCATTCCTTCCCTCCAGAGATGCTGCCTGTCCCGCTGAGTTACTGCAGCATTTTGTGTCTATCTCATATTTTGCTTGGGCAGCTCACAACCCAGCAGTATAAATATTAATTTCTCCAACTTCTCCTCTGCATCCCTTCTCTCTCCATCCCTTCCCCCACCCAAGTCGTCGTACTAGTTTCATTGTCATCCTGTTGAGTTTCACAGTCTGTATAACTTGTTATCACAGACTCGTCCACCTGCCAACAATGGACCATTGTGGGCTTCACCATTCCTTGATCATTGTTACTTTTTGCACATCTTCGTTCATTTGTTCTGTATCCCTCTTTATCACTATTGATATCCCTCATTCCCCTCTCCCCTGAATCTCAGTCTGAAGAAGGGTCTTGACCTGAAACGTCACCTATTACCTTTCTCCAGTGATGCTGCATGACCCGCTGAGTTACTTCAGCTTTATGTGTCCAACTAAAGATCGTCATGCTCCTGCTGCTGATGAAATGCCCTCAATCTGAAAAATGGTTTATTTTCCCCTCTCCACAGATGTAATCTGACGTGCTAAGTGTTTCCATCGTTTTCTGTTTTGATTTCCATCACCTGCAGTTTTTTTTACTTTTTAGGGAGAGTCTGCCACAGTTCCCTATATATTCAATGTCATTATCTTCAGCTGCCAATACCAACATCTTGGATGTTGGCATTGATCCAAACTGACCGAACCAGCCACAAAAATACAATGGCTACAAAGAGCAGTAGCTGGGGCAAGTGGCACGTGACATTCACCTTGCCATCCCAAAGCTTGTGCATCATCGTCAAGTCACAAGTCGGGAATATTAAAATTTTGGAAAGGCTCTATAACCCCCGCAATTAAAATGTGGATTATGGAAACGTCGGAGACCCTACATCTGGAAAGAATCAGACTTGTCTTAATGGACAAACAAGAACTTTTTGTTAGAATATGGTCTCCATTCATTGACTATTTGAAGGGGTAGATCGGTTCAGCACGGGAACCTAACTGAAGCTTGAACTCAGGATTATATGAAAAGTTATACTTTATAATTTACGAACCTATCTCCAATGATGTATTATTAGTAAATCATTCCATTCTTTTTTTATCTTGACATTTGTGTTTTTCTTTCTCTTTTTTTCTTACTCTCTATCTATAAAAAAAAAACTAGAAGCAGAATCAATGCACAATTAATAATATTAATAATGTACGACTGATATACATGAAATGTTTTTACTATAATATGTGTTTGCTTCTAATAAAAATATTATTAAAAAAAACCAAGTTGGGAATATAGAACATTGAACAGTATGGGAGTGGAGCAACTGGATGCTGTTTCAGTAGCTGTTTAGAAGCACAAGATCATCCAGGACAAAGAAACCACTGTAAACATTCATTTCCCCCATTGCTGGACACAGTGGTTGCGACGTGCACCACCGACAAAATTCACTCCTCATAGAGTCATAGAGTGATACAGAGCGGAAACAGGCCCTTTGGCCCAACTTGCCCACTTCGGCCAACATGGTCCAACTTGCACACACCGGCCCAGCTACACTAGTCCCACCTTCCCGCGTTTGGTCCATATCCCTCCAAACCTGTCCTATATATGATCCTGTCTAACGGTTTCTTACATGTCGGGATAGTCCCTGCCTCAACTACCTCCCCTGGCGGCTTGATCCATACACCCACCATCCTTTGTGTGAAAATGTTACCACTCAGATTCCTATGAAATCTCTTCCCCTTCACCTTAAATGCACTCCTGATGCATAAATATAGTGCTGGCTCTTCATGATCACTACAGTTATATTCTGGAACTCGCTACCTGACCGCTCCATGGAAATACCTACATCTGAATGTCTACCGTGGTTCGAGATAGCTCACTGCATCCTACTTCAAGGGTGAGAAATGCAACCTTGCCAGCAATGCCCAGATCTTCAATGTGGAATAAAATTAAATCAAAACATTGCTTTACATTGCTGTGACAATATCACCAAAGAATGGGAGTATGAACTGCCATTGTTAAAAAAAAATACTGAATTTAAGTGACAAGGTAAAGTATACAGGGTTGAAATGGGATTGACAGCTGCAATTGTTATGCAATTTTGAGGAGAGCATTAGAATCAAATACCATGTAACAAAGCAATGTTTGATTTTACTTCGGAGTCACGTGAGTGACTACGTGAAGAACCTGCTCAGCGCGCATGCGCGGCATTACGCCAGCAGTGCAACAAGCGGCGGCAGCTGGAGTCAGGCTCTCCAGCTGCAGGTTTAAAAAACGGACCGTTAGGTAAGTACACTGAAGGTGGAAACTAACGGAGAGGAGAGTTGTGTGTGTTCTTTCTATTTTACAGAGATGAGTACACTGAGGGAAAAAACTCTCAAAGAGAACTGCCCCCCGCAAAACTCCACCAGAGGAGCGTTCAATCTCAGGGGGACAGCAACAGGCGGCGGGACCGCTCGTAGAGCGGTCCACCATCCCTGACACCGTGCCAAGCCCAGTCCCGCTAATGCCTGAACAGCGGACTGGGAAAAAATCCGCCAGTAAAACCAACCGGCCGGTGGTTTCCGACTCGTCGGACGGGGACACGTCTCCACCTAAACGGAGGAGACACAGCCGCATGAGCCGCATGGAATGGCTCTTGGAGCAAGTACTCCAGCGAGTGCAGCAAAAGCGCTCTCGCTGAGGGAGGTCAGGCACCCCCTCCACAGTGTTCTGTACACTGTCCTCTGCTCCCTCATTACTGGAGGCTAGCATTGGTGACCAGGACTGGGCTGGTCTGCAACAGGGGTTGGCGGACGAGATCGGGAGTATGCAGGAGGTGCAGGAGCAGGAAGAGCTGCTGGGTGTGGTGGACCGCTATGTAGCAACCCCACGTGCTGGAAGACCGCTGGAACCGAAATTAGCGGCCAGCATTAATCAGCTTTCAAATAAGCCCTTGCAGGACAAGGTGCTCTCTGAGGCAATGGATCTCTACAAAACACCAGAGAACTGTGAGGCCCTCAGAGTGCTGACTGTAAACAGCCAAATCTGGGGGCACGTGGGGGCACACATGCGCAACTATGAAGTTAAGCTACAGCGGATCCTAAGGCTCCTGACGTCGGCCATCACAGCCTTTGCTCGTTCTGTGGAAGACACGGAGATGGATACCTGCCAGCAGGATGTACGGGCATTAATGTGCAACACGCAGTACGAAATTAACAACTTCCGGCGGGAAATCATAAGACCTGCCCTCAATCCCAAGTTTGCTGGCTTGTGTAAAACCCCAGCCGCAGAGACGGACGCTCTGTTATTCGGGACGGACCTCAACAAAAAGTTGAAGGACATGGAAGAGGCATCAAAAACTTTCAACCTCATGAGGGCAGGCCCTGGGACGAGCAAACCAAGACTTACAATACCCAAGCGGCAGCACCCCACAGCATCCACCAGTCGATGTCCTCAATATGGGACTGGTGAAAGCTCAAGGACCGCATTTTATCCCCAAAGATCATTTTTAGATCAGGGCCCAGAGCGGACCCCATGGAAAATGCGCCAACCCCCAACATCGCCAACACGTCAGACAAGAAAAATCTTCACGAACACAAGGAAACAGAACAAACGACAATAACCCTGGAGGTAGGTGGGTCTGGTTCCTGCCAGCATATAGAGAGTAAGGGTGCTTTACTAACAGGAGGGAGATTACACTTGTTCAAAACAGAATTTGTTAAGTATATACATTTCAAAATGGAGACATTTGTTACTGCCAAACAACTGATTTCCAAAGGATACTTCATGGCAAGCATTGATCTTAAAGATGCTTACTATCTAGTACCCATACACAAGGATCATCGCAGATACCTAAAATTTATCTGGATGGGGCAGCTATGGCAATATAAAGCATTGCCTAATGGTCTAACTTCAGCCCCAAGATTATTTACCAAAATATTGAAACCAGCCATGGCAATACTAAGAAAACAAAAACATATTGTCATGGCATATCTGGATGATATTCTGATAGTAGGGAAAACGATGGAATTGGCTGTGGCAGCAGTATCAGCCACAAAACAGCTCCTGGAAACTCTGGGGTTTGTCCTACATCCAGATAAATCTAAATTGAAGCCATCCACTATCATGGACTACCTGGGCTTCACAATTAACTCAGTCCATATGACTGTTACCTTGCCAAAGGCAAAAATGGTTGAATTAGCACAGTCATGCAACAATCTAATGGTCAACGAGCGACCAACTATCCGACAAGTAGCAAGAATAATTGGGAAAATGGTAGCAGCATTTCCGGCTACACAATTCGGACCTTTGCACTATCAAAATTTACAAAGAGCAAAGGTACAGGCACTAAAACGACATAAAGGTCACTATGATCGTATCATGAAATTACCCACTGCAGCAATATCAGAGCTACAGTGGTGGGCAGAAAACGTTTGGCATAGTTTCAGCCCTATCATTATCATTAACCCTACTTTAGTTATTCAAACGGATGCCAGTGCTCAAGGCTGGGGAGCGACTAACTCCATATCCAGCACAGGTGGGAGATGGACTAACATAGAGTCATCATTACTACTCACACTGGGCATTAACTATTTAGAGATGTTGGGCGCCTTTTATGGTTTAAAAGCATATGTATCTAATATGCGGCACTTGCATGTTCGGTTACAAATTGATAATACTACGGTGGTGGCTTACATTAACCATATGGGCGGCATAAAATCATTATCATGCGACAAATTGGTCAATATAATTTGGCATTGGTGTGTCGAAAGACATATTTGGCTATCAGCTACTTACCTACCAGGTAAGCTAAACATGGTGGCCGACACCAGGTCACGCAAATTCAATGATAACATCGAATGGATGTTAAACCCTAAAGTATTTGCGAAAGTTATTAAGCAATATGGAATGCCAGATATTGATTTATTTGCATCAAGGCTAAATCACCAGGTACCTATGTATGTCGCATGGGAACCAGACCCAGAGGCAGCAGCGGTAGATGCTTTCACGCTGGATTGGGGAAATTTCTTCTTCTATGCTTTCCCTCCCTTCTACCTCATCAGTCGGGTACTTCGCAAAATACAGATGGACTCTGCTTCAGGTATTTTGATGGTGCCCGACTGGCCTACACAGCCATGGTTCCCAGTCCTGCATGACATGGTGGTTGAATCACCAATGGTTTTTCCCAGTGATCCAGGATTATTAACTCAACCAGTATCAGGCATAAGCCACCCATGCCATGAGAAAATCAATCTCCTGGGTTGCAGGTTTTGAACAGACCTTACCTAGAACTGGGACTGTCCGAACAAACCATCACCACCATGTCAGCATCCCTTCGAACATCCACCAAGAGGCAGTACCTAACCAGCATCAAAAAATGGGAGAAGTACTACCAGGAAACAGGAACAACGTATGCAACAGCCACAGCCACCAATGTACTGGAGTTCCTGGCCCATCTACACCATGATGAAGGGATCAGCTACAGTGCCATCAACACAGCGCGGAGTGCGCTTTCTGCTTATCTCAAGCCACCGCCAGGACAACAGACGATGGGATCCCATCCACTGGTGGTAAAGCTGATGAGGGGCATTTACAATATCAAGCCCCCTAAGCCCAGGTATACCCACATCTGGGACATCAGTGTGGTCCTGACATACCTCAGGGAATGGCCACCAGCCAGATCCCTCGGCCTCGAACAAGCTACACTAAAGACACTCATGTTGATGGCACTGGTATCCGCTCAGAGGGTCCAGTCTCTACACATGCTAAGGCTGGACAACATGGTGACCACCCCAGATCAGATTGCATTCAGCATACAGGGTCTGGTGAAACAAAGCAGGCCAGGAACAGCCAATCCAGTAGTGGTATTCCGGGCCTACCCACCAGAGCCACAGTTGTGTGTGGTGACCCATCTACAACATTACATCGACACAACCTATAATATCAGAGGGAGTGAAAAAGCCTTATGGGTCAGCCACAAGAAACCTCATGGCCTCATGGCCGGGTAACGAGCCAAACCATTTCAAGATGGTTCAAACAGGTGCTGAAGGCTGCCGGAATAGATACTAATACATTTAAATCTCATTCCACTAGGGCAGCATCTACATCAACAGCAGAGAGAATGGACGTACCGGTTGACCATATTCTGAATACAGCAGGATGGTCGAGGGAAACGACATTCAGAACTTTTTATAATAAGCCGTTGACGAAACCTGATTTATTTGCAGCCAGAATATTACAAGCTGCAAATATTTAATTTAAGCCCGGGGGAGCAATTATTTTTTGTTATTGTTAATAAATACCTTTCGTTTCTCGAAAAACAGATTCATTGGTTGGTTACGATAACACTTCCTCCCTCAAGAACTTCGGCAGTGAGTGAAATAAAACTGTTACACGGTTTGAAATCACAGAGCTTTTAAGTCTTCACGTAGTCACTCACGTGACTCCGAAGTAAAATAGTAAGATTAAACGAGAACTTACCAGTTTGAAGTTTGATCTGTATTTTATGAGGAGTTACGATGAGGGATTACGTGCCCTCCGCTCCCACCCTCATTATATGGATCAAACTAAATAACTGATGTCTCCTTTTCTTTACTATGTTTACTTCAAATAACTGTGTCTATCTGTGATTCCACACCGCTGCTTGGAAGTATGCCGCGCATGCGCGCTGAGCGGGTTCTTCACGTAATCCCTCATCGTAACTCCTCATAAAATACAGATCAAACTTCAAACTGGTAAGTTCTCGTTTAATCTTACTATTAACTTGCAAAATATAGCATAAGCAATATGACAACATTTCCAGAGAGAATGGCCATTGCCCTTTGAAGATTCTACCATCCCCACCTAACGACTTCCCTGAGAAATGTTCACAACCTGGGACACTTCAGTTTGTGGATGATTGCGATATGGATTATGAGGAGAGAACCTGACACCCAGCTACTTCCACAGAAGTCGCAGGGAAGCAAAACAAGGGATGCTGACGGATGAAATAGAAGGAGGATAGGCGCAAAATGCTGGAGTAACTCAGCAGGTCAGACAGCATGTCTGGAGAAAAGGAATAGGTGACGTTTTGGGTCAAGACCCTTCTTCAGATCAAAAAGAAGCAACTAATTTTCATCACATTGGTTCAGGTATCACATTGGAAATCATATCCAGGTAAAATTAGCCAGATTTGGAATTGGAAAGGGCACATTGGTGAGCTATTCGTGTGCCTGTAGTTTCCCCAGCAACAGATGAATGTTAAATGATGTCATTATTTGCATTTCTACCGCTACCGACATTAGTAGGGACAGAAAGTTACTACTGACCATTACTGGACAGTCCCAGTGGAACCAGGAGCAAGTGGTTTAGTTAGGTGCTGTTTTAACTCTTTAACTAGGTATTTTGATGAAATCAGGAGAAGTAACTGGGCACCTTCTTAATTTACTGAAGGCTGCTCAAACAGTTTGCAAAATCCATAATGTGCATTAAAATATTTAGCTGGTGAATTTCCTATTCAATGTGTGCCTGAGGGTGATATCCTCTCCAATTTTCTGTCTGCCGTGATTTAATCCAGAAAATATTTCAAAATGATCTACTCTGGGGAAAAAAAACAAAAATCCCTTCACATAGTGTCCAAAAGTGTTGTTCTGTGCATTTCAATGTCCTTAGTGCCTTCACAATTGCTTGACATTTCTTCCTTTCTGTCATGATGCAAAATATAATCGCTGATGCCCTTGAATAAACTTCCATGCATAGTTCAGCTAGTAACCAAATATGGTTCACTTTTCTCTAAATGTTATAGGGCCAGTCTTGTGTTAGTTCTGGAATTTGTTGATGTGGAAAAATAAACTGAAAGCATTCAGGAACTTCATAACATTATTGACATGAACTAGTTAAAATCTCCCAATTAAAACCAATCATCCGTATTTACCTGGCTGTTAATCCCAGCATTTATAGATTCCACCACTTCACAGGTGCCACCAATTGCCAGGCACACCACATGTGTTTGGGGATTGAAGCCTTTAATGAGCTTAATTCTACCTCTAAAAATTCCATATAATCTTTCTCCAGATATCTCCTTTTATTATTGAGGTCACCTCATCTGTAATCACCAAGCCTACTGTTCTAGCTCCACAGTGTTCTGTTTTGTTTAACAAAACGCCATAGCTCGATAGATGAATGATTTCCAACCATGCTTCAGTCACTGCATTATCAAAACCTTCAGGGTGAGTTTGCACTTTATAATCTGTATATTCTTCACTCTGTATCTTCCCCTTTGCTCTATCTAGTGTACTTGAATTTGACTTGATTGTAGAGTGTTATCAGGTCTGATTGGATAGTTCATGCAAAACGTAGTTTTTCACTGTACTTATCCATTCTCTCAAGAGATGCTGCCTGACCCGCCAAGTTACTCCAGCACTTTTGTGGGGTTTTTTTTGGTCGAACTTCTGCAGTTCCTTGCATCCCTGTGTTAGTGTGGTCCAGGTTAGAGATGAGGAAGTTCCTTACATGGGAGCTCCCATCTCCCAGACTTCCCAGTCTGGTATAGAAGGCAACCTTCCACACCAGGCAGTCATTACTCACCCTGATACCACAGCAAACTGCCAGCTTAAACTATGAGTGATACTTCCCATCAATGACCCAAATACCGACCAGCCTCTCGGGCAGAATCCTCGGAGTGCAGTGCTGGGGCTCTGAACTTTCGCTCCCACATTACTGTTGTTGTTTACCTATTTACAAGTACTGTGAAGTACAGGCACAGTACAAAATATACATGCCTGTGATGCTGCTGCAAGCAAGCCTTTTCACTGTACATGGAGACAAAGTGGTGGAGTTCTGTGCCAGGGAGCCACCTCAGGGTGACGGTAGGAACACTGCAGACATCCATTTGTCCAGAGAGAATTAAAATGCATTGCCGACAAGAGAAATTAGTGAATGAGCCAGCATTCCAGAGTCTAATAACACCACATGCTAGTGCTCAGCTCAGGTCCCTGGGACCTGCTTCACCCATTACCCGTGACAGAAAACGAGAGTCAGAAGCAATGAGTCTATTTGTATTGACTTGAATTTTAATCAAATCTGTTTGTAAAGAACTCTTTAAGAATTGTAATTGGAATCCTTTAAATCCTGTGACCTGACCCCAAAAGATGACTCCCTGAAGAACTGGCACTGTAAATAATAAGTGATAGCTTTTAATAAAATGACAAGGCATATGTATAATCATATTGCCCCTCTGCCTCAATGGGGTTAGTGCAGTGCACAAGCACACTTCTTTCTCTAGATGTAGAAACAAAGTTAACTGCAGATACTGGTTTATACCAAAGATAGACACAAAGTGGTGGAGTAACTCAGCGAGTCGGGCAGCATCTCTGGAGAAAAAGGATGGGTGACGTTTTGGGTTGGGATCCTTCTTCAGAACCTGATATGTTTATTTACCCTCCATCCTGGTAAACAGGATTGAGGCCTCCTGCCTCCAATGGAAACTGGGACATGTCATGTAACATAAGCCGATGGAGAGAGATGCTCATTGAGTACCAGAGGCTAAATCACGTTAGCAATATGCCAATAGGGCAGCACAGTGGTGCAGGTAGTTAGGCCGCTGCCTTGCAACTCCGGCGAGCCAGGTTCGATCTTGACCTCCAGTGCTGTCTCTGTGGAGTTTGCTTGTTTTCCCGGTTGACCATGCAGATGCTCCTGTTTCCTCACATATCCGAAAATGCAGGGCATCAAGTTAATTGGCCATGGTAAATTGCCTCCATTGTGCTGATGATTGGTAGAGTTTGAGAGATATTGTGGGGAGAATAAGTTCCACTGGAAACTAGTGAGTAATGGGATTACTTTCTTAGCCGAGTTTAGTCTTTACAGCGCGGAAACAGGCCTTTCGACCCACTGAGTTCACCTCATAAACTAGCAAAGTAGCACACTGGGGGTAATTTACAATTTTTACTGAAGCCAATTAATCTACAAACCTGTAGGTCTTTAGAGTGTGGGAGGAAACCGGAGCACCCGGAAAAAAACCAAGCAGTCACAAGGAGAATGTGCGATTCCGTACAGACAGCACCCGTAGTCAGGATTGACCCAGGGTTTCTGTCGTTGTAAGGCAGCGCCTATATGGCTGTGCTACCATGCCGCCCTCGATAGGTTGAAACGGTCTCCTTCCATGTCTGAAGGAAACTTGGGAAAAGTTGGTTCTCTATTGGAAGGTGTGGGAATATATCTCCAATGGTGTACAGGATGATTTATTTCTACATTTTCTAGTACAGAGAAGACTTTTTCTTCAGGGTATTACAATCTGTGTTAAGCACATAGTTACTTCAGAAAAGTGATTTTTGCACTGCCTATTTATGTCAGTGATACCACCAGTGTTGGCAAAGTAGAATTGTTTGAGTGAAACCAAGTGTGGGTCCACAATGTAACACACGCAGCAGGATCCAAAGCTCCTGGGGATTCAGTAATTCACCTGGGAGGTACCGGTCATCCAGTTTCCTCTACTTGACGATGATCAGAACATAAACTGCAGCTCCGTGCAGAAGGCAATGATTTACAGGGGCAGAGCTATAATCTGGAGCAATTTCTCTCAAAAGCATCAAGTAAAACGCAAGTCAAAACCCACTCATTACTCACTATCTTCCCCACTCTAGACTGAGCGTGCCGGCATTTATGAACCACTGGTAATGGAATAAGGATTATTTCTGTTCATTGAAAATATACGTTTGCAGCTGACGTACAAAACACAACAGGTATAAATCTATTGATGCTGGTCTGCAAAGAGAAGCTTGGCTAATTTATTACTGTGTACCAGAAGGCAATGTTTCACCCCCACCAAGATCCCTGCACATTCTTTATCTATTACAACCTGAATCCTTGTCTGAATGTACTAGTCCATGTCCAGCAATTTGACTGGCCATGTGGTTGCCAACTCTTCCCTGTCAATTACTCCAATAATCCGTCTTCATTAGTCATTATTCTCTCACAATGTCCCCAATGGTTACCACTATTGTACCATCTCTGGAGCTGTCACTTTCCAACCCGACCATCCGAGTCCCTGGCCTGGCTCCCCCCTTCCCTCACTAATAGGTTTGGCTATCACAGGAGAGATGCATTTGATGAAAATGAAATTATGTGAATGATTTGCATTTCCATTGCAGGTGGCTGTCCAGAATTCTCAGCGCAGAAGGTCACATCTCTCCATCACAATTGACTGGAAAGGGTTCAGAGAAGATTTGCGAGGATGGTGCCAGGGCTCAAGGGCCTAACCTGTTGGGAGAGGTTTCGCAGGCTAGGACTTTATTCCTTGGAGTGCAGGAGGAATGAGGGGTGAACTTATCGAGGTGTACAAGTTCATGAGAGGAATAGGTTGGGTAAATCCACAGAGTCTTTAGCCAAGATTAGGGGAATTGTGAATCAGAGGAGAAGTTTAAGGTGAGAGGGAGAAAGATTTAATACATAAAGGGTGGTGGGTATATGGAATGAGCTGCCGGAGGAGGTAGTTAAGGCAGGTACTATCATAGCATTCAAGAGACATTTGGACAGGTTATATGGATAGGGTTGATTTCGGGGGTTATGGGCTAAGCGCAGGCAGATAAGATGGGGCAAGTAGGTCGGAGAGAACAAGTTGGGCCGAAGGGCCTGCTTCCATGCTCTATCACTGTGACTTTAAGAAAGCCTAACCTGTGGAGAATTGAGAAAGGACTGTGGACTCAGGGACACATCTCGATCTCCTCCAGCAGGAGCACTGTCAAGTTCCCATTCTAAGTGCTGCCCAAGTGCTGTAATAGCTTATGGAACATAACCCAGCTTATAGCACAGGACTGGTCCTTCAGCCCATAATGTCTATGCCGACTACAATGTCAATGTAAACTGTTCCCATCTGCTTGTACGTAGCTTACATCCCTCTGTCCCCTGCTTGTTCATGTACTTGCTTAAATCCATCTTAAATGTTGCCATCCTATCTGCTTCCACCACCTTCCTGAGCAGCACTGTCCAGGCACCTGCTATTCTTTGTCTAAAAATAGTGCCATACACCTTCTTTACCATTCTATCAATTTGTGTTGCCACTCTCAGGGAGCTATCAACTTGCACCCCAAGACACCTTTGTACGTCAGTGCTCTTAAAGGCCTGCCATTAACCGTATACTTTCTTCTTCAGTAACATCACTCCCTGACGAGCTCAATGCGTTTTACGCACGCTTTGACAGGGAGAATACTGATGTGCCTTCCCGATCCCCCATTCGCTGTGATGGCATTTCAGTCTCAGTCACAGAGGCCGATGTCAGGAAATCCTTCAGAGGGGTGAACCCCCGAAAAGCACCTGGTCCTGATGGTATACCCGGTCTTGTTCTAAAAACCTGTGCGGACCAACTGGCGGGAGTTTTTACGGACATTTTCAACCTCTCACTTCTGAGGTCTGAGGTCCCCACCTGCTTTAAAAGGGCATCAATTATACCAGTGCCCAAGAAGAGTAAGGTGACGTGCCTCAATGACTGTCGACCAGTGGCACTAATGCCGCTGGTGATGAAATGCTTTGAGAGGTTGATCATGGAGCAAATCAACTCCTACCTCGACAAAAACCTGGACCCACTGCAGTTCGCGTACCGCCACAACAGATCAACGGTGGATGCGATCTCGCTGGCCCTCCACTCCGCACTGGACCACTTGGACAACAAAAACTCATATGTCAGGCTGTTATTCATTGATTACACCTCGGTATTTAACACAATCATCCCCTCCAAACTGGTTACCAAACTCGCAGAACTGGGTCTCTGCGCATCCCTCTGCAACTGGATCCTCGGCTTCCTCATCCACAGACCACAGTCTGTTCGTATTGGTGGAAATGTGTCAGCCTCGATAACAATCAGCACGGGAGCACCTCACGGCTGCGTGCTCAGCCCTCTGCTGTACTCACTCTATACCCATGACTGCGTAGCGAACCACAGTGCGAACTCCATCATCAAGTTCGCTGACGACACCACTATTGTGGGGCGTATCACTGATGGGGATGAGTCAGAATATAGAAGAGAGATCGAGCAACTGTCCATATGGTGCCAGCGCAATAACCTGGCCCTCAACACCAGCAAAACCAAGGAACTGATTGTGGATTTTGGAAGGAGTAGGAGGGGGACCCACAGCCCCATTTATATCAACGGGTCGATGGTTGAAAGGGTCAAGAACTTCAAATTCCTGGGCGTGCACATCTCTGAAGATCTTTCCTGGTCCGAGAACACTAACGCAATTATCAAAAAAGCTCATCAGCGCCTCTACTTCCTGAGAAGATTACGGAGAGTCGGATTGTCAAGGAAGACTCTCCCTAACTTCTACAGGTGCACAGTCGAGAGCATACTGACCAGTTGCATCGTGGCTTGGTTCGGCAATTTGAGCGCCCTGGAGAGGAAAAGACTACAAAAAGTAGTAAACACTGCCCAGTCCATCATCGGCTCTGACCTTCCTTCCATCGAGAGGATTTATCGCAGTCGCTGCCTCAAAAAGGCTGGCAGTATCATCAAAGACCCACACCATCCTGGCCACACACTCATCTCCCTGCTACCTTCAGGTAGAAGGTACAGGAGCCTGAAGACTGCAACAACCAGGTTCAGGAATAACTACTTCCCCACAGCCATCCGGCTATTAAACCTGGCTCGGACAAAACTCTGATTATTAATAACCACTTTCTGTTATTTGCACTTTACCAGTTTATTTATTCATGTGTGTATATATTTATATCATGGCATATGGACACATTTATCTGCTTTGTAGTAAATGCCTACTATTTTCTGTGTGCGTAAGCAAAGCAAGAAGTTCATTGTCCTATACAGGGACACATGACAATAAACTCACTTGAACTTGAACTTGAACTATTTGACCTCACAAAATGGGCATCTCATATTTGTCCAGCTTATACTTAATTTCTCCGCTCATATGTCGATCTGATCTATACCCTGCTGTATTCTTCGACAATATTCTTCATCATCTCCACCATCATCAGCCTACCTTTATTTTCGTCCAAATCATTTATGAATGTCACAAACAACACAGAGGTCCGTGCACTGATCTATGCAGAATGCTGCTGATCCAGTTCATATCGCATTCCTCTGGCCAAGCCAATATTGAATCCAATCTACCAAGTCTCTGTGGATCCTCTGGATCAGCCTGCCTTGTCAAAAACGTTACTGAAGTCTATGAGACAACATGCGCTGTCCTGTCCTTCACCGCCTCCCCCAAATACTCAATTAAGTTTGTAAGACATGACCTTCCCCACGCAAGCCCTGCCGATTCCCTGTTCAAGTTCTTCCCTGCTTCCTTTATAATCCATGAAGTTCCTCTCTGATTTCTGCTAACATATCTCTGGTTGCTTTTTCTTTTTGACTAAATGTACAACCTTTCTCATCATGCAAGGTTTTCAGACCTTGCATGGACTCAGTCGGCATCTGTGAACAACATCAATGGTCATTGCCAGAATTAGGATTCAGCTTCAAGAGTGATAGAATGCAGTAAGTGAAAATTGGCTGACCCTTAAATTGATCATCAACAGAGGAAACAGTTCTGCTGATATCTCTGATGTGAGAGACCTCGGCTGATGCCCTTTGAAATGATGCAATCAAATTTTTAAGAGTGCACTGTGGGAGGAATAAGGTCATTAGGTCTGATACTGACAGTCCATGGATGAATCATGTACGAAAGTGCCTGGTGGAATTACCCGATTCCACCCACAGTGGAGCACTGCTCTAACACTATTGTATTTCCTCTGCATGTCACACCAGGCCTGTACTACCGAATTGTACACATTCTATTTACTCCTTCCTTACCTTTTAGACTGTGGATGCCTTCAGCTTCTATAAATACAGTGGTGGAAGAAGCACCCATTACAAAAATCTTGCCTGATTCATCTCTTCATTGAATTAAATGGAAAGGAATATAAGAAAATGAATTGTAACCGTACCAAAGACAAACTTCCCAAATAAACAATGCAACTTGTCATAGTAAAGTTATACCTAAGTATTTGTCACCCCAACAGTTATTTTGCTGAGTCTATCTGATGTGAGGCAATAGATGACACGAGAGACACCATGCAAGTTGCCGTGCCAATGTACCATTGCAAGTACGTAGATGCAAAGGAGATTTGTGAGACACCTTAATTTACACAAAGTGGTAGAAAGTTGGAACACACTCGCAGGGGAGGTGGTAAAAGCAGATACAATAGCAAACTTTAAGAGGCATTTTGACAGGCATATAAACATATGGGGAATCAGGGAGATAGATCAATCACAGGCAGATGGGTTTAGTTTAAATTGGCATCATGGTTGCCATTGGTATGGTGGGCCAAAGAGTCAATTCCTGTGCTATACTTTTCTATTTTCTGGTTATCTTGGTGCATTTGCATCTGAAAATAATAATTGGTTTTATGCTAATCTGTGAAAATCATCTAGTAGCCTAGCACCGCGACAATGTGGCGAGTGAACCGATGTTGCAGAGTGCCGCAACGTTGCAGAGTGCCGCCCGACAATAAAAAAGCAACTGACTTTCAACTCCATTTATTTCTGGTTGGCAAATTGAAAATCCATTCTGTTTTTGTTTCCATCATCACTTCATCAATCAACTTACTTTTGCATTATGGCCATATTGCATTCACATTTTGCTGAATAATAAGTTTGGAATATTTTAACCCCTGTTATACAATCTCACGACATGGAGATTCCAGTAGAAACATTTCTTCACTTAGTCTACTTCTGGAAGTCAGTCAGTGGATTCATGCAGTCTTTCTGTTTTATCACACACACCAGCTGTCATACTTTTTCACATTGCCTGAGTCACTGATAGTTGGAGGATAGATGATCTGTATTGGCACCAAACTATGTGACAAAACTTTACAGCTCGTTAAACACACAGACAAATTTTATGGGCAGCATGAAATAGAGCAAGTACAAAAGCTAGAGATGTGTAAGCCTTGAACCAAGGCCACGTTGAAGTAGGACTAAAAACGGAGAATGCTGGAAACACTCAGAAGGTCAGACAGCATCTGTGGGGAGAGAAACGGAGTTAAGATGGAAGTCTCTTGGATCTGAAGCATTAGCTCCATTCTGCATTAGCTCTGTTGATGTCTGAGGACCCTGGATGCCAAAATGAGGGATCTGCTTTTACAACAAAAAAAAACGAGATTGATCCTTTTGCTCATGGGATTGTAGGCATTGTGTTTTGGCCAACTAGTCTTGGTGAATGTGGTAATGGGGAGCCTAGACAAGCCCCACCATTGCACACCACAGGTTAGTGCAGGATTATCCTGTTTTGAGCGGTAGATGTTGCCTGGAGAAGTTACTGTAGTCTTGTGCCTTCCTGCTCAGCTCATACTCACAGCTCTTCAAGTAGTTCCTAATTTACTTAGAGCCTGTGGGTGGCAATCCTACTGCAGCACCTATCAAGTATCTCATGGAAAAAGTGTGAAAATCAACACAATGTTTTCAAGACGATACTGTAGAAAAGATCATACATCACGCATCCATTATTTATGTATCGCACTGTAAAATATTCCTGAGATATATATTAGATTTCATTTTCACTGCGTTTTATCTTTCACTTCCACTTTGTTACTTCCAAGACACAATTAAGGTACCACAGTGCTGTAGCTATCAGAATGCCGCCTCACGGCACCAAAAACACTTCATTGCTGACCGCAGGTGCTGTCTGTGTGAAGTTTGTACTTCACGTTATCTCTCTGCATGGATTTCCTCTAGCAGCTCAGGCTCCTATCACTTTCCAATCATTCCAATCACCAGTCATTTAAGAGTGAGGTGAGGAAAAACTTTTTCACCCAGAGAGTTGTGAATTTATGGAATTCCCTGCCATAGAGGGCAGTGGAGACCAAGTCACTGGATGGATTTAAGAGAGAGTTAGATAGAGCTCTAGGGGCTAGTGGAGTCCAGGGATATGAGGAGGGCAGGCACGGGTTATTGATAGGGGACGATCAACCATGATCACAATGAATGGCAGTGCTGGCTCGAAGGGCCGAATGGCCTCCTCCTGCACATATTTTCTATGTTTCCAAGATGTGTAGGTTAGTAGGTTAACTGGGCATTGTAAAGTGACAATAGACAATAGACAATAGGTGCAGGAGTAGGCCATTCGGCCCTTTGAGCCAGCACCGCCATTCAATGTGATCATGGCTGATCATCCCTAATCAGTACCCCGTTCCTGCCTTCTCCCCATATCCCCTGACTCCGCTATTTTTAAAAGCCCTATCTAGCTCTCTCTTGAAAGCATCCAGAGAACCTGCCTCCACCGCCCTCTGTGGCAGAGAATTCCATAGACTCAGCACTCTCTGTGAGAAAAAGTGTTTCCTCGTCTCCGTTCTAAATGGCTTACTCCTTATTCTTAAACTGTGGCCCCTGGTTCTGGACTCCCCCAACATCGGGAACATGTTTCCTGCCTCTAGCGTGTCCAAGCCCTTAACAATCTTGTATGTTTCAATGAGATAGCCTCTCATCCTTCTAAACTCCAGACTGTACAAGCCCAGCTGCTCCATTCTCTCAGCATATGACAGTCCCGCCATCCCGGGAATTAACCTTGTAAACCTACGCTGCACTCCCTCAATAGCAAGAAGTGGTCAAGTCTAGGGGAGAATTGATGGAAATATAGGGAGAATAAAAGGTTAGGTAGGATTGCTGCACAAATGGGTGCTTGATGGTCAACAGTGGCTCGGTGGGCCGAAAGGCCTGTTCCATCCTATATCTTTTATGACAATTTGTTAGGCAATTTACTGCCCAATTAGTTTAGTTTTAGTTTTGTTTAGAGATACAGCGCGGAAACTGGCCGTTAGGTCACTGAATCCTCACTGACCAGCGACCCCTGCACAGTAACATGACCCTACACACACGAGGGACAATATTACATTTTTTACATTTATACCAAGCCACTTAATCTATAAACCTGTACGTCTTTGGAATGTGGGAGGAACCCGGAGATCTCGGGGAAAACCCACGCAGGTCATGGGGAGAACGCACAAACTCCGTACAGACAAGCACCCATAGTCAGGATCGAACCCAGGCCTCTGCTGCTGTAAGGCAGTAGCTCTACCACTGCACCACCGTGCTGCCCTTGGGTATTAACTGGGGATGCAAATCCCTCCAGATCCCAGGTTGGAACTCCAAGATACGTACTTTTGAAAGTTAAACCTATTACCAAGCACTTCCCCCTGGCAGCAGTCGCCAGTCATATGTTTCCTGGAACACCACTCTTCTTTATTTATCACTGCCCCTTCAGGCTGCCTCTCGCACAGTGCTAGAAAGAATGAAAAGAAAAACTAACATTTATGCAATCTCAACCTCAGGATGTCCCAGAGCACTTTCCTGTCATTGAGATTTCGTTTTTTCCCGTCTTAGAGATACAGTGCGGAAACAGGCCCTTTGGCCCAGTGAGTCCGTACCGACCAGTACATTAATACCATCCTACACACACTAGGGACGATTTACACTTATACCAAACCAATTGACCTACAAACTTGCACGGCTTTGGAGTGTGGGAGGAAACCTAGCATCTCGGAGAACAAGGTTGCCAATTGCGCACAAAAACCTCCCACAAATATCAATGTGATAATGACCACATAATCGGCTTCAGAGCTGTTGACTGAATCATATTTTGAGTCAGAGAAAAATGCTGTGTTTTACCTGATGCCATGTCTTATATTGTGTAATGTATTAATGTCCCATCTATTGTCACAAGGAGAGGTAGTCCAGTTGAGCATGGGAATCTCTGGTGCTGATGCCATTCATCTTTCAGTGGCTTTTAACATAGGCATGATATTTCCACGTCACTTGTGTGGCCAACTAATTAGTATCAACAGGACTGGCAGAATTCATGGACTTCAACTTCAGGATTTCTGGTAAAACTTACGAAATGCAACCTCTGTGGATGGCACTGTGGCACGGCTGGTCGAGCTGCTGCCTCACGGAGTCAGAGACCCGAGTTTGATCCTGACCTTGGGTGGTGTCTGTGCAGAGTCTGCACGTTCTCCCTGTGACCGCGTGGGTTTCCTCCAGGTGCACATCCTAAAGGCCTACTGGTTTGTAGGCTAATTGGCTTCTGTCAATTGCTCCTAGTGTATGGAGTGTGGATGAGAAAGTGGGATAACATAGAACTAGTGTGAACGGGTGATTGATGTTCGGAGTGGACTCGGTGGGCCGAAGTGCCTGTTTCCTTGCTGTATCTTTAAAATAAAATAAAATAAACCTGAAATAGATTGGAGTGAGGATCCAAAGAGAGGAAAGTGGGATGATGGAAGGCAGAATATCAAGACTATGATACTTGCTTGAGTTTGCCATTCAGAACGGTGAGAACCCAAAGGGATATATTGATCTGTAATGAAGGGAGGAAGGATCAGGCTGATTATATCAAGAACGTATATCTGGAGTTAGCAAAGAGCTCAGAGCAAGGTAACCATGCTATCTATATTCCTGGATAAAGTGTAAGCAACATTTGAGTGACCTTGGCAGATAAAGTAAAACCAATGGTAGAGTATCCCTTCTTATGTTGTCATCATGCAAAATATGTGACTCTGCTTGCTCAAACCAGTCAAAGAGTCTTACAGCGTGGAAACAGGCCCTTCAACCCAACTTCCCCACACTGACCAACATGTTCTATCTGCAGTACACAAAAATGCTGGGGAAACTCAGCGGGTGCAGCAACATCTATGGAGCGAAGGAAATAGGCAACGTTTCGGGCCAAAACCCTTCTTCAGACTGATGGGGGGTGGGGGAGGGCGGGGAGAAGAAAGGAAAAAGGAGGAGGAGGAGCACGAGGGCTGAGGGATGGGAGGAGGCAGCCCGAGGGCTGAGGAAGGGGAGGGGACAGCAAGGGCTAATAAAATTGGGAGAATTCAATGTTCATGCCCGCAGGATGCAGACTCCCCAAGTGGAATATGAGGTGCTGTTCCTCCAATTTCCGGTGTTGCTCGCTCTGGCCATGGAGGAGACCCATGACAGAGAGGTCGGATGGGGAATGGGAAGGGGAGTTGAAGTGCTGAGCCACCGGGAGGTCAGGTTGGTTATTGCGGACCGAGCGGAGGTGTTCGGCGAAACGATCGCCAAGCCTCCGCTTGGTCTCACCAATGTAGATCAGCTGACATCTAGAGCTATCTACACTTGTCCCACCTGCCTGCGTTTGGCCCATATTCCTCTAAACTCAGGTGAACCATTCTCCAGCAAATTACTTCGCAGTACACTAATTTTGTTCAGACTACACTCTTCACATCTGTATTAGTCCATCCATCAAAACCATGAACCCCATCTCACTGCAACCTTCCCCTTATAGTCACCCTTAACGAATATTCTCCAAATAGCTGGCCCTCCAGCTAAACTCTTCCAGGGCACTTAAACCACATAATGGAAAATTGTTCAAGGTTTTCCTGTCCATAAAATGAATAACACTCCAATTCAGATAATTACGGCCCAATCAGTCCACTTTCAACCATCACTAGAGTGGTGGGAGATGTGGTCGAGTGGGCTATCAAGTTTTATTTATTCAACTATAATCTGTTCACCAATGCCTGGATTGAGTTTTGTTACTGCTACTTGGCATCAGTCCCCATAACATTAAACAAGAAGAAAATAGACAAATTTCAAAGGTGAGGTGAGGTGAAAGTGACAGCCCTTGACACCAAGGCAGTATTTTACCAAGTGTGGCCTCTTTGGTAAGACTGAAGTCAATGAGTGTTAAAGGCAAACCACTCCACAAACTAGGGCATACAATATGCAGCAATATGTCTGTCGCTGTTGGAGTCACCCCAGCCCCAGGACATCACTGTGTGATTCACCTCCTGAGACCTCAAACCTGTTCCACCATCCACAAGACGTACAGTAAGTCAAGAGTTAATGGAGTTCCCTTCATTTGCCACCACGAGTGCAGCACCTTCCGTACTCATGAAGTTTGGCATCCCGCCTGAACAGAGTGTCATAATATTTCATTCCCTTCCCGGCCCATGACAGTGGCTAAAGTGTATAGTATTTACAAAATGCACCGCGGTTACACACCTCGGCTTCTCTAACCTGTGACCTCTACCACCAGGAATGGCGAGTACAATGAGCACATTGCAACACCACCAGTTGCCTGTATGGTTCCCTGTCCAAGTTACACGCTGTTCCTAATGGTAAATATGCTGCTGCACCTTCATTGTTGCTGGATCTAAACCTCTGAGTTCCTTACCCAGCAACATTAAAGGAGTACATTTACCAGAGGATTTCAGAACGTGACTTACTACTACAAGGGCAATCAGTGAAGGGCAATAAATGTGCAGGAAAGTGCTGCAGATGCTGGTTTAAATCGAAGATGGACACAAAATGCTGGAGTAACTCAGCGGGACAGACAAAATCTTTGGAGAGTAGAAATGGGTGATGTTTCGGGTTGAGACTCGGGGCAGTAAATGTTGGTCCTGTTCTTGGTTATATTCTGTCATTACTCCCTTTTTTCTCTTTCAAAGGAAAAGAGATTCGAGGAAGAGCCAAGAAACTGGCATTAAACTCCCAAGCCCATGTTGATATTGTTTTAATGAAGGAACTTATTTGCTGAAGTTTATCAACATGTGCAGCTTCCCACATGAATTCATGTGTTTTCAATTTCTGGGAAAACTTTCTGGGAAAAAATAGCTGTTTAGTTTAGTTTGGAGATACAGTGTGGAAACAGGCCCTTCAGCCCACAATGTCCGCGGCAACCAGCAATTCCCACATATACACACACACAATACACAATACACAATACACAATACAATTTATTTGTCACTTGAACCTCATAGAGGCTCAAATGAAATGTTGTTTCTACAGTCATACACACAAGAAAAAAAGACCCAAGACACAACACAATTTACACAGACATCCATCACAGCGCATCTCCTCCTCGCTGTGATGGAAGGCAAAAAAAATTATCTCTCCCCTGCACTCCCCATTCCCCTCCCGATGTCAAAGTCAAAGCCTCCGGCGGGCGATGGTAATTGTCCCACGGCCATTAATGCCGCACTGGGTGATGCAAGGCCGCGCTCCGGGTCTTGTTGTTGGAGCCCCCGGCGGGTGCTAGCAAAGTCCCGCAGCCATTCCAAGCTGCGCGGGGCGATGATGTAAGGCCCCGCTCCAGGTACTCCTCGACCCCGCGACTCGGGCGGGAGAAGTCGCCGTTGCGGAAGCCCCGAAAAGCGGTCACCCAGCAGGGACCCGCGGGCTCCCGATATCACCGTCCAGCAGACCCGCGGCCGGAGCCTCCGAATCCCCGGGGGTCGGGTCACAGCAGCACGCCACCACCGCTCCTCCCGCTCCGAACTCGGCCAGCTCCGCGATGGTGAGCAGCTCCGCAGCTCCGCGACTGGAGCCCCAGGTCGTTCCTGCTGGAGGCCGCTCCACGTTGCAGCCCCAACGACAACGGAGACCCGACAGGGAAAAGGTCGGCTTCTCCGTGCAGGTGAAAGATTTTAAAAGTTTCCCCCCCCCCACACACACACACACACACACACACACCCCATCAAAAAAAAATAAAAACTACATTAAAACGGGACAAAAAATAACAAAAAGACAGACGGACTGCAGAGGCTACACACACGAAGGACAATTTACATTTTTATACAAAGCCAATTAACCTACAAACGTGTACGTCTTTGGAGTGTGGGAGGAAACCAAAGATCTCGGGGGAAACCCACGTGGTCACAGGGAGAATGTACAAACTCTGTAAAGTCAGCACCAGTAGTCGGGATCGAACCCAGGTCTCTGTTGCTGAAAGTGCTGTAAAGCAGCAACTCTACTGTTGCCATCACTGTCTTTCTTTCTGTGTGGCTTCTTTCAGTTTGGGTCGGCAATTTTATTGCGTCTGTGAAGCAACAAGTTGGGAGAGAATGAACGTTATGCTATGTTGTGTGATTTTCTTCCACATTGGAACAAATTTCGTTCAAGGCCTGATAGGCTTGTTTAAATTGCGGATTGATTCGGGAGTGCAGCAAGCTTGACATTCATTGCTCTCTTTAATTGCCCCTGAGAAGGTGGAGTTTGTGTCTCCCGGCTGGATCACGGTACTCCGAGTGGCGCTGAGGGCAACGTTCAATTGGGAGGTCCAGAATTCTGAACCAGCAACTCTATTGCAGACAAAGTGAACGATAATGAATTCACTATCGGACGAATTAATTGGGACCAGGCAGCAGATCAGATCACTTAGCTCAGGTCATATAATAGACTGCAGATATTCTAACATGTTCCCTGCTCCGTGTGTGTGTTTTGAGTGCATTCCAAATGACTAGCTTTGTTTCTGGAGTTATTTTTAAGTGTGAAACAGAAGTGACAGATAAAGCCCAACAGTCAGAAAAATGTGTGCTGTATTACTTCCCTTACATAACCAGCAAATATCCCATGGCATCGCTCACAGTAGGATGGAGAACATGCTGCTTTATAAACACAGGAACACAATGGCATATAAAACACAACTACCCACATTTCCATCTCTGTCTAGGTGATTATATTTCTGTGGCAGAGTAAAGGCATCTTTATTCTGACCGTCCTCCTAGTGACGAAACACGAGGATCTGTTAAATGCTTTGCCTCAATACCACTCTGAAAAGGCCATGGGTGGCTGTGCTATTCCTGGTTTGTAAAGGCAAACAAAAATATATTGCTTGCTTGCTGTCTCCAAGTTATTTTTTCCTAGCAGAGCTTTCTTTCATATACGCTAATTGTGGAAGTGTTTATGTTATGTGGGAAGGCAAGTGGAAGAAGACAAGTCAAAAGAACTGGACGGTACTAAGTTATGGCTTGAGGGAACTCTGCTGCTTTAATACATCTTGTAGCTCTAAGTGCTTTTGTGGACATTGTCTGGTGACATGAATAGCTGACCCATGCACCAGACTGTCTATCTATCTATCTATCTGTCTGTCTGTCTGTCTGTCTGTCTGTCTGTCTGTCTGTCTGTCTGTCTGTCTGTCTGTCTGTCTGTCTGTCTGTCTGTCTGCCTGTGCATTTATTTATTTATTAATTTATGAAATTATTTTGAAATGCCAGCATTTATTCCCCGCCCTTCTGTAGGTGATGTTATGCTGTTCTATTGAACCACGGCCGTCCTTCTGTTAACTGTACTGCCAGAGGAGAAACCCAGAAGTGAGGAAGGGATTAAGATACATTTCCGAGTCAGGACGGTATGTGATTGGAGGGATGGGCATTGAATATTCCTTCCTCATAACCGTCTTGGTGACAAAGGTAGTGGGTTTGAGAGATCCTGTCTGTGTGACCTTGGTGAGTAACCACAATGCATTTTGTAGTTGGTATAGGGTTCATCCCCACCGAGGGTTTAAACCAGAATCAGAATTCAATGCCAATCCCTCCAATCACAGAAAAAGTACCCCATGATTCACATTGCAGGCGGCCGATTCAAGTGGAGTCAAATAATGTAAAGGAAGTTCAAAGATGTTCCGGAAACATCTGTGCCAGTGGTGGTGTGTAAAAAGGAACTGCAGATTCTGGTTTAAACCAAAGATAGACACACAAAGCTGTAGTAACTCAGCGGGACAGTCAGCATCTCTGGAGAGGAATGGGTGACGTTTCAGGCCGAGACCCTTCTTCAGACTGGTTAGGGATAAGGGAAACGAGAGATATAGACGGTGATGTGGAGAGATATAGAACAATGAATGAAATATGCAAAAAAGTAACGCTGATAAAGAAAACAGGCCATTGTTAACTGTTTGTGGGGTGAAAATGAGAAGCTCGTGCGACTCGGGTGGGGGAGGGATAGAGAGAGGGAATGCCCGGGCTACCTGAAAAGGTTGTTCAATGATATTCAATGAGTCAGAATGCTGTGAACCTCTCAGAGAATTGAACACAAAATGTATACATTCTTTCCTCTAGCTTCACAATTCACAATCCTTTTGTCTCACATCTTCTGTTTTTTCATATCTGGCCTTTGTCCAACCATCTGCCTATTAAATAAACATCCTCACCTGTTACCTGCCAGGGTTTGTCCTGCACCTCCTCACTTCTAGCTTTCTTCCCCCCTCCTCTCCACAATCAGTCTGAAGAAAGGTTCCAACCTGAAACGTCACCTCTCCATGTTCTTCTGAGATGCTGCCTGTCCAGGTTGAGCTGCTGCAGCACTCTGTGTCTTCTTTTGTAAGCCAGCATCTGCAGTTCCTTGTTTCTACAAAATGTATATCGACGGTTCTGTGCAGTACTGAAGGAATGCCGCCATTACAATGAAACATTAAAGTCAAATCTCTGCACCCTCTCAGATGAACAAAAAGTACCCCATGGTACTATTTATGCAAGAGGAGGGTCATATCTAGGCCAACATTTATATCTGCACCAACACCTCAAACAGTTTATCTATTCATGCATCTCACTGCTGTTTGCCAAGCGCAAATCACATGCTGCCTGTCCTACATTTCATGGTGACTACACCTTCAAAACAACAAATGGCAGCTCCATTGAAACAGCTGAGCACCTCATCCATGAAGCAATCACTGTTTTTGGGAAGAGATTTGATGCATCTCAGGGCCTTGTAAGGCATCGTAATTAATTGCTAGCCTTTCATGTTTTTCTCTTATCATGCTGTTTCTCTCAATAATGCAAACACTCGTAGGATGAATAAATTGTTGCACACCTTACAGGCTACATTTAAAAAATAAAACATTCTGTCGAGCATCACTGTAGCTGGGAGCCGGGGGTGGGGGGGGGGGGGGGGTAGATATTTATTTTTAGCTCATTCCTGGATTCAGAGGGGAATGTACTGAGCTCAGTAACGTAGCAAGAACCCAAATTCAATGGAGTATATGGAGTTACAAGAGACTGCAGATGCTGGGATTTGGAGCAAAAATGAAACTGCTGGTGGAATTCAGCAGGTTAGAAGAAGGGTCGCGACCCAAAACGGCAATTGCTCATTTCCCTCCACAGATGCTGCCTGACCCGCTAAGATCCCCCAGCAATTTGTTTTTTGCTCTGTGTATAATCCTGGAAAGGTCTCTAAACAGAATACAGTTATCTCGTTACCATACACTGTTTTGCAGAGTTTAATGTTACCTGTGCATTTTCTTACGTGTGTGGGAGGAATATTTCCAAGGCAAGTGGAAACAGACATACATTTTTTTTTATCCTGAAATAATTAAAAAAATCTTGGGAATGCCATTTAATGCCCTTGCATGTTCTCACCAGATACTGTAGATTGAGGTTTCTCAGCACCATCCTGACTGCTCCACCTCAGCTCGATCAATCACATGCCAGGTATTCCCACAAATCAGTGAGAATATTATATTTTTTCAAAGAAGCTTTGAGACTCTCCATTGTGAATACATTAAAGAGCAAAGCAGCCAACAATATAAGAGCTGAAGGTACACAAAAATGCTGGAGAAACTCAGCGGGTGCAGCAGCATCTATGAAGCGAAGGAAATAGGCGACGTTTTAGGCCAAAACCCTTCTTCAGACTGATAGGGGGGGGGGGGGGGGGGGGGGGCGAGAAGGAAGGAAAAGGGGAGGGGGGGGAGCCCGAGGGCGGGGGGATGGGAGGAGACAGCTCGAGGGTTAAGGAAGGGGAGGAGAGAGCAAGGGCTAGCAAAACTGGGAGAATTCAACGTTCATGCCATCGGGACGCAAACAACCCAGGCGGAATATGAGGTGCTGTTCCTCCAATTTCCGGTGTTGCTCACTCTGGCAGTGGAGGAGACCCAGGACAGAGAGGTCGGATTGGGAATGGGAGGGGGAGTTGAAGTGCTGAGCCACCGGGAGTTCAGGTAGGTTATTGCGGACTGAGCGGAGGTGTTCGGCGAAACGATCGCCCAACCTCCGCTTAGTCTCCCCGATGTAAATCAGCTGACATCTAGAGCAGCGGATGCAGTAGATGAGGTTGGAGGAGATGCAGGTGAACCTTTGTCGCACCTGGAACGACTGCTTGGGTCCTTGAATGGAGTCGAGGGGGGAGGTGAAGGGACAGGTGTTGCATTTCTTGCGCTTGCAACGGAAAGTGCCCGGGGAGGGGGTGGTACGGGAGGGAAGGGAAGAATTGACAAGGGAGTTGCGGAGGGAGCGGTCTTTGCGGAAGGCAGACATAGGGGGAGATGGGAAGATGTGGTGAGTGGTGGGGTCACGTTGGAGGTGGCGGAAATGGCGGAGGATTATTTGTTGTATTTGCCGGCTGGTGGGGTGAAAGGTGAGGACCAGAGGGACTCTGCCCTTGTTGCGAGTGCGGGGATGGGGAGAGAGAGCAGTGTTGCGGGGTATGGATGAGACCCTGGTGCGAGCCTCATCTATGGTGGCGGAGGGGAATCCCCGTTCCCTGAAGAACGAGGACATTTCCGATGCCCTGGTGTGGTATATAAGAGCTGAGCTATTGGTTGTGAATTTGCAGAATTTGCTGGTTGATTTATTCTGCAATTTTGCTGTTTTGCTACCTACAGCTGCTTTCCTATTATTTTTTTTAAATATTACTGGGTTTGCACATTAATTGCCTATTACATTTGCTGTGGAAAGTTAAGGCTGATAATTAATACGACCAGTACAAATTTAACAACATGATAATTGTTAATGCAGCACTTGTTCATGTTTTTGGCGCATAAAGGGAACATATTAAATTATATTGTCTCATTCCTTCATGTTGATAATTATTGTCAGAGACTTGAAAAATATAGCATTTCAATTTTTTGTGCTTTTCTTCATTTTCCTTTATGCTGTTTCATTCTCGTTATATCCATGAATTTTGGGCATCACTGCATTTTTCATTCTATACTAAATTTATATGTATTTCATTCTCCTTCTGCTCATGCCAGTTTTATATAATGTGTAACTGCATGGAAACAGGCCCTTCAGGACATCATGTCTGTGCTAGCCAGCAGCTACACTAACTATTCTGCATCATCCAACCTCTTGTTATAGACACCTTCGCTAAGGTAAAGATTTCTCACTCTTGACCCTGTCTACGCCCTTCACAGTGATTATATCTATCATGTCTCCCTTCAGGCTCCTCCTTTCCAAGAAAAATAAATCCAGTCTATCCAAATTCTACTCATAGCTGAAACACTCAAAGGCAGGCAACATCCTGCTGAATTTCCTCGGCATCCTCTCCAGTGTAATCACACCCTTCCTATATTTTGGCGACCAGAACTGTAGTCAACTGTGCAATGGTCTTATTTTGAGCTAATGAAGGCAAGTATCCCGCATGCCTTAATTCCCCAACAATCCTTAACTGTCATTGCTTAAGGAAGTAGAATGTTGACATCATCATTCGCTAATGTTTCAGTTGCCCACACTTAAAAGTTAGCAGTTTGCACTGCCAGGAATATGCAGTGTCAATGGCCACTGATCTGAGAAACCAAGGTGTGCAAGAAACAGTGAATGGTGCAAAATGCCCCGTTCTGCAGAATTTGGTAGATGACATGTACAGCTACCCAGGGGAAATGTCCAATTTCAACACACACTGTCACAATTTGCCTGTGGTGATAAATTAAAAAGCAAATGTCAGTTGAAGTCGTTCAGATATAACTTCTAAGTAAACAAAAAATGAGATGTGACCAATGGCAATAAAAGTATTCTAAATATATAATCAATGCTTCAGTTCTAGGACCCTTCATCTGATGCAAATTACAATCTGTTCTGATGATGTGCCCAGACTGTACTATGATGAACATGTCTTTCCAAAGGTGTTTGTCCAGACCTTACAATACTCCAGTAGTGTAACATGCACGAACAGCTGCATTTCCTAGTTAATGAAGGGTGGCAGGGTTTTGCAGCTGGTAGAGCTGCTGCCTCACAGTGCCAGATACCTGGGTTCAATACTGGCCTTAGGTGCTGTCTGCGTGAAGTTTGTTTGTTCTCTGTGTTGGACAACAAAGATTGTTCCATTGTGAATTTGCTGATCTGTTTTTTAGGGGAATATTCTTATTGTGATGAACGCCAGGTTTAATAGGCTGGAAGACAATCTTATCTGAAATTGCCTTGGTCTTTTTGTGCTTATTTTAGTGAGAAGATGTTAATCACAGGCTATATAGGTTTCATTTTATTTTTCTAATTAGTATTGGTGAATGTTTATTATTGTCACGTATACTGAGACAGTGTGAAAAGCTTTACTTGCATGCTGTCCAGTCAAATCATACAACACATCAGTACAATCAAGCCAGACCTAAGTATAAAGAGAAAAATACCAACTGGACGTATCCACACAACACGTAGGAAAGACATGTTCAAGCTATAATTGGTTGTAATAAATTACCTCTTAGGTGTAGGTTCATGGCAAAAAGATATCAAAGATGAGTTGATGGGCAAATGAAAGAAAGCAAGTTGTGGGGCTTTAGTGAAAGAAGGAGAGGGAGTGATGAGACGGATGGAGTTTTCCTGTATGGACATCATGGGTAAAATGCCCTCCTTCCATTATAGGTTTGTGCATCATTTGTTCCAGTCATCACGGGCAAATGTCCTGTGCTGAGAATGGATTGATGATCAGTCATGCAGTTGAAACTGCTTTACTGCTGGTCTTACGCCAGATTACCTTTGAGAATGCCTTAGGTATCATTTCTGCTAGGTGGCATAATAGCATGGAACATGGAACATGGAACAGCACAGCTGAGGAACAGGCCCTTTGGCCCACAATATCTGTGCTAAACTTGAGACCAACATCAACTGCCTACACATAATCCATATCGTTTCATTCCTGCATATCTATTGTTTATGCAAAAGTCTCCTAAATGCAACTATCGAATCTGCCTCCATGGGCACCCCTGGCAGCACATTCTAGGCACTCACCACTCGGAGTAAAAAAATTGCCCCACACATCTCCTTTAAACTTTGTCCCTCTCACCTTATGCCCTCTGGTATTTGATGTTTCCATCCTGAGAAATAAGTTCTGATTGTCTACCTTATCAATGCCCCTCACCATTTTATATACTTCTGCCGGGTCACCCTGCAACCTCCAGGGTTCCAGAGAAAACAAACCAAGTCTGTCCAAATTCTCCCTGTATCTAATACCTCCTAGTCCAGGCATCAGTCTGGTAAACCTCCTCTGCACCCTTTCCAAAGCCTCCACATCCTTGCTGCAATGGGGAGACCAGAACTGCACATAATATGTCAATTGTGGCCAAAGTAAAGACATACAACTTCATCATACAGGCTGCAAAAAATTGCTCAGGTGTTCGGAGAGTTTCTACAGGTCTTTGTTTAGTTTAGTTTAGAGATACAGCTTGGAAACAGGCCCTTCGACCCACCGAGTCCACGCTGATCAGCGGCCACCCCATACACTAGCACTGTCCTACAGGCTAGGGACAGTTTACAATTTTACCGAAGCTAATTAATCTACGTCTCTGGAGTGTGGGAGGAAACCGGAGCACCCATAGAAAACCCATGCAGGTTACAGGGTGAATGTAAAAACTCCATACAGAATGCACCCTTGGTCAGGATCGAACTCGGGTCTCTGGCGCTGTAAGGCAGCGACTCTACCGCTGCGCCCACGTGCTGGTCACGGTAAAGTTAGGTGATGATGCAAAGTTTCCAAAACTGAGAGTTTAATCCACATATGAGAAGTTGTAGAAGATTGGTGAAGATTATGAACAATGCAAACTGAACTGAATGGGAGGGAGGGAAAGAGAGAGAACACCTCCAATGCGGGTAACTTCTCAATAAATTGCAGACTAATGGGCCTGTCCCACTTAGGCGACTGTTTAGGCGATTGCAGGAGACTATGCAGTCGCCACATGGTCGCCACATGTTCGCGGGTGGTTGCCGGGAAGTCGCCTTCATGGTCGTGTGGAGTTCCCGCATTCTGGGAACTAATCGCGGCCTCATTATGGTCGGCGCGAATTTTTCAACATGTTGAAAACTTAGCGGCGACTAGAATGAAGCCGCCATGGAGAGTAGCTAGAATTCTTGAGCCATAGGTGGGTCGGCAGGAGGTCCTAGTGGGTTGCTAGGAGGTCGAAGGTTTTCGGAGGTTCTCGTAGGTTGTAGCCGGTACTGACCGGTGAATTTCATTGGCTCATTGGGGAAAAAAAGGTAAGCAGTAGTTTTCAGAACCAAGGATACCCGACCGGTAATGTTAAATGTCCACCGAGCTTCACAGCTGTGTATCTCTGGCTTCTTAAAAGTTGTCTCCACTCCTTCTCTCCCCCCCCCCCCCCCCTTCTCCCCCCTCCCCCCCTTCTCCTCCCCTCCCCTCCCCTCTTATAAAGGACTTACCGTACACTGCTTTTTATTCGTCTTTTTACAGCGCCAACATTCCTGTTCATCGCGGTGTGTGTCTGTATCACCTTGGCTTTGCACCATGTGAATTTTTTAGACAGGGCAAGCCAGGGGAGCTCTGTCTGAAAAATTCACACGGGCTGGTGAAGGAAGGGATGTGTTTATGTGTGTGTGTTCCACTCTGAGAGTCGCTGTTCCAGTTCCCGGTTTTTCAGGCAACTGCCGGCAACCTGATAGTCGTCAGCAGTCTGCTGAAAAATCGGCAAAGTGGTTCAGGCCCATCAGGCTTGTTGCTGAAGAGGCAGAAGAATGAGGAAGCTTTCTCGGGTATTTCATCATAACTTGCAGTCAGGGGCGGAAAACCCGGGGGGGGGGGAAGAGGGTTTTCTCCATGTTTTGAGAGGTGGAGGACATCCCCCCAAGTTTTTGTAATCCGGATATTAAAACCCGGTGAAATCTCCGCTCTCCGCGAGACAGTGGGGGTGGGACTTATGATCGATGGCGCCGATTGGACGAGAGAGATGTCGGTTAGCAGGCATTGGGGGCGGGACATGATGATTTTGCGCTATGATTGGAGGAGGGAGGAGTGGGGGGAGGGGTGGGACTGAGGATAGAGTGCGGTGATTGGAGGAGGGAGACGTGGCACAGACCTGCGCCTCATCCGCAGCCAGGATCTATCCCGGCCAGCTCTCCGGCGCTGTCCCGAGTGCCCCCCCCCAACGGGTGGCCAGAGAGGTCAGCAGCAAAGATCCTCCGCAATAGGATCTTTGGTTGGGAGTCAGACGCTCGCGGTGCCCCCAGGCCCACAGCCAGCGCAGAGAAGCAGCGCGAAACCCAGCTCAACTCTGCCTGTCCCGCCAGGTGAGCCTACAGCCTTCCTGGACTTGCGGGAAATATGGCCAGTGTGGAGAAGCAGCACTGGTATCCCGTCAGTCCAGTCAGGGTTGCAGTTAACCCGGTGAGACAGGCAGAGTTGAGCTGCATTTAGCGCTGGATTGAGCCTCCTAGCCTTGCGCGTGTGGGTGAGTTTGCGCATGCATGCGTGGCTGCCAAAAAATTGTGTCCCCCTGTCCCCTCCACGTTTTGATAGCGAGTTCCGCTCTTGCTTGCAGTAATTGACGTGATTAGAGGTGAATGGAGGTTAATGCAGCCGGAATTCATGACTTAGGACAAATACATCGAGGTCAGCTGCAGAAATAGAGACACTCATGCAGTGTACACTTACTGTTTATTGTCCCTTTTCTACTAGCTGGAGTTTGAATTACAGCTAAGTAACTGTCCGGAATATAACAAGTTATTATTCATTCACAGGCTGAATGGCAAAGGATATTTTTAGGAATAATTCGTGGTACATCGTTGATTGTCCCCTACATGTTTGTACAAAAGCAAAATGTGGCAAAAACTGGGTACCTGAAATAAAAACAAATATTCTGGGAATGCCCAGAAAGTCACACAGCATCAGTGGGGAGAGAAACCGAGCTAATGCTTCAGGTAAATTTCATCAGAACCAACTTAAGGTGTAGGTTTATATTGGCACGTGCTCTGATGTACAGTGAAAAGCTTTGTTTTAAATGCTGTCCAATCTTTACTCTGAGTTGTTGCTTTATGTATAAAAATTATCTTGAATTTTGAAATATTTTCATGAACCTTAGCATACATATCTGTCTTATGTGTCATTTGGGATCTCTGGTAATATAGTTATCTTGCTTCTGAATCTGGCTCCTATCCAGTTTGAGGTCATATCCTAGGGCGCGATTCCAGTGCATTATTGAGGAAACGCTATACTGTCTCAGGTTCATTCACCAGACACGTTACACACCGTGTACTTCTCAATAGTTCTGGCAGAGGTTAGAGGCTGTCTGGTATGCTTAAACATTGGACACATCAACAAAAGCCGAGTAATCAATTCTGATTCTATGAAAATTGGCATTAAGAAGTTGTTGTTAAGTGATATCTATATTACTAAATTTCTGATCTTGTCAACTTCCTGTTGTTCTGTATATTGATTTTAGAAAAAACGCTGCCACTTACGGCTGTGAATTTTGGCCACCTTACTCAAAGTCCCCCTCCACTGCGCAGGACAAGAGGATTTTTCCCATTGATGAAAAATAAAAGAGTTATTAGTGTTTAAAAAATGTTAGGATTCCCTCTCCTGAAGGCCACGCCCCTTCCGGAGGGACTATAAAACCCGGAAGTGTTGAGTGCCTCAGTCAGTCTCTGCAAGATGGGGGAGCGAGAGGGTCACGTCTTTCAGTCTGAACTGAACACATGTCTACTAAACTGTGAGTGGTTTTACTGACCTGTCAGTGCTCTTAATGTGGTTTGAAAATATAGTTTGGAAATGCTAAAGCTGTGTTGCCTTTGGTTTGGAAATGCTAAAGCTGTGTTGCCTTTGGTTTGGAAATGCTAAAGCTGTGTTGCCTTTGGTTTGGAAATGCGAAAGCTGTGTTGCCTTTGGTTTGGAAATGCTAAAGCTGTGTTGCCTAATTAAAGTTGCCTTGCCTAATTAAAGTTGGCTTGCCTAATTAAAGTTGCCTTCTATATAATTAAAAGTCTAACCTTGACCATTTCCTATTTGCGCTTTATATTGATCTTAGAAAAGACGCTACCACGTATGGCTGTGATTTTTGGCCATCTTACTCAGTCCCCCTCCGCTCATCAGGTGCTGAGGATGTTTCCCAAATAAAAGAGTTATTAGTGTTTAATAAATGTTCAGATTGTCTCTCCTGTCAATCACGCCATGAAGGCCATGCCCCTTGAGGTGGGAGGGGGGACTATAAAACACAGAAGTGTGGGCGTGGCTCAGTCTCTGCAAGATGGAGGAGGGAGAGGTCATGACTCACTGTCTTTAGTGGCCTTGCACCCTGCTTGAAATGGTATGAAACTGCACTTCCATAGGTGGCCTTGCATCACGCTTGAAATGAAATTTCAAGGAATAGCCGTGAGTCAACTGCCAGCCCACCAGCCGTGAGTGAGTGAGCTACCAGCACAACAGGCTTGAGTGACAGAGCCGCCAACCCAAGACTCCATTCAGCCCACAATGTGCATACTAGCCCTCTGGAAACCTGTCCCTTCAGCCCACAACACCCATACTAGCGCTCCAGGAAGCCCCTCCACCCCCCCCCTCCCCACCACACTGGCCACCAATATTGGAACTGGTGGAGAGGTGGAATATTGTGTTGGGGGAACCAGCCCTCCCGTGTGATGCTGGGACCCAACGGGTCCCGCTTAGTCTAGTTCAGAGATAAAACTGAATTTACTCTGCATCTTAGAGCTAAGGTCCAATCTTTTCATTTCTCTTGGTCATGTCGTCTTATTTGAAGGATTGACTGGAAATGCACTGGAACAAAAAGGCAAGAGACAATATTTAATACATCTGCTGTATTAAATATTGTGTTGAACTACAAGTAATGTGCCCATTAGCCATGGGTGACATATGCCCAGGTACAACATAGAGATGATAAGTCAACATTATACGCAAGCAACAACAATTGGTGATGTGTAGAAAGGAACTGCAGATGCTGGTTTATGCAACTGGTCTGCAGCAGCTACAGAATGGTTCATAACACTGCCAAATGAAACTCGCTCAGGGAGCTGCAAGGTAACTACATAGTCTTTGGCCCATTGTCTCCACTCCAGGGCTATTGGTTCAAGTGAGCAGCACAGTGGCACAGCTAGTAGAGCCCCTTGCAGAGCGAGAGACCTGGGTTCAGGTGCTGTCTGTGTGGAGTTTGCATGTTTTCACATTGACGTGAATGTCATTTGGCTGCTCTGGCTTCCTCCCTCACCCCTAAAGTGTGAGGGAGGAAACCAGTTAATTGGCTGCTGTGAATTGCCCACTGTAGTGTGCAGACGAGCGGGAGCATCTATGGACATTTGATGAGAACATGGCGTGGTGGGGCTGGATAAAAAATAGATTGACGCTGGATCAATGCATGGATTTGGAGAGCCAGAGGATGTTTCTGTACAGTATCTGTGACTTAAATTCTGCCCTGGGTTTTAGGCCAAAAGGGATTCAAAGCCACATTTGCCAACCACATACGAGAACGGTGGGGTTTAACAATATCTCGATGTCTGGCTCCCTCGCGTCTGAGTTCATAGAAGCGTGGAATCATAGAGAGGTATTCATTTATTCTGATCCTAAATCAACTCATTTTGCTCCCCCCACTCTCCCTCATATTCTATTAGCTAAACCCCCCAAAATGAGCAGACTGGCAGTCAGTTGATACGTGTAAGGAATTACCTTATGCATAATGGACTGTAATGTTCTGTAGCATCACAAAACAGCTAGTGCCACTAAGCACTTACATTGATGGCACCAAGCCTACAGCCCAGTAACAGGCCCTTTGGCTCAGCTGGTCTATACTAGCACAATTCCCCTCCTATTCTCCTGCATCAAACCCCATGACCATCCCCTTATATTTATTTCCCTCTCGTGAACTAAAACGCTCTTTGCCTTAAACTTGCTTGGGGTGGCCTGTCCCACATTCTAACACGACAGTGGGTTAAAGTTCTCCTCTGAATTCCCCAGCTGGATTTATTCTCCTATAGTTTAGACCTTTGCCCATCATCACACACAGCCCCTACCACCTTGGCCATCCCAATCCTCCACAGAACAATAGCCTCATTTTTCACCAATGTGTTTCAATGCATCTTCTCATGACTTGAGAATTAGTGAGCTTTCTCAATGATACATCACAAAGCAATCACTTACTGAACCTCTCGACTAACAGACTAATGTTGACACGCTCACTATTCTGAGGTGTAAGGATTGGTGTCGGCATCTCAGCGTTCTAACAAAACCACACTGAGATACATTAAGATCAGCTGCCAAACCAGGTCAAGCTAAATCACTGTCCTGGTTATCGGTAGAATTAAAAAAAAACATGTCAAAGTTAGTGTGTGAACGTAAATTATGATGAATAAGTCCATAAGAAGTAGGAACTGGAGTAGGCCAACCTGCCCCCCTCCAGCCCACTCTGGCTTATGGCTCATCTGATGAACTCTGCATGTCCTCCTGATTTATTATTCAATTGCCATTTATCTTCCATTTTTCATATCATAGGCATTTTATTGCAACATAGAAGGTGGTCATTTAGCCCACTGAGTCTATGCCAGATCTCATCAATCTCTTTCCTCCACATTTTCCCGCAATGTGTTCCCTACCACCCGATCTCCCATCAGCCTGCTACACACTCGGGCCAACTTATAGTAGATGATTAACCTCAAGCTGGAGTTTGCAATACGAGAGAAAACCAGAGCACCTAGTGAAGCCCACATGGTCACAAAGAGAAGTTGCAAATTCCACGGAGACTGCACCAGAGGTCAAAGTTGAGTCCCGGTCACCTGAGCTATGAGACAGCTCCTGACCTCCAGTGCCACTGAGCTAAACTGAGAGATAAAACCAAAGGCAATCAGCTTGTGAACATCCCATACAACAGTCTAGTGTGGAAATAACCATGTGTCTCAAGGGCATTCACAATGACTTCAATAGCTTGGCTTTGGTATGGTCATAATAATCCTGCTGTAGAATCAGGGTTGATGGGTTCAAACCCAGCCCAGAGGTTTTAGCAGAGAGTGGTGTGATGTTCTAATGCTGAAAGGAGGCATTGTTGGAAGAATGTTTTTAACACAAGATATCAATTTGAAGCTTGCTCTCATCTCTCAGTGGGTGTAAGAGATCTGATGGCATATTTTTGAAGAGAGTGGTTTACATTCATCCCTCAATGGGTATCACTGCAAAGAAATCTAATTATGGTCACATTGCTTGTTCTAAGAATGAGCACAGCAAAGATTTCCAACAGCCACCATTCATTGGTGAGAACATCACTTGGACCACCTGGGATTATAAAACTTTCTTTTCATTTCTTCACCGTGCGTGGTTGTCACCAGTAGTGCCAACATTTACTGAACATTCTTAATTGCCTCGGAACAGTTAAAAGTTTACAACATGGGGCGGTATCGTTTACAAGTAGATGTATATCACATAGATCTGTCACATCCCAAAGACATGCAGGTTGACATGTTAACCGGCCACTGTAAATTACCACTAGTGTGTAAGCAAGTCATAGAATCAGGGCATAGTTGATAAAATAGCAAGGAAATTAAAATAATGCAATTAATGTAGGATTAGTTTTCATGGCTGGTTAATGATTGGCAGACTTTGTGGGCCAAATGGCCTGTTTCATGCTGGATCTCTCTGTGACTCTATGACTCTCGACAAGCATCGGCAGGTACTGTAAAGGTGGCATTTTTATGACCATCCAGCAGTTTTATGCTTACTATTTCTCAAACAACATTTTAATTACATTTGAATTCTAGATTTACTTAATTATCAGAATTTATATACCCTAGCAGATATGATGGAATTTGACTGTACATATTTGATCAATGGTCTGGAATTCTGGTAGCTAGCCCAGTAATATTAAAGAAAGAACAGCAACTGCTGGTTCAAATCGCAGGGAGACACAAAATGCTGGAGTAACTCAGCGGGTGAGGCAACATCTCTGGAGAGAAGGAATGGGCGATGTTTCGGGTCGAGACCCTTCTTCAGACTGAATGTTATCAATGCTCTTGATGTTAAACAAACACTAGTTGAGTCTGAAGAAGGGTCCCAACATGAAACGTCATCTATCCATGTTCTCCAGAGAGAGTTTGAAGAAGGCCCCTGATACTAAATGTCACCTATCCATGTTCTCCAGAGATGCTGTGTTTAAGAAGGAACTGCAGATGCTGGAAAATCGAAGAGTCTGAAGAAGGGTTTCAGCCCGAAACGTTGCCTATCTCCTTCGCTCCATAGATGCTGCTGCACCCGCTGAGTTTCTCCAGCATTTTTGTGTACCTTCTCCAGAGATGCTGCCTGACTAGCTGAGTTACTCCAGCATTTTTGTACAAATTTTGAATTTGAGGTTCCTTGTTTCTACTCGTTTAAAAAATATATATTTTTCCTGTGCGTTCTCACCTGGAACTTTTATATCCACCTGAGTTCACAGTTCTAGAGATTAATGTCACTTCCACAATAGAACAGTTCTACGCTTCAGTAATATATAGCTAATTAGGTTTATGATGCTATAAATGTTAGTGAGTCATTTACTTCTTCCTTTATATAGAGAATAACAGATGGTGGAGAGTCACATATAACTCAAGCGGTTTTGATGATGTCAAAGACCGTGAGAAGAAGCCTCATGCATTTTTGACCAGCATTCAAATCTGAGAGTGCACTTTGGTTTAAGTACATTGAAAATGAAATCGTACTTGTCTTGCAAGTTCTAGGTTGAAATACAAATTCAGTTGGGTTTGACAGAGATATCTCCTTAAGTTCTGTTTAAAATCACTCACCATGACAACAGAAACATTTCACCACTGGTTCAAGACTACATATTTAGCTGCCAATTGTATCAGCTGCCATATTAGAGGTCTAACCAATACAAATATTTCATTCTTGAAACCATGCATTTATCACGCTGAGCTGTAGCCATTTTTGCAATATTCACTTTCTTTAAATGCCTTTATAAGTACATATACCTCTAAAGAAAATTCATTGCCACTGTAACCAGGTTCATTGAGAAGCCAATTCTTATCATTATTGGAGAAATCAACGTTTTGATAGTTTTTCAATGCATTGCTTAAAGTTGTCAGTAACTGCTGAATTGAAACTTTATATTGCCAGAAGTTTAATGAAAAATCTGCAAATAAACGCAATAAGTGCTTCAAAAACAGCCACATAACTCCACATCTTCAGTACACTACCTGGATGAGTATAGCTGTCACTAATGATGATTCAAGGTGTTTTGTTTCCTCAAGATAATGTTTTCTTTCCTTGTGAATATTTTTCACATACCACTGCAATAGGCGAAGCCAAAACTGCTCCAATTGGGTTAAAATTCCACAGTGTTACATACCAATTTTATGGCCAGAAATATTAGTTTACAGGTTACCTGGGTTTCTTTTTTTAAATCTCTGGATAATCCAAGGCTTGTGTACATTAAACAGTAATAATATATCTCTTTAAAATCCTGTGGTACTTGTTCAACAAAGAGGGTTGAGTACTTATATTAGAAATACTAATGTGAGATCGATTGGCAATGCCCATCCTTTTGATCAGTCAGAGATGGAGCAATTTCACTCTGCCCCAACTTGTGTAAAGAAAGTCTAAAACCACATTTCAGCTAAAGTGACCACTGAGTACTAACTGGTGAAGACAAAGGCGGGGGTAATAGTACAATGTCTGATGGGGTTCGTGAAGCCCTTTTCCAGCTTGGAAGAGCTAACTCCACCATTAGGCAGTGCCTCTATGTTCAGGGGATTTATGTTTCTCTAACATTGTTCTGTCTTATACACACCCATGATAATAGAGAACGCAAATGTCTTTTCAGGTGCTTTCTTGAAATACACTAAACTGAGTAAAGATTTTGTTGACATTAATTCATGGGGATTTATTTTCATTCCATCATACGGATGACATGATACCCAGTCAGTCTAGAACATGGCTCTGATTTGATGGAACAGTCAAAGACACAGTGGCACAGTGGTATATTTGCTGCCTTACAAGCGCCAGAGACACAGGTTTGATCCCGACGACGGGTGCTGTCTGTACAGAGTTTGTACGTATGTTCTCCCTGTGACCACGTGGGTTTCTCCGGGTGCTCTGGTTGCCTCCTACATTCCAAAGACGTGCAGGTTTTTAAGTTAATTAGCTGCTGTAAATTGCCCCAAGCGTGTAGGATACATTTAGTGTGAACGGGTAATCGTTGGTTGGCGTGGACTCAGTGGGCCGATGGGTCTGTTTCTAAACTAAGCACTCGAAGTAGTCGAATCAATGCTTGTCAAAGTGACTGACACCACCAGGAAAGAACGTGATGAGGGCCTGACAATGCAAGCCCTTTACAAGCCTTTCTTATAGACTTTTTTTAAACACCAGAATCATTCAAAACTCTGGTTAACTTGAGCATCTTTGCTCACTCAATGAAGGTAATGCTGTGACTCACACAAAGAATTGCAATGATCTTTGCTAGTTTTTCCTTTCTTCTTCCACTTGACTTACAACTAAGGCAATCAGAAGTTATTGTTGGATTTTTTATAATGGACTTCAAGTAGATGGGCCATGATCTTGTTAAATGGTGAAGCAAGTTCAAGGATGAAATATTTTGCCACTGTGCTGAGCAATCATCAAGTTCAAGGCTGAAATAGATTTCCACTGTGCTAAGCAATCATCATCAGTAGCCTGCTCCATTATCCAGGAGACATCACTCTATGTAGGCTTTGCATTTTTGGGTATCTGATAATTGTTGTTAGTTAAGCTGCTTACGAGCATTTTGATGGAAGTGATCAAGTGAAGCGGATATTTCTTAAGAGCAACTAAGCATCTGCTATCAGCAGAGAAGGGGAATTATTTAATTGTACAGGGCCACAAGTGAAACACAAGTGAAACATAAACATATACCCCTGATAAATAAATATCGGTTCAAATATTTTCCCAAAACATTCTTCCTTCTAGCTTTGATTGAATGCCAGATTGTTGTTTGCAATTCATATGATTTCCATTGTAGAGAGAAGCCGGGCTCTGAGCTCTATTGTTTCTTAGTTTTTCATGTGTGATATCGTGGTTGTGACGGCCAATGTAGCTTGGACTCAAGCAGTAGAGTGGTTGGCGCTCTGGACCACCAGGGGTGCCGCAGGATTGGCAGCCCCGCCAACAGTCTGTCTGTTTTTTCCTCTTTTTCTTATTATTAGTGTGTGTTAAAAGTCTGTGTAAATGTTCTCCGTTTTGTTTTATGTGGGAGGAGGGGGAGGGGGAGGGGGGGTCAGGAGAAACTTTTTTTCAGTTTCTTACCTTGCCGGAGATGCAACTTTTTTTCCGGGTCGCATCTCCGGGCACTCTGCGGCCTACCATCGATGGAGTTGGAGGCCTCCTCGGACTGGCGTTGGGCCCCACCGCGGGGCGTGGACTTAACATCGGAGCTGATCCCTTGCCCGGGATCGCTCCAACCGCGGCTTGCGGACTTACCATCAAGAGCTCGCAGTCTCGGGAGAGGCTTGTCGGGAAGCTCCAAAGACGCAGAGGCACGACCAGCCACGACCTGGCGTCCGATCGCCCGGCGCGGGGGAGCTGACATCCCCCCCCCCCCCCCGATGCAGGAGCTGATCACCCCGATGTGGAGGGCTAAAATGCCTTCGGGAATTGCCCACAAATCCTACACTTCTGCAACTATCAACCTCAATGTCGATGCTGCAAAAAAGTCTTGAATCTACTGAGGCAAGTAATGATGGCGATGATTTGATGTACTTATTAATAACCAGCATCATAGTAAGACACTTGTATGGTCTAGTGCAAGTTTCTAATTCAAGGCCTATTGTTCTAGAATATTGGATCATGGTGTATTGTTCTGGAAAATCATTTTGATGGCAAATTATCCTGGAGAGTTGAACTCAGCAGATCATGCAGCAATGGGCATTTATGGCCAAGTTAAGACTCTACATGTTTAACAACTTTGGATTTGAATCATACTAAATGGCGCCAGAAATGTAGCGACACTTGTGTACTGTCTCAATGTAATCTACTATTCCTGCACTCCTGTACTTAAGTCTGATTGTGTCTATGTATGGTAAGATTTTTACTGAATAGGAATTTCACTGTACCTAGGTACATGTGACAATAAAGTATTGACATTGAGTCATTGGATACCTAAATCATGGCAAAATATTTTAGTATATTTAACAATGGGAGACTGTTCTGGAATAGCTAATTCAATCCGTATTGTCCCAAACACCCAACTGATGGCACTTTCCCCCAGAATATCTAACATTGTTCTAGAATATCAAACTGCATCCAGTGTTCCAGATTATTTAATGACAGCCCATTGTTCTGGAATATCAATTTGCCGACACAACACGAAATATTATTTCTGTACAACTGCTAATCGGGAGTTGTATGGTAATACTTCACTGGACTGTTTGTAAGAAAAGAACTTCACTGTGTGTTTGCACTTCACACATATGGCAATAAAGCACCATTGCACCATTGATATTTAATTCATGACAATCATCATGAAACATCTAACATGTTCATTCTTCTAGAATATCTAATCGAAAGGAGAAAAATAAATTAAGAAATTATCTATTAACATGTATTTTATCCTGAAATTCCACTCACAAATCATAACCTATCATGGGTCTCGACCCAAAACATCACCCGTTCCTTCTCTCTAGAGATGCTGCCTTTTCCCGCTAAGTTACTCCAGCATTTTGTGTCTATCTTCGGTTTAAACCAGCATCTGCAGTTCCTTCCTACACATATTAGTGCAGAGCACCATTTTCCTTTCAGAACAACATTCAATTGAGGTGAGCACTCTTTTCATGAGTGTCTGCTGTTTCAATAGACAATAGACAATAGGTGCAGGAGTAGGCCATTCAGCCCTTCGAGCCAGCACCGCCATTCAATGCGATCATGGCTGATCATCTCCAATCAGTACCCCGTTCCTGCCTTCTCCCCATATCCCCTGACTCCACTATCTTTAACAGCCCTATCTAGCTCTCTCTTAAAAGCATCCAGAGGATCAGCCTCCACCGCCCTCTGAGGCAGGGAATTCTACAGACTCACAACTGTCTGGGTGAAAAAATATTTCCTCATCTCCATTCTAAATGGCTTACCCCTTATTCTTAAACAGTGGCCCCTGGTTCTGGACTCCCCCAAGATCGGGAACATGTTTCCTGCCTCTAGCGTGTCCAAACCCTTAATAATCTTATATGTTTCAATAAGATACCCTCTCATCCTTCTAAACTCCACAGTGTACAAGCCTAGCCGCTCCATTCTCTCAGCATATGACAGTCCCGCCATCCCGGGAATTCACCTTGTGAACCTACGCTGCACTCCCTCAATAGCAAGAATACCCTTCCTCAAATTAGGGGACCAAAACTGCACACTTCCTGTTTTTGCTACCAAAGTAGATAACCTCACATTTATCCACATTAAACTGCATCTGCCATGCATCTGCCCACTCACCCAACCTGTCCAAGTCACCCTGCATTCTCAGAGCATCCTCCTCACAGTTCACATTGCCACCCAACTTTGTGTCATCTGCAAATTTGCTAATGTTACTTTGAATCCCTTCATCTAAATCATTGATGTATGATGTAAATACTGTAGTTGCGGTCCCAGCACCGAGCCTTGTGGTACCCCACTAGTCACTGCCTAAGATGAAAAAAATATAAATTAAAACCTGTATTTCCGAGAATACATTTAGACTATTCTAATACTTCAAACTCAGTCTGAATACGACCTGGTCCGAATCTTTGACATTCAGTATTAAAACTGAGAGTATTTCTTGCTGCCTTACCACCTCATTATTAGCTTAATTGACTGTTAATCGTTCATGGTGGTAAGAGTTATTATTGGTCGTTAACACTGAATAAAAACTGGAGAAAACACTCTCCATGTAATATGGACCGAAATAAAATATGGATTATCAGCACTATCAAATCTGTTAAATTACTAGCTTGTGTGGTAACAAAATCTGTTAAAAACAAATAAATCTGATATGTCGAATGTAAATACTGTAACAGGCACATCGGCATTATAAGGCAAGACAATTCTGACAGGCGTCTCATTCTTCTAAGGGACTGAGACAGTGAATAAATAAATAATGTGAAGCATTTGCAATGCAGATTAGTTTTGAACATGTACGATAATTTTATGAAATGCTCAAACTATATTTATGTTTAGAAATATATGCATCATATACCACCTCTATAAATGCAAGATATTTCTTTCAACATTGGACATTTCTTTGAAATTATTTGTGGGTCGTATTTAAAAATATATAAAGACATTACTAGATCAATTGAGTGATCCTTTGTGTATACAAGATTATTCTGTTAACTGATATAAATATCAGATGAGGGTGTAATGAAAATGATAGAGGATTCTCCAATTAGGAAAGATTCAGAAGGTTGGATGCTGTTAATACCCTTTTCCTTTTCTATTTCATTTAATTATGAATGTCCAACGTGGAATGTTTGTTTAAACCATATAAATCAGTCCTGTCCTATCAAGTTATAATGCATATTATTCCCCACTACATTTCCCTGCAGCATTCCCATCACCTCCCGTACTGATTCAACCATTCACCTGCACGTTAGGGGCAGCTCATAGTGATAACTAATGCACCCATATGGTTTTGGCATGTGGGAGGAAGCGAGTACCCAGAGGAGATCACATAACCACATGGACAGCCTGCAAACTCCACAATGACAGCACAGGAGTTCAGAATTGAAAAAGGCTTATCGGGGCTGTAAGGCAGCAGCTCTATAGGCTGTATCACTGTGCCACCCTAACTTTCCATGTAAACTTAAAAATGGAGTCCATTGTGACATCTATCCTTTCCTGAATTATCTTTTGTTATGTTGAATGTCTGGAGGAGAATCACTCGAAACAGTCTCCCACGATGTTTCTCTGGTATATGTTCCTGATCAAATATTACAATCATTTTACCACAGCTATAAAATATTAGGCCTTCCTTCAAAATACACAACACCATCAAATGTTGTTTTGAGGCGAGGAATATGTTGTTATATTAAAGGTGGCGAGTCTCAACTCTTTCTAGTTTTTGTCTGTGATTCCTGGTCTTACTCCAGTGGTACTAAACAGTTTTATTTTTAAAGCAAGGGCCGGATTAACAACTCTGGATCAGTTTTGAAGGCATTCATGGAAAAATGTGTGGGATTTCCAGACTTCCTGAGAGGCTCGTGGCTGTCATACTGGTTGTAGTCCAGCACTGGACTCCAGAGAGACAAGGCCACGCAGTTTCCCAACATTTATCTCCGTCATTCACTCAGTCAGAGGTACTCAAAGACCTTTGACAGTTTTGACGGCTGGTAATCCGGGTTTCGCCAGCTGTTGCAATATTTCTGGGGGTAAAGGAAGGCCCGAGCTTTGCAGGACTACCCCAGTCTGCAGCTGCCTTTGAGATCAAGGTGTTGCTGTAACTCTATGAGGATAGGGGAGAGGCAAGTACCATACAGTAACTGGGCTGCAGCCTAGACTGAGTCCACTCATGGACAAGGTGTAGTCAGTAGAACTATTGTTTTAACCTGACCTTTTTTGTTTTATCCTGACCTGAATCAAGGGATATGGGGAGAAGGCAGGCATGGGTTATTGATTAGGGACGATCAGCCATGATCGCAATGAATGGCGGAGCTGGCTCGAAGGGCCGAATGGTCTCCTCTTGCACCTATTTTCTATGTTTCTATGCCAGCCTTGTGAGCTTAGGCAGTAAGACTCATATTAGTAATTCTTGTGTCCTTCTTTAACTTGGTCCTTTACAGTCACTCACATTATGACTGCGGTAGAGTTGCTGCCTCACAGCGCCAGAGACCCGGGTTCGATCCTGACTATAGGTGCTTGTCTGAATGGAGTTTGTACATTCTCCCCATAACCTGCATGGGTTTTCTCCAGGATCTCTGGTTTCCTCCCACACTCCAAAGATGTACATGTTTGTATGTTAATTGGCTTGATATAATTGTAAATTGTCCTTAGTGTTTGTAGGATAGTGTTAGTGTGCAGGGATCGTTGGTCGGCAGGGCCTGTTTCCGAGCTGTATCGCTAAACTAAACTAAAAAAAGCTAAAAAGCTTGGATAAACAAACCAAACTTATGTTTGCTTCAATGCTATTGTATTGTAAAATTGTAAATTTTTTTATTGTATTGTATTGTATTGTAAATTGTAAATGCTGCAAGTTTAATAATAGCTGGAGAAAGGAACAAAGGAGGGTCCCAACCTAAAGTCATCAACCTATTTCCCACCACAGATGCTGCCTGACCTGCTGAGTTCCTTCAGCTGTTTGTTTTCAAGCAAAATTGGTATTCAATTGTAAATATTTCCTACAATACAATAATGACTGCATTTCGTACAATGCAATAACGACTGCACTTCAAAAGTGCTTTGAGAGGATCCTGAAATTATAGGACTAGAAATCAAAGCTAGAGGCATGCTCCACTAAGGCCTCATCTCTCAAACTTTCATTTGCTCCCAGAGTTTATATATCATTCTGAGTAACTCTAACTGGATCATGATTCACAAAGAACAAACATCAACAAGAATCCACTGCGTTGGTTCTTTGATAAGATTTCAGGGTCACCGCTATTAATGATGCTATGATCCAGCGAACGTTCCTCCGCACACCTTTATCAACATATATCCCCAAGGATCAGGAAAGTCTTCTTCCTGTGGTGATTTCCTTGCATTCCCTGATCCTTGCAGACTGTGATGTACAGACAAGCATTGCATTGTGCAATTAATAATTATTCAAACCACAACATTGCATTTGGTTAAATTACAGCCATTCTCTTAATTCTTATCTTCTTTGACCAGATAATTCTGAACCCCTTTGAAATGTAAATTAGGAATTTTTTAGAAGTACAGGTAGTTCTGATAAAACATTATAATTCCATTCCTAAGAAACCTTGCGTTGTAAAATATTGCATTATAAAATCTATTCTACTGATGGGGCTAGAGAGTTCCACTCACAGTAGTAATGTTATTTTACCTGCATGATTTTGAAAAATAAAGATCTTTTTTGTAGCTGTAGTTTATTTTTGTCACTGCAAGCTAAAAATACTAAAGTATCATTGCTGAATAGCTCGAACAGAAGTGATTGCTTGTCAATTTCAATGGCAACCCGGAGTGAAACTAATAGTTGTGTTCTTAAGAGACAAGTGTGCCTGATTACTGTGAGGAGGTTACATGAAAACTTGGCTTTTTTACCCACATACTGTTATTTTTTTTTAACCTGAGACAGCTTGTTCTCTGCTTGTTTATTTCCAAAATAACTTTTGAGAGGTTCTCTAGTTCACATTCAAAATTGGCTTCTAACCGATACTGCCTGCATAATACAAATAGTATTTCCTAATTCATCAATCGTGTCGTATTAAATTATCGTTCTGGAAGCATGCACTCTAGCAGAACTATATAGCAGAACCCATAAATATATTTTATAGAATGTTTGGTAACAGTCAAGATGTGTGTGAGATTAATTTCCTGTTATATTGACATTCTAGTCTAATTGAACCATAAGGAGATTGATTGATTGATCGATCATTTGATTGATTGCTTGCTTGATTGATTGATTGAAAGATACAGCATGGAAACAGGCCCTTCAGCGAACCATATCTACGTCCATGAATGTCCATGCACATGGTCTTTATTATCCCAGGCCTATAAACTTGTGCATCTTTAGGATAGAAAACTGGAGCATGCGGAGGAACCAGTGCAGTCACAGCTGGAACGTGCAAACTCCACACAAATAGCGCCTGAGGTCAACATCGAACCCGGGTCTCTGGTGCTGTGAAGCAGCAGCTCCACCAGCTGTGCCACTGTACCGGATGAAATTTAGGTTGAGACAACTTACAATCTTCCTAGCTTTTTTGACAATTATCAAAACAGTATAGAATAAAAGAACCTTCATTATAGCCCTCACTTTCAACTCATTTGAAGCTTTTAAAATAATCCTGGTGGTGTGGTGCTGCTAAATTAATTTACACGTCAATCGTCACAAGTTGCCCTGAAAAGGAATGGGCAGACTGATGGGATTAGTGGCCTCTGCAGCCGTTTGTATCAGCTGACTGGTTTGCAAGATCACTTCAAAGATGAGATTAGGCAAAGTGAACCTTTATACAGTAGGTCACTAGAGTTTTATTACAACAATCTGACAGCTTCATAGCAGTCCCAGATTTCAATTTGTAGATTGGTTGCTGATACCGAATTCAGACTGATACTTTTGCAGTGCGTATTAAAGGCATGAATTATCACTGCAGGTTTCTGATTGCTAGTCCCGGAATACAACCACAGCATGGCTGGCCCCATATTTAAATTCTTATTGATAGTCTCCTGTGTGTAACAATGATACAATCCTCGTTGGTTGAGCTGAATGAGGGTGATTTCACTTTAGGTCCTACTGGGTGTAGGTGGACAACAAAAAACTGGCCACAGCTCAACATCATACTGGCAGAGTCTGTGAGAAGAAAAGCCAACTCATTCCTCAAGGATTGCCTCATTTGTTCTCTTCATCAGTGCTCTAAACATCTGCAGTCTTTGACTCTCCCCATTTAGTCTGGCAAATTATTCCAAACTTTTATCTCTGGGTGAAGTGATTCTCTTTTAATTTTACCATTCATCAATCCTCCACTGAAGTTTTGATGTAGAAATATCCTGTTGATGAAATGGTGACATAAACTGAACAAAGGCACCTATAGAATATAGTGTGACAGTGTTATAGTATCACAGCCACAGCTAAAGTGCAGATTAAATAAAAAAAAGAGCAATGAGGTGGGTTGGGAGATCGGGATTGTGATGAATGGCCTGATCAAGATATTTTGATATTCAGGAATAAGAGTCATGGAAGTCTGGTATAAGAAATTATTAATTCACAGTAAGGCAACAGGGTGCCTCTATTGGGGGAAGGAAAAGGATGGGGTATCTTGTTTTGCAGCAGAATAAGCCCCACCATCTTCAGTTGTTTTATTAATGGCCTTCCCTCAGTGATGTGCTCAGGACGCTTACATTTGACACCTTTTGGAGAGGCATGTGGACTCATGCATATGTACTGAATGTACACGTGCATGTCTGTTATACGATGTTATATTTATGTTTGGTTGATTACCATCTCAACTTGGTTTGGTGAAAGCTCGTCCCAGGATCACAAGAAATTGCAGGAAGTTGTGGATGCAACACAGACCAGCACACTTCCCAGACCCTCCACCAGGGGCTCTGCACTTTACACTGCCTCAGAGAGCAGCCAACATAATCAAATAATCAGACTTTAGTCATTCACTCTTATCCCCTCTCCTACTGGGCAGAAGGTACAAAAGCTTGAAAGCCCATGCCACTAGATTCAGGAGCAGTTTCTTCCCCGCTGTTATCGCACTGTGAACAGGCCTCTCAAAGATAAAGGTTTGTTCCCAATCTCCCAACCTACCTCATTACAGCCTTGCACTTTTTATTTAACCTGCACTTTCTTTGTAGCTGTGACGCAGTAACACCTTAACACTATATTCTGTAATCCGGTGTCTTTCTCTTTGCACTACCTGTTGTATTTGTTTATGGTTTGATTATAGTCATGCATGGTATGATTTGACTGGATAGCATGCAAACATGTGTTTTCATTGGATCTCAATACACGCGACAACAATAAACCATTTACAATACCAAGGTTTGCCCCAATGACAAAATTATAGAGTCATACAGATTTGAAATAAACTCTTCGGCACGACTTGTCCATGCTGACCAAAACGCCCATTTATGCTGCTCCCATTTGCCCCATCTTTGGCCCATATTCCACTCAATAATTCCCATCCATATACCTGTCCAAATGTGTTTTAAATGTAATTACTGGACCTGCCTTTACAACTTCCTCTGGTAGCTCTTTCCATATACACATCACCCTCTGTGTGAAAACGTTGCCCCTCAGGTTCCTATTAAATCTTTCCCCTCATTCCTTATACCTATACCCTCTAATTCTTGATTCCTCAATCCTGGAAAAAAGACTCAGTACATTCATCCTATCTACAATCCTCGTGGTTTAATTAATCTCTATAAGATCATCTCTCAGTCTCCTATGCCCCAAAGTAATTCCTTCAATGGAGAAGTATGAGGTTTGTAAGGTAAGGGAGGTACATATTTCACCCAGTGTCAATATGCCCGGTTTCCATTCAGAAAAGTCGGGAGCCTCTCTCTAACGTCAGACTGATATATGTTTGCTATCTTCATGGGCTGTTACATCCTGTTGGTAAATATAATGCTGTGTGTTTTGAGGTCACAGCCACACACCCAGGTTTCTGCGGTTCTGAGCTTCAAAATACCATTGCATAGCCCCATTTGTAATTGTCTCTCCATCCCATATTGTTTTTACAGATATAAGCAAAGCCAGAATATATTGCCCAAGCTGCACAGGCTTTGTAAAGGTGTGTATGCGCTGCCTTCAGTTACAAAGACTGCTAGCGTAAATAATAGGTTTATAATTGATAAAACCTGCAGACAGGGGATGTTAAGTGTTCCTGGTTTGTGAGTGGGTGAGTCCCCTTTCGCACACTTCCACACACATACACTGGATTATAAGCTGTTTGTGTTAACCAGTTATCTTAGTTATGTTGGCATGGCCCTGAAAGGTTTAGTGTGAAATTCCTTACATGAGTTATCCATCGCGTGGTGATGTAGGTTAGAAAACAATCCTTGGTGTCTCATGCTTCAGTTTGATAAAGATATTGGGCAAGTGCTGTTCAGATCCTTTTGTTTATGAACAGTATGTTTCAGAAGGATGCGAGCCAAATGCAGGCAAACGGTACCAGCATAGATGGAGTATCTTGATCGGCATGCACAAATTGGGCTGAAGGACTCTATGACTATGACTGTGTGCTGTCCTGGCCTTTCTTTGTGGTGGAGATTGTGGGTTTGGTGCTGTCTGTGTGGCTTAGGCAAGTAACTGTAATGCATTTTATTGGTGGTACACAGCAGGCAGGGAGCGCTAGTGGTGGAGGGAATGCATGTCTAGGGTGGCAAAGCAGGTAACAATCAGAGTGTCAGTCAAATAGCAAAAGGATTTGAGTATAGGAGCAGGGAGGTTCTACTGTAGTTGTACAGGGTCTTGGTGAGACCACACCTGGAGTATTGCGTACAGTTTTGGTCTCCTAATCTGAGGAAAGACATTCTTGCCATAGAGGGAGTACAGAGAAGGTTCACCAGACTGATTCCTGGGATGTCAGGACTTTCATATGACGAAAGACTGGATAGACTCGGCTTGTACTCGTTAGAATTTAGAAGTTTGAGGGGGGATCTTATAGAAACTTACAAAATTCTTAAGGGGTTGGACAGGCTAGATGCAGGAAGATTGTTCCCGATGTTGGGGAAGTCCAGAACAAGGGGTCACAGTTTAAGGATAAGGGGGAAATCTTTTAGGACCAAGATGAGAAAAACATTTTTCACACAGAGAGTGGTGAATCTCTGGAATTCTCTGCCACAGAAGGTAGTTGAGGCCAGTTCATTGGCTATATTTAAGAGGGAGTTAGATGTGGCCCTTGTGGCTAAAGGGATCAGGGGGTATGGAGAGAAAGCAGGTACAGGATACTGAGTTGGATGATCAGCCATGATCATATTGAATGACGGTGCAGGCTCGAAGGGCTGAATGGCCTACTCCTGCACCTAATTTCTATGTTTCTATGTTTCTAAATAGATGGGGTTGTCATGCATTCCAGAGGTCTGTTGGAGCTGCACTTATCCAGACATGTAAAGTGACGGGGACAAAGTTTAAGGAAGATGTCTTTATTCTCTGGAGCGCAGAAGGTTAAGGGGGGACTTGATAGAGGTCTTTAAAATGATGAGAGGGATAGACAGAGTTGATGTGGACAAGCTTTTCCCTTTGAGAATAGGGAAGATTCAAACAAGAGGACATGACTTCAGAATTAAGGGACAGAAGTTTAGGGGTAACATGAGGGGGAACTTCTTTACTCAGAGAGTGGTAGCGGTGTGGAATGAGCTTCCAGTGGAAGTGGTGGAGGCAGGTTCGTTGGTATCATTTAAAAATAAATTGGATAGGCATATGGATGAGAAGGGAATGGAGGGTTATGGTATGAGTGCAGGCAGGTGGGACTAAGGGAAAATAATTGTTCGGCACGGACTTGTAGGGCCGAGATGGCCTGTTTCCGTGCTGTAATTGTTATATGGTTATATGTACGAGGCAGGTTTATTACACCGAGGCTGATGGGTGCCTGGAACGTGCTGCCAGGGGTGGTGATGGAGGCAGATACGAAGGCGATGTTTAAGGCTTTTAGATAGGCACTTGTATATGAAGCGAATGGAGGAATATGAATCATGTGCAGGCAGATGAGATTAGTTTATCTTAGCACCATGTTCAACAGAGACATTGTGGGCCTGAATGACCTGTTCCTGTCCTGTACAATTCAATATTCCATGTGTAGATTATACCTGATTTGTGCCTTCTTGATGGTATGAAGGTTTTGGTATGGAGTCGCTTACCACAGTCTATCCACCCTAAGACTCGCTCTTTTGGCCACAGTATTTAATTAATCGGAAGGAGAATGAGAAAAAGATAGATTAGCCACGATTGAATGGTGGTGTATATTCGATGGGCCGAATGGTCTAATTCTGCTCGTATGATTTATGAAGTTATGAACATTTCTGCTCTCACTCCCAGGCTGTTGCTGGTGAGGTTTCAGCAAAGATAACAATTTTCAAAGTCAAGCAGAAACAGTTGGAATCTCTCTTGTGGGATATGGCCTATGTCTGGTGTGTTGTGAATGTCGATCATCATCAGCTCAATGAACATCCTGCATGGAGGCACTGACCACTGCATTATCTGAGGAGCTGCAAAAGGAATTGAATGTTGTGCGATGTTGTGAATGTTGGCCATCCCTACTTCTGACCTCAATGATGAAGGGAAGATTATTGACGAACCAACTGAAGATGGTTGAGCCTACGGAATGTGAATTCCTGCAGCAAAAACCATGAGGCTTGGATAATTGACTTCCAACACCACTAATAATGTCTGAAGAAGGGTGTCGACCCGAAACGTCACCTATTCCTTTTCTCCCAGAGATGCTGCCTGACCCGCTGAGCCAATCCAGCTTTTTGTGTCTGTCTTCAGTTTAAACCAGCATCTGCAGATCCTCCCTACACCATTAATAATTTACTTTATACTAAACATAATTCGAATCATCGGAGAGTTTTCCTTTTTGACGCCAAATTATTTCACTTTTACCAGGGCTCCACAATGCTTCACTCAGCTGAGTGCAGCTCGACCTCGAAGGCAGTCAATTGTACCGCACCCCTGGAATTCAACTTCTTGTCAATGTTCACTGTAATGAGGTCTAGACTCACTGGTCCCAACAAAACCAAAACCTAGCATCAGGAAGTAGGTTACTGGTAAGTGCTATTTAACAGCTCCATCAGTGACACATTCCAACCCTCTGCTGACGATTGATAGCAGACTAATGGAGCATTAATTAGTCAGATTGGATTTGTCCTACTATTTGTGGATAGCACAGACCTGGGCAATTTCCAAATTGGCAGGAAGATGCCAGCATTGTATCTACATTGGAACAGCTTGGCCTGAGGTGCAGCTCGTTCAACAGTGCAGTTCTTCAGTCTGCAAGTGGAGCGGTGTTTGGCCCCATCGCCGTTTCACACAACTATTTCTTCGCAATATGTGGAGTGAATTGAATTGGCTGTAATCTGGCACCGTGACAGGGGAGACATCAGAAGGAGGAACATTGTCCAAATGGCACTCTGGGGAAGAAGGTAATTCCAAATGCTCCATTCTTTGGCCAGAAGACGGAAATAAAGGATAGAGGAAATCTGAAATAAAAACAGAAGATCTTAGACACACTCAGCAGGTCAGGCAGCATCTGTGAAAAGACAAACCTTTCAAATTCTGAGACTCTGCTAACTGTCTTTCCAAAAAATGCTGCTGATTTGCAGTGATCCAGCATTTCCTTATTTTATTATCATTGAATATGGAATTGTTTTTGAGACACTTCCTCTACAAACGGTTATGACAGTGTTCAGAGCTTTAATCTCATCAATTTTATGAGATCACTTTATTTCATTATTCTCTCAATGTTTCATATGCTTTATTTAGGTTTATTACTGTCACCTATAGCAAGGTACAGTGAAAAGCTTTGTTTTGCATGCTATCCAAACAGATCAAATAATAATGTACATAAATGGAATCAATTCAAACTCAAGTACAATAGTTGGAGCAAAGGGGAAGAAACAGAATAGGTCTCAGCATTGCAGCGCATCAGTTCCATAGACAACATTCGATGGCCATATGGGGTAGCGATAAATAGGACAATACTTATGGAAGGACCATTCAGAAGTCGGATAATGGAAGGGTAGAAGCTGTTCCTGAATCTTTGTGTAGTTTTGTTAGGATGCATCATTTTAAGGTGAGCATGGTACCACTCTGGCCATGGCCATCTGCACACCTTGAATCAGGTTGGCTTCCCTAGCTTGAAACTAATGGCACCGTTCTGTGTGGTCAAGAATGTACAAGTTCCAATGGAGTACAGTTCTTCTGCTATCTCCAGGAATGTGTAGTATTTACTCCCAACAATACTGTCACACTCAGGTGCATTGAGTTGCTGATGGTCTGCAGCAGCCGACCTAATCTAGCAGATATTTCTTTCGGGGCTCGTTCAACTTAGTCAGTGGTAGGGACACATTGACTGAAGGAAAGGATTCAGTAAACATAGCTCCAACCAAATGTTCATGAGGCTTCACAAGGATAACTGGGCAGACAGAACCTTTGCTACATCTGAGACCAGTACATAGATCAATATTGGATGTACTATTCATTTTATTCTTGTGTTTAAATAGACTGGTTTAATTGGGAGGTATTCCTGATCTTCCAATCTATTTTGCTGCAGTCCTTATTTTATTTTAATCTGCACTTTCTCTGCAGCTATAACACTATATTCTGTACTCTGTTTATTTTCTGTTTTGTACTACCTGTTGTACTCATGTAGAGTATGATCTGTCTGGACTGGAAGTTTTTCTCTATTTTTCAGCACACACCACAATAATAAACCAATTTAAACTGTGTGGCTTACAAAGCGAATACAGAAGGCAGTTAATACTCAACCTTGTAGCCATAGGTCAGGAGTCACCTAGAGACTAGACTGGGTGACAGCGTCATCAGTGAAATAAGTACATTTGTTTAATCAGAATCTGGCAGTTTCAGCATCTCCATTCCTCTTGAGACTTTACTTTAGACTTTAGAGATACAGCGTCAAACAGGCCCTTCGGCCCACCGAGCCCGTGCCGACCAGGGTTAGTCACCCCATACACTAACACTATCCCACACACTAAGGACAATTTGCAATTTTACCTAAGCCAATTAACCCACATACCTGTACATCTATGGGGGACTGTGGGAGGAAACCGGAGCACCAATAGAAAACCTACGCAATCACAGAGAGAAAGAACAAACTCTGTACAAACAGCACCTGTAGTCAGGATTGAACCCTGGTCTCTGCCACTGTGAGGCAGCAGCTCTGTGGCTGTGCCACTCTGCCACCCCTCTTATTATTTTATTTAGAATGTAATTTTCCTGATGGACTGTCAGCTGAGGGGTTTGAATGATTTGGCCAGGCCTCTGGATTGCCAGTCTGACACTTCATTCATTATGTTGTCATTCTCTTAACTTCTTCTCCTAACAGTTATTATTTTGATGTCATTAACTTTTCTCCCCCTTCCCAAGCAGCTGCTGCAGAGTTGTGAGGGTTGGAATACCTTACCCGTGCCTGATCTCTATTAAGTCACCTGCATTTATGTCAAAACAGAGGCAACATCCTAGGCTAATGTTACCCTCCATGTCCGAGACTCATGTCTGGGAGCAATGCACTTTTGCAGATTCAGCTCTGCTATCTCAATCTCTGTGCCTGCAGAGGTCAGCATCTTGAAACCACTGCAGAAAACAGTAAACAGCTGTAAAGCTGTAGAAACAATGAGAAATTAACCAGCAACACCTCCTGTAAGTGACTGATGATCCCTTTAAAAAGGACTGGTGTTGGGATCCATCCTGTTGCTCCACATATGTTCCGTCATTGCTGTTACATTGAGCTCTCAGTGACAAGCCTTGAGTCAAATCAACTGAGAGCCTGCAGTGATTTGTTTGCCTGCTCTGCGGATTTATGGCAGGCATTCAACGCACACACACACAAATCTGCCCTGTATTGCGTAACGTTTGAATTTGCACTACAGATGCTATTTTGGATATCTCAGGACTCTGATATAGAATCATATGTAGACAACCGTGTGCTGATTTTCACAGAGCTACAAGGACTACGGATCAAGGGATTGCTGTCAGCTAGTGTGAACAGGTAGGAATGAGAACTGTACCCATCTCTTGCAAATGTAGCTGTTGGTTGATTTTTTTCTGGACAAGAACTTGCTTTGGAGTGGACTGGTGAGGTATAAATACCAGCTGCACATTCAACAGAAGAGGCTGAATGAACAATCTGAAACGACAAATCTCCCAATCTGTCCTACATTGCTGAAAAGGTATTCGAAGCTGGAGCTTCATCAACATTACTCTCGAGCAACCTTGTGAAATCTGCAAGCAATAATTGCTCGAGTGGTTCCACACCCATATCACGATCTTCCAACATCATGCACACCTGCTCAGTACAGGCCGATTTTGCATTCCAGAGGAATTATCTTACAGTAGGATCAGAATCAAATCAATTGGGCTAAAGAAACAAGAAAAGTAGAACGTTGCGTAGGCAGCAAATGGACACTGAACTATGACCAAGAAATATTTGACATAATGATGACATCCTGTCATCCATCTTTCTCTTTATATATTTTCCTTGAATTATGTCACATTCTCTTAACTCAAGCTGTCCATTTTGATTGAATGGTGCAGGTTTTTGGGCCCACCAAGTCCACACTGATCATCGATCACCTGTTCACATTAGTTAGTGTTATCCTATTTTCCCCATCCACTCCCTACACATTCGGGACAATTTACAGAGGCCAATTAACCTAGTAGCCCTTAAGTCTTTGGGATGTGGGAGGAAACCGGAGAACCCACAAGAAGCCCACTTATTCACATACAAACTCCACACAGACATCACTCGAGGTTAGGATCAAACCTGAATCTCTGGCGCTGTGAAACAACAGCTCTAACAACTACACCACTGTGCCACCCATTCACCCTCAACTCTTAGAATCTTTCCTCATAACATAGTTTGCGTTATCTTTAACTTTTCACATTCCTTCAATTTTATATCTCTTGATTTGCTACAGGCAACCCACAGATCATGTAAGGGTTCCGTTACTGAGAGTTGTTTGCAATCTAATTTCTCCATAAGTCATACATTTCTGCTTTCTATCATGACCCATATCATCTCACTCGATACACATGATAATAATTCTTTCATTTATTGAATAGTCAGCCCCCATAATTAAACTAATGTAATATATGCTGTATCCAGTCATCAGTGAATACCTTGCTTCAATTTCACATTTCCGTCTGTCAGGTCATTCGTAATATGGGTGACTATTTTCAGCTTTCATTGTACTTGTTTTTTATTACCATATTATTCAAACCTTGTAAAAATGTCCTCTAATCACAAAGCAATATAAACATCTTGTAAATGTGTGTTTTTTCTACATCATCCAATATTGTCACAGTAGAGAAAGATGTTCTATACATGGAGTAAACTCTCATTTATCCAGGTTTAATACATTGTGCAATTTGCCAGAATTCTTGTGCAATTTGTTAAGAAGTTCTAAGAAAATTTAGCATTATGAAAATAGGATAAAACAGTGGCATTTAGACAATAGACAATAGGTGCAGGAGTAGGCCATTCAGCCCTTCGAGCCAGCACCGCCATTCAATGTGATCATGGCTGATCATCCCCAATCAGTACCCCGTTCCTGCCTTCTCCCCATATCTCCTGATTCTGCTATCTTTATGAGCTCTATCTAGCTCCCTCTTGAAAGTATCCAGAGAACCGGCCTCCACCGCCCTCTGAGGCAGAGAATTCCACAGACTCACAAATCTCTGTGAGAAAAAGTGTTTCCTCGTCTCCATTCTAAATGGCTTACCCCTTATTCTTAAACTGTAGCCCCTGGTTCTGGACTCCCCCAACATTGGGAACATGTTTCCTGCCCCTAGCGTGTCCAAACCCTTATAATCTTATATGTTTCAATAAGATATTTATTTCAAGTGTTATACAAAGTAAGTGCGTAAAGATTTATTCTGTACTCCCCTACAGAAGGGGAGTGCAGTTGTTGGCAGGTTTGCAGCAGCATCCTCTGGAGATTTTACTTCATGTGATTATGAGTTCAGTCATTCATTTGATTTATTTTTGCTTCATTTTATATTAATATTACATTTTATATTAATAGTGTTTGGATTTAAAATATAGAAATTTGCTGTAAAACACATTGTTATTTAACGTAGTATGAAGATAACATATAGTTTGGTAATTTATTAAAACAGAGAGTTAGAACGCTATGTTTTAGAAATGCCCATGCTAGTGAACTAATCACACAACTGACACCTTCCATTATCCATGGTTGCTGGATGGCTGAGAGTGTACTGTATTATTTATACAGTAAATCTATGCCGAGCCACTTGTCTGTGCTTACTGGATGTGATGACATGTTCAGGTATGATGTTGGGTGAATTGCAATATATTCGCCATCAGCTGGTTGTAGCAGACACAAAGGATGTAGCAAATTATCTTTTGTCTGAGGGTATACCACTAGATACTGTGTGGGAAAGAACTGCAGATGCTGGTTTAAACCGAAGATTGACACAAAATGCAGTATCACTGTACCTTAATTGGTACACCTGACAATGCTGGAGTAACTCGGCAGAACAGGCAGCATTCTGGAGAGAAGGAATGGGTGACATTTCATGTCTGAAGAAGGGTCTCGACCCGAAACATCACCCATTCCTTCTCTCCAGAGATGCTGCCTGTCCTGCTGACTTACTCCAGCATTTTGTGTCTACCACTGGATACTAATCCATTTGTCCATTCTGCTGACCTACTGTAGTTGTAGGCTTGTAGCTTGTAGCCTGACCAAACCTCTTCTTTCCATTTTTTATCCTCTCCGTTTCTCTACCTTGCATGTGAAAGCTTCCTTCTTGCTATATTCTCTGAAATGGATGCAACTGTTGGTGCAACAGGGAGAGTATTGATATCAAAATCCCATGGTTCGTAATAATCTGCCCACGTAAAAGAAGACTCCATTACAGGAGGGAAACAGAACAAGATCTTACTGCATGTGAAGGAGTCCAAGAAATGGGTGGTCTCAAACCTCCTTAGGCATAAAAGAGAATTTGCTATTTGTTTTGCAAAGTTGCAATATAATTTTTATGAACTATTTTCATAACTGGCATCTTCCCCAGAATTGTGATGACAGCTTCTGCCGTGAAGCTCTTTGTGCAATAAACTATAACCTTCAACCTTAGTCTATCTATTTTTATGGTGCTGCTGTTTGTGACACTGCCTCAATAACTGCTGGACAAGCCTGTATTAAAATATTTTATTTTGGTTTATGTTGATTTCATTTATTTTCTTGCAATCCCCATCAATTCCCTTTCTTGCCCTGTATGAGGAAACTAAATGCAAGTTTGAATCATGGCTTGATATAGAGCAGTGTTATATTAGAAACTTCAGAAAGCTCACTTAAAGAGTGAAGAAGATTAGACATTATTGCCTTCCATCACAGTGAGGAATGTGGGGAATCCTTTGTGGCGGATGTTTATGTTAACTTTTATGTAGTTGTGTGTCTTGTTGCATTTTCTTAGTATGGCTGTACCAAGCATCACTGTACCTTAATTGGTACACGTGACAATAAAATACCCCTTTGAACCCCTTTGATTTTTGGGCATTATTGTATTATCCTGGCGAACAATGGCTACCTTGCCAACAGTCTGTTTGTCCTTTCCTTCTTTGTGTTTTAATAGTATGTGTTAAATGTATGTTTTTAGTGTTCTGTAGCTTGTTTTATGTGGGGGGAAACTTTTTCTAATCTCTTACCTTGACGGAGATACGATTTTTTTCCATATCGTATCTCCATCCACACTGCGGCCTAACATCGAGAAGTTGGCGGCCTTTGCTGAGGACCGATTTCGAGAACTCCACTATGGGTGCCTACGGGACTTTAACATCTCAGAGGCCACAATCCCTTTGCCAGGGATCGACCTCAGAGCCTCAACCATGGGTGCTTGCGGACTTTAACATCATGGAGCCCGCGATCCCTGATCAGAGACCGACTTCAGGAACTCCAAGCCGCAGGAGTTTCGACCACCCCGACACGGGAGCTTCGACCGCCCCGACACGGGAGAATAAAGAGGAAGAAGTTGGACTTTTTGCCTTCTATCACAGTGAGGAATGTGGGGAATCCGCTATGTTAACTTTTTTGTTGCTTTTGTTTTCTTATGGCTGTGTGGTAATTCACATATCAATGTACCTTAATTGGTACATGTGACAATAAAAGACCTTTGAAACGTTTGGAGTTTGCAGTTCTCGGTATCAGAGCCTTTCAGTGGCCTGGTGGTCTCTCGGGGATGAACTGTAGAAGGATTCATTAGGCAGCAATGTTAATGGATTTAGTGGTTTTGGGTGGTGCATTTAGATCTTCTTCTTCAGTTGTCAACCCAGAGTTGTATGAGTTGTTCTGTTCACACTATGAATATAAATGCTTCATAAGTGCATACAAGTAAATAAATCTTTTATTTTATTTTATTAAGTTATCAAGATGATGGCTATTCCTTATAACTGCAATAAACAGGGCATGGATGAAAGCAGGGTAGCAACTTCATAGATGCTGCAAAATGTTTAATTGATCACCCATATTCATTGTCAACATTAGAGAAGATTTCCTCCACCTTTCAGCAATTGGATGACTAGCCTCATACACTGCTTTGTACAACAACCCCTTATTACTCACCTAACAACAATTGTTATCAATTATGCCTCCTACCTAACATTTATGGGCCCTATCACAGCCCAACTAACATATCATTACTTTGGATTAACACCCACATTTCACACTCTCCCAGCTATTGAATCAAGACAGACAATTGGTTCTGATTTATTATTGCCACGTGTACTGAGATACAGTGAAAGATGCTGTTTTGCTTGCTCTCCAGGGAAAGCACACCATACGAGAGAACATCAAGTTAGACCAAAAACAAAAAATAATCAAGGAGCAGAATATAGTGTTACGGCCACAGAGAAAAGTGCGCGGGCTGCACAAAGTAGATTGGAAGATTAATAAATCATCCTTACCATAGGAGTCTGATAACAGTGGGGAAGAAGCTGTTCATGAATTTGGCTGTATGTGCTTTCAAGCTTGTGTATCTTCTGCCTGACCGGAAGAGGAGAAGAGAGAATGACTGGTTCTTGAATGTGTTAGTTGCAATCGAGAGGCAGCATGACGAATTGATGGAGTTGATGGGGGCAAGGCTGCTTTGTGGGATGAATTGGGTTGTGTTCATAACTTACTGCAATTTCTTGCAGCCTTGGATATTGCCATGCCAAGCTGCGATGCATTCAGATAGGATGCTTTCCATGGTGAATTTGTAGAAATGGATCATTGGCGACATACTGAATTTCCTTAGACTTCTGAGGAAATAAACATGTCGCTGTGCTTTGTCGGCCATTGTAGATTGGTTATTTCCTACTAACCAATTGTAGTGCTTGTTAGTAGTTGCTCCGCTTAATATGCGATTTATATTACCAAGACTCAAGATTCAAGATTCAAGAGAGTTTATTGTCATGTGTCCCTGATAGGACAATGAAATTCCTGCTTTGCTTCAGCACAACAGAATATAGTAGGCATGAGTCGAGTCTAGTACCAACTCGACTCAACTCATTACAGCCATGGCATTAATGTGATTGGACTAGGACAAATTGTTAGTGATTGTTCTAGGAACTTGAAGATCGCGACCATCACCATTTTCACACCGGTACCACACCATGTTTCTTGAAGTCGATGTCCTGCTCCTTTGTTTTGCTGACATTAGTGGTGAGGTTGTTTCCTTGACCCCATGCTACTAAGCTCTCTATCTGTTTCCTGTACTGCATCTCATCATTATTTGAGATCCAATCTGCTATGGTGGTGTCATCTGCAAATATATAAATTGTGTTAGCCCAGAATTTAGCTGCACATTCATAAGTGTATAGGTAGTAAATAAAGGGATGTGTACAAAGCTTGGTGGGGCACTGATGTGTCCTTACTGATTATGGTCTTTGGGTCAGGAAGTCAAGGATTCAATTGCGGATGAGGTGCTGCGACCAAGGTCCAGGAGTTTGGAGATGATTATGGCATTGAAGATGGAACTATGGTCAATAAATAGGAGTCTGACATAGATGTCCTTGTTATCCAGATGTTCAAGAGTCAGTGTATGGCCTCTGAGATGGCATCTGCCATGTACTTGTGCAGAGGTAGTTGAATGACAGTGGATCGATGGGCTTTGGGAGGCTGGAGTTGATGTACACCATGGCCAGTGTCCCAACTTCATGATGTCAGAGTCACCAGGCAGGAGTCATTAAGGCACATTATCTTGTTTTTCTTTGGCACCAGGATCATAATGGTCTTCTTACCTCAGATTGGAGTAGAGAAGGGATGAAGATGTCTGTGGAATCTCCTTCCAGCTAGTTCATGCAGGTTCTGAGGGCAGAGCTGGGGACTTCATCCAGGCCAGTTGCTTCCCATGGTTCTCTCTCAGGAAGGCCGATCTGACGTCTGCAATGGTAACCGTGGGTACAGATGCACCCAAGGATGACGGGGTGGTATGATCTAATTCCACTGACCTTTTGTTCAAAATAAGTATAGAATTAATTGAGCTCGTCGTTGTTGCCAATGATTATATTGCTTTGTAGCCCATTATACCGTGCAAGATCTACCACAACTGGCAGGTGTTTATGTGGTTAGCTAGAGGCTCCAGCTTGGTCTGAAATTGTTTCCTGGTGTCCTTGATGGCTTTGCAAAAGTCATGCCTAGATTTCTTCTGCAGTTAAGAACCACCTGACCTGAACACTTCAGGTAGACACAAAAAGCTGGAGTAACTCAGCGGGTCAGGCAGCATCTCTGGAGAATATGGACATGTGACGTTTCAGGTAGGGACCCGTCTTCTGATATAAACCAGCATCTGCAGTTCCTTATTATTGCAATTGAGCACCTCAAACTTGGTCTTCAATCGGGAGTGGATAACACGGTTTATCCATACTTTCTGGTTTTGGAAAACGGATTGACTTATTTTGCATGGCAGTCCTCTGCGCACTTTCCTTGATGTTTGTGATACACAGATATATGCTATGTCGTTTGCTAAAGCATCAACCTCTGCCTTGTTGGAGAAGGTGTCTCACATTCACACCAGCATTTGGCAGAGAAAACACTACAATTTACATAGAACCTGCCACAACAAACCTCCGCTTCATGTGAACCTGCTTTCGAGCCTTTCTTATATCAAGGAAGCTGCTGAGCTACGAGGGAGCAAAGAAAGAAGCACTCCATCTCCTCATCTGACACAGTGTCATCATCTCAGATACAGCCACATGGTGCACCATAGAGAATAGCATAGAAAGACACAAAGTGCTAGAGTAACGCAGCGGGTCAAACAGCATCCCTGGAGAACGTAGATAGGAGAAGATTCTACAGATTGAGAATAGGGTAGATTGGGATCTGCAAATGGCATACTACTGGTGCAAAGTAAACGTACAGCCAGAGCTATGTTAAAAGTAATCCTCCTCAGGCATGTATATAGATATGCAGGGAATGGAGGGATGTGGATCATGTGCAGGCAGAGGAGAACAGTTTAACTTGGTATCGTGTTTGGCACAGAATTATCGGCTGAAGGGCCTGTTCCTGTGTGTACTGTTCTATGATTTCTGATAAGACATTAGGGACACTAACAGGATTGCCTGAAAGACTGCGTGGGATGTACCCCATTGTGGGAATCCCTGTCCAATCTTGCACACGGATTGTGTGGAGCTGACAATTCAGCCTTTCCAGGATGCAAGTGGTTGCCAGCTTCATTTCAACACTTGCAGTCCCAAACATTACATATGTGTGAGGCCCAAGATTTAACTTTCCATTGTAGCAGAAGCTGAAGCTCCTCAACACGTGCACATTGTAATGCAATGCTAGCTCGGACTGATTAATAAGGCACAGGTTACATGGCACAGGCACATGTTAAAGCCATCACAACTCTCCATCTGTCCTTCAACTGGTCACAAGAACCGCTGAGGTACCAGTCTGGAAGAGTGGAGCACAAACCAGCTGGCCTGTCTTGGAATAACAGCATTCATGACTCCACCACTATCACTCCTGGCCCCATCACTGGTGTTTGTCAGCTAGCCCAGACCCCGAGGCTGGACTAAGTGGGTCAATAATTGCTCAAGATTATCCGTCCATATCCAAAGAAGTCAGACACCAAGGATAAGGTGATTAGTAGGAAATTGTATGGTTTAACTGTTATTGTATATATATAAATTGGGGCAGCATAATGGCACAGCTTGTAGAGCTGTTGCCTCATACCTCCGGTGACCCAGGGTCATTCCCTACCTCCAGTGCTGTCTAGATGGAGTTTGCACGTTCTCACTGTGACAGCAAGGGTTTCCTCTGGGTGCTCCAATTTCCTCCCAAATCCCAAAGACTTGCAGATTGGAAGATTAATTGGCTGCAGTAGCTAACTTGCATGCAATGTGTTGGTGAGTAGTAGAATCTGGAGAAATCGATGTGAACGTGGGAAAAATAGGAAAACTGGGATTAATGTAGGATGTGTGTAAGCGGTTGGTTTATGTCCGGCACAGACCGATGGTGGGCAGAAGGAAATGTTTCCATGCCATAACTTCCTGTGACTCTCTAAATGTGGTTTGCAAATGATGATATGGTTGGACTGTTTTCAGGAATTGTGGTCTTGTGACTCTGACGAAGATTAGAAAAAGAGTGGCGGTAATATTGCAGCTCGGGTAAATGAGGAATCACAGTTTATGTTATTAACTCGTGGGTATGGACATTACTGGGAGAACAGGATTTAACAATCACTGCTAACCGCGTTAGAGAAGATTATGACAGACCTTAACACTATAATTGTTGCAATGCTGTTAAACCTGGAAAACTAGAATGCTGATCCAGTGATAAGGGAGAAGTGCAGCCTAATTATCCAAATCCCTGCACACGGCATTGGGGGTTCAGTATTGATGTGGATAGAGAACTGGCTGGCAAACGGGAAGCAAAGAGTAGGAGTAAACGGGTCCTTTTCACAATGGCAGGCAGTGACTAGTGGGGTACCGCAAGGCTCAGTGCTGGGACCCCAGCTATTTACAATATATATTAATGATCTGGATGAGGGAATTGAAGGCAATATCTCCAAGTTTGCGGATGACACTAAGCTGGGGGGCAGTGTTAGCTGTGAGGAGGATGCTAGGAGACTGCAAGGTGACTTGGATAGGCTGGGTGAGTGGGCAAATGTTTGGCAGATGCAGTATAATGTGGATAAATGTGAGGTTATCCATTTTGGTGGCAAAAACAGGAAAGCAGACTATTATCTAAATGGTGGCCGACTAGGAAAAGGGGAGATGCAGCGAGACCTGGGTGTCATGGTACACCAGTCATTGAAAGTGGGCATGCAGGTGCAGCAGGCAGTGAAGAAAGCGAATGGTATGTTAGCTTTCATAGCAAAAGGATTTGAGTATAGGAGCAGGGAGGTTCTACTGCAGTTGTACAGGGTCTTGGTGAGACCACACCTGGAGTATTGCGTACAGTTTTGGTCTCCAAATGTGAGGAAGGACATTATTGCCATAGAGGGAGTGCAGAGACGGTTCACCAGACTGATTCCTGGGATGTCAGGACTGTCTTATGAAGAAAGACTGGATAGACTTGGTTTATACTCTCTAGAATTTAGGAGATTGAGAGGGGATCTTATAGAAACTTACAAAATTCTTAAGGGGTTGGACAGGCTAGATGCAGGAAGATTGCTCCCGATGTTGGGGAAGTCCAGGACAAGGGGTCACAGCTTAAGGATAAGGGGGAAATCCTTTAAAACTGAGATGAGAAGAACTTTTTTCACACAGAGAGTGGTGAATCTCTGGAACTCTCTGCCACAGAGGGTAGTCGAGGCCAGTTCATTGGCTATATTTAAGAGGGAGTTAGATGTGGCCCTTGTGGCTAAGGGGATCAGAGGGTATGGAGAGAAGGCAGGTACGGGATACTGAGTTGGATGATCAGCCATGATCATATTGAATGGCGGTGCAGGCTCGAAGGGCCGAATGGCCTACTCCTGCACCTAATTTCTATGTTTCTATGTTTCTATGTAATTGTAGGTTGGTGTGTGACTGCACCTCAAGTGATTGTGAACACATGTCTTGCTGCCGATATCTCTCCACGTGACAAAGGCTACAAGTAAGTTTGTCACTGTCACCACAGCACCCATTATTTCCTGGTCTAGCCTATTATCCCCAGCTATATAACATTGATTCCCATTGTACACTGTAGAAAATCTCTCAGTGTTTTTAAATGTACACAGTATACTGCATGTTCCATTGTTCTCCAAGGTTCTGTGATAGGAACTAACATCATTCACTGGCAGTAAATTAAAATTAATTAAAAAAAACTACAGATGTTGGAATTCTGGAAGAAAAAAAGAAATACAGGTGTTGGTTTCACACAAAGGGCAGTGGGTGTATGGAACGAGCTGCCAGAGGAGGTAGTTGAGCCAGGTACAATCGCAATGTTTAAGAAACGTTTGGATTGGTACATGGATAGGACAGGTTTAGAGGGATATGGGCCAAGTTCAGGCAGGTGGGACTAATGTAGCTGAGACATGTTGGTCAGTGTGGGCAAGTTGTGCCGAAGGGCCTATTTCAACACTGTAGGACTCTATGACTATAAAATGCTGGAAACATTAAGCAGATCAGGCAGCATCCGTGGAGAGACAAACAAAATTAATGTTTCAAGCCTGATAGAGTCCCTCTGGTAGACTGATCAGGAAGGTTAAGATGCATTGGATCCATGGTGACTAGGTCATTTGGATTCAGAACTGGCTTACTCATAGTACACAGAGGATTGTGGTGGAAGGGTATTATTCTGGCTGAACATCTGTGACCAGTGGAATTCTGCAGGGATCTGTGCTGGATCTTTGTTGTTTGTGATATATATATAGATATAGATATAGATATAGATATATAGATATATATATATATAGATATATATATATATAGATATATAGATATATATATAAATGACTTGGATTTAAATGTAGATGGGTTGCTTAGGAATTTGGTGGAGTTGCAGACAGAAATGAAGGATGTCAAAGTATACATTAGGTACAGGATACTGAGTTGGATGATCAGCCATGATCATATTGAATGGCGGTGCAGGCTCGAAGGGCTGAATGGCCTACTCCTGCACCTATTTTCTATGTTTCTATACAACAGGGTATAGATCAGCTGCAGACAGGGGCGGAAATCCCTATCAAAACATGAGAGGGGGGACACAATTTCTTGCAGGCTGCGCACATACCCACACACAAACACACAAACGCAAGGCTTCGGAGGCTTCGGCCGTGGGCCCTGTGGACGGTAACATCGGGAGCTGACCTGGTTGGTGACCGACTCTGAACTCCAGCAACAGCAGCTTCGTCCACCCCAAATCGTGGGGCTTGAATCGGCACATTCGTGGGGTCTTTCATCACTCAGCACGGCTTAAAATCAGCATCGGGAGCCTCGATCGCCTCGATGCAGCAGTGATTTTAAGCTGGGCCGGGCAATGAAAGGCCCCGCGAACGGGCCGATTCAGCCCTTAGAAAGCGGCTGATACTGTAACGGGTATAGCTTGGACCCAATAGCAGCACAGAATCAGGCAGGTATAGTTGGTAACGAACTTTATTACGATACTGTAACACAGAGTAGTAACACAGGAATGGGTACACACCGTACTCACACAGAGGCTCAGGATTGAGCGAGGGTTTCGAAGAGTGGCAGGCAGGAGACGTAGTCGGGGTAGCGGAAGGTCCGGTCACCAGGAGATCCAACACACGATGCAAACAAACCAGCGAGGGACAGACGAAAGGAGAGTCGAAGCCAGGCAGGAAGTCGGGAAATCACTGGAGAGTCTTGCATGAATGCTGAGAACAATCTGGCACTGTGTGAACGGTGAGGAGAGTCTATATACTGGGTTAATTGGTGATCAGAGGCAACTGAGTGCAACAGGTGAGGAGAGTTGGGCTGATGAGAGGGGAGTGGCAGGCAGGCAGGTGAGGAGAAGGAGGGACCGGTGGAAAAGTACTGGGAGGTGAAGTGGATGAGAATGAGGAGAGGGCAGACTGTGACAGAACCCCCCCCCCTCAAGGGACGGCTCCTGACGTCCCAAAACAAAAAAAAAACAATAAAGAAAATAAACCCAATTCCACGCAGAGTTGGGTGGGAGGAGGGGGACCGGAGGAGGGCTAATATTCGTCCGAGACATCCATGTCCGCATCCTCCTCCATAGCATCAGAGGAAAGCTCCGTCTCGTCGTCACTGGGCGCCTCAGACAGAAGAGGGGACAGAGTCTCAGGGGCGGCGACCCCTCTAGGAGTGGCGGACTTGGACGGCTGGTCGGGATGACGCCGGTGAAACTCCCTGATGAGGGAAGCGTCCAGGATGTGTCGAGCAGGAATCCAGGACCTCTCCTCTGGACCGTAACCCTCCCAATCGACCAGGTATTGGAGACCCCTCCCACGACGGCGGGAGCGCAGGAGGCGGTGCACCGTAATGGCGGGGCCTCCGTCGATGAGACGAGGAGGTGGAGGAGGAGGGACTGCGGTGACCAGGGAGGCCTCCCGGACTGGCTTTACTCTGGACACGTGGAACGTAGGATGGACCAGCATGGAACGAGGCAACTTGAGCCTCACAGCCGCTGGGTTGATGACCTTCTGGGTCTCAAAGGAACCGATGAACTTGGGTGCCAACTTCTTGGACTCCACCCTCAAGGGAAGGTCCCGGGTCGACAGCCAAACCTTCTGGCCCGCGAGGTAGGTGGGGGCCTGGGTGCGGTGACGGTTGGCAGCCGTGGCGTAACGGTCCACGGAGCGGAGAAGAGCCGCACTGGCTTGGGTCCACGTCCTGCGGCAGCGACGAATGAAGGCCTGGACGGACAGGCAGGAAACCTCTTTCTCCAGCGCCGGGAACAGTGGAGGCTGGAACCCGTAGGCACACTGGAAAGGGGAGAGCCCAGTGGCCGAGCTTGTCAGGGTGTTGTGGGCGTACCCCACCCACAACAACTGCTGGGACCAGGAGGAGGGATGCTTGGACACCATACACCGCAGCGCCGTCTCCATCTCCTGATTCTTCCTTTCAGTTTGGCCGTTGGACTGGGGATGAAATCCGGACGTCAGACTCACGGTGGCCCCCACAAGCGTGCAGAACTCCCTCCAGAACACAGAGGCAAACTGGGGTCCCCGGTCAGAGACCACATCGACGGGAGGACCATGGAGCCTGAAGACGTTAAGTAACATGAGCTCGGCAGTCTCCTTGGCTGACGGAAGCGTGGGCAGGGGCACGAAGTGAGCCATCTTGCTAAATCTATCGACCACGGTCAGGATGGTGGTGTGACCACGGGATGGGGGCAGGCCGGTAATGAAGTCCAGGGAGATGTGGGACCATGGTCGATGGGATACAGGCAGTGGAAGCAGATGACCCGCAGGAGCTTGGTGTGAGACCTTGTGCTGGTTGCAAACGGGACAGGCGTTGACAAACTCCCGAGTGTCCCCCTCCAGCGATGCCCACCAGAACCTCCTTAGCACCATCTCCTTGGTCCGCTGAATGCCGGGATGACAGGTGTGTCGAGAGCTGTGGGCCCACTGAAGGACGTCGGACCGCAGGGCAGAAACCACAAACAGGCGATCAGGAGGGCATGCGCTGGGTCCCGGCTGGTTCTCCAAGGCCGCCTTGACCCTCTCCTCCACTTCCCAGGTGAGGGAGGCAACCCTGTGCGAGGACGGGAGGATGGTGTTGGGGCCAGAGGCAGGCTCCTCCTTCGCCAAGAACTGTCGAGATAGGGCATCGGGCTTCACGTTGCGGGACCCAGGTCGGTAGGAGAGGGAGAAGTTGAAGCGGGTGAGGAAGAGAGACCAGCGGGCCTGACTAGAGTTGAGCCTCTTGGCTGACTGGAGGTATTCAAGGTTCTTGTGGTCAGTCCAAACCAAGAAAGGCTGCTCGGTTCCCTCCAGCCAGTGACGCCATTCCATAAACGCCAACTTAACCGCCAACAGTTCTCGGTTGCCAATGTCATAATTCCTCTCAGCAGGGGTCAGGCGTCGGGAGAAGAAGGCGCATGGATGGAGCTTCTGGTCCCCGGCAGCCCGCTGGGACAGAACAGCTCCCGCCCCCACATCGGAGGCGTCCACCTCCACCACGAACTGTCTCTCTGAGTCCGGAACTTGGAGGATGGGGGCCGATGTAAACCGTGTCTTGAGTGTCTGAAAAGCTTCGTCGGCCGCGGCAGACCACCGGGACGGAACCTTGGAGGAGGTGAGTGCTGTGAGGGGTGCGGCCACAGTATTGTAGCCACGGATGAACCGTCGGTAAAAATTGGCGAACCCAGGAACCTTTGGAGCTGCTTGCGGGAGTCAGGAACAGACCAGGTGGTGACAGCAGAGACCTTGGCGGGGTCCATCTTGATGTTCCCTTGGCCAACGATGTATCCTAGGAAGGAGACTGACGGGGAGTGAAACTCACACTTCTCAGCTTTAACAAAGAGCGAGTTCTCCAGGAGCCGATGTAGAACTGCCTGGACGTGGTGTACGTGTTCCTCCTTGGTCCATGAAAAGATGAGGATGTCATCAATATAGACGAACACGTACTTGTTCAACATGTCTCTGAGAACGTCATTGACCAAAGCCTGGAAGACGGCCGGGGCGTTGGTGAGGCCAAAGGGCATCACCAAGTATTCGTAATGTCCCGTGGGAGTGTTGAAGGCGGTCTTCCACTCATCTCCCTCTTTGATGTGGACCAAGTGGTAGGCGTTGCGTAGATCCTACTTCGAAAAGATGGTGGCCCCCTCCAGGAGCTCGAAAGCAGAGGAGATGAGTGGGAGAGGGTAGCGATTCTTCACCGTGAAGCCGTTGAGCCCCCGGTAATCTATGCAGGGACGCAGAGATTTGTCCTTCTTCTCCACGAAGAAGAACCCAGCCCCAGCAGGAGACGAGGAGGGACGGATGAGACCAGCAGCCAAGGAGTCGTTTATGTATTTCTCCATGGCGCCTCTCTCAGGGGCGGACAGGGAGTAAAGGCGACCCCTACGAGGAGCGGAACCAGGCAGGAGGTCTATGGCGCAGTCATAGGGCCGATGAGGAGGAAGGGAGGTGGCCCTAGACTTGCTAAAAACCTCCCCAAAGTCATGGTACTCGGCTGGGACCCCCGTCAGATCTGGAGCAGAACTGGAGCAGGTGGCCGGTTGAGGAGCTGAGGCTTGCTTCAAGCACACTTGGTGGCAGGAAGGGCTCCAACCCAAGATGACCCCCCGTCCTCCAGTCGATGTTGGGGTTGTGTCGCCGAAGCCAGGGGTAACCCAGGATGAGGGGAAGACGGGGAGACTGCAGGATGTGGAACTGGATGGTCTCATGGTGATTACCAGACAGGAGCATGCGCACTGGGACCGTCTGGTGAGAAACAGTCCCCAGGAGATGGCCGTCGAGGGCGTTGGCGGGAACAGGTTCAGGCAGGGGAACACAACTGATGCCAAGCTGGCGGGCTAGTTCCTTGTCCATAAGATTAATGTCACAACCAGAGTCTATGAAGGTGGTGAGGGTGTGAGAACCATCAGACAACAGCAGACGGGCATGACAAAGAGGGCGTCGGGCAGAGGAAAGTTCAGAGGTTCGACTCACCAGTAATTCCTCCGCTACTGGTGAGTCTGGCCTTTTACTGGACACTTGGAGATGTAATGACCCGCCAGGCCACAGTAGAGACAGAGGTTCTCCCGACGCCAACGTTCCCGTTCCTCGGGGGTGAGACTGGTGCGACCCACCTGCATGGGTTGGGGTTGCCTCGACGGTTGCCCCAACGAGGGTAGTCCAGTCTCCGGAGGAAAACGAGCTTGGGTGGATAGCTGGCGGTCCGCCTGTCCCTGTCGCCTCTCCCGACGTCTCGCCAGGATGCGTCGGTCCAGACGAGTCGTTAGCTCGATAAGCCCATCCAGAGAAGAAGGAAGGTCGTGGGACACCAACTCATCCTTGATATAGTCATTCAAGCCCAGCAAGAAAGCGTCACACTGGGCCGGGGCGTTCCAATCACTCTGACGGGCCCTGGTGCGAAAGTCGATGGCGAAGTCAGCGACGCTCTGGTTCCCCTGGCTCAACCCCAGCAGACCTCCCGCAGCGTCCAGCCCCATCGAAACCTCACCAAACACATTGCGAAGCTCCGCGGCGAAGGCCTGGAAAGAGGAGCAAGCCGGCGTGCGTCGCTCCCATTCAGCCGTTCCCCACAGCCGAGCTCTGCCAGTCAGGTGATTAATGGTAAACGCCACTCTCGCCGCTTCCTGGGCGAAGGTGTAGGGCTGTAGGGCGAAGAGAATGGAACAGTTCGTGATGAATGGGTTGCAGCCCTCCGGGTCTCCAGCGTAGCGCTCCGGGGTTCCCACCCGGGACTCAGGTGATGGTCCTGGCGGACCGGGAGCTGGTGCTGTCGGAGCCGGAGGCGAAGCATGGGGTGTAGCCTGAGCGAGGGTGGTCGTCAGCTGTTGGACCTGGGTGGCTAGTGCAACCAATGCTTGCTCCTGGTTTGACACAGCCTGTCGAACCTCGGAGTTGGAGGCAGTGAGCATAGCTTTGTGCTGCAGGAGCGTGTGCTCAATCCTCTCGAAGCGGTTTGACGGAGACGTTGTGTGCGCTGAGTCCATTGTTGGCCAGATTGTACTGTAACGGGTATAGCTTGGACCCAATAGCAGCACAGAATCAGGCTGGTATAGTTGGTAACGAACTTTATTACGATACTGTAACACAGAGTAGTAACACAGGAATGGGACACAGAGGCTCAGGATTGAGCGAGGGTTCCGAAGAGGGGCAGGCAGGAGACGTAGTCGTGGTAGCGGACGGTCCAGTCACCAGGAGATCCAACACACGATGCAAACAAACCAGCGAGGGACAGACGAAAGGAGAATCGAAGCCAGGCAGGAAGTCGGGAAATCGCTGGAGAGTCTTACATGAATGCTGAGAACAATCTGGCACTGTGTGAACGGTGAGGAGAGTCTATATACTGGGTTAATTGGTGATCAGAGGCAACTGAGTGCAACAGGTGAGGAGAGTTGGGCTGATGAGAGGGGAGTGGCAGGCGAGGAGAAGGAGGGACCGGTGGAAAAGTACTGGGAGGTGAAGTGGATGAGAATGAGGAGAGGGCAGACTGTGACAGATACCCGCTTGAATCTTTCAAAAGCTACAATGTGATAAATAGCACAAACAAATAAAACTGAAGCAAATTAATGCAAACAGAAGCACCAACCTTGGAAGGGGGGGGGGGGGGGGGGAGGGGGGGAGAGAGGGAGAGAGGGAGAGTGGTAGAGATGGAGAGGGAGATAGAGGGAGAGAGGGTGAGAGGGAGAGAGCGAGAGAGAGAGAGAGAGAGAGAGAGAGAGAGAGAGAGAGAGAGAGAGACCCCGATTAGGAAAAGGAGAGATGCAACGAGACCTGGGTGTCAGGTACTCCAGTCATTGAAAGTAGGCATGCAGGTGCAGCAGGCAGTGAAGAAAGCGAATGGTATGTTAGCATTCATAGCAAAAGGATTTGAGTATAGGAGCAGGGAGGTTCTACTGCAGTTGTACAGGGTCTTGGTGAGACCACACCTGGAGTATTGTGTACAGTTTTGGTCTCCTAATCTGAGAAAAGACATTCTTGCCATAGAGGGAGTGCAGAGAAGGTTCACCAGACTGATTCCTGGGATGTCAGGACTTTCATATGAAGAAAGACTGTATAGACTCGGCTTGTACACGCTAGAATTTAGAAGATTGAGGGGGGGATCTTATAGAAACTTACAAAATTCTTAAGGGGTTGGACAGGCTAGATGCAGGAAGATTGTTCCCGATGTTGGGGAAGTCCAGAACAAGGGGTCACAGTTTAAGGATAAGGGGGAAATCTTTTAGGACCGAGATGAGAAAAACATTTTTCACACAGAGAGTGGCGAATCTCTGGAATTCTCTGCCACAGAAGGTAGTTGAGGTCAGTTCATTGGCTATATTTAAGAGGGAGTTAGATGTGTCCCTTGTGGCTAAAGGGATCAGGAGGTATGGGAAGAATGCAGGTACAGGATACTGAGTTGGATGATCAGCCAGGATCATATTGAATGGCGGTGCAGGCTCGAAGGGCCGAATGGCCTACTCCTGCACCTAATTTCTATGTTTCGATGAGAGATGGGAAAAACATACTAAATACTGTGAGTGACCTGAATGAGGGACTGACCTGCAAGCCAGCCAGGAAACCCGTTCGACCGGATTCCTTAATGACCTGACCCATTTAAATCCGATACCCTGTTTAAATCTTTCCCATCCACCAATACATCCAATTAGTTCAAATAGTAATTGTACCCCCATCAGACAGCTTTGGAAATCAAAACACAACTGGTGACACATCGTGTTAATACGGTGTTAATAGAGACATATAACAAGCGCTTAACATTGATACCCCCACTGTCTCACGGAAAGTGGAGATTTTAAGGGGTTTTTTTCACCTAATTTCAAAATCCGGATTAAAAAACATGGGGCTGCGGAAATGGGCAGAGAAATAGCAGATGGAGCTTAACCCAGTCAAGTATGAGGCATTGCAATATGGGAGGTTGAATTTGACCCTTAACAATATTGATAAATAGATGGATCTTTGGATCCTAGTCCATAGCTCCCTGAAAATGGCCACATAAGTAGATAGAGTGGTAGAGAAGACATATGGCATGCTTGCCTTCATTGGTCGGGCATTGAGTATGGGCATCAGAAAGTTTCATTGCAGCTTTCTATAGAGTTTTGGTTAGGCCGTATTTAGAGTATTGTGTGCAATTCTGGTCCTTTTCAGAAAGGATGTGGGGACCTTGGAAAGAGTGCTGAAGTAAAACAGAATGCTGCCTAAATTAGAGAGTGTTAGCTATATGGAGAGATTGTGCAAACTTAGATTTTTTTTTCTGAGGCATCAGAGGTTGAGGGGGACCTGATGGAAGTATATAAAACGATGAGAGGCATAGAAAGGGTTGACTGTCAGAACCTTTTGTCCCCAAGGTTTAGAGGGCAAAGCTTTAAGTTGAGCGGAGAAAAATTGAAACGAGATGTGTGGGCATGTATTTTACCCAAAGTGTGTTGGGTTTGTTTGTACCAGCCCTTTCGGTCTTCTTGGGTGGGATGATGGGGCGGTAACCCGTGCCCATTGAATCATGTGAACTTTGGAACGACAGCACTGCAGCGGCAAGCAAGCGCCGTGGGACATGTAGGGCGGGGAATAAAACAGCTCCTTCGACGGAAGGCCAATTCTCAGGCGGAGCTGGTATTCCGGCAATTATCGAAATTAGTGTTAACCCACTTTCATCGCAGAGTTTTCACAATTCCCATTTTAGCACGCCTTTCATCTTCGCCTCTACTCAACACACCGCGATGCACATCTCCTCAAACCACTTCATAAATATTGCATTGATTAAAAAAAATAAATGTCTAGTAAAACATAATCCTCCTAATGGATGATCGGATATTCTAAACCTGTTTGCTGCGGGAATTATTATTCTGGGGGGGGGGGGAGTGGATTGATCCAGATGTCACCGTGGGAGAAATTATCAGTTAGGGATATTTTTTTGGGGGAGGATGATGTTCTACAGAGATTGTAAGAATTTCACAGGCAGTTGGGAAAGGGCTGTTGCAGCGGGAGGGGTTTGGCGGTGGATATTATTTATAGATTTGAATTGTCAACATGATGCTTACTTAAACTGGGCGGGAGCTTGTTTGGCTTGGGTACCCTGCCTTGCCCATCTCAGGTACACGCCCAGAGACCTGGTAAATAGAAGCATAAAATTAACAGCATTTATTGGGCCGTAGGCTCACGTCCCCGACGCCGTGTTTGTGCTAATCTAACACCTCGCTTCCCGGTCTAATAGTCCGATTTAAGACGCGTTTTCCAATCTGCGTTACGCTAAAACGTCATAGGCATTAGTGCTTCAGCGCCCGGCGATATTGTGGTTAAAATCCATTCGGAGACGAGGGTGTGATCAATTGAAAGTGCTGACCATAATATCTGGCTCCCGGGGGCGTATGGATCACAATCCCATTTAAATTCGATAAAAGGCATGTTAAACGAGCAGCGTGCATGTGTGCGCAGAAGTGAGAGCGGGTCTCAGACATTGATACTGCTCCGCTTTGCATTGAATATTGTAAGCACACAGGTTGATGGCTCTGAGTTCAGATTTCGCAATGCAAATATTGACTTCAGTCGCCTTGATCCCGTACGTCCACTCCCACAATCGGTTTGAGGGGGAGGGGGGGGGGGAGGGTGTCACAGGCGAGATTGCAGCCTTTACTGGCACGCCTTGCAATGAGGAGATGCACTCGGACGCCCACACCCCACCACACCTCCAGTGCTCTCTCCCGCTGCTTAAGGTGCAGTCAGCGGCGGCGCTGGGTGTTGGTGGCTTGGCGCAGGCTCAGTGTGTTTTGACGTCAGTGTGGAGCGGAGCAGAGGCTGGTGCTCTCTCTCTCTCTCTCTCTCCATTGTCAGCAGTCGAACGATGCGATCAGGCTGAACCGCCGCCGCCGCCCAGCATATCTCACCCCCACACTAATCCACTGACAGCCTCGGCCGGCCCCAGTCCCCATTCTTTCTCTCTCTCTCTCTCTCTTTCTCTCTCTCTCATCCCCTCCCCATCCGAAGGCTCATCCGCTGTCTTGATTGTGCAGAGCTGCGGCGAGAGAGTGAGAGGAAAAAAAAAAATAACGCCAGCTTTTTTCCAGGATATTCGTGCTTCTGTACAACGGTAAAGGGACGGAGTGAGTCCGGCTGCTTTTTTCCCTCCCCCCCACCTTCCGCCTTTGGATGTGCGATTAGAACCCCGGCGTCTCGCAGCGAGAGGGTTCAGTCGGAGCGAGCGAGTGTGAGTGAGTGAGGAGAGAGGCCAGAGCGAATTTCCACACACTAACCATGGGATGTACAATGAGCGCCGAGGAAAGGGCAGCCATGGAGCGGAACAAAGCCATCGAGAAAGGCATCAAAGAGGATGGTATCACCGCCGCCAAGGATGTGAAGCTGCTGCTTCTCGGTAAGCCCTGAGCTCCCCGACTGCCCATTAATTACCCCTCCCTGCCTCTTCCCCGACTACCCTCACTGACAGCCCCGGCCAGCAGGCAGCGAGCTCCCGGCAGCTCGGCGGGCCTGCCCGCTCACTCCAATCTCTCTTTATCTCCTTACATTCACGAACGCACCCTTTCCCCCCGTCCTCCGTAACCACTTTCTCTCATCTTCACCCTCGTTCTCTCTGTTTTCCTACAGGGGCGGGCGAATCGGGGAAAAGCACCATCGTTAAGCAAATGAAGTAAGTGGCTTCTGCTTTTATTTTGAGGGGGGCGATGATTTGATTTTATCATTCGAAATGGATTATAACATCGCGCACACATTACCCTCTTCATATGTTCACGCCTCAGTTTTGAGTCGAGACTGTATCTCGAGGTTAGATGTATATTAATGATAGAGACCGCCATATTTATGGTGCTGTTACCCAGTCTCCTGTCTCCAATATATTGAAGGCTTTGGTGGAAGGACAGTGACTTTTCTCAACATGTGCACTTTGGCCATTGGAGGGTCCAGATTTGTTTTTGCTGAGGATGGGCTGTTTATTTGTGTCCAGTGTCCTCAATTCTTTGGGAAAGGGTGTGGATCCGGTGTATTTAACGTTGTAGCTGTGTTGGCATGGCTGGGTCTGCTCCAGTGAATGTGCGAGTATGCATCAAGACAGAGATTGGGGTTCGAGGGAGTGGGGAGGGGGGAGGGGGGTGGGGGGGTATCATCTACCGCTACCAATTAAGATGTAATACTAAGCTCTCATGTTTGTCAAGTATTTTTGCCACGTTTGACACTGGGCTGGAAGGCCAGCTCTCTGAGATTTATTAAAACAAATGTCTACATTGGATGCGAAATTAACCCGACAGACGGCAACCTGGACATTTGTCATTTTAAAGCCTTTAACCTATATTTTATCGTCACGATCCATTGTGGTAATTAATCAGCCTGGTTGCACAGATTCCGATTCACAGTATTAATAAATGGGTGGAATTCGTGGAATTTCTGGTCAGATTGGTCCCACCCTATCCAATACATTCATTTGAATCCTGATTTCTTCAGGCAATGTGGGATAGAGACGCTTTGAAAGGAGGGGGGTGGTTTAATAAAAGAATGTGCTGAACATTTCTAACCAGTCTATTTTTGCTGTATAATAATGATCGAGGCCTGTCTGTAATTTTTATGGCTGGCCCGGGTTTGTGTATGGTGGAAGTGAATGTCCATGCCCACAAATCGCTGAAAGATAGTGGATGGGTTGGGACAGCAGTCCAAGGCATGTCCCATTTGTACAGAGCGCATCTGGAGTGTCATGTGCTGTTTTCTGGTCATTCCATCCTAGGAAGAGTGCATTGCCTTGGATAATAAATGCAGCACAGATTCACTAGGATAATATTGGAGCTTAAATTACGTCCTTGGCTTGTTCCCTTGAGTTAAGAATGCTAAATGCCAATCAGTTAAATATTTTTTGATAGTTAGAAATGATAATTTCACCTCACACTGCCCCGCCCCAGACCAATTGAAACACAGGGTACATTAAAAACCAATAATAATCTTGGCATTTCAATATTGAAATCATGGAAAGCTTTCCCCATGTAAAGGTAGTAGAAATCTGGACATTTCTTCTCCAGAAGTGTTATGATTGCTGAGACAATTGAATTGTTCAGGACCATGATTGATAGGATTTAATTTGGTACGGTGTCAAGAAATGTCTTGGCGGTGATTGCATGGAGTTGATTAAAATAAAACATGAGCTGACTGAACAGCAAAGCTGGCTCCAGGCTAGAATGCCTGCATGTTTCTTCCTGTGACAATGCCTGCATATCTCTTTGTATATCAACATGGAAGCTGGAGATGGAGCAACTCAGTGGGCCAGACAGCATCTTTGGAGAAAAGTTAATAGGTGGCGTTTTGGGTCGAGACCCTTCTTCAGTGAAAGCTGGGTTCATATCTGGGTGATGAAGTTTGAGTCTTACTTGCTTCTTCTTGGAAGAACAAGCAGATAAGGTTGAAGATGCTGTTTCTGGGACTCATGTCGGTGTTGCAGCTTAAATTAGTTTGGTTTGTGGATTGTTTTGCACTGGGTTGGTACAGGTCAGAGACACCTAGTATGGTCAAGGTCTACTTTCTGAACCATGTTGGCTTCCACGCATTGGTTCTTTTTGTACACATTAGCAGGGGTCTACTACTACTGCTACTACTATGTCAATGTTCTATATCTCCAAACTGCCTCAACTAAAATCTCACGCATATTCATGTTACTTCTGGACAATATCAAAAATCTACCCTTTATATCCAAACTAGTGCCAAGTTCTGTGTTTCCCAAACCCCTACAAACCAATTTACCCCCCCCTTTAACTCCAGTCACCTGGTAAAATCCCACCCTTGGATTTAGATATTTCCATAACTCCATCAGTTTACATTCTCCACCCTGCAAGGCACAGAAAAATGTGCATCTCTAGCTTTCTGGTTGTCTTTGCTTCACCACAAGAAGCCAGCCATGAATTTATGTCTTCTACCCACCCTTAAGCACCCGGCCTCTCCACCCCTCCTCCTGAAAAGCGCTTCTTCTAGTCCTCTCACCACAACCAAGCATTTGATTATATGTCCAATGTCTTCTGTCAAGCATTTTTGGAGATATTTTATCCCGTTTTCCGTGGGCTGTTTTGTGGCGTTTGATGCCGGTGTCCGTGCCATCACCGTCCACGTTTGATTTGTTGGGCTCTTGGCTCCATGTGTTATGACAGGCCCTGTGTGCGCTGAGCCGGGTCAGTGCGCGCAAGGGGTAGCGTTTCACCGCCGCTCAGTTCTGCGTGGGACCAGAGTTTAGCCCGGACTGTGCTCTCTGATCGGCCGGGATGAAAGGTGATAGACCCTGTCCTGTCGCTCCTGACCAAGAGCTCCATTCAGGGACTGTCCCGGCCCCCTGGATGGGGTTTCTAAGCTTGGAGCCAGACCAGTGGCAGGTTGGAGCCGGGATGAGGAGCCGGGGACCGAAGGGCGAGAGGCGGCGTGAGCGTGTGGAGACCGGTGGCGGCCGAGCGACTTTCAGCCGCTTTCGTTGGTGGACAGCGCCCAGGCAGATACGCCGAGCGGCTTCGGCAGCGCTCGGGCGAAGTCGGCGCAGCGGGAGGGAAGGAGAAGGGCGGGGCTGAGCGGCCACGCAGCCCGGCGGAGCTGCTCGAATCCCCGCGGGTGCTCCGAGCCTGGCGGTGCACTGGGCTAAAAGCCCGGAGCTCACCGTGCTGGCTCTGGGGAACGCTGTTAACAGCAGGAAGAGTGGCGAGGTGCGGTGCGGACATCAGCAGAGAGAACCATTCTTGTTTTCCTCACGACAATCCTGCCGAAATTGTCCCAATCTCCGCGCCGTCAAACAGCACAGAACACCCCGAGGCAATTAGGGAGTTGCGCCTTTTCTTGTTGCCCCAGCCCTTGGCATGAGTGAGCTATGTACCACACAGGAATGAAGCACTGCCTACCAAAGATACAGTATCTTGCTGCCTACCGGTACAGAAAGGGCGCTGGAGGCAAGGCTGTAATATGTTCACTTACGCAGCACGCCTGTCGCTAAGACTGGTGTCACTAGTGAAATATAATGAAGCTACTCTGCAGTTCAGAATTGAAATATATTTTACCGTGTGTGTGACCAGATCTTGCCACACGGTTGGAACCTGGCTATGCGTGTTCTGAGTTTGATATGATGTGGTCTTTGCAGTGTTTCAACCGATTTGAGGTCGAGTGTTGACTGACCCGTGGAAATTGTACAGAGTTGAAGTCCATGCAAATGATGCAAATACAATCACTTATCTCTAAAAAATAAATAATTTTCAAATATATTTACATTTTTTAAGTATTGCAGTACTGACCAATTGACACTACTGGTAATGGCACCAAACCTAATTGTTGTAGGTGGATTCTGGACCAGTTTGGTTTTAAAGGAAAGAGATGTCGAATGAAAAACATTGTCAGCATCTGAGAGTTTAATAGCTATGAAGGAAAATAACATTATTAATCATTTGTGAATTATGGAGAGAGATAATGAATACAAAATATTGAATTATTCACACATATTGGGCACGGAATGAGGGCAGAATCAAACAGTGGATACAGTCTCTTCGAAACTTTCCACTGACACTGTATGATGTGAACAACAACATTTAGATATTTGAGATGCCCCTGGTGATATTATGCAAGAAATGCAAATGTTCAATGGATTTCTGAGCATGGTTGCTTATTTGCATTGCGATGTATCTAGGGACATATCGAGCTATTGGCAGATATGTGCCATAAACAATATTTGAGTCACAGCTGGTGGCAAATTGGCTTTGGACAATTAGGTAATTCTTAGTACAGACCAACATCTGAACACGCAATGTCACTGGGTGGAAGTTCGTGTTTATTAAATAGTTCTGCTTGGATTGATTAAGCGAAAGATTGAGGAAGTTCTTCTAAAATTGTTCATTGCTGGAATTCACAATTGAGCTGCACACAATTCCAAAAGCCCTTTCCATCTTAGAGAACATTCAGAAATTTTACTCGATGTATGATACTTTGGTTGAAAGCATAATCATTTTTGGATACATCACAGAAACAGTCACGTATAATGAGTGTTAGAGCACCAAGTCTTGCCACAAGATGATCTGCAATAATGTGCAGAAAACTCACATTGAATCAAATTTATTTTGTTTTGGTTTTATTTTAGAACTCCCAATAGTACCACTGTTAGGTCCCTGATCTTTGCAATTCAAGATGATTAAATACCGTTATAATGAACTTTTTGCACCTGATCCTGTGTAATCAGTTATTGTGGAGGGTGACAAGTGGGGGGAGGGGGTCCAAAAATAACCTCTACCCACTGCTTAAATAACTACGTCCAAAATAAATCTTTACATTGCATGGAATGTCACAATTCTATTTGCAATTAACTGGAAGTGTAGTGTTGAGTAAAATTGAACTTCTTTGGGTTCTTAGTGGGAGAGTCTTTATATACCGGCAGCAATATTTTCCCATTTCGCAGCTAACAAAATGACTGTGTCATAGAGCAGCTGCTAAAGTCCAATTGTGTTCATTTGAAATGGCACGTAATCCATTTAACGTTCAGGTCGCAGCTCCTACAGCCCGTGTACTGCCCGTGAAATGCTGTAAAGTATAACACCTTGATGGCAGGTATTTTTCATATCATTCACTCATTACTGACATAATTATATTTTGTATCCGTCATAAACAGCGATTTATGAAGTTTGTGAAGTCATTTGGTCAGCTGCTGCTGACCTCCACTCCTCCCCGTACCTACCCACATCTTGTTTTTAAACAAAGATACAATAAAAGGAATTGGGAGCTTCCAAGTGCTTAAATGGTTTCACGTAGAACATTAAGGAATCCCAAGCCGTTCAGCTGAAACTCATTAATGGTGTAATATTTCTCAGTGCATAATTGGTGAATGCACACTAAGAAAAAGTGCGAGTTGCACAAGAGAATTGGGGTTTGGAATATTTTCTTCAAAGCTTGAAACTTTCCAACTAAATTAATTTTTCCCACCTTGAAATTTTACCAATTATTAAAATTTCTAAGAATTTCAGGAATATTTTTATTCATAGACGAAGGAGATTTAGAGATCACCGTGTTTTAACATAAAAAGTGTCAAGATTCGGAATCCTATACAGTGAAACAAAAAAAAATAACACTTTCATTTCTGGTTTTCCCAGGACTGAGTCATGTGGTTAAACGTTAAATAGTTTAGGATGAGAGCTATTTGTTTGTTGGCGGGACAGAGCATTACTAAATAAACTTACAATTCTGTACCTGGGGATGGTGTTAGATTACAGAGAAACCTAAAAGGGGATACCTGAAATAAAGGTCTATAGATCTCTTACAATGTGCTTATTAGTTGGTGCAAGTTCACAACACAGATTATCCACCGTTTTTATTCATTTGAAATTGTAATAAAGGATATGGATGGCTAAATAAAAAACATACATCTCAATATTGGTGCAATTACTTTCTTTTCAAGGATGAACCTAAGGCTAATTGAAACAATAGTCAGGGAGTGATTTTCTTTAGGAGCTTAATGGGGCAATGTGGATAAAGCTTTATTTTTGTATCTTCTCACTGAGACATCCACGAGGGATTGATAAATTGGTTTCTCGGGCTGGGAAATCTACATTTTGGGGGAATGTTTTCACAATAAGGAGTGAGATGAGGAAGCATTTCTTTAAAATGAAAGGTTGCATATATTTGAAAATCTCTACTTCAGGGGGCCACTGATGCTTAGTCATAGCACCATGTTTATTTAGTGCTATTGGAGATGCTTTGTTCCAGTCAAGTAGAGAGTTTTCCGTCGCATCCCTGGTTTGTGCTGTGGAAATGGAATAATTACTTTGGGCAGGGACGACGACCATCCTGGAAGTGGTGATGTGCAGTAGGGGCAAAAGGTGGAGACCCATGCATTGCAATTCAGAAAAATTGGATTAGAAGCATACAAAGTAAATTCCACATAGAATGATGGTCCAGAGGGGCATCGGAAAGTGAAAGTGCAGTTGAATATGAAGCCTTAGTCTATCTTTACTCCCACTTCAACAGTTATGGCTGTGTGTTCAACAGCAGACAGCCATTTTTCTTCCAGCTTTCTACTATCTCTATTAAATCATTTTTTTCTTAGCCTTTGCCTGTTTTCCTTCTTGCCAAAATCCCGATTTTTTGATTGGATTTCTGTGAAGTCCTTCACATGTTTAGTTTTCCTGCAATAAAGGTACAAAATAAGTTGTTGTCGAGAAAGGGTAGTCCACATTGATTACAAACACAGAGGAACTCTCATGTGCCTCAAGCATAGAAGGATATGGACCTGGTGCAGAAAATTAAATTTGTGTCCATTGGCAAATAGGTTGCATGGATGTAATGGCCAGAATGATCTGCTTCTGTGGTGTACTTTGCCTTTATAGTTTTTGAGGACAGAAGTTGACCTGTCATAATTATGCCTGGGAAAATTATGGGACTTTAATGTGAAGCTGGATGATATGAGTGCTTTTCGTGGACCTTGGAGAGGAAGAGCATATGATGAGCGGTTGACAACTCTCGGCCTGTACTCACTGGAGTTTAGAAGGATAAGGGGGACCGCATTGAAACTTAGTGAATAGTGAAAAGTCTGGATAGAGTGGATATGGAGAGGAAGTTTCCACTAATTTAGTTTGGTTCAGAGATACAGTGCGGAAACAGGCCCTTCTTCTCACCGAGTCAGCCCTGACCAGCGATTCCAAAACAGTAACACTATCCTACACACTAGGGATAATTTCCAACTTTTACTAAAGCCAATTAGCCTACAAACCTGGAAGTCTTTGGAGTATGAGAGGAAACCGGAGCACCCGGAGAAAACCCACGCAGTCACAGGGAGAATGTACAAATTCTGTGGAGACGGCACCCAGAGTCAATGTCGAACCCAGGTCTCTGGCACTGTAAGACAGCAACTCTACCACTAGGCCACTGTGCAGCCCTTTTTTTTTAACTCGTGGGAGAGTCCAGGACCAAACTGCACAGGCTCAAAATAAAAGGACGTACCTTTAGAAGCAGGATGAGGAGGAACTTCTTTAGTCACAGTGTGGTGAAACAGGTTCTTGATTAGTAAAGGCATTGAAGGTTTTGGGGGGCAGGCAGGAGACTGGGGTTAAGAGGTAGATCAGCCATGATTGAATGGCGGAGTGGACTCAATGGGCCAAATGGCCCAATTCTTCTCCTATGACATGAACTTATGAAGGATGGATAGAATTGGAATTACAGACAGGCATTTATAGTGCATGAAAAAAAGAAGCAAAGAGAACATCAACTCACAATGGGGGAAGAAAGGAGAGTCGAATGATGAGAGAATTCGTGGAAAAGTAGATAGAGATTACAAATGATAGAAGCTGAGGGGTGAATAGATGATTATACTGCAAGGGGAGACTTGTGGAGAAGGTGGGCAAATGAAAGAGAGATACAGTAAAACTCTAATACAAGGGACCCCTGCATTATAGGAGGAATTGTATTCATAGTATTGGTCCATTTAGCAAATTTCCATAAGGCAAAGTTGTGTCATCGCACAAGATGAAAAAATGCATTTTAATTTCAATCATTTATTTTTTCTCACATGGATACTGTAAGGATGATTTTCACTTACACGAACAGTGGTAACGTGGAGGTCACCTATAATTTGGTATCCAGTTGCTCAGATTTCCTGATGATTTGACTCGCATATCAGACCAAAGTGTGATCTGGTGGTTGGGAACGCGAGCGTGGTGTGTACCTGGGTCTGGTCTTTTGACTTTTGACTGGAACCAGAAATGGGTCTGGAATATGAGAGGTCAGGAACATTTGTTGGTTTACAGTCAGAACCAGGATCTGGAGTGTTTGTATATATGCTGCTTCCTTTAAACTCATTGCATTCACTGGAAAATGTATTGTACTGATATGAAATATAAAAAGAGAGTGAAATGGAAATCTATATTGGTATTAATAGAATTTAATATCCAATAGTCTGGTAAAACAGTCAAGTCAAAAAGGTGCCAGATTCTCATAATTTTACTGTAAATTGTAGCAGTAACTACATAGATAGTTCTAAGTTTGAAGGAGAGAAAGGCGATGAAACCAAGACACTCCACCTCACCCTCACCACCCCTTGTCTGCGTATTCCTTAACACATTTTGGGAACTGAGCAAATGTTGTAATCAAATAAAACCCAGTATATTTACATGTCATCTCTCTCTATGATGATGAAACATCTGAACAGGTACCCTAATAATAGATTGAGGTTACAAAACAACAAAAATACAGAGAATTCTTAGAGTACACAACTTATAATTGTTCTGCTATTTTTATTTCATATCTTGTGCCTGTTTGAATTGATTCGACCACATTCATTTCACATGGGAAGAAAATCATAAAGCCTATTTAATTGAATGTCCAGTTGTAAATTCTATCCCAAATGAGTTATTTGTTTCAAAATGTAGGGAGAGGATCACCTCTGATGTTTCAAACTACGATATACGAAATCTGTCAGAATAAAAATCTGGAATGTTTCCACCTAATTATAGGAAACATGAGCAATCTCTTGCTGTTTCTACATAAACCTAAAGCAAAAGCACCTTTTTTCTTACAAAGCTATAATTATTGTCAAAGGGTTTTAATGTCCTCATGAGCTAGATGAGATGTAAAAATGTTCACTATTGTCCGGGCAGTTCGGCACTATATGTTTATTCTTATGGTATCATCATCCGCTGATTCTGAATAGTGTGCTGCTACTATTTTAAAGATACTCCCATTGCCATCTTCTCTTTGTTGCTTTAGACCATGTTTCTGCTTCCTAAAACATGTAATTAATCTCATTAGTTCTTTTTAGACACTGGTGCAAGTTGAAGAGCATTCATTTGCATTGCCACATAATTCTCCGCTATGCAAGATACCCCATCTCCCTCTGAATTGAGTGCTGTCCCAGTTAGCCTCTCCTTTGGAACCAGGTTTTAACATAATTTTCCATACTTTTCAAATTCCAAACATCTGCTCTTCCTTTTAAAAGAAACTTAACAATTTCATCTGTAAACCAATGCAAAGGAACTGGAAGTTTGTCAGTGATCGCCTCAGTGGGGTCATGTAACCTCATGTTTTGATTTGATAACATAACTGGACAAATAGACTACAATATGATAGTCTGTTAGCTGATTGTGGTATTTAGAAGTATTGATTAAATGATATTCCATAGAAACTGATATATTACTGTAACTGCTTGTTTTAGACTGTTCTAAAGACCAATCTACCTGCACCCCTCCCTTTGGCCTCTTACATTGGCATTGACTATTCCATTTTTTTCCAAACAAAGGAATTTCTTTCCTTTGAAGTTGCAATACACTGCCCACTGAGAACCCACACAAACATTATTGTTAAACCAGCTGACAAGGGTGCTGCTATTATTTTGTTGAACTGACCTCTGCCTCAGCGAGGTTGAAAGCCAGATCTCAGACATTCCCTCGTGCCTCCCTCTGGACCATGTCAGGACATTGTCTCTTACTCACTGCCCACATTTCCTCACATATCATCTCTCCGCAGCCTCCAGCATCATAGTCTCCCAACCCAGCGCAACCTGCTTCTACCTTTCTCCCTATGGCCCACAAATAGGAGTAACCTTGGAGTCATCATTTCTTCTCTGGTGGAACCTATTTCCATTTGTGACATCTCTGATGACCTCTGCCTCGTTGAGTTTCCAGTATCCTGGTCCCAACAGGCTCATTTTCACCATGGGCATCCCATCCCTGAACACCTCCACTTTATTGCAGAACAGAGACCTTGACCAATCCCCCTCACCATCACACTGCTTCATGTGGCTGCTCATTCTCACACTAAACAACTTCTCCATTTTTTTAAACTGCAAGTCAAGGGTGCAGATATGAAATCCTGCAGAGGCCAATATGTCTGTATTGTTGTGGGAGGCTTTGGAAACTTCTTGGTTCAGACCTATTTGGCCTCCTCCCTCTCTTCTTTCCCACCACTTTTTTGATTGTTTTGGTGATGCTTGGCAACCTTGTACAGAATTTAAACACATTGTTGCTGCCAGTTTCACCCCACTCTCATTTTGATGTGATTTTCCTCTACTCTTTCTCAATTTATTTCCTCAATCTCATCGGACAGATTAGCAATCAATATCCGTCACAGACTCCCACAGCTGTCCTGAGCACACCTCCTCCCATTCTACAAGCATTCCATTCTCCCAGTTCCTCTGGCTCCATTGCACATGTATGGATAAGGCAACATTCTTTAACCATGCCTTTTTCATCTTTCATTGTTGACAGGACTTCATCTGCATCTAATTCATTTCTTGCTGTTTTGCACTAACCTACTCCCCCCCCCCCCCCCCCCCACTGCAAGGATAAGGTTCCCCTGAAATTTGCCTTCCATTCCACCAACTTCCACATCCTCTGTAATTTCCACCACCTTCTACATGATGCCACCACCAGGCACAACTTTTCCTCGCCTCTTATCTCAATGTTCGAACTGGCTCCTTGGTTCTGCTTTAACAACCTCAGAAGTTCTAACTGCAGTTTCCCATGAAACAGTAGGAGATGCAACACCTTCCCTTTTGCCATTTTCTTTGCTCCGTCCAGGGAGTCCTGAAACATCTTCCCCGTGAATCAGTGATTCACTTGAATTTCCACTCCAGTGAACTTCATCTGGAACTTGCAAAATGGCCTCTTCTATATCGGAGAGAAATCTAATGCAGATTGGGTGAACACTTTTCAAAGAACTCCCCTTCAGTCTGCAAGAGGGTTCCTCAGCTTTCAGATGCCTGTTTCTGAGTGGAATATTTTTAGGTCAGTCAACTGCACTAACCAGCCTGTTGTGAGACAAGATCGAGGATTGATGTGAAATCTCGCTTTAAGAATGCCTAATGTGACCTGTAAAAATGATGTGTTGTCATAGAAAGACTCTTTGACTGCAGTTAGCATTAATTAGTGGGGCAGAACTGGGTGCTCTACATTTCATCCTATTCATACCATGGCTGATTTGGGAGCACTTAGGACAGCAATGAAAGGTTTATTCCTCGGGTCTGCCGTCAATCATCTCTTGAGCACAGAAATAAACATGAAATTTGAGAGGATTTGATTGGGTGACTAGCGTAAACCTGTTTATGCAAGATAACGCGGGTTTGGACATTCTTCACAAGTCCGCCTTGTTTCCACCACTGGCATTGATCCATCTTGTGGAGGTATTGATTGAAGTTTGGCCAATCCCCATAAGAAATAGTTCGAATGTGAAGCATTACTGTGCCACATTGTGTGGTTGGCAAAAGTTGAAACTTTTATCAACTGAAAACGCTGTTGGTTCCGTTGATACATGTCAGTGGTGTCATCTCGCTGAGGCGGTGAATCTGTGGAATCCCAGATGGTTGTGGAGGCAAGGCCATTGGAAGTATTTAAGAGGAAGTCGATAATCTTTTGTAAGTTTGGGGAATAGAGAGCAATGGGGAAATGGCTTAGAAGAGGAGATAGGACTAGGGCAGGTCAGCTGTGGTTGAACTAACTTGAGGGGCCGAGTGACCGATCCCAGCATCTATTTTCCTATATCCTTATGTTCACAGAAATAAAAGGATTTTGTGGATGTGACCCATTTTTGGACCCATTTGCTTTTAATTGTGAGAAATTCTATGTACCAACCTTTTTAAAAATAAATGTTGTTAGTGTGGCCAGGTTTATTGGAATATTTAAGCGATCCTTGTTTCTGATTGCCAAACCTGGTTTGTGAGAGCTCCACCTAATATTGACCTTGCTGACTAAAGTAATTGATGGTGATTTTAATTACACAAGAAAGAATAAGCCAGTATCAGTGTGGAATCAGTACCCAGTGAAGCAGGTCGTGTATGACTGGCACTAACTACTCCCTCATCGGCTCTACTGCTGTAACTTTGGCAGAAGTACAGCAGGGTTGGCTATGGAAGTGTACTGGTTTTTGAAGCTGTGGGTTTATGTCACTGGTAAAATCAAGTGGTCCCTCTTGTTCCTTAATTTTCCATTTGCTTTGTTGATCGCTGCATCGGCTGGGGCAGAGACAAATAGGCAGAGACATTTTGTGTCTGTTGTAGATTAATGTTAAGAAGTTAATGTTTTCATAAGACAGGAGCATTTTGTGGAATAGATTATGTAAGACATATGAGCAGAATTTCAATTCCATAACTCGCTAAAGGTGGTAGCGCAGGAAGATAGTGTGGTAAGGTGCGCTTGCCTTCATTGCTAGGGGTATTGAATATAAACATCAAGAAGTCTTGATGCAGCTCTATGGGACTTGGAGTATTGAGTGCAGTTCTGGTTGTCCCAATACAGGAAATATGTGGAAGCTCTGGAGATGGTGCTGAGGAGATTTATCAGAATGCTGCCTGGATTAGAGGGATTCAGCTATAGGGAGAGGTTGGATAGACTTGGATTGTTTCCTCTGGAACGTAAGAGATTGAGGGAGACTTGATAGAAGTATATAAAAAATGATGGGAGGCGTAGATAGGACAGGCAGCCAAAGCCTATTTTCCCAGGGTGGAAATTGCCGACACCACAGAGAATAGCTATAAGGTGAGAGGGGGGAAATGGAATAGAGATGTGCGGGGCAAGTTTTTTACACAGAAGGTGGTAGGGCATGGAACACATGGCCACAGATGGTAGCGAAGGCAGATACAATAGTGGCATTTAAGAAGCTTTTACATAGGCACATGGATTTACAGCGAATGGAAGGATATGGATCACTTGCAGGCAGATGAGATCAGTTCAGCTAGGCATCATGTTAGGCACAAACGTTGTTGCCTGAAAGGCCATCTCCTATGCTGTACTATGTTCTAATTAGGCCATTCAGCCCATCGAGCCTATTCTGTCATTCAGTCAAGACTGATCTATTTTTCCCTTGCACCCCAATTCTCATGCCTCCTCCCTGAAACCTTTGACGCTCTTACTAATCAAGAACCTATCAATCTCCGCTTAAAGAATACACAATGTCTTGGTCTCTGTCCAAGCTCTATCACAGCTGTCTGTGGCAATGAATCCACCAGCCTCTGGCAAAATAAATTCCTCCTCATCTCCATTCTAAATGTGCAATCTCAGGTTTATCATTAGTTCCTCTATATAATTTTACCAGCAAAAATTAGATTAAGCATTGGTGTGCTCACTCAAATGGAGAGATCCAGAGACGAATATGAGCTGGCTGTTTCGCTTCTAATTACTACCTAATGCACAAGAATAGGTTTCAGTTCACAGAAGGAGTGTCCCCTGAAAGCTATCTTGTGTGAAGAGGATGAATAATTAGAGTCATACAGTGATACAGCGTGGAAACAGGCCCTTCGGCCCAACTCGCCCACACTGGCCAACAATGTCCCAGCTACACTAGTCCAACTTGCCTGCACTTGGTCCATATCCCTCCAAAAACGGTCCTATCCATGTACCTGTCTAACTGTTTCTTAAACGATGGGATAGTCCCAGCCTCAACTACCTCCTCTGGCAGTTTGTCCATACACCCACCACCCTTTGTGTGAAAAAGTTACCTCTAGGATTCCTATTAAATCTTTTCCCCCTCACCTTGAACCTATGTCCTCTGGTCCTCGATTCCCCAACTCTGGGCAAGAGACTCTGTGCATCTACCGGATCTAATCCTCTCATGATTTTGTCCACCTCTATAAGATCACCCCTCATCCTCCTGCGCTCTATGAAATAGAGACCCAGCCTACTCGACCTCTCCCTATAGCTCACACCCTCTAGTCCTGACAACATCCTCATTAATCTTTTCAGAACCCTTTCAAGCTTGACAATATCTTTCTTATAACATGGTGCCCAGAACTGAACACAATATTCTAGATGCGGTCGCGCCAACGTCTAATACAACTGTAACATGACCTCCCAAGTTCTATACTCAATAGTACACAAAAATTCTGGAGAAACTCAGCGGGTGCAGCAGCATCTATGGAGCAAAGGAAATAGGCAACGTTTCGGGCCGAAACCCTTCTTCAGCAGTCTGAAGAATACTCAATACTCTGACTGATGAAGGCCAAAGTCCCAAAGGCCTTTTTTACCACCTTATCTACCTGCGACTCAGCCTTCAAGGAACCATGCACCTGTACTCCTAGATCCCTCTGCTCTACAACACTATCCAGAGGCCTACCATTTACTGTGTAGGTCCTGCCCTTGTTCGACGTCCCAAAATGCAACACTTCCAAGCTCTATCCCATTCTCTGTATTAAATTCCATCAACCATTCCTCTGCTAATCTGGCCAATCGATCCAAATCCACCTGCAATCTTTCACAACCATCTTCACTATCTGGAAAACCACTAACGTTTGTATCATCAGCAAGATTTGGAAATGTCACAAATTGTGATACAGTTTAAGTAATTATTTTTAAATCTAAATATATCAAGCTGATTAACACATGGGATCATATGAGTGCTTCTGCACTAATTTTATGCATTGTAATTTCTTGAGGTTGCAATAAGGAATATGCTCCAGTAAATGAGAGCTATCGATCACCAGCAAGACTAGTATTTATGGCCCATCCTTGTGGTCCTTAACAGTCTGGATCAAGCAGTGATCAGTTAAAGGTCATAAGCTGACTGGTCCAATAAGGTGAGCCTAGGGCAGCACAGTGGCGCAGCGGTAGAGCTGCTGCCTTAGAGCCAGAGACCCAGGTTCGATCAATGACCACGGTGCTGTCTGTACGGTGTTTGTATGTTCTCCCTATGACTATGTGGGTTTTCCCCGGGTGCTCTGGTTTCTTCCCACATTCCAAAGACGTGCAGGTTTGTAGGTTAATTGGCTTCATTAAGCTGTAAAATTGTCCCTAGTAATATTAGTGTAGGTGGTGATCGCTGATCGCCGAGGGGCCTGTTTTCGTGCTGTATCTTTAAAGTCTAAAGCCAATTTCCTCACTCTGAAGAACACGTACATCATTTGGGTTTCTTTGACAATCTGACTTAACTGGCACCATCTTTTCATTTCTAAATAAAAGTTCTCTTTAATATTTTAACACGACAAATCTTGATTTTGTAATTTTAAAGTGAATAAGTCTCAACTGCTTTAACAGCAAATGATTTATAAATTTCTATTCACTTTTGTGTTAAGCAGTGCATCTCAGTGGGACCCCTAATCAGCCCGGGCCTGGTTATTAAATCAGGACCATGGTAATATTGGTAATTAAAGGAAATCTCTTCTGAAAGGTTCAGCATGCTTACATGTAAAATGCTTCCTGTGTACCATTTATTATTTCTGCTGGTATTGTGTGTTCCACTAAGAATATATATGTCGTGTTCCCATGTTTGTGTGTTGGTGATTTGGTGTAACAGTATTGAAAAGCTGCTGCACTGGAGGAGTGAGTTCCTAAACTTCCCTTGACCCTATTTTTTTTTTTTTAATTGAACGGATATCTTTGGTGCCCAAGGCAATATTTAAATTGACATTTATAATCAACTTAATTACCCTGCCATCCAATAATCCACTATTTCCTTTGTCCTATCCATTCCCCCCGGCTCCATACTCTGCAACGTAAAGACACCATTTTCTGTTTAGCTCCTTCTCAGTTTGTGTCTGATGAAGGATGCTGGACCTGAAACATTATCAGGTTATCTCTTGATACATTATCTCTAGTTTGTCTCTCCACGGATGCTGCCTGACCTGTTGAAGAGTTTCCAGCATTTACTGTTTATATTTCAGAGTTCCAGTTTTTGTGTTAAAAAATAAAAAATTCTAATTGATTTGCGATTGGTGAGCATTGTATTGATTGTTGTGGGGACATTTGTGTAACTTGACTGTTGTGTTTATTTCTTCCTATTTGTGCTTTGAGGCTTCTTAAGAATATAGGACTAAGAGAATAGGTCAGATGAATATGTGGCTAAAGGGAAGGCATATGAGGAAGAGCTTTAGATTTCTTGGGAAGATGAGACAGGTTGCACGAGAACTAGACAAAGTAAAATATTCCCAAGGAGGTTCGGAAAGATTTAAACTAATTGGGCCTGGAAATGGGACACAGAGGAGATGTGCATTTGGATGAATAATGCAGTTAAATATAGGAGGAAAAATTAGACCAGTAGTCAGAGTAGACATGAGCAAAAGACACATTGGAGGAATACATGGCAAAATTATAACTGTTTTAACGCAAGAAGTCTGATTAGTAAAGCAGATTAACAGACCATTGATCAGCGCATAGAAATGTGATATAATTGTGATCACATGGACATAGTTGAAAGAAAGACAGGACTGGCAACTCAACGTTGCAAGATACACAGTCGTCAGGTGCAATGGGCGGTGAGGGGAGACTCAAAAGAGGAAATAGCATTGCAGTATTGACTATGGAGACCAACACTGCAGTAGTAATGGAAAGCTTTTCAAAATGAGACCATGTGGTTAGAGTTTGCACACAGAAAGGAGGCAATCGCCTTGCTTGGGGTGTATTACAAACCTCCTAACAGTCCGCAGGAGATTGAGGAGCAGGAATGTAGACGGCATCCAGGGAAAGTTGTCACATTGGATTCAAAATTGGCTTAGTGTTAGGGAGTAGAGGGTGATGGTGGAGGGTTTTTGACATGATTGGAAGGCTGGTGTACCACCGACATGGATTCTTACTGTTTCCTACATATATTAGTGATTTGGATAGGAAATATAGTAGGTATGGTCGGTAAGTTTGCAGATGGCATGAAAATTGGTGCTGTTGTTCATAGTGAGGAGTATATTTGTAGGTGCAGGTCCTGACTACCGATGCTGTCTGTATGGAGTTTGTACGTTCTCCCCATGACCTGTGAGGGGGTTTTCCGGCTGCTCTAGTTTCCTCCCACACTTCAAAGACATCCAGGTTTGTAGGCTAATTGGCTTGGTAAACTTGTAAATTGTCCCTTGTGTGTAGGATAGTGTTAGTGTGTTGGGATCACTGGTTGGTGTGGACTCGGTGGGCCGAAGGGCCTGTTTCCACGCTATATCTCTAAACTAAACTAAACTAAACTCAGAAGGCTATGGATCAAGTGCTGGTAAATGGAATTAGTATACAAAGCACTTGATAGATGACATAAACATGGTGAGCCAAAGAAACTGGTTCTGTGCTAAATGATTCTAAGAAAGGTGCTATATTAACGCAGTGTTATTTTCTTTCATGAGTTTGTTTTTTGCTAATGATTTACTAATTGCTAATGAATGAGAGCCACTGAATCATTCAAAATGGGACGAGTGCCCTGTCTGTTCACTTACCAGATTTAGGCAGTGCGCTGTTCATCTTTCTCTTCAGCTTGTGCCTTTCTGTTCTGATCACAGTGATCAATTTTCTTGTCAGGCGAGGTTATAGCAGGTACATATCAGGCCGATCATGTAACAATGGAAGCCATGCGAGTTCTCCATTGAGAGACCAAATTGCCGGGCTCCATGGGAGTTCATGCCTTCACAGTCACTGATGATGGCCGTATTGATCTCATGCCAATAGAAAACATGCCAATTACAAGCTGAGAGAAACCATGCCCTTCCTGTGCCAAGAGACCAAACTGGTTCCTGCCGTGCGACGGCACTTTTCTATGCTAGGTATTCATGGGGTAAATCAACCACATATGTAGAAGAGCCATCACGACATATGCCTTGGAGACTCTGCCAACCATTGCCAGGCTTCTCGTAAATTAAAGTTGTCTTAAGAGACCTTGCTCAGTCTATTCCTGGAGAGACCATCTGATCTACTGCAGGAGCTGATGCACGTGCTCAAGTTATATAAACTTTGCAAGTAACTGGCTCCTGTTACAAAACAGTCACACAGCTTGTCTGATTGCACAGTTGGTGAGAGTGGGATGAAAGTGAACCATTGGTTTTAAGATATCCCAAGGTCAGAGTGTCTGCACACATCTGACATATAATGGCGTACTCTGAGCTATAGACAGAAAATTGTTGATCATTTACTCCTTGAGGTCAGGTCAAGAATGTTTTATCATTATATATCCCAAAACAGAACAAGAAAATTCAACACAACAATGCAGCACATATGTAAAACAAAAAATGCAGCACAACAGATATGTAAAGATAGTACTCTGTAAACACCATAATAAGCAATTAAAAAGTTCAGTATTTAAAAACAAACAATAATTGTGGAAAGCAAAAACAATGCTCCAGATCTATGTAGTTCTGAGCTCAGTTAGAAGTTGTAGCGTTTAATAGCCTGATGGTTGTTGAGAAGTAGCTGCAACTGAACATGGGGTGTTACCGTTTTCAGGTTCCTCCTATAGCTTCTTCCCAACGGCAGGAGTGAGATGGGAGAGTGGCCAGGGTGGTGTGGGTCTATGATGATACTGGTTGCCTTTTTGAGACAGTGACTCTTGTAGATCCCTTTGATGGTTGGGTGGACTTGCTACAGTGAGATTACCCAGTGCTGGTAACTGTATAGATGTAGTTATGCATTACAATACACAATAGGTGCAGGAGTAGGCCATTCGGCCCTTCGAGCCAGCACCACCATTCAATGTGATCATGGCTGATCATCCCCAATCAGTACCCCGTTCCTGCCTTCTCCCCATATCCTCTGACTCTGCTATTTTTAAGAGCCCTATCTAGCTCTCTCTTGAAAGCATCCAGAGAACCCGCCTCCACCGCCCTCTGAGGCAGAGAATTCCACAGATTGAATGAACTAAGTCACAACCAACAGAGAACACTAGGGTTATGATGAGTTGCATATTGATAAATTATGGACAGCTACAGATAAACCAGTATGCTCCTGAGTATACAGTAAATAATTCATAATTAGTTTTAATTTAATAAGTTCATTATTTTATCTTTTCATCGGTTAAGGCTATTTTTCACAATAGTAAGACCATTCTCCTCTCAGAATCATTAATCCTTAGTAGTGTGGAGATGGAGCGCTGGGGAGGATGATGATTTGATATTGCACAGTTGACAGTTGTAATGATGACAACAATTGTGTCCCTCATCTGGTTATTGTACCACTAGGAAAACCAAGGTGTGATTGACCCATCTAAGTCAGTTTTGAGTTCATCTGAATAAAAATTTGTCACAAGAATAGGAAAATCACACTTAATTTTTCAGTCCAGAAAGAAGAAGAATGGAATTGGTTCCTTTTGCAGAGCTACATGTGGATATGGAAATTGGGCATAGATAGGGTTAAGTCTGGTTCTGAATTACTCTCAGAATAAAATAATCTTACTTATGAGGCCAATTTTTCCTGCCAGATTTTGTCTGCAGCAAAATTGTAAACCCATTTATAGCATGTATTCTGAAGACTTTGCTATATTTGGGAAATATTATCTTATGTCAAGCATCCATGCAGCTCTGGAAAGGGGCGGTGTTTCAGGAGGGAAATTAAAGTATTATTTCCAGCAGGGAAACAATGAATTGGAAGAAATTATACCATTTGAGGGCTTCAAATTAAATACAACTTTTTTTTAAAAAGTGATAAATATTTTATTCCTGTTTGAAGCAATGAACCACCTTCTTGAGAATTGGAGATTTTTCTTTAAGCAGGAAAATGATCAAGCTGCCTGAAAGGGTGGAGGGACAGATTCAATGATAACCTTCATGGTAGATTGAATAAATGCTTGGAAATGAAACACAAGTCTGAGATTATTGAGAAATTGTCAAGGGATGGGGTTAATCGGAACACTCTTCCAAAACAATTGGCACATGTACTTAGCCATTCTAATGGTTAGAATTACTTTTTCTACTTTAACACTGAGTTTGTTGGTTTATCTAATCTTGTTTCCGCCACGGGAGAGTCTAGAATGAGAGGGCAGAGTTCCAAGATCAAGCAATGGCCATTTAAAACTGACAGTGTAGGAAATTCACCCAGACAATGGTCAATCCATGGAATTCTTTCGCCCAGAAGGTTGTGGAGGCTTGATCACTGGGATATTTAAAGAGGAGCTAGATATTTGTTTTGAGAGGTCACAGAATTGGGGCACTGGGTAACTGGCACAGAAGAGGAGCAGAAAGGAAGCGTGGATCAGAATGGGCCATTATCATATTGAAGGGCAGGCAGGCTAGAGGAACTGAGTGGCCTCCTCCTGCTCATCTTTTATATTTTTTTATGTTCTAATCTATGCTGGGCGAAGGCTCATTCATAGAAATCTTTCATTCCTCTGTATGCTGAAACAAGAGGGGATTCCTTCCATTGAGAAGATCAGTAAGTCTTTCCTGAATGCTTTCCCAACAATTAGGTGGCTTGTGCATCTCTGTGTTTTGCTAAGGCAGGCTGATGATTTCACAAACCTTCTCAAGCATTTAGCATACACCGTGAATGGCTCGATTGTAATTATGTATTGTCTTTCCACTGTCTGGTTAGCATGCAACAAAAGCTTTTCACTGTACCCCGGTACACGTGACAATAAACAAAAGCTAAACTGAACTGCTTCCAACAGTGTTGTCTCTTTATGATTATTGTGCTCACAGCTCTTATTGGCTTCAGACCACTTAGTCTTCAGACTTAGAGTCAAGGAGCTGAGCTCTGGCTGACATTAATCATACCCCAATTTCTTGAGATCTCTGCTGCTCTGATAGGAACATGATCTTGACTTGATCCGCCATCCATCCATGTTCTCCAGAGATGCGGTCTGACCCGCAGAGATACACCAGCATTTTGAGTCTTTTTTTTAAACTGGCTTTTACAGTTCCCTGATTCTACTCTTTTCTGGAATGTCTTTGTTTGCTTCTCCAAGTTCATCCACTTGACCAACTTTTTATGTCACCCTGTATTAAATCTCTTCCTTTCTAGCCTGGCTTCCATTTCCCTTGTGTCTCTTTATGTGTATACAGTTTATAAAAGCAGAGTTGTGTAAGTGAGTTGTGTACACTGGGGTGACATTTACGATGAATTCAACCTTTAATGGAGTGTAAAACTGACTGAAGGGGAGTTTCAGAGTTGTATCTCTGAAATCACTGTGCGGTTTTGTATTTTGAATGAAACACGAGAGTCCCTTTCATTAAATAACCTCTACAGCAGTCAAACCTTTATGGTTCTTCTTCCTCTTGCGTATGGCGTGCACAGCCTAAAGTTGTAGGACAACTTGTTCTATTTGACTGTGCACGCTGGGTTGATTGCATTCGTCGAAACAGGGCGGACCACGTGAAGGTTGCAATCTTCCACCCCAACATTTATGGATAGAAAAGATCTTGAGGAATGTGGGCAGGTGGGACTAGTATGGATGGGGCATGTTGGTCGGTATAGGCAAGATGGGACGAAGGACCTGTTTCCATGCTGCATGACTCTATGACAGGATAGGATGCCATTATGCAGTAGCTGGTCTATTATTGTGGAGACAGATTTTCTTACTATGAATTAGATGCAAGTCTGACCTTGGGACAAGGGCAGGGCTATTCTTACCAAAGATCTTATAAGATCTTTGATTCTTACCTATGTCTGACGAGTAGGTGTGAAGTGCCTTCTGACGCACTAACCTGAGAACAAGAGCAACCTGAAATGCTTCAGTTTTGTTCCATCTGTTTAGAAAGTGATGAAGGGAAAGTTGATGTTTTGTTGAAACAAGTTTGTAACAGCACTTTATGCAAATATATGTGCGTGGAGTAATATTGTGATTCGTGCATTGGGAAATGGGTGAATGAAGCTGTAATTGGCGGCAATTAACAGATTGCATGAGATTTGGATCTTGCCTTGGTAATTAAATGAATACCATAGACTCTCGTTGGGCTTTAACATTATCTATCCCTTGATAGGTGATGTAGGTAAGCATATGAGGGACAACGGATTAGAAGGATGTGCTGATGAGGTTTTCATTATTGGGGTTGGAGAAAGCTCACTTGCATTGTAAGCACTGAGCATTAGGGACCAAATGACCCACTTCTGCGTTGTATTCTGTAATTTAAGAGAGTGTTGTCCACCAGTATGGTTGCAGCTGGAGGGTAAAATCAGCATTTGGGAACTGGATATGTATAAGAAAGAACTGCAGATGCTGGAAAAATCAAAGGTAGACAACAAATGCTGGAGAAACTCAGTGGGTGAGGCAGCATCTATGGAGAAAAGGAATTGGTGATGTTTCGGGTCGAGACCCTTCTTCAGACTGAAGAAGGATCTCGCCCCGAGACGTTGCCAATTCCTTCTCTCCATAGATGCTGCCTCACTCGCTGAGTTTCTCCAGCATCGTTTGTCTATTTAGGAACTGGATATGGTTTGTAAATATTATTAACACTAGTTTACAGGATTATAATCCAGCAATGTGCTCAGAACAGGAGATTTGAGAAAGGTAATCCAGGATATGGCTTGAAACAGAACATCCATGGCATCAATTCATGAGCAGAGCAAAAGGGGGCAGTGCTAATGGTTCACCCGATAGACATCTGTAGAGATACCATTAATAGCCGAGAGTTGACCAGAGCTCTGTGAGAGTGGGGACTGCAGTCGGGCTCTGCGGTTGTCAAACTATATTGTTTTATTGGAACTTGAGGCAGGGCAATAGCTTGCAGTCCGCAGGGCAGCGTATTTTAGTGCTATCAGTTGCTGGTACATCCCGTCCACAGGCCGATGACAAGTACTCAATGCCAGACTTCTACAAAATGACAATGAAATAAGAGCAGCTGCTGAAAAGAAATGTGATTAAATGACATTAGGCCAAGTTCCATTTATATTTAATAGCAGGATTTGTACATCTGGACAGAGGAAAAAGCAACGTAGATTGTCGACGTGGGGATTGGCAACAGATAGAGATTACTGATTAAAAGTACCAGCCGGGATTTGCCCATGGCTTTTTTTTGAGAAAGAAATGCAGCTGTTTGAGGATAAGTGGGTTGATTTGAGGTTTGCAAAGTAAAATATGCTTCAGATCCCTCTGGTGTGTGCTTGTGCGTAGGAGATGAGTGATGGGATGTGCAGAATAGCAACAATAGCACCAGCAGACACTAAACCATTGGATGCTCTCAGTGCAGAGAGAGGCTCTCTAGTTAATTGTGTTTGTGCCAAGTCTTTGCCAGAAAAATCCAAAACCAATCCCACTGCCTTCCCCTCCCTGCAGACACGTATTTCGTTGTTTCATATGTTTATTCACGTCCTTTAAAAGAAAACCTATTGATATTAGATTGGTATCAGTTTCTCCCAGTAGTAAACTATTTCATACTTTCACAAAACACCAAGATAGTTTTCATAACCTCTCCGCTCACTCCTGAGAATTAAAAACATTTTGTCTATTCCCCATTTCCCTGTGAATTCAGCTCAAGCCTGGTTGAGAATCTTAAGAGTTCAGGGCCGAGGGAGTAGTGGCTTTTAAACAAGAGGATCCCCTTTCCTTTCCATCAGGTCATAAAACGAGCAAGGTGTCATTCATTCACTGATGAAGCCCAAGGGCATTTTCCCCATCGTCATTCATTAATAAATACAATGACTACTTGCTGTTCCTGTGACAGTTTTGCCAGATAAAGATGTCTTGACCTTTTCAAGATTCTGATTTGATTAAGAAGCTTGCGTGTGGCCTTGCATTATTTCTGCTCCGTCTGTTACTTGCTCCCTAGGCAGAGTATCCTTCTATTTCTAGTATTCTATTTCTTGATTTTTTTTTTTCCCTCTCCTTATGCTAAATTTACTACTTGGGACCTGAACTCAACACTCTCCCGATCTCCCTGACGCTACCCCATTCTGGTCAATTACCTTCCACCAGAATGATACATACAGAATAAATTGCAATACACCATTGTTAACGAGACCCCAGCCAGCTTTTCTTTTACATTGATGGTTATACACATCAATTAATGTTTGCCCATTAGTCTTTTAAATAGTTAGAAGATGAAGGGTGGTACAGCGATGGTTTCGGCAGATCAAAAAACATAGCAGTTTAGGTCCCACATTTGGGCTCAATTAATTCTTCCAGTCGTATCATTTCTGAAGGTTATTTTTGGTGGATTTTAATCCTGGTTCTGAATCTCTATAAATGTTGAGTATTCGTTGCTAATAAGACCCAATAAAGTACACCATCAGAAACTCGAACCATGGCCACGGTGGCGCAGCGGTAGAGTTGCTGCCTTACAGAGCTTGCAGCGCCGGAGACCCGGGTTCGATCCCGACTATGGGTGCTGTCTGTACGGAGTTTGTACGTTCCCCCACGTGACCGCGTGGGTTTTCTCCGAGATCTTCAGTTTCCTCCTACATTAAGTGGCTGATGGGCCCGGTTCCGTGCCGTATCTCTAAACTAAACTAAACTAACCATTTTTCCAATTTGACTAGATTCATTTCTCAAGTATAAATTCAGTGGATAAGTTTTTGAACCATGTTGTGTAAATAAGTGGTATGAATTTCTGCTGCAAGTGTAGGAAACAAATTTCCAATTATAAACAGTTGATGACTCGGGACAATGAAATATTATAAATGTCACATAACTGTTCTTTAGTATTTTTTAATTTTGCAATGACACAACCATATTGCTTGTATTGCAGTTTATAGATGTCTTGATTGAAACAAAATATTTTGGCAAGGGAAATATATCTATAAAAAATGGTCATTATTACCCTTGGGCTTTCTCTTAATTTCCGAGGTTTTCTTCCCTTTATGTGGAGTCTTATTTTATCATCACCAATAATTACTTGTTCCATCTCTGGCCTGCAAAACTTCTAATCGTTCTCACTTGGAAGCTTGGAGAGTCAGAACAGCTTCCAAATATCTCCGATCCGTGCCTGATGCAGATCAATTGCATAATTGTTACAGTGATTAATCAGCAGCTCTGCTCCGCCTGTATCATTCTACAAAGATAATGGAAGGTGAATTAAAGAGACCTTGGGCCGTCTTGCCTAATAATTCATTTTTATTGGCCAATAATTCCTCCGTACAATGTTGTCATTCCTTTTCAATAATAACACTTCACTTTACATTGTAAAGAAAAATAAATGTGACCCATAATATCATTCAGAATGAACATCCTTGCGTTCTTAGTGCATCCTTGAAAACTCGGTGCCACTTATTTTTCTTTCTATCCCGATTATTGGAAAATCCATGTCAGAATATGAAGACAATCTTCATCCTTGAATGGTAGAAGGGAATACATCCTTTACTCTACAAATTAATGACCCACTACCAAAAATCACAGTTTTCCCAAAGACCACTGTGTAGCCACAATGCCTTTTGATTTTGTTGGTGTACCATTTATTTTGAAAGGTTACAGATAAAGTTTTCTCCCAATACTGTTCATATAGTTGAAGGCTTCAAAGAACCAAGATCTACTTGTGTGTGTTTAATGAGAGTGAGCCAGTGTGTCCAGAATTAACAGTTACCCTTTTCAACTATAATTGGATTCCAGAACCCATAAAGATATCCAGCACACATACCTTGTGCTTTGGGCAAGTAGACTCTCAGTACCAGATCGAGTTGCACAGGTGAACATTGTTGAGCATTCAGATTTAGAACAATACAATGAAGTGCTTGAAGGCGAGAAGATAGGAAAATATTTTGAAAAATAACAGTTCACAGTAGTTTAAAAAATATTCTGCAAAATTGTAGCAGTTTCTTTGTAGATTTCTACAAAGCAGAAGTCACGTAACATTCCAAATCTAAGTTCAGATCCCAAAATAGAATTAAATCTGCTCTATCAGAACCACAATTTATGTCAAGTGAAACTTTTCTGGGTTACAGAAAAGCTGTAGATCAGTAGGTATTCTGAGAGTAATTTTATTTATCCCTTGTGGAGAGACTTTAATGTCAGGATGTAACCGTCTATCAGCAGAAAGCTTTCATTTCTGCTTTAATTAAATTTCTCCATCCTTGTGTATACTAACTATCACACATTAACATGTTGCACATCCTGTCCAACACAAGTATTAATGAATCTTTGAGTAGAGGTGATGATAAAAGGAGAATTTACCCAGGACAGAAATTGCTAATAATCAGACAATGTCTCAGCTTTCATTATAGAATCCTCTATCAAATTTCCAGACCTGTCTAGTTTCTAATGACTGCCTAATGCCTGCCTCAATTAAGCAAGGGTTCCCTTATAATCCAAGCTTATCTTCAAAGTTTTTTAAAATCTTAAACGGGTACAATTCCTCATTACCCTCTCCAGTTTCACAACCCTGACATTTTTCCATTTTCCATTATTAGTATTCCATCTCGTCCATAATATGCATGTCTGAGGAATACTGTTATACCTTGGTCCTTGTTAGTTGTAGTATTGAAGTGCAGTTATTTAATATGCTAGGCATGAGATAATGCTCTTACCACTGCATTGAATAATGAGGGCAGTACCAGTCACCTTATCCCCATGATATCAATATAGCAGTTCCTCGGGCTTAGACATCTTCAACTGCTTCATCAAAGGCATACCTTGAACCAGAATTTCAGAAGTGGAGTTGTTTGCACGTCCAGTTCTGTTCCCAATTTCTCAGCTAATGTAGTTGTGGCCCATGTGCATCAAGCTTGAGGTAATAATTAGACTTTAGCTGACAAGTCATATTTTCATTACTTTGTTAAGAAACAGCCACATTATTACTAGAATCAAACCCCAACCATCAACATCCTGGAGGCCACCATTAACCAGAGTCCTGATATAAATATCATGGCCAAGAAAACATTGTGCATGAAACCCTCATAAAATATGAAGCATCACTCGTGAAGTGACTGGAAGAGCCAGCTTTGACCAATTCTGAAGGTACGGCAACAATCATATTTGAAGGCCAGTCCACCATCCACCTGCAGTCATCACTAGCCTCACTCTGCACAATGAACACAGAATTCTTGCATCTACAAACACCTTGTCGCAGCCAATATCTACGCCTAACACACATCTTCACAGATGGCATGGACCTCAATTCACCATCTCCAGGGCATCTCAGAGACCATTCCATAGGAGGCATACAGGATGCCAGCATTGTTTACAAGGAGCCACTGTCTTATCAGAATACTAATGTCTGTCTAGGCTGTACTTCCTCAGGATGATCCTCATGGAGCTCTATGCTCATAAAATCTCACGTACAAGCACATATATGTTCATGGACAACACGTGGTCGAGGACCGTGTCTCTGTCAATGAATTACAAATGTTCTCAAATGGGTCATAAGGTATATGATCAGAGGAGCATGGATCAGGAGTAGTAAACTCAGCCGCTCAAGCCTGCTCTACCGTTTAATACAATCATAATTGATCTAACTGCAACTCAACTTCACATACCCATCTCCCCAACACTAAGCCTTCACTCTCTTGCTAATCAACGATCTATTTAACTCAGCCCAAAATATATCACTTTGCTTTCACTGATCTGCGAGGAAGAGAGTTGCAGAGACAGAGGACCAGCTGAAAGATGGGCACCGGGAAGATTGGCTTGCTTTGTAGGTATTTGGCCTCTGACATTATCTCAAGGGAAAAGTAAATGTAATTTAAATGAGGAATGAAGTTGCCTTTTTTCCAAGGATGGATGGTGATGACAAATAGACTTTCTCAACAATGCCTCTGGTTCTGAGGAAGCCCCTGTTGCTACATAGAAACATAAAAAGATAGAAAAATATGTGCAGGAGTAGGCCATTCGGCCCTTTGAGCCAGCATTGCCATTCAATATGATCATGGCTGATCATCTAAAATGAGTACCCCGACCCTGCTTTTTCCCCATATCCCTTTATTCCTTTAGCCCAGAGAGCTAAATCTAACCCTCTCTTGAAAACATCCAGCGAATTGGCCTCCGCTACCTTCCGTGGCAGAGAATTCCACAGATTCACAACATCTAGCTGAGACGGAGGAAGGAAGACTCTGTCCATTTTTGGCTCAGTAGATGTCTTGGAGTCACAGCTGCAGTATGAAGGTTGCAGTGAGAGATTGGATCATTCTAATGAAGACTACTTGTAAGGTTGTGGTAGCTGAAATAATGTTGCAACTGTAAGTGATTTTAAAGTGAGCGTGCAGGGAGTGGTGGACGTAAGGGGATTTACAAGTACCTTTCCCTGATCAGACGCTGTATCTTGGTACATCCACAGGTGTGACCTCTTGAGGTTGCCGGATGCCTGTGAGGCTCCTGTGGCTGTGGGTCTGGGCTGAGTAGTTCTCCATCCTCGACTTCCTCTTCCGCCAGGCGCACGTTTTCACCCGAGTACTTCTGCTGTCTGGCCTCAACATGCAATGCTTCAGCTCATCTGAAGAAGGATCTCGACCCGAAACGTCACCCGTTCTTTCTCTCCAGAAATGCTGCCTGTCCCGCTGAGTTACTCCAGTGCCTCCCTTCAATTTTGTGTCTACCTTCAATTTAAACCAGCATCTGCAGTTCTTTCCTACACGGTTCAGCTCGTCTAATGGCCAAATTATCCAGCAGACCACACTAATATAAGTAACTATGGCTGGTGATTGCTGCAGGGTATCACTGCCACTGGTGCTGGACAATAACGTCACACTTTCAGCAGCCCTGCCGTGGTCTCTGCTAAGGTCCGTGGCTGTGGCATTGTCCAGTTGGTATGCTTGGAGCTGTGAGTGGAGATGGCTGAACAGGGGAGTGAGGGGTTGGGAGGGGATATGGCTTTGTCCCTCAAAGTCCATCCTTAAGGGCAGTGCAGCCCCTGAAAAATGAGAAGCAGTTGTGATCATTTCTGAATGAATGAGCCGTAGGAGTTGCCGCTTCATATGGAATTGACCATCAAATTCCGGTTTACAATGCCATGCATGTTGTGAGAATGTAGCCCTTCCTATCAGTGATCGTTTGTGGGTTGTGAATGGAAACGCCAACAAGTGTGGTGTAGGCGTGTCTGCACAATAGGGAGTCCTCTGTGTTTGGGTTTTGGACCAGAGGGTCAACTCAGCACTGCAGCCTAATGCTTCTGGAGCAGAGAGGGTTGTGGTTCTGTCTTCTCCTGGGGTTTGAAGGAAGGCAGAGAAGGAGAGGGAGAGATATGTAGAACTGCAGGGGAAGAGAGAGCAGCAGGAAAATGGAAAGAGGGACAATGGCGAAGGGAGGCAGAGTGCGTGTGAGAAAATAAGTGTTACTAATCAAGCCTTATCAATCTCCACTTTAAATATACCCAATCTTGGGTACTTAAAAATACCCATTAAACTCATGGGGCCTTTATCTCCATACTACCCATAAACCCACTGTCCCTAAACCTTGTGGCCACTGTGTCCCATTGACCCTAAACCCATGGCATCGCTGTGTCCCACACACCCCCTAACCTCTCTGGACCTCATCCTTTATCCCAGTGGTCCAAGCTACCTTGCTGTCACTGAATTACTGTAGAAATCTAATATAAGGATGCATGACATGCGATTTATGGACTTCACATCACCCATGCTGCACTGGAGCATCAACCTAGGACATGCTTGTAAGTCTCTAAAAAGCAAGTCCACCAGCTGCCGGTTGCAAACTCAGCCTGGCACCTCGATTTCCTCATGTACGCCAAGCGAAAACAACAAAGGAATTAATTCCCTCCCAACCAACACTTCACTGTCAAGATAGCGGCAGGGTGTTTATTCCCTGCATCTTATGACCTCCAGCCATTTGTGACGTTAGCATTTCACTCTTTGTTTGCGAGTGATGTAGATTAATGAGTTAGATTTCTTTAAATAAATCAATGACTGACTTAATCTCATTGTACTAGTGATTTTGAGGAACTTATTTTCCTCCCAATGTAATTTTACTGAGGTAGGACTTTGGCTGGTCATAAAAAGCAACGTCCATTTCCTAGCTTTGGTAAATGAACACAAGTACACTCCCTTATTCCTTGTCAACATCACAGCAGGTGTCCCTGTGGCAGACGGTCTTTAAGATTATACAGCAGACAATAAACACTCTGCATATTTAGGAATTCTGAAGCCATTAAATAAATAGTTGCCACATTGGTAAACATTCCAAAGGCCATACCACCTCTCTATTCCCTTCTGATACTGCAAGATCAGAACAAAACCTACTATTTATATTCCGCCTTTAATGTAATAAAGTGCCCAGTGCACTTCCCAGGAGCATTTCGGACTCGTTTGCAGGAATGTTCTGAGCTGTAGAATTTAATAATGTATTAACGGAGTAATGCTCTGAGAACCTGTTATATTTTTTTGATGGATAGCTTGCTGACTTGCGATTCTGTAGCCCCACTTATATTGGTAGAAGAGTATTGTACCTAGCACCCTCCAGCTCAGGGTTTGTGGCTTTCAGCGGGTCTGTGGAAGGATTCGTTGCAATGAGAGCCAGGATTTTCCCTGGTCAGCTGCCAGTTCCTGTTTAGAGTCGCTTTATTTCAGACTGTGAGTGGATTAGGTGTTATGGGTTCAAAGGATGGCTCCCGTCTTGTAGAATTAGGACCCACTTGATTAAGTGTAGGAGCGTGGAGCTTGTATGCGCACATTCAGGATATAACAGCAATGTGGATTTAACTGCTTAATACTCATTTGCGCTGCTTTTTAACATGTGGAAGAATCAGTGTTTTTTGCTCTGTGTAGTAACAACATTGGATTCTCTCCAACAATGTTCTGGACTTGCTTTTCTGTGAAGGAAGAAATTCAGACTCTTGAATCGGGTCTCTTTCAAAGGCCAGTGCTCCCACTCTTCAAATGCTTTGTCCTTGTTTCCACAATCCTTCACTGCCTCATCTCTGAGCGTCACTAGTTAATTGCCTTCAAGTTGAAGTATTCTGAGTTGTTCTGTCACCTACCCAAGCTAGAACTTTCAGGAATTCCCTCTAAGAACTGGTCACTATCCTCTCACCTCCTTTAAGATATCTTTTGAAACCTAGTTCATTGACCAAGGTTTTGAGCCAGTATCTCTTTTTGTGGCCAGCTATTGATAGTGCGGTTGTTACAGTAAGTAGCTAACGATCCCAGATATGTGCTTGTAGCTGGCTTTCCAGAAAGATGGCTTGAGGTTGTATAGAATTGTTCAATGGAAGCTTGTAAGTTTGGAGGAAGAGAATGTTACCTGTGATCTGGTGTTCATACTGATCCAGTGGAGACCTAGGATCGTGTCACCATTCTGAATGGCAAAGGAGGCAGCTCTACAATTGTAATATTATGATGCTGGTGCAGGGACGGCACAGTGGTGCAGCTGTATAGTTACTGCATTAGAGTGCCAGAGACCCAGGTTCGATCCTGACTACGTGTGCCATCTGTATGGAGTTTGTACGTTCTCCCTGTGACTGCATGTGTTTTCTCCGGGTGCACTGGTTTCCTCCCACATCCCAAAGACGTACAAGTTTGTAGGTTAATTGGCTTTGGTAATAATTGTAAAATTGGCCCTAGTATATAGGACAGTATTGGTGTACGGGGTAATCAATGGTCGGCACGGACTCAGTGGGCCGAAGAGCCTGTTTCCGGGCTGTACATCTAGATTATAATAATTGATAGAGATAGCTTTTTTTAAAGGATGACTGATGCAATTTCCTCCTTCAGAAGAGGGATTTGATATTGTAAAATGACCATTTATAATGTAGAGGAGTATTCAATTCTCTGCATGTTTGGATCCCAGTCAGCGAGTCTGAACAGAGAGTTCCCAGAAGGAATCTATGGGTTTATGAGGTGAATATGAGTCTACCAGTGAGCCCCTCACCTCCCTGACCTCCACCCTGTCCATAGTGAGCTAGTGCCTTCTAGCTGTAGTTGTGAACAATCGTCAGAGATCAGTCCTCTAAACTTTGAGTTTGGGAGGAGTTAGGGCTGTCATTTGGAGGGACTGTGCCATCATCCTGCTGAATGTGTATAGGTTTAGATAGCTGCAAAGGATGACATTGGGTTTGTCAGTGAATTCCCCCACTATCAATTCTGTTGCTTATGATCAGGACTATGCACGTTCTCCCTCCGGCCGTGTGGGCTTTCTCTGGGTGCTCTGGTCTCCTACACATTCCAAAGACGTGCAGGTTTGCAGGTTAATTGACTTCTGTAAATTGTCCCTAACATGTAGGATAGAACTAGTGCATGGATGATAATTGGTCGGCACAGACTTGGTGGGCCTAAGGGCCTGTTTCCATGCTGTATCTCTAAACTAAACTAAACTAAACTAAACTAAGAATGAAGTGTGTAGGAAGGAACTGCAGATGCTGGTTAAAATGAAAAATGACTTTCTCATCAATAATTGTCACTTGATTCATGGAAAGACAGGTCTCCCTATAATTGCAGCACAGGGTACCTGAGGCAGAAGGTTCCTGATTTGTCAGTCACGTGAGAAATAATATTACAGCTAATAAAAGTCACTGGGTAGCATAATGACTTTCAAAGCCTGTTTAGATATTCTCTTTCTATATTTTCAAAAACAGTCAGCATCGCCTTATGAGGTACAATGGAAACTCTTTACAGCAGTTATCCGTGAAAGACAGACATGCCGGAAAAAGGTCGACACCAAAGAAGAAAGACATTGGCCTAGCCGCTGGTAAAGGGTTGTGACTTAAGAGTTCCGAACCTTTTGCATACTCTGTGTCATCTTCTTGAGCTGGGCAAAATGTTAGACCAAGGTTTGCAGATATTTATTGAGAAAAACTCCTCAATAAGTTTAAAGGGTGTGTGGGAACCATGGGGCCCCAGTGAGTTGCAAGGAAGCATAAGTACCGGAATTCCAATTAGTTTCAAGGGAGCACTGGAAATGGGGCACCAGTAAGTTTAAAGAGTGTGGGGACCAAGGCACCAGTGAGTTTTAAGGGAGAGCAGGAAACATTATCTACTAAGTCAGATGGCAATTCATTGGCTTTCAGAATAATAATATAGTGAATTATCCAAATTTTTACAAACCATCAAATTCTTTCAGATGATGGAAATCAGGATGTTTTACAGTTTACTCGTGTTCAATATGAAGGCCGCAGGTTGTTCTGCTTTATGGCCAATGGGAAGGAAAGCAAGTGGTTTCAACTGTCTGATGCTGGTGTACCTCATTAACCTACTTCTCTTTAGTTTTTTCAAGTTTGCCTACGACAGACTTCCAGCCTTCCTGCTTTTGCTTCCCTTTTCTGTGCACAATAAAATAGAAACATACTTGCTGTAGAAATAATTGATCCAGGTTGGCTGCCAGTATAGGGCAGATAGGGTGTAAGCAGTGGTACACAAAAATGCTGGAGAAACTCAGCGGGTGCAGCAGCATCTATGGAGCGAAGGAAATAGGCAACATTTCGGGCCGAAACCCTTGCCACTGCCATTAAGGTGCCAAGACGTGGGGTTGAGTTTGACTCCAGCTGATACTGGCCACAGAGGCATGAGCTTGGCCTTAACTTCCACTTCTAGACAGTAGATGACAGCTGATTGCTGGATTAAAGTTCTGATTTAGGCTCTGAAGGTCTCTTCAAGTTCCCAGTGAGACTTCAAAAGGCAGTCTGGGTTTTCCTGCATAGGCCAATGCAGCAGCACAAGGCATTGGGGCCTGGAGAGGGACACAACTGCATGGATTGTTTTTAGTACTTGTGTGACCCTGGTGAACCTGGAGACCAAGCGTAGGTTGGGCGATCGTTTCGCCGAACACCTCCGCTCAGTCCGCAATAACCTACCTGAACTCCCGGTGGCTCAGCACTTCAACTCCCCCTCCCATTCCCAATCCGACCTTTCTGTCCTGGGTCTCCTCCATTGCCAGAGTGAGCAACAGCGGAAATTGGAGGAACAGCACCTCATATTCCGTCTGGGGACCTTGCGTCCGTATGGCATTAACATTGAATTCTCCCAATTTTGCTAGCCCTTGCTGTCTCCTCCCCTCCCTTAACCCTCTAGCTGTCTCCTCCCACCCTCCCATCCGCCCGCCCTCGGGCTCCTCCCCCTCCTCCCCTTTTCCTTCTTTCTCCCACCCCCCATCAGTCTGAAGAAGGGTTTCGGCCCGAAACGTCGCCTATTTCCTTCGCTCCATAGATGCTGCTGCACCCGCTGAGTTTCCCCAGCAATTTTGTGTGCCTCCAGAATCACACCCACTTGATCCAGCACCTGGAGCTTATCAGTTGAAGACCTCCTGGTCCTAATTGATAGCAGAGCTCCTTGGGGTTTGCTGAGAGATGGCCAATGCTTCTCATCAAATGAGCTTCTCTGCAGAGGTCCTTGTTAGAAGTTAAATTTAGCGTGGAAAAGTGGCACTAGAGGCTATCAGACAGTTGCCTGTGGACACTGAATTGGAGAATGTATCATCAAATTTAATGAGCCCCAGGAGAGATTATTAATGAGAAAACATTTGAGACTTTTTTCAAAGTTTTATGAAAACTGCTTGGCTAGGGCTGTCGATTATCTTGGTTCGCACCTTCAAACCAAGATCTAAAATGTGCTTGTATCTATCTGCTTGACAAGGTGAACTGTAGGTGAAAAGAATGGTGCTTGCTGAGGATATTGTGGAATTTTCCTTCTATTTGTGGCTTACAGTATATTTCACTTGAGGTGCAGCGGTGTAGAATGCATGCTGGAGTGTGTTGGAGGTGGATGGGCAAAGATGTCATAAGTAACCGGAGTAAGATCTGGACAATCATTCATTTGATAGACACAAAGTGCTGGAGTAACTCAGCGGGTCAGGCAGCATCTGACTGAGTTACTCCAGCACCTTGTGTCTTATCTTTGATGTAAACCAGCATCTGTAGTTCCTTGCTTTTCATTTGATAGCCTAGCTACTCTGTCCTGCAGGTTCGTCTAGGCTTGCTTTGGCGTCATTATCGCCCATTATTCTTTTCCAACCAGGATTATTTTACCTCGGTTGGGAAGCCTTGATTATAGAAACATAGAAAATAGGTGCAGGAGTAGGCCATTCGGCCCTTCGAGCCAGCACCGTCATTCAATATGAGCATATCTGAAAATACACAAACTTTGGTGAGAGGAGAGCACCCGCACTTTACTGCCCTTGAAGTTGGCTCCTCTGTTAGTAAACTGCTAGGAATCTTGATGTAGCACTCTTGATGAGGTGAAGATAATGGTTCTGATAAGAACAGAAGAACACATGAACAGATTTCCAGCAGCTGTAGGAGCAGTCGACTAGGCACCTCAAGCCTACCCTGCCATTTAAAATGGTCATGTTTGATCGATGCTGGCCTTAGCAACTCTCATGTGCCAGTTCCCCATAACCCTTGATCTTTCAAATATTTATCTGTCTTCACCATCAATATATCTAATGACCTGGCCTCCATCACTCTCAGGGGCAGAAAGTTTCAAGAATCTCTGGGAGAAGAAATTTCTATGCACATAATTTTTAGATAATCAAGCCCTTATTTAACAGCAATGTCCCGTTGATTGTCCCCTCTCCCACTTTTGAAAACATCTCCATATCTAAAGAAGGGTCTCTACCCGAAACGTCACCCATTCCTTCTCTCCAGAGATGCTGCCTGTCCCGCTGAGTTACTCCAGCTTTTTGTGTCTATCTTCGGTTTAAACCAGCATCTGCAGTTCCTTCTTCCACATCTACCATGCCAGGCTCCTTATTTATTTGAATGAGGTTCGTTTGACTGATTCCTGGGATGTCAGGACTTTCATATGAAGAAAGACTGGAAAGACTCGGCTTGTACTCACTAGAATTTAGGAGATTGAGGGGGGATCTTATAGAAACTTACAAAATTCTTAAGGGGTTGGACAGGATAGATGCAGGAAGATTGTTCCCGATGTTGGGGAAGTCCAGGACAAGGGGTCACAGCTTAAGGATAGAGGGGAAATCCTTTAGGACCGAGATGCGAAAAACATTTTTCACACAGAGATCTCTGCCAGAGAAGGTAGTTCATTGGCTACATTTAAGAGGGAGTTAGATGTGGCTCTTGTGGCTAAAGGTATCAGGGGGTATGGAGAGAAGGCAGGTACGGGATACTGAGTTGGATGATCAGCCATGATCATATAGAATGGTGGTGCAGGCTCGAAGTGCCAAATGGCCTACTCCTGCACCTATTTTCTATGTTTCTATGTTTCTATGTTTGAACTCCAGGGAGTGTCGACCTAAACTGTCTCTTGGCAGGTCAACCCTCTCATCCCAGGAACTAGCCTTGTGGAACCCATTTATACTGCCTTCAACACTTCTATCCTTGCATCGGTAACTTCTGTTTCTCTTTCCACGGATGTTGCCCGACCTGCTGAGTGTTTCCAGCATTTTCTGTTTTTGTTTCAGATTTCCAGCAGCTGCAGTTTAATATTTGATTTTTAAATAGTTCCTCAATTTCCGGAGCAATCTCTGCAGAGCATAACTGAGAAATGGGAAATTATTTTTGAGCTGCTGAGCAAAATCAAAATGTCCAGTAGACTTCTTGAATGATATCTTGGTTGAGCCTCTTCGATGAATTTTCAGGATTTTCTTGAAAGGCCATTGGTGATATTCATAATGCTGTACTCTCATCTCTGACGCTGAGATCATTTCCATTGTCCAAGCTTACAGCTTTACTGGCAGTTCCAGAGTTCCTGCCTACAATGACCATGGACAACGTCTAGTAGGTAAAAACCTGCAGCTAAAACGCCTAGCCATGTTGGTACTGAATAAATTGATAGACTGGTATGAGAAAGAGAACAATTGTTCTCAGCTAAATGTTTGCCCATTGAGATGAAACAACATGTGACCACAGGACTTCTAGCAAGAGGTCTAATTACTTGGATTACTCTTTCGATCAAACATAATAAAAAATTCCAATCAAGAAGACCCTGGAAGGACCATAATTTGTTTTTGGTGGCAAATATCTGCCTTTTCTCAGCGAGAAAGGCTTTCTGTAAAATCGTTAAATTGTGCAGAAAGAATGGTAGCTTTTACCTAAACAACCACATCTAATCAGGAATGCAGCACAGATACTACAGCCTTCATCTGGACTGGACTGCCGAAGTCAGCCCAGATTTTGTGCCCCATGTTCTGGAGTCTTGAACCGATGACCTGAGTATTTATACAATCATATTATTAACATAATTTCTAGGTTATGGTGTACAAATTGAAAGCCTATGTTTGGCTGTGCAGTGTGATTAGTCATCAAGGGATTGAATATTAATCAGGAAAGGTCTTTGAGAATAATGTCTGACACATATCTTGGATCATTCATCCTCTTAATAATAGGCCCTTATAGCATGACAACCTTTCGCACTTGTTCAAGATATGAAAATCCCAAATCGGTGGTCTCCTTTCAGCTCAAGGCTCGAAAGAAATCAGCTGTGATATTATTGGCAATACTACTGGAGTGAATCAGTGCAATCAAATCAGTTTATATTAACAACAACACTGAGGGGAAAGGACAGAAAATGAATATTTATTTAATTGCCTACGGCCATAGTGGTTTGTTCCCTAATGTTTGTGTTGTATTGTAGGAAATAAAGTATTCTGATTCCTTTCCCCTCCACATGCTTCATACACGACCAACTCAGTCTTTATTGCTTGGACTAAAATGAGAATTGGTTTAATGAAGCAGAGCTGTTGACAAGCTCCCAGTATATTCTCTGCCCCTGGAGACACTGGTCGTAATGCAGGCAGGAGCATGGTGTGGAAATATACAGCAGCACTGGTGGTGTTAAAGACGGCCCAGTAATCCAGCACCCCCCCCCCCCCCACCCTGTTCTGCTCCTCAAAAACAACATGGCTGCATCCCAATGTCACCAGCACACCTTGAGTTTATTGATAGTTAAAGGCAATTGGTTTTTAGTTTAGTTTAGAGATACGCATTGAAACACGCCCTTCTCCCTACTGAGTCAACGCCAACCATTGACCACCCATTAACACTAGTTCCGTGCTACACCACTTTCTCATCCACTCCCTACACATTTTTTTTATTTACAGAGGCCAATTAACCTAAAAACTCACACATGTTGTGGGATGTGGGTGGATACCTGGAGAAAACCAACATGGTCACAGGGAGAACATACAAACTCAGACAGACGTCAGGGTGAAGCTGTGAGGTGGCAGCTTTACCAGCTGCGCCACTGTGCTGCTCTAATTAACGAAAGCCAGTGAAGTTCTTATGTTCACATTCAGACTAGGTGTAACACCAGTCAGATTAGCTTTGAATATATACGTGTAGGACTAGGGTGTGTAGGTTGCGGTGGGCCACAAATCCACATTAGATGGGTTGGTGAGACAACAGTTGTTCAGATGGTGGGATCTGATGAGTTAGTTAGGCTCACATTAGGCCTGGGAGTGTACATATTGGGGACATGATGTGCTGGTGGCACTCTGTACCTTCTTAGTTCAGCGTGTTGAAGGTGCGATGGTTTGGTGTAGGCTGATAACCACAGCTGGTGCACACCTTGTCAAAACAACCTTATTTTGCAAACCTAAAGGCCCCCTGGGTGATAGTACCATGAGAGTAACCAGTCCACAGAGACACCCTACGAACTTTGCTTCATTTGTTTCACAAAGAACAACATGCATGTAATGATGGTGATGGAAAGAGTGATGCTTGTCCTTTCTCAAGAGTACACAGAGTTCAGCACAAAGCGATCTTTCAGTGATCCACTGTGGAAACAAGGAACTGCAGATTTGCTGGTTTGCTGGAGTAACTCAGCGGTTCAGACAGCATCTCTGGAGAACATGGATAGGTAACATTTCAGGTCAGGATCTGAATTCTGAGGAGCGGTCCCAACCCAAAATGTCACTAGAGGTGATGCCTGTTCTCCAGACTTTCTGCCTGACACGCTGAATCATTCCAGCATTTTTTGTCTTTTTTTCAGAGCACTTGCAATCCACCAATTATCCCAAGTTCAATGATTCCCTGTAGACAATTCTTTAGGCACAATGGCTGACGTTGGGATTCTGCCATTAACACACTGGAAAATGGCTTGTGTTTTCAGTGCAAGGAATAATGTCAACTTGGGGATGAATGTGAGAAGGGAGATCATTTGTTTTATTGGTAGAACTGGAAGAAACTCCCACATTCGGACAATGATACCTATACTGATTTCAAGAGATCAAGAGATCACAAAATACATAACAGCCAATTAAGTGATTATCATGGATGTAATGCAGGAAACATGGCGTGCCGAGCAAGATCCCACTATGACCAGGCAATCATCACTAAAATGTAGATTGAATGGTAGCTGTTAGCATTGGTGAAAAGCTGTGCTCTTTCAAAGAGTGTCTTGGGATCTGTTATGGTTTCCCAAGAGAAGCAGATGGGGCTATCCAAAGGATGTATGGAATGGGAGGGTGTGTATTTCGAAAAAACTGTCTCCTGCCTTCTGCAATTTCCAAGAGTGGGAATATTTTCTTTCAGTCCTGTCCTGTTAAAAACACAATAATAACATGAGGAATAAAATCAGCTGTGGCCATTCGGCCCCCTTTTTGTCTTCTCAGTAAGATTGCAGCATTTATTTCATCGCCACTTTCTTGCTCTGAGCCCACGCCTTTTGATTCCTTTGATCATTGGAAAATTTACAGATCTCTCCCTTGGATATATTCTTAGCCTTCACAGCCTCCGGGGATGGAACATTCCAAAGATTCCTCCTCCCCGGGTGAATGCATTTCTCCTCCATTATCCCACGGCATCCATCTCGACTGCGCTGAGAGACTTTGACAGACAGCTGATGAGCGAGGAACCTCATGAATGCATCATGACCCTGCTTGTGCACAACAGTGTAAGAATAAGAAATGCTCTGGAAGTCAGATGGAGACACAGCTGATCTCTCTAGCCACCTCCAGACCCTCATCACAGATGCTGCCTAACCTGAGTGTTTACAGCAGTTTCAGTCTTTCCAACTCTTCTGACATGCTTTTTTTGTCTTTTAGGTTAAAGGTTGTGAAATGTTAAGATTTTTTTGGGATAAATTCTTCTCTCTTTGGGTTCATTTCCTCCTTCTTCATCGCTCTATTCCTCAATATATAATCCCTGTTGCTTCCACTCTTTCACACTCATTCTCTCCAAAACCCATGGTCATGTTAACATGCATCTGTGAACCGAATCTTCTATGTTAGAACCTCACCTGTCACTCTTACCACAGCAATAAATTGGCAGCAGAGTCACCAACAATATCCCCTCTCTGTGACCATGGTTCCCCATCCTTCCTCAATCGTCCTGCCATCTTTGCAGCTTTGGATGTGGTTCAGATTTGTTCCTTGTTGGACACCTGATGACCCTCCCCAGGTTCCAGCCATAGCCACGAAATCTCCTGCAAAGGCACTTCTTCCATTCAATCAGCATCGCTGTCAGAATCCTCCCCCAAACACCATCTTCCATATCATCCATTTGTTCTCCTTCAGTATTATCATTCAAAGGCATCAAGCAGGACACATTATTGACAGCCTTCAGTTCTGTCTCCCTATCCTCATCTCCTCCTCTCACTACTTTTGTGCTCTCTGGTTGCCTGTCTGATACATAACATCATGTTGAAACCAGTGACAATTGCAACATGCCGTTACATTGGCTTGTTCATGCACAACCCTGAATGAGTTGCATTTTACTCTGGTTAAAGGTTTTGAAGGTCAAAGCCAGGTCTGATGCCACAAGTTTGGTGCCATCCCCCATTCCAGGCCAGTTTTATGATGGGGTAGGTTGGTTGCGATCCCAGTATCCTCTCCAACCCCAAGATTATCATCTCCCCAATAGGAGTTCCTACTTCCTGCTGTTCCTTTTATGCCACACCACAATCAAAGTTGGAAAACTTTGTGCTTATTTTACCACCGACTGTCCGAGCTGCTCCCTCATCTTCAACGTTTACCAAAACAGGTGGTGATCCAAAATGCTTGTTATATCCTAACTTCATATGAAAATTTGACTTGCATTCGCTACGGTTTAGAAGAATAGGAGAATGTCTCACTGGGAGGGCTTGAGAAGTAGCAAGACCAAGACAAATTCAAGACCAGTACATTCTTTTTTTTTAAATATTTTTATTAGAAGTGCGGTAAGTTACAATAATACACAACACATATGTCTTAATACATTTTTTTGTACCGCTTCATTTTTTAAGCTTTAAGAAAAAGATAGAAGTAAAGAAAGTAAGGAAAGTGCGCAAGAGTCGTTAAGGTGCAAGAGAGTGTTGAGAAAAGAAAGCCCCTTAGAAAAGAAGTTAGAGAAGGAAGTAAAGAAAGAAAGAAAGTAGACCCTAGAAAAGAAGGAAAAAGAAAGGAGAAACAATCGCTCTATTATAACATTAAACTCCGCAGAAAGGGAACTACCAACCAAGTCTGTTTTGTTGTTTTGTTGCCAGATCCTGGCACCATTTATTTATTTATTTATTTTTTAGATTACTATTGCACCTCATGCTTGTAATGGTTCCAAAAACGTACACCACGTCTTTTGGAATTGGTCTGCTTTGCCTGCTAAGAGGAATCTCATCTCTTCCAGATGTAGTGTTTCAAACATATCTGATATCCACATTTTTATTGTTGGTGTGGGCGCATTTTTCCAGAATTTAAGTATAAGCTTTTTTCCCCATTATTAGTCTATAATTGAGTAAATTCTTCTGAAACACGTTTAGTTCAGGGTTACCTTCCGATATTCCAAAAATAATCCATTTTGGTTTTGGTACCAGTTTTATTTTAATTAATTTTGTAAAGATGTCAAATATTTCATTCCAGAATTTTTGTATTTTTGTACAAAAAACGAAAGAATGCGCTATGGTAGCTTCTTGACACAGACATTTATCACAGATGGGTGAGACATTAGGGAAGAATTTATTTATTTTAGTTTTTGAATAATATAGTCTATGTAATGTTTTGAATTGGATGAGAGTATGTCGTACGTTGATCGAACATTTATGCACCTGTAGTAAATGATTATCCCAGCTCTTTTTTGAAATTTTTATAGCTAATTCTTGTTCCCAGTCTCTTCTAATTCCATCAGTTGTGGGTATTTCTATGTTTAAGATGATGTTATATAAGTACGATATTAGATTCGCTGATTCCGCCTTTGTCTTCATTGCTTCATCCAGTAAGTCTGTAGGCATATTATGATAGTCTTTTGTGTATTTTTTCAGATAATCACGAATTTGAAGATATTTAAAATATTGATTATTTTTCAAATTATATTTCAGTTGTAGTTGTTGAAATGATAGTAATTTTCCCAATTCATACAAGACCAGTACATTCTAAAACCAGTGTCAGCTTAGAAATTAGATAGTGATTATTTCGCATTAATGAATTCAGTGTCATGGCAATAACTGTTTGTAGGTACTTTCATTTTATTTTTAGAATCCCTCCAGCTGTTTTCTAGTGAGTAATGGTTGCACAACATGCATGGTTTCCACATCAGCAGCCTGCAAGTCATGCCTTTCTCTGCCAACTAACCCACCCTTTTGGTCCATTGCTGGGAAAATTAGACCATCCTGGTGTGGCAGTGGTCAGCATTCAGCATTCAGGATCAACAACAGCTCCGTACTTCCATGTGAAGTCAAAACATTGTGTGGGTTGCCCGCCTGACGGTGTTGGAGTTGCATGAAGTGAGAATGATGCACAGTTCATACAACAACATCAAAGGCTTGCCTTGTGCAATGCTGCGGTAACACTGACATCACTTTCAGTCTGGTGTGCCCTGAGGATGCGTTGAAAGGCCTGGCTCTACTCAGCAAGAAACACCGCAGGGGCCATCCTGACATGCAGCTCCCGAAAGGACAAATCACAGAGCAAGCAAAACTCTTCTAACACCATCTGGATTGTGCAAATGAATAAAGGGATGGTGCAATAGTGGGAGAGTGTTGCAATGATCAGAGGGTCTAACAGTAAGAGGGTGACGGAAAGCTTTACAGTGCCAGAGGGCAAAGGGGAATGTTATGGTGAGGGGAAGAGGGAGAATGTTATAGTGTGGTGGTGAAAGATAATGTTACAGTGAAGGGACGAGGAGAGTGCTACAATGTGGGTATGAGGGGGAGTGTTACAGCGAGTTAGTGAAGGAGTGTGTTACAGTGAGGGGGAATGGTGTGCGTTAGAAAGAGTTACAGTGAGGTGGTGAGGGAGAGTGTTGCATTACAAATGCCTGGTTTGTTTTTAATTTCAGCTTGTTATCTGTATTTAAATTCCATATCTGCCGTGGTGGGAATTGAACACTAAATTGTTAACATTGTAATTTAACTGCTGCACCACCATCATGTAAATCCACGTGCCCGACTTGACCCTCATCTCTCAGTTCAGGATAGATGATTGCCATTGATGTTCACACCCTGTGACCCAATAGAATAAGCACCAAGTAACATTGCTCATTTTTATTCTGTAAAAGTTACAGGTGATCCAACAATCTGTCTGGGGGGGAGGGAAGGTATGCTGAGGGGTTACCTAAAATTGTACAATTCAATGTTGGTACGATACAAAAGCGAATATGAAATTTGATCTCAGTCTTGTTGGTGTCAAGTTTTAAGAAGTGTAATTCAACTGGAGAACACTCAGTGGAACAAGGCCTCATCTACAAGGGAGAAGGTCTTGTATTTATTGTATACCACTCTCTGACCCCAGTGCCGAAATGGCACTCAGCAAAGGGGGTTTACAAGTTGTGTCATTCACACAGAATAACATTCCTTATCCCATCTCGAAGCTGTTTCATTTCCAGTATGTCATAATGAATGGGAGAGTCAATTGGGGCCAAAACATTAACACTATTTAACAACAGTCAGGCCAGCAGATACATGATGGGCACTCCAGAATCACCATTAGTTGTGATTTACATCAAAATGATTACAGTATCCTTTTATTTCACATTTACTAACGAGGACCCTGAACGCTACTAAAAGGGTGATTTGACACGTTTAAACCTAACTCATTGGCTAACAAAAAATTCCGTGGTAATGACAATTATACCTGAGACCGAGAGATGAAGAGAGTGGTATCCATTTCTACAAGTTTCCAATTGGATGGGCTAGGTTCAGCCTCCCCTTCCTCTTAACCGTGCCAAGGGAAAACAGGGAAATGCTTCACAGTCTAATTTCCTAAACTGTACCCTGGTCCTTTTATCTCCTTGTGGTGAACACTGTCATGATTCTAAAATGATCCAAGGTTGACTGTTGGAACCTCTGGGATTGAAAGGGCGATTGTATAAACAGAACTTGGTTTACTGATCATAGGAGGAGGTGTGTATTCATATAATTGTTTTAACCATATGTAACAGAGAGTAGGCTCTGTTAACAATGTTAAAATGGGAAGAATGAAAGAACAAAACATTTGGAGCTCAAAAATGTCACATATAATGGGACATGTGTAGGCGGTGCAATGGTGCATGAATTCAGCATTGTGCTGTCACGTACTGCAAGTGGAGGACTTGGTGCAGTTGTATACATGGGCTGCACTTCACCATCTAAGTTAGTAACCTGGCTGCACAGGACGGCACAGTGTTCAGTTCCTTTCAGTTCAGAGATACAGCGCTGAAACAGGCCCTTCGGCCCACCGAGTCTGCACCGACCAGAGATCCCCGCACGTTAACACCACCCCACACATACTAGGGACAATTTTTTAAACATTTATTCCAAGTCAATTAACCTACAAACTTCCGTGGTGTACGTCTTTGGAGTGTGGAAGGAAACTGAGGATCTCGGAGAAAACGCACGCGGGTAACGTACAAACTCCGTGCTGGAAGCACTTGTAGTCAGGATCGAACCTAGGTCTCAGGCGCAGTAAGGCAGTAGCTCTACGACTACGCCAATGTGTTGACCCAGTGATGCAGCAGTAGAGTTGCTGCCTTACATCGCCAGAGACCCTGGTTCGATCCTGACTACGGGTGCTGTCTGTATGGAGTTTGTATGTTCTCCGCTGACTGTGTGGGTTTTCTCCGGGTGCTCCGGTTTCCTTCCACATTCCAAAGATGTGCAAGTTTGTAGGTTAATTGGCTTATGTAAATTGTCCCCAAGGTGTAGTGTAAGATAGAACCGGTGATCATTGGTCGGCGTGGACTTGGTGGGTTAAAGGGCCTATTTCCATGCTGAACTAATCTACATTACGGCATAGAGGGAATGCTCAACAAGTCAGGGTACGGTACAAATTTGTGCTGGTGTTCAAATTTTGGAGGAGGATGTTGGCATAAGGATCTCATTCAGATTTAGAAGGGAACCAATGTTAACTGTGACAGGGTAACATTTACTGCAAGTCAATATTTTATACACAGCTATAAAACTAATGGCAACCATATGCATGGGATGCAGGGCTCTGAACTGAAGTTTGTTGACTGGAATGATACTATGATCAGTACTGTATTATTGTAGCAAAGGCGAAACTGATGGGGAGGTGGCAAGTGAATTCCAATTCTGAAACGGTAGATGCAACATGGCTTATTTGCTTTATCTTGTTTTGGAACCTTGAAAGATATAGAGAGAGAGGTTAAGTCTCAAATGGCATCTGCATCTCAGATCAATAGGAAATATGTCCAGTGTTTAAAAATGCATACACTTTCCTTAGTGTTGTGTCTCACTGATCTATTGCAGGCAATTACAACTACATGAGAATCCTCAGTCTAAATGCAATCTCTGCTGTTGGAACTACAGTATGTACTAATTCTAATTCTAGGTGACATATTAAATGTTAATTTAATTGCACAATTGGCCGCTTTATATAGCAAAATCAGATTGCATTGAGATGAAACTGTTTTTGTAATTTCTCTCGGCTGTCAAAACTTTCAGTGGCAAGAGAGTAGTCCTGTACTAATATTAATTCCCTGGAATTTTGGAACCATTGTCCACAGAGTGCATGAAGGTTACATCGTGATGGACAGAAGGTCTAATGTGGAACGGTATAGTTACAATCGAATAATTACCATCAGGCCTTATTATTGTTTATGTATGCAAACAAATATTTGTTTTGCTTTGCAAAAATTGAATGGGATGCAATGGAACAGTAACCATTTATTTTGACTAAATTAATCTTGCAAACTAAGACGTAATAAGTCATGTTAGCTAAAAGGACCTTTTGTGCAAGTGGAATAAATTGGTTCCACTGTCTGCATTTATGGATCAACATAGTGCAAAGTCACAAGGAGCTACCAAAAACATATTGCTTGCTCGCAAACTCTGCTCCAGCTTAGGATCGCTAACACTAAAACGTCAAATGATAAAACTTATGTAAGGCACTCTTAGTTAATGCATTACCATATAATAATACTTTTAATTATGGTCCTCATCTATTCAATTACTTGTGGCGGTCATTTATTAATCTTAAATACCTACAATGAAAACTACAAGGTCTCATTGGCTGATGAGACGAAGATTGGTAGCATTGTAAATGTAAATCTGTGCTCAAATGATTTGAATATTGGCAAAGTTGAGTTTATGTACTTTGGACCTAAATAAATGAAAGAAGAGCAAACTTTCTAAAATTGGAAAGCTAGAATAGGAGAAGACTCAAATGTCTACAATCTTTGGAGTCCGGTGATTATTATTATGCAACCACGCCACCACGCGTCTTCCTCATGTTTGATGCACGGAGCTGTATTTAACTGTAGAATATTTGATGCACAGAGCTGTATTTAACGAGAATATTTAACTGTACACGTATGGCCATAATCAAGACTTTATAAAGCTTCAGCGTAATCTTTACCTCCTAGTGTTCTAGTACTGTGTGGTATTTTGAGCCCCATGCCCAAGGATATTATCACTGGATAATGCAGTTCATATGCATCAATATGATGTTCAAATAGATGGAGGGAATTAGACGATAGATTAGATCGAAGTTGGAGCACAGTGAATAATTCTGGATACCATTCTTTGAGAATAGGTCAATTGGCTTTGGGAGCAGAGCAGCCTAGATTTATGAGAATATTACTTGGATTCCAAGGGTTAAATTACAATGAGAACCGTTTTGCCCTGGAGTAAAGAAGAGTAAGAAGGAATGAACAAAGTTTTCAAGATTCTCAGGGGACCTGTTTTGGTGGAAAGAGAAGATTATTACAGCTGGTTGATAGGTCTGGGGCAAGTTGAAGTGATTGGGCCTTTGAACGTATTGGGAAAGACTGGTTCATGGAAAACGGGGTGGATGTATGGAATTCTGCTCCACTCCTAGAGTCATACATCATGGAAACAGGCCCAAGATGTCTAAGCTGGTCCTATATGCCCACGTTTGACACGTTTTCTTCTAAACCTTTCCTATCCATGTACTTAAGTCCAAATGTCTTAAGTGTTGTTACTACATATAAAGATTAAATATAACATTTATAATAATATTAATAACATAATATTAAATGTTAGATATAAGATCTGACTGTGGGTAGTAAAGGATTTGGAGCAAAGGCAGAGAAATGAAGTTCCATCTTAGATCTGTCATAATGCCAAAGGACACATTAGGATTGAGGAGCTGAGCGCCTGACACACATCCCTTGTTCATGAACTTCTACCCTCAACCTCACCACTGGGCTCAAGTTCAGGCAGCTCTGATTTGAGCAACACATGAGCTCAATGTAGCTGGACTAATAATCTTCATTTTATTGCAGTTTCTTTCAAATGTTGCTGTTTATTGAGGGAAAAGACATGAAGTTGTGTTTTCCAGATGTCAATTCAGGGTTTTAAAGCGTAACCTACTGCAGTCCTTCATATTGGTTAAATAGCTACGTGGAGCATAAAGTAAAACAGGCAGTATAGACTGGAATAACTCGCACACAGAATCATTGACTAATCAGATTTGACAGATTTGCAGAGTTGGAGATTTCAGCCCTTCATTCACCATTAATATTGTAAACAGCAATATTCCAACAGTGTAACTGGAGGAGGGAGTCGGGTTACCCAGACAGAAAAGATAGTTCCCAGGAGTGAGAAAGGATCCGAAAGATGCATTAGAGGAGGATCTCGATCCGTCTGAAGAAGGGTCTCAAACCAAAACATCACCTATTCCTTTTCTCCAGAGATACTGCCTGAGCCGCTGTGTTACTCCAGCATTTTGTATCTACCTTTGGTGTATACCACAATCTGCAGTTCCTTCCTGCATCGGAAGATGCATTGCCAGGTTAAGAAATAAATGGATGGGTGGTTTGTTAGGAGGTAAATGATAGTAGAGAGTATTTGGGCCAAGTGGTCAGGCATGATGGAGTGCACTTATGTTATTAGTAAATTTGGAAATTCATTGAAAATAATAGATAAAACAGAAAAATAATCTTGTTTGTTACATGCTTTCTGCACTCACTAGCTTCTTGCAGTCCTCCCACAATCTTTTCTGTCGGCAAAAACAGGCCTGTGTGGGGCAAACTGAGGCTGTTGCAAATGGTGTTTTTGCAAATGAGAGTCTGGCTAAAATGCTACGAGCAATGAAATGAATGACGTGAGAATATTTGTTCAGAAGCAGCCTGAATTTACAGCAGCAGTCAGACTACATTTGCTGGAGGCATGGCGAGGCGAGATTGTGGTTGTGGCAATGTGTTTCAGCAGTTGCTATTCTTGCAAACAAGCAAGCAGCAGAACCACTCCACGAACGGAGTGTATGATTAAGGGAAGACTAGCTTGCCCCTAGCAACTTGTACAGGACATTATAGTGAATCCAGCAAGTATCACTATCCAGTAGCAATATGCCTCACCTTTCCAAGTACAGTATTTTAATATAATACCAGGAATCTGCACAATTTCAGTTTCCTCCCAGGAACACATAGCTGGCATATTCCTCCAGTTGCCTGATTGTAATTGTGAGTTCTCCTGGTCCTCATCTTTCACCCAACATCCTCTGCAGCCAACACATCTTTCTCTGACACTTCCGCCATCTTCAACAATTGACTTTTCAGCAGTCCCATCTTTCCAGACCCCTTTGTATTTTTCATAGGCACCACTCTCTCTACACTTTTTGGTTTGCTTATCCCTTCCCACCAAACCAGCCCTTGCACAGGCACTTTCCTCTGCAACTGCAGGAGATGTAATTCCTGCCCCTTCAACCCCAATTTAACATCCATCCAGGGACCCCAGCAGCTCTTTCAGGTGAAATAGAGATACGAGTGCACCTCTTCCAACCTCATCTATTGCTGTTGGTGCTCCCGATGTGGCCTCCTTTACATCAGCAAGACCAAGCATAGACTAGGTGACCATGTCAACCTTTCTGTTCTAGGCCTCCTCCATTGCCAGAGTAAGGCTGCACATAAATTGGAAGAGCAGCACCTTATATTCCACATGGGTAGCATACAACCCAAATATTTGAGAAATGCATTCTCCAAATAATCAGCTCCCATTTTCCCTCTCTTTCCCCTGTCCCCTTCCCCACCACAGTGCACACACATTTCTTCCAACTTCTCCTCCCACTCTACTCGCACTATCCCTTTCTCCTCCTCTACGTTCAACCCTTTTCCAGCTTTCTCCCCCCAACTCCATCAGTCCGAAGAAAGGTTCCGTCCCGAAACGGCCCCTGTCCATTCCTTCCACATATGCTGCCTGACCCGCTGAGTTCTTCCAGCGCTTTGTGTTTTGCTCAGGATTCCAGCATCTGCAACTTCTTGTGACTCCTGCTTGTGATTGGTGGTATCTGATTCGCAATTCTATTGAAGGCTGCTGACTCTTCTTTCCTCCGCCATCTCCATTAGTTATTGAAGTGACTGAACAGCAGGTTTTGTTACACCGTCCAATGTCTTCGGGTGTGCCACATATTGAACAAAGGTACATGGAGTTCCCTTCGGCTCAGTGCATGGCAGTGGAGATGACAGTTCTCTGTGCACTGGGTTGACAGTCAGTAGAGAACAAACATCTAGTCGAAACAAAACACCTTCATCTCCACTTCCCTCCTTATGCTCATACCCTACCCCAGCTTCTGTCATTTTCCTTCAATGTATTTGAGAGTCTGGCAACAACAAATTGGATTTCTGCAGCTTCTTTGACATAATATTTTACTGGAGCAGATTGAACAAAAATTGCTACCTAGCTTTTTCACCAATAGCCTGCCTGTGCTAAAAGGTATCTTTGATGCCAAAGCAAGCAGAATATGATCTGCTAGATACAGGTCAGTGCAAGAGGTTGGCTGTCTCACTTACATCCAATCACGGATGAAAGAAGCCAAGCAAACCTTTGTATTCAATCCGCCCTGAAGATTTCTTGACACCTGTGGGCCCCGCCCATTACTTTTCTGGTTTGTGAGTTTATTTATTTTTGATTCCAAGCTCAAGTCTATAGTTCTGCATCTTCTGCAGTCTTGGGAAGGTTATAGATTTGTGCAGCAGAGAAATAGGCCCATCAGCCCACCATTTCCCTATCAACCATGCATATACCAATCATACTAGTTCCATTTACCTGCATGCAGTCTGTCAAGGTTTATCAATATTCAGTCTGAAGAAGGGTCCCGACCTGAGACCTCACATATCCATGTTCTTCAGGGATGCTGCCTGACCCGCTGAGTTACACCAGCACTTTGTGTCATTTAAAAAAATCAATATTCTAATTCTGTTGATCTAATTCAAAAAATTTACACTGACAGATCAGCAAAATGTGCTGCATTACAAAGCATTAATTAATGTGAATAAAATCACTCTCTAATCTGTTCGTCTTCTGCTCGATGTTGAATTACCAGGGTTTTTGTCTTTATATTTTTGTGTTGAGTGTTCAGTTATGCTGACAGCTTGTCATCCGTCATTCCGACATGATAAAAGAATGTCATGACAACGCAAAAGCACTTGGCAAGTGAGGGCATCAAGACCTCAAGAAGAGGAATGAAAAATTGTGAGGCATTTCTTTTAATTTAATGGGGAGTTGAATGAACAATGGAGCAAGACAAATGGTTAAATTACATTTGTTAGCTAGTTTTGGGACAAAACTGTGGATTTGCCTCGGCCTAGCATAGCCTCAGCACAGGAGGTAGCACAAATGCGCAGTTAGTAGAGTCACTGTTTTGGAGGCAGCACAGCGGTGCAGCGGTAGAGTTCCTGCCCTACTGCGCCAGAGCTGCAAGTTCGATCTTGACGACGGCTGCTGTCTGTACGGAGTTTGTGCGTTCTCTCTGTGACCGCGTGTGTATTCTCCAGGTGTTCCGTTTTCCACTCACATTCCAAAGAAGGCAGGTTTGCATGTTAATTGGCTTCTGTAAATTGTCCCCAGTGTGTTGGATAGAACTTGTGTACAGATAATCGTTGGTCAGCGCGGACTCGGTGGGCCGAAGAGCCTGTTTCCACACTGTAGCTCTATACTAAACAAATCTCTAAACTAAATTAAACTCTTAACTATACTGTCTCACAGCGCTTGCGACCCAGGTTCAATCCTGGAGTTCACACAATATCCCTGTACCACATGATTTTTTTCCCCGAATGTTCTGTTTCCACCCATATCCCAAAGACATACAGTGTAGGAAGGAACTGCAGATGCTGTTTTAAACCAAGGATGGGCACAAAATGCTGGAGTAACTCAGCGGGACAGGCAGCATCTCTGGAGAGAAGGAATATGTGGCGTTTCGGGTCGAGACCCTTCTTCAGACTGAGACATACAATTTGGAAGGTTAATTGGCCACTGTAAATTACCTCTTGTGCTTAGGTGTTCTAGTAGGCTCTTGGAGTGGGGGGTATTAATGGGTATATGGGGTGAATAGGTTGGAAGGAAATTTAGTGGGTAATTGGCAATGCTCCAAAACCCAGTATGAGCACAATGCTAAGAGCCTGCCTTACATGTCATAAGAAAATAGGGTAACATAGAAATCCTCATTAACACCATTACCATGCCACCTATTGCTTCAGTGGAAGAATTGTGTTATTTTGTTCTATATCTTGAGCTGTCATGGTTTAAAGTCACATTTCAACGCAGTATTCCAGTGCGCTGACCTACCTCAGAATGCAACATTAAATTGGGATGCAAATCAAAATACAGCAGATGCTGGAAATTTGAAATAAAAACAGAAAATGCCACAAACAATCAGCAGAACAGAGGCCACCTGTTGAAGGGACTGTGACTGAAATGTTAACTGTTTCACTTTCCGCAGATTGTTACTTGACGATATAATGTGCTTTAGGGGATGTTGTCAGCATCTTTCTCTTCACTAGATAAGATGGGATAAACTCTGAATTTAACACAAAATAACACAAAATGCTTATTATTTAGTCCAAGAATGTTTATTTGTCATTTATCAGTGCTCTCACCAGTTTCTGCATTTTCTATATTAAAATTATAGTTTTGTACAGTCTATCCATTGAATGCAATAGACACAAAGGTAAAGAGTGAAGTTCTCAGTGTCCTGACCAACCCTCAACCAGTGCTAGTCACTTATCCCTTTGTGGAACCTTGTATGCTAAATGTCCACTTTATTTCTGAGATCACAGTGATCACATGTGAGCAGCGTTTCGTTGGGAGTGGAGCGCATTGGGACGTTTTGAGTTGGGAAGAGCAATTGTATTTCCCGTTTGTTCATATTTGACATCTGTTTTTTTTTTTCATACTCTATTTTCTCAGCCCTTTCTTTGGACCGGTGCAAAAAGCACTGGAAATGCGCTTTAAAAGACTGTTCTTCCCACTGTGCTTATTAGTCAAGTCGCAGAAGGTTTATTGTGCCAGTTGTCAGTGCTCCCCACCCACTGCTCCAGTCCCTGCAGCTCTGGAACAGATCACTCGTCTTCATTTGAAATAATTAATTGAATCTCTGCCCCCAAGGAGTACTCATTAAGGAGGCAACCTTTCTATTGGTTACTGTTTCCAGATTGTGGTTATTTTGGTATTTACTGGAAATCGCCATTCTGGTTTTGATTTGTACATGGGCAAAGACTTTATTAAGATTTCTAAATTATTTTTACTTTGTTAAACCAATTTATTGATTCTGTACACTGTATGTATTTAGAAGGACAGGCGGTGGATCTGGTGCTAGAATAATTGAGCACTTTATCAACTGCTTCGTTTTAAGGAAGAGGACCAGGGTTTGAGTAACGGCTGACCAATTTCATTAGAAGTTATCGATGCTTCTTAAAGGTCAACATTAAGGTTCCCATAACTGTATCTAATTGTTACTGAGATGGAAACAGTCATTTGAAAATGGGTATGTTACTGTAGTAATTCCACTTCCATCGACAAATAGTTAATATTTGAGCTCAGCTCGATTGGAAGATGTCTGAGAACAAGGGGAACAATGGCCTTTTGCACCTCTTTGTAAAAGCTAGGTCATTAGTTCCATTCCCCCGCAGTACAATTTATTTTGCTCTTTAGGAATGTGTCTAATTTCCTTCAGCGAGTTACTATTCATTGTATCTCCATCACTTTTATGGGTAGCGCAGTCCATACATCTCCAATTATTATTTCCCAGTTACCTCAACTGTGCATTCTCCAGCAACTGTTAATCCACATCCACACTCCTACACAATAAGAGATACTGCTCAGAAATAGTGGAGCTAATAACAAATAATCCCACTATAATGGAATTGTAGAATTACAGAATTGTTATAGCACAGAAGGAGGCTATTCAGCCCATTGTGCCTCTACGGGCTCTGATCCTCTTCCCGAACTTTCCCATATTTATTTTCAGGTCTCTATCCAATTCTCTATTGAAAGCCACAATTGATTCTGTTTTCGGTGCCTCTATAACTGCTGAGTTCCAGATCACACTGCTTTACAGCTTTCCATCTCATCCCTCTTGTCTCTTTGGCTCCAACATTTCAAAAAAATAATCTGTGCTCCCTGTTCAGTGAAGCAATTCAAATGGGAACAGCTTCCCTCAACTCACCCTTTCTAACTTAGTCATGATCAATTCTCAACCTTCTTTGTCCAAGGAGAACAAGCACAGCCATTCTACCTTTGTAGCTAAAGTCCCTCATGCCCAGATTTAAGGAAATCAAGGAATATGGGGAGAAAGCAGGAATGGGGTACTGATTTTGGATGATCAGCCATGATCATATTGAATGGTAGTGCGGGCTCAAAGGATTGTACTCCTGCACCCATTTTCTATGTTTCATCTCTGTATCAACCATCCACTTTCCCCAAACATTGGAGATAACAAAGAAACACAGAGAGATCATGGACCCCTCCCAAAGAATACTGCAAGTGTAGCTGGACATCTCCAATTAGTTTTTCCTAGTTACCTTAACTGTGCATTCTCCAGCAACTGTTAATATCACACATCACCACCCCTATACAATAACAGATACAGCTCAGAAATAGCAACGCTAAAACAACAGCACATTCATTGGTCACAGTAAAGTTCTCTGCAACAAATATTAATATCTGCAACAAGATTAATATATGATTCATTACTTTGTAAAGCTGGTGGATAGTGAGTTGCGACCAGACGGTTATGTACTTTTCTCCTGTTCTTTGCTATCTTGCCATTCTGGCATTCTTATACTATCTCAGTGATAATTGCTGCATTTTTAGCTCTGAATGCTCTATGGATTCCTTACTAAAATCCTCCTCGAACATCATTTCTCCCTCCTTTGCCTCTACCGTTGGAAGATGTGCCTGTGCCTTGCGGCTTAATGGACCAGAACTCTGTCCATTGCTCTATTCAGATTTGAAAGCTTGACCAATAATTCCAATTTCTGTTTAGCAACCCAAGTCTCAGAAATCTTGTACTGCTGAGGTTTCGCATGTTCGGAGTTCTTCAACAACAAATAGATTTTGTCGCCTTTAAAGTGATCACGATTAAATTTCAGAAAAACAATAGATTATACCTGACAAAGTATAATTGACCAATCCTGGTGTTGTCTGTAGGCAATGCCACAGGAAATTAGCCAATATGGTTGATTTGCTTTCATTATCCTCATTATATTTCTACAAATTTGCCTGAAGCTGGAGCGTTATTTGAAAATGCCAGTATCTTTACTGTGGTACTGGGATAGAGGTTCCAATCCTTGTCTAGGTTTGGGTACAGTGGTTGCTGCCTTGCGTCGTCAGAGACCTGGGTTCGATCCTAACTATGGGTACTGTCTGTAAGGAGTCTGCACGATCTCCCTGGGACCACTTGAGTTTTCTCTGGGTGCTCCGGTTTCCTCCCCAATTCCAAAGATGTGCAGGTTTGTAGTCTAATTGGCTGCTGTAAATTATCCCTGGTGTGTAGGATAGAGCTAGTGCAAGGGTGATGGATGGCTGGCGAGGTCTCGGTGGGCCGAAGGGCCTGTTTCCACATTTTATCTCTAAACTAAACCACCTGACCTTTGCTGCACTGTTGCTCAGTGGTACCAAGTGAGGTTCAAACTGGAGGGGTTGCTGTTGTGGTTCCTCACAAGCCCAATTATGGGCCAAACTGCAAGCGCAAACAATACCTCTTTCAATGTCAGCTGAAGAACAGCTCCCATAAAACATGAAACACTGCTTTCTCTTGTTTTCATTGCAGCTTTCGAGATACTTATAAATAAATCCTGTGAGACAGTAAAGGGCCTGATCGAATGAGCAAGTTGACAAAGTCACTCCTTTATTGTGAGCAGGCCACGTGTTAGCTCACATTCTCTGTGGCGTTGTTGCCACAGTTCAGATCCACTAGGCGCAGCTGCACGATTGATGCCATGGAGTGCCTTTCCCCCAGGAGAAAGCACTGGAGCTGGAATGAGGCCATATGATGTCTTCTGTAGAGACTGTGTGAAGCACAAGAGCTTCAGTTAATGGGCCACTGGGTGTGGCTGCAACAATGAAAGCACCATTTGGAAGGATCCAGCAGCACTGATTCCTAACTGGTGTGGTTTAGTTTAATCTAGAGACATTGCATGGAAACAGGCCCTAGGCCCAAGGAGTCCACGCCGACCATTGATCACCCGTTCACACTCATTCTCTGTTTTCCCACTCACCCGCTGCTTACACACTATTTACAGGAGCCAGTTAACCTACAAAGCCGCAGGTCTTTGGGTTGTGGGAGGAAACCTGAGTACCCGGACGAACCCCACATGGTCCTGGGGATGACATGCAAACCCACAACGTGCAGTACATTTAGTCACTCGGGCTGCTTTCCAATTTATAAATATGTGGAGTCACACAGAGATACAGCATGGAGACAGGTCCTTTGGCTCACCACGTCCAGGCTGACAATCAGCCACTCATTGACACAAATCCTAAATTAATCTCATTTTATTCTCTCCCTATTGCCATCAACTCTCCCCAGATTCTACCGCATACCTCCACGCTGGGGTTAATATACAACCATCAATTAACTCACCGACCTGCACACCTTTGAGAGAAGGAGGAAACTGGAGTACCCGGAGGAACCCCACGCAGTCACAGGGAGATTGTGCAAACTCCACAACAGAGGAATTGAGGCCTGGGGTAGATCAGCCACGAGTGCCAGATGAACGATTCTGCCCCTACTCGGTGGGGAATCACTGGTGGAGCTTGGCCTGCAGGGCTGTGTAAGACTGGCAGCCATAACACTCACTTTCCAGGTGACTGCTAGATTGGATTGGGTGGCAATCAAGAGCTGGCAGAACCGCTGCCTCACACCTCCAAGACCTTTGATTCAACTCTAATCTCTGTAACTGTCTGTGTGCAGTTTGCAGATTCTCCCCAGTTTCCACTGGATGCTCTCCTTTCTCCCATTTCCCAAAGCTGTACAGGCAGATTAATTGGACTCCAATAAATTGACCAGAGTGTGTAGGTCAGTGGTAGAACCTGAGGAGTTGAAGAGAATGTGGGAAGAATGAGCATGAGATTAGTGTAGGGACTAGTGTAAATGTTGTGTGTTAAATGAATGTTGTGAACTTGGTATACCAAGAGACTATGAGTGCCTTGCATCCTGTGTACGTGTCATCAGAGAGCCTTCACTTCCCCCTTGCTTCTTGATTTTAAGCTTAATGTGGGCAAGAGGGAGGGTGAGGCTCACTGCTGAACATCCTGTTTTGCAAAACCACTACATTTCAGGCAGAATCACTGAGGAAAATTCTATGCTTAAAGCTTCCTGTACCGATAATAATATAATGAAAACATAGTTTCGAGATACAGCATGAAAACAGGCCCTTTGGCCCACTGAGCCCACGCCGATCATTGATCACCCGTACACTAGTTCTATGTTATCCCACTTCCCGCATAGGGTCAATTTGCAGAAGCCAAATAACCTTCAAGCCTGCATGTCTTTGTAATGTGGGAGGAAACCGGAGCACCCGGAGGAAACCCACACCGTTACAGAGAGAACATACAAACTCCGCACAGAAAGCACCCATAGTCAAGATCAAGCCGGTGGTCTCTGGTGCTGAGGCAGCAGATCTACCACTGCACCATTTACATAGATATAACGCTTGACATGACTTGAGATGCCCAGCAGCCAGCATTAAGAGCATAAGCAAAGCTTCGGTGTAGGAAATGGAATAGTCAAATGGCAAACTGCAATGTGATCATAACCAGGTCATCTGTTTGAGTGGTTGAGGGATAACAAGGCTATTAAATGGTTGCAGTGTGAGCACAGACTGCAGCCCTGCATGTCCCCACTGCAGGCAACGACAGCAGGTGAATCAGTCTGCCACCATCATGAATGGCAAGAGCGGACGCTCTATATTCATCAGGACGCAAGCAGACGGCCCTACTCTATCAGAGAGGATCTTATCACTACCAGTGACTTTGATTAGCAAGCAGATTTTACCCTCCTGGTGAACCTGCTTTTTATTGTGATCCTTTGTCCTGCTTGTCTTTTAAATGTGTGAAGTGAAAAATGCCACCAGTATATATAAGAGCACAGTGGCGCAGCTCGTAGAACTGCTGCCTCACAGCACCAGAGACCCTGGTTCGATCGTCACCTCCGGTGCTGTCTATGTGGAGTTTGAATGTTCTCCCTGTGACTGTGTGGGTTTCCCCTGGGTGCTCAGATTTTCTCAAACATTACAAGGACATGCGAGTCTCTGTAAATTGTGCCTAGTGTGTAGGGAATGGATGAGAAAGTGGCACACACTGAAATGGTGTGGACAGGTGATCGATGGTCAATGTGGACTCGGTGAGCGGAAGGGCCTTTTTTCATGCTGATACTTTCAATCCATTCTCGTGGTTATCTAGTCCTCACTCCTGCGGCTGTGAAAACTGGTGTACATCAAGCCTGCTTCCATGGTCAGAGGTTACGCTCAACTGCTGGGGTCACCCTATGATTTCCCCTTGAATCCCACTTTATAACTTCTCTTCCAAGCACTTGGCAAAGATACCAACCTGAAACATGCAGAGTCCTGGGTTTAAAAATAATCTTGGCATCCGTCTCCGGCCCAGGTGAGGAATACACGGCATCTTTCCCACCAGGTTCGGTCAAGAGGGAAAGTGATCAGATTGGAAGAGGGCATTCCTTCTGAGTTCTCTGTGGAGCAAGGGGCGGGAATGTTTGCTCCTTCCATTCCCTGTCACTTGCCTCCCCATTCTAAACCAGAGTGCTGGTAGCAAAGGTCACCTGAATGTACGCTGCTCAACAACTGAAACCTTTAATTTCCCCGGTTAACACCTATCCGTTTGCCCAGTGGCCTGCTTCTCCAAGCCTGCCATATTGATACAATCTGCTGGGTTTTGACTTTCTGCAATCTGAGAGTCTAAATGTCACGTTAATAGCTACAGTCCCGGGCGGGGAGGGGGACAAGTAAACACTGCAAAGTTCGAGTTGCTGCAGACAGGGTGGCACTGCATAGTGTCTCATGTTACATTGATAAGGAAGTTTTACTGCTTTTTATATATGTAACATTATCTTAGGCAATGGACATATGGTGAGTGGGCCTGGACCAATCTAAATGTTGTTTAATGACTAAAAATGTTCACTGAGGGAGAAAGCTTAATTTGTGGGCCCAGGCTCTGTGGGGACTGTGGGCCCCAGGCTCTGTGGGCTCAGGCTCTGTGGGCTCAGGCTCTGGGGAGAATAGGGCCCCAGGCTCTGTGGGGACTGAGGGCCCCAGGCTCTGTGGGGACTGTGGGCCCAGGCTGTGTGGGGAATAGGCCCCCAGACTCGGTGGGCCTGGGCTCTGTGAGTGCTCTCTGGGGATCAGATGAACCTTTCTCAACCTGTGGAATGGTCTGCTCCAATTCTTTTGATTGGATTAGTTTCAGATTGGGTTTTGATGGTCCTGTAAAGGTATGAAGGTAAACATGCTAATTAGAAGCATGACTGCTCTTTGATCCATATGTACAAATATGATTTATTAAAGTTCAGGGAAGTCTGTTGCCTGAGTTAATATTTGTCCTGTATTTTGACCTTTTGTCCCATATTTGGGAGTGAGAAAGTTGGTACCCAACAAAGAATGAATGGAAAGGTGTAATGGTCCCCTTTGAACGCTGGACTTACAGACACCATAGAAATGGTCGAGCTCCCACTCATAGGAGAGCTGTGTTTAATTCACAGTATGTGACCGTGTAAGTCTATAAACACTCCTAAAATTGATCTTCAGAGGACAGGTTTGCTATCCTTTGTTTCCTCAGTGTCACTTTAATGATCAACAACTAGTCGTGCTTTAACTTTATCAAGCTTTAATGCTATAAATGTGTGTACGGTCTCCCTGGGTAATAAGCAGGGGTTTTTTTTACAGTCGTCTGTAAGTTGATTTTATCCATAAGTAGGAAAATGCACAAAAATCACTCAATATGTAACCATACCTCCACAGTACTTTTACGAATGGCATCAAAAAGCATATTAGACTGATAAAAAAGATCAATTACCAGAAATGGACAGGGAGAAAGGAAACTAGTTCTGCCACTCATAGGAACGAACATGTACATCGGTCTTTTGACCACTATTATGGGAGCTCATTTCTGGGGGTGTCCATAAGTCGAGTGTTCATAACCTACAAATAATAACAACAATAATAACAACAAAAACTCTACAATAAATGACAAGGCTGATTGCCTTGCCTAAAGGTTGGTCATGGATTAAAGCAGCCAAAACAGTCTGAAGAAGGGCCTCGATCCGAAACATCACCCGTTCCTTCTATCCAGAGATGCTGCCTGTCCCGTTGTTACTCCAGCAATTTGTGTCTATCTTAGGAGCAAGTTTGTCTATCAGCCCCTCAAAGCTGCTCATTACTCAGCCAGATCATGGATGGTCCAATATTGATGTCAATGTCATTCTTCCACCATTCTCTCAAGAGGCATGAGATTAAGGTGAAATAACCTCTGGTTAAATTTCTGGCACAGCATTAAACACGACAAAAAAGTGTTGCAGCAGCCATTTAGAGTCATGGTCATAGAATGATACAGTGTGGAAACAGGCCGTTCGGCCCAGCTTGCCCACACCGGCCAACATGTCCCAGCTACACCAGTCCCACCTGCCTGTGCTTGGTCCATATCTCTCCAAACTTGTCCTATCCTTGTACCCGTCTAACTGTTTCTTAAAAAATTGGGATATACCCATCCTCAACTGCTTCCTCTGGCAGCTTGTTCCATACACCCACCACCTTTTGTGTGAAAAAGTTACCCCTCAGATTCCTATTAAATCTTTTCCCCTTCACCTTGAACCTATGTCCTCTGGTCCTCTATTCCCCAACTCTGGGCAAAAGACTCTGTGCATCTACCCAATCTATTCCACTCATGATTTTGTATACTTCTATAAGATCTCCCCTCATCCTCCTGCACCCCATGGAATAGAGACCCAGCCTACTCAACCTCTCCCTATAGTTCACACCCTCTAGTCTTGGCAACATCCTCGTAAATCTTTTCTGAACCCTTGATAATATCATCAAGCTTGACAATATATTTTCTATAACATGGTGCCCAGAACAGAACACAATATCCTAAATGCGATCTATTCCTCTCATGATTTTATACATGGTTCTGCAAATAAGCAGCTTAGCAGCATCCAGTATCCAGGCCGAACATTGTCAAAGTGTAGTCACAGTCATGATGCATGGAACTGAGTGGGGTACTATCACCCAATGAGGCCCTGTAGACCACAATTAAATTACAAATCAATTTTACTGAGGTTGAATGGAACTTTCTCCAATCTTCTGACAAAATCATAGGGATCCTTTATATTCTATGACTGTGAGTCTATTTTGCTTGAGAGTGGAGATGAGGCCTCAGTTTAACACCACATTTTTCATCCCTTGAATGCTGCATGGTGGAAAATATTGCTCATGGTTCTCAGTTTTCTCATGACATAAAGGAGGCCATTCGGTCTATCAGGTCTGATGGTATTTCTCCTCATCTTTGGGAGGAAATGAGAGCGCCCGAGGGCAACCCACACGGTCATAGAGAGAACATGCAAACTCCACACAGGCAGCACCAAAGGTCAGGAGTGAACCTTAGTCATTGGAGCTCTAAGCATCAGTAATACCTGCTGCACAACTGTGTGGCCCAAGGTAAGGGTGTTACTCTGCTGAAGTCACTGAAGCATGAAACTCGGCAGGAGAGAGAATTGTACAGTTGGGGTGTTTGTACCATTGCTTACAGTAAACCCCAGGCCTTTACTTTCAATGTAATGAGGAGGGAAAGAGGGATTACAGGCAACCTATGTGTTACAGCCTTCCAGCTGCGGAAATTCATGAATCACCAGTATTCATAAATCACCATCTAAAAATGGCAGGACAATGGCGCAGCTGGTAGAGCTGCTGCCTCACAGCGCCAGAGTCCCAGGTTCGATCCTGACCTCGGGTGCTTTCTGTGTGGAGTTTGCATGTTCTCTCTATTACCAAGTGGGTTGCCCTCGGGAGCTCTCATTTCCTCACAAAGACGAGGAGAAATACCATCAGACCTGATAGACCGAATGGCCTACTTTATGTCATGAGAAAACTGAGAACCATGAGCAATATTTTCCACCATTTTTCCTGTGACCGTTTTGGTTTCCTCCCGGTGCATCGGTTTTTCCCCACATCCAAAGGCCATGTGGGTTTGTAGGTTACTTTGCCTCGGTGAATTACCCCTCGTGTATAGGGAATGGATATGCAAGTGGAATAACACAGAATTAGTGTAAACCGGTGATCAATGGTTGCCATGGACTCAGTGGGCCAAAGGGCCTGTTTCCATGGTGTACCTTTCAATTGATCAATCAAAGTTGTGATGTGTAGGAAGGAACTGCGGATGCTGGTTTACACAGAAGATAGACACAATGCCAGAGTAACTCAGCGGGTCAGGCAGCATTTGTGGAGAAAAGGAATAGGTGATGTTTCGGGTCGAGACCCTTGTGACATGGAATCAAATTCACTCACAGAATTTATGTGAGAAAAGTACATTAATTTTTTTAACAACTCACATTTTGTGCTGCACACAGAAAACATGATGTGGAAAAACAAAATAGGGACAGTTTTCGCAGTACTCGGTTCTCCTGTAATACATTGTTTTAATAAGAGTGTATTTGCCAACCTAATGTGCAAAATCATTCTAAGATAATTTGTTACTCATATTTTGTTCTCCATGATTCATCTTTTACTATATATTGTATTTGGATGTGCAAGGAGGATGTGCAATAAAAAGTGAGCAGATAAGACTGCATGTGGGGATTATTTGTACAAAGTCCTTCACTTCATGCACCCGATTAATATGTTTTAATAATTCACCTTATGTCAGAGTTTGATAACATGTAGATTTTGTGTTTTATTTCATCTATTTTGAGAGACTATCTGGTTGGCCAGTTAGTTCGATGGAGTGGCAATTATGCTATTTGAAGTTCAATCTTGTGTTCCCTTTCAAAACTAAATGGGAATGTGTGTGAGGAAAGATAATAGTAACCTTGAAGAATGGCATGGACCTTCCAAATAAAATGTTGCAGATTGGCTTTAAACTACTGTCTGTTATCTACCTAACTATAAAAAAGTTAAAGATTCCTGAGCAATGCCGGAAATCCAGAAGCTCCAAGCTTCTATTCCCAGAACAGTAATGCTGTGCAGTTGGATTCCTAGTAAGTTATATCCCTTTAACCATCAACAATCTTCCATAGTGTTTGTTATTTTGGTTGTGTCCGCTCTAAGGATTCAATAGGAACATCGCATTTTTGGGCCATTGCAAGTTGAGCCACAGGTAGTTTTCCGATTGTTCTATCGGCTTTTTTCCAATATTGGACAAAACACATGGCAATCGGCTGGAATAACTTTGATCTGCTAAATATCCTCCAGAATATGACTGCAGTAGCAAAATCTATTAATACAAATTTAGAATGGATTTTATGTTGACTGATATAGTTCACAGACGAGCAAATGGGCTCTTATTATGCCCAATACAAACAGAACATGCTGCAAGTACAGGGCCTGTCCCACCAGCATGCGATTGCATGCGTCTAGCGCGACCAAATGTGGTGGCTTGAGGCGTACGGCCTTGCGGGGCCGGTCTCACTTCCAACCATGGAGCCGTGTGGAGTTGTGCGGGGCTGGTCCCGACATCATACTCACCAATCAGCTGGGCAGTAGGCGGGCCGACTGAATTTGGACGTTGCATGGCGTTGGGCGGTTACGTCATCACGCAATGGCACGCCGGGTGGTGATGTCATCGCGTAACGCCACGCGCTAGGCGTACGCCGTAAATACGCTGCATATGGCTTCAAGACGCTGCGTACGGCGTCAAAACAGTGCGTACGCCCGTCGAGGCGCTGCGTACGGCCTCAATGCGGCTGCGGGCCGACAGGCCGTTGCCGCGCGGAATTTTTGGACAGTGTCAGTTTTTCGGAGCCCCGCGCGATGTCGGGACCAGCCCCACACAACTCCATACGGCTCCAGCGATCGAAGTGGGACCGGCCCCGCGAGGCCGTACGGCTCAAGCGACCTTGTTAGGTCGCGCTCGCCGCATGCAGTCGCATGCTGGTGGGACAGGCCCTGACTCAGCAGCTAAGACGGCAACTATGGATCCAGAAGCAGGGTTAATGTTTGATGCTGAAAACCCCTTGTCAGAATTTGACCATTCTGATGAAGGGTCCTCAATCTTAAAGCTTAACTCTATTTCACTTTCCACAACTTATTTAACATTTCCAGCATTCTCTGTATTTACTTCATCTGCAGTGTTTTGACTTCCTTATACAGCCCAGTTCTTATGGCAGACACCCTCCAAAGGCAGGCTTGTATTGATTAACCTTTTTGCTGCCAAGATCGTCAGTGGAATAGACTGGGTAAACTCAATTTAACCCAAGCCACTGAAATTAAAGTTTGAAATTCGGAATCTGAACTATCGTTTCAACTTGTGAGAATTTAAATCTTTTAGCAAGCTTATCCAAGTGCTCCGTTCTAATTATTTATCTTTTGAATAATTGAGTATCCTTTCACGGAATCTGATCAGATGACTAATTCCTGAAACAATGATCCTTTTAAGCACCAGTGCCGCATTAAATGAGCAGAAAGACTGTGCGAAAGGAGTGATATCAGAGCACTAAAGGAGGACTGATACAGCACTAAGGATTCAACAAAGCATCATTTGGTATGATTGAGCACCACTTGGTTTGTGTTCAAGTGGCCTTTTATTTGTATCTTGAAAGGAATCTCAAGCACATGGTTTGGCTGGATGTCCAACTGGAATGCTCTCAAGGTTTATGTTGCCGCCTCCAACAGGCATCCCCCCCATCAATGAAAAGACCCACATTCCATCTGGGCTTAATCCAAGCAGGTCACTTTTTGAACTACAGAACACCACTTCCTATCCAAGCTGCCAATTGGCACCACCTCAAAAGCTTGCTATAATGATTCAGCCTGTTAGATGGGGGAAGATCAGGCTATCAGTGGGAGATCCGATTTATTAGCCTGCTAGAGATACAAGTCCAAGACTGGCAACATCACTCTCAATAAATGGCTTATTTCCGTAGATAAACCTTCAGGAAAAGTTATACTGCGAGAAGGTTTGAATAGTAAAATAAATCAAGAAGGAAAGGTTGGTTGATTGAAGGCTTGGAATTTTGAAATCATGTTAGGAGGTCGAAACATGCTGGGGTTAAGAGCTCCATAATGTTTGAATCAAGGACTGAATTGGCTGTTGGATGCTGCTGAAATAAAGAGAGAGTGAATGAAAAGTGCTTGGAAATGCAAACAAATTGGTGGTGAGTTGCTTTCAATAATGTGGTGACCCCTTTCATTGTTGAAGCCTTTGCTAAACCAGGTGGAAAATGTTCGATCTAGACCATCCCCACCTTTAGAGAGAAGTCTGGGTTCAGATGGCTACTAAGACCATTGGGTTGTGTTCCACGATGGTGGGTATGATGCAGGGACAGCGGAGGTTCTGTCGTCTAGAGTGGGTTGAGAGTAACTGGATATACGGGATATATATATATTTTGATAATTTTGAAGACATTAACTGATTAGCAAATGTTGACAATATCCATAACAAGACACGACTAATGAATTGGGCTAAATTTAAAAAAAAATCATCATCTGAGGAACCATATTTAATAAAAAAAGGAATTTGTATACACTGTATCTTGCATCATCTTGTATCTCAGAAGTATCTCACGGTGCTGCTGAATTACTCTGTAGTTATGAGGGGATAACATTGACCATTTTGTACAGATGGTTAATCTATTTTAACATGATCTCTTGGTAAAGAATTTGGTAAAGAGACCAGGCAGAATTCCTGCAACCATAGAATCTTTCAGCATCCGTTCCAGCACTATTACAAGCAGATTAGGATTTGGTATGCAGCGTATTTAAAGAGGAGGATACCATCAGAGGACAGTGCATCACTGTCCCGGTACTGTGTAAAGAAGCAGTCTATATGTTTGTGTCCCTGCAATGAGGTTTCAACTTGCAACATTCTGATCTAGAGGCAGGACTACTACCAACTCAAGTTGTTTCTCCAAATAAATTCAACAACTGCTTATTATAAATGACAGCATTAAGATATTAAGAAAACAGCAGGTGGAAATCACGAATGAGTAACTGATTGCAGTGATCATTGGAATATTGACAAACTAAAGTGTTCTTGCATCAACATAAAGAGTTATGGAACTTCAAGGTTATTGGTAGAGAGAGGGAAAACTGATATTTTTCAGTTCATAGGGAATAGGTTAAAATCAGAGAATTCCAACAGTTTCATTGGATTAAGAATCCCCGAAGTGAATTGTGTGGAAACAGATTATGGAACAATTCCACCAATGTGTATGAAAGTTTTTTTTTAAATTCTGAATGATAAAAAAAATTGATGAAAAGAAAGGGATTCTTTTTTACTGGCGGAATATGTTTATTTTTGAGTGAATTTTGAATCAATTTGGTGGAAATGTGTGATGTTGAGAATAACTCTGGGAATTGCCATTATATTCCAGAGAATCAGGAGTTATTAGAAGGTGAGAAGGGGGAATAAGTCTTCATAAAGGATTTTGTCATTAGATTCAGTCCAAGCAGGACTGGCAATCTTTAGCAACTGTGAAATCCAATCACATAGTGTTAGTTTTTCAGTACAATGTGATTGAATATTTTTTTTTCCAGGAGTAAAATGGATAAATATAATTTCTAGGTTGTTTCATTCACTCTGGAAATGTGACCGGGCACTTCCTGTAGCTTATCACCTTTTGCGCCCATCACAGTTTTAATCTCAGTTGTGCATGACATGATTCATAGCCTCTGCAACACTTGACAAGGTTCTGCATGGTCGGCTGCCCTGGAAGGTTAGATCGCATGGGATCCAAGGGGAGCTAGTTGACTGGAAGATTGGCTTCATGGAAAGCAACAGAGGGTGATGCTGGAATGTTGTTTTACAGACAGGAGGCCTGTGACTAGTGGTGTGCCTCGGGGTTTGGTACTGGACCTTTTGCTGGTTGTCATCGATATCAATGATTTGGTTGAGAATGTACTTGGCATGATTAGTAAATTTCCAGATGATGCAAAAGTGGGTGGTATTATAGATAGTAAAGATGGTCAAAAATTGCAAATTGCAGTAGAAATTGATTGGTTGGACAGGTGAGCTGAGGAATGGTAAATAGAAATTAATGCAGAAAAGTATGAGGTTGCATTTTGGGAAGTCCACCCAGGGCAGAACCTACACAGTAAATGGTAGGGCTCTGGGGAGTTTTGTAGAGCAGAGGAATCTAGGAATGCAGGTACATAGTTCATTGAAAGTGGTGTCACAGATAAATAGAGTGGTCAAGAAGGCTTTTGGCACATTGGACTTCATGAGTCAGAGTGTTGATTATAGAAGTTGGGAGGTCATGTCACAAGTTCAATAAATAAATGGTACAGGTCAATATACTTATCATTTGTATATTTACAATGGATATCTGCCAATAGCTAGTAACCAGTGAAGTAAAGTACTCAAGGGTACCTAGCCTTTCATCTTGCCATTTTATCAATAAATCCTATAAAGATTAAAGTGTGCATTGTATGAATGGGTTTCAGAGTCACATGATCAAAAGTGGGAGATTGCATTTTTTTTTTAATTAGTCATTCGAAATGTGGATGGCAAATGTGGGTTCACAAAGAATCGCCCGGGAACCATACACACCTAGATTAGTTAATATTAGACTCCTTAGTACAAGTGGGATTCAGATTCCCTCCACACCACTGACTCCTCACCTTAAACCTTTGCCCACTTGACTTAGTCACCTCTGCTATCGGGAAAATATTCTTCTACATACCGTAGTTATGCCTCTCATAACTTTGTACACCCCTCCTACAGCGTACAGCGCCTCCTCCGCTCCAGGGAAAACAGATTCAGTTTAGTTTATTGTAATATACACCAGGATGCAATGAAATTCTTTGTTCGCATGAAGCTCAGTATACAGTATGCGTTGTGACGAATACAACAATGAATACAAAGCGGCAGAATGGTGCTAAGATTGTAGTGCAAATCGAAATCATGCAACAAAAAAAAGTGCATTCATGCAATAACCTAATGAGGTGGTGTATGTGGTACCTCCTCTAGGAACGGGGAGAGAAAGAGGTGACTAGTTCAGGAATTTAAAAACAGAAGGTGTGCCTAAGTCTGGACATCAGAGCTTTCAAGCTCTGGTAAATTCCAGAAAATAAAATAACAGATTGAATGCAAGGAATACAAGCATCCTTGATGATACTTCCAGCCTCTGGATGTATTGCACTGTGAAGATGGACTTGATGGAAGGAAGTGAATGACCTGTGATGGAACGGGTTGTGTTCACCTCTCTCTGTAGGTTCAAGAGCAATCTAGATGCAACCCGTCAAAATCTAGATGCAACCCGTCAAAATATTTTCTATGGTGCATCTGATGCGCTTTCTTGATCACTGCCTATCCTGCCTATCTAGCCTCTTCCCATAATGAAATATTCCATCCCATGCTAAATCCCAGTGAATCTCTTCCGCATCCTCTCCGGTGCAATCCAATTATTTCTATAATGTGGGGACCAGAACCGCACAGAGTATCGCAACTGGAGCCAAACTTATGTTTCATAAATTTGTGCCGATCTCTCTCCTGTTATTCTCCTTGAAAACAAGACTTCTTCACCACCCTATCTTTCTGCCAAGCCACCTCTAGGTATGTTTTCAAAGACATAAGAGATCAGGGAAATTGAAGTGGAAGCTGTTAAATAGATGATCCTGGTTAAAGGAAAATTGAAAAAAAAAGATTAAAATGGTCAGAGAAAGGTGAGAGGTGACTTGTACAGGTAATTTGTTTTCTTATAAGTGTCATGATGAGAATATTAGAAATGCCTTAATCGGTCTAGGTAGAACTGAAAGCAGATTAGGTTTTATATAAGGAGGAACTGCTGGTTTATACCAATGATAATTCATACCCTTGTAACGTTATAACTTGTGTATTTTCCAGGATTATCCATGAGGATGGATTCTCTGGTGATGATGTGAAGCAGTACAGACCTGTGGTGTACAGCAACACCATTCAGTCACTGGCGGCCATCGTTCGTGCCATGGATACCCTGGGCATCGAGTATGGTGACAAGGACAGGAAGGTAAAGTGGTAAAAACACATACAACACAAGGGTGGAAAGGAAAACTGGCTTGCATTGAGACATGATACACTGTGTAAAATGAACCAAACAGGAACAGGGAAATGTCAGTATTATCTGATAAAAGTGGGGTAACCTGAGAGATACAGGAAGGAACTGCAGGTGCTGGCTTAAACTAAAGATTGCCACAAAAAGCTGAGTAATTCAGCGGGCCAGTCGGCATCTCTGGAGAGAAGGAATGGGTGATGTTTCGGGTCAAGACCCTTCTTCAGACGAGGTAAGGAAAAGGGAAATGAGAGATATAGTCGATGATGTAGAGAGATAAAGAACAATGAATGAAAGATATGCAAAAAAGTTACGATGATAAATGAAACAGGCCATTGTTAGCTGTTGGGTGAAAACGAGAAGCTGGTGCAACTTGGATGGGGGAGGAATAGAGAGAGAGGAAATGCCAGTGTTACTTGAAGTTAGATAAATCATTATTCATACCACTGGGCTGTAAGCTGCCCATGGGAAATATTGGACGTACGATGTCTATCTAGTCTTTAAATAGTCAACACTTCAAATTACAGTTTAGTAGAATTGGGTACATAATTCTATAGCTCAGATAAACTACCTGCAATACACGAGTTCTGAGAGATTAGTGAAATCTCAATTATAGATAAATCTGGATTTGTCTGTACCTTACACTTGTTTTATCACAATGACCTCCACGTTTTACATCTGAGCAAATGTATGTTTTACTTCCTGATTGCTGAGGCTTTGATCATTTGCTTGCGCTAAAATCGATGGTTCGTTTCTGTCGTTGGATGTCATGACGCCAGTGTGCTCTGGTGTTGGGACCCGGGGTAAGTGTCTCTCCTACTCTGCCAGGCCAAGACTTTGTTCAGTTTACATTCACAAGCATTTTGAGAATTGGCTCACACCACTCAGGGCAAAATGGGCAGCATGTTTCCATTGCAGTGCCAATGCAGCATTTTAGACGGACCATTATTTCTTCTGCTACAGTATTTCAGTCACAATTTAATGCACAATCAGTTTGGATGGGTGGAGCTTGAACATGCAAATTTGGTTTTTGTTAGTGTCGAGAGTGCATGGACTCCCTCCTGTGGACTGGTGATTCACAGGATTGCACCATTTTACCAGTTAATTTGGAGTGGCATTTGCCAAAATGCAATCTTGGAATCAATACTGAGTTCATTTTGCGATGAAATGACATAATTATTGAGGAGTTTAAGCACAATGAATTGGTGGCTCAATCAATCCTCCCCCCTCAGCCCAAACACGCTCAAATATAAGCAGGAAACTGTGCCCAAAATTGGACCTTGAACTTTGGTAGGCTATATGTACGTTCAGATAGAAAACCCATTTAAATTGCAGTAGATTAACGCGCAACTTTGAAACGCCTTTACTTGCACTGTGTAGACAAATAAGCTCTTGTGATTGCTATGGTAACGTTTCTGAAATATAAATATAAAGCTGATCAAAATCCTATCTTCTTTACTATGTTAATGCTTGTACAAGATATCAATGAAAGAGAAACACAGATGTGCAATGGAGAAACCAAGAGCATAAGATATACAAAAACAGCTCTGTGTTATCAGAAGGTAGATTGTGTCGCATTTAATTCAGCCATCTGATCAACACTGTATAGTTATTTATGAGGGGCATTGCTAATGGTTACATAGTTGGAAACCAATGGATCCGTAAAATACTTTTAGAGATGTGAAATGGTTGCCTAAGCATGAAATATACATTTTAATTGAGGGAGGCCAGGTTTCTGACTATTGATTCCAACCCTATGATTTTTGAGTTGGAAACTATATTAGGGAGAGCACATCCATTCCCGTCATCAGAAACATAATAAGGTGATCTTGTTTTGAATTCCACTTTCGACCGAGCTTCACACGTGAGCTATGCCTGGGGGACATTTCAGATGTCACATCCAGTGAAAAAAACAAATAACAACTCAGTCTCCATTCAATTCTTGGGTAAAAATATCAACAAGAACTGTTTAAATTGCCTTTGTTTACTGCGTTACGTGAAACTCTCACTTTAATTAAGTATCTTATAAAACCCTTGTGATCATCAAATTGTTTGCACAAGATTCAGATTTTAATGTAATGGAATGCCTGTGGTGATTATCTTTTAATGTGCTCATTAGAGGTTTGTTGGGATATTCATTTGTAAGCATATATAATTCTAAACATTTGTAGAATATAGAACTTGTGTGCTGGTGGAAGGTTTTCTGATTTTCTCCCTCCCCCTCTACCCTGGAAGATACAGACTCCTCTGAATCCGTCGACAGATTTCGTCCGTATCATGCTGGAGATGTCATTTTCCATGCATGGGTCTTCCTATAGGAGTCAGCAACCTGTTACCCCCATGGGTGCATCACGACTGACATAATGCTGTACTCTCTGATCACAGATGGCAATTCCAACAGGGGTTAATGGTTGGTGATTAGGAGCCGGAAAGCATGCCAGACTTCTGCTACCTCATCCAGAAATTCAATTGTTGTCATTGCTTCAGTTTCAGCATTGGATCATAGGCTGTGAGTTTAAAGTATGACTGTTTTCATATCTCTCTTCTGCTTCAAACTCCCTAACCAGCTGAGTTATATCGTCCTGTAGAACTTAAAGAACACGTCTTGATCTAACTGTGGCATGCACTGGATTGCTGGAAGAAATGAACCAAGTCGTAATATTTAAAAACAATTTTACTTCTAGAACTGAAGGGATACAAATACATATGTTCTATAGCTGGTAGTTCCCTTGAGACTGGTGTGATATGATTATAGTTGTTATGTAGAGGATATTCCCTTAAGACCATGTAATGTGATTAGAGCTGTTCTGTCGAAGATGTTTCTCTGGGTATAATTAGAAGTGTAATACAAAGGATACTCTGTCCAAACAATCTTCTGGTCAGGATCAAGCCCAAGGCCGGTGGCAATACTAACCTCTCTTTTTAACACAAACTACGTTTGCTAATCTTCCCTACCCCATCTGCTCTATCCTCACCCCTCACTTGTGAAGCTGACGGGTGACTTCTTCAGCCAAGACTGTCCACCAGCTGCCTGACCATCTGTCCACCCTGCAAAATTGCTCAGGCCGCCACCTGCAATGGTTTGTTAGATTCATTTTCTTCCAGAAATGCCCAAGCTTCCAACATTGGAACGACTGCATTTCACACGGTTTGCTCTCTATATATTGCTCCATCTCCACTCTGCCCTTCCTCCCCAGACAATCTGTTTCTTATGTTCATCCACTAGTCCTTCTAACTGAAGAAAGACACAACATGCTGGAGTAGCTCAGAGGGACAGGCAGCAGCATCTCTGGAGAGAAGGAACCAGCATCTGCAGTTCCTTCCTACGCAGTCCCTCTAATTGGCTTTCCTTACACCCGTCTCCAGTCAAGGTGGTCTTCTGGTCACTGCCATCAATGCCAGCCAGACTGAGTGACCGAGGCATCCTGCCATCAGGCAACGTCCCCATTAACTCGTGACGAATGCCGATATGTGCCTGTTCAGAATGGAGAAACAAGAAACTGCAGATGCTGGTTAAGACATGAAAAGGCACAAGGTCTCGGAGTAACACAGAAGGTCAGACAACCTGCTGATTACTCCGGCACTTTGTGTCCTTCTACTCAGAATGGTGCTGCTCCCCGCTTTTCACATGGAGTTATTGCACACAGAAATTCAGGTCCACTGTGCCCTCATATGGAAGCCATGCTGTTGCTCAGAGGGAGCAGGGTCTCGGACCGCTGTGGTTCAGGAGGATCTAGGCAATGATCTTCCCAATGGCAGACAGTATTTTGAATAGACTTATCTCCTTTCTAGAAGATGGGCACAAATTTAGCACCTCTGAGATCTCCGGGCATGTGCTCATCTTCTCAGGCAAAGGAGTAGAGTTTGTGAATTTATAACTAAACTTTCTCTCTGCTGAGTTTGAGAACTAAATCACAGGCCACATAACCCTCATATCATGATACTAATTTGCCCGATATCCTTGTTCAAAAGGGAACTGCAGATGCTGGAATATCGAAGGTACACAAACTGCAGGTCTAACTGCACACCTTCTGTGATCCCCTCTGCCCTATTTCCTTCGCTCCATAGATGCTGCTGCACCCGCTGAGTTCCTCCAGCAATTTTGTGTACCTGCCCGATATCCTTGATGACTTTGCTTCCTTGCCATCATCCCCTTTTGAAAAGACCAGCACCCGATTCCTATAACTTTACAACCATCAATATTTTCTCTTTCCTCTCCAAGTAGCATTCAGGCCACATCAGATAATGCTTGACTTCAACTAGAGAAGATCTAATGAACTATCCTTCACATTCAGCAGCATCACCAGGTGAACTCACCACCAACAATACCCGGGAGGGCACCACTGAGTACAAACTGGACCAGTAAATTACTGTAAGAGCAGATCAGAGGCTGGGTATCCCACAATGAATAACTCACATCCTGTCGACAAAGCACAAATCCAGTATTATGAAGTACCCTTACATAAATACGTTCAACTTTTCATCCCCTGTGAATTTTTATTCCTTGAAGAGGAGGAAGATAATAGGTGATCTTTTCGAGGTGCATAAGATCATGAAGGGAATTGTTAGGGACAATGCGTAATCTTTTACCCATAGTAGGTTAATCAAGAACCAGAGGACGATGGTTTAAGGTGAGAGGGGAAAGATTTAATAGGAACCCGAGGGGCAATTTTTTCACACAGAGGGTGGTGGATATATAGAATGAGATGCCAGAGGAGGTAGCTGAGGCAGGTACTATAACAACATTTACAAAACATTTGGACAGGTACATGGATAGGAAACGTTTAGAGGGATATGGGCCAAATGCAGACAGGTGGGACTAGTGTAGATGGGACATCTTGGTCGGCATGGGCAATTTGGGCCTAAGGATCTGTTTCCATGCTTTATGACTATGACTAAAATTCCAGCAAGATGATGCCTAGACCATTGTGACAGCACCTAGCAAACCCACTGGCTCTGTCCACACTAGGTACTAGGTCTTTATGAGCCTGTGAACCCTGATGCCTGTGGGGCCCCCCCCCCCCCCCCCACCATGTCCTGCTAACAGGCGAATATATCACCATTCCTTCATTGTTGCTGGGGCAAAATCCTGGAACTCATGACTCACAGGCCAGTGGAAGAAGCTTTACCAGAAGGACTAGGGTTACACATGAAAGCATCAGCTCCACAAGGGAGAGTAGGGGTGGGCACCAATGCCTTGTTCACAATAAAAGGAAAGAACCTAAACGTCAGGTATAAATTTACATATGAACATAGAAATTAGGAGCGGGAGTTGACCATAAATATATGAGCCTGCTCTGCCACGTAATACGTTTCAGCAATAGGTGAGCTAATGTGAAATGTCATCAGACAGTTATGTTGCTGGTAGATATATGGTCTAATGTTGTACCAAAGATGGGAACCCTTTGGTTCAGTCTTAGACAGTCGCCAAGGGGAGAGGCAGAGTTGGAGGCCCAAGAGAGGACTTCATGACAGGGACCAAAGAAGTTGCAGAGGTATTGCAGGATGATGATTAACCATCTAAAAGATTGAAGAATTCGTATTCCTAAGTTCTACAATTCCATCCCCAAGCAGGTTCAAATTTCAACCTCTGAACCTTTGAAACTTGCCACTAGAAATCTATCTTTTGGACCAATCATCTGGCCTCCTGTCCTAAAACATCCAGAGTGGTTTGATGCCAGATTTTGGGATATTATCCTTGTGAAGCCTCTTGCGATACATTGCTATCTGAGGTATGTCATATTATCTGTTGTAGTTGGTGGTGACTATTGATGCTCCGTGATAGAACCCAACCACATGCTGCCGCAGTCTAGTGTTCAGTCTTTGCCTGAGAACCACCTATCCCCCATCTCACCCTTAGTACTATTAAAATCCTGGTTTATCTCATCCTCATTGTTAGGATCAATTACTTTCCTACATTCCTGACCTTGCTCAGTTTTGCTGATTCGCAGAGCATTGATTTCAAAATCTTGGTCTACATCTACAAACACACCCGTGGCCTTGCTTTATCAGTCTTCTCCTGTGGTCTTCTCCTACTCCACCCCATCAGCATACTCCCCCTGTCCTTCCTTGAAGATCGACACAAAATCCTGGAGTAACTCAGGCAGCATCTCTGGACTAGGAGAAGGAATGGGTGACGTTTCAATAAGGGACCAGCTGAGTTCCTCCAGCTTTTTCTGTCTATCTTCGGTGTAAATCAGCATTTGCAGTTCCTTGCTACACTCTCTCTCCTTCCTCTTTGTGTCTTCCACCACTCCTCATTAAGAATCTTTATTCACCACGCATGCGCACATTCTAATTCAAAGACAACATTCTCCGTCTTGCCATTTTTTCTTCGTCCTTCAAATGACTCCTCAAAATGTATCTATTTGTCCATGTTCTTCAGGCTTCTTCCCTGCCCTTCTACCAAAGGTAAGCATCTAGTTGCAAGACATGTGGAAACAGTCAAGTGATTAGTGGTGTTAAGTTGAGCATATCCTCTGAAGACTGGGACGGTATGATTAGAATTATACTTCAGGGATGTTCACTCAGGACTGATATATTTAGAGGTGTGTACAGAATGGAACTGTTGGGGGAATACGAGTGACTAAATTAGCCTGTTGGAGCTGCTGGTGAGTAGCTGCCGTGAAATTGCAGCATCCCAGCAATAAGTTCACTTCTACTTTTCATGATCACGGACTCTTATAGACCTATGTGAGTGAAAGATGAGGGGTAAATGAAATACCTTGTCCTTTTTGTTTCCAGAGAACTAAATGTAGACTTAACCATGCACACTTTCCAATAAGGTAGGTGTAAATAGCAACGACATATGGGCCTACACTGGATTATATCTAACATTTTCTGTTTGTCCTCATGTAGAGACTGCGTGATAACACTTCTGATAAGCTTCTATTCACAGTGCTGGCAGTGCTGCGGGTAGAGACAGGGGTGTGCAGAATTTAATTCTCACTTCAAGTTATTAATAACTCCTTATCTTTCACTCCCATTTAAAGAAAGCACAGTGTTAGTGCCTTGAATCGGCTTCAGTGAATTTGGAATCATGTAGGAGCAACTTCCCATGAAAATGCTGCAGTCATTTCTCCAATCAGTGCTTTTATTTAGCTTCTGGCGCTGACCTCTACTCCATTTTTCTGTGCCTGCCTTTATTTAATTTTTATAATGTTGGTTTGATGCCTGTTCCATTCCTGTTTAATGCCTGTGGCTATTATTAACTTGGCTTCAGCAAAGAGGACTGTGAGCATATATTTCTGGTTATCACTGCAGAAAGGTTAGAAAGGTTTTAAATTAAAGAACCCTCACTTTTTCTACGTATTCCTCTTTGACAACATTTTTAAAATCTATTCAGGAAGCAGGTGTTGGGCTTTAAGTGACATGACACCAGCTCAAGCAGTCAACATTTCATTGAAATTATGCTATGGGAATGGTTGATATTATTGAACATGGAATCACTAATGCTTTATTGGTCCTCAATCACTTCCATAAAAACTGACAAACCGAAGAGTTTATTTTAATTTAAAATATGGTCATATGTTTACAATCTTAACGTTTCGGCGAAGTCCAAATACTAATGCTATTGGAGCATCAAAGGATTGAGTGTAATTAATAGGTTAGCCATTGTGACTAGACTGGAATCACTGATTGTGTTACTGATTTGGGTTACACAAACTCCGTCTAAAGGAAATAGCTGGACTTGAAATTTAATCCTTATTTAAACCACTCACATATGATAGTCATATATCAGAACAGGAGAGAAAAAAAATGTGGTTTTGTGTTTCTACAGTCGATGAAGCACGTCTCGATATTTCATAAATAAATACATAAGTTCAGCCGATCAATCCTGTCTAAAACAGGGATGTTTGGGTCTGTGGCTGGTTTTAGAATGCTTGCTCATAGGAGGAAGGAAGATTCCTGCTCGTTATTGCATATCCTATATCTTTCTCACCAGGACTCAAAACAGACTTTCTTCTCTGCGTAAAATATTCACCGTCTGCTAACAGAACGAGAAATGGGATTGGACTCGGCTATGATGTCCATTTATCTTTAGACTTCAGAGATACAACAGAGAAACACAACAGGCCCTTCAACCCACCGAGTCCGTGCTGACGAGCAATCACTCCATACACTATCCTAGACACTAAGAAAATCTTAATTTCTTTTTTACCTAAGCCAATTAACCTACCAACCTGTATATTTTTGGAGTATGGGAGGAAACCAGATAACCCGGAGAAAACCCACATAGTTACAGGGAGAACGTACATACTCCATACAGACAGTACCCCTAGTCAGATCGAACCAGGATCTCTGTTGCTGTAAGGCAGCAACTCTACCGCTGCGCCACTGTGCTGTCCTGTAAAGAGCATTTATCATTCTGCTTAGATGGGAGCATGCAGGTACTAGGTTTGGAGGCGGATTTGTGTGTGTAGCATATATGTAAAATTAGCTCAAGCATAAAACGACATCTTCAGAGGACTGGTCAGGTATTAATCATAGGTTTAATTCCAATGTTAAGCCCAGGCCTTGCAGATTAACTTCAGCACTTCCAAATTCTACAGCCTACAACAGATTTCATTTTGCCACACAATGTAATAAAGGATTATCTGATACAACAGAAACCATCCCCCCTCCCTCCCTTCCCCAAGTCCTTCAACTTAATAAATAAATTGAAGACATTGTGTTTACAAATGTAAGGGGACACAATAAGGAGGAATTGCTTATTCTTTCACTAAATGAAGGAAAAATAAATATGTGTCTCCAGAAAAAAAAATGAGTGTCTCCAGAAACTGGAGAGACATACACCAACAAGTGGGATTGAGGGTCATGAGAAACTTGAGTAGTTGGGTGGACGATCTTTCATTTTTCCCAACTGTTGCTTAGTTGCGAAATAATTTTTTGAAAGAATGCTTCCGTAATCCAAGATACCTTGAGTTGAACATGCCAGGTCGACTTCCTAAGAAGAGAATGAGATGTGAAAGTTGTTTCTTTAAGCCCTGGAATTTCTACATTACCTGCTAGTGATGGGATAGTGCAGTTTATTGCGTCCCTTACTCTTGCCTCAGCTTGTATTCGTCCTTCTAGAGGTCTCTGATCACTGATTGTATTCTAAGTTGGAGAGTGTAGTTGAACTATCACATTTCCGCATTTGTTTTTCGGGATTGATTGATTGAAAGGCACAGCGTGGAAACAGGCTCTTCCGCCCACTGAGTCCGCACCGACCATTGTTAACCCATTCACACTAGTTATATGTTATTCCATTTTCTCATCCACTCCCTACACAATGGGGGCAATTTACAGAGGCCAATTAACCTACAAACCTGCATGTCTTTGGGATGTAGGAGGAAACCGGCACACGGAAGAAACCCATGCAGTCTGATGGAGAATGTGCAAACACCTCACAGACAGCACCCGAGGTTGAGATCGAACTTCCACTTTTAATTAAATTGAGGTAGTCAGGATAATCTCCTCAGCTATCCATTGGCTTTTACGAGTTTTGACCTGACCTTAGCTCTCGGTAAATGTGCACTTAAGCTTGGCATTCAATACTTTGATGGGAGAGGGGGGAGGGGTGGAAGGCAAAGTAAGATCAATATTGCATCGCACTTGAAGATAATAATATGGAACAAGTAAGGGAATATTCTGTTCTTCGGCTTATAATTAACTTCCCTTGATTACATTTAAGTATCTATAAAAACATGTCAGGCATTATTGAGGAATCTGGGAACAGTGGTGCACTCTAACTAGACATTTATCCAGAATGAATCATAAGCAAAAGGTAGCGACAACATTGTCCACAACAGCATAGTTTCTTCCTTCTGCTTCATTAATTAAATGTCACATAACCTGGTAACTCGAGTCTGGGTATTCACTCAAGGCAGACAGGACTTGATTTAGTGTCTGGTTCAGGTTAGATTGGCTTTGAAATTATGTATTGGGATCAGGTTGGGTCAGAGACTGAATTTTTGTAAGTCAAAACAGGTAAATTCAGGACCTTATAAATAGATGTGCCGTTGTATAAATAAATAAAGGTAGACGTTCCTGCAGGTCCTACTCTCTGGGTCAAACCAAATCAAATGCCTTGTGCTGCATGCCCAGGCAGAATGAGATCCTGGATGGATGGGTCGGGTCAGGTCTAGCATCAAATATATCCACATTGTCAAGCATGCATTGGTGTGGATTAGACTTGTATTTGTTGCGTTTTAATTTTAACTCCATTGCTTGTAGAGAAGTGAATTGAATGCCTTTATTTTGTGCTGCACATGTTATCCAAATGTTAAAGGCAAACTCCCAAAGCTTGCAATTTCCATTTAGTGTCTAACTTGAGATCATAGCTCAATATTGATTGCTCTGTCAGGTCATAGGAATCTGAGGGGTAACCTTTTCACACAAAGGGTAGTGGGTGCATTGAACAAGCTGCCTGAGGATATAGTTGAGGCGGGAACCATCCCAACATTTAAGAAACAGTTAGACAGGTACATGGATAGGACAGGTTTGAAGGGATATGGACTAAATGCAGACAGGTGGGACTAGTGCAGCTGGGACATGTTGGCAAGTTGGGCCGAAGGCCCTGTTTCCATACTGTATCACTCTATGACCCTATGACTGGCAGTTTAAATCTGTATCAAGATCAGTGGTGCAGCAGTAGATTTTCTGCGCCAGAGACCCAGGTTCGATCCTGACCATGGGTGCTGTCTGTACAGAGTTTCCACATTCTCCACATGACCATGTGGGTTTTCTCTGGGTGTTTCGGTTTCTTCCAATATTCCAAAGATGTGCATTTTTGTAGGTTAATTGACTTCTGTAAATTGTCTAGTGTGTAGGATAGAACTAGGGCATAAGGGTCGCTGGTTGGCATGAACTCGGTGGGCCAAGGGGCCCGTTTTCATGCTGTGTCTCTAAACTAAACTAAAATTCTTGTTGAAACCGGAGCCAATTCCAGAGCAACGAGCCCATCTGAGAGGCAGTGAGCACATCTAGGCACTTATCAAGCTCAGTGCTGATTTGATTCAAACCACTGAAGACCAGTGGATTGGTTGCAATTTACAGACTGATTTGAGATATTGGACAGATGTTGCCCCTGTGTGGAAATTTCAATTCAACAAAACAAATGGCCTTTCCTTTCATCCCTCACTCTTTCCCTCAGCAGTAACAGGGACCCGGTATTGAGAATGGGCATAAATGCCAGCAGTCAGTCCCGACCTCCACCCCTCTATTGTTCTTCCTCGCCAATTTCCACATCTACCCCCTCCCTTCTGCTCCTCCCTTCTTCCCACCTTTCCTAATTCCTTTTTGGTCCCAACCCCTTCTCTTTACCGTCCCTGCCCTTCCTCTTCCTCCCTATATATTTGACTTCCCTTAACTTCTTCCTAATTCCCCCATGCAGGATCATGCCACTGTATCACCTGGATCACTTGTACTCACTCTCTTCATAATGGTCAGAAACCAGGGTGGAGGGAAGACCACTTAACGATTCTTTATAGATACTGTGCTCTGTCCAGGGTGCTGAGAGATCACAATCTCCGCAGCAGTTTACAAACGATGACATCGGGCCTCTCCACCAGAACAGTGCAGCTTGAATTCCATTTCACAGATAAGGAAGGGCCAACATATCTCAATTATTGTTCTATAATTATTAACATGCACCCAATATTTATGAAAATTAAAATATTCAGTATGTTACTGGAGAACGCAGTGTACTTTAATGTCACGTGCACCGAGGTACAGTGAAAAGCATTTTTGTTGCGGGCTATCCAATCTGCGGAAAGACTGTACATGATTACAATTAAACCGTCCACAGTGTGCAGATACAGGATAAAGGGAATACTGTTTAGTTCAAGATAAGGTGCAGCAAAGTCTGATTAAAGATAGTCTGAGGGTCTCCAATGAGGTAGTTGGTAGGTCAGACACTCTCTGACTACCATCTTGATTTAGGGCAATCGTACCACATTGATTTAGGGCAATAATATTTGTCTGCAGTTTTGGGAAGCTGCAACATTTGCTGAACATGGTGAAAGTTATTTTTTCACCTTCGAGACTACTCTTGCAGTTATTGATCAGGAACTTGCAGCTCCTGAACTTTCATACTAGTCCTGGATCTATAGATGCTCTGCACCTTAGCCATAACTGGCAGGATAGTTGCCACTGGATTAAATTAAGCAAACCTCATCATCATCATGGGAGATACCTCTATTGATTCATCAGACCCAGCTTTAGTATGTTGAAGCATATTTCAAGATATTGGATATATTTTTAAATAAGAATGTTCTGTCTGAAATTTAAACTGTTAATGCAATGACTGGATACACTAAGGACTCATTGTTTAGAAGGAGAGGCATGTGCAATGATGAGTTCATTTGTTATTCATTCGAGGGGCACAGGGCAGCACCAGTCCCTCCCACAACTCGAGTGGAGTGGTTTTTCCCCTGATCTCACTGTGATTAGCAAAGACTGAAGAACCAAAGTTGAAAACATTACGATTCTCTTGAACAACCAGCGCATCCTTGTTTACTCTTGCAATTCTGTGAGTTCGGTTTGAAAGACTTCGGGCTATTAACTCTGAGTTCACCACTCCGTGATCAGCTTCCTCATTTGTTCTGTTTCCAGCCTTTGCACACTTCAGGGCCTTAGATATACAAATGGGCAGTTAAATATATTTAGTTAATCTTGAATGGGATGTCAACTCTTCCTTCATCTTCCCCTGTCTTTCTTTTCTTCGTCCTTCATATTTCCCCCTCCTGATTCTTCCCCTTTATCCTCCCTCACCTCCTTCTCTTCCCTTTCCTTCCCTTTTCATCTTGCCCTTTCCTTCTTCTCTTTACCATCCAACATTCCCTACCCTGAAAAATTGGGGCTGTGACGATCTTTTCCTCTTATCTTCTCTTGCAATTCTCTGAACATAGTAACTACTGGGAAGGTCTGAAGTAGGGTCTCGACCCGAAACGTCACCCATCCATTTTCTCTAGCGATGCTGCCTGACCCACTGAGTTACTCCAGCATTTTCTGTTCATCTTTGGTAATATGAAAGAACTTTGTATCGTTGGATTTTGTTAAATTTCCAATAAAGATGAATCGCTATATCTATTCTGCAAAATATTTAACCGTGTCACGAATCTTTGGCCTTAGTGGATTCCTTTTCAGACCAAGTTGAAGGATAGTCATGTGAAATATAGGCATGCTCACTTTGAGCCAAATGCAAAGAGAGTGTGCCAAGAAAATGCTCAATCTCTTACGTAGGCAAAATGTGAAATTTAAGTTTATTACCTGGATTCAGAAACACAGTGGGGCACTTCAGAGAACCATTGTCTCATATCAGCATAGTCCCAGATTCAATCCTGACCTCGGGAACCCTGTGTGGGGTTTGCCTTCTCTCTGTAATCCCATAGTTTCTAGGTGTCCGTTTTCCTTCAACGTTCCAAAGACGTGCGAGTTTGTTGGATAATTGGAGATGTAAATTGCTCCTTGTGTGCAAGTGGATGATAGAATCTGCAGAAACTGTTGAGAATAAGAAGAGAATAAAAATTGGGATTAATGTAGGATTAGTGTAAATGCGAGGTTGATGGCAGTCACAGACTTGGTAGGCCGAAGGACCTCTTTCCATGCTATTGGGGAAAAATCAAATACTAGCTTTAAGTTCAGAGGGGCAAAGTTTAAAGGAGATGTGCGGGGCAACTATTTTACACAGAGCGTAGAGAGTGTGTAACGTGCTGCCAGGGTTGGTGGTTGAGGCTGACATGAAAGTGACATTTAAGAGGCTTTTGGATAGGCATATGGATATGAAGGGAATGGTGGGTTATGGATCGCACACGCAAGTAGATAAGCGATGGTCTTGGCATCATGTTGGGCACAGACATTGTGGACCGAAGGGCTTGTTCTTGCACTGTACTGTTCTATTGATATCCCTCGATGGATCGAGAAATTCACTGCAGAATGGTCCCATGTTCAGATGAAGCCAAGCTAGCAAGGCAATGGAAGAGGGGAACACAAAATAAGTGTGTTAGGAAAGATGCTGATAGTTGTTTGGGACAACACAGAGGAAGGAAAAATAAGCAACACACAAACTAAAGAAATAATGGTTTAAAAAAAAAGATATATAGAAAGCTGGAAGTAATCTTAGGAATTTGATGTCAGGGAAAGCAGACTGATCAGGTTTGTTGTCCATTAATATAGATCACAGAGTGGGCTTAGAGAGTCATGGACCATGGAAACAGACCCTTTGGCCCACAAAGTTCAGACCAACCATCAACCATCCATTTACACTAATCCTACATTAATTACTTTGTTGTTCTCCTTGTAGTCTCCTCAACTCCCCCCAGCCAACTTCAGATTCTACCACTCCCCTACACACTAGGGGCAATTTTTACAGGGACCAATTATCTTTGGTCTTTCGGATGTGTGAGGAAACCAGAACACCAGGAAAAAAGCTATATTGTGACAAGTAGAATACAAGGTTAATTCCTAGGATGGCGAGGCTGTCATATGCTGGGAGAATGGAGCGGCTGGGTTTGTACGCTCTGGAGTTTAGAAGGATGAGAGGGTATCTTATTGAAACATATAAGATTGTTAAGGATTTGGACACGCTAGAGGCAGGAAACATGTTCCCGATGTTGGGGGAGTCCAGAACCAGGGGCCACGGTTTAAGAATAAGGGGTAAGCCATTTAGAACGGAAACGAGGAAACACTTTTTCTCACAGAGAGTTGTGAGTCTATGGAATTCTCTGCCTCAGAGGTGGAGGCCGGTTTCTCTGGATACTTTCAAGAGAGAGCTAGATAGGGCTCTTAAAGATAGCGGATATGGGGAGAAAGAGGATATGGGGAGAAAGCAGGAACAGGGTACTGATTGGAGATGATCAGCCATGATCACATTGAATGGTGGTGCTGGCTCGAAGGGCCGAATGGCCTACTCCTGCACCTATTGTCTATTGTCTATGTCGCCTCCACACAGACAGCACCAGAAATCAAGATTGAACCCTGTATGTAGGAGCTACGAGGCAGCGACTCTATCAGCTGCATCACTGTGCTGCCAGGCCCACTTGTTATTATGTTGGCATCTGACACCCTTTTGTCTCCTTACAAACCCCCATTTCATGTATCCACCAAATACTTGCCAGACTTTGTCCCATCCCCATCTCTCTTTTCCCCACTACTGCAAACAGTTGGAAGAAGAATCCCAACACAAAACATGGCCTATCCATTCCTCCCCAGATGATGTCTGACCTGCTGAGTTCCTCCAGCACTTTGCTCTTTGCTCAAGATCCCAATTTCTGCAGTTCTTTGTGTCTTCATGTTAGGAAAGCAATCCTTCGAAACCACACAAGGTTGTAAATTCAACATTTTTAATCAAAAGAAATTAGTTGGGTAGGACAGGGGGACATAGGGAGAAGGTGTCCTAAGTAATTTTAGATAGGGTTGAGTGTAACCAAACCATTTCCTTTCCAGCAGCTCCCCTAATTTTCAATCTAATGCCTGGAGTGATTAACACGGCATAAACTTCCAGGTGGAGTAATAGAGGGGCAAACTGTAGAATAATTTTGAATTGGATACCCTGTGGGGTGGGAGAGAGGGAGAAGGCACACAAGAATCTTCCTGGATGTTTGGCCTAACTTAAGCAAATGGCCTTGCATATTTTGTGATCCCTAGATGAACTGCAAACATAACAGACCACAGTGTGATTTATCAATTAATCTGTTTCTGTACCTTTCATGATATTGTCTCTTGACGACTCAAATACTTCAAGGTTGGAAGCCACAGTGAGGGTTCACGGTTCTAGTTCAGACATGGTAGACCTGTTTGTGCTATCGTGAAATGGCAGTATTCGCCATTTATCATCGACGTCGGCACTTTGCTGAAATCACAATCGCACTTGTCTAACACTTGTCAAATCTGATCAACCTTACTTTGAGTAACGACTTGGTGTGTCCTTGAGTTGCGTTTTTTCCCCCCTATTCAGTGGCTTTGAATAATTCCAAGCAGGAACACTGACCCACTTCCACAGTGCGCTCAGGGCCCCTAATGGGCATATTCACTGGCTGCAATTAACTGTATCAGGTTTTGTGCTTGAGCCAGAATGAAAGGCGACCACCCACTTAATTTAGTTCCCGTTAACCATTTCCTGAAACTTGTTGCAACCCCTTTTTTCCCTTGAGAGTATGACAGTTCAACATGACAAAAGCAAGTCAATGAGTGGCAGTGAGATGGAGAAGCAGCATAACTGTTACTATTTTACTACTTCCAAAAGGTGAAGTATGAAAGAAGGATTGCATATTCAGATCACGGTTAAATGGAGTGATCCTTAATATGATGATGAGGTTATTTTAAATTAAAAGCTATCTCGTATAGTTTATGACTCAATACGACAAGCCTGTTGAGAATGATTAACGCACCAATTTCTGGGAGTTGCCTGCCATTTTGGGATAATCAGCCTTAATTTTTTTTGCTGAAGAACTAGTAATTTGTAATGTAAATCCTTTGGATTTTTTAATAATTAATGGATTTGGAATATTGACCAATAAATGATGCAAATGGCTTTGGCAATGCAAGAAGGTCTGAGTTAACATAAAGCAACACAAGTTAAAGCGTTTAAAATATAGACGAGCTAATGGAAATTGAACATCAAGTGTTAACTGGTGTGGAAAGAGTCACTGAATGTTTAATAGGTTGGCCATTTGTGCTCATTTAACAATCTTATATTTTAATAATAAAGCACACATTTATGTCAAAATCATTGTGATTTGGAATGTCTGTGTTCTTTACTTTGCCAGAATCCTTAATAGTGGAGAGCTCTTTCATTCATGTCAGTAGACTGTGAGATCAAATCCCTTTGCAGAGTCTTGAGCAGTAAACATAGATCAACACTCCAATGCAGTGTCGAGTCAGTCTTCTGCTCAAGTTTGCAGTTGCATTGATTCTGTCCTGTTTTTTTTATTTCATAAGCATACCATTGGGCACGGTGACATAATCTACATATTATGGGAATACTATTGACCAAGGGTTTTTTTTCCCTGAGTTTTACAAAGTAAATTGAAGTTGTTACCTCAGAGTTTTTAAGATGCCTTCTTTGTGGGCCTACGTTGTCACTGACGGCCTCAACAATCCATCTCCACCAATAGATTAACGTTTAGGCTGCAATTTTAAACTGTCCTTGGAAGCAAGGATGTGTAAACCCTTACTGTTGTATGGAGGAGTGGGTCCATAAAAATAGAAAAGTATTCAGCTTCAAAGTGATTGATATTGTGTTCTTGCAAGCTCTTCAGATCTTCAGTTTTGCCTGCAGGGTTGGGGTGAAAGACTACTCCCTCGTGTGGAGGAATCTGAGAAGTATTCACTAATGAGGCAGCAAGAGGCTTTGAAGCAGAGACTTGCAGCACAAAGAATATTTGGAGAGGATTTAAATTTCACGCTCTTAACACCTGGAAACCAGCTGTTGGCAGGAACACCACAGCACTAAAAATAAAATTGCAATAGGATGTAACAAGTAGAATGGACAAGGGAGAGCCAATGGATGTGGTGTATCTGGACTTTCAAAAAGCCTTTGACAAGGTACCACACAAGAAATCAGTGTGCAAAATTAGAGCACATGGTATAGGGGGTAGGGTATTGACATGGATATAGAACTGGTTGGCGGACAGGAAGCAAAGAGTAGGAATTAATGGGTCCTTTTCAGAATGGCAGGCAGTGACTCGTGGGGTGCCGAAAGCTCGGTGCTGGAACCCCAGTTATTTATAATATATATTAATGATTTAGACGAGGGAATTAAATATGACATCTCCGAGTTTGCGGATGACACAAAGCTGGGTGGCAGAGTGTGCTGCGATGAGTATGCTATTAGGCTGCAGGGTGACTTGGATAGGTTGGGTGAGTGGGCAGATGCATGGCAGATGCAGTATAATGTGGATAAATGTGAGGTTATCCACTTTGGTGGCAAGAACAGGAAGGCAGATAATTATCTGAATGGTGTCAGATTAGGAAAAGGGGTGTTGCAACGAGACCTGTGTGTGCTTGTACATCAGTCACTGAAGGTAAACATGCAGGTACAGAAACCATTCCAGGTACATGCAGGTACAGCAGGCAGTAAAGAAAGCTAATGACATGTTGGCCGTCATTGCAAGAGGATTTGAGTTTAGGAGCAAGGAGGTCCTACTGCAGTTGTACAGTGCCCTGGTGAGACCGCACCTGGAGTATTGTGTGCAATTTGGGTCTCCTAATTTGAGGAAGGACATTATTGCTATTGAGGGAGTGCAGCATAGATTCACCAGGTTAATTCCCGGGATGGCAGGACTGACATATAATGAAAGAATGGATCCTGGGCTTGTATTCACTGGAATTTAGAAGGATGAAAGGGTATCTTATAGAAACATATAAAATTCTTAAAAGATTGGACAGGCTAGATGCAGGAAAAATGTTCCTGATGTTGGGGAAGTCCAGAACCAGGGATCACAGTTTAAGAATAAAGGGATGGCCATTTAGGACTAAGATGAGGAAAAACGTCTTCACCTAGAGAGTTATGAATCTGTGGAATTATCTGCCACAAATGCAGTGGAGGCCAATTCACTGGATGTTTTCAAGAGATTTAGCTCTTAGCGCTAAAGGAATCAAGGGATATGGGGAAAAGGCAGGAACAGGTTACTGATTTTAGATGATCAGCCATGATCATATTGAATGGCGGTGCTGGCTCGAAGGGTCGAAAGGACTACTCCTGCACCTATTTTTCTATGTTTCTATGTAAAGGTACTGGAGTAGGATGAATATTGGTTTACCGGAATTAGAGCAAAACTGAAATGTTGAACGGAAATGCGTGGAACTCAGATGCTGGAATCTTGAGTGCCGGAGTCACTCTATATGTCAGGCAGCACCCGTGGAGTCTGAAGAAGGGCCCTGACCCAAAACATCGCCTAGCCATCCCTTCACAGATGCTGCCTGATCTGCTGAGTTACCCCAGCACTTTGTGTTTTACAGAAAAATTGAGATCATTTCCAATAAATCGGGGCTGGAATCTGTCATGGATAGCGATGTTTAAATTCATGAATGGGTGGCTGGAGTTGAATACAGAGGAATTGCGGAACTAACATGCAGTCGCTGAATTAAATAGAATCGATAGACATACGGAAGTTGATAGGTACATGACGATGAAAGGATGACAGAGATGTGCTGATTTGATGAAACAAAATGGAAGGGAGCTTATTCTGTAGTTTAAATTCCAAGCATTGACCAGTTTGCTTATGTGCTGAAATTCTGTGCAGATTAGATGTCTTCAATAGTTGTTTCCCACTGAGGGTGATGGTACATAAAAAACAGATTTTTGCAATGCTAAAATGACGGCAGCCAACATAATGTGTGGCATGCAATTGGTGCAACATCTGTTGCATGCAATGGCCAGAACATAACCCCTAGACCAATGTACATTCAGCTTTGCTGGTTGTTTATGAGCTGAAGAGATGCTTCCAAGATGGCATTTGTCATTTCCAAACAAAATAGCTATTTTCAGCCACTGCTCCAGAAGGATGAAGAGAGGCAGATTCAAGACACAGTTGGGAATACTGTAGATATTCTGTCTATTAATCATGCAGTCTGATGGTTTGAGAAATAATTGGCCAGGAGAAAGAAATTTCACCTGGAAATTTTTAATTTTTTTTAAGTACTGATTGTACATTACAGCAACTAGTTGTGAGAATCTAAATTGGCTAGACCACGTTTATTTCTTCAGTTAAGACAAGGAATCACTGACAATGTGCTCACCTACCAAAGGGAGGCAAAAGGAAGGAACAGATGCAAAGGGCGGATCCCCTGTTGATTATCCAAAGTAATAAGGGAATAGATGAACTTGATATTTGCAGCATGTTAATTGGCCAGAGTGTTTCCGATTGTGACCTTTGGGGTTCCATTCCATTGGAATTTTGGGGCCTGAAAACTCCTACATCAGTGCCAGCTTTTTTTTGTCCCCTTTGTGAATACGCTCCTGAATAAGCTCCTGAATAATTTCAGGGCAATTTATCACAACTTCTACACTGCCAAACAATTGTATCAAATCAGTTTCCTTCCTGGATTGGATACGAGATGTTCTGAGTGTGTATTGCTTGATGTGGCTGCAATTTTTGAGAATCTCCTTTCCCCTCACGCCCCCTCAACCTTCTCTTGTATTGCTTCCATGCACGGCTCCCCCATGCTTTGTTGCTTGAGTCATGCCTCATTTTCTTCCTATAGAATGTCCTTGTTGCTTTGGGGTGGCAGCAGGAGTGCTGGTGTTGCAGGCAACACCGTTGCCTGAGACGCTCCGGTAACCCGGCTTTAATGCTGTCCGTAGTGCCTCTGGTTTCCTCCTACGTCCAAAGGTGTGCATGTTGGTCGGTTAATTGGTCTTACAAATTATCCCTCGTGTAAGTAGGTATGCGATAGGAGAATCGGGGTGAGGTTAATGGGCATGTGGAAGAGAATAGGTTGCAGAGAAATCAGTGAGGGAATGCGATTAATAGGACTGCTCTGAGAGCTGGCAGAGTCTCAATGGGTTCTGTGGCGTTCTGTGTCATGTGAAGTATGAATAAAATATGAAATCTCATTTGAATTTTTCTTTCATGATTTGGAGACAGTTGGAGCATTACATCAATCACAAATAATAGATTTGATTGTGTGCATTTTTTGGCAGTGTGGGTCTTCTCTAGGGATTATCTTTATTTTAAATTACAGCACGCCTGTAATTTAAAGGTCTTGGTGTATTTATTGTGATGCGTTCTTAATTCTCTGCTTTACACTTCACAGCCAAACGAGTGTAGGATATTGATCACAGTGTCTCATTTACTTTTTGTTATTGTTATACAGATTTGCAAAGTAAAATATTTCAAATAAAAGCACTGCTCTGGATTGAATAATAACAAAAGAAAATCAGTGGCGCAGGGCGATCACACACGGAGCCAACACAAGACTGAAATAGAACTGGAGGCAATTTAGAGGTTTAGCTCCTACTGGTCTATTGTCACAAACAGGACATTGAACTACTCACACACTAACATACTCACACACACACTAATCAGTTAGATTGTTCACAGCGTAGTTTTCAGTGAAAGTTAATTGTTATGAGCCTTCTATTTAAGATGGCACCAGGATTTGTTTGACAATTAGAGATTAGTGCAGAGATGCAGCTTGGAAACAGGCCCTTCAGCCCGATGAGTCTGTGCCGACCTGCGATCTTCCGTATACTAGTTCTATCCAACACACTGGGGAGAATTTACAGAAGCCAATTAACCAACAAACCTGCATGTCTTTGGAATGTGGGAGGAAGCCGGAGCACCAGGAGCAAACCCATGCGGTCAGAGGGAGAATGTTCAAGCTCTGTAGAGACAGCACTGAGGTCTGGATTCAACCTGGGTCTCTGGCGCTGTAAGGCAGCATCTCTACCTCCGCGCCACTTTGTCGCCCGACATTGTTACCAACCAGGTTAGATATAAAAGCTTTGGTTTTGAATTTGTTTACGGGATGTGGGTGACTGTTGAGCTGTCTTCATCCACATGTCCAAACATGCGGAAAGAACTACACTTCAACTATTACCCAAAAACTTGATGTACTTTGGACAACTCCAGTTGATTTGCTTTGCAGAAGGTACTGTGTCAACGGGTCTTTTTATAGACACTACCAAGTGCATACTGGATAGGCACGAGGAATTTACACCAACCACTTATTTTATGTAAGCGATGCCCTCTCATAAGGCAACTGTCCATTTAAATTGTACCTGGCACAAGAGAGTAAACTTTTATTTGCGATAAAGATGAGGTCACCCTGTCAACCATCTCGTGCTCCAGGACCTAGAAGATTTTGCCACCAACATCCAGTTTGCAGAGATCCAGAATGAAACCCATAGACCAATGCTTCACTTCAAGTGCGAGATTAACATTAGACTGGCATTGTTAAGAAAGGCCCACCATAAAATCAGCGTATCTAATCCCCTCAAACTCTGATGATGCTGGAACTCAGCTGATTTAATGAACCAGAATTCCCATAAAATTGAATTACAGTATATGTTTTCAGTAAGTTGAGCGTTAATTAAATTGAGAGCATGCGCAATATGCAAAGCTGCCTCTGAGGACAGATGCCTACCATTTAAACATCCATATAATAAAACTGTAGAGCCATGGTATCATTAATCTTTGCTTTTATAGTGTAATCTTGCCATTTCCAGGGTCATTGAGGCCTTCAATATAATTCACATGACATCACAAGTAATGCTTCCTACATTGTAACATTACCACACATCAGAAAGACTTTATCTGTGGCGATCCACTTTGAGGCATTCCAATAGAGAGATGAAAGATGCTATATAAATGCAAGATTGTGTTTGTCATTGTGAAACATTTTGCACATAAAGGTAAGTGCTTCAATCTGTCGTTGTGAATCTATTATCATCAAACACTGGGAAGTAAATACAGGGAATTGCATCATGGAGGCTCTTGAATTTCAACTGGTTTTAATCGGTTGTGATTGACAAAGTAAGTGGTTTTGTGTAGACAAAAAGGTGCTGGGATGTATATTGTTCCTTGCAGTTGCAGTTGGTGTCTGTGGTAGATCTTGGAATATAGAACAATACAGCACAGGAACGGCTCCTCTGGCCCACAATGTTTGTGCCATCATTCAGGGCCTCACTGCATAATTTAATTATAACTTTTATTTTTTCAACTTAAGTAACCTTGTGGCGGCACGGTGGTGAGATCTTCAGTTTCCTCCCACACTCAAGAAGTACATGTTTGTAGGTTAATTAGTTGGTATAAGTGTAATTTGTCCCTAGCGTTTGTAGGATAGTGTTAACGTGCGTGGAAGTGTTAAGGGCCTGTTTCCGCGCTGTATCTCTAAACTAAATTAAATTAAAATACTAATCATTCAAAAATTAATGTTTTCACTTTCTGGAGGTGCCAGTACACTATACGGGTACCATCACATAAAAAAGCACCGGGTAAAGTAGATGTTGTTATGATAACTCCCACAGGTTCCAATGATAAACAGGTATAGATGCACTGCATTGCAAGCATGTGAGACAAACACAAGACTGCTTGTTTATCTCATTGTGCATTTACCCTGGATGGAGTTTTGTTACTATGCTAGACTATATAGCAAAATAGCAACATGGTATTTCACAACATAATCCACTCCACAATCCACAGGAATAGACAATTTTGCTGGCCTTTCCAACAACATCCACATCTCAAAACATAAATAAAAATAATTTGAGAGTGTCCTCAGTCCCACATCACATATTCGTCATAGAATGAGAATCATACAACATGAAATAGGCCCTTTGCCCACTAATTTTACACTGGCCATTTAACACCCATTTACACTATTCCCACTTATTTCCTCCATATTCTTATCAACTCCCCCAAGATTCTACCACATGCACTAGGGACAATTTACAGGCCCAAGTTATCTACTAGCCAGCACATCTTTGGGGAAAAGAGCCAGAGCACCCAGTGGAAGGTCAGGATTGAACCAGATCACTGGAGCTATGAGGAAGCAGATCTAGCAGCTGCACTACCATTGAAATGTCATGTTGATATATTCCCTATTGTGGAATTGATGTTGATGTAAAATGCTGCTCAAGTATTCTTGGCTGCTTCTGCTCCTTCCTGTTGTGCTTTTGTTATCTGAGCTCCATTCCATTTTCATCGCATCTTTTCTATCTCGATAAAGCATTTTCAGAGTCAAACAATTATTTGTAGCACATGGGAAAAGTTGCCCCACCCTGGACACAGCCATGTTCTCTCATAATCAGGAAGAAAAGTGAGCAGTTCAACTTTTCTGCCAGCACGACTGTACAAGGAGCTGATGTTGTTCAGGAGACAAGACAAACTCAGCTGGTTTTCATTGTGCTTTGCAAACCCTTTGCTGCCAGTTAAATGAACCTTAGCTTAACCCCTCAACGGTCATCGATGTGGCATCGGAGTAGGGCTAAAACAGCTTGCTGCCATGCGTGACAATACTATCATGTATCGATGCCAGCAGGTGGCTAGTATAAGACTATAATTATTTCCCTGTGAGGTGTTTTTCAGACCTATGGAAGTAATAGACCGGAATCGCAGTGGGGAAATGCCATTTCTGCACCCGGCATTTGCCTATGCAAGAGTCAGGAAGTTCAAAACTCCCACAAGAATATAATAATCCCAAATCCAGAGCACAACCAGCTGCACTCCGATGGGCTCCTCATAAAGTCTACCCGTGAGGCATGAACACTACAGTAACCCAGCAGTTATAAGACAAGCCAACTGATTAAATGGAAAGAAAGGGCAGCAGTGAGGCTAATTATAATTTAACATATAATTTTTGAATTAATTAGGTTTGCTTTCATGCTTTTAAATATTCTTCTTACATTTTCAGTATTTTTAAATGTTTTAATAAGTTTATTGGTGTTAATTGTTTTATAGCGAACACAGTGGACATTCAGAGGTTTTCAATACATTTGACAGCTGGCAAAGCCAGGGGTCGCGGGCACAATGTGTTTGTCAGTCATTTTGTGGTCAGTGATTGTTCTGTCCCTTCAGCAGGTGTCGACGGTACATAGCCGTCACACAGATCAGGACAGCTTTGAACAGAAGTCGGTCTGGCCAAGGCAAGCTTGTCGTTGGTACGCACATCAGCAAGTTAGCGTGACTGGCACAAAGTTGTGACTCTCTCCGATTGTGCTTTTACCTTCCCTGTAACACACAGCTTTTCTTTTATTCCAAAGTACCATGTTGATTTTCTTTGCTTGGGTGAAAATTAGCATGAAAGGCAGAGAACAGTGAACAAACCTGCCAAATAGAATACAATTCCAATGAGTTGAAGCCAGCATTGCTCCTTACTCAGCAAATAGTCACTTCTGAAATAAGCTTTGTGCACTGAAGACTGCAAGTTAATGATGTCTGGATCCCTGTGGAAAATGCGCAGATGCAAATATTCTGCCACTGCCTTTTCATATGTCTGCTGGTTTCCCAGTCCAGAACTGTCACCGCACTGTTCACAAATTCACAAATTATAGGAGTAGAATTAGACCATTCAGCCCATCAAGTCTATTCCGCCATTCAATCATGACTCATCTCTGCCTCCTAATCCCATTTTCCTGCCTTCTCCCCATAACCCTTGACACCCGTTCTAATCAAGAATTTGTCCATCTCTGCCTTTAAAATATCCACTGACTGTTGTACCAATGTTCTAGAGCTACTGGCCTTGTTCAACCACATACAGCATTGCAGTAGCACCTACTCCTGTCCTCATGTACAGCTTAGTTACAGGTAGAATTATTGCCTTCACCATTCATTCCACAGTGATTGGAAGCCAGGCCTCTGGCTGACCATCCCCATAACCATTCTCCCCATCTTGAACTGATCAGGGGTTGCAAAGCTACTTTTACTGAGACTGGAAACAGTTTCTGCCCATGCATCCTTAACTATTCTGAATGTGTACACCTACTTAATGATTAGAATGAGCCTGTAGCTTTGCTAACTGAAGCATGAATCTGACCGCATGCATTCTCCGAATAGGCTTGGTGAGCGGATTGATGCTACATTGCACAACCACTGCAGGCCAAGGAGGGGTACGTGGAGATTGCTCGTATATCTGCATCCACTTTTCTTCCCTCAGGTGACACAGCTGGGAGAATCGCTGCCTCACTGCACCAGAGACCCAGGTTCAACCCTGACCTCGGGTGCTGTTTGCGTATACTTCGCACGTGACCTTGTGGGTTTCCTGTGGGCCCTCTGGTTCTTCTCACATCCCCAAAACGTGCACATTACGATAGGTTAATTGGCCATTGTAAATTGCCCTGAGTGTGCAAGAATATTGTGGTGGGCGGGTTGATGAAAATGTGGGAGAATAAAAACCGGGATTAGTATAGGATGAGCATAATTGGGAGGTTGAAGGTCAATGTGGACTTAGTCGGCCAAATAGCCTATTTCCATGTTGTATCTCTCTGTGATTCTACAAACTTATTTTATGCACGGGATCCAGGAAGAGAAAGCCGACTGGATAGAGAATTGGCTTCAGAGAAGGAAGCAGAGGATGAAGATGGAAGGCGGTTATTCAGACTGGTGTAGTTTACACCAACAATTTGGTGGGAATGTAAAAGGCATGATTAGTTAGTTTGCAGCAAAGATCCTATAGGATCTTTGGTTTGCAGATGGTATCATAGATAGTGAAGATGGTTATCAGAAATTAAACCAGGATCTTGATCAGCTGGGCAAATGGGGCGAGGAATGATTAATGGAGTTCAATGCAGATAAGTGTGAGGAGTTGCATTTTGGGAAGTCAAACCTGGGCAGGACCTTCACAGTGAATGGCAGGGTCCTGGGGTTGCTGTAGAGCAGAAGGATCTTGTGTGCAGGTACATGGTTCCTTGAAAGTAGCGTCACAGATAGATAGGGTTGTCAAGAAGACTTTCGGTACATTGGCCTTCATCAGTCAGGGTATTGAGTATAGAAGTTGGGATGTTATGATATAAGATGTTATAACGAGGCCGCATTTGGAGTATTGTGCTCAGTTTTGGGCACTGGCACCATTAGGCAGCAGCTCTAGCAGCTGTGCCACTGTGCTGCCCAATGATAACAGTGGTCTCCAGCCTTTGGATTGTATTGTCAGTAAGGTCCAGTTGAGGGATTCTGCTTTTCCAGAATGCTTCCCAATGACAAGATATGCTAGGGAGCCAGATTATCTTTCAGTGGTTGTTACCCCACAAGAGCCAATGGTAGGCATTAGCTCAGTGATTAGTTTAGTTTAGACACATAACACAGAAACAGGCCCTACAGCAAACCGAGTCTGCACCGACCAATGATCCCCGCACACTAATACTATCCTACACGCACTAGGGCCATTTTATAATTTTACCAATGCCAATTAACCTACAAACCTGTATGTCTTTGCAATGTGGGAGGAAACCGGAGCACCCAGGGAAAACCCACACGTGTCACGGGGAGAACATACAAACTCCGTACAGACAACACCCATAGTCAGGATTGAACCTGGGTATCTGGCGCTGTAACTCTACTGTTGCGCCACCGTGCCTGTATTCCAGTGGGTGACTTTTATTCTGTTTCGGTCACCTGAGTTCTGAGAAGCCCAGGGCCTGGGCAGTCTGAGTGCCCGCCTGTTTGCTACGCAAGCCGTACACAGTGGGAGCACTTTTCCTCCCTCTAGTGAACAACAGAGGAAAACAACAGCAACAACACACTAAAGATGAAGCACAGCTGCTTTCGTTTGTGCCGAACAATAAGGCAGCAGGTGCAGCGGGAGCAGGTTGTAAACAGCAACAGATTAGGGGTAGGTGGAGATCGAGGTCACTGAGTGGGCTGCAGGTCATCCAGCAGGACGCATGCATACTCTGACACAGCTCCAGTCTGTTGGCCAGTGCTCTGTGCAACTTGCCCAAGAACTGCTCCAGGCTCACACCTATCAGCAAACAAACCTATCCAATCAAAAGTCACAAAGTGCTGGAATAACTCAACCTTTGCAATCCTTACTCAGGTTTACAAGTATATGATTTTTTTTTAATTAACTCTCCTGTTGAATGTTTAATTACACAGGGATCAGAGATTAATATTCTTGGCACATTTCAAAATGGAAACCATCCCCACCCAGCCCCAAAACTCTTTCTGCCCTTGCACGAATGCTTGGGATGTGTACGTGACTATTGATCCTGGGTGTAAGGACAATCACAATCATTAACAGCTAGAATGTTTTAATAGTTTCAGTAGGAAGCTATATTTGTGTAGTCCGACCATTTTCTTTGATGTTTGCTAGAATATCCTTATCCTGTGTTCAGCCAGCAGCAACTGTGCAAATTGGTGTCAATATTCTATAATGTCATCCTTCCGTTAGGTGGTTGGTGCGTGAGAGAGAGTTCTGGTGTCCATGCTTATAGTTCCTCTCTTCTTCCTATGCTTCCCACCCCCCCCCCCCCCACCCCCACTTTACTGTCTTCATCTGCCCAATTTAATGAGAGGAAATTTTAAGGGATTCTTCCAGTTAAATGTCGTAACATATAAGGGTGAAATACAGAGACTGATTCAAATGTTTTCAGTCCCAAAGAGCTGCCTGAGTGAAGTGTAATCCCATTTTACCATGTGCCTTGCTAGCACTGTCTTTTTAAGGTCAGGGTGGTTTTATAAATAAGATTTACTTCTGCGGAGTTTCCAGGCGGGGAGGCATATGTCCAGGATTACACCACAAGGCTGGTGCCCTGTGAGCTCTGCGTTAAGACCCTGCATGCTGTGAGGCAGATGGGATTTTAACAAGTTCCTCATTTGAGCCAGGAAGATGAATCTTTGCTGCAATAATGCAGGACCCATTGTATCCTCAACTGCAGCATATCCAGCGCATTCTGCATCGCATCACGCGACACCTGCAGATCGAGGCTGGGGCGGTTGCCACATCACGATTAAAAGGTTTGAGGCCAAGGAAAATTCTGCATGTAGTGCCAGATCGCAGGATATGTACCGTCAGAGTGGAGTGGCTTATGCATCAGGGGGGTTGCATGTAATTGTATTATCTTTGTTATAGCTGGATAATTGGCCACAACAGGTTGCATGCAACATCCATGGGATTTTTCAGTTTAAGAAGGCCTGGGGCATATTCTAAAGCATTCTTTCATTGTGGGAATTTTAGTTTACTAGTTGTACTGAACTCACGGAAGGTCAGAAGCTTCCCCAGGAGAGAGGGGCTTGGAGACTGGGTTGGCACAAACCATATTCCCAACCAGCTGAGGAGCAGCCTTGCAGAACTGCACGAGATGTTGCTGCTCTTCCCTTCCAAGCCCACCTTAATGCGGGCAGGTCATTTCCAAAGTGAGAGAAAACGAACCACATGTAGCAAAAGATTATAACTCCCCAAAATTGAATTTGCTTATGTCCCTGCAGAGTAAATTTTAAAAAAAGGGTGGCATGGTGGCACAGCACTGGAATTGCTGCCTTACAGTGCCAGAGACCCAAGTTTGATCCTGACTACGTGTGCTATCTGTACGGAGTTTGTACGTTCTCCCCATGACCAGGATTTCCAGTTTCCTCCCACGTGCCAACAGCGTATAGGTTTGTAGGCTAATTGGCTATAATTGTAAATCGTGCTCCTAGTGTTTGTAGGATAGTGTTAGTGTGTGGGGATCACTGGCCGAAGTGGATTTGGTAGGCCAAAGGGCCTATTTCTGTTCTGTATTTCTAAACTAAACTAAACTCAACTAAACTAAAAAGCAACATGCATCAGGAGTGACAAATCTTCTGCCTGTCTTTGTGTAAAGATAGGAAACTAATGCTCAAGAGAAACTCGAACACCAAGATTGGTCCATTAGTGATAATGTTTCCCAGAAAGGGTGTATTTTGCTTTTATTCTGAAGGCTGTACTCAGAGTCTAGGCCTGAGGCTGAATGGAAAGTTACATAAATGCGAGATAAATCCCAATTGATGATATTCGAGAAAGGAATATGGACCAAAACAATGATGTCCGTTATCAACAAGGCTGTAAACATTGCCTGCCCCAAGAGTTCATAAGATCATAAGTGATAGGAGCAGAATTAGGCCATTTAGCCCATCAAGTCTACTCCGCCACTCAATCATGACTAATCTATCTCTCCCTCCTAACCTGAAGAAATTGCAGATGCGAGTTCCTCTCGCACTTCCTTCTTTTGCTCCTGTAAGCTGCGCCGCCCTTCCCATCGCCCCCACACCTATCACGTCATCATCCATTTGTAACTGTGCAGAAACAAATGGGTCAGGCTGCCACTTGTCCTCCAGTATAGATTGTTGTGATGTGAAATGCATTGCGAGAAAAGGCGTGCAAGCAATTACAACAGCAAAAACGAAAACAATAGTATCAGTGCACTCAAAAATCATTACAATTCGCAGGCACATGGTGGAAAGCAGAAGACTGATTACTAACTGGATTACTGTCCAAAGATTTTAAAAGATTTAGACATCATGATGCATAAATCTTTAAAATATATTGAACAGACACAAAAAGTAATCAAAAGGGTTAATGAAATGCTGGGCTTGATATGCTACCACTCTGAGGCCAGATTCCACCTCCCCAGGAGTACTGTTGGTATATTGGGGATATACTTGAGGAAGTATATATCGGACGTGAAACAAGTGTAACCTCGATTAACCAAATGATACCTACAAGCATATGGTGCAACATAACCGTAGAAATTAACTGTTTCAGGATCGGGTGAAGGGTGGTCAAGAATAATAAATAGCTATTTCTCCTTCAGTCCCCTGTTTTCTATCTCCTCTTTTTCTCTCTCTATTTTCTCTCTTTTCTTCTTTCCTTCACCTCACTGTTCGATATCACGCACTTCTCTATTTTTCTACTATTCTCTTTCTTTTCTTCCATTTACTGCTAAAAAAAAAAAAGTTATGTACATAAAATGTAAAATGTCAATATATATTAGGTATCTACAAGGTACCACATTATTGTACTTACTTCTAATAAAATAAAAAAATTAAAATTAAAATAAAAAACCAAATGATCCCTGTACATAAAGGAGAGATCACACTAACTCAGGCTGTAAAATGTAAAAGATTAGAGGGCATTAAATGAAGTTTTGAAGCTGTAAAGGGGACCCAATAGAATAGATGGAAAGGAACAGTTTATGTGGATTGAAGAAGGGTTTCGGCCCGAAACGTTGCCTATTTCCTTCGCTCCATAGATGCTGCTGCACCCGCTGAGTTTCTCCAGCATTTATGTGTACCTTCGATCTTCCAGCATCTGCAGTTCCTTCTTGAACAGTTTATGTGGATTGGTGAGTCCAGATTGAAGGAGATTGTTTAAAGTTGGGGCTTGGTCCCACAGGACAGAATCTTGGAAATCCTACCATCGGCAGAGCATTGTAGGAAATGATGTGACTATTTGCCTTCTGTGAATACTCAACATTATCCAGTAATTTGATAGTTTTCAATCTGCGATACATGAGCAACAATATTAAGTAGGGTCCCATCCCGAAACGTCACATATCCTTGTTCTCCCAAGATGCTGCCTGACCCACTGAGTTACTCCAGCACGTTGGGTCTTTCTTTTTTTTTGTAAACCAGCATCTGCAGATCCTTCTAACTAGTATTAAATGAAAGGTGAGTATATGAAGTTAGGTCAGAGATCAATGTGATCACATTAAAGAACAGGTTAGGGCTAAGGGGCTAAATGGACCACGTCCGTTCCCACATGTCAGCCCAGTGACTCCAAGACATCTGGTAGCGCACCATTCCACCCTAACATGATTGGTATTTTCTGAAAGCGCTTGTCATATGAAAACATAGCTAATTCCTCTGGTAATTCTTCAATTTTAATCGTAGGCCTGCAGTTGTACTTGGAAGTCCGATGTACAATAACTCCTCTGTTGATCCAAGCTGATTCAAAGTCAATGTTCAAGGTCAGTTTATTGTCACGTGTTCCAGTTAAGGTACAGTGGAATTTGAATTACCATACAGCCATACTAAACAAGAAGCAGCAAGACACACAATTACATAAAGGTTAACATAAACATCCACCACAGCAGATTCCCCACGTTCCTCACTGTGATGGAAGGCAATTAAGTCTAATCCTCTTCTTCTTTATCTCCCCGCGGTCGGGGCAGTTGAACCATTGGCAGTCGGGGTAATCGAAGCTCCCGCAGCCGGCGATCGAAGCCCCTGTGTCGGGACGATCGAAGCTCTCGTGTCGGGGCGATCGAAGCCCCTGTGTCAGGACGATCGAAGCTCTCGTGTCGGGACGATCGAAGCCCCTGTGTCGGGACGATCGAAGCCTCTCGTGTCGGGACGATCGAAGCCCCTGTGTCGGGACGATCGAAGCTCTCGTGTCGGGGTGGTTGAAGCTCCTGCGGCTAGGAGCTCCAGAAGTCGGTCTCTAACCAGAGACCGCAAGCTCCATGATGTTAAAGTCCACAGGCTCCCACGGTTGGAGCTCCAAGTCGATTCCTGATAGGGATCGCGGGCTCCATGTTGGAGCTCCCTGAAGTTGGTCTCCAGCAGAGGCTGCCAACCTCAATATTAGGCCGCAGTGCAGACGGAGATACGATACAGAAAAAAATCTCCTTCGAGGTAAGAGATTAAAAAAAGTTTCCCCCCACCACCCTTCACGCATAAAACAAGCTAAAGAACACGAAAACATACATTTAACACATACTATCAAACAACAATGAAGGAAGGGACAGACAGACTGTTGGCGAGGCAGCCATTGGTTGCATTTGCTTCCAAAGGTACCATGTACATGGATATCTGAAGATACAGATAGCTCTCCAGACAATAGACTTTGGATTTCGCATCCTTATCACTGACGTTACCTGCAATGTTCCAGCCAGCTACATAACTGAGATTAGATAGGGGAAACGCAGAGGCTTGGTTCAGATTACATGAATCAGTTACAGTTATGGTTGGTTTGCATGAGATTGGTGAGGCTTTGTAAAGCAGGTGAATGAGCCCTTCCGAATTAGAGTCAAGGGACAATCAAGAGAATGGCTTGGCTCAGTTGTGTAATTCTGACTCAGGTGGGCACTGCTGTTATTAGCTGTAGCTAAGGAGTGATTGTTTAATTCAATGCTACAGGGACAGTTATCTGCAACTGCAATTGTATTCTGCTGTTTGAAATAGGTTCTGTGGCAAATTAATTAGTCGTGTTTATTACCATTACACCTTTGACTTCAGTCAGACTGGAAGGACAATCGACAGGAAGGCGGTACAGGACAGGTCACTGTTGCAAAATGTAAGAAACACAAATAGTGCAAATGGGTAACATTAAGTCAAACCGAGTACAAGGTATAAGTGAGAATATTTTCAACAGTATTGAGAGAGAGAGAGAATGAAGAAACAAGCCAGAATTTTAATTTTAATTCCTTGGTGGAATTAGTAAAATGATTTGATTTTTCCCTCAGTGACTACCACCGATTGCTTCATAATTGTCCTATCCCATTAGCAATCCATCTGACGATGTCAATCATTGAGGCTAAAATCTCAGAGTGCTTTCAAACATTGCAAAATAATTACAACAAAAATTTGGTCGGAGATTTGACATAGATTCTGGAATTGCCTCCCTACACCTTCTGTGAAGTAATTATAGGATACGTGTACTACATTAAAACACTGTGAATGGAGGCGGTTTTCACAAAGATCAAAGTGAAGTTTAAGGGGAAACTACACAGTTCTCCACACAGGCTGCAAGGTTTCTGATATGTGGACTTGCTCCCATCCACACTTTTGGTGGCGAGATGCAGGGAGATTTGTTGCTGGTGGGTGTGGAGGCAATGCCTATGTGTCGGAGCATCCCTGTCCATGTTCTCCTGCCTGGGTAAGTGGAGGGTGCCCCCGTGGGGGAGAAGAATGTAATCCATCCTGAGCACTGAGAACAGCACTCAGTGAGTTCCTCAGTGTTTGTTTTTGTCATTCAGCAAGGTGTCCAAAACTCGAAACAGGAGCGGAAGAACGTGACTCTGCTCCCTCTCTTTGTAAAGAAGAAGTGGCTGTGGTTGATGTGACAAATGGTTCCTCTCCCCAAGGAGATCTTAAGACAGTGGTACCCCATTGATCCAATGACCGAATACTACATCCAGCCACCCCTATCGATCTCATGCCATACAGTATCCTGCATATTATTTGTATGTTCATAAGTGACAGGAGCAGAATTAGGCCATTCAGCCCAACAACCTTACTCTACCAATCAATCATGCCTGATCTACCTTTCCTGCTTAACCCCATTCTCCTGCCTTCTCCCTATAACCCCTGACACCTGTACTAATCAAGAAGCTATCTATCTCTGCCTTAAAAATATCCATCGACTTGGCTTCCAAAGCCCTCTGTGGCAAAGAATTCCACAGAATCACCACCCAGAGACCCCGGTTCGATCCTGACTACGGCGCTGTCTGTAAGGAGTTTGTACGTTCTCCCTGTGACCCCATGGGTTTTCTCTAGGAGCTCCAGTTTCCTCCCACACTCCAAAGACATACAGGTTTGTAGGCTAATTGGCCCGGTTAAATTGTAAATTATCCCTCGTGTGTGTAGGATAGTGTTAGTGTGTGGGGATCGCTAGTTGGCATGGACTCGGTGGGCCAAAGTACCTGTTTCTGTGCCATATCTCTAAATTAAACTAAACTAAACTAAAGATGTGCCTTATGTGGTGCAGTGCCCTGATCGCTGCGCCATCAGGAAAGAGTAGCAGTTGTGGACCGCACCCATTCAGTTAAACACAAGAATGCACACAGGCCTTCACCTATGGCTTGTCTTCTGTAGGTTCCACATTGAAACAATCAACTTGGCAGCTATGGGCTGTCAGCAGGGAAATTCTGCAACTACCTCCAGCAGAGATATGGAGATCGATACCATGACCACAGATGACTTGGGCAGACACTGATAAAGTATTGCCATCAGGCCTATGTGGCAATGCCATCACTGCACTCAGATGTGTTCATAGTGATGGTCACTGCGGACAACTAGGAGCTGCACCTTAACGTAGTGCAGAATACAGCTTTTGGACCAGCTGCTGGTTAATATCAGGGAAAGCCGGAGCTCGTCAGGAAGCTGGTTACGACCCACCGGAATCCGCATTTAACCGCATCAGGCTGTATCCGAGCAACCCTTCACGAGCATGACTTTCAGCTTCGAAGTTAATTGCTTAATTAGGATGATGTTAATATAACTTCATTAATTGAACTGTGGATGTTCCTAAAACTTGATGATAAAAGGAAGGGGTGAGTGGAGGAGCAGGAGGCGGTACTGGAGAAATATTACGGATGATTGCTGATTTCTTGACTTCCATGGGGGGCCTTGGCCTGCTTGTCGATTTGACCTGTCAGACTTACTCCATGTAGACCTGAAATGCCAAGATCCACATCCATAGTTTACATAGTCCACACATTGTCTTCCTCAACATGGAAAAGCACTGGTGTCTCACATCAGGCAGTGACAGATATCTCTAGCTTGCCACGTTATCCTGATGGCAATACTTTATCAGTGTCGGCCCAAGTCCTCTGTGGTCAAGGGGTTGGACAGGCTAGATGCAAGAAGATTGTTCCCGATGTTGGGGAAGTCCAGAACACGGGGTCACGGTTTAAGGATAAGGGGGAAGTCTTTTAGGGCTCATTGGCTATATTTAAGAGAGAGTTAGATGTGGCCCTTGTGGCTAAAGGGATCAGGGGGTATTGAGAGAAGGCAGGTACAGGATACTGAGTTGGATGATCAGCCATGATCATATTGAATGGCGGTGCAGGCTCGAAGGGCCGAATGGCCTACTCCTGCACCTATTTTCTATGTTTCTATGTTTCTATATCATGGTATCGATCTCCATATCTCTGCTGGAGGTAGTTGCAGAATTTCCCTGCTGCCAAGATGCTTGTTTCAATGTGGAACCTACAGCTGACAAGTCATAGGTGAAGCCCTGTATGCATTCTGGTGTTTAACAGAATGGATGCAGTCCACAACTGCTACTCTTTCCTGATGGCACAGCGATCATCCCACAACTAATAGAGTCGCTGCCTCACAGCTATAGAGACTCAGTTCAATCCTGCCTGACCGGTTGAGTTCCTCCAGCACTTTGTTTTTTTCTCAAGGTTGCAGCACCTGCAATCTCTAGTTTAGAAAAATAACTTGATGGGAATGCATGGAATAATTTGACATTACTATTTTTACAAACTGCTCCCTCTTTTTCTGAGTTTATAAAACAGATTAGTACTTGTATATATCTTGTCAGTGGATTAATCATTCTCTATATTTAGGCAACCTAATATCCTACTGAGGGTTGTTTTCTATTCAAGACCTTTCTCAGCGAATGGTTTTTACACTAGGGATGGTGGATCAAAGATCCCTTTCAGCAAAGGAACGGGCCACTTTCGGAGATTCTCTGCATTGCCTATCAGGAAAGAGTATAAACTGGCAACGTTTACAGACTCGGAGCATTAAGCAGCTTACATGTGCTCAACGGGGATTCTTTCCTTTCCGGCCCACCCCCATCCAACCTAGTTGTTGAGTAGTTCCAGAATTATGCACACGGCTAGCTATCAATATAAAAATAGCAGGCTGCCTCCCCATACCAATGATAATGATTAGTGACTCTACGTTGCCTAAGGGATGAGCTGCTGTACAATAGTCACGGTGCCTTTCAAAGGTTGGGCAGCCTTTCCTTTCCCGAGCGCTGCATCACTTCAGGAAGGAAGGAGTGACCATGGCATCTGTTATATCTCATTGCCTTCTCTTGGATAATTATCAGGAATGTATGGCCCTTCAGCCTCTTCCCTTCTGTTATCAGGATTCTTAAGAGTCCTTGTCCAATTCACCTCTGCCCCATTGCAGACATTGGACTTTGTCTATGGAACAATTGCACTACAATGCTGAGAACTATATTCTGCACTCTGTATTCTCACCTTTGCTCTACCTATTATACTGGAGTTTGTCTTGATTATATTTATATATCGACTTTAGATATTTGAGATAAAGCATGGAAACGGGCCCTTCGGCCCACCGAGTCTGCGCCGACCAGTGATCACCCCGTACCCTAGTACAATTCCACATACAAGGGACAATTTACAGAAGCCATTTAGCCTACAAACCTGTACGTCTTTGGAGTGTGGGAGGAAACCGGAGCACCCGGAGAAAAAACAAGCGATCACAGGGAGAACGTACAAACTCCGCAAGGACAGCACCCATAGTCAGGATCGAACCCAGGTCCCGGTAGTTGAAAGGCAGCTGTGCTAATGTGCCCCCCTTAATATTATCTAATCTGATTGAACAGCGAGCACAAACAAAGCTTTTCACAGCACCTCAGTATATGTGAGAATAATAAACCTAAATCAAAACCTAAATATAGAGCTTCGTGAGGACATAATTGTGAATTGATGACAGCAATATAAATCACTAATAATTGGATTTGAACCATAGTACAAAGATGCTTCTGTTCAACTGGTTGCAGAAGATACCATTAAATGGCTAGGGAAATCTTGTAGTAACTGCTTGAATCTGGAAACACTTGGGCCTGAGGGAATGATGATCACAATTGTGACACGGGAGATGGCAAAAGTGGGAAAAAGTGGCCAGTTGGATGCATCGTAAGCAGAAGTGGGTGAAACAGCAAGCAGATCAACAGCAATGAAGGTAGACACAAAAAGCTGGAGTAACTCAGCGGGACAGGCAGCATCTCTGGAGAGCAGGAATGGGTGACGTTCCGGGTCGAGACCCTTCTTCACTTTGAAGAGGGGCTCGACCCGAAATGTCACCCACTCCTTCTCTCCAGAGATGCTGCCTGTCCCACTGAGTTACTCCAGCATTTTAGTGCCTACCTTCGGTTTAAAACAGCATCTGCAGTTCCTTCCTACACAACAACAATGAAGGTGCTTATTGGGTGAGAGTGTCACAGTGGGAGTTGAGTGCATGAGAAATAACTAATAAAGGAGCAAGGGGATCGTTGAACAAAAGCATCCAGCCATTAATATCCATTTCAAAGTAGCAGGAATTAGGTGAACACTTACAGATGGAGCAAGAGTGGCATTGAAAGCAAATGAAACCCAGATCAAACCAAATGGTCTTAAGAATTCTTAAGTGCTCTTAAGAAGTCTAAAAGCTGGGCATGGGAACTATGGCGATTAAAAGTGATAGTTTGATTGCTAAGAAGACCAAAACTGAATTGATTTCTTTATAGGGAAATTTAGAATTTTCTTTCACAAAGGAAATATTTATCTTTATATTCCACCTCCCCTCTTTTGCCCAGCTATCGTCCCACCAAGCCTACATTTTATTAAATGAGATCATTGGGATTATTTTACCTTTGTCTTCCATGTCACAGGTCTGACCTTCCACAGGCCACAACCTGCCTTTATTATTTGAGCTAATCTCCCAGGACAATCATCACAGAGCAGCAGGCAGTTGGAGGTAGTCGGTTCTGTCTAACCTACCACATACAACTGCGATGGCTTAGGCACCATGCATTTAGGCCCCGATGCATTCAGAAATGCATGTGACCTCCTGCAAAGAACAAAATAGAAATGGGTGAAAATCCATGTTAATTTGAAGGCTGCATGATCTGAAAAATCACTCGACAATTTCCTTCGAGAATTGATACCATCAGCTGCGGCTCTAAGAGCGAGCCAAGCCCAAGACTGTGGAAAGATTTCTGCTGCCGTTAATGAATTGGATGGTATTAGATTGAAGCTTCCCCAATGCTGTACCATTGCTGCAATCGGTACAGTAGGATCTCTGCATTATGCACGTGTGTAGGAGGCGGGAGGTCACCAAGACCATCTCTACAATTGGTGCCTAAAGGAAGTTGGTGCTGTCTCTCAATCCCGGCCCTAACAAGTCTCACTGAACTCCAGGTCTGATAAGCACTGTTAGAGCTCTAGTTTATATGATGATGAACTCGCTGCTTCCTGTGCGAACAAGCTTGGAAGAATGAGGCGATTACGTTTAAAACAGCGAACAGGACCTTCAATTGTAGCTGTTGCACTGAATTTACCTGATAGTTCTGGTGGGCAGAGCCTGTGAGGGAAGGTGCTGAGAATGAAGGATAATATATGAAAGGCAGCTGAACTGAAAGGGCAAGCCCAGCACGAAAATAATCACCCTGTGCAATTTATGTATATTCAATCGTTTATTATCGTTTTCACATCAGATTCCTACCGCAAAGCAGTGACACATTGTTAATAATTCATTTGCATCCCTGGAGGAGACTCTCCAAAGAAAGAGTTTGCAGGCGTGTTGCTAGGGCGTTGCTAAGAGGTTGCCTAGGCAGGTCGTGAGGTAGAAAATGGTACAGCCCGTTGCTGTGGACACTGATGGATGTCTTGTGAAAGCAGGAAAAGAACAACAGAATTAGCTAAAAAAAGTGGAGATAATCTCATATTCTGCCCAGCTCCAGGGAAAAATATAATTTAAACATTTTCACAGCTACAGTAGCGTCTTTTAATTAGGATGTGTCCTGCATATTGCCCCCTCAGGATTAAACACTGAAACTGATTTATTTTTCTGCTTGCATTGATGAAAATGCAAAGTACTATTTGCATTGAAGGGGTAAACAAGAAAGTGATCTGTGCACAAGATGGAATTATTTTCTCTCTTTTGTTTCAAATGGTGCTGTTTCATCTTCATTTTGACACTGCTCCTCAAAGTGTGCAGATTCAGCAATTGGGAAATTCTGCTGCTGCTGATCATAATATCTACACTGCTCATGGATCAGCCTGCACACAGGAGAATGCATTTTACATCAGTTTGGCTGCCATGCCACAGCATACACCTTGTGCCCAGAGTCAGATACAGGAGCACTCACAGAGAACGTTAGATTGTGAGCCTTGTGTGTCTTGTGTATCTGAAGTTCAGTAGCTGCATCACTAAATGATCTGGCACAGCAATCTGGGTTTTCCGGCAATAATTACTTCTTCTTCCTCGTGTCCGGCCATCTTCCATATCACGTCTTTCCGGTCGGTCAGTGACGGTTGACGGTCGGTGGTTGCAGAATTGGCTACTTCAGTCAGTCACTGTGGTGCAGTTCCTGTCGTCAGCATTGCCCGGGATGCGCCACGTGGAGGCTTCTGCTTGCATCCCGCAATAATTACTTGGAGATTGTGATACGCTACCTTTGTGCCAAACCACAGCCTATATTCTGCACCTGTCAATTTTCCAGTTCTCATTTCTGAACAACTACAATCACTTCTCCACCCCCACCCCCATCCCTTTTAAAATGGACTGAAATTATGCATTGTTATTGCTGGCAATACCCATATCACATGAAATTAGTTATCAAGTCATGGATATTGGAGACGGGTCCATCGGCCCACCAAGTCAAGTTCCCATTTACACAAATCCTACCTTTTCTTACCCAATTTTCTTCAACTCCTCCCAGACTCAACTGCGTACCAACACATCAGGGACAATTTACAGTGGCCAGTTCCCCTACTAGCCAAACAGGGGCCACAAAATGGCTTTGGTGAGTTGGATTAAAGAAAATCCCAATGATGTTTCTACCAAGAGGATAACCAGGGAGAAGGTAGGAGCGCTGAGGGTAAAGGAGGGAATTTGTGCTTGGAGTCCGGAGATGCACGTGAGATACTAAACGAGTTCTTTGCATCTGTTCATAGAAAGGGAGAGAACTGTTCTATGTACTAGCACATCTGTGAGATGTGGAATGAATCCAGAGCACCTGGAGGAAACCCACACTGTCACGGGGTCCCTGGATCTAAGAGGCAGCAGTTCTGGGGATTGCACTAACTTGCTGCAGTGTGATTCCATAAGCATCGTCTGAGTGGTGCTACAATGCTGAAACTTCGAAGGTGCGCTTAGACTGGCCGTGTTACTCTTCAATACATTTTGTCTCCGGTCATAAGTATTGTATTAGTGTGCTGACATACAAAGAGATATCATCAGCCAAATAAATCTGGAAGACAGAAGCACCCATGGAGAAGAGAAATTGGGCTGAAGATGGCAAGAACCTGAAGAAGATACTGTGTCCAAGCCACTGCCAGCTGCTGGAAACGTCAGTTGCAAAGTGAAAATGGAGATTCTCCCTCGATTACCATACCTGTTACCACAGCAACAATCTCCTCTACATCTCTCCCACTTCTGTACCACCTGCAAAATCCCACCCAGAGTCCACAAGACGTCCAGAAATAGCAATCGGGTCCCTAAATGGTTGAAAAAATACCATTGATAACAAAGCAGATCATGTGAAAAATACAATGCCTAAATTATGGTTTCTGTGCATGGATAATGAAAGGCTGTTAGAATCCCATCTTTAACCAGTGGCTCTGTGATAAACCACGGGCTGAGCAGATTTACTGCACGCACAATTTCAGTAAAAATCCACTTTGTACATTAATCCTTTACTTATTTCTGTGTCCATGAAGAGTTGGTGTCAAAATTGTGACACCATCTCATACTAGTGCACCAAGTTGTTTGAGTAACGTCAAAAACCTGCACCTCCGTATCTGCACCCCACTCTCTTCCTAAAGAAACCTTGTTTGACTGAGCTTCTGTTGCCATACCCTCCTTTGGCTAATTATCCAATACTTTGGTGGTGTCTCTCTAAGGTCTCTTTTGATATATTGTCTGTGTTGGGTGTGTTATAGCACTGAAATGTGGCAGTGATGATGATGTAAAGCTACAGCTGTTGAAGCCCCAGCCCCCAGAATCTATGCTCTTTACCTCTTGATGTGAAGAATGTATCATGTTGTTTGGATATTTAGCGGGATAATTGTTCAGCCATAGTCAACTGACAATGCCATTTTGTAGGGGAAGCTGGCAAGCAGAGTGTCCCTTGTATAATCTCTCTCACAGCTGCGACGCACTCTGTTCGCAGCATCCACCAGGAGGGGTTCCATTCCAATGTTTGTGGTTCCTCATCATGCAGCTGAATTTGTGCAATTGACAGAAAGCAACCTGATCAGGCCTGGCTGCAATAAACAACAGGCCAAGGCAGGGGGAGATCAGGCACAGGGTGCTCTTGTACTGCACTGACGCTAATATTGATAGTAGTACTGCCCGTTAGAGAATCCGGATTTAGTAAATAAAATAACTGAGATCAGCCGCACGGTCCATTGTGCACACCGACGTGATACTTGATAGCTTTTCCGCCATCTAATTATATGTCATTATGGTACTGAGTGCAGGGTATGTTTTAAGTGATCATCATTACATGCCAACAGCAAGCAGCCTGCCTGCTGATTACAAGGCCAAAATTATCATTTCACATTGAATGGAGTATATCACTTTTGCTGGGAAGGAGGCATTCGAGGTGGTTATTGAGCCAGAGTCCTGCAGACCCAGACAAAGCTGGGTGCTGCTCTCGATGCTTTTAGTTGCAACGGAACCCGAATTAGCAAATAGAATCAGGTGACTGACCTCACTTCTGGCAGCAAAGGCATGACAGGTTTCCAACATTTGGACTAAACTAAATTCTTCATTTGAAATGCTGTGTGCATAGAGTATCCATTAACAATTCACGGGGCAGCGCGGTGGGTGCAGCGGTAGAGTTGCTGCCTTACAGCGCCAGAGACCCAGGTTCGATCTTGACTATTGGTACTCTGTGTACGGAGTTGGTACTTTCTCCCCGTGACCTGCATGGGTTTTCTCCGCGTGCTTGGGTTTCCTCCCACATTCAAAAGACGTACAGGTTTGTAGGCTAATTGGCTTTGGTAACATTTGTAAATTGGCTCTAGTGTGTGTAGGATAGTGCTAAGCCGCTGTCCCACGATGTAAGTTTACCCAAGAGCATTTTTCACAGTGTTGAAAAAACTTTACGAGTATCCGCGTTTCCCGAGTACCTGCCGTTAGCATTACGAGCCGCTACGAGGCATCCACGAGCTCCGACGTACCCGCTATGTACATTCTACGTACTTACCATGAGTTTGATTTTTTAAAAACTCGGGAGAGCTCTTGGGTAAACTCGCATCGTGGGACAGGGGCTTTAGTGTGTGGGGATCTCTGGTCAGCGCGGACTCGGTGGACCGAAGGGCCTCTTTCCATGCTATATCTTTAAACTAAACTAAAATAAACTAAATGATTCAATTATACTTTATTGTCACATGTACCTAGGAACAGTAACATGCTTTGTTTTGAAGACAACCCGATAAATTCATACAGCAGACCTCACCTAGGCAGTACACGAGTCGCCATGTTTCTGGCACTAACAAAGTTAACAAGTTCACTGAATAGTTTTATTTCTGCCTGCCGCCACATGTGGCAGCAGATGGCCCCCCGAAATGCATGCCATTCCTCTCCATCAGTGTCAGATCACTGACATCACAAGGCAAAGGTGCTACCGACTGCACCACTGTGTCACCTTTAACATTGGCAACCACTCCCATCCACTCACTCAGAGGATTGTCACAAGTTACAGTTTAGCAAGTTGCTGCTAGGTGACCCAAGGACATGAAATCCTCGATCACTAATGCTCTATTCCCTTTGGCCAATGCACATTAATGGGGGCAGCCACTCTCACTCCTGGACTCGAGCCTGAGAATTGTGGGCCAAGTCTGTGATTGTCTGCTCTTCTAACCAGTCAGAGGTTGTGCCAGAGGAATGGCATTGAAGTGTGCGAATGTTGATTCATATGCATTGAAATGTGACTGTAACTTACGAGGAAGTTGTCTGCTTTAAGGCACTGGGAGGGACTGTTAGCGCTCAATCCAATATTGATGAAGAATGAAGGGCAATGAGTTAAGGATGTCAGGTGTCCAAATAGGGACACTTGCACTGTGAGAGGCTCACTCTGCTGCCACTGAAACATAGCTGGACCATTCCGTCATTCCAAGGGCGCTTATCGTTCAGTTGGTGGCCTTTGCTTCTGACCCATCCTTAGCAGCTCAAAGAACAAAAAGTATCTGTATTGATTCCCTCTGACATTCCAGCTTCTTACAACCACCAAAATTAGGAAAATGTCTGACAAACAACCTTACTGATCCTGCAGTACTTCATAACCAACAAAATTCTCTCTCAGAGTTGTTAGAAATTTGGCTGAAATCCTGTAATTGTGGGTTGTTGTGAGGACATACAGCAAATATAGTACAGGGGATTCACAAGCATATCAATACACTTTCCATTCACTACCAATGTTTGCAGAGAAAACTTGATGGCCATAAACCATTTCTTCAAATTTTCAGATCACTATCATTTTGATTCTGTTTCAGTTTATTCCTATATGAATCCATAGGATGAGAAATACAAGCCTATCAGTCAGTCAAAGACAGTATGCGGGATATGATTGGCTTTCGTCGCCTTGATGCTGTGCTTTTGGGAATGTGAAGCAATTTAATTTTTCACTTATGCTTTAGTTTAGTTTAGTTTAGAGATACAGTGCGGAAACAGGCCTTTCGGACCACTGAGTCCGCGCTGGCCAGTGATCTCCACACATTAACATTATCCTACACACTAGCATCAATTTGTAACTTTACCTAAGCCAATTAAGTTACAAACCTGTATGACTTTGGAGTGTGGGAGGAAACCAGAGTACCCGGAGAAAACCCACGTTGTCACGGAGAGAATGTATATAACGGGCAGCAGTATATTCCAGTGAGTAGCAAATGCCTGTGCTTTACTGATGTGACTTCCTAATGCTACAGTCTGAGATGGGGCACCAGGAAGAAAGAATGACAATAAACTTACATTCATGATCTGGGGAAGCCCCAAAGTGCATTACAGCCAATGAGGTTACTATCGTAATGAAGGCACCTGCTGCAAGCTATCTGTGTACAGCATCACATCCAGAAACAGCAATGGTATTATCACCAGACAAACCATGAAAGGAAAGTTGGTACAGAGGAAAGTACAGGTCAGGACACCAAGGACAGCATCGTTACTGCTATTTCTCTTTCCACGCTGTCTTTAAACTAAACTAACCACGCTAAACTACACTGCTGTCAGACCTGATTAGTGTTTCCAGCACTTTCTGTGTTGGCTGATGGCGTCTATGGACAAGAGACCAGTCAGGCTCTGTGCAGCAGTCAGATCACCTTCTCTGCTCTCACGACCTTCTATTAGACTGAACGATAGTGGAAATCTGGGAGCTGATTGCTTCAATGGCTAGCAGTGCTGTGACATGTCGAGAGGGATTGAAAGCAAGAGTTGATAACATGAAGGGGAAAGCATTCAGCAAGTGCTAATTCAGCTCTGGTCAACCACTCCTTGTGTCTGAAGAAGGGTCTCGACCCGAAACGTCATCCATTCCTTCTCTCCAGAAATGCTGCCTCTCCCGCTGAGTTACTCCAGCATTTTGTGTCCACCCTCCCTGTGTTGTTGCATTGTCTGTCTCAATTGTAAGTTAGTTTGCCAATCCTGGAAACCAAACACTTCTTGCATGCTGGAAGTGTGTATCTCCCATTGCATTGCAGAGGCTGCCACTTCTGCACTATTGAAGATCCTTCATTCCCACACCATACATTGAAGAGAATCAGTCCCTTTCATGAATCCTGCGTGAAGAAACTGCCACATATTTCTGATATTGTCAAGCTCTGTAACCCCTATCCCCAAAGAAAGCTCAATTAATTGAGATATTTCAACATGCCATAGCAACCTGAAGCCTTCCATCATTTTCTGTTAAAATTCGATTATTTCCAAATGAGATTGAACGATTATCGACCTCCTTTCTAGTCCAGACTCCCATAGGAAGGCGCTCTTAAATCTTCACAGTGTGAAGGATTTCCTTATGTTATTGAGGATTGATTTTGCTGTATTGCTGGTGCACATTGTTCTGCTGAGGAGACTCTTGTACAAATTGACCTACGGACATTTCCAGGGCAATTGTGTGTGTGTAGCACAAACTGCAATTCTAGAATCATAAAACAAATGATACAATTCAAACATTTCTGCTTTAAGAAACCATGACACATGTCTTCTCCCCTTTAAAGATGTTAAAACCGGCAGGCAGATGGCGAATGGGTCTCCATGGGCACCCCATGCCCTACTTACAGAACCAAGTGGTCATCCAGAGCTGACCCCAAGCCCATTCATTACTCCATGTCCCAGGGGTAATGTCAGGGGTAATGTTGTGGGCAGCAGTTAGCAGTCCACAGACTGCTTGTCCTCAGTTACAGAGGACGATGATCTCGCTGACCTCTTCAACTTGTCTGCAAACAGTATAGAATTAGGTTAATTATGCGCAGTGCTCGGGTGATTATTCAATAAAACAAAGGAATTGTAGCAGGTATATGTAGAGCAATACAATATTGGTTACTGTAGAAAACGGACTCTCCTGACTTACGGAGAAATAGGATCATGGACAGTTTTAGTGTAGTTTAGATTAAAGCCACAGTGCGGAAACAGGCCCTTCGGCCCACCTAGTCCACACCGACCAACGTCTCCACACATTAACAGAGTTGGCCCTAGTCAGAGTTCCATACTTCCAGCAAAGACATTGTCCAAAATCATACGGGATGAATTAATCCACTTTCTATTAAGTGATTAAAAGTAGTTGCACCCATTGATGACCCTGTTGCCCATCTGAGGGTTAAACCTGCACTGGGATGAACTACAACACCAAGTGCCGGTACACGTTTCCAGACTGGCAGGGTGTCAACAGGAAGCAGGCACAAACACTTCCATGCAAGCACAGAACCCTTTCCAATGAACAGTTTGTGGATTAGTTGGTGCAAAGCCCAGACCTTTTCCACATGGTGGTGGGTGGAGAAGGCAATGCTGATGAGTCATAAGAAACTTGGGCCAGGACCTAGTGCAACTGCTGCCTCACAGATGTAGGGGCCCAGGTTCGATCTTGACTTTGGGTGCTGTCATTTGTGAGGTTTGCAAGTTCTCCTTGTGACCATGTGGCTTTCCCCTTGGTAGTCCTGTTTCTGCTCACATCCCAAAGACTTGCTCGTTGGCAAATTGGCTACTGAAAATATTACCCATCAGTGTAGGTCAATGGCATAAAAAAATTCAAAGGAAAAATTGATGGGCTTGTGTGAGAGAGAGTTCCAGGAAGGAGCAGTAGGTGGGGTTACTTTGCTGGGATAGTGCATGGAGCTAATGGGCTGAATGGTCTCCTTTGTCATAATAATTAAGCAACAGCAGTGTTGGCACCAGGACCATCCGCCAGGACGAGAGGAGACAATACCATCTCTGTCTCCTGCATCCCACACAACTCGGCCAACAAGAGCACTTACTAGCCCTTGCCGTAAAGTCTCTAGTAAAAGTAGGAGCCAAATGAGGGAGAAAGAGAAATGAGGAATGGTGAAAGGCCTGGATAGAGTGGATGTGGAGATGATGTTTCCACTAGTGGTAGGGTCTGGAATCAGAGGCCATAGCCTCAGAATAAAAGGACGTACCTTGAGAAAGGAGATGAGGAGGAATTTCTTTATTCAGCAGGTGGTGAATCTGTGGAATTCATTGCCACAGAAGGCGGCAGAGGCCAAGTCGATGGATATTTTTAAGCTGGAGATTGATAGATTCATGATTTGTATAGGTGTCAGTCACAGCCCACTTGCTATATGCTTGAGAGTGTGAAACTGCATTAAATTCAGGTTTAATGTAATGAACAGAAATCCACCCATATTGTGAAAATGTATCACTATGGTCACGTTACAATCAGAATCTACTGCCATGATCCTAATGCAACAGTATACATGTTAGTGTCGCGGTTATTGAGAAGAGGAATTTCCAGGCAATAATCATTCTCCTGCCGAGGGTTCCTTTGACTCATCTGTGAGGCCATCAGTAGGTCATTTGATTGAGCCATGAATCATTAGATTATTGAATTACTGTAGATAAACCACTGCCCTTTGGCCAATTCCTATAGTAGTTTGGCTGCTAATTGTGCTTTTATACTGTGGTTCATCTTGCTGGTAGAGGGAGTTGGATCTTCCCACTTCTGTATAATAGTATGTACTGAACGCAGGGGTACATTTTGTTTTTATGTTACAAGTTTATTTATCATGGCAGTGGATTTCTGTTGATATGAAAGGAGATTACAGGGTGTCACTCGTGACCTGAGGGTGCCCAGACCGCTCTATACCCACTGAGGTGAAGTCACTAATGCAGGAGATGTGGCGGCCATTTGTGCAAGCTCCCATGATGTCCAAATAATCTGTTTTCTATTTCTGTTCATGGAGGGATAAGTAGAATTCCATAGAGAACAGCCCAGCACTTTCTTTTTTTAGAGATACAACATGGAAACAGGCTCTTCTGCCCACTGTGTGTACACAGACCATCGGTCACCCATTCACACTAGTTCTATGTTATTCCACGTTCTCATCCACATTTGGGCAATTTGGCACAGATTTCTGAATTATTCAAAGAAAGATTTCACTAAATTAAAATGTTATTTCCATGATCCAGGTGAATTGTGCATTGGATTAACATTTATCGGAATGGGCTGCACTGTATACATTTTAATGGCAGCAGTGTTGTATCTCAAGGGGTTTCCTTACTGCTACTTTGAAACCATAAAACAAATGCAGTCATTCTCACTGAATGTGCTTCAGCAGGCTATTGAGTGTCCATGCATTGATCAGAATGTTATCCTCTAAATCATTGTATCGATGTATTGATTAGAATTGTATCACCTACACCTCACACTGTATTGATGCTATGAATAGATTTGTATCATCTACATTCTACACCTTACATGTTGTACTGCCCATGCCAGATCCCTCCCTCAAGTTGTGGCCCTTTACTTCCATTTGAGGAGCTGGGTCTGTATTTTGTTTCAGAATGCTTAAACTCTCAGTGAAGTGTTGGGATGCCCTCTGCAACTTATCCCGATGGCAACCCTGGCCGTACTCTGCAGAGATATTTTCTTTGTTTAAGAAGGAACTGCACATGCTGGAAAATCGAAGGTACACAAAAATGTTGGAGAACCTCAGCGGGTGCAGCAGCATCTATGGAGCGAAGGAAATAGGCAACGTTTCGGGCCGAAACCCTTCTTCAGACTGATGGTAGATTCAGTCTGAAGAAGGGTTTCGGCCCGAAACGTTGCCTATTTCCTTCGCTCCATAGATGCTGCTGCACCCGCTGAGTTCCTCCAGCATTTTTGTGTACCTGAGATATTTTCTTTGTTCTATACAACTCTCCCCACCCTGGCTGCATCTTAAAATTAGCATATTTTCTCTCTCTTTACCACTTCTGATAAATGTGAGCTCTGCCTCAGTCTCCACTGATACTGCCTGACTTGCTGAATCTGTGTTTTTTTAAAAGATATGCAAGTGGTAGAGATTCATCAGAAACCGTGTTGACTTTCACTTCATTGAGCTCCGAGGGTCTTCAGCACTCTTAAAGGACGATAGGGTGTGGCGGGGAAGTGCAGGATCTTGAGGAGAATGAGGGTAGAAAATTCTAAAAGTGGTAGGTACGTTGGTTGTGAAATGTTTTCTAAAATAATCGTGGGCTCCCTGTTTGTAATCAGGCAATTTTAGGTTTCTGTCGGTGAAGAGACAAAGAAATAATGAAATAAGGAGAAAATTGTATAAAAATTTCAAAAGGAAATGCAAACAAGAACGATGAAAATGAAGCAACGTTAAAACCATGTGATTTTCTTTTCTTTGAAGGTGCCAGTGTGTGTCTTCCATTTCTGATTGCAAAGAGTTGCCATAGATACAAGGACCAACTGGGATCAGAATGAATGCGGGGAGGGGTGGGAATAGAAAAATATATTCTTGGAAAATCTGTAGGAAAAATTCCTTTGTGGCTGGATATTTTATGGGTCATTATGTGTCGTCAGTGAAACATTCCAAACCAGAGTCCTGCATTTTGTGAGTTAAGGAGATGATGCTTATCTTTTGAGCAAATGATCAGTAAGGTTATATATATATACACCATTTTGTACATGCAAACAACTGTTATTAGGTCTTGTGTTTGCAGAATGCGTTGTTTCAAGCCAAGGTCAGAATCACTGCAAAACACAATTTAACTATGGAGCAGTTCATGTGCAAGGAAATTTATCAGCAAAGCCAGTGAGAGGAAGATAAAATATATGTTCCAAATGCATGTAGAAATATGCTCTCAATCGAAGTGCTCCAATGTTGATTGTTCATGGGAATTTATATATTCAGGATACAAATAGTTCATATGTGGTTCAGGAAATTAAGTATTGGAAAACTGGTTTAGGTATTTACAAAGATGCTGCAAATACTAAACGATCAAAATGTCTGTCTGGGATTATTAATGTGATGGGAAATTAAGGTCGTGCCCAAACAATTGAACCATGCAGCTCACTATGTACAGCATCAAACTCACTGTGGATGGTTGGTGGAGTGGAGTGAGCGTAGTATGAAGAAGATGTCTGACGTTGACACTCCATCCCATCCTGCCCAGTATTGCTGTGTATTTGGAAGGAGACAAAGTAAACTCATAGAAAATTAGAGAAGCCCCCCTTAAAAAAAAACACATTGTCAGTGTGATCATGAATCACTTAACTGTTCATGATGAAAGTTCTTTAGATCATTATATCACCGTTGAAATAACAATGACTTAGATTTCTATGTGGAGTGGAAAATCTTCAGAAGCACAAGGAATATATAAATTCTTCGAAGTAATTTTGCAAAGGGGGTAGTGTTAGATTGGATTTCCTAGATGTGTTGCCTTAATTACCGATGACTGCTCAACAAGTTGCACATCCAACAGTTCCAAAATATCCACCAACTCACAGGGCAACATCAGCGAGAGCAAGAATGTATGTAATGGTACCAAAACCCCAGTATATAGGCCTCAATTCTCTATGTAACAGACAGGAAATACCATCCAAAGGATCCTAAATGGATCAAGGCAATAGGCAGTAGTGTGGGTAGCTTCAGAGATTCATTTCGCACAATCATAACAGGCAGCTTTGTAGATCACTGGAGGCTGACCATTCACCACACGGCCCCATCGACCAATTGGGAATAGAAAGACAAAAAAATGCTGGAGTAACTCGGGGGAATATGGATAGGTGGCGCTTTGGGTCGGGACCCTTCTGCAGACCTGACCCAAAATGTCAGCTATCCATGTTCTCTGGAGATGCTGCCTGATCTGCTGAGTTACTTCAGCATTTGGGTTTTTTTTATGTCCATTCAATTGCATTGTCATAGAGTCTTACAGCATGGAATCGGGCCCTTGGCTCAACTTGCCCATACCTGCCAACTGCCTGCATTTGGCCCATATGCCTCTATACATGTCCTATCCATGTACCTGTCTAAATGTTTCTTAAACGTTGCAATAGTAACTGCCTCAACTATCTCCTCTGGCATCTTGTTCCGTACACCCACCATTTTTTGTGTGAAAAAGTCACCCCTCAGGTTCCTATTGAATCTCCCCCCCCCCTTCCTGCCCACTCCCACCCTCACCTTAAGCCTATGTCCTCTGGTTCTTAATTGCCCTATTGATTAGGTGTATTCCTTTGGATCAGAGGCTCCTAACATAGATGATTGCGGATAACGTTTAAAGCAAACTCCATATTCTGTGCGGTAGAAGAGCTAGGGGCTGCAAATCCTCACATGTTTATTTCAGAGTGGATCCTCTGCCTCATCATGGCTTGCAGCCGACAGCATCTCATCACACAGAAGGGATGAACAGACTGTGGCCCGTGAGCTGTTGAGCCATTGGGGCCATCAGCCAGAGATAGGATTAAGACCTGTGATTTTATTAATTTGTAATGATCCTGATGCCAGTGTCAATCATCACAGTTTATTGTCCACCCATAACTATCCTCGAGCCACCTTCTTGAACTATTGCAGTCCCTGAGGTGGAGGTACTTTCACAATGCCATTGACTTTCAAAAATTATATTTGGTGACAAAATTGGGAGCCAAGCCACGATTATCATATTGTTAAAAATAGACATAACTGAATATCCAGATCCTTGTTTACAAAATGTATCTATTTTTGTATATTTCATTTCCAGGATGAAGATTTTATTAATATTCTTCATCGGTATAAATTAAGAAAGATCTATTTAATAATGAATTATTTAAGAAGGAACTGCAGATGCTGGAAAATCAAAGGTAGACAAAAATTTACAAAGTTGAGGCCAGCTTGTTTCCTTGGGATTATGAGAGGGTGGGACTAAAGGGCCTATCCCTCTTACGCAATTTTTTCTGTGACTTGCCGGCACCCGTCATATTCGCAGCAGGTGGCCGAAAATCCAGCGGCGACCAGAAAAAGGTATGACTCTTTGGGCGACTACTCACCACCAAAAACAGGCATCACTGTGCGATGTCGCCTAAAAAAATCCGTAAATGGGACAGGCCCTTAAGGCAGAGCAAGTAGAGCTGTTGCCTCTCAACTTCAGTGACCCGGGTTTGATCCTGACCTCGGGTGCAGCCTGCGTGGAGTTAGCATGGTCACTCTGCAAGGTTTTCCTCTGGATATTCTGGATTCCTCCCACATCCAAAATGCTGATAGGTTAATTGACCTCTGTAAATTATCCCGAGTGTGTAGATAAATAGTAGAGTCTGGAAAGAGTTAAGGAGAAAATGAAATGTGCTGAGTTAGGGTTAGTGCAAATGGGTGCAGGATGGTGGACAGGAATTTGGTTGGCTGGGCCATGTTTTCGCGCTGTATCTCTCTGCGATTCCGTGACTGCAACAAAATCATTATGATTTTGGGATGAAATGAAAACCCGTGGTATTGCTGGCCAAGTACAAATCATCATTGTGACTCTGCACCAAAGAGTGTGGAGCTGAGAATTTAAGGGGAACTTGAAATTCCATTTATGGAGCACTTTTGATCCATTGCTATGATTAACTATCTTAGGGATACTTCCAGCACAGTTGGATTTTTGGGGGTTACCAGGAAGTAAATTGTTGTCTGCTGTCCTGCATTAGGCCTCCTGGTGTTACTAAGCCAATAATCTGAGCCGGTGGTACCAGGTCAAGTTAAGTTTGAATTCTTGGGTTGTTATGGAGACTTGGTTCCATCTGCCAGATTTGAATCAATTTTAGGATGGGCTTTCTTGGATGTTCCTGAGTTATGGTTCTTCACTAAATGAGAGTCTCCTGTGAAGGGCAGATTTTAACAGCTGGATTTGTGGAGTAAGAAGGTGTGTGTTTAGCATGATGTCTTCCAGTTGGCATTTTACCAAGCGCATAGTGTGAGAGGTGTGCAAGCAATCACGCTGACAGATTTGGCCAGGACACAACCTGCTAATGGAGCCAAAACCCAGGTGTAGGCCAGAGGTTTTCAGGTGCAATGCTGCTGTTCCAGTTAGCAAAGAAGAGCCTCAATAAAGATGGCTGACCAGAATACTGTCCTTTTCCGCTTTATTTGGCTGAGAAACGTGTACTCTCTGCCAAAATAACAAAAGTGGTTTATTCGTGGTGAGTTCAGACGCCAGGCTCTTTGAGAATAATGTTGAAACAAGCCTGGAAGATTCAAAAACGTTCAGGCTATTTATTTCAAGACATTTTTATATGGAGCTGACTAGACAGTGGTTAAAGGCAGCCCAGATAGTCAGAACCAAAACATGCCTTCATTTTGAACGAATGGTGTCTTCAATACAGTGCAGTGGATTGTAAATCACTGCTCCTGCAGATGTTCATCGTTTCTTATGGTGCAATGACAGGTGAAATTCAGAACATGGAAAGAAAAACTATTCAAGCCTTTTATTGAGGAAGGAAAACGTTTTGTATCTGCACAATGTCCTTTGCAGGCAATTTCTGATTTGCAATTATTGGTGCAATGTAGGAAATATGACAGCCATTTTATGCACCAGGAAGGTTTACAAACAGGGATCTGATCATGTAGACACAAGGAACTGCAAATGTTAGTTTAGTTAAAAAAAAGAAATAAAGTGCTGGAGCAACTCAGTGCATGAGGCAGCTTCACTGAAGAACATGGAAAGGCGATGTTTTGTGTCGTGACCCTTCTTCAGACCTTCTTCTGATCGTATTGTCCAGGTAATCCTTTTCAGTGTTGTCAAACAAGGGCTAAATAATTATGTGTAGTTAACCATGTGGGTGGCACAGTGGTAGAGATGCTGCCTTACAGAGTCAGAAATCCAGGTTCAATCCTGACGATGGGTGCTGTCTGTGTGGAGTTTGCAGCTGCCTGTGATTGCGAGGGTTTTCTCCAGGTGCTCCGGTTTCCTCCCACATACCAAAGACGTGTAGATTTGTACGTTGATTGGATTCTGTAAGTGTGTAGGATAGAACTAGTGTACAGGTGATCGTTGCTTGGCGTGGACTCGATGGGCCAAAGGGCCTGTTTCCATGCTGTATCTCTAAACTAAAAAAGAATTAGGGTGCATTTATCAGGAACTGATATCTACCCACCGTGGGCTGAGAAGTCCTTGTATGTGCCGATCAGCAGTGACATGAACAAAGTCTCCGTGCCACTTGACATCGCCTTGTGACGGGGGAAGGGACAGAGGGAGTCCATTTCATGCAGTGCGTACCACCATCTAGATTACGTTAAAGCACTAGCATTACCCGTTTCTGCTCAACAGCTGAAAAAAGAATGATTGTAAAGATCAGGCAGCGTGCCTATTAACATGATCAGCCAAGCAGAAAATCATCAGCAGCCTCCCAGCCAGGAGCAATTACGCACTGATTCCTGGGTCATGTGGCTCTCAAAACAAGATGCACACTTTGGCCATGTTCCTGACAGGAATGGGGCTGATCCCAGTGTACCTGCTTCCCCTTGAAGGGCAACGCCCTGATCACTTGCTCTTGTGCTTTCCTCCCTGTGAGAGGAAGGCGGATGATGATCATTTTCTGCTTGACTGAACATGTTAATAAGCGCACATCTCATGTGGCCAATCAGCCATTTAGCCCTTATGCTGACGGACTATTAAGTATTTCAATTTCCCAATTATTGGGCCCTGAATCTTTGGATTGTTTTGTTTTCAGTAGAAATGCCTTTGTTTTTCCCACGGGTAACATTTTCCATTAATTTTCCATAAGCTCACTTCTCCTGGCCTTTTGCTGCTAAGAGATGGGTGGTTGTCATGGCAACAGTCCTTCCAAGATGCCTGGTGTCTCCCTGATTGGTGCATCGGTGCTGTACTGCTTTCAGATTAATTTTTATTGTGCTTGAAGATACAAAGACATGGTCTGTTGTGCTGGTTAATGTTTCGGTGATCGTTAGAACGTGGGAGGGTCAACATCTGCAGAAACCTCCTATTTTCTCTCCGTGGCAAATCCAGTTACTCCATTCAGGCAGATCGAGGGAGACTCCATGTTGGTTGCAGAGGTTGTCACAGTTCTGATAAAGCAATGTGGTTCCTTAAGATTAAACTCTTTATTAAGGTAAACTGCCTGGGAGAATCGTGTACGATGGAACTGCAGATGCTGGTTTAAACAGAAGATAGGCACAAAATGCTGGAGTAACTCAGCGGGACAGGCAGCATCTTCAGAGATGCTGCCTGTCCCGCTGAGTTCTTCCAGCATTTTGTGTCTATCTGCCTGGGAGAATCGTTCCACCGATACCCTCCTGTTGCGGTAGAGAGGCACTGTGCTCCGTGATGAGGTCGTGGGCAGACAGAGGGTGTTGGCCTTGGTCAGGGATAGTGGGAAGCCATATTGTCTTATGCACAAGTATGGTGAAAATCTCCCACGTGAAAACAACTCAACATCTACTGCACCATTGCCTTCTCAGGATCTTGTATGTCTCAATAATGTTACCCCTCGGTCTTCTAAACTGGGCACAGGCACCAGCAAAAGTAGTTGACTAGTCAGTCTGGCAAGACTGACTACACCAGGGCAATGCGTGACTCTCACGCTTTGAGCGTGAGAGTCACGCATTGCAGCCAATTTTCACACTCTCACGCTGTTGACAGAATTCTCATGCTGTCTTCAGTCCCTGCACAGTTTGTCTCTTTGCGCCACATGACAGTGATCTGTGCAGTCTGAATACTCCTCCTTTTCCTTGTATTATTCACCGCCTCATTGGGACTGGATGGGAAGCAGATGGAAGGTTTTTCCAAGTCCACTTGCACTTCCACAGCCAGCCATTAGGTGGGGCACAGAGTTGTGATGGAGTCTATTCTTCCCCATAAGCTCTCCCTCCTCCTTCAGGGGAGAGAGTAAGAACCGAAGGTACACAAAAAAGCTGGAGAAACTCAGCGGGTGCAGCAGCATCTATGGAGCGAAGGAAATAGGCAATGTTTCGGGCCGAAACCCTTCTTCAGACTGGAACCGAGGTTGTGGGGAATGCCGTGCCTTTGCTTGTGGCCTGAGCATGGAGTTTTGGAAAGGTGCCATTATTAGATATTCTTGCACTGTACACTTTGCTCTTCTATTTTTTTTTAAACCAGAGAGCGCGGTGGGTGGAGCCTGGAACATGCTGCCAGGAGTAGTGGTGGAAGCAGATAAGGTAGTGAAGCTTAAAAAAGCAAACGGATATGCAGGGAATAGAAGGATTGTGATCACGTGAAGATAGGGATTAGTTGAAGAATGTTTGGCATAGACATCATGCCGACAACATATCGAAGGGCCTGTTCCAGTGCTGTACTGCTCTATGTTATATTTCTCAGCTAATAGCCACCCATCCCTTTAGGTGTGATGGAGCCTCCAATAGATCATTGCTTGTTCTGCATCTACAACAGTCAATCTTTCAGTTGTGACTTACACCCACTGCGTTGCTCACTAATCTAATGCATGTGATTCACTTTTATTGTAGCCAGTCTGTTTACATCTTTAATCCATGCGGCTCTCTGAGGTTTTCTACTTTTCCTTCTGAAAACCAGGTTATGATCCCACTGGCGCTGACTGCATCTATTTTTTTCCCCAAAATAAACTTTATTCAGAATAAAAAATATGTTCAGAAGTTCTAGGAGCAGAATAAGGCCATTCAGCCCAACAAGTTTATTCCGCCTTTAAATCGTGACTGATCTATCTTTCCCTCTCAACCCCATTCTACTGCCTTCGCTCCATAATCCTCGACACCCTTACTAATCAAAAATCTGTCAATCTCCGCTTTAGAAATATCCATTGAATTGACCTCCACAGCCGTCTGTGGCAATGTACTCCACAGATTCACCAACGTTTGATTAAATTTACTAAAGACTATACAAAAAAAATTATGTAAAAACAAATAAAACGTGCTTCATGAATTTGCATGTAGCTCTTTGCCTCGCAACAAGGATAGCTTCAGTTGGCTGCTTGATTTACAGAAGATTACTCCAACTTTCCTGATGTATCCTGGCAGATAGGCTTCGTTGGGTAGCAGGCAGTGGCAGATTTGCTGGGTGACTCACTGTCTTTCCTTTTCTCCCATATCCCAGTTCATAGGACAGTAGCCAAATGATAATCTAAGAGGACATAGATTTAATGTGAAGGAGGGGATTTAATAGGAATTAAATCCTATTAACAGGGCAACATTTGTACAAAAAGGGTGGTGGGTATATTGAACGGCTGCCAGAAGAGGTAGTTGAGGCTGGTACTATTACAAAGACATATGGACAGGTACATGGATAGGATAAATTTAGACAGATATTGGCCAAACGTCAGCATAGTGTAGATGGGGCATGTTGGTTGGTATGAGTAGGTTGGGTCGAAGGGCCTGTTTCCATGCTGCATGTTTCTATGACTATGACTATAATACTTTAATATTTTACAATCTATTGACCTCTTTCTCGAGTACGCTCAGTGACATCGCTCTAGACTAGAGAATTCCAAAGATTCACTTCCTTTGAGAAGGAATTTGGTAAATAGTAATTATGTCTTCCCTCTCATTACTTACGTTGAGACAGTGAACACAAATTCTGGACAAGTCACCTCTCATTCTTCTAAACCCATTCTCCTTCTTTGACTAACAAACTAATCCGGGAATAAATCAATCATGATTTTACTCATGACAGATCTAAGGTACACTGTGTGGCTTCTTGATCTGTTTTGTTTAGATCACTTACCACCAGGTCATCGAGAAGCTTCAAGAAACTATTCTAATCTCTGTTCGTGCTTTGTTGGACAATTCCTGCATCACGCTGTCAATCCTGCCTCATTGGAAAGCAACTAAACAAACACGTGTCTACATCGCATCATTCCCAGTACAAGGGTTTTCCAAATTCTTTAACCAATTAGGTCGTTGGCGCAGCGGTAGTAGCGCTGCATTACAGCGCCAGAGACCCGGGTTCGATCCTGACTACTGGTGCTGTCTGCTTGGAGTTTGTACGTTCTCCCCGTGACCTGCATGGGTTTTCTCTGGGATCGTCGGTTTCCTTCCACACTCCAAAGACATACAGGTTTATAGGTTGATTGGCTTGGTATAATTGTAATTGTCCCGAGTGTGTGCCGGATAGCGTTAGTCTGCGGGGATCGCAGGTTGATGTGGACTCAGTGGGCCAAAGGGCCTGTTTCCACAATGTATCTCTAAATTAAACGAAACTAAATTAAATGTTGTAGGATCAAGGAATCTGCAGATGCTGGTTTACAAAAAAAAAGACACAAAATGCCCTTCCCACCAACATTCCTTCCTCTGGCTTCACAATTCACAACTCTTCAATCCTTTTGTCTCGCACGTTTTTAAAATCCCTGGCCTTGTCCAACCATCTGCCTATCCACCCACTCTCACCCCCCCCCCCCCCCCCCCCCACATCGGCTGTATTCACCTATTACTTGCCCCACTTTATCCTGCCCCTCCTCTCTCTAGCTTTCTCTCCCCCACCCCTACACTCAGTCTGAAGAAGGGTCCTGACCCAAATGTCATTAGTCTGAAGCATCGCCTATTTCCTTCGCTCCATACATGCTGCTGCACCCGCTGAGTTTCTCCAGCATTTTTGTCACCTATCCATGCTCTCCAGGGTTGCTGCCTGACCTGCTGAGTTACCCCAGCACTTGATGTCTTTTTGTCAGGTGTTGTGGGAAATGTGGCAGGCAAGTTGTGAATGGAAAGATTGCACAGATTAAATAGTGAAATTGTCCATGGTGATGTGTGGGCAGTGGAGCATTATACTATCCAGGGCATCAGGAGCACAACCCACAGTACCATTGAATTGCTGGAATCTGCCAGGGTTGGACATGGCTTAACAGGATGGCGACACTTCTGACTGTCCCTTCATCGCATGCACTTGGTTGGTTCTATGCTCAGTGTTTTGTTGTACGACTCAGAGGCAAGAATGCTCTTATTGACAAAGCTCCGAACTGTCTATTCTATGTTGCTGTTGTTGTTTAAGACCACAGCTGCAGGCAGAACAGTCTGCTTTCAAATGGAGTTGCTGAGTATGCATTGCATTAAGGGGCTTATGCTTAGGCCATGACCAGATAAGATATCATTCTAGTGCATCAGAGTGTGAAACTGATTGGATTTACAGGTATATTACCGAGCTGGCAGCTACATACAATCCAGGCAGTGGATCCTATAAGATGATGTTTAATGATGTGGCTGTACTTCAAGGATACCTTTTGCTTCTTGTAGCACTTAACACAGGCTTCACTTCATCGAGGCCTGATAGTGTCTTTGTGAAACAAAACTCGGCATCTTTCTAGGATTGAAGTTCCCCAAAATGTAGGCAGTTTGAAAGAATTGTCAGTTTACAAGGAGCTTCTGAGTTTGCAAACCATTATACCATGGATGTTTCACACTTTTTTGTGGCTGTAACTGAAATTGGCCTTCATTGGTCAGGGTATTGAGTATCACAGTTGGGATGTTATGTTACAGTTGTACAATGTATTGACGAGGCCACATTTGGAGCACTGTGTTCAGTTTTGGCCAGCCTGCTATAGGAAGGATGTTTTTAAAACGTGCATGAAGATTTATGAGGATGTTGCCAGGGACAAGGGGCTGAGCTATAGGGAGAGATGGACAGGCTAAGGCTTTATTTCTTGCAGTCCAGGTGGCTGAGGGGTGATCGTATAGAGGTATATAAAGCGTTGAGGGGAAGAAATAGAGTGAATGAATAACCAGGATAGGAGAATCAAAAACCACATGACATAGGCTTAAGGTTAGATTTAATACGAGCCTGAGGGATAACTTTTTCATTCAGAAGGTGGGTGGTATACAGACTGAACTGCCAGAGGAGGTAGTTGAGGCAGGTACTATAACATTGTTTAAAAGACAGCTGGATAGATGCATGGATAAGAAGGAACTGCAGATGCTGGAAATTTGAAGGTAGACAAAAGTGCTGGAGTAACTCAGCGGGTGCGGCAGCATTTATGGAGCGAAGGAAATAGGCAACATTTCGGGCCAAAACCCTTCAGCAGGGTTTCGGCCCGAAAACGTTGCCTATTTCCTTCGCTCCATAGATGCTACCACACCCACTGAATTTCTCCAGCACTTTTGTCCACCTTCAAAGTGTTTCTTTCAATTTTTGCGAATAAATGTGATTATTGCAAGGTAGGCATCTCTAAAGTCTCCAATGTCAGTTGCATAGGTCAGTATTGCAGCCTGTTTGAGAGGAAGCTGAATGTGACTATTGCCCCCAAACTAAGTTGGCAATACTGCTGGTCCTTCCAGAAGAGACTGGTCTGACAAATGTCCATGCATTCAGCCAAAGCTGGTTTCAGCCATAAATTTCGAAAATGGGAAGCAAAATAGTAAGTTTAAGACGGAGTTGACCTGGGTTACTCCCCTTGTTGTGTGCTTGGTGTTGAAGCAGTTTAATTAGAAAGCCAAATGTTTATATCTCTATTGTTGATCAAAGTAGGGTGCCTCACTCCCTCAGACTGGACATCCTCATTACATCCACCGCACTATCCTGACCTACCTTGTTCAATGGACATGCCAAGCTTCCTGCTGAGGTTATCCATTCTGAAACCCCACCTTCTCTCAGCAGCTCATATTGAGACCTATTTTTCAGATGTATATCTCATAGATTCATTCTTTTTACACATCTCATAGTCATGCTCATCTCCATGTACCTAAACATGCTCATACACATGTGTAGGAAGGAACTGCAAATGCAGGCTTACAACGAAGATAGACACAAAAAGCTGGAGTAACTCAGCGGGTCAGGCAGCATGTCTGGAGAAAAGGAATAGGTGACGTTTAGGGTCGAGACCCTTCTTCAGACTGCGAGTCAGGGGAGGGGGAAACGAGAGTTAGAGAAAGTACATAGAAGAAATGAATGACATTGCATGCTTGTGTAACATCTTCAGTAAAAGGGGCTTAAATATAGATTTACCATCATTTGTATCCATCCATCCTTACTGTTCTTATCTCACAGCCTCTGACAATGGAATCACCTTTGTTTCTTCACATATTCCCAGTCATGCATGGTTGGGCTGTCTATAATATCCAGTCCATAATCCAACTAGACTGGTCCAATGGTGCAGAGCTGCACTTATAACACGACAAATGCAAGTATTAGCTGGGGTTTCTAAATATTTCATGATATCAATAATTTAATGACAAAACAGGCAGGAGCCTCCTTGGTGGCCTGTAGATTGCATCGTCAGCGAGTGTTAGTTGCTATGGTTACCATCTCACTCTGCCATATGATGGAGAATGAGGGTGGGAGCTGGGATGGGTGTTTCCATAGCTACCATGAAGAATATACTTGCTGATGTCTTAAAGAGAAAACACAAAAGCATAATTAATCCTTACTCATCTTCGCTGTACAAAATCAGAATAGATCACGCATCATTTCCCTGACCGATGTTCAAAGAACAGACGGACTGAGATGATGCCCAGTCAGAGCTCCAGCTCTTTCCAGGTACCAAAATGAAGAGATTGTCCGGCTTGTCTTGATGGGGGTTCGTTTAGTTTATAGATACAGCATGAAACAGTGCATTCAGCCGACTGAGTCCATGCCAACCATCGATCGCCCATTCACACCAATCTTATATTATCCCACTCTTTGTATCCACTCCCTTAAACACTAGGGGCAATTTACACTGACCAAGTAATCTACAAACCCGCACGTCTTTGGGGTGTTGGAGAAAACCGGAGTGCCCGGAAGAAACACAATGGGGCCACAGGGAGAACATGCAAACTCCACACAGCACCCGAGGTCATAAAGGAACCTGGATCTCTGGCGCTGTGATGCATCAGGTCTATCGCTGTGCCATTTGTATTATGACTCCTTTATATGTTGTGTTCACCATTAAACACCCCTAATGACAAACAAAAATGCAACATGAAATATATCAGTAATTTTAAAGTACCTTCCAGCTTATTGAAAACTGATAGGCTGCCTGGTTTAAATTAAGTGCCTGATTTGTAAGTGCCATGAAAAATATGCAGCCATATGATCCATTTTACATGGCCAGCACAAATGTCTCATCAATGAATGCTCTTTCTCCACAGTCTAGCCCCACCACCACTGTCGGCACCAGTGCTTGGCAGTGTTAACAATGCTAAATTTAGTTTAGTGGCGACGTTTGAGTTGTAGTTTGTGGCTTCTGGAACAATGACTCAAATGCAGCAGGATCCAAACCTCCGAGGATCCAACCTCCAGGATCAGAACATACCATTTTGTTCAACGCTTCAGTACCATAGTTGGGTTGGCAGAGGTTGCGATATTGTCACCAAATCAAGTCCAATCATTTGGACGGATCCAAAACACTTGATGGCACTTTTTGAAAAAGGGAGGAGTTCACTCTGGTGTAGCAAACATCCTAGAATGGCAAGTATGTCATTTGAGGAAAAATTAAGTAGACTAGGCCTTTATTCTCTGCACTGAATGTGAAGTAACCTCATTGAACCATGGAGAATTCAGGAAGGAAGATTCCTCTGGCTGAGAAGTCTGGAACTAAGACTGTTCCAAATTTAAGAGGCCTCCTTTTCAGATTGAGATGAGGTAAAATTCCTTCGAAGGGTTGTGAGACTTTGGAATTCTTTACCAGCAGATGTCAACTCAGTTATTGATATCATTTAACACCAAGATTTCTGGGTGTTAGAGAAATTAATAGATGTAGGGACAGTGCAGGAAAGAGGTTTTGAATCAAAAGATCTGACACTGAAAGGCTCAGCAAGCTGGAGGGGCAGAATGGTCTATGTTCACCCCTATTATTGCTATTACTGATGTCATTATGTCCCAGGTCAATATCACTTGGGTACATTATTGTGTCATTATCTCACTGTCGTTTGAAACCAAACAGTGGCAGGCAGACAAATCCAGGGCAAAAATCATAAAGGGACACTTTTAAACATAATTGTATAAGGGATAACAGTGTTGTAAAAACAAGCCTGAAGGCTTTGTGTCTCAATGCAAGGAGCATTCGTAATAAGGTGGATGAGATAAATGTGCAGATAGTTATTAATGAATATGATATAGTTGGTATCACGGAGATATTGTGACCAAGGCTGGAGCTGAACATCCAGTGATATTCAATATTCAGGAGGGTGAGAAAGGAAAAGGAGGTGGGGTAGCTTTGCTGGTTAGAGAGGAGATTAATGCAATAGAAAGGAAGGACATTAGCTTGGAGGATGTGGAATCGATATGGGTAGAGCTGCGAAACACTAAGGGGCAGAAAACACTAGTGGGTGTTCTGTACAGGTCCCCTAACAGTAGTGGAGTTGGGGATGGCATCAAACAGGAAATTAGAAATGCGTGCAACAAAGGTAAAACAGTTATAATAGGTGACTTCAATCTGCATATAGATTGGGTGAATCAAATTGGCAGGGGCGCTGAGGAAGAGGATTTCTTGGAATGTATGCGGGATAGTTTTCTAAACCAACATGTAGAGGAACCAACGAGAGAGCAGGCTATTCTAGACTGGGTATTGAGTAATGAGGAAGGGTTAGTTAGCAGTCTTGTTGTGCGTGGCCCCTTGGGCAAGAGTGACCATAATATGGTTGAGTTCTTCATTAAAATGGAGAGTGACATAGTTAATTCAGAAACAAGGGTTCTGAACTTAAAGAAAGGTAACTTTGAGGGTATGAGACGTGAATTGGCCAAGATAGACTGGCAATTGATTCTTAAAGGGTTGACGGTGGATATGCAATGGAAGGCATTTAAAGACTGCATGGATGAACTACAACAATTGTTCATCTCAGTTTGGGAAAAGAATACATCAGGTAAGGTAGTGCATCCGTGGATAACAAGGGAAATCAGGGATAGTATCAAAACAAAAGATGAAGCATACAAATTAGCCGGAAAAAGCAGCCTACCAGAGGACTGGGAGAAATTCAGAGTCCAGCAGAGGAGGACAAAGGGCTTAATTAGGAAAGGGAAAATAGATTAAGAAAGAAAACTGACTGCAAAAGCTTTTATAGATATGTGAAGAGAAAAAGATTAGTTAAAACAAATGTGGGTCCCTTGCAGTCAGAAACAGGTGAATTGATCATGGGGAATAAGGACATGGCAGACCAATTGAATACCTACTTTGGTTCTGTCTTCACTAAGGAAGACATAAATAATTTGCCAGAAGTAGCAGGGGACCGGGGGTCAAATGAGATGGAGGAGCTGAGTGAAATCCAGATTAGTCGGGAAGTGGTGTTAGGTAAATTGAATGGATTAAAGGCCGATAAATCCACAGGGCCAGATAGGCTGCATCCCAGAGTGCTTAAGGAAGTAGCCCCAGAAATAGTGGATGCATTAGTGATAATTTTTCAAAACTCTTTAGATTATGGAGTAGTTCCTGAGGATTGGAGGGTAGCTAATGTAACCCCACTTTTTAAAAAGGGAGGGAGAGAAAAAACAGGGAATTACAGACCAGTTAGTCTAACATCGGTAGCGGGGAAAATGCTGTTCAGTTATTAAAGATGGGATAGCAGCACATTTGGAAAGTGGTGAAATCATTGGACAAAGTCAGCATGGATTTATGAAAGGTAAATCATGTCTGATGAATCTTATAGAATTTTTCGAGGATGTAACTAGTAGAGTGGATAAGGGAGAACCAGTGGATGTGTTATATCTGGACTTTCAGAAGGCTTTCGACAAGGTCCCACATAAGAGATTAGTAAGCAAACTTAAAGCACACGGTACACAAAATTGCTGGGGGAACTCAGCGGGTGCAGCAGCATCTATGGAGCGAAGGAAATAGGCGACGTTTCGGGCCGAAACCCTTCTTCAGACTGATAGGGGGTGGGGAAAGAAAGAAGGACAAAGGGAGGAGGAGGAGGAGCCCGAGGGCGGGCGGATGGGAGGAGACAGCTAGAGGGTGAAGGAAGGGGAGGGGGGGAGGGGACAGCACGGGCTAGCCAAATTGGGAGAATTCAATGTTGATGCCAAGGGGACGCAAGGACCCCAGACGGAATATGAGGTGCTGTTCCTCCAATTTCCGCTGGTGCTCACTCTGGCAATGGAGGAGACCCAGGACAGAGAGGTCGGATTGGGAATGGGAGGGGGAGTTGAAGTGCTGAGCCACCGGGAGATCAGGTAGGTTATTGCGGACTGAGCGGAGGTGTTCGGCGAAACGGTCGCCCAACCTACGCTTGGTCTCACCGATGTAGATCAGCTGACATCTAGAGCAGCGGATGCAGTAGATGAGGTTGGAGGAGATACAGGTGAACCTTTGTCGCACCTGGAACGACTGCTTGGGACCTTGAATGGAGTCGAGGGGGGAGGTGAAGGGACAGGTGTTGCATTTCTTGCGGTTGCAACGGAAAGTGCCCGGGGAGGGGGTGGTGCGGGAGGGAAGTGAAGAATTGACGAGGGAGTTGCGGAGGGAGCGGTCTTTGCGGAAGGCAGACATGGGGGGAGATGGGAAGATGTGGCGAGTGGTGGGGTCACGTTGGAGGTGGCGGAAATGGCGGAGGATTATGTGTTGTATTTGCCGGCTGGTGGGGTGAAAGGTGAGGACCAGAGGGACTCTGCCCTTGTTGCGTGTGCGGGGATGGGGAGAGAGAGCAGCGTTACGGGGTATGGATGAGACCCTGGTGTGAGCCTCATCTATGGTGGCGGAGGGGAATCCCCGTTCCCTGAAGAACGAGGACATTTCCGATGCCCTGGTATGAAATGTCTCATCCTGGGAACAGATGCGGCGTAGGCGGAGGAATTGGGAGTAGGGGATGGAGTCTTTACAGGGGGCAGGGTGGGAAGACGTGTAGTCCAGATAGCCATGTGAGTCAGTGGGTTTATAATGTATGTCGGTCAGGAGTCTGTCCCCTGCGATGGAGATGGTGAGGTCAAGGAATGGTAGGGAAGTGTCTGAAATCGTCCAGGTGTATTGGAGTGCCGGATGGAAGTTGGTGGTGAAGTGGATGAAGTCAGTCAGTTGTGTGTGGGTGCAGGAGGTGGCACCAAAGCAGTCGTCAATGTATTGGGGGTATTGGGGGTTCAGTATTGATGTGGATAGAGAACTGGCTGGCAGACAGGAAGCAAAGAGTAGGAGAAAACGGGTCCTTTTCACAATGGCAGGCAGTGAATAGTGGGGTACCGCAAGACTCAGTGCTGGGACCCAGCTATTTACAATATATATTAATGTTTTGGACGAGGGAATTGAATGCAACATCTCCAAGTTTGCAGATGACACAAAGCTGGGGGGCAGTGTTAGCTGTGAGGAGAATGCTAGGAGGCTGCAAGGTGACTTGGATTGGTTGGGTGAGTGGGCAAATGCATGGCAGATGCATTATAATGTGGATAAATGTGAGGTTATCCACTTTGGTGCAAGAACAGGAAAGTAGACTAAATTATCTAAATGGTGGCCGATTAGGAAAAGGGGAGATGCAACGAGACCTGGGTGTCATGGTACACCAGTCATTGAAAGTAGGCATGCAGGTGCAGCAGGCAGTGAAGAAAGCGAATGGTATGTTAGCATTCATAGCAAAAGGATTTGAGTATAGGAGCAGGGAGGTTCTACTGCAATTGTACAGGGTCTTGGTGAGACCACACCTGGAGTATTGCGTACAGTTTTGGTCTCCTAATCTGAGGAAAGACATTCTTGCCATAGGGGGAGTACAAAGAAGGTTCACCAGACTGATTCCTGGGATGGCAGGACTTTCATATGAAGAAAGACTGGATAGACCTGGCTTGTACTCGCTAGAATTTAGAAGATTGAGGGGGGGATCTTATAGAAACTTACAAAATTCTTAAGGGGTTGGACAGGCTAGATGCAGGAAGATTGTTCCCGATGTTGGGGAAGTCCAGAACAAGGGATCACAGTTTAAGGATAAGGGAAAGTCTTTTAGGACCGAGATGAGAAATTTTGTTTTCACACAGAGAGTGGTGAATCTGTGGAATTCTCTGCCACAGAAAGTAGTTGGGGCCAGTTCATTGGCTATATTTAAGAGGGAGTTAGATGTGGCCCTTGTGGTTAAAGGGATCAGGGGGTATGGAGAGAAGGCAGGTACAGGATACTGAGTTGGATGATCAGCCATGATCATATTGAATGGCGGTGCAGGCTCGAAGGGCTGAATGGCCTACTCCTGCACCTATTTTCTATGTTTCTATATTTCTGCAACCCATAACGGTGATTATGCTTCAAGTGGTTGTGAGGCATTTGATAAAAAAGATAAATGTGCTATGTAAAGGCAGCCTGGTTCGTGATTAGTTTGCTGTGTCGATGAACTGCAAGAACGTTTCCTTCCCTGTGCAGTGGTGATTTTAAATACCAATATAATGAACAGCATTTCTGTTCATTAGATAGTTTAGTTCATTAGATATCTTCATTAGATAGAAATAACACTGTGAACAGCAAGTCCCCACACAACACTGATGTCATTGGTGATGAAGAAACATTGACCAAGGCACCAGGATAACTTGCTGCTGTTTGTTAAACACTTTTGGGACCAGAACACAGATGCTGATGTCTCATCTAGTGTCCAGTCTCCAGTATAGCATCAGCCCAGCCCGTGTCACCTGGCCTCTGGTGGAAGCCATAGATCCTCCGAAGCAGAGTCTGGATGTTATCAACAGAGCTCACAGATCTCTATTGCTTCTCCTTACATGACCCTGGTCACATAGACTACTGGCTTAGCAGCAGGAGCCACTTGCTGCCGCCAGTGAAACAATAGTCTGGTAGACTTCATTAATTGAATTTTATTGAAATAACTGAAGACAATTCCTTAAACAGGTTTTGATTTCTCCAAATTCGTTTAACATTAATCTGCAGATTGGAAACTTGTTGAGCACATTACTGGGAATGAATGGTATGTAACCTCCTGACTCAGGCAATGGGAGCGAGTTACTTAGAGTATCTGGGATAGACAGAGCCAAAGGGATGGCCTTAAGAAATCAATGTTGGATTTATATACATGCACCAAACCATTATCAATTCTGGCAATTTTGGAAGTGCCTAGCCTTGAGGTTTTCACCCATGGGAGAATCTCGAACAATGTGACGTAGTTTCAAGATAAAGGGCATGTAAATAAGACTGAGGTACAGAGAAATGTCTTCACACAGATGGTGGTGAATCTCTGGAATGCTCTGCCTCAAAGACTTGTGGAGGCTAGATCACTGGAAGTATTTAAAGGGCAGGTAGATAAGCCCTACAAATACAAATTGAGGGTTTGAGGGACATGAAGATATGAGGCCTGGAATGGATCAGCCACAAAAACACTGAATGATAGTCACTGCCACCATTTTACAAACGCAAGCTCAAGTTCTAGGTATGGGAAAGGGGTTATTTGGTCAAGCTAAATCTGGGATGTCTTTGGGAGGAGGTTTGTCTTCTCTTACTACTCTATGTCCTTGGGGCTGCAAGATCTGCATGGCCTATTTTTTCCAAGTGAGCCCAATTATAATTCGAAGCACCAAATTATTTTTGTAAGCGATTCTGCTTCCACGACATAGGGACTGATAGCAGACAACTCTGGTTTAGCTGTGAAGCCTGTTTTATGCAAGGTTGCCATGGAGATGGGGTGATCATGACACTCAGAGACTCTATGACGATACGAATCACTGACAGTGCAGCTGTACATTCCTCTTCGAGACAAGTTGCAGGCAGCAGTCCAGGGACAAGTGGTATAACAAATATTGTAAGTCCATCCAGTACTATGGTCTGTTCCCCTGAAGGTACAGTGGTTGCATTAACAAGGCCTCATAGCTATGGAGCTGGAGCATGTGGGTCTTTAAGGCAAGGTTTGCAGCACCTGAGATGCTGCAAGTGTTTTGTTAGCAGAATTACCTGTTGAAGCTTTAGCATGCAAAATTCATTCTAAAATGTTCACTTTTGCAAAAATTCTGAGATAAAACATACAAAACCTTGCAAGATATAAGATTGAATATGAACTGAAGGCTGTGATTATTTTTTTTTTTAGCATAATGTTCCTCATTTCATACATGCAGGGAGTGCATAATTGAACTCAGTAAAGGTATGGACTGGAATAACTTTTTTTAATCAACTTGAATACCATAAAAACATAGATTTTGGAAATTTGTTAAATAGACTCATAGAGAATTTGTATCTGGCGAACCAAGATTACTAGAACTTGATCCAAACTACAGAAACACTTATTGCCTGAGATATCTTCCTGTGTTGCACCGTGTATAACACGAACACCCAATTAAATTTCCTACAAAATACATGGAATTGGTCAATGAAAAGGGAGCTGTGGAGGTTTACATCCAGAATCGTGCACTAAAATGGAACTTGTACAGTTTCCGACCTAACACAGCCTCTGATATTTGCCTGGAGACCTAAGAAGCCCTTGAAGACACACTCCCCTCGACAGGCTTAGGGCAGCAACACGGATCCTGGCTACAGTGCTGCAGGGAGACAAGCCCTAGGTCAAATGAAAGCAAGTTGGGGTCCTCATCAGAGAGAAAGTCTGGTGAGCCTGAGCCAACCAGAGGTGGCTCCGGGCTCCCCCTCCCCTGTGGGAAACCCCACTCAGCAATAAACTCAATGTCCACACTTGGCATGTCCAGGCTAAACCGCACACCTCTGCAAACTGTCCCAGTGAGCTGTTTCAGTAATTGGATCAGGGACTCATTCACTGATGTATCAATGGTCAACACAGTGCTTCCAGAAAGAAGAGTGTGCGTAATTATAGGGCATCGACTGAGCTCTTGCGACTGACTTCTGGTGATACTGGAGTGTGCAAAGCGAACTTTGCATTACGTCCAAGATGTATTTCAAGAAGAGCAAACAGAATCACTCAAGGAGTCCCTTATTGACGCATAGCCAGTGTCCTCCTGTCCTTTGCTGGCTTTCTGCCGGCACTTCCCTCAACACCGTCCATGTCCTCATGCTCCTGGTGTCCCTCAGGCTGCTCTCCCTCATTCATCAGCACCAGAGACTCAAGTTTGATCCTGAATATGGGTGCTGTCTGTATGGAGTTTGTATGTTCTCCCCGGGACCGTATGGGTTTTCCCTGGTGCTCCGGTTTCCTCCAAAAAGGTACAGGTTTGTAGGTTCATTGGCTTTGGTAAAAATGGCAAATTGTTCCTAATGTGTAGGATAGGGCTAGTGTGCGGCGATCGCTGGTTGGATAGTGAGTTGGATGATCAGGATACTGAGTTGGATGATCAGCCATGATCATATTGAATGGCAGTGCAGGCTCGAAGGGCCGAATGGCCTACTCCTGCACCTATTTTCTATGTTTCTATGTTGGTGTGGATCCGATGGGCCGAAGGGCCTGTTTCACTAAACTAAACTGAAGTAATCTAAATCCTTTGTCTATACTAGTCCTTTGTCTCATCATTCATGTGCCAGCTTTTTGATAAGCCTATCCAATCAGTGACACTGTGCAATCTCCCTGTGGTCCAGCTTTCTATTTCCCTTCCAGTAGAAATCCAATTCTCCCTTGAATCTTCCCGCACGCCGACCGCATTCAGACAGTAAGATCCAGTTCACAAAATAAAATTGTCTCGTGAAAAAATTGTCTTATCTCCCCAAACCCACCGCTTGTTATTTGGCCAATAAAACAGATGGGTTGGTAAACATCATCTGTCACCATAAACCATTCCAGATCCAATAGAAAACCTAACTGAAATATCTAAAGTTGTTATTAATGGGAAAATTCCCTTTGGGGAAAATTGATTCTCCTAATTTTGTGAAATCGTTAGAAAGGTTGCCAGATCATGCAACCTGAACAATTGCCTGCAAAGCTGAAATGTGGCTTTTAATTGACCATTGACCATTGACCTTAAACACTCTCACAGTACTTGCTATGTGCACAAAACCTGCATATTCATTTTTATGAACATATCTATTTTAATGGTCCTGTCCATTGTTTAATTGGATTTTCTTAAACGAACTTGTCATACTTCAATTCCCTGCTTTTATTTGATAATTTGATTTTCCACTGGGGTCCAGTTGAGTTAAACAAACCAGAACATTGTCAATTAAAAGCCACATTTCAGCTTTTCAGGCAATTGTTCAGGTTGTATGATCTAGCAAAGCCAAAGGCACCTGCTAGGTCTCTGCCATTGGATTAAAATTTAGACCTTTACACAATTTTGCTTATTCCGCCTGTTGTAGTGTTATCTGTATTTGCTCCATGAAGATGTCTATCTCTTAGTTTTAAAAGATGCAAGATGTGGTATCATATATAATAGTCTTGAAATCCCTTTTTTCTAAAGCACATTTTTAAAATATAAATTCCTTCCTGTTGTGGAAAGAATATATTGGTCATGGCCGATTTTCTAGTGATTTCACAAAATGAGGAGAATCAATTTTCCCAAAGGGAATTTTTCCATCAGTAACAACATTTGATGTTGGTTTTCTTTTTTTATAGATACAGTGAGGAAACAGGCCCTTCAGCTCAACAATTTCATGATGAGCCTTGATCACACCCATTCACACTGTTATCTATATTATCCCACTTTCTGATCCACTTCTTGCACAGCGGGGGCAATTTGCAACAGCCAATTAACCTACAAATCTTTGGGAGATGGGAGGAAGCTGGAGCACCCGGATGAAACCAACACAGTCACAGGGAAAATATCTAAATTTCATTCAACCAGCACCCGAGGTCACGATTGAACCTGGGTCTCTCTGGCATTTACATTTCATGGAATAGAACTGGTGGGATAATATATTTTAATTTGAAGAAGGGTCTTGACCTGAAACGTCACCCATTCCTTCTCTCCAGAGATGCGGCCTGTCCCATTGAGTTACTCCAACTTTTTGTGTCTATCTTCGGTTTAAACCAGTATCTGCAGTTCCTTACTACATATTTCTCTTTGATCAATTATATGTATTAGGGTTGGCGAATCCAATAGTTCTTGCAGCAGGCCCCTCAACCTACCACATCCATGCCAATCTTCAAGTTCCTTGCCACAATAATCCCATTTTCCAACACTTGTTCAGTAACCTTCTGTGCTTTGGCAGAATACAAATCTCTTGCATATCAACCAGTGCCTGTGTAGTGCTCAGGGGGCTTACTCACATGAACCAGAGGCCGGGGTCTATGCCTGCTGGTGACAGTGCGCACTGGGCCAGATGGAGCAGGGAAAGGGGATGTTACCAGGTTGGTGCCCACAACACTGAACGTCTCAGAACTCTAGTAAACCCAGCCTGTAGAAGTCTAAGGCGTCTGTACTTACCCTGGGCCAGGACTACAGCCTGTCCTTGCCCACACCATGGCAATGGGCCTTGGGCCTCATCTTGTTGGGTGTGGCTGCTGCCACTTCAACAGCCGTCATGAAGAGGATATCCCAGCCTGAGTCTGGCCTTTGCCAACATGGTTCCTCCCTGAAAGCTAACGGCAAACTGGTCTCTCTCAGTCCCAGGCGACTCTCCTGAGCCAGGAACAGATAGTGAAACCTGATCCCAGTTTCCCAGTTAAACCCCATCCCAGTTTAACAAAGAGTGAAAAGACTCCTTTCAGAAAAAAATGATTGGAACTTGGTTCCTGATGAACTTTAGCTTCACGAAATATATGAAGAAGCTTTGTTCCAATGTTCCAGTTAACTCCGTGCCCTACCTACTTCTATTTCCCTCTATTTGTTCTGCACCGTCCCATGGAAGTGGTTACTTCCTACTGCTTTGACCTTCATGCACTCGCTGATGTTGAGTTGCTTCCCTCACTAGTTCTCTGTAACCCGATGTCCGCTCAAGAACTCACTGGCTGTCGACTGTCTTTCTCACATAATGTGCAAACAATGTAATTTGCTTAAACCTCAGTGAAGTTTGTGCAGTGATCTGTCAGTAAACACACCACTTCATTCTGCTGCTCATTCCATCCTAATGTTGGATAATCTCTGATTTAGTACATAGTAAGATTTTTATTTGCTCCAATTTTTTCCAGAGGAATATGCCTTAATTTTGCCTTCAAAGCATTTGAAAGCGATGTTTGATGTAATTAATAAATTTCTGTTTGGCGTTAGTCAAGAGGATGTGTTCTAGGTATCAAGTTCAAATTTCCCAAAGTACGGTGCAATCCTTCACCATGCCTTCACTAACGGAGGATCAGCAGGGGTCTTTCTGGATTAGATTCTGCTGTATGGAAGGCAGTGAGGCATTTTACATCTGCCTCTTTTATCCCTCTCTTAATCTAATCTTTCCCTCTTTATTTCAAAGATTTTGTATGCACTTGAGTGTGTGTGTGCAGGTACGCATATATGTGTGTATGAGAATGTGTGCACATGTGTGTGTGTGCGCTCACGCGTGAATGTATGCACGTGTGTGTGTGTATGTGAGCGTGTGAGTCTCTATGCACACGTGGTTGTGTGCTAAAAATATTAATAACAGCTTTTAACCTGTTGCTTTAAACCTTTTCCTCTGTATCTAAATTAATGCTGAGCAGCTGCGAGTCAAGCAAGAAATTCATGCCTTTGAAGTTCACTGACAACTTTGTTCAAAGCTTTGAAACCTTTAAAACTTCATGCCATTTTAACTTGAATTGCAAGCATAACACCTGCAATAAATGTACAAATTAGTGAGGTCGAGGATCGCTGATCCACAAGAAGAGAAACTAAACGGTTTACAATGGTGACCTTCCTTTGACTTGCTCCCAAATGATGCCGAATCCTCTGAGTAGCACCAAACCTGCTTTAGTTTGGACCTGATGGTGCAGCAGTGCAGATGAACATCTTGTGCAGGTTTCCCTCGGCATCTGAACCTGTTGCCCGGGGATGGTGGTGGAGGTGGGGTTCGAGGGAAAGCTGTAGTGTCGACGGGATCAATGTCTCAGGCTGTATTACTGGTGTCTCTCTGCTGATTGCCGTGGGCAACAGAGGCAAAGATTGCTTTTAGCGCATCAGTAATTATGATCACCCCATAACCAAGTTTAAAATTGCATGAGGTTTTCCAGGTTTGAACAAAGTTATCAAGGAACAATAAGGGGTGCAAACGGTACTAGACCAGTTTACACGTGGAATGGTTATTAGTTGATACAAGATGAGCGCTTCATCTTATGCTGCAATTGGTGGAGATGCCATAGGTGTAGATGTATCAGTTCTTACCAGTCCATTCTCTTGGATGGTGGGACATTAGTCCAACCTCCTACTTGAGGATGGTGTGTCCTGCTATTCAAAGGAGATCATGTGTAAGATATGTGAGAATCATGAGTGCAATAGAGTCATAGAGAGTCATACAGAATGAAAACAGGTCCTTCGGCCCAACTTGCCAATGCCGACCAAGATGCCCCATCTACACACGTCCCACCTGCTTGTGTTTGGCCCATATCCCTCTAAACCTTTGTTTTAAGAAGGAACTGCAGATGCTGGAAAATCGAAGGTACACAAAAATGCTGGAGAAACTCAGCGGGTGCAGCAGCATCTATGGAGCGAAGGAAATATGCAATGTTTCGGGCCGAAACGTCACCTATTTCCTTCGCTCCATAGATGCTGCTGCACCCGCTGAGTTTCTCCAGCATTTTTGTGTACCTTCCCTCTAAACCTTGCTTGTCCATGCTCCTGTTCAAATGTTGTTATAATAAATGCCTTAACTATCTCCTCTGCAAGCTTATTCCATATGCCCACCTCCACCCTCTAAGGCAGAGAATTCCACAGACTCACCACTCTCTGAGAGAAAAAGTGTTTCCTCGTCTCCGTTCTAATTGAAGAATGGTTTCCTCGTCTCCGTTCTAATTGGCTTACTCCTTATTCTTAAACTATGGCCCCTGGTTCTGGACTCACTCAACATCGGGAACATGTTTCCTGCCTCTAGCGTGTCCAAACCCTTAACAATCTTTGGTCTTCTTCCTACACTGACTGTTGTACTCAACACAGTTATGTTGTATAATATTATTATAATATATAATTATATTACATATTATAGTAGGACAGCATTGTGGTGCAGTTGGCTGAGCTGCTGCTTTATACACCAGAGATCCCGGTTCAATCTTGTCCTCGGGTGCTGTCTGTGTGGAGTTTGCACGTTCTCTCTGTGACCGCTGGGTGCTCCAGTTTCCTCCCACATCTCAAAGACGAGCAGGTTTGTAGATTAATTAGCCTCTGTAAATTGTCCCCAATGTATAACAAGTGGATGTGAAAGTGGGATAACATAGAATTAGTGTGAACGGGTGATCGATGACTCGGTCGTCCAATGGGCCTGTTTACATGCTGTACCTCCAAGTTAACAACATCTTCTGTAAATTTGGACCAGAGAGCCCTCTGTTTTTCTTTACAAGGGTGGATTTATTTTCGAGTTCACTGTTGATTGATGCCGAGATGCCAAGCCTTTAGTTTACACAAGAATCATTTGATGGAAAATTCATATTAACCAGTAATCCAGTGATTAGCTGGAGTTTGCTGTATCGGAAGATGAACTCAGGATAGCTGCCGGGAGTGTGTAAGAGGTGGGGTCACGTGGTTTGTCTTCACTGCTCCCATTTTCTCTCACGTTTCCATGTGATCTTTGAGTGTTTCTCTCATTCTTTCAGTGGACCTGGTGGACCAGCCCATTGTTCCCTCTTTATAATAGACATTTACAACATTCACAAATGGTGGCTACAATAGTTCTCCTATTGAATCATGGTTAGACTCTTTCTACCTACAAATGAACAAACATTCACAATACGGCCTGGGGTTGTTGCTAGTCCTTGTGGACCAGCAGGTCCAAGATTGATCTTGAGTTAGTGGTGTTCCTTCTGGAGGTTTGTTCTAACTGCCAACTGGGTCATAATCCTCTTGTCTGGCTCGTTATAACCATATAACCATATAACAATTACAGCACGGAAACAGGCCATCTCGACCCTTCTAGTCCGTGCCGAACACATAATCTCCCCTAGTCCCATATACCTGCGCTCAGACCATAACCCTCCATTCCTTTCCCATCCATATAACTATCCAATTTATTTTTAAATGATAAAAACGAACCTGCCTCCACCACCTTCACTGGAAGCTCATTCCACACAGCTACCACTCTCTGAGTAAAGAAGTTCCCCCTCATGTTACCCCTAAACTTCAGTCCCTTAATTCTCAAGTCATGTCCCCTTGTTTGAATCTTCCCTACTCTCAGTGGGAAAAGCTTTTCCACGTCAACTCTGTCTATCCCTCTCATCATTTAAAAAACCTCTATCAAGTCCCCCCTTAACCTTCTGCGCTCCAAAGAATAAAGCCCTAACTTGTTCAACCTTTCTCTGTAATGGTTATGGATGAGTTATGGATGAGTTCTGTAGGGTTACCTCCAATCATTGGAACAAGCCCTAGCTGGGTTGGCTTGCTGAAGAGCATTGGCATAATGTGGGCAGACAAGGAACTACAGATGCTGTAAAATACAAGGTGCTGGAATAATTCAGTAGGTAGGATAATAGCATCTGTGGAGGGAAATGGATAAGCGATGTGTTGCATGGGGACCCTTCCTCAGAACGACAAGCATCATGGGATTGGCTTGTTGTTCTTCTTTCCCATGGCCAAACGAGATCGGTGCTGTGGTTTCCCACGATGTGATTGACTTTTTGCTCCCCCTTGCTGATCCGCTTTGTTACTGTCTCACTCTGACGGATTTTTCTTTCTCCCCAGGCTGATGCCAAGATGGTGTGCGATGTCGTGGTCCGAATGGAGGACACGGAACCATTCTCCCCGGAGCTGCTGGGCGGCATGCAGCGACTCTGGTCTGATTCCGGGATGGTGGAATGCTTCAGCCGCGCCCGTGAATACCAGCTGAATGACTCTGCGCAATAGTGAGTACACTCTCAATATGTGTGTGTCCCATTCACCTTTGATCGGGGATGTGTGGGATACTGTGCTGGGTCAAACCAATGTTGAGTCTGTCATGCACAAGTTGAGTGAGGTGCAATGTCGATTGTCGTGCACAATACTGCCAATATGGTCATGCACAAGTACAGGGTGGTATAATGCAAATCATGCTTGCAGCAACATCACAGGAACACAGACCCAGACAACGCACATAAAATATTAGTGATACTTAAAAATTCAACAAGAGAGTAAAAAGGAAATAAGACTGTGCAGGAAAACAAGACACAATTAGAAAGTGCCGTTAGCATCATACCCAGAGAATGAAGATACTTCATTGGCCATCCCACTAAGGCAACTTCGCCCTCACATCACAACATGGGAAGCATGGAAAAGTGAGGAAGCATTAAAAGGAGATGTGAGGGGGACCCACCCAGGCAGGAGGAACTGGGTAATAAAATCAGTGGAAAGTTTGAGATAAGATGTCAGGAACGTTTGAGGAGCTGACAGACAAGTGTGGCCAGAGACCGCAGCGCTTTTGGGAGTCGACGCGGAGTACCGTAAGGGAGCCCTGGAGACCCGTCGGCTCGTATGGGAATGGAAGTGTTGACGGTCATTTCATGAGCAGGGGGGCTGGAGTGAGGGCAGGACCACAACGGCAGAGGCTTGAGGGAGGCTGCGGCTCACGAGGACGCACAGAGTCCCCCGTCAACGGAGTGCAGGGATGGCAAATGGAATGGATTCAAGATAAAACTGAATGTCCTCACCTCACCTCCTCACTGGGACCAGAGTTCAATTCAGATACAGGGGGAAGGACTGGGTGATGGAGTAAGCGTGGAGAAGTGAGGACATTCTGGTCGCAAGGCTCAGGGCACTTGCCCGGCTGGAATTTGGAGGACATGACTGTTGCAAGGTCACTGGTGGGAATTGTGTCCAGCAGAATTCCTGAACTGTTGTATTGTAGATTGAAAGGCATGGAGCATGAGGAGGGGAGAAGCTTTTGCAGCGTTTCAGAAATAAATTTGAGCAATATTGAGCAGCTGCAGAGTTAGAATGGAAGTGCTGGGTCGCTGTGTGTTGTACCGTGCATTAAGTCAAGGACTTTTGCTGATAGAATATGGAGAAGTTCAAATAATGGAGCATAAGAGTCATTAAAGGGCGTTCTAGACAGGGGATACACCGAGTCTACAGGTTAGAGTTACACAGACCCTCAGCAGCCTCCAGCAGAAACTGGGAGATTACATGGGTGGTCAGACGAGGTAATAGATGGTTTGTTTGTAATTAATTTGTAGAAGGAGCTGAATAGGTGAACGCAGCAACCTGTAGAATGCTGGTAACCAGCAGAGGAATCCCAATCAAAGAGAAGTGGGGAGAAGATACGCAGTGGGAAGATTTTAGAAATGTGAAACTGTCCACTTTAACTCCAGAATTCTGGACCTCTGGCCACAACGATGCCAGCCTTTGGGGCCTGGTGACATCTCGGCTCAATCTCATTCCTGGTTTTCACCATTCACTCGTGTTTAGTGGTGAAATTTACAGCCGTTTTGTATTTGCTGTCGAAGAGGCAAATCTAGGAAACACGGCGCTCTAAATCAAACTCTAAATCAATCTCGAGTGGTTCTTGACCTTCCGTGACGGTAAAACAGGCGACTATGAGCGGGCAGCCATTTGGTATCTCTTCCATTGATGTGGGGAGTGATGCAAAATGGGTCGGAGCCCAGTTGTCGTCCACTGTGTCTGGGATTGGCGTGTCAGACTCCTGCAGTGTTCGGGTGTTGCCACCAGATGTATCTGCTGAGCTGCGATAGAGCTGTGGGGGACTCTGCTGGCAGAAGTTTAGTCCTGCAGCGCCACTCCTCTCATTTTCAACTCCTCACCAGCCTCAGAAGCAAAACACTGCGGATGCTGGAAATATTAACTGAAAACAAGAAGTGCTAGAAATACTCCACAGTTCAGGTAACGCACACCCAGGGGGAGAGCGTTAACTTTCGCCAGATTCTGACGAAAGATTATTGACCCAAAACATCAACTCTGGTTAAAAATAGTTAAAATAAACTCCTGCTGCAGTAATCGCATTGCAGGGGCTCCAGTTTGTGCTTTAGTTACTGAGTGCAAAAGTGGAACAGATGTGCTCTCATGACGTCAACTAACAGGATCCCCCGCAACACTGTTGACAAGCGCTGGCGTTGAGGCCATGCAGTCAGTTCGTGGGTTTCTTTTCTTAATTATATCGTGGATTCTTCATGTTTGCTCTGTTGAACAATTCCACTCAGATCACGTGTAACTTTGCTGTTAATCTGGGCCTCAGCACGTGGTGAGGCTGGAATACATCCAAAGAGACTGCAGATGCTGGAATCTTGATCAAAGCACAAAGTGCTGGAGGAACTATGTGGATCAGGCAGCATCTGTGGAGGGAATGAATAGGCAATGTTTCAGATCTGGACCCTTCTTGAGGTGTGAAGGAGGGTCCCAACCCGCAACATCACCTGTCCATTCCATCCAGAGATGTTACCTGAACTTCTGAGTTCCTCAGACACTTTGTGTATGGATCAAAAGGAAATGGTTTGCTGTAGAAGAGTCAAATCTAGGAAACGCAACGCTCTAAATCAAACTCTAAATCAATCACCGAAGATAGACACAAAATGCTGGAGTAAATCAGAGGGTCAGGCAGTATCTCTGGAGAAAAGGAATAGGTGGCGTTTCAGGTCAGAACCCATTTGGGTTGGAAAGCAAGAAGGGTCCCAACCCGAAACGTCACCTATTCCTTTTCTCCAGAAATGCTGCCTGACCTACTGACTTACTCCAGCATTTTGTGTTTATCTTCAGTATAAAGCAGCATCTGCAGTTCCTTCCCACACCACTGGACAGGGAGACGCGCAAGTTGCTCATCAAGGTTGCGGCTCCATTGGACGCTGTGACACACCCACCAAGCAATGCCGAGTGCATGAAGTCGTTGTACTCAGCCACTGAGCTGGCCTGTAACATTGAGGTTTGAAAGTGGATTTTTTAAAATTATTCATTCAAGGGATGTGAGCTTCACAGGCTAAGCCAGCATTGAATTGCCCATCACTATTTGCCCTTGGGAAGGTGATGGTGAGCTGCTTTCTTGAACCACTGCAATCATTGAGGTGTGGATACACACACAATGCTGTCAGGGAGAGAGTGACAGGACTTTGATGCAGTGACAGTGTAGGAACGGTCATATGTTTCCGAGTCAGGATGGTATGCTGCTTGGAGGGTGATGTTGTTCCCATTCTTTTATTGCACCCTTGTTTTTCTAGCTGGTAGTGGGTTTAGAAGGTGCCATGAACTACTCCAATCACTCACCAGGCCCATATCACCCAGAGCCAAGGATCTTATAACACATATTTGCTGAATTTTACCTGTTATACTTTAGAAATACAGCGTAGAAACAAGAATCCACACTGACCAATGTTTACCCGTACACTAGTTCTATCCTACACACTAGGGATAATTTTACAGAAGCCAGTTAACCTACAAGTAGGTTTACAACCTGTACGTCTTTGAAGTGTGGGAGGAAATTGTAGCATCCTGGATTGAACCCGGGTCTCTAGTGCTGGAAGGCAGCAATCTACTGCTGTGTCATTGTGCCTCCCTAATAGTAACAAGAGTTTTGCATCTCTCTGGTTCTCAAGGGTAATAGGGGTGCCGGTGGAATAGATAGGTTGAGTTCTTTAAATGTGTAGTTGTTTAAAGCGGTGAATACACAGAGTAACAGCTATAAAACCACCCATGGATCACCCAATATGGACCGCCCATATTGAAACAACGGCTAAGAAATCACACCAACTCCTCTACATCCTGAGAAGGCTTAGGAAGTTTGGCATGTCCCCAACAACTCTCACCAACTTCTACAGATCCGCCGTATAAAGCATTTTATTGGGATGCATCACAGCTTGGTTCGGGAACAGCTCCACCCAAGACCGCAAGAAATTCACACAAACCATTGATTCCATTTATACCTCACACTTCCTCTGCAAGGCCACCAACATAATCAAGGACAAGCAGCACCCTAGCCACTCCCTCACCTCCCCTCTCCCATCGGGCAAAAGAAGTGTGAAAATGCACACCTCCAGATTCAGGGACAGTAACGTCCCAGCTGTTATCAGGGAACTGAACCATTCTACCCCAACTAGAGTACAGCCCTGAATTATATCTACCTCATTGGAGACCTCAAACCATCTTTGATTAGACATGACTGGCTTTATCTTGAACTAAATGATATTCATGTCATTCCCTTTATCATGTGTTTGTACACTCTGGATGGCTCAATTATAATCATGTATTGTCTTTCCACTGACTGGTTAGCACACAACAAAAGCTTTTCACTGTACCACGGTACACGTGACAATAAACTAAACTCAAACTCAGAAAACTTTGAGGCCCTTAAGTTCTATGGGATATTTCCTGCTTCCCCTATGCAGCCTACAAAACCCCAGAGCTTTGGTTCCAATGGCTGAGATCTTGTCACGCAACAGGGTCCAGGCACTCTGAGGTTTTCATTCATCTTCCTTTAAATGACAGACCAACATTGGCACGCACCCCGGCCCCTGACCTCCGAATCGGCCTGGCTTCTCCTCCCATCCTGGTTCATGGTTGTCCAACATCAGGCCTGACCCAGACCCAGACCCAGCCCTCTCGGCTGTTACGCAACCCCTTCCCATGTCCTGACTGAGCACTGCAAGTCCAGTGTCCACCCTCCTCGTACCAATGGCAGGAATATGGGGAGAACAGGCGAAGGAGGAAACAGGTGGTGTCATGGAAAAAGTTATGTGAGCCAGCATAGGCACGACGGGGTGAAATGACTTCCGTTTAACTTGGTGAGAAAATTTGGGAATGGAATGGCCATCCCAGTTTTCTTCATCATTGTTACTTTTTTGCTTCCATTCATTGATCGTTATCTCTCTACATCATCGTCTATATCTCTAGTTTCCCTTCCCGTGACTTTCAGTCTGAAGAAGGGCCTCGACCCGAAAAGTCACCCATTCCTTCTCTCCAGAGATGGTGCCTGTCCCGCTGAGTTACTCCAGCTTTTTGTGTCTATCTTCAGTTTAAACCAGCATCTGCAGTTCCTTCCTACACATCCCAGATTGGTATTCCTTTCCATCCAGAGGATAAGCAAACAAGAAGCACTGATGCCACTTCATCAGAAGGGCACAGGCACAGGCCCATCGATTCTGCGCTGACTATCATCTGCCCATTTACACCTATCCCATTTTGTCCTCCCCACATTCCCACCAACTCCCCCCAGATTCCACCTTTTTCCCCGAACACTGGCGACAACTTATTTGCTGTCAGGCTGTGATGACCAGCAGTGTACCAGCACCGACTCTCCGACCCCAGCTGCCCTGGAGATGTTGGCAGTGTGCCTCCATCGACTCACATTACAAAGGTCTCACAACAGCACAGTCGGAGTTCCACTATGTTGGCACAGTGACAAGGAAGGAGTGCCGAAAGCTTGGCAAATTTTGATGAAGCCTGCTGAATATTCTGGCTGTGATCCAAGATCCCCTCATTTATTGTTCAAAAGGGAACTGCAGATGCTGGAATATCGAAGGTACACAAAATTGCTGGAGGAACTCAGCGGGTGCAGCAGCAGCATCCCCTCATTTATTATGGATTGTGAATCGTTCTTTCAAAATCAGGAATCAGGTTATTTTCCTATCAGATCCAATTCATTGGTCCCAGCAGTAGTGAAGTGTTCCCCTATTCATTGGTCCCAGCAGTAGTGAAGAGTCCCCCGTACTCTCTCATTGGGCCCAGCAGTGATGTACCTTTACTTTCTGTCTTTTGATAGTTGATCTATTTTTAATTTGACTCAAAGGAAAACTTTAATTCTCAAAATGATCTGACAACTGTGTTTTGGCAAGGGTTGATAGTCATATCTCACTCTTGCCATGCACACACTGTATAATGTATTTCATTGCTATCTTGTGCCTTCCTGTATATAAGGGCACTCTAATACAGAGGTGGAAATTCTCTCCACTTGACGCTACCTGAGATGAAGGGAGGAATTGAGTGTGCAAATCCTTCTAAATGGCAGCCGCACTACCTTAATGGGGTAGACAGTCAGAATCTATTTCCCAGGGTGGAAATATCAAATACTAGAGAACCTAGCTTGAAGGTGAGAGGGGCAATGTTTAAAGGAGATGTGCGGGCAAGTTTTTTTACACAGAGGGTGGTGAATGCCTGGAACACACTGCCTGGGGTGGTGGTGGAGCAGATATGATAGTGGCATTTAAGAGATTTTTGGGTAAGCACATAGCTATGGAGGGATATGGATTACGGGCAGCTAGATAAGGGTTGGACTCGATAGGCAATAGACAATAGGTGCAGGAGTAGGCCATTCGACCCTTCGAGCCAGCACCGCCATGCAATGTGAGGTTGGCTGATCATCCCCAATCAGTACCCTGTCCCTGCCTTCTCCCCATATCCCCTGACTCTGCTATCTTAAGACTCGGTATCATGTTTGGCACAGACATTGTGGGCCAAAGGGTCTGTTCCTGTGCTGTACTGTTTTAGGTTCTATGTTCTAATGATAAACTGATCATCTGATGCTGTCCTTGCTTTGCAAATTGGCTGGAATAGTAATGTACAACAGATTGCAGCTAATCTCAGTGTGTTGTCTCAAACACAGAGTGTTGGTGAGATTACAGAAAGGCAGGGGAGAGTCACACGAGGAAGGAAAGAATGGAAGGCTTGAGTTTACATGAAGCCTTACCAATCTCATAATAAAACGCAAAAAAAACTACAGATGCTGTAAATCTGAAATGAAAACAGGAAATTCTGGAACTACTCTGCAGGTTAGGCAGCATCTATGGAGAGACAAACAGTGAACTTCCCAGTGAACTTTCATCAGAAATGTTTTTATTTTTTAACAATTTCATTGATTAGCACGGGTGTCAGGGGTTATGGGGAGAAGGCAAGTTAATGGGGTTAAGAGGGAAAGATAGATCAGCCATGATTGAATGGCGGAATAGACTTGATGGGCCAAATGGCCTAATTCTGCTCCTATTACTTATGAACATGATGCCCCAAAATGTTTCAGATAGACATGTAATTTTAAAGTGTGATCATTGCTTGAGTGTAGGAAATGCTAACGGCCAGTCTCATTCATGATATTGGATGTGGATTAAATATCGAATGGGACATTGGGATAAATTCACCATCTCCTTTTTGAATGGAGCCATGGTTTCCCATGTGGCAAACAGAGAAGGCCTCAGGTGTAGCTCTCATTAAGAAGGTAGTACCTCCAGATAGTTGCATCTCTTTCCCTCGGCACTACACTGCAGATTTAACCTGGATAAAGTAGTCATGCAACCTGGGTTAACCCATCAGATCCCACTCAGTACAACCACTGAGCTAAGGCTAAGAATGGGGTAATGACTTGTAGATCCTAGCCAAGGGTTTGATAATGTTGGGTATCTGTGCAACCTGCACTTGGCGGGACAAATGATACTCTCAGCGTACGCAGGCAAGGGACCTATTTCCAGATGGTTATATGATTGGGTTTTATGTTTAATAGAGAAAATAAAAATCTAAATGCCAGCAGCTCTCGTGTCAGTACAAGAGTCATTGGCGCAAATTGTCCCAATCAGTGGCAAATGGTGCACGACACTGATTCCCCAGAAAGAACTAACGTTCTTCATAGCATTTGGCTTCATCTTTTCCATGTTGATTGCAGTCAGATCTCAGCCTTAGGGCCCTTTTGAGTTCCAGCAATGGTGATATTATCCACAGACTGAACGGCCAGTCCTATGGAAGGATTCTCACCTGTAAACCAGGTGAGAAGTAAAAACTTCAACTACTGAGTATTAAATAAAGACTTGTCTGCACATGCATTCTTAAGCTAGAATATTTTTTTTAATGTAATTTTTATTAAAGGTATATTGAAATAATTCTGAGCCTACGACAATCAACACAAATAAAACATGTTAAGATGAGGGAGGTTGTTAAGCAGTAATTATAACATGGTGTGCCAAAAATTCACATACCTTATGCAACAACATGTAACATTTATGGGGGAGACAGAATTTTCAATGCCAAAAATACTTTGTAAGTACCCAAAACATTAATTATTCTGTTGCATTTTGATGATTATACGGGAGAGGCCTGCAAGGCCGAGTGCCCCGCAGAGAGGCAGTGAATATCTGGCAACAATATTTGGATTTCCATGCCTCATTGCGAGGTCACATATTCCAGAGGTTGCTGACAGAATTGCACCATTAAATCTGCAACCACTAATCTGGCACTGCTGTTCCTCCTGGCTATCTCCTGGCAATCATTCTCGAACAAAATGATGTCCAGGCACTGTTAATGGCGGTGAACACAGAACAACTGTACCATTAGTACAGGCCGTGAGGACACATGGTGTTCCAATTGAAAATAGAATTGAGAAAACCATGCAGATTAACAACTGATGAGGAATGTCCAAGGACTGCAGAATCAACAAGGCAGACGACTCTGATGCAATAACATGGTGTTCTGTGTAGATATAAAATCGTACACTACGGAAAAGCCCTTTGGGCCATTGAATCTGTGCCAGTCATCAAGAACCTTCAGTGAAAATCCTATTATTCTTCCCACACTCATGCCACTATCACCAGACTCTCTGCCTCACCTGCACATTAGGGCAATTTGCAGTGAGTGACCAGTTAGCCTACCAACCTTTCGGATGTGAGGGCAAACCAGTGAGAGGGTTTTCCCCCGATGCTTAGGTTTCCCCCCTCATCTCAAAGATGTGCAGAAAGGTAGGTTAATTAGACTTTAGGAGGAAACCAGAGCACCTGGAAAAAACCCACGTGGTTACAGGGAGAACTTACAGATTCCATACAGACAGCACCTGTAGTCAGTATCGAACCCTGGTCTCTGGCGCTGAGAGGCAGCAACTCTACGCTGCGCCACCTTGCCACAATTGACCACTGTAAATTAACTCCAGAGTTATGAGAATGTGGAGAAAATTTTAAAAATAGGATTATTGTAGGATTAGTGTAAATAGATGCTTGATGGTTGGCAGGGACTCAGTGTGCTGAATGTCCTGTTTCCATGTTATATCTCTGCGATTCTGCAGACCTGCACCAGCCAGTTTATTATATTGCAACTATAAGCCAAGAAGTGATGAGTCAGGTAAAAATGAGACTTATTTCAGTGATCAGTAAATTAGAGAGGGGAAAGAAAGGAAGAGAAAGAGGAGAAGCAAAATAAACTTGGTAGTAGCTGCACCTGAAAGACAGCAGTGTTGTTGTTAATCCCTGATCTCTCGTCCCTGAGGTGAAAATATTCAGCAGGTTATCGAGTTCTTAATTCACAATCCCCCCCCCCCATAAATACTCACACAGCTCACACAGTTGGTGAGTTCACTAGGCTTCCAACCTCCTGAGCAGGCTCAGGGGATTACAATAAAGTGGCACATCAATCTCATTTAATGGATTGTTATCATATTAATTGAGCTTTTGAGGCTGTTTTGGAATTGTAATGTCTACGGGCAATGGCTCATTTGTGATAGCTTGCCTGATGTTTGGTGGGACACAGATTTAGAGTGTAATTTAAGTGCACCTTCAGTGATCTGCTGTTTGTTACCCCCTCACTCATAACACGTTAGGGGGATAATTACCCAGGGTAATGTGGAAATGTTCTATAATGAATCAACCTTGGACAAGATGAGAATTCGGCCTCTGTGGGGCTCAGCCACACACGTGTGTTTCTCAACAGTGTTTATCGTGGCCATTGTGACGTGGTGGGGAAACTGGGACAGCAACACTCTAACGATTCAAATATCACCAGATTTGAAGGAAAATATGATAATGCAATGAAAAGGACTTTTAATTCTGGTTTAACAATGACAACAGTGACAGTGGGATCACCTTTTCCCCCCCCTCTATGAGGTATATTGTTCCATTCCTCATATTTGTGTTACCTGGGCAAGAGGGAGAGTGAATGATTTCTCCCCCCCCCCCCCCCCCCCCCACAGCTCAGCCATCCTGAAGACAGGTATGGTGATGGGACCAACCCTTTTAATATATCCCTTCACTCCCTACAAGAGAACTCAAGCTTTGCTCAATACCTGCCCAAGGCAATAATGCTGTTAGTGGTGGGTGGGCCAGGATGCTGATTTTAACACTGTGGCACTAACTACTCATATAGGAACACCACATACAAAGTTATTCTGTGTTGTTTCAGAGGCTCCAAAGTTGGTGCTGGTTTCCATATCACCATCTTGGCAATGAGCTTTGAATTTTTTTATAACTACCGCAATGACAATGTATTGAGCTATGCTCGGTGTTGCTTCCACATTAATTCTCCTCAAGTCCAATAGATTGGACGTGTTTAGTGGAAAGATGGTTTGTGATACTGTACATTGGAATATTTCCATAGTAGAATAATTAGCCTCATTGAGGAAAATCTGCTGCAGATATGATTGTGTATGAATCTTTTAATAAAATGCCAAGAATCAGCATGCCAGGTACTTTCTCAAAAAGCCTGTGCGGATTGTAAGTCAATGCAAGACAGAACAAATCTTGTCCACACTGTAACCTAACTCTATTTACTGTTCTGAGAGGATGCTGCAAACAGCACAGGTTGATTGATGTGTGCACACTGAAAGCTCTTAGAGATAAGTAGCAATTCGCCTGTGAAATAAAGAGCAGCAATGTAAGTAGATTCCTCCTCTCCAACGGCAGCCCTGCAGTATAGGGCTCTGGAATAATTAATGCTCACAGCAGAGTAAATGAGTAATTTACTGTTGATGTCACTCAGTGATAACATTGTGCTATCAGGTGGAAGATAGAACTACGTACATCTGAGTGAGATCTTACTGGGATCTTTGGTCCAACATGATTAAGAATTGTACTTAGCAAGCTCTTTCTGACTATTGTGGAATCCAGACGTGGTCTGTTGGGATGAAAACTGGATGAGAGCTTTATGAATGTTATAGGATGTACAGCACAGGAGCAGGCCATAGCATTATGGAATTGTACAGTGCAGATTCTGGCTCAGAATCAAGCCCATATCTCATTGATGAACATGAAAGATGACAGAGGACAGTCAGTCCATCAATAATGCAACATCTTTAAAGAAGAATCAAGTTAGCCCACTCACGGGATCCCTTCTCACAGTCCCTAATCATCTTCTCTACCAGATTTATTCAATTTATTTTCAAAAGTTAGTATTCAATCTCTACACACAACCAAACTAAATTGTGCAATCCAAAGCTTTTCCATTTGATAATTTTTTTTTTTAATCCTCAAAGGCAAGGATTTCATAATCTTGTTAATTGCTGTGTTAACTTGCTCTACTACCCTTGAGGACAGTCACTAGTATCACTTGCATCCCAGTTTTCAAATTGTATTTACTACCATCTCCTCATACTTCCAGTTCAACTGGTCGACATAAATATTTACACTCCACTCAAGTCTTCTCACATTCTATTTCATCCAAATCTGTTTGATTTTCAAGGGACAGCTATTGCTTACATTCCCATCATCCTGTCTCCCTCATATGTTTACCTCACTTTACCATAAATGCAACCTATTCACCTCAACCACAACCTGCGATAACATCTCCTTACAACAACAAAGGAGGAGGCCATTTGCTTCATTGGGCCCATGTCAGCTCCCATTAATCCCATTAATCCCGGTCCCCCATCTCCTCAGTTCTCTCGCGCACATGTCTATCAACTCCCTTTTGATTGTTTTTGCCATTAACCTGCAGTTAGGGTGATTTGCAGCAGCTAATTAACCATCTTTTGCATGTGGGAGGAAATTGAAGTGCCTGGAAGGAATCCACAGGATCACAGAATAAGCAAACTCTACACAGACACCAGCCAGATCCCTGGAGCAGTGAGGCAGCAGAGCTACGTGCTGCACCCACCAGTTGCGATTTTAACCATTCTCCACTCAGATAACTTTCTCCTGCATTCCACATGGATTTATTAGTATTCAGCTTGTTTTTATGCCCTTTAGTTTTGGATTGCCTCCATTGATAAATTCTTGCCCTCTGTGCATGCTACTTTCAGTACAGTGGTGGCGCAGTGGTTAAGTTACCAGACTAGTTCAGAGACCTATTCAAATCCCAGCATACCAGCTGTGGAATTTAAACTCGATTAATAATCTGTGATTGCAAATTCAAAAACTCATTAGGAATAATGACCTAGATCCACTCGATTGTGATTAAAAACCCACCTGGTTCCCTTGGGAAGGAAACCTGCAACCTACTGAATTCTATTCTTCTCCTACTCTCCCACATACACACACGCATTCACGGAAACCTACAAATATGTACACATACACACACATGGGAATTGGTGACTTTATTTGGCTTCCATCCTCTTGAGCATGCTCATGGAATTTCAATAGTGGCACAGAAATCTCATTCATTATTATACTGATTGTGTTTTTGATGCTGTTTTGGAATTGTATTTTTTCCCTAATGAAAACATGAATTGGAATAGCTTGGTATGGATTAATGATATAGAGTCTTTCACTTGGGTAAGGGATATGCATTCTTATCTGTGTAGAAGGAACTGCAGATGCTGCTTATACTGAAAGTAGTCACATCATGCTGGTTGCAGATCTCCTGTCGGGGAAAACTTTTTGTTTTCTCCAGGGATGCTGCGTGACCCGCTGAGTTACTCCAGCATTTTATGTCTGTATTCTCGTCCGGTTTATACGTGACTCCAATCCTACAGTAATGGACAAGTGATAAAGAACTAAAGTTGTATTTTTGAGATTTAAAATCGTAATGGGTCTGTCCCACTTAGGCGACTTTCTAGAGGACTGCTGGAGACAATACAGTCACCACATGGTCGCCACATGTTCGCGGGTGGTTGCCGGGGAGTCGCCTTCATGGTCGTGAGGAGTTCCCGCATTCTGGGATCTAGTCGCGGTCTCATTATGGTCGCCGCGAATTTTTCAACACGTTGAAAAATTAGCGGCGACCAGAATTAAGCCGCCATGGAGAGTAGCGAGAATTCATGTGCTATAGGTGGGTCGCCAGGAGGTCCCAGTGGGTTGCCAGGAGGTCGAAGGTTCTCGTAGGTTCTCGTAAGTTGTAGCCGGTGCTGACCGTTGAATTTCATTGGCTCATTGGGGAAAAAAAAACGTAAGCAATAGTTTTCAGAACCAAGGATAACCGACCGGTAATGTTAAATGTCCACCATGCTTCACAGCTGTGTATCTCTGGCTTCTTAAAAGTATTTCTGACTTCTTAAGTTGTCTCCACTCCTTCTCTCTCCTTCTCCCCCGTTCTCACCCCAATCCACCCCTCTTTTAAAGGACTTACCGTACACTGTGCTTTCACCGTCTTAATTACAGCGCCAACCTTCCTGTTCATCTTGGTGTGTGTCTATATCACCTTGGCTTTGCACCGTATGAATTTCACTCAGACAGCGCTCCCCCCGCTGGCCCTGTCCCCCACCTGATAATGGGCTGGTGAAGGAAGCGATGTGTGTGTGTGTGTTCCACTCTGACAATTGCCGTTCCAGTTGCCGCTTTTTTCAGAAACTTGACAGTCGCCGGCAGTCGCCTGAAAAATCGCCTAAGGACAGGCCCATAACAGTGGAATCACTTTCTGGAGAAGTCGACCTGAAACCTGACTGCTGGGATGAACTGAGAAGTTCAAAGAATTCCACCATTTGGGAGATCCCAGACACAAGTCTGGATGGGAAGTGGGAGGATGGTTAAAGTGATTGCAGCCTCAATCTTGAAATTACTCTCATACTCTTCACAAAGCTTGGTGTACGAAGCCATCACCTCATCTCCTTTGGTACCGGTATTGAAAAAAAGGTGTTGTATTTATTTAGAAGAACCGACTTACTTGTCAATTATATTTCCTTATTTATTTACTGGGCACCACGAGCAAGGCCAGCTTTTATTCCCCATCCCCCATTGCCCTTGAACTGAGAGGCTTGCAGTCAATCCGAGGGCATTTACAAGTTGAGCTCATTGGTGAGTCTGGACCCAGATACAGTCCTGAGTGGACACAAAGTGCGACCGTCGCAACTCACAAGGTCAGGTATGAATTCTGGAGATCACAGAGTGGTGAAGTTTCAGGTTGAGACCATTCTTCAGTCTCAATCCAAAACATCACCTATCCATGTTCCTCAGAGATGCTACCTGTCCTGCTGAGTTGTTCGAGCACTTTATGTCCTTTAATGTATTAACCAGCGTCTGCAGTTACTTGTTTCGGCAGTCCTGAGTGGGTGAGAGGACGGACAACCTGCCTGAAGGGTCTTAGTGAACCAGAATAGGTTTTACAGCAATTTGGCAGTTTTTGGTCATCGTTAATGATGAGTAGTTTTATATTAGATTCCAGATGATTAATTGAATGTAAATTCCACAGCTGTCACACTGGGGTTTAAACCCTTGTCCTGGCCTCTCAGTTATTAGTCCCATAATTTAACCTCTGCACCACCAGACGTATCTGTTCCCAATTATGAAAACCTACACTGGTTGCAACCTCTGACTTCATCACTCTCCCAGGCCACAGTCTGAGGCAGAACCTGTCACGACCTTGGTATCACAATGAACTTCCCAGCATGGCCACTGGTAAACGGCACATCATGCAGGGTTTGATGCATATATAGCTGCTTTCTTTTCCCCAGTCTCACAATGCTGCAGTCTAGAACCAAACCTATCTGACAAGCAGTTATTAAAGATATCGTTGACTCCCTTTAGTGTTTCTGCATATTTATTGCTTGTGGTCTTTTCTTCTCCTTTTGTCAAACTCTCTCTCCTCTGACAGTCTTATTTGGTCTCTGACCTTTCTCCCCTAATTTTCACTCAGCATATTGGTCTCTCTTTCTCTCCTATCTCCTAATTTCTAAGTTTTCTCCATGTCTTACCACCATCTCTGTTGACTGTTGAGCCATCTCTGAATTGTCTGTAGGTTCAAGAGGGAAATATTTGTTCCAACCAACTGATGGGAAGATGAAGCTGTTACCTTAGTGACTCACAAAAGACTCTGGTCCCTAGTCACTGTTCCTCTCACTCCCTACAACTGTCGGAGCTGAGCCATGCTCATGACCCTGTGTTCATAGTTAACCCCAAAGTGAGATTTTGGTTTCAAATGTGTTCCTTCACTAAGGATATGTACTTACACCCCCATCGCTATCTCCACCATTTCCTCATGTCTTGCCTATGTTTCAGTGCTGTCCTGGCTACCCATTTTCCAGCTCTCTTCCAGAACTATAGATTTCCATACAGAGGTGCAGAGTTTAAATTACATCAACATTCAAGATAGTTTAAATGTCAAATGTACAGAAACGTAACAGTGAAATTCTTACTTGCAGCAATATAACAAGTCTGTCGATAACAACAAACACAAAAAATAGTTCAATAATTTTTTTAAAAACTACTAGTGCAAAAAACTACAATAGCTCAAAATCTCTATGCAACCAAAACAGTTTGTAGTTCAAAGTTTAGTTGTTTTTTGTACTGTTCAATGGACTGATGGTTGTTGGAAAGGCTGGAATGTGAGATTTTACATCGGAGATGTGTCACTGCATTTTGCAGAGAAGTTCTGAAGGGAATAGGTTCGTATTTCACAATGCTTTCACTGTGAAACCAGATCCACTGGCATTCCAGGGGAAATACACGACATCCTTGATAATAGGAGATTTAAATGTCAGAGAAAAATGTTCCCCAAGAAAGGTGATAGATGACAAAATAAAATATTAATTGTTAGGCATGGTCAGAAATATCCCGAGGCACACTACCTGGAGGGGTCCCCCGACCCAGTACAATAACGCCTTGAAATCAAACCGTCACACATTGGATTATTACCCCCTGTACAACGGTTAAACCCCATTCACAACACCACACAACACCACACAACACCACACAACACCACTCTGGAATAGCACTTTACTCACGCAGACCAACACATGTTTTCACCCTGAGATCATAGCTCCTGTAAGGTCAAACCAAAATCTGACCTACATGCATAATCAGAACTTCCTGAGCACTCAGCCTGTGTTGCACACTGACCCACAGAATCACACTGCCATGAGAAGCCACGTACCCACATACCTTTTACACTTTGTCACACCGCGACACAAAATCACAACCAGAGGTCAAGAACCCAACCTTCAATCACGTCCTAAGGTCATCTCACCAAGCACAATCAAACCTGATATTGCAACCACATACAATCAATCACTTGTACAGAATGCACGTCAGAGATCCAACAATGTCTTCAATTAGCAAATGGCGAGTTAACGACCACATGCAATTGCATATGATGCAAGGGAATCTTTAAATGAGTGTGATTAGATTCAACATGGAAACATCTTTTAAGGGGTCAAAAATCAAGAGTCAAGAGTATTTAGTTGTCATATCTGTGTGGCGGTAGACGAATTGTAGTATGGATCCATTCCTGATCGCATAATCTGGGACATCAAACCTGCACTACTTATTATGACCGCATTTTAATAGACTTGAATGTAAGAGATCTGGTCCTCGGTAAATTAAGGACTTCCTGCTGCAACCAAGGCATCCAAGAGTGTGATTAGGCTGGATACGAGGGAATTATTGAATGATTATTGAGCTGGGAGTAAATCGTTATGATTAGTGGAGATGGTGAAGAAATTAGCAAATTAATATGATAGGTGTAGATGTGAATTGATCATTGGTCATCAGACAAAATTGATGGGAGTGGATGGTCTTTGATCCACCTCTCATCCCCCATGTGCCACGCTACCCCCAGGACCATGGTTACCTTTTACAGCCTAACCGATTCAATCATCTCCAGACCTTAAGAAACAAGTGACAACTGAGCCTTAGTTCCCAGAACCTGGGACGCCACCTCCAGATTACCCTAATGGCATTTTGACAACCTTTGCTACCACTGGCCATTTAACTGCTATTTAATATCCCTAATGATCAAAAATATTTAAAAACGGTCCCAAAGGATTAAAATACCTAAAAGAAAAATTAAAAACAAATGTACTTGTGAACGCAATGATATAAATTCATTAAAATCATTTCCATTGAGTAAAATATAAAAAGAGAAGCAAGCCAACGATATGATAGAACGATAGAATATGCACATGCCTTTTCAGTCATGTGACTGGTATAAAACTGAGGAGGCAGGTATGAGGTAATCATTCTCCTCAGTTCAGGCCATTGGGTTCCACACTGAGATTGGGAATCAGATGTTCCAGGACCTGACCTCCTCCAGTGTGGTAGAATGTACAGACATGGACATTCCGTGCTGTAATTGTTATATGGTTATATAATAGACATGTTGGCCTCAAAGTACATCTTGTCATCTTTCTTTACCAAGCTACCAGCAAGGAATAAGTGTGTTCCACCAAAAAGTCTGATTTGATCAGATGTGAGTGAACTATTGGATGACTGTGATTCATTTTGTCATGATAGATTGAGTATTCTTGTATGTTTGAATAGCATTAGTTGGAAAGGATGTGCATCTTACTGGTATTTGTCTCAGTGTACCTAATGGTTGCACCGCTTCGTGGAATTGTCTGGGAATGGCCAAACATTTAATGACATTGCATCAATAAATCTATCAAAGTTAGTGTGAAATATACATGTTACTTCCTTCACTATTGTGTTTCTACACCATAAATCACATCTACTGCTAGTGCAGGGTATGTAAAATAGATTACATAGAATCTATGCACAGCATAATGAACACATAATTGAAATCTTCGCAGCACAATACCTATTGTCATTTAAAAATGTCTCATCCTGGCCTCGTCAGACTTTCAGTGACAATAAGAGCAATTCTTTTTGACGTGCGAAAATAGGTAGATGCTTCCTCTATAGAAAGGTGGAAAGATCTAGCCAGGAAAATATCCTCATTGAGTTCATTGTGTGTGGTTAAATAGTACCCCCATCCAATCTGAGAAGTTAATTATTGTTATTCACAGATGGCACACTGAGATCAATGGGGAGTTAATTGGCCTTAAATATAGAAAGCAACCTCCACCCCTGTGGTGACCATGCAGATGAACATTTCCACTTGCAGCGAGAGAGTTCATCTCCCCTGCATCCGCCTGCGTTGCAGAAAATCAAAAAAACATATATGCATGCATAGCCTGCAGTTTCCCCATAAGCATTGAAGGCCCAGAAGTGAAAGCTTTTCTTAAAGTGATAGTGTGGTCAACTCATCTGACCAAAAAGGCTGAATATAGACACAAAAAGCTCGAGTAAATCAGCAGGTCGGGCAGCATCTCGGGAGAAAAGGAATAGGTGACATTTTGGGTGAAGACCCTTCTTCAGACTAACAGTCTGGAGAAAGGGGAAAAAGAGATATAGACGGTGATGTAGAGAGATATAGAACAAATGAATGAAAGATATGCAAAAATGTAATGATGATCAAGTAAAGGTGGAGCCCACAATGGTCCATTGTTAGCTGTGGGCTAGGTGATAACGAGTTATATAGACAATGAAACTCAACATGATGGCAGTGAAACTAGTACGACGACTAGGGTAGGGGAGGGATGTAGCGAGAGAGGGTGCAAGGGTTACTTGAAGTTAGATAAATCAATATTCCTACTGCAGGGTAGTAAGCTGCCCAAGCAAATTATGAGGTGTAGTTCCCCCAATTTGCCTCACTCGGACAATAGAGGAGCCCCAGGACAGAAAGGTCAGAATGGGAATGGGAAGGGGAGTTAAAGTGTTTGGCAACCGGGAAATCACATAAGCTAAGACAGACGGATCGAAGGTGTTCAGCAAAGCAATCGCCCAGTCTATGCTTGGTTCAGTGAAACGATCGCCCAAATGGCTATCAGTATAGCACAGAAACAAGCCCTTCAGCCCATCATGTCTGCACTGATCACGTTGCCAATCTAACTCATCCAACAAGGCTGCACATGGTCTCTATCCCTCCATTCCCTGCCTGTCTAAATCGTTGTAAATTGTGTTAACGAGTCTGGTATTTTGATACCGTTCAATCAACACAGAGTGCATGTGGTCCTCACAACAAAATGGGAAACTCATCTTTACAATGGTTGGAAAGAACTCGCTAAACACTCTGCATTTCACTATTTCTGTTCGCCAGTTGAATATTTTAAATCAATGTTTATGTTAATTACATTGTTAGGAGCAACTCTCTGTGAAAAAGCATATTATTCATAATAGAATTCCAATTACAGGCACTTCTCTGGAGATATTTCATCACTTTGTATGCGTCCTTGAACTCTTTCACTTACAGTGCAGTTGAGGGCTCCTTGTAATGTTGCCTCTTCTCTTCCAGCTACCTAGAATGCTTAGATCGGATCGGTGGGAGCGATTACCAACCAACAGAGCAGGACATCCTCCGGACCAGAGTGAAGACCACTGGCATCGTAGAAACCCACTTTACATTCAAAAATCTCCACTTCAGGTGAGCCTAGTTACTAGTTACTACTCTAGTCTAGTGTGGAGTCACGTAGTGGTTTCTTCCTATCACATCAATGGCACTATAACCACTAGAATTGATTAGATATGCGGAAATCATAGACTGTGAATATACTTAACATGAAGATTATAATGAATACAAAACACATCTGTAATAGGAGCGGCTTGTTCATTTTGCTGTTACCTTGGTGACAACATACTATATAGTACTTACTGCTGACCTAACAGGTGGCAAAGAATTCCACAGATTCACCATCCTCTGACTAAATAAATTATTGCTCATCTCCTTCTTAAAGAACGTCCTTTAATTCTGAAGCTATGACCTGTAGTCCTAGACTCTCCCACCAGTGGAAACATCCTCTCCACATCCACTCTATCCAAGCCTTTTATTATTCTGTTTAAGAAGGAACTGCAGATGCTGGAAAATCGAAGGTACACAAAAATGCTGGAGAAACTCAGCGGGTGCAGCAGCATCTATGGAGCCACAAAAATGCTGGAGACTCATTATTCTGTTCGTTTCAATGAGGTCCCCCCTCATTCTTCTAAACTCCAGCGAGTACAGGCCCAGTGCCGACAAATGCTCATCGTATGTTAACCTACTCATTCCTGGGATCATTCTTGTAAACCTTCTCTGGACCCTCTCCAGAGCCAGCATATCCTTCCTCATATATGGTGCCCAAAATTGTTCACAATATTCTAAATGCGGCCTGACCAGCGCCTCAGCATTACATTCCTAACTTACTCTCCTCTCTTACCTCCCTTTGTATTGTCAGCACATTTGACTACTATACACTGAGTGCCTTCATCTCCGTCATTAATAGAGATCGTAAATAATGAATGCCCCAGCACTAACCTGGCACCCCACCAGTTGCGGTCTACAAATCTGAAAATGACCCATTCTTCCTGACTTTCTGATTTCCGTTCATGGCCGAGCCACTTTCTGTGCTAATATATTGCCTTGAGCTCTAACCTTACATGATTACCTTTATACAACACCTTAATTAATGCCTTATGGGATTCAAGAATATTACATCTGCTGGTGGTTTAACTCAGCATGCCCACTACATTCTCCAAGAATGCTAATAAATCTGATAGACCTGATTTCCCATTTCTTAAAACCAAGTTGACTTTGCTTGATCATGTTATGATTTTCAAAATATACTGCATATACTTCCATTATAATAGATTCCAGCATTCTCGCAATGCTAGATGTTAGACTATCTGGCCTATCATTTCCAGCTTTCTGACTCTGACCTTTCTTCAATAAGGATGCCACATTTTTGACTTTCTGAGCCTTTCTGGAATCTGGAGTATTTTGGAAGATCAGACCCGATGAAGCCGCTATGTCCACAGCCCCTTTTTTTGTCAGCCTGAGATGCAAGTCTTCACTCTATCATTTTGCCCACTGATTGTGTCTCCAATGAGTATGATTACCCTCCTTTTCTGTTTCAAAATCAACTCCTATTATTGGGATTCTTTTATTGTCTTCTATCCATAAAGACAGATACAAAATATTTGTTCAAAATCTCTATCATCTTTTTTATTTCTCATTATTAATTCCCCAATTCCAACCTCTGAGAGACCAAAGTTCACTTTTAGAACTCTCTTACTTTTTATCTACTTGTGGAAATTCCTACTGTCCATTGTCATATTTCTTTCTCACTTACTCACTAATCAGTTTCTATCTTCTTTATATTGGTTTCATCATCTGGCTTTTTGGCTATTTTCTAATTCTTCCAAATCTTTTGGTTTTCCACTCATGTTTGCAATTTGTGTGCCTTTTATTTCGATTTTATATCACCTGCAACATTCTTAACTTGATTATCCTTCTCATAGAGCCTTCATTTATTTCATTGAGAAGTATGAAATAACTCCTTAAATATCTGACACCCCTTCACCTTTTAAACTGGATTATTACATGAAATGGAGGGATTTCAGCTCACGCCAGTACCTTATCGTTGTATTTACCTGGGCTCTATATTGCAGAACAGTGGGAGAACCAGCATCTTGTAGAACTGTTTCACATAGGAGCTGATCAGGTGTACACACAAGATAATGGAAGTGTCAGACCATTCAGATGTTCTCTGGAGATGGAGGGCCTCACAAAAGGGCTGGTGTGTCAGACTTTTCCATTCCCCAGGGTCTGATTCGCATCTCAAAAGATTTTTCATTTCATTAAGTGATTTATTTTAAAGATGCGATTACGTAGTTTTCTGAGAGACAGTTTAGATGCCTGTTCACTGGAAATGATACACCTCATGGGAGTTGTTAGCTGGAGATTTTCGGTAATTAGCCTCTACGGGCAAAGTCAGACCACAGAGTTTTGATTAGTAAAGAACTGCAGATGCTGATTCAAATCGAAGGTAGACACAAAATGCTGCAGTAACTCAGCGGGACAGGCAGCATCTCTGGAGAGAAAGAATAGGCGACGTTTCGGAATGTTCTCTCCAGAGATGCTGCCTGTCCCACTGAGGTACTCCAGCATTTTGTATCTACAAAGTTTTGATTGTTAACTTTTTAAAACGCTACCAATGATTTAATATAAAACATCATATTTACATTTTCAAACGACATTTTTTCCCATTAGGAAAGATAATTGTAAATCGAGGGAGATAAATTTAACTGGTGTATACAAATTCTGCACTTCCATACTCAGTTTGAAATACAGTTGTACACCATTATTAACAAGGAGTTACTGTACATTATGTGCCCAGACCAGAATGTAATATTCTCTGCCCGTGCTAGTTCCCTCAAATCTGGACCTACGCTAATACTCCCTCTTAACATAAAAAAACTTTTGTGTCCTTAATTTTGTACCCACTGTAATCCTAATCCTGTGACCAACAACTACCATTTAACTAGAGATTAGTGTGCAGTTCATGCTCATATCTGGTCATCTGATTAGGACCCACAAGCTTGTACCCAAATCTGTAAGCAGTATTTAACACTGTGTTATTGGCAGTGTACCTGGCACTCATGGTTGTCACCCTGAGCCATTATATGAGTGACTGTATATTGAGTAAACAGCATACTAATGTTCATTCCATTCCATATATTTAGCCATTGGAGTGAAATATTTGTAAGTACTATTCCATTACCACTGCCCCAGTGCAACTCACACCCTCTGCACCCAATGAATGACAAGAGCGCCAGGCTCCATCTGAGTTTTCTTTAATCAGTAAAGAACTCTAAACCATTAATAAACCTCTTTAAAACCTGTAGTTTGTGAAGAGACATTGGTTTGTCTAAAAGAGATACAGCTGGAATCAACAGCACAGTGGAAGGACACGCCACCCATCTGATCCACATGGGTGTTAATGTTTCTCACAAGCCTCTCCCTTTTCTGTCAATCCATTCAGCACTGACTTATCATCTAATCTCCACTTAAATGTATCTCAACTATTCTGTATCCACCCAAATTCAAACCACATTCTGGGTAATGATGGTTACATATTAATGACCCTTAGTTTTTGGATTCTCCCCACACCCTACACATGTTCTGAAGAATGGTCTAAAGAAAGGTCCCGACCTGAAACGTCACCCATTCTTTTTCTCCAGAAATCTGCCTGACCCGCTGAGTTACTCCAGCACTTTGTGTCTATCCTCGGTTTGTTCAGCTCTTTCCCAAGGCTGGGCTACAACTGTTTGCAAAATGCTTAAAAGTGAAGTCAGCCACTGCATCCCATTAAAGAAAGTGATTACTTTTTCGCAGGCTGTTTGATGTGGGAGGTCAAAGATCAGAGAGAAAGAAGTGGATCCATTGCTTTGAAGATGTGACCGCGATTATTTTCTGCGTGGCACTGAGTGGCTACGACCAAGTGCTCCATGAGGATGAGACCACGGTGAGTAGGGCTGAGGAAGCAATGCCAAACTGGTGCCCAATGTGTGGCCTGGCAGATCATGGGATGTCAATGTGCATCCTATCAGGCACCTGGATTAGTACCCAGGTATAATCATGGGTTTGCTGATGCGTATGTGTGTGTGTGTGTGTGTGAGTGTGTGTGATCTGTACATCAATGTTCTCAAGTAGTAATGTGATTAAAATCGTAGGAGTGAAACTAAAATTAATATTGTCTCTTTGTGTAGAGGGTCTGATGACTCTTTTTGAGAAACTTAATAGAGGGGAGGATGGAATAGTGATTCCTCTTTATTTATTGAATTTTAACAGTATAATTTGCATTTAATACATTAAACTTTTAAAATGGTGAAAGTCCTGTGAGATGTGGATTGCTGCCTCTGCTGTTGTCCGTGAGATACCAAGTACACGTAATGCTGTTTATCTTGTGTTTTTAATATTATCCATCTCTCAGGATTGTGCTGCCTCAGGTTTGACGACTTTATTTCTGGTTAAATATGTTGCTCTTCCCTATTGATGTTAAGGAAAATCTTTTGTTTCGTGATGCACTGCTGATCAGTATTTTCTCTTGAAAGTTTTTCACATTTTTAATGTAATGATGAAAATGGCAAAAAAAAAAAGAAAGAAAATAATGGATTTTATAATACGTTTTAAAATAGAGCTTCATGTAGTCAGTGTTGTTGAGTTGTACAGGCATCTGTTTAGTGGCTCTTGTACCCATTATAATTCTGTTCCAAGATCCTCAAACCTATCCAATCAAGCCTTCACTAATTTAACAAGAAATTATTGCCTGAAAAATAATTGTATTTTTGTAAATACACTTGCAGGATTTTGAAAGCAGCTGAGAAGAAACAGTAGATAAGACAATCATGAAAAAATGATAACCATCTAAATTCCCCTTCATTTCTCTGCCTTTAAAACACTTCTGTCGTATGAACTAATTATTAAGATTCTAGGAGTTGTAAACTGACAGTTTTGCTTCCTGGGTGAAAGTAGAAGTTTAATTGGAAATAGACATAAAAAGCTGAAGTAATTCAGCGGGACAGGCAGCATCTCTGGAGAGAAGAATGGGATGTGGTTTATAATAGTCCTTCTTCCAGAAATAATCGAAAGCTGGCAATGGTTGCTGCCAGATTGCCCAACATGATTCCCACACACAAACTGGACTGTATAATGCGTTGATGCATTGTAGAGTTTCCCTACAGAAGACAGGACACAATTTCATGTTACCATTCTGCTCCCTATCTTGAAATTATGATCAAAGCACAGAGATCCAGTGATTTTCACTCATTCATTGTGTCTGTCAGCTATGCCTTTTTTACTAGATGCTGTGCGCTCCCCATACAAGTTGAATCTAACCACCACATAGGACAACATTTTCAAGTCAAGTCAAGAGTCAAGAGAGTTTATTGTCATGTGTCCCAGGTAGGACAATGAAATTCTTGTTTGCAGCAGCACAACAGAATATTGTAGGCATAAATACAGATCAGACCAGTGTGTCCATATACCATAGAATAGATATATACACACATAAATAAACAGATAAAGTGCAGTAGGCTGTTATAGTTCAGAGTTTGTTTGAAGTTGTGTTTAATAGTCTGATGGCTGTGGGGAAGAAGCTGTTGCTGGATGTTGCAGATTTCAGGCTCCTGTACATTCTACCCGATGGCAGCGGAGAGATGAGTGTGTGGCCAAGATGGTGTGGGTCCTTGATGATGCTGCCAGCCTTTTTGAGGCAGCGACTGCGATAGATCCCCTCGATGGTAGGGAGGTCAGAGCCGATGATGGACTGGGCAGTGCTTACAACTTTTTGCAGCCTTTTCCACTCCTGGACGCTCAGGTTGCCGTACCAAGCCACGATTTCAATCATAATGTAAGTCTAATTGGCATTAAAGAGGTGAAGGAATCATTAGGTGTTGTAATGTAATGCCAGCAATCATAAAACTTTGCAAAAGAGTTTGTATAATAATGAAAGTTAGCCAGCCCTACCACAGTCATAATCACTGGTAACAATATTCCTTCATTAATTTTAATTAAAAATCATATCTTTTTTTAATATTAAATTTACACAACCCAGAGAGAAAAGAAGGAATGGGGCCCAGTTGTGAACATTGTGTTCTAGGAATATGATCTATCACTATGATTTTCATTAGAAAAATACAGTGTACATCTCTGCTGAATCAAAATCAATGTTATTTCAGTTCAAGCAGATTACCAACAACCAATTAGGGTTTAGTTGTAACGTTTTGGCAATATATGCATTGAATGTGTACTTCTATCCTTCAGGTTAGTGGATGAGTGGAGGAAACTTTCGAATAAAGTACCGGTAGTTAATTTGATCTTCAGACTTTTAGATCCTTAGAATCTCTTCTGGGACAGAGGTGACCTGTGCAAGAGAAATGGTTGCACCTGAACTGGAGGGGGACCCATAACCTTGACAGAACGTTCACTAGTGCTACTCGGGAATTTTAAACTAGAGAAGCGTGAGATTGGGAACAAGAGGAGTAGGTCAGCAACTGAAAGGGGTGATGGGATGGTAGAGGTTACGACAATTAAGTCTCAAAGGAAGGACAGACAGGAGGAAGTGAAGGAATATGGTGTGGCTGATAGGCTGAGGTGTATTTATTTCAATGTAAGGGGCACTGTGTGGTAAGTAGAGTGATTTAAAGTCTAGATTGGTGCTTGGGACTGTGATGTTGGAGGGATTGCAAAAAGATGGTTGCGAGAGGGACACGACTGGCAGCTCAATGTTCCGGGATGTTGATGTTTCAGATGTGATAGAGAGGGAGGGTGAAGAGGTGGAGCAGCCGCTCTGCTAAGCAGAGAGAATGTCACGGCAGCACTCAGAGAGGATATACTGGATGGCTTGTCGCTGAAGCGATATGGGTAGAGTTCAAAAATAAGAAAGGTGCAAGCACTCGAATGGGATTGTACTATAAGCCCCCCCCCCCCCCCTCCCAATAACCAACCGGATATAGAGGAACAGATATGTAGGCGGATTATCAAAAGATGCCAAAGCAAAGGGGTTGTCTTAGTGGGTGCCTTTAACTTCCACAATATTGACTGAGACTTACTCAGTGCCAACGGCATAGGGAGGGCAGAATTTGTTAGGTGTATCCGAGAGGGTTTTCTGAAACAGTATATGGATAGTCCAAGCTAAGAAGGAAATATACTGGACCTTGTATTGAGAAAGTAGCCTGGCCTGATGATTGGTGTTTCAATGGAAGAGTATTTGGGGGATGGTGATTGCAACTCCTTAAGTTCTAAGATTGTTTTGAATAGGATGTGTGGATCTTGTGGGAAGGTAAGGCAAATTATAATGTTATTAGGCAGGTGCTCGGAAGGGTACATTGGTAGCAGTTGTTAATGGGTAAGTCCACATCTGACAAGTGGGAGTCATTTAAAGGCCAGTTGATCAAAGTTCATGTCCTGCATGTTCCAGTAAGGAGGAGGGATAAGGACAAGTTTCTTTATTTAAAACAAAATAAAGGAAATCTTTTATTTCAGACTTGGTCAAAATCTGAAATAAAATTATAGAAAGATCCAACTGCATCTGAAAAGAGATTTCAGGTATGTAATATCTTCATAAAAGCATTGAGTTGCAGCCAGTCTATATTCAGAGATGTTGTGTTTATTAAGAATGCTCCCTGAAACTTTTTATCCATTGAAACTATAAGGTAGCAAACTAGGTGTCTGTGACATTGTTTATTCGCTGCAAAACAGCCATGTAGTTAGTGTATCTCGTGTCCATTCCGGTTCATAACAGGAATACCGAGCATGCTCATGCTTACAGGTAAATTTAAAGAAACATGACAAAGTAGTACTCCTTCATCAGGAGGGTGTGATCATGGCATTTTGTTTAAGTATAATTCCTACCAGAAAAGTATTCAGCACGGCAGGTAATAAGAGGAATTCTGACAAAGTTATCTTTATGCACACTTACTGATTGCATTCAGTCCTTCCTGCATGGGTCTGCTTGAAATATTCAAATGGTCTCTGTTAACATGCTGTTCAAATCCTATCTCCTCTGACTATTGCATTCCATGTGATTCTTCTGTCCAAATGCAAGTGTGAGATCAGTGGGGGTTATAGCAAGGATTTCCAGCTTCATCACCCTTAAAGGCAATGTTGGTATGTAAAATAGCAAATAGATGCAAAGTGGACTTTTGCACCTAGCAAGTACAACGCGGTGAAGTAGAATGGTATTATTTTGAAACACGTTAATTTTATGGTGTAAGTTGCATTACTTAAATTATATATTTTATATGAGAAACCTCCAGAAGTAAAATGTAATCAAAGTATGGTCCTTGTTTGAACATTCAATGGTTTCTGCCTAAATTCCACACAATCCATGATGTAAAGTGACAGCTCTCGGGCACACTGTGCAGGTTATTTTGGATTGCACTGTGGCGTATCAGTGCGGTGTCGCGAGCTGTGTGACCATCCCATGACTCTGGGTGTGCTTCGTCCTCCTTTTGTCCGCTCTCTGGTATCACGACCCAGGGGAAGGAGGTGACCCTGCAGCTACAGCCTCGTGCTACAGCCTCTTGACACCGCCCACCACCGGCTGAATATTGCAGACAAAATGCTAATAATGAGATTTTGAGAGAACACCCCAAATTGGCAGGTATGAAGCTTCTCTTGACCAAGAATTGAAAGCAGCAGTGTGACCTCTGGCCTGGATTTTGTTGGGTACACTTTCCATCACTCTGTCCCCTTCGAAGGCTTGCAGACCTTCACCGAATTGGCCATTTACTCTGCCTCACTGCTCGTTCTGTAAAATGGCATGTTCTTATGGGATCACATTTTGGCGAGAGACAAATATCTCTGTGAGCTGATACGGTGCTATTCAGTCACCTCATAAAAATCTTTGTTCCTTCTCTCTGGCCTATTCTTCACCACTTTCAAGTCATTACCACAACAAAGTTTCAGAGGTCAAGAAGAGGTTAATCACTGACTGTTTTCAAGTCTAGATTAATTCAAGGATCTCTCGATATCCTGGGTTAATGTATCCAATTAATGTATGCCACTGCGCTCTGGTTACAAGTCTCTGCATGGATTTTGAACCTAGAGATAGAGAAAGGCAGCAAGTCTTTGGCTTTAGTTTACCAGTACATGCATGATGCATGAATTATATCATTTATAATTACATGACTTTAAAAGGAATAAAGTCTTGCAGCATAGCATTGTGTAAAATTTCAAAATACCAGTGACCTTCCATAATTAACGTGCATTTAATGTGTAATTGTAAAATTATACCTTTGCTCAGCTGCCAAGATAGAAATGTCGCTGTTTGATTGCAAGCATTTGGCATAACCACGGGTGATTCTTTCTATTGCAGAATCGCATGCAAGAGTCACTGAAGTTATTCGACAGTATCTGTAACAACAAATGGTTTACAGACACTTCCATCATCCTTTTCCTTAACAAGAAGGACATATTCGAGTCAAAAATTAAGAAATCACCACTAACAATCTGCTTCCCCGAATACGCAGGTAACATGACCACAGCCAGATCGCTAGGGATGAAATTGGATGGGCTGGGAGAACAGAGGTTTTTTTAAATCATTTGGTAATTTATTTGAACTTAGTTGGCTTAATGTACAGTGCCCTCCATAATGTTTGGGGCAAAGACCGTCATTTATTTATTTGCCTCTGTACTCCACAATTTGAGGTTTGTAATAGAGAAAATCACATGTGGTTAAAGTGCACATTGTCAGATTTTATTAAAGGGTATTTTTATACATTTTGGTTTCACCATGTAGAAATTACAGCTGTGTTTATACATAGTCCTCCCATTTCAGGGCACCATAATGTTTGGGACACATGGCTTCACAGGCGTTTGTAATTGCTCAGATGTGTTTAATTGCCTCCTTAATGTAGGTATAAGAGAGTTCACAGCACCTAGTCTTTCCTCCAGTCTTTCCATCACCTTTGGAAGCTTTTATTGCTGTTTATCAACATGAGGACCAAAGTTGTGCCAATGAAAGTCAAATAAGCCATTATGAGACTGAGAAACAAGAATAAAACTGTTAGAGACATCAGCCAAACCTTAGGCTTACCAGAAGCAACTGTTTGGAACATCATTAAGAAGAAAGAGAGCACTAGTGAGCTTACTAATCGCAAAGGGACTGGCAGGCCAAGGAAGACCTCCACAGCTGATTACAGAAGAATTCTCTCTATAATTAAAAAAAATTCCCAAACACCTGTCCAACAGGTCAGAAACACTCTTCAGGAGTCGGGTGTGGATTTGTCAATGACCGCTGTCCGCAGAAGACTTCATGAACAGCAATACAGAGGTTACACTGCAAGATGAGAACCACTGGTTAGCCGCAAAAATAGGATGGCCGGGTTACAGTTTGCCAATAAGTACTTAAAAGAGCAACCACAGTTCTGGAAAAAGGTCTTGTGGACAGATGAGACGGACACTAACTTATATCAGAGTGATGGCAAGAGCAAAGTATGGAGGAGAGAAGGAACTGCCCAAGATCCAAAGCATACCACCTCATCTGTGAAACACGGTGGTGGGGGTGTTATGGCCTGGGCATGTATGGCTGCTGAAGGTACTGGCTCACTTATCTTCATTGATGATACAACTGCTGATGGTAGAAGCATAATGAATTCTGAAGTGTATAGACACATCCTGTCTGCTCAAGTTCAAACAAATGCCTAAAAACTCATTGGCCGGCGGTTCATTCTACAGCAAGACAATGATCCCAAACATACTGCTAAAGCAACAAAGGAGTTTTTCAAAGCTAAAAAATGGTAAAGTCTTGAGTGGCCAAGTCCATCACCCGATCTGAACCCAATTGAGCATGACTTATATGCTGAAGAGAAAACTGAAGGAGACTAGCTCCCAAAACAAGCATAAGCTAAAGATGGCTTCAATACAGGCCTGGCAGAGCATCACTAGATAAGACACCCAGCAACTGGTGATGTCCATGAGTCGCAGTCTTCAAGCTGCCATTGCATGCAAAGAATATGCAACAATATACTAAACATGACTACTTTCATTTACATGACATTGCTGTGTCGCAAACATTATGGTGCCCTGAAATGGGGGGACTATGTATAAATACTGCTGTAATTTCTGCCTGGTGATACCAAAATATATAAAAATGGCCTTAATTAAAATCTGACAAGGTGCACTTTAACCATATGGGATTTTTTCTATAACAAATGTCAAATTGTGGAGTACATAGGCAAATAAATAAATGAAGGGTCTTTGTCCCAAACATTATGGAGGGCATTGTACATTAAGCCAAATAAGTTCAAATAAATTACCAAATAATTTTTTTTTAAAAGCCCTTTGTTCTCCCAGCCCACCCCAAACATTATGGAGGGCAGTGTACATCCTTTGATTGATAGTGCAAAATATGCCAAGTCATCGTGATCTCCCTGTTCAAAAAATTTACTTCAAAGCAGTTGTGTTAAGGAATAGGACCAAAATATTGTTGGCGTATAACCAAGTGGATTTGTCCAAAATAACCAATGTACCCCACCGGAGTCTATCGATGATTCATCCATCTATTTCAACCAAGGCTCCTGCAATTTCTTCTCTCGCCTCCCACAGTGTCCTCGGATATATCTGATCAGGCCCAGGAGATTATCCACCTTCATATGTCTTAGGACGTCGAGCACCTCCTCTACTCTAATACAGACTGTTCTCAATACATCTCCATTAACTGTTTCAGACTCCCCAGACTTCATGGCGTTCGCCACAGTAAAAACAGAGGTGAAATAGTCATTGAGGACCTTGCCCATCTCCTGTGGCTCCACATGGAGATGACCGTTTTGGTTTCTGGGGTCCTATTCTCTCTCTAGTTATTCTCTTTCCCATAAAATACATAAAATTTTCTTTAATATTATCTGCCTGAGCTATCTCCTACATCCTTTATGCCCTGATTTCCTTCTTAAGCATCCTCCACAGTTTCCGAAACTCCTCCAGGGATACACTTGATCTCAGCTGCCTATACCTGTCCCATGCCTCGAAACGTTGCCTATTTCCTTCGCTCCATAGATGCTGCTGCACCCACTGTGCTTCTCCAGCATTTTTGTGTACCTTCGATTTTCCAGCATCTGCAGTTCCTTCTGAAACACTTCAATTTCTCTTATCACCCAGGCTTCCTGCTATGCCCTTTGTTCTAACAATCCCAGTCAAAGATTAGGTGAATGCCTTCCTCTGCAGCAATACTGTTGATGCTTTCATTTTCAGACACCCGTGTCCCTGCAAGTGATTTGGTAAAAATAATTCTCAGCTTTCGAAGATCCAGGAATAAATAGAGAAATATGTGTTTTCAGTTTTTTAGACATTGACATTCAAAAAGCTGAAAATCTGAAATAAAAACAGAAAATATGAAAAAGACACAGCACGCCAAGCACGCTGTGGAAGGAGATACAAGGTTAATGATTCAGATCAAAGACCCTTGATCAGGATTGATATTAACTGTTTCACTTTCCACATACTTACTGTATGCTGCCTGACTTGCTGAGTGTTTCCAGTGTTTTCTGATCGAGACCCTTCTTCAGACTGATGTCAGGAGAGTGGGAGGTATATAGATAAGAAATTGTATAGATAAGGAAGTGTACGGTGTGAAAACGGGACAAAGGGAATGAAGATCAAGGAAAATGTAGAATAGATCATTGTTAGTTGGGAGAACAGAGCAAACAGAGATAAAATGTAGTCAAAGACAGTAAGACTGGTTGGAGAACTGGGAAGGGGGGGGGGGGTGTTGGAGAGAGAGGGAAAGCAAAGTTTACTTGAAGTTAGAGAAGTCAATGTTCATACCGCTGGGGTGTAAGCTGCCTAAGCTAAATATGAGGTGCTGTTCCTCCAATTTGCACTGGGCCTCACTCTGACAATTGAGGAGGCCCAGGACAGAAAGGTCACTGTGGGAGTTGGAGGGGAGTTAAAGTGTTTAGCAACCAGTTAACTGGGAAAAACAATTTTCAATATTGCTGATGCTGTTTTTTCCCTGTGTTTGTCTGTCTGTCTCTCTCTGTTTCAGGCCCTAGCATGTTTGCTGAAGCTCTTTCTTATATTCAGACCATATATGAGAACAAGAACAAGTCCGTGAGCAAAGAGATCTACACGCACATCACCTGTGCAACCGACACCAATAACATCCAGTTTGTTTTTGATGCAGTAACCGATGTGATTATTGCTAACAATCTGCGAGGGTGCGGATTGTACTAGAATCATCGGATGCAAGAGGATGGCATTTTTGCAGATAATTCTACCACTGGTTTTACCATAGAAGAAAACAGAGCAACCTATTTTCAAAATCAACTTGCAGAGAGAGCGGGATTGGACAGGTTTTATCGTCATTTGCACTCATGAGTCAGGGAGCGAGATACATAACCCTTAAGGCACAGTTATACTGCTACTCTTGCATTGATGATGTAGGTGCCCTTCAGTGCCTAAGTAGTAGTATAACTCATGAGACCACTGATAGCCGAGGAACCTGGAAGTGGGAGGAGACACAAGGAACTGCATATGCTGGAATCGAGCAAAAAAACAAAGTGCTGAAAGAACTGAGGCCAGGCAACATCTGTGGAGGCAAATTATAGACATTGTTTCGGGTTGAGACTCTTCTTCAGACTGAAGAAGGATCTTGACCTGAAACATTGTCTGTCCATTTCCCTCCATAGATGCTGCCTGACTTACTGAGTTCCTCCAGCACTTTGTCGTTTGGTACCGGGAAGGTGCCTCTCATTTTAGTTGGCCCCTGCATTGAGTGCCATATATTGTTTGCTTAGTGGTGCTGGCCCATTCATTCATACCTAAGCTTTCACATTTTTATCAATATACACATGTATGCTCAGGTATACATACTTAGCCCCAATATATGAAACACACACATACACACGCACGCACACACACACACACACATGCGGATTGCATCCTTGTAAATTGTTCTTTGCCGTCAGTTTTGGCGGTTTCACTCTCTCATTTGCATGTTCCCATGGTGCGTTCAGTTCAAACACATTTATCCTTGCGTTAACTTTACCCGAAATGTTCATCATCTTAATTATGTAAATTTCAGAATTAAGAACTATACAGCTCACGCGCTTCTCAATTTGCTGGACAAGCTGATTATTTTTGGTGCGACTGCTAAAACTAAAATGGTGATTTAGTCAGAAAGATATTGCTGAGGAAATGGTGAATGATCATCTGGCTAATGCTGAGATTACAAGTAGGCTGGGCTTTGTCAAAACACTACTGACTAGTTGTGTGTTGTCTGATCCATGAGGATTCATGTTATCTAGTCTTGTGGACCAGTGTTGGCTCTCTTGTCTGTCCGATAAGTGAGGAGCCATATCATCGGCTTCGTGCAGACCTGTATTATCGGGTCAGAAGGAATCACAAACAGGTTTTTATGGCTCAACGAAACAAACAAAGTCAGCACTGGGGCCATGTGTTAATGTATGTTCAAGTGTCTGCCTTCCTTGGGCTTCACGATTACAGCCAAAGACTTAGGGTCCAGTATTTGAAAATATTTATAGTATCTGTCATGGTTGGACAGTTGTTCACTTTCAAGAACTTCGGTAGGAAGACCTGAGAGGTAATTGAGTCCATTATATATGGACCAGCTCTTAGAAAGAGCAAGACGTGCAGATTATTTTTTGCCAATTAATCAAACTGCCAAAATTTTAACGGTGATCCTTTTAAACACTCCATAATTCTAACTGTGCAAATAGTGTACATGTGAGAGGAGATTCATTAATGCTACATCCTTAATTAGAAGCCACATTATATCTTAAAAGTCACAACGTATATTAGAGACTACAAAAATTACTATCAGGATGACTTAAATCAAAATTATTTAACAGAACTAAAGTAAAATAACTTTATTTCTGCCCCATTTAATGATGTGTTTGTCCTTTCAGAAGAAGCTGTATTTGGAAGATTTATTATTACATTGAGTTTTTCTGCAGTGTTCCTCCCTCTCCCCAGGCACAGGACGAGTACTTTGTGGAAGAACTCCAAAACAATAAATAGCATGTTTACATTCTGATTGCATGGAAGAGTCTGGGCTATTAATTGCTTGTGGGGTGGATAGGTGCAGAATTGACTTTCTTAGGTGTTTTTCACAACAGTTGAGTCACAGTTTGGCTATTTAAACAATTAACAGGACTCAACTCAAAGCTTCAGTGGAAGGTTTTGGCATGGAAGTGGCAATAAGTGTTTATTTACATTTGGAACGGAATCAAGGGATATGGGGAGAAAGCAGGAACGGGGTACTGATTTTGGATGATCAGCCATGATCATATTGAATGGCGGTGCTGGCTTGAAGGGCCGAATGGCCTATTCCTATACCTATTTTCTATGTCTCTATTTTTATGTATTGAGTTATCTCATTTGAGTGATGCAGATAATTGCAGTTGGTGTCCAATTTTTCACACAGGTTCTCAACTAGCTACCAATAGGATCAGTGTCTATGAATCTAACATTGTTTCAGAGAAGGTGATAGAATAATCTTTGGTCCTCCAAGGCCTTAATTATTCCCTCTGACAACATATGCAATCTTTTTTTTAAATTTCAAAATAGACTTTATTCAATTAATAAATATATACAATACAGGAACTGTGCAAAAAAAATAATCCGACATTCTCGGAGGGTATACAAACATTCAATACTGTTTACACAAATTACACAAATGTATCCCCCACCCTTGCCACTCATGTAGTCCACTGGCGTGGAATCCCTTCCCTTATTTTTGAGGAGCGTCTCCACCACACCATATGCAATCACAACAATAGGTGGCAGCAAATAACCAACGTGAGCATTAGAGAACGATTCAGCGGATTCTGCTCCTGATATTTTCTTCTCCTTTTAGAGAATCATTCAGGCTTCGGCCCTTGTATCCACATTGTCAGAAAGTGAACTTTTCTTCTCATAGAAAAGCTTTACCGTGCTTTCCAACTCCTGGACCAGTGCATTGGCTGTAACAGCATCTAAAAGCATCTCCTTGGCATCAGCTCCACCTACATCAACCGACTCCAACTGGTCCAGAACGCAGCCGCCCGACTCATTACCCACACCAAATCCTGGCATCACATCACTCCAGTCCTCAAACAACTTCACTGGCTTCCCATCTCCCACCGGATCAACTACAAAATCCTGATCCTCACCTACAAAGCCCTCCACCATCTGCCCCCCCCATATCTCACTGACCTCCTCTCCCCCTACCAACCCTCATGGTCCCTCAGATCCACATCAGCCGGTCTCCTCTCCATCCACAAGTCCAACCTCCGCAGTTTTGGGGACAGAGCCTTCTCCAGGGCAGCTCCCAGGCTCTGGAACTCCCTCCCCCAACTGATCCGCAATTCTGTGTCCCTCACCATCTTCCAGTCCCGCCTCAAGACCCATCTCTTCACCTCTGCCTATCCTTAGCCCCACGTCCCCCTCCCTTTTCATCTGTGCATTAATTGCCTCATATTGTGTTTTGCATTGAATTCTGTCTTTACTTTGTGTACTAGTCATGTCTCTACTATTTATTTCATTCCCCTTACATGTTTTTCCTCTACCTGCTAAATTTTTGTAAGGTGTCCTTGAGACTCTTGAAAGGCGCCCATAAATAAAATTTATTATTATTATTATTATTATTATTATTAAAAGCAGGGGTAGTTTCTGGCACTAAGTTATAGACTTCCTCCCTCCCAAATTCCCTCCCCCACATGCACACACACCTATCCTTTAGCTGAAAGTAATAATTACCTTAAATCTGTACACCTTGACTTTTCAGGGAAATTGGCTTCTATTGTAATTCTATATACCCCAACAAACTCTCTCTTAAGCTTCCTCTGTGCCAAAGAAAACAGTTCCCACCTGATCAATCTCCGTTCCTCCCTAAAATTATCCAGTTTAGGTAAAAATCTCCATTGTTAATTTCTGTACGCTCTTTAAAGGTGTAACATCTATTTAATAAAATGGCCACTGGAGCCATGCACAATACTGTAATGTGACCCAGCCACGCCTTTTTGCACTGTTCTGCCACAACCTCGATAGCTTTCTTAACCACTTCATCCATCTGTCTTGCCACCTTCAGGGAATTGTGAACATGTAGGAAAAGGTCCTATTTCTCTATCCTACACAAATGTAATGCCTTATAATTCTCCGTATTAACACGTCTTTGCCATTTTTCTGCTCACCTAACCAGTTTGTTGACAATTTCCTGTAGCGTTAACTTTTCTCCTTCCCATCAACCACATGCCTATTATTTTCAATATTTGTTCTTACTCTTTTCTTAGTTTTGTTTCCCAGTTGAAGCATTTTCTTGATTTTTGAATGTTGTTTTCCTTTCACTGTCTTATAGAATGTATATATAATTTATGTTTTATGTGTTGTCTGAGTCCATATGCCTTTGATACTGCTGCTGCAAGTAAGCTTGTCATTGTACCTGCACTTCATCATATTTGTGCTTATACCCATAAATGGACTTGACTTCTTAACTTCTTAATCTTTATACATTTATAAAAGTCTATTGACTTTTCCTTGATTTCTTTGCCAGTAGTTTTTCAGGCTCTCTTTTTATTTGGCAAAGTTCCTTAAACATTCAACTGTAAATATTCAACGCTCTCTGTAGGAGTCGGCTCAAGATATCTGACATGTCCTTTTTTGCCTTTTCCTATCTGAAGATTCTTAGTCATGTTCCTCACCATCAACCACATGCCTATTATTTTCTGTCTAAATGCTGAATAATATCGCTCAAAAGGCTAGGGACCTATTTTCAAACCCCGGTGGAAATGGTTGCCCAGTCATTGAAATGCTCATCAAACATTGCTCCTTATTTCCACTGGGCTAACTTTATGTCCACCTTGCAACGTTACTTTGGATCCCATGGGATTTTGTTTTTCCAATTAGTGTGCCCCAAAAAGACCATGTCAACTCCATACACACTAAGTATACCATAACACATAAAATGCTGGAAACAATAAACATGACTGGCAACATCTGTGGAGATTGAAACATCACTAACATTTCTGATTGTTGACCCTCAAAAAATGTAAACAAGTTGCTCATATACAACTTTCCCTGAACAGATTCCTGCTGACTATCAGCTGATTTGAACCTATCAATGGGATAATTAATACAGTCACTCAAATTATTTTGCTATTGCTTTTCCCCCCACCCTTATCCAAGGTCGGACTGACTGAGCCACAATTACTCAGCCTATCGCTTTATTCTTTTTTCTTACAATGGCGCACCAACAGTACTCCAGGACCATGCTAGTGTCAGAGAAAATTGTAAAATGGTCAGATTATTACTGTTTCCTCTCTAACAGCATGATATGTATTTTTCTAACAGCCTTGAATACATTTCATCCTAATGTGGCAACTTATAGTGCTAAACACATTAACAATCCCTTTCTACAAAACCAATATTGTATGTTCCTTCTCAGTCACAATGTCTACTTACAACCATGCACTTTGAACATTCTTCTGCACTTCCTGCAGTATTGAGCTCATAATGTCTGACCTAAGTTCTTTTCTCTCTTTCCCTATCCTGTACTATCCTGCAGTTGTACAGGGTATTGGTGAGACCACACCTGGAGTATTGTGTACAGTTTTGGTCTCCAAATCTGAGGAAAGACATTCTTGCCTTAGAGGGAGTACAGAGAAGGTTCACCAGACTGATTCCTGGGATGTCAGGACTTTCATATGAAGAAAGACTGGATAGACTCGGCTTGTACTCGCTAGAATTTAGAAGATTGAGGGGGGATCTTATAGAAACTTACAAAATTCTTAAGGGGTTGGACAGGCTAGATGCAGGAAGATTGTTCCCGATGTTGGGGAAGTCCAGGACAAGGGGTCACAGTTTAAGGATAAAGGGGAAATCCTTTAGGACCGAGATGAGAAAAACATTTTTCACGCAGAGAGTGGTGAGTCTCTGGAACCCTCTGCCACAGAAGGTAGTTGAGGCCAGTTCATTGGCTATATTTAAGAGGGAGTTAGATGTGGCCCTTGTGGCTAAAGGGATCAGGGGGTATGGAGAGAAGGCAGGTACAGGATACTGAGTTGGATGATCAGCCATGATCATATTGAATGGCGGTGCAGGCTCGAAGGGCCGAATGGCCTATTCCTGCACATATTTTCTATGTTTCTATGTACACATCCTGCAGGGCCCAGAGTTGGAAATCATGGGGTAATATTTGCATCAAATTCTCTCCTTTTTGAATGCCTTGCATTCCTCCAAAATAGCTGATTCCAGTCCACTTTGGCAAATCACACACATACCACCTAGTCTTTCCCTAATTGAAGCATTCATCCCAGGCTTTTATTTGATACATTTATCCATGATTGCACAAAATTTAACTGGCATTATTGGCTACAAATACTTTTAGTGACAGATCAAAGGACCTGTCAACCTGCTGATGGAAACCTGCTACATAGCGGAATCCTGGATAGTGCTTAGATTGTGACTGCATTCATTTACTTCAAATGTTGTGCTGAAGGACGATGTTTATGACTGAGAATAGAAAATAATGATGCCACAGCATGAGGTTAATAGGTACTGATCCATGTTTTGCATTTTATCTAGGACAGTGATGGAAATTGCATAAAGATAGTGTGTGTTGGGTGTTGTCCATTTACTAGAAACAGAACCGATATTGGCAGCTTAATTGCAGCATACTATGAGCTACAAAGAGAGTTTGGCAAAGGGAGCAGATTCCTGAAGATGGTATCCATCTTGGAATGTTGATGTTCTCTGTGGGAAGTGGATGAAACGTGTGTTGGTGGATGTAGAAAATAAAAATCATTTCAAAAGCCTATCCCAATAGATCTTTCAGCAAAGGAGCATGTTTAATGATTTTGTTACAGGACATACATTGTCCTTTTACTGAAGATGGGACGTAAGAATGCTGTACTGTTGTAGAATGATGATTTAATTTTGTGGTGCTAGGTTATTGCTGCCTCAGAGCTGCTCCATATGGGAAAGTAATTGAGATAGCTTATGCCATTAATTGGATAGATGTCACCAACTGTCAGTATTATTATAGTATAAATCTTCAAAGGCCATCCACTGGCTTTGAACCACTCATGAAGGTCTGCCACTTGCTGTAAAGGCTTTGAATGCCAGTTATGCTTATTTACCACTGAAAAATGTCCATCGAACCAATAATATGGTATTCCCTTCCACAGTTTTAACCACAAACTGGGTGATACCTAGTAGGGGTGAGTACTTCAGGCATGTGAACATTGAGGAACATGGGAGTACATCTTTGTCCAAAATCTAGTTGTAATGAAGTCCTCACTCTTATAGTATGTGCCAATGTTTAGTGCCAATCTCATGGTCATCTCTCTGTGGGGCTATGAACCAAAACATGGTTTAAGTGACGACTTAGGCTAATGTCGTGTTTTATTGCTAATTACACATAAATGACATAGAACTTACAATACGTTTGTAGGAAGTATGTGTCAGTTTGTACATTAGCATGTACTGTTATTTATTTCTGTTAATGTATTTATTAGTAAGATGTCAATAAAGTGCCAGCTGTTTACTAGTGTATGCATTTGTCTCCTTTTTGTGTCTGAACTAATGAAGCTGAACATATTCTTTGTGTCATTTAGACCTGTGATTCTGTCGTGAGAGACCCAGTTTAGGGTTGCTCCTTCTAATTTTCAAGGAAGTGAAGATCAGTGAAGTAATCTTGGTCTTTGGAAAGCTTCTGAACATCTTGCAGGATTGCTTCACGTTATATATTTGTGCCGATAAATGACTGACCATCATTCCTATCTATATAGGATATTTGGACTGTTGTCTATCGTTTCCATTATCAATGTTAATTACTCACATACAGAGTTTATGATTCTCTCTCAACAAGTAGATGATTTTAGTTTGCTCAACTGTCTGCTTTTTCCTCTTATTTAACTGACGTTTTACAGGATAATGTAAGACAACGAGTAGAATAACTGAATGCAGGTGTATACCTAGTGTAATTTCAGAGAATAGTAGTGTCTGATGTTGGAGGGAGCAGTCTGATATTTGATATTCAAAATGGTAATGAAATTCAGCCACATGATGTGCCTCAGATATATCTGGGAGCGACATCTCAATAAGACTGCCTTCCCTTGTACAGTATGTTGTTTACTTCAAGAAACCTATGGAAAAAAATATTTTCAAATGGATGGATAGATTTGTTCAATTGGTTGGTCAATACAACTGAAACCTTTGCAGATCTTATTAAATTGTTATTTACAACCAATTACAGCATCTAGTGAAGATTGTAACATTGCAGCTGTAATGATATGGCAGAAAACAATGAGAATTTATTTCCTTCTGTGAATGTAGTCATTGCTTACAAACCTTTTGGACAGTAGTTGGGGAGAGGGCTTGATGGAGCATATGATCCAGCACAAATCTCATATCAATGCGTCAGAACAGTCAACAGAGAATGTTGTAGTTTATGGTCTCATTGTTTGACTAAGTGCAGCCTGATGTGTTTCATACCAATGCTATAGTGCTCAAGGCATGTTTCTTCATGGAAGGAAGTGATATGATTGAGTTGTGTACCTTGGGTTTAAATCTGCCCAAGCCAATTGATCTCTTGGCTGACCTTCCAGTTTAGACATACTGGATATTGAGCTACTTCTTCTGCTTCTGTTTGCTACTGCACAACCGCCAACAGCTAGGTTATCTCGTGCAGGTTACGCTGGCATGAGCACTGGTTGCAAAAGGGTTATTTAGATTTTTATGTGGGCAAGTTTGGTGAGATGATCCATGTCCAAGTTGAAGAGCTGTGACTTGAAGAGTGACAAGGTTGGTGCACATCTGGTGGTGTCGGGAAGGACATTCCACTCTCGGATAGCCCATGGATGTAGTGACTGCAGTTAGCTATTTATGTTTGCACTAATTCAACCCTGACTAAATAAAGTGACCTGAGGACTGTCTTGTAGATTTCTGCCAACAAAACTAAAGAAAAGCCAGTTATCTTGTTACAGGGGAATCTCTTAGCAAAATCTCATGATAGTTAAGTAAATGAAGATACAAAAAAATTGCTGATGTTGGAAAATAGATAAAACAGAAAATGCCGAGAAGAAATTCTGCAGGTTAGGCAGCAGAAACAGAGTTAATGTTTCAGGTCTAATATTCTTCAAAAGAATTAGGAAAGAAAGAAAACTTGTTTTGAGTGTGGAGAAGGTTTGGAAGTGATAGGTAGAACAAGGGGAATATCTGTATTGTTAATATATGCAAACAAAATGGCAGTCATTGTGCATTTTGATGTTTGCAGCAGGTTTAATGACTGTGATTCCCATTCTCCACAACCCTCACTCAATTAGAATATGATATTTTAACCTGGAAAGATTAATTTTGTATATTGTAAATGACAACTTTAACAATCTAGAGACATGGTCAATAATGGAGTGAACAAGTTTAAATTTAGTTAAGAATTAAAATGGGGCCTACCGATGTCAACAGAACAGGGCTAAATTCACATGTTTCTACATTGAGCAAAAAGAGAAGGCTTTATATTTTAGATGCTGTGTGTGTGTGAGTGTGTATGTGCGTGAGCATATGCAAAATGTCTCTGCTTCTAAACATTCAATTGCCTGAACTCGTTAGTCTTATCTATATCTAATATCTATTTGTCTCATATTTATTAACCACGCTCGTTCATACGGTTTCCCCTTTCTGATGCTAACGAATCCTCCTTTCTCTTTCTCTTCTTTTCCTTTCTCTTGCTGCAGAACCGCATGCACGAGTCTCTTATGCTGTTTGATTCCATCTGTAATAATAAGTTCTTCATCGACACCTCCATTATTCTTTTCCTCAACAAGAAAGATTTGTTTGGTGAGAAGATCAAGAAGTCACCTCTCACAATCTGTTTCCCTGAGTACACAGGTAGGAGTTTTACTGATTTAAACCTACCTTTCTTTAGTCTCTCTCGCAGTGTTTGCCTCACCGTGTGCACGTTTATGCATTCATTCTGTTCCTGTCAAATGATATATGTTCACTACTTTCAAAGATACTAACCCTTTTCCATGTCATGTTTGTGGGGTCCATATCCTCAGATGTTCCAGGCTTGCCAATTCCAAATGCGTGTGTGCAAACAGTGATTGTAAAATACACTGGGGCTGGCTGAGCGAAGTTGAGGGTGTGGGTGGAAGGGGAAGAGAGTTTAGGTTGCATACTGCATCAGGGAGGAGGTTTTGCAGATCTGAGGTCTTTCCATATTTTGCAAAGCGTTTGAGGAAGCTTTAGCTTTGTGTAAGTATATAAGATGGATGACAACCAATGAGCATCACATTTTTTTCACTAACCTCAAGAGAAATAGAAAGCCAGAAGATGTGTAACACAGGCTGCCAATGGGAGAATATTGATACTGTACATTAATGAAGCTTCAGTTCTTACCCCCATGATGGTCACAGATGGAAATACTTAAGAGATTCCAATGAAGTAACAACTGTGAAGGATTCATGAACCTTCAGATATTCTTCATGTGTATGTAAGAAAATAAAATATGAAAATAGAAAGGGGTTGAAATGCTTGCCAGGTCTGGCCATATCTGGAGAGAAGAGTTCACTTTTCATCAAAGCTGGATGGCAATTGAATACAGTCTAGTCTCTTGACATTGGTGTACATTTCTGTATATTTGGTCATGTTTCTGTATCTTTGTAGTATATTCGTGCTTGTTTTGGTACATGTGGATCTGGGTGTCCATGCATTTATCTGCTTATTTCAAACTGCAAATTATCTGTCCATTTATGTAAAGATCTGGATGCATGTGTGCATCTGCATATCTGTGACTGTGCTCATATAGGTGCCCACAGTAAACCATTACATATTTGAGCCATTACATCTGTCCATTTGTACATGTGTGTGGATTAGGCAGTGGTCAGTGGTACCTGTCATGGCATGGGCAATGTGACTATCCCTGCAGTGTCTCACTCACTCAGGTGATAATGTCATCTCACAGTTCCCTGTGGATTGATCAGCAATGTTGCCAAGAGGTCTTGTGTTTGTCACTCAGGTGAAACCCGGTGCTGGTAATGACAGCAATTTTGTCCGAAGCCGAACTTAAGACATAGGAGGTCACCACCCTGTGGCATGGGATTAAAACATACAGACCGTTCTACTGCATGGGCATTAGCACGTACATAGGTGGCCTACGGTGTAGGGGCTGAAAGCACACACACACTAAACACCTACTCCTTTGACCTCCCCTGATATCCTCCATCTTCAAAACTCTTCTCCTCAGTGACCCTCATTTCTTAAACTCCTCTGCCCTTTCAGTGCCCTCCCTCCAATCGCATGTCCCCCTCATTCTCATTTCTCTGATCCAAAGGAAAGGTTATGCAGTTGACATTGGGTTTATGCCAGAGTAGAGCAAAGTTGTGACTGTTTCAGGTTCACCAAACAGCAATCCACCCTGACCTTCCCCCTGGGAGTTTCGCTGGCTCAGGAAATATGTGTCCAGAGTGCTATTCATGACAGTAACATTAACAATGCTGCAATGCCCTATGTTAACTTTCCAGCTTGGCTTTCAAACTCATCAGTCTGAAACATTACTTGTATATTACTCACAGAACAACCAGTTACTAATACCATTTTGCCTGAAGGCCAAGCATAAGTACTTTGCAAAATTGAGACACATCAGTTTCATATAACATGCTTGAGCTCAAATAATGCATCATTACACCACGGAACACAACAACACTATTTAATAGCATATCACATATGAAAATTGTGATCTTATGAGCACTTTTAAAAACAGCGATAACCCGCCCCACAAAAACTGAGTAAACACAGCTAAAATATAGAAAAGGAGTTTCAAGACCACAAAGTGAAGCACAAAGTAAAATGACAAACAATACAAATTTATGGTGACGATATGAAGTGTAGTCAGATCATGAAAAGGGACAAGGAGTAATTGAAATTAAAAACAAGTAATGAAGGAATGGCTGATGGATAAAGGGAATATGCTTCAATGAAGTGTCCAGGAGGCGACAACTAAAGTTGTCTCGAGGTGCATGATGAATGAGGAAACGTGAACAGAAAATTGGTTGACAGAAAGGATGCAAGTAAATGAGTGTGATTCTGATAGGAGAAAAGGTGGATGGGGAGTAACCTATGGACAGCTACTGAGTTCTTATTAAAACATAGATGAAGAGTGTGGATAAGGAGAGTAAAATCTCAATGTTCACTGATTAAGTGAAAAGCGTTTGCCAAGGAAAATGTGCTAGAGTGTGTTGAAAAATTATCAATGTTTTAACAGAAAGGATTGAGGATTCCTCCTCATTTAGGAGTGACTGATGAGAGGTCATCAATTTATAATGTGAACAGAGACCTTTGATCTGTCAGGTAATTGAGAGTTACGGCAACAGGCAGGAAAGTGCAGCATAGGCTAAGTTCAGATCAGCCATGACCTACCTGACCAGCAAAACAGGCTCGAGGCCGAGAAGCCTGTTACTGTGCATAGTTCTTCTGTTGTTATATTGGGAGATATTTCTTTGCATGAGATGTTGCTGGAATTCTTTATCACATGGAGTTGTAAAAGTAATAATAGACAATAGGTGTAGGAGTAGGCCATGATTCAATGTGATCATGGCTGATCATCCCCAATCAGTACCCCGTTCCTGCCTTCTCCCCATATTCCCTGACTCCGCTATTTTTAAGAACCCTTTCTTGCTCTCTCTTGAAAGCATCCAGATAACCTGCCTCCATCGCCCTCTGAAGCAGAGAATTCCACAGACTCACCACTCTCTGTGAGAAAAAGTGTTTCCTCGTCTCCGTTCTAAATGGCTTACTCCTTATTCTTAAACTGTGGCCCCTGGTTCTGGACTCCCCCAACATCGGCACATGTTTCCTGCCTCTAGCGTGTCCAAACCCTTAACAATCTTATATGTTTCAATGAGATTTCCTCTCATCCTTCTAAACTCCAGAGTGTACAAGCCCAGCTGCTCCATTCTCTCAACATATGACAGTCCCGCCATCCCGGGAATTAACCTTGTAAACCTACGCTGCACTCCCTCAATAGCAAGAATGTCCTTCCTCAAATTAGGGGACCAAAACTGCACACATCATAAGCATTCCATCTTTTAAGGGAAACTTGGTTAAATATTGGAGGTACAAAGGGACATAGGAGCATAGAGGAGAATAGGGCAGTCATATATTTGGATTGCTCTTAGCTTTGACTCAGTGGGTTCAATTGAAACCTTGTGCTCTGTAAGCTTTTACATATGTAATGTAGGAAGATTATGTGAGTAATCTTATATAAGTAAGAGTAAGATTATATAAAACAGGTGATGGCAAGATGGTGGTCTGCTTTGCATCTGTCCTTCCTTTTGTTTCTATTGAAAACAATGTAACTTGAGCTGCTAATTTGCATTAGCCAATATTTCATAGCCACACAAGATAAAAGATTTACCTTTTTGTGCACTTGTGAGCTGGAAGGAAAGAAATGCCACAAGCGCATTGAGACTAAGCTTAAAATACTCCTGCAACAGGTATTCTGAGGTCAGGTAGAAAGGATTAATGCCAATTGATGGGATTAATGCAAAGCTATGTGTTTACCACTCTGGTTATGTCTCAGAACGAGCCTCAGATCACTTCTTACATTGCCCACATAATGCTTTAAAACACCGATCCTTTATAATCTTTATAAGAATTAATGTTTGGGAATAAACTACAGTTTAAATCCCACTGTGTTTAGTGTTTTTAGAAATGGTTCTGAGGTTTAAAATCATATTTCCAACATTATTGATCAGCAAAATTCAGTAGGTTTGAATGTAAATTGTTAATTCATCTTCATATAAGTAAGTGCAGAGGGGTGAGACCACAGGGGAATGAGCTACACTGACTGTTAAATTGGAGGTTTGATTCAACCGACAAGTCAGAATATTGCCTGAAATAACCTCCTCTCTTTTTATTTGAAGGAGCATCAATGACTTCATGCAGCAAAGTATTCTCAGGAACTAAAATTATCTCCGACTATTCTGCTAATATACAGTATGTGCCAAGGTTCACAACTTAGATTTTTCTCAGTTAGACATTCCACAATTTCCATAAGGCATCCTGAAGTTTGGCATTCAAAAACTCCCTGTACTTAGAAGGATTATTTCCAATAACCTCTGCATTGGCTAATGCTCTCTCTCGTTAAAATCTTTAGTCTAGCATAATCACATGTCATCAAATTATAGAGTCTTACATCGTAGAAGCAAGTCTTTTGGCCCAACTTGCCCACACCGGCCAACATGTACCATCTACGCCAGTCTGCATTTAGCACATATCCCTTTAAACCTGTCCTATCCATTTACCTGTCTAAATGTTTCTTAAACGTTGTGTTAATACCTGCCTCAATTACCTTCTCCGGCCATATACCTGCCACCCTTTGCATGAAAACATTTCCCCTCAGGTTCTTATTAGATCTTTCCCCCCTCACCTTAAACCTATGGCCTCTGGTTCTCGATTCCCCTACATTGGGAAAAAACTCTGTGCGTCTACCCGATCTATTCCTCTCATGCATTTGTACACTTCTATAAGATCACCCCTCATCCTCCTGCGCTCCAAGGAATAGAGTCCTAGCCTGTGTTTACTGTTTGATTACTCTTTTTTCCTAATTACTATTCATTTAGGGGATGTGGGTATTGCTGATAACTCAGTGTTTATTCCCCATCCCTGAAAGCTTGGGAAAATTATGATGAGCTAGCTCTTGGTGCCACTAAAAAAGGATGGGTATTCCCCACAGTACTAGTAGGTGGTGAATGGCAGAATGCTGACTTGCCAGCCATAAAAAAAAAAAAACAGCAATATTCTCTGTCAGGGTTTTGTGTGTGGAGATCCTAAAGTCCCAATATGCTTGGCTGCCAGAATATTGGCCAGAACACCTGGGAGAACCTCTGTGCCCTTCTTCATGATCATGCATTGGGATATTTCACATCCTCCTGAAAGGGCATAGGAAATTCTCTTTAATGACTGATCTAAAAGACAGCATTTCTACAATGCACTGCAAATGTCCTTAGTCCTGCACTGCTGAATGTCAACCTTGTACCAGGAGTAAGTTTCAAATCTACAACCTCCTGCTTTTAACGCAAGCATGCTGTTCACTGCCACGGTGAAGAGTCGTCTGTGCTGGCAACATATCGAGTGCCTAAGTCTTTTCGGTATCAGATTGCCTGTGCAGTTGTGTTTTCTATGTGTGTGTGTGTGTGTGTGTGTGTGTGTATGTGTTAGTATATGTGCATGTTTGTGTGCCCTCCCTTTGTATGGTGTCTGAGTATTTAGTACCTGCACATCAGTACTGATGGCTGTCATCATGACTGACATCACGTGAAAACTCTGCATCTTGGCCTTGGTGCAGGGTGTTTCAAAGCATGTCCATTGTGAAAGGGTATGTTTAAGATGATGGAGATTCAGGATATATCTTTGGAATTAATAACTTATCAGGAGAAAGCTTCCAATGCTCTGGGCATCTCTACAGAGCAAAACAGTTATGATTAGAAGTTTGGTTGTTCAGATTATTTTGGTCAAGAACAAAACATCTTAACTGTGGTGTCACACGCAGGTTCCACTGCACTAAACCCCTGTCATGAGAAGTCCATTACAAGGAAAGTAGTTATCTGATAGAAATATATAGTAATAAGGCTTGACTGTATTTATCACTGGTTTCAGCAGAAAACTGATACGAGGGATCAATTCTGGAGCATATTCACCCTATGCCACTCAATTATGCTGCAGCACATTATAGCCACTGTAGACAACCTCAGATGCCTTATTGGAATGTGCCAAGAAAAATATTTCTGATGTTGATGCTGAACAAGCCAATTAACCAGAAGAAAAAATGGGGCAGCTTGTGTATAGCCGGTTAGAGGAGACATTACTGCATGTTAATTAAACTACTTTGAACAGATGCTATATTTATAAGTTACAACAGCTGGGCTCAGTCATGCTACGAAATATAATTTGTGTCAGAAATCACAAAATATACCTTCTGGAACATATTGTCGTAGTCAGTCACTTTATTATTACAGAAAATATTGGGGATACTCAGGAGGTCAGGCAGCATCTGTGAAAAATACGTTTTTCTCATTTTTCCAGTTCTGATTAAGGAACATCATCCTGAAAAATTAATCCTGTTTCTCTCTCCATAAATGTTTCTTGACTGTTTCAGCATTTGTGGCTTCATTTCTGCTTTTCAGCACCAGTAGTTTTTTTTCAGTTTCAATTCTGTGTTATTATGATCGCATCCAGTTACAGCTCCACTCCAGTTTACGAATCCCCAACTTATGTGCACTCTGAATATGAACGAGCGTTTGGCAGACTGGCAGTGTGGATTTACCAGCTGCTATGGAGTTATAAGCTTTTACGGGTGCAGTATCAACATATAAACTGTTTGGATTAAGAACGGTACAGTTCTCAGGAATGGAACTCTGTCATAACCTGGGAAGGTTCGGTACACACTCACATTCCCACCTCACCTAACCATAGAGAGAAATGTTTCACTTTTCCTATTTCTCTTCTTCGAGTGTGGCTGTTCAGCAGTGAAACCAACCAACTACCAGAGTGCTTAGTCCCATTGTAGAAACAAGAAACTGCAGATGTCGGTTTACAAATAAAAGACACAAAGTGGTGGAGTAACTCAGTGGGTCAGGCAGCAAACCTGGAGAACATAGATATGTGATCTTCGGGCCGGGGCCCCTCTTCAGACTGAAGTCGCGATCCTTCTTCAGTCACATTACCTGTGTTTTGTTCTATTGATAAATATGATGTAAAATACTTTGAAATCATGAATGAGCTCTGCAGGCTATTGTTCCAGGACAACTCATTCAGGATTTCAATGTATTTGTGCAGCTCCCTTAATATCTATTAAATAGATTGCCATCCATTTTCCAAGTTCATTTACATCACTGGTCCAGTATCAACAATTTCTGTACTCACAACCCATGAGGTTGATCCCTCCTTCAGCCAACTAGTGAGTGGCAGAGCTCTAATTGGGGTGCTTCATTGAAGACCCACAGAATGGTTTGTCATACATTGGGCCAATGCAGGTAAGAACACCAAATTTCCGTCCCAAGAGGACATCAGTGAACTGTGTGGGGAGGAGTTTAACATAACAATGCTTTCAAGGTCACATTGCTGCAGTTTTAGTTAATCAATTGTGAGATTATACTCACAATCTTTGAATTTGTGTCTTTTGACCATTAGTCCAATAACCACCCTGTCCCACTTAGGAAACCTGAACGGAAACCTCTGGAGACTTTGCGCCCCACCCAAGGTTTCCGTGCGGTTCCCAGAGGTTTTTGTCAGTCTCCCTACCTGCTTCCACTACCTGCAACCTCCGGGAACCGCACGGAAACCTTGGGTGGGGCGCAAAGTCTCCAGAGGATTCCGTTCAGGTTTCCTAAGTGGGACAGGGGCATAACTGAACACACGAACCAGCTGTTAGTCAATAATTTTCCAGATCAATAACATTGAGGAGTTGTAAGTGAAATCAATAGATTTATTTTCACAGCTACACCACTTTTCAAATTGCTCTGTGCCATCAGGTATCACTGAGTGGGAGACAGGACAGTATGAAAATGCCAGTCTAAGTACACAAAATAGCCAACATTTGACATAGAGTATTAAGTGTTTTGGTTATTATGTTATCAAACTAATGGTCAGAAAACATCAAGTCAGATCCCATCGCAGCAGCTGTAGAGGTTCAATGTGTCCATGCACTGCAGACCAGCCATTACCAAAACAGACAGGATGCCGTAGCACCAGAGTACAAGTTGGAGGAAAACTTACTGATGTTAGTTGGTGCTCTGACCTCACCATTGATATTGTGATTCAGTGACTGTGCTATAAAGGAATGACAGGGAAGGAAGCTGGATTTTATCTGAGCATGGCAGTTTTGTATGGAAAGTCTGTTATGTGCCATTCCTTATGCTGAAGCCTACTTTTTCTTCCCATTACACCTTTGCCTTTAGGCGCCAACACTTATGAGGATGGTGCAGCCTACATTCAAGCACAATTTGAGAGCAAGAACCGCTCTCCCAATAAGGAGATCTACTGCCACTTGACCTGCGCTACAGACACAGGCAACATCCAGGTGGTCTTCGATGCCGTCACTGACATCATCATTGCCAATAATCTCCGAGGCTGCGGCTTATACTGACTTTACTGTCTAGAGGCAAATTTGGTGATGATTATTGAATGCAAGTTGGTAAATAAAGGCATAACGTATATAATTCTTTTTAGTTGTTATCATAAGCTGCCAACAGAACTAGACTCCTGAAACCCGCAGCCTTATCACAAACTTGTATACGATTAACACCTTACTTCACTTTAAGAGAAATTTTACAAGAATCTTTGAAAAAAATCCCCAAATTTCCCGCCACCACCTTCCACCAACACTGGAAGGTGAGCCCTTTTATTGCTATTGTGTCTGCCTGTTTTTAACACTTGACTGTGCTCTGGAACCCGTCTGCCACTTCACCTTCCAAGCACAAGGCCGAGTTTCCAGTGTTTAGTTCCGTGGCAGCTCTTTGACTAATATGTTAGGAAACCTGAGGACGCACAGGACAGCACCATATCAGCTGCATTGAGCCTCCCTCTTCACATGGTGGAATGGAACGGCCCTGAGTTAAGCACAGCAACAGCCTTGGATCTTTCCACTCCGACCGAGGGAGGAGAGGGGTTTCCGTTTACTAAAAAAGCTTGAAGGTCTACTCTTGCCAGAGAAGTTTTATTTTGTTTTCTTTCTTTGACTATCCTTACCAGTGCCAACTTGCCCCTCCAGCCCTTTCCTTACCCTTCCCTGTGGTGAGCTTGTGAAAATGGCTTAGCCAAGTTGGTGACCTGATAAATGTTTCTCCTGCTCCCTCCCCTCAAGAGTGTGCATGAAGAATCTATTGCGTGTTTTGTGTGACGGGAAGGTTCCCCCCAGATTCCCTTTCTGCAGACTGTATAATGGACTATCCTGGTGCCCTTATGTACAGATAGCATGATCTTTGGCCTTTGTGAGACACAGCCTTCCTACACGGTCAATTCAACCTTCTGGAAACTGATGGTGGTTGTGTGTTTCAGTAGAATGCTGTATATCTGGTTTTAGCCCAGTCTTTAAAAGTAGAAGCTAAAATAATAAATTATTTAAAAAAATCAATTTCCTGTGCTTTGTAGCTTCAAAAGGTAATTTCCCCCCAATTTTTTTAAAAATTCAAGACATTTTGCTGAGAGGTTGTGTACAACACTTTGATTAGTTGACCCAAATTAATGTTTTGGATTATACTGTTTCAGCACTGCTTTGATTACTCTTTAGCCACATTCTGCATTTGCAACATCTTTACTAGGCCCGGAGTCCTTCAGCACACACTATGGACCCTGACTGTCTCTCAAGACAGCGCAACTGTACAGTAACAAGGAAACTCTGCTTAGATTTCTTAGTTCTAATTGTATTGGGATTAAAAATATAATTAAATTTGTTCACCCTCCAGGTTTGTATAGAAAAGCACAGCTCTCACTGGCCAAGTAGGTGCAGTAAAGATGTCCCCTTTTACAATATTTGCTATGATAATGTGTAATATATAAGTTAGGCTTTCTTTCTTTCTCAGTGAACTTCTGTGCTGCTAATTCTTCTTTTTAGTGAATGGTGTTTTCTCCTGTGGGATGTTAGTGACGCAAACACCTCGAATGTAGTGTTTACATTAAAGCCACAGTTTTCATGACCAATATTGTTTGTCATTTCCTAGTTTGATTGAAACAAGGTTGCACCCCACCGTCTCACTCTGAATAACTCGTGACCCTTAAACACTGACAGTGAACCAGCTTGTAGGAAAATGGTGGCTGTCCGTGGTGGAGGCGTTTCTACTTTATTTATTGATTTGTTTCTTCGATCTGGTGTCTGTTCAACGTGGCCAGTCTCTTTTACAGATGATGGAATATTCGTGTGTAGCTCTTAAATAAAGAGGACATTTGTCAGTAACACCAAGTCTCCTAACCTCTGGTTTTCAGAATTACAATGTTCCTTCTGTTTATGTTTTTCTTTATGTGCTTGGTACATTTGTGCAGTCTTTGTTTTTTTTAATTCTCTGTTGAAATGTGTGGGAGCTGCCTGTTACGCAGCATTACCTTGCCCATTGAGTGGTGCTGCTCATATTTCAGTCCCCACGTGGGATGTTTGGTTGTGATCAGTGACAATAAGCAGTGCAGAGGAACCACAGTCGGTTTCATTTGAACTTAAAGCACACCAAAAAGTCTTGCGTGATGCCTCATCTACTAAATTCTTTAAAAAATATGTAGCAAGCTTCTTTCTGTGCCTGACAGATTAAAAGAGTCACAGAAAAAGTCTGTTATCTTTGAATTTCTGTCAGACTCTTGGTGAAGAATTAGGTTTTAATTCTCTCTGGTTTTATCCAATTTAACATTTAGCCTCATTCCTATGTTAAAACACATCCTCATTTAAGCACTTGGTGAGCAGACCATTTATAATAAGGGCCACTTTGGAATCCAGCAATTCTTGCATGTAGATGCCAGTTTTCTGGGTTCAAGGTCAATGTAGCAATGAGACCTTTGCTAATTTTAAGGATGAGTTTCACTGATATTGGGAGCATCTTTAATTTGGTGAAATGTTTTAAGCATCACATACATGTCATGTTTGTTCATTTGTAGCCGAAAGAATTATTAAACTCAAATGAAATTAATTGTCCCTGTTATTACCTCAATGAATCAGATGCATAGTGACATTAGATAGCGGGAGTGCAGGGGATGGGTTGGCATGGGTTGATGTAGGGGTAAATCAACAATGAGATTAAATGTGTTTACACACAGATTTTATGACATTACAAAGTGATTTCTGGTTTTAAATGAACCTCAATTGGTAGTTTAATTCCAGAGTTAAGTTTCAGCAGACTCCATAAATTCTGCAATGGGAATACGCCATCCGACATTTCCAGTGCTTTACAGATAATGTAAGACTGTCAATTAAAACCAATTGATCTCAAATGTTTCCCAAAAAAACATTGATTCACCCACCTGATCTCCAAAACAGTGATGGTTAATGTGAGCCAGAACTGTCCCTGGCAATGAGAATTAATGGATGTAAACTATGTAAGAAAAAGGCGGCATTGTGACACCGCTGGTAAAGCTGCTGCCTCACATTGCCTGAGACTCAAGTTCATTCTGATCTTGGGTGCTGTTTGGGTGGAGTTTGCATGTTTTCCCTGGGACCACATGTGTTTTCTCTGAGTGCCTCAGTTTCCTCCCACATCCCGAAGACGTGCAGATTGGTAGGTTAATTGGCCACTATGAATTGTCCCTAGTGTAGGTAAGTGGTAAAATATGAGAGGAGATGATAAAAATCTGGAGAAAATAAAAAATTGAATTAATATAGGATTAATTTAAATGGGTGGTTGATGGTTGCCATGGATGGTGGACTAAAGGATCTGTTTCCATGCTATATCTCTGTGTAGCTCTATGGACATAGCAATTGATTAGGGACAAGGGAATTAATACTATTAAAGGGACAGTCCTGGAAAGGTAATCAGTATTGTCACGGTGGACTTTTGGAAGGATACAAAGAGCCCTGAATTGGTCTTGGAAGTAATATATTTCTTAAAAAACTTAAACCACCCTCCAAAAACTTGCAATGGTTTCCCTGTAAAGATATTACAGTATGTGCAATGCCTTTATGTCAAAATCTGACCAGGTCCAGGAATGAAGAATTATTATATTTAAAATTATGAAAATTATGTTTCAGTAGAATACTAGCTGTTACCCACACAATCCCAGGAAATGATATTAGACTACATTTTTTTAAAAGGGGTGGGATGCTTTGTATCACATTAAATGCAAAACTAAACATGCCCACTTTAACAGATTCAGATATCGGGCAAGATGGGCAGATTATGGGAAGTTAGTTGCCTATTTAACTTGAATAATGAGATTTATTGGGTTTTATTTATAATAAATAGGGCTACAAAAATAGGACAGTCTTGGTGTTCTATAAAATCGCACGTGGAGTAGCGTGAATGGTTTCTAATCTCCTTATCTAAGAAAACATAAATCTGTCTTGGTGTATGTAGATTCACTATATATATTCCTGGGAAGTGTGGGAGTGAGTAATTTTAGCCAACACTATGTGAACTCAGAAGAATCTGTGAAGATGTTATTCAAACAAGTAAGGCACTGGGAGGGATTGATAAGGAAGAAGTTTGTCCAACTTCTACTTTATACCTAATACCCTGCAATCCAGGCAGCATTCTGGTAAACATCTTCTGCACCTTCTCCAAAGCCTCCACATCCATCCTGTAATACAGTGCCAGAACTCCACAGTACCACAAAGGAATATTATACTCGATACAATACTTTAACTATTAATTTCTAAATTCTGGAGAGTGTAGGCCAAGTTGGCTTAATCTCTCCCCAAATGGCGAACCCTGCATCCTGAGAATCAACCTGGTGAACTATCACTGCACTCCCTCAATTGTAAGTATATACTACCTTGGATAGGGAATTCAGACATCTGCACAATATTCCAGTATATAAGTTAATTCACCCACCCCCTTCACTACACTGCTGCTTTAGTAACCTGGTATCAAAGTTGGTCATGTGATTGCATGCATCAGAAATTCCATGTCGCCACCCAAAAAATAAGCCTTGATCCTTCACCAAGAAAATGGAGAGAATAACGAATTAAAACTCCCAGCCTCAATAAACCAGATCTGAAGCCATGTTTTAACACCCCATCTGAGGAGAGAGAAGCAGAGTTTCTGGTTGAAGGCTCTTTGTCAGTTCAGATGCCACCTGAACTGCTGACAGTTTGCAGGAGTTCCTGGTTTTTTTTTTGGATGTCCGGCATCTGCAGCTTTTTGATTTTCATCCCATGAATTGCCCAACCACTGCTTTTCATAGGAAAGTTATTTTATCCTCCATTTTAGTAAGAAGTGCTTCCTAACCTCCTGCTGAAAGGCCTGGTTCTGATTTCAATTATCCTATGTCATAGACTCGCCAATCAGTGGAAAACATTTTCTTTCCCCATCAAGACCTTTCAAAATCCTAAACAATAAAATCAGCTGAAAGTCAAAACTCTTGTGATTATAAATATAGTTTATGAAATATCTGCTCATCATCTAATCCTTTAGAGCCTCTGTAACATCCAGGTGAAACTGTGCTGCACAGTCTTAGATCACCTCAGGCATCTGAAGTTGTCATGGCAAGAACACCAGGCAGATGTGGCTCACTGTGAAGATGTAGAGTGCAGCAAAACAATTACAGGTTGTCCCCAGGTTACCAATGCCCAATTTGTGTTATGCCCATACAAGCCAATAAGTATTTGGACAACCAGCTAGATGGATTTTCCTACTGCTGTGGGGCTGCAGATGACAGGTCTTGCCACTAGCTGGAATTTTGCCACATCAAACCCAGGAAGACTGAATTCCATTTTAACTAATTGATGTCCATTTTGTGATGCCCTTTTTAAAGCCACCAAAAGCATTTTAAACCTCATCTGCAGTAAAATCACTATTTTTTCTGTTCTCATGGGACAACCTACCTACGGAGTCATCATCTGCTGAGTGGGAACACCAGGCCCAGTTCTGCCGTTAACTGTTAGGAACTATTCTCGGTAACCAAATCCTGCAATAACCCAGAATGGACGTCTCTACATTCTAGCTCTCTCTTTAAACCAATTAATATTCTATTTGCTTTCTGTCTTTATTTGCACCCGACCTTAAATTTACTGTACACAATAGGTTTCATCAAGGTCTGGAATTCAAGATTGTTGAAACTGATTGTGTTAGCCGCACATGGCTGAATTTGCCCACCTGTCCCTGTACTGGTTTTCTTTGTCAGTATTTGCTTCCTAGTAAAGAAAATGATACTAAAAGCCCATTAATCTGGCATGTTGAAAATTCTAGCCAGGCTAGTAGATTTGCCAGTCTATCGGATGCTATTCTATTCATTCTCCAACAGACATCACACATTTAATTCCAGTGTCAGGAACCCCCCCCCCCCCCCCCAACATATCTCATCTACCCAGTCCCACCTCCGCCTGCACACACACCTTTTTTTCCTTTCTATCCTTGTTCACCCATTTCCTTGTCCCACCCTCCCTACTCGGGGTCCCCCATTTCTCTCCCCCCCCCCCCCCCTCCCATTCCCGGCGCCTCACTTTCTTATCACATTCCACCATCTGCACACTTTTGTCTTCACTTTTCACCATTCAATGCTATTATCTCTACTCTTCTTTCACACACCTGATTCCTCTGACAATTGACCCCCTCTTCACCAGGATCCACCTATCTCTTGCTAGCCGTTGCTCCACCACTTTCTCCTTTCCACCAGCCCTCTCTACTCCATCAGAAAAAGCCAATATGAAACTTTGTCTGTCCATTTCCCTCCACAGATGCCGCCTGACCTGCTGAGTTCCTGCAGCAGTTTGTTTTTACTCAAGATTCCAGCATCTGCAATCTCCTGTGTCTTGGTCACACATTTAATACGCGTTTTCCCAAAATGTTACACGGTAAAATAATGTGTTCTTTCCAGTGAAACCAGTATGTTTGAAGGGAGCAAACCACAAAATGTTGGAGGATCTCAGCAGGTCGAGCAGCATTTGTTTAGTAGTAGGGAGAAAGCTGGAAACGTAAGGTGGAAGTGGGACAAAACCTGGCAAGTGGCAGGTGGATAAAAGGGAGGGGGAGGAGGGGTTGGTTGGCAGATGGGTAATATATGTGACAAAGCCTGGAGATGAAAAGGAAACAATGGGGCGTCTGACAAGGAGAGAAGTGGAAGAGTGAAATGTTAAGCTAAAGGGAGGGGGATGGGAGATGAGAATACAAAGGGTATCCAGGGGACTGGGAGATTTTGGGAGAAATGTGTGAACACTGAAGTGGGGGGAGGGGGGGGGGATGGAGAAGGCGGGATAAAGAGATGGGATATAGGGGGGAATATTACTTGAAATTGGATAATGTGATGTTCGTACCATTGGGTTGTGAGCTTCCCAAGCAGAATATGTGATGGCATTTCTCCAGTTTGCGTGTAGCCTAATTCTGAAAATGGAGGTGGCCTAGGACAGAAAGGTCAATGTGGGAATGGGAAGGGGAGCTAAAATGATTAGCAACCGAAAGCTCCAGAGGGCCTTGGCAGAGCACATGTTCAGCAAAACGGTTGTCTAGCCTGTACAGTCTTGGAGGTCAAATCGGGATCACCGTATACAATAGATGAAGTCCGGAAAAGTTGCTGGGGTTCCTGGATGAAAGTGAGGGAGGAGGTGTGAGCACTGCAGGAAAAAGTTACAGATTGCATCTGCAGGAAAAAGTTGCAGGTTGGGTGGGAAGAGATGAGTGAAGGAGTTGTGTTTGAAAGGGAGCATGGGAAACAAGGCATAGCTGAGTTCAAAAGGGGCTTAAGAAGTAGAATTAGCTATTCTAGGATTCCTCAAATTAGCAGAAATTTCATGATTCCAAATCTTAACTCGAAGGTCATCTGGGCCAATGGATAGCAACACAATAACTGGCCAGCAGATGTCACTCCTGGTCAAGACCTGAATTCAAGTTGCCTTGAAGATAAGACACAAAATGCTGGAGTAACTCAACTTTTCTGGAGAGAAGGAATGGGTGATGTTTTGGGTTGAGACCCTTCTTCGGACTGATGTCAGGGGAGTGGGCAGTACAGAGATAAGGAAGTGTATAGATAATGAAGCGTAAGGTGTGAAAACAGGACAAAGGGAATGGAGCTCAAGGAAAATGTAATCAGAGAGCAGGAGGAAACACAGAGGGGGCGCAGTGAGAGATGACGTTGCTGAACTCTCGTTGGAGAGAGGAGAACATCTTCAAAGTAGACATGCCTTGAGGAGATTTTGCAGTGTAGACAAAATGTGTAGGAAGGAACTGCAGCTACTGGTTCAAATTGAAGATAGACACAAAATGTTGAGTAACTCAGCGGGACAGGCAGCATCTGTGGAGAGAAGGAATGGGTGATGTTTCAAGACCCTTCTTCAGACTAATGTCAGGGGAGTGTTCAAAAGGGAACTGCAGATGCTGGAATATCGAAGGTACACAAAATTGCTGGAGGAACTCAGCGGGTGCAGCAGCATCTATGGAGCGAAGGAAATAGGCGACGTTTCGGGCCGAAACCCTTCTTCAGTCAGGGGAGTGCTCTGTCAGTCTTGGTGCTTGCCATATGTATCCATGAAGCAAAGAATCCCAAGTAGGTCTCTCAGTCCTTACCGCCTACACGGGACATGCTGCACCATGGAAACAAGATGCAAAGATAAGTGAGTGAAATGATCCCAAGCAGAATTATCTCATTATATGATGCAGCAGGAGCAAGGTAATGATTGAGTTTTCAAATGTACTTTTCCTGCAATTTACAACTGATCCTTACAACATAGGCTGGGAGCCATTTCTCCTCATCATGCCATATTTCTTAGGAAGAAGTTGCAGCCTGCATTGGGTGCAGTTCCCTTGAGAAACAGAGCTATGGGCTCCATAGGGGTCAAATCCCTGAACTAGGAAAAGGAGACAAGGGAGCTATTATGGCAGCACATTGGCACAGTTGGTAGAGCTGCTACCTCACAGCTTCGGAGACCTACAGTGCCCTCCATAATGTTTGGGACAAAGACCCATCATTTATTTTTTTCCCTCTGCACTCCACAATTTGAGATTTGTAATAGAAAAAAATCACATTGTCAGATTTTAATAAAGGCCAGTTTTACACATTTTGGTTTCACCATGTAGAAATTACAGCTGTACATAGTCCGTCCCCCCCCCCCCCCCCCCCCATTTCAGGGCACCATAATGTTTGGGACACAGCAATGTAATGTAAATGAAAGTAGTCATGTTTAGTATTTTGTTGCATATCCTTTGCATGCAGTGACTGCTTGACTGCAATGGACATCGCCAGTTGCTGTGTGTCTTCTCTGATGATGCTCTGCCAGGCCTGTATTGCAGTCATCTTTAGCTTATGCTTGTTTGTGGGGCTAATCCCCTTCAGTTTTTTCTTCAGCATATAAAAGGCATGCTCAATTGTGTTCAGATCGGGTGATTGACTTGGCCACTCAAGAATGGACCATTTTTTAGCTTTGAAAAACTCCTTTGTTGCTTTAGCAGTATGTTTGGGATCATTGTCTTGCTGTAGAATGAACTGCCGGAAATGAGTTTTGAGGCATTTGTTTGAACTTGAGCAGATAAGATGTGTCTATACACTTCAGAATTCATTATGCTCCTACCATCAACAGTTGTATCATCAATGAAGATAAATGACCTTCAGCAGCCGTACATGCCCAGGCCATAACACCCCCACCACCGTGTTTCACAGATGAGGTGATATGCTTTGGATCTTGGGCAGTTCCTTCTCTCTTCCATACTTTGCTCTTGCCATCACTCTGATATAAGTTAATCTTTGTCTCATATGTCCACAAGACCTTTTTCCAGAACTGTGGTTGCTCTTTTAAGTACTTCTTCGAAAACTGTAACCCGGCCATCCTATTTTTGCAGCTAACCAGTGGTTTGCATCTTGCAGTGTCACCTCTGTATTTCTGCTCATAAAGTCTTCTGCGGACAGTGGTCATTGACAAATCCACATCTGACTCCTGAAGAGTGTTTCTGATCAGTCGGACAGGTGTTTGGGCATTTTTCTTTATTATAGAGAGAATTCTTCTGTCATCATCTGTGGAGGTCCATTTGCGATTAGTAAGTTCTCCCTTTCTTCTTAATGATGTTCCAAACAGTTGATTTTGGTAAGCCTAAGGTTTGACTGATGTCTCTAACAGTTTTATTCTTATTTCTCAGTCTCATAATGGTTTCTTTGACATTGGCACAACTTTGGTCCTCGTGTTGATAAACAACAATAAAAGTTTCCAAAGGTGATGGAAAGACTGGAGGAAAGACTAGGTGCTGAGAGCTCTCTTATACATGCATTAAGGAGGCAATTATTACACACCTGAGCAATTACAAACATCTGTGAGCCATGTGTCCCAAACATTATGGTGCCCTGAAATGGGGGGACTATGTATGAACACAGCTGTAATTTCTACATGGTGAAACCAAAATGCATAAAAATTGTCTTTGTTAAAATCTGACAATGTGCACTTTAACCACATGTGATTTTTTCGATTACAAATCTCAAATTGTGGAGTACAGAGGCAAATATATAAATGATGGGTCTTTGTCCCAAACATTATGGAGGGCACTGTAGATTAAATCCTGACTTTGGGGTTCTGTCTATGTGATGTTTGTTTATTCTTCCTGTGACCGTGTGCGTTTTCTCCAAGTGCTCTGGTTTCTTCTCACATGCCAAAGACATGATGCTTTGAAGGCTGACTGGCCTCTGTAAATTTCCCCTAGTGTAGAGGGAATGGATGAAAAAGTGGGATAACAGAGAACTAGTGATCGATGATCGGCATGAACCAAAGGGCTTATTTCCATACTGTATCGCTAATAAGTCCACACAGGCTGCTGTAGTGTTAAGGGGTCAAGTAAGGCTGGGCAACTACAAAGCATTGATACCTCAATGGTTGCTTTGAGTCACTGGAGCAGCTCTAATGGAGGGAAAACACATCAAAGCTCTGCAAACTTTCATCAGAGGAGTAGAATAGCTCCTTTGTCTCCTTTGCTCATTCAGAGGCTGAAAGCAATTGCTACCCAATTGAAATTTGTTTTGGTTCAAATCCTTACAATCTGGATGCTGACTGCTGAGGTATGATGTTTGATCGGAAATATGAGGCAAGCATCTCCACCCCAGGTAATGCTTGTCAGGCAGTCCCAAGATTGTGACCAAGTATCAGAAACATTGATTAAAGAAACACTGCGATTATCAATATTGAAATAAAACACCAAGTGGTAACTGCACATTAAAAACCCCCCAATATTTTGGTTTTAAATAAAGTTGCAATGCCTGACAGAGACCGAACATAATTGTGACCTTCCTGCTATTTATGTGGAAGGTGGTTGCTGTCCATTTTCAGCTCAGTAAATGTGGCAGAGACATTCATAGTTGCAATATGGCTGCAGTGTGAAGGTAGCAATGGCTGGTTGCTAAATGAAGATGATGTGTAGGATTGTGCAGTGGCTAAAATAACCTTGCAACTGTGAGTGATTTAAAAAATGAATGTTCAGGAGGGGATGGATGTAATAGGATAATACAAGAACATTACCCAGTTCAAATAATTTTGACACATCCACTTGTCTGTTCTTTTTGGCGTTGCCTGGCATGAAGACAGCTGTCGTTGTGAGTCTGCGTTGAGTGACTCTCCACTCTCATCCTCTTCTTCTTCCAGTCTTCATATGAATGTGTAGTGGGAACTAACAATGGGAATGGACGATTAGAAATAGTAAATGGTCAACCACCAACTTTGTGCTGTGAATGTGCATTCTATTACTTTAAAGCCTGGCAGACTTTCCTGCTGGAATTCATCACATCTGGGAGAATAAAGAGTGGAAACTTGCAGCAGGGGCAACTGCAAGGAGGGAGGAGGAAGGAAAGGAGGGCTTTTGGCAGAGGTCTTCCTTATCCTGCAAGAGACCGACTGAAGAGTATGTCAATGAGTGTTGTGTGGTATATCATGCAATGTATACAAACTGAAAACTCGGCGCCTGAGGTAGAGTTTTAAAACATAATTCTGACTGGGTTGGATGTTGGCAGGATGTTTCTCATGGCTGGGCAGTCTGAAACAAAATACGATAGGACTGAGATGTGAAATTTCTGAACTCAGAGGGGATGAACCTAAGAAATTATTTACCAGGGAGGATGGTGGAGACCAAATCATTGTATGTAGTCAAGAAGGGATTGATAGATTTCTAGACACAAATAACATTAAATACTGAGGGAAGAGAATAAGAATATGGTATTGAGATACAAGTATTTGACTTGTGGAGCAGGCTCAAAGGGCCAAATAGACTTCTCTTACTTTTTTCAATGGTTCTAATTAAAATCAAGTCCTATCTGTATAGCTTAAATAGTCAGCAATGATGAATTGGGCCGAAAAGCCTGATTCCATGCTGTTTGACTATGATTAATTTCATTTAGAATAAAGCATTCACTACTTTTTGGCTCTGTGCAAATGTATTACCCTGCAAAACGGTCAAAGATTCAATACAACTGCTGAACTGGTTTTCATATCTTACCCAGGTTAACCTCCATCAACATTTGTTGACTTAGTTTAGACTTAATGTGAAAATCTGCTTCTTAAATCAGCATCACCGGATGTCCCTTCGTCTCTTTTTGTTTCCTATTCATTTCTCTCTTAATTTTAGTACTTCTCTTAACCACTATACTCTGATTGCAGACACACACCAGCATGCACAACCAAACAGATGTATTAACCAGTGCTCAGTAATCTCTCAGTTCAATACTAATCTTGTTTTGTGCAATTGCCCTGCTGAAGTAATTAATGAATGCAATTCACATTTTTATAATTTCACTCAAACCTACTTTAGGGCAATCAGGCAGACTCAAATCGTTTAGGAGACCTTTGAACATTCCACAAATGTCTTGGCTCCGGATTGATTCAGAGCATTTTGCCTCCAATGACTGTTCTGCCAACTGTGTAAAAGGACAAACCCAGAAATTCTATCAATCAAAGTTTTTTTCTTATGCTATCATATGAATATCATAGGAAAACTAATTGCTAACTGAGATCAGGGACTTATTGAGTTGATCACAAGGTTTGTGATTTTCCTTCCAGGACCTGTAACTTGCACATGGATATGTATGGCTATGACCAGTGGCATCCAACAGTGTACACTGCAGGTTTGACATTTCATTCATAGAAGTGAAGTAATCAAGATAGCAGATCACTGCTGCTCTGGCGACAATGTCTGAGTAGGTCCGGTCTGTGGACTCCAGCTCTGGGCACCAACATCAGCTGTGCACAGTTCAGGTAAAGAACGTGCTCTTTGTGAAACATCAGTTCATCCATCCATCCTGTTATCGCGTCCTTTTCTCACTGTAACTCAATCATCGCCCTCCATCCTTTACACACGAGATCAGCCTGTTAATTCCTGTACCTGGAGAAAAATTCACTGCAGCAATTGCATGCTCATTGCCCTAAATATTATCCGACAGGGTTTATTTGATTTACTGATGGCCAGTTACATGCACTCTTTTAACAGATGTGTAAGTTTAGAAGGTATGAGCACAAGTAACTGCCAAAGGAGCATGAACCAGAATGAAATGTTTCACCGTGAAACTATTTGTATGAAAAGAAGAACACTCAGAGCTGACACATAACATGCTAGCATGTGTTAGTATTGCTGCTTATTTTCCCATGTTTCAATCCAAATAGGAACCAGTTGAATTGATTATAATTATAAGGAGACCAAGGCTACACAAAACACTCCCCCCACATTTCCTCCTGGTTGATCTAGCAACTGGTATTATTGTACTGTAGTGCCTGTTACTTAATGACTGGATCGATTTGAAAGGTTTGAGTGCAGGCCCGCTAGTCTGTCTGGGTATTGATCACTGGAGCCATATTAATCATCATCTCACCTTCAGTACTTGTTCCTATTGTCAGCTCATTCATCATCCTCTCAAATTGCCCCACAAACCCTGACCACACCAATATTGGAATCATTTTGGGATTTTTAGAATAAATGCAAAGCTGATAAACATCAAAACTACATTTATAATTAAAACAAGAGACTTTTGCTGTTTCCATGCAAAGAAATAAATCATAACCAGGCGAATTCTTATATTTACAATGCAGAGGTTTTTGAGATTTTGGGTGACATCAGTTAGTTGAGTATTGTGTGGACAATCCAGTCAATTCATATATAATATGAGGTATAATGGAGTGGACATTCCATTGCATTAAATATAAATGTGCAATGATCGAATATATAGGATAAAATAGAATAGAACACTATATTATTCAAACAATGTATATCATACATAATATACAATGCACTATACAATAGGAGATAAATATATCAGAATGGAATCACAATTTGCTGAACAGTATAACTGTGCTCAGGTGGCACTTATTACTCACTCCAATAGTAGATTGACGGCTTTGGGAAGCACGTGGCACGTCTTAGAGCTTATAGCTTTGTATGAAAAAAATAAACTAATTACCTATTTTCATAAGTGAAACACAAAACTCATGAAAATACTGAATGAGGCTCCTTGTAATTTTACCCAATCACCTGCCCACTTTGTGAGTTCTAAGATCTTTTCAGTTACTATAAATTCACCTGTTTAGATATGTAAGTATATCTGATCGGCAAGAGATGAAAGTCGTTAGATATCGTTGCAATCATTGGATGACTCATTGCAGAATGATGTGATTTGGCATATCATATTAGCAAGCTATTTAATTAGTCCCATTCATCGGCCCGTTTTCCATAATCACGAAGTATTTACCTAACAAATATTTATGCATATATTAAACTTTGAAATTTATTGTAAACATTTTCTTCTACTGCTTTTTGAGGCAATACAACCCAGATTACAATAAAGCAGTCAAATAAGTCTCAGATTCTTATCTTCATCATCTTAAATCTGTGGTCACAAGTTATTGATATATTTTGATACCAGAAATAGGTACTTCTTAGTTTATCAATCAAAGCCTTCACGTTTTTGAACATATTTATCAAATCTCACCTTATATTCTAAGAACAATGATGTTCCATTTAACTTAAGTCTATTACTCTGGCATCATTCTCTACCTTAATGTTAGCTTTGACATTTTTTTGAAATTGTTGTGTCCACAATCAGACACAATACTGGGGCCGAACCAGGGTTGTTCTGTCATAAGAAACTAAGAAGATAACCCAGTTTGCTTTGGCAACATAAATACTTCCCACTTCCTGGGCCAAATTTGCACTGGCATTCATTCAACCAACAAACCTGAGGGCTCCAGTGTTTGGAAAATTACACAAATCTTCCCCATGATCTGACGAATTGCCATAACATATTTGAAATAATATACCTAATAAATATTTGCACAATTCTTTATTTGAAATTTGCTGTTGAATGTTCTTCCAATGCCATTTCAGGCAGTACATTCCAAATAATAATAACTCACTGCGCAAATAAGGAATTTAATGACATACAGCACTTTTGTTGCAGATAGATCTTCATTCTGGATGACAAAACTGCTTCAGAGTATAGGGAATAGAATTTTAATTTGTTTAGATGTTATCTAATGTTTATGGACTTGATGGAATAAGTAGCTGTGAATGAGTTTTTGGTATGGAGTTATTAAAATAAACATAAAATCTGTTTTTCTCCATTATTGGTGCTGCCCAGTTGCTGATATTATTAACTTGATAAACATATTCTGAAGTGGAGATATATTCCTACCAGAAGTAATATTCTCAACAGTAATCTTCCTGCAAGCATGCGGTCTTTAGGGCAAGGGAGCTCTGAATGTACTGTAGGCAGAAGTGAAAGTCACGCTGTTTTCATGAAGTAGAAACGGGTGTAACTTTGTTTGATAAAAGTATTGGAGGTAGACAAAAGTGCTGGAGAAACTCAGCGGGTGAGGCAGCATCTATGGAGCGAAGGAAATAGGCAACGTTGCGGGCCGAAACCCTTCTTCAGACTGATGTAGGGTGGGGGGGGGGGGGGGGGGGGCGGGGAGAAGAAAGGAGAAAGGAAGAGAAGGAGCCAGAGGGCTGAGGTAGATCTGAGAAGGGGAGAAGAAAGGAGAAAGGAAGAGAAGGAGCCAGAGGGCTGAGGTAGATCTGAGAAGGGGAGGAGACGGCAAGGGCTACCTGGAATTGGAGAAGTCAATGTTAATGCCGCTAGGGTGCAAACTGCCCAAGTGGTATATTAGGTGCTGCTCCCCCAATGGTATACAAAAGTGCTGGAAAAACTCAGCGGGTGAGGCAGCATCTGTGGAGCGAAGGAAATAGGCAACGTTGCGGGCCAAAACCCTTCTTCATACTGACTATAAATTCTGTCATTTTTTAAATTCTGTACCGCAAATGTTTTTGGTAGATTTGTGAATTCCATAAGGGTAAATTCCTGTTACCCAAACTGCTGTATCACAGGGATACATTATGGTGGCGAAAGTTACAAAGAAAGGAGAATAAGGATGAGAACTCAAAAATAAAAATATCATGGCAGGAGCTCATATAGGTTTGCTGGCAGAGGTTGTGGCTATGGATTTGCCTAGTGAGAATTAAGATACTTGCAATTTTAGATAAAAGATTTTGGATGGGAGATTTGGGGCTACCTTGGATAATACTGGCACACCTGGAATTTTTCCAAGCATATGGCAATCCACAAATTCCATGAGAAGACCTTGTCCTTGGGTGCCCAAGAGCTGGACCAGGGGATAAAAAACGGCCAAACGTATCTGGTTTGACCTATATGTGACCCCAGACCCACCAATGTTGTTGATTTTCAAAAGGGCTAGCAAATCAAATTCGGCAGTTAGCCGTTGAGCATCCTTTCAAGTGTCGCTCAGATCCTAAAAAATGAATAAATCGATTAAAAAAAAGTTGGAGCATGGCACTTGAAAGGTTTGAGTTTGGATACATCATCCAAACCTGAGATCGGGCGTAAGCTAATGTTCATGTAGTCATTATAAAATGATCAAATGTCTGGATATTGCAGGAACGAGCAATTTAGAGAAAAAGATACGGTTTTAGGCAACGCGAGCCAGGCAGTGAGTGTCGCCCTAATGCATTTTATAGGCAGTGACGTGTTCTTTTCAAGTAGTCAATGAAGAAAAAACAAACATCCTGCCAAACAAACAGAAAAAAAAATCAGATGTGTATCGTGTAAACGGGGACTATGGGTTCAATACTAGCGTGAATCCATATGCCTGCTCGGCACATGGATACTCCAGTCCCCCTTCGATCGACTTCACTGTCTGAACCAAAGATTATAGACTAGAGGCTCCTCTAGTATCTTTGGTCTGAACTGTACAATTCTGACAGCTGTTTGGGGACGGCAGTTAGTTCAGGAAATTATTGTCCCGTAGTGTGTTAGGGAAGAGATCAACAAGAAAAACCTGCCGACCTCGGCTGATTCTGTTCGGTGCCACAATAGCGGCCCCGTTTCCACAGAGGGAGCCGCCGCCGCCGCCGCCGCCACCGCTGCTCTGCCCTGGGCCAGGACGAAACTCCTCGAGCGCTGTTGGTTTGAACGGGGAAACGACGCGCCTACGCACTGGAAGGGAGGTCCTGAAGGCGGTTGGAACGGGAGAGGGCCCAGTGCGCCTGCGCGCCGCTGCCGGCAGTGAATGGTGCAGTGTGAGTAAGAAAGAAGTGCAATTACTCGAGAGGAAGTGAGTGCTCGAGAAGGGAGGGGGTTAGGAGGAGGGGGAGGAGGGTTGGCGAAGAGGCGCCGCGAGACAGGAGGAAGTTAGTGAGCGGTAGGAGTCCGTTAGAGGGCCAGTGAGTGCGAGGCGGCGGGACAGGGAACATCTGCCTGAGGAGCTCGCGAGCGGCGAGGAGGGCAGCGCGAGTGCGGACAGACAGACAGACAGACAGCCCGCCGGAGACACACACACACACACACACACACACAGGCAGAGGCTCGGGAAAGATGCCGCGGGTTGTCCCCGATCAGAGGAGCAAGTTCGAGAACGAGGAGTTCTTCCGCAAACTCAGCCGGGAGTGTGAGGTGAGAGCCGAGCGTGGGGCGGGCGGCAAGTTGGGAAGGAGAGAGGGTTTGTGCGGCAGCCGGCGGGCGGGCGGGCGGACACATGGTGACCAGCTGCAGCCGATCCGCCGGCTGTTGCGTCAGAGGCGCTGGTCATCTCCTGGAAGTTGAGTAAAATAGACTGGGAGTTGTCCACCTCAACCTCGTGTCCCGGGACCGTGGGCTTCCCCCCAAAGATCCTGATCTTTGCTTCCTACAACTTGTAAATTCAAAGTTCTCCCCGGATATCCTGGCTGGCTGCGGAGAGACTTTCTCCTCTGCTGGCGGGACGGGGGTGTTTCTTTGCTCGTTCTTCTGATGAGAGTTTGACTTTTTTGCTTTCTGTTAACAGATTAAATACACAGGTTTCCGCGATCGGCCGCACGATGAGAGACAGATGCGGTTTCAAAATGCCTGCAGGGACGGCAGGTCTGAAATCGTAAGTCATCAGAGCCTTCCTCATTTCCTTCTTGACGTTTAGATTCTGCACGGTGGACCAAAGCGGCTTGAACGAGCAAGCTCCTTAGTCAGACGCCAGGCTGACATTGATTTAATTGTTTCTGCACGGAGAAATAGTAAGTGTAGCTCGCGTCTGTGCACTTAACCAGCACGTAAACGCAAAAACCCAGATCAACATTTTATGTGGCATCCCTTTCTACCTAAAAGCGTGCCATGATGCAGGTGGAGTTGAATACTTGATTTGACTCCACTGATCATGTGTATTACTTACTGCAATTTTATTTCGAGTTCATCGCTTTTTCAATGATGCTTCTTGACAACTTAAAGATGACGTTAAGAATAATCCTAAGGACTCCTGATTGACTGTAACTTTTAGTATGCATTCAGTACGAGGCATCCGTTCAAGTCAAAACGAGTTTATTGTCATCTGCGCAAGCACGGTGAGGTACCCTAAAATCTTGCTTTCCGCAGCATTATAGGGGGGTTGCACGTAAGGTCACTGGGTCATAGGGCTTGACGCACGGAGCCGCTCACTCCATCTGGAGGACATCGCAGCTTCCGGTATATGTTAATACACGAGACGCGTACTTTCCTACCTGTTAAAAAACGCCAAAATGTTGGATTTTTGCGCTGTAAAAAATTGTGGAAATCGGGGTAAGCGTGAGAGACATGTACCCAACTTCAGAATTCCAAAAGTGAAGCGAAATGAAGGTAAAGAGAAGCGAGAACTGAAGGGACAACAACAGCTAAAGTGCTTGGTGAACATTGGCAGTCCAGATATCAGAATTGAAAATATTGGGAATTATCATTGGCCGTTTGCTCACTGCATTTCATCAACAGTAAGGCATTATTTGTGTTTTTTCTTGATTGGTATCTAAAAAGTCTCAGAAGTGATAAATCTGGCTGTAAATTTTGCTTCAGAGTCGTTTTCTTTTTGTATGTAAAAACCCACTTGAGAACCATGGGCGATTTTAACATTTTACAGCCAGATCCATCACTTCTGAAACTATTTAGATGCCAAAGGAATCAAGAAAAAACACAAATAATGCCTTACTGTTGATGAAATGCAGTGAGCAAACGGCCAATGTTCGCCAAGCACTTTGGCTGTTGTTGTCCCTTCAGTTCTCACTTCTATCTACCATCATTTCTCCTCACTTTTGGAATTCTGAAGTAGACTAAATGTCTCTCACGCTTATCCAGATTTCCATAATTATTTACAGCGCAAAAATTGACAATTTCGGCGGGTTTTAACGGACCCGCTACGCTGGAAACAATGGTGAGTGCTTACCTGCAGTTCATCACGTGTACTCCAATTAGCGTGCAACAGTACGGGTCATGGGTCGTGACCCGACTGCCATGCAACCTCCCTAAAGGCGCACTCAAACAAAATATATATATTACACATACTGAAAATCAAGATCAGGCGAGCTTTTGCCCATCTGCACAACGGGACGTTTCTATGTGTGTATATATTATTGTATACACACACACACACACACACTTTTCTGGAAGACTGGAAACAAAACTGTATGATGGAATGTAGCTAGAGTCAACTCAATACAATGAATCAGACTAAATTAATTACTTTGTAGGATGAAACTAGCAAAAAAAAGATACTGGGTATTAGTCTTTCTTTCCCTGACTGATCTGACAATATGAATTACGTTTGAAGCTGCCAGAATTTTTCATTTTCTCCTGGGAATGTTTGCTTCCCTCAAGCAGAAAAATAATTGGAGAGACTATGTTTTTTAAATTACTTGCATTGCACAACATGTAGCCTTCATGCTCTTTCATCGTTGTTAGTTAACATTTGCGAATCTGCACATCAAAATTTAATTTCCATTCAGCTTTCAATAAGGCTTTGTTTTAACACGAGGCAGATATTTTAGTAACCAGATAAATTTGAAAGGTTTTTGAGGGGAGAAGGTTACATGAGAGGATTCTTTTCCCAGGTAATCTATTATGCGTTTGCACCAGAAGGGAATGTTTGTGAAGTGCATGCCATTTTGTTTGTACTTTTAAGAGAAATTCATGGGCTAAGTCAAATCTTGATGAGAGAGCTTGATATCAATAATGCCTTTTAATGTTCTGGTAAGACCATTAACAGTGGAAGGATTAGAGGTTGCCTTGATTCTGTTGTGAAAATCAAGGCATGCGGCCTAAAAATACCTGTTACTTATGTAAAATAAGTATTGATAACAATCAAAATGTTCAGTCACTGACATTACTAGATTAAAAGATGCTTTCACTGATCATGCATGTGTAAAACACACAACTCCATTTCACATTTCTGATTTCTTCATTGGAATGTTGGTGATTGTTTTCTCTTTAGTCACATTTGACATTCACAATGAGTGCTAATAAGCTTCTGTGGAAGGCATCTGTGCTGTCAGTTCTCACTTAATGTTTGTGCATGAATTTCCCAACAAGGGTTTCTGCAAAAACAATCACCCTGCAAGTGTGTCGCCTATTCTAGTACCATACTTTAAAAAAAAAAAAAAAATCTTGCATTGTTGGGTATTTTGTACGATAGGCTGCCTCTAATTATGCAATCACAAAACTGGAATCTAAAATAAAACCTGGTATATCTGTGATTGAGATTTGGTTGAGAAACTTTGAGCAGTCCTGTTGACTTATATACAACCGGTATCGCTTGATCCATGCTCCACCTTCCTGATTAAAACACGCACAATTGCTTGAAAGATTTTTAAGCCTAATTTTTTTAAGTTATTTTTATTGGTCCAGGCTACATTTCATTACTCAACCATGCAGATCCTCAACAATATCAGAATTACTTTGGATCCATTTATTGATCGTTGTGTAAATCAGTGGTCCATTGCTACTACCTTTCATAGCTGTAATCTGAAAGTCAAGGAAATTCTGATTGGTAATATCCAACCAGTCTACACTGGTGATCTGGTGTATTTGGAAAATGATCTAACTTTTTACAAATCAATTGGCAGGTATCTTCTGATAATGCAGGTGATGTTGCTTCGTATCGGTTCTTTTTAAAAACTAAATTACTGGACTTGCTGGTTTGCGGGAATAACAAAATATTTTCTCGTAGTTTCTTCATTTTATTTTACAATTTCTTGGCTTGCTTTAAAAGTTAATTACATCTTTTTGATTAATGTTTATGTTGATGCATTAAGGGGATAAAATTGTACTGTCTACATGCTCTAACTGAGCAAAATTAATTCTGGGTTAAACTACTTAAAATTGAACACTGGATACAGAATTAATAATTTTGTCAAAAAGATTCAAAAATTTGATTTCTTCACTCAGTTGGCTCATTTGATCCTCTTCTATGGTATTTGTTTCTTCTTTCCAATTCTGACTGCCAACTGCCTTCACACGCACGCATCTTCCATCTATTTCCATACCCCCCCTCCCCACCAAGTCACTGTTACTACACGTAATGTAGGTCAGTCAACTTGATATTTGCGTTATGCAAACCGTCGTATAATATTTAAATATTTTAAATGAAAGATATACAAATTATCATGATTCATTTTATAGTGATGTTAATTCCTAATTCACAGTTAGTTTTTGTTAAGAGAAAGAAAAATCATATTTTTGAAAGTGCACAGTTCTGAAAAGTGACAATACTATGATTGATGGCTGGAATATTGACTAATGCCATGTCCTATAATATCGACCTTTTCTGGGCTGCGTGTTGTAGCAGAATTCGATACCTGTAACTGTACACTTGATAAGAATTGATTGAGTCTATGTTTTGTACAGTTCCAGAGTCTGACTTACACAGTGCTGTCTGGCTGATACTAACCTTGAGACGTAGTACTGATGTTTAAAAAAAAAAAAAATGCATAATTTATTTAAAATCCTTTCCTCTGATACATTTTGTATTGATTTTTCTGAAAGGCTTTTGTGGCGACTGGAACAAATCTATCTCTGCAGTTTTTTCCGGCAAATTGGCATGGCGAGCAGAGGCAAACACCCACAAGAGAGTACGTGGATTTTGAACGTGATCAAGGCAAGGTAAGAACTTGTTAGATGCAACATGAGTGGTAGACTAACAAGACTTGAATAGAATGTTTTAGAGAACTGTGTTATACTGATGCTTTTCAATGTATTTGATATAATAATAATAATAATAATAATAATAATACAATGAATATGTGGTCAAGCTTGCCTGTGGATCAGCACAAAAGTTGAATAATCTGACTCTAGGTGGCTGGCAATTAATTGAGATTGTGGCAATCATGAAACATAGAAAATAGGTGCAGGAGGAGACAGTGTATATAATCTTCCCAACATATAATCATTGTTGCATTGTAACAGATTAGACAATGGAGAGGTTCAGCCAAGTAGTGAGAGTTCAGTCTCTGGTATGTGGAAACTAATGTCTGATCTTGTCGAGCGTGAGTGTGCAGTCGGAATGGTAGGGAAAGATTCTTGGTTAATTGGCAAATAGTTGTGTGAAATTGGACTGAGAAACTATTGAAGATTATCATTTCACTGATTTAACAAGTGATACATCTGACTGCTCTCTTAAGGGCCTGTCCCACTTAGGCGACTTTTTAGGCGAGTGCAGGAGACTCTGTGCTCGCCACATGGTCGCCACATGTTCGCTGGTGGTCTCTGGTGAGTCTCCTCCATGGTCGAGAAAAGTTCCTGCATTCTGGGAACTAGTCGCGGCCTCAGTATGGTCGCCATGGAGAAAATCGATATTTTTGTAGTCGTAGGTGCAGTGGTAGTGGGGTCGCCATGTCGTTGTAGGTAGTCAAGGTAGCCGTAGGTAGTTTTAGTTAATCTCATTTGCTGACCGGGCATTTTCATTGGCTCATGGGAAGAAAAAAAAAGTAAGCACGCGTTTTCAGAACCAAGGAAAACCGACCGGTAATGTTAAATACCCGCTAAACTTCACAGCTGTGTATCTCTGGCTTATTAAAAAGTTGTCTGGCTTCTTAAAAGTGTGTCCACTCCTTCTTCTCCCCCCCTCTCCCCCCTCTGTCGGGGTCCCTGCATGGAGTCGAGTGGGGAGGTAAAGGGACAAGTGTTACATCTCCTGCGGTTGCAGGGGAATGTACCTAGGGAGGATGTGGTTTGGGTGGGAAGGGACGAGTTGACCAGGGAGTTGCGGAGGGAACGGTCTCTGCGGAAAGCAGAAAGGGGTGGAGATGGGAAGATGTGGCCAGTAGTGGGATCCTGTTGGAGGTGGCAAAAGTGTTGGAGGATTATATGTTGTATGCGACGGCTGATGGTGTGGAAGGTGAGGACAAGGGGGACTCTGCGAATTGTTGCGAATGGGGGGAGGGAGAGCAAGAGCGGAGCTGCGGGATATCGAGGGGATCCTAGTGAGAGCCTCATCTATAATGGAAGAGGGGAACCCCCGTTTCCAAAATAGTATGAGGACATCTCTGATGATTTAGTATGTAAAACGTCATCCCGGGCGCAGATGCAACGTAGACAGAAGAATTGGGAGTAGGGGATAGAGTCTTTACAGGAAGCAGGGTGGGATGAAGTGTAGTCAAGAGTCATATGTATATACACACACACACACACATCAGTAAAGCGATTAAGTGCAATAGGTTGTTATAGTTCATAGTTTGTTTGAAGTTGTTTCTAATAGTCTGATTGCTGTGGCAAAGAAGCTGTTCCTGAATCTGGATGTTGCAGATTTCAGGCTCCTGTACCTTCTCCCGATGGCAGCGGAGAGATGAGTGTGTGGCCAGGATGGTGTGGGTCCTTGATGATGCTGGCAGCCTTTTTGAGGCAGCGACTGCGATAGATCCCCTCGATGGTAGGGAGGTCAGAACCGACGATGGACTGGGCAGTGGTTACGACTTTTTGCAGCCTTTTCTGCTCCTGGACGTTTCAGGTTGCCATACCAAGCCACGATGCAACCGGTCAGCATGCTATCTACTGTGCACCTGTAGAGGTTCGAGAGAGTCCTCTTTGACATACCGAATCTCCGTAATCTTCTCAGGAAGTAGAGGCGCTGATGTGCTTTCTTTATGATATAATTAGTTTTCTGGGACCAGGAGAGATCTTCGGAAATATGAACGCCCAGGAATTTGAAGTTCTTGACCCTTTCCACCATCGACCCGTTGATATAAACGGAACTGTGGGATCCCATCCTACCCTTTCTAAAGTCCACAATTAGTTTCTTGGTTTTGCTGGTGAGGAGAGCCAGGTTTTTGAGCTGGCACCATTTGGTCAATCGGTTGATCTTGCTTCTATACTCTGACTCGTCCCCATCAGTGGTGTCGTCGGCGAACTTGATGATGGAGTTCGCACTATGTCCAGCTACGCAGTCATGAGTCTAGTGAGTACAGCAGGAGGCTGAGCACGCAGCCTTGAGGTGCTCCCGTGCTGATTGTTATCGAGGATGACACATTTCCACCAATACGGACAGACTGGTCAGTGAATGAGGAAGTGGAGGATCCAATTGCAGAAGGATGCGCAGAGATCCAGATCTGAGAGCTTGGTAACCAGCTTGGAGAGGATTATAGTATTAAATGCCGAGCTGTAGTCAATGAATAACAGCCTGACATATGAGTTTTGTTGTCCAAGTGGCCCTGAGCAGAGTGGAGAGCCTGTGAGATCGCATCCACCGTTGATATTTTTATTGTATGGCTGTATGGGAATTTAATTTCACTGTGCCATCTGGCACATGTGACAATTAAATGTATCTTGTATCTTGATCTGTTGTGGCGGTAGGCGAACTGCAGTGGGTCCAGGATTTTGTCGAGGTATGAGTTGATTTGCGCCATGATCAGCCTCTCAAAGTACTTCATCACCACAGACATTAGTGCCACTGGTCGATAGTCATTGAGGCACATCACCTTGGTCTTCTTGGGCACAGGTATTATTGATGCCCTTTTAAAGCAGATGGGAACCTCAGACCTCAGAAGAGAGAGGTTGAAAATGTCCGTTAAAACTCCAGCCAGTTGGTCCGCACAGGTTTTCAAGACACGCCCGGGTATACCATCAGGTCCAGGTGCTTTCCGAGGGTTCACCCCTCTGAAGGATCTTCTGACGTCGGACTCTGTGACTGTGACCGTAATGCCATCACGGTGAATGGGGGCTCTGGAAGGCACATCAGTATTCTCCATGTCAAAGCGTGCGTAAAACGCATTGAGCTCGTCAGGGAGTGATGCTTCGCTGACATTTGAGCTGCCTCCTGATTTCGCCTTGTAGGAGGTGATAGCATTTAAACCCTGCCACAGTTGCCGAACATCCAACATCCTCCAGCTTGGAGCAGAAGTCCCTTTTGGCCTTTTTGATGGCCTTACCAAGGTCGTATCTGGACTTCTTGTAGACCTCAGTATCACCAGACCTGAATGCCCGGGATCTGGTCTGCAGAAGAATGCAGATCTCATGGTTCATCCAAGGCTTCTGATTAGGAAACAATCGGAAGGTTTTTGTTGGGATGCAATCCTCCACACATTTCTTTATGAAGTCTGTAGCGACTGTGGCGTATTCATTCAGGTCCGTTGCCGAATCTCTGAACATTGCCCAGTCTAGTCAAGTCAAGTTTATTCGTCACATACACATACGAGATGTGCAGTGAAATGAAAAGTGGCAATGCTCGCGGACTTTGTGCAAAAAGACAAACAAACAAACAACCAAACAAACTACAAACAGAATGGAACAGAATCACATATTATTTTACATATTGTGGACGGAAGGAAAAAAGGAAATAAAACAGCACTTTTTGAAAAAAAGCAGTAGAGTGGTACAGTAAAAGTTAGTCCCTGGTGAGATAGGAGTTTACAGTCCTAATGGCATCTCGGAAGAAACTCCTTCTCAACCTCTCTGTTCTCACAGCATGACAACGGAGGCATTTGCCTGACCATAGCAGCTGGAACAGTCCGTTGCAAGGGTGGAAGGGGTCTCCCATGATTTTATTGGCTCTGGAGTTGCACCTCCTGATGTATAGTTCCTGCAGGGGGGCGAGTGAAGTTCCCATAGTGCGTTCGGCCGAACGCACTACTCTCTGCAGAGCCTTCTGGTCCTGGGCAGAGCAATTCCCAAACCAGATGGTAATATTTCCGGACAAGATGCTTTCCACAGCCGCTGAGTAGAAGCACTGGAGGATCCTCAGAGACACTCTGAATTTCCTGAGGTGGTAAAGACGCTGCCTTGCTTTACTCACTAGTGCTGCGGCGTGTGATGTCCATGTCATATCCTCAGAGATTTGGACTCCCAGATATTTAAAACAGCTCACCCTATCCACAGTATCCCCATTTATCCTCAATGGTGTGTACGTCCTCGGATTATGTGCCCTCCTAAAGTCCACGATCAGCTCCTTAGTTTTTTTGATATTCAAGAGGAGGCTGTTGTCCTGACACCAGAGTGCTAGATCAGCCACCTCCTCCCGGTAAGCCTTCTCGTCGTTGTCTGAGATCAGGCCCACCACCACAGTGTCATCAGCAAACTTGATTATTAAGTTGGAGCTGAACCTAGCCACACAGTCATGTGTGTACAGGGAGTACAATAGGGGGCTGAGGACGCAACCCTGGAGCGATCCTGTGCTCAGGGTGAGGGACTTCGATGTATTCCCTCCCATCTTGATTACCTGGGGCCTGGCGGTGAGAAAGTCCAGGGCCCAGGCACACAGGGGGGTGTTGAGCCCTAATTCCAGTAGCTTCTCGGCCAGTCTGGTGGGGACTATCGTGTTGAAGGCTGAACTGAAGTCTATGAACAGCATCCTCACGTAGCCCCCCTTCTGGCTGTCAAGATGAGAGAGCGGTGTGCAAAACCTGGGAGACCGCATCGTCTGTGGATCTGTTCGGACGGTATGCGAACTGTAACGGGTCCATGTTGCGAGGGAGGAAGGCGCATATGTGTTTCTTCACCAGCCACTCAAAGCATTTCATGACTACCGAGGTAAGTCATTCAGACAGTAGTCATTCAGACAGGCTGGGGAGGCATTTTTTGGTACCGGTACAATGATGGATTTTTTGAAGCAGGCAGGGACCACGGACTTGTCCAGGGAGAGGTTGAATATTGTAGTGAGCACTGGAGCTAGCTGCGTAGCACAGGACTTGAGTACTCGCCCCGAGATGCCATCGGGGCCTGCAGCTTTCCTCGTGTTCGTGTTTGGAGTCTACAGACTCCAAACAGTCCTAGAGTTGTTCCTCTGCCCCCCCCCCCCCCCCCCCCCCCCCCCCCCCCGACTAGCTCTGTACAGTCCTCACCTCTGGGGGCACGCTCTTCAATTGCTGCCTGTAGCCAGGAAGAAGCAGCACTGCAGTATGGTCGGATTTACCGAAGTGAGGGAGAGGGATAGAGCGATAGGCATCCTTGCTGGTCATGTAGCAGTGGTCGAGGGTGTTTGGTCCTCTGGTTCTGCAGGAGACATGTTGGTGGAAGTTAGGGAGCGATTTCTTACGGTTTGCTTTGTTCAAGTCCCCGGTTATTGTGGTAAACGCCTCGGGGTAAGCCGTCTGGTGTTTGTTGACCACGACGTGCAGCTCCTCCAGTGCCAGACAGACGTCTGCCTGGGGTGGGATGTAGACCACGGTCAGGATGATGGAGGAGAATTCCCTCGGTAGGTAGAAGGGACGGCACTTCACCGCCAGATGTTCGAGGTATGGAGAGCAGTAGTTGGATAGGACTGCCACGTCTGAGCACCACGCAGAGTTGACCATGAGGCTGACGCCCCCCTCCTCTCCCTTTCCCAGAAGCCTGCGTACGGTCCATACGGTGGATGGAGAACCCTTCAGGCTGGACCGCTGAGTCTGGAGAGCTGGGGGTGAGCCATGTCTCTGTGAAACAGAACACAGAGCATTCCCTCAGCTCCCTTTGGTAAAGCAGCCTTGCCCTTAAGTCGTCCACTTTGTTTTCTAGTGACTGTACGTTGGCCAGTAGGATAGTTGGGAGAGGGGGCCGAAGTCCTCTACGTTTCAGTCCTACTTGTAGTCCTGCCCAACTACCACGTTTCCGTACTCCATGAAGTCCTCCTCGGTGTTTAAAGGTACAGTACTAGCAGGTCTCCGCGAGGTCGGGGATTCCCCAGAGATCGAGAATTCCCTTACAGTCGGTACCTCCAGCTCCTTTACTGCTGGGAGATCCTGCCCGCCGGCCTCGATTCCAGACTCCATGAAGGCCTCCCTGTTGTTTACAGGTACAGTACTTACTGTACCTGCGCGCCTCCGCGAGGTCGGGGATTTCCCTCTGATCGGGGATTCCCTTACCGTCGCTATCAACGGGAGTTCGCAGTAGAGCTAAAGCATTTAAATGCGTTAGCAGCTCGCTACTTACAACAATGTTTTCTTCCGATTCCTTGACGCAGGTGTGTTCAGAAATACTGTATTTGAGGATTTCCTGTTGTGCTGCTGGCAAAATGTCGCCGCAGGTAGGCGCCATCTTGGAATTCTATCTAGTCTAGATAGCTATGGGAGTCACTAGGTTTGTAGTAGATGTCTGTCTCCTGTGATGGAGACGGTGAGATCCAGAAACAGTAGGGAGATGTCGGAGATGGTCCAAGTGAATTTGAATGCAGGATGGAAATTAGTCGTGAAGTTGATGAAGTCAGTGAGTTCTGCATGGGTGCAAGAGGCAGCACCAATGCAATCAACAAGTGAAGCATATTAACAGCGATATAAATGCAGAGAATGGGATTGGTTTGGATTGATTTTCTGACATGATATGGGTAATAGCAAACCCCAGGGATTTCTGTTGAAGTATGTTGCTTTGCAAGAAGCCCTTGACGAATATTCACTGGTTCAGTAATAATGCCACATGAAGGAGTATTTCAAACAGGAAAATGGATTGTAGACATTAAATTGATGGTTCCAGATTCAATGCAGTGCCAGATGTGAAACAGTATGTTTGCCGTGTGAGACAACATGGTGAAAAGTAATATGAAAAATATAAACTCTTACAAGTGGAGGTACTCTTAGAAGTTTGCCCTATGAAAAGTACAGCAAAAAGTCGCACAATCACTGAAAAAATATCTTGGTAATTGGCATAATATGATTAAAGGATTAGGGAAAATAGGTTCAGTGGAGCCTTCCATAATTATAAAATACGTGGGCCGGATAAATTAATTGCAATTAATTGGCAAGTTAAATTAATTGTACATTAGAATTTTTATGTAAAAAGAGCCAACCATTGTTATTGGACAGTGGTCTTAAGATTTTAAGGGCAACTATACAATGGAATGTGTTGTAACTTCTACAAAATCAAGTTAATGGTGTATTCAATCTAGTGTCCGATGAAAATAGGATGAAACAGCTGTTGAGGTGAATGTATAATTCAGTGACATAAATAACTATATAGTAAGTAATGAAAGTAAGAGTGCATTTACCCTTAAGCTAAAAAAAAATATTTTTTTCTTCAATGTGACTGAGATTACCAGGTTTAAGTGGGGTTTCGACATTCTTGAGGTCACAGTATCATCTGGATTCACCTTTAACTTTGTGGGTTTTTCATACCATTTAAAATCTGGAGATTATTTTTATGCCTTTAGCTTGATTTATGACCTTGAGGCAGTTGAACTCTGCAAATGTTTCAAATTGAGTTACTTTGAAATGGGTCCTTCGGTAAATGATTTACTCCCAGTTTGAACAAAAATAAATTCTGTAATTTTAGAAATTCTTTGCTTTCTATTTTGCATTCAATTTATTTGCCATTTGAGCTATGACACTTAACTGTTTTGAATTAGTTGTGTTCTTGGTCTGGATAGTTACGCGATGCAGTGCTGAGGTAATACCACTTTTTTTTATAACTCAGCAAAAAAAATAGAGGCACCTCATGTGCAGAAGGACAATAGAGAAATTGTGCCCCGCGCCTTGTCAGCATAATAAACAGTGTTAATCCAGCTCTTTTAGAATTTTGAAGATAGACTTGCAGATTTTCTGGATTACTGGATGCTGTTCTAATTAATACTGACATGCTTTAATTCATTTTTTAAAGTGTTACTGTTGTATATTTGTCTACCAAATTGGTAAGTTTAAAGGGACCACAAGAAAAGTGCTGGAATTAGCATCCAGATGCCAAACCTTTGCTATTTGAAACCAAGTACACGATTATTAGGGATTTACTATATTATATTGCAGACACAATCATTAAAATTAACATGTAGAAGCTTGCTGTGTATCATGACTGCAGTTTCACTGAGCTTACGGTAATGACTGTTTTAAAATTTAATGTGAAGAGCCACAGAATACTTTTGGAATGTTGTGAATAATATAGTAGAGCCTCTCTTGCAAGAAAAACTTGGATTTAATTAAACACCAGTAGGAAAATCCAGAGGGGGAGCAGTGAGAGAGGCCAGGCATCAGCTCTTGGACACCCCTAACCCTTGACCATGACCCCACTGACAAACACCAGACCACCAGTCCCAGACTGATCTCATCCCTTCCAGTGATCTCCTGATCTGCCCTTAACACCCTCTAATCTAGCAGTTCCCTGACCCTAGGCCTTGGGAGGTGGGGCCTCTGACTAGAGACCCAATCAGTTCCCCTCAATTAACATTCTACTCCACTTGGAAGACTTGTTCACCCGTAACAATTTATCTGGTGACTCCTCACTTTAAAGTCAAAGGCATAGCCATGGCACCTACATGTGCCAACAAAGCCTGTCTATTGGTTAGGTATGTTGAACATGCCTTGTTTCACAAGTACCCCATTCCCCAACTCCTCCTCTGCTATTTTGACGACTGATCAGGGCTGGTTCTTGCAGCACTGCAGAACTTGTTGATTTCAACCACATTGTTACTGACATCCACCCTGCCCTAACATTCACTTGGTCTAACTCCGACACCTCTCCCTTTCTTGACTACTTTGTTTCCATCACGGGCAGACTGTGTTGGAGCCATTAAGCTTAAGTAAGTTTATTATAGTCATGTGTAGTTACCTTTGGTTGTTATCTGCCTGTGTTAATGTGGGTGGGATTTTATACGTAGTCTGGGGCGTGTTTTTGGCTAGAAGATGCTGGCGCAGACTTTCAGATAATTAGTTTTAGTTTGATGTTGAGGCCATGAGATGAAACAGTTTTCTACCATGACCACGAGCATGATTGGGACATATGTATGTTGTCAGATGATGTACTTTTACAAGAAGTTTTTATATTTATATGACATGAACGACAATTAAGAACAGAAAGTTATGAATTGTTTCATTGTTTTGTATTACTACAATAAAGAAGCTATTAATCAAGAGACTACTGGTAGATTCATCTTTGCTGTTTCAAATGTATCGTGGAGTGTGTGAGACGACTGTTCTAATCATCCCCGACAAATTAGTGACTATCGAAGGTTGAACTTTGTGAAGTTGTTAAAACTGCCACTACATTTAAGTAGAAAACTAGTTACTACGGAAGAGTAGTAGCAAAAGACTGATTCAACGTTGGATCGAAGAAGCTGGATCTCTGCCCGAGATTACAGGTTGAATTCTGGAAGAAGAAAAGACACGGTTGAATGCCTGGGTCATCGGAAGAAAAAAAACTTAATTGACCGCGGGAGGGCCGTGAGTAAGAATCGATTGCTTGCTATATATGAGAAATATCAAAAGTTTACATCTAATAACCTGTAAAGGGTTCTGCAAAAGTTTGGAAAGCAGACAAGAAGCTTGATTATAGTAGCCTGGATAAGGACAGCACCAGTCGTGACCTTGAAGAGCTCAGGCTTGAGCAAATGTTTTGGAACTGAGATGATGTATTCGAATTCTTTCAAGATAAGTCAGCTAGCTTAGAGGGAACTGCCTTGGAAATGAATTGGACGTTATCTATATTACTAAAAGTCTGATCTTGACCGCTTTTGGCCCACTGTGGTGCGATTTTCGAGAGAACGCCACCACCTACGGCCGTCATTTTTGGCCACCTCGCTTAGAGCCCCCCTCCGCCTTCCAGGACCGGAAGATTTTTCCCATCGATGAAAAATCAAAGAAATATTAATGTTTAAAAAAAATTCCCCATTCTCTCTGCTGCCCCCACTGGCGGCAGGGGGGAGGGACTATAAAACTCGGAAGTGTAGTCCCTCACTCAGTCTCTGCCAGATCCAGGAAGCGAGAGGGTCACGGCTCTCTGAGCTGCGAATAACACTGAACGCACGTCTACTCCACGGCGAGTCCCCTCCATGCGGCTGTAAAGTGGCTGCAGCCTCGCCTTTTTAAAAAGTGTGCTCACAAAATGAATTTTGGTTGTCGGGTGGCTGCAGCGCAATTGTTTGCCTCGCCTTTTTTAAATGTTTGTGTTCACAAAATGAATTTGGTTGTCGGGTGGCTGCAACCCAATTGTTTGCCTCGCCTTTTTAACAAGTTTGTGTTCACAAAATTAATTTTGGTTGTCAGGTGGCTGCAGCCCAATTGTTTGCCTTGGCTTGGCTTTTAAAACGTTGCAACAGTTGGATGCCAGCCCAAGAATCCATTTGGCCCACAATGTCTATACTAGCCCTCTGGAAACCAGTACCTTCGGCCCGCAACACCCATACTAGCGCAATAGACAGCCCTCCCACTGGCGAGCAATATTGGAATTGGTAGAATATTGCTTTTTTGACCGGCCCTCCCGTGTGATGCTGGGACCCAACGGGTCCCACTTAGTCTAGTAGACTTCTATAGATAAGGCAAGCTCAGCTAGTGAAGTTTACCATAACACTGGTAAGAAGACATTGGAATCTTGGAAAATAATTAAATGTTTTTAGATATTGTCTATTTGTCAGTTTGTTTTAGAAACGACCTTCAAAATAGTTGGATTGTTTTGGAGCTGCGCACAAGATGTGCTGATAGCCACCTATGCACTTGGACAATGATCTGGCAGTCAGCCAAGCGGATTAACCCATGGAGCGACAGACAGGTGAGTACGAAGAGGAGCCACAAGGGGGAGCATTGGAGTCAGAAGAGAGAAGAAATGGAAGAAGGGAAACCAAGCAAACTGAGAAGCAGCCTACCTGGAAAGATGTCAGATGGATAGAGACAAGTTATGGAAGCAGATGATCAAGAAAATTGAAATCCAGAAGAAAGTAATGGAATCCAAAGAGAATGCGATGGTCGTGCAATCTAATCAGGAGCAATTACTTAGTCTTGATCTCGAGGTTGGAGAAAAGCAAGACACATTGCTGAAAGAGCAAATGCCTGTGGAAGAACTCAAACGATACACCCAGTGGTTCCAAGAAAAAGTGGAATTTTTCAATGGTTTTGTATAGTATGTGAGGAAGTTGGGGCGCTGCGAGTCGGCTGCCCTACTAGCAGCGTGTTCGTTATTTCAACTTTTTTTGTTTTTTTTAGTATGTCCAAATGTTTGTTTTAGTCTCGGTATGTCTTATGTGGGGGGTGGTGAAAGGGGGAAACCGTTCTTCAGTCACTTCCTCGACGGAGAGGTGACTTTTTCCATGTTGCTTCTTCGCCTCCCCTCTTGCGGCCTAACAGCTTGGATTGGAGTCGGGCCCGGAGCTTCAGCAGCGGGCGCAACATGGACTTTTTCATCGTGGAGTGATGTTGAACCGTTGCCGGGGGTCGCCAGAGAGGAGTGCTCCGATCGCTGGCCTGGTGACTTTGGCATCATAGGGCTGTGGTCTGCGGAGCTTCTAGCCGCGGGCGTGGAATGGACTTACCATCCGGAGTCTGGGATCCCTTGCTGGAGATCGCCGGAGAAGAGCCCTGACCGCCGGCCTGTGGCCTATAACATCTTGAAGCCACGGTCTCTGGTAGGAAAGTGTCGATTCAGGCACTCCAAGCCGCAAAGTGTGTTTGACCTTCCCGACGGAGTTTCAATCCTCCCGACGAGAGGGCATATAGATCGGGCCGTCCATAGCGGCGACTACGGAGGGTTTATGGCCCCGACCACATATGAACAAAGGAGGAGGACTGACAGAATGTTATTGCTTTCCACCACAGTGAAGAATGGTGATTCCACTGTGGTGGATGTTCATGTTAAATTCTATTGTGTATTGTGCTCTTTTTGATTGTGTGGCTGCATGGTAAATCAAATTCCACTGTACCTTAACTGGTGCATGTGACAATAAATTTGAACTTGAAATGGTTCTTTGAGATTGAACAACTTACGCACTCTACAGTCAGAAGTGCGATGCGACAAGGTGTTGAAGTGGGAGAAGAAATTGGACCACAGGATAGTATCTCAAACGTCTCAACACACAGATATGGACAAAAATCTGGTTCTGTAGCGTTCAATTACAAGGGTCTCTGCTCAAATGGAAGCCGAAGCTGAATTAGCTGCTCTCTCTGCCGCCATGGAGAAAATATATGAGATTGAGGAACGAAGAAAACAGCTGAAGAGAGAAGCTGAACAGTTGGATAGAGAGGCTGAGGAACAAGAAGAACAGTTGAAGAAAGAAAAGGAACAGCTGGAAATACCCACAAAGTTGGCAGTTGCCAAGACGAAGAAGGAGGCACTGGAAGGTCAGGGTTCAAGATGCGGCTCAAGAATATCTCAGAAGAAAAGTTCCTTAGTCCAAGAGAGAGAGAGAGAGAGAGAGTGTGTGTGTGTGTCTCTCTCTCTGCTGTGAGGGGGGGGGGGAATGAAGAACAATGAAGGACCTGGCTAAGGGGACCACTGGGGGGTGGGGGAAGTTGAACCTGGTACGGGATACTTTGTAATTTTATCGGCGCCCTTTATGGGGCGACTATTGCATACCTAAGCAAAGAATTGCACACGTGACAATAGAGTCTTAATTCATAAAATATTCATTCATCAAGATTTGCAGAGGTCTTTCCTCGAGTAGGTGCTTTCTGTAAACTGCCATTGTTACCAATTGGATCCACATTTTTTTGAGGTGGAAGACTTCAGTGATTCCTTCTCCCACCACAGCCCTCCAAAAAAAAACACGCAGCTGATCCTGCCTCCCCAAATTACTTCCACAATCTCTGAAGAAATCATGCATGCAGGGTCTATTGTGCCTTGGCTTTTGCATGATGAAATTTAAAAGGCCCTCTGTTAGTCAAACCAAAACCAGTTACATGGCATAGTTTGGTTATCCATAATCTAGGTGCTGGATTTGAATTTAAAAGGAAACTCATCCCAGGTGAGCATTGCAGTTAAGCACCTTTCACAGCTAAAGGTGCAGCAGATACCCACCATCCTATCTCTGCTAATCAACTACCTTTTGAACGGAGGAGTGGGGGTGCAGGGAGTGAAATATAGTTGGTACTTGATGGGAATTTACATGGCCATCACCAAGACTGATTCAATAAAGGGCCTGTCCCACTTGGCAATTTTTTTTTTCCGTGACTGCCGGCATCATTGACTGATGAAAATTTTTGAACATTTCAAAATTCAGCGGCGACAAAAAAATGTTGCGACACTTGAGGAAACTCCGCGCGTCAATAGGCCGTCATGCCGCATCACGCCACGACTTTTTCAGTGCCCTGATACGTCAGTCAATGATGCAGACAGTCGCCAAAAAAATCGCCAAGTGGGACAGGCCCTTAAGATTAACACTGGTTTTATCTGGAAGTATTTACCAGACAAGATCTGTGACAGTTGTTTTGAGAAGCTGAAATATGGAGGGATTCATCCTTGCTAATCTAATTCTTGCATGTACATCTACTTCATCTATCCATAATATTTAAGAGAAAGATCAATGTTCAGTCCTTGTGCGGGCTAGGATTGGTCCTCATACCGAGGATGGCCTAGATTGCCAAGATTCCCTCCCCACCTGCCCCTTTCCAATAACTTGATCTCACAAAAATGTTTTTTATTAGAATGGGAGAGACAATAGCTGCTAATGTTTAGTCAAGAAAGACAATACTTGTGGCACCAGGCTGGAACTTGTTTTGCTTGTTTTTTGTTTCTGCAGTCACAGTGAAACTGATGATGTCCAGTATAGTTGCTGTAGATGCAGTTAACAATATAATTTTGGTAGATGCAGTAAACAAAAAAGAATGTTGTCACCTGTGTAGCACTGAAATCATTTATGTGATGTATAATACCCTCAATATTTAAAAATCCTGTGATATTTTGTCTTGAGTGTTGTCATCTGTCTTTAATTTCTATTATAATTTTAGGTTAACTATTTAATTATTACTTAGGAGCTTTGTTTCCTAGTTGTCAGTACTTTCCCCCAGTGAGTTTTATGTTTATTTTGCAACTAGCTACAAAATCTGGCTGCATTCAGTCCATCTGGACTAGGCTCACTGTGCCCTGTAAAAAACATTGCATTGGGCAGAGAAGTAGAAATAATCCTATTTGTATATTTGATCTGAAGGTTTGTGGAGACTTGAATGGACCATAGTAATTGAAACAAACCAAAAGAGGAAAAGCTGCCCTTTGAAGCTGAAACCAATTTTATATGCCATGTCAGAGCAATAAACTTTAATTCCATTTCACGTGGCATACTGAAAATGTTTGTCTTCAAAAGGCACAGATTTCCTGTGGGGAGTAGCTCAGGCTCGCTCGCCTTTTGACTCCTGAAAGACTTTCCACCACGTGCTAGGCACAAGGACAATGGTTTTGTCTTGGATTAGTATCCAAAAGTCTGGACAATTGATTTAGTGAAATTAGTTTGAATCCCAACTGAAGCATTTTAATTTGGTTAATTAAGTTAACCATGAATAAAAAGTTAATTATGGTGGCTTTGAAATTGTTAGATTGTAAGAATTCATCATAAAAGGCAATCTACCATTCTGACCTGGTTTAGCCTTTCAGTGGCCTTAAAGCTACCTGTGTGGCTGAAACTTAAGCTATCTCCCCCATACCTCCTTGAACTGAGTAAATATAATATTTATAGATAAGAGGGAAGTTTTATCTTTGCCAGCCATGTCTATATCTATGTTTAACCAAGGAGTGTGAGGGAGTACATTGAATAAATATTGCTTGATAACATCCAGGACAAATTGCTCTACTATTCCAGCATCAAATTTGCTGTACTGAACACTATAATATCTGCCTTCCACATGTTACACTGCAAGTCATTCACTGGAGATTTTCGAATAGCTCTTTCCAACCCTTGACATCTATCAAGAAGAACTGATGTTTGCCTGTGAAAATTACACTTGCAAGGATGCCCAAAAAGGTGTAAATCATCCTCTCTTGGGAAATATGTTGCTATTTGTTCATCTCCACTAGATTTCGTTCCTAAAAAATCCTATGGCACAAAGCTGTAGGGATGTCTTAACTAGAGGATTGAAATGGTTTGGAAAATGGCTTGCCACCACTTGTTAAGGGCAATTAAGTATGGACAATAAATACTGGCATTGGGACACAAATCTGCAACTGGATTGTGAAAATCTATTCCTTTCCTCCACCTCCACCCTGCGCATGGCCCAGATGCAAAACGTTACTGCAGTAATTTGGAATATTCGTTGGACTAGTTGTTTAAAATTCTGCAAGATCTATACAACCTTGAGCAAAGCTGATGTACAAATCAATACGAGACACGTTTTTGGACCAGAACTTGCTAGCGGTGAAAATCTCTCCATGCTCATTGTTCATTTTTGCCAAGAAACTTTTTGAGGATCACCAGCTATCAACGTCTTCCTGATCCAAAATAGTGGCGCCTATGCAGCAACAGGGCCTCGTGTGACACGAGTTGACATGGTTGGGCCCAAGGAAGTGAAAGTGCTGAAAAGCAATTATTTTTATTTTTAATGCTTAATAATTTGTCAGATGCTTGGCAAAATGAAAAAAATATTAACAATCAATTATACTTTGTCTAGGAATTAAGTAATTTATCGAATGTATTAATGTTTCAAGTTAAAGCATTATCAATTTAGAAAATTATTAAATTGATAATTTCTTTTTACCCTTCTCAGAGCTGATGAATTCCACTTAAATGAATGAGCTGTTTTTTTGCACATATTCTGCAAGTATTTTTTCCCAGTGTAAGTGCTGGGAATTCAGTGAATCCAGCAATAGATTGCAGCTAGCAAGCCAACAGACCTCAGCCAACCAGTTCAGGAATTTTGTGTTTGTATTAGATTCCCAGACCAGCTAACTGTTAATTAGAGGGAATGCTGGCAATTTGTCACAGAAATGCTGGTGTTTTCAAGTAACCTTAGTCCTAATGGAATCGGCAACAAACACTCGTGACGTTTTTCATGCATTTCAAGTACAGGTGCACAACCTTTTATCCAAAAGCCTTGGGACCAGACACTTCTCGGATTTCGGAATTTTTCGTATTTCGAAATGGAAGATTTTTAGCGTAGATTAGGTAGGTAGCGCGGGCGGCTTGAAAAGTCTGGAGCGGCTGCCTCCTCCCCGGAGACCGGGGAATCATTGTAAATCATTGCTTAAATGTTAGTCAGTTAGTTTGGAGGGATTTTATGTGGTGAGGGGGGGTGAAGGGGGAAACTTTAATTCTTAGTCCCCTACCTGATCGGAGAGGCAGGGAGCGGGCAATGCCTTACCGGGTCGCTGTGCAGTAAGCTCCGGAGCACTGTGGCCGCCAACTCCCAACTCCCAACATCGCGGAGCTGGGGATGCGGGTGTCCGGCCGCGGGCGGCGCCGGTTGGACCTCCGACCCCGGCAACTCTACCCCTGGCTGCGCGGCACTCCAAATCCAGCAGCCCCAGCTAGCGATGTTGGGAGTCGGCAGCCACAGCGCTGGGATACCAGCGGGGAGCGGGCAATGCCTTACTGGGTCGCCGTGCAGTAAGCTCCGGAGCGCTGTGGCCGCCGACTCCCAACATCGCGGAGCTGGGGCTGCAGGCGTCCGGACGCGGGCCGCGCTGGATTTGGAGCGCTGCGCAGCCAGGGGTAGAGTTGCCGGGGTCGGAGCTACAACCGGCGCCGCCCGCGGCCGGACGCCCGCAGCCCCAGCTCCGCGATGTTGGGAGTCGGCGGCCACAGCGCTCCGGAGCTTACTGCACGGCGACCCGGTAAGGCATTGCCCGCTCCCCGCCTCTCCGGCCAGGTAGGGGACTAAGAATTAAAGTTTCCCCCTTCACCACACCCCCCCCCACCCCCTTCACATAAAAGCCCTCCAAACTAATTGACTAACATTTAAGCAATGATTTACAGATTTTTAAGTGTCTCCCCGGTCTCCGGGGAGGAGGCAGCCGCTACAGTAGTACAGACCTGGGTTGACCGTGGGTCGTTTCGGGTCAAGTTTGGCGCCAAACGCGAGCTTTGGTGTGCAGACGACATCCTGAAAAAAACGTCCGGTTTTCGGAGCTTTTCGGTTTCCGGAACTCCGGATAAAAGATTGTGCACCTGTAGTATGTAATCCCATCAAGTGTTAAAATGTCATGCATTCTAAAATGTGAGAAGCAATTAACGTGAATGTTGTCCCTAATTTATGTTCAAATGTACGTGCTTGCGATCAGTCTCTTGGGGTGAAGCATGTTCAGTTTGCAAGAGAAAGAGTTGTTCACTACAAAATAGTTTAATTTAATTCTTTTAAAATTAATACAATTTATCTCCAATATAGTGTAAGAAGGAACTGCAGATGCTGGTTTAAATTGCAGACTTGATTTGATTGTGACGAGGTTCCACATGGCTGGCTGGCCAAAAACGCACAGCATGGGATCTAAGAGGTAAATTGATTCAAAATTCTCTCCATGTTAGAAGGCAAAGATTAATGATTGGGGGATGTTTTTATGACAAAGGTTTTTACTAGTGATAGGACGACATAGCTGATCCATTGCTTTTTGAAATAGGTTTAAATGTGGGAGACTCGAAAGAAGTTTATAAATTGGCCTTGAGGTTGACAATAAGGGGGAAAGGTTCAAATTTCAGCAAGACACAGATGGCCTGATAAGCTGATCAGAGAAAAAAGAAGGTGAAATTTAATCCAGGAAATTGAGAGTTAATGTATTTGCAACAAGGCAAGAAGATGTATAACAAATGGTAGAATGCTGAGGGGTGTGAGAGAAACAAAGGGACCTTGAAGTGTACACTCACAGATCCCTAAAGATAGCATAATATTATTATAGTTGTTGAGCAGTATGCTTTCTTTCATTTGCCTTGCCATAGAATAAGAAGAAAAAAACAGGTTGTTCTCGAAGGGAATGCGATGCTTGTTCAACTATAGCTTGAATACAGTTTACAGTACTGGAAAGGTATGATTGCGCTAAAGATGCAGAGAAGATATGCAAGGATGTTGCTAGAGCTGGAAAATTGGAATCATGTGGAAAAATTGGAAAACCAGGATTGTTATCTTCGGATAGACACAAACTGCTGGAGTAACTCAGCGGGACAGGCAGCATCTCTGGAGAGAAGGAATGGGTGACATTTCAGGTCTTAGCCCTTCTTCAGACTGAGATTCAGTCCCAACTCAGTCTGAAGGAGGGTCTCGATCCGAAATGTCACGCATTCCTTCTCTCCAGAGATGCTGCCTGTCCCGCTGAGTTACTCCAGCATTTTGTGTCTATCTTTGGTGCAAACCAGCATCTGCAGATCCTTCCTACACATTGTTATCTTTGGATGCCTGGGCGAGACTTAATTAGGTAGAGTAAATAGGAATGACATTTCACCTAGCAGTGGGATCAAAAACTAGTTAACATAAATGTTAAATAATTGGAGATGAACTGGAATGGAGGTGTGGGAGCTAATTTAAGTAGGAGATTGAAATAGAATGATGCTGAAGTAATGATGTGCTGTATTTGCACGTTTATTTTCCGTTTCAGAGTAGACATAATCAAGGGTTTGAGTATTCAGCAATCCAATAATATTGTAGGAATATCTTCACCATAACAGCAACTGTTCATGCGTGGTTTACTGCCACCCACTCAGAATTATGGATGGACAATAAATACTGGCCATCCTATAATTGCATAAATTAAGAAAGATGGGCTTGGACCTGCTATACAAGGAACTGAACATTTTGCCTTTCAATTGCATTTAATTGGTTAGCCAGAGAGAGATGGCATTTTCATGGTTAATGTTGAAGCAGAACTTGCTTTTTTTTTTTGCCACGGTCTTGAACTCTCCTGAACCTGCTAAAATTTGGCTCGCCATTTATTTTGACTGCAAATTCGGAACCTGGAATTTTTACTTTAAATTATTTTCCTGAATTCCTTTTCCATGTATGTATGATTTAACGCATTTAGTTGGAAGTGTCCAATGTTTTAAATTTTTGCTAAAAGAGCAAAATTTCAATGCGTACTCTGAAAGACAATTCACCAAACTTGAAAGCAAAGGAACTTCTGAAATGCTGCTTAAGTATCGAGATAGAAATGTGAGTTAGATATAGATAATCGGCAAATAATTCAGATCAAGTTTATTGCTAAAGACCAATTTCATGTAATGCATTAAAACCTTTAGTTACTGTTAAGCAGAGTACAAAACAAATCGAATAGGATCAGTAACAGTCAGTTAATACATCTCCAGGCTTCCAAAGAATATTCAGCCAAAGTCATACAAAAATGTTTTGCATTACACACTGGACACCAATTTACGGGGGACCCCCAAGAGCCGAGACCACACTATATCCAATTGCAAACACAGCGGGCTACAAGGAATAGTGTCAAATAAATTCACCATGAGAATCAATGCGAAGTGTGCTTGAAGTTATATTCCAGAAGAAAGATCCAGCCATATATTGTAGGTAGAAATCTATTTATTTAATATATGCATAATTTCAATAATCAGTTTATGGTCTCCATTAAACTGTTCTAATCTAATCACCATGGGTTTGTTTTGAGGTATAGGACATATAATTTAATATTTCAAATGCCAAGGACCAATCTAAAGAAATTTTATGAACAAATAACTGTTCAGCAAACAAATGTGTATAAAATCATGAGAGGAATAGATCGGGTAGATGCACAGAATCTCTTGCCCAGAGTAGGGGAATCAAGGACCAGACAACATAGGTTCAATGTGAAGGGGAATAGATTTAATAGGAATCTGTGGGGTAACGTTTTCACACAAAGGGTGATGGGTGTATGGAACAAGCTGCCAGAGGAGGTAGTTGAGGCTGGGACTATCCCAGCATTTAAGAAACAGTTAGACAGATACATGGATAGGACAGGTTTGGAGGGATATGGACCAACCAAAGGCAGGTGGGACTAGTGTAGCTAGGACTTGTTGGCCGATGTGGGCAAGTTGTGCCAAAGGGCCTGTTTCCACACTGTAGAGTGCTATGACTCTTAAGTGTGTCGAGAGGTTGGTTATGATACCAATCAATTTCAGCCTCCCTGACCTGAACCTACTTCTTTTCCCCTACTGTTGCAATAGAAAATGACAGATGCAATCTTACTGAATTACCACTCTGCGCAGAACCATTTGAAGAATTGGTCATCAGTCACAGTCCCCCTTTCCAAACTCGTCATCAAACTGAGTCCTCTCTGATCTGTTCTGGACCCAGCACATTGGTGCAATTACAAAATAAGCTCATCAATGCCTTCATATCCTCTGAAGTTTGAGGAGATTTGGTATGTTGGCAAATTCTCTATTGAACTTCTGCAAGTGTACGGTGGATTGCATAGTGACTGTTTGCATCACAACCTGGTTTGGAAACTTGAACACTTGAGCAAAGGAGCCAGCTTCTTCCTATCTACAATCAGCTTCTTGAACCTACCTAGGCACTAAACCACAACTGAAATTGCAGGAATGAATGTGGATAAGGATATTGAGTGGCTGTGTATTGAACAGGGTTGTAAATTATTTTGTCTGCTTGGAAGGTTTTTGAAAATTATGTTGCCAATTTGACGTGGTATGAAGTATTTCAGTTTATTGCATTTCAAGATGGTTCAAAGAATTAATTGAAGTGCTGTGTGAAAGAAAATATTTTCATTTTTATTCCTTGATCTTTGCAATTTTTATTTTTTAAATTCTTTACATTTTTTGCATTTGCTTTTCTTTTTCTGAATAAGTTCCATATGTGCCAAAGATCTTTAGTGCTAATGTCCAAATTGCCATCACTCCTATCTATTTTGTTCTATGTAAACATACCAAAATGTGAGACTTGGAGTAAATTAACTGAAAGTCAGTGGAGAATATTAATCAGATGAATCACTGGCAATGTTGTGACTAGCCTTAATTTTAGTTAATTTCCTGTCTGGCTCAACCAGATTCAATGTTTTTGTTGCTTATTTGCTTTCCTGGTCGGTGAGTCAAAATGTCTTTAGGCTGAAGTCTCCAAGTAGGTTATAGACATGCAGTTGTAATCAATGCTTTCCAATGATGATTTGCCACATAGATTGCTGTGTAACTGTTGACCACAGATTGCACTGTTCAAATAAGCAAATATTTAAACCATGACTTTTCACCAGTTTCAGGATAATTCAGGGAGAAAGGAGTAGTGAATGCCTATAGTATCGAAGAACAATATATTACTAAATCCCCTTCCAGGCTCTGGAATTATATCCTTACTTTCTGTTATTAGGTGAAAAGATTGAGGTGATTTGTGTATATTGCCCTACCAAGCGAAGATACTAGAGCGGAGCAAGATAGACCACTCCTGCAAAATCCAATGGACTGACGTGTAGTATGCAACAGAGCGTAACTTCCGCCATTTCAGTAAACCCGAGCCGACTTCACAGGGCTCGAAATTAGCGGTTGCCCGGGTGCCACTGACCACCCAAAGTGCTGCCAGGCAACCTAAACGGCGAGTCATTTTGCCCGGCTTGGCAACTTGGTTTATACCGAAGATAGACACAAAAAACTGGAGGAACTCCGCGGGTCAGGCAGCATCTCTGGAGAAAAGGAACATGACGTTTCGTGTCGGCGACGGCTGTCGTGCGGGGCAAAGATACTAGGCGCGTGGGAGCGAAGGGTTGGAGCGAATGACGGGCCTCGAACAGCGGCAGCAGCGGCCTCAAAAGCGGCTCCATCTCCTCCTCCTGCACCCCGCCCGCCCTGATAAGGGCCGCTGCTTGCAAACCCGCTAACGGCGCTTTCATAACAAACCCTCCCGCACGCCGAGGCCTCCCCCTCCCTCCCTCCTCCCTGCCTCGGCGTGCGGGACGGTTTGTTTTGAAAGCGCCGTTAGCGGATTTGCAAGCAGCAGTCGCTATCAGGGGGGAGGAGGAGATGGAGCCGCTGTCGCTGCTGCAATGCGGGACCCGTCATTCGCTCCCATACTTCTGAAGCAGCTGCACCATAGTTCATATAGCTATAGGATCTTTGAGCTGCACCGCTTGGCCCCGCACCTTGCTGTTGGCTGGCGGAGGAGGGAGGCGGTAGCGAAATCCCAATGGCCAAGGCAGCGGGGCGATGTTGTCTGAGGAGCACTGACCTTCCTTCCTCCCCACCTCAACCCCCTCCCTCTCTCTTGTACGCCCCCTCCACCACCACCCCCCCCCCCTTATACTGGGACCCCTCCTCTCCATCCTGCACTGATCCCCATTCCCACCTCTGTTCAGTCCTCACCCACATCCCCTGTGCTCCCCTCCCCATCTACCCCCCCCCCCCCCCCCCCGTTCCATTCATCCTGCGCTGATCACCATATCCACCTCGCATTGATTCTCCTGCCACCATCTCATCCATCCTACACTGGTCCCCCAATTCATCCTGTACTTACCCCCCTTCCCATCCATCCTGCACTTCTCCTCCATCCATCCTGTACTGATCCCCCATCCATCCTGTACTAATCCACGCATTCATCACGTACTGACCCACCCTCCATTTACCCTGCACCTTCCCCTCATTCATTCTGTAGTGATCCCCCATTCATCCTGCACAGACCCTCCGATCCACACTGTACTGACCCACCTCCCCCCATTCATCCTGTGCTGATTCCCCCCCCCTCCATCCATCCTGTACTGATCCTCCCATTCAAGAAGAATGGGGGGAACAGTCTGAAGAAGGGTCTCGACCCGAAACGTTGCCTATTTCCTTCGCTCCATAGATGCTGCCTCACCCGCTGAATTTCTCCAGCATTTTTGTCTACCCCTATCCATCCCGTACTGAACACCCGTATTCAACACCACTGACATCCCCCGTGCTCTCCCCTCACAATTTTACCTACTCCAACCAACACGTACTAATTCACCTGCCTCAATCCATCCATTCTGCACCAACTGCCTTCTAACCCCCCCCCCCCCCCCACCCCCGCCATCTATCCACCCCGCACTGATTCACACACACACCCCTCCTTGACCCTATTGTGCTGGAAATGTTTGTTTTAGTCCATAAAGATGGATTAATTATATTGTGAACACGTGAAACATTAAAACCGCAGTGTTCGATTGTCACTGCTGCCATTGACACATTATTACAGAATTAATTATAACGGCAAATCAATGCTCTTAATATGGAGTATCAGTCCTGTAGTTATTTAATGAGCAACATTCACAAGTATACGTTGGATTTATCCAGGTTTTACTTCGACAGTCGATCATATACATCACAAATTTGGTCAGGAGATATTTCAGTTGAAATTTTAACGTTAATTCTGAAGTGGGAATGATGGAAAAAGCGTTTCTCAATAATTTTATTTAAATCTGGTGCTTACAAACTGGATATCTTCATTGCTGTTCACAACACGTACATCTAATCTGAATGTCTGGTAATGTGGCGTCTTGACACCTTTAAATATATTACCAAAAGAACATTTGCTGCAGTTATGTCCTTTGGCCATCTCTTGTCAGTTAGTGTAATGTTTAACCTGTCAGATGGGTATAGTCGGTTTTAACAGCTATTATCATAAAATGCCTATACAAATTTACTTGCAACCTGTATATTTTGTTGTGGATAAATTATGTGGGTAGCGAGAATGTTTCTGTACCAATAGCAATAACGACCCATGCTATGGCCATGTTATGGTAATTTTCGGTCCTTCACAGAAAACATGCTTGCATCAATCTGTAGTGTGCATGGTTAAGCATATATGTTACCATGGTCCAGGATTTATTGACACAGGTTGATCATATGCTGAATAACCCAACCACATTTTAGTTTGGAAGTGGAAAGAACTAATAGAAATTGCATTAATTGCAATGTGTAAAAAGAGTTGAGATACTGTATTATAATTTTGCTGCATGTCATTGTGGCATATATTATGTCTTGATTGGTGAATTTGTTTAGTTTGTGACTTTATTTGAAGCAGAAATAATATGTGAATGCTTCATTGAGTATAATTCCGACTGGCATTCCGTCCGAGCACATTATCGCACGCGTCATGCAAACCTTCTTAAATGACCACCTAAGCTGTCATTTGGCAACCTAAAAAGCTGCCAAGGTTGCCCGGCTGGCAACAGGGAAAAAAAGTTAAGCGAGAGCCCTGCTTCAGTTATGCCTCTCGCAGTGTAATCAGCGTTGCGGGGGAACAGTTTGTGTGTTTCAGCGGAACAGGCAGCATCTCTGGAGAAAAGAAATAGGTGATATTTTGGGTCGACTTTTTCGATAGCTGCCATGACCCGTTTGATGTCATCCTTCGCCCTGCGAGTGTGTGTGTGCGCGTGTGTGTGTGTCAGACGAAAGCAAAGAATATAGAGCGGAATAGGTGACATATCGGATCGAGACCCTTCTTCAGACTGACAGTCAAGGGAAACAGGAGATATAGGCATTACTTCCATTCATTTGTCCTTAGTACCGTCCTCTCTTGTTCCTCTTTCCCCTGACTCAGTCTAAAGAAGGGTCTCGACCCGAAATGTCCCCTATTCCGCTCTATGATCTTTGCTTTCGTCTGTCTGTCCGTGCGTTCGCTTGTTCTTAGTGCCGGCGCTTCTCCACACACACACACACACACACACAAACACGCAGGGCGAAGTATGACATCAAACAGCTCATGGCAGCTATTGAAAAAGTACGGAAAAGGTAAGGGGGAAATTAAAAAAACAGGAAGGAAATAGATGTTTAATAAAATAAAGGGGGGACAGCGATCGCTCCGTGTTCGTGTCGGAGGGGGGGGGGGGGGGGGGGGGGGGATGGCTTGAGTAGGTGCAGGATTTTCTGGAGCTCCTTCCTAATGGCAATATTTTGTATGTTCAAAGTTAACAAGGAAGACTAGGCAGAAATAGATTACCCATGACCTACTAGGGGTTTTTCGTCAAGTGGACTATCTGGCTCTGCTATAGTATATTTGCTACCAAGTTATCGGAGTAGTCAGTGTATGTTTTCTTTGACTGCTGTCGGAAAGCTCTTAGTGGTAGAATCGCAGATGTCATCTATGACACCCAATAGTTAAGTAAATCAAACCACAGTAAAATAATAGAAAACCATGTAATCATCCAGATGATATGTTGGAATCATTGTATCATTTGATACTTCTAGTGTAAGAAAGGGCTTTTGAAGAAAAAAGAATCAGCTGTAACACCAAGCGGATCTGAACAGAATATAAATCTGTCCTAAGTCAAATGATTTGCCTCGTTCTGCTCTATACCATGGTCCTTTCCCTGATCATGTTGCTTTTATGTTAATGGTATGTCGTGTTGTTACTTGCGAGCGGAGCACCAAGGCAAATTCCTTGTAATGTGTACATACTTGGCCAATAAACTTCATTCATTCATTCCATGTGGCAGCTTCTGGATTCAAGAAGCATTCCATCCTAACCTCCCTCACACACCCACCTCAATTTCCCCAATGTAAAGGAGTCTACAATAGCAATGAAGTAGGAAAAATAATGAATTGAAAGAGAATCTAAAGCTCGTCCTACATGCAGAGCTGGAGAATTGGGTATAATCGGAGGCAAATGTTCACCAAAAACACGCTGGAGTTAGAACCAATTTAGTTTGTCAGTTTAGTGACCATCTGTAAATAAAAAGCCTCTGGCGGCACCCGGTGGTGGGGCCACTAGCTACACGAACCCTCAGCAGTCGGGGAGTAGGGTCACGTGACTGGGCAATGGCAAGGAGGAGTTGTCATGGGGTATAGGGGTGTGTCCTGGTATATACAGTGGCTTGCAAAAGTATTCATACCCCTTGAACTTTTCCACGTTTTGTCACGTTACAACCACAAACGTAAATGTATTTTATTGGGATTTTATGTGATAGACCAACACAAAGTGACGCATAATTGTGAAGTGGAAGGAAAATGATACATGGTTTTCAAATTTTTTTACAAATAAAAAACGGAAAAGTGTGGCGTGCAAAAGTATTCAGCCCCCTTTACTCTGATACCCCTAAATAAAATCCAGTGCAACCAATTGCCTTCAGAAGTCACCTAATTAGTAAATAGAGTCCACTTGTGTGTAATCTAATCTCAGTATAAATACAGCTGTTCTGTGAAGGCCTCAGAGGTTTGTTAGAGAACATTAGTGAACAAACAGCATCATGAAGCCCAAGGAACACACCAGACAGGTCAGGGATAAAGTTGTGGAGAAGTTTAAAGCAGGGTTAGGTTATAAAAAAATATCCCAAGCTTTGAACATCTCACGGAGCACTGTTCAATCCATCATCCGAAAATGGAAAGAGTATGGCACAACTGCAAACCTACCAAGACATGGCCGTCCACCTAAACTGACAGGCCGGGCAAGGAGAGCATTGATCAGAGAAGCAGCCAAGAGGCCCATGGTAACTCTGGAGGAGCTGCAGAGATCCACAGCTCAGGTGGGAGAATCTGTCCACAGGACAACTATTAGTCGTGCACTCCACAAATCGGGCCTTTATGGAAGAGTGGCAAGAAGAAAGCCATTGTTGAAAAAAAGCCATAAGAAGTCCCGTTTGCAGTTTGCCACAATCCATGTAAGGGACACAGCAAATATGTGGAGGAAGGTGCTCTGGTCAGATGAGACGAAAATTGAAGTTTTTGGCCTAAATGTAAAACGCTATGTGTGGCGGAAAACTAACACTGCACATCACCCTGAACACACCATCCCCACTGTGAAACATGGTGGTGGCAGCATCATGCTGTGGGGATGCTTTTCTTCAGCAGGGACAGGGAAGCTGGTCAGAGTTGATGGGAAGATGGATGGAGCCAAATACAGGGCAATCTTGGAAGAAAACCTGTTAGAGTCTGCAAAAGACTTGAGACTGGGGCGGAGGTTCACCTTCCAGCAGGACAACGACCCTAAACATACAGCCAGAGCTACAATGGAATGGTTTAGATCAAAGCATATTCATGTGTTAGAATGGCCCAGTCAAAGTCCAGACCTAAATCCAATTGAGAATCTCTGGCAAGACTTGAAAATTGCTGTTCACGGACACTCTCCATCCAATCTGACTGAGCTTGAGCTATTTTGCAAAGAATAATGGGCAAAAATTTCAGTCTCTAGATGTGCAAAGCTGGTAGAGACATACCTCAAAAGACTTGCAGCTGTAATTGCAGCGAAAGGTGGTTCTACAAAGTATTGACTCGGGGGCTGAATACCTTTGCACGCCACACTTTCAGTTTTTTATTTGTAAAAAAATTTGAAAACCATGTATCATTTTCCTTCCATTTCACAATTATGCACCACTTTGTGTTGGTCTATCACATAAAATCCCAATAAAATACATTTACGTTTGTGGTTGTAACGTGACAAAATGTGGAAAAGTTCAAGGGGCATGAAAACTTTTGCAAACCACTGTGTATATATATATATATATATATATATATATACATACATACATATATATATATACATACATACACATACATACATATATATATATATATACACACAAATATATATATACACACACACACACACATATATATATATATATATATATATATATATATATATATATAACGAACCCCAGGACAACCCTCTCTCTCTTCTCTCTCTTTCTTACTTCGAGCTGACCAACTCTCTTCTCTCTAGGGGTGAGTGTCCTTCCACCTCAGCAGGTGTTCAGCTTGAGCCCACGAGGCAACAACCTCGCAGCAGCAACAACAACTTTATGTTAGACGACCAACGTGCATGTATATCGAGCCTTTTATGCCTGAAAAAAGTAACCCACACGTTTGGTGCCTCTACAAGCCTGCGTATACCCGCCGTTTAGGAATTTTGCTGTTCTCCTCTTAGACAGTTCCTTTGAATAAAGAATGACCTCCTCTGGCTTGGTGATTTCTGAGGTGGCTAATGTAGGGACTGTAGGCTCTTCCATGGTGACAACCGTTAAGTGTTTAAGTGTTAAGTGTTTAATTATCCTATGTACCAATGTAAAAAGCATTGTGCTTGTCCAGAGATGATGCCTCGCTGTCGCTGGAGCTGCAACTTCATTTCACCTTGTAGGAAGTCATGGCGTGTAAGTCCTGCTACAGCTGCCAAATGATCGTGTAATCCTATAGATCAAAAATGTGTCTTCGTAGGCTCGAGCACAGGAAAATAGTAGACGGAATAGGACATCAGGCCTTCAAGAATGCCCAACCATTCAACATGATCATGGCTGATAAATGCTGGCCACGCCTCAGGCCAGAGATTTTTTAAAGATACATTGACGAATTAGAAGAATTTCTATTCACCTAGATTTTAAATTATTGGCCCCATGTCTTGAAACTATGCCCGTTGGTTCATAACTCTCTCAGAGATGGAACACCCAGAGGGCAGATCAGTGGGTAATGTGCTCCTTCACCCCTTAGGCTGGACTTCTAAGTGCTCCTGATAAATTCTGTTTTTGCAGCCTTGAGTCTTAATACCAGAGCTAATACAGCATATTTCAACATCTTTGCCAATACAGATGCTGCTTGGCCCACTGTGTTCTTCCTGCAGCCTACTTTTTGCTTCAGATTCCAGCATCTCGTCTTTTTTTGCATCTTCACAATGCCATCTCTAATTTAAAACACACTTAAAGTGGTTTGTGCATGATATTTTGGCATACTTTTTTCTTACTTCTAATTGTACAGGATACAAGATCTTAATGATTAAGAACCTTGTGATAATGTGGATGATTCAGAAGCAGATGGGAGCACTGTAAGATGTAGTAAAGATAGCTGTGGTCTGTTGGTGGATGAATGGACAGATTCATGTGACTTCGATTGAATGAATGAGTCAGAACTCTGTCTCTGTAGGAATGCAGCTCTCTGAAAGATTCCATTGGAGCTGAATAACTTGGGGGAGGGCAGACTGCTTGTCTAGGGTCTCGGCCATTTCCTGTTGGTGTGGATTTGCTGGAAGATGTTGTTACCGCACTGATTCATGATCTCCAATTACAGAAGTTGTGGAAGGGCAAAATTAGAACTGCTGCTGTTCCACCTAAAATGGAAATAGAATTAACATAGGAAAAAGAAAACTTCTCAACTGTAGGAGTAGGGAAAAGAATTAGGATGTGGTCAAGCAGGAATGCATGGTTGATCAGATGCCCTGGGTCATTATAAACTGCATGCAGCCAAATCTTGTAAAAATGTAACAGAAGGAACACAAACCTATATAGTGAAACTGAGCATATGTGACAGCTCAATGGTAATTGTTTGCATTGTTACATTTGGTGTATATGAAGAATCAAATCCACCATTGAGAACTAATAGAGTTCACCGGTTGAAAAGTGTTCATTTCCTTCTGCATTTAAACTTTTGTTTCTATGTTTCTGAAAAGTACACTAGTTGGGTACTCTAAGACTTGTATCTTATCAGCAAATTTAACTTAGTGATTACATCATTACTATTTTATTATGCAAGCATATGAAATCATTCGATTAGCTCTGTTTTTGAATTAACCAATTTCCCTTGAACTCAGAGTGGATATTTTTGTCATTTTGACATTTGTCACTGTAGAGCTCTATTTCTTTCATACTGATGAAATTAACCAGTGAAAGTTAGTTCTCATTATTAGATTCTTGTAAAACTACAATTGAGATAGATCAACAAGCTTGCATATCATAAATGTATTGCTCTTCTGCCTCACCTTTAAGGGTCGGTCCCACTTTCACGACCTTTTTAACTCGTGGACATTTTTCATCATGCTAGAAAAACGCCCCAACCTACTTGATGCCATGAGAACCTACGACTAGCATCACGGCCTGCTACGACTTTCCTCCGACCTCGTGACGACCATGCTGCGAGTATGAGTCAAGGGCAAACTCAGCAGAGGTTGTGAATTAGGTCGTTAAATTGGGACAGGCCCTTTAATGTTCTACATTTCTGGTATGTCCTCGGCAGCATGTTTTAATGAGTTTGGTTCCAAATTTAAATGTTTAATAAATCAGAGCCACAAATATGACAATTTTTGTCTGGATTTTCTGGGGTTCAAAATGAAGGAAAAATATGTTTTTTGAGCATTGCTTGTAGAGGGCTCCCTTGTACCTCACGTGTTCCCTTTTCCCCAAACTCCCAACTGTTTTGAGTTATTCCCTTCTTACAATGTTATCCCTGAGCTTTTCTTCACGATTACTTGCTCTATCTGGAGTCTACCAACATGCATTCAGCACAAACATTGTTCACCGAAGGCCTCGTTCCTGTGCTGTACTGTTTTATGTTAACACAGGTTTTACCAAATAGCCGTCAGCCAGCCTACTTTTCTGCTGGCTGGGAAACAGGAAGAAATATTAAACTAATCCTGCAGTTAACATCTGCAGGACTTCCATATTTCATGTGTGCTACAACCCACATTCTCAAGCCCCCTTGCACATCCTTTGTGTAATGACGACTTCTGTAAATTATGTCATAATAACAGGTATGTAAAGAATCTTAAGTGATGAAAGGCAGAGCTCTGGTGGATTTTCTATTGGAGTTGAGAGGTGCTGGACTAAGACTCTTGAGGAAGTGTGTGGTTAACAATTTGTTGCATTGACTGATGTTTCCTCTTACTAGTTGGGTTTGGTTCTTTAAGATGAAGGAAATTGTACTAATGTGGCTAATAGGGGCATGTGGATGTGAAGGATCTGTGGTATGTATTAGAAGGGTTGGTGTAGGTGATTAGATTAGTATTATTTTTTTCCTTGTTTATATACATTAAAGCATGCATAAACATTGGCATATCCAGTAACGTCTTTCCACCTCCATAAAGGAAATTGCAATAACATTGTTTTATTGATTCACTGGAGCCTTTGGTATATTTTCTATTTAGAAATGAAAATCTTGCCATTAAATATAATCTGGACCTTTTTAAGAGATTTATAACTGTTTTTCAGGCAATTTTTTTAATGAATTTTCTTGGACATTGGGATGTTACACTAATTTATTGCCATCACTCTAGAACAAAATCAATTCCATATAGAGATTACAAAATAAATGTTGGAAATACTCAACCAGTGTATATGGAAATGGATTTGTAGAGAAATTTTAATTTGAAGTCAAAAATGCCAATTTAGCACTTGCTCTTCTTGGAGTGTGTGTTCAATAAGTTCAATATGAGCATGAACATAATCCAAAATGTAAGTGATCAGTATCCTTGCATACCGACATGGGTTGGAGCCATACCTGTAACATGCGGGATACATCGAGAATTCATAGTTTGGTTCGTTGAAATTCAAATTGAACTAATTCCTTACTTGACTGCATGGTGTCTAAGATGTATTCAAGCTCACAGCTGAGGCCAATTTGTTTTCATTGCGTACAAGTACATTTCCGGCTCTACTTGCTACCAATGACAATTCTGTTATCTCTGAGCAATTGTTTTATTATTCTAGATGTTTTCTTGTGCTGGGGAAGGCAGTACTGTCCTTCAGCTTTGGTCATGGTAGTCTTGATTTCTACTAATTGCTTCAAACAATTATCACGTGGCATTTCGCACAAGATAATCGGTTTGAAATTGTGGTTAATGGGGCACTGTAGAGTCCTGAGTTAATGGAAATTTCTAATAGTGTGCAACCCTTCAAGCCATCACTAGTAAGAGTTGTGACCACAATTTTTATTTCCACTTAATTTGCCCTGCCTGACAAGCAAAAATATATTGCTGGTCAAAACTGAGCTGCAACAAGTATTTATTGTTAGTGCGAACTGTTGTGAAGACATCTTAAAAAACTAAATACTCCTTTTATCATTCAGATCTTACAGAGCATTGAATTGCTGTTATCTACATTTTTACTAATTTTTCTTTTCATTATCCAAGTTGACACAAGTCTTCTGTTAGTTGTACTTGCAAACCTTTAAAGAGAATTCCATATTTCATGAAATATTAACAGGTTTTTTTTGTAAAACCGTTCTGATTTTTGTTTTGCATCACGTTTGAATTATCCAAGAATCAACTTGATGAACCGTTGGATGAGAATTTATTTCAAATTATATCGTTCAGTTATTTTAAATAGTATTGTTTTAAGTGCCTGACATTTATCTGGCAGCTTTCATGTTCATGTGAATGTCCCAAAGCAATTTGCAGCTAATGAACCACATTTTGAAGTGTGGTCTTTATAGCAATGTAGAAACACAGCTATGAATAGCAGCCCACAGCACTGTGATAATGACCAAACTTGGAAATGTTCACCTCAAACAAATAAAAATATTAGAATACTTGTTTTCCAGTTTTAGGGCAACACCCATCCACAGCTTGAAAATGTAGAATGTGAACATATAAATGAGAAGTTTTCAGTCAGTGTGGAACAGAAGTTAAAGAAAAGCAAGCAGTGGTAGGTTAATGGTCCTTGCAACATTCAGTAAGATAATTGATCCTATGCCTATGTTCTTGCCTTATTCCCATATTCTTTGATGTTGAAAAATCCTCAAAAATCTATCAAGGGTTCAATGGTACTTTATTGTCCCATATACCTAGGTACAGTGAAATTCTATTTTGCATACAGTTCACTAAAAATCTTACTACAACAAAGACATAATCATACTTTAGAACACGAGTGTGAGATGGTAGATTGTACTGAGGCAGTATAAATCAGTCGCAACGTTTCCGAAGCCCTTCAAGTTCAGAGTTGTTAAAAATCTGTATTAAAAGACTAATCTTTCTATAAAACAATAATATAACAATTGGGACAAGTGGGTTAATGTATTCATGCATGATTCTGGCCTATAATCTGCAGAAGATGCGGAAATGCTCTCTCCAGCCCGCGTAATTGCTGCTCACCAAACTAAATTTCTCCTCATCATCTTAATACTTAGTAGCCATTAAGCCAAATGTCCCTAAGTGCCAAAGCATTTCATAGTTTAATGTTCAGTAAAATAATGTGTGCTCTGAAGTAGGGAATAATTTGAATGCACATTATTGCACAGCAGATTTGCTGCTTTACAGCGTCAGAGACCCGTGTTTGATCCTGATTATTGTGCTGTCTGTACAGAGTTTGTACCTTCTCCCTGTGACTGCAATGGTTTTCTTAGTGTATTCCTCCCATACTCCAAAGATGTCCAGTTTTGTAGGTTAATTGGCTTTGGTAAATTGTAATAAATTGTCCCTGGTGTGTGTAGATTAGTGTATGGGGCGATTGCTGGTCGGCTTGGACTCGTTGTGCCGAAGGGCCTGTTTCCGTACTTCAAGTCTAAAGTCACAGTTTCACTACAGTGTGATGCTGTCTTGTACTTGATGAAGAATTCTATTCAGTTAATTAAATAATGAAATATTGCAACATAAACAATCGTAATAATCATTTAAGTGGTTTTTTAAAAAAGCATAAAGATTAGGAACAGGAGCAGGCCAATGGGCCCATCGAGCCTGCTGCTCTATTTAGCAACGTTTTCTAGTAAAAGCTTAATATCCAGAAATGCATTGATTTGTTTTGAATGAACATTTGCAACTGAGCCTCCGTGGCCCTCAATTGAGAATTCCAAAAGTTTTCCACTCTGTTTTTTTTAATATCTCAATCTAAATGGCATGCTCCTTGGTCTCCTACGTTTTTTTTGCCCCACACCGGTCCTAGGCTCTGCAGTGCAGAGAAATATCGTCAATATAGCTTGATTATCAAGACCTGTTTTAAGGAAATTGAGTTTTGATGAAAGCTCCTCATCTTTCTATACTGAGAAAGTATTTGTTGATCACCTCGAATGACAAACCCAGCATTCCTGGATCTAGTCTAATGCATCTTTGGGTATGGTGACTAAAATTATACACAATAGTTGTAAGTGCAGTGCCCCCAAATCTTTGTGCAATTAAAATAATACTTTTTAAATTCCAGTAATCAAATCCTCTTGTAATACAGGCCATTTGCCCTGCTGACCATGTTTCCTTCAGCACACCTATAACATCTGCACACTCTAATCTCTTGCCATTAAACAAAATGTTCTGTTATTTTCACCAAAATAGAGTACATAATGTTTTCCATTTTATATTTTGCCAAGTTCTTGCACACCCACTCGACTTGTGCATATCTCTCCCCCCTCCCCCCCCCCCCAGTCTCTCTACATCATCCTCCGTATTCATATTCAAATGTTGTTGAGCACCACCAGAAGATTTGAAATCATGGTATTTGATTTACTCTGCAATTGTAGTGAAATGGATTGTAAACCACTGTGGCCCAAACATCAATTCCTGTAAAACCCCACTCATCAAAGCCAACAGCCTGAGAAGGATATGTATTTTCTCCACTCTCAGTACAATAACCAATTCTCAATCTAGGTAAGTGTGTTGCCACCTGATTCCTTGTTAACAAACCTTTTTTTTGTGGGATGTTATAAGCTTTCTAAAAATCCAAATACACCTCATCCACTGGTTCCTCCTTAACCACTCTGCACATGACTCCACGTGTCCTATTAATGCTTTCAAGGTTTTCTGGTACTATATCATTCATTATAGATTCCAGCATTTTTTCTACCAATGGCATCAGGATGATCGTTAGGTAGTTAATTTTCTCTTTCTCTCCCTTCTGAATCAGTAAGGTCATGATTACTACCCTCCACTCTACAGAAACAATTCAAGAATCTATAGAAGCCTGGAAGATAGCAACCAGGGCATTTGCCAACTGAATAGCATCTTCCAGGCATGCAAATAATTGGGTTATTTCCCTTATTGTCGTTTCTTTTTCTAAATGTCAAATGCCCTGGAATATTTGGTCGTCAGCCTTTTTCAAAAGTTGTTGGTGCAGACTAGACTAGAATTTCTTTTGTCACTAATATGTTTTCATGATATTTTAAATTTACCATTAGATGTCAATGTAATTTTTAATGAATTGTCTTATTCTTCATAAAGGTATACCTGAAGGCCCCCATGATACTTAATGGTGTCTGTGTGACCTGGAAAGGCTGGATTGACCTCCAACGTCTTGATGGCATGGGCTGTCTTGAGTTTGATGAAGATCGTGCACAGGTAAGTACATTAAAATGGTGCTTTCAAATTCGATTTTGCAAATCTATTATTTCCGTTGTACACGCCTTGATTTATAAAACTTGTGTTAAGTTTGTTTTTAAAGAGTGTTCATTTGGCATGGAGTGTTTGGAGAAATCAGTTTATAAACACGTCATGTGACATGACAACACTCTTATAAATGATTGGGACATGCAAATCTAATTCTAAATGCAGTGATTAAAATGGATTTGAATTAAATAGAAGATGTCTTGAAATAGTTATTCTTTTGGTGATGTCAAATGAAGTTTGGTCTAAAGGGCTAAATCTTGAGTTCTAAAGGCCATTTGTCTTGAAGATATTGGTGTGACATTTAAGTATCTACATTTTCCAATATGTCATCAAAGATGATACAGCTCCTGATAGCATGACATATTTTATGATCTAATTAATCTTGTTGACGACTTGTTGAGTTTGCTGCAGAGGGTGAAAAGAAAATCCTGAGGGGTCTTGGCAGGATGGATATGGAGAATATGTTTCCTATTGTGGAAGAATCAAAAACATTTATTTTTAAAGGAGGGGGCTAGTCCATTTAAGGCAAATGAGCTACATTTGCCTTTGAGGCTCATGAGTCCTTGAAACACTCTTTCTCAAAGGATGGTGGAAGCAAGAGACTGAAACATCACCAGGGATAGACAAGAATGCAGTTGAAGTCGGTCTGAACATATTTTTGAATGGTGTGAGTAGCCAGCTGATGTGCTCCTCTTAAATCATGTGTTTACATATTGCAGGAGCAGGTATAGTCTGTAGATGTCTGCATATGCATATTCTGCTTGGGTAGACTAAAACCCAAGGCCATGAACATTAAATTCTCTAATTTTAGGGAACTAACCAAAAAACACGATCCTCACCCCCTTCTTTCCATAGTCTCTTCCCTAGATTATCCCTCACCTGGATGTACACCAATTACTCCCACATCCTCTCCCCCTTTTGCTTTCCATTGTCCCCTTCCACATATATCCCTTCCTCTGGCTTCACATTTCATGCCTCTACTATGCTTATCTCACGGACTTTTGTCTTTTCATCTCTGGCCTTTGACCAACCATTTGCCAATGAAATCCCTCTCACTTACCTCCAGCACTTTGTTTTTTTATATTTCTTAATCGTTGCTGGACTATCAACTGTATAATCAGCCAAGTTGGCATCTCATAAATCTAATCTGCAGATGCTGGAAATGTGAAACAAAAACAGAAAATATTGGAAATACAGCCAATTAACCAGCATGTGTGGGTCAAAAGAGTTAACAATCCAGCACAAGACCTTTCAATAGAACTTGCTGATTTCAAAAAGTAATTCGTAATTCAAATAACATATTTTATTACCTTGGGTTGTCCCAAGAAATTATCAACAAATTAAGCACTTTCATTGTAATATAGAAAAAGCAGCAGTTAATTTGCACAGATATTTTGATAAATGGTAACTTGTATGCTTTTTCACATAGCAATGTTATGTACAGTGGCCTCCATAATGTTTGGGACAAAGGCCCATCATTTATTTATTTGCCTCTGTATTCCACAATTTGAGATATGCAATAGAAAATCACACGTGGTTAAAGTGCACATTGTCAGAAAGGCGATTTTTAGACATTTTGGTTTCACCATGTAGAAATTACAGCAGTGTTATACACAGTTTGGGGCATGGCAATGTCATGTTTAGTATTTTGTTGCACTTTCCTTTGCATGCAATGACTGCTTGAAGTCTGCGATTCATGGACATCACCAGTTGCTGTAATACAGGCCTGTATTACAGCCATGTTTAACTTATGCTTGTTTTGGGGACTAGTACCCTTCAGTTTTCTCTTCAGCATATAAAAGACATGCTCAATTGGGTTCAGATCGGGTGATTGACTTGGCCACTCAAGAATTGACCATATTTTAGCTTTGACAAACTCCTTTGTTGTTTCAGCAGTATGTTTGGGATCATTGTCTTGCTGTAGAATGAACGCCGGCCAATGAGTTTTGAGGCATTGGTTTGAACTTGAGCAGATAGCAGATTTACCATTGTGCCTTCCCTCATAATGGGAACCATTGTGGGGGGATGTTTTTATGTTTAAATTTCTTTATTACTGTTATGTCTGTATTCTTTCTTTATGTGCTGCATTGGCAAGAAGCATTTTACTACACCTAGGTGTATGTGACCAATAAAATAACCTTTGAACCTTTGACACTTCAGAATTCATTATGCTACTATCATCAGCAGTTGTATCATCAATGAAGATAAGTGAGCCAGTACCTTCAGCAGCCACACATGCCCAGGCCATATCACCCCCACCACCATGTTTCACAGATGAAGTGGCATGCTTTGGATCTTGGGAAGTTCCCTCTCTCCGCTACAAATTGCTCTTGCCATCACTCTGATATAAGTTAAGCTTTGTCTCATCTGTCCACAAGACCTTTTTCCAGAACTGTGGTTGCTCTTTTAAGTACTTCTTGGCAAACTGTAAGCTGGCCATCTTATTTTTGCGGCTAACCAGTCGTTTGCATCTTGCAGTTTAGCCTCTGTGTTTCTGTTCATGAAGTCTTTTGCGGACAGTGGTCATTGACAAATCCACACCTGACTCCTGAAGAGTGTTTCTGAACTGTCGGACAGGTGTTTGGGGATTTTTCTTTATTATAGAGAGAATTCGTCTGTCATCAACTGTGGAGGTCTTCCTTGGCCTGCCAGTCCTTTTGCGATTAGTAATAATAATAATAATAATAATAATAATAATAGCTTTATTTATATAGCACATTTTAAGTCAACTTGCATTGACACCAAAGTGCTTTACATAAATTAAATGATAAATTTACATACAAACCATAGAAAAAGGTTAAAATTAAATAAAGACAGAAAATGGACACAACACATTATAGAGTTCAACACAAACGTCCCCCCACAGCAGAATCAAAATTTTCCACTGTGGGGAAAGGCAGTAGAAAGTTAAGTCCTCTTCCTCTGAAACACCCGAGGTCGGGGCCCATTTGTGGCCTTGCAGCCAGTCCGATGTTTTCAGGGCCCTCTTGCCGTGAAGATGGAACACTGGCGTCGGGTGAAACAATTCCTCAGCGGCTTGGAAAGTCTGGAGCGGCTGCCTCCTCCCTGGGGACTGGGGCACTCGTAGAATTCAGGCCGCGCCGGTTGGAGCTCCGACCCCGGCGAACTCGATCCCTGGCTCCGCGGCGCTCCAAATCCAGCGCCGCCCGCGGCCGGACGCCGTCAGCCACAACTCCGCGATGTTTGGATCGACGGCCACAGCGCTCCGGAGCTTACCGCACGGCGACCCGGCAAGGCATCGCCCGCTCCGTGGTTCCGCTCCGTGATGGTGTCCTTGCGCTGCGCCGCCGAAGCTGTAGTCCCGGCCGGTCCCAACAGGAAACGCCGCTGCAGTCTCGATGGTAGGCCGCGAGGACGGGGCGAAGAAGCAGCTCGGAGGGATGCTGCCTCTCCGACCAGGTAGGGGACTAAGAATTAAAGTTTCCCCCTTCCCCCCCCCCACCCACCACATAAAAGACCTCCACTAACATTTTGGACAGGACTTAAAATAAAAAAAAGGTGAAGAGACGGACTGCGGGCAGGCTGCCATACACAGACGGCGCCCACTCCCGCACATCCGCCATCTTGGAAAACATAGTAAGCTCACCAGTGATCTCTTTCTTCTTAATGATGTTCCAAACAGTTGATTTTGGTACGCCTAAGGTTTGGCTGATGTCTCTAACAGTTTTATACTTGTTTCTCAGTCTCATAATGGCTTCTTTGACTTTCATTGGCACAACTTTGGTTGTCGTATTGATAAACAGCAGTAAAAGTTTCCAAGGGTGATGAAAAGACTGGAGGAAAGGGGAGGTGCTGAGAGCCCCCTTATACCTGCATTAAGGAGGCAATTAAACACACCTGAGAAATTACAAACGCCTGTGAAGCCATGTGTCCCAAACATTATGGTGCCCTGAAATGGGGGGACTATGTATAAACACAGCTGTAATTTATACATGGTGAAACCAAAATGTATAAAAATGACCTTTAATAAAATCTGACAATGTGCACTTTAGCCACATGCGATTTTTTTTCTATTACAAATCTCAAATTGTGGAGTACCGAGGCAAATAAATAAATGATTGGTCTTTGTACCAAACATTATGGATGGCACTGTACTTCAGAGTGTTGCGGTGCCTAGATCATTCGAACGAAGGATGATGCTTTTAAGATGAAGGCCATTCTAGCATTATCCCATAAATAATTGGGTGCATCAGTTTCTTACTTCCAGCAAATAATGCACCACTTCTAATATTTTACAAACTTTTGTTGACTATAACTAATGTGAAATCGCTATACTGCTATTATAGTATAATGTTATGGAATTTCCGTTCTGTGATTTGATTAGTGTCGTGTCTGGTGCAGTGGTATATATGAATGAATGAATGAATACGTTTATTGTCATTGCACAATACTGTGCAACGAAATTCCATTTCATCTCCTCCGGTTAAAAACAATACAAACACGACAACCATTGACACATATGTACACTTATTAGTAAAAATAAATAGGTGTTTTAAAAGAATTTAAAAGAATTTAAAAGAATTTGGCGGCATTTCTTAGAATTACATTTTGCTTCCCCAGCATTCTCTGTTGGAATTTAGCTCTTTTATCGCACATGGGTAGAAACTATTCTTTAGTCTACCGGTGCGAGCCTTCAGAGTCCTGAATCGCCTCCCAGAGGGTAGCAGAGTAAAAAGGTGGTTGGCAGGGTGGGATGTGTCCTGCTTGATATTTGTGGCCCGGCGCAAGCATCGGGCCGTATATATGTCATCCAAGGAGGGCAGTTGGGCGTTTGTAATGATCTGCGCAGTTTTTATAATTCCCTGCAACGCCCTCCTCTCAGCCACAGTACAGCTAGCAAACCACACCAGGATTCCATAGGAGAGGATACTCTCCACGGCGCATCAGTAGAAGGACAGCAGCAGCGGCTGTGAGACGTTTGCTCTCCGCAGAGACCTCAGGAAATACAGCCGCTGATGTGACTTCTTCACGAGAGTGACGGTGTTCATTTGCCATTTAAGGTCCTGGGAGATGTTTATTCCCAGGAACTTAAAGCCAGTGACTCTCTCCACCATGTCTCCTTTGATGTATAAAGGAGCAGGTTCCTCTCTCCTCTTCCTCCTGAAGTCAACGATCAGCTCTTTCGTCTTCGATGGATTGAGTACCAGGTTGTTTTTGGTACACCAGACAGTCAGTTTTTGGACTTCATCCCTGTAGGCAGACTCGTCGTTGTTGCCTATCAGTCCCACCACAGTCGTGTCGTCCGCAAACTTAATGATCCTATTTGTACTGTGTATTGGTATACAATCATAAGTGTATATTGTGTACAAAATGGGACTCAGCACACAACCTTGTGGCGCTCCTGTGCTGAGCGTCAGGACCGGGGAGTAACTGGACCCCATCCTGACAGTCTGTGGGCGATCTGTTAGGAAGTCCTTAATCCAACCGCATGTTATTGCATTAATACCCAGATCAGACAGTTTGTCCACCATTCTGCTGGGGATGATCGTATTAAATGCAGAACTAAAGTCTACAAATAACATCCTCACATATGAGCCAGGACGCTCCAGATGTGTCAGTGCAGAATGTAGAGCTGTGTTGATGGCATCTTCCGTTGATCTATTTGCTCTATACGCAAATTGATGCTGATCCAGGGTGGGTGGGAGTGAGGACTTAATGTGGGCCAGGACCAGCCGTTCAAAACATTTCATCACGGTCGAAGTGAGAGCAACAGGTCTATAGTCATTCAAGCTCTTAATGAATGTTGTTTTGGGTACAGGCACGATGGTAGCAGTCTTAAAGCATTTGGGGACAGTGCACGTTAACAGAGAGGTTAAAGATTTTGCTAAAAACCTCCGCTAACTGGTCTGCACAGTCCCGCAATACTCTCCCTGGGATGCCATCTGGTCCAGCAGCCTTCCTGGGGTTGACCCTGCGGAGTGCTCCTCTGACGTCCTCCGTACTCACAGTGAGTGCCAGGTCGTCAGTGCCGGGTGCGGCTGCAGGCGCAGGCTCTGCCTCATTCAGCTCAAACCGGGCGAAAAAATGGTTGAGCTCCTCAGCTAGCGAGTTGTTACTGCTGCAGATGATCGGCCCCCCCTATGAAAGAAACCATCTAATTTGTCAACTGAGTTTAAGTCGTAGTGTGGGTAGACTCGGTGGTTCAGGCAGCATCTCTGGAGAGAAGGAATGGGTGACGTTTCGGGTCAAGACCCTTCTTCAATAGTGTTCTGCTTTTTGGCAGGAATGTATTAGGGTTTCTGTTTTCGAGAAGTGAGACTCACACACTTTTAAACTTTCATTGTTATTTAAATCTATAGAACATTTTAAAATGGATATTAGTCCAAATTAGTCCAATTTTAGGTGGTCAATTTGATAACATATTGTGGCTTCTTAAATGGGCGCCAGTAACTTTACATGATGTCTCAACTGTGCTGTAAGCTCATGCCTGACCTAGTATGACATTTTATTTTTACAAATACTTAATTCCATAAAAATTAAGCTCCTGATATCTCCATAGGCACTTAAGAAATTTGGTCATACTAAATACTAACTCATCACTTTGGAATGGTTTGAATTGAAACTGTTACTAGATTATAAAATATGTAAAATGGTGAAGAAAACAGAATATTTTTCCATTAAAAAAAAAAACTATGACCACAGTACTTTTTCTTCTGTTTCACACTGAAATTAAGCCATGGTTGAATGAGTATCCAAATTCTTTCATAAGAGCAGCAAAGGTTTATGCCACAACCTCTCCTGTTGTGAATCAGCTTGAGCATGCTTCTTATGGTCTCTGTCGATCATAATTTAAATTGTCTTCACCCAGTTCCTGCCCCTTTGAAGTAATTTGGGCAATGTATTCCACCTCTATCACCTACCCCTCCCCAATCCCAACTAACTTTAGAGCATGCGCAAAAAATATACTTGCCTAGTACGTTGATTCCACTTATGCATACTCTCAAATCAAGGAAAAAACCAATAACCAAATTGGATTTGGCATCAGTATTTCAGCAGCATTATTCCACGTGCATTTGGAGTTTCCAATTACAGTGGCCTTCACTCTACTCTGTCCTTTTTTTCTCTGGGGAAGGAAGACAGAGCAAGAAATTATAAATTTGGAATCAAATCCCCAGCCTGCTATCTAAACACACTGAATACTAACCAGCATCTTTGTTTCTACGAATAGTATTCATGCTTTTCTAGAGGACTCTGCACATTCCCCATGTACTCATGATAATTAAAAATAACAACATTTCTAGGGGTGGGGAAGGGAAGAGGTGACAATTTCTGAGATGGCTCAGTAGAAGAATATCTATGGAGTATTGAGTCTTTGTATGCCTCATCAAGCTTTACCTCCCATTGTTTTTGCATACAGAACAACTATTATTCAGAAGTATTTTTTAAATCTCTTGTGGCTGTGACTGTGAGACTAGGGTAGAGGGTAAGAGCCTGGTGGATCATTTGTCCCTTGAATTTGTTCTGCCTGATCTGCTATCGTAATGTTCCTTCCCATTCCCCGTGACCTTCATCAAGAAATATATCTACCTTTTTATATTACATTCACCAACATGGTCGCAATTGCCTTTTGTGGGATAGCATTCCACTGGGTTCACCATACTTTGTGAAGAGATTTCTCCTCAACTCAGTTCTAAATATCTTATCCTGTGTCCTGAGGCTACGATCCTTAGTTTTAGACCCCAAGCCATGGGAAACATCCTAACTACATCCAGTCTGCATGCTGCATCTGTCATGTATTTGTCAAATAATTCAACTTGTCTAAACCACTTTGCCTCTTGTTCACAACTTGAGAAATTTAGAAATGTTGCATTCGGATCTCTCATTCAAATTCAGATTATCTGGGATTCCAAGCACAGATCACCAATATTCTACTTGTTACCACCTGTCATGCTGAGAAAGATCGGTTTACTTGAGTCTGAAGATGGGTCTCGACCCGAAACGTCACCCATTCCTTTTTTTCAGAGAAACTGCCTGAGTTACTCCAGCATTTTGTGTCTACCCTCCGTTTACTTCGGCTTTTTTTCAGAGAAACTGCCTGAGTTACTCCAGCATTTTGTGTCTACCCTCAGTTTACTTCGGCTTTTTTTCAGAGAAACTGCCTGAGTTACTCCAGCATTTTGTGTCTACCCTCAGTTTACTTCGGCTCTTGCTCCCTATTTCCTGTCTGTCAACCAATTTTCAATCTTTGCAGGTATACTACCTCCAATGCCAAATGCTTTAATTTGCACACTGATTTGCATAGTTCAACATAGGAACAGGCCCTTTGACCCATAGTGCTGAACATGATGCGAAGATAAACCAATCTCATCTGCCTGTACATGATCCATATCTTTCTATTCTCAATATATCCACCTGTCTCTTCTGCCTAAGGAAATAAAAACTTGACTTTTCTGGGTGTTCTGCTGTTACATCCATTTCCCCCACCACTAACGTTAGGCTAACTGGCCTGTAGTTACCTGCTTTCTGTTGAATGCCAAGCTGCAGTCAGTGAAGCCTGATGTGTTCTTATTGTCCAAGTTAAAGCCAGTGAGGTCACACAGACTGTCAATCTGTTGTGCTGGTGGGCAAATTGGAATGGGTCCAGGTCATTACTGAGGTGGAAGTTGATTTGCATCATACTCAATCTCAAAACACTTCATCACAATGGATGTGTGCTACCAGTCAGTAGTCATTGAAGCATGGCATTAAGCCAACAGGGTGAATAAACAAAGGGTGTGACTGGACTGCAGCAATTGGGAGAATGTACTATGCATAATTGACCCTAGTGAGATGGTGATCTGGGTTTCCAAAGTCACAGTTCTATCATGTATTAGCTGCCAAAGTAACATTGTTTTCAAAAGAGAGTTAGATTTAGCTCTTAGGGCTAAGGGAATCAAGGGATATGGGGGAAAAAGCCGGAACGGGGTACTGATTTTGGATGATCAGCCATGATCATATTGAATGGCGGCGCAGGTGCTGCACCTATTTTCTATGTTTCCCTCACTCGTTCTATAAATCTCAATTTCAGATGGAAACAGGTGTGTTTTGATAAAAGGTGAATGAAATGGATAGAATCTGAGAAAGAACCACAGAATAGTCACAGCATGGGGGAAAGCTATTCAGTTCATTGAGTCTATTCTAGGTTTGTGTTGGAACACTAGCTTATCACACTGTCTCATATTTTCACTTTAACTCTGAAATTATTTTCCTTTCAGATAGCTATCCAGCTGCATTTTGAGTTCTATAATTGAATGTTTCCTCTGCCTGGCTCCCCTTATCGTTGCAATTCAGGCACTACATATATTTTTAAAGTTCATTTTAGGTTATTTTGCTAACCAACCATTCAATATCCTAGGTTTTTTGTTTACCCATATGCCAATGGGAACAATTTGTCAACAATGTCCAGATCCTCCATAATTTTAAATGCATTCACAGCCATTACGAAAGCAACTTTAGATTTGATCTCAATCCACATTACTGATGTTCTTCTCTACGAAGAGTTTGCTAAATCTGTTCTGCATGATTCCAAAAGTGTGACAACCAGAACTGGACACAATACTGTGGCTGAATGTTTTGTGGAGAAATAAAAACATAGAAAATTGGTGCAGGGGTGGGCCATTCGGCCCTTCGAGCAAGCACCGCCATTCAATGTGATCATGGCTGATCATCCAGAATCAGTACCCTGTTCCTGATTTCACCCCAAATCCCTTGATTCCGTTAGCCACAAGAGCTATATCTAACTCTCTCTCGAATACATCCAGTGAATTGGCCCCCACTGCCTTCTTTGGTAGAATCCACAGATTCACAACTCTGGCTGAAAATGGCTTACCCCTTATTTTTAAACTGTGACCCCTGGTTCTGGACTCCCCCAACATGGGGAACATTGTTCCCGCATCTAGCCTGTCCAATCCCTTGAGAATTTTATATGTTTCTATAAGATCTCCTCCCATCCTTCTAAATTCCAGTGAATATAAGCCCAGTCGATCCATTCTTTCATCATTTGTCAGTCCCGCAATCCCGGGAATTAACCTGGTGAACCAACGTTGTACTATCAATAGCAAGCATGTCCTTCCTCAAATTAGGACACCAAAACTGCACACAATACTCCAGGTGCGGTCGCACCAGGGCCCTGTACAACTGCAGTAGAACCTCATATAATGATTTGTTTTCTCCCAAATATGAATAAGAGCAATACCAGTACATTTAAATGTATTTAATTTGGCTTCACTTTTTACCCATTTTCTCAGACCACACAGCTTATTTGTAAAATTATCACGTAATTATTTTAGACCAGTAAAATTTAAGACCGAGTCAAATAGTATTCAGAGTGTATTTGAAAGCCGTGTAGTAGGATATTGGTAATATTTGTTATTTAACAAACCTGAAAGTTCATGGCTTCTCTAACAATTTACAATCACATTGATATGAATCGCATACAATACTATATTGTATTTAAAAGAGAAACGTATAACTGATCCTACATATATTGACCTTAATTATATTCATTGGTATTTCCCAAAACCTATGCATCATTAGACAGAAGCTTTATCATCTGAATTATGACTAAATTCCAAAATTATACTTATGTTGTGCAAATAAACTTTGAATGTCATTCTAAGATTTAACAGAAAATTATTGAACTCCTTACCACTTCTAATTAACCATTGAGTGCAAGCTAAAATAAAACGGGTGTTACTTATTACTTTTTATAGCAGGAAGATACCCTGGCACAACAGGCGTTTGAGGATTCCCGACGAAGAGTCAGAGATTTTGAAGACAGAGACAGGTCCCATCGAGAGGACATGGAGGTGAGAGGTTAGGAAACTTCTTGTTAAGTTAGGGATTGTGGGAGGGGGGTAATTAGATTATTAATCTGCTGGCATGTATGTGCTCTTGAAATCTAGGAACAGCTAAATTTGGAGACGCACGCAACTGCAGATGCTGAAATCTGGAGCAAATAACAATCTTCTGGAGGAACTCGGCAGGTAAGGCAGCATCTCTGGAGGGAAATAGGCAGAAGATGTTCCAGGACCCCCAAAGTGTAGAAGCATCCAACCTGAAACATCGTATGTCCACTTCCCTCCACTGCCTGACCTGCTTGAGTCCCATTAGCAATTTGCTTTTAGCTGGTGATAGGTGGAACCAAATGTGTTAGAAATGAGGGCATGCAAAAGAATCTGGATCAAATAAAATAAAACTGCTGGAGGAAATCTGCAGTTGAGCATCATCTGTGGAAGAGAAGAAGGAATTGTCAACAGTTCAGAGCCGAACAGACTATAGACAGTATAGCACTGGAACAGGCCCTTTGGCCCACAATGTCTTGCCAAACATAATGGTTTCAGGTTGAGACCCCTCAGCACTGAGAGTCGAGATGAGAGGTAATCAATATAAAGAAGAGAGAAGGCTGGGATGAGATGAGGACTGGTGGTGATAGTTGGACCAAGGAAGGATGAAGGATGACAGCCAGATAGAGTCAGTGGGGTAGAAGGAGTAGTGGAGCTAGGAGGCAGAGGCAAGTGGGTGATAGCTGAAAGCAAACAAGGGAGAAAAGGCTGAAGGAGATAATGGGAAACATTAAGGGAGAGATGAAGGGCAAATGGAACCGGTTAGGGGAGGAAATCGGTGGGTATAATGTGTGGGTTGTAGGTGGATGGAATCAGGAAGGCAAGAATGGGTGATGGGATGATGTAAGGGTGTATGGGAAAGGAAACTAAAATGGAAAGACCAGAGGGGGGGGAGAGAGAGAAATGGAATGCAGAAGGCATGGCTCACCCCCAGCTCCCCAGACTCAGCGGTCCAGCCTGAAGGGTTCTCCATCCACCGTATGGATCGTACGCAGGCATCTGGCAAAGGGAGAGGAGGGGGCGTCTGCCTCATGGTCAACTCTGCGTGGTGTTCATATGTGGCAGTCGTTTCCAACTCCTGCTCTCCATACCTCGAACATCTGGCGGTGAAATGTCGCCCCTTCTGCCTTCCAAGGGAATTCACCTCCATCATCCTGATCGCAGTCTACATCCCACCCCAGGCAGTCGTCCGTCTGGCACTGGAGGAGCTGCACGCTGTGGTCAACAAACGCCAGAGGTCTTACCCCGAGGCGTTTACCACCATAGCTGGGGACTTAAATAAAGCAAACCTTAACTTCCACCAACATGTCTCCTGCTGCACCAGAGGACCAAACGCCCTCGACCACTGCTACACCACCATCAAGAATGCCTATCTCTCTATCCCTCGCCCTCACTTCGGTAAATCCTCACTTCTTCTTGCCAACAGGCAGCAATTGAAGAGTGCACCCCCAAAGGTGAGGACTGTTCAGAGCTGGGAGGGGGGGGGGGGGGGGGGGGCAGAGGAACCACTTCAGGACTGTTTGGCGTCTGTAGACTGGGCATTGTTCAGGGACTGTCATTAAAGACTACATAAAGAAATGTGTGGAGGACTGCATCCCTACAAAAACCTTCCGAGTGTTTCCCAATCAGAAGCCTTGGATGAACTTTGAGATCCGCACTCTTCTGAAGACCACACACCGGGCATTCATGTCTGATGACACAGTGGTCTACAAGAAGTCCAGATACGACCTTGGTAAGGCCTTCAAAAAGGCCAAAAGGGACTTCTGCTCCAAGCTGGAAGATGAGACAGATGTTCGGCAGCTGTGGCGGGGCCTGAATGCAATCACCTCCTACAAGGCAAAATCAGGAGGTAGCTCGAATGTCGGCATAGCATCATTCCCTGGCGAGCTCAATGCGTTTTACGCACGCTTTGATAGGGAGAACACTGATGTGCCTTCTTGAGCTCCCATTCGCTGTGATGGTATTTCAGTCACAGTCAAAGAGGCCGACGTCAGAAAATCCTTCAGAGGGGTGAACCCTTGAAAAGCCTCTGGACCTGATGGTATTCCCGGTCGTGTTCTAAAAACCTGTGCGGACCAACTGGCTGGAGTTTTTACGGACATTTTCAACCTCTCGCTTCTGAGGTCTGAAGTTCCCACCTGCTTTAAAACGGCATCAATTATACCGGTGCAAAAAAAAAGCAAGGTGACGTGCCTCAATGACTATGGTCCAGTGGCACTAACGTCTGTGGTGATGAAGTGCTTTGAGAGGTTGATCATGGCGCAAATCAACTCCTACCTCGACAAAAACCTGGACCCACTGCAGTTCGACTACCGCCACAACAGATCAACGGTGGATACGATCTTGCTGGCTCTCCACTACGCTCTGGACCACTTAGACAACAAAAAGTCAGAGTATAGAAGAGAGATCGGCCGACTGACCAAATGGTGCCAGCACATTAACCTGGCCCTCAACACCAGCAAAACCAAGGAACTGATTGTGCACTTTGGAAGAGGTAGGATGGGGACCCACAGTCCCATTTATATCAACGAGTCGATGGTGGAAAGGGTCAAGAGCTTCAAATTCCTGGGCGTGCACATCTCTGAAGATCTCTCCTGGTCCAAGAACACTGATGCAATTATAAAGAAATCACATCAGCGCCTCTACTTCCTGAGAAGATTACAGAGAGTCGGTAAGTCAAGGAGGACTCTTTCTAACTTCTACAGGTGCACAGTAGAGAGCATGCTGACCGTTTGCATCATGGCTTGGTTCGGCAACTTGAGCGCTCAGGAGCGGAAAAGACTACAAAAAGTGGTAAACACTGCCTAGTCCATCATCGGCTCTGACCTCCCTACTATCGAGGGGATCTATCGCAGTCGCTGCCTCAAAAAGTCTGGCAGTATCATCAAGGACCCACACCATCCTGGCCAAACACTCATCTCCCCGCTACCTTCAGGTAGAAGGTACAGGAGCCTGAAGACTGCAATGTCCAGGTTCAGGAATAGCTGCTTCCCCACAGCCATCAGGCTATTAAACTCAACTCAAAACTCTGAACATTAATAGCCCATTATCTGTTTATTTGCACTTTATCTGTTTATTTATTCATGTGTGTATATATTTATATAATGGTATATGGATACACTGATCTGTTCTGTATTCATGCCAACTATATTCTGTTGTGCTGAAGCAAAGCAAGAATTTCATTGTCCTATCTGGGACACATGACAATAAACTCTCTTGAATCTTGAAATGAGAAAATTCAGTGCTCCATTGGGTTGTAGACTACACAGGCAAAACATGGTGTTCTTGAAGTTTGTATTGAGCCTCACCCTGGCAATGGAGATGAATTCTCCATTATGTTTACTTTTACAGCCTGATCTCCTTTGTGCAAAAGACATTTTAAACAATTATTCTTTGTCAGGAATAATTTCATCTAGTCGGTTTTTTTCATCCCAAGGTTGAAACATTTTGCTCTCGGTCTGCGCCAAGATAAGGGTCCCCGTGATACATTCCTCCTTGCCCAAAAAATGCCTTCTAACTCCCGTATTTCTGTTTACCATATCAGCCATCTGTAAAGCATCATTAAATACATTTTTGGTGGCTATTATCAGTATTCTCACCCCCTTTTGATTAGAAGTACTGCAATTGCAAATATTTGTAAGTGGCTATAATCTGTTCTACATGGACTATTATATTTAATCATTTTTCCAATATACTTTCAATTTAAGGACGTGGAAAAGGTTTATTTTTCTATATTCTTAAAACTATACAACACAGAAACAAGCCCTTCAGCCCAAGTCATCCACAACGACCAAATTGTCTAACTGAGCTAGTCAAATTGCCTACGTCAGGCCCATATCCCTCTAAATCTATCATATCCATGTACTAGTCCAGGTCTCTTTTCAATGTCGTAATTGTACCCGCCTCTATCCCTTCGTCTGGCAGCCCATTCCATTTATGCACCACCCGCTATGTGGAAAAAGGTACCCCTCGTTTCACTTTTAACTCTTTCCCCTTTTCCATAAACTTATGCTACCTAGCTTTGGACTCCACTTCCCTTAGAAAAAGACTGGCTTGCCACTTTATCCATGGCCGTCATGATTTTCTATCTTCCAAAGTTATCCCTTGGGCTCCAATGCCCCGTGGAAAAAAACGTCCTTGCCCATGCAGCCTCTGCCGTTTAATTCCCCTTCCCATACCAACCCTTCTATCCTTGGCCTCCTCCATTGCCAGTGAGGATTGAAAAGTGGAACAACAACATCATGGATTCAGCTTGGGTAGTTTACAACCTAACGGCATAAACAATTAATTCTCCAATTTCAAGTAATCACTTTCCAAAACCCCACACTATTTCCTTGCCCTATCTCAACCCCTGCATACACATTTCTCCCACTAACCTTGTCACCTTGCTCCTCCCCCTGTACACGCATCTTCCTTTCCTTAGTCCTACATGTCCCTTTAATTCCTCTCTCTCCCCCCCCCCCCCCCCCCATTATGTAATTATACCCATATCCTTCCCTCCCGGCTTTGCATTTCACACCTCTTCTTTCCTTAACTGACACCCTTTTGACTCCATCTCTAGCCTGTCACTTATTCCAGTCACCAATCAACTCCACCCCCATTCACCTGTATCCCCCCCACCCCCTGTCACTTCCCAGTGTGCCCTACCCCCTCACTTTCCCTCTATAGTTGCTGCCTGACCTGCTGAGGAGTTCCATACTTGTGTTTTTTGTTCTTACTGAAATTTTGTCTTGTATGTCTGGCTTGAAACACAATTTCTCTTCTATTTGTGTTTTTGCATTTCAGCAAATAAACAGTTGGGTGGGGCGAGTGCATGGCTCAACATATAATGATAAGTTTAGTGGAGTCGCAAGGAACTGCAGATGATGGAATCTTGAGTAAAACAAAGTGCTGGAGGAACTCAGTGGGTCAAGCAGCAACTGTGGAGGGAATAGGCGGATGACGTTATGGGTTCCAACAGATGATATATATAGTAAATGATCCACTTTAGTTATTGCCATTTATCTTTAAATGGTTGGGCACATTAAAGTAAGCTTTTAAACTAACCCAGCTGTACTTGATCAGATTATTTGTAAGCAGTCGTATATTATACAATGGTTGTAGGCTTCCTGGCTTCTCTGTTTGAAAAAAAATGTTTCCTTGCTTGAAATTACTTTAATAGAGAACAGATTACAGTCCATTCCTTCAGTAAAACATAAAAAACAGTTGGTTCCTTAAACATCCAGCCCACCACCCCCTGTAGAGATTGGAGCTCCAGGTTTCAGCACTATACAGCTTGCGTGCATTAGTCTTCTGTCTTAAAAGAGCTACATAACATGTTATGTACAATTACATCACATATAATGCATAACGTATGCATTATAGTCCACTGTTTCTCTTCCTCCAGACACCATTTGTGCTTTTTCAGAAATGGTGCCTGACTTTTCTCCTAATGGTTTCCAGCATTCACATAACTTTTCATTTATATTATTCCATGGTACAAAGCTTGTTTAGTTTAAATTAATGCTTTCAGTCAATATCTTGTGCGGAAAGAGTCTTGATCACCAAGAGAGCAAGATTATTTTTGATTAAGACTTGAAATCCAGAATGGTAATTTCTTCAGTCTCCAAATTTTATTTATTTCAACGCTAACATTCTTTCAACATATCTTGGATCAAAATAATGTGCATGCATTGATTTACTTGGGAGTGAACTAATTTGCTGTAATCATTTTGAGTTCTGGACGACCCGTATCCGGAGAAATAAAAGAACAATATGTTTTCAATGGTTTTGGCTGAAGATGTAATGTTGCAGCAAACTCTTTCGATTTTAATAAGTGCTTGAACTGGCATTACACAAAACATTATTGTCCTATCATCAAAGTGTAGCTCCTTCAATAGAACTATGTGCTAAATGTTACTCCCTGGTTTGCAGTCTTCTGTCTGCAGCATGGCTATGATGCGTGGTGGAGGCTGGGGAAGAAAATGGATTTAAATTAATACAGTTAATAAGGAAGTTGATCACTGTGATGTGAGAAAGACCCACATTGATTATGCTTCCCTTGTCCCTGATAAGTTACTGTGCCTTGAAAGGCACTATTTGTGATTGTCATGGACAATGCTTGCAGTGTAGCTGCTTGCAGAGTAGCTGCTGCTGCTGCTTGCAGCTGCTGGCCCGACGATGGCAGCCACGGTGTACTGCGCACCAAGGCAAATTCCTTGTATGTGAATACCTGGCCAATAAACTTACTTACTTAGTTAATAAATAGATCATGATTCTTTTTCACTATGTCCAATTTGGGATGGAGGGTGATCTTAATCTGAGGAAAGACATTCTTGCCATAGAGGGAGTACCAGACTGATTCCTGGGATGTCAGGACTTTCATATGAAGGAAGACTGGATAGACTCGGCTTGTACTCGTTAGAATTTAGAAGATTGAGGGGGGATCTTATAGAAACTTACAAAATTCTTAAGGGATTGGACAGGCTAGTTGCAGGAAGATTGTTCCCGATGTTGGGGAAGTCCAGAACAAGGGGTCACAGTTTAAGTATAAGGGGGAAATCTTTTAGGACCGAGATGAGAAAAACATTTTTCACACAGAGAGTGGCGAATCTCTGGAATTCTCTGCCACAGAAGGTAGTTGAGGCCAGTTCATTAGCTATATTTAAGAGGGAGTTACCTTTAGCCACAAGGGCCAAATCTATCAGGGGGTATGGAGAGAAGGCAGGTACAGGATACTGAGTTGGATGATCAGCCATGATCATATTGAATGGCCTACTCCTGCACCTATTTTCTATATTTCTTTGTTTCAATGAAGAAATCCCAAAACTCTGTTTTAAAACGGCAAGCTTCCACTGATGACGTCACAATGACTCGGCTCGGAGCCCCTCACACAGAATATTCCACGCTCTCCGAGTGACATCACCCACCTCCCCCCCTCCCGGGTTATTCACACCCCCCACACAGCCGAAAAAGACGGCGCAGGTTGAACAAAGGATGAGCCCGGAGATGAAGTCGGGGCCTGGACTGGAGACTGTGGCGGCCGAACTGACGGCTGCAGTCTACAGCCAGGGCCGGGCTGAGTACGAGAATCGGGCCGAGTTCCAGGCCCTGGCATTGCTCTACGACCTAGGTAGGTGCTGCCTCTACCCCCTCCCCTTCCACCCTCTCCCCATCCATTTCTATCTCCTCCCTCTATACCCTCCCTCCCTCTCTGCCCTCCCTCCCTCTCTATCTCCCCTCCCTCGCTCTCTCCCCTCCCTCGCTCTCTGCCCTCCCTCGCTCTCTGCCCACCCTCCCTCTCTGCCCTCCCATCCCTCTCTGCCCTCCCATCCCGCTCTGCCCTCCCATCCCTCTCTGCCCCCCCCCATCCCTCTCTGCCCCCCCCCCATCCCTCTCTACCCCCCCCATCCCTCTCTGCCCCCCCCATCCCTCTCTGCCCCCCCATCCCTCACTGCCCCCCCCATCCCTCACTGCCCCCCCCATCCCTCTCTGCCCCCCCATCCCTCTCTGCCCCCCCATCCCTCTCTGCCCCCCCATCCCTCTCTGCCCCCCCCCATCCCTCTCTGCCCCCCCCATCCCTCTCTGCCCCCCCATCCCTCTCTGCCCCCCCATCCCTCTCTGCCCCCCCATCCCTCTCTGCCCCCCCATCCCTCACTGCCCCCCCCATCCCTCACTGCCCCCCCCATATCTCTCTGCCCCTCCCATCCCTCACTGCCCCCCCCATATCTCTCTGCCCCCCCAACCCTCTCTGCCCCCCCTCCATCCCTCTCTGCCCCCCCATCTCTCTCTGCCCCCCCCATCCCTCTCTGCCCCCCCCATCCCTCTCTGCCCCCCATCCCTCTCTGCCCCCCCCCCCCCCCCATCCCTCTGCCCCTCCTCCCTCTCTGCCCTCCCCTCCCTCTCTATCCCCATCCTTCTCTAGGGAGTGGTGAGTATTTGGTGAGTGGTGGAGTATTGCGTTCGGGGACCAGCCCGCCCCTGTGATGCTGCGCGCCCCCCCCACCCCTCAATCTCTACCGCTCTCCCTCTTTACCCCCCTCCCTCCCTCTATAGCCGCGCCTGTGCAGGACTGTGCCTACCGCGCCTACCAGCTACAGTGTTGCAATCCCGGGACACTCAGTCCTGCCAGCGAGCAAGTGCAATTGCAATGTTGCAATCCCTTTTTTTAAATATTTCTGGCAGCAAGGAATTTTTTAAGGGGATACAAGCTGTGCCTGCGCAGTTGGAGGCTATGGGTGAGTGGTGGAATATTACGTTGGGGGAAATGGGTGAGTGGTGGAAATGGGTTGCAGGGAACAGGTGAGTGGTGGAATATTGTGTTGGGGGAACGGGGCCCGTTGGGGGACCGGGTGAGTGGTGGAATATTGCATTGGGGAATGGGTTGCATTGGGGGACCAGGCCTCCCATGGGGGCTCTAGGTGAGTGGTGGAATATTACGTTGGGGGACCAGGCCTCCCATGTGACAGGGACTGAACGGGTCCCACTTGGTCTAGTATACATTACTAAAACTCATCTTGTCTGTGAGCGTATTTGTTTGTTTGCCAGCTTTTCATTCACGTGTTTCGACGAATGCAATCAACCTGGCGTGCACAATCAAATAAGATCAAATAGAACAAGTTGTCCGACAACTTTAGGCTGTACACACCATACACAAGTTGAAGAAGTTATCTGAACTCCAAAATGGTGCACGATATAGTTAAACATTTTGCACCACCTTTCACACAATTGTCTGGTGGTTTGCACCAAGTTTCGTTCAGATTGTTGTTATATTTCACAAGTTATTTCACATTTTTTAATTAAAAAAATCAAAATTTGAGAAATAATTCTTCCATCTGCAGTTATGACTTCACGATGGGATTGTAACCCTACCAGCTACCATGTTGCAATCTCAGGACACTCAATCCAGCCAGCACTAACAAGTGCAACTGCAAGCTACAATGTTGCAATCCCTTTTTTTAATATTCCTGGCAGCAAGTATATTCCTGGCAGAAAGGATTTTTTTTAAAGTTGAGGGTGCATTTTAAAAAATATTCCTGGCAGCGAGGAATTTTTTAAGGAGAAATGAGCCGCGCCTGCGTAGTTGGGGGCTATGGATGAGTGGTGGGATAATGCGTTGGGGAACAGGTTGCATTGGGGGAACAAGTGAATGGTGGAAACGAGTTGCGTGGGGAAACGGGTGAGTGATGGAATATTGCGTTGGGGAACAGGTTGGGTTGGGGTTATGGGTGAGTGGTGGAAACGGGTTGCGTTGGGGGAACGGGTGAATGGTGGAATATTGCAATGGAGGAACATGGCCCAACGGGTCCCACTTGGTCTAGTGTCATATCTATATACATATAAAACTCTCATCTTGTCTTCCAGTTTGCATTGTTGTTAAATTTGTGCAAAAACAGTACCCGATAGTGCTGCGATGTTTCGCCACCTTACTCGCCATTCTCCTGTGCTGCAAGTGCAACAAGTTTTGTTTCGATCGGTGAAATAGTACTAAAGTTATGAAGGTTTAAAAATCGTTTAAAAAAACGCTCCTTCCGGCACCCGCTGTCAATCACCAGCGTCGAGGATAATAAAGCTGAAGGAGCAGAGTGTGTTGAGCAGCGTGCGGGGAGTGAGCAGCATGCGGGCTACTTCTGTGGCGACCAGCACGATGAGCCGGGAGCCGCTGAGTTGAACCTCAGTGAAGCCGGAATGGGACTGGGAGCTGAGGCTGAAGGGGCGAGGTGAGCAGAGTGCGGGATGAGCTGAGTGTGAGCTGCGTCCATCCCCCATTCCCCACAACCCCTCGTCCCCCACACCCCCCAACCCACACCTCCATACCCCATCCCCACCCCCACCTCCCCTCCCGCACACACCCCCTCCACTATACTCCCCCCACCCCTCCCCTCCCACACATGAAGAGGAGGGGCTGGGGAGTGCTGAGGGATGAGGGGAAATGACCCGTGCCTGCGCAGTTAGGGGCTATGGGTGAGTGGTGGAATATTGCTTTTGGGGAACGGGTTGCGTTGGGGGAACAGGTGAGTGGTGGACTATTGCGTTGGGGAATGGGTTGCATTGGGGGGACCAGGCCTCCCGTGTGACTGGTACCCAACGGGTCCCACTTAATCTAGTACTAATTAAAAGTCTGATCTTGTATGTGTGTGTGTGTGTATGTGGTTGTCTTTACATCTTCGCATAAACACTACGCGTTAACGATTACATTTTTACATTTTCCGATTGACATATTTCCCCTCGAGGCCGGGAGCACCTTATCAGAACATTTTATGCTTTATATCTCGACTTATTCTCGACATTATTGATTAAAAGTCTCAAAAAGTAAAAATAATTTGAATTTAAAACCACCAGGTTCAACTGATGACGTCACAATGGCTAGGCTAGCAGGGATCATTGCAACACGCAGGGCAAGTGCAGTTGGAATTTTTTTTTAAAGAGCACTGCTGAGGGAGGCAATGGGAGTGTGGGAATCTTACGTTCGGGAAAGGCTTGAGTTGGAGGACCAGGCCTCCCATGGGGACTATGGGTAGGGAACGGGTGCGTTGGGGGAGCAGACCCAACTTGGCTGTACTTGGTCTAGTATATTACTAAAATTCTCTGTTTGTTTGTATGCGTGTGAGTGAGTGACGTTTCAAAACTCCGCCAAAATGGTACACGATAGCGCTACAGTTTTTGGTCCGCCTTACCATTGTCCTGGGAGGTAAAAGAGACAAGTTTTGTTCGGATTGATGTTATATTTTACAAGTTATTGACACTTTAAACTTTACAAAAGCCACTTTTCCAACTTGCCCTGCCCGTCAGCCGCGCACAATAACGCCACAATGGGATCCCGAATCTCATTTACGTAAAAATATCATGATTTTCAACAAAACTCAGTTTTAATCAAATTCTTCTGTTTTCATTAACAGCCAACATTGTGTTTAGGTTTATTAATGAAAAAACGCAGTTTTTATTGAGAATTCCTTTTTTTTAATGTTGCAATTTTCATTGTGGGTGGTGGGATAGGGGGAGGGGAGGAGTAGGGGAGCAGGGGGGGGGGGGGACGGTGGTAGAGAGAGGAGGAGGGTAGGGAGGGAAGAGGGGTTATGGAGTGGGAACAGGTGGTTAAGGAGGGAAGAGGGGTTATGGAGGGAGGGAGTGGACTGAGGGTATCCGCGCGTGCAGATTTTAAAATAGCTGAAAGTCTCCCCGTGCGTGCGCAGTGGACTTGGTATCCGTGCATGCGGGATTTGAAATGATCGCTGGGGTGAGGTCTGGGGGTGGCGGCGCTGCTGCTCCCGGCCCATGGGAAGGGAGAGGAGCGGGACCCGAGGCAAGGACTAGGCCGTAGCCTTGGCCGCTCCCTCCCCCTCCCGCAGCTCCGGGCTGCTCGACCCATCTGCCCGCCCGCCCCCCCCCCCGACAGCTCCTGCCTCAAATACAACTTTATAGCCGACGTGTGGTTTACATGGAGATCTTGGGGAGGTAAGGAGAGAGAGTGGAGGGGATTGATGGAGTGGAGAGGGTAGGGAGGGGGAAGTGGGTGAGGTGAGGGGGTAGGGAGGGGAAAGTGAGGGAGGTGAGGAGGGAGATTGGGGTCGGAGGGGGGGGGGATAGCTGGAGGGGAGGTAGGGAGCGGGGGATAAAGTAGGTATGTTACAAAACTTACCTTCAGCGGCGCTGCCGTTCTGTCACTGCCGTGCGCGCGACTTTGGCGCCTTTGAGGGGGGCGGGTTTAAAATGCCATTTTTTCCCAGCCTGTTGAAATCGATTTTTGTCAGGCTGTTTAGCTGCTGAAGAACCGCAACCACAACGTTCCAAACGATCGTGTTCCACATAATCCCACTCGCAAGATGATTAAAATGGCCATTAATTTACGGGAATTAAACACTAAATTCCTTCCATTTGGCCTATAAATTCATGACAATGAGATTTAAAAATCATGTTATATTGTGAATTCTTGTGTGAATTTTATTTGGACACTTAGGATATTTTAAAATCTTAACCTTTTCTTAAGAAATTGATAGATGTTTAGATCTAGTAATTGAATTTTGTAATTAGCTACAATTAGGTAACTAATTAATTATATGCTTTAATTTCAGGTCATCCAAGTAAGATTGTTTCATATTTGTTTCAGAATGCTTCAATCTATAATTACTGAAAATTTCATTCAGTTCTCTTAATTGTTAAGAAAGTTATGGGCTTTTGACTGTCCTTGATCACAGCTTTTGAGTTAAGTCAATGGAAAAGCAATAGGGAACAAGATGCTAATTTCCGAGTATGAAAATGGCCATAACTTTTTTAATACTGAAGATATGAAAGTGAATTAGGTGTCAAATTAAACTTCTTTGTATGCTTTATCTGATGGGATAAATTGCAGACTTGATTTTTTTAATCTAAAATTTTTGTAACATTGCTAGATAAAGGGAGAGGAGGCCAATGGGGGAGGTGAGGAGGGAGAGTTGGGGGATGGGATAGGAGGAGTGGGGAGGAGGGGATAGATGGAGAGGGGGGGGTAGGGCGGGGAGAGGGATTATGGAGGGAGGGAGGGAAAGGAGAGGTGAAGGGGGAGGGGAGGAGGATAGGGGGAGAGGGAGGGCGTATGCGAGGTAATGGAGGAGGGGAGGAGAGAGGAGGGGAGGGGGGTTGAGCGGTGGAAGCAGAGGAGGGTTGGTGAAGGGTGGGGAGGGAGGATAATGGAAATGGGGAATAGTATGGGGACTAAAGGAGAGTGAGATGCGGTCACATTGATCTTAAATTTTACGTTATTGACATTTTAAACTTTAAAAAAGTCGCAGTCGCGCTCCCACTTGCCTACTGCGCCTACGCAGTTGGGTGAGGGTTGCTGTGACTCACAACGCAACGGGGATCTCTGGCGTCACAACGGGAACCCGTCAGCCGCACTGCGCAGTTTGGTGGAATATTGCGTTGGAGCCCAACAGGTTCCACTTGGTTTAGTGAATATTTAAAACCTTCAATGATTTCTAATTGGATTGACAGTTACGTTTGATTTTCTGGAGATTCTGATTGTCATTATGTATTATGCAAGTTTCCTTACCAGACTGCAATTTATCTGATGCTACTCTTTTCCGACCTTGATTTGGACTGCTCACATTCAGGGTTTCGTAGTTATCACTTGTGGAATTGTTCTGATTTATTTACCTCCCAAATAGCAAAAAAATTATATCCATCTTTATTCAGCTTCACAGTTGTGAGTATTAGTTTCTATTGAGAGTGTATTTGCAGGTTTAAATGTAATTCCTGAAGAAAACACTGGATGGTGCTAAAAAAAAGAAGCTTGAACTCTGGTATAAAACAAAGTGCGGTAGAAACTCAGTGGGTCAGGTATCATCTGTGGATTGAATGGACATTTTTTCCATTTAATTATTTGCATCACTGTTGACCTGTTTTTTTTCTCTCTTTGTGTAGCCACACAGGCAGGACCCCAGTCCCGGCTCCAATCTGGGGAGCGGAGATGAACTCAAACTACGTTAAATGATCTTGGAGCAGCCTTGCCATATTCTTTGTACGTGGAATCAAGCAGCTATTTGGTGAACTGGTTATTTAAGGAAGTGAAGATGCTACGGTCCTGAACAAGATTTTTTTAAATCCGCCCCACAGCCCAGGCCTTTGGTTTCCCCATTCAGCACAAAGTGCCAGGGTTTGCACTATGTCCAGTTACAGTACCTGCATTTCCTGTTTAAAGCATGTAGCCAGTAGCAATTTTTGCATTCTATGCAAGCTATGTTTCTTTTTGTTTGAATTTTTAAATGCCCTTTTATGTATTAATTTGTCTTCCTTTCTCCTTGGTTGTTCAACCAAAAAATGCAGAAAATCTGTATCAGAAATTAAGTTAAAATGTTTTGAGTTGAATTAAGATTTAAGTGGCAGAAAACCACACATTTATTTTCTACTTTTTCTGTAGTACATTCCGGGTTTGCAAGTGTATAAGGATTCTAAATGTATATCTGTTTGCTTTTGCTTTTCTAAAGCACAGGGAATGCTTTATTTGCTTGCCTGCAATTTTTGCTCTGATTTTTATATCCTGCAGAGAGATAGCCACTTCACATATTCACATACTTCACAGAGAAATAGTTCACATATTAGAATTATTTTTCAAAAAAGTGAAAAAATTATGTGTAGAGTAAGAATTTTGTTTTTGCAGTAAGTTGGAGAGTGGAAAACTCACCAGCATAACTTTAAATTTGGCTTGTTCGTTCCACTATGAATTATACTTCAGGCCTAAAATAATGATCTAGTGAACATTGATTTTAATTTCTACCCTTGTTTAGTTTTTGTATTACTAATGTGCAGTTTTTTAAAATCCAAATACAATGACTTTTTTGAAAGGTCATGTCTATCAAAGTTTTGTATTCTGTTATTACAAAGTTAAATATATAACCCTGAATATGGGGTACAAATTGGACTGACAATATAATCTTAAGCAGTGCACGTATACATCATGTGCTGGACACAGGAAAAGTGATTACAATTTCTGAAGTGCCCTGGTATATCATGTTGATGTTGGTGGCCTTGGTGGCTATTTTATGCTCTGCATTGCTTAACAATATCTTAATGCTGGCATTAAGATTGGGATATCTGCTTTCTGCTATTTAGTCTAAACAGTTCAAAACTTTGTTACAGGTGTTAAGTTATTGATGCAATTTAATAATTGTTTTCCAATCTATATTTAAGTAGAAGGAATTGCATCTTTTTGCATTGTATTCCTCCCTCAGGCGTTGCTTTGAATTATTGAGCTGGCTTTTGCTACTTTGTACCATTTTCTTTTAAATTACTTTATTAGTAAATCTGAAAAGACAAACCTGTCTGTTTTGTGTTAATTTTTAAATCATTTGCAATTTAATGAGAAAATTATTGATTAACCAGTGTGGCAAATCTACATATTTTGAAAAACAGTGAATGTCAAAAAATTGCTGTCAGAATGTTATTAACAAAACATATTTCATTAGAAAGTTTGAAACCATGGTAGTATATGGGACAATAGTCCATTCCCGCTGAAGAAAACATGTTATGCTGAAATTATTACCATACAGACATGTCTCTTGCCCCATCTGTTCCATGTTAGCTCCCAGCAACGTGATGTCATCTGTCCCATTCCCCATCCATTTATTTTCCTGTTCCACTACTTATTTTCATCTGCCCATCAACTCCTTTTTGATTCTTTTCTTGCCACTTCCCACACTAATGGGTAATTTATAGCAGCCAACCAGCTGGCTAGTGGGTGGAGACCAGACACATGGTGAAATCTCCAAATTCATGGGAAGAGCATGCAAACTCAGCACAGCGCACGAGGTCAGGATCAAACCGTCTCTGAACTGAGGCAGAAGAGCAAACTGCCCACTACCATGCAGGCTGTGTGGTATTTTAATATGGAGGTAAACCCCTTAAAGTTAAGGAACAGCCTAGTTAAAAACAAGCTTACTAACCAATATCTGTGGGAAATAGTGGAGGAAAGATAAATTGAAAGTGTTATGGTAATTCTTCCATATTGGAGGGATCAGTTCATTTTGAAAGCTAAAGAGCAAATAATGGTCATCAATGGGGCCCTGGGATATTCATCTCCAAGTGTAAGAAACTTACCCTCTTAAGTTTAAACAAAACAAAACAAAATGAGAACACGATCAAGAAGCAAGATGAAAACATCTGCACGTACTCAAAATCTGAAATAAAAACAGAAAATGCTGGATAAGCTCTCGAACCTTTGATGTTTCCACTGTAAAAATAAGATTTTGCCTGTTGATGTCTTTATCTATGTCTCTTATAATTTGATAAACTTCCATCGGGATTCCCCTCAATCTCTGATGATCTTGACAAAACAATCCAAGTTTTTCTCTTTGTAGTTAATGACCTCAAAGTGCAGCATTTTGGTGAACCTCTTCTGCACCCTCTCCAAAGCCACCACGTCCTTCCCAGAATGGACAAGCAGAACACACAATACTCCAAATGTGGTCTAAATAAAGTGTTAAATGACTTCCTGACACTTATACTTAGAACATTCGTTGTGAACTAAGCCACTCAGAGGTTGAAGCTGGTTGGTATAAAAGTGTTTATTCATCAGGATGGTCTTGGAGACCTTCCCAGTAGAATTTTCCAAACTCAAAGTACATGTAGAATATAGACACAAAAAGCTGGAGTAACTCAGCAGGTCAGATAGCGTCTCAGGAAAAAAGGAAAATGTGATGATTTGGGTCGAGACCCTTCTTCAGACTCAAAGTACATATATGTTTTCATACTCTTAAGTTCAAAGATAACAGTCGATGATTTGTTACAATTTCAATAGCTACAGTGATATTGAGTTTGACAAAAGGTTCCATTGAATTATACGTTTACAATGTGAGCGCATGTAGCTGACAAGACACCTCTGAATGTTCAAACATCTTTGTTAGTTCAAAGTAATTAATATGGATGGTCTAAAGGCTTCTGAGTGCAGGGACCCCAGAAACCTAAACTTAGAGTACATAGACACCACCATTTATTGATAGACAGACAAATATGCCTTTAACCAAGCTTGATTTTCCAAGTGACAAGATAAGTCTGGTCTGGAAGCTTTCTTCATACATAGTCTAGAGTACACAGATGATCGTCTGAAGAAGGGTTTCGGCCCGAAACGTCGCCTATTTCCTTCGCTCCATAGATGCTGCTGCACCTGCTGAGTTCCTCCAGCAATTTTGTGTACCGTCTAGAGTACACAGTTCCCTTTCATACAAGTCATTAATGAACAGCGATCACAACTCCTTAAGTTTTAAGATAGTTATGAATAAGGATAAAAATAGTCTGAAGAAGGGTCTCGACCCGAAACGTCACACATTTCTTCTCTCCAGAGATGCTGCCTATCCCGTTGGGTTATTTTTAGCATTTTGTGTCAATGTTTGATTTAAACCAGCATCTGCAGTTCTTTCCGAGACGTTATGAATAAGCATATGTCTGGACCCTGTGGGGGGAGGGAAAACGAAATCATCGTTAGGCAGGATCTGGGGAGACTAAATTGGGAGCAGCTCTTATTGAAAAGTCTGCATCTAACACGTGGAAGTTGTCTAAAGGCCTGTTGATCCAAGTTCAGATCCAGTTTGTTCCAGTAAGGAAGAGGGTCAAGGATGGCAAAATAAAATGAGAGCATATGTATGGGTTAGGAAGATTAAATCAGACAGAGCTTTGGGGGAATATATAGAAAGCAGCAAAAAACTCAAGCATGGAATTTGAATGGTTAAAATGTCCTACTAGAAAGGATTAAAGAGAATCCCAAGGCATTTTGCACATATTTTAAAGTCAAGAGAGTAACTAGGGAGAGAGTAGAATCATACAAGGATGAAGGAGAGAATTTATCTTTGGAGTCAGAGGATACAGTCGAGTTACTAAAATCATGCTCTGCATCAGTGTTCACCAAGGCGACAGATTGTAGGATAGTGAGATCAGTGTGGGGTATACTAAGGTAGACACAAAATGCTGGAGTAACTCAGCAGGACAGGCAGCATCTCTGGAAAGAAGGAATGGGTGTTTTTGGGTCGAGACCTTTCATCAGACTGATGTCAGGAGAGTGGGTGGGACAAAGATAGAATGTAGTCAGAGACAGTAAGACTGGTGGGAGAACTGGGAAGGGGAGGGGATAGAGAGGGAAAGCAAGGGCTATTTGAAGTTAGAGAAGTCAATGTTCATACCACTGGGATGTAAACTACCCAAGCGAAATATGTGGTGCTGTTCCTCCAATTTGCGCTGGGCCTCATTCTGACAATGGAGGCGACACAGGACAGGAAGGTCAGATTGGGAATGGGAGGGGGCGTTGAAGTGCTGAGCAACCGGGAGATCAGGTTAGTTAAGGCAGGCTGAGCGGGGGTGTTCAGCGAAACGATCGCCAAGCCTGCGTTTGGTATACTAATAGGCTAAGACATTTTTAGATCAAGAAGTAGGTGGTGTTGGGTCTCTTGAAGACAATTGAGCTGAAGAAGTACCCAGGGCCTAATGAGATCCATCCCAGCTTATTTGAGAGAGGCAAGAGAGGAGGTTTCTGGGGCCTTGACGGTGGCAGGTAATGAATTATTGAAGCTAAAAAGCTATCAATAAAATAATAACTACCCATGAGTTGCCAATATATCAAACTTATTTCCTGTCCATCAACTGTGGTAAAAATTCCTAGGCTTCTGCATGTTAATTTAGTGGTGTGTGTGCGCCATATGGTGTATGGAATTAACTGCCAGAAAATATTAAAACACTACAAAAGTGTTTTCTTTCCCTCCCGTAATACTTCACCTGCCCTTACGTCTGGCATTATGCCAGGTTACTGTTGACAGGTGCTCACAACTGATTTGTGTCTTTTGTGGTGATTTCTAATGAAAGAGAGGGGCTGTGTTATTTGAGAATAACTGGGAGAATTCACTGTGAACTCAATGTCAACTGGTATTGATGTGCACATTTGGAGCAAAGTCTCACTGGGGATTTACTTGCAGTGGGAACCCATCTGAGTATTCCCAGTTTAATATGAATGTTACAGCTGTTTACAGGTCTTTTGAAAGGATCTGTTTGTTCTTAATATTGTACCAAATCATGTTCCTGTTCACACACAAAAGTGATACGTAGGTAATAACTAAGGGAATTGCTGAGGCAAATGTTGTTGATGGACTTACTGAGGAAACCGGCAAGCTCAGTGATAGAAAGGTCTGTTAAATGTAGGGATGGGTGGGTTCCATGAAGCATGTGAACATGAAGAGCACTGAACTGCTTCTGTGAGGCTCTTGCATAGTGCCTCCCAAGTACATCAAAAAATTCATCTACAAATTCTATTAATTTGTTCAACCTTACTTGATTTCTCACAAAATTATTCAAATGAAATCTGTGATAAATCCATTTCTGCAACAGCTCATTCCTTACCTGGTATTTCTCATTCTGATTGAATGAATAGATAGAAGCATAGAACAGACCCATCGGCCCACCAAGTCCACGTCGACCATCGATGTATAACGAGTACATACTCGTTATATGGTATTTCGCTTTTTCATCCACCGATACTGTGGGGGTAATTTATAGAGGCCAATTGACCTATAAACCCACATGTATTTGGGATGTGGGAGGAAACCGGAGGTCGCAGAAGAAATCCATGCGATCATAGGGAGAATGGGCAAACTTCACATGGACAGCACCCAAGGTCAGGATTCTATCTAGATCTCTGGCACTGTAAGCCAGCAGCTCTACTAACTGCCATTGTGCCGCCCCATATAAGAGCTGGTACTATTGTTTCCAGTTTTATTCTGTTATTTCCTGGCATATCAATTCTTCACATGGGCTATAATCTACAATATTGCAGTTTGTGGAAATGTGCCCTTAACACAAGCTTTACGAAATTACATTGAGCATTACTAATGTCCCCCGAATGTCACCATATCTGGCTGTGGTAAATTGTCAGTCCCACTAACTTACTAAGTATTGCATATTTACCTTGCATATTTTCCATTCTTCCACATTCTCTCTATTACAGATAGTTCTCACAAAGTTACTGTTTATTTTTGTAGTCACAATATTTAAAAATGAGGTTAAAATCTTTAACATTCTGTCTGTTGAGATTCAGTGGGTCAGAAACCTGGAGATCAGCTAGGGGAATAATTAGAGATCAGGACAGTGTCATAGAGTCATAAAGTGTGGACGCAGGCCCTTTGGCCCAACTTGCCCATGCTGACCAAAATGCCCCATCAACACTAATCTCACTTCCCTGCATTTTGGCCATATCCTTCTAAACCTATCCTATCCATCAACCTGTCCAAATGTTTTTTAAACTTATCTCCTTCAACTACCTCGTCTGGCAGTTTGTTCCATATACCCACAACTCCTTGCGTAAAAAGTTGCCCCGCAGGTTCCTATTAAATCTTTCCTCTCTCTCACCTTAAACCTATGTATTCTGGTTCTCGATTCCCCTACTCTGGGTAAAAGACTCTGCGTTTACCCTATCTATTCCTCTCATCTTATATATCTCGATAACATCACCCCTGATCCTCCTGCGCGCAAAGGAATAAAGTCCTTGCCTGCTCAACCTCTCCCTATAGCTCAGGCTCTCAAATCCTGACAACATCCTCATGAATCTTCTTTGCACCATTTCCAGCTTAACATCTTTCCTATAACAGGGTGACTAAATCTTTATCCACCAATATTGCAACCCTGGTATTATTATTGGTCTTCTATTTTCCATTGTTGTGCAATGACTTGGCAGCACCATCCATAAACACACTTTTCACCTGTGAGTTGTTCGCTCACTGTTCCACCTTATCATTAACTCTCCTGTTCCCCTACCTTGTTTTTTATGTTGCTGGGGAGATTGTACAACATCTATTACCAGATAAGAGAAACAATGTCTTACAAATAAGTAGTGGGAGACCAAAGCTGTAAACATCACTATCTGTCACAATCTTATAGCCATTGACTATCTGAAACTGAACCAAATCATTCACAGCCAATGGTGGTGATTTTGAGGCCAGCTGGCCTTGTCAGTCCAGGTATTAGAGGTCAGGGATTTGGCAGGTGGTGATGAAAGCATCTAAACTGTACTGTTCCTATATGTACGCAAATGGAGCTACATTGCACAACTGATTATGGGAGCAGTTTTTAGGTGATGAAAGGAATGGCAATCAACTCGGCTGCTTTGGCCGGGTAGTGTAGTTATAATTTTGGAACTATTAATTCAGGGAAGGAGGAAATATCAACACTCATGACATGCCGTGTTAATGGTGGAGTGTCGGAAGACGAGTCACACGCCACAAGGTGGCCAAGCCTGTTTCCATTATAGCCTCTCAACCTTGTGAATAATGTTAAATATATTTATGACCAGCCTTTAAAGTAATTTTTCCGAAAATACTGTCCTGCTATGCTATCCCAAGCCACAACTTTCATTGAGTCTCTGGATTGGACATGGAAACATTACTCCCAAGAGTCAAGAGTATCAAAGATTCCAGATATCCAGTTGAAGATACAGCAGTAAATTTCCATTTCCTATTGTGTGTTTTTGAGGGGAATCTGTAGATAATGCTTTTATCCATCTAGATGGCCGAGGAAGCTGGCATGGAAGATACTGAGTAACCTTGATGAACTGCTCAGTGTTTTCCTAGTTTGTACACTCTGTTCCTCCGACTAACTAAGTATCATGGAGACGCAAGGAACTGCAGATGCTGGTTTACAAAAACAGACAATGAACTGGAGTAACTCAGCTGGTCAGACACCATTTCTGGAGATGATGAATAGGCGACGTTTCAGTTCTGAAGGGTCCCAACGCAAAATGTCGCCTAACCATATTCTTCAGAGGTGCTGCCTGACCCGCTGAGTTATTCCAGCACCGTGTGTCTTTTTTAAACTCAGTACGTATCTTGTTGCTTTGCTGGTGTGATCCATTTTTGTATATCATTATTTTGTAATATATCGCATGACCTCATCTCAACTTTTCCAATCTCTTCCATTCTTCTTGACTTCCTTTTAATTTGAGTGCCTCTCTATCTCTACCTTGAATATATTCAATGACTCTGCCTTCACAGCTCTTTGTGAGAACATTCTGAAGATTCAGAACCCTCTGAGAATAAAATCCTTTGTATCTTCATCTTAAGTGGGTGTTCCTTTATTCTGAACCGGCACTCCATTTAAAATAAGCTTTTTTAGATACTCTTAGAGGAAACAACCTGTCAATCCTCAAAATCTTAGATGATTCAACCTTTTATTCGTTTACTCTCACGTGCTTGACTTTTCTTCGTATGTCAACGTAAAAAGCTAAGCTTCTCTGCTCTGCTTCCAGTGCAAGTTCATCGTTCCTTAAATATTGAACAAAAGCTTTATACAGGCTCAGCCCCCTGTAACGCTGTGCCAAAACACCTCTAGTTTTATATCCCATATTTCATGCCAAAAAGAATAACATTCCATTAGCCCTCCAATGGTTCAATGGTACTTTATTCCAAAGTACAGTGACATTTTTTTTTGCATACTGTTCAGTAAAAATCTTCCAATATATATAGGCACAATCATACTTAAGTACAAGAGTGTAAGAATGGTGGATTATACTGAGGTAGTACGCAAGAATCGCCAAGTTTCCAGACCCATCTTGTACGCTTCAAGTTCAAAGTTGTTAAAAATGTAGTCTTAACTTGGACATAAAGGCCCATTGTCCTGGTGGTGGCACTGGGGTGGAAGTGCAGAGATGCGCCTGACATGGGGATGTTTTTGATGTCCTCCACCGCTGCTCAGATGTTCCGTGCCACTGCAGGCTGTGTCCAATCCACGTGATCAGCCTCTTGGAGCGGTCGGTGCCCAAACCAATCAGGCCCCAGGCTGCTGCAGGACCTCCAGCGGCCCATTACGCCAAAGTATTGAGTCGTTTTGTGTCCACCTTATAACTTGGTCTACTTATCCTGTATCATCAGCAAATTAGGCTGGAGTACACATTGCTCTTTCATACAAATCATTAAGGTACATTGCAGGTAAATAATAACCAAGCACTGATTCCTGAGGCACCTTACTTACCACGATTACGAGTAGGAACTGATGTTGGCCAAACAAACCCTTAAGCCTCTTCTGCTCATTCATCATTCTTTAAGTCGATTTTCTTGCCATTTCCCATAACATAGGATTCCATCGTTGATTGGAAATCTATCTATCTCACTTGTTACTGATTGCCAATCTGATTCACTATTTTTTAAGGAGCCAGATTCCTATCCATGCTAATATATTGACCCAACCAGAATAAGCATGCATTAACATTTTATGTAGCGCTTTATTAAACACCATACAAATTGTGTGATTTTTAATGTTCCTTTGTGCTCTTTCCTCTCATGTTTTGATGAAGGACTTTAATATGAATGAATGAATGAATGAATGAATGAATGAATGAATGAATGAAAACTTTATTTTATTGTCATTCAGATGTACACCTAGACACAGTGCACCTTGAACGAAATTTCGTTGCATTTGACTCTCCAATCAGGTAAATAGTAAAAGTAAAAGTGCTAGGTGCGTCCATAAAAATGCCTCATGTTGACATTCCTATGTTCATTCTGTTGATACAACTACTTAGATGTATTATTTTATGGAAATATGGAATGCAGCTAACATTTTTCATACTCTAGTAATGAATTTCTGAATTCATTTGTCAAAATAGCAGGTTGATGGGGAAATCTGCTGCAGGAAAGTGACAGAAGAAAAAAATGTGTTTGCAGATACTATTTTCTTGAGATTACAAACTCCTCTAACAACTTTCACTATGAGTTACTGGGTAGATTTGTGTCTGTCATGCAGATATTTGCATAACTATACCATATATTGGAACATTTGATATGTGCTGCTTAAGATAATTCATCATTTAAATAATAAATAGAATAAGAAATATCTGCCTAATTGATCTCATGTACTTTGAAAAGTGGATAAGCAAGGCATAAGCTACATTAAAAAAAAACACCGATCTCGTCAATCTACAACTGGTGTCATATTCAGTAACACTTGAATATTTACATTTTTTTTAAAGTAGTTCAAATATCCCACATGCTCAATGAAAATGTATATGCAAAACCATCTCTCACGATTCATTCCAAAAAATTTAATTTCAAAGTTAACTTGACATCGCTCATTGATAAAAAAGATTAGCTATTGTTAATGCTATTATGGCATGGCAATTAGAAAAATATCAATGTAATTAGACAAAGTCAATGTTACATAAAAGGAAAATCATGTTTGACAGTTCATTGGAGTTCTTTGAAGAAACAACATATGCTGTGGTTAAAGGGTATTTTACTTAGATTTGCTGAAGGCACATCAAAGATAAAGGGAAATCGTAAGAAATTCTGCAGGAGTATTAATAGCAAGTGGGAAACAAGGAAGAGAATAGGACTCCTCTAAGGATATGTCGTCAATGTGTCGAGACACAATAGATGGGCCAGGGGTTGAAGAAATGCTTCTCATCTGTATTTACTCAGGTCTGAATGACAATAGAGGTAATTCTAATTCTAAATTACAAAAGAGGAGATACCATCAAACTAAGGGATATTAAAGTGGATAAATCCTCAGAGCCTGACCAAGTATATCCTTGAACATTGTGGGAACTGAGGGAATAAATTGTTGGGGCCCTGGCAGGGATCTTTAGCCACAAAGGAGATACTAGAAGGTGGGAGGATGGCTAATATTGTACTTTATATTGTACTGAAGGGCTACTAGGACAAGCCAGGGAACCATAAGCCAGTGAACCTGACATCAGTGATGGGTAGGTTACTGGAAGGGATCCTGAGGGACAAGAACTACCAGCATTAGGATAGACAAGGGAAATCATGTCTATTTATGTCTCGAGAGAAATAAAGGATTCAATGCAAGAGCTGACTATAGATAGTCAGCATAGCTTTGTGCTTGGGAAATCATGTCGCACAAATCTGATAGTTTTTTTGAAGAGGTCACCAAGGGGAACATTGTCTATATGGTCTTCAGACTGAAGAAGAGTCCCGACCCAAACATCGTTTGTTCATTTTCCTCCGCTGACCCGCTGAGTTCCTCCAGCAGTTGGAGGAAGGAATCAAAGGGTGGGAGTGGAGCATTGTTTTTCACATTTGTTGACCACATACAGCATGGAAACAGGCCTTTGGCCCAACCTTTGATACTTGTTTCCATGCTGTATGACTATGGTTCATGATTTGCGAAAAGCTAATATGTGGGTCTGGCAGATAATTAAGAACGCTAACAAAATGTTGGCAGGCACACGAGACTGCAGATGCTGGAATCTGGAGGCAAAAAAAGGAGAACTGTTAGAGGAATTTAGCAGGTGAGGCAGCATCTGTGGAGAGAAATGGACCATCAACGTTTATAGTTGAGACCCTTCATCTAGACTGCATGTTATTGCTTATTGGTAGGGGAAATTAATGCAAAGGTCGGGAAATTACACTTCAAATATATTGGACACTGGTGAGATCATATCTGGAGTACAGTCTTTCTCATATTTAAGGAAGGAAGCCAATGAGTTGGCAGCTGTTTAGGGAAAGTTTACTTGACTAATACTTGGAATGGTCAGGTTATCTTATGAGGAAAAATGAACAAGCTAGGCTTGCATAAACTGAATTTAGAAGCATGAGAGAGCTTTTGACTGAATGATATAAGATCCTGAGGTATCTTGACAGTTGGATGCAGAGAGGATGTTCTCTCTTGTGGGAGGATCCAGAATAATGGGCCACTGTTTAGAAATGAAAAATCTCCCATTTAAGACAAATGAGTTATGATTTTATTTTCTCTCAGTACATTATGGGACCTCCTAAAAGAGCAGCAAATGAAGTACAGGTACCTGTGAATGTAGAAACAAGTATCTGTGGATTCTGGTTTACAAAAAAAAGGCAAAGTCAACAAAAAAAAGACACAAAATGCTGGAGTATCTCTACAAATAAGACACAGTGCTGGATTCACTCTTAATGTACATTTGAATGTTTGTAAGGCTGTGGTGTATAAATTCTTGATAAGCAAAATGGTAAAATGTTTTTGCAGGTAGACAAGAATGCAAAGTGATTCCATTGAGATCAGCCACAATCTTGTTAAATTGCAGCGCAGGCTTAAGGGGCTAAATAGCCAATACCTGCTCCTAAATTGCATGTTTGGTCATGTTGATTTGACGAGACAAAGTCACCGGTTGCATAATTTGCATGTTTCTGCATTTATTGCATCCATTATTGCATTTGAGATCTGTATCTCCAAGTCCTTGTTCTTCTGTATAATCTTATGTATTATAATAAATACCATCTAAACCAGAAATAACTGTTAACATCATGTTGGCATATGTTTTTTTGAAGTCTATCGAATACATTAGCAATATACGCAGTTAACTAATACCAATGCAAACATATATGGGAATAGTTCCACACTGCAATATTAACCCAGAACTATGGAATTTTCTGCTAATTCATGTGTAAGTACAACATTCAGTTCTTCAATTACATTATATGCTCAAGGAAAGCAAATAGATTAAAATACTTGAAAAAAAATTGAGCATATTTCATTAGGGCAAAATATTCTTAAAGCACTTTTATTTATTTATTTAATTCTTTATTTCGAACAGAATAAAAGAATAAAAAGCAAGTGTGAAACAGCATACAAAAAACAAAACAAGAATATTTATAAAATGTCATAAACAATATCTATAAATAAATGAAATCGTATGTGTCTGAAAAGGAGCAGGAAGAAGCCAAAGCTTATTAATTCCCACCCCTTATTCAACTGCTTATAATTATCATACAAATTTAGCAGCTATATGTACACCACCAGCTATATGTACACCAAATTATTTATATTTATACACTAATCAAATATTTACAAAGCCATACAAAAAAAGAGAAATAAAGAAAAAACCCTCATATACTATACAGTATCTCTTAGTCATATATACAACCCATCACCCTATAATCACCCTTCCCAATACAATCAGTATAACAAATATCCCACTCACAATCACCTATCCTCATCCCAATATCCTTTTAAAAAAGTATTTTTGTACATCTTTTTAAACTGAATTATGTTTGTGCTAAGTTTTATCTCCTGTTCCAGACCATTCCACAAATTCACCCCACAGATTGCTATGCACATACTTTTAAGAGTTGTTCTGACATTGAGTTTTTTTTTAATTATGTTCCCCTCTCAAATTGTACCCACCCTGTCTTTCCATAAACAGTTTTTGTATATTTTCTGGAAGTAAATTATTTCTTGCTTTGTACATGATTTGTGCAGTCTTAAATTTAACCAGATCGGTGAACTTCAGTGTATGTGACTTTAAGAATAATAAATTGGTATGTTTAAAAAACTTTTAAAATTTAAGAATCAATTAAGATTGATGAAACAGTGTTCCCAGTGATCTGAAAAAAGTAGCAACAGAAATAGGAGTAAATGCAAGATTCGAAACAGAGTAGAAACCTAATCAGCCAGTTCAGAGCTCTTGGAATTTCACTCATCGTCGGTGCTTGTGGCAAAAACACAGTCATGATTGATGGATAACAATAAAAGTGAATATAAGGAACAGGCAAAGTTATGTAATTAGTAGAACTCTTTGCTTCTCTGGAAGCTTTAGTGATAAGGTATTAGTTGAGCTAATTTCCATCCTCGGGTCAATAAAATGGTCACTCTAATTTTATTTTGAGATGAGATGTTACGTGTTTTACGGCTTTGAATACTCACTGGTTGTTTATTTTTATTGGCAATAACTGATTTCATATGGATACAATGGTTGTAGAAGTGGTTTTTATGAAGTGTGGGTCTATGTAAAGCCTACACCATCACAATTTTAGAAACGTCATGTCCCGAGTGCTATTCAATTACAAAACCACGCTGGTAAACATTCAGGCTTGCCTACTTGCCATGTTTGGAAACTCCATGCTGCTTTTTTGAAAGCCAATGCTGTTTATTTCTCAAGCAACACCTGGCCACATTAGGCAAGCACAGAATTAAACTCAGTTGAATGATGGCAAGGGAATAGAGTACAAAAGCAGGGAAAGCATGAGTTATACACGTGAAGTACTCTGCACAGTATTGATTTCCTTATTTTGGGAATAAGCTTATACTTGGAATTAAGCTTGTACTTAGAATGGGCGGGTTGTCAAATGAGGAAAGGTTGGACAGAACATGCTTGGAGTGCGGAATATAGAGAAGGAACTTGAATGAAAATAAAAGATCCTCATGATGTTTAATAGGCAGGATACAGAGAGGAAGTTTTAGGGAGAATCCAGAATCAAATAACCCATTTAACGCAAATGATTGTATCATCTTATTTTAGATACTATCATCGTGACCTAGGAACTATTTCACTATGGGTGGTCGAAGCGAAGTATTTGAACATTCTTAAAGCAGAGGTTGACAGGCGAGAGGTGGGTGACAGGGGTAGAGTGGAATAAAGAATTCAAGTCAGCCAGGAACACATGAATGGTGGAGCAGTGGCCATGCACCAAAAGGCCTGTTCCTAATGGGCATGACCATTGCAGTAGCAGCAGCAAAGAAAAAACACCAGGAAATACTTGCATTCTCGAGTGGGCAATGACCAGGGTAACATCTCCCATCCCCGGGGCGCGCCGCTTGCAGCCATTGACCTCCACCTCGGCCGTCCGTGATCGGGTGGGGGAGGGGGGGGGGGGGTGGGGGGGGGGTGTGTGTGTCCGTCCGTCCCCCGGTCAAACACGTGATGGGGTGGTAACGCCCACCCGAGGAGGGGGGGGGGGCAGGCCATTCACGTGATGGGGGAACAGTAGGGCGCCCCAGTCCTCACCAGACACGTGATTGGGGGGGGCAAAGCGTGCCCCAGTCCCGACACGTGATCGGGGGTCCCGGTCAATCACGTGATGGGTGAACAGCAAGGCGCCCCAGTCCTGACCAAGCACGTGATTGGGGGGGGGGGGGAGAGGGGCAGCGCGAGCCCCGATCCCGGCCGGACATGTGATCCGGGTGGAGGTTGAGCGCCTGCCGGTCTGGGCAGGTGGAGAATGTCTCCCTACCGACCAGCGGCTCCACCGCCTGCGAGTCGCGGCGGAGAGTGACCGCGAAACGTCGTTATAAACCGCTGTCCTAGAGCTTTGGTCCTCACTGCCGCAAACGTGGGGCAGCGCAACCCGGAAGCGGTTGGGACGGAAGTGGTATTGTATAATCAGCTGATGGCGATGGAAGCGGCGGCTGTTATTGTTCGGGTTTGAGACCAAGCCAACCGTCCTCAGGCTGAAAGACATCGGCTCCCGGTCGCCGGCGACCGACACACCTGCCTCTCCTCATTGAGACACAGCAGCATCTTCTCAACATCTTAAAGCCCAGACGCCGTGGCACCCGGCTCTTTATAGCCGCGGCGATCAGCACCCGACCGGTTATACCCGGGGCACCAGTTGCCGGGATCCTACCCCCGGTACCCCGCAGTCGTCCCCCCTGGCCTTTTCCCGGAGCAGACGGCTCGGTCAGCAACGCGCACCGGCCTGGCGAAACGGTGCCCAGATCCGCCCGTCACCTCTCCCGTAGCCGGGCCAATGCTGGATCTGGAAGTGGTGCCCGAGCGGTCTTTGGGGAACGAACGATGGGAATTCGCTTTAGGTAAATTCAAGCGATGTTAACCCATCTTTTTAAGGAATTTCGCACACAGAGTATCCGTCCCATTGACGTTCATGGAATAATAAGTTGATGGAAGAAACGTTCGGGATGAGGAGGATTTAATATTGTTGAGAACTGTATTGGGAACGTGTAGATAATGTAATCATGGGAGGAATGAATACAGTAACAATGAGGACGGGTGGGATAGTATGTGGGCTGTCAGTGGGGGCTATAATATGGGTTGAGCGTCAAGGTGAAGGAACCTGGGGGGCTGTGATATGTGCTAACAGGATATGAGGTGGAGAGGGATGGCCAGGGGGAAATGGAAATGATGTAACCCTCAATGGGGTAATGGTAGCGGGGAATATTGTGGGGTGGGGGGGAGATAAGGCCAGGTGTACTGTAGTGTGGGTGCAATGTGTTGGAAAGAATTAGGGTCTGCATTGATAGGGGATAAATGGGGAAGAAATGATTGGGGTCTGCTGTGGGTAGATTATTTCATGGAGGGAGATGTGACAGGTGATGTGGAATGGGGGTGAGAAAGAAGATAGATTATCTTGTCGCGGGGATGTGAAATGGGAGTTGGAGTGAAGATGGGTGTGTTGTTGAATGGGGTGTAATGGAGATGGTATGTGATGGAGGTGACCACGATGAGGGTTAACAAGATTTGTGTGACATGAGGCGAGACCAGAGTAGAATTTAGGGTCAGGTATGTTGAGAAGGTGATGGAATGAGGTTTGTGTAAATTGAAGGGAGAATGGGGAGGGAAGTTTGTGTGTCATGTAGTGCCCAGGTGGAATCAGAGGTTATGGGGGATAGCCCAGATGTGGTGCGAGAGTTTGCTATGGCAGAGGATAAGGGGCAGGTTCATGACAAGAATACAAGTGAGGTGGATTGGATGGTGGAGCAGATATGTTGAGGTGTGAGGGGGACTTCAAGGGTTGTTATCAAGGGTTGTCTCCTACTTTGTTATTGGTTGTTATGATGCTGAACACTTGTGATTTAATTATGGTGTGAATCCTCCATTGCAAGGGAATCTGATGAAAGAGCATGATTGTTTTTTCAGTTCTTGAGCTTTTAATCATCTGCCTTAATCTCTAGTGTCAAATGTTGATAGTTCGTTTCAAGGGCCTTGGTTTGCTCATTTTAAATTAAAAATAGACTAAAGAGGTAGTTATTATTGAAGGAAGGAGAAGACTAGAAGATAATTCCTTCACAGTGCGCTGTAGTGGATGTTTATGTTAATTCTTATGTAGTTGTGTGTCTTGTTGCTTTTTTGGTATGACTGCATGGCAAATCAAATTCCTTGTATGCTTTTACATACTTGGCTAATAAATTAATTACAATACAATTACAATACAATAAATTGCATTGCATTTACTTGGTCGAGAGGTTATGTTGCAGGAGGCTCACCTGGGCTATGTGCTGGTACAGTTATCTTGCATTTATTCTTCAAACAAGTGTTTCTCATTCTCTATTCAAGAGAGCGCTACATATCATGTTGGTCTATGTGTAAATCCTGTGACTTTAGGAAGTTTACTGGCAATTACCAATCATTAATCATTGTTAGTTGAATGTATTATACTCTGTAATTGTGCTAGGATTATCTTAAATCACTCCACTTGTGCTGGGCTGATGTCATAGCTTCAGTGTCTAGTGTATTTCACTTTAATGAGGCATCTCTATAATCATATTTTCTTTTATTACATCAATTTCACAAATAAATATATTTGCCCTTCAGAAATTAGGTAATAGGACATGTGATGAAACTGAAATGAATGTGTTGTGTAATTATTTGTAGTATTGAAAACTGTGTTGACCTCAGAAGTGGATCCTTTTAAGAATTTGTGGTGCATAAGAGAATTTAATAAGTACCGGTATTTGCCGAGCTGATACTTGTTGCAGCCATTTCAAATTATCCTCCAGTGTACTTTTAGACCATAGAATTGCCAGATTAACTAAACTTGAAAAGGTATCCAAGGTCCCTGTACTGGTCAAAGCAAAGGAGGCATTCAGGAATGGAGCTAGCGCACACACCTCCATGCAGGAGGTAAACAGATTCTGAGTCAATTATTAATTTTAAATCTAAGAATGATAGATTGTTTGTTACTGATCCCTGAATCAATAATTTTTAGTTAAGAATATGAACACGGGTCACAGATTGAGTTATGTTCTCATTGATTGGCAGAACAGGCTCAGTGTATTGAATATCTTACTCCTGTTTAAATGTTGTCTGTCCACAAGTTCTGGTGCACACGTCTTTCACTGTTCAACTCTTGGCAATGCACCATCAGCTCTACAGTATATAAACTCTGAAATTATTTCAAGATGCTTCAAAAAAGCTTATTACTTTAACCAACCTTTTGGTTCTTCTAATGAGGTTAAATAATTTGTGTTTGACATTGTTTGTGTGATATGTTGAAGTACTTTGCTATATTCACAGTGTGTGGTCTTGAGATGAAAATAAAAGTGCCACATACGCACTTTCCCTCAGCATAGTTGTTAAGCAAGCTGGCTGGGATTGTGATGTGGCATAAATTGATACATATCTGTTCATTTCTTTATTCTAGTGAACTATTTCAGCTTTTTGCTAAGTTAATGGTTTTTTTAAATATTTAATTTCTCTCTTTGGGGTTCAAAGACCTTGTAACAAGAAGGATCTGTTCAAAATCTATGTTCTTGCCCCACAATGTTTCATTGGTGTATCTGGAAGACACTTCTTAACACAGGACCTCAAACCTTGAATTATCCTTTGCTTTGCCATTGCAGTGTACTTATAGTTGGTGGTAAAACATTGTGTGTTCAGCAGAAATTCTCTCCTTAAATCTCTCTTGTAGGCTGCTTCAAGTAAAGCCTACCACTTGGTCACTCAACCTCATCTCCTAATGTTGCTTAATTTGTTTTGTTTCTGTGAAATCTTGAGGAGTTCCATACTGACCTTTCTGTCCTGGGTTGCCTCCATTGCAAGAGTGAGGCCACGTACGCACTGGGGGAATACCACTAACATCCACCCTGCCCTCAAATCTACTTGGACTATTTCTGACACCCTTCTCCCCTTTCTTGATCATCACAGGGGTCAGACTATTCACTGACATCCACTATAAACTTACTGATTCCCACCGTTATCTGGACTACACCTACTCCCACCCTGCCTCTTTTAAAGACAATCTGCCCTCAAGCTTCCAAGATAAGGCTTTCCATTCTAGAATATCAGAGATGTCCTCTCTCTTTAGTAAACTTGGTTTCTCCTCTGCTGCCATCGATGGATCTGTCATTCATGTCTCCCCTGTGTCCCATTGTTCAGCTCTGGTACCCCCTTTTCCCAGTCAGAACAAAGATAGAGTTCCCAGGGTCCTTATCTATCTCTGCACCAGCTTTTGTGTCCAACGTATCATTCTCTAGCATCTCCGCCCCCTTCAGTGTGATCCCACCACCAATCACATCTTCCCACCCCCCCCCCCCCCCCTTTGCTTTCTACAGAAACTGCTCCCTCCACAGTTCCTTGGTTCACTGATTGCTTCCCACTCAAACTGTTCCCTCCCATGTACTTTCTTGTAACCGCAGGAGATGTAACACCTGTCACTCTACTTCCACCCTTGCATCTATCCATGGATCCCAAGAGTCCTTCCATGTGAGATACAGTCACATGGATCTCTTCTAACCTCATCTACTGCATTTGGTGCTCCCGGTCTGCATCCCGGTGGCCTGAACATTGACTTCTCCAATTTCCGGTAGCCCTTGCTGTCTCCTCCCCTTGATAAAGCCGAGTTAAGTTAAAAATATAAGAAGATATTAAATTGGTTTCTGGGCTAGCTTACAGCTTGTATTTAGTCTCAAATTAGGCTTGCCTCAGGTTGCGGTGTGTGGGATAATGAATACAGAAAGGCATTTGTCTCCCAGGTAACGAGAGAGAAGTAGCTAGATCTCTTTGATGTATTTGAAAAGTAAAATGTCGTAAACCAAATGGCCAATGTTTTTAATATATCTTGTACCATGTGACAAAATGCCTTTGATGTGATGCATTCTGTAGAAACCTTTATTTTCCTGTACCTCTGACCATGACTAATGTCTGTGGAATGTGCTATGGTGACAAAAAAATCACTATATAATACAATGTAATTCTGTTGTTCAGAGAAGTGGACTGAGGACAGTAAAGTGTCTATATTGGTCACTTGACTGGAGTTCTCCCTCCCATCGGCCGATAATAAGTAAAGTTTTGAACTGGTCTACCAAACAGTTTGTGTGTTGTCTGTTTATTAAGAAGCGAACCTGTTTAGTTGTTATAAAAGTAACTTTTTCACCCTTCTCAGCTCTCCCTCAGCTCTCTGGCTCCTCCTCTTCCTTTCTTCTTCTATCTCCCGCCCCCCCCCCCCCACCATGCATCAGTCCGAAGAAGGGTTTTGGCTCGAAACGTTGCCTATTTCCTTCGCTCCGTAGATGCTGCCGCACCTGCTGAGTTTCTCCAGCAATTTTATCTACCTTCGGTGCTTCTGTTGTGGCCTCCTTTACATTGGCGAGACAAAGTGTAGATTAAGCGACTGTTTCACCGAAGACTTGCGCTTGGTCCAATTTTACAATGTTCATACTGTTAGGTTGTAAGCTAACCAAGTGGAATATAAGGTGATGTTCCTCCAGTTTGTGTATGGCCTTACTTTGGCAATAGAGAAGGTCCAGGACATCAAGGTCAGTTTGCAAAATGGAGGAACAGCACCTCCTATTTCTCCTGAGCAGCTTACATCTCAGCGGTATGAATATTGACAAGCCAGACACAAAATGCTGGACAGGCAGCATCTCTGGAGAGAAGGAATGGGTGATGTTTCAGGTCGAGACCCTTCTTCGGACTGTCTCGTATTCGGGTACGAATATTGTTTTCTCTAACTTCAAGTAACCCTTGCATCCCCTATCTCTTCATCCCTCCCCCACTCAAGTCATACTAGCTTCAAAGTCATCTTGTTGAGTCTCATTGTCTGTAACTTGTTTTTACCTAGCATACAGCTATCAATGGCCTGTATCATTGTTACATTTTTGCATATCTTTCATTCACTTGTTCTATATCTCTCTACATCACTGTCTTTATCTTTCATTTCCCTTTTCCCTAACTCTCACTCTGAAGAAGGGTCTTGACCTGAAATGCCACCTATTCCTTTTCTCCAGAGATGCTGAGTTACTCCAGCATTCTGTGTCTATCTTTTCTGCTGTTCCTAGATTACTGAATGTTCCTTCCATAAATCGGGGTCAGTCCCGATTCTCTAACCTACCTTCATTGCGGACTTAGATATTTTTTCTGTGACTGTCTCGCTGCAATGTTTTAAAACTATATTCTCGCTTTGGTATTTTTTCGTTGCACTACCTGGTGTTCTTTATGCAACCCATGAGATTGTGTATGCTTGATAGTGCGCATGTATAATATGATCTGACTTAATTGGGTAGCACACAACCAAAAGCTTTTCTGTGTATCTGTATCATCTGTGGCTTTGAAAAGCCCAGCCATACTGAAGTCAGTCTGCTTAATGCGGTGCAAAGGTAGGTGTTGCAAATTGTGCAATGGAAGATGGCGTTGGTTGTTAGATTTCAATAATTCTAATCTCAGCACATCACAGATGGAGTCTATACGGTGGGTTCTAGGCCCAACCACCTTCAGCTCCATGTCCGTAATCTTCCTTCCATCATGTGACGGGGTGGGGATGTTCTCTGATACTTGCAAGAGCTGCACGCACAATACTTGTACGAAGCAAGCGCTAGGCCATGTTTTTGGGTCCAAGTACAAAGCAGGCCAGCCTCCAAGTCGCACACAATCTTGACTTGGAAAAATGATCTTGGTCCTTCATTGTCATTGGGCCTGAAATCCAGAACTCTACACCCAACGCCATGGCAATAATTTATTTATTTGGAAGACCATAGTAATTCAAGAATGTAGCCCGCCACCATCTCTCAAGGCAAGTTCAGGGTAGATAATTGCCTTTTGCCTTGTTAGCAATGCTAATGTACTAAAAGATTAATTAAAACATTCTCTGTGTCCAAATATTCAGACTTGGTTACGTACTAATTCCTTCACGTTTTATGTCTATTTCAGGAATGCCATTGGCTCAGGGTGTTGCTATTCTCCAAAAGCACTGTCGTATCATCAAAAATGTACAAGTTCTCTATAGCGAGCAGGTGAGTGAGACTCATTCTTTACATGTTCCATGAGACTCACATTTGCCTGATATCAGTTTTTGTATTACTTTAAAGTTCAGTTCGGGATGCATTATAACTGAAGAAAATAAAAACAGTCATGCAATATTTAACCTTTTAATATTGATTGCTGGCTTGGATCTCTGGCCAGGTTCTTTGACCGAAGGTGCATGCTTCAATGGCCCTGGAATATCAGTGTGCACTGTCTATCAGATGCCTGGAAACCTTTTGTGACATGTGGGCCCATGTAATTAGTTCTTTATTGCACTTGATTTCACAACTGGTATAATTCAGGTGGCACAGCTTGCAAAGCTACTGCCTTATGCCTATAAGGAGTTTGCATGTTCTCCTTGTGACTTTTTTTTTCCTCCTGGTGTTCTGGTTTCCTCCCACATCCCAAAAATGTGCAAGTTTGTAGGCAAATTAGCCTTTAGTGTGTCGGGAATGGATGAGAAAGTGGGATAATATAGAACTAGTCTGCACAGGTGATTGATGGTCAGCACGGATCTGGTGGGCTGAAGGCCTGTTTTCATGCTGTTTTTTATTTTTTTATTTCTGTTTATGCCCCTTCATCCTCCTAAAGTAGCTGTGGTGACCTCTCCTATAAATAGTTGTACTTGTGGGTTATTTTGGTGGGCACAGGTCCAGCTATTTGATGGGATGAAATGCAGACTCCAAATAATTTTCGCACCGTTCAGTGAATTTTATGACGATTACCCGACTTGTCTGAAAAAGGGTCTCAACCCGAAACGTCTCCAGAGATGCTGCCTGTCCCGTTGAGTTACTCCAACCTTTTGTATCTATCTTGTATAGAGATCAGTTTGGAATGAATTGGGAGATAAAGGAAACTTTAATGAAGCTGGTACACAAAAATGCTGGAGAAACTCAGCGGGTGCAGCAGCATCTATGGAACGAAGGAAATAGGCAACGTTTCGGGCCGAAACCCTTCTTCAGACTCAATAGGCAACGTTTCGGGCCGAAACCCTTCTTCAGACTTCAGACTTTAATGAAGCTGCTTGGTTTCTGTCTGAGGTAAGAGGTTAGGAGGATTTAGTGGACCTCAAAATGTTTTGCTAATGACATTTTTTATTAGAAGAGGAGAAAAAAGGCTGCATTTTGTATTTAAAAGATTGATTTTTATCATTAATTCAGGATTTCTATGTTTTGGTACTCAGCTTAAGGAAAGTGTGTCACAGGTTGTTTTGCTGGCTTGCCTCCATGAGATCCAAACTAAAAAATGTTTAACTGTGCTGGCGAATAGCCCAGTAGGTCTTCCGTTGCACTCTGCTATAGTTTACGCTTGTTTGAGTTGCACAAATTAATATAAAAAAAGTTGAGAATAATGAGGCCTAACATCTGACAAAGTAGTTTGTTATTTCAAAACTGACCCTTCATACCAAGATCTCGACTTGATCGTTAACAATTGTTAGCTGTGACAGAGTTGGCACACCATTACTTCTCATATGGTGAAGCTAAGTAGCTCAAGTGACGGCGAATCATCATGCCTGGATGTGCTCAATGCTTTCTGTGCTCTCTTTGAAAGGGAGAACATTGACGTACCTTCTTGGGCACTGACAACCTCCAACAACACTCTAATCTCAGGTACAGAGGGTGATGGCAGAAGATCCTTCAGAGCGGTGAACCATTTGAAAGCTTCTGGCTTTCATGTACCTGGATGTGTTCTTAAAACCCATGTAGATTAACTGGCTTGAATTTTTGTAGACATTGCCAACCTCTCACTACTATGGTCTGAGCTCTCATCTGGATTAAAAAGACATTCTTAATATCGGTGCCCAAGAAGTGCAAGGTGCCTCAATGACTACCGACCAGTAGCCCTCGTGCCCATTGTGTTTGTGTTTTGAGAGGTTGGGAACGATGCATATCAACTCCAATCTTCGTAAGGACCTGGACCTACTACAATTTGCTGCCGCAAATCAACAGGGATGCAATCTCACTGAGTCTCCACTCTGTACTGGACCACTTGAACAATTAGAACAGGTACGTCAGTCAGCTGTTCATCAATTACAGCTCTGCGTTCCACGCCATAAACCTTTTAACCTGTAAACAAACTCGGAACTGGGTTTCTGCCTATCCCTTTGCAGTTGGAACCTCGAATTCGTCATTGGCAGACCACGGTCAGTATGAATTGGCAATAACACTCATTTCTCTGACTATTGACACCAGGACACCTCAAGCCTGTGTACTCATTCTACTCTCCCTACACCCATAACTGTGTAACCAGACTCGCCTCCAATATCATCTTTAAATTCACTGATATCACCATTGTTGGACTAATAACAGATAATGATGAGTCCGGAGTACAGGAGGGAGACTGATAATCTGATTGAATGCTGCCAGAACGACCCTGATCTACGTTAGCAAGACCAAGGATCAGATTGTTGATGTCAATAGGGGCAAGCCGGGGATCCATGAACCTGTCTTCATCGACTGGGCGGTGGGGAGAGAGTCACCAGCATCAAGTTCCTGGGCATGCATATCTCTGAAGATCTGTAGGAAGGAACTGCAGATGCTGGTTTAAATCTAAGATAGCCACAAAATGCTGGAGTAACTCAGCGGGACAGGCAGCATCTCTGGAGAGAAGGAATGGGTGCTGTTTCAGTTTGAGACCCTGAGTTGCAGACTGATGTCAGGGAAGTGGGTGGTACATAGGTAAGGAAGTGTATAGATAAGGATGTGTAAGGTGTGAAAACAGGACAAAGGGGATGTTGTTCAAGGAAAATGTAGAATAGATCATTGTTAGTTGGCAGAAGGTAACAACAAAGCAAACAGATAAAATGTAGTTGGAGACAGTGAGACTGGCTAGAAAACTGGGAAGGGGGAGGGGATGGAGTGCGGGAAAGCAAGGGCTACTTGAAGTTAGAGAAGTCGCGAGACCAAGCGTAGGCTCGGCAATTGTTTTGCTGAACACCTCCGCTCCGCCCACCTAAACCTACCTGATCTCCCAGTTGCTCAACACTTTAACTCCACCTCCCATTCCCACACTGACCTTTCTGTCCTGGGCCTCCTCCATTGTCAGAGTGAGGCCCAGCGCAAATTGGAGGAACAGCACCTCATATTTCGTTTGGGCAGCTCACACCCCAGTGGTATGAACATTGACTTCTCTAACTTCAAGTAGCCCTTGCTTTCCCTCTCTCTCCATTGGTTTGCACTGTTATGGTTACTGTGAAATACTGATATTTTATTGTATTATTGATTATTGTATTTTTCTATTTGTTGTGTTATTGCTTTAATGGCCTGTAAAGGTGTAGCATTGTTCTGTTCCCAGTGCATATGGCAATTAAACACTCATGACTCTTGTTTTTCTATTCAAATTTTCTGTGTATTAAATGCCATTCAAACACAGTTGTCTTCTACTTTCTGTCATTTTTCGTGTTGAGGAACTGTTCAAAGTCTGCCAGTTTCCCTTTCAAACTGTCTGAATGTCCTTTCTTTGTGGAGACAATGGCTGAGCCATATCATCCCTGGACAACTGCTCTTCTGTTATAAACAGCCTTTTGTAATGTTTTATCATCGTTATATAGTTTCGCAATGACCTTAAAATGAATAAAGTTATTTACTTTGTTCAACTTCAAAATAAATAATTGAAAATAAAATTACAGAGACTTGGCAGGTGAAATGCTGATGAATGAACTTCTGCATGTTCATAAGTAGATCCACAAGGTCTTGTTAAAGGAAATGGATTACAAGGATATCTTGCCAATGACCACTGAATACAAACCATATATTATGCAGTGATAGACATTCATAAAAACCTGCAGATGCTGGAGACTTGAAATAAAATGGCAAACGCTGGGAACGCCCAACATGTTGGACACAATCTATGGAAAGAGTTGGTGTTAATGTTTCTCTTTGAAGACCCCACCCTTCATCAGCCAAGATATCCACTCTTTCACATAACTGTGTTTCCATCTGAAACGTACATCCAGTTTGTCTTCTTCCAGATGCTGTCTAACCTGACAAGTTGTTTTTGTTTTGATTCCAAATATTGTACAGCCTTGGGTGGACCTCATTTTGAATACTGTTGAGAATACTCCAAATGTGTATCAAGACCCATCTTTTTCATTGCCCCACAATTGGCAAATGTCTTCAGTTGCTTAGGCCCTTGTCTCTGGAAGTATGTCCCTGAACCTCCCAAACAAGCCAGCTGCTGCTTTTTGTGTGATGTTCCTTAAAGCTAATGTTTCTTATACCAGTTGGCTAACTGATATATTTTCTTTGACTATCTTGTGAAGCTCTTTGGTACTTTTTAACATTCTTAGTTGCATTATATAAATTGTGATTGTTTCGGTAATAGATGATGCCTTTACCATTGGAGGTTGATTATGCAAGTCAGTACAAATTGTATCTTGCACTGTACTTCTCCTTGTGTATCTCTTCATCTAACTGTTGTATAACCCTCCATATTTTTCTCCTTTTCCTTGCTTGATTTCCATTTAAATGCATTTATGCCTTGCCTCAATTATACGTGCTAGCCAGTTCCATATTTCTGTTAACAAAGTTTCTCCTGAATTTCTTACTAGATCAGAGTGAGCATGTTGTACATCTGGCTCCTGGATTTAATGGTGTTAAAGTTGAGCTTGGCTTTTGGGTTAGGAGACTTATGGTTTACATTGTCTTTCAAATTTGGTGCATGTTGTGGCATTGATAGCAGTTTTCAGTCCGGTAATCTCAAATTTATAGCTCATGCACCATTTGGCCAATTGTGCATATACCAGTCACCAAACAGCTCCACAACCATTACCGGCAATTAACTCAATCCCCTCCCTCACTTTTGTGTTGGTGGAGAAAATCTTATTTTAATCCTGTCCAGAGTGTTTAATTGTAATTTGTACTGAAAACACAACAATTAAATGATTTCTTACAGCAGCATAACAGGTCTGTAAATACAGTACTCAATAGGTACCATAATAAAACAAAGTTCAATAAAAAATATATATATTAATGAAAATACGAAACAAAAGTCAAAAGTCCCTAACGAAGACAGTTTGTAGTTTGAGGTTTAGTTGGTATTTGTAGTGTTCAGTATCCTGATGGTTTTTGGGAAGAGACTGTTCCTGAACCTGGAGGTCACTGTTTTCTTATTCCTACACACCTTCCAGATGGCAGGACTGAAACAAAAGCGTGACTAGGGTTGTGTGGGTCTTTAATGTTGGCTGCATTTTTGAGTCGTTTCCTATGGATCCCTTCCATGGTGGGGAGATCAGTATCCGTAAAGAACCAGGAACCACTTTTTGTAATCTCCTTCATTCCTGGGCATTTGTTGTGGGACCAGGTCATGAAGCAACCAATCAATATGCTCTCTACCGTGCACTTGTAGAACTTCAAGAGTGTATTATTTGACAACATATTGCATCTCAATCTTCTAAGGAAGTAGAAATGTTGATGGGTATTCTTTATGATTGCATCAATGTGCTGGGTCCATGACAAATCTTCAGAGATATGCATGCCCAGGAAAACCTATCTATGTGGACTCTCAAATGAAGGAATGAATCTTGGCAAGAGTCAATGAAAATTACAAGAACTCAAAAGTTGCTGAATGATAGTTTCCTGGAATCGAGGTCTGGTAAAATATGGAAAAACAGTATTTTAACCATCTGTTTGTAAATCTAGTGAATTCCATGACATCTGATTGTCTGTTATTAATGTTAAGTGCACATCTAATTGCAGACGACATAAAGATATCGCATTCTCTGCTAGGGCTTTAAGCACTGATAACATATTGATAGCCATGTCAGAGACCAACATGCCAGAGTTGGGGATAGCTGGCATGGCTTTACACGTGGTAGATCGTTTCTCACTAACTTTATTATTTTTTGTGTGACAACGGAGATTGATGAAGGTAAGGTGGTGGATGTTGGATATGTGGATTTTAGTAAAGTTCCTCATGGTAGACTGATCCAGATTAAGATGTACGGGATGCACAATGATTTGGTCGTATGTATTCTGAACTGGCTTTATCGTATAAGACAGAGTCGTGGTGGAAGGAAGATATTCTGGCTGGAGGTATGTGACCAGTAGAGTCCTGCAGGGTTCAGTGCCGAGACCTCTGCTGTTTGTGATGTATATAATTGACCTAGACGTAAATGTACATGGGTTGGTGAGTAAGTTTGCTGATGTCACAAAAATTGTAAGAGTTGCAAACAGTGATTCATTGATGTGTTATTGTCTCGTGTACCTAGGTAGTGAAATTCTGGTTTTCCATACAATACAGAGTACGCAGAAAATCATAACGTATCTGGCGCCGACAAAGTTACAAAGTACACATTAGAGTCCCGATGGTCCCTTTTGTTCTCAGCGCTCCGGCCGTCTCTCTGTGGCTCAACTCCCCCTCATACGGTTTGCCAGTGAACAGTCCCTCTCCTCTCCAGACCTTCACCGTTCGTGCCCTGAGGGAGGGGGTTTTGGAAGACTTCTGCCGTGCGGCCCCTTGGGAAGTGAGGGAAGCTGTCAGAACATGTAGTGGGATATAGATCAGCTGCAGAAATGGGCAGGAAAGTGACAGATGGAGTTTACCTCAAGCAAGTGTAAGGTGTTGTACTTTGGGAGGTCGAATGTAAGGAGAGAGTATACAGTTAATAGCAAGACCTTTAACAGCATTGATGTACAGAAAGATCCCAGAGTTCCAGTTCTTAGCTCTACAGGTGGCAACACAAGTAGATAGGGTGGTAAAGAAGGCTTATGCTTGCCTTCGTTGCTGGGGACTTTAAGCCGCATTTGGAATATTGCGTGTAGTTCTGGTCGCCCCATTACAAGAAAGATGTGGAAGCTTTGGAGAGGACGAAGAGAATGCTGCCTGGTTTAGAGGGTTTCTGCTACAGGGAGAGGTTGGATATGCTTGGATTGTTTTCACTGGAACGTCATAGGTTGAGGAATGTTTGTTCAGCATAAACATTCTGGGCCGAAGGGCCTGTTTCTTGTGCTGTACTGTTCTATGGTCTCGTCAAGCTATTCTGGTACGGTTGTGACACTAGTATCTACTTGACGAGTGAAGAATGACGCGGCTCAATTGTCTGAACAAAAAATAATGATATATTTAACCGGTGTGTTATGTTTGCCACTTTTTGTTCAAGCCATCATGTAAGTATTCCTTTCCATTTTTTTCCAGAATTTCTTTACAGGCTTCAGGATTTTGTTTTGTCAGCACAAATGAGCACCTATAACCAAAACATAGATAGACACATTGAATGAGTAGTCCAATCAGTAAATCTTTTGTGAAACTATTGGCCTGGCTTATAAAAAAATTACATTGATTCCAATTTGTGCCTTCCATCTTCCCCATTAGTATTAATACTTTCAGAACCACTTCCATTGTGAAGTCCACCATGATCACCTTGTAATATCTTTCTATAAAGTTAACTGAGTTAGCCACATTAATATTGATAAGAACAGGGTAGAAGCTGTATGCATTTAATGAGCAACTCTTCCAAACATCCATGAGCCTCTCCACTTCTTCAAAACTCAAGTGTGGACTGTCATGGAATACTTTTCATTTGCCTGGAAGAGTGCAGCAGTAGCTAGACTCAGTGCTGAACATTACCTTCACATTTCTGGCTTTTGATTTAACTGTCTTCCCCGTGACCTCAATCACCACAAAAGACAATAGCAATTATACTCGTATACTGAGGAAGCAGCCAGGATTATTAAGGCTTGACATCCAGGTATGGGAAGTAAATGCAGTCTTGAAGTTTACATATCCCAAGACTGAATATAACAGTAATTCCATTATAGCCATAGCAGTTGTTGTTCGTCCTTCGTAGTCGAAGAAGACCATGAGTGTTTTTGTTTGTGGGTCCGGAGGTGTCTGGTGAGACTGATCCGGCCCCGTAAGGCTCGCCCGCATATGGGACACAGTTAGGTGGGCGCTGCAGTTGAAGTGGCCATAGCAGTAATTGTTGAATATTTACAGTAGGTGAGTAGGTCAGTAGATTTGTGCTCTGTAATAACAGTTTCCCTGTGTTTAGCGCTTTTATGAGAATTATTCTTCAGCATTCTACATAATTGTATAAATTGATTTTAGCAGTTCTTTGTATTTTGTACCGTGAATGATGTACAGAATGTTTTTGCTGTTCCTTAACAGGGTATCTCTTCCTTCTTTCCAGTCCCCACTCAGCCATGACCTCATTCTCAATCTGACTCAGGACGGAATCAAACTACTTTTCGATGCTTATAATCAGAGACTAAAGGTCAGCTCGGCTTCTCTCTTGTTTCCCCATTACATTTTTTTTTTAAATCTGTAATTAAGCATTAGAATGTTTTGATGTGATAGTTATATTTACTCTGCAAATCAATCTCCCATGGCACAGCATTTAAGAAGTAAAGTTTAGGATTATTTTAAAGCCTATCTTTATAAGTGTCAATCATTATGTTGAAAATAATTAAATAGTAAAATGTCTGGCAATTTGGAAAGCAGAGAAGAAGAGTCGATTGATGCATCAGAGCGAGTCTGGAATGAGCTGATATTTGTTGCTGTTGCAGGACCACTGAAGGGAGGCTGTAATTACAATTTGGCATTTAAAGAGGCAATTTCCATTATAACTATGCACATTGGCATTTTTAATGTAAAAAATGACACCCAACTGTAATAATGTCGTTTCATAGATGTAATGCAGTAATACAAATGAAAAAAATTGCTGCATCGCTGAGCAACATACATCCAGCTCCATTTTGTAAGTGATTTATTCCTAATAGTGCCAAGACAAGCTACCCTTAAGTTGCATCATATGTTTGTTATTTACTTATTATTCATTGTTGATATGCTGTTGTATTACTGAAACTGAAAACTGTTTTTATGGTAATTTTGAGTGCTTGTAACTGCATTAATTTCTCCCTCTTGTAGATGTTGTTAGCATCAGAAATGCTCCCCTTCCCAAAGGAACAATGTTCAAAAGTAAATTTGGATAAACTGAGTTTCAATTTATCTTGGACCAGCAGTTAATTTTCAGAAGCCGTTAATTTTCAGAAGAAATTCTGTTAACCAGTTCTGAAGCTTTTAAGCTTTGTCAGAAGCTAAATATCCCACTAAATCTCTTGCAAGATATCTTTTAAGTTGAGAAATTAATGCTGTGAATCATGGAATGATCCAAATAGAATAATACAGGAGGAGCCATATGGCTCATTTTGTCTATGCCAGCCATTTGTAAAAGATCATAGATTGCTGGTCCATCCTCCTGGCTCTATTACGTTTACCTTAAACATGTATCTATTAAATAGGAATGACACAAATTTCACCAGGTAAGGATGGAAGGTTTCCTTTCCGTAAAGACATGAATGAACCAGTGGTTTTGATCACATGTGAGATCTACAATTGAGAATGAAAAGAAAGAATGCAAGACGACAGATTAGTACAATACATAAAATAACTTAGTGTTCCTTTTTTAGACATACAGAAGAAGGATGGTCTTTCTCAGGACTTCTGCTATCCTCATTATTTTACCACATTGGAGTTTTGTGTCACCTGCAAACTTTAATTATGCCCAGCATACCTATGTCTGGGTCGCTAATAAATGACCTCTGTGGAACACCACTGTATTCAAAGGTTTCAAAGGGCTTTTATTGTCACCTGTACTAATTAAGGTACAGTGATATTCGTATTACCATGCAGCCATACTGAAAAAAAAAGCAGCAACAAGACATACAACTACATAAAAGTTAACATAAACATCCACCACTGCGGATTCCCCAAATTCCTCACTGTGATGGATGGCACTAAAGTCTAATCTTCTTCCCTCTTTATTCTCCCGCGATCGGGTTAGTCGAACCATCCGCAGTCGGGGCGATCGAAGCTCCCGCAGCCGGTGATCGAAGCCCCCATTTCGGGGCGGTCGAAGCTCCTGAGGCTTGGAGCACCCGAAGTCGGTCTCTAACCGGGGACCACAAGCTCCACGATGTTAAAGTCCCGCAGGTTCCTGTGGTTGGGGCTCCCGGAGCCAGTCTCTGGCAAAATCAGCATTTATTACTTAAAGTGGTAATGAGTTGGTGCCTTGAATGATTACAATCGATGTATTGTAGGTGCTTGCACAGTCGAGAATTTCTATACATGGTCCAGCAATGACACAGGAAAAGTAGGGTTCCAAGTTAAGCTGTAAGTTGAAGGAAGCTGTTATTTACTGGTAGACACAAAATGATGGAGTAACTCAGCAGGTCAGGCAGCATCTCTGGAGTGAAGGAATGGGTGACGTTTCGGGTCGAGACCCTTCTTCAGACTGATTTTTATGTGCTGGTGTTCCGTTATGCCTAATGCCCTCAATCTTTTGGGATTGTAAAGAAGCTTGAGAGATGCTGTTGAAGATTTAGCAATTTGCTGCATTCCATTGTGTTGATAGTACACGTTGTAGCTGCAGACGGTTGAGGAAGGAGTAGTAGATCCAACCTCTGGGACTACTTTGTCCTGGATGGTATTAAGCTTCATGAGTACAATTGGAACGGATCTAAACAAATGGAGAGCCTTTCCTTTTATTCCTGACTTGGGTTTTGTTAATAATGGAAAGCATTATGTTGTGGAGCACAGTCATTTACCACAGGAAACCCATCCTTTGACCTTTTACTCGTAGCATTACATCTTGTTCAAGTTGAACGTTGACAGCATCCTTGAATATAGTACCTAGGGCGGTCAGTTGATCTTCAACATTTAAGTCTTGCTGTATTTTGATATGGGGATTTAATATAACCACGTGATTTGGTGAACCAGTTGACTCATCCACATTCTGTGGAACAAGTCTTGTAAGCAAAGATTATAGAGGAGCTCCTCAATAATCTTTGCTTATAAGAGACCTGACCATGTATGAGAACTGATTTCATTCGCTAAAGATATTAATGTCCCAGATGAAAACAATATTGCAGTTACATAACTGAATTTTAACGTACTTACTAATTTTATTTGGTTCTCAAACTGATTAGCTACATCATCCAGATCTCTAATCTATTAATTTAACTATGATACCATGGTTCATGTTTGCTTTTGAGGCTAATATTATTTTTCAGTCTGTGCAGCTGTTTGTTTTGTAACAGTGCACTAGTTAGAGCATGCACAATCTGCCCTTTGACTACTTTTTTTTGTTTGCTCCTTAGCTAATCATGAAACACGAGTCAGAATGAAAACTTCCGTGTTTATCCTGAGAGTAGTAGCTAGCAAGAATCATCAGAATAACTTAATTTAGCTAAACTCTCAATTCTGTAGCCTGTGCAAACCAAATTTAAAGCCATATAAGTTTGAGTTAAATGTTACACTAAATTTGTGCAATGAATGACATTGTATTTAGTTTTCAATGTAATGCTTATTACCCACCATCCATCTCTCTCCTCATGTAGATCCTTGACTGTAGGCAGCACTTCCTTTTTGCTGGTATGGAATTCTTGGACATTACAGGGCTCTCACTTAACTTTCAGTTCATTTCCCAATCCCTTATGTTATGCAAATAAATGGCTGATTCTTGGCTGATAAATGGCTGAAAATGATTGTTCCCAAACCTTATCTCTTCTCCTTCTCCTTCGAAAGTAGGCTCTGCTGTTGGATTTGACAGGCTATCTGACTGTGGAGGGCATTATGACCAATTCCAATCCTATTCCATGTCCAGCAGAAATTACATGATATCATTGGAAAACAAGACTACCTCCCTTTTTTCTATTACTAGGAAGCCAGGGCTTATTGTAATGCCTTTAGTGGGATTGACTCATGGCGTAAGCTGAAAGTCACCCTTTATTTCATATGTGTAAGAAGGAACTGCAGATGCTGGTTTAAATGGAAGGGTCTCGACCCGAAACGTCACCCATTCCTTCTCTCCAGAGATGCTGCCTGTCTGAGTCACTTCAGCTTTTTGTGTCTTTATTTCATATGACTCAGTTGCATTTACTTAAATCAATTTTCTACAATAGAAGCCCTGCGGTGGAAAATCCGTAAGTAATGTCCAACATGATTATCATATTTTTCTTTGAAATGTAGTGTTTGGGCAATGTTTGAATAATTTCTTCAGGTCTTTATCAGTATATTCTAGTATCTTTTTTTACACCATTTCTGCAGTACAAAATAGGAATTTTTTCTTTTTTTAAAATGGAACTGTTCATAAGCCTCAATCCCCTCATTTCTTTGGGATTTTTGCTTCTGTTTAAATGATTGCTGAATTGCACTAATATAAAGGGAGAATTTAAACTAAATTGTATAATTTCATTGTCCAACCAGATTTTTGGGAATGATTCACTTTCACTTGACCCGATGAGCAGTATATTTTGATTGCATGAGCGTTATCAATGAATTCGGAATTTCTATATCCAAAGGAAGCCATTGGACCCATCAATTCTGTGCCAAATCCTTATAGATATCTATTCATGCCATTGCCAGGCTGTTTACTCAAGCATTTCATTTATTTTTCCATAAGTGCCTATCCAGTTTTCTTTGGAAGGCTCTGTTTAAATTACTTTTCCACTACTTGTGAGTTCTGAATCATAGAACATAGAAAATAGAATGGTACAGCACAGGAACTGGCCATTCGGCCCACAGTTTCTGTGCCTAACATGATGCCTAGATAAGCTAATCTGCTCTACTTGCAAATGATCCGCATCCTTCTATTCCCTGCATATCCACATGCCTATCTGAAAGGCTCTTAAATGCCACGATCGTGTCTGCCACCACCACCACCATCCTGGGCAATGCATTCCTGGTACCCACTGCTCTCCGTGTAAAATACTTGCCCTGCATATCCCCTTTAAACCTTGCCCCTCTCAACTTAAAGCCATGTCCTGCTGTTTTTGACATTTCAAGGAAAAAGTTTCTGACTGTCTATGCTATCGATACCTCTTGTAATTTAATATACTTCAGGACAGCCTCCGACACCTCGGAGTGAACAGCATGTCTCTCCAAATTCTCATTACAGCTAATATGCTCTAATCCAGGAAGTATTCTGGTAAACCTCTTCTGCACTCTCCCCAAAGTCACCACATGCTTTCTGTAATGGGGTGACTAGAACTGCCCATATTACTCCAAATGTAGCCCAAAGTCCTACAAAGCTGCACCATGACTTCCTGACTCTTGTACTCAATGCCTCCACCAATGAAGGCAAGTGCATTGTATGCATCACACTCCAATCTGCAGTGCTACTTTACACTGGGGAAAATCCATCTTATCTATGCCCCTCATTATTTAATAAATCTTTATGAAGTCACTTCTCAACATCCTTCGTTCCAGGAAGAACCGTCCCAGCCTATCCATTCTCTTCCTTATAACATAAACCTTCCAGTCCCAGCAACATCCTTGCAAATCTTTTCTGTGTCCTCTCCATCTGAATCACATCTTTCCTATATTATGGCGACCTGAACCACACACAATATTACAGATACAATCTCACCAATGTCTTGTTCAACTGTAACATAACATCCATACTGTATGACTATGACAACTCTCCTCTTGGGAATCAATGTAGTGATATGCTAAATTGTACTGATGTCAAGGATAATATACTTCTGCAGGTGCAAACCAAGACTGCACACAATTCTTCAAATGATGTCTCAACAAGACTTCTTACTTTCATACTCCATTCTAATTGCATTGAAGGCTACTATATATTATTTCCAGTCCTAGTTGGTAGCTGTGTTTCTTTACTCTTTACATCTATATCAACTTCCCTCTGAACATCAACATTGGTTACCTAATGTTTTACAGTATTCTGTTCTATTCTTACGGTGTTGAATAATATCTAGTTTTTTCTGCTTGTGCTTAAACTTGGATTTTCTTTTGGCTGAGTGAGGTGATTTTTTTTTTGGCTGTTTTCATTGGTGTTTGGAAATCTTATACAGTATAGTGTTGGTTATAAAATATGTGAAAATATGCACAACAAAATCAAAATATGTTCTTATGGTAGACGCAAAGTGCAGAAGTAAGTCAGTGGGTCAGGCAGCATCTCCGAAGAAATGGGATGGGTGATGTTCAGGTAGGGACCCTTCTTCAAACTCCTTTTTCTCTAAAGATGCTGCCTGACCCACTGTGTCTATCTTCGGTATAAACCAGCATCTGCCGTTCCTTTCTACACACATTGTAAATTCTTAATTTATTTTATTCATTGGCGGAGTAGGATTATAATTTCTCCAGTTGTTGACACGGCCACTTGTAGGATTTTGGAAAACCTACATAGTGTTTTGTGTGACATTTAAAGTCCGGACACTGCTTCTGCAGAGTTCACTAACTAATTATAACTAACATAAAAATAAATTGTGAAGAAGAGGACAATGTCACTTGGGGGTTTTGTTAACGATGAAATTAGGGATTGTGAATCAAATCAACAACCCCTTTGAGCTGTTTTGCCGAAAGAGCTGCAGCAACAAGAATTCTAGCACATTCACACCAGCTTTGTACACAACTGTCCAGTTGTAGTTGTTCTGATCTGTTTCACAAGCAAGAATTAAAAACCAAGGAATACTCCAATGATAGATGTTAATACTCCTCAGTAGCAACACAGTTTAGAAAAGTTTTTACTGCAATCACTGGATTGCTGTGAAATATCTGTTCTGATTCTCTGAAGTTGTTCTTTGTTAGAAATGTACTTGCTCTGATTGTGGAATAATGCAGATCTAGAACCCCTGCCACTATTGAGCAGTATGATAACTGACATCCTGAACTTTACGTGTATGGAGATGGTGGATTTCTTTCTTTATTTTGGTGTATTATTCGAAGTTTTGTGATAATTGAAAATAGAAACACTTTTAGTGCTATGTCAGGGAATACTGTAGCATCAGCACCAAAGGTGATCATGTCAATCACAATGCTGCATCAAATTTATTTTACAGAAACTATTAGCAACCATCTCATTAATATATAGAAACATAGAAAAATAGGTGCTGAAGTAGGCCATTCGGCCTTTCATGCCAGCAACGCCATTCAATATGATCATGGCTGATCATCTACAATTAGTACCCCGTTCCTGCTTTTTCCACTTATCTCTTGATTCTTTTAGCCCTAAGAGCTAAATCTATCTCCCTCTTGAAAACATCCAGTGGATTGGCCTCCACTACTTCTGCGGCAGAGAATTCCATAGATTCACAACTCTGGGTGAAAAAGTTTTTCTTTATCTCAGTCCTAAATGTCCCACCCGTTATTCTTAAATATATTGTGAACAAGATTGAAAGTCTTAATTTCTGACTGGCATGTGTTTCCTTCAAACTGCACACATTTCCAGAAAGGCCCCATTCCATGAGATTACGACTTCATTCATCTTTTTACAGAAGATGAGATGCATTGTTCCAGAATGTGTCCTAAATGTGTTATGTGAATTCATCCTTCAAACTGCTTTTGGAGATTTTGTTTGGTTAGTCACTGTGTGGGTTAAAATGCTTTGATTATTGTATTCCATCTGCAAAAGGCTTTTCATATTTCTTTAGTTCCTTCCAAATAAATGTCTCGTGTGAAGAGGCCTACAAACCAATGTTTATAACCAATGTTTGTCTATCTCTTATGTCCATCCATTACCATTTCTACTTCTGGTTCTTCTGGATTTCAATGGTTTCGCACTAATGTCCATAGTTAATATCCATGTTGTTTGTCCTTAATCAACTTAAAGACCCAGACATCTTTCATTCTTGGCTTTGGTCACTTTGCAACCACTTTTCTTTAATAGCTATTACATCAAAGCTATTCACTCCAGCTGAAATAATGGCCCATTAACTTTGTACATTGATGAACTATTATATTTACTATCCCAATATACTTAATCCAGTTTTACTAGATTGAAATGTCAATTGGAAGCTTGTCAGTAAATTAGTTCTGGGGCAAAGGGATGGTGCTTAAAGAGATTTGGAGTTCAGTGCACAGGACAGGACAAGAATTCTAAATGCTGAACCAGATTTTAGCTCGAGATCTACCCACTTACAAATTTCTATACTCTCAAAATTCCTGTTGAGTAACTTCAACAATGCTGATCATAATGAGGTGGGTTTTTTTACTGGCCAACACAAACTATACTGTTGTGCAGCCAATGAAGTAGTGGGCAGGCAGGCAGAACAGAAGATGCTGAGTTGGGAACAATTCTTGGAATTCTGCGTCTATTTTAATCGGTGAACATTAACCATTTAGGAATCATTTGTGCTCCTGTGTCACTTTTGTAGCACTACCACTGTGGGTCTCAGTGCATTAGGTTAGGTCAGTGGGCTATATCAATTGGAGATTGAAGTTCAAGATCCACCTGCTAGCTGTGGAATTTAAACTGATAATTCAGTTTAAAACAATCATTTTGCCATTGCGATCATGAAACGACCGACTTGTTGTATAAATCAACAGTGATTCCCTGTTGTCCTTCAGGCACGAAGTACACAGCCCTGTCCATATGCATACAGACCCACAATGGCTGTTTCCCAAGTGCAATGGCCAACCATGAAGTTGTATCAAAATCTACCAGGTTAAAAAATAAATAAATCTGTAAATCCACCCATCATTAATCAATGCATTGAATTTAGCTCCTACTCCTGCTTCTACTGGTGAACATCAGGGGAGTGGCATCTCATTTGGTAGCGCTGTCTTACATATTAGTTGAATACTATCTGGTCATCATACTTTTCTGATATAATCACCAAAATAATCCCTAGTATGTTATGTTGCAGAGAAGACTCTTCAACAACAGGCATGTTGCTGTATTTAGACTGAGAATGGTCCTCAAAACTTCAGTATTGGCTCCAGTCCAATCCAATCTCATAATATAAAATCAAACACGAGCAAAGAAATTATCTGATTTCTACTGCTGTCTTCATTGCTTAAACCTTTGCCCCTCCATGCAGAATAACATCTGGAAGAAGCTTTATGAGAAGGATATGAACATGACTTCAGATCAGGAGTAGCTCATTTGATCCATCAAACCTGCTCTGCTTTTTAAAAATGCTCTGCCTTCTTCCCGCACCCCCCCCCCCCCCCCCCCCCCCCATCAGTCTGAAGAAGAGTCTTGATCCGAAACGTTGCCTATTTCCTTCTCGCCAGAGATGCTGCCTGTCCTGCTGAGTTACTCCAGTAATTTGTGTCTACCTTCCTTTAAAAATATAATTCCTTCATTCAGTTTGTGCACAGCATTGGTTGCCAGGCTGTCTTTAGCTGTGCACAATATTCCAGATGTAATCTCAATAACAGTCAATGTAACTGAGGCAGGGCACAAAATGTCCTTTCAGTGAAGGGCTTCAATTTTCAAATCATGATGGGCAGAAGCACCAGCACTGAAGGATATAGCAGCCTGACTGAACTTGAAGCAGGTTGTCACCAAACTAATAGGAGAAGCCTTTATGATCTCCTCTTCGCCAACCCATTCTATTACAGATACCGCAATGTAATGGTTAAGTTATTGGACTGGCAGCCAGAATTTTAGGCTATTGATCCAGAAATGCAAGGTCAAATCTATCCAATACTCCGCCCCCACACCGTGATTGTTGGGGAATTGAAGTATATAAATCCAAATAACGAAATAAATCTTCCATTTAACATAATGTACTTGTAAAGGTGATAAATTATTGGATTTTCATGAAGATCCTGATTTATCAATATCCTATCAGAAAGGGAAATTTGCTGAACATGTCCATTCTGTTTTGCATGTGACTCAACTCACCGATGAGAACTATAATTCACGCAATTAGGAAATGGCAATAGATGCTGGCATCATTGGTGACTCTAGCCTCCTTAAGTGAAAGGAAAAGGTGCAATTGCCTGTGATAATATTGGTAGGGGAATACAAGTATACAATCCTGCAGTTAAAGTCCCGTTATCACATCAAAACCATGGGAATGTGAGGAGAATCAAATGAAATTATTGTGAATGGTGTTTGAGGTCTGTGCAGACTCAGTGTGCCAAAGCGTCTAAAACGTGGAAATCATGAGCATGGATAAAGAAAACAAGTAACTTTTATGACATTTGAGGAGTTGTGTTCATTCCTGCTATGGAAAGATTGAGTCAGCCAATGTCACTAATTCTATTAAATGTGAGACAGCCAATGCCACTGATTCTATTAAATGTCTAACCTTAAGATTTGAGCTTGCATGTGCAATAAGCCTACTAACACAAATGGCAGAACCACTACCCTTGTACAACTTGCAGACATGCAGAATTACTAACCGCAGAGAACTGATTTTAGCAAAGAATGGAAAACAAGCAACTTCATAATTGGAGGTGATCAACTTTAAGCAATTTTGCTGATAACCAACCTCAAACAAAGGGTGAAAAACAACCCCATATTTGAAGAGGACCGATGACATCATGCTAATGGATGACTGATGTAAAGGACTATGTGGAAGAAATGTAATTGGATAAGAAGGGGGAAGGAAAGCTTTGTTTAAAAAGGTATATAAGGTAATGCCTGAAGAAGAGGAGTAGCGACTCTTTGCAGGGTTACCTGGCCTGCGGCCGGATGAACTGATGTAAAGACTCTGCTCAATAAAAACGTACGTTTTTGGGAACCCAGTGGTCTGGTCGATTATTGTCGCAACAACCGATTAAAAAAAAAAGGCTTGAATCCTCACATTCATGTACAAATGGAAAATCCAAATGGATTTTCTTCTGCTAACTGCTCTTTTTTTCTGCAAGCCCTAATACTGCCTATCTGATCATATCTCTGTTTCCCTACTGACATGATTAATGCATTTAAATATGATTAACTTCTATTAGGGATCTTCTTCTTAGATAGCCTCTCAGGAACATTTGTTCCAGTCTGGTTTAGTGGATTCAGAGATGGCACTGTGAGATTTGAACACTCTCCCACAGGCTGACTTTAGCTGTTGGACAGGAGATGTCTTATGGGGTAGATGTGTGGGAGGTTAGTGAAGAGGTATGCTTCCGGAAGTGGCGGCGCTGTTGAACGGCTGCGGCTCGCCTGCAGTCCGTCTGTTTTTACTTTTTTTGGGGGTTTTTTGTGTCTTGTTTAGTTAAATTTTTAGTTATTAGGCTGTGTTATGTGTTGGGGGGGGGGGGCTGAAACAGGGCTTTCTGTCTCTCCCTTCAGTGGAATGCAACATTTTCTTGTCGTATCCCCCTTCTCTGCCTCCGTCTGCGCTGAGGCCTAATGGCGGAGCTGGCGGCCTCCAACCTGCGACCGACCTCGAGGCTCCGGAGGCAGAACCAGCCAGGACTCACCAACACGAGGCTGGCCGTCTTCGAGCTGTGGCGGCGTTCGGGCGCTCCAGTGGCAGCGGCACGACTCGGCGCTCCCGTGAGGGCGGCCTGGCGCGGGGCTGAGACGGTGCTGGCTGAGACGCTCCGGTGGCAGCGGCACGACTCGGGGCTGGGACGGCGCTCCCGTGAGGGCGACCCGGCGCGGGGCTGAGATGGTGCTCCGGTGGCTGAGGCGACGTTCTGGAGGCGGCGACCTGAATCCGGGGCTCGGCTGCGGGCCAGTGGACGACATCGTCGGGAGCTCGCAGGTCACAGGTTGGTGCCTGTTTTCCGGAGCTCCGGCGGCAACAGCTGCGTCCGCTGGACTGGAGGGCGGCGGCTTCGACCACCCCGGGCCGCGGAGCTTGAACCGGCCCGTTCGCGGAGCTCGGTGAGCCGCGGGACTGATTACCATCGCTCGGTGGGGTATCGCCTCAGCGCAGAGGGAGAGAAGAGACAGTAACCCTAAGATTTTTGCCTCCATCACAGTGAGGAGGTGCCTGGTGAACTCACTGTGGTGGATGTTAATTTGTGTTTATTGTGTGTTTTGTTGTTTATTATTACATGTATGGCTGCAGGCAACGACATTTCGTTCAGACCAAAAGGTCTGAATGACAAATAAAGGATCTAAGTCTAAGTCCACAGCTTATGCAAGGTTTCCATGAGCTCCTTTCAGATGGATTCAAGGGTCTCGATTCCATCTTGAATGCACCTTCTCCACTTTGAAGAGTCTTGGCCCAGAGATACCTTGGGCACCTCATTTCCTTGACATGTGAGGGATAAATCCTAATGGAAGAGTAGCCAAAGGTGGGCTAAAGATATTGTGGTATTTGTAACGCTCATAGATTTCCAAGGTTTAGTCATGTCTCACAGTCCTGGGCAATGACTGGTGTAAAGTATCTTACAAAGATGCAATCCCGATTCAATACCGGCTGACCTATGACACAAAGGAGAGGTACACTAATGTAATTTTTAAATGGCAAAGATATGGAATTGGTTATTTGATTAATTGGTGAATTTCTCAGTGTGTGGAATTTTATTCCTTTTCATGAAAGTTGCTTGGTGTAGGCTGGATTGATTGACATTGTTAAATGTACATTTTAGGGATCCTACAGAATTAATATTTCAAATTTACTTTTGCTCGGCTCTGCAGAATTTTTTTTAAAGATCAGTCCGTCGTCTCATTATTTGGCAGTAGTTCTCAACTTGAAGAGCAGTTAGGACTAGAAGTGTTAATCTTTTTCCTCTATATTTATGTTTTTTTTTTGATTGTTTTTCTTATTTTGTTTTATTTATGGTGATGGTGTTGCACTGTTGTATATATCTCTGTGAAAAATCAATAAGAATTTAAGTGAAAAAAAAAGTGTTAATCTTTGGCTTTCTAACTTGACAGTGAACAGATTCAAACAAATTCGAGGTTGTGTTGTGTCACTTGGGGCCAAAGTACATCCCAAAAGACATTTGAAAAATTAGCTTGCAATCCATGTTTTCATAGAATAGTACGATGTTCTTGTGCTCCTGGTTTCTAGAGAATGCACACAGTGTTCCTTTTGTTCCTAAATTATGAATTTGTCCTTTGTTTCCTGATATGCTTATGAATAAATACTTTTGAGAACAACTAACACTTCTGGTTTAATTGCAAGTGCATTGAAAAATGATCGCCAGTTTGGATCAATGTATCACTTAGGGCCCTTGGGTCACATATGTTCAAGCTCTAGGCTTTGATGAAGGTGGGCTGCATTGTTCAATATGGTGCCTTTCTGATTTTAAACCAAGTCCAAGCGTGCACTCTTGGATAGATGCAGGGGATTTAATAGAATTATTTGAAGAAGAATCATGGAATCCATAGCGTTACTGGTAACTAGGTGGCATTTAGTTCTCGTTACTCTAGCTTCCTGGCAATTTAAACTAATTAACCATTTTGTCTTTGTAATTGCTTAATGTACCTTCACCTTAACTTTCTGCACTTCATATGAAAGCAGATGCACATCTCTCTGGTTAGCAAACAAAAGACACAATGTGCTGGAGTAACTGGGTCAGGCAGCACCTGTGGAGAACATGGATAGATGACAATTTGAGTATGGACCCCTCTTCCAGCTTCATTCTCTGGATAGCAATATCATTTCTCAAATACTTTTGTTCATTCTTTCAACCAAAGTACTCTTGCATTTTGTACTTTACCATTTTGCTTGTTCATTTAATATCTCTCCATTTATTGACTTTGTCATAGCCTACTTTACAACTTAGTTTTACATTGGCAGCAAACTTGATTAGATTTTACCGGAACCCTTTGCTGGTCTCTCAATACTGTATCATTTTCAGTTGCATATTAATCTATTCTCTTCCTTTCATTCCCCATAGATAGATCACTTTTACCGTGAAATTATATTTCTTGGTGGAATATATATATATATTTCTTAATAATTAAGAAATATATCTTCAAATGTTTACTCATCTACCTTTGATTCTTATTTCCTAATTTATTTTGGCCAATTGCTTTCCATTCTTAAGAAGTTAGCTATGTTTAAATTAAATACTTTTTATTCAGCACTAAGGGTAGGATTTAAGAGGAATCCAAATTCAATTAATCCAAGCTGGAGGCAGTTTAAAATAGCAAGAGATGTGACTGAATATGATTTTTAACAGACAGTAGATCAAATGAAGACAGAGAAAATTGAAAATTCCATTCAAGAGCAAGTCAGAGCGGAAATTTTTCCAGGCAGTCATTGTTGGAAGAGAAGTGCCAGAGAACTTAAAAAAGCAAACCGCATACTGCAAGCAGATGCTTGAACCCTAAAAGGGGAATAGAAAATGTGCTGAAAATATTGAGCAGATCAAGCAGCATCTCCAAAAAGAGAAAAGCCGTTCAAATTTCCTTCTGTTAACAATTTTAAGTACAAAGGGTGAGAAAATATGGGAAAGGGACAAAAGAGCAGAATGGAGTGGAAGGCAGAAATGATAAATAACAAAAAAAAATGGACAAAGCGGTGGAACAAAACAAACAAAAAATAATAATAGCCAAGAAATTTATATCCTCCTATTAGCCAGGGCTAAAGCAGCATTGCATTGTAGCAACCTTTCTATTAGAAGATTCCCAGAACAGTTGGGTTTCCCTTGGGGAAGAAGCACTATGTCAGCCTCTGTATTTGCTATTCTATAGATCCATTGCAAAGTCTCACAGCTGTCTGTACTTAGCCTCACATCAGTCGTCTCTGGGCCAGTCCTTAAAGGGACACACACACACACAAATACATAGTCGTTGCAGTAATACTGATTCAAGAACCAAGAATGATAGAAGAATGCTGCTGTTCCACGAATGGTTGCTGCAGTGATGAGAGAGGGATGCCCAAGCTCTTGGGGGACTTGGAGAGGCTAGAGGGGAACAATATCTGCAAGAAATCCTTCAGTCTACAGTTCCGGCAGGATGTTGCCAGTCAGGTCTCATTAAATAGTAATTACCATGAGTGCAGGCTGCACATGCCATGCTGCTGCACTCACTACCTTCTCAATTCTTCATTCAATCTCCCCTTGCAGCTACTCTCCCATCACCTTGATGTGTCTGTGCACTTCATGGCTCCAATAGCTCCATCTGTGCTGATCCACCCACCACATCTGCTGCTCATCATCTTGCCGGATCTATGCCCACCAGTACCCAACCTATGTATTATGCATTAGCAGGCGTTTGTTCACCAACATCATGCCATGTTCATTAAGGTCTGACCAAAGTGTCAAAGCTTGCACATAAAATAAAGCCATTTAACAAGATAAATGTACCCATCGGTAGTAATAAGACAGTCCTCTGCTAAGCAGCAGAATACACTGGCCAACACTAAATATTGACCTGGATCTGGAGGCTGAAATGTGATAATAACTGTGTTTTCTTTTTGCAGCAGATATTGATTGAATGATCATTTTTAGGCTTGGCACTAAGATCTTCAAAAAATGATCCCATCGTATCATGTAGATTATAAAGTGTAATTCCTAATAATGCCCTCTAATAGTAGGGGATATCCTCTCTACTGCACTGAAGTGTAGGTTACTTAATCATCTAGCTGTATAACTCTGTAATCTATTTTATAATCTACCAGCTTTGCCTCATTGGCCAGACTGTGTATGAACCCTGGCTTATTTTTGGTTATCTGAAACAAATTCCACCTTTGATAGTGCCTTTGTTACATAAGAGTCTAAAATGTGCAATGCAGGTTATTAGGTTACTTCCACTCTGTAGTGGGGGCTCAAAGTCATCTCAAGCCATTTACCCTAGACATATCCTTAATTTATTGATCCAAATAGAAAACTCTTACCTGCAACTGTGTTTTTTTCCCTCTCTCTATGGTGCTAAATTTCGCCTGCTTTGGCTTGTAGCTTGAATGACCAAGGTTGAAATTTGTAATGTGGATTATAATTCTCTTCAGTAAAATGATTTGGGTTGTTTCCTATCTTTTGACTGATAGTTATGCCATAACTTTGGATGCCTTGCCAGGCCTTACACTTGGTGAGGAGTATTGATTTCTGTATTGCTTAATTGATAGGTTAATTGTTCACCAGCCTCTTGCATTTCCTGTATTTTTTTAATATAGGGTAATACAGTATATAGATAATACAGTATCTATGAATATGTTTTCATTAATTCAGCAACTCAAACTGATCTTACAATCTTCTTTTCTCCATAGGTGATTGAAGTTTATGACTTGAGTAAAGTTAAATTGAAATACTGGTGAGTGGTTTTACTATATTGCATTAGTATGTGTCAAGACAAACAGTCATGTTGGGGTCAGTAGCTTGTACAGGGTAGCTGAGTGTACAGGATAGTCTAACGTTTGATTGTCTTCCGGTGGCAAAACAATTGAGAACTTTGAATTTTGCCTGGAGAATGACAAACAGCAGATGCTAAAATCTTGAACAAAATACAAACTACTAAAAGAACTCAGTTGGTCAACCAAAATCTGATGCAGAGTCGCGACCTGAAATGCAAACCATCCCTTATTGATCCGCTGAGTTCTTCCAACAGTTCGGTTTTTGCTAAGGGGAGTCTGGTTGTGAATTGAATTTCTTACATTACCTACTGTGGGTCTGATTGATGTGAAGTTCCCAGGGCTTTGAAAAGGTGTGATTGGTTAACTCGGCTATTGCAGTCTGAATGAAGCTTCTGAGCACCTTATATTTCCATTGATTTTTTTTTTAGTTCACTGATGAAATGCAAGAAAATAATACAATCATGTTTTACTCTCTTTAATCTTTATTGGGAGACACATGTATGGCAGGAAATGGGGATCTAAGTTTTAAATTTTGACTTGGGTGGAACCTGATGGATGAAGAGGGAGATTCGCAGCTTAGTTGGCAATCTTAACTAACCATGTGTTGGAGTGCTTTTCCAGAATTCAGAATCACCTGTATTTCATGATCACATTTCGCAATTCAGAAATTTTCACCAGAAATCAAATCCTACTTGCCATACCTATACTGTGGTCCTTGTATGGTTCTTTTTTCCCTGTTTCTATCCCCTTTGGAAGGCACTGTAGTCTTCAGAATTAAATTAGATTTATATCTGAATTTAGCAGAATAGGACTTGAACCTGTGCTTTCTGGTCTGTGGAACTAATTTGGCCCATGCCCTGTAGCTTTCTAAACTGGAGGAATAGCTTTTTGAAAAAAAATATATATGATGGGCATGTGACAAGTTAGAGGGATATTTCCTCTTAAAAGAAAATGCATTACAGAATTGTCTCAAAGGGTGCAGAACAAACCAACTTTAAAATTAATCTGAGAGATAATTTATTGTCCTTGATACAATATTAATAAGTGAATATTGGGACATTGTAATGCTTATATTCATTAGTGCGAATATTTATCAAGGATTTTTTTGCACTTCTATGAACTAGGTTTGCCATATCTGAGCTGAGTCAAGGTGGGCAGCCAGTTGATTTTATTGTGAACCTTACTAAATAGCGCCCTGAAGTGGCCACCAAGAGTTAAGCAAATCCAGAAATATTTTGGCTCCAATCTCTCTTATCATACATATCAATGTGGCTGAACAGAGCTCTATGCATTATGTGATTGAATGGTTTGCATTCCTGAAAAGTCACAAAATTGCAATAGCAATTTTATCAGCCTTCTGGAATACTGACCTGACTTAAAATAGTCATCACCATAAGCAATACATTTTCTTGACAATTTTATTAGCAATTGTTAAAGTTTCTCAAAAGAACAATCCAAAATAAATCGCAATTTTCTACCTAGATCTTTACACAGTATTTACATAATGCTGCAACAGACCAAGTATTTCAATACAAGACCAATGAAGATTGAGGAAAAGGGTTGTAAAATGGAAACCAAACATTTAATAATCTGTGGGTTATCAATTAATTTGCAGGCCCACAGTTAGGAGGACTGTGGTCTGTCATTTCAAATATTCGAGTAGAATGAGTCGCTCATAGTGTATTCAACGAAAAGATTGGGAGGGGAAACAGTTTCTAATATAAAACATAGAAAAGAACAAGACATCACTCATAGTTTGATAGAAAAACAAGAAGCCCAATTATCTTTTTCAAACTATTAATAAACAAGCCAGTAAGCCTACAGATGCACCACATATATGGAACAAACATGAAAAATACATGTCTGCTCCAACTCTCAGTTCTTTTCAATTGGGGCTGAAGACTTTTCTGTTTGACGCTGCTTTTAATTAATTTAAATAATTATTCATTTCTTACTGCACTGTAACTTTTATTCTTGTATTTTATATTTGTCTTGTTCTATTTTAGCTTGTTTTTATTTTCTATTTTTTTAATTGCTTTTGATTGCTTTTTAATGCCTTGTGTAAAGCACATTGTTGCTGAAATGTGCTATATAAATAAACTTGCTTGCTTGCTTGCTTACAGATACAAATAATTGGCATTTGGTCTGAAATGCACATGATCACTCGTTATGCTTTAAATATTGAGGAGAGAACTTTTGGATGCTAATGAGTCAGCATTAACTGAACAGCTTTACATCTTAGGAGATTCACTATAACAGCATCACCTAGCAATGATTCAAACTTAGTGGTTCTTCTCATATATTGTCAACCATTAAGTTCATAACACATAAAGAACCTTAAATGATTATTATCTAATCTCTATCAAAGCTTTCTGCCTATCTTGGTATAATTGATCTATGTCTTCCGGGTTAGGGGAGGGCAAGTTGTTGAAATTGCTGTAATTAACATGATAAGTCAATGTAATGCCCCAAACAAAAACGGCATATAACAGCAAATACAGTAAAATTCTGATAATCTAACATCCAATTATTTGGACATCCTGATAGTCTGGCATGTGGCACACTCATGAGTCGGGAATGTGAGCCAGGGGTCCAGGATTGTGGGTTGTGCAGCAAGAAACGTACATCCAGAGTCTGAACAGTGTTTTAGGTGTGCATCGGGAACAAAGGAACATGCAGTCAGATCCATGGTGCAGTGTGCTGATAAATTTCCTGCTCTCTTTAAACTCGCTGGATTCACTGAAGAATCCACTGCATCACTGTGTAACAAGCAATGAAAGGCAAAATAGAGGTGTTTGTGGGTATTAATAGGGGTAACGTGCAATTGTCCATAACATTTGTTTGTCTAGCACTACCAATGTCCCAAAAGTGCAGGAGTTTTATTGAAGGACATATTGAAGGATGAGTACCGTCCGGTGGCCCTTGCCTCGGTAGTCATGAAATGCTTTGAGAGGCTGGTGAAGAAACACATCTGCGCCTTCCTCCCTCGGAACATGGACCCGTTGCAGTTCGCATACCGTCCGAACAGATCCACGGACGATGCGGTCTCCCAGGTCTTGCACACCGCTCTCTCCCATCTGGACAACCAGAAGGGGGGCTACGTGAGGATGCTGTTCATAGACTACAGTTCAGCCTTCAACACGATAGTCCCCACCAGACTGGCCGGGAAGCTAATGGAATTGGGGCTCAACACCTCCCTGTGTGCCTGGGTCCTGGACTTTCTCACCGCCAGGCCCCAGGTAGTCAAGATGGGAGGGAATACATCGAAGTCCCTCACCCTGAGCACAGGATCGCTCCAGGGTTGCGTCCTCAGCCCCCTATTGTACTCCCTGTACACACATGACTGTGTGGCTAGGTTCAGCTCCAACTCAATAATTAAGTTTGCTGATGACACTGTGGTGGTGGGCCTGATCTCCGACAACGACGAGAAGGCCTACTGGGAGGAGGTGGCTGGTCTAGCACTCTGGTGCCAGGATAACAGCCTCCTCTTCAACATCAAAAAAACGAAGGAGCTGATCATGGACTTTAGGAGGGCACATCATCCGAGGACATACACTCCATTGAGGATAAATGGGGATCCTGTGGATAGGGTGAACTGTTTTAAATATCTGGGAGTCCACATCTCCGAGGATATGACATGGGCATCACACGCCTCAGCACTCATGAGTAAGGCAAGGCAGCGCCTTTACCACCTCAGGCAATTGAGGAAATTCAGAGTGTCTCCGAGGATCCTCCAGTGCTTCTACGCAGCGGCGGTGGAAAGCATCTTGTCCGGGAACATTACCATCTGGTTTGGGAATTGCTCTGCCAAGGACAAGAAGGCTCTGCAGAGAGTAGTGCGTTCGGCCGAACGCAGTATGGGAACTTCACTTGCCCCCCCTGCAGGAACTATACATCAGGAGGTGCAACTCCAGAGCCAACAATATCATGAGAGACCCCTTCCACCCCTGCAACGGACTGTTCCAGCTGCTACGGTCAGGCAAACGCCTCTGTTGCCATGCGGTGAAAATGGAGAGGTTGAGAAGGAGTTTCTTCCCAGAGGCCATTCGGACTGTAAACGCCTATCTCACCAGGGACTAACTCTACTGAACGTTTTTCCTTCCATTATTTATTATGTAAAAGAATATGTGTGTTATGATTGTGTCTATAGTTTGTTTGGTTGTTTGTCTTTTGCACAAAAGTCCGCGAGCATTGCCATTTTCATTTCACTGCACATCTCGTATGTGTATGTGACAAAAAAACTTGACTTGACTTGACTTGCACCCTTGAAGGTAAATGATTAAACTCCTCTGGGATGCTGCCCATCTTCACAGATAACACAAGATTTTGAGTGTTCAGATCATTGGGGGTGATAGAAAAAGGGGTGATGCAGTTCAATATTCCACATCCCTCTGAGGGATATTTTATTTTACCCATACCCATTTTACACATAACTGGAAACTGATTTTTCTTTTTGTTACATGTAAAAACACATGGCAGAGTTTATTATCAACCCAGTATCTGATCAGATTTTCTGATCATACCACTCCACTGATGAGACACTACTGCTTAATGTGCATTCATTCTTGGTTGGGATGTAAGTGCATTTCGGCTCTGGCACAAGCTGCATAACCTTGCCATGATTTCCATTCTTCTCTGGGACCGTTTTCTCAAGCTGTACCAACTTTTCACCTGGATATCTGATTGAGTGCTGAGCTAAGCCTTGGACATTCTAAACAAAGATTCCCCATTGCAAACTGTGTAACCTTTTAGATTAGATTAGATTAGATTCGTTTTATTGTCATTCAGACCTTTCGGTCTGAACAAAATTTTGTTTCCCTGCAGTCATACATATAATTTTTAAAAATGGCAAAAACACACAATCAACACAAATTTAACATCCACCACAGTGAGTTCACCAAACACCTCCTCACTGTGGTGGAAGGCAAAATCTTAAAGTCTCTGTCTCTGTCTCTTCCCCCTTTGTTCTCCCTCTGCGCCGAGGCAACCTAGGAACACGGGCAGGTCTTCAATCACTCACAGCAATTATTCCCTTCAATTATATCATCTGTATCTCAACTTCATCTACTTGCCTTGGTTCTGCGATCTTTACTATCCTTGTGCAGCAAAAACATAGGCTCCACTTGGCTTATCTTAAGAATAGAAGAAAAAGGACCAGGAGGAGGCCATTTGCTCTTTAGAGCCTGCTCTGTCATTTATTAAGGTCACAACTGATTGTCCACCTCAAGAGTATTTTGTTGGACTAGCCCCTATACTTTGATTCCCTTAACATCCAGATTTGTATCATTCTATGTTGAATAAACTCAGTGATCAAGCCTATGTAATCTTCCAAAGGATTGCAACTCGCTTCCACTCTGTCTAATACGCTAGTCTTTATTTTGAAACGGAATGCCACAGAAAACATTCTCCTTGCATCCAGCCCGCTGAGTCCCTTAAGAAAATTAAATTGGCTTGATCTTCTGTTATTCTGTTGAACTCCAGATCTACCTGATAACTCCTCAGAAGGCAAAATCACCATCCCTGGAACATGCCAGGTGAATCTTTCTTCCACTCGCTCAATGGCAAGTACATTCCTTATTAGGAAGGTTTGATTAGGATATGAAGTTCTTGGCAGGGAGAGGTAACAGGAATCCAGCAATATAGAATATGTAAAAGATAACTAAAAAATTGAATTGGGAGGGAACAAAAGGGCCTTGAAATATCCTGGACAAATAAGCTTGTCGAAATCCTAAGATATTCTACAAACATCTCAGGAGCAAGTAGGTAACTGCAAATAACAGGTCCTAATAGGGACTAAAGAGGTATGTATGTGGAGCCAGGTGTTTTGGGTGAGGTCCTAATGGGCCTGTCCCACTTAGTGGACTGCAGGATACTATGGGGTCACCACATGTTTGTGGGTGGTTGCTGGGGAGTCGCCTTCATGGTCGTGAGGAGTTCCCGCATTCTGGGAACTAGTCGTGACCTCGTTATGGTCGCCGCAAATTTTTCAACATGGTGAAAAGTTAGCGGCTATCCAGAATGAAGCCACCATGGAGAGTAGCAAGAATTCTCGTGCCGTAGGTGCAGTGGTAGTGGGTTGCCAGGAGGTCGAAGGTTGTCGTAGATTCTCGTAGGTTGTAACCGGTGCTGACCGGTGAATTTCAATGGCTCATTGTGGAAATAAAAACGCAGTCGTTTTCAGAACCAAGGATAACCGACCGGTAATGTTAATGTCTGCCGAACTTCACAGCCGTATATCTCCGGCTTCTTAAAAGTTGTCTCCACTCCTTCTCCCCTCTATTTCTTTCTTCCCCTCCCACCCCCCCCCCCTTTAAAAGGACTTCCGTGTCCCTTCCCGCACACTGCTTCACCGTCCTAATTATAGCGCCAATCTTCCTGTTCATCGCAGTGTGTGTCTGTATCACATTGGCTTTGCACCGTGTGAATTTCACTCAGACAGTGCTCACCCCGCTTGCCCTGTCACCCGCACGCACGCACACGCACACACGAAGGAAGCGGTGTCTGTATGTGCGTGCATGTCGGCAGCCGGCTGAAAAATCGCCTAAGTGGGATAGGTTCATAACTGCATATTTCTGGATTCATCAAGAAGTTATGTGGAAGATCGCGCGTTCAGGGAGGATACAGGGATATATAGTCCAGTCCAGTATTAAGGAGGAGGTGATAAATTTCATGGGATTCCGAAGTGTCCATATATCCACGGTCTCTGAGATCGAGCCCAGGGTTGCTAAGGGAAGCAAGGGAGGAGATAGAGAGGATGCTGACAGAGGGTTTTTTTTGCATCTTTACTAGCCACAGGTGAGGTCACAGAAGACTGCAGGATAGCTAATGTTGCTCTTTTATTTAAGAGCAGCACACAACTACAAGTTAGTGAGCTCTGCGTCAGTGCTAGCGAAATTATTGGAAACAATCCTAAAAGCCTGGATGTACGTATATTTGGAAAGAAAGGGGCTGATCAGGGATAGTCAGCTTGACTTTGTGCAGGAGAAATGCTACCTCTCAAATTTGATTTGAGCTTTTTGAGGAGGTCACTGAGAAGATTAATGAAAGCAGGGCAGCAGATATTGTCCAAACAGATTTTAGTAAGACATTTGACTAGGACCCATATGGTACTCTGGTTCACTAGGTTAGAACATATGGGATTTAAGGTCAGCTGGCTAAATGGATCTAAAATGGGCTTGGTAATAGGAGGCAGAGGGTAACGATAGAATGTTTTTTCTGATCGGGATCAGTACTGGGATCCTTGGTGGTATCATATGTTAAAACTTGGATGTGAATGTAGGTGGTATGATTAAAATATGGATGATATGAGTGTTGTTAATAGCAAGGAAGGTTGTGTAAGGCTACAGTAGGATATAGGTCAGGTGGAAAGTTGAGTGGAGCATTCTCTGATGGAATTTAATCCTGACGGGTGTGTGAGGTGATGCATTTGGGAAGTCAACTAGCAATTGGACATAAACAATAAATGATAGGGCACTAAGAAATGTTGATGAGAAGGACCTTATTCATTCTTCAATAAAAGTGGTAACACGGGTAGATAGGGTGATGAAAGTGGCATATGGCATGCTTGACTTCATGGGGCAGGAGGGGGTAGAGAGGGAGGGCGGGGCGGCAGGGAGGGAGGGGCAGCAGAGAGGGAGGGGGAGGGGGGGTGGAGGGGGTAGAGAGGGAGGGAGAGGTTTGAGCCACTTTGCTGTCCATCCAATAGCCCATTCTTGATCCATATCGATATATACTGTTTGTTTCTTCTGTAACAATTCCAATTCTCATTACCAGCCTCCAATTCTTTACCCTCTTTAATTCTGAGGCACAGAGTAACTTGAAAATAACCCCTAATAGGAGCCTCCATCCATGCTACAGATTTGCAGTGGTAAAATATAAAGCTCTAACTTATTAAATTCCAGATATCACCTGTACTTCATGGTTAATTTTCGTACATTCGACCCCTTTTATTTAGAAGAAATGAAACCTAACATCCATGCACTGGCATTTTGCCAGTGAGTTAGGAAAATAAATCAAATCACTCTACAAGCTAATTCATTAGTTTAAGGCCAGCGTCATCTTTGGTGGTTGGAGAGGTATGTGTAGGGTGGGGAGTGGATGAGTGAGAATCAGAGGAATATAACCTGTTATACCTTATTGATTAAGTCTCTATATTCTGTACTAAATATTTCTAATTTACATTTCTAATCTGGTTATTTTTCAGTGGTGTGCACTTCAATTCTCAGGCTATAGCTCCAACCATAGAACAGATTGACCAGTCATTTGGAGCAACTCATCCTGGAGGTAAGGGATCGGCATAAAATGTCTGATCAAATGAACAGTAAGGCTGCTTCCATGGTCGTTGAGCTGATAATGTAACACTTGATTACTTTAGAATGAAAGGAGAGCTCTCAAAACTGGCCTGCACTGTACCAAGATTATAGCTGGCCATTGTTTCTGATTTTAATATGACTGCACATTATCCCTGCAACTTGTGTTTCTTGGGAAATCGGACAAAGCAGTAGCCAATGCTTCATGTGTACCTGCTAAAAGTTTACAGGGTAAGTATTTACATGGAACATAATACAGTACAGCACAGGAATAGGTCCTCCGACCTACGTGGACTGTGTCAACCATGAAACCAAATTAAATGATTCCCATCTGCTTGGACATGGATCTACATCCCCTTGCATTTCCAGCTTGTCCGCATGCCTGTGCAAGTGCCTCTTAAACATTGCTATACTATGGGCTTCCATTTCCTCCAGGGCAAACATTCCAGGCATCTACAACTCACTGTTTAAAAAAAAGAACATTCTATGCGCCTACCACTCAGTGTTTTAAACAAAATCTTTTGTAAATCTCCTTAAAATTCAATTTGCCCTGGCTAATACTTTCTAACACAGGCAATTATACTAGTGAACCACTTCTGCACCATCTCAATTCTTCAGCCTGTAATGTGGTGATCAGAAATGCACGCAATATTCCAAATGTGGCCTAACCAAAGTTTTTGATAGGAGCCACATAACTTCCTGAATTTGATACTCTTACCTGAATGATGAAGACACGCATATAATACAGCTTTACCACCTTATCTACTCGTGTATCCAAAACTGACCTGTATTGCGCCACTGCTCATATTTCGAACTGATCTATAGCTTGCTGTATCTCTTGACAACTTTCCACCACAATTCTGCCAAATTTTGCATTGGCGAGTGGGCAGATGCATGGCAGATGCCGTATAATGTGGACAAATGTGAGGTTATCACTTATGTGGCCAGAACAGGAAGGCAGATTATTATTTGAATGGTGTCAGATTAGGAAAAGGGGAGATGCAACAAGACCTGGGTTTGCTTGAAAAGCAGTCACTGAAAGTAAGCATGCAAGTACAGCAGGCAGTGAAGAAAGCTAATGGCATGTTGGCCTTCATTGTGGGAGGATTTGTGTTTAGGAGCAAGTAGGTCCTGCTGCAGTTGTATAGGGCCCTGGTGACACCACACCTGGAGTATTGTGCGCAATTTTGGTCTTTTAATTTGAGGAAGGACATTATTGCTAAAGAGTGAGTGCAGCGTAAGTTCACCAGGTTAATTCCCTGGATGGCAGTACTGACATATGATGAAAGAATGGGTCGACTGTGCTTGTATTCACTGGAATTTAGAAGGATGAGAGGGATTCTTAGAGAAACATATAACATTCTTAAAGGATTGGACAGGTTAGATGCAGGAAAAATGGTCCCGATGTTGGGGTAGTCCAGAACCAGGGGTCACAGTTTACGAATAAGGGGTAGGTCATTTAGGACTGAGATGAGGAAAAACCTTTTCACCCAGAGAGTTGTGAACCTGTGGAATTCTCTGCCACAGAAGGCAGTGGAGGCCAATTCAAAGGTTTCAAAGGTCTTTTATTGTCTCGTACCAATTAAGGTACAGTGATATGTGAAATACCATATGGGGGAAAAAAGCAACAAGACACACAACTACATAGAAGTTAACATAAACATCCACCACAGTGGATTCCCCATATTCCTCACTGTGATGGAAGGCAAAAAAGTCCAATCTTCCTCTTTGTTCTCCTGCAGTCAGGGCAGTCGAACCATCCGTCGGGGCGATCGAAGCTCCCGCGTCAGGGCGATCGAAACTCCCGCGTCGGGGCGGTCAAAGCTTCTGCGGTTGGAGTTTCCGAAGTCGGTCTCTGTGAGCTCCGTGATGTTAAGCCCGTAAGCACCCATGGTTGGAGCTCCGAGGTTGATCCCTGGCAAAAAGGGGTAGGTCGTTTAGGACTGAGATGAGGAAAAAAAATTCAACCACAGAGTTGTGGATCTGTGGAATTCTCTGCCACAGAAGACAGTGGAGGCCAATTCACTGGATGTTTCCAAGAGAGAGTTAGATTTAGCTCTTGGGCCTAAAGGGACACGGGGTAAAAGCAGGAATGGAACTGTTTTTAGATGATCAGCCATGATCATATTGAAATGCGGTGCTGGCTTCAAGGGCCGAATGGCCTACTCTTGCACCTATTTTTCTATGTTTCTAGTTCACTGTCCGATAATTTGCTGGATTATTGGATTAGAATAATGTATGATAGTTATATTTTTAATTTTATTTCCTCTTCCCCATTTTCCTCATGTTGTAGTGTACAATGCAGCTGAACACCTTTTTCATCTCAACTTCCGAGGGCTTTCTTTCTCCTTTCAACTGGACTCCTGGAAAGAAGCTCCTAAATTTGAGGTGAGGAGATGGGTTCTTCGACGGAGAATTCTAGCCCTGCGTTTGCTTGGACTGCAATGGACAACTTTGAACTCGTGTCATCTGCTTATTGGAGGGTAGAATTATGAGGTGATCTCTTTTGGGACATGCAAGATTCTGCGAGGAATGTGCTGGATAAACACTGAGGATGTTTCCTCGAGACAAAGTGTAGAGTTGAGAGTAGTTAAGAGACGTTTTGGGGAGAGTGCTCAGATTGGAAGTGATTTAGTTTGACCTGAAACCAGGGTTTTAAGGCTGAAAGTAAACTGCAAAGGCGTTAGATGAGAGTTAGCTTTGGTAGATTGGAAACTAAGTTAAAAATACATGATAATGAAGAAGCAATGTATGACATTTAAAGCACTAATATACTGTTCACAGCAAATAAATGTCCCTTTAAGGTACTAAACCCTGCAGGAAAACTGATTCAGCTGTAACTAATGTGAAATTAAAGATAGTATTATATCAAAAGAAGGAGCATATAATCATGTCTAAGTAGTTTTGACATTGAAAGCATTTCAATGTTCAGCAAAGATGGATCAGGGAGCTACAGGAAAGGAAAAGTAGAATGTAAGAGTAATTATGAGGAAAATAAAAATAGACTGAAAAAGCTCCTGTGGAAAAAGAAAACTATTAGCAAAAGTTAATGTGGGTCACAGAAAGACTGAGGGCAATAAACAAATATGTTGTATGTCTTAACCAGATTAGACATGGGAACCCAGAAATAATGGAGAAGACCTGGTCGAGAGTGAATTGAGGTAGTGAATTGAACTTAAAGCTAATATATCCCCAAGATCAGATGAGGGAGCAGTGAGTGCAGGTCGAGATGCGTCGAGGGAGCAGTGAGTATAGGTGTAGGTAGAGTTTAGAGAGCAGCAGTAAATGGAGGCCCTACAGTTTGGATGTGCAAAAGTGTAGATTGGAAGTAAAGTGTGAGAAAGGGTAGAGTGTAATGAGGAGGTGTGAATATTTGCTGATTTTTTTTTTCTCTACACTATTTGAGCTTGCTGATGACTATAGACAGTTTGAACAATTTGTGTTTCCACAGCCGAAATTTGCTCATGGCCTGGCCTCCTTGCAGATTCCTCATGGTGCAACTGTGAAACGCATGTACATTTACACTGCAAACAGTCTACAGGACACAAAGTAAGCAAACTGCCAAATATAGAAGTGTCCATGCATTTTTTTTCTCTCAATTGGTTCCCTTATCTGACAAATTGTATCTTTTATTCCTGATTCTCTTATCCATCAAAATGCAGATTGGGAAGAAGTATGTTAGAAATTAATTTAGAAATTGTCAAATGTCTTTAGCCTAATAATTTAGTCACATAGCCCTGTTATTATTCAGCATTATGTGTAATATTAGGTTATTTCTAGAGTGGACCACAATTATGACCTCTTTGGGATTAAATTGTATTTGTAGAAATCCGACTGACCAACATGGTTGTGAATCACAGTTATGCCAACAAAATAATTGACTGCCTTGGATGTGCAGTCGCTGTGGGACATTTTACAGGGAGATCCCTATGTAGGTCCTAACCATTCCCTAAGAACCAGACCCTGAATGGTTCCCTGCAATGTCATTTACTGACTGGTCCCTACCTGACCCACAGAGATCATCCAATTAAGGGCAACTCCAACACCAGCCCTCCCAAATCGGGATGCTAATTCACAACTCCTCTTATTCCCCAAACCCTGATCATACATCTTGCCCCGAACACCAGGGACCTCTATGAGTTGCTGTGCTGGACCAAAGTGTTTGCTGCACCATTTGCAAGTGAACTGAAAGTGGTTGTCAACCAGGAGCAATTTGCATTTTTAAGATAAATACCTGAAACTATATAGACAATTACACAATCCACGTTGCTTTTGAAACCTGGTTTGTATTTGCTGGCTGGGTGCTCCTTTAATAGGCAGTCTTTGCACTGTGTTTTATGACAGACCCACAGCTGCAAGATAGCAATTAAAGGCAAGTGTTAGTAGATTCGACTTGCTTGGATTGTACACTAATGAATCTTCTCTTGTATAATATTACTTGCTAATTAAGGGCATGCTGCACAATGCAGAATGTTCACTATAGACAGTAGTATTTGTTGAAACCTGTTCCCCTGACAATAGTAGTCTACAAAAAGCAAAATACTGCAACTATGCAGCAGAGTCACTGACCATTTGAAAATGATTATTTTTTTATTAATGAGATTTCTTGAAATGCCTGAATAGTAAGCATATCAATCTGGCTATTATAGAGCTCCCATGATGCCACTGAGTTGTTTCTATGGTAACGTGTATGCAGAGACTGTAGAAGTATTGAGAGATCCAGTGGGACCCCATGGCCTTCAGTTGCGACTTCTAACAGCAGGTAAAACAAAACCTTTGCTCTCTTTGGGAGTAGATGAAGGAAGAAGAAATCATTTGCGTGAAGCCTGCAAATAATACCAGAAATGTTCTGTTTCGAATATATAGATGTATGTTAAAATTGGGGAATGAAAATCTGTATCATTGCAATGCAGAATAGAATAGCACAGGATGCTAGATTGGGTGCAGTTGTGGCGGTGACTGAGGTTATCTGTATTACTTGAAACAAATCATGATATTAGACTTTAGAGATACACTGTCGAAACAGGCCCTTCGGCCCACCGATCCCGCACCGACCAGCGATAACCCCATACACTTGCACTATCCTACACACTAGGGACAATTTACAATTAACAGAAGCCAATTCACTTACAAAACCTGTACGACTTTGGAATGTGGGAAGGAATTAGAGCACTCGGAGAAAACCCACGACAGACAGCACCCTGGTCTCTGGCACTGTAAGGCAGCAACTCTACTGCTGCACCACTGTGCCACTCCATATTATCTTATATGACTACAATTTACCTGGTAAATATATATAGAGAATGTTTTCATACTGCAGGCTGCGTTAGGGTTAAGTTGCAAGTTTGTACGCTGCAGGATAATTGCGGCTCTTGTCTTTTTTATTTTCAGTGTTGGGGATGGGTCTCACATGACTTTGGAATCGGCTTGCTTCAGGTGCTACCTTTCAATCAAAAGTTTGATTTGAAACCCAGTGTCAAACTTGAGGGTTTAATATTGATTGGTTTTAGTGAAGTGTTAAAGATACGTTGTATTATCAGAGCTGTCATCCTTTGAAGATTTCCATCCACCTGCTCTGGTGATTGATTTTCAAGGTCCAGTCATGCTATTCCAAGAGCAAGATATTCTACCGTGCCTGCTTTATCACCTTAAAGACAACTGATGTGATTTTAAAAGTAAAAAAGATGAGAGGATCATAGTTGCTGTTTGTGGCATTGTACTTGCAAATGCATTACAGTGCTTCATTCAGTTCCTGAATTTTTATTTTTATATATATATGTGTAAGATAAGATTTGAACTTTTTTGCGCTTTCCATCACAGAGAGGAATCTTCTTCTTGCATATGGCGTGCACAGCCTAAAGTTGTAGGACAACTTGTTCTATTTGATCTTATTTGATTGTGCACAAGAGTTTGAGGTTGATTGCATTCAAAGAAACCGGGCGGACCACGTGAAGGTTGCAACCTCCCACCCCACAGAGAGGAATGTGGAGGAGTCACTGTGGTGGATGTTTATGTTAAAATGTATTTTGTGTGTTCTGTTGCTTTTTAATTGTATGACTGAGTTGGCAAATGAAATTCCTCGTATGTTGTAAAACATACATGGCTAATAAAGTATTATTGTGATTGTGATTGTTATAAGTTTCTTCTACTATTGTTAAATGTTCTACTGTTTACACGTCTGACATTTCCGTTAGCTTCAAAGTGATCCCACCGCCAATCACATCTTCCCATCCCTTTCCACTTTCTGTAGAGACCATTCCCTCCACAACTCATTGGTTCACTCACCTCCTCCCGCCCAAACCACCCCCTCCCCTGGTACTAGCCCCTACAACAGCAAGTGTAACACCTGTCCCTTTATCACCTTCCTCACATCCATCCAAGGACCCTGGCAGCCTTTCCATGTGAGGTAGTGGTTCACCTGCACCTCCTCTAACCTCACCTACTGTATTTGGTGGTCTTGATGTGGCCTCTTTTACATCGGTGAGACAAGGCGTAGACTAGGTGACCAATTTGATGAACATGTATGCTCAGTCCACCTAGGCCAACTAGATCTCCCAATTGCCACCCATTTTAACTTCATTTTCCATTCCTATATCCACCATCTGTTCTGGGCATTCTCCATTGCCAGTGTGAGGCCACATGCAAACTGGAGGTACTGCACCACATATTCTGCTTGAGTAACTTCCAACCCAACGGTATTAATATTGAATTCTCTAATTTTACATATCAACTCGCCTACAACTCCCCTTCTCCCCCCCACCTCCCCCCTTTTTTTCCCCTCACTGCCCTGTGCTCCACTCAGGTGTGCACCCATTTCTCCCTCTATCCCACCCCCCTTTCCCTTCTTATCTATAACCTTTCCTCCAGCATCACAATTTACTCCTCTTCGCATCAGCCTTTTGTCTTTTAATCCCTGGCCTTTGTTCTCCGATCTGCCTATGAAACCCCCCTTTGCCTGTATCCATCTATCATTTGCCAGGCCTTATCCTGCCTCCACTTCATTTTTCAGCTTTCTTTCCTCCACTACAATTATCCTGAAGAAGGTTCTCGACCCAAAACATTGCCTGTCCTTGTCTTCAAAAGATGCTGCCTGGCTCGCTGACTCTCAGATGTCCTAGTGGCCAGAGGACCTAGAGTGACCGAGGAACTGAAGGAAATTCACATTAAGCAGAAAATAGTGTTGGTTAGACTGATGGGACCGAAGGCTGATAAATGCCCAGGGCATGATGGTCTGCATCCCAAGGTACTTAAGGAAGTGGCTCTAGAAATCGTGGACGCATTGGTGATCATTTTCCAGCGTTCTATAGATTCGGGATCAGTTCCTGTAGTTTGGAGGGTAGCTAATGTTATCCCACTTTTTAAGAAAGGAGGGAGAGAGAAAACGGGGAATTATGGATCAGTTAGCCTGACATCGGTGGTGGGGAAGATGCTGGAGTCGAATATAAAAGTTGAAATAGCGGCACATTTGGATGGCAGTAATAGGATTGGTCTGAGTCAGCATGGATTTACGAAGGGGAAATCATGCTTGACTAATCTTCTGGAATTTTTTGGCGATGCAACTAGGAAAATGGACAAGGGAGAGGCAGTGGATGTAGTGTACCTGGACTTTCAGAAAGCCTCTGATAAGGTCCCAAATAGGAGAATAGTGGGTAAAATTAGAGCACATGGTATTGGCAGACAGGAAACAAAGAATAGGGATTAACGCATCCCTTTCAGAATGGCAGGCAGTGACTAGTGGGGTACTACAAGGCTCGGTGCTGGGACCATAGCTATTTACAATATACATTAATGATTTAGATGAAGGGATTAAAAGTAACATTAGCAAATTTGCAGATGACACAAAACTGGGTGGCAGTGTGAACTATGAGAATGCAGGGTGACTTGGACAGGTTGGGTGAGTGGGCAGATGCATGGCAGATGCAGTTTAATGTGGATAAATGTACGGTTATCCACTTTGGTGGCAAAAACAGAAAGGCAGGTTATTATCTGAATTGTGTCAAGTTGGGCAAAGGGGAAGTACAACGGGATCTTGGGGTACTTATTCATCAGTCACTGAAAGTAAGCATGCAGGTACAGCAGGCAGTGAATAAAGCTAATGGCATGTTGTCTTTCATAACATGAGCAGTTGAGTATAGGAGCAAAGAGGTCCTGCAGTTGTACAGGGCCCTGGTGAGACCACACCTGTAGTATTGTGTGTAATTTTGGTGGTAAATGGTTTTAAATCCAAGAACATGATTTTAAACACCGGTGTCCCCCAGGGTTGTGTTTTATCACCGATTTTATTTTCCATCTACACAAACAACATAACAAACAATAACAGTGACATTTCCCTTTTTAAGTATGCAGACGATATGGCTCTGGTGGCCCACATCAAGGATCACACTTCTCTGGCTGCCTACTATCAGCAGGTCAACACCCTGATGCTGTGGATCAAAGAGAGCTCTCTGGAGCTTAACATCTCCAAGACCAAGAAGCTGTGTTGTGGGGCGAGGCGAACATCTTCCCCCCCAACCTCTCTTTGAACCTCTGAGGCTGAATGGGCAGACAGTTGAGCAGGTAGAGGCCTTTAGATACCTGGGCACAGAGATTGACACCCGCCTGTCCTTCTCCCAGCACACAGACTCTGTGTACAAGAAGGCACAGCAATGCCTGTTCCTGCTGAGGAAACTCAGGAGCTTTGATGTCAGACAGGACATTTTAACAGCTGTCTATAAATCACTTATAGAATCTGTACTCACCTTTAACATCACATCCTGGTTCACCCTCACCTCTGTCAAAGACAAATCAAAGCTTTCCCGGATCATCAATCAAGCAAGCAAAATAACTGGCAAAACTCAAAATCAATTATCAGTACTCCGCACCCAGGCAGTTAAAAGGAAAGCCAACCTCATTACACAGGATCCCACCCACCCCCTGCACAAGTCCTTCCAACTTCTGCCATCAGGCCGCCGATATAAAGTCCCCCTATCCAAGAAAAACATCCACAAAAACTCATTCATACCCATTGCCATAAACAGCTTAAATAAAAAATGAACAAGGGACAAATTAACCCTGACGCACTGTTACTTTACACGTATCCACAACTTTTATCTTGTCTATTTTTATAGTTTCTAATCTTTATACTTGCTTTTAAGATCTATACACACTGTGTGTGCTCGCAGAAATCTGTGTTGTATGACTGCTTATCAGTACATTGTCCTGGTTGTATGTTGAGCCACGTCAAAGAAGATTTTCTGTCACGACAGACAATAAAGTTTTCTGAATCTGAATCTGAATCTCCAAATTTGAGGAAGGACATTTTTGCTATTGAGGGAGTGCAGCATTGGTTCACGAGGTTAATTCCCGGGATGGTGGGACTGCCATATTTTGAGCGACGGGGCTTGTATACACTGGAATTTAGAAGGATGAGAGGGAATCTTATTGAAACATATAAGATTATTAAGGGATTAGACACGCTAGAGGCAGGAAAATTGTTCCCAATGATGAAGGAGTTCAGAACCAGGGGCCACATTTTAAGAATAAGGGGTAGGCCATTTAGAACGGAGATGAGGAAAAATGTTTTCACCCAGAGAGTTATGAATCTGTGGAATCCTCTGCCTCAAGCCCCTGTGCCACTGTACAAAATAATTCACGAGTTCTCCCGAGTTTTCCCTTGATTCGAACTCGGAGAATGTCCGTAGCGGGTCCGTAGGAGTTCGTGGATGTTTCGTACTGGCTTGTAATGCTAACGGTAGGTATAAAAAGTAACAATTTTTTTCATCACATGTATTTTTTTACTCGTGGACATTTTTTTGCAGGGATGAAAAAACGTCTCGAGTTACCGGATGACCTGAGTACCTACCGTTAGCATTACGAGCCGCTAAGAGACATCCACAAACTCCTACGGACCCGTTATGGACATTTTCCGAGTTCGAATCGGGGAAAACTCAGGAGAACTCGTGAATTACCTTGTACAGTGGGACGGGCTTCAGAAGGCAGTGGAGGCCAATTCTCTGGATGCTTTCAAGAGAGAGTTAGATAGAGCTCTTAAAGATAGCAGAGTCAAGGGATATGGGGAGAAGGCAGGAACGGGGTACTGATTGTGGATGATTAGCCATGATCACAGTGAATGGCGGCACTGGCTCGAATGGCCAAATGTCCTACTCCTGCACCTATTGTCCATTGTCTACTCTTTTTTGTAAACCAGCATCTGCATTTCCTTGTGTTTCCATCTAGATACATTGCCTATGTATATGTGATTAGTTACAGTCAACCTATAGCGGGGAGACAAGTTTCTATAATTTTTGTAATAACTCACAAATCCATTTGAATTGAAGTTGTCATTTTGAATTTCTTCTGAAATGAAGTCTCGGGTTCCCCTGCTGGTTGAGGTGAGTAATTGTGTCGAGTGAGGATATATAATCACATCATATAAACCAATAATGTTTATTGTCCGGTGGTACACAAAATTGCTGGGGAAACTCAGCGGGTGCAGCAGCATCTATGGAGCGAAGGAAATAGGCGACGTTTCGGGCCGAAACCCTTCTTCAGACTCTGTGCTGAGTTTGCTAACCTTTGTAATGGTTGGCAGTGCATATGCAAAAAATAATATGCACCCCTGCCTTAGGAAATATAAAAGCATTTCTCTCTTGCAGTCTTTCTCTCTGGCTGGTCCAGATGTGAATCCAAATGCATGACTTTGGCGGGTTTTGGCAAGGCTGTGACAGCTCCTGTGTTTTTTGGGAAGAAAGTGCAGGTGCTTTAGAAAAATGAAGTGAGGGAACCCTTTCTCATGGTTGGGGCTGTACCTAAATATGAATAACTGCATTCAGAAAAAATAAGTAGAGAAATTTAAGAGGGGAAAAAAATACAAAGTATTTATACAGGTGGAAATACCAAGTTAAGTTATAGTGCAATGGTAATATATTTATTGTACCCATATGAAGAATGTTTATTGATAATGGTTGTAATATCTTGTGGTGTCATGCTGAACTCCCTGAACTACGATATTCTTGGTTCAAATGCTGAATCGGCTTTCCTCAGATGGGATGACAGTGAAGCACTTTGTCATTGGTTCCTATGTCCTTAAATGACTGAGTTCTGAACAATTGGTGTCTAATATCTATGAATGCTCTGGAAATGCATAAGGAAAGTTAAGGCTAGAAATTGTTTTGTGTGCTAACTGTTAATGTACTTCATGGACTGTAAAGGGATTTAGAATGTCCTAAGGTCATGGAAAATGCCAAATGTATATTTCCACATGTCTTCTTTTCCCAATGTTTCGGCTGCAGTGTTTTCTCTCTTTAATACAATGCCCTGCAGATTATTCCAAATGTTTATTGTTTTGATGCATTCTTCCAGATCTACCTAAATACTTAATGGCGTGCACTTGTCAGTAGTTGCTTTGCAGAGTTGGCATGAGTATATCTATTTATAAACTACCATCACATTTTGTGTGCTTCATTGAAACCTTTTAACTAGCTATTCTAAGGTTGGAGAACCAGTTTTGCTCTTGAGGGAAATAAATTAATTAGTGTACAGTAAATATGGAGTGCAGATAAACCCAAATTATCGTTGAAAGATTATACCAACAGAAAAAATATGTTTATTTTCTGTAAAATGAGAAACAACGTGATTGATAGTGCAGGATAACGATTCCTCAAAAGCTTCTATGAACTTGTACCATGCCTGTTTTAGTATACCTGTATGCATATTCAGCTTTACACTATGTTTCTGAGTTAGACCACTATGACCTATTTTGAAAGGAGGACAAATCTCCTTGCAGAGGGTCCCCAGAGTCCCATGTCACGTCATTTTCATGGCTGTGTTGGCATGGTTACTAACTAATGGTTACTGAGCGAGAAACCACAAAGTGCAGAGTGTATCAGCTTCCAAGCATGTTTGGTAGCCATCTCTACTGGGTTCCTTCTGGAATCACATATAGTGCTGGGTGTTCAATGGCATATATCTCTTGAGATAGTGTCATTAGAAAAGGTGGGTAAAGATTCATTAATTTCACTAAAGTAGAAATGGAGTGTTATCTGTGCTTGGGATTCCCATTCCCAGTTCTATTTACTGCTCTATTTTCTGAGATTAAATTGAATGGCATATTCATTTCCGTCACATTGCAAGCGTGCAACAATGCCGTTAATGTAGGCATCCACTAAAACCTCAGACAATCCTACTCCCCATTTTGGGACCCCTGGGGGAGTCCCAGCTCCAGCCCCTGCCGGGTGCCCAGGTAAGCTGCTGCCGCTGCTGAACCTTCTCATTTCTGGAGCAATGAGAAACGACCGTAAAGTAGAAGGTTATTCGGTTTCATTCTGAAAAATGTACATGTTCAATTAGATTACACCGAAACAACCAGTATTACACAATCTGATTTCTACACCATTTATCTTTGTCCCAGCAATATAGCATTCACAAAATGTACTGTCCTGCATGACAAAGCCTTCTTCCTTAAAGTTCTCACCAGATCCTTTCCATTCTCTTTAAATTTCACCATGCTGGAACGATCATGAGTCGGAGCACTGAACATTAGCCCAGACCTGTTCACGCAACAATTCCGTGATGTATTCTCTTCCTGATTTTTGTCAAAACAAACCAAACCTGATCTTGTAATTGTCATTTTCCCTTTTTATGGTGTTATCTGTCCCATCAAAATAATAGCCATCTCCAAAGGTCTTTCTGTAGTTCAAGGATGTATAAAACTTTGGCATTTCACATTTAGAATTCCATATGCACAAATTAGGATGCATGTTATTTGATTAAATATTTGAACTACCACAATCAATCCAGACAAAATGTAAAAGGGATGGATATGATTTCCTAAAATTATCTTTACTAGCCCATTTCTTAAAGGGAGCATTATAGAGATATAATTTGATTTTTCATTTTGTGGGATCTAAGCGAGATTGGCAAGACCAGCATTCGCATCTAGGCAACTGTAGACTATTCCATTACACTCTTGACCTGTATATGATGGAATGACTGTGAATGTTAGGAGGTGAACAGTTTGCAGCTGGCTCTAGCCAGCACTTGTAGCTACAGTTTTTGTGTGGCTCATTGAATTGGGTTTTTGGTCACTGGTGCCTCCCAGGGTGTTGATGGTCAACACATCTGTGGATCGGCTCTCCTTGTTTAGACATCAGCCCTCACATACATGTGAGAAGGGTTTTGCTAGATCAACAGGAATTGAAACAAATTCATAGCGTCCAAATTCAGTGCCTAGGTTGATGATGGATGGTCTGTCTGTTTTTTGGCCTGATGCTAAAACAGTGGTTGCAGAATCTGATCTATAAGCTATTGGTAAAGAATCCAGGAATTATATGTGAAAAGAAAAGTAGAATTTACTTCGAACCATGCACTGTTACCTTCTCCAGTTCCCCTTCATCCAGTTTCATCGACCTGCCCTTCCTGTTTTCATCCATCTACCACTCACAAATTTCACCTACTGTATCTCCTCCCCTACCTGGTTCCACCTGCCCTTCACTTCTTCTCTAATGATTCCCATTGTCACCTTCCTTACTTACCAAATTGGGCTTGGGTAAACTCCACTTACCAGCCGTGGAGGGTGATATTCAGGAACATAAAGACTACCTGTCTGATAACCATTTCTCCTGTCTTCATGTTCATGCTTCCCTGGCATCTTCTGCCCCTTTTTCTTCTCTTTGGCTGCTTCCACCTATTACCTCCACTCCTCCACCACCTGGATCCATCTGCCCATCATCCTTCTCCCCTCCTTGGTCTGCCCATCACCTAATGGCCCCAGTCTCACCCCTTCCCCTCCCCTGTTTACGCTAGCTATCGTCTTTCTCCATTCCCAGTCCTGATGATGATGATGGATGGGATTTATATAGCGCCTTTCTAATACTCAAGGCGCTTTACATCGCATTATTCATTCACTCCTCCGTCACACTTGGTGGTGGTGAGCTACTTCTGTAGCCACAGCTGCCCTGGGGCAGACTGACGGAAGCGTGGCTGCCAATCTGTGCCTACGGCCCCTCCGACCACCACCAATCACTCACACACATTCACACACAGGCAAAGGTGGGTGAAGTGTCTTGCCCGAGGACACAACGACAGTATGCACTCCAAGCGGGATTCGAACCGGCTACCTTCCGGTTGCCAGCCGAACACTTAGCCCATTGTGCCATCTGTCGTGATGCAAGGTCTTTGACCCGAAACGTTGACAATTGTTCCCCACCTGTGGGGAAGAAATTGTGGGCTGCTCCACACATGCTGCTCGACTTCCTAAGTTCCTCCAGTAGTTTGTTTATTGCTTGAATACATTGTGATGTGTTCCTTTTCTCCAACATGCTGACTTTGAGCTGATTCTAAGGAGCCTCTCTCCTGATTGCAGGTTGTGGCCCTGGAGTATTGGCTGACACAAAAATGCACCCATTTGAACGCTGTGTCTATTTTGGGGATTCCTGCCAGGATGTGCTGAGTGCTTTAGGATCTCCACACAAAGTCTTCTACAAGTCAGAGGACAAGGTAAGTGTAACTTCTTTTCACATCATAGACCCATACAGCATGGAAGCAGGCCCTTCAGTTTAACCTGTCCATGAAAACTTTGTTGGTATGGCCCATCTCCCTCTCAACTTACTTTGTAATTGTATCTGCTTCTCTAATTTCCTCTGGTAGTTTGTTCCAGATGTGGACTAACTTCCCATTGAAAAATAACCCCGGAGGTCCCTCTTAAATCCCTCCTCTTACTAAGCATACACTCTAGTTTTAGCATCTATCCTTGGAAAAAGACTGTTAGCGTTCACTTTATCCATGCCCCTTGTGATTGTGCATAGTTCAATCAGGTCATCCCTCAGTCTACCACCCTCCTGGGCATCAGTTTGTCAAAGAATGAATTGTAACCTGACGGAAGTGTATTTGCGAGGAAGCAAACATACTTGTTGCTAATCTCTGATTATTAAATCTGGCACAATTTCTGTTTAAACAGTTTATGCGTGGTTCATGTTGTCTAATTCCCATCTCCCGTTTAATATCAGTGACTCTCCAGTCATGATTGCACCTCTCCATTCTGTATAGGTTTACTTCATGTTATGAAGATCCTATTGTGAACTCTGACAGTCACAGTGACGCGTGTCTTTATTGATTAAAATTTCTGGGTGTGAACATTTGCCCAAACTGCTGGATGTCTTGTATTAAAATGTTAAATTTTCTAGCCTCTATATATTCATTTTGTGCTATTGATTATCCATTTGCTTCTTTCTACAGATGAAGATTCACTCTCCTTCACCTCACAAGCAGGTCCCCTCCAAGTGCAATGACTACTTTTTCAACTACTTTACTCTAGGAGTGGTGCGTACCTACAATTTCACTTATTGCTGATAGGTTGGTGTTACACTATTCGACAAATTTATTTATCTCTCTCTTTGATAGGATGTCTTGTTTGATGCCACAACACATCAGGTGAAGAAATTCGTGCTTCATACCAACTACCCAGGTCATTACAACTTCAACATGTGAGTGTTAACCACAGCAGTAAATGTTACATTTAATAAGAGTTAGAATCAGTGACTGATACAGCACAAACTATGATGTCTCTTGTTCCCTGTAATTGGTGGTTGTAATGTTACTGAATTGATGTTTTGGTATGCTCCATTGTAATGTGAAATTTCAAGTATGTTGGAAAATGGTCTGAATGTACTTGAAATCTCTTAAGGTGCTCTTATTGTGTTGGTTTTGCATTTAAATCCTTACTCTCAATTTATCATGGCCTCGTCCCCTCTCATCACAGTGAAGTTTACTGTCTGTCAATTAATTTCTGCACTGCTGATCACTCCTTGCCGTTTTTCATTTTAAATCTAAATATGATATTCTGATCTCTTTCCTACCAATTTCCTAACAATAACATGAAGTAAACCTATACAGAATGGAGAGGTGCAATCATGACCGGAGAGTCACTGATATTAAACGGGAGATGAGAATTAGACAACATGAACCACGCATAAACTGTTTAACCAGAAATTGTGCCAGAATTAATAATCAGAATTAATAATCTAGGGAATAAGATATTTTGTTCATCTTATTCCCTAAAACTTGTCATAACAAAGTAGAAACATCTCAATTAAATTTTCCTGAATATACTCAGGAAATTCCTCTCTTTTCAGTTCTTGCACGTCTGTGTAATTTCCTGTCTGTTCTTCCATCATCTCCCTACTATCTAAAAGCCTCGACGCATAACACTCAGGAAAATTTGCTGCCAATAGCCCAGTGGATAAATACATTCTGTGAATAGGCATCATGCACATTAGAAATGTGCCCTCCCCATGTCAGAGTCAAAGACAGAGTCAAAGCCCCCGGCGGGCGATGTTAAATGTCCCGCAGCCATTTAAAGTACATGAGAACCATCAAGCCATACAAGAATATACCACGTGGTGCAAGAGAAAAATACCCAGATATAGAGTTAGAGCTTTACAGTTACAAAGTGCAGACTTTAAAAAGTACGAGCCATAATGAGGTATTCTAATCTCTTTAAGTTTCTGACAGGACCGTTCAATAACTGATTATAGCAGGGAAGATTCTGTTCCTGAATCTGGTCGTACAAGCTTCTATATCTAATGCCTGGTGGGAGAGAGGAGGAGGGAATGACCAAGGTGTAAATGATTATCTTGGTTTCTTTCCCAAGGCAGCATTAAATGCAGAAGGAGTTGGTGGGGTGGGAGAGGGGGGGGGGATGCTTTTTACAGAGCATCGGTATATGGCTGCAATGACTATGGCAAACTGGGCGGGAGTTAAATTGCATCCTCTTGTATAACTAGTGTGAGTAGGTGTAGGATGGGAACAAATTTTGAGGGAAGATAAATTAGAGAGGCACAACTTCAAATTGAAAGGACTTTTGAGGTTATAGTCGGCCCTGTATCGTGGTCAGTGCTGCTCACCGAGTTGTTGAAGTTGTTGCACATGCTGCCCCCAAGTGGACAGAATCCACACTTCAATTCAAAAGCATCTCTTCAGCCACTGGGAGGAGGTAGTTGAGGGGGTCCTTGGAGAACATTTCCCTGTAACAGATAGAAGAGTGATCCTTCCGTAGGTAACGCAGTCAGATTTGTCTTTCCTGAATATGGTCAATTTCAGCAAACTAATGGCCTTTGGCACACCTTCCCACTCCCAGATATTGACAATGATGTAGATGATTGAACATTGACTAATTAATAAAAGGCAACTTGGGGCTTGCATTTCTAAAAGTTCGAAATGGATCAGCAAAGAAATTCCCCCTAGTGACAGGAAAAGGTGCAAGTTTCAGATGGGTAAAATAACTTGTGGATTTTAATTGATTGGCGATTTACTTTCTTTCAAAACTTGTATCTGACATTCCATATGGAATAACAACTTTGATTCTTTGCATATAATGTGTTTCCGTGGGAGCTCTTGTTGTACTGTTCTGTTGGTATTTAGTCCATGAATCAGTTAAAGAGAGAGAGTACAAAAACAGGGCCTGTCTGCCCATGTAGTATTGAAACAACTTTTTATTTTCCTTGCATTCTCATTAATTCCCCTCATTCTACTGCTTACTGTGGCCAATTAACCTACCAACCAGCACAATTTTGGGATATGAGGGAATACTGAGGCATCCAAAGGAAACACGTGGCCACATAGATAGCACCCAAGGAGAAGATTTAACATGAATCCCTGCTTCTTTGAAATAGTGGCTCTACCAGGTGCACCATTCTGCACTCCTATTAATCTCGTTCAAATTTGTCATGTACCTGAACTATGGTCATATGTGGTGAGGTACAGTGCTATGCAAAATGTTGCTTGCAGCAGAATCACAGGCACATAAAATGAGACAAACACACGAAGCAAGTTATACATAAATTTCACACAAAATTCTAACGGAAAGGTGACTGCAAAAAACAAACCAGACATTAGTGCAAAAACATAGAAAAGTAGTGCAGGAGGTGGGCTGCAGTGTTCTGTTGTCAAGGTAACATTAGGGTTGTGTAGGTTGATTCATGAACTGATAGTTGTAGGAAGGTGTCAGTGAGGAGAGGGCATGATGACCCGGTGGGGATCGCTCAAGATAGATGCCACCTTCTTGAGGCAGCATCTCTTGCTTCCAATGGAAGGGAGGGGAGGGCTATGCTCGTCTGCAGCCTCTTGCGTTCCTGGGCGTTGGAATTGCCATACCAGGCCATGATGCAACCAGATGGGTTAAGGGCCTGTCCCACTTGCATGCGATTGCATGCGTTTGGCGCGACCAAACGTGGTCGCTTGAGGCGTACGGGCACCGAATGGCAGTGCGGGGCCGATCGCACGTAGAAGCGCGGAGTTGTGCGGGGCTGGTCCCGAGATCGCGCGGGTCCCGAGATCGTCCGAAAATCTGACAGTTCCCGAAATTTTTACGCGCCAACGTATGCAACTTTTTATTGCATACGTTGTGGCGTTGTGTGATGACATCACCGCCCGTGCCGTGCGACGCCCAAATTCAGTTGGCCCGCCTCCTGCCCAGCTGATTGATAAGTATGACGCAAATTACGTCACGCGCGAACTTAGCGCGAACTCCGCTTCCGTTTGGTCGCGCCAAATGCATGCAATCGCATGCAAATGGGACAGGCCCTTTACTTTTTACAAGACATTTGTGATAATTTGTTAGAGTACTCGGGGATATACCAAATCTCTTTAAACTTCTAAGAAAGCATTGGTACTGGCACGTCTTCTTTGTGATTGCATCTATGTGCCAGGCCCAGGACAGGTCATCCAATATATTAACGGCCAGAAATTTGAAGCTGCTGACTCTCTCCACCACTGTTCCACCAATTAAAAACTATCACATGGTCTCACGACTTCCCTTTTTTTAAGTCGACGATCAGTTCTTTGGTCTTGTTGACGTTGAGCTAAAGGTTGTTGTTGTGGCACCACTCAACCATGTGTTTCGTCGCTCTCCTGTTCACATACTCATCATCACTGATGATTCCGCCAACCACAGTAGATTAATCTGTGAAGGTGCACCTGTGTTGATGGTGAGTGAGGAGATATTGTTACCAACTTGATCCAGCGTCTTGTCGTAGCATCTTACTCTTACAATATTGGATTGGCAGGGTGTGAACTCAGTAGCTCAGTGGATAACTCACGACTATATAACCAACTGTTTGAAATTTATTTCATTTTTGCCAGATACCATCGCTGCGATTTCAAGATCCCATTGGCAGTTAAACAAGGTGAGTTCCAGTTATCCCATAGAAAGGGATGTGGTAAATTTCTTCTTTCTTGGGAAAGATTATTGTAGCTGTACGATTAAATGAACAGTCTGGGGTGACATTGTTCATAGTTGATGTGATGGAGAAAGCAGTAGTTTAGAGATCAATAAAACAATTGAGCACTTCATATTCCACTTTTTAAAGTGCATACAAAATTATTTGTTTTATAATCTAGTTATAGTACATAGTGGTACATTTTTACATTTATTTTATGATCAAATGCTTTGCCCAACCAATAGAATTGTTTATAGATTTTGATTTTAGGTTGGAATAGAAATCCTCCTGGCAACATCCATACCTTCCAGGAACAGGCTGAATGGGCTGATGACCATTGCATCAGAATTTGTCCGTTTTGGGGTGAGGAAGAAGGTGGAGGAAGAGTGAAGAGATGAAGTAGTGTCACTTTCCCATTAACTTTTTTTTCCCGAGTGAGACGCAGTCAGAATATTCAGTTCCTGAGCCATGATAGTGGAATGATATCAAGTTTCATCATCAGTTTATCTATAGGGGTCCTGATTTTCCAGGTCTTGGATTTCACTGAGAAGAGAATTTCACAAACTTGTTATTTCCCCTGGAATTTATTCACATTAGATCAATGTGCTGAAGCTTTTTTTAAACCATGTTAAAGGTATGTCACATTTCAGGAGGCACAAGACTGCAGATGCTAGAATCCAAGGCTAATCCTGATGTCATTAAATAATAAAACATCATATTTCTCCCAATCGCAAATGAAGATGAGGTTGGTCCACATGAGCTCTTGCAACATATGCAACCTTTTTGATTGAAACAACCATTTATTGTTTGCCCGTTTTAAGATGGTTTAAGATCCTACTGAGGACGGCTTTATTTGGAATTGGCCGGAGAGGAACCTATCTATTGCTGAACCAATCTATCTAATGGGAAGTCCTCTCAGTTTTTATTAAACCCCAGATGCTAAGCATTTTGATAAAGTTATCCAATTACAATACAGTCCAATTGGAATTGCCAACAGTGGAGTCACAATTTAATAGCCACCCAATTATTAGCCATCAAGTTTTTGGGTTCAGTAATATCCTATTGCTGTCATGTATTGGTACTTAAAGATATTGGTTACAGACCAGATTGTAGGAAAGCAATTAACTGAAGGATATTGGAGCAATGTGCCCAATGTTCATTTTGGAACAGTTTGGTTAAAGTGGTGTGTAATGGATGGGCAACAAGTAGTACCAGGAATCTTTCCCACTGCGTATGTAGTGCTTTTGTATGCTTCCAATTCGTAGTCTTGTGGTTCTATGTATGTCCCAAATACTCTTCCTCCAGTTTGAGTATTCATGGGCTGGGGATTTCTAGGAGATAGAAATTTTAAAGCTTTGAGAACATTGTTGAATCTAGTCCACTTCATCTTGTAATCACCTTCTATGACAGGTCTGAATATAGTTTCAGGAGTCTTGTTGGCAGCTAATGCCATGGTCTGCCTAACGTTAAGGATGGGGTGTAATTAGGACCTCACTGGGAGAAGATGATTCATCTATTTAGAATTTTTTGGTCCTCTGTAGATTTATCTTTCACCGCTGAGTTTCAAAATGGCCAGGAATATAAAGGACAGTAAAAGCTTCTTTAGATATGTTAATGGAAAAAGAGTAGCAAAGTCAAATGTGGGTCCCTTGAAGGCAGACACTGGTGAAATTATTATGGGTAACAAGGAAATGGCAGAAGAGTTGAACAGGTACTTCGGATCTTGTCTTCACTAAGGAAGACACAAACAATCTCCCAGATGTACTGGAGGACAGGATCTAAGGGGGTAGAGGAACTGAAAGAAATTTTCATTAGGTGAGAAATAGTATTGGGTAGGCTAATGGGACTGAAGGATGATAAATCCCCCGGGCCTGATGGTCTGCATCCCAGGGTCCTCAGGGAGGTGGCTCTAGAAATAGTGGATGCATTGGTGATCATTTTCCAATGTTCAATAGATTCAGGATCAGTTCCTATGGATTGGAGGATAGCTAATGTTATCCCACTTTTCAAGAAAGGAGCGAGAGAGAAAACAGGGAATTACAGACCAGTTAGCCTGACTTCGGTGGTGGGAAAGATGCTGGAGTCAATTATTAAAGAGGTACTAATGGGGTATTTGGATAGCAGTAAATGGATTAGTCCAAGTCAACTTGGATTTATGAAAAGAAAATCATGCTTGAATAATCTTCTGGAATTTTTTGAGGATGTGACAAAGTAAAATGGACGAAGGGGCCAGTGGATGTAGTGTCTAGACTTTCAGAAAGCCTTTGATAAGGTCTCGCAAGGGAGACTGGTGACTAAAATTAGAGCACATGGTATTGCGGGTAGGGTGTTGACATGGATAGAAAATTGGTTGGCAGACAGGAAGCAAATATTAGGAGTGAACGGGTCCTTTTCAGAATGGCAGGCAGTGGTGAGTGGAGTGCCGCAAGGGGCCGCAACTGTTTACCATATTTATCCTATACTGTATTTATCCTATACCATATATATTAATGGTTTGGAAGAGAGAATTAGGAGCAACACTAGCAAGTTTGCGGATGACACAAAGCTGGGAAGCAGTGTGAACTGTGAAGAGGATGTTAGGAGGTTGCAGGGTGATCTGGACAGGTTGAGTGAGTGGGCAGATGCGTGGCAGATGCAGTATAATATTGATAAATGTGAGGTGATCCACTTTGGCGACAAAAACAAGGGGGCAGATTATTATCTCAATGGGGTTAGGTTAGCTAAGGGGGAGGTGCAACGAGACCTGGGTGTCCTTGTACACCAGTCACTGAAAGTTGGTGTGCAGGTATAGTAGGCAGTGAAGAAAGCTAATGGAATCTTGGCCTTCATAACAAGAGGATTTCAGTATAGGTGTAAAGAGGTTCTTCTGCAGTTCATAACAAGAGGATTTCAGTATAGGTGTAAAGAGGTTCTTCTACAGTTGTATAGGGCTCTGGTAAGACCACATCTGGAGTATTGTGTAGTTTTGGTCTCCTAATTTGAGGAAGGACATCCTTGTGATTGAGGCAGTGCAGCGTAGGTTCACGAGATTGATCCCTGGGATGTCGGGATTGGCATATGAGGAAAGATTGAAAAGACTAGGCTTGTATTCACTGGAGTTTAGAAAGATGAGGGGGGATCTTATAGAAACATATAAAATAATAAAAGGACTGGACAAGCTAGATGCAGGAAAAATGTTCCCAATGTTGGGCGAGTCCAGAACCAGGGGCCACAGTCTTAGAATAAAGGGAGGCCATTTAAGACTGAGGTGAGAAAAAAATATTTCACCCAGAGAATTGAGAATTTGTGGAATTCCCTGCCACAGAGGGCAGTGGAGGCCAAATCACTGGATGGATTTAAGAGAGAGTTAGATAGAGCTCTAGGGGCTAGTGGAATCAAGGGATATGGGGAGAAGGCAGGCACGGGTTATTGATTGGGGACGATCAGCCATGATCACAATGAATGACGGTGCTGGCTCGAAGGGCCGAATGGCCTCCTCCTGCACCTATTTTCTATGTTTCTAAAAATAGTCTGTCACTTTTCTGCAGTAGAAATGTTTTGCTGGAGTCAGTTGTGTGGACCAGAAACAGCCCTTTGACTCAATTTGTCCATTGCTCATATCAACCATCAAGCTCTCATTTACACTAATTCTATTACAGTTTTCTACATTCCCATTTGCTTGTCCCGCCAGAGTCTACCAATCAGCCACACACTTAGGGCTTTTTAAGGTTCCCATTTAACTTGTTACAGGTGTGGGAGGAAATTGACATTTTGGGATGGATGGGGGAGGAGGGGAAGAAAAAAGTTAATGTTTTCAGGAACTACAGACTTATCTCTCTTTTCCCTTATCCCTAACCAGCATCTGCAGTTCCTTCCTATAGACTTCAATAACAGCACTGAACGGGGTAGCAGTTGAAATATTCCCACGTCAATTCTTCCACTTACTGACTATTTGGATTTTATTAACAGGTAAAAGCACTGATGCACACACGCAGCCATGTATTGTTACCACACACAGCAAGGTAAGCCTTTAAAATTGTAAAGAAATTAACGGTGTCCCACTCCTTTCAGATACAGTCTCTTGCATTCCACCAGTAAATGGGTAACAATCAGTTTCATGTAAATTCCATTATTTTTACATTTGATGTGTAATAATTGATTTTAGAGTCTTCATAACCTCCACAATCGCACAGTGATGATTGAATGAATGGAAAGCATGTTAGCTCCAACTTAAACTGGCACCAAGCCTGTGAACGCTTTAAGTTTGTGTTTGAGAAACTCCCCTTCAAGTATATGACACACTGTATCAACTTTTAAAAGATCATTTTAACTACCCAACAAACTACTCCCATTGTGTACAACAGGAATCGTGGACTGGTAAACCAGCAGATATAGAAGAGATGGAGAAATATGGCAGACACCTGATAATCAGAACCCCTTTTCAGATCCCACATCTATGGATTTACAACTTCAGGATGTTGTTACAAATTTATAGAAGATTAATGAGACTATAGTCTCCAGATTTCTGGTTCCCTTTATGAAAGCTGCTTCAAGTTCATACCTAGTAATGTGTAAATGCACAACATTACATTATGTACAGTTCAATTAAAAGACCACACTAATGCAGTTAAAATGTTATATTGAGGCATATCATTGTGACAACATAAAGACATTTATACCATCTCTTTTTTTTTCTTTTTTTTTTAATTTCAAAATAGACTTTATTCAATTGATAAATATATACAATTCATGAACCATTCGAACAAAAAATTCATCCGACATTTTCGGAGACTATACAAATTTTTTTTCAGTACAATATTTTTACATTTGTCAAATTCCACCAAAACTGTCCCCCACCCGTGCCACTCTGTGGCACCTGTCCAAATAATAAATATATACAATGTGTGCACAGTTCGAAAATTCCATCCGACATTTTTGTAGGCTATAGAGATTGTTCAATACAGTTTGTCTTTTAAATTCCACCAAAAATGTCCCCCACCTGTGCCACTCATGTGACCCCCTGGTGTGGGATACCTTCCCTTAATTTAATTTGAGGGGAGTCTCCACCATACCGTGCCCCCCATGTCCAGCAGCGGAAGGACCCTAGACTGTGGCCCTCCCCCACCGAGCCTTGGCGTTGGCTGCACCAAGCTTCAGCGAGTCCCTTAGCACGTACTCCTGCAGTCTGCAGTGGGCCAGTCGGCAACATTCCCTGACGGACATCTCGCTCTGCTGGGTGGTGAGCAACGCTCGGGCAGACCAAAGAGCGTCTTTCACCGAGTTGATGACCCTCCAGCAGCACTCGATGTCAGCCTCTGAATGTGTCCCTGGGAACAGTCCGTAAATCACAGAGTCCTCTGTGGCGGAGCTGTTCGGGATAAATTGTTCCAGGGACCCTTTCATACCTCTCCAGACTCGTTTTGCAAATCCACACTCTGCAAAGAGGTGGGCAACCGTCTCCTCTCCATAGCAACCGTCCCGGGGGCAGCGTGCGCTGGTAGTGAGGTTCTGAATGTGCAGGAAGGATCTAACTGGGAGGGCTCCCCTCACCGCCAGCCAAGCCAGGTCTTGGTGCTTGTTGGTCAGTTCTGACGATGAGGCATTTTGCCAGACAAGCTGGGCAGTCTGCTCTGGGAACCACGCCACCGGATCCATCGAGTCCTTTCCCTGCAGTGCCTGCAGGACATTCCGTGCTGACCACTGCCCGATGGACTTGTGGTCAAAGGTGTTGGTCCGGAAGAACCTTTCCACAGACGACAGATGGGGCGGCAATGTCCAGCTGACTGGCACATTGCGTGGCATCTGCACCAGGCCCATCCTTCGCAACACCGGGGACAGGTAGAACCTCAGCAGGCAGTGACATTTGGTGCCCACGTGCCTTGGCTCTACACTCCGCCTGATGCAGCCACACACAAAGGTGGCCATCAGGGTGAGGGCGACGTTGGGCACGCTTTGACCCCCGTTGTCTGCCACTTGTACATTGTGGCCCGTCGCACCCGGTCCATCCTCGACCCCCAGATGAACTGGAAGACGGCCCGGGTGATCCCCGTGGCGTAAGAGGGAGGGACAGGCCACACTTGTGCCAAGTACAGCAGCCCCGAGAGCACCTCACACCTGATGACCAAATTTTTACCGGTTATGGAGAGGGAACGTTGCCTCCACAGCTCCAGCTTCTTCCCCACCTTGGCTATCTGCTCCAGCCAATTCTTGTTACTCGCCTCAGCCCCCCTGAACCAGATCCCCAGCACCTTCAAGAAGTCAGGCTTGATGGTGAAGGGGACGGAAGATCGGTCGGGCCAGTTGCCAAAGAGCATGGCCTCGCTCTTCCTGCAGTTCACCCTGGCTCCCGTGGCCGACTCAAACTGGTCGCAGATGCTGATCAATCTGCGGACCGACCTTGGATCCGAGCAGAAGACGGCGACATCGTCCATGTACAGGGAGGTTTTGACCTGAATGCCCCCACTGCCTGGCAATGTCACTCCTCTTATGCTCGCATCCTTCCTGATGGTCTCGGCAAAAGGTTCAATACAGCAGACAAACAAGACAGGAGAGAGAGGGCAACCCTGCCTGACTCCAGACCTTACAGGGAAACTGTCTGATTCCCACCCATTGATTTGGACTGCACTACGGATATTGGTGTAGAGCAATTTGATCCAATTTCGGATTCCCTCCCCAAAACCCATTTTGGAGAGCACGTCCCTCATGTACGTGTGCGATATCCTGTCGAAGGCCTTCTCCTGGTCCAAGCTGACTAGGCAGGCATCCACCCGTCTGTCCTGCACGTAGGCGATGGTATCACTCAGCAGCGCTAGGCTGTCTGAGATTTTCCTGCCAGGTACAGCACAGGTTTGGTCCGGGTGGATCACCCGTCCCAGAGCAGACTTGACCCGGTTGGCGATGGCCTTAGACAGGATCTTGTAATCTACATTCAACAATGTTATGGGTCTCCAATTCTTTATATCCTTCATCTCCCCCTTCTGCTTGTAGATTAGGGTGATGCTGCCCTTCCTCATGGAGTCTGACATGCTGCCGGCTAGAAGCATGTCGTTGTACACTTCCAGCAGGTCCGGGCCCACCCAGTCCCACAGAGCCGAATACAACTCAGCCGGTAAGCCATCGCTTCCGGGAGTTTTACTCGAGTCAAAGGATCGGATGGAGCCAGTCAGTTCCTCTAGGGTCAGTGGTTGGTCCAGACTCTCCCGCTTGCTGTCTTCCAAGACCTCCGTGATAGAGGACAGGAAGTTCTGGGAGGCGGTGCTGTCTGTGGCCTTTCTGTCATACAATTCCGTGTAAAAGGATTTGCAGACCCTCAGCATGTCTGTCTGCGAGGATGCTACCGAGCCGTCCTCCTCCCTAAGGCTGTTGATCACAGAGCTCCCCCTGTGAACCTTATGGAAAAAGAAACGTGAGCACGTCTCATCCTGCTCCACATGGCGGACCCTGGATCGGAAGATGATCTTGGAGGATTCAGAGGTAAAGAGCCGAGCTTGCCGGTCCTTCACCTCTCTAAGTTCCTCCCTCACATCCACCCCCCTCGACTGCAGAAGGAGCAGTTGTTGCAAATCTGTCTGGAGTTGGCACAATTCCCTCTGACTCTTTCTTGCTCTCTGAACCCCTTTGACTATGAAGAACCTCTTAATGTTCTCCTTGGTTGCTTCCCACCAGAGTGTCGGGGAGTCAAAGAGGGGCCTCACCGTTCTCCAACGTGCGTAGTCCCTCTTTAGCTCCTCAACGTTCTCTGGGGTCAACAGCTTCACGTTTAACTTCCACGTCCCTCTGCCTGCCTTCCGGTCCTCCTGTAGGTGACAGGAAGCCTGAAGGAGGCAGTGGTCAGAGAAGAACACCGGCATGAGGTCGGTGTGTCTCCCCGTGACGGCCTTCGTGGTGAAGACGAAGTCTATCCGGGATCGGGCTGAACCGTCCGATCTCGACCAGGTGAACCGCGGCTGGGACCCGCCTGCAGGGTCGCTGAAGGCGTCGTGCAGCCTTGCGTCTTTTACCATTTCCATCAGGAACTTGGACATGCTGTCCAGTCTGTTGTCGGCACTGCCGGATCGTCCAGCTGCATCAATGATGCAGTTGAAGTAACCGGCCAGAACGAGCTGCCGGGACGTGGCCAACAGCACTGGGAGCTGCTGTAGAACGGCCAGCCGCTCACTCCGCACGGGTGAGGCATACACATTAATCAGCCGGAGCGGAGAACCACGGTACATAACATCCACCACGAGGAGACGCCCCCCAACCACCTCCCTGACCTCAGTGATGGTGAAGTTCCCTCCCCGCAGCAAGATCCCCAGGCTGGAAGCACGACAGTCATTGCCCCCCGACCACACCGACAGTCCCGGTTGCCCGGAGCTGGGGCTCATTGGCCGCTACACTGCTCCCGGTTGCTCGGAGCTGGGGCCCATCAGCCGCTCAATGCTCCCGGTTGCCCGGAGCTGGGGCCCAACGGCTGCTGCGATGATCCCGGTCTCTCAGTTGCTGCATCAGCATAAAGCTGCCAGGGCAGAACAGATACTAGCTACTTTGTCTCAACTGCTTTAACTGAATTGCAGTCGTTTAGGAGAAATACTGCCCTCAAAAGGGGCCTTCATTTTGTGCAAGTTTCCAATGCACAAATGTTGCCCTTTTTTCAGTTATTCCCTTTCCCTTACAAATTCCACCTATTACAGAACATTTTATCCTGTTTAATATCCAGGGCAAAATAGTCTATTTGCATATCAACCGCCACCTTGTTAAAGTGCGATTCGCTTCAAACAGATAACAACACAAAAGTTAGTAACAAGTCATTCATTCTCTCCAACACTGACATACAGTGCTGGGAGTATGTATGTTACCGACAAGATGTACTGCAGCAACTCAACAAGGTTTCTTCACCATCATCCAACTTCCAATACATAGCAGGGCAAGAGCACATTTGGCATCGTAGTACACCACCCTACTCTATGTAAGGGTGCTTTCAAATCATTGATTGCAGAGAATGAAAGAATGCAGCAGTTCACTTTCATCTGTTTGGGGAAGCAGTTAGCAATAGCAATGATTTTTCTGAGGTTTGAAGCTTCTCAGACACAGGTTCTCATCAATTTGGATTCAGCTCTCCTAATTTTTACTTTAGGTGGAGGTTCCATGCTCCCGTTTCCAGCCCGCATATCAACTTCCAAATCTGAACATAGTACTAGTTAACCATGAAGATGCTTGAACTAGCCTAGATCGCTATCTGAACATTGACCTCGATGCTACCTGAAAACTGATCTAAAAGAGATATAGAGTCAAAGAAGTATACAGCATAGAAATGGGCTCTTTGACGCAACCTGACCGTGCTAGTTTAACTTGGCTGAGCCTGGTCCATATTCCCTCCAAACCTTTCCTATCCATGTACCTGTCCAAGTGTCTTTTAAACTTCATAATTTTACCTGTCTCTACTACCTCCCCAGGCAGCTTATTCCATGTATTCAACACCCTCTGTTTGGAAAAAGCTGCCCATCGGGTGCCTGTTAAACACAGAAAGTCAAGTTGTGTCTTTTGTGCAAGCTTAATCCACCTTGTACCTTGCCCAAGCTAAGCAAGGTCCATGAAGCTGTTTTATTAACCAGATTTGCTGATTATTTATAAACCCTCTGATGAGCAACTAATTGATGATCTACTAAGCAGTACTGATACTTAGTTCACAATTTTTCAGTGGGATGCCATTCAGGAGCTGATGGGACACCCCATGGAGAAGCCAGTGGTCCTTCATAGGTATGGTATGTGTATTTGAGCATGAAATGTATTAGTAAGATGATAGGGGTGGGGTTAATGAGACAGAGCAGAATGCAATACAAGAACTGAGGAACAAGATTGAAATTTATTGGACTTTCTAACTGAGTCAGACTTCTTACTGCATACTTTACCTTAAAAATGCCAAGACATACAAGGCTAGCTTAAAAGCAGGGACTATGAATTGATTTACTACATTGTAATAATGGTAGAACAGTTATGAGCCTCATTAATGAGATTTGTGAAAATAAAATAAAAGATCTTTAAATGTATGGTTTACAATCCGGGTGACTCCATGATAAATGGGGCATTGTCAGGTTAAGCCTGGCATTCTCTGTGGATCTCTGCCTATTCTCACAGCTTTTCAAATTGAGCTTAGCAGGTTCCATCTCTGGAGTTGACTCTTAAAGATGGTGAAGATAAGTGCTTGCAGGAGACATGTTCTCTTTATTCATGAGAGACGTGGGGGTCCTCCAGGGCTATAGCAAAGTGCCCCTGGGATGGAGCCAATTAAATCTCTGCAAGGACACATGCACTGTATGAATTGTCTGTCGGACAGAAAAATGTCTCTGCACGGGGGAAAGTCTCTCTTTGAGTAAGTATGGTGTTTGATCGAGCTCCCGAATGCAGAAATGTGCAGCAAACTGTGAGATTTGGCAGAGATTGGCAGCTGTAATCTGGAATAATCCCAAAACCATGTGGTTGAGAGTGACTATAATTTTGACCTCCATGGACAAAGCAGCCGGGCACACTTGTGAGACCGTATTTGAGGTTACAGGAGGTCACAATGAAGGCAGTGTATGCATAGCACTGTTTCAGAGGAAACAGTTTTAGTAAAATCTGGTTCTCCTGCAAGTAAATCAGGGGTGCAGTTTTTCAGAATAGTGAGGCTGAAAATCTTACCACAGTAGAATTCTTGCCTTTTAAACTTCAGTATTAAGACAAAGGAAAATCCTGCCAAAAACCCGACTGTCAAATGTTCTTATCTGTGCTAAAATTGCTTTGCCCTTGGTTAAGACAATATTTAGGAATGTTACAAAATTTTGAGATTTTAAAAGTCACGCCTGTAATTTATCCCATCAAAGCTTAAAAAGAACGTTAATTTGATAACAAATTCACTTTCATATCTTTAGTTTAAAAAAAGTTATGGTCATATTCATACTCGGAAATTAGCATCTTGTTCCCTATTGCTTTTCCATTAACTAAACACAAGCTGTGATTGAGGACAGTCAATTGACATAAAAGCCCATAACTTTCTTAAAAATTAAGAGAACTGAATGAAATTTTCATTTATTATAGATTGAAGCTTTCTGAAACAAATATGATACATCTTTGTCACCAACACATTGACGACTGCTTTGGTGCCACCTCCTGCACCCACACACAACTGACTGACTTAATCCACTTCACCACCAACTTCCATCCGGCACTCCAATACACCTGGACGATTTCCGACACTTCCCTACCATTCCTTGACCTCACCATCTCCATCGCAGGGGACAGACTCCTGACCGACATACATTACAAACCCACTGACTCACATGGCTATCTGGACTACACGTCTTCCCACCCTGCCCCCTGTAAAGACTCCATCCCCTACTCCCAATTCCTCCGCCTACGCCGCATCTGTTCCCAGGATGAGACATTTCATACCAGGGCATCGGAAATGTCCTCGTTCTTCAGGGAACGGGGATTCCCCTCCGCCACCATAGATGAGGCTCACACCAGGGTCTCATCCATACCCCGTAACACTGCTCTCTCTCCCCATCCCCGCACACGCAACAAGGGCAGAGTCCCTCTGGTCCTCACCTTTCACCCCACCAGCCGGCAAATACAACACATAATCCTCCGCCATTTCCGCCACCTCCAACGTGACCCCACCACTCGCCACATCTTCCCATCTCCCCCCATGTCTGCCTTCCACAAAGACCGCTCCCTCCGCAACTCCCTCGTCAATTCTTCCCTTCCCTCCCGCACCACCCCCTCCCTGGGCACTTTCCGTTGCAACCGCAAGAAATGCAACACCTGTCTCTTCACCTCCCCCCTCGACTCCATTCAAGGTCCCAAGCAGTCGTTCCAGGTGCGACAAAGGTTCACCTGTATCTCCTCCAACCTCATCTACTGCATCCGCTGCTCTAGATGTCAGCTGATTTACATCGGCGAGACCAAGCGTAGGTTGGGCGATCGTTTCGCCGAACACCTCCGCTCAGTCCGCAATAACCTACCTGACCTCCCGGTGGCTCAGCACTTCAACTCCCCCTCCCATTCCCAATCCGACCTCTCTGTCCTGGGTCTCCTCCATTGCCAGAGTGAGCAACAGCGGAAATTGGAGGAACAGCACCTCATATTCCGTCTGGTGACCTTGCGTCCTTATGGCATTAACATTGAATTCTCCCAATTTGGCTCGCCCGTGCTGTCTCCTCCCCTTCCTTAACCCTCTAGCTGTCTCCTCCCACCCTCCCGCCCTCGGGCTCCTCCTCCTCCTCCCCTTTTCCTTCTTTCTTTCCCCACCCCCCATCAGTCTGAAGAAGGGTTTCGGCCCGAAACGTCGCCTATTTCCTTCGCTCCATAGATGCTGCTGCACCCGCTGAGTTTCCCCAGCAATTTTGTGTACCTATGATACATCTTACTTGGATGGCCTGAAATGAAAATATAGAATTAGTTATTACCTAATTAAGTAGCTAAATACAAAATTAACCATTGTGACGGAAATAGTAATAAACACCCAGACTGCTTTGAAAATTCAAAAATGTGATATTCTCAAGATCAGCACTTTAATATTATTGTAACGTTAAAACAAATAGCAAATATCCAACAAAAAATCATATTCATCAGTCATCAATTCATCTAAATTCAATTACTAGATCTAAACATCTATCCCATTCTTAAGAAAAGGCTAAAAATATTTTTTTAAATAGCCAAGGTATCGAAATAACAAACTGATCCCATTCACACAAGAATTCACAATATAACATGATTTTTAAATCTCACTTTGTCATGAATTTCTATGCCAAATAGAAGGAATTGAATGTTTAATTCCCATAAATTTTATTATTTCTCACTGCAGCAGGCAAGGGCCGTTTCACACAGACATTTGTTCAAAATCCAGAAACATCCACTCTCAAGATAATCAAAATCATTCTTTTTTGCACAATCATGTCATAAGAACATCTAAATTATCTATATTTTGTGTTATTGTCTATCCACAATCTATAATTTCATACTAAACATCTCACTAAAACTTTACTGTGGAAGTTTTCAGATATTTAGTATGAAAATATTGATCATGGATAGACAATAACACAAAATATAGATGATTTAGATGTTCTTATGACATGATTGTGCAAAAAAATAATGAATTTGATTATCTTGAGTGGCTGTTTCTGGATTGTGATCGATCGGAATGCGGCCGCAAATTTTATGATTTAAGCCGCTGTCGGCAGGCAAGACACGGCCGATATAGTATCGGGGCCTAAATAAATGTTTTCGCATCATCAGATTAAAATGAAACCACATCAAAAAGCAAGAAAAGATGTTAAATAAAAGACATTCCTTTTGTTTTATCCTACACTTGCGATCCGTGATGTTGAAGGCGTTAGAAGTCGCTTTTAACTTCAATCCAGGGATGCAATCGACCAGCAACTTTTTTTTTTGTTGTAAACGGGGGTGGGATCACAGATCAATTTTTCTTCATCAGCTTGAAGTCCGAGCAAATTCCTCTCCGACGACCAATACAAACCTGCATTTTAATCCCGTGCCCACCCCCCCCCCCCCCCCCCCCCCCCCCAACAGCCTCCGGAATCGCAAGCACAGGCAGTGGGCAGATCTGGAGCGCACTGATGGTAGGGTTTTGTAACAACACTACAATATTCAACTGCACTGCACTTGTATTTTAGAGTTGTGCAAGCATATTTTATGGCCGGTTGTTTCACGGAATACTATAATCAGAAGCATCCTGTGGAACTTTGCTTCTCTGGCAGTGCTTCTGAGTTGCAAAGGTACAAACTGCAAATATTTGTAAATTTGCTTTTATTGAGCAAAGATGTATGAAGTTTTTAACAGTAAGAGGAAGTGAGCAGTATTGGTATCAAGCCTCTGGAAGGGTGGTGGAGATTCCATTGCTGGTTAGCATGGTGTAGGTTCTCCATCATTGTGTTACATTAACTGAGTTGCTTTCACTTCTCTCCTGGTGCAGATCCTCTTCAGCAAACAACACAAACCCTTTTGGGTCAACTTTCTGTTTTGGACTGCAACGCATGATATTTGAGGTGAGGCACTCTAGTCCTGCCACTTGCAAGATGGAGAAAGGCAAATTGGTCAATTTTCTACGTTCCCTATCTATGCATGGATATTGTGCGCAGATCGAATGGGGTTGAGGAGGTGTGCTCCTTACAGCCACATAGTCAACCAGAACTCTCCTCCATTTAATGTGTTTGCTCAAGTGCCATCTGCCCATTGGCATTGAATATAATTGCTATTATTACATTGTGGAGTGTCCTGGTCGGCTCCCTGGCTGCAAATCATACATCTCCTGTAGCTCATTCCACACATAATACCAGTTTGGGGTGAAATCACATGAAGAAACCAATGTTGTGTGTCTGAATTAAGGGCCTGTCCCACTTGGGCGTCAGATTTTGTGAATCCCAAAAACCTGGGGGGCCGTGCACGACCGCGCGTCACTGCCTACGTCACCACGCACCATGCGCGCATCACGTGCGCGTCGTGCATCGTGACGCGTAAATTATGTTGCATAAATGACGCGCAAATTACACCAAAGTGGGACAGGCCCTTTAGTGTTACATAAGTTTATTTGGTGTATATTTTTACTTCAGATCACACTTAATGATAATTCCACACCTCTTTTACAGGTCATGCAGAACAATCACATAGCGTCAGTAACGCTTTATGGCCCTCCCAGGCCCAACAGCCAATCTCGAAACACAGAGCTGATCCAGTGAGCCTCTGCTTCGTTTGACCCAACCAGGACGCCACCGGTTCAGTACAGTGTGCCTAGGTTTGCTGTCACCATTGTACAGAACAGCATGATCTGATCCACGCCGGCCGTGGCCACATATGGATGGGGGAGGGTATCGGTTTGTCACTAGCCTCGTCGCTGGCAAAGGCCCCTGGCGATGGGGTATGTAGCTCCATGCTTGCATCATGCCAGTTTCTCTCTTCAGTCGTACACAACAGACCAGCAGGGCCCTGCCCTGTCCTGCATCTGTCGAGGATGAGGAGACGGGCAATGGAGCTGCAGACACAAGAAGCACAAGTTGTTGAGCCTCAAGGGCAGTGTTTCAGGTTTCTGTTAATAGGTGTTACTGTTTGGTGTGATACTCCATACACTCATATTTCTGTATCCCAGCACAGTATGCAGACAGAAGTTTGTTTGTGAGTTCAGCCACAGCCTATCTCTGTAGCTTAGACAGTAGCATGTTTTATAGAAATTGTTATATCATTGCACTACATACACTTTAATTACTTGATTAATGTGTTTTTTTTTCACTGAGGAGTGTCAGGGTATAGTGCCAGCTAATTCAGTGAGACTTGGATGTGGAGAGGAGTCCAGTCCATGCAAAGCAGCCAGTCCCGCTGCTCGGTGGAGAAATGGTGATTTATTCACTTCACCACTCAATCGAATTGAAATGCAATCCTCTGCCATTTCTTGAATTGCATGTTATTAATTTGATGCCAAAGACATATCTTCAACGTGTTTGGTTTCATTATCTCTCAGCGCTATTTCACTGATGGAACTGCACACCCCAGCAACAACGCTGGCCATTAGCCGAATTTGTCGGCCCACGTGAGAGTTTGCATGCTACACATGCTCAGTGTGGAGATTCCTCCCGCTGTTCGCAGTATTTGTAAGAGGTCTGTTCATTCATAGGAAGATGTGAAGGGGTACTCGGGGATTTCCCTGGTCAAAATAGTGAGCGATTTTTTTTTTTTATTAACTAAATCTCTTAGCCATGGCACATTTTTACATCACACGTTGTAGCGACTTGTAATAAATAGACAAAATCTGTGTGTTTACACTGTGTGTACAAATCTGTAAATAATACATTTTGTAACTTTAACAAAATGTACAGGGAGTGCCTGTATAGTCTAATGCTGAACAATGAGGAGGACGTATTTTGAATTGTAATCAATGTTTTGACTGGACCAGTAGCAGGGATGTGTGATGTGTGTTTTGGTGATGCTTCACATTCTGTCTTCCTGTGTGAACTGTGAGATTCCAGACTGTTAAACCTAATACACATGGATGTTGTTCAAAGACTATGTTACAGTTTACTTTCGAAGCTATTGCCGTTCTCTTGTAACTGTTGATTATTAACTAAACTGCTGAGTTTAGTGCTGTTTCCTGTGCTCTTTGCTTACCATGGGAACTATATGTGCCTCTTCATTTGCTTTTTCTGCACCGTCCTGACTTTTTTTTTTAAAGATTACGAATGTTTTGGCGGGAAGGGGAAAGATACACATTAAGAGCATGTATTCTGCACCACAAATAAAACAGACTCCATTTCCCTGGTAGTGACTATTTGAGTTGGCTTGTTCTTTCTTGAGAGAGTGGAGAACAGCCTGTCAATGCATAATGGTCACCCCCATATAGTGAACCTCACGCTCTTGGATGCTCTTACTTAAAGTGGTGGCTTTCTGTACAGAAGCTAATTGGTGTGTGATTTATTCCGACCCATAGTTCTTGTGTGGTGAAAATGCTTACCAGAACCATCACATCACCTGCAGCGCTACTCTCAGTGGGCCAATTACATATCATGACAACGTCCACTAGCATATTTGCTCAGCGAACGATAGTTTGCAATGCATTTGAAAAAAAACATTAGCCATCGAGCATGGATGAACTGTCCATTTGCTTGTAGTCTGAAGACTTCCAAGTATATGACCTTTGATTTTTCAACGTGTTACGCAGGGAATGAAGTAGAAGCTTTGGGTGGCTGAGATGTGGAGTTCTTGAAGAGCAGAAGTTAGGAAGCCATCATAGTAGTAACTGGGAAAATAGAATACATAGGTAAACAAAGCCAAAGTTATGAATTTTGTCTGCAATGGAGCAAAATAAAGCTGGAGAAGAGCAGTAGCAGTTCCTGATGGATGGAATGTGGAGGTTGATGCTTGGTTCTGCTTTAAACAGAAGATTCTGTATAACTCGATTCCAACTTATAACTGGTATTTGACAAGGGCTGAAAATGTTGGCCAGTTGGAGTCTATTGCGGTGTTTTCATAACAACCAGTCAAGACAAACTTATTAAAAGAGTTGTTAACAACAAATCTACTTAAACGGGGTATACAAAAATAATTTGAAAATCAGACATCTGAATTTTGTGGTTGACTCTTAACTGCCCAACCACTGTTGTTGATAACCTTCAGTTATTTGAATGAGAATAAGATAAAAACCAAACAAAGGATTGAGCATTGACCTCGTCACCGGATCCGAACACAGAAAAGGCGAATTAATTTTGCAAAGTGCTCCTCGCAAGCATCTGAGAACTAATATCTAAATAGGAAGTGTACCACAGATAAGTCAATCAGCAACTTGTCATAGCTATACTCCAAGAATCATATATAGCATATCCTTTTTTTTTAGTATTATTCTATTACATTCTGGATATTCTTTGATTCCAAAATGATGCAGTCAACATGTAGATAACATCATAATTGTGCATTGTGTAATTTGTCAAGCATCTTTACAACCGTAAATTGGATTGTGACCAATGATTGGTCCTACTCCCTTATAGCTAATGAATCAGGTTATTCCAGCATTATCCTTGAGCTCATTTCACCCCACTCCTTTCAGAGTTGGTAGCATATTAGTGTACAGGTAGGAGAGAGCCACCCTGCTAGTCTCAACATCAACTCCACACCCAATGAATCTCATGCCATATGGTTTTCTTGCCCATGTTCGACTTCGTGATCAGTTAGGAAGCTTGGCTGAGAAATGTATTAAATACAGAGCAGAATGGGTTGGTTCTGGAATGGCTGTCGATACACTGAACCATACAATGCAGAAGATGCAACTGTCGCTATACTTCCTCCCTCAACTCTGTCCAGGGACCCTGACGGTCCTTTCAGGTTAGGCAGAGGCTCACTTGCACCTCCTCCAACCTCATCTACTGTATCTGTTGTTCAAGATGTGGACACTTATATATCGGCGAGACCAAATGCAGACTGGGCGATCGTTTCGCGGAACACCTTCGCTCAGCCCGCATGAAGCAACCTGATCTCCCTATTGCTGGACACCTTAATTCTCCTTCCCATTTCTACACAGACCTTTCTGTCCTCGGTCTCCTCCATTGTGAGAGGCTAAATGCAAATTGGAGGAACAGCATCTCATATTTTGCTTGAGCAGCTTGCAGCCCAGTGGTACGAATATTTATTTCTCTCACTTCAGGTAATCCTGGCATTCTCTCTCTATCCCTCTCCCACCCAAGTCACACTAGCTTCTTATTTTCACCCTACAAACAGCTTACAATGGCCTGTTTCCTTTATCATAGTTACTTTTTTGCATAAATTTTATTCATTGTTCTTTATCTCTCCACATTACTGTCTTTATCTCTCGTTTCTCTTATCCCGAACCAGTCTGAAGAAGGGTCTCGACCTGAAACATCACCCATTTTTTTTCTCTCCAGAGATGCTGCCTGTCCCGTTGAGTTACTCCAGCATTTTGTGTCTATCTTCAGTTTAAACCAGCATCTGCAGTTCCTTCTTACATAATGTAAATTTAGAATCACAACTCGGATAAACAAGAAAGTTTCATGGGGTAGCGCGTGGAACCAGGGTCGTCATGAAGAAGGATCTGAAGTTTACATAAAATAAGACACTGGGACCTTGAAGGTGTTGGATCTGTAACTATATGGTCAACATCCGCACAATATGATGCACCAGGTCTCACCTTCTCATGTATTAATAAATTCATCAACCTGAAAACTAAACGCAGATGAATTGTGATGGGATTTTATTTCTCATTCTCAATTTATCTACTTAATGTTTTGCAATGGAATTTCACACCGATCATTGTGATCGGTCATGCATGATGCTGAGGGTTTGACAGTGATGAATTCAAAACCTATTACTGAAATTCTCTTGCTCTGAATGCTTGGATAATACTGCACTGTGACACTTTTTATTGCTTTCAAGGGATCTGTAGCTTGCAGTCCCAAAAAAACAAACCAAGTTTTCTAATTCTCCAATGGCATAGCCAGCTTTACCAATTGGTTTGCTGCACATTCATATTTTTAACCTTCTGTTTACCTGTTTTCCATTTTAGGGGGAGATAAGGTGAGGTTGTCATTCATTAAATCCTCCAGTCCAGCCATGGAATTCACTATCGTTGGGCATGACGTAAGGATATCCGTAATATTTATTACAATGGAGAAGTTTAATAAAGGGTTGATAGCTGATCAATGTCACTTGTTCAACAAAAGCACATTACCGCAGACGTGCAAAACTAAGTACATAAAATATAAACCTGGGAGATGCTGTGTAAATCCTTGGAATTTGTATCTTTGAGATGTCACTGCTTCTTTCTCTGTAGTTGCGACCTAAACTGTACATTACCATTCTTTTATGTTCAGTATTTCATTGTTTGATGTAAGGAGCGGAAATCACCCCAACAGCCTCTCGGGTCTGGGTCGCCATTTAGGTCCTGATTGATCCTAAGCCTCGTGTCCTCACCCTCTAGTTCCAACATTGCCTAATGGTCTCAGTCATTGAGCATCTTTGTGCAACGGAAGTTTAGAATTCTGAAGCTTCACAACCCTCTATTCGATAGGTCGCTTCACAACCCTCTAACACGCTCTGTTCGATAGGGAAATAGTACCTTCTCAGATCCCCTCAGCTCCCAACAACATTGTGACCTCTGGTAACGAGGGCTACATCAGGGGATCATGAAGGTGAAGCCTCTGAAAGCAACTAGCTCTGGTTGTGTGCCTGGTTGCATTTTTAAAACCTGCACAGACCAACTGGCTGAAATGCAGACATCCCCCAACCTCTCATTGCCGAGGTCCAAGATTTCACTTGCTTTGAAAAAGCATCAATAATACCAGTGCCCAAAAACAGTAAGGTGACATGCTTCAATGACAATATTTACCGATAGCACTAATGTGTGTGGTGATTAAGTATTTTAGGAGATTAGGTATGATGCATAATAGCTCCTATCTTAGTAAGGACCTGGACCCATTAAAATACTCCTACTGCCATAATAGACCAACATGGGATGCGATCTTGCTGGCTCTCCACTCTGCACTGGACCACTTGGACAATAAGAACACATGCGTCAGGTTGTTGTATAATTACCTACAGTTTGGCATTCAACAAAACCATCCCATACAAACTTATTATCAAACTCTGAGAACCAGGTGTCTGTTCATCCATATGTAACTGGATTCTATGTAACTAATTCCTCGCCAGCCGACCTCAATCAGAAGGAATAGGCAACAGCGCTTCCTCTGTATGGTAGAGAGCATACTGACTAGTTGCATCACAGCCTAGTTCAGCACCTCGAATGCCAAGGACCAAGTGGATTACAAAGTGGGGAAGGCACGGCCTGTTCCATCACAGGCACAGACTTCCCCACCAATGAAGGGATCATTAAGAGGCGCCGCCTCAAAAAGGCAGCCAATATCATCAAAGACCCAGGCTATCCTGCCCAAAATCATCGGGAAAAGGTCCAGGAGCCTAAAAACGGTGACACCAGGTTCAAGAATAGTTTCTTCACAACAACCATCAGGCTCTTGAGCACTTCACTCCTTCAGCAATAATGATCTTCTGGGGACTGATTTTGGTTGCACTAAGGACTTTGTTTTTTTTGCACTAATATTACTGTTATTAATGCATTGAATTTTAAAAAAATGTATATGTATGTGTCTTCTGTTTATACCCCTGTAACACTGCTGCAAGAAAGAATTTAATTCTTCCGTTGTCAGTTCATATGGCATTGAACACTCTAGACTATTCATTATGGAATTTTCTAAAGCGAATACTTCGTAGGACCACCTGACTGGTGCCCATGCACTCCTGCATGTACTTTTTTCACTAATTCATCAAAATTTTCATCTAAATCCAATACTCTTTAGAACACCCTCCTATCTTTACATCATCCACTTATTATGTGGCCACAATCCATTACAGTCGGGTTTTTTATGCTGCTGCTATTTTGTTATGTCCTTTTCAGAATTGGCTGCTAAGGTTGCAGCTGCAAGGTTATATGTCAGCAGTGGGGAGAATATGCAACTGACATCAACAGCAGAAATGCATTGAAACTGACACTATAAACTGCACAAAAAGAACATTAGTTTGACTCTCAAAGCTCGTTTAAACACACCAATAAAATATAGTAAAACAATTTCTGGGATCATGGTTTTTGGGTGATGGTGGCAGGGGTGGGAAAATGAAGGCAAGGCGGTGAAATGCCAGAGATAATGCGGGAGTAGTAGGTGAGAAGCTGTTATGTGTATGTAGTTAGTCAGTTAGTTGGAGCCAATTAGGTATGGTCCATTCTTGCTAGACAACAGTAGTGAAGGAAGGTGATCATGTCTACTATGTCAAGAGTAACAGGTTGAAAAGAGGATTATTTACTCGTGTGATTGGGGTGTTCACTGGGATGACCCCTTCCAAACCGAATACTGCTGTCACAATGAATAATTGGTGCTATAAAAATATATACGCGTAGATTTTTGTCTGAAAGCACAGATGTACAAGATTGTTTGAATAAACATGTATTAAGCAGATTCAAATGCATGTTTATAAAATAGTATGCCAGTTAATCCTCTCAATATGTTCAGCCAGATTTAACCACTTACCCTGCTTGTTTGGTATTCTTTTATTCAATCAACTAATTCCTCTATTAAACATATTATGGAGCATTTTTGGAAAGAATTCCATGTTCCAGCCAATGGCTTTGGAAATACTTTTTTTTCGAACCTATTCAATTCTGAAATTGACACACATTTCTTGGCTTGTATTGTCACCCATCATTTGAATCAATCTCTCACCATTTGCCTCATTACAACTCTTAATCCTTAAGATCTGTATCTGGTCTGTATTCAACATTATTGTTCGTTTATGATACTGAATTTTCACATCATGTGAAAACAGAATTACTTTTATGTTTAAAATCCTTCATGTTGGATAATATTCTACTTGGAAAGTGAAATATGGAAAATATGTAATAATTGTGAAAAGGAAATAACTTCTAATTGTTCCTTCATTAGCAGTAATTTTGATTGCACTATAATCCCTTCCCCCTTCTAGCCAATCACACATCTGCCCTTTTGTTATTTCTTCTTAGCTTTTTCAAAAAATGAACTGCAGAAGTTGGAAAGTTTAAATAATAGCAATGTTAGAAGTACTCAACACAATGGCACGGGCTAGTAGAACTAGTGACCTTGAGTGTTATCTCACTGCAGTGTGCACATTTTCCGTGTGGCTATATAGGTTTCCTTCAAGTGCTCTGGTTTCCTCCCACTTCTCAAAGACACGTGGTTTGGCAAGTTCATTGACCACTTGTAAATTAGCCCACATGTGTAGGTGAGTGGCGGAATCTGGAGGGAGTTGATGAGAATGTGGGGAGAATATCAAATGGGATTGGTATAGAATTGGTCTAAATCTATTGTTAACTGTTGCTTGTATTCAATGAGCCAAAGGGCTGTTTCAAAGCTGTATCTTTCTATGTGTCTCTCTCTCTAGGTTATCCAGCATCCATGGAGAGAGCAACAGAGTTAACAATTCAGGCCCATGGCCTTTCATCAAAATAGGTGAAAGATCTGAGAAATGTCTCCAACATGATATGTCAACTTTCTTTTTCCTGCCTCATCTATTGAATGTTTCCACTATGTTGTGGATTTTATTATTAGATTTAAACATTTACAGCAGGTTTAGAGGGATATGGACCAAACGCAGGCAGGTGGGACTAGTGTAGATGGGACGTGTTGGTTGGTGTGGGCATGTTGGGCCGAAGGACCTGTTTTCACACTGTTTGACTCTATTTGCACTATTTCACTTTTTTGGTACACATTTACTATCATTCAGGGTCAGCTGCTGAATTTAATACTGCAGTATGCTTAGCGTGTGTACAGCACGCTCACGCAATATATTGAAGCAGTACTTGTTTCCCGACCTGAAATGTCTCCTATCCATGTTCTCCAGAGATGCTGACTGACCTGCTGAGTTACTCCAGCACTTTGTCTCTTTTTTGCTCCACATCATTTGCCTTCCTCTGTAATCCTGAAAGAATGAGCTGCTGCCTTTGACTACCCATTGTCTACTGGCAATGTGAATTGTATCTCAATGTCTACTGCCAACTTGGAGAGATTCTTAGTCGTTTTACAATGTCTTTGGCTCCAGTGGTTAGTTTTGGCAGATTTTCAAAAAAATTATTTTGGACCTTTGGTAATAAGTGGAGTAAAGAGAGAAACTGAGGTTCTAAAGTAAACATCTGCATTGAATCACAAGTACTGAATATTATTCCAGTATAAATACAAATCGTTGGTAACTGGCTTTCTGCCATTGTGAATTTCAGCAAGTCAATGGAATATAAATGATTAAGGAGAGTCTGGGATCACAAACTGATTTATTTTATCTCCAGTGATGTAGTACAAAAGCTGCCATATTTTTTGACAGTACCTTGGATTTGCTATATGTCTCCCTTTGACATATTCCAGATGATTATATCTGTTTCCATGAATAAGATGCTATGTCTTCCCTGTTGCAAGCCCATACCTCCTGTTACTGCAAGTTTGAGTCCCATTCTTGTCCCTTCTAATCCACACGGTCTGCGGACATTGCTCATATTTCTTGGTGATTTTTGGTGATTCAAATTAACAAACTTTTTTTTTCAGCCACATGAATAGCTGTTCACGTCATGGGCAGGTATACACACTTTTCCCTGGGTTGATTCCCTTTGTGTTAATGGCATGCAGTGCTTTGCAATATCAGACCTTTAAAACATATACATTTGGTGTATTACGTACTATTATAATGGCCCATGTGTCTTACATAGATTGCCACTTGCCTCCTAATTCTACAACCCAATGAGGTTGTTAGCCCAATGAAGGTTGTTTCCTCCTTCCACCCCTTAATACATGTGAAAAGTAATAGGAAGGGGTGAAAGGACCCACATTGATTTTTAGTAACATCCAACCTACTGTTAACAACCAGGCTAACCCAGATAATGTATTACAGTTGTGTACTCCCAATGCTCTAATTTCCAACTACGTTCTCTTCCGTCGCCAAAAACGTAATGAAAATACTAAGTGTGTGGGTGTGGGGTTGTAGGGTAGAGGTCATGGTAAATGCAGATTGAACAGATTCATGTTTAAAGTCTGCAAAATCAATAACAAGATTATGAAGGATGAGTTTCCCTCACCCACATTCAATCTTACAGCCTAGAAACATTGGGATTGCATCCTAATGCATGCTTTTCACTTTTTCCGAAGTGAAAAATAGTACTTTGATTATGTACCAGTACTTTGACATGAGCCTGATTAATTTTTATTTTCCATTGGGGTTGCATCTTGAATTTAAAGTTTCCAGATGCACTAAAGCAGATGGTAGAATTATTCCATCATAACTAGTTCCATCACAAACAGAACAATCTTTCCTGTCTGCACTGATTATGCAAATGATTGAACTTAGTTAGCATAATCCCTGTGTTGAGAAGACTCAAATTATCCCAATAATTTTCAGAACAGCCTTGAGAAAATGCAATTTTATAAAGCTGTCTTTTCTACATGTCAGCTAGTTAACAAACGTTAATGTCTCTGGTTACAGACACTCTATAAAGTATACTTCTATTATGAAATTATTTCAATACCCTATCCAGATACAATGAATTAAGCAACATCGGGGTCTTAACTAAAAGATTTGACATTCTTTGGGTTCTGTTTACTGAAGGGATATAAGTAAAGTATAAAAATACATTATTTTTGAAGAATTTATATTTACCGCAATGTGAATGTCTACAACAGCTTAATGTGCCTTAATAATTACCCTGACTAATCTCCATGACAGGATGGAACAATTACCATTGTAAAAAAAATGTGCTGGAGTAACTCAGCATAATCAGTGCAGAAAGACCCTTCAGTCTGATTGGAAGGGAGAGTGGGTAGAGAGCAAGAAGAGAGGCAGGGGCAGGGCAAAACCTGGCAGGTAATATGTTGATAGACACAAATTGCTGGAATAACTCTGTGGGACACTCAGCATCTCTGGAGAAAAGGAATGGGTGACATTTTGGGTCAAAAACCTTCTGCAGACTGAGCCTCAGAAGGGTCTCGACCAGAAACGTCACCCATTTCTTTTCTCCAGTCTGCCTGTCCCACTGAGTTACTCCAGCATGCTGTGTCTATTTTCTGTGTAAATCAATATCTGCAGTTCCTTCCTGCAGATAATAGGTTGATACAGGTGATAGGCAGGTTGTTAAGAAGGGATGTGGAGGGGTGGGATTGTAGTTTTTAAAGTTGAAGAATTCAGTCTTCATACCACTGGATTGTAAGCTACCCAAGTGTCAATGGAGAAGGCCCAGGACAGAACAGTAAGAGAATGGGAAGAACACTAAAGATGGTTAGCAACCAGTTAACCCCAACCTGTCCCTTCTTCCTCATACCCACTCTTCTCTCTCCCCAGTGTCCCATCTGGACATGCACTAATTTCTCCTCTCCCCTTCCATAATTTACATTATTTCATACTTTGCAACTATTCAATCCCTCTGTCTCACACCTTCTATCTTTTCATCTCCAGCCTTTGTCAACCATCTGCCTGTCAACCTCGTCTATATCAACCTATTACCTGCCAGGCTTTGTCCTGCCGCTCCACTCTTCCAGCTTTCTATCCCCCCCCCCCCCTCCAACAATCAGTCTGAAGAAGGGTCCCAACTCAAAATGTCACCTATTCATGTTGTTCAGAGATGCTGCCTGACCCACTGAGTTACTCCAGCACTTTGTGTATCTTTTTGCCAACCAGCATCTGCAGTTCCTTGTTTCTACTAACCACAGCAGAACTTTGATAAAGTGGCATCTCAGAGGCTAACAGACTATTTCAATGCTACTCATATTCATCCTGATACTCATAGAGGAACATACAAAAATAGGTGCAGTAGGTTGGCCATTCAGTCCTTCTAGCCAGCGCCGCCATTCTATATGATCATGGCTGATCATCTAAAATCAGTACCCCATTCCTGCTTTTTCCCCATTTGCCATAAGAGCTAAATCTAACTTGAAAACATCAAGTGAATTGGCCTCCACTGAATGAATAAGTTTTTCCTCATCTCAGTCCTAAATGGCCTACCCCTTATTCTTAAACTGTGACCCTGGTTCTGGACTCCCCCAACATCGGGAACATTTTCCCTGCATCTAGCCTGTCCAACCCTTACAGAATGTTATATGTTTCTATCAGATCCCCTCTCATCCATCCACAAATTGCAGTGAATACAAGCCCAGTCGACCCATTTTTTCATCATATGTCAGTCCCGCCATCCCTTGAATTAACCTGGTGAACCTAAGCTGCACTCCCTCAATAGCAATAAATTAGGAGACCAGAATTGCATACAAAATACTCCAGGTGCAGTCTCACCAGGGCCCTATACAATTGCAGTAGGGCCATTATTAATGCATAAACATTTCACTTTTTTAATATGCTACACAATAGTATAATTTTGTTTTTATCCTTGTGCATTTCAAGGTGATGGGAAATGGTGACTCTCAGTTGTCAAAACATATGGTCCAGTCCAGTCCTCCTGACCCTGGCTCCAGCCACATATTCTCATGCTCGTATCTGACTCTTGGGACTAATAAACGACCCAGATGCTGAACCAGTTGAGATTTCCAAACAATGATGTAATGGATGTTTGGAGTTTTACTGTAGATGGTCACAGTAGTAGGACGAGAAGTATTGATTAGATTACAATATTGTTTTAACTCTCAATGGAAAAATTAGCATGTAGATTTGCAAAATTAAAAAAACTACAAATGCTGGTAATCTTTAAAAAAAACACAGAAAGGCTGTGAAGACTCGGCAGGTCAGGCAGTATTTGTGATGCTGAACATTAATCTGCTGGTCAAAGATGCTCATAACCAATTTCAAGCATTTTTCAATTTTAATCAAGCATACTGAAAAATGTTAAGTTATACAAATTGGTTATGCCTTTTAATAAAGATTATGGGCCAAGTAAAATGATAAGCCATGAGGTTGATTCAGTAGATTTGTTCAAAGATTTGTGTAGGTTGAGGATGGAGATGAAAATATTCCATGCAATGGAATGAAGGAGAAATGGAAAATTAAGTAGAATTGAGATCCTTCTTTTTTCCAGCGATCCTGTATTCTTTGCTCTTTCCTTAAGATATGTTGACAATCATTAATGAATTACAAATATGAATGTGCTGCTCCATAAAAGACAAATATAGATAAACAGTGATACATGATAATCATTGAAAGCAAAATGTTGATCCCAAAGTGAATCGGATAAAAAATACAAAGAACAAACCAATTAAAACTGTTTACTTGGGTAATTAAGCAATCATAACGTTAAATGGAAGACAACATTTGAAGATGGTATGTTCATTTGGCACTTGCGATTGAGAGGTATAGTATTGGTAAGGACATCTGGGGTTTAGGAAGCAAACTTGGAAGGTTGCTTTGAGCAATTTGCACACGATTGTGGAGGGGCTCAATGGAGTGGATCAGATGCTGCCTTTTTAATCCTGGGTGGCTTGAATAATGATGGAACTACACTCATTGAGGGAAATGGAGAGTATTGCATCACACTTCAGCCTTGGGCCGGGTAGATTGCTGAAAGACATTGGGGAATCAGCCAATTTCCCCAGTGACGTCAATGGGCTAAAGTGTGTTTATCTCAATGCAAGGAGAATTGTGGAGAAAACAGATGAATTTATAGCCTAGATCAGTGCTTAAGATTATGTTGATGTGGCCATAGCAGAAACATTGTTGCCGGAGCAACATAATTAGTAGCTCAATTTTCCAGGATTTCAATGGTTCAAATGTGATCGAGAGGGAGGCAAAATAAGTGGAGTTGTGCTACTAATCAGGGAGACTGTCACAGCTTCACCCAGAAAGGACATATTGGACGGTTCGTTCACTAAAGCAATATGGGTGGAGCTTAGAAATAAGAAAGGTGCATACTCTGATGGGATTGTGCTATAAACCCCCCAAAGAAAGCAGGAGATAGAAGTGCAGATATGTTGACAGATTACGAAAAAAAGCCAAAGCAACAGGGTTTCTCTTAGTGGGTGACTTTAATGTTCCCAATATTGACTGGATTGCTCAGTACCAAATGCTTATACGGGGCAGAATTTGTGAGGTGTATCCAAGGAGGTCATATGTTGATAGAATGGAGCGGCTGGGCTTGTATACTCTGGAATTTAGAAGGACGAGAGGGGATCTTATTGAAACATATAAGATTATTAAGGGTTTGGACATGCTAGAGGCTGGAAACATGTTCCCGATGTTGGGGGAAGTCCAGAACCAGGAGACACAGTTTAAGAATAAGGGGTATAAGGAATAAGAATAACTTAGAATGGAGATGAGGAAAACTTTTTCACCCAGAGAGTTGTGAATCTGTGGAATTCTCTGCCTCAGATGGCAGTGGAGGCCAATTCTCTGGATGTTTTCAAGAGAGAGTTAGATAGAGCTCTTAAAGATAGCAAAGTCAAGGGATATGGTGAGAAGGCAGGAACGGGGTACTGATTGTGGATGATCAGCCATGATCACAGTGAACGGCCTACTCCTACACCTATTGTCTATGGAGTGGGAAGTGGGAGTGGGAAGAACTTTTTTCACACAGAGAGTGGTGAATCTCTGGAACTCTCTGCCACAGAGGATAGTCGAGGCCAGTTCATTGGCTATATTTAAGAGGGAGTTAGATGTGGCCCTTGTGGCTAAGAGGCTCAGAGGGTATGGAGAGAAGGCAGGTACGGGATACTGAGTTGGATGATCAGCCATGATCATATTGAATGGCCGTGCAGGCTCGAAGGGCCGAATGGCCTACTCCTGCACCTAATTTCTATGTTTCTATGTTTCTATTGAGGTTTGTTGAAACCCAAGATTGTAACTAACTGAACCTTGTGTTTCAGTGAAAGTGCACTTTGGGGATAGTGATCACAACTTTTTAGGATTGTTTTGAACAGGGAGGAGGCTAAACCTTGCAGGGTGGTACCAAATGGAGTAAGGCGATATACAGTGTTATTTGGCAGGAGCTCGGAGGGTACACTGGGAGCAATCTAAGTTGTCATGTCCACAATTGATATGTGGGAGTTCTTTAAAGGCCTGATCAATATTCAGAACTGGCATGTTCCAGTAAGGAGGAGGGATAAGGATGGCCTAGTATGGGAATCTTGGATGACCAAAGTGGTCATAAATTTACCAAAAATAAATTAATGCAAGGTTTAAGAGATTGGAATTAGGCAGGGTCTTTGAAGAATAAAAAGAATGAAAGAACTCAAACAGGCAATGAGAAGGGCCAAAAAGTGGTCACAAAATTACCTTGGTAAATCAGATTAAAGAAAATCCCAAAGTGTTTAATACCTATATTAAAAACAAAAGGATAACCAGGGAGATGGTAGGACTGCTCAAGGATAAAGGAGGAAATGTCTGCATGGAGTCTGGGGATGTAGGCAAGATACTAAATGAGTACTTTGCACCTGTTTTCACCAAGAAGGACAATGAGATCAGTGTGGAGAATACTAATAAGCAAATGCAGGTTGAGATTAAGAAGGAGGAGCTGTTGAGGCTCTTGAAGAGCATTAATGTGGATATTTCCTCAGGACCTGATGAGATTTATACCAGGTTATTGAGAGGCAAGAGAAGGGAGTGCGGGAGATTACTAACTTGATCAAGTTTTTAGAAGGTGATCGATGAGGGTTGGGTGGTGGATGCTGTCTACATGGATTTTAGTAAGGCATCTGATAAAGTCCCCCATGGTAGGCTGATCATGGATGGGATTAAAAGCGACTTGGTCATATGCTTTGGAACTAGTTTACTGACTGAAGACAGAGGGTTGTGGTGGAAGGGCAATATTCTGGGTGGAGGTCCGTGACCAGTGGAGTTCCGCCTACATCCTATAAAACCCAGGCATTCAAGCCAAAGATATAAACAGGAAGAAACCTCCCTCCTAGTTGTGTTCCTCTGTCACCAGTACGAGGACAACTGAGCCACTGGGACAGACCCGAGACCATGAGCACCACTGCGTGGTCAAGGCTGGACTGCTGGGAAAATAGGCTAACTGAGGCTAAGACTGAATGGCCAGGGCAAGCCTGAGGTGCCAGAACCGCTTCCTGCCCACAGACAACGAGGCAAAGACTGCCCGCCTGGATAATCAGAGAAGGCCATCGTCACCTCTTCAAGCCCAAATCTGAGCTGCCAGGAAGAAACCTGTACCGTTAGTCACTCCTCTTGAGGCAGGAGCAAACTACAACAAGAAGCCTGAGATCGCCACGCCTCCTCTTTCGAAAACCAGGACTAAGGTGCAGCGGTAGCCCGAGATCGTCAATGTCATCGCACATGCCACAACTCTTAACAGTATTGGTGTACAGATGAATCTTGGGATCCAAGTCCATAATTCCCTAAAAGTTGCAACATGTGTGGATAGAGTGGTAAAGTAGGCATATGGTATGCTTGCTTTCATAGGTCGGGGCATTGAGTATAAAAGTTAGGAAGGCATGATGTTGCTGTATAGGACTTTGATTAGGCCGCATTTGGAGTATTGTGTGCAGTTCTTGCCGCCCCATTACAGGATGGATGGCGAGGCAGTGGAGGTTTAACAGAATTTTACCTGAATTGGGGAGTATTTGCTACAAGGAGAGGTTGGGCAGACTGGGATTGTGTTTTCTCTGGAACACCAGAGGTTGCAGGGAGACCTGATAAAAATATATTAAATTATGAGAATCACAGATAGGGTAGACAATCAAAAGTTTTTTCCAAGCATGGAAAAATCAAATACTAGCGACATGATTTTAAGATGAGAGGAGCAAAGTTTAAAGGGGATGTGTGGGGTAAAAACATTTTTCCACAGATGACGGTCAGTGCATGGATCATGCTGCTGGGTGTGATGATTGAAGTATATATGTTTGTGGCATTTAAAATACTTTTTGATAGGCATATGGTATGCAGGGATATGATTTATGTGCCAGTAGATAAATGATGGTTTTGACATCATGTTCGACACAAACATTGTGCGCTGAAGTTCTAGTGCTGTACTGTTCTATGTTCTAACATTTCTGAAATGAGATAAACTACGTTGCTCAATCTATATTAAAGCTAAACCCCCACGATAAAACCACTGTCTTTGCACATCTGATTTCTTAAAGTAGGCAACCACTCTGCAAGGAGAATGACTCTCTTTCTGTCCAGCTGAAAGGAGTAGAAGGTACTTGCTATGAATTGTTTTAATGGTGTGGCTGTTGCACACCAGCCATCACAGAATGGCCTTGACCAATTCCTGGGCTAATGGCAAAGAGACCCAGGAGGACTGGAGACCACTCTGCTACACAGACGTAGCATGCACATATACATTCATAGACACACTCACATACATATAGAAACCCATATACATGGGCCCTCAAAAATCATGTACATCGAAGAACACACTCGATGGTGCATATGTTTGGACAAAGACTCATATACATGGACGTACACATTCATACATACAAGGATACACATATACTCTCATGCATGATTTCATCCACACCCAAATCCTTACCCCATTTCCCATCCCTTCTGATTCTGCCTCCTTCCGTACTCCTAGTTGCTAAGGCTTTGTCCTCTAACTTCTTCCCTTGGTCCTTGCCCTCTCAGCATCCGCCCCTCACTCACTCTCTGTCTCTTCTCTTTCATTCCCTCGTCTTCTGCTCTCCCCACATTCCCCAGCTGCTGGTCACTTGCACTCTCTCAGAGTAATGTTTCCATCCCGATCATCACCGCCTGCTCATTACTGATCACTTCTCCTCACTCATGTCTCTACTATTTATTTCATTCCCCTTACATGTTTTTCCTCTACCTGCTAAATTTTTGTAAGGTGTCCTTGAGACTCTTGAAAGGCGTACATAAATAAAATTTATTATTATTATTATTATTCCTGATCCCAGCAGTTGTGCTGTTCGAAGCTGGCCGACCAGCTCAGAAACGACCCCCAAATCCTCAGGAGAACCTTCAACTGCACCCATTCCTCTCTGGTGTGGGCAGATTGTGGTCTTCCAGAATTCGGCCAGTTGGTTTTGTGTGAGTTTCTGGCCAATGGAGGTGGAGGTGGATTGGATCTGTGGCAGCTGTGGCTGCCATTAGTTCCTTTTATTGCTGTGTATATTCTGACCATTGCCCCAGTATTCCACCAGCAAATGGCCCTTTTTCTGTAAAAGGGACTTACTGAAACCATCTACTTTCAACAATATGGATAACAAAGTAGTCACAGTTTCTTTGACCATGTTGACACTATCACACAAATTCGGGGGGGAAAATGGTGTGCTAAAACCTTGTGAACACGCAACTCCCAAATCACCTACATTCTGTGGGATAGACACAAAATGCCGGTGTAGCTCAGCGGCTCAGGCAGCATCCCTGGAGAAAAGGAATAGATGAAGTTTCGGGTCGAGACCCTTCTGCAGACTGAGACAATGTGCAGTGCAGTTGTATTGGTGTTGATGGGCTACGGTATGTGGTCAGCGAGCATTATCATCCTTCAGTCTGAATTCTGAAAAAGGGCCTCGACCTGAAACTTTGTCTATTCTTTACCTCCAGAGATGCTGCCTAAGCATGCAGGTACAGCATGCAGTGAAGAAAGCGAATGGCATGTTGGCCTTCATAACAAGAGGAGTTGAGTATAGGAGCAAAGAGGTCCTCCTGCAGTTGTACAGGGCCCTAGTGAGACCACAACTTGGGTATTGTGTGCAGTTTTGGTCTCCAAACCTGAGGAAGGACATTCTTGCTATTGAGGGAGTGCAACGTAGGTTCACGAGTTTAATTCCCGGAATGGCGGGACTGTCATATGTTGATAGATTGGAGCAGCTGAGCTTGTACACTCTGGAATTTAGAAGGATGAGAGGGAATCTCATGGAAACATATAAGATTATTAAGGGTTTGGACACGCTAGAGGCAGGAAACATGTTCCCAATGTTGGGGGTGTCCAGAACCAGAGGCCATAGTTTAAGGATAAGTGGTAGGCCTTTTAGAACGGAGATGAGGAAAAACTTTTTCACACAGAGAGTTGTGAGTGTGTGGAATTCTCTGCCTCACAGGGCAGTGGTGGCTGATTCTCTGGATGCTTTCAAGAGAAAGTTAGGTAAAGCTCTTAGGGATAGCGGAGTTAAGGGATATATGGAGAGAAGGCAAGAACGTGGTACTGATTGTGGATGATCAGCCATGATCACATTAAATGGCGGTGCTGGCTCGAAGGGCCGAATGGCCTACTCCTGCACCTATTGTCTATTGACCCACTGAGTTACTCCAGAATTTAGTGTCTATCTTCGGTATAAACCAGAATCTGCAGTTCCTTCCTACATTCTGTGGAACACTGGCAGTCAGTGGAGATTGAGACAATGGTGACACAAGGAACTGCAGATTCTGGTATCTTGAGTAAATCACAAGATGCTGGAGTAACTCAGCAGGTCAGACAGCATCTCTGGAGAACTGGGATAGACGATGTTTCGGGTCAGGACCCTTCTTCAGACAGAGACAATGTTATCGCGTAGTTGTATTGATGTTGATGGGCATGTGGTCATACCTGGTGACCACCGGCAGTGAGCATTATCATCCATTAGCTATGCCATTACCTTAGTCATGCCTAACCTCAAACAATAGATTATAATAAAGAACAAGAACCTCAAATGATTTTCCACTGGCTAAAGTACCATAGAAACATAGAAAAATAGGTGCAGTAATAGGCCATTCAGCCCTTCGAGCCATCACCGCCATTCAATATGATCATGGCTGATCATCTAAAATCAGTACCCCATTCCTCCTTTTTCCCCATATCCCTTGATTCCTTTAGCCCTAAGAGCTAAATCTAACTCTCTCTTGAAAACATCTTGAATTGGCCTCCACTGCCTTCTGTGGCAGAGAATTCCACCGATTCACAACTCTGAGTGAAAATGTTTTTCCTCATCTCAGTCCTAAACCCCTTATTCTTAAACCGTGACCCCTGGTTCTAGACTACCGCAACATCGGGAACATTTTTCCTGCATCTAGCCTGTCCAATCCTTTATGAATGATATGTTTCTATAAGATCTCCTCTCATCCTTCTAAATTCTAGTGAATACAAGGCCAATTGAAGCACTTCTGCAGTCACATTGACTGAAGTGACTGAAATGGCTTACAAGGATCACGCATGGGACTTCCCTGAAGCTCGATTGGTGCAGGATGGGGATTCAACATGGCGACTGAATGTGTCATGAATTCTTTCAACTGGTTCTATAGTAAGTTCAGGCTGCTTGTTCAAAACAATTTGTAATGTTCAAAGCACCAAGGATTCGTTTGGATCGCTCCTCCGGGGATCTTGTAAATGACCTTGGCTTGTGAAAACCGTCAAACTTTTGAAAAATAATCAAAGACGTATTAAGAGTCTTTGTAATGGTAATTGGTCATGGTAATAATGGTAATTGCACGCTGTTTTTTCTCCAAATGTATATTCTAAAGAACAGGTTCACAGTGGTATTCTCAACGCGCCCGTTACACATCACAGTAAAACCGTCTCCACCAGTGAGGTTAAATAATACAAAAGGGGCTGAGACAGTTATAAACATTCGAAGTATAAATGTGCCGGGTAAATTATTGAGGGTCCCTCTGGCTCACGGAGGCGAGATCGCCGTCAACCCCCTCGCCACCCCTTCCCTTCCCCTCCCCACCCCTCAGTGGAGTGAACCGCCTCTACGCCCATCTCCCTGATGGGGTTGTCCCACCCCCTAAACTTGAGTCTGGAGAAACCTCCCGTCTCCCTGTGGCGGGATAGACCCCCCATCCCGAATCGGGAGAGATCCTAACACCGTCTCCCTGAGGCGGGAAAAATTCCTCCGTCTCTCTAAAGTTGGAGAGACCCCCCCCCTGGTCTCTGGAGGCGGGAGAGACCCCTCCCCGTTTCTCTCCGGGTGGGAGAGATTCCCCACCCCATGAGACGGGTGAGCCACCCCCACCCCAGTCTACTTGAGGCGGGAGAGATCCCCCACCCTCCACCCCGCCGTCAGTGCTTCGCTTTCCTTGCAGGGCCGGGTGTCGCCTTCTTCTTGGCCTTCCAGCGGAACGGGCGCCGGGCCGACATTTTACGAGCGCAGGTGAGGCCGGGGTCGTGGAGCAGGCTCCACATCAGCCACACCTCGGGCACCTTCAGGCTGTGCACCACCATCAGCTCCCGGTAGAAGCAAGGGTCGAAGGTCTGCAGGTGTGGGGCGGCGGAAGGCCGCACGATGCCGAAGGTCCGGAACCCTTTGTGGGTTTGCGGCGTGAGGCCTAGCCGGAGCAAACACATGCCCAGGAAGACGTCGTCGATGGGGAAGAGGTCGACCTCCTTGCTGGCCCCATAGAGCCTCCTGGCCGTGTACCCGCTCATAATGAAGCCTCCGCCGCCCGCGTACACCGGGTAAACCCCCGAGCCGTACATCATCTCGGGGATGTAGTACTTACTCCTGTTGGACCTGATGGGGAGCGCCTGGGAAATAATGTGCCCGACGAACAGGTCCGCCTTGGGGTTGGCGCCCATCAAGAAGTCGGCAATGTTCTCCATGTTGACGAAGACATCGTCGTCTCCCTTGAAGACGAACTCGGCGGCGGGACAGAACTGGTCGAGCCATTTGAGGAAGTGGATCTCCTTCAGCGTCAGGTTGAAGAAGGTGTCCTGGAAGTCCCAGAGCAAGATGTCGCGGTAGACCTGGCTCTCGTGTTGCACCAGGCGCCTCCAGGAGGCCAGGGCGCTCTGGTTGGCGGGGGTGGCCAAGAGGAAGAGCCGGCGGACATGCAGCCCGTGGACTCGGCCTTCGCGGGCCCAGGTGTTGCGGGCCACCTCCCGCCGTTCAAACTCCTCCACCTTGGACTTGATGGAGACCAGCAGGAGCGGCTCCCCGTTCACCTTCCGGCACTTGTCCACCTGGTTGATGATCTGACTGAACTCGCGGCAGTCTTTCTGCCAGAGGTACTGGCGGTAGCTCCAGGGTAACGGGTCTGCGGTTGGAAGTGTTGCCGCCTGAACTGACCCTCTCTCCACACCCTGGCCGAGCCGGCAGATGTTCTCCCCCGATGACCCTGCACTAGGAGAGGGTGTTTGACTTACCGCCTCCGCGGTTTGCACCGTAATGGGCCGTTCAGTGCCTGATACCCCGTCACCTTTTTGTTCGTCCGCCCACTGACTTACAGACTGCATTTGGAAGTAAAGCAGAATGCAAAGTGCAGAAAGCAGGAGAACAGTGCAGATGAGATCACCCTTCCTTCTCAGTCTCATGATCCCCGGAGGTACGGGCTATTCCTGGAAAGCTGGCCGACGGCTAAATGGGCACCAATTGATCTTCAGAGCAATTGTGCGCCACTGAATTTTACAGGTCACAGTGGAGTAAGTCTGTGCTGATATCACGGGCCGTTCTACACAGGGTGGGGGTTCTTTCTGCTTTTATACAGGGTGGGGGTTCTTTCTGCTTTTATGCAGGGTGGGGTTTCAGGGACTGCTTTATACAGAGTTCGTTTATATCGGCTGATTTTATACAGGGTTGAGGCTCACGGACTGGTTTTGTATAGTACTGGGATTCACAAACTGAACTTGTTTGGTTTTATACTGGCTGGAGTTCACAGGCCAGTTATTTTTGGTTGATGTTCACTGGTTGATTTTGTACAGGGTTGGGATTCACGTGCTGCCTCTGGGTGCGGTTCTGAAATTCACAGACCAACTCTTCAATGATGTTGCACAGGTCTAGTTCACAGGCTGACTATGGGGTATGTTTATTTTATTCAGTCACATCTGTGGAACAAACAGAGAAAGGCATTGTTAAAGGAAACAGCTGTCCAGCCTGCCACGTCAACCTTTACTGTGCAATATAGAGGAAGTTCTGGAAAATAGCTCTGGCAAACTTAAAAAAACACCACTCTTACAGAATAAAAAATACTTTAATAATCCTTCTTGTTCCACTTGCTTTATTGCTACTTTCCTTCAGTTACTCAGTTGCATGAAGTTTAGAAATGGCGCAGCACAGAATTCTGCATTAATTAATATTTAATATGTAGGAGATATAAGGAACTGCAGTAGTAATCTTGAGTTAAGCACAGTGCTAGAGTACCTCACCTGGGTCAATCTGGACCCTTCGGACTGATTGTAGTACAGGGAGAAAAGAGGTGGGGCGGGACAAATCACAGCAAGTGATAGGTGGATACAGGCGATGGGTGGGTTTGATTGGCCGATGGGTGGAGTAAATGACAAAAGCTGGAGATAACAAGATAAATAGTGTCAGATTAGGAGAGGAGGAGTGAAATGTAAAGCCAGAGGGAAGGATAAACATGGAAGAGGATAGGGGGAGGAATAGGTGCACCTGGTTAGGGAGAGGCACAGGAAAGGGTGTTGTTTGGGGGGTTGGGGTATTATTTCAAATTGGAGAATTCAATATTCAGTTCAATGGGTTATAAACTATCCAAGCAGAATATACGGTGCTGTTCCTCCAGTTTATATGTGGCCTCACACCACATGCTTATTTGAATTAAAATCCATTAGTCATTCCCCAGTCCACTTGCCCAGCTGATCGAGATCCCATTGTAATTCTTCATAATAATCTTCAATGTCTATGATACCACTGATTTTAGTGGTAAACATACATACTAATCGTGCCTTGTACAGTCTCATCCTTGAGATGGCTCCTTGAATGACTGCAGGTCGTTTATTTTGATAGTGGGCTTGAAATATCATTTTTAATGTACATTTAAACCTAATGTTACTGGGAGAAGGACTTGTTTGGACCTGGTTTATTTCTGGTTCTTAAGATTAAGTGCTACATGCTTCTAAATCCATTATCTGCGAAGGTGCAGTGATAGGCATCTTTGTATCAAGGGGACACTGACCAATGATCATTCTGTTACACCTTCCTCCCCTGTTACCACTCTTCCCTGACCTTGTATTCTAGTTAATCTAGACAAATAGCTGTGACAAACTGAAATTATTTGCCTTTGTCCTCACAATGAGTTTCTGGTGCCATGTATTGAAGCATGGGTTCAGCCCCGGTTTGAAAAAGGACATTTCTCTGTATCCTTTAAAGAAATTAGTTATCACAAATGTTGCAGGGGGTTTACTGCAATGTTTTATACCTGTAGCTCTGTATCCTACATCTAATGGGCAATACACACACAGCCACCTCTCTCCAACCTATTCCACTTAATGACCAAGACACATAGCTTTTTAACCCATGTTTAATCAACACACACTCAAAATTCGCCATCCTAAGGAAATGCTCAAAGTATGCGCAACCATCTCTAATGTCACATCTCATGTCCAAGGCACACATACACATACATAGATACATTGACACATAGACAATAGGTGCAGTAGTAGGCCATTCAGCCCTTTGAGCCAGCACCACCATTCAATGTGATCATGGCTGATCATCCACAATCAGTACCCCGTTCCTGCCTTCTCCTCATGCCCCTTGATTCCGCTAGCCCTAAGAGCTCTATCTAACTATCTTTTGAAGGCATCCAGTTAATCGGCCTCCACTGCCTTCTGCGGCAGAGAATTCCACAAATTCACAACTCCCTGTGTGAAAAGGTTTCTCCTCATCTCGGTTCTAAATGGCCTACCCCTTATTAGAAACATAGAAAATAGGTGCAGGGGTAGGCCATTCGCCCCTTCGAGCCTGCACCGCCATTCAATATGATCATGGCTGATCACCCAATTCAGTATCCTGTACCTGCCTTCTCTCCATACCCCCTGATCCCTTTAGCCACAAGGGCCACATCTAACTCCCTCTTAAATATACTCCCTGTTATTCTTAAATGGTGGCCCCTGGTTCTGGACTCCCCCAACATCAGGAACATGTTTCCTGCAGATAGCATGTCCAATCCCTTCATAATCTTATGTGTTTCTATAAGATACCCTCTCATCCTTCTAAATTCCAGTGAATAAAAACCCAGTCACTCCATTCTTTCATCATATGGCATTCCCACCATCCCGGGAATTAACCTCGTGAATCTATGTTGCACTCCCTCAATAGCAAGAACGTCATGCTCCATGTCACTCCTTGTGTCCAACACACACATATCTGCTCACACTCACTATCAGTATCCACAACACACACATCTCTGCTCACACTCACCGTCCACAACACATAACTCTGATCACACTCCACCTCACACACATATCTCTGCTCACACTGACAACACACGCACACACCTCTGCCCACACTCAATGTCCACAACACATGCACATCTTTGCTCACACTCAGTCCACAGCACACATCTCTACTCACACTCACTGTTCACAACACACACATCCCTGCTCACATATTCTCCACAACATATATCTCTGCTCGCATTCCTCCACAACACACACATCTCCTCACTCATTTTCCACAACACACACATTCTCCTCACACTCAGTATCCATAATGCAAACATCTCTGTTCTCACTCATCATCCAGAACAGACATCTCTGCTCACACTAACTATCCACAGCACACACATCTCTGCTCACACCCAGTATCCATCACATACATTACAATCCACTTCCAATCACCAATACAAAATCATCTGCCCATTTGCCACCTGATATTCAGCACATATCTTACCAAACTGCATCTGATCAAACTGCATCTGAATCGCTGACACCATATTGGCCATTCATTATTTGGAGGTGCTGTTGAGTGTTCCTGTGTAGTCTGCAGGAAGGGATAAGATCTTGCAGCAGCATATCACCCGGCAGATGCCTGCCCTGTATTAGATGCCTGCCCTGTATACTGCAGGCACACTTCAGACATATGTACTTGCAACCAGGAGATAATTGTGCAGGAGAGTTGTGAGTCTGTGGAATTCTCTGCCTCAGAGGGCGGTGGAGGCCGGTTCTCTGGATTCTTGAAAGTATGTCTGAAGTGTGCCTGCAGTATTCAGGGCAGACATCTTATACAGGGCATGCATCTTCCTCTTGAGAGAGCTAGATAGGGCTCTTAAAGATAGCGGAGTCAGGGGATATGGGGAGGAGGCAGGAACGGGGTACTGACTGGCATGATCAGCCATGATCACATTGAATGGCGTTGTTGGCTCGAGGCGGCCGAATGGCCTACTCCTGCACTATTGTCTATTGAAATATCTGATTTCCCCGATGAAGAAGCAGTGTAAGCCATGAACTTTACTTTTTGCCATTTCTGTGGCCTTCACTGCGAACTAACGGCTTCTCTTTGGATACATCTGCTGTGTGGCGGCGCAGAGAGCTGACATTTGTACAATACTGGCAGTAAGGAAAGCGGGAACCCGTCCCTCCCTGTCGAACCAGAGCCTGCTCCGTAAGGACATGGGAACCTCGAACCACCCCCCTCCCGGCCAGGCATTAAAAAGTCAAGCCTACCCTTTCGAAGGAGCGGAAAGTCGGGCGGTCCGTTTACAAGAGCGCCCCAGCACGCCGCTACCCCTTTACCTGAGCGCTGGGCATGAGACAGCGAGCCGCGGGACGCCAGGTGACAAGCTGCCGGCGCTTGCGAAGAGCGGTGCAGCTGGATGCAGAGGAAGGCGTTTCAGTGTACGAGCAGCGAGCCAGGAAGCCGTGGGAGCCAACTAAACCACATCTGGATTTCATTAGTGGGACCACGAACTGCCGGTTTCAGGAACATGGGTTTGGGGGTACCTGGGTTTTCCGCTCGAAGCCACGGGCCAGCGTGCGCCCAGCCACACATAACGTTGGGATTCCCGGTGTTGGTGAACGGGACGGGACATTGTGTTCAGAGCCCGGCCTGACGGGACGCTGGCTGCATTCCAATAACAGTTACACAAGCGCGCAGTGGTGTGCTCTGCCGAGGAATGCAGCGTGTGACTGGAATACTAGCATAGTTCAGACCTCTTTCCCCCTTAATGTACCAGCCTGTGACCGGTATCGCGCTAAAAGCCGTTACCTCGGCGCTAGAGCCCGCGTTCAGTCCTGGTGTCGGATGCTGTCTGCGTGGAGTTTGCACGTTCTTCATCTATCGTTTCCACCGAGTGCTCCTGTTTTCTCTCACATCCCAAAAGACATGCAGGTCTATAAATTAATTGGTCGTTGTACATTGTCCATAACGTAAAGATAAGTGGGAATGTGGGGAGAATTTAAAACATGGAATTGATGTAGGATTAGTGTCTATGGGTGATTGTTGGACGCACACTCTGTCTTACTTTGACCCTCAAGGTTCTTGACCCATAGCACAGAGAGAGCACACTCTGTCTTTCACATGGAAATGTATGGGGTCAAGTTTTGTCTACCTTCGATTTTCCAGCATCTGCAGTTCCTTCCTGTGTCTATCTTTGAATTAATTCTGCATTGTCCCTAAATGCTTTAAGACTGCTACCATCGTGCCTGTACCCAAAAAAACATCCATTGCCAGCTTGAATGACTATAGACCTGTTGCTCTCACTTCAACGGTGATGAAGTGTTTTGAACGGCTGGTCCTGGCCCACATTAAGTCCTCACTCCCATCCACCCTGGATCAGCATCAGTTTGCATATAGAGCTAATAGGTCAACGGAGGATGCCATCAACATAGCTCTACATTCTGCACTGACACATCTGGAGCGTCCTGGCTCATATGTGAGGATGTTATTTGTAGATTTTAGTTCTGCATTTAATATCATCATCCCCAGCAGAATGGTGGACAAACTGTCTGATGTGGGTGTTAATGCAAACACATGCGGATGGATTAAGGACTTTTTAACAGACCGCCCACAGACTGTCAGGATGGGGTCCAATTACTCCCCAGTCCTGACGCTCAGCACAGGAGCGCCACAAGGTTGTGTGCTGAGTCCCATCTTGTATACAATATACACTTATGACTGTATACCAACACACAGTACAAACAGGATCATCAAGTTTGCGGACGACACGACTGTGGTGGGACTGATAAACAACAACGACGAGTCTGCCTACAGGGATGAAGTCCAAAAACTGACTGTCTGGTGTACCAAAAACAACATGGTACTCAACCCATCAAAGACAAAAGAACTGGTCGTCGACTTCAGGAGGAAGAGGAGAGAGGAACCTGCTCCCTTATACATCAAAGGAGACATGGTGGAGAGAGTCACTGGCTTTAAGTTCCTGGGAATAAACATCTCCCAGGACCTCAAATGGCAAATGAACACCGTCACTCTCGTGAAGAAGTCACATCAGCGGCTGTATTTCCTGAGGTCTCTGCGGAGAGCAAACGTCTCACAGCCGCTGCTGCTGTCCTTCTACCGATGCGCCGTGGAAGGTATCCTCTCCTATGGAATCCTGGTGTGGTTTGCTAGCTGTACTGTGGCTGAGAGGAGGGCGCTGCAGGGAATTATAAAAACTACACAGAGCATTACAAACGCTCAACTGCCCTCCTTGGATGATATATATAGGGCCCGATGCTTGCGCCGGGCCACAAATATCAAGCAGGACACATCCCACCCTGCCAACCAACTTTTCACTCTGCTACCCTCTGGGAGGCGATTCAGGTCTCTGAAGGCTCGCACCGGTAGACTAAAAAATAGTTTCTACCCATGTGCGATAAAAGAGCTTAATTCCAACAGAGAACACTGGGGAAGCAAAATGTAATTCCAAGAAATGCCACCAAATTCTTTTTAATTCTTTTTAAATACTTATTTATTATTTTACTAATAAGTGTACATATGTGTCAATGGTTGTCGTGTTTGTATTTTTTTAACCGGAGGAGATGTAATGGAATTTCGTTGCATAGTATTGTGCAATGTCAATAAACGTATTCATTCATTCATTGTAATGATGCATGTTCAGCAGTTTTTGGTGGCCTGGTGCCTTCCTTCACATGTGTTACAGTGGGTCAATCATCAGCACATTCAGGTTACATGACTGACATTCTCTCGGTACTGGATTTAGCACACAGTTGGGCAGGGAAGTTTCCCATCCATTCAGTTCTTGATGGAAATCCAGGCGTGGAAGCGGCTGCTGATTAGCACCAGGTTAATCAGCATTGCAAGAAAAATAGGCAAAAAGTTGGAGGGAAAATACATTTTTGCATGGCTGAACCTCTGTGTAGGCCTGTGATAATAATATGATTATGCAGGAGCCTCCTGTCGATAATGGGCAGTTTCACGATGAACGGAATAAGAGGCTTTAAAGTTACACCGATTGGAAAGATCATTCGCCATATCATATCCACACAGATCAATGGTCACCCAAGCCAGCATTTGGCTCGTATCCTTTAATGCTTAGGTGATTCAAGATAAACTCATCTAGATACAAATTAAATCCTGTCTGTAGCCCTAATCCACCACTCTCTCTGACTATGCATGCAATCCAGGTATTTGCCATTTTCTAGATAGAAAATGTTGACAGATTGCTCAAAATCTCTTACCCTAAATCTATTTCCTCTAGTTTATTTCACCTCTGATATGTGAGAATGTTTACTTCAATCATTGCTATCTGCACTCCTCATAATTCTACGTACCCCAATCACCTTATATATCCTCTTAACCGTCTCTGCTACAGGGAAAATAGATCAGGGTCTCATTGCAGCTAAAATGTTACACCTCTGCTGCATCTTCCCCAGCATTATCACATCCTTCCAATACTATGTAACCAGAATTGCACATAGTCCTCTGGCTAAAAGTTGCAGCATGACATTCTTGCGCTTGTATTCAATGCCCCTATTAATGAAGGCCAGTATGTATCCCTTCTACATTCCTACCCATGCTATACATCGTCAAGGATTTGCACAAGGAAGTTCCTCTGTTCCTCAATACTCACTGGAACCATAACATTCATTGTATATATCCTAGCCCCGTGCGTGTTCCCAAAACACATCACATTTATCTGGATTAAATCCCACTTTCTCAGACCTTTTCACCAACACATCCATGTCAGCCTGTAACCAGCCACCACCATCTACACTGTTAATGAACGCCACATGTGTGGCTCCTGAGTGTGGATCCAAATAGTTTTCATGGATCTGCCTGCCCGCGATGATCTTGTCAAGGGTGCAGCCCATCACGGTGATACCACACCCCAGCTTCATCCCTGCACCGCGGACACGTGTTGGAGACCCACAACCAAAGATCCTATAGCGGTGCTTCACAGTCACGTGATTGGATCGTTTCGGCGCGGTGGTCACGTGATCACGTCATGACCGGCGCGCTGCATGCCGGGCCGGCAAGATGGCAGCGTGGTTCTAGATCTCTCCCCGCCGGCTCGAGCGACAGCATGAAGACGTTCTGCAGCAGAGCGAATCCCACCACTGGGGCCACCGAGCGGGAGGAGGAAGACGAGGACTATGACTACCACCAGGAGATAGCACGGTACCGACTCAGCGCGTTGCCGCTGTTCTTGAGCCGGGCCGTCCCGCCTCGCCGGTGACCTGGCCTCGCCGGCGGCGCAGTTTGACGTTGGCTCCACTGCAGACAGTGACCACGGGTGACTTGTTTGTCGCCGCCTCCTCCTCGTGTCCGGTGTTTAAACACAAGGGAGGGAGAAAATAAAATAAAACCACGGATGCTGGAAATCCGAGGCGAAAAACAGAAAGCGCTGCAAATTCACGAGATGTCAAGCAACGCCTGTTGAAAGTGATTCTTCCATCAGGAATGAAACGTTTACGTTTTTTTTCTCTTCATAGGTGACGCCTGACCAGCATTTTCTGTTTTTTTTTGTCAGATTTCCAGTATCTGCAGTTCTTTACCTTTTAAGTTCCACTGAATGACCAACCTGAAAGCAACTATTTTTCTCTCGCCTCTGATGAGTAATCCAGACATTTGCACGTATATTATTTTACCCATGTTTTGAATGACTTGACTTGGGCAATCAGACTTTTTTCAAATACTCCTATACTTTTATAAAGCATTTTTCAAGCTAGTGATAACATTTTCATGTAGTTCTCAGGAATACAACTCCTATAACTAAGGAAACTTCTGAAGGAAGGGTCTCGACTGAAAATGTTACCCATCCCTTCTCTCCAGAGATGCTGCCTCTCCTGCTGAGTTACTCCATCATTTTGTGTATATCTTTGGTGTAAACCAACATCTGCAGTTCCTTCCTAGTCCTGTAACTCAGGGCTGCCTGTATATTAAAAAATAAACACAGAAAATGCCAAAAATATAGACATGACTTGAAAAACAAATGCTTTTCACTGTACCTAGGTACACATGACAATAAACTAAACTAAATGAAATCTGCTGAGTATTTCCAGCATTTTCTGCTTTTTAGCAAACATGAAACTGCTGGTGGAATTCAGTGGATCAGGCAGAATCTGTGGGGGGAACATATTTTTTTGGGCTGGGACCTTTATTGTTAATGAAATAGAGGGGAGATAACTGGGGAAAAAGAAGAGAAGGGGATGGACAAAACCTGGCAAGTGGTGGTGGATCCAGTGGGGAATTAAATGTAGAACCAGAGGGAGGGATAGAGGGTAGAGGAGAACAGGGGAAAGACAAATGTGTTCATGTCTTTAGGTTCAATGTTGCTTTATTTTTCATATGCAATTTTCACAGTCCAAAGTCAGGTAGGCCCACAGGTTCGATATACTTAAGCAGTTCCTGCAAACCGACGTCCTTCTCCTAGTCCAGTCATCTTTGTGTCCCAATGGCATCTCCTGCAGCCGACCCTGAAAGCGTTAAGGCAATACAACCCTCCTACCAGCCCACTTCTAGCGCCTAATGTCTCCAGCTACCTTCCGGTTACGCTGTACGACGGGCCTTCGGGCAAGTTACTGGTCCTGCCTGTCGTCCGACGAGTATTTGGGCGGGCCCTGACAAGCCTTTGGACGAGTCCTGATGAGGCTTCAGGCAGGTTCCTGATCTTGTCGACCGACGAGCCTTCGGGTGAGGTCCCGTTGACCGACGAGCCTTCATGGCGTGCGGGCGATGCGGCACCTCGGAAAGTCCTCCACCTCGGGGCACCTCTGGGTGGGTTCTAGGCTACCCAAGTAGAATATGAGGTGCTGTTCTTCCAATTTGTGTGTGCTCTCGTTCTGACAGTGGTGGAGATGAAGGACAGACAGATTGGTATGGAAATGTGAGGGGAATTAAAAATGGCAAGAAATCATATGCTCAAGCTGGCCCTGCTGGACAGACCACAAGTGTTAGGCAAAGTGGTTCCCTTGTCAAAGCTTAATCTCACCAATTTAGAAGAAGCCACATCAAGAGCATTAGATGCAATATACAAGGTTTAAGGGGGTGCTCTGTCTCACCTTCAACCGTTCCTCATAATTCCAGCAACTGCAGTTTCTTGTTTCTGCATTTTTTACTTTTAGTTTTCCAGTTTCTGCAGTTAAAAAAACAAAACAATTCAATGTATATTTGAGTTTGGGAGTATTCACTATGTGCTATCTTTGCCTGCATATCGTACCTATGATCGATGAAGCTTTATATTTTAGCTATTCCATTCACATTATGCATCCTTCAATGCAATAATTATGAGAATAAGGCTTTATACTGCAATAAGGCAATAACTGGACATCCATGTAAAATAATTGTTTAGAGTATAGGGGAACTGTTCCCCTTACCTTGAGTACTAGCAATATTTTGGGGGAAGAGGGCAATATACAGTCAGCCACCCACCCAGCGGACAGCAGTTGCCTTCTCAAACTTTGTGAATACTTTCCAGATATTTATAATCTGTAACAATTCTCAAATCATTGTAGACTATGTTACAATATAAATAATTTTAATCTGCTCTATATTTGTCTTGTACGTCTAATGGATACAATTGTATTACCATTAATTTTTCTTATTAAACTGAAAGCTTGAAAAGTTGATTTTCTTGTTTTAAATTGACCCCTAGGCGATGTTGTTGTGAGACTGAATGTTCAGTATCCTGAGAGTGAGAAGCCCAAGAGAAACCAGCCTTTTTTTCACTCTGATATTGGTTTATTATTATCACTTTGTTTTGTATGCTATGCAGGCAAATTATACCATGCATGCTTACTTCAGGATGTGCAAAAGTGAAAATAAGCAGAATGCAGAATGTGGTGTTACAGCTACAGACAAAGTGTAGTAAAAAAATAGAAGGCCTGCAACGAGGTAGATTGGCAGATCAGGAATTCATCCCTGGCATTGAGAGGTCCATTCAAGGATCTGATTTGTGGAAGGAGCTGTTCTTGAATTTTGTGGTATGTGCCTTCAAACTTTATATCTTTTGACCGATGCAAGACGTTGGAAGAAGGAATGACTGGGTGTGAGACGTCCTTGAATATGTTGGCTGCTTTCCCAAGGCAGTGTAAAGTATAGATTAGTTGATGGTTGGAGTAGAAGGGAGACTGGTTTGTGTAATGGACAGCAAAGTGGAATTATTTGCCACAGAAAGCTGTGGAGACCAACTCCCTGGATATTTTTAAGGCAGAGATAGATAGATTCTTGATTAGTACGGGTGTCAGGGTTTATGGGGAGAAGGCAGCAGATTGGGGTTAGGAGGGAGAGATAGATGATCAGCCATGATTGAATGACGGAGTAGACTTGATGGGTTGAATGTCCTAATTCTGCTCCTATAAATTATGACCTTATTACTGGGCTGCGTTCACAACTCGCTGTAATTTCTTGCAATCTTGGACAGAACAGTTGCCATCTGCATCAGATGAGATGCATTATGATGGGATGTTTTTTTATGGTGCATCTGTCGAAATTAGTAAGTCATTGCAGACACACCAAATTTCCTTGGCCTTCTGATGAATTAGAGGCATTAATGTCCTTACTTGACCCTAGCATCAATGCATTGGACCAGAACAAATTGGTGGTGTACTTGCACCTAGGAATTTGAAGCGCTCAACCATCTCCGCTTCAGCATCTTTGATACAAAATGGACCATGTAATCCACCTTATTTCCTGAAGTTAATTGTCTTGACAAGATATTACTAAGCTCTCAATCTCCTCCTTTATATCTCGTCATTGTCTGAGAACTGGCCCACTATGGGGGTGCCATTTGCTAACTTGAAAAGAATTTAGACCAGAATTTGGCTGCAGAGTCATGAGTGTGTAGAGATTGTAAAAAGGGAATGATTGCATCCTTGTGGGAAAGATATTCTCTCCAGACTGGGAAAGACTAAAATATGTTTTGTTGAGTGATGATTTTAGTCACAGCATGACTGGAGTTTTAAAGATAGTAAAGAGTGCATGTCAAACAAAGGTGGTGAAGAATGCAAGTGATAAAAACTGAAAATTACCCTCTCAATTTTTTTTGTAATATGAGCATTCAACTATAAAATAAATGTAGTAATGTCACTTATAGGACATATTCTGATCATGCACCATCTCACTGATTACAATTGTAAAGAAAGAAGTATTCCACTGCATGCATGGGGAATCTCAGACATTGTAGAGCAATAGACTTGATAGCAAATCAGAAAATGCCTCAAGTACTTAGCAGGCCAGGCAGCACCTTTGGAGAGAAACACAATTAATATTTCAGCATCTCTAACAGTGGTCCAGATCTTGCTAGCATATACCACCTGCAGCTACCCTATGATTGTACCTTGTCCAGGTGCTAAAGGTGTATTCTGTTAGACCAAAGACCCTGGATTGCCATTGTTATGGCTGATTTAGTAGCAAGATCTCCCAACGATGCAGTAAAATACCTCTGAAGGCTTTGATAGCCAGGTCATTAAAGACAACAATGTTACAGACACTTAATAATGTCACCATGTCACCTCAACTACCATGGTTCTAACGGCAAGTGAGCAACTCCCTCCTGGTGCAGATGCAACTTGGGCCAGATGGAAATGCCTCAATCGATTGAGAACTAGTGTTGGCAGAGCCAAGGTGTCTCTAAACAAGTGGGGATATAACTCCAACGATGTCGCCTGCGAATGTGGTATTGAACCACAAACAATGGAACACCTGCTGAAATGCCCCCAACTGGAAAACCAATGCACAGCTGCCGATCTCGCTGCCTACAATGAAAATGCTGAGAAGTGTGTTCAGCTGTGGCTAAACAATATCTAATCTTGTGATGTGGACTCAATAAGAAGACTTAAAGATGACAAATAAATATTAATTCCTTCAAAATAAAATAAAAGTAGTACATACTGAAACATGATTAAAAACATCAAACTAAAATAATTTAGAAAAGGCATTTCTTCCTTTATCTTATTATACACAGTTCTATTTATGGAAACTTTTATGGACCAAATATGATCCTGTGCCAGGATGCTCAGAAGTCTCAGCAAGATGGAACTCCACTGCTTGGCTCCACATCCAATGAACTGTTACATACATTAGTGAGATATCTTACTTCAGAAAGACAGCGCAGAAATAGGCTCCAGCCCACCTAGTCCACACCGCCCAGCAATCATCCCGTACATTAGCACTATCCTGTACACTAGGGACAATTTAACATTTTTACCAAAGCCAATTAAACCCGTTCATCTTTAGTGTGGGAGGGAATCGGAGCACTCGAAAAAACCTGCGTGGTCACGATGAGAATGTACAATCTCCATACAGACAACACCCAGGGTCTATGATCTAAATTGGTCAATAGATTTGGGATTTTGGTCGATAGGTTTGGGATTGTTTCAACAATCTTGTTGAAGCATGCAACATGATTGCATGTTTTAAACATGAAACATGCAATCATGTTTGACCAATGCTTGCATAGAAATCCCATACCTGCTTCCATTTATACGGTTACCAGCCAGTTTTGGATAACTCATCCTGCTTTTTCTCTATGGATGCTGTATTTCTAGCATTTTTTTGTTTTAATTTTATATTTCCTGCAGCCACATTATTTTGTTTAAGGATTTAAAAAAAATTATTTATTCAGAAACCCATTAGGTCTGGTCTTCTTCGCAGCTTGGATTCTGGTATTCTAACCTCAAGCTATGTGCTTCATTCAATCAGATTTCAAGTTATAAGGACTCTGTATCTGACATCTGAACATGTCAATTAGTTTAATGCAGCCAAACAAATTAAAACCATATGTTATATGAATGCTAAACTTATTAGAATTAACATTTTTCTTTATTGCCCTATCAGGTCATCTTATGCAGATATGCTACATGACAAAGACAGGGTAAGTGTGTGACAAAAAATAGGTTTATTAATTTTTTTTAATGTATTTATGTTCAGGCTGTAATTAAGCTGTCTAGCCTTTTCAGACTACAGCTGAAGCAAGGTCGCTGGGCTGCAAGTTGCACAGAATCCGTGGCATGTTTTCACTCCCAAACTCAAGAATGCAGTGATGACTCATTGCACAAAAAATGGAATAGGTTTTGATTTTGTCCAGGCTACATGCTACTTATTTGTAGCTTAGGTTCTGAAATGCTTGTTTAAAACTACTACTGATTATCAGTACCAAAAATGTTAGTGTGGCCTGATCTTTTCCCATTTTTGGGCAGCTAAAAGTGAATGTTTTTTTTTGCATTGTTTGCTGTCTTTTCTCTTAAAGCAGTGGCCTGTTTCAGAGTAACATGGTTTCTATCTGCTGTTTGTGGAGACCTAAAAATGATTGATTGTAGGACAAAAAAAAAAGAGAAACTGCAGTATGAGTGAGTCACGCCAGTACAGCAGATGCTTAAAACCATGAAACTATTTTGCAGAATGAGAAGTACTACAGTGGAATTCGGGCAGCAGTCCGCAGGGTGAAGGAACGAGGTCAGAGGGCGATTGTCCTGGATATTGGAACTGGGACAGGGCTGTTATCCATGATGGCAGCAAGAGCTGGCGCCGATTTATGTTTTGCAGTTGAGGTGAGATTCGGCAGCTGGTGGATGTGTTACTCACAAGTTATAGGAGTAGAATTAAGCCATTTAATGAGAACCCTCCTCAACCTTCTAAACTCCAGCAAGTAGATGCCCAGTGCTGTCAAGCGCTTATCATATGCTAACCCACTCATTCCTGGAATCATTCTTGTAAACCTCCTCTGGACCCTCTCCAGAGCCCTTCCTCAGAAATGGGGTCCAAATGTTCTCATAGTAATCCAAATGCAGCCTGATAGAGCCTGGGCATTACATCTCTGTTTTTGTATTCCAGTCCTCTTGATATAAATGCTAGCATTGAATTTGCCTTCCTTACTACCGATTCGACTTGCAAATTAACTTTTTGGAAGTCCTGCACCAGCACTCCCAAGTCCCTTTGCACCTCCTATTTCTGGATTCACTCTCCCTTTAGAAAATAATATACGCCTTTATTCTTATTAGACTTCGGTCTGAATGACAATAAAGGCTATCTATCTATTACCAAAATGCATGACGCTACACTGAATTTCATCTGCCACTTCTCTGCTCACTCTCCTAACCTGTCCAAGTCCTTTTGCAGAGTCCTTGCTTCCTCTGCACTGCTTATCCCTCCACCTACCTTAACATCATCTGCAAACATGGCCACAAAGCCTTCAATCCCCTTATCCAAATCATTAATATACAACATGAAGAGAAGTGGCCCCAGCACCGACCTTTGCGGAACTCCACTAGTCACTGGCAACCAACCTGAACAAGCGCCTTTTATTGCTACTCTTTGCCTTCTGCCATCCTGTTATCCATGCTAATATCTTCCCTTTAATGCCATGGGCTCTCATCATCCCTAGCAGCCTGACATGCGGCACCTTATTGAAGGCGTTCTGAAAATCTAGGTAAACAACATCTACAGCCTCCCCTCTGTCCGTTCTGCTATTAACTTCCTCAAAGAACTCCAGCAGATTTGTCAGGCAAGATCATCCCTTTACAAAACCGTGCTGACTTTGGCCTATTTTATCATGAACTTTTAAGTACCGCATAACCTCAACCTTTATAATTGACTTAAAAATCTTACCAATCACCAAAGTCAGGCCAACCGGCTTATATTCTCCACTCTTCTGCTTTGCTCTCTTCTTGTACAGCGGGGTGATATTTGCATTTTACCAATCTTCAGGAACCACTCCTAACTCTAGTAATTCTTGAAATATCACCTCCATATCCTCCACAATGCCTCCACAATCTCTGAGGCCACATCCTTCGGAACCCTGGGGTGCAGTCCATTCAGTCCAGGTGACTTATCCACCCTCAGACCTTGCAGTTTTCCTAGCACCTTCTCCTTAGTAATCGCCATTCCACTAACTTCCACCCCCTGACTCTCAAGGATTGCAGGTTATGGTCTAGGTTGTGCTCCAGATTTTACTTTTGCTGCACTTGAGTCAACAACATTTTACTTAAATTTCCACCTAAGAAAGTTATATGATTTGAACACCGCATAAACAATAGATTCAAGGATATGCAATAGATTCAAGGATGTGCTCAAGACCTCAGTAAAGAGGAGTAACATCTCCACTGACATCGGGGAAACCTCTGATCCATGACTGCACAATGGAGAAGGAGCATTTGAAACGTCACGCAGAACCCCAAGGCCATGTATTGGATGCTGACCGAAGACCTACACTGTGGCATACCCCTTCACAACCTGCCCACTATCCGTGGCAGACTCATTAGCTACTTCAGAAGCCACAAAAATGGAAAAGAAGCAAATCATTCTTGATCCCAATGGTGATCTTGAGAGAAGGGACATGCAAAGAGGATTGTGGCTCAAACTTGTGATGATAGATCCTTTTAGTATTGACTTGACTTTCATGGCAAAATTAACTGAACGTGGAAATGATCTGTTAGTTGTATGTGCTGAAGATATTAATTTGATGGGTTACCTTTACAAATCTCTTTCGATCTCAAACGCAACTTAAAGAAGTAACTGAATATTGGAACGTAGGTTATGATTATATTCTGATGCTCAATATTTCACAAGATCTGTGGCCTTGCTCACAGTACTGGCAGGAAGTAGCTTTCTAATCATTGGGGCAGGCATCTATAATGAGACACAGTATAAAGGAAATGGAATATAGAATATAACATGGGTCTTACTATGGTAATTCTGTTATCATTACCCAGGTTTTTAAGCCAATGGCTGATGTTGCTGTAAAGATTGTGGATAGAAATGGATACAGTGGAAAAATTAAAGTCATCAACAAACATTCAACTGAGGTAACAGTGGGGCCAGGTAAGACACTTGAGGTGGTCGGTATTAAAGAGAACGTTGATAGGAAATATTATGGTGGTGTGTTACCTGTTGAGTCGTAGCAATCCATAGAATCAGTTAATTGTATTACTGGGTTAGCAATGTATAAAGCTATTTGATTAGAATGATTTGTGATCACCACGTTGGTAATCAAAATAGTCACTTTTAAGCTATATCTTAAATATCTAATTTGATTTGACTTCCATGACACACATAACAGATCACCTGTCATATGACAAGCAATATTACAATAGACAATAGGTGCAATAGTAGGTCATTCGGCCCTTCGAGCCAGCACAGCCATTCAATGTGATCATGGCTGATCATCCCCAATCAGTACCCCGTTCCTGCCTTCTCCCCATATCCCCTGTCACCGTTATTTTTAAGAGCCCTATCTAGCTCTCTCTTGAAAGCATCCAGAGAACCTGCCTCCACTGCCCTCTGAGCCAGAGAATTCCACAGACTCACCACTCTCTGAGAAAATGTGTTTCCTCGTCTCCGTTCTAAATGGCTTACTCCTTATTCTTAAACTGTGGCCCCTGATTATGGACTACCCCAATCAGTTAATTGTATTACTGGGTTAGCAATGTATAATGTTGTTTGATTAGAATGATTTGTGATCACCACGGTGGTAATATCTTAAATATCTAATTTGATTTGACTTCCATGACACACATAACAGTTCACCTGTCACATGGCAAGCAATATTACAAGGACAAAGACGCTGCTTGCTAAAGAGACACCAAGCACTTGGTTCTCAATGACCGTAACTGACTCTTTGACCTGCTGTAGCAATAAGACCTTTTCCAGGAGGCAGCGTTTACACGATGTAATTGTTCAATTTGTCACGTTCCCTATTAAAGTGAAGGAGGAGAGTTCAAACATATATAGTGTATAGAATCATAAGGGGGATTGATGATGTTAATGCACAGAGTCTTCTACATAGGGTAGGGAAATCAAGAACCAAGGAACATAGGTTTAAGGTGAGAGGAGAAAGATTTAATAGGAACCTGAGGGGGCAACTTTTTCACTCAGCGGGTGGTGGGTTTAGGGAATGAGTTGCCAGAGGAGGTAGTAAAGGCAGGAACAATAACAACATTTAAAAGACACTTGGACTTGCACATGGATAGTCAAGGTTTAGAGGGATATGAGCCAAAGGCAGGTAAATGGGACTGAAATTGGGCATTTTGTTCGGCATGGACGAATTGGACTGAAGGGTCTGTTTCCTTGGCTCAAACAGACCCTTAACATGTTACATGTTAATGACCTTTGAGTTGGGCCTGTTATACTGTTCTAACAACGCCTCACATAAGCTTGCATCATCACTCACCAGTTGGTTAATAATAATATGATCAAAGATGTAGAAGGAATGTGACTACTCTTGGCAAAGAGGTCTCTGAGAGGAAAGCAGTCAGTATTGGAACTGCCAAGGATGGAGACATCCCTGATGTAGTAATTATACTGCAACATGCTAACACAACTGGTTTGAGAAATAGGTTTAAAGGTTCATCTAAAAGTTCTTGCTGATTAAAGAGATACTAATGGGGAACAGATGCAATCTTTCAATAGCTTTATTTCTTTTAGAAGCACTTGAACAGCTATGCTGCTATTATATTTGATGTCCCCATTTTCAGAATGAATTCATGCTGTGTCATTACATTGAGTGTCAATGGATGGTGATTAATGGATTCCTCATTGAACAATTCTGATTGCACCTTCCTCACAATGATTTCCACTCTGCAGATGGTGACATGTCATGCCGAGCTAACATCCTGGTCACGGAGCTGTTTGATACGGAGCTTATTGGCGAGGGGGCACTGCCAAGTTACGAGCATGCTCACAAATACCTTGTCCAGGTGGGTTGAGGATATTGGGGCAAAGTGACTCCTGTTGTGGGACTCTATGATTCCCCAGTGTGTGGTTCAGGTACTTGACTCATAGCAGCATAGTATTTATTTCTTCTTTATTTAATAATTTCTGCAAACCTAGAACAATCAAATCAAGCAAAGCAGGTTATGTTTTACAACCTAGTTCGATTATTTATTTTTATCTACCTTCTTCATGGCCACAGGATGAATGTGAAGCTGTTCCACACAGAGCCACCGTTTATGCACAGCTGGTGGAATCAGAGCGGATGTGGGCCTGGAACAAATTGCTGCCAATTCACATCGGAATGGAGGACAGAAATGATAAGGTTATTTTACCAACAAAGGACATGGACATGTGTGCAGGGTGCCCATGCGTCTATGACATTCAGCTCAATCAAGTGAACCGAAACCACTTCACCACCCTTACAGAGGTTACAGAGATCTTCAGGTATGATCAGTGGTTTCCTGCTGGAAAATGAATACTTATGAGAAGGGATAAAAGGAATTCAAAGTTTCCATCAAATGTCATTGCCTTTTTGTGGAGTTATTTGTAAAGCTAAAGGTAGGACTGTTTATTTAATTTTCTTGCTGAGTATGGGAGTTGCTGACGTTCCAAATAACCCTGAGGAGGTGGTGCTGGATGACTCTTGAGAAAGTAGTCCTTGTGGGGAAGCTGTTGTTAGATAATGAGTAGACATGAGAAACTGCAGATGCTGGTTTACAAAATATCCATAAAGTGGTGGAGTAGCTCAGCGAGTCAAGCAACATCTGTGAAGAACATGGATGGTGATGTTTTGAGATGGAGCCTAGATTCCATAATGCGATCCAGGACTTTGACTCAATGATGAAATGTTTCTCAGTTAAGGCAGTGTACGATTCAGAAGGAGCTTGGAGAGGTTGATTTTCCTTGTCACTGTTGCCATAGTCCTTTTAAGTGCGAGGGTTTGCTTATTGTGAGGTGCAGTTAAAGCCTTGGTGATTGTTATACTGCTTTGTGTATTTACACAGTGCAGCCACAATGTTCCAGTGAATGAGTGAGCAAATGAACTGCTTAAGGTGGACGTTAGTGAAGATTGAGCTGCCATCTTTTTGATGTTATCAAGTTTCTTGGTGCTACACTCATCCAGATAAAGGATTAGTATTTAAACATTCCTGACGTGTTGGTGGAAAGGGTTTATAGAGTCACTATCAATGGAATGCTTGATCTTTGATTTGCTTTTTTAGTCACATTTACGGCTAGTTCAGTTAAGTTTCTGGTTGATGGTGGCCTCCCAGGACATTAAGGTAGGGCATTAATGATAGTTTGTTAAATGTCAAGGAAGATAGTTACATTCTTTCCTGATGGAGAAGGTTATTGCTTGACATCTGAATGTTACTTGCCACTTGCTTGCTTAACCCTGGATATGGCCCAGTTGTGCTGGGTGTGGGTTGAACGTAATGATCCGTACAGTTGAGAATGGAGCTGAGTCTGTGTAATTATGAGTGAACATCTCCCTTTCTGGCCTTATGACCGAGGGAAAATTAGTGATAAGCAGCTGAGAATGGACAGTAAGGGCATGGTCTATTAGTTGTGTTGTTCTAATTCACTTGCTACGTAAGGCAGGCCTAGTTTAGAAGGGATGTCATTCAGTTACTGCCATTAATGGAGTTTACAATAATTCACCCAGGATGCATCTCGTTAACCTCGATGCATAATATGAAATCTTCTTCGGCTGAGAAAGGGCTGTGGTTGGTGATCATTCACAGCTTCCCTTGCTCATGTTTGGCAGGCTGCCATGAAATATCCCCACATCTGGATTGAACATTGGGGTTTGCTGATACCATTCCCACATTCATGGCTAGACTTCCCACCGGGAGTGGTCATTCTCCATCTGGTTCTGAAGTTACTTGTAAATAATAATTTTCCTCCTTTAAAGGGCGTGAGTGAACCTGACAGGTTTATGCAACAGTCGGGTAGTTATGTGATCCCTGTTATGAAATCTTCGTATTTAACTTAACTGAATTTGAAATCACCAGCTGCCATGGTGGAATTCAAGCTCTGATCTCCAAATCACTGGTCCAAACTTTGGTGCAGTAACATAACTGCAATGCAACCAAATCTCTAAATAGCTTGGAATGCCTTCCAATTTTTCTCATCAGCATAAAATATTCCGGGTTAAGATGCGCATGTGAATAAATCACTGGTAGTGTTAGGTCATGAGAGCAGTTATCATATATATTTTTTAAGTGTGATGCTTAAGCTCACAGAACAAAGAGAAGCTTAATTTTCTAACATCTTGCTTTCTCTGCAGTGTGGATTTCAGTAAAGCAGTGAGTAGTTCTCCAGCCCAGCACACTTTGCAGGTCCAAGCAACTGGCAGTGGGCAAGCCCATGTTGTACTGTCCTGGTGGGACATGGAAATGGACCCTGAAGGAACCATCAGATGTACTATGGCACCATACTGGGCACATCCGACTCCAAATAGTATTCAGGTAAGGCAGCATGTTGGTTCTGTGATATGAGCGGCTAATAACCGGAAGTGGTGGAGGCGTAGGAATGGGCTTTAGCAGTTGTAAACCCATAAAGAAATTAGATATACTGCGAAGAATGCAATTCAATATTTCAGAGTAGGCTTTGAGCAGGTCCCACTTTTGAAGTATTGCTCTGCAGTATTTTCTGCACATCTGAGAGGGCACATGTGGGCACCAGGTTAAAACATTGATTGGTTTATTATTGTCACGTGTATCCAGAAACAGTGATAAGCTTTGTTTGCATGCTATCCAATCGAATGAAACTATATGTGATTACAATCAAGCCATACACAAGGCCAATGGGCAGTGCAAAGAGAAAATACAGCATTATGGTGTTACAAGTACAGACACAAAGTCCACATTGAGCTAGGTTGGAAGATTGGAACTACACCCTAGTTTATGGAAGGGTTGTTCAGTAGCTGTTCTTTCTGTGTTTACAGGCTTTTATATCTTCTTCTGGATAGAAGAGGGAATGACTGGAGTGAAAAAGGTCCTTGAATATGTTGGCTGCTTTCTCAGGACAGCATGAAGTGTGGATGGAGGCGAGGGGTGTAGTGAGGCTGGTCTGAGTGGTAGACTGGGCAACAATCACAAATCTGCAATTTCTTGTGGAATTGGACAGATCTGTTGCCAAACCAAGCTGTGATGCATCCCGATGGGTTACATTCTACAGTGCATTTGGAGAAGTTGAAAAGTTTTGTTTTTGCAGGCTATCCAATCAAATCAGATAATATTGTGTTTTTGGTTCCTCAGTCATAGTCTGCATCATACTTGTACCTAGTCTGTATAATTCTGTTAGAGCATCCATCCTCAGATAAGGAGAACAAAGAGAGAATTAAGCCACACACAAAACTCCTAATGGGGTCTCAATAAGATATGTATAAGTATTGCTGGCATCCTTGCTTCTGTACTTAAATATTCTTGCATTGAAGGCCAACATGCCATTTATCTTTGTAATTGTTTGCTGCACGTGATTACTTGTTTCTCTCTGACTGATATACAAGGACGCCAGTTTGTTGCACCTCTTTTCCTATTCTGTCACCACTGAGATAATGTTTAAGAAAGAACTGCAGATGCTGGAAAAATCGAAGGTAGACAAAAATGCTGGAAAAACTCAGCGGGTGAGGTAGCATCTATGGAGCGACGGAATAGGTGACGTTTCGGGTCGAGACACCTTCTTCCGACTGAAGAAGGGTCTCGACCCGAAACATCACCTATTCCTTCGCTCCATAGATGCTGCCTCACTCGCTGAGTTTCTCCAACATTTTTGTCTACCATTGAGATAATAATCTGTCTTAGAATCAGTCTTAGAATTAGAATGAGAGGCTAACCTCTCATTTATCCACATTAAAATGCTTCCTATTCTCCTATCTTGTCAAAATTACATGGGAGCTTCTTTGCACCCTTGTCAACACTCAAACCTCTTCCCCTTCTTCTCCCCCCCCCTGCTTTGAGTGTACCGTGAGTGGCAGGGGCCCAAGCATGTGATCCATACGCCCTGCCAGTAACTTCCTGCCACCCGGAAAAAGACCTGTCTGTTCCTATCCTCCCAATTTTTAAATTCACGCTTGTATGTAACTTTCAATCTATGTACCGTATTTCCCGCCAATGAAGACACACCTGCATCGAAGACGCACCCCCATTTTGAGTTGCTACATTTTTTAAAAGGCTGGAGGGACAGGATCAAGGGTTAGGTTTAGTCCAGGGGTCGGCAACATTTTTTGCATAGGCGCCAGGACCCATGTTTATGAGCGGATGGTGGGCCACATCTATCGCCATAGTTAATAAATGGAGGTAATAATACGTACTAATTAAATTAGTAATTAGTAATAATACATACTAATAATACATAATTTTCAAGTGTTTTTCAATTAGTTTTCTGCAGTTTCCAGATTGCCTGCGTGCCCCGGGACTGGCTGCAGTTCCCAGATCCCAGGACTAGCTGTAGTGCCCAGGTCGCCCGCCCCGGGACTGGCTAGTGTCCAGGTCGCCTACCCCTGGACTGGCTAGTGTCCAGGTCGCCTACCCCTGGACTGGCTAGTGTTCAGGTCGCCTACCCCCGGGACTGGCTAGTGTCCAGGTCGCCTGCGAGCCCTGGGACTAGCTGCAGTTCCCAAGTCCCCTGCGAGCCCCAGGTCTTGTTGCAGTTCCGCTGTCCGGTCCCAGCGGCCGCTCGCAGCCACCCGAGCTACTGAGTGAGTTGTTGGCATGATCCCCGACCCCCTCCTTCTCAACGCTCCTGCGCTCCCCGCAACTTTACCCCTGGCGGCCCAGCTGACCCGGTCCAGACTCCCCTTACGCTGTGGAAGGAACTCTTCCCCCCCCCCCCAGCGGTGCTGTCCTTTTACAGCCGCTGTACTGAGGGATAGCCAAGTCTATCTTTCATGGCAAACAATCTAACCTTCCGCCTCCAAGATGCAGGTAAATTTTCGGCCCTTAGTTTAGGGTAAAAAATAGTGTCCTCATACCGGGAAATACGGTAGTTTAATTTTACACACTATGCTCTTATGTGGGACTGTTAACAAAAACGTCAAGTCCAAGTGCAAGACGTCAACGTGCTCTCCCATATCTATTCTAATTTCATTCTCACCAAATTCTAGTAGATTTTTAAGCATTATTTCCTTTTCATAAACCCAGCCGACTTTATCCAATCCCATTAATGCTTTCCAAATGTGTTTGTATTTGCATCTTTTGTAATGGATTCCATCAATTGTTTTACAGCTGACATTGAGTGCACTGGTCTGCAACTCCTTGTTTATTATTACCCTCTCCTTTTTTTTAATAATGGAGTTACTTATGCCACCTACCAACTGGTAAGAACTTCTCCAGAGCCTGTCATTTTTTGGAAGATTACAACAATTCAATCACTATTTCTAGAGCCAGTTCCTTTGGTAATCCAGTTCCCACTTCAGAATCCGCAAAATTGTAGTGAATTCAGTCCTTGCGGCTTGAACCCACAACTTTGTAACCCCAGAGAGCATTATCAGGTTTAAATATAGATATACCTTGGGCAAAATATCTTTTAGAACTACCTAGGCTTGCATATGACTGGTGGCTGTTTGGCTGAAGTATTGATAAGAACACAAGAAGTAGAAGCAAGAGTTGGCTGTTTAACCCCTTACACCTGATTCACCACTAAAAAAGAACATAAGAGCATAGCTAATTTGTTACTAATGCCACTTTTATTGCACTGAATACATATACCTTGATTCCCTTGAGGCCCACAGATCTACCAATCTTCGCCTTAAATAAACTTGAGTGGTAGAATCACTACAGATCTCTTGGGTAAAGAATTCCAAAGATTCATTACTCTGGGTGAAGACATTTCTTCTTGTTTCTCTCATAAATGACTGAGCCCTTATTTTGAGATTGTGACCCCTGGCTCCAGGCACCGGACTCAGGGGAGACCCTATGAATCCCAGAGATAAATCTCTCAAGTGAGAGCATAATCTCTCCACATAGGATGGTCCCTCCCATCCTGGGGATTAACCTGCTGAATCTTTATTGCACTTCCTATGTTACAAGTATTTTCTTCCCAAGGCAGCAAGACCATGGACCTGTGCCCTGTATTGCAGGTTTCACAAGGCACAATGTTATTTCAGTATGACTCCCTTGAAAATCAACAATCATTTGCCTTCCTAACTGGCTGCTAACCTTGCATGTTAACTTTCAGTGATTTGCCTCTCCGAACACAAACTCATTTTGCTTCTTCGCCATATGAAGAATATTCTGCATTTCTATATTTTTTTCTATCAATGTGGATGACTTCCCATTTTTTACAAATTATATTTCATTTGCCATGTGACCCCTTGAGCCCGATCAGCATACCGCTGGCAACTTGCACTGCCATTTGGTTTCTTGCAGATCTGCATATTTGAATGTATTATGCTGGGTCCCCTCAACTTTGCTTTCTGTTGGTTGTTAAATCTTCATTCTCTATCAATATACTACCAGCTATAATGGTGAGAGTCTATCTCTGAATTTGTGAAGTAGTTTAGCAATAGAAATCGTAAGAAGAGAGGAAAAATCACCAACTGGTCAAACTGTTTAAGAAGGAACTGCAGATGCTGGAAAAATCGAAAGTAGATAAAAATGTTGGAGAAACTCTGTGGGTGAGGCAGTATCTATGGAGTGAAGGAATAGGTGACGTTTCGGGTCAAGACCCTTCTTCAGACTGATGTGGGGGGTGGTGAGGGCGGGAAAAAGAAAGGAAGAGGCGGAGACAGTAGGCTGTGGGAGACCTGGGAAGGGGAGGGGAAAGAGAGAGAAAGCAAGGACTACCTGAAATTGGAGAAATCAATGTTCATAACGTTGGGGTGTAAACTATCCAAGCGAAATATGAGGTGCGGCTCGTCCAATTTACGATGGTCAAACTGTTCTTTTCAGACAACAGCAGGGGAAATGGAGGTGTTAAGCCACTTCTGACATGAAAGGGCAAAAGTATAACCCACTGTAAAGTGACTCATGAAAACTTAAAATACATTCTCATCACTTTTAGGTTGCGAATTAACTTTTGTTGATATTGTTGCTTTTATATTTTTCGCTTTTGGCAACCGGAGAGTTCAGTCAAGCAATGCTATCTCTTTTGAGAGCTCTTCATCATCTCTAGCTTACCTATTTTATGTTTGACATGACTGCACCTTGTATCTGAGTCTGAAATTGAGTTATTCTTGTTTATCAGTGGCGGGATCATTGGATGCAGTGTGTGTACTTCCTACCCCAGGAGATACCCGTTCAAGAAGGGGAATGTCTGCGTATTTCAGCCATGCATGATGATTACTCTTTGTGGTATAAATTACAGCGTCGCAGGTATGTAATATAGATTCATTATTTATAGTGCTGGACAGGCGAATACTCAGTGCAGATTGTAATCCTTGCAGATTATACTTTTCCCCATACACACTTGCTCGTTAATGTAGTTAAAATATATCATGTTGATGCCATTATTCAGCCTGTAGTACATATCCTGTGTGTACAAATTGTACAGTGTGTACATAAGCTCCGTACTATGTATTGACAACATAATCTTGTGCCTTACATTGTGCAGTCCATGATTCCTCATCTAGATTCACTTGCTATATTATCTGGCCTATTTATTTGCCTTTCATCTGGAAGCGTTCCAAGACTGACAACATTCAGGACTGAAGAAATAAGAAGTAATATGGCTCTAGTTTATCTGACTCTAACTTTGTGCTCCACAGCGATGAGCGTGAAGCTGAAGTGCTGAGCGAACGCCCTCTGTGCTCCTGTCAGGCCCATCTCATGTGTAATAGGCAGCGATTTGGAGAGCTAAATGACCAACAAAGGAACAACACCTACATCAAGGCCCTGAAAACAGTGAGCACTTTGGAATATTTTGTTAGTCACAACTCATGTTGGAATCTGTGCACAGGAAATTGATCTAAAAAACAGATACTAGAAGTCTGAATTATAAACACGTAATACTGGGAACACTCAGAAGTGGAGTTAATGTTTCAAATCAGAGACCCTTTGTTAGAATGGAGACACAAGAGAATGTAGATACTGGAATCTGCACAATTTGGGATCTTGACCGCTAAATGTGAACTGTTTGTATCCCTCCACAGATGCCGTCTGAACCGCTGTGTTCCTCGCACAGCTTGGTCTTTTGCCCTTTGTTCGTAAGGTAGTTTGAGAGAGGGAACAATTCATTATATGAACAAGCTAAAATTAAAACAAGGAAAGTAAAGGCAGGAACTTAGGAACATTTATCCTAAAAAAGACAAAGTGCTGGAGTAACACAGGGAGTCAACCAGAGTATCTGGAGATCATGGATACGTAACGTTTTGGGTTGGGCCCCTTCTTGTAGGTTTGGGGGGTGGGTGTGGAGAGAGTGGGAAGAAAGGCGGGGCAGGACAAAGCCTGGCAGGTAATAGGCTGACATGGATGAGGAGGGTTATTTGATAACCAGGTGGTTGGACAAAGGCCAGAGATGAAAAGACCGAAGGTGTGAGACAAGATTGAAGAGTTGTGAATTGTGAAGCTGGAGAAAGGAATGTCGGTTGAGAGGGAGGGGAGAAATAGGTATTTGACTGGATTAACCATCGTAGCCTTCAATGGTTCATCCAGTCTTTCTGCAGAGATGACAAATGCAGCTGGGGCAGCAATATAGATTCCACCACAATCAAAGATTAGGTGCACATGGAGTAAATGCAGGAGAAGGCTTTATGGCTCCCATGGAGCTGCTGCCTTTTTCAGTAAAATTGTGGCTGATCCAGTCTGAAACTTTCCCAACCAATTCCTTTAATTTCCTTGCTGTCCAAAGATAATCAAGCTCTGTCATTAACATATGTCATCCACCGTCCTTTTTATGTAGAGAATTCCGAAGAGTTACTATTCTCATCTCATTTCTAATAGCTAACCTTTTATCCAACACCTATGTTCCAGAATCACCAGCTGGGGGAGAAAATCTGTCAACATGCCCTTCGTCAATCTCTCTCAAATGTTGTAAATCTCAATGTCATCACTTCCCATTCTTCTTAATTCCAGGCAATGCTTATGTTATGTCTTCAGTGCCTCATTTGTGAAAGGTTCCATGCAACGTGGAGAATACATGTCAAAGTCAAGAATGTGTACCCAACCATATGGTTTAGATCATGTACCCATTGCTTTATTTACCAGAACCTTGATTGGTGGGATTGATGCAATGCTGGAGGGTGTATAATGGAACCCAATTTTTTTTCAAGTAATCTTAGATGGTAACAACAGTAACTGGGCAAGGAGCAGCTGATTCGTCGATGGGGGCGCTACGAGTCGGCTGCCCTGCCAGCAGCGTGTTTGTCATTTCTACTTTTTTTTGTTTTTTTTAGTGTGTCCAAATGTGTGTTTTAAGGTATCTTGGTGTGCCTTGTGTGGGGGATGGTGCGGGGGTTAAGGGGGGAACCGCTTTTGGTTGCCTCCTCCACGGAGAGGTGACATTTTCCATGTCGCCTCCCTCGCGGCCTAACACCATGGAGGATTGGTGCGACCTTTCCCGGTGTCGGGTCTGGAGTTTCAGCAGCAGGCGCAGTGAGGACTTCTCATCGCCAAGCGGGCGAGCCCTTGCCGGGGTCGCCTGAAGGAAGTACTCCGATCACTGGCCCGCGGCTTATAACATCCTGAAGCCGCAGTCTGCGGAGCTTCTAGCCGCGGGCGCTGCGTTCGTAGCCTGGGATCCCTCGTTAGGGATCGCCTGAGAAGAGATCCGATCGCCGTCCCGCGGCCAATAACATCCTGAAGCAGCGGTCTGCGGAGGTTCTAGCCGTGGGCGCGGCATGGACTTACCATCCGGAGCGGGATCCCTCACCGGGGATCCCCGGAGGAGAGCTCCGACCGCCGGCCTGCGGCCTACAACATCCTGAAGCCGCGGTCTCCGGTAGGGAAGCACCGATTCGGGACTTACCGTCCCGACGAGAGGGCCTGTGCATCCGCCCGCAGCGGCGACTGCGGAGGTTTATGGCCCCGACCACGGGGGAACAATGGAGGAGAACTGACTGTGAAGAATGCTGTGGTGAATGTTTATGTTAAATTTTATTGTGTATTGTGTGTTCTTTTTTGATTGTACCGCTGCTGGCAAGTTCATTTCACTATACTTTATTGTGTATGCGATGAATAAAAACTGATTGATTGATTGATTGCTTGATTGATTGATTGATTGATTGATCAAATAATAATATTACACCAAAGGAACAACAAGTCTGTACTGCAAATTTCCGTGAGCAATCTAGTTGGCCCCTTTAAGCTTCCCTTTTTCCTAGAACCCTGCAGTTTTTTTGTTCTTCAAATATTATACAATTCCTATTTTAATATAAACCTGAATTACCAAGGGCAAGCTGCAAAACTTTGGAATGAATGGTGGGTTAGCACATCACTGTCGGTGATTAATATATATACACACACACACACACGCACACCTACCTGCTGTGCATATTATCATATCTCCAGTATGTTCAGTTTCAATTTTGCTGCCATGCTACAAGATGAATGGCTAGAAGGAAAGCAGCTGAAGTGTTGTTAATATTCCATTCTATCTTAGAAGATGGATGGATTCAAACAGCAAAGCAAACTGATCTTCACAGATCAGGTATAGTCAAAATATTAAGCGCTGTATAAAGAATTGGGCAATGTTATTTCAGAGCTTTGCACCTTAGGATTAACTTGGGGCATAAAGCGTTCTGTGTACATTGTTTGATCATGATGGTTATGGATTTGACTATGTTGTGTCTTCAGATTCTGAAGCCAGACGCCGTGTGCATGACTATCGGCGATGGAAGCCTGCTCTCTATCTTCGCTCATTTGCTGGGTGCTGCACAGGTATGGACATCATTGTAGGTCAGGGTTGAAGGTGAGCACTTGGGTATAATTCTCTGTCGCATTTTGTATAGGAGTTGCTTTTCCTACTGTTCAACAAGGCTTTTTTTTTGCTGCTCAGAACATTGACTTCTCTAACTTCAAATAGCCCTTTCATTTCCACTCCATCCCCTCCCCCTTCCCAGTTCTCCCACCCGTCTTACTGTCTCCGACTACACTCTATCTCTGTCCCGCCCACTCCCCTGACATCAGTCTGAAGAAAGGTCTCGACCTGAAACGTCACCCATTCCTTCTCTCCAGAGATGCTGCATGTCCCGCTGAGTTACTCCATTTTGTGTCTATCTTAGATCAAACTATTTATATGTTCCTTTTTTGACTAACTCTGTGTTTCTGTAGGTTTATAGTCTAGAGATTTCTGCCATGTCAAGACGCGTAATGGGGAAGGTGAGTTGGCACCGATTGAACTGAACTTACTTGAATTTTTATTGTTTGAGCAAAATTGTATAGTAGAAAGAATGATGTATTGTGCAGCTGGAACCTTGATGTATTGCTGGCTGCAATAAACAAATGAGCTCCAAGCCCCTTGGTTTAGTGCGGTCAATTGGTGGACTTGGCCCCAGGGCTGAGTACAGTCTATTGACAGACTCAGCCACAAGGTGATGTCTTGGCTCCAGGATGTGGTGCAATTAACTGCCTCCAGTTTACAGGATGTGGTGCCTTCAACTGTTGGACATAGTTTAGCAGTGTTCCGCAGCGCCTGTTGGACTCGGTCTCAGTTTGATGCGTGTACTCCTGTCTAACAATGTGGTTAAGTGTGCTGATGTACCCCTGCTTCTTGATGTTGGGTGGTCAACCAACATCCCCTCCATTTACCTGCTGTATATGATGACATGATACCATCATTTTATAAACAGAATGCTGTCCTTGTAAATTATTAATTTTCCAGTGAATAGTATTAAAAAGATTCAACTGGCCATCATTATCGTGTAGTTTGTGTATTAATCAGTGACTATATTTTGCAAGCATGTTCTGCCAAAACTGTATTGTTGATTTATTTTGACTCACCCCCCTCCCCCCCCCCCCCCCCCCCCCCCTCTGCTTTCCGCCAATTTCTGGGTCGAAACCCTTCTTCAGACTCATGGGACCATCATATGCTGCATGTTGCTCTCCAAATTGCTCACCATTCTGCTTTAGAAATATGTTGCAGTTCCTTCATGGCTGGGTTACATCCAGGAATTCCCCATCTAACAGTGCTGTGGGCAAAAACGTCACCAGAGGAACTGCCGTGCTTTTTACCACCTTCTCAAAGGCAATTGGGGGATAGGCAATAGATACTGTTCTTGCCAGATATATCTGCATCTCAAATAATTTAAAAAATCTCCATAAAGCAGTAACTGCATTTCAAACATAGTCCATATGTTAGGAAATGCTTCAGGATATCCCGGAGATGTGTTAGTGCTGGATAATTTATCCATGACATGTTTTATCAGTGCAGTAGTGTTATCACATGAATCAGGCCACTAAATATGTATATATATATGATCTGCAGATTTTAGCTGGTAATGGATTGACTGGAAAGGTGATAGTTTCTGACAAAAGTCCGGAGCAGCTAACACCTGTGGACCTAGATAACAACCAGGTAAGCCTGTGCTTGAGTGAAGATCAAAGTAAATGTGGTTCATTTGTGAGCCTGTCATGCTTTTTTAGTCTATGTAATAAAGTAATCCATGTTTCAAAAATGCAAGGCTTTGACCAGGCTGAAACTTTATATGAACCTGTTCTTGCACTCCCAGCTAAGGAGCTTACTTTATCCAAAATTAGTAACCAACCTATTTTGCACCACATGATGTAGTAACAGGCCCATCAGTCACATGTGGCTGTAAGTAACCACAATTGACCTTACACACACAATTCATGTTACTATACTTGCTGTATTTTGCTAGGGAAATAATTTTGCTGTTCTTGACAAATTGAGCTGCCATTTCATTCAGCAATAGACTGCGTGCTGAGTAAATAGATTTTCTAACTGAAGTAAATAAGAGCAATAATTCCAGCTGCAGGTTTCTACTTTAAAGCGTCACACAAGATTAGGGCTCGTGGGATTAGGAGTAATGTATCAATTTGGATTGAAGATAATGGATAGAGAAATGAATGATTACGCAATGTAATTTTAGGTTAGCACTTGGTAACTGAGGAGGTGCTGGAAGTTTTAATTATTTAAGTTCTATAGCTGTGAATTAGATGACGGTATAAGGTATCCCAATTTTGTCGCTAATACAAAGCTCTGGAAAAGTAAACTGTAAAGAGTGCAAAGAGTGAAAATAGATATAAAGTGAATGGGCAAAAAGTCAGCAAAAATATGGGAAATGTAACACTTTATGTATTGGCAGAAATAAGAGAAAACAGTATTTGTTTTAATAGACCAGTAAATGTTGTTAGGCTGACAGGCATGTTTCTTGTTTCTTGAATGCAAAAATCTAGGCTGTTGCAGGATTGAGAGAAGTACATAATCACCAGTGTTAAAAGTGCCACCAACTCTCTCAGATGGTCAATCAATGACACTATCTTGGTGAAGAAATGAGAAACATATAGTCTTAGTTCCTGTCTAACAGCAAAATGTATTCTTCAATTAATGTTTCTAAGAAAGATGATCTAGTCATAATATATTGCTGTTGTGGGTGCTTGTATTTCTTATAATACAAAGTGACAGTGTTTCAAAATAATATATTTGGATACAAAGTGCAGAGGAGGAGTTGAAAAGTGATTTATAAAGACAGCCAGATCTTTCATTTGTTACAACAGCAAAATAAAATTGTGTGTTTTTTCTGTTTCTGAAATTCAGTCTGTTCTTTGCTTTGAAGCTGTGATGTAGTTACCTAATCATTGTTCAAACCTAAATATTGAGCTTAGGCAAACTATCTGTCATGGTGAGGGGTCCTTCCAAGCCTAATCAAATCTTGTCCTCAGGGACAGCAGGAACTGCAGATGCTAGTTTACAAAGTGCTGGAATAATTCAACGGGTCAGTCGGCATCTCCAGAGAACATGGATAGGTGACGCTTTAGGTCGGAACCCCTGTTCAGACAGCTTGTGGCGTGAGGTAGAGAGCTGGAGGAGAGGTGGGGCCAGGACAAAGCTTGGAAAGTGATAGGTGGATACAGGGTTTTTGATAGTTAGATTGTTGGATAAAGACCAGAGATTAAGAGACAAAAACTGTGAGGTAAGGATAGAGGAAGTATAATTGTGAAGCCAGTGGAAGGAATATAGGTGGAGGGGACAGCCCTTTTATGGGCTCTTCTGTGATTATTGGATTTTGTTAGGCAATTGGAGAAGTTAAGCCCACATGTAGACTTGATCATCCATGTCTCGATATGGTGCATGGGGTGGTGCGTGTAGCTCAGTATTGCTTACTGGAGGTCTTAAAATGTCATTGGATCCAGACTGAAGGTGAATCAAGTGAATGGGTTTGCTAAGATTGGGTTTGCAATGATTGGGTTTTAATGAAACTCTTCTCATGATGCTTCGGCCATTGACATAGGTGTTATTATAGAACAATTGACCCTTTCCTAAACAAGTGTGACCAGTTTTCTGTAATTAAACTAGCAGACTCTGCAGAACAATTGTAAGGCCACAGAATTTTGTCAGGATCCACAGACATGCTTGGAAAATAATTCACTGCTGAGAAATGTAGAAAGAGGTTTTAGCTTTGGGACCATGTATGGTTATTGAAGTAAATGTAACTATGAACAATACATAGCTGATGAATGCTCATCCAAGAAAATTGGATTATACAAGTCCACATGTCATAATGTTTAAGGTATAATGTTCATGGTTTGAGCTGTAGGTTGTAAGTCATCCTGGCACTCTGGGTGCTTTCCTTGTATATGCTCAAATAAAACGGTGAGCAAAGAAACAGAGTTTTGACTGATTTCTGATGAGGTGGGTTTTAAAATCCGACAATGTGTTTATTGTATTATACTCACTTTTCATGTGTATTTTTCTTCCCCATGGGTTATTTCTGTGCCAGATATCAGTTCTGATCGGGGAGCCATTCTTCACCACCAGCCTTTTACCTTGGCACAACCTTTACTTCTGGTACGCGCGGACCTATCTGGCTAAGCACCTGGGTAATCAATTCACTGTGCTGCCGCAGTCTGCCACACTGTTTGCGATGGCCGTTGAGTTTGAGGTGAGTAAAAGAACTGGCCAAAGGTGATCTGAGAGGAGGGTGCAGTCAGTTGTAGCAAATTTTAAGGAACGCAGGATAACTTGGTCAGAAAGCAGAGTCCTGGTAAGCAGTTGATTTTTAAGCTGGATAGTGGCAGGTCCAAGAGTCAACTAGGACCATTACTTTATTCAGTGAATGTAAAACATGGGCATGAGTGTACAACATACAAAACTAAAATAGACAGTCAGGATGCAGATGAAAATGAATGCAGACAAGTCTAAAGTAATTCATTTTGGCAGGAAGACTAAATAACACAGTTCTAAAAGTGTCTAGGAACAGAGAGACAGACTTGCATACAAAAAAAGACACAAAAAGTGCTGCAGTAACTCATCAGTCAGGCAGCATCTCTGGAGAACATCGTTAGTTGGTGTTTCTGGTCACAGGCTTCTTCAGTCCTGACCTGAAAAGTCACCTATCCAAGTTCTCCAGAGATGCTGCTTGACCCGTTGAGTAACTCCAGTACTTTGTGCCTTTTTTTGTAAACCAGCACCTGCAGTTCCTTGTGTCTACCGAGACTTTCATACAGATTTTGTCGTAAAAACAATGAAAAAAGTGTATGGGATCCTGAGTTTCATAAATAGAGAATGAAAAATGATTGTTGAACCTATGTAAAGTAACTGCTTTGACCATAGTTTGAGAATGTGGCCAAAGTGGTACGAGGCTTTTGATCTGGAGGATCAAATGGCAGATGATGAATTTAAATTAAAATAATTTAATAAAATTGAATTAAAAGGCTCGGTCAATGATGGTGACGATGAAAGAACCAGATGGACATAAAAAAACAACAGGGTGCCAGCATTCTGAGGAAAGGAAATCTGTCATCCTTATCTAACCCTGCTGCCCCCAGCACATTACTGTGGTTGACTTTTAATTGTTTTCTGAAGTGGCCAAATAAGCCACTCAGATCAGGGGCCAATTTTGAATGGGCATTAAAAGTTGCTCTTGCTATTTCCTTGGCCCAATATTCAACAGGCCAGAGCCCAACAGAACCACCAAATAATTGAAATTCCCAATTATTTGAACTGTGTACCCTGTGCTGGCCGGCTGGGGGAATTGCAGCTACTAATATCACTCTTGTGTGTTACAAAAACAGGAAATGCTGCAAACTCTCAGCAAGTCAGACTGCACTGTTGAATTTGGAAAATAGAAATTTCTAAAAAAAAAAGGATTTTAAGTTGCAGATAAAATAAAATGGCAGAAAGAATGGGTGGGGTATTATTTCCATAGATACTGCCCATTTGTCCTCTCTCTCGCTCTCTAGGACCTCTGGCACATCCGTGCACCCTGCAGGGAATGTGAAGGCTTTGATGTCAACCTTATGGATGAGATGGTACAGGTAAGAACTTTTTGACGATGGAGCTTTTAGAGTATCAGTTGCCTGATTTGGACGGCTGGGCTAGACAGTTGTGGGAACTGGATTCAGTGCAGGGTGACTTGGCTTTGTATTCAGAGGAAGTTGAGTGGGCAGTTGCAAGCCATTTAATATTCACTGGGAAGCATGTCCAGCTATATTTCACAGAGTGCCATGGAATCTTTGTCAGTCTGAAAGCATTGAAAACCCAAACATATTGTCTGTGCTCTACCTCCTAGACTGAATTGGCAACCTAAGATTTGTGTTTGTCTACGAGGTGAGACACAGTCATAGTCATGAAGTCAAGGAGCCTGCAACTGAATCACAGATGACATGCGTCACCTGCATGTATATGCGTGCATGTTTGGTTTTGCAATGTATTGGATGGGTTCAGTAAAATTATGTTGCAACAATCATTCTCTACTTTGTTCTCAATTTTATTGTATAATTTCTTGCCAGAATTCCTTGAATTTCCGGGAGAGTCAGGAGGCCGAGCCTCATCCTCTTTGGGAATATCCCTGCAGAGCACTCAGTGACCCATGCCAGGTCCTCGTCTTTGATTTTTACCGTGAGGTACCAGTGCAGTCAATCTGCTCGGCCGGCTCGATGCAGCTCTTGAGGTATGGAGAACAGCAAGTGGTTCCTTTAGGGAGGAGAAATTTTTCTCGGGGTAAGGCATTTAAAGGGTGTGAATGATGAGCCAATGCCTGCTCTCCTTTTTAGAAGGTAATTGGAAAGGTGATGGATCAAAGACTTGCAGAAAATAAAAGCTACTGGGGCTGGTGTATGAAATGAATGGAAGATTGGTTGGCTGACCAGGAAATGGGGAATAGGCATGAATGGGCCATGCTTTCATCTCGCTCCTAAGATCCGGAATAACAGGGCTGCCAACTCTCACGAATTGAGCATGAGAATCACGCATTTCGCCAATTTCTCACGCTGATCACAAATTTCTCACTCTGTCGTGAAAAATTCTGTGATCAACGAAAATTTCAAATTTCATATCAACTGCATGGACCACGGGTGTTGGAGAGCCGGGGCTGAGGGAGGGATGAAAGCAGAAGCAGCGGCGGGTACAGATGCGGACGGGGAGCTGGGGCTGGCGAGCGTTTGCCGGGCTGGCGAGCGTTTGCCGGGCTGGCGAGCGTTTGCCGGGCTGGCGAGTCGCTCGCTGCAGCTCCAGCCATGGAGCAGCCTCAGTGCAAGAGTCCCTTGCCGTCATAAGCGTTGCGCCACTGCCGTGAGAGACTCTATGCTGAATTTGCCCAGGTGACCGGCATGGATCAGGCTGCAGCTCGGTGCATCCTGGAGGACAACCAGCGACTGCTGGAAGTAAGTACCAAGCACTGGGTAGAAACGGTGGAAGATAGTGGCCTTCAAATGGGGGTGGTTGGAAAAGCACCCTGCTTGCCTGCAAGATTTTCACTTACTGTAACTGCAGGAAAAATGTTCCCGATGTTGGGAGAGTTCAGAACCAGGGTTCATAGTTTAAGAATAAAGGGTAGGCCAGTTAGGACTGAGATGAGGACAAACTTTCTTCACGCAGAAAGTTGTGGATCTGTGGAATTCTATGCCACAGAAGGCAGTGGAGGCCAGGGATGTTTTCAAGAGAGTTACATTTAGCTCTTGGGGCTAGGGAAATCAAGGGATAAGGGGAGAAAACAGGAAAGAGGTACTGATTTTAGATGAACAGCCATGATCATATTGAATGGCAGTGCTGGCTCGAAGGGCCGAATGGCCTATTCCTGCACCTATTTTCTATGTTTCTATGCTTGAGTATATAGCAATAAAACACGACCACTTGATTTTGAAGCATTCATGCATGGTGGCGGTATAATGTAGTCATGGACTGATACAGTGTGAAAACAGGCCCTTCGGCGCAACTTGCCCACACCCGCCAACATGTCCCAGCTACGCTTCCTGCTTTTGGTCTATATTCCTCCAAACCTGCCCTTTCCATATATCGGTCTAACTGTTTCTTAATGTTGGGATAGTCCCTGCCTCAACTACCCCCTCTGGCAGCTTGTTCCATACACCCACCACCCTTTGTGTGGAAAAAGTTGCAGCTTAAAAATAATTAAAAGTTACAAGCAAAGAATTAAAAACTCAGCCCCATTTCACTGCACCTCTGCAGATTGTTATTTATTAAGGTACAATTTTTCTTTTAAAATTAAAAGTTTTAATTCCAATTTAAAAATTGAAGTATAAGTTTAGAACATTCAAGTGATGTTTTGTTTTCTAGATCTGGCACTTGTCATGGAGTAGTGCTTTGGATGGACTATTGCCTAACCAAAGACATCATTGTCTCCACGGGGTTAACCAGGTTTCATTCTGATATGGTAAGGCTTTGTTGTTGTTCACAGTAAGCTCAAGTCCAGTGGGATCTCAACATAGTAAATCTTAGTTAATCAGGCTGACTGGTGGTACTGGACAAGCAGATTTTCCAAACTTTATTCCAATTAACACTCCACCCCAGCTCAAATGCATTTTGTTTTAGATGCCATGCAACAGTATCCTAGTTTTTGCAATTAAATTGCTAGGTTTTTCTCGAAAGAGGATCTTGTTTCAAAGGAGCATGAAGGCAGGGCCCAGGTGAGAAGGGGGTTGGGGGTGAAGTGGAAATGCAGGAACCATGGTCTCAGTGTGTAAAGTGAAAGCAGGAATTTGCACCCAATGAGCCAGATGCCAAGCTGCTTGAATTTCAAAACAATCAGATAGTAAATTATCAGAGTACTACCCGTGGGATAACTGGACCGAGAAATATCTGTTCTGTGTAATTTTGGGAAGAGTTTGGAACAGGAGGTGGGTATTAACAAAGGTGAAGAAATTAAGGGCCTGTCCCACTTACATGTCCTTGGCACGCAAATTACGCAACCTCATGGTCGCGTTGAGGCGTACGGGCATCCTATGGCCGCGCGGGGCCGGTCCCACTTAGAAATGCGGAGGGGTATGTAGTTGTGCGCGACATTGTGCGGTGCTCCGAAATTTTTGTAGTGAACAAAATCTTTGCGCGCCAACGGCCTGTCGCGGAACTGACGGCCAAAGTGGGACAGGCCCATGACCCTGCAGTTGTACAGGGCCCTGGTGAGACTGCACCTGCAGTTTTGTGTGCAATTTTGGTCTCCTAATTTGAGGAAAGACATTATTGTTATTGAGGGAGTGCAGCGTAGGTTCGCCAGGTTAATTCCCAGAATGGCGGGACTGACTGGGCTTGTATTCGCTGGAATTTAGAACGATGAGAGGGGATCTTATAGAAACATTTAAAATTCTTAGAGGATTGGACAGGGTCGATGCAGGAAAAATGTTCCCGATGTTGGGGGAATCCAGAATCAGGGGGGTCACAGTTTAAGAGTAAGGGGTAGGCCATTTAGGACTGAGATGAGGAAAAACTTTTTCACCCAGAGAGTTGAGAATCTGTGGAATTCTCTGCCACAGAAGGCAGTGGAGGCTAATTGGCTGGATGTTTTCAAAAGAGAGTTAGATTTAGCTCTTAGGGCTAAGGGGATCAAGGGATATGGGGGGAAAAAGCCAGAACGGGGTACTGATTTTGAATGATCAGCCACTATCATATTGAATGGCGGTGTTGGCTCGAATGGCCTACTACTGCACCTATTGTTTATGTTTCTATGATAGAGGGGACCATTTAAGTGGCGGACGGGAAGTCTCGGATGCGGGGGGCAGAAGGGATAACTCTGGTGAGGGAAGAGGGCGGGGGGGGGGGTGGTTAAGGGACGTCAGACGGAGGCACGGTCGATGGCAAGTGGGGTTGGGCCTTTGTTGGGCACCTGTCCCGAATAACGCAGCAGCAGCCATCTTGGCTGATGGTTTGTGAACTCTTTTTCCATTGCCAGGGTGACTGTGAGTGGAATCCACACAACAAGCAGGGTGTTTACTTCCTCCGCTCGGAGGCCAGTCAGGAGAATTTGACAAACAAACAGAGTTCCATTGCCTACAGCGTGACTTTCCACCCAAGAAACGGTGAACTAGCCATGGATTTCCAGCTGTGCCTGTAATCAGCAGGAGTGTGTGAAGGACAAGTATCCTTGTGAGGTCAGTAACCGGAAAACTGGCTGTCCTGCAGAGCAACAGCCACTGAATCTGGGCCCGGATATTGTTCTTGTGAATGCGCAGATCCACACCAACTGGGAGATGAAGAACTGAGTCCACCTATATGAATTCGAAGGAAGAATAAGCAGATATGTTTTATTGAGACATTGTTGGTACACTAAAGTGCTTTCTGTGTAGACAGTTACTGGGAAAAGAGGATGGGCCCAGTACATATCCTACCTGTCCCAGCTTTGACTCTCTCATCTCTGAGTGCCAAAGGTGTGAAATCGAACCAAACCAGGGCTGGAGCACGCAATCTGGGATGTTGTGGGTGGTTGTTTGGAGACAGTGATGCATTTTTGTCCCTATCATCTGGGGGATGAGATGTTAAAACGAGACACCATTTGCCTGCTTGTGGATGTTTAACAATCTCTTGGTATTGAACGGATATGGTCAGCTCGACTAGTTCCTTCAATCACATTCATCCCTCAACAAATACTCCCAAAACAATTAGAAAATTATTTGTATAATCAATTTATGGTATCTTATGTGCATGTAGGCTGCTGTCGAAATGGCAACAACTCAAAGCTAACTTGTTACCATGAAAGAACATGTATAAATTTCTTCTTCTTTGACACAAATTCCAGCTTTCACGACTTATCTCTGTGCTTTTAAGTACTTAACATTCAGTCTTCATTGTGTAAAGTCAGTGTTTTACCTTGCTCCTAACTTGTGGTTTCAAATATTACAAGATTTACTTTACTTCTAAAGGAGACTAATGGATTTTGCAAACTTCTCTTTGTTAATATCATTTTATAAATCTCCATCCCTGTTTTACCAATTCATATTCATACATGTATGTAAGCTGGAGATCAGTTGTGGTATCCCATATTATACTTGTACAGAGCTGCAGTCACTCCACATAACTTGACCTGTAATCCACAGGTGTAACTCAATTTCATTTCACATGTGTTTTGCTTCTTTTACTTTCTTTAATTGTCAGACTAGTTCAGCACAGCTGAATTTGTCTTTGAGTCAAACTAGTGAATTCAGTGCAGAATGAGTTTAGTGTTACTGGAGGTTTTGTTAAATGAATACATAATAGCAAATGTTTTAGTGAGATGAGAACCCCTTACCAGAGTGCAGGCTTTCATTCCCTTTCTCTTTATACTGGAGATTGAAAGCTATTTCTCCCCAAACATTGAATTGCCCTTTGCTTGGTAAAAGAATGGTGGATGTATTTATATGTGTTATTCTGTTGAATACTACTGATAATGTGTGCAACCTTGGTTAAAAAAGGATTTGTGTATGTTGTCTCTATTGGCTCTTTGATATCCTTTATTGGCATTATTCATCTTGTAGCATATCAATCTGTCAAGAACCAGCTCCTAGCAGGAGTTGCAATGATCATCTGTGTTTTACTGATGAGTATAATCCTAGGGTATGCTTGAGGATGTCAGGCCATGTCATTCACATTCCTGATGCCAAATTCCTGAAGTAAACACAGTATTTTGAGTGTTGCATGGAAAGCTTACCAGGTTGACGGAAGCAAAGGAACAAGTATCTGCTGAATGCTGCTTTGATGAATTGCAACAACCACACAGACTACCATGTTGCTGGCCCACAGCTATTCAAAGTGGAAAAAGCATTTGGGCCGACATTGAGAACCATCGTTGGGAACACATAGAAACACCGCATGAATGCAGAAGGAGCAAAACCATCTACCCATCTATCTGCCACAAGTGTGAAAGAGTCTATGATTCCCACATTCACCTTGACATCCACCTTAGAACTAATAAAATCAGAGTGGAAACAAGTTATCCTCAACCTTCAGATGGCGCCTTAAGAAGAATCATCCCAGACTGCTGTGTCAGTAACTATGGTCAGCATAAAGTCACTCTGGCTTTATGATACTTATCATTTTGTCATTTTTGCTGCATTATTTAATAAACGTCAGGAGATATATAGATTATACTTTGTTCAGTTGCACCTTGCCTAAAGATATGACCATGCCATCAATGTTGAATGAGTTATGAACCCATTGTGATGTTGGAGTGCACAGAATGTATCAATCACTGACTCTGCCCAACCTGCTTGTAAGGCAAATATGAATTAAATTTATCACAGAACAAAAGAGTGTCTTGCTGATGGTTGATGCATAGGGCAGTTTATTCACCTGAATTGTCCTGATACATAATGCTGAAGTCTCTCCTATTTATATGCATTGGGATTTACTCTGATTACCACTCAAACATTTCAGTACTAAGTGCATTGGGTGGTGTCGCAGTGTTGGAAATGCCAACAAAGTAATTTTAGTCTACTACATGGTGTGGATGAGCAAAGGGGAAAATTAGCTGACCTTCCCTCTTGGTGCATTAACTCAGGTTAATGACGTCTACTGTGATGTCCGTGTAGCTACAGTATCTGGGGTAGGGATGGGGTTGGCTGAAAGGCAGCAGCTTTAGGATGGATGAAAGATAGACTAACCTGGTCAGTCTGACAAAGCCGGATGTACCTTTGTTCAGTTGCCCTCATTCGAACTTCACCCAATGGTAGCACCACAAATGCCATGGATTCCACTCACCTCAGGATGAGAGGGAACTTATCTATAATGGAAATGTGGAGTCCTGAATCAATGTGGTGGGAGTGTGTGGATAAATGTAGGATCTCATCTTTTTGTCACTGCTTATAATGGCCACAGGCTCTTGAAGGAGATGGTAGGTGTACCCTTGGTACTAAAATCAATGCCAAGGCTCTTAGACTGTGCTTGGATTGTGCTGACTCCGGTAGTGTGAGTTTTTTTCCCCTCATGAGTACCTGCCAGGACTGGAACGTGAACACTTCATGTCCCGTCCTGTTGCTCTATGCAGGCAGACAGACTCTGAAGTTGAGTTGATTTCTAAATGATTTGCATATCTTGAGGGAGAGTAGTCAAGTGTGAGTTTCCATTCTCAAATCATTTCTGGTCTGAGCCCTTCAAATCTCAGCCACATAGATCCGGGCCATTTCTTTCCAGATTTATTTTTGCCTCTTTGCTCATACAAGCCTTGCTGGCCTCATTTCTTCTCTCTAATTGTTTGAATTTGTTTTTGTTTCTGTCACCTGTTCTCATGCTGGATGAGAAAATGTAACACATGATGTTTATCCCAACCCCCACTCTCTGACCCCAGTGCCTCCTGGCCTGGCTGCTGCTCAGAAGCTACCAGAGCTCAAGGTATATTGAACTGCTTTCAACTTCCACCAGAACAGTTGCAGAAGGGAGAGCCCAGAGTGTTCAGTTCTTCATCAATGCACCCTTGCTGGGATGCTTCACTATCACAGCCTTGGTTCTCACTCCTTTCTGTCATTGGCCCCATCCACTTCTGAGAGTTTTTGAAAATCAATCTTAAAGATCTCTTCACACTGGTCGGATCCTGATATATCAAAGGCAATAGAATGAACCATGGACTATTTGGCAATGGTTCAGTCACCTGTGAAGGAGATTATTGACCATTGTTTAGCCTCCTTCCCATTTGTAGGGATAGTGACTAAGTTCCCGTGACTCAGAACGTGACCCCAGATGTCTAGCTATCTGTAGTGTATTACTTGCATTCTTCCCAACATGCACTGCCCTTTCCCCACATCCCTTCGTCTTCCACACACTCCTATTCATGCTCATCCATCCTTCACATCTGTTCTGCCAGTTGGTTTCCAGTTCTGGTCCCATTACTGGACTCAATGAACATGCTCCTAAAATAAAGATTCCAGACACCCAGACTCATGGCTAACATTGTGCTTCTCTTTACTGATAAAACAAGTAAGATACACTTGGAAAAAAGAATCAATGATGGATTACACAAAAAAAGTTCAAACCATTTCTCAGGTTCTATTGAAATGGTGGAGATGAAGAAAGGTGCAAAAGTGCAGTCTGGGCGGGGAGTAGAAAACAGCAGGCTATGTCTGCGAGTCAGACTCTCACTAGAGACAGGTCCTACTGTCCTTATTGACCAGTATCTTGAATCTCGGGGAATATGGCCTGAATGTTTTTCTAGTTTCTATGTGGAAATTGCATTGACGTGTAAGAACCACAATCTCGATTGATACCTGGACAGATGAATGTAAAGTAACATCTCTTTACTCCCTCTCCCCTGCTTCTATTTTCACTGCAACACCTGCTCGAGGATCTGTTGATGTTTCTTTCTCACCAGAGGCTGCTTCATCAACTCCTTGTGTTTCCATCATTTTCTGTTTTGTCACAAATTCTAAGTTTTTTTTTGTTGCCGTTCTTAGTTGACCCCATAAATGAGGATCAGTTTATTGTAATTAACCAACATGCAGCCGATACACATCACATGAAATAGCATTTGCCGCTTGCTTTAACTGCTGTAGCTTCCCCCAGAGCAACTCTTCCATGAATTCCACAGCTGTAGAAAGAGTTAAAGTCCAAATCATGAGGGATGGAACTGGCTTGAGAGGCTGAAAGGCCGAGACCTGTTCCTCTTCAGGGGACAAGTAGGGATCTTTTGCAGGGGGCCCTTATGCTGCAATTCCTGGCCCAAGAGTAGAGGTTTTTCAAACCCATTCCTTTAACAAGTCTCAGGATTTTCCACCTCACCACCATAAGTGTGAAGCCCTGCACTCAGTCCGAACTTCAGTGGGTATTTGTGGTAAATAAACATCTTTGCTGCCTGTAGCTCTCTTGTGATGGGCATCCCTGCCAGTGACACTGTTCCAGCCATACATGGGCCCACACTCTAATCTGCCTGTTGATCCGTAGGTATCGAGTGTTTAGTTCAGGGCCAGGAAATCTTTAGGCATCTCCTCCAGTCACCTCACTAAGTCAAGGGCACAAAATCACCAGGGACCTCCTGCCTTCATATGGCTGGGTCACAAAATCTCCAGAGGTCATGCTATCCTCTTGAGAGGCGCTTTTTCAGCAGCATGTTGACACTGGGTCTCTTCAATTCCCATCACAGACTCTGGTCCAATTATTTTAAAATTAACCATACTGTTTGTAACCTTGCGTCGTATTCAATCTTGAGTTTCAGACTTTGCACCCATGTCATCACCAAGGCTACCTTTCCCCACCTATAACATTGCCAGTGCTACCCTGGCTCAGTTCCTCAGGTGCTAAAACCTTCATCCATGTCTTTGTTTCCACTAGATGACTTTTAGTACATTCTTGGCTGGTCATCTTGACTCTTTAATAACTTTTGTAAACTTGAGATGTTTTAAAACTCTACAGTTATAAGTGACACCAAATCCTGTTCATATGTCAACTCCATGTTGCTGACGCACATTGACTCCTTGTGGCTTGATTTAAAATCCCTCCCCAAGTACATCTGTAGTCGTCTTCTGGCCTCCCAAGAATCCTGTACTTCTCCAATTCTAGGCCTGAATATTCCTGAAGTTAATTGCTCCAGGGTGGCTGGTCATTCAATTGGCATTGCCCTAAACTCTGGAATTCCTTCCCTCAATCTTTGTTCCTCTTTTTTTCAGCTTTAAGATGCTCCTTAAAAGCCTACCTCTGTGATCATGTGCCATAGTATCTCTGCGGCACAACATTAGTTTTTGGAGGCATGTAGCACAGAAATAGGGCCTTTGGTCCAATGCGTCCACTCCATCCAAGATTCCTCCTTCTCAGCTAGTCCCATTTGCTTATAAATCTTCTCTGCACTATCTAGCTTCCTTGTTTAATTAAGCTTCTCTGAAGTGGCTTGAGATGCTTTAGCATCATTAATAGTGCTCTGTAAATGGAATTTGTCATTGACTTTGCTGCACCGTGTGAGGAGCATTAGGGAAGGCTCCAACATGGGATCTCACCAGATTCTCATTGTATCTCCAAGTTTTGCTCATTTGTTTATTTGCCTCTGTACTCCACAATTTGAGATTTGTAATAGAAAAAATCACATCTGGTTAAAGTGCACATTGTCAGATTTTAATAAAGGCCATTTTTATACATTTTGGTTTCACCATGTAGAAATTACAGCAGTGTTTATACATAGTCCCTCCATTTCAGGGCACCATAATGTTTGAGACACAACAATGTCATGTAAATGAAAGTAGTCATGTTTAGTATTTTGTTGCATATCCTTTGCATGCAATGACTGTTTGAAGTCTGCAATACATGGACATCATCAGTTGCTGGGTGACTTCTCTGGTGATGCTCTCTGCCAGGCCTGTATTGCAGCCATCTTTAACTTATGCTTGTTTTGTGGGCTAGTCCTTCAGTTTGCTCTTCAGCATATAAAAGTCATGCTCAATTGGGTTCAGATCGGGTGATTGACTTGGCCACTCAAGAATTTATCATTTTTTAGCTTTGAAAAACTCTTTTGTTGCTTTAGCAGTATGTTTGGGATCATTGTCTTGCTGTAGAATGAACCACCGGCCAATGAGATTTGAGGCATTTGTTTGAACTTGAGCAGATAGGATGTGTCTATATACTTCAGAATTAATTATGCTATTACCATCAGTAGTTGTATCACCAGTAAAGATAATGAACCAGTACCTTCAGCAGCCATACATGCCCAGGCCATAACACCCCCACCACCGTGTTTCACAGATGAGGTGGTATGCTTTGGATCTTAGGCAGTTCCTCTCTCCTCCATACTTTGCTCTTGCCATCACTCTGATATAAGTTAATATTCGCCGCATCTGTCCACAAGACTTTTTTCCAGAACTGTGGTTGCTCTTTTAAGTACTTCTTGGCAAACTGTAACATGGCCATCTATTTTTGCGACAACCAGTGTTTTTTTCCATCTTGCAGCGTAGTCTCTGTATTTCTGTTCATGTATTTGTAGTCTCTGTATTTCTGTTTATCCTCATGTTGATAAACAGCAATAAATGTTTCCAAAGGCGATGGAAAGATTGGAGGAAAGATTAAGTGCTAAGAGCTTTCTTATACCTGCATGAAGGAGGCAATTAAACACACCTGAGCAATTACAAACGCCTGTGAAGCTAGGTGTCCCAAACATTATGGTTCCCTGAAATGAGTGGGGGACACACACACACTAGGACTATGTATAAACACAGCTGTGATTTTTTCATGGTGAAACCAAAATGTATAAAAATACCCTTTAATAAAATCTGACAATGTGCACTTTAACCACATGTGATTTTTTTTTTTTTCTATTACAAATCTCAATTGTGGAGTGCAGAGGCAAACAAACGATGAGTCTTTGTCCCAAACATTATGTAGGTATGTTGCAAAACCTACCTTCAGCGTCGCTGCAGATCTGTCCCAGCCCGTGTGCGTGATTTTGGCGCCGTTGAGAGGGGGGCGGGTTTAAAACACGATTTTCCCCAGGCTATTCAAATCGAGGTTGTTCAGCCTACTTAGTTGCTGACGAAAAATCGCTGGGAGATTCTTTCGCTGGAGCTATTTTTTAATTTAATGGGTTAATTTAATTGTTATAGTAGGTTAAAAATTATCCTCTAAACCCGTGACCGCCGACAACGGGACGAATCTCATACAGGGGACAACGGAAGGTAGGTTGTTTATTTTTACATTAAAAAGGGCTTCTTAAGATCCCTTTATACAAAGTTTTATGTTGCGAGTAGCTAATTTGGGGCCCCATTAAATCCTGCAGTATTTTTCTGGGCATATGAGGTACAAATCTACCGCAATGGGAACGTTCTAAACCAGCGCGTTCCACAGAGTTCCACAGGATCCCACTCGAAAGCTGATTTAAATGGCCATTAATTTACAGCAATTGAACACTAAATTCCTTCCATTTGGCCTATAAATTAATGTAAATGAGATTTAAAAATCATGTTTTATTGTGAATTCTTTGTGAATGTTATTTGGACACTTAGGCTATTTAAAAATGTTAATCTTTTCTTAAGAAATGGATAGATGTTTAGATCTAGTAATTGAAATTTGGAATTAGCTACAATTTTGTAACTAACTAATTATATGCTTTAATTTAAGGTCATCCAAGTAAGATTGTTTCATATTTGTTTCAGAATGCTTCAATTAATAATAACTGAAAATTTCTTTCAGTTCTCTTAATTTTTAAGAAAGTTATGGCCATTTCACTGTCCTCGATCACAGCTTTTGTGTTAAGTCAATGGAAAATCAATAGGGAACAAGATGCTAATTTCCGAGTATGAAAATGGCCATAACATTTTTAATACTGAAGATATGAAAGTGAATTAGGTGTCAAATTAAACTTATTTTTGTGCTTTATCTGATGGGATAAATTGCAGACTTGATTTTTAAAATCTCAAAATGTTGTAACATTGCTACATTATGGATGGTACTGTACTTGCCACATCCACAATTAATATGTACAGTTTATGTTAAGACCTTTAACAGCATTGATGTGCAGAGGAATCTTGGGGTCCCGATTCGTAGCTCCCGAAAGTGGCAACACAATTAGATAGACTGATAAAGAAGTTGTATTAGACCTTGGTGAGACCGCATTTAGAATATTGTGTTCAGTTCTGGGCACCATGTTATAGGAAAGATATTGTCAAGCTTGGAATAGTTCAGAAAATATTTACACAGATGTTGCCAGGACCAGAGGGTGTGAGCTATAGGGAGTAGGCTGAGTCTCTATTCCATAGAGCGTAGGAGGATGAGGGGAGATCTTGTAGAAGTATGCAAAATCATGAGAGGAATAGATCGGGTAGATGCACAGAGTCTTTTACCTAGAGTAGGGTAATCGAGGACCTGAGGACATAGGTTCAAGTTGAAGGGGAAAAGATTTAATAGGAATCAGAGCGGTAACTTTTTCATACAGAGGGTGGTGGGTGTATGGAACAAGCTGCCAGAGGAGGTAGTTGAGGCTGGGACTATCCCATCATTTAAGAAACAGTTGGACATGTACATGGATAGGACAGGTTTGGAGGGTTATGGACCAAGCGCAGGCAAGTGGGACTAGGGTAGCTGGGACATTGTTCACCGGTGTGAGCAAGTTGGGCCGAAGGGCCTGTTCCCACACTGTATTACTCTATGACTCTAAGGCATATGGTATGCTTGCCTTCCTAGTTTGGGGTATTTAATGCAGTTCTGGTTGCCCCATTACAGGAAGAATACAGATGCTTTGAAAAAGGGTGAGGAAAAGGTTTACCAGACTGCTGCCTGGATTAGTGGATATTAGCAATAAGGAGCGATTGGACAAACTTGGATTGTTTTCTCTATGATACTGGAAGTTGAAGGGAGACCTGATCGAAGTATAAAACATTGAGAGGTGTGTATCGAGTGGACGGTCAGAAACATCAAAGACTAAAGTGCATAGCTTTAAGATGAGAAGGGCAAAGTTTGATACACAGGGCAAGTTTTTACACGGTAGTTGTTGCCTGGAACATGCGGCCAGGGGTGATGGTGGAGGCAGATACAATATTGGGGTGCGAGTCTTTTGGTTAGGTACATGGATATGCTGGGAATGATGAGGTATGGATTATATATAAGCAGATTAAATTAGTTTATCTCGGCATTATGTTGCACGCAGACATTGTGGACCTATAGGCATGTTCCTGTGGTGTATGTTCTATGATGGAAAAGCAGGCAATAGAAACAGGCCAGGATGTTAGTCCAGAAAAATAGATAAATTATTTCATAGCCCAGACTGGATGCAGGGAAGAGAATTTTGCAGAGGATGGATGCAAACTAAGGAATTGAGGGCTTTCATTGATGGGCAATAGCCTTACTGTTGTTTCAGGTGAAACTTTAGAGTTGAGCAGCTTATTTTTTTGACGGAGTAAAAGATCCTGCAGAGAAAAGCAGGAGAATTCTTCCTGCTGCCTTGGCCAATGTCCAGCATTCCTAGAGTGTTTATCAGTTTGCTGCTCGCGGGACCTTGCTGACTGCAAACTGGCTGCTTGTGTTCACTACAACAGCGATTTTCTGCTTTGGGTTCTGAATCTACACAGGTCAAGGGATAGCCCTTAAACCATGTCCTGGAAGAAGTAGATACACCATTATGAGCATTATCTTTATAAGACTGGAGGAAAGATTAAAGGAATGAATTCTATTATTCTGGGGCTGGGTGGAGGGTAGGAGGGACAACATGCCTTTCCAATTTAAAGGCAAAGAGCGTCTGCCAGAAATGAAGATTAAACAACTAGTACCATATCCCTGGCACAGAATTGGCTGTTAAGAGGCCAGCCTGCTGGATGCTCAACTCAAGCTGTTCTTTGGGAACAAGGCCTGCTGGAACAGCTGCTAAGGGATGCAGGTTGACATTTAACTGAGCCAGCGTCTATGTAATTGGACCCTGTGTGGCACAGGGCTTCTTATGGATGGTGAATTTCCGGTTCTTAACAACAGAATATGTTCCAGTTCATGGAGCTGGTTTCGGCTCCTAGCTGTTGCTAGCATTGGGTTGCAAATTGCAGTTAGAGGTTTGGAACTTCCGTAAGTAGACTGACAATAAGTAACACCTTCTAGAATAGTCCCAGTGATTGGAGATCTGAGGAGACTGATCAAATGAGGGGAATGGTGAACTTGTTTGGATTCTTCATAATCTAGAGCTGAAAGGGAAAGGCTGGCTTGGCTAGCAGTTTGTGGGTCTTCTGCAAGAGGTCCTTACTTTGTCTAACCTCACAATGAAGAATGGTAGGCCATCATCCAAGCAAGCTGCTGAAGTACCATTTATAGGGGATGGGTGAAAGGTTCAGGGCAAACCATGGACTTGTGCAGAAGAGCATCAGTATATTCTGGTGATTGTTAAGTAACAAAGGAAAATGCCTGAGGTTATGGGTAGAGTCAAAGCAGTGAAACGGCGATTGCCGATCACCTGGTACAGATTTTACCTGACCTTTTGCTCTCAGATTAGGGTGGATTTCATGGTAGCTAGTTGATCCGCAGCGCCGTGGCATGTCGATGATCGGGAGCCTCAGTCTGCCTCTGCTCACCCATGTGGGCTGGGACCAGACTTATGTACTGCAATTTTGCAAATTTTTTTCAAATTTCCTTTAGTTACATATAAAAACAGAAAGTGCTCAATAGCAAAGTTTTATGGATGTACATTCAGTACAAGGCCAACCACAAACCAGATAATGGCAACTTTCGAGTCAATGGAAGGAGAATGGTGGAATTGTGAGCTGATCACAGGAAAAGGAGAAAGATAATTGCAGGAGCATTGAAATTGAACACAAATTGTCCGGGGCCAAGTAAACTATGGGCTGCGAGGGAAAATGAGGCAAAAAACTAAACGGTAATCCACGAAAAGCAGTGTTAGTGAATATGTGTGCACTCGTGCTCTGACATGCTTGCATCAACTAATTCTTCCCAGACAAGGTTAGAAGTGCTTTTCCTCTCTCCTACACTGTGTTTGCTTGGCAAGATTGCCTTAACTAGTCTCCTAGCAAAGTCATAACAGCACAAGAAAATGGGAGCAGGGGTAGGCCGCCAGGCCACTCAAGTTCTCTGCCGTTCAATATCAACAAGGCTGATCACTGCTGACTTCAACTTTTCTCTGCTGGTGTCCTGTAACTCGTAATTCCTCCACCTTAAATATTTCTATTGATGCAGCCTCTACCACCCTTGGGGGCAGATACTTCCAGAGATTCAACACCCTTTCTACGCACTTCAGTTTTAAATGGCAGGATCCTCATTTTGAATTTCTGTCTCTTGGTCCATGTGTCATTCATGGTGCTCACAACCAGAACCATCCCTCAGGCAGGCTCAGCAGTGCTCATCATCAGAAGCAACACTCTGTGAGGGTTGGCAGTGCTCGCTGACTGATGAACAAGTTGGACTGGGTGGGCAATACCTGCGGCTGATGACCAGTGATCAGCATCGTTCAATGACCCCACAACAAAACTGAAAGATGTCTGCAAACAACAGTGTTGCAAAAGTTCACCATAAACGTTAATATTCCAGACAGGGCCGCCATCTGGTTTTCAAAATAAAGGCTACAATTCTTGAATCAGAACCAAATCACGTTGCAATATTCTGCACCAAAACCAGTGGGATCAAAGTTGTCTCTCAGTTTCTGTTGGCAAGTGGCCTTAAAAGGGGTTTCCACTAAATGCGCTAAAACACAACATGTAGTTGGAGTTGACAGGACGCATCAGGTTTTCCTTTGCTGAACCCAAACTTAGTTTGCCAACAAGACTCGGGTGAATGTGGTTAGAGCAACAGTCCGCAGGATGTGTCCATTCCTGTAGCTCAGCAACTAACCATGTTTTCCTGGCTGCGGTTGGTTTTCCTCTACACACACACGTGCATCTTTGGCTATGGGACATGCACTAACACCATTAGGGGTACAGGACACACACATTAATGCCGAAGATGTCACTGCCGTGCTCATTGAAAAAGCAAAAAAATCATCAGATTCATCAAAAGTTATACAAAGGGTTCTGCAAAAAACCCCATCAAACACACATTCACGGACTTGTCAAAATCTAAAGTTGTGCTGGGCAGTTCAAAATAGAGAGGGAACACCTCAAGAGTGGCACCAGTCTAAGGCAGTGCGAAATATCTACGTCGTTTTCACTTTCCACTCTTCTGGAAGTCCACAACAAGGCCTCTGCTTTCTGTCGTAGAGCATGGAAATAACCAGTGTTGATTGTGGCCTTCAACACCACCCTCTAAATCATTTCTACAATCAAATCGAACGGGAGGCCTCAGGCCTAGTCAGCTTGTATCTCATCCATATCTGTGAACCTGAAAATGAGCCACTCTCATTCCCACACAGGCATCACCTTCCCCTAAGGTTTCGTCTCCCCCTGGAAGTCAAGGGTCCTCTTCTCTGATCGACACTGAGAGACGCATGGCCACTGCCAGGTGATCAGTCAGGCCGGCCAACTGGGTGACGAAGCTGAACTCCTCCACCTCCTACACAGAAGCAGACAACAGATGTTGGTGATATATTAACCAATTCCCTGTTACACCATGTAGAAATAAATACACAAAAAGACACAAAGTGCTGGAGTAACTCAGCAGGTCAAGCAGCATCTTGAGAGAACATGGATAGGTGAACCGTCAACAATCCATGTTCTCCAGAGAACATCCAAAGATGCTGTCTGATCTGAGTTACTCCAGCACTTTGTGGCCTTGCCTATGGACCTACCTGTTTACTGGCACCTGCTACATCTGCTGGATGGCACATCAACAATATGGGCTCCCAGCCTTATTTCAGTTTACATGTTTCAGAACTAGTTGTGCCAGTTCATGAGGTTTGTATCTAGAGCGCTCTGGATAATTCTCAAGTTTCTGACAGCAAGTAGGAAGCCTTTATGTAAATTGCTTCAGTATTGGTCAGAAGTGGAGCATCACAACGTCACAGCTTATTTTAGACTTTAAGTAATAAGTAAATTATTGAACAACAATGAGTGTATATTCAGCTGTAATACAATGGGGTATGATTTAATGCATCAAATTATGGTCATCTGGAATGCACTGCCTGAAAACATTGGAAAAGAGATGAAATTGTAATTTTCAAAAGGGAATCGGATGAATACTTGAATGGGGCAGGAGAAGGATAAGACTCTAGAGAAGAATGGGGAAAGGGACTAATGAGATTGACAATTCAAAGACCAGACATTTGACAAATAATGCAAGCCTGTGATGGAATGACGTTTATAACAGATTGGCTGAAACCTTAAAACAATGAGCAGATGCATATTATTTTGTGCATTTAAATATTTTCCTTCTGAGGAATCATCTCAGTGAATATCTTCTCTCACTGAACTGTGAAAGAGTAGAATCTACCAGTGACTAGCTATTGACTACACTAATGACCGTGGCCTACTTCTGCCTTTGGAAACCTTGATTTTTTTTCTCTCTCTTGCTTCTCCCAAAGTTAAGCTGTGGGAAGCGTTCCACATTGTTGGATCAGACCCTGCTTTCTGTGGCACTCATACCCCCCTTACATCACTGAAAACCTAGTGGCCAACCATCCCCCTCACCCTGCATCATCACAAGGACAGTTGGCTCATTGCACTGATGTTGACCTTTGGGTAAAGCTGTCCATTTGGTCTCATTCTCCACCCAATCCACACTGCCTGTGGAGTTCTCTCTTTCACCATAGGATGATGCCATTCATTGCCTTTGCTATCAGACATTAACCGTTTTGGCTTCAGTAGAAGAGTGATCCATACCATTTTCCAGTCAGGGTTCAGGCCTTCCTCAGAGTACAGAGCGTAGTCGATCCTCCGTCCACAGCCCTTCATTGGCACCTTCCTCCCCTTCTGAGAAGCTGGCTGGTTCTTGCAGTGGGAGAAGACCAGATACTCCCTACGACCTTCTTCACTCTCCAGCACCCTGTGAAGAGGTGAAAGGTAATGGTGCCGTCCAATGTTTCGGCTCTAAAAGTGAATCTGCATGGAAATCATTATAAGCTGACAGGCGGCAGGAGCGAGGGTTTAATGGATTATTTTCCCTTGGCCTGAACATTCAGTATTGACAGCAAAATACCATCTGTTATTGAGTGAAGGACCTTAGAGTCGTGACATACCCAAATATATTTAAGAGATTGTTACAGCAATCAAATACTAGTGTGTTCAGTGCTGACACTGATAGGGTAACATGTAAATGAAGTCACCACACTATTGACATAGTCAGCAGGGTAACTTGGCTATTTAATGTTGATGTATTCAGTGTTGAAATCAATACCTTAGCGAGGGAATTTGCAAATTGCTGTTATATTTCTGTGCATTTGTAAGAAAAGGTTGCCTGGGAGCTATCACAGTTGACTCTCTAAGGCCAGTGAGGAGGCCCATACAATGGTCACTATAATGCAGTACAAGAGTGGAATAAGGTGGTTACTCCTCGCCCTGTGCAGTAGTAGTACAGGAGTATTTCTAGTGAAGGAGTGGATACTGTGGTCAATCTTTGGTATAACACTGATCGATCCTTTGTGCCCAGTCAGTGTAGTGGTCTTTACTGCTAATTAACATTGCCGCAGGGTCCAACAAACATCAACATTGAAAATCTCTGAAATGCAGCCACCCCTTCCCAGGATCATGATCAGGAGTTCACAAAACACCAGGAGAGGACACTCACTTCTGCAGATTATCTGGTGTGACAGTATCTTCATCATAGAGTCCTTCTGGGTCCATCAACGTACCTGTGACACAAATTTGTGTCAAGTATCAAAGAGTTCTCAGCAAAGACAAGCCTTCATAGTAAACACAAGCAGCCTGTTTGAATGCTTTGACACAAGTGATTGAAGTGGATGGATCCTGGAAAATAGGGGATAGATTTATCCTGATTTTATTAAGACCAGGGCCCATCCCTCGGTGAAGCTGGGGCATATCTGGGAACGGAGAGACAGGCTCACATTTCGCCTGATACTTGGAATTCTACCCACAACCAGCTAACCCCTTCTTTATCCCTTCTAATACAAGGGAATTAAGACTCCATCATTTGTGAATTCTGTACTTTAAATCACATCTTAGTGTTGACTTGTTCCCTGTGCTTCACACACAAACTTCCCTTGGTTGATGAGAAAGTGTGCCTGAGCTGAGGGAATCCATCTGGGTCACGATAGTTGGTCCACACACACACGCACGGTCTAATATGGTTCACCCCTGTAAGCAGTCGGGGTTGGTGGCTAAGGGGATCAGAGGGTATGGAGAGAAGGCAGGTACGGGATACTGAGTTGGATGATCAGCCATGATCATATTGAATGGCGGTGCAGGCTCGAAGGGCCGAATGGCCTACTCCTGCACCTAATTTCTATGTTTCTATGGTGGTGATTGCAGTATATTAACTGAGAGAGCCCATTTTACTTGCTAAATGACCGAAATAATCTTATCCATCATTGTCCAGCCCATCCCCCTACCATCCCGTCTACTCTCAGCACCAGGTCGGAGACCCATCAGACAACGTCTTGTGTGATCAGTGTGAAGAAAAGTCCCGACCCGAAACATCATCTTTCCATACCCTCCACAGATGCTGTCCGACCTGCTGAGTTCCTCCAGCACTTTGTCTTTGCTAAAAATTCCAGCATCTGCAGTTTCTTGTGTCTCGAGAGACGCAATCACTACCAGCCCTGCTGCTGAGAATCACAAGCCTCCTCTTCCCCACAGCCTTGTTTTGTGCTCAGGACCCTGTCATCCCGCACGCCCACTGTACGAATGGTAACCCCACTGATACGTTCATGCTCTCATGACCCCACTGTGAGCCCCATAATAGTCACCCTCACCCTGGCCCCTTGTTCCCTTCTGTCTGACCCTCTGCCATAAACAGCTTGTCCCTCACTTCACACTATAAGGGAAGGCTGCTCCAGTTGTAACTGTGGGAGATGACTCACCAATGACCCAGGGCTGCTCCTCTCCAGGGCTCAGGCGGCAGGGATCCTTGTACTGGGTGAAGAGAGAATGTTGCTGTTCTAGCTTGTCCTCTGAAAGATGAAACAAACTCAGGGGTCAATGCTAGATGCTGCCTATAATCCAAGATCCCAACCGCTGAACAGGGGACGGTCTTGCTGGATAAGTGTTTGTAGAAACTCCTTTGATTATCTTTACAATCCTGTGGTCCTGTGTCATCATTCACACCAGTCACAACCACTGACTGATCCATTGCAGCTCCTTCAGTTTACATCTTCATTAGCCAGTGATTTGAGAAAGGATGACCAGGAGATCTAGGAACAAATTAACTACAAAACACAATGGTGTTCTTGGACTGTAAACTTCACCAGCCTCAGGGGAATGATTTAGGGTTATTATTGTTACGTGTATCGAGATACAATGAAACGCTTTGTTTTGCATCTTTTCCAAACAGATCGCATAAAACAACGTACATAAATACAATGAAGTCGAACCCCACTAGATAGAACAAAGGCGAAGATACAGCATGTGGAATATAATTATCAGCATTGCGGCACAATGGAGTCCACAATGGGGTAGAGGTGAATCGTACCCTATTCTAAGGAAGGACTGTTCAGAAGCCTGATAACAGAGGGGAATAAGCTGTTCCTGAGTATGATGGAGTGTTCTTTCCAGCTTCTGTACCTGGAAGCAGGAAGAAGGAATAATGTGTGGGACAAGTCTGAGACATTATGAAGCATTGGTGGGGATCAATGGTGGGGAATCTGGTCTCGGGTAAGTACCTCGATCATAGTTTTGATGGTACAAGAAAGTTCATTTTACCTCCAAAACTGGCAAGTTTAAATTCCCATGTACACACCTCACATCCGTTCCCCATCCTAATCCCACCAGCACTTACCTTCTACTTATCTGGCTTCCCCTCTGAATTCCAAACCTCCTTATTCTGATCCTAACTCTTTCTGCACATACTGATTCCATTTTCCAATCCTAATCCTACTTAATTCTAGCTATTCCACCCTCATCTTTCCTGTTTACGGTCCTTCTCCTAATCCCAACCCTATCCTAATCCCCGTTCCTCCGTCAGTCCACCCTGCTTCTGTCAATATTCTCTGCTTCTTTTCAACCCATCTCGCCGACGGAACAGAGGTGCAGCTAGTTGACCTGCTGCCCCAAGCTCCAGTGACCTGCGTTCAATCCTGAGCTTGGGTGCCATCTGTGTGGAGTTTGCACATTCTCCCTGTGGCCATGTGGATTCTCTCCGGATGCTCCGGTTTCCTTGCACATCTCAAAGATGAGATTGCTCGCAAATCGCCCCTAATGTGTAGTTGTAGACTCTTGAGAAGCGTTGTGGGGAGAAGCTTTTCACTGTACCTCAGTACACATGACAATAAACTAAACTGCACAATCTGCCACAAGCAAAGATGGTCCAGTTTTATACTACCATCATAGAGTCTGGCCTCACCTTCTCCATCATGGTCTGGTTTGGCACAGCCACCAAGCATGACATCCGGAGGCTGCAGCGCATAGTTCGATCAGCTGAGAAGATTATTGGCTGCAACCTTCGCCCCATTGACGAACTGTACACTGCAAGGGCCAGGAAGCGAGCGGGTAAGATCATCTCTGACTCCTCTCACCCTGGCCACAAATTCTTTGAAGCACTTCCCTCTGGAAGGCGACTCCAGACTGTCAAAGCCGCCATAGCCAGACATAAAAACAGCTTTTTTCCACGAGCAGTAGCTCTACTTGCGAGCAAAGCACCAAGGCAAATTCCTACTATGTATACATATTTGGCTAATAAAATGTATTCAATTCAATTCCAATCAATGAATGTGGATAGATGCTTGACAGTCAGCGGAAAGGGCTTGTTTCAATGCTAATGATTCTGTGACTCAATGAGAGCGAGCAGGTTCGGCAAAGTTATGCTACTCTCAAATCTTCACTGTTCCTACATTATAAACGGTTACATGGTTGAGAAAGACTGATTGGTAAAATGGTGTGAACAGCCCACGTTAGTTCACAAAAGCTCCTCTAGAGAGCAGCAAAGGACAGCTATCGCTCCAGCACTATCTAGGTGGAGAGAGCGAGGCGGAGCTCAGCCACAACCTGCGACCCAGCCATCATTCCGGGGTCCACACACCCGACGTGCGAGGGAGAGCAGGAGATAGAGGTGAAAAGAGACCCGACTGCCAATCACTGGTGGGTGACCCACTGCTGAAACAGGCCCTTCGGCCCACCAGGTCCGCGTCGAACAGCGATCTCCGCACATTAACACTAGCCTCCACCCACTAGGGACCATTTTGACATTTATCAAGCCAATTAACCTACAAACCTGAACGTCTTTGGAGTGTGGGAGGAAACCGAAGATCTCGGAGAAAACCCAAGCAGGTCACGGAGATGACGTACAAACTCCGTACAGACAGCACCCGTAGTCTGGATCGAACCCGGGTCTCCGGCGCTGCATTCGCTGTTAGGCAGCAACTCTACTGCTGCCCCACCATACCCTAGTTTACAGATGGGCGTTTGGAAATCTGATAACAGAGAGGAAAAAGCTGTTCCTGAGGTGATACATTCACTCTCTGCCTGTAAATGGAATACCGTTCCCATTGACATTAAAGGGTAAAGCAGTAATGTTGCAGTTGGGAATTCAATGCGGCAAGTGTTCCGGGTACCAGGGAGCAGCAGCAGGTGTAAGGATAGCAGATGTTATGGTGGAGGCCAGGGTTAGGATAGCTGAGGGAGTCGGTTGTGTGAAGGGCTGGTGAGGAATGTTTGATAGACGATGGTAATAAAACAGATTTGGTCCACTGTAAGGAACAATGGCTTGTAAGGTCACAACGTTATTAGGCAGGGTGGAAGCAGGAGTTAAGAGTTTACATTCAGCCGTGAAGTGTGGGATGCTGATACATCACGGGGTAATCCATCCATTTGAGATTCGTTGGTGGAGTCGCTGGTTAGTGATCTGTAAATCATTGGTAGGTGATCTATTGGTGGAGTTATTGGTTGGTGATGCATTAGTGGAGTCAATGGTTAGTGATCCATTCATCATTGGCTAGTAATCAGTCAGTGGGGATCACTGAGTAGTGAATGCAAAACAGTCTGATCTCCAGATGACTAAAGCTGAGCGTGTTGCTGTCATACTGTTCACACGGTGGGATTACACGGTGAGGAAGAGGGCAGAGGTTGGTGAGTCCTGAACATAAACTGCGGCCTAGTTTGATCACAACACATAAAAAGATTTGAAAATGCCAAACCTATTAAATCATTGAATAATTTTGATCCATCTCAACAGTCTTTAGATATCTTTCAAATCTTCAAATATCAGAAACATTTAATGGAGAATTTGACAGTGGTGAACGTCAAAGGCTTGTGCTGTGCTGCACTGTTCCATGTTCTGTGTGATTTCATCCAATTGTCTCCCATATGTGTGCTGCAGATTCAGATCAGATGTTGCTGGAGGTCTTCAAGCCAGGATCTAGTCATTCACCTCAGGCTCATCCAGGGACACGAACCATGGATTGTTCACAATCATCCTCCCTTCACTAATCTCAAGATGCTCACATTCATTCCCCCAGTATAAACCCAACCAGGTCACACGCCTCTCAATCAAACTGTAAACATTGATCTGCTCACCTGGTTGCATTCCAAAGCATGAGCTCCAACACGAATGTATCCAAACACTACAGTACAGCTACTTACGCTCATGTTCTATCCATCAGTAACTTGCAAATGGCATTAATGTGGGATTAGTTTAAAGAGGTGGTTAATGATCAGCATAGACTGGGTGGGGATTAGTGCTAGTGTTGCCTGATTCAGTGCTGCGCCTCTCTATGACTCTAATTACCCATTTTCTAATAATAATGTGGAAAGCTCACACAAAGTACGTTCCCAACCTGGGCTCCTAGTACCCCCTCGCCTATTCCTACCAATAATGGAGACCCACCCTAGAGCAGCAAACTCTTCATCACCCGTTTGCAGAAAGTCAAAATGGACATGAGCAAAATGGAGAAAAAAGCTAGTCAGTAAAGAAATAATGTCAAATGGCATCAGAAACACACATACAAGCAGACTGCTGCTTTCCTGATTCTAGATAAATGTTCAGATGCATACCATTATAAGTCATCAAAGCATATAGAAATACAGCATGGATACAGGCCATTTGGCCGATCACGTCCATGCCAACCAATGATGCATTTTACTCCAATCCTATATGAATCACGATTTTTCTATTCTGCAGACATTCTCGTCACTTCATTTCCCCCCTTACACCACCTTTCCCCCTTCCTCCAAGAATCTGCCACTTACCTGCACACTAGGGGCAATCTACTGTGGCCAACCTGCACACCTTTGGGATGGGAAACAGAAGCACCCGGAGGAAACCCAGGGATTTACAGGGAGAAGAAGCAAACTCCACACAGACAGCACCCAAGCTCAGAATTGAACCTAGGTCTCTGGAGCTGTGAGGCAGCTGCTCTATTAGCTGTGCCACTGTGCAGCCACATCCTTGGATTTAAATCCTTTGCCGTTTTAAATCTGCCCCAGTTATGTCGTGGACAGCAGTAGATGACAGCTGGAGGTTGCAGCTGTTCACCATGTCTGGGGAAGCGAGAGCATCAGCTGGAACTCTCTGCTAGTATTCGTGCCACAGTCACAGTGGGTCATGGCTCAAGCCCAGCTCCAGCCCTCTGCAACCCTGGGAGGTGCCCTCTCTCAGGTGAGTCATGAAACTAGACCCTTCTGCCTCTCAATTCCATGAGACTTTTGTATATGAATAGGACAGGCTGGCTCTCCCTATGTCAGGCCAATATTTATTTCTCAGGCAACTTGAAAACAGATGATTTATTTTACTACATTTTCTGTGTTCTGGCTGTAAGTGAGATGGCATTTAGTCAAAAAAAAACAATAATAATTTGCTGGAAAATGCTGCCTAAGCATCCTGAGACTGAAATGCATCAAAAGCAACAGTCGATGTTTTGGGTCTGTGGCCTTTTGTCAGGTTACTCTGGAGAACATTGCAGACCATTAGTTAGTACATGGATAATGAAGATTGAGAGGGTTTTTGCCAAATGCGGGCAAATGGGACTAGCTTCGATGGGACATCTTGGTCGGCATAGATGAGATGGGCCGAAGGGCCAGTTTCTGTGCTGTATGGCACAGACCTCTTCCTCTTATCTCATACCTCTGTATCTGATGAAGGGTGGCAGACTTGAAATGTTGGGTGTTTCACCTTCCACAGATGCAGCCTGACCTGCTGAATTTTCCGATTTTGTTTCAGATTTACTGCACCTGCAGTTCTTTTGATTTCAATTCAATTAAGTTCCCTGTCTTTTTCTACATTCTGCTGAGGCTTGTGAATTTTTAGAAGATACATTGAATGTGAAGAGTTTGTAATGCACAGGGCCGACTCTTCAGGATTAGTCACTGCTGATCATGCTGGTAATGCTGCTGAGTCATACTCAAAGAGAGATGGAGTATGGAAAATGAACTTAAGCCCATCAAGTCCGCACCAACAGTAAACCACTCATTTACACTAATTCTACATTAATTCCATTTTTTATCCTCTCCTCATTCTCTTCAACTCCCCAAAGTCTCTATCACTCACCAACACACTCAGGGAAATGTACCATAATAAATGAATCTACTAAACACATGCTTGGGATGTGGGCAGAAACCGGAGACCCCCAGAGGAGTGTGTTCACAGGGAGAGTGTGCAATCTCCATACAGACAGTCCTAGAGATCAGGATTGAACCCATGTCTCTTGTGCAGTGAGGCAGTGTCTCTACTGGCTGTGCCACTCTGCAGCCCTGAAGACATGGGGCACCACCTCTGTGAATAGAAAACTACAGTTTGACTGCTGAGTTTCATATGACAAAGGAAGAGTTTCAAGGATTTGTTCAAAGCTTCCATGAAAAGTCGTCCTCACTCCTATTGGGGAACACCTGGCCCATGAACAGTGCAGAAGAACAGTATTAATATCTTTGTAAATTGGGAAGCCCTGTGTAAGTGACAGGTCTACCATCTCCCCAAACCCACTCACCTTAACTGTGGAAGAGCCTGTTGCTCCCACATCTGCTTTATCAGCTGTCCCAGATGCCACAAATGAGAATGGAAGCATGCCAGCCTCGATCTCAATGGACTGCCTAAGAAGCAGTGGAGGCAGAAAAGCTTGTTCACCAACAAGCCCAACCTTAGCCCTGCTTCAGACTACTGTTACATTAATTACACCACCAGCAAGCCGCAGCTCTTAGATTAAGGCTGCAAGCCAGTGTGACTCCTCAAGGAGGGGACTCACCCGCGGAGCAGTTATCAAAGTTGAAATCCCCACACAGTACATCGAATGCCAGCAGCTCCTCTGTGTTGGGTGAAGAGGTAGATTTTCGGAACTCGGCCAGCCAGTTCAGCAGGTGGTCCATCTGTTCACAGCGAATGGAGGCATCTCCTGGGTGAGAGGGAAGTGTAAACAATGCTTAATTAAATAATCCATGAAGTAGCAAAAAAGAACATTGAGCCACATGGTGATCTGGTAGGTGCACTGCAATCTTTATGACCACTGTTGTTTTGATCTTGCCACGTTTAAATACTTAATGACCTGCAGTTAGTGCTCGCCTTTGGATTTCCTTGGATAGGAAGGAGGATAGAGTTGAGAGAGCAAATTAGAATCTTTCAAACATCCACTGTCTTCCAATATTTTAAACTGAAAACAGGCCATTAAAACCCAGAAAATTGAAGAGGAGAGCAAGAGGATTAGGGTGTACTTATAGAGGTGTATAAAATCATGAGAAGAATAGATCGAGTGGACACTCAGCGTCTCTTGCCCAGAGTGGGGGAATAGAGAACCAGAGGACATAGGTTTAAGGTGAAGGGGGAAAGATTTTATAGGAATCTGAGGGGTAACCTTTTCACGCTAAGGGTGGAGGTAGTTGAGGCAGGGACTGTCCGGATGTTTAAGAAGCAATTAGACAGGTACATGGATATGACAGGTTTAGAGGGATATGGGCCAAATGCAGGCAAGTGGGACTAGTGTAGATGGGACATGATGGTCGCTGCGGGCAAGTTGGGCCGAAGGGCCTGTTTCCACACTGCATGAATCTATGACCCCCAACGATCCAGTCTCTATATCTCCCCAAGACAGAGAAGTGTGCAGGGAGGTAGGGTGGATAGGACAAAGGATGTATATCTGATGGGATGAGCCCAGGGTTGCTGTGGGAAAGAGTTGCTAATGCAGCTGTTAGAGGGTGATGAAGAAAGGGTGGCATAATGCATATACCAGATCAGGTGTGCTGATGGAGAGAATGGGAAAACAACAGAGCCAATTTCAGACAGATGACATAGCAAAACTGACCAATTCCGATGTAGACAGAGAAAGGAAATTATCAGCAAATGTCATCTCCTGCATATATACACTCCGTGCCTTGTCTTGCCAAAAGGATGGTGGGTGCTACGGAGGACTCAGTGCAACCTATACTAACTCTCAGTTTCTGCTTCACCTGCAGCTTGCTCCATTGTGATATCTTCGAGCAATTCCTGCAACATTGACCCAGTTTATCACCAGTTCTCGCATCTTGAGCCATGTGCAAAAGGCAAATGATCTACACGAATCTTCCTGAGTTTTCCATCAGCCCACAACAGGTAGTTGTTGACTCCATGCATCTCTGACTTTTCTCATCTTGATGTCCGAACTGACCAGGATGTCTCACACATTGTCATCCATTTTCCTTTGGGGCTTGGCTGGAAACTTTGCCTCTACTTCCCCTCCTCCCTCTGGCTTCACCTTGTCTGGGATCATGGTTCACAGCATTTTAGCTGGGGTGTACCCAGTGGAAGGGTGGGGTCTAATCCTGCTCAGCAATAGGAGGTTGCTGTTGTGTGTTGTCTGACATTGTCTATCAGCCTTCTCCATTGTCCAAGTTGACTGGCCTGCTTTTCTATTTGCACTGCGATTGAACGGAGATGCGGGATTGTTTCTTATGCCATTGCTGTTGGTACATTTCCCAATTGGCTGTGACAGAAAAACAGTCGCATCTGGTACTAGTTCCTTTGACAACTCACCAAGTGCCATTTGTAGAGTGGGCAGGATACCTCTGGTCCCTCTTCCCACCACCTGGAATAGCTGTCTGCTGGTAGGGGAAATAGCTAGTTCCATCTGGGAATGGTCAATTCAGATTCTTTGGAACAGCCTCCAAGGCCATTCCCTTCTCTGAAGGTCTCTCGAGGCTAGGGCCCATTGTCTCAGCTTACTAACCAAGCCTTCAGTATCTTGATTTAGTCCACACCGTGTAAACAACCTTCAAACCTTCCCACTATCATGTTAGGGTTCTGGGCACGGAGCTCACTTCAGATCCATGAGTTGCAAACAACTAATGTCTTCCAAAGTTGAATCTCCAGGGTAATATCTATCAGAAGGTACACAAAAATGCTGGAGAAACTCAGCAGGTGCAGCAGCATCTATGGAGCGAAGGAGATAGGCAACGTTTGTGTCAGAGGGATACTGTTGCAAAATTCTTGCAATTCCTTCAACTATGACTGGAAAGCCATCACCAATAGCTCCAAGCGTAAAGCAAATATTGTCTGATATCACTCTGGCTTCTTTGAGTGGGAGCCTTGAGGGCATCTTCCAGACTGGCACTGGAAGCTTTTACATTCAACCTCGCAGAGAGCAATCAATCACCTGACTGTGCATAAAGAGATTGCAAGTTTAATGACCCTTTTACTACTAATACCACATATACTGCAGGGTGTGTGAGAGCAGGGTGTGGTAGAGAGGGTGGATCAGTGTAAACATACCTGACAGAGCTTGCAAATGAGTGCAGGAAACATAACCCACAATTCTTTGGTCCTGAGGTGTGGTTCCAACATGCACCTTAATGGGAACAAGTGAAAGGATGGTTAGAAGTGTTTGCATCAACATCTCACTGATTGTTCCTCATTGCCAATTACGGCATCTGATCTGATCTGGCAAACAAAATGTTGGTGACTGCCAGCGTCGAGGTATCGCCTTCCAAAAGGAAACATGACAGACCAAACTTTTTCAACCTTTCCACCTCTTGCAGAAAACCTGCAATCTCCAGCTCTTCGAGTGACTGTTCTGTCTTAAAGTTTGTCTCCCTACTTGCAACACCCAGTCTCTTGTCCTCATATTTGTAAATGAACCCCCCTTCCCAAACATAGGGCAGTTTCTGAAGTGGTATGAGTACTAAGGGGAAAATCTGGAAAGTAGAATCCAGAGCACAAAATGTTTCCTTCTCAGCTACTTCAGCTGGTGGTTTGTACCATGAAGGTGAATTTGATTACTTAGATACAACAGGCAAACATGACATATACCCTCAATTGTCTAACAAAAGTCAAAAAGGAAATAAAGTGATGCTAGGCACCATGGCAGCCTGCCCATTGCTAATACCTTTCCCTTAGTAACAAGCTGGTGTCCAGTTGACAGAGGACAGGCGCCAATCATTAGGAACCAACATTAAACAAGTGACATTGTTTCAATAGACAATAGATGCAGGAGTAGGCCATTCGGCCCTTCGAGCCAGTACCACCATTCAATGTGATCATGGCTGATCATCCCCAATCGGTATCCCGTTCCTGCCTTCTCCCCATATCCCCTGACTCCGCTATCTTGAATAGCCCTATCTAGCTCTATTTCATTGTGGTTTTGAATTTAATATAACCTGAACATTCCCAAGGCCATCATACTGTCTCTTCTCCCTCACATTGCAGGAAGAGAGAGGCATGAACCCCTCCTCTCTCCCTTTCCTCAAACATGTTCACCTATTTCATCAGTGGAGGGAAATGGTAACCCAGAATACTATGATCATTTCTAATGGGCAGAATGACGTGCCTCTACCCCATTAATCAAATAAAGAGGAAACTGGTATATGAAGGTGATAGGTCATTACTGGGCAACTGTACAGAGTTCTCATTATCCAACAGAGTAACATTTGATCACATGTACCTGTTTATCACTTTGCTACTATCAAACTTGCATCCTGCAGGGTGAATGCTGCTTTACCATGTTACCAGGGAGCTCCATGATGTGGCACCCTTGCCTCCAGCTGAAGACTGTGACTTGGATATTATCTGGGGTTGTGCCCATTTTACAAGCACTACATGGGTATCTAAGTGTTCACAGTGGCAGGTGTGACGCTCAGACAAGTAAAGCAGCAAGTCACCTACTAAATTGGATCAGGATCCTTTGGTTGCATTTGAAACCAGTTCACAGCATTCACAGGAGGTCTGGTAGGGCTTCCTTTGAAGCTAAATCATGGACTCATTGTAAACAGTAGCAGAGATAGGAAAACTGAGCCTGCTCCACCATTAACTACTGCCACAGCTGATCATCCAACTCAATACTAAATCCACACATGCTCCTGCTCTCTTGGCCTCCGCCACCATCTATGGTAGAAAATTCCACAGGTTCATCATCCTCAGAGTGAAGCTTGTGTGGAAGAGGGGAAGTGTGGCCGCTGCCCACAGCACTCAGGGCAGCACCTCTGCCTGAATGCCTGAGGCACCATCCCTTGCAGACGCTTACCGCCTATGGAGGAACTTGTGCCTGTGACTTACTGTGTCCTTTCACTATTCTGCAACAGATTCACCCCAGGCTGCTGCAGGTGATACCATTTTATCGAGATGGTCGCTAAGCTTTTCCATCCCAAAGGAACTCTTCCTTCTCTCTACTGGCCAAGACGGATGAGAGCTCCAGGTTTTTTGCCCAATTGCACTCAGAATGCCTATGTGTTTACTACCAGCTCTCAGGATATTATTCATCAGTGAAAAAGCACCTGGTGACATTGTTTTCCAGAAGGTTTAAAACAACATTCATTCAGCCAATGCTACCACCCTGCTTATTACATAGAACATAAAACAGTACAGCACAAGAACAGGCCCTTCGGCCCACAGCGTCGGTGCCAAACATGATGCCAAGGCCAACTTTTATCCGCCTGCACATAATCCATATCCCTCCATTCCCAAAAGTCTCTTAAATGCCACTATTGGTTTTGCCTCAACCACCACCCTCAGCAGTGCATTCCAGGCATGTAAAAAATGCGCCCCGTACATCTCCTTTAAACTTTGTCCTTCTCACCTTAAAGCTATGCCCTCTAATATTTGATTTTTTCATCCTGAGAAAAAGCTTCTGCCTCTTTTAATTCTGTATTCTTCTATGAGGCCTTCCTGCCACCTCTGGCATTCCAGAGGAAACAATCTAAGTCTGTTTATCTGGCAAACCTCCTCTGCAACCTTTTTAAAGCTCCCTACATCCTTCCTGCGATGGGGCAACCAGACTGCACACAATATTCCAAATGCGACCTGACCAGTCCTATAAAGCTTGGTCATGAGTTCCTGATTCTTATACCCATGAATGCAAGCACACCATATGCCTTCTTCAACACTATCTACTTGTGGTACTACTTTCAGGGAGCTTTGAACATGTCTCCCAAGATCCCTTTGTACATTATCGTTGTTAAGGTGCATGCCATTTGACCTCCCAAATGGAAGCAGCAGAAGACCACACAGACAGGTTGAAGGTAAGAAAGAGAATAAGAAAACCAGCAACAACTAACCCAGATCTGAACCATTTGTATCTCAGGGTCGACATGAATAATGGAGATTCTTCCGTAAATCATTGGTATTGCAGCTTTGGTGGATGGTTTCCCAACAGCTGTGGCCTGTGAGTTGGAAGGCTGCTGAGCTTCCATTGAGAATGGCCTCTTCCAGTTGCGGCACCCAGTATGGCAGTGAAAGTGGCAACTCAAGTAGAGTAGTAAATAAGGTATATGGTGTGCTTGCTTTCATAGGTCAGGGCATTGAGTATAAGGAATTCATAATGCAGCTTTAAAGGATTTTGGTTAGGCCACAATTTGGCCTACCTGCTTTTGTGGCATTAACAAGAATCCGCACATAGATGCGAAAAAAAATAGTCTGTTCAGGAACTTCAAAGATAACGCTGGGGGATGAGAACAGGAAATTCCTCCACTAAAACTGGATAGTCAGGGATGGACAATGCAGAGGCAGGCCTGCTAAACGAGAGAGGCAGAGAGGCTGCGGAAGAGTGCGGTACGGCCAAGTATGCTAAAAACTGTAAACAGACTGGAGTATGACAAGGATGGTTTACTCATGGCCAGTTTCAGTACTCTGCATGGGCAGAGACTTTGATTGGAAGGGTTCAAACTGGAGGAGTGGGGAAGGTGGGCATGGAACTTACAACTTCCAAAGGAGCTTGCACAGTGGGGGAGTTTGGAGATGGGTAAGGCAACAAAATCAAAATATGCAATGCATATAGCAGATTTGATGAGGTGGAGATGGTATGTGAAGAGAGGGATGGAGTCAATGTTTTTGCTAATGTGGTGGATGTGCAGTGAGAGATGGATGGGCAAAGGACTGAGGGGTCCAGAGGTATGGACAGGATATGCTTGGACAGGGCATTAGATTGATCTGGAATGCACTGCTGAAAAGGGATGGAGGAAGCAGATGGAAAAAAAGATAGATACTAGAAAAAGCAAACATTACAGGGCTATGATAAAGAGTAGAGTGTGGGAGTGAGGTGGCTCTTTTGAAGACCTGCCAAGGCTCGATGGGCTGAATTGCCTCCTTTTATGTTGTATTATAATCAGCAGCAGTATTTGGGACCCACGTTATCTTAATAATCTCCTTTGTTGCTCCCAAAGGTCTTCATTATACCACTTGGTAATGAGTACTGGAAATGTTAGTGGGTTTAAGGATTCATTTAAACCTTTTGGAATAGCGCCAACTGATTTTGTTTTAATTCCGAATTTACTTCTGTTCTGTGAGTGAGATCTTGCCTGCCACGTGACCGTTCTTCATTGCTGCCATTGCAGCCTCCCAATACACATGGAACCCTCGGCTCCCATCTTCCAGTCTGTAGCGTGTCTTCAAATAAATTTACTTACTGATGTGGACAGAGTTAGCTCATTTACATCCAAAGCGATTAGATCCTGATTTGCTTTTCATCAAGAAACTGCTGAATCCCGCGATTTATATTCTGTCCTCGTTAATCCAGTATATTACCCTCATGCTGAGTTTCTCAATTAATCTGTTTTTGAAGTCAAACTAGCAGCGAAGGAGCCTCTCTCAATGATTTGGATATATAATTCACACTTGGGCCCTCTGATAGTTCATAGACTAGGTGAAAGTGGAGTTTCAGGATTTGAGTATAAGAAAAGCCTCAGCTCAAGATTCCCTTACAAGTCACTTGCGACATTCCTTGATTTGTACGACATTCTGAGGTAACAAATCCTGAAACTCCACTTTCAACAATCTTATGGGAATCCCTTCACCTTGAAGATCAGAGCAGTTCAAGAAGGTTACTCACCAGTACCTTCTAAAGGGAAATAGGGGTTAAGCAACAAATGCTGGCTGCATCCTATCATATCCAGCTATCTATCTATCTATATTTAAAACTGTGTGTGTGTGTGTGTGTGTGTGTCTGCCTGACTTGTGGCTGCCAGCCTTTAATTCGTTGCTACGCCAACACCAGACGCAGAATCGCCGAGATTTTTTCCATTTCGGTAGATATTTCACTTTTCATTCCAAGTATCCACTCCTGATTAAATTTCGTCGTGTTTATGTACACATTTTTAATAAAATCCTTCTCCCCACTCCCCCACAAATTAAAAAAAACAGCGTCTCATCCATAGAATGTTGGTGAACGTTCCATCGTGTGATGTCACAATGCCCAATGCTCACAGATGTCCAATCGGAATGGATTCATTTACATATGCCTTTGCACCTGCCCCAGCCCAAGCCCCTCCCGCCCACCCCCTCAGCCTGTGTCGAAGCGCGTCATCATGTGTGTGGGAATAGAGAAATTGGATTGGGGGTGATAGGGAATGGGGAACAGATGGACTGTCCCTACCCCTCCCCCTCTCCCCCTAACCCTCCCTCCCCACTTCCACTTCTCTCCCCCTTACCCCACCACCCTCTCTCTCCGTCCCCCACCTCTCTCTCCCCCTCCCTTCCCCCTCCCTCCTCTCTCCCCCCCACCCCTTCCCCTACCCATCTGTTCCCCTTCCACCACCCTCCCACCCCTCTCCCTCCCTCCCCATTCTTCCACTTCTCTCCCCCCCTCCCCCTCTCCCTCCCCACTCTTTCCCCTCTCTCCACCCACCCCCCCCCGTCCCTCCACAATCTTCCCCCTCCCTCCCCTACCCCATCTCCCTCCTCCCCTCCCTCCCACACACCTCTCTCCCCCTCCCCATCCCTCTCCTCCCCTCCCCCACCCCTCTCTCCATCTCCCTCCCCTCCCCTCCTCCTCCCACCCCCATCCCTCTCTCCCCCACCCCCCTTCTCCCTCCCCACTCTTCCCCCTCCTTCCACACTCTCCCCTACCCCATCTCCCTCCTCCCCTCCCCTCTCCATCTCCCTTGCCAAAGACATTCTTGCCATAGAGGGAGTACAGAGAAGGTTAACCAGACTGATTCCTGGGATGTCAGGACTTTCATATGAAGAAAGACTGGATAGACTCGGCTTGTACTCGCTAGAATTTAGAAGATTGAGGGGAGATCTTATAGAAACTTACAAAATTCTTAAGGGGTTGGACAGGCTAGATGCAGGAAGACTGTTCCCGATGTTGGGGAAGTCCAGAACAAGGGGTCACAGTTTAAGGATAACCTCACCACTATTCCCCCTTTCTCCCCCCTACCCCTCTCTCCCTCCCATCCCACTCTTTCCCTGCCCCCCTACCACTCTCCCCCTCCCTCCACACTCTTTCCCCTCTCCCTCCTCCTTCCCCTCCCTCCTCCCTCTCTCCCCTTTCCCCCACCCCTCTCTCCCCCCTCCCCCACTCCTCTCTCATCCCCTCCCCCACCCCCACTCTCCCCCTCCCTCTACACTCTTTCCCCTCTCCCTCCTCCTTCCCCTCCCTCCTCCCCTCCTTCCCCTCCCCTCCTCCTCCCTCTCTCCTCATCCCTTTCCCTCCTCCCCTCCCCTCTTCACTCCATCTCCCCCCCACCCCCTTCCCCTCTCTCTTGCACCACTCCCTGTTACCCCTCTCCCACCCCCTACCACTCCCCCCCCCCCCTTCCTGCCCTCCCCGCTCTTCTCCCACTCCCTACTCTCCTCCCCTTCCCATCCGCGTCACTCCCCCCCCCCCCCCCCCCCGCAAACACGCGTTGGGGAAACAGACCCAACGGGTCTGCACTTGGTCTAGTATACTTTTAAAACTCTGTGTGTGTGTGTGTCATTTTGCCTTTGAAACGTATCTCCTCGAAAAACAGATGCCGAAACGGTGACATTTTTACATAGTTCAGTAGGGATTTTCCTTGTGATTTTAGAAATCCACACCTCTTTACATTTGGCGCATTATTTTCCTGACTTTTTAATTAAAATTGTTGACTACCGGACCTATTTTTAAAATCTGACTGCTGCTCAGCTGCTGACGTTACAATAACAGTGACATTTTCACATCTTCTGGTAGAAACTTTCCTTATGATTTCAAAAATCCACTCTATACATTTGGTCAATTATTTCCCGAGATATTTATTAAAATTTATCACCAAATTGACATAAAAAAAAAAATATAAAGGCTGGCCAGCTGCTGACCTCACAATGCCTTTCCTCATGCCCCCCCCCCCCCCCCCCCCCCGCTCTGGATTAATTCAGCTGCTGTCAACGCGCATGCACAGTTTTCCACGAGGTATGTAAGCCCATCCCCCCCCCCCCCGCTCTTCAAAATGTGCAGAAAGAACGAGAAATTCTGCAGCAAAGATCCTACAGCTCCATTATAGGACCTTTGTTCAGCAGATTGCGAGGTCAGCGGCGCTCACGCGCTGAAGAGCTTTCTCCTCACTGCCCGCGCAGCTTGTGAAGCCCCGCCCCTCCCATCCCTTCCCCGCCTGCCCGCTCATTCATAGATAGATAGATAGATAGATAGATAGATAGATATAATTTATTGCCACACAACCAGGGACGGTGGAAATTTGGGTTGTCAGCAGCAGTACAATAATAAAGAACACACAATAAAACTGTAACACAAACATCCACCACAGCATTCATCACTGTGGTGGAAGGCACAAAAATTTGGCCAGTCCTCCTCCATTTCCCCCCCCCGTGTACAGGACCAGAGTCCAGAGTCAGCTGCTGGTTTCCAGAAAGGCAAGCCGGTTCTGTCTTCTCACCTCTCCTCCCTCTCTCTCCCCTCTCTACCCGTCACAGGGGACGACCCCCTCTCCTTGTCCGTGTCCGCGGCCCAATCCTCTGTAACACTGGCGGAAACCACGATCGGCCGGTCCTCCACTGCTTTTGGCAGTCCTCAGCAAAGAGCCTATAGCTCGCTATGGGATCTTTGGTCCTCGGATCGCTCCTGGCTCGCTCGGGCCCCCGCGAACTGCCGCCCCGCCCCACTCCTCTCTCACTCCCCCCTCTCTCTCCCCCCTCTCCCTCTCCCTCTCCACCCTCTCCCTCTCCACCCTCTCCCTCTCCACCCTCTCTCTCCCCCTCTCTCTCCCCCTCTCTCTCTCCCCCCTCCCTCTCTCCCCCCTCTCTCTCCCCCTCCCTCTGTCTCTCCCCCTTCCTCTCTCTCCCCCCCTTCCTCTCTCTCCCCCCCTTCCTCTCTCTCCCCCCCTTCCTCTCCCCCACCCCCTCTCAGCCCCCTCTCTCCTCCCATCTCTCTCTCCCCTCCTCCCCCACCCTCCCTCTCCTCCTCCCCTCCACCCCCTTTCCCTGTCTCTTGCCCTTCTGTCTCTGCCCCTCTCTCTCTCTCTGTTTCTCCCCATTCTCTCTCTGACCACTCTCTATCCCCCCCCCCCCCCCCCTCTAAACGTGCCTGCGAGTTGTGGGCTATGCGTCAGTGGACAGGGCAGTTATGGGGTAAAAGGAGCAAATTAATAATATTAATATGATATCAAGGGGAGTAGTTAGCGTGTGTGCGGGGGTGTAGTTAGTGTGTGTGTGTGTGGGGGTGGTTAGTGTGTGTGACACCGCATGCAGCCCCCATCGCGCAGCCCCTCCCCCCCCCCCCCAGAACCGCGCGATGGGGTAACAAACCCAACGGGTCTGCACTTGGTCTAGTTATATTATAAAACTCTGATCTTGGATGTTTACTTGTGGGGATACTTGCTTGAACTTTTTATTTGATTCACATCTCCTCGAAAACCCAATGCGGTAACGCTGACATCTTTATGTATTCCGGTAGAGATTTACCTCATGATTTCAAAAATCCCTGTCTCTCCCCCCTCTTCTCTCCCCCCATCCTCTCTCCCCTCTACTCTCTCTCCCCCCATTCCCCCTTCTCTCCCCCTTCCCCCCTTCTCTTCCCCTCCTCTCTCTCTCCCCCCTCTCCCCCCCTCTCCCCTCCACCCCCCTCCTTCCCCCTCTCCCCACTCTCTCTCCCCCCTTCTCTCTCTCCCCCTCCCCTTCCCCCCCTCCCCTTCCCCCCCACCCCCCCTCCCCAACTCCCCACTACGCTCCCCTCCCTTCCCCCCCCTCCCCTCTCGTGTGTGTGGGGGGGTGGTTAGTGTGTGTGTGACGCCACAGGCCCCCCCCCCCCCCTGCAATCGCGTGTTTAGGGGACGGAACCCAACGGGTCCCCTTTGGGGTAGTAAATAAAAAAATATATAAACCCAAGCTGATGTACATACCAGCATTGCTATACTGGTAGTGATGTCTTTCCATTATGGCAATTATCTAGGTATCCACTCTACCCATTTTAATGTTAAAGTGTTAGCACATTGGAGCAGGAGGCCGCACAGTGGCACAGCGGTAGAGTTGCTGCCTCATAGCGCCAGAGACCAGGGTCCCATCCTGACCTTGGGTGCTGTCTGTGTCGAATTTATCCGTTCTCCCCGTGACCGAGTGGGTTTCCTCCAGGTGCCTTAATTTCCTCCCACATCCGGAAAATGTGCGGGTTTGTAGGTTAATTGGCCTCTATAAAATTGCCCCTAGTGGGTAGAGAGTGGTTAAGAAAGTGGGATAACATAGAGCTAGTTTATGGGTGATCGATGGTCAGCTTGGATCGATGCCCAGCGGGCCAAAGGGCCTGTTTCCTCGCTGCATCTCTAAACTAAACTGAACTAAACTAAAAGTAAACCTTACGAACCCTGCACATCCCATTCAAAGGCCCGGCACTTGTTCTGGTGTCCTATTCACCATTTCTTTATAAACTGATATCGAAAGTTGAAACCTGGGGTTAATGTTCTGGAGGCTGAATAAGATGTGGAGAATATTTATGTCCAAATTTAGCCTGAGAGACATCTTGCAGATAATTATCAAAAACATAGACAATGAGAACACAGGAAATATGAGATTACAACAGAAAGTGTTGGAATCCTCAGCAGATCAGGCAGCTCCTGTGGAAAGAGAAACAACGTTTACGGTTCAGTTCCAGGACCCTTTATTAGAACTGGGAAAGAGAAGAATCAAGAAAACAATTTTATCTAGTTGTTCTAATCTAACTTGCTTCCTCTCACAGTTCTGATGAAGGATATCTAGCCTGAAACATTAACTGTTTCTCTTTCCACCAATGCTGCCTAACATGCTGGGTATTTCCAGCATTTACGGTTTTTAATCCAACAGATAATATCTAATTTAACCGGATAGCAGCATTATTTTTGTCACTGGTGGCACCTTAAACAGTTACATTTCCATTGATAAATCTTAAATGTTGTGAGAATAGTTGCCTCCACCAGTGTGTCCCAGATTCTAACCACTCTCTGGGTGAAAGAGCTCTTCCTCAGATCCCTCCCCCACTCTTATCATAAATCTATGCCATTTGATTTATACATCTCTGTCAGGGGAAAAGTGTCTAAAGACTACATGCAGCAGGCATACAGTCACAGCATATGAAAAGCCATGCTGAAAATTACATCTCCGTGTGAAGGATTAGGCAAGTTCCTTTTCCCTGGTGTTAAGAGTGCTCTGTCTGTGACCCCGTGTTGATTGACACAGCAGACAGTGGCAGAGTAACAGGGAGATATCCGGCTGACACCACCCCTCCACTACCAAGAACACAATTTCCACTTGCACCTTCACAATGGGCCATAATCGATCTCTGATTGACAGCGCTCTCTGAAATGAAAAAGAAAAGGTCACAGCAAAGCCTCATCTGGCAGGAATCAATCTGACATTTGGTTTGTGTTTGCGAGCAGCTCATTACACTCAGTGATGGAGATGACGCATTCAATTGCCCCTTAATGAGAAAACGGAATTAGTTGCTAGGGACTGGAATCCCGAGCTGGAATATTATGTTTTTTGAATGTGATGAGTTGCCACTCAAGTGAAGGAAAATGATAATTTCAACATTTAACACAGACTACCATAGACTGAAGTATTTTTAGTGGTAGCCCAAAATTAGCTGCTCTTTTTTCAATAAAGTAATTCTAAACTATTGAATAAACTGTTAAACACAATTTGCATTTACTGTATATACAGATTGTCAGATTTTACTAATTGCAAAGGGACAGGCAGGCCAAGGAAGACCTCCACAGCTGAATTGACAGAAGAATTCTCTCTATAATTAAGAAAAATCCCCAAACACCTGTCCTACAGATCAGTAACACTCTTCAGGAGTCAGGTGTTGATTTGTCAATGACCACTGTCCACAGAAGACTTGATGAACATAAATGAAAAGGTTACACTGCAAGATGCAAACCACTGGTTAGCCGCAAGAATAGGATGGCCAGGTTACAGTTTGCCAATAAGTACTTAAAAGAGCAACTACAGTTCTGGAAAAAGGTCTTGTGGACAGATGCGATGAAGATTAACTTATATCAGAGTGATGGCAAGAGCAAAGTATGGAGGAGAGAAGGAACGGCTCAAGATCCAAAGCATACCACCTCATCTGTGAAACATGGTGGTGGGGGTGTAATGGCCTGGGCATGTATGGCTGCTGAAGGTACTGGCTCACTTATCTTCATTGATGATACAACTGCTGATGGTAAAAGCATAATGAATTCCGAAGTGTATAGACACATCCTATCTGACAAGTTCAAACAAATACATCTATACTCATTGGCCGGTGGTTCATTCTACAGCAAGACAATGCTCCCGAACATACTGCCAAAGCAACAAAGGAGTTTTTCAAAGCTAAAAAATTGTTAAATCTTGAGTGGCCAAGTCAATCACCCGATTTGAACCCAATTGAGCATGACTGTTATATGCTGAAGAGAAAACTGGGGGACTAGCCCACAAAACAAGCATAAGCTAAAGATGGCTGCAATACAGGCCTGGCAGAGCATCACCAGAGAAGACACCCAGCAACTGATGATGTCCATGAATCGCAGTCTTCAAGCTGTCATTGCAGGCAAAGGATATGCGACAAAATACTAAACATGAATACTTTCATTTACATGACATCAAGTCAAGTCAAGTCAAGTTTATTCGTCACATACACATACGAGATGTGCAGTGAAATGAAAAGTGGCAATGCTCGCGGACTTTGTGCAAAAAGACAAACAAACAAACAACCAAACAAACTATAAACACAATCATAAACACACACATATTCTTTTACATATTAAATATTGGAAGGAAAAACGTTCAGTAAAGTTAGTCCCTGGTGAGATAGGAGTTTACCGTCCGAATGGCCTCTGGGAAGAAACTCCTTCTCAACCTCTCCGTTCTCACAGCATGGCAACGGAGGCGTTTGCCTGACCGTAGCAGCTGGAACAGTCCGTTGCATGGGTGGAAGGGGTCTCTCATGATTTTATTGGCTCTGGAGGTGCACCTCTTGATGTATAGTTCCTGCAGGGGGGGCGAGTGAAGTTCCCATAGTGCGTTCGGCCGACATTGCTGTGTCCCAAACATTATGGTGCCCTGAAATGGGGGGACTATGTATAAACACTGCTGTAATTTCTACATGGTGAAACCAAAATGTATAAAAATGGCCTTTATTAAAATCTGACAATGCACTTTAACCACATGTGATTTTTTCTATTACAAATCTCAAATTGTGGAGCACAGAGGCAAATAAATAAAGGATGGGTCTTTGTCCCAAACATTATGGAGGGCACTGTAGTATCTTATCATACACAAAAGCTCCTCACAGAATGGAGTGCAGTCATTATGTACACAGGTCACACAAACAGCCCTGATATAGCTACTTAAAAATGTGTGAGGAGGTGCTGGAAAGCCTTAATAGGTCGGGCAGAGTCAGTAGAGAGAGAAGCAGTATAGTTTTAGGTTAACCTGAGATACAATGGCACCACAGGTAGTGCTGTTGCTTCACACCTCCTGGGACCTGGGTTTGATCGTGACTTCAACTGCTGCCTGTATGGAATTTGCTCATTCTCCCTGTGACAGCCTTAATTTCCTCTGGGTGCTTTGTTTCCTCCCAAGACCAAAGGACGCGTGGGTTGTCAAACTGATTGGCCATTGTAAATTGCTCTTAGTATAGGTGGGTGGGAGGAAAATCAGAGGTACCATATGAGAGATTAAGTTACAAAGAAATAGGTAGGAGAATATGATTGCTCTGAAATTGACACAATAGGCTAAATGTCCTCCTATATTGTTCATGAAATTATAAAAACAAAAAATACTTAATTAATCTGCTTTGGTGTAATTGGCTGAGGAAGAATGCTGGACAGAATATTTCTCCTTAATTTACACTCAATCCATCAGTGTAGTCAGATCTGAAATGGCAAGCTCCGCATGAGCCAGCCTGGGTTGTTACTGATATGATGATTGGGTTTTGAACCCAAGGATCCTGAAATGCAACATCAAGGCCCTACATGCAATGCATGTAGGGCCTTGTCTGCTCATGTAGAACTCATATAGAATTCTACTGCCCACATGCAATTTCATTGTTCCGTTTTGGGACATATGACAATAAAACATCGGCCAAAACGGCCCAAGAATTCCTTTCAATTTTCTTATCCACATTTCTCCTTTCCCTCAACGCTTCCTATTTCCATAACGTGCTCCAGCCTTGTAAACCCCTGAGATCTCCGTACGAGATTTCAATTGTGGCTACTTACCGAATCCTGATACTAATTCTGACATTATTTCCCATGCCTTCAGCCGACTAGGCCCAATGCTCAATAATCCCATCTCTAAACTTCCATGCCCTCATCATCTGTTCATCTGTGTCTCACTGCAAGGTTGTGTTGTCAGTTATTAAGTCAATGATATTGAATCCCTGCTATTAGAGACAGGTTTTTATTCAACAAACCCTTCATGAGTTTGCCCATATCTTTTAGATCTTCCCTCTACTTTCACTGCAATCAGCAGAACCACCCCCCAGTTCCTTTCACCTATCTGCAAACTTCTCTGACTTTTATCAGCACTGAAATTACTTTTGCTAAGTACAGCACTTTAACATCAACATTTAAATTGCCTGTCTGATGGATAAAGGGGAATCAAATGAAGTGTGGATTTCCAGAATATATTTGATAAATTGCTGCATAAAAGGGTCGGTAGGGTTGGGAATAATATATTGGTGTGGACAGGGAAATGGATAATAGGGACAAATGGTTCCTTTTCAGATTTGCAACAGATAGATTGTGTGGCAGGTGAAGTATAATGTGGGAAAGTTCACCTTGCAAGGAAGAATTAAAAATATATATTATTTAAAAGGTACACAAAATTGCTGGGGAAACTCAGCGGGTGCAGCAGCATCTATGGAGCGAAGGAAATAGGCGACGTTTCGGGCCGAAACCCTTCTTCAGACTGATGGGGGGTGGGGGGGGGAGAAGGAAGGAAAAGGGGAGGAGGAGGAGGAGCCCGAGGGCGGGCGGATGGGAGGAGACAGCTAGAGGGTTAAGGAAGGGGAGGAGACAGCAAGGGCTAGCAAAATTGGGAGAATTCAATGTTAATGCCATCCGGACGCAAGGTCCCCAGACGGAATATGAGGTGCTGTTCCTCCAATTTCCGCTGTTGCTCACTCTGGCAATGGAGGAGACCCAGGACAGAGAGGTCGGATTGGGAATGGGAGGGGGAGTTGAAGTGCTGAGCCACCGGGAGTTCAGGTAGGTTATTGCGGACTGAGCGGAGGTGTTCGGCGAAACGATCGCCCAACCTACGCTTAGTCTCCCCGATGTAAATCAGCTGACATCTAGAGCAGCGGATGCAGTAGATGAGGTTGGAGGAGATACAGGTGAACCTTTGTCGCACCTGGAACGACTGCTTGGGTCCTTGAATGGAGTCGAGGGGGGAGGTGAAGGGACAGGTGTTACATTTCTTGCGGTTGCAACGGAAAGTGCCCGGGGAGGGGGTGGTGCGGGAGGGAAGGGAAGAATTGAAGAGGGAGTTGCGGAGGGAGCGGTCTTTGCGGAAGGCAGACATGGGGGGAGATGGGAAGATGTGGCGAGTGGTGGGGTCACATTGGAGGTGGCGGAAATGGCGGAGGATTATGTGTTGTATTTGCCGGCTGGTGGGGTGAAAGGTGAGGACCAGAGGGACTCTGCCCTTGTTGCGAGTGCGGGGATGGGGAGAGAGAGCAGTGTTACGGGGTATGGATGAGACCCTGGTGTGAGCCTCATCTATGGTGGCGGAGGGGAATCCCCGTTCCCTGAAGAACGAGGACATTTCCGATGCCCTGGTATGGAATGTCTCATCCTGGGAACAGATGCGGCGTAGGCGGAGGAATTGGGAGTAGGGGATGGAGTCTTTACAGGGGGCAGGGTGGGAAGACGTGTAGTCCAGATAGCCATGTGAGTCAGTGGGTTTGTAAAGGAATGAGATTACAAATTGTTGTGGTTCAAAGGGATATGGAATCCGGATACATGAAAGGGATGTTGCTTTCCCCAGCATCATTACCGTTCTTCATGGATCCCAATAATAACCCAATCTCCATATTCACTCCCTACATTAACAATTAATTTAGTCCTTAACCAGAGTAATATCATCATCTGCTCTTTACCAGAGCTCCTAAAACAGCAGTACTAAGTCCATGCCGACCATTAAGCGCCCATATACATTAATCTAATTGTATTCACTCCACATTCAACTCCCACTAGATTCTACACAAACCTACACACCAGGGGTAATTTACAGTTGCCAATTAATCTACCAACCTGCATATCTTTAGATGTGGAGGAAACCCATGCCGTCACAGGAGCACACAGACAACACCTGAGATCTGGAAGAAACCCAGTTCCCTGGAGCTGTGAGGCAGCCACTCTACTAACAGCATTAATCACCAGGCATCAGTGGCCCCGATAGTAGGAAATAAGCCCACTCTATCATCGAGGAAAATGTCCACAACTCACTCTGATCAACAGCACGGGAGGTACTTAAAACACCCACCCAGTCTGTGGAAACAGTTAATGTTTCAGGCACCACACCCTCTCTCAGAATTGCAAAAGAAAGAAAATAAGTTAGTTCTCAGCAACAGAGTAGGCAAGGGAGGGATGAGTAGAATAAAGGAAATACCTCTGACAGAGTGAGACCAAGTGTGTTAATGGAGTGGTTAAATCAAATTATGTTTCTTTGTCATGTATCTGCACACTGTAGATGACTCGACAGTAATCATGTATTGCCTGTCCACTGTCTGCTTACCACACAACAAAAGCTTTTCATTGTACGTCAGTACACGTGACAATAAACTGAACTCAAACTCTTCTTTCCATAGATACCGCCTGACCCGCTGAGAGTATCTGCCATTTTCTAATTCTACTTCAGATTTCCAGCATCTTTTTTTCTGATGTTCATCAACTGCACAAGAGCTCTATTGGTGTAAGTACTATTTCATTTAGCAGGGGGATCAGAGCTGCAGAACAGCATTCAATCTTCAAGCACTGTGTCGATAGATCCTTTTCTCAGTGACACTTTTAAGGAGCAAAACACAAAGTGCTGGAGGAACTCAGCAGGTCAGGCAGCATCTGTGGAGGAATGAACAGACGACATATTGGATCAAGACCTTTCTTTGGGCTGATTGGAGTAAGGGAGAAAATTGGAAAAGAGAGGAATGGGCAGGACAAAACCTGGCAAGTGATGGGGGGATACAGGAGAGGGAAAGTGGTTGATTTGCAAATAGGTCGAGTAAGTCTCAAAGGCTAGAGGTGAAAATGAGTCAAATGGGTATCTCTGCTGGCCCTTTCATTCCATATTCCTCCCTCCCATCTTTGTCACTTATTCATCTGCCAATCAGCCATCCTGCAGATGTAACCACCCACCACCTGCCAGGCATTGTCCCACCCTAACTCTCATTTCTAGTTTTCACCCTATTGATTTCTCTAACAAAGTAACCCCTGCATTCCCCCTCTCTCCATCCCTCCGCTACCCAAGTCACTATAGCTTTCATTCTCACCTAGCTACAGCTAACAATGGCCTGTTTCCTTTATCATTGTTAAGGGCCTGTCCCACTGTACCAGGTAATTCAAGAGTTCTCCCGAGTTTCCCCTGATTCGAACTCGGAGAATTACGGTAATAGCTGTTCGTAGGTACTCGGGGCTCTCGTGGACATTTTTCACAGTGCTGAAAAAACTTCACGAGTTTCCGCGTTTCCCGAGTACCTGTCCTGAGCATTACGAGCCGTTACAAGACATCCACAAGCTCCGACATAGCCGCTACGTCCTTACCACGAGTTTGATTTTTTTTAAACTTGGGAGAGCTCTTGAATAACCTCGTACAGCGGGACAGGCCCTTTACTTTTTGGCATATCTTTCATTAATTTGTTCTATATCTCTCCACATCACTGTCTACTACATCTCTCTTTTCTCTTTCCCGTGACTTTCAGTCTAAAGAAGGGTCTTGATCTGGAACGTCACACATTCCTTCTCTCCAGAGATGTTGCCTGTCCATTGCAACTATGATGGATTCTTTTGAGGATTGTAGCTTTGAGACTTGACCTCTGCTTGTTTTCTCTGGTGATTGATGGTGCCTTTATACTGGGTTGCCGTTAGATGTGAGCTCCCAGGAGCAGGAGATGGTGAGCAAACAAAGGATCTGCCTCAATTAGCTGAAGATTCACTATTCGGTACTCTGTCAGTGAAGAGGGTCCTGTTTTAATAGCGGCTCAGTCCCCGCATTCGATCGGTGTATGATGAATCGCCAGTGCCAAGTAGGTATATTCTTGGGGGCTCATTAGGCTGAGAGATGACAGGATTTGAAATGAAGTAATAATTCTGTTCTCTCCACTGCCGTTCCGAGACCGCTAAGGAAGGCAACATATCAACTGACAACAATGGCCATATTCCTCAAATTCCAGGAAAAAGGTAGCTAATTATAGAAGATAAATTCTACAATTGACTGGGACGGGAGCAGTAAGCGATGGGAAAATCTGTTTCCAGTGCCTCGGTTCCCTCGTTTATAAAGCTTTCAGTGTTTCTCACAGACGAGTGCCAGTAACACGCAGCACTCACTGAAGCAAGTTCTGACAACCATTATTTGTGTCTGAAAGGGACAGACACTTATCCTGAAAGTATGCCATCTCTAACTTGGTACATTGTGAATAGTGCTGAAATGGATCATTTTATGTTCACAGGGCCAGTACGTGCTGAAAATGTACAAAATTCAAACTGCTCCGAGCCCACAGATGCTTTAAATTCAAAATCACCAACATGTTTAAAACTCATTCACACACTTATTAGCATGCTCTCTTATTTTTGCTTTTCTCTCATTTGCCCTCGTACTCACTCCCATACTTCATTTTGTTCCCACTTTCCTTCCTTCTTTCCCTTGATTTCACCATTTCTTCCATTTCTCCTTTCCCTCTTACACCATGAGCCCACCATCAGATACATCCAAGCACTACTCCCCCCCTCTGTCCTTCTTCTGCTGTCAGTGTGGCCCTCTTATCTTGTTTCCCCCCCAGCTTATCTAGTTTGTTACAAACCATTTGCCTTCATTGATTACTTGCTATGTCATGGAGTGGTGCAGGACAAGGCTGAAGGGGTTGTGCAGAAATATGTGGGCCACAGATGGGGTGGATAATATGAAACCATCCCCCATAACAGAGACATTGAAAACCAATGGGATTAAGGCAAGAAGTAAGAGGGTTTGAGAAGATCGGAGGAGGATATTTTTTCACCTGGTTGGAATCCGGAGCACAATGCTCGAGAAGGTGGTGAAGGCAAGTAATCTAAACACATTTAAAAATGTATCTGAATGAGCACTTAAATCAGCAGGGCATTGTAGGTCACAGACTAAGTGCTGGTCAATGGGATTCGTACAGGTGGGTACTTGATGGTTGGCATGGATAAGGTGGGCCGAAGAGCCTGTTTCTGTGCTGTATTACTTTAATGATTGTTCATTGAAACCTAGACTGAATAATGCAAGACCTAGATAGAGTGGATGCGCAGAGGATGTTTCCAGTAGTGGGAGGATCTAGGACTGGAGAGCACAGCCTCAGAATAAAAAGTCATATTTTTAAAATGGAGATGAGGAATTTCTTTAGCCAGAGGGTGGTGAATGCGCGCTTATCTATCCAGGGTTTATGGGGTGGAGGCAGGAGAATGGGGCTGAAAGGGAAAAATAGTTCAGCCATCATTGAATGGTAGAGTAGATTCGATGGGCTGGATGGCCTAATTCTACTCCAATGTCTTGTGATTATGTCAACAGAGCCCTCAGCACTGCAAGTTCACGCTGACCCTCAAGCAACCATTAATGCTGCATTTTATTCTCCCAACATTTGTATTAACTACCTCACCCCTCCCAGATTCTGGAACTTATCCACATACAAGGGGCATTTAACAGTGCACTATTAATCGGCAAACCTGCACGTCTTTGGGATGTGGGAAGAAACCAGAGCATCTAGAGGAAACCCACACGGTGACATGCAAAGTTTGCAGAGACTCCACCAAAGATCAGGGTCCAGTCCAGGTTGCTGGAGTTGTAGGACAGCAGAACTGCTGGCATGCCAAGTTGTACATTTAACAATTTTCTGAGTATGTTTAATGCATGTAAGTATATGATGTATGACATGAGCCCAAATGCCCATGTGGGCGATTGGTTAAATACACTGGTTGCAAGTGTTCTTGCAGCTTTCTGCCTGTCATTATGTTTCTCTATGTACACTACTTTGATCAAGTTTAAAGTTAGCAGCACATACAAACTGCTAATTAAAATGATCAACAAATAATAGACGGTAAAAGATTAAGAAACCAAAGCCTTCAGCTCTGTCAGGAAGCACATGAGGGGCAAAGCATATCACAGCCACTCTGGAGCTTGCACAAGGAGTCCATAGCAAACACCTCGTTATGAAAACAAGGGCGTTGTTTGTAAAGCACAGGGACAGTGTGAGTGAGAGTGTGTACAACAGCCCTCAAACATAAGAGTGTGGACAGAATAAAATAGCTGTTCTGGCTCAAGCTGATTGCATTGGAAGTTACATTGTATGCAATCATTGTATTCGATGTGCAACAGAATTTAATCTTGACCATACTCTGAAACTGAACCATTCAGTGGTTGAAGAAAGCAACTTAAGGCTGGTTGGGTGATGGACAATGAATAATGGCCTTGACAGCAACACTGCATCGGGAAAAATGAACATTTAACAAAGGCACACTAAATTTAACCTAACCTTCCCAACAGAAAGATGCTCAGTAAATGAATAGTCTTCCCTTTCTCACCAGCTTTGTTAGATTAAAGGCAGAAAAAGACTTCAAACTAAAAACAAAACTAAATTCTTGGATCAGCAAGAAGTTACTCCCTGAAACCCCCTCTGGTAATTAAAAGCAAAGTGTGGGTTTGGTAGAACACAAAGTGCTGGAGTAACTCAGCCGGTCAAGCAGCATCCCTGGAGGAGATGGATAGGCAATGTTTCAGGTCGGGACTTACAAGGCTTGATATAAAACTGTGCTGATGAAAAAGAATAGCATCTACAGCCTGTTTGCCAAGTACGGTTTTGAGAAAGGAACATAATCCATTGAAGGCAAACTATTGACACATGGAGTTATTGGGAATCTCAGCTGAACAGGAAATAGCTGGAAAAAACAATAGCTTTGCACAGCGTGGTTCCATTCCTGACATTCACACAATGTATCCTGCACCCAAAGGCCAGGAGGGAGAGGGCTTTCTCTTGCATTATTTATAGCAGGCAGCAAAGCAGCTTACAGTACTCATGTAGATATGATTATTCAGTAAATCGTTCATCCGTGCAGAGGTCAGGTTACCAGTGGTCATAATCTTGAAGCGGACACATCTGGTAACGGAGACCCTGTTGATCAGAACAGAACATTCCCTTCCTGGACGTCATTTGTCCACTTCCATAACAGAGCTCACCCTCACTGGTAAGAGGGACCAAGATAAAGAGGTCACCATTAACAAGTTGCAAGGTTAGGGAACAGTCATTGTATACGGAGGTATGTAGGAGCAATTTCTTGCTGATCACTGGGGTATTGAAAGGGAAAGCAGGTAGATTTTTTTGCAGGGAACTAAGGGCTCTGTGGAACTGGTACAGAGGTAGAGGTGTAGCCTAGAGCGGATCAGTCATTGTCACAATGGTGGGGCAGGAGTAGGCAGGTGGGTGGCCTCATCCTGCTCCCATTTTCTATGTTCTTGTTGCTTTGGCCCCAGCAGAGCTCAATGGTCAGGGCTGCGTGTGCTAAAACATGCGGTTCTCTGTGGTTAGTTCGGTGTACACAGTCATCTGTGCAATCGATCGGCTGAGCTGCAAATCGGGAATGAAGGCGAATTTCCTTAATATCATTGCCTCTCGGGAAATAAGAGAAACAGGACAGTATTTTAACCTGGTCGCAGTTTGCTGCAGGAGGTAAACCTGAATGAAGACATGAGCTGTTGTTAGAACATTCACCCCTGGGCGAGGAGATTGTGGGATCGACACTCCCCATGCCAGTGGCTTGAACACACAGGTGCACATATATATGCACACACATGGACATATTGTATACACCCACACAAACAAACAGACACTGTGCATACACACACAAACATATATACATACACAAATTTCACAAACACACACTATGCACACATTGCATGTGCCTGCATACACCACCCACACACCGCACAAACACACAGACACAATCTGACACAAACGCACATCACATGCGCAAACTCACATAGGCACGCAAACATACACACGCACACATGCAAACAATGGCATGCGTACAGACGCACATACCCAAAGGCACGCGCTGCTCGTAGATAAACACATGTGCAAATATAGGCTGCACGCATTGCACACACATCTACAAATGTACACACACGTACATATGTATATACACAACCACACACATGCTCACTCACACACAAACAGTATTTCTGTGGAAGTACAGCACGCAGGCTGGTGGCTGATTTGATCTGAGCATCAACCCCACTGATCAATGTAACTCTGGATTCACTTGAAGTTGTATTTGATCATTGTATTATCTATTTATTTCCCTTCTATTGTGCTCGCCTCTGCTCTTGCCAACAAGTGGACACTGATCTAAATGTCTATCCCTACCTCTCCCCGTATATAGACTCGATTGGACTTCAAGCAATGATGTGCTTCTGAGGTTGCAGGCCCTTGGGCTCAGGCAGTGTGGGATCACCTGGCCCAACTACCCTCCATCAGTGGAGCGCGGCAGAAGTGGGCCTTCACTAAAGGCTCACGCCAGCGACTGTCTCTCATGCACATTTAGTCAGATCAGTGCAGGTAATAAACTGCCTATTCGCTCGTTGTTCTTAATGTCACCATGGAGTGATTTCCGTCCACGTTATCACCTGCTGAAACAGACACAAAGGCTACAGATATTAAATAAAATCAATAAGTCAAATTGAAAGCTGTGAGTCATTCAGCTCCTCAGCATAAACTAATATAACACACCTGCTGTGCGTTTATCGTAACTATGCTCAGAAGAGCCAGGCAAAGTGGAGATTTGATGAAAGCTGAAGCTGGTTAGCGCAATAACTGCTGTGAGGAAAAGGGAGATTTGGAAACACAGCTGAGTATCCCCCTCGTCCCTGTGAAAGTAGTGCAACAAGTCTACTCTCTATGTTGCATGGCTTTAGGTGAGATGTTCCAGTGTAAAGAGTAGGACAGATTTCCAGTTTTCATCTTGCGCATGCACACAAACGCAAGTACACTACACATGCACACAAACGCAAGTACACTACACATGCACACAAGAATGCACACACACAACCACACAGTCATGCAAACACACATGCATTCATGCACACAAAAAACAGGCCCTTTTGCTCACCATGCCCATGCTGACATTAAGTTTGAAGAAGGGTCTTCAGACCACTGTCTGAAGAAGGGTCCCAACCCCAGAATATCACCCATCCATGTTCTCCAGAGATGCTGTTTGACCCAACAAGTTACTCCAGCACTTTGTCCCATTGAGAAGGATTACTTTTCAGAGGTGGAAGAGTGTTGGTACCAAAATCTACAGGAAGAGAGGCACTGGGGAACTTCCATTTGCTACATTTGGGATTGATCTAATGAGATCTTGTAAAGCATTCTACTGGCCAGGAATACACAGAGTGAAAGAATTCACAGGAAAATACTTATATATCTAGAAGGGCAATGCATCAAGATTGGGGTTTGGATACGAGGCCTTGGGTCAAAGGAGCAGCCGATCTCTTCACAATACAACTACTTTGTAACTGGCAATTATGTTCCAACTTCCTGGAATTGGATAAGCTCTACAATCACATCCTGTTATCAATCCCAGGCTGAAAGGTCATCTTCCCGAACATGTCCCATTGTTTAAAATTTCGTACCACTTCTTTTCATTTCTCAGTGTCCTCCCTGCTGATGTTAAGTCCACTCTATTGTGTGGTTACCAAGACTCCACAGAGGGTCCAGGCAATGCTAGAGTCAGAGAGATATGCAGGACAGAAGTGCTTCTGCTCAGCAAGTCCACATAGACCAACAAGCAATCATTTACACTAATCCAAGTTTATTCTCGTCACATCCCCCTCAATTCTCTGTAGCTGGTGATACTAATTTTTTTTTAAATAGGAACATTTTAAGAGTCAGCTGTCATTCTGAATCAATCGAGTAGGCTATAGATGCAAATTGTTTTAAATCATTCAAGAGATTAATTCAAAAGAGGTATCACAGACAGATGCAGCATGATAAAAGACCCTTCTGCCCAATCAGTATGCTGGCCATCAAACACTCATTTACACTAATTCTAGTATACTCTCCCTACATTCTCATTAATTCGCCCTAGAGTCTCACCTCCACCAATTTGCAGTGGGCAATTAATCTCCCAACTGCGTGTCTTTGGAATCTGGGTGATAATATGAGCACCCGGAGGAGACCCACACAGGCATAGGGAGAATGTGCAAATTCCTTACAAGCAGCACTGGAGGGCAGGATTGAACCAGGTTGCTGGAACTGTGAGCCAAAGCTATACCAGTTGCAATACTGTCCATCCAGAATAGTATTGCAAAAATGTCATCTTCAACCATTACTTCGTCTCCTTTTAATATTCAAACGTTGCAATAAAGAACAACAAGATCCTATTTTGATGATTAGTGTTGAAAATGGCATGGGTCAGTTCTCACTCCGTGCATACAAATGCTCTGACAATGTCATGTTGGATAGATCTGTGAGCTCACCAGCCGGAGATCTTGCATGTTTCACGCAACATACAAGGTGTGAGGGGATGTAAGTCTCTGGGGCAAGGTTGTGAGTGACTCACTGCAAGGGGCGGTCTTGGGAGCCGGAGCAAGTAGCGGGTAAGTGAATCGTGCCAAGAACATTTATTTGTCATATTGATCAGGTATAAGCTGAATCAATGAAATTCTTACTTGCTGAAGCTTCACAGGCACAGTTAATGCAAGAAAAAAAACCCAATAAAACATCAGTTATTCTAAGTAAACTAGACCATGATAGATCAAAAACCAAAGTACCTAAAGCAACCGCAATTGTGCAAAATCTGTAGTGGTTCTAAAATGTCAACATTGCACACCTGCGTCAAAAGAGGCCTGTGAAGCAAACAGCGTGTGTACGATTCAACATTACAATTACCTTTTTACACAAAGGGTGCTGCGTTTATGGAATGAGCTGCCAGAGGAGATAGTTGAGGCAGGTACTATCAGAACATTTAAGAGACATTTGGCCAGGTACATGGATAGGATAGGTTTAGAAGGTTATGGGCCAAGTGCGGGCAGGTTGTACTTGTGTAGATGGACCACGTTGGTCAGCATGGGCAAGTTGGGCCGAAGGGCCTGTTTCCACGCTGTATGACTCAGTGGCATCGAATGGTGGGTGCTGCACACCTTTGGGTATCACTGTGCAGATACAGGGTCCCGTGAATCAGTGTCAGAAAGAGAGGATCTGGAGCAAGAATCGTGGGTTTTGAGCAACTCTCCATTTATAGGAGGCAGCCTGTTTCAGGATTACCCAGTAACATCCTTCATTTGAAAAACCTTGTTGGCCAGTTCAAATTATTTTTTTATCTTGGCAATTTCACCTTTAATTATACATTCCAAGAAATTCCCTAATCCATTTGTTAAATAAAGCTGCTTCTAATTACTTGGGTCAGCTCTGTTTGGAAACTAATATTATGTAGGGCACTTGCCAACAAAATGCATTCCCAACAGATTCCTGCAATCTCATTTTTATAGTCTTCTATTATTTATTCACATATCCCTGGGGGATCCTCAATCTATCCCTCAGTCCCTGCCCATTAACCTTTCAGCTTAACTCAATTTTTTTAATTATTTCTCATCTCATGGAACAATTTAGCATTTACTTAAAAATATTCCTGCTTCTTATAAACACCGATTTAAATTTATGCTTACTGTCCCACTAATTTCTTCTGGTAACAGAAATTGTGGACTTGGTGCAACTCATACAGTATATATCACCACCATTCCAATAAAGTTGGAGGTTGAGACAAGGGACTTGATTGGAACGGACATTCCTGATGGGTCTTAACAGGATGGATGCGGGGAGGATGTTTCCTTTGTGGAAACATCTAGAACAAGAGCTCACAGCTTAAAACTAGGGGATCTTCCTCTGACACAGACAAAGAGAAACATGTTTTTCTCAGGAAGTTGTTGAAACTCTTCGTCAAAGGATAGTGAAGTCTTTGAATACTCTTAATAGATAAGTAGATAGTTACTTGATACACTTGGTATGTGGAAGTGAGTAGGTTACAGTGAAATAAAAAGAAAATGAGATTAATGCATTACTCTGGAAACAGCAGAGATTTGATGGGCCAAAAGGCCACCTTCTGTGATGTTTGGTGGACTGTGGGGTGGGAGGACCCGTTGCTCCTTCCGTGCAGCAGGTGGCGCTGCACAGGACCAAGGGAGATGTTTTGTATATAGTTTTCTCCTGTCTGTGTGTGTGTGCAGCCATTTTGAGTAGTATTGCTGCCAGCATTGAGCAAAGCATTGAAGACTTCTGTTGTAAATTAGAGACTCTCAAGTTTTGTGCAGACCTAGAAAACGAACACGAACACGAACACGAACACGAAACCTTCCATGTTGTAAGAAAATATGGAAAAATAGGAAAAGGGTGAAAGATTACCAGGAAGGGTCTAGAATGTAGGTTGAAGTTACATTCCGATTAGTCGTAATCTTTGAGATGGGGGAGCAGGTTTGAGGGGCCTATTCCTGCTCATAGTTTGTATCAGTACGTGAGTCACTATACGTCTTTCACTGGGAACCTCATCTGATTTCTAAGAATTTTCTTATCACAAATATTTTTGTAAAATATTTCATTGATCATTTCAATATTTTTGAGGCATCCCTGTTTGTGCTTTTTCAACGTTCTCAGACAAAGTTGCTAGACCGAAAGAGATAATAATATGCAAAGCCGTTTTGAAGGGCCATTACTGGATGTGTTGCCAAGTGGCAAGGATGAGGAATGTATCAAAAGCAAACTGGTTAAGTGGACTGACATTGTTTCGACCGCTCGTGTGTGCGATCTGAAGCATTGAGCAGATCAGAGACCTGTCTCACACATCCGGCAGCAAGACTGCCTGTGCCTACTGATACTGAGCACCAATACACTCTTGTATTATGTAACTCTTGCACATACTAAAAATTTGTTCAACTCATTCATATATTTCAGATGGGGCTACCCAGCAAACACTGAGCCATCACAGTGCACTCTCACTCTGTTCCTCTTTCCTGACGTGTCAGTTACACACTCCTGAGAGTAGCCTCACTCACCCATTCCCTCTTGAATGCTGTTTCACTCAGGCACTCCCTTCCATGGTATTCCCATTTAGTTTCTGCTCCTGCATATATGTCAATCTCTACCGAGTGCCCAGGCACACAGTTTCTCCCTGCTGGCTGTGGTCTCACTCACTTATTCCCTCCTGAATATTTTATCACCAGATCCCAGGTCGCAAGCATAGTATCGTCAATCTCTAGCTCCTGAGGGTAATCTTGCTCTAACAGTCCCTCCTGAGTGTAATCTCCCTCAATTCGTCTGCTCCCAAGAGGAGTGTCACACAATCGTTCTTCTCTAGTGTAGGGTCAATTGGTCTCTCTTCTAGTGTCACTCAGTCACTCTTCCCATAGTGTTACAGTCTCTCGCTCCCAAGCGCAAAATCACTCTGCCTCATTTGCATCATTATGCCTCTCCCTCCCGAGTGCATCTATGTCTCTCCCTCCCGAGAATAGTGTCAGTCAGTCTGCCCTCCCGACTATAGCATCATTCAATCTCTCTCCCTGAGTATGCTGTCACTTAGTTTCTCCCCTCCGAGCACAGTCTCACCCTATTTTTCTATCCGAGTGTGCTCCCCCCCTCCCCCCCCTGAGTGTGCTCACTCAATTACAGCATCCTGTCTGTCATCTCCCTCCTGAATGTTGTGCACTAAATATCTCTTAACTATAACCTCACTCTCTCCCTCCAAAGTGAAGGTTTAGCTAGACAATCCCTCTGAGGTATGGTGCCACTTAGTCGCATCCTCCTGCATGTAACTCACTGTCAGAACCTCCATCCCAGAGTGGAGTCTGCGTTCAGTCCCGTCAATGCTCTGACCTTTTGCTGAGCCTCCTCTGGCCCTCTGGTGATCAATAGACATTCCCCCCCCATAACACCTACCTTTACAAAAAGGGCTCCCTTGGCTGCCAGCGAGTCGCTTCCTTTCCCATTGGGATAGCACTGAAATTCAACGTCTAAAATTGGGTAGCGGCTGGCAAAAAAGAGGCCGCTGTTTAAAAACTTGAAGCTGCAGCAGCGTTGCCAAGCGTAGGTCCCCACATCGTACAGCACGTACTGGAAGTAGGGGTTCAGCTGCGCTTTCAATCTCTCCGCCGATCGCTTGTCGAAGACCTCCTGCAGGCAGAGGAAGTCCAGGTTGGCGGGAAAGAAGGCCGACAGCTCATGGTCAAAGTTCTCACCATGGTGTCTCTTTTTCTTCACGGATGACTTCTTCATGACCGAGGCCTTGTGGACAAACTTGTTATTGGAGGTGGTGCCACTGTCTGTCATCCCATCAATGATCCTGAACTTGATCAGGGATTCTCTGGACGTATTGTTGCTATCCAGGCTGCTCCTGTCTCCTTCCTTCTGCCTGTGGTTTAGGGTCTGGTCGTTTTGGTCCTCAGTCTCAACTTCTCCCGGCTCCATGGGCTGGGTTATGGTGACCTGCACACTGCAGGCGTCTGCCTCCTTGCCAGCCGAAGACGTTGCCTCCTCACTGCAGATGCGGACAATGCAGGAGTTGCTGTCCCCATCGCTCTGCTCCCAGCCCAGCTTGGAGTCCTTGCTGTCCTCGCTGCAGTTTCCAATGAAGTTGTCCCCTTTGTAATCCATGGAGGAAGTCCTCTTGATCCCCGTGCTGTTTGCCCGGTTGTTCTCACTGGGGTGCGGGCAGACCAGGCTGCTCCAGCTTGCAGCACTAATGGATGTGTTGGTCGGGGAGTCGATGTAAATCTTAATCTGGGGCCGGCTGGCACCGTTCCGGATTCTCCTGCCCACCTCGCAGGACCTCAGCTGGGTGTTGGAGAGGTTGTTGAAGCGGGCCAAAGAATCAGGCAGGAGGCAGACATTGGCTGTGGCGAAGCAGAAGCTCTTGCCACCCAATGCCTTCCAGTTGCCCGGCCCTGTTGCCCCACCGGCCTCAGAGCCATCCTCAAACTTTGAGTAAACATAGGGTCTGCGGGCAGACTGGAGAGGGGCCCAGATCACAAAACCCACCAGTGCGAATGGGAGGGAGGTGAGCAGCAAAGCCAGGCAGACAGGAATGACAATGGTGAGACAGAGTGCCCTCAGGTAGCATGGATCATCTCCCCTTTGATGTTTCTCATAGGTGGTAGGCAGGAAGGACACCAACAACCGGTCGGCAAACCAGTAGCAAGGGAATATGAGCCCCCAGGCCAGGGAGTGAAGGGTCTGTAGGAAGGAATTTGGAAAAGCAGACGTGTACAAAACCATGGCAACAGAATGATGGCTGCAATCTATGAGCTCCTACATCATGCCCGAGCCATCACTGTGTCAATGAACATCTCAGATGATCCTGGCATTAATCATCTGGGAGACAACTTCATCATTTTCTTTTCAAGGGTATATGAAGAAGGATAAATGGCTGTGATTAATGAGAGGCGTCTCACAAATCGGCACACATAGGTTCCATTCAAGTTTGGTCTCCGTTGATCCATCCAAAGTCCATGGGAAATATTTCTGCTTCCAACCTCATTTCTTGGAATGGCAGCAGGAAAGCACCTGCAGGAAAAGTAGAAAGGGAAATCATCAGAGACATCGTTATGCCCACAGAGGGTGGTTATATTTCCATTCTGTTAAATACAATGCTTACAATACCCGTGGCACAGGTGCTCAACAGATGCGTTTATGTTTTACGTGGCTGTTCTCCTGGAATTCAGACCGAAAGTGAGTGTATTTGTACAGCCCCATCGCAAGACATGAGCAGTGATCCTCTTAGACACTAAAGGTTCACTATGAATAATCAGATGAGTTATTAGAGGTTGACAATCAATAACTGTCTAACACAGGAGCATCAACAACTGCCTAAGGCATGAATGATTCACAATCAACAACTGTCTGAAATGCAAGAGCTTCACTATCAACATCTCTGATGCACTAGGGCTTCATTGTTAACGACCCACTGAGACTCAAGTCATTCACTATCAACAACCCCTTCTTGAGGGTTCATTATCAATAACCTGAAGATACAAAAGGTTATTTTTATTGTTACCATGGAGGGATAAAGATGTTCCCTATGGACAAAATGTTTCCTATCAATGAGACACATGATGTTCCCTACCAACAATTATATGAAGCATGAGGCCCAGTATAAACAACCAGCTGAGGCACAAGCAATTTACTATCGGCCAAAACCACCCAAGTATGAAACACTAATCATACCAGACATGAGAGGTTCACAATCAATGACCATCTGAGACATGAGAGGTTTGCTACTGACAAACGCTTGTGCTACAAGAGGTTCACAGTCAAGACATGTGACTGAGTTTCACATAAACAGCTGGCTGAAATGTGAGGGTCCCGTATCACCAACTGTCAGAAGCCTCACACATCCCAATAACCATCAGGGAGAGGAGAATGTCATCCATCTGGAATGACTCAACTACTCTGCTAGTCTGTAAAATAACAGGATCATATCACTAGTGTGCTGCACTGTTACTTCAATGGTCTGCCACATTATAATTTAGATTATATCATAAGTGTTAATACAACAGAATTGTACAGGGCCTTAGTGAGACCACACCTGGAGTATTGTGTGCAGTTTTGGTCCCCTAATTTGAGGAAGGACATTCTTGCTATTGAGGGAGTGCATCGTAGGTTTACAAGGTTAATTCCCGGGATGGCGGGACTGTCATATGCTGAGAGAATGGAGCAGCTGGGCTTGTACACTCTGGAGTTTGGAAGGATGAGAGGATATCTCATTGAAACATATAAGATTGTTAAGTGTTTGGACACGTTAGAGGCAGGAAACATGTTCCTGATGTTGGGGGAGTCCAGAACCAAGGGCCACAGTTTAAGAATAAGGAGTAAGCCATTTAGAACGGAGACGAGGAAACACTTTTTCTCACAGAAAGTGGTGAGGGTGGAATTCTCTGCCTCAGAGGGCAGTGGAGGTAGGTTCTCTGGATGCTTTCAAGAGAGAGCTAGATAGGGCTCTTAAAAATAGCGGAGTCAGGGGATATGGGGAGAAGGCAGGGTACTGATTGGGGATGATCGGGGTACTGATTGGGGATGATCAGCCATGATCACATGAATGGCGGTGCTGGTTCGAAGGGCCGAATGGCCTACTCCTGCACCTATTGTCTATTGTCTATAAAATGGATAGGAGACGTTTCAGGTTGGGACCCTTCTTCAGACTGAGTATGGGGGATGGGGGGGGGGGGGCACTGAAAACAAGAAAAAACAAGGGTCGGCAAATTGGGGCCGGCAATTGATGAACTCACGCAAGGAGGTTCCCTGATCAGCTGATTGTTGTATTTATTGTTATATCTAAATGGCTAGACCGGTAACATTGTACAGTGATATCATGGGAGCAGGTAGAAATGCCCACCAGGTTTGTTTTGACATTCAAGCATCTATTTACACCAATGCTACTTCATTGTCCCCATATTCCTATTCCCTGTTGCAATTAACCTCTCAATCTGCATGTCTTTGGGATTTTTGGCGGAAATCGGTGCATTCGGAAGAACCCCATGTGATCAAAGCAAGAATGTGTAAAGCCCACATAGACTCCACTGGAGGTCAGGATTGAGCCTAAGTCTCTGGAACTGTTAGGCAGCAGCTCCACTTGCTGTGCTGCTGTGCCACCCACATTGTAATATGTCATTGCCGTGTTAAATTGTGACTGCTATTATATCAACATTTAATGTTCATCTTAATATAATTTAAGCAAAATACAGTTTTTTTTTCCTGTATCCACTGTTATGAAACATTAGTGGTTTACTGGGCTACATCTTGTCACCATCTCTTTTCATTGTTGCCATGGGCTATCTTATCAAAGAAACCATAGTAACACATCATTCTATGTACAGCATATTATGTACCTTTGGTGTGTTGCACCACAGTGTAGTATTGCAGTATCAATATTGTACTTCAGTGAAATCCAATATTACAATATCATCAGTGTATTCTGTTGCACTATGCCAGCACTGTATCTTTGTAATATATGATCATTATATCATTAGCAGTTGTGTGGTAAAACAGCACTAACATATCATTAATGCATTGCACAGTACAGCAACATTATACATTGTTATTACACTGATAGACAACATTACTATATAGTGTGCATTCTCCTGCCATTAGATTACTAATAGATGTGTTCTAAACCGCTATTAACCACTAATCAGCGCTTCTTCCTAACAATTACTATCAGATACTCAACCTACGGTTCCATAGGCAGGCATCCTGAATGCTCACTGTGCTCCTCATTACCCCATGCCCTTTGGCCAACTCTCTGCCACCGTCCCACTGTGAAGTGAATGTCTCTACTGACTGATGCTGTGTATGGTAGAAGGCAGTTTCAGTCCCATGCCTCGAGACCAGCTCAGCAGTCCAAGTTCACTGAAACTGTGTGCATTATCTTTTTGTTTCCAAAAGGCTGAATCAGGAAGGGTTGCTGAAAAAGGGTCGGTGGCCGTTTCCATGCATAATATATTGACAACAGTACGGATTTTTCTTTGAGGATTATGTCGATAAGATGAAAGGGCAATGAGTTATCTTTCCAAGAGCTCCCTTTGCTGTTCTGAAGAGAACGATATTCAATTAGCCAAGGAAGGTCTCAAGCTTCCAGAGGGCATATGTTCAGCAAGAAAACACCTAATGATCTCTCCTCATGTTATCTGTTACAAATTCACAAGAGAAAATTAGTACAAACCACCTATACATTCTTTCCTTCCAATAACTCAGGAATGGGAAAAGAGTCCACTGGCTGATTTGTTTTCCTGAGTGAAGGAGACCGAAGGGAAGGCCTGATAGACGTAGATGAATTTATGAGAGACATATATAAGGCAGATAATCAGAATCTTTTTTTCCCATGGTCGTGATGACAAAAAGGCACAGGATTGAGGTGAGAGGGAGTTCTAAAGGGGATTTGAGGGGAAACTTGTTTTTTTTACACAGAGGAAGCCTGAGGTAGAGGCAGGAACCCACAATTTAAAATGTACTTGCTTGTATACTTCACGAGCCACAACCTGAAATTCCAAGGATTTGGTGCTTGAGGTTGAATTAGGCTGGGGAGCTCTTCTTCAGTCAGCAATTATGACGGGCCAAATGGTCTCCTCCTGTGTACATTTTATCTAAGATCTTTTAAATGAATATTTCAGTGTTTCATCCAGTAATTCATCCTTCCACTCCCCAGTGGGATTATGAATCATTCACAGAGGCCCACTCTTTGGTTAATCCACCATTTATTGTAACTCACTGGCGTAGGAATAGACCCCTCACCACTCCAACTGATGTTGTCTGTTAATACCGATAACGGCTGCAGGGAGGCAAAGCAAGAGGCAGGGAGTGGCCAGACAGGGCAGGGCAGGGCAGGGGTGGGGAGCAGATAAAGCTTTAGCCTGTTTGCGAAACATTTCACAAGAGCGCCAGAATTAAATTACTTTGTGTTGGTAAAAAGGCAACTTTTTACAGCAGCTTTAATATACAAGCTTACCTTCATTAATATGAAGCCGAATGGGACAAGGTGCAGAAGTACTGAATGAAGAGTGAGCCGCTGTTGAGATCGATTAAATGCAGTCACTCATTTGGAGTGATGAAGGCTGCCTTTGTCAGTCACACAGTTATGAACAGTTTCATTAATAGTTCTTTGCCAAGTTCGTTAAATAGTTAATTCCTCTGGGTTTAGAGGTATCAATGATGCTCTGTAGCCGATCATTCTGACCTTAGACAACCACAGAAGTGCACACAAGGTCTGGCTGAGGCAGTGGGCGGTTAACAGCAATCTGTCGAGTCACCTTTAAAGCTAATATAACTCTTTAAAAATCAGATTTAAATTCTTATCAGAATGTGGATTAATACAAAGTTATCCACTTTGGGAGGAAAACAAGATTGGTATCGTTTCTGAGTGTTAAGTAAATTATGGAAGTTTGGGAAATGTTAATGTACATAGGAAGCTGAGCGTTCTTGGAAACCAGTCACCAGTTTAGAATCAGTGGTGATAGGATACAGGGCAAGGCATTTGGGGTGGGGATGATAAAAAACTTCTTCACTCAGAGGGTGATGAACCTGTGGAATGCTATACTACAAAAGGCTGTGGAGGCCAGGCCACTAACTATATTTACAAGGGAGATAAACAATTCTGGACATATAAAACACGGGGAGAGAGTGGGAATACAGTGACAGTATTAAGATACAAGATCAGCCGTGTCCATGTTGAATGGTGAAGCACGCTTGAAGGACTAAATGGCCTGCTCCTGCTTCTCTTTTTTTATGTTTGTTTTTGTATCTTTGTATTTGATCCCCTTTTTTACTTCATCTCTCTCATTCTCTTCAGCTGTACAACTCTCCCTAAACTCTATGACTTCCTAAATCTGGCTCTTGGGAATGCCTTCAGCTTCTGACAAGCTCCACAACTTATCCCTAACCTACTCTGACTCTCTTATTTCCCTCTTTTAACCTTCATTTTAAAGCTATCCACTTAGATGTAGCTATGGGTCAGCAATTTAACTCAGCTGAGATTTGCCTGAAATGTTATAAATGCTATCTAGATATATGTTGTTTTTGTTGTCTGAAACCAGTACTTACTCTCTCGTGTGTAGGAAGAAACTACAGATGCGGGTTTAAACCGAAGACAAACCTGAATCATCAACTATTCCTGTTCTCCAGACATGGTGCCTGACCTGTTGAGTTATTCCAGCTTTTTGTGTCTATCTATTCTCTCTCTCTCTTTCTTTCTCTTGCTCTCTCTCTCTCTCTCTCTCTCTATCATACAAACAGTCTCTTCTCTCTCCCTCTCTCATTCTCTCTGTGTTGAGATCCAAAGCTACAAATAAATATTAATGTGGGTCACATAAAGGCCAGCCTTTCTATCCTGTTACATAATTCCTATTTTCTGGAATATGGACAGCTAAAACCATGCTGTTGTCTTCACAGAACCTAGAAGCAAAAATAATGAGGCAAAAAAATCTGCAGGATACCTGTCTGGGGCACCCTAGCAACAACTGGGAAATTGTGCATTCCCAAATCATTCAGATTTAAAGGTAACACGTGCAAGGTTATGAGTACACAGTTTCCTGGTGCGTTTGCCTGGTGTGTACTGGGAGTAGGCAACAAAGAATGAAACCTTGTTATTCCACACAAACTGTTAACACTGACATTTTACTAATCCACTGCTATTTGCTGCAACTGTTCACCAGATTGGGTAGCCTCCACATTTGAGGCAGCACAGTGGCGCAGCGGCCTGTCCCACTTGGGCGTCATTTGCGCGTCATTTACGCAACATCCTAAAAATTGGTTGGCGTGTCATGACGCATGCATGGCGCATGGTGAGGCGTGGTGGCATATGCAGTGATGCGCGGTAACGCGCGGCACCCCAGGATTTTGCAGTACTCAAAATCCTCGTGCGCCACATGCGTAACGAATCCCTTGCGCACGCTGACGTACTGATGACGTACGCTGACGGCGTACGTATAGTGCGTGGTGACGCATAGTTACGCATGGTGCCGCACAAACACTGCATATGCTAATTTATTATGCTTCACTGTGCATCAACATCCGTAACCATGTGCCGCCCGTACGCCGTCGGGCGCCATTTGCGTGTCATTTGAGCGCCGCACCACGTGACCAACCGGGTATAAAGCGCGCATAGTTTTTAAACATTTTCACCATAGTATCATTGATTTTTACTGGGAAAATCCTTGCCACAGAGATCGGACTAAGTACGAACGACATCGCAAATGGCTCCCAAAAGAAGCATGGCCCTCGAGAGCACTTGGCGCGCGACTGTCGCACTGCTAGACGATTTTCGCGCGACAGTCACTACCGGCCTGTCGCGTAAATGACGCGCAACTGATGCCCAAGTGGGACAGGCCCTTGACTGCCTTACAGCACCAGAGACCGAATTCAATCCTGACTACGGGTGCTGTCTGTACGGAGTTTGTACGTTCTCCACGTGATCGCGTGGGTTTTCTCTGGGAGATCCGCACTCCTCACACACTCCAAAGATATACAAGTTTATAATTGGCTAGTGTTAGTGTACGAGGATCGTTGGTCGGCATGGACTTGGTGGGCCGAAGGGTCTGTTTCTCTAAACTAAACTAAAAATAATAAAAAAAAGTGTGCAGGATCAGTGCACAGGCATGCAGGGAACTATCAGAGGCAAACCTTCAAGGATGGATTGGAATTAGGGATTCCACGTTTTGCAAACCCAATAAGGTCAATGCTGAATCACTGTTTGTATCCAGGTCACTTGATTTGTTGTTGGGTGTTGTGGGGAGCGGGGGTTGGGCGGGGGGTGAGGGTTGGTAACTGATTGAGTTGAAGGGTGTATGTTCATTTTCATCTTTTTGTCAGTTATTCTTACAACCAAATATTCAACGAATGTTAAAGAATATCACTCTGAGACAGATGCAATTAAATGCAACCCAGGTAACAGAGAGCTTTCACAGCACAAAATGTCCAAACATAATATCCCATTGAACTAAGGAGGTTCTGCTGCTCTGGGGAGTCTGAACGCTACATCTGTGCAGCAGGCCAGTGTTTCATTATGGTCAAAGTACAATCTCTGGAACCTATCCAGCTTTACTGTCATTCTGATTCAATAGAGAAGGCTGAAGACTGGAATAGTTTTAAATCATTCTAGAGTTCAATAAACAGAGGCTTTTCTGTAAAAGAGGCTGTCACAGAGAGAAGCAGCATGGAAACAGACCCCTAGGGCCCATCAAGTATGTGCTCTCTCCCCCCCCCCCTCCCCCAGATTCTGCACAGTAGGGGTAATTTACAGTGGCAAATTTACCTACCAATCAATACATCTTTGGGATGTGGGTGTAAACTGGAATACCCAGAGGAAACCTACAGTGACAGTGAGAACGTGAGAATCTGCAGACAACACCCAAGGTCAGGATTGAACCCACAAGATGATTGCTCTACCCACTGCACCGTTATGGGGCTCAATGCTTTAAACAGTTAACTTAACATAGCATGGGGAAACGCTGCCAAATCCACTTTATTTTAATTAATTACTCAATGCTTGTGGATTATGTTGGATAGTTTGGAAGGAATACGTCCGATGTATCAATTAGCTAATTGGCAGAATTATTTTTCTGACAGGTTCAAAGAAATATACTCCAGACATTTGGTACTTCAGTTTTCCGGATTTGGCAGCCTTCGTGTTTTCTGAAATGCCTCTCCGTCACACAGCACACCGCAGCGGGCTGTCAGCAAGTACAGCTCAGCAGATAATATCTCTGATGCCCAGATTATCCCCTAAATCATAACCTCACAGCTGGTTTAGCAGCGTCACTGAAACCAGACACTCTTCAGGAACAGCCAGGCAACGATTTATTAAATAAAAAGAAAGGATTCAGTTTTGTTAATCCTTAAAAGATTAAATTGCAATCGATGCTTTGGATGCATGGATCGTCACGAGTCGTGATGACAGGGCAGTTGGACTGTGTTGGGATGAATGTCTCACCTGACTCTCTATGGTCAATGGGGGATTAAGTTGTCCCAAGCAAAGTTACATGTGAAAACACGAGTTTCCGATATCATGGGATGCAACCCCCTCCCAATGAAATATGAACTTAAGTAGTACTCCTGTGAATTGCCGCACTAAAATGGCAATGTGTAAGAATATCAGCATATAAACTATGATGCCTCTGATGAAGGGTATCTGAACTGAAACGTTAACTGTTTCTTTCTCCACATATGCTGCCTGATATGATGAGTGTTTTCAACGTACTCTGTTTTTAGTTCAGATTTCCAGCTTTTTACGTTGATTTTCAAAGTATCACGCTGACCCACGTTAAGGGGATTGAGGGCTGACATCTAATTGCTTGGCGCAGGAGGTGAGTTTGAAGGAACGCCGTGAAGAAACAGGGGATAAAAAGAAAAGTGAGGTTTAGGGAATAAACTGGAGACCCAGGATCTCAGAAGTTGAGGGCAGTTGAGGGAATTGTGGAGTAATGATATTCAATGCTGACTGGTAGATGGGTATTGAGCTGTAGCTGAGCTGTGCAGAGAACTCAGAAGGTGAGAAAGGCAGAGCAGGTTTACAAAGGGAGGGGGGAATTACAGCACATAGTTAACAAAGCATCCAAAATCATCAGCACTCCCCTTCCATCAATAGAATCACTCCATCACAAACGGTCCGTGTCAAGGGTGAAGAAAATCATCTCTGATCCCTCCCACCCAGCTCACCACATCTTCCACCTGCTGCCATCAGGAAGGCGCTACAGCTCACTGCCCGCCAAGACATCTCGATTTAAAAACAGTTCTTACCCACACGCAATCCGAATTCTGAACACACTATGATAACAGCACATATCCTCCCCATGCATGTACTGTATATTGTATGATGTTGTGTTTTATGTTATGTTTGACGGGAATCAGCCTACCTTGTAACATCCTGTACTGAACCTGAATTCCACCAGCTTGACTGTGTGGTCATTAAATAATCTAATCTAATCTAATCTAATCTAAGAAGGTTGAGAATATTAATATCTAATTTAAATGTTACAGTGTAAATATATTTTCAGCAGTGCGATACAACTTGGCTTGACTACCTCGGACTCTTTTTCAACCCATCTGGACTTAGTTGCAATGCTTAGACAAACTTGCACACAGAGGTCTCTGTCTTTCTTGGCGAGGAAAAGGGGAGTTCCAAGCGGGCTGCAATCCACAATTTGCTGCCTGCCACGGACCAGAAGCATAAACACAGGTAAGTCCCCCGCTGTGGTGCTGCAGCCACAGAGGGAAAGTTGATAACTCAAAATGTTACAATTTATATATGGAGGAGGTGCTGTCTAGGGCCTTTCAGTTGTACAAATCCGTATAAAAGGATTTGCAGATCCTCAGCATGTCCGTCTGCAAGGATGTTACCGATCCGTCCTCTTCCATAAGGCTGTTCATCACACAGTTCCCCCTGTGAACTTTATGGAAGAAGAAGCATGAGCACGTCTCATCCTGCTCCACATGGCGGACCCTAGATCGGAAGATGATCTTGGAGGATTCGGAGGTAAAGAGCCGAGCTTGCCAGCCCTTCAACTCTCTAAGTACCTCCCTCACATCCAACCCTCTCGACTGCAGAAGGAGCAGTTGCTGCAAATCTGTCTGGAGGGAGAGTCTGGACCAACCACTGACCCTAGAGGAGCTGACTGGCTCCATCCATTCCTTTGACTCGAGTAAAACTCCCGGAAGCGATGGCTTACCGGCCGAGTTGTATTCTGTGGGACTGGGTAGGCCCGGACCATGTACAATGACATGCTTCTAGCCGGCAGCATGTCAAAACATGTGATGGAATACATACTTTTCAGATCTAGTTATAGCTAGTGATAGGAAGGGGTAAGATCATGGGTCTAGGATTGAGAATAAGTTTCTGTTTCTGAACTGAATGACTCTTGGCACTATTTGATAAGCACCCCTCGGAACAATCCTTCGATAGTCAATTAAGTGTTATTGTAATTGTTCATTACACTGTATATCCTTATTGCATTCTAGCAGGCTACCTGATTCAGTACATAAATGTTCTACAGACTGTGTTAAAATAGCTAATGTTAGGAGAGGGGTCAAAGATCACACAAAAACAAAGCTAAAGAAGGTGACAAGAAGATTAGTTAAACCAGAACTGTGGAATTCTCTACCAAGAGTATTGATGAAGCTGAAATATTAAGTACAGGCACAGTTGAAATTAGTCAGGGTTTGGACCACTGGGGAATTAAAGGAAGTGGGGAAAAGGTAAGAAAGTTTAGTGGAGACCAAAGATCAACCATGATCCTATTGAGAGATGGAGAAACCTCTGTGGCCCAACCCGGCTCTTATTTTGTCTAAATGTGGATTAAAAGCTGTCATGCCTGAGGCTTTAAAAGGCTGCAGACTGTTGGAGAAGCAGACTCCTGTGGGAGGTAAAGAGATCTGCTAGTTTAATCTTCTGGAAAGAATAAAATAATGTTAGAGATGCTGTGATGTACTGTAGTTTTACCGATACAGAGTGAGGAAACACTCATTGTGAAGCTCGGGAAAGGCTTCACTGACATATACTTACAGTGAGTCATTCTCACTTAGTAAAGCCAACCCTGAGACATTTTCACTCACAAAGTTATATAATCATAGAGCTCTACAGCATGGTAACAGGCACTTTGACCTAACTTGTCCATGCCATGGTTGGCATTCTGGGCTCGTCCCATTTGCCACGTTTGCTCATAGCCTTCTAAATCCTTCCTTTGCATTTATCTGTCCAAATGTCTTTTGAAAGTTGTAATTGTATCCGCTGCTGCAACTTCTTCTGACAGCACATTCTAGATACAGACTACCCTCCAAGGGAAAAGGTTGTCCTGCGGTACCTCTTAAATTTCTCTCCTCTCACCTTACAAGGCCTTTTTCCTTCGCTCCATAGATGCTCTCTAGGTTTAGCATCCTCTATTCTGAAAAAGACAGTGCGCATTCCCTTTATCCATGCTCCTCACCCCAAAGACAAATGTCCCAGCCTATCCAGCCTCTCCTTCTTATTCAAGTAAGCAAGTACTGTATAGGTAATACACGGTGAATCCTTTCTACACTATTTCCAACTTAATAACCCATTTCCAATAAGTGTGCAACCAGAACGGCACTCCAAATATATTCTCAACTATTACTTGTATCATGATGTCCCAATTTTTATACTCTGTATCATTCCCAATGAAGGCAAGTGTGCCAAATGCCTTTGTCATCATCCTCTCCACCTGCAATGCCACTTTAAAGGAATAGTGCACCTGTACTCCTAGATCTCACTGCTCCACAACACTCTCCAGGGCTCTACCATTAACTGTGCAAGTCCTGCCCTGGTTTGATAGATCAAAGTGTCACACCTCACAGTTGTCAGAATTAAATGTCATTTGCCATTCCTTGACCCAATTGATTCAGATCCTGTTATAAACGTTGGTATCCTTCCTCACTTTCCATTATACCTCCAATGCTGTTGTCATCTGCAAACAATGTTGCCTATAATTGTCATCCAAATCTTTAATGTAGACAAACAGTCCACCCATCAGTAGCTAGACAAAAATGCTGGAGAAGCTCAGCAGGTGAGGCAGCATCAATGGAGCGAAGGAAATAGGCAATGTTTCGGGTTGAGACGTCGCCTTTTTCCTTCGCTCCATAGATGCTGCCTCACCCACTGAGTTTCTCCAGCATTTTTGTCTACCTTCGATTTTCCAGCATCTGCAGTTCCTTCTTAAACATTTTGTCTACCCATCAGTGATCCTTGCAGCACACCACTGATCACAGGCCACTATTCAGTAAATCAACCCTCTAAAATGACCCTTTGACTCCCTCTCCAAGCCAATTTTGAAACCAATTGGCCAGCTCAACCCCTTCCCAGAACTTTCCCTCCTCTACTCATCAATCCTTTGGTGGTCTGTTCAAAAACCTCTTAGCAGATTCTTGAGATAGGTTTTTCCACACAGAAAGCCATGTTGATTATCACCAATCTGTCCCTGCCAGTCCAAATGTTGATAGATCCTGCCTCTCAGAAACCCCTCCAACAACCTTTTCACGTTGTCATCAGGCTCACTGGCCTGTAGTTCCTAGGCTTATTCTTGCTGCATTTTCTTAAATAAAAGTACAACATTAGCCACCCTCTTATCTCTGGAACTTCACCTATGGCTAAAGCTGATGTAAATATCTCGACAAGGTCTTCCGCACTTTCTTCCAGCTTCCAACAAGGTCCGAGGATGCACTTGATCAGGCCCTGGGGATTTATCCATGTTACACACTTTACAACTGCCGACATCCCCTCTTTGACAATTCGTATATGTCTAAGATTCAGTAAAGCTCAGCGTGTTCTCACTCAAAGAGTGACACCTATCCAGGCAGGAATTTTGCTGCAGGCCATCTCACATTCAACTCTATGTGCAGCCCTATAACTGTAAGAATAAGACACTGGTCTCTACTGTAAGAATAAGGCACTGATGACTGCTGATAGGACCTGTCATGAGTGCAGAGAACGACAGAGTGAATTGGTTAGTAACTTATCTAAGCTTATAACAACACAGAAGAGAGCTATTTTAGACTGTCAAATCAATGCTGGCTCCCAGAGGAGCAATCCCATTACTACTATTACCCCTTCCTTATTTCCCTGTATCTTTACAATGTAATCCCTCTCATATAAGCGTCCTTTGATTTTTTGATTATCAATAACCTGCATTAAATAATAATTTATTGACGTATGGGGGATTGCCAACCCATCTGGAAGAGAATACTCTTATTATTCAGGCGTTCACAAAACGTATACATTGTCTACGTTGTATACATTGTTCACAAAACGTATACATTGTAAACGTATACAACGTATATTTCCTGGTGGATGCAAAACTTATCCCTTTTACCTATAACCCTATCACAATAATATCATTTTGGATCATTATCCATTAACTTTCTCCTTAAAATTAGAAGGAATGTATAATAAAAAAGCGTTCTGGAGATTCAACCCACAAATACTAACTGAGCCAAGTTGTTGTGACTATCTGAAGCTACAGATGAAAATATTCTTTGAGACAAACGATACACCTGGTATTTCTGCAACATTATTGTGGGAAACTTTCAAAGGCCTTTATCAGAGGCTGTATTATCTCTTACCAAGCTTTTCAAAACAAGAGAAACAGGTCAGAACAATTGGAACTAGAAAAACAGATTAAACAGCTTGACTTAGAAAATGCGATTGACCCAACCACTGCAAAACATAATAAGATAGCCGCATTAAAATTTAAATTAAATCAGATCCTTTCTGCAAAAATTGTTAGGATATTTCAATATACCAAGCAAAAAAACTTTGAATTTGGTGACAAACCACACAAACTTCTGGCACGCCAACTTCGCAAATCAGAGAAGGATCACAGTATTCAAAAAATTAGATCAGAAAAAGGATAGTTGCTTACACTGCCTAAAGATATTAATGAAATATTACAGACCAGAAGATATTAGCCAAGACTTTGGCACGTAGATTAAGCCTGCTTATTAGTAAATTAATACATCCAGATCAAACTGGGTTTATACCTAATCGACATTCGTTTTATAATTTGAGACGTTTGTTTAATATAATATACTCGCATAAAACGACAAACGAAGATTTAACAATTATTTCTCTAGACGCAGAAAAAGCTTTCGACCAAGTGGAATGGGCTTATATTTTCACAGTGTTTGAAAAATTCCAATTAGGAGAAAACTTCATTTCATGGGTGAAGCTGTTATATACTAATCCGACAGCCAGAATACTGACAAACCAAATTCTTTCATCTAATTTTCATCTAAATTTCACTTATCCAGGGGTAACAGACAAGGATGCGCCCTTTCACCAATGTTATTTGCTTTAGCCATAGAACCCCTTGCAGAGAGTATTAGATTACATTCGGGCATTCGGTTGAAAGGAAATAGTAAAAATTGGAAAGAGCCTTGGTTTTCAAGGGAAATTGGACACTTGGTTCGGAAAAAGAGAGAGATCTACAATAATTATAGGCAGCATGGAGTAAATGAGGTGCTTGAGGAGTATAAAGAATGTAAAAAGAATCTTAAGAAAGAAATTGGAAAAGCTAAAAGAAGATATGAGGTTGCTTTGGCAAGTAAGATGAAAGTAAATCCAAAGGGTTTCTACAGCTATATTAATAGCAAAAGGATAACGAGGGATAAAATTGGTCCATTAGAGAGTCAGAGTGGACAGCTATCTGCAGAGCCAAAAGAGATGGGGGAGATATTGAACTATTTATTTTCTTCGGTATTCTCCAAGGAGAAGGATATTGAATTATGTGAGGTATGGGAAACAAGAAGAGTAGCTATGGAAACTATGAGATTCAAAGAAGAGGAAGTACTGACACTTTTGAAAAATATAAAAGTGGATAAGTCTCCAGGTCCTGACAGGATATTCCCTAGGACATTGAGGGAAGTTAGTGTAGAAATAGCAGGGGCTATGACAGAACTATTTCAATTGTCATTAGAAACGGGAATAGTGCCGGAGGATTGGCGTACTGCGCATGTTGTTCCATTGTTTAAAAAGGGTTCTAAGAGTAAACCTAGCAATTATAGACCTGTTAGTTTGACGTCAATGGTGAGCAAATTAATGGAAAGGATACTTAGAGATAATATATATAAGCATCTGGATAAACAGTGTCTGATTAGGAACAGTCAACATGGATTTGTGCCTGGGATGTCATGTTTGACTAATCTTCTTGAATTTTTTGAAGAGGTTACTTGGGAAATTGATGAGAGTAAAGCAGTGGATGTTGTCTATATGGACTTCAGTAAGGCCTTTGACAAGGTTCCTCATGGAAGGTTGGTTAAGAAGGTTCAATCGTTGGGTATTAATGGTGGAGTAGCAAGATGGCTGAATGGGAGATGCCAGAGAGTAATGGTGGATGGCTGTTTGTCAGGTTGGAGGCCGGTGACTAGTGGGGTGCCACAGGGATCTGTGTTGGGTCCACTGTTGTTTGTCATGTACATCAATGATCTGGATGATGGTGTGGTAAATGGGATTAGTAAGTATGCAGATGATACTAAGATAGGTGGTGTTGTGGATAATGAAGTAGATTTTCAAAGTCTACAGAGAGATTTAGGCCATTTGGAAGAATGGGCTGAAAGATGGCAGATGGAGTTTAATGCTGATAAGTGTGAGGTGCTACATCTTGGCAGGACAAATCAAAATAGGACGTACATGGTAAATGGTAGGGAATTGAGGAATGCAGTTGAACAGAGGGATCTAGGAATAACTGTGCGCAGTTCCCTGAAGGTGGAATCTCATGTAGATAGGGTGGTAAAGAAAGCTTTTGGTGTGCTGGCCTTTATAAATCAGAGCATTGAGTATAGAAGTTGGGATGTAATGTTAAAATTGTACAAGGCATTGGTGAGGCCAATTCTGGAGTATGGTGTACAATTTTGGTCGCCTAATTATAGGAAGGATGTCAACAAAATAGAGAGAGTACAGAGGAGATTTACTAGAATGTTGCCTGGGTTTCAGCAACTAAGTTACAGAGAAAGGTTGAACAAGTTAGGTCTTTATTCTTTCGAGCGCAGAAGGTTAAGGGGGGACTTGATAGAGGTCTTTAAAATGATGAGAGGGATAGACAGAGTTGACATGGATAAGCTTTTCCCATTGAGAGTAGGGAAGATTCAAACAAGAGGACATGACTTGAGAATTAAGGGACAGAAGTTTAGGGGTAACATGAGGGGGAACTTCTTTACTCAGAGAGTGGTAGCTGTGTGGAATGAGCTTCCAGTGGAAGTGGTGGAGGCAGGTTCAGTTTTATCATTTAAAAATAAATTGGATAGGTATATGGACGGGAAAGGAATGGAGGGTTATGGTCTGAGTGCAGGTAGATGGGACTAGGGGAGAATAAGTGTTTGGCACGGACTAGAAGGGCCGAGTTGGCCTGTTTCCGTGCTGTAATTGTTATATGGTTATTCATGGCTATAACACTAGATATACCAGCAATAAGATTTTGTTATATGCAGACGATGGACTTTTATACATTACTAATTCCCAAGTTAGTATCCCAAATGTATTAAACGTTATAGAACAATTTGGTGACTTTTCAGGTTATAGAATAAATTGGAATAAAAGTGAAATTATGCCAATAAAAGCTCAAGATCCTTCTCAATTCCAAAGATTTCCCTCCAGAATTGTTACCGAAAGATTTAGATATCTCGAAGTTTATGTGACTAGAAAATACACCTCTCTATTTAAAACAAATTCCCACCACTAATTACTAAACTAAATGCCTACATTCATTTCTGGAAAACACTCCCTATTTCCATTATAGGTAGAGTAAATGCCATAAAGATGATCTTCCTTCCACAACTCCTATATTTATTTCAATCAATACCGATATATCTCCCCAAAAGTTTTTTAAAAAATTGATTCTACTATTACTAACTTCACTTGGGACTACAAAACCCACAGAATACACAAAATACATTTGTGCAAATCCAAAGAAAACGGAGGATTAGCTCTTCCTAACTTTCTTTTCTACTACTGGGCGACTAACATTAAAAATATAATTTTCTGGCTGGACAATACATGTCTTAAGGTAAATTGATTAAAAATGGAGAGGGAAGATTGTTTGCCTTTTAACATAGGCTCGATTCTTCTATCTCCAATACATCTGAATAAATCAACGTATGAGCAAAATCCGATAATACACAGTACCCTACGTATCTGGAAACAGCTGAAATTAAGTCTTAACTGAGAAGTTTGTCTCTCCTTCTGCCTATTGCTAACAATCCCTCGTTTAAACCGTCTACTTTAGATAAGGTGTTTGTTCAATGGAAAAACCTAGGAATTAATACTGTGGGAGACCTCTTTTCAAGAACTACAAGAGAAATACCACTTGAAAGCAAGCAATCTTTTTAGATATCTTCAAATCCGAGATTATGTGAAAGCATACACACAAGACTGTCCTTTTATGGGTCCAGATATATTAGACGATTGTCTAAATAGACATGCCGACACAAGTAAGTTGATATCTTACATTTATAACACTCTCTTAAATGTTGATACCCCACCTTCTGTGATGTATAGGCGAGCATGGGAAGACGAGTTGGGTTTATCAATTTCAAAAGATATATGGGAGGAAAGCCTACTATACATACATTACTGTTCTTTCAATGTCAGGCATTCCCTGATATTCAAAATATTGCATAGGCTATACTATTCAAAGACTAAATTGAATAAGATCTTCCCAACTGTCTCCCCTATCTGTGATAAATGTTACCTCCAAGAAGCTACCTTAACCCATTCCTTTGCATCCTGTATAAAGATACAAAACTTCTGGATGGGAATATTCGATATCTTCTCCAAAACACTTAAAATTATACTGGAATCAGATACAAAACGAATAATTTTAGGAATGTCAGAGGCCTGTTCTAAGTTAACGATATTTCAAAGACGTTTCCTTAAATACGGCTTAATAACTGCGAAAAAACTCATACTCAAAAATTCTGGAAAAAGATAACAATTCCCACAGTGAAGATGTGGATTACTGAAATGTCCGAGACACTACATTTAGAAAAAAATTAGGCTTGTTTTGGCTGATAAAGTAGACCAATTCTCCAAAACATGGTCTCCTTTCACTGAATTTCTTCAACAACAGAATGGTTGAACCGGTGCTTTGGATGGGTGAGCGGGTGGGGTGGGGGGGAAGGGGGGGGGGGGGGAGATGGACAGTGGGGCACATCTCTGTTTTTTTTTCTTCTTTCTCTTTTTTCTTCTCGCACTTCTTTGGTAGTTCAGGGGTCTTTTCTTCTCTCTCTTTTGCATTTCTTCTTTTTCTTCATTCTTTCCTTTTTTCTCTTTTTCTCGATTTACTCTTCTCGATTTATGTATCAATTTATAAAATGTTAATAATGAAGCTGTACGAAAATTGTATAACTCTCATGCCGATTGCTTTATTCGTGTACAATTGCTTCTAATAAAATAAACATGTAAAAAATATATATATTTTTTAAAATAGTAATTTATTTATTTTAAAGAGACGAGTATGGGTCTCGGATGCCTTGTTGAATCCTGGGATGCTGGCATTTAGATTAGGGAGAGCGCCTTAGTCCAACTGGGAGCCAATAATATAGCGGAATGAAGTACTGGGTGTTGCAAGGGGAGGAGGCTATGGAAACAGAGCCTCAGAATACCTATATACGGAATACTTTCAAAGTCACCTCATTGAGCAAGGAATGAATGAAGAGGACAGCACATTCGGGCTTTAAAAATTAATTCAAAGTTAAACAGTGAGAGCACAAATTAAGGCGAAAGTATTAAAAAACCATAAAGCATTCAAGGAATAGATCAGTAAGGAAATGGAAATGGTAAATCAATTGGGACCTTAAGAGATGAGGATGAATGAGATGGCAGAGGATAATTAGAAATTGATAGGGTACTTAACAAGCACTTTGCTTCAGTGATTACAAAAACAAACCTAATTAGGAAGGAAATACATTCCCAATAGGTCAGAAACAGGATGAGAAATAAATGAAAGGCTGCATCTAGCCACCTCTATTCCCAGCCCAGGCAGAAGTCATTAGGTATTAGCCCTGTCAATCAAGACTGGTGACTGCTCTATATAAGTGATTGATTGGTGTTCCTGAGCCTAGAGATATAATCATATTGCATTCATTTTCTCAGTGCAATGCAAATAAAAGCGATCTAAATCAGAACGCGTTGTGTTTGTGACCATTTCTCAGACTGACCACCTCAGTCTCAGGCTGCACTTCTGATCTGGAACCAGTCTTGCAACCTGGGTATAATTTATGCTCAAGATTGCACAAGACGATGTACTATCTTTCTCAATCCGCAGTCTCCCTCCCCTCACCCTTCACCTTGCCACCCACCCACAACCTTCCGCAACTTCTTCTCACAACACACAACCCTCCACAGTCTCCCTTCCCTCTTGCTCAACCCTACCTCCCACCACATCCCACCTCCATGATGCACAATCCTCCCCATCCTAGATCCTTCCACCGCTTTACATAACCCATCTCCACTCCTCTCCCCCCTCCCATTCTGATGCTGGGATAGATTACATTAATTACATATGGAAGGGATGAAAGATGAAAGATAATGGCTAACAATGAAATAAATAATGCATGATTTGCAACAAATTGTCTTTGAGGCATGGAATGAACCATCCATGGATTTCAGATAAATTTTTTAAGTTTTAAATTTCATGAACAGATTCCAAATGTAATAGTAAGCTTGAACACTGACGATTGTTTTTGAATTCAGCATGAAATTTGTATGGAAAGAGAAAATACAATTCACCAGTAAACTCGCAAGGAAGATATAAACAGGCTGCAAGAGTTGCTATAGATATGTAAAAAGGAAAATACTAACTAGAGAAAATGCCAGACCCCGATGGAATTCATAAAAGGGAATAATGAATTAAACGCATAGAGTTAAACAATGTGCAAACATTTTGTGTCCGTCTTCACAGAAAAACATCTAGAGAACCAAGAGTCCAATACAAACAAGGAAATAAAATAAATAAATTTAGTAATAAATTACTACTAGTGAGGTTAACAAGCCTGAAACTTGATAAATCTCATCATTACTCACATCCCCTGCTGATCTACATTCAATCATTTTGAAAAAGGTGGCTTTAGCGGTGGTGAATACTCCAGTTATCATCTTCCAAAATTCTATGGTTTCTAGAATAGTTTGTACAAATTGGTGGGTCAGAAATGTGACCCCCCCCCCCCCCCTATTGAACAATGGTGGCCTAATTCAAGCCCCTATAATAAAGAGCCTGATGTTTTAGAAACTTCAAAAATAATAACACGATTCAGCAAAATCATTGTGGAGTTATGAACTCTCAGATTCCCAATGCCAGCCTCAACCTTGGTCATCCACTCAGATGCTACTACCCCCATTGTTTGTCGCCCACTCAAGAAACCATCCAAGAGTCAAGGCTGTCTTCTGTGTGTTGTGAAAAATGGATTGCAGGTGCTGAGAGAAGTTTGACAAAAGGTTGAGGATTACTAAAAGTTTTGAGCATGTACGTGCAGCTGGCAGGAGTGGTAGGATAATATTCTTCTATGCCCTATCTATTTAAGAGTCTGTCTAAATGCCTCCTAAACATTGTAATTGTATATGATTCCACCACCTCCCCAAGCCACACTGCAGATATTAACCGTTAGGGGTAATTTAAAGTGGCCAATTAACCAACAACTAATTGGGATATGGCGTGAAACTGGCCTTCAAGTTGCCATGGCCCTCCTGATCCTCCAATCCCCTCAACCTCCCTCCCCTTCCTTCCAATCTTCATGGCCCCCTCCCCAATCCTCTAATCACTATGACCTCATCCTCTGTTATCCATGGCCGGCCTGAATCCAAATTCCTAGTCACGTGAGGGGACGATGGAGATTATTTTAAGCATTTTGAGGAGAATGAAGTTTACAGGATCAGTCTTGAGCTCGGGAAATCCCAAGGAACATTACAGTCAATTAAAAAATTATGAAACAAGTGTAATTATCGTTTTCTGCTCCAGATATCCAGCACTGACACTATTTTTTACCTCTTTGAGATTTATGGATTAGGTCTTACTCTTATTAGTGATGGTCATCGAACCTAAGTTAAACACTGGTGCCAGAACCCAGACAATGGATAATATTGGGGTGCAAGAGAGATATCTGAATTACAGAAGAAATAAGTGTAATGCACAAAAGATAAAATCTGCAGAGATGCCACACAGGAAATTCGTTGCTATAACTGGTTTATTCAACAACACAAAACATTTAAACAAATTGAACATCACCTCTCATAGTAGCATTTGTTTTGCTCTAACTTCTTTTTAAATGTGAATTTTCTGCTCACCAGGTTGAGAGACACTCAGCACTACCATCATACTCTTCCCAGTCTGGGGCAATCTGGTTGAGTCACAACTGCCCTGGAGGACCAGACTCCCTATGTAGGAGACCAAGTGCAAAGCATGTCCTCACAGCAACCTCTTTGCACCAGAGTCCATTCTCGACAAAAGTTACCTAGTGGGCTGTCTGACAATACTACCAATCTGATGCCAAATTCATTCTTTCACTAATCAATAAACTACAAAACACATGACTTTGCAAACAATTGCAACACACAGTTTGCAACAAAAAGGTAGTTGTATCTTCAGTGTAACAATGTGCCGAAAAGACATGATTACCAAAGTAAATGTTGTTTAAAAATCGTTAACTGCACTTTAACAACCCAAGGAAAAAAATTTTCTTTAGGCACCAGAGTCCATTCTCGACAAAAGTTACCTAGTGGGCTGTCTGACAATACTACCAATCTGATGCCAAATTCATTCTTTCACTAATCAATAAACTACAGGACACATGACTTTGCAAACAATTGCAACACACAGTTTGCAACAAAAAGGTAGTTGTATCTTCAGTGTGACAATGTGCCGAAAAGACATGATTACCAAAGTAAATGATGTTTAAAAATCGTTAACTGCACTTTAACAACCCAAGGAAAAAAATCTTTCTTTAGGCGCCCATTATGCTGATTGTGAATGCTGATTAAATGCTACACTGTGTTTCCACAGCAAATCAATCATGAAAATCAAAGTCCTGGTCTGATTTTTGCCAGTATTTCATTAGATGCATATTTTCATTCCTCAGAAAACCCAACCGACCCCCACAATCAGGAATCGTTAGATGTATTTTTGTTAAATTCCCTTTGTTCCACTCATCAGCCTTTCCTGCTTTCTCTGCTACCTACATTAACTTGTTTCTCTTTCCCACTTCTGATGAAGTCTCCAGATTTGAAATGTTAACTATTTCTTCCTCCACATATGCTAACTGACCTGCAGTGTATATCCAGCATTTTCTGTTTATATTTCAGATTTCCAGCATTTGCAACTATATTAAATTTTCATCTTTACAGATGCTCCCGTCAGCTACATTAATGACCGGTGTAATTTAGGTAATTAAATGGCTCTCATTACAGAAAGAAAAGTCTTGTGTTTATGCGGCATATATATATAACCTCAGTACATCCCTAAGTGATTTACAGGGTCAAAGAGTCAAACAGAAAACAGACAGGCCCTTCAGCCCAACATGAATGTAGTCAATTAATCTCTTTTGAAATATGGTAGAATGTAAGAAACATGGTCAATTTGCACAAAGAACAACATGATCCTAACCGCCAATGCTCAAGGCTGAGTACTAATTCACCTGCTCTACTCTCTATATACTGATGATTGTGCAACAAGACACGGTTCCAACGGCATCTTTAAAATTGCCAACAATACCACAATTGCTGGATAATAACGTGTTACAACAAGTCAGAGTAGAGGAGGGAGATTGATAACCCGGCTGAATGGTATTAGAACAACCAACCTGTTCTCTACATCAGCAAGACCAAGGAACTGATTGTTGACTTCAGGAAGGGAAGGCTGAGGGACAATGCATCTGTCATTATCAGTGGAGAACAACAATGGTTTCCAGTTCCTGTGCATCTATATCTCTAATGATCTGTCCTGGGTCTTGTACATTGGTACAATCACAAAGAATGCTCACCAATGCTTTTACTTCCTCAGCTGTTTGAGGAGATTTAGCATGTCACCGAATAGTCCATTGAATCTCTGCAAGTGTATTGTGGAAAACATACTCATCATTGCCTGATTCTGTATTCTGAACACTCAAGAATGAAAGATGCTGCAGAAAGTTGTGGATATTGTCCAGTCCATCACAGGTATTGACCACCCCACCGCAGAACAGATCTGCAGGAATCGCAGTCTCAAGAAGACAGCTATCATCAAAGACCCACACCATCCTGGCCAAACTGTCTTCTGATCAGAAACCATCAGAAAGAAGGTACCCGACTCCGAGAACTGCCACCCCTAAGTTCACGAATAACCATCAGGTTCTTGAACCACATTGCATGACCCTATTTCAGCAATGAACTGCTATGGACTTTACACTACCACGGTTGTACTAGGTACTTTGGCTTGCAATGTCATTGTCTGCTTTACATAGAATATCTGATTATTTATCGTATATTTATTTGTTGCGTTATTGAAATTCAATGTGCCTGTAAAGATGCAGCAAGTAAGAATTTTGTTGTTGACCTGGTGAATATTTACAGCATTTTCTCTTGTTATTATGAGGTTGCCTGCAACTGCAATTTTTTGGCTTTTTGCAGGATGCTCCCCCTCTTCATTTCGCCATCCACATGCATCCATTTCCCATACTGACTAAGTCTGATCTGTATCCATACACTAATCCCTGTTCAAAGTGTGGCACACGGTACGCATTCCCGTTGCCTGCCGAAACTTAGCCTTTCCATGCACACTGATTATCAGTCTTGTCAGCTAATCAAGCCATTCCATATCCTTTCTTATCACAGTACTGAATGCCCAGCCTTTAAACATAACTGTAATCCTGATGAAGAGGACATGTCATCCAGGGGACAAATCCCACCAAAGTCTACGTGTTGGAAAGCGTGGGGACTTTCCATAGAGGCAGCAAGCAGTCAACGTCTTAACAAATCACACAGTCTGCCCATGTGCATTGAAACCAGCAGCATCTGTCCACATGATACAATTGTACAGAAGAATCCCTCTTAGAGTTATGAGATCACACACCATGACCCATTAAGTCCAAGCTGACCATCAAGTACCATCTATACTAATTCCATTTGCTGCAACAGGGCGGAAGAGTAGCACGGCTAACAGAGCCATGCCTCACAGCTCCAGAGATCCTGGTTCAATCCTGACCTCAGGTGCTGTCAGTGTGGAGTTTGCAGGTCTTCCCTGTGACTGTGTGGGTTTCCACTCTGTGGTACAGTTTCCTCCTACATCCCAAAGCTGTCGGCTGTTAGGTTAATTAGAACATAGAAAAACGGAATTTTACTTCGGAGTCACGTGAGTGATTCCGTGAAGAACCCGCTCAGCATGCATGCGCGGCATCAACATGAGTATATACATTTCAAAATGGAAACAGTTGTTACTGCCAAACAACTACATTCCAAATGATACTTCATGGCAAGCATTGATCTTAAAGATGTTTACTATTTAGTACCATTCACAAGGATCATCGCAGATACCTGAAATTTACCTGGATGGGGCAGCTATAGCAGTTTAAAGCGATGTCTTAAATGGTAGGCAAGACCATGGAATTGACTATGTTAGCTGTGTCAGCTACAAAACCGTTATTCGAAACCCTGGGATTGTCTTACATCCAGATAAATCTAAGTTTAAGCATCCACAATCATGGACTACTTGGGCTTCACAATTAATTCAGTCTACGTGACTGTAACATTGCCAAGAGACAAAATAGTTGAATTGGCACAATCATGCAACAATTTAATGGTCAACAAACTACCAACTACTCAACAAGTAACAGAGTATTGGAAAAATGGTAGCAGCATTTTCCGGCTACATAATTCGGACCTTTGCACCAAAAACAACATACAGGTCATTATGATCGTGTCATGAAGTTACCCACTGAAGCAATATCAGAACTACAGTGGTGGGCAAAAAACGTTTGGCATAGTTTACAGCCCTATTGTCATCACTAACCCTATGTTAGTTATCCAAACAGATGCCAGTGCTCAAGGCTGGGGAGCAACTAACTCTATATCTAGCACAGGTAATAGATGGACTAACCCGCAGTCATCATCACCACTTACACTGGGCATTAATTATCTAGAGATGGGTGACTTTTATGGTTTAAAGCATATGCACAAATATGCATCACTTGCATGTACGGTTACAAATAGATAAATACTACGGTAGTGGCCTACATTAACCACATGGACGGCATAAAATCAGTATCATGCGACAAGTTGGTCAACACAATTTGGCAATGGTGTGTCGAAAGACATATTTGGCTATCAGCAACTTACCTGCCAAAAGTTATCAAGCATTATGGCACGCCAGATATCGATTTATTTGCATCCAGGCTAAATCACCAGGTACCTATGTATGTCGCTTGGGAACCAGACCTGAGGCAGCAGCGGTAGATGCGTTCACGCTGGATTGGGGAAATTCTTCTTCTATGCATTTCCTCCCTTCTGCCTCATCAGTCGGGGACTACGCACAATACAAATGGACTCTGCTTCAGGTATTTTGATAGTACCCGACTGGCCTACGCAGCCATGGTTCCCAATACTCCATGACATGGTTGTTGAAACTCCGATGGTATTCCCCAGTGACCCAGAGTTATTAACACCCAGTGTCGGGCACACGCCACCCGTGCCATGAAAAAATCAAACTCCTGGGTTGCAGATTCTGCACAAACCACTTCTGGGACTGGGATTATCAGAACAAACCGTCGACACCATGTCAGCATCCCTCCGAACATCCACTAAAAAACAGCACTTGTCCAGCATCAAAAAATGGGAGAAGTACGGTTTGGATAGAGGGACCACCTACTCAACCGCTACAGTTACCAACGTACTGGAATTCCTGGCGAACCTTCACCATGATGAAGGACTCAGCTACAGAGCCATCAACACAGCTAGAAGTGCCCTGCCTGCCTATTTAAAACCAGCTCCAGGACAACAGGCCATGGGGTCCCACTCGCTGGTGGTCAAACTAATCAAGGGTATTTACAACTCTAACCTCCTAGACCAAGGTACACCCATACATGGGATGTCAGTGTGGTCCTGACATACCTCAGGGGATGACCACCAGCCAGATCTCTCAACCTGGAACAATCTATGCTCAAAACACTCATGTTGATGGCACTTGTATCTGCACAGAGGGTCCAGTCACTACACCTATTGCGACTGGACACCATGCTCACAGCTCCAGACCAGATCTCTGTCGTTATCCAGGGATTGATCAAACAGAGCAGACCAGGAACAACAAATCCAGTTGTGGAATTCCGGGCTTACCCGCCAGAAACACGGTTATGTGCCATGACCCTACTATCCTACATAGACACAACCAAAATATTCTAGGGAGATGAAAAGCCTTGTGGGTCAGTCATAAAAAACTTTATGGTCGGGTGACGAGCCAAACCATTTCGAGATGGCTCAAGCAGGTGCTAAAAGCTGCTGGGATAAAAACTAACATGTACAAATTTCATTCCACCAGGGCAGCATCCACGTCGACGGCTAAAAGAATGGACGTGCCTATAGGCCACATCCTGGCTACAGCAGGATGGTGGGGGGAAAGACCGTTCAGAAAATTTTATAATAAGCCGTTGGCAAAACCTGTTTTAGTTGCAGGAAAGATTTTACAGACTGCAAATATTTAATTTAAGCCCAGGGGAGCAATTTAATTTCTTTGTTGTTATTGTTAAAAAATACCATTGTGTTTTTCTACAAACAGATTCATTGGTTGATTACGATAACACACTTCCTCCCTCAAAGACTTCGGCAGTGATGTAGTAATAACTGTTACACGGTTTGAAATCACAGAGCTTTGAAATCTTCACGGAATCACTCACGTGACTCCGAAGTAAAATAGTAAGATTAAACGAGAACTTACCAGTTTGAAGTTTGATCTGTATTTTATGAGGAGTTACGATGAGGGATTACGTGCCCTCAGCTCCCACCCTCAATAATATGGGTCAAATTCATAAACTGATGTCTCCTTGTCTTTACTATGTTTACTTCAATAACTGTGTCTATCTGTGATTCCACACCGCTGCTTTGGAGTATGCCGCGCATGTGTGCTGAGCGGGTTCTTCACGTAATCCCTCATCGTAACTCCTCATAAAATACAGATCAAACTTCAAACTGGTAAGTTCTCGTTTAATCTTACTATTATACACCACAGGAACAGACCCTTCAACCGACAATGTCTGTGCCAGATTTAGTTTAGTTTAGTTTAGAGATACAGCGCAGAACGGGCCCTTCAGCCCACCGGGTCCGCGCCGACCAGAGATCCCCGCATATTAACATTATCCTACACCCCTAGGGACAATTTTTGCATTTACCAAGCCAATTAACCTACAAACCTGTACATCTTTGGAGTGTGGGAGGAAACCGAAGATCTCGGAGAAAACCCATGCAGGTCACGGGGAGAACGTACAAACTCTGTACAGACAGCACCCGTAGTTGGGATTGAACCCGGGTCTCCAGTGCTGCATGCACTGTATGGCAGCAACTCTACCATTGCGCCACCGTGACCGCCCTCTGCGCCAGATGTCAAGTTAAACTAATCTCCTCCGCCTGCATATGATACATATCCATCCATCCGCTCCATTTTGATATGCTTATCTAAAAGCCTCTTAAACGTCACTTTCATATCTGTTTCCATCACCACCACCCTTGGCATCCGTTCCAGGCAACCACCACTCTTCTGTGTAAAAAAAGAACTTTCTCCACACATCTACCCTAAACTTTCCCCCCCCTGACCTTAAAGCTATGCTTTCTGGGAAACTGTACCTGGGTTTACTATATCTATGCCTCTTATTACTTTATATACTTTTATCAGCTCGCCCCTCAGTCTCTAACAAGCTAGGGATAACAAGTGTTTTTTAAATGCTTGATGAACTGCAAAAACTTGATTGGCTGAAGGACCGTTTCCATACTAAATGGGTTCAATTACTAATATTTGGTTTGAATTTGCATCCACTAACACTACAGGATCTCAACAATGTCATATATTGTGCAAATTAAAAAGTGCAACACAAGGTTACTTGACAATTATTTGCTAGGTTATAAAGCCAGGAAGTCTTTGATCAGCATCCTCACGGTAGCTTTTACCGATGTTCCAAGAGAATCGGTGATGGGGAATTTTGTACAGGCAAAATTGTATGTCACTTGAGCTTGTGTCTCAGACATTGTCCACCTCCACTGGTCAACATGGATTAAAGCAGTTGCACAATGTCCCAGGTGCATCAACTGATTGGGACAGGCAAATGCTGAACATCAGTGAACAGAAAGGTCCCAAGTTTGATGCTGGGACTGTGTTGATTCAGCTGATCTCAGCTGGGGCAAGAGGCAGTGACTCTTTTGGTAGCCATGTTGTCTGTAAATCTGAAGGTCTTTAGTTCAAATCCCATTCCATAAAACTGTACATAAAATCTAGGCTCCCTCACCAGTGTAATACCCGAGGGCATACTATGTTGCCAGAAGTACCATGTTTTGGAAGACATATTAAATCAAGGTTTTGTCTGCCGTCTTAGGTCAACACAGAGGTTTTCATGGCAGCATTTCAAAGAAGAACTTCGGAGTTACATTCCCTGCATTCTGGTCAATATATGTCCGTCAATCAACAGACTACTTGCTCATTATCTCATTGCAATTTGTAGGCTTGGAGTGGTGGCGAAACTTAACAAAGCATTTAATTGGCTGTAAACATCTGGAAAAATCCACACTCTGCACAGACAGGACCAAAGGTCAGGATTGAACCCAGTTCCCTGGAGCTGTGAGGCTCTGTGTATAGCAGCTCTACTAGTTATGCCACAACGATGCTGCTTTCTTTAGATTGGGAATGGGTGGTTTGAAAGGTCAAAGCAGACTGACAAAAGTACCCAGTGACGATCTTATATGAAGACAAAGGACTAGAAATTCATTTTCTTGGCATTAAAATGTATTTGTTCGCACCCTATCACTGTTTTAATAAGGTCCAAAAGGACCACAATATTCAATGGAGACTGTCACAGAACAGCTTGCTGAGCTCCCCTGTGTTACTCCACGCTGTTCCAGAAACAATGGGCATCACTGAAAAGCTCTGGTCGAATTTCACACAGCAGCTGGCACTTGAAACACAGCCAGCCTTAAAGCAACACAAACACACACCCACACATACCACCACCACGTCAGCTACTGGAGACTGCTATGTCCTTCACTATTGGTTTCCAGTGTTCTGAGGACAAGGACTATGCTCTGAGGATTAATGCTGGGGACTTTGACGGGGAGGCAGTCACGTCACCACAGGGGATGTCCTCTGTTTAGTCAGATAACTAAGAATGTTCATGCACACCTGGTTGAAATCTCTGGAAGGATATGCGAGTTCCCAGATCCCTGTGGGTTGAAGGAGGAGTGGGTGAAGTCCGGTGCAAACAATTACCTCCCTAATGAAATGAAGAGCAGAAACTGTGACACGTGGTATTGGTAAGCAGCCATGGCTTGGACTGAACTCAGGGGTAGCAAGTTATAAATGAGGGTGACCTTGACTGTGAGGTGAGACCAGGCATATGTGCAGGCTTCTACGTGAGGTTCCATAAGATAGATACAAAATCCTGGAGTAACTCAGCTGGACAGGCAGCATCTCTGGATAGAAGTAATGGGTGACGTTTCGGGTCATAAGGTCATATATAAGATCTTTGAGTGGTGGTGCTGTTGAGTGTGACAGCCTCGCCTGCAGCTGTTCATCCTTTCATGCTTTAAAAAATTTTTAGTCTGTCAAAAGGTTTTGTTTTGGAGGTCTTTTAGTCTTTTTATGTGGGGGATGGGGAAGGGGGGGTGGGGGGAATGGGGAAACTGTCTTTCCTCCGAGCCGCATCTTTGCCCCCTCCACGCGGCCTATCATCTGGATTGGCGAGGCCTCTCCCGCCGGAGACTGGCCAGAGCTTCAGCTTCAGCAGCGGCGCAGCACTGAAGTACCATCGCGGAGCGGGCGATGCCTTACCAGGGGTCGCCGTGTGGAGCTCCGGAGTGCTGGGACTGCCGACTTTAACAGCGTGCAGCTGTGGTCTGCAGAGCTACCAGCCGCGGGCGGCACTGACTTTAACATCACGGGGCCCTGGGATCTTTTCGCCGAGGATCGCCATGTTGGAGCTCCGCCCAGCTCGGCCTGTGGACTTCGGGAGCCGCGGTCTCCGGTAGGAAGCGGCCGTTTCGGAACTACAACCCGCTGAAAGTGTTCTTCCGATGCTGGAGTTCCATCATCCGGCGAGAGGGCCTGAAACATCGGGCCGCCGTTGCGGCGATTGTGGAGGCCTCAATAGGCCCCAAGCAAAGGTGAACAAGAGGAAGAGGACTGAACTTTGTTGTCTTCCCTCACAGTGGGAAACATTGATTCCACTGTGGGGGGATGTGTTTATGTTTAATGTTAAATTCTATAGTGTTGTGTTTATCTTATTTATGTACTGTATGGTAACTTAAATTTCACTGCACCAATTGGTGTATGTGACAATAAATGCCAATTGGTGTATGTGACAATAAATGTCTGTACAGCACTTTGGTCAATGTGGGTTGTTTTTAAATGTGCTTTATAAATAAATTTGATTTGATTTGATAAGTGATAGGAGTAGAATTAGGCCATCATGTCTACTCCGCCATTCAATCATGGCTGATTTATCTCTCCCTCCTAACCCCATTCTCCTGCCTTCTCCCCATAACCTGTGACACCCTTCTTCAGTCTGAAGAAGGGTCTCGAACTGAAACATCACCCATTACTTTTATCCAGAGATGATGCTGGTCCTGCTGAGTTACTCCAGTGTCTATCTTCAGTGTTGAGCTGCATCTGCAGTTCCTTCCTACACAGGTTCCATGAGGTCACAGGTCTCAGTGCAGTGAAGCCTGCTCCAAGAAGTGTAGATTAGAGCGTGGTGATGTAAAACTGCTGAACGGATGTTGAGTGGGTGGTGAAGCTGGTGAGGTGAGGATGTGTGAGGTTAGGATGGGTAAGAAAGATGTGGGTGGGTGAGATGAGACTGGGCGAGGTGAGCGTGGGTGAAGTGCAGGATGGATGGGTGAGGTGCTATGTAGTAGGTGTAGGTTGGTGAGATGAGGGTGGGTGAGGTGAGTTGTAGGAAGGAACTGCAGATGCTGGTTTAAACCGAATATAGACACAAAATGCTGGAGCAACTCAGCGGGACAGGCAGCATGTCTGAATAGAAGGAATGGGTGACGTTGCGGATCGAGACCCTTCTTCAGACTGAGTCAGGGGAGAGGGAAATACAGAGAAATTGAAGTGTAAGATGTGAAAACGAGACAAAGGGAGATCAAGAATTATGTAGAATAGATCTAGAATGGTTAGATAGGAAAAGGTGACAAAAAAGCAAACAGACATAAAATGTAAATGAGGACAGTCAGACTAGTAAGAGAACTGGGAAGGGGGGCGGGATGGAGAGAGATGGAAGGCAAGAGTTACTTGAAGTTAGATAAGTCAATATTCATACCACTGGGGTGTAAGCAGCCCAAGCGAAATATGAGGTGTTGTTCCTCCAATTTACGATGGGTCTCACTCTGACAATGGAGGAAGCCCAGGATAGAAAGGTCAGTGTGGGAATGGGAGGAGGAGTTAAAGTGTTTAGCAACTGGGAGATCAGGTAGATTTAGGCGACTGAGCGGAGGAGTTCAGCGAAGCGATCGCCGAGCCTGCGCTTGTTCTCGCCGATATATAGGAGTCCACACCTGGAACAGCGGATACAGTAGATGAGGTTGGAGGTGCAAGTGAACCTCTGCCTCACCTGAAAAGACTGTCAGGGTCCTTGGACAGAGTCGAGGGGGGAGGTATAAGGAAAGGTGTTGCATCTCCTGCAGTTGCTGGGTGAGGTGAAGATGGGTAAGCTAACGATGGATGAAATGAGGATGAATAAGGTGCGGAATGGGTGAGGTGCTGGGTGGGTGAGGTGAAGGCGGGTTTGGTGAAGGTTGGTAAGATGAAGTGGATGAGGTGAGGATTGGTGAGGTGCTGGTTGCTGAGTCCTTTTCTGCTCCTTTGATGTAGACCCTGTGGTGTCTGGGTGGAGTATATTGCCGGTCCGTGCCATCCATGAAGTGCAGTGATAAGTCAACATATGCTCATGTAAGCCAGTTGTGGTTGTGACAAGCTGTTAGAAGATGTGAGGAAGGTTCCGTGTTCAGTGTAGACACTGAGGACTGCAGATTTTGGAATAGTTCAAGTTCAAGTAAGTTTATTGTCATGTGTCCCTGATAGGAAAATGAAATTCTTGCTTTGCTTCAGCACAACAGAACATAGTAGGCATTGACTACAAAACACATGAATAAATAAACTGAATATGGAGCAAAAAAATTGCTGTTGGGATTCAACGTGAAAGAGTAGGGCTGAAAGAGAGGAGGGGAGGTAGCCAAAGGAGTGAAGTGACAAAGGTTGTATGCAAAGGTGAGTACAATGGATTGGTGGATGGAGTCAGGTGGGGAGAAAAGGGTGGAGATAACAGAAGCTGGAACACTATAGTTGTAGGTATCCAGGGGCTGCAGATGGTGCAATTCGATGGGAAAGGAAGGTGGAGTATGCAACCACTTTGTGTGTGTAGAGAGGAGCAGTTAGGGGAAGAGACCTGATGGAGTGTGTGGGTGATGGGCAGATGGAGTGGGTGGGGGAAAAGTTGGGTGAGAGGATCTTGTGGGAATGTAGGGTACAAACGGTCACATGCATAAAGACACAATAATTAGCCCCAATCAGTCCGTCCCTATCCAAGTGCTGATAGATCCTGTTCCTAAGAATCCCCTTCAACAATTTCCCCGCCACTGAAGTCAGGCTCACCTGCCTGTAGTTCTTGCAGCTCTTCTTCAATAATGGTACATTAACCATCTTCCAATTTTCTGGAATTTCATCTGTGGCTAAAGGTGATACAAATACATCTGCAGGAGCCTCGGCAATTTCCTTCCCACTTCCCACAAGGTCCATGGATGTACTTGGCCAGGCTCTGGAGATTATTCCAACAATGCACTTTAAGACCACGAATAACTCCTCTTTGGTATGTGAATTTGAATATGATCTAAGACATCACAACATCTCTGCCTCTATTCCTTAGCTTCGGCGATCTTCTCCTCAGTAAAAACAGATGAGGCGTATTCATTTAATATCTCCCTGATCTCTTGTGGTTCTATACAAAGATAGCCATGCTAAATTTTAAACCCTTTTACCCTTAATATACCTGCAGAAACTCTTCCCTTTCTTTTCCTTCATCTGCTAGCACGATTTAATTTCCTCTTTTTGCCTTCCTGATTCCCTTAAGTATAGTCCAACACTTTTTATGCTCGAGTAGATTTTCTGGATCCCGACCACCTAAATCTGACATAGGTCTCTTTCATTTTCCTGACCAGAACCTCAACATCTCTCATCAACCAGGGTTCTTTAAACTTGCCAACCTTGTCCTTCAACCTTACATATAGCCGCTGTAATCTTGCCAACTAAATTGTGAAAGCATCTCACTTGCCAGCCTTCTCCTTACCTACAAACTGACTTTCGCAATTGGCTTCTGCAAGTTTCAGCCTAACGACTCCTAAATCGGTCTTTCAATTTACGTTACCCAAATACGTATATAGAATTCAAAGATCATGCCGTTGAATGTTTGAATAATTCTCCATTTGCAGATCTTGCATAATTTCTCTTCCCATTCCAGATCAAGGATAATTAGCTACTGTGGCTACAAGGCCTAAGCAGCTGTGCACCCAGCTTGTTTAACTCATCAATGCATACAACCTGAAATGAAACTATTGATTCAGCGCCATGACCTAGAAATTCAATGGTGCTGTGTACGCTATTTTAAATGCCACCCAACTGAATTCAGGCAGAAAACAATCAGTGAAATACTATTCGGAATTCCTAGCATAAATACAACACATAATGCTACCATGAATCAGGTGCTTTTCTACCTATTTTGCCTACTCATAAAATACCGAGCATGCATATTAGTAGCAAGTGACACCTGCTTGGTGTTACCATGTCAGCATTGGATGGTGAGAATGCATTGGAGTGAAAGGCACAGGCCTAGCTCAGGGTCCAGGGTTGCTGGAGTGCTTCCTGGGAGGCCTGATATGGCCTTCACCATTGCTGGGAGGTCCACTGCAGAAGACAAAGTAGATTCTTCGCCAATGTAATAATAGAGCAGATCTTTCAGCATTTGTATGAGGCTGAATATCCTCTGAACCTTCTCACCAGATACTCACCACTGCTTCTGTACAGATTGAGATCTGCCAATGACGAAATCAATGATTCAGTTGCAAAGTGAGGAGCAAAGATCCATTTCCCTGTAGGATAGACATAACATGTAGGAGTAACTTAACAAATCAGGCAGCATCTCTGGGGAAAATGGATAGGTAATGTTTCAGGTCGGGACTCTTCTTCAGACTTCAGACTTGACCCAGTAAAGATGCCTCCACACTCCACATTTTCCTCGTGACCATATGGGTATTCTCATTGTCCTCCAGTTTCTTCCCACATCTCAAAGATTTATGAGTTGGTAGCTTAATCAGCTTGGTCAGCCGTCTTACGTTGCCGCTAGTGGAATCACAGAGTTATACAGCATAGAAACAGGCCCTTCAGCCCAACTTGTCCATGCTGACTAAGTTACCTACCTGAGCTAATCCCATCTTTCTATAAACAATTCCTATTCATAAACTGTCCAAATGTCTTTTAAACCATGTAGTTGTAACTGCCCTTACTTCTTCCGCTGGCACCGCACTACATGTGAAAAAAGGTTTCCCCCTCAGAACCTCTTTAAGTCTTTGCTCTCATAAATCTTTTCCCTCTAGTTTTAGGCTCCCTCACCCTGGTAAAAGACTGTTACCATCCACCTGTTCTGGGGCCCCTAATGATTTTATATACCTCTATAGGGTCACTCCTCAGACTCATCAGTCCAGGAAAAAGTGTCCCAGCTTATCCAGTCTCTCCTTATAACTCAAGCCATTCAGTCCCAGACCATCCTTGTTAATCATTTCTGCATCCTTTCCGGTCTAATGACATTCTTCCGAACTTCATGCGGTATGTCATAGAGCATTAGAAAGACACAGCATAGAAACCGGCCTTTTGAGAGCCATTCACAATATGTATGAAACGCATGGTAGAATCTGGGGAAACATGATGGGAATATGGGGTAAATAACATCTGATTAGTGCTGCATAAGTGTAAAAATGGGCAACTAATGGCATGGAGTGTATGGTTTTTCTTTCTAATACTCTATCTTCTTCTTCTTCTTGCGAATGAAACATAAACCAAAGGAATAGTTATATCTCAAGTCGGGTGTTGAGCAGCCAGGTTGTTGTCTCTGCGTCAATGTCTGCCAGCCCTGAGCTCCATTTGGTGGGTGGTAGAGCGGGCACCCAGAGATGACATGGTTGGCTGTCTGTTTTTCTGCTCTGCATTCACAGGCTGGGCTCTGACAGAGCCCCCATCTCCACATGCTAGCATTGAAATGCCCAACTCCAGTACAAAGTCTGTTGAGCTTCACCCATGCTCCTCTGGGGAGGTCAGACCCTGGACAGCTTTTATCTGGTGAAGAGATGTAGTTATGTAATGGAGATGAGGTTGCCTTCCACTCCTGTGACCAGTTGGTGGCTATTCAGTGTGCTTTTGTCTCAGTTGGCTGGATGGATGCTAGGAGTTGTTTTTCATTTGGAGCAAAGGGATGACGGGACTTCAGTCGGGGTGGCCTCTGCTCTCTGCTGATAGCCTGATGGAGGAGGTGATGTGGGTCCATGGCACGACAAGATAGTGCCAGATTTGCCGCTTGCCTTCAGATCCCTGCAGGTGGAATGCCCGCAAGTATAGGGAGCTGCTTGACTGGAGTAGGTTGGACTGGAATACTCTATGACATCCAGTATCAATGTTTACCATTGCATCCCAAGTCAAAGCAGCCCCAACACTTGACTCTCAATCAACTACTCTTCCCATTCTCCAAATCTTTATAACTAGTAAATACCACGGGAGGATAACAGAGGAGGATGACTGTATTTTGTTGCCTTCCCTCACAGTGGGAAACCTTGCCCCTGTTGTAAGGGGATGTCTGTGTTAAAGACTATCGTGTTCTGTGCTCTTTATTATTCGTATGGCTGTATGGCGACCACACATTTCACTGTACCAATTGGTACACGTGACAAATAAATGTATCTTGTATGTATTTTCTAAATGTTCAAAGTAAAAACACTCTTTTCAAATGTCCCTATAATTCCTTTACCATTCTTGCTGTTCACTGGAGTTTAATCTTATTTCCTCGAGTGTCCCAGAATAGCCCCACAGGATTAGTAATCCTAATTGCCTGTGTGAGCAAGTGAAAGGGAGAGTTTCCAGGCAAATTCCTCAATGACCTGACGTCCATCACTGCAGGAGGTACTGGAATTAATTGTAGCAATGTAGTCTCCTTGTTCCATGTACAAGACCCAGAGAGTTGTTCATGTTGTGAGAAGGTGACAGATGTAAACAGATGGCAAGAGGAGCCTGGACATGATGCCAGCAGCATCATCTGTCTCAATGACTGCTAGATGACATTTTAGTGAGGAATAAGTCCCTTTCTAATTCAGTAGGTTATTTTAGATAAATGAATTATTTCCACCACTCGGCAAAGTAAACAGGAAAAACGGTTTTGCCTGTGGCATATCCTTTGGGCAACCAGAGGTAACTGAGTGATTCATTGCAAAGGCTCCTCATTCCATATTGTCTGGTCAGGCACGAAACAACTCCATTGAGGGCACAAATGAAACCTGGCAGCTGAGACACACAATAGTGTTATAACGTTAATGGCCGCAGAACCTAATTGAGTCATATACAGAATGTCACAAACCCCAGAATAAACAGTGCACTAACATACATATTTATTACAGTCACTGCACACAGCTCATGTTGATGTAGGGACAGATGTTTAAAAGTTAAAAAAATGGAACAGGTTCAAGAGTAGAACATGTGGCCACCCAATTCCAGATGATAGACCATTCTGTTTCAACAACATTTACATGCCTTGGCTCTGCAAACCTTAATACTATCTCATTTTCCCCAAACATAACCTAGAACCTTAGATTCAATCGCTCCATGCATTCTTAATTCAATTGGTGTACATACCTCTAACTTAATTAATTTACAGATTTCTACTTCAATGCATACCATATACAAACGCAGATTGAGTTTCAAACTGATTCAGGTCGACATTGGGTAATTCTCACCAAGCAGGGAATTACAGAAGGCAATTGACTGGTTCTCATTAGTTGATACATAGAAACATAGAAAATAGGTGCAGGAGTAGGCCATTCGGCTCTTCGAGCCTGCACCGCCATTCAATATGATCATGGCTGATCATCCATCTCAGTATCCCTAACCATACTAACAGGATACATGGGGAGTATCACAGGCAGATACTGAGCAAACAGTCATTCATGTTTCTAAAGAACCTGGTGAATATTCAAGCCAAGTTACATATTTAAAGCTACATTTTAAAAAATGTAGTCTAACTCCTTTCAGGGTAGTCTTGGCAAGTATTAAACTCATAACTAGCATAACTAAAATGACACTCTTGTCACTATCAAGATTCAAGTTGGCAGGAACTAGCTGTGCACAAATTAGAAGTCACGCTTCTTACATTTCAATAGTACTACACCTTGAAAACTGCTTCATTGGCTATAAGATGCTCATGACATCCAGAGATAGTGAGAGGCACTATATAATAAGTATGGACATGGTGGCCTGAAATACTTGCTTCTGCGCTATTTAGAAGAGTACAACACAGGAACAGGCCCTTCAGCCCACGATGTCTATGAATCATTGACTCTAATTGCAAGGATAGATTTTGGTCACCACAGCTAAACATGATTAGAGTGCCCACTGCTGAATATTCTCACCTCCATTTGTTTGATTCTATTGTGGAACACTAACAAACAAAGACAACCTTATCCAAGATAGACACAAAATGCTGGAATAACTCAGCGGGACAGGCAGCATCTCTATATAGGAGGGGTGGCGTTTCAGATCGAGACCTGACCCGCTGAGTTACTCCAGCATTTTATGTCAACCTTATCCAAATTGGTCTTTCCTCTCGCATCAGTGCTGTGGAGTGGTTGTTATCAAGACATTCACAGGCAGCATAGTGGCTCAGCTGGTAGAGCTGCTGCCTCACAGTGCCAGAGGCCCGGGTTTGATCCTGACCTTGGATGCTGTCTGGGTAAAGTTGGCGCATTCTCCCTGTGATCGCGTGGGTTTCCTCCGGGTGCTGCAGTTTCCTCACACATCCCAAAGACGTTGGCGTATGTCGGTAATTTGTAAATTGCCCCATGGTGTAGGGAGTAGCTGAGAAAATGGGATAATATAGAACCAGGAAACAGTCCCTTTGGCCCAACTCATCCATGCCGACCTAGATGCCCGATCTAAACTAGTCTAATTTGTCTTTTGTTTGGTCAATATCCTTCTTTGCTTTTCCTATCCATGTACCTGTCCAAGTTTCTTTTAAATGCTGCCTCAAGCTAGGTCCTGTGAAGTTATCTGCCTGGGTAGCCACAGCAATGCTGATTGGCAGGAAATAAGATAGATGCTGGATTATCCTCCAGCACCCAGATCCTACTCTCAGGAAAGCCAATCGTATGTCTGCTTCAGTAGCTGTTGGTACAGACGCACCCGAGACTGGCTGGGCAGGTGGCATTCCACTACTGTCAGTGGTGGTGAATATTCAACAGGTCCAGTGCTCACCCTGATGATTCATACAGCAACTGCACTCAAGCATTACCTTTGATTCTGCAGCCTCCAAGGATCCTTCTAGCTCATTGCTTCCTCCTTCATCAGATATAACAACTCACTCATTCCTCTGTACTTGCCCTCACAATGGTCAGACTCTCAACATAATTATATTCAGACACACCTTGCACAGGTACATCTCATACAGCACACTTTACAAACACATTTATGAGTATTGTAAGTATGGCTGTCCGTTGTTAATACAATGGATGCACGTCTTCATACTTTTGACACTCACTAAGAACTGCTGCTGTCATCAGTGAACCCACTGACATTAAAATACTTCACAAAGTTGCACCTCTCCATAGTTGCCCTCTGCAATTGTTCCCTCAACTTCCTGACCCATAGACTATAATCAGTGTGGATAGGGCATCACCCACGATAATTCTCAACAACAGAGCCCTGAAAGGATGTGTTGTCAGCCCCTTACTACATTCCCAATACACTTACGATTGTGCAGCCAAATCATTTACGAGTTTGCAGATGACACCACTGTAAAGGGCTGGATCTTGGACAATGATGATATGGAGTACAGGAATAATACGGAGAGCTTAGCAACAGACAACAACCACTCCCTCAATGTTAGCAAGATGCGGAGCTAGTTATTGACTTCAGGAAAGAAGGTGGTGTACACCCACCAGTCAGCTTCAATGGTAGTGAAGCTGAGATGGTTTGGAGTTTCAGGTTCTTTGTCATAAACATCACTAACAATTTGTCCTGGACCAACCACATTGAAGCTGCGACTAATAACACACCAACATCTCTTTCCTCAGAAGTCTAAGGAAGTTTGACATGTCTTCAATCACTCTTACCAACATGCACATGTTGACCATAGAAATCATCCTGTCAGATGCATCATAGCTTGGTTTGGCAACAGCCTTGCCCAAGACCACAAGAAATTGCAGAGTCGTGGTCCATCACAAAGATGAGCCTTCCCCCCATAGACTCCATCTACATTTAAATTGCCTCAGCAAAGCAGCCAGCAACTTATATTTACATCCCAGGTCATTCTCTCGTCTTCCCTCTCCTATTGGTCAGATGATACAAAAGCTTGAATGTACATACAAGTACAGTTTCATCCCTGCTGCTACCAGACTACTGAATGGTCCTCTTATAAGCTAGGGTGTCAACACGATCACCCAACCTACCTCATTGTGGACATTGCACTTTTTTCATCTCTGCACTCTCTCTGTAACTGTGACATAATACTGTAATATTATATTGACACTCTGGCATGTTTCTCTTTGCACTACCTGTTGTACTTGTGCATGGTTTAGTGCAATTGTGTATAATATGATTTGACTAGCTAACACGCAAACAGTGTTTTTCACCATATCTTGGTCTATGTGACAATAATTAACCAATACCAATACACATGATGGGACAAGTTAAGAGCAGATCAGGCAGCACTTGCGGAAGAAATGATCAGACAACATCTGATCAAGCTTTTAATTCAAGCACCTTTAACTCCAGTATAATTAGCTCACTTTCCTTGTCTCAATGTTTTACTACCACACTGGACAAAGAAACTCATAAACAATTAGGTGATTGATTTAAATTGATTTTTGTTTGATCATCATTTATTCAGGTTGAATGGTTTATCTTGTAATGAGACTAAAGGGAGTTAACATAGATTTGATGGGCCAAACGGCCTCCTTCAATGTTGTGCCAAAAATAAGCTATCAAAATGAAGAAATGTACTAGTTAGTTTTGGTTCAGTTCTAAATACTTTTATTTTGCACCCGAGTCATAGTGGGTGGCAGAAAGTTATACATTGAGGGCTTCAGGGTGTGACTTTGCAGATATGGCTGGTTTCTGTAGTTAGCCGAAGAGGTGAACCCTACACAAAGACTGCAGAAATAACAAAGGAAACCAGACACAGAAAACAGCAAGGAAATGCTGCAGTGTGGGTTTGACACAAAACAAAACATCACACAGCATACAAACAGCAAACTGCACACAAACAAACAGCACGGAGACAGTTTGTGCTGGTATCACATAATGTATGATGCACACAGAGCATACTACACACCGACATTTCACTTTGTGGAGATAATTCATGTTGTATAGTGCACACATGCCCTGTACAGTCACTGCTTTGTGTATTAATCTACATTGTATCATGCACAGAAAACACGCACTGCATACAGACACTTTGTTGAGCTACCCCAGTTGTATCCAGCACACAAAGCACTCTACACACAGACAAAGCAGGAACAAAGGAACAGGTTTACTCTGTAGTCTGTGCTACCCATTGTTGAAATCATGTTGACCTGTAAGCTAACTTCACACAAGCCTCAATTTCCTTTGATCCCTTGGTAACTTTGCTTAACTATATATCTATCTATCTAAGGTTTATAATTCAGAGCTGGAATCATCTGCTGTTTGTGGAGAGTGCTTTTGTAAGTATACATGTCGCTTATTATCACTCTAGAAAATCCTGCTCCTCGAATCCCTAGCCAGCGAAAATAATTCCTATTCATCTATTTGTCATTCTATCTATCTATCTATCTATCTATCTATCTATCTATCTATCTATCTATCTATCTATCTATCTATCTATCTATCTATCTATCTATCTATCTATCTATCTATCTATAACTAAAACTCTGATCTTATTATCTTCCGGTTTGACGGTCTTTCTATTTGCGCAAAAATGGTTCGCGATAGCGTTACGATTTTTCGCCAGTTCACTCATTGTTCTCCGGTGCTGCGAGTGCGGCAAGTTTCGTTCCAATCGTATGAATCTGGTAAAAGTTAGCGAGGTTTAAAAATCTTTAAAACCCCGCGTGCGCAGATCGATCTCTTCTCATGCATGTCGGCGCAGCATGGATTAGTCTCTTCCCCTGTCACTCCCCGGGATGGTCCGCCCCTTCCTGCGCCATCGCGTCTTTACTGGAGCTGAGAATGGCCAGCGGATGTTTCCAACCGGACTTTCGGAGGGACCCGAAACAGCCCCGCCCGAAGCAACAGCCCAACCCCAAGCAGCAGCCCAGTGTCGGAGACCCAACCCAGCCCAGCCCAGAGTCGGAGACCCAGCCCAGCCCAGAGTCGGAGACCCAGCCCAGCCCAGCTGAAGATGGGAGACCTAGCCCAGCCCAGAGTCAGAGACCCAGCCCAGCCTGGGGTCGGAGATGTCGCCGATGTCGCCAAACGGAAAGTGGAGACTCTGATCCCGGCGGAGGAAAATGACCAGCGACCAGCGCTCGCTGTGAGTCCCCATCACACCACCAATTCCAGTCACTACCCCTCTGGTCCCCCTCGCTGGCTCCTCCCCCCTCGCCCGTGGCTCTTCCCCCGTCTTTTCTCTGAACTCACTCCCCGCCCGCCCAAACACCCGCCACCCACACACCACTCCGCCCACACACCCCTGCCCCCACAACTCTCCCCCCATGCGCACCCACCCCCTCACCCCCCCACACACCCCGCCGCCCAATCACCCCCCACACATCCCCCGCCTCCACAACCCCACCCCCCCCCCCTTTCCCACTCGAGGCTTGTTACTTCGATGCATCCTTTACTGCCCAAACATAACTTTTCACTTCCTTATTTGAAGCCGGATCCTAAGTAATGAAATGGTGATTTAATCAACTTCCCTTCATAAACAGATCAAAGTGTGGACCATTATCTGACACACTTTCTTCTAGCTTTGATAAAGGCTGATCTAAGTTTTTCTATTGCGCATTCTGTAATGATGAAATGGGCCCACATGCTTCACTGGTCAAAGGGCTGTGGATTCATTCCCACAGGTTGTCCACACACTTGACAGGTCAGTATCGGTCCCTCCACTTAACAGGTTCTTGTACACTTCCCTCAAATATGTGTTAACTTTCCATTGTGGTTATAGGGACATAGTCTTTTAATGTCTACAGAATATAAACTTCTCAAACTTTCTGGCTTCTGCATTATGTAAAAAACTGCTCAGTAATAATATCAACGCTGCAATTTTTGGGAGTAGCAAGCCTTGGTCAGAGACTATATCATTTAGTCATAATTATATTGAATCAATCCTCAAACTACATACTTCCATAATTAATTTACAAGTAATACTCAGTTTGAGATTACAAGGACAGCTACAATAAGGAATACTGTTGTCTGTGAAGGGAGCAGGCTACCAATCTACATCAAGAGGCCACAATAGCCCCCAACACTGGAAATAATCTTCTTTATTCTCCTGCACCATCGATAACATCTTCTTTGGCCTATTTGATCGATAGATAAATGTGAAAAGAAATCTCTAAAAATATTAATCAGGCAGATTAAAGTGACAAACCTTTGATAAATTCTTGTATGCAATGGTCAATTGTACACACACCTTGAGATAACAGGGATATGTTAATTGGATTACATTGAATCTCCAGCCACAATTACGCCTAGCGGGAGATGTGACATTCAATGATACTGAGAAACAGTATTTAAAGGGCTAGACACAAGAAACAGTCGTTAGATGTGAGACACACTGAGTTACCATATTTTGTATCTTTGTGAGATTGACATGGGGAATAATCGTTAAAAAGGACCCTGGCTGTCATCCCTGGAATAAGATTGGTGGTTACCACCATTGATGGTTCCTAACAAGCTATTTTGCCACTTAGCATTTCAAACATAGTCATTATCATATTTCTTTTGTCAATCAAAGACTTGTGGCACTTGTGCATCCAAAGAGCTAGTTATTGGTATGATAGAAAAGGACACAAAGTGCTTTTTGACTCAGCAGGTCAGGCAGCATCTCTGGAGAGCATGGATAGGTGATGTTTTAGGTCAAGATCCTTCTTTGGACTGATTGGTGGTGGGGGAAGGGGGGGTTGAGGAGAGGAAAGCTGGAAAAAGGGATAAACAAGGCAAAGGGTGGCAGGTAATAGTGAGGGGGATTTTTTGACAGGCAGGTGATTGGAACAAAGGCCAGTAATAAGGACAGTAGGTGTGCAACTTGTTTGAAGAGTTGTGGATTGTGAAGTCAGGGGGAGGAAAGTAGCAGGAGGATGGGGTGCGGGGTGGGGGTGAGGGGAGTAATGGATGGGAGTCCAGGTGAGCCCCAGGGGAAGGAGGGTGAGGGGGAAGAAAGGGGGGTACTAGTTAGAGGTTGTTTAAAATTGGAGAATTCAACATTCATACATTAGGGGTAGGAAGGAACTGCAGATTCCAAGAAACGTGCAAAATTATGGTTAAGCTAGGTTGCAACTGCACAGCACTGTTTTGGAGTTATGCCAAGAAATTCCAAGACCATGGTCTCAGAAGTTGACATTCCATCAATGGCCTTTTCCACACTCATGAATCAGGGTGGAAACTTCAATCCAGATACGTCAGCATGGGTGGGACAGTGGTGCTACTATGCAAAGACGAATTTGACACTTCCACCCTGGGAGAAGGTTTCTGACTGTTTAACTTATCCATGCCTTTATAATTTTATATCAGGTCTCCCTCAGCCTCCGATACTCTACAGAAAAAAAGTTTATCCAACTTTTCCGAGCTAATACCCTCTACTCCAGTCTTAGTAAACCCTTTGAGTACCGACTCCAAAACCTCCACGACCTTCCAGTAAAGGGAGTACCAGAACTACACACAATACTCCAAATGCAGTGCAACCATAGTTTTATAAAGCTGCAACCTGGCATCCTGACTCTTATATTCACTGTCCCAACCAATGACAGCAAGCATATGATATGCCTTCTTTACCACTCTGTCTACTTGTGTTGCTATTCTCAAATGATGAGGATGTGAGAAGAAAATAGCAATAATGTAAGATTAATGCAAATGGGTAGTTGATCATCACCCCAGATTTGTAGGCCAAAAATATTGATATTGATTTATTCTTGTTTCATGTGAAAAACGTATTTTGTGTGCTATCCAGGCAAACCTTTCATACATGATTACAATCAAATCATGCAGAATAGAGCTGCAGGGAAGATGCAGATTAAAGAGTGCGATTGAGGGATCAGGTTAACATCTAAGCTTCTTCACATGTTCGAGCATGACTTTTCATGCGAGTCCGTTCAACAGGACCATCCAATGCTTGTTGCTCCCTGCGGTGTGTGTCAATGTTAAAGCTCTTCAGGGATGTTCCAAGAGAATCTTTGAACCGCTTTTATCTGTCCATGACATGATTATTTGCCCTCAATCAGCTCTCCATGAAGTAGCTGCTTTGGTAACCACAGAGACAGCTACCTCAGTAATCCTGGCATTGCAATGGGGAAATTCCAAGCAGGGAAACTGATTACCCTGTGGACTCGGTCAAGATGTGCAAGGTAAAGAGTGCGAAGAGAGAGAGGAGAGCCATTTGCAGAGAAGCTCATCACCCCAGTAACCCTGCCAGGTGCAGTTCAAGTTATTTTTAACTTGAGTCTGCAGGTTTGACACTCAGCAGTCAATGGGTTCAAGCTGGTTCTGGCCTTCAGACAGACAGGAGAGATGCTGGAGGCTGTTTATAGTGCATTACAGCAAGCGTTCATATTGAAGGTAGTATAAATGATTCAGATGCTCATGATTATTCAAGATTAAATCAAACTGCTGTTTCTGTTGGTTATCCTACTCGCATGTAGTCGTTTTATAGAACATCCATGATTTGACTTCTCTGAACCATCTCTCATTGTTTCTCTAAATCTTTTGTGCTTTGAGGAGAAAAACCCAAGGTTCTCTAATGTCCTTATGGAACTGAAATCAAAGTATCAGTGTAAAGGAAGTTCTTTGGAATGCACTTTGTGACCAGCAGCTGTGCATGTGCCGGTGCTGCTGTTGTAGCACTGTTGCAGAACTGATGGGCCAATGGTGTAGGAAGGAACTGCAGATGCTGGTTTACACCGAAGATAGACACAAAATGCTGGAGTAACTCAGCGGGACAGGCAGCATCTCTGTATAGAAGGAATGGGTGACGTTTCAGGTCGAGACCCTGAAGAAGGTCTCAACCCGAAACGTCACCCATTCATTCTATACAAAAATGCTGCCATTCCTGCTGAGTTACTCCAGCATTTTGTGTCTATCTTTGATGGGTCAATGGGTCTGATTCCATGCTGCATGGCTCCCTGACACATGTATGTGCTTCCATTCTTGTTTCAGCCATTTATGTTGTTGCTCTGTTGATGAAAATTCTGGCATATAAATTCCTCTGATGTTGTACGCTTTGTTTGAAGATGCCACATGTTCTGTATGTGTCCAGTGGTGAATCAATTGTGAAATGCAGTGTCAATTCATCTATTGGTGGGACCAGAAGTGTTTCTTTCTGTACTTTATGAAATAATTTGTGCATTTTAATGTCAACTAAGTATTGGAACATATTTAATATATCTTGCTCCTGTTATAATAATGATGCCAGGAAATCAATGTAATGACAGGAATGTGTAGTGGAGATTCTCATTTTCCAACCTCAGGAATATTTCACAAGTTTTACAAGTACTATTGAGATATACAGTGGCTTGCAAAAGTATTCATACCCCTTGAACTTTTCCACATTTTGTCACATTACAACCACAAACGTAAATGTATTTTATTGGGATTTTATGTGATAGACCAACACAAAGTGGCGCATAATTGTGAAGTGGAAGGAAAATTATACATGGTTTTCAAATTTTTTTACAAATAAAAAACTGAAAAGTGTGGCGTGCAAAAGTATTCAGCCTCCTTTACTCTGATACCCCTAAATAAAATCCAGTGCAACCAATTGCCTTCAGAAGTCACCTAATTAGTAAATAGAGTCCACTTGTGTGTAATCTAATCTCAGTATAAATACAGCTGTTCTGTGAAGGCCTCAGAGGTTTGTTAGAGAACATTAGTGAACAAACAGCATCATGAAGCCCAAGGAAAACACCAGACAGGTCAGGGATAAAGTTGTGGAGAAGTTTAAAGCAGGGTTAGGTTATAAAAAAATATCCCAAGCTTTGAACATCTCACGGAGCACTGTTCAATCCATCATCTGAAAATGGAAAGAGTATGGCACAACTGCAAACCTACCAAGACATGGCCGTCCACCTAAACTGACAGGCCGGGCAAGGAGAGCATTGATCAGAGAAGCAGCCAAGAGGCCCATGGTAACTCTGGAGGAGCTGCAGAGATCCACAGCTCAGGTGGGAGAATCTGTCCACAGGACAACTATTAGTCGTGCACTCCACAAATCGGGCCTTTATGGAAGAGTGGCAAGAAGAAAGCCACTGTTGAAAAAAAGCCATAAGAAGTCCCGTTTGCAGTTTGCCACAAGCCATGTGGGGGACACAGCAAACATGTGGAGGAAGGTGCTCTGGTCAGATGAGACCAAAATTGAAGTTTTTGGCCTAAATGCAAAACGCTATGTGTGGCGGAAAACTAACACTGCACATCACCCTCAACACACCATCCCCACTGTGAAACATGGTGGTGGCAGCATCATGCTGTGGGGATGCTTTTCTTCAGCAGGGACAGGGAAGCTGGTCAGAGTTGATGGGAAGATGGATGGAGCCAAATACAGGGCAATCTTGGAAGAAAACCTGTTAGAGTCTGCAAAAGACTTGAGACGGGGGGTGGAGGTTCACCTTCCAGCAGGACAACGACCCTAAACATACAGCCAGAGCTACAATGGAATGGTTTAGATCAAAGCATATTCATGTGTTAGAATGGCCCAGTCAAAGTCCAGACCTAAATCCAATTGAGAATCTCTGGCAAGACTTGAAAATTGCTGTTCACAGACGCTCTCCAACCAATCTGACTGAGCTTGAGCTATTTTGCAAAGAAGAATGGGCAAAAATTTCAGTCTCTAGATGTGCAAAGCTGGAAGAGACATACCACAAAAGACTTGCAGCTGTAATTGCAGCGAAAGGTGGTTCTACAAAGTATTGACTCAGGGGAGCTGAATACTTTTGCACACCACACTTTTCAGTTTTTTATTTGTAAAAAAATTTGAAAACCATGTACAATTTTCCTTCCACTTCACAATTATGCACCACTTTGTGTTGGTCTATCACATAAAATCCCAATAAAATACATTTACGTTTGTGGTTGTAACGTGACAAAATGTGGAAAAGTTCAAGGGGTATGAAAACTTTTGCAAGCCACTGTAGTTACCATTGAACCCCACAAAATAAAGAGATCTGACAAAGAGCAATAAAATAAACAATCAGATTATCTGTATTGCCGAATAAATAATAGACAGAGCAGGGCTCGTCTACCCTCCTTCAGAGAATGCTCTTGGAATTTTTGCTTCTATCTGGGAGGGCAGTGGAGGTTCAGGGTGAATCCGAATACCAGGACATCCTGCAACTCAGGTTACTAGAACGAGGATTAAACCGGTGTTCTGGATTAAAACTGAGTATGCTGCTATTGAACCAGTACAAGTGGCTCTATTTGAAATGGACGACTTTTAGAAGTTTAAGAAGGAAAGAAAAATCTTCAGCTTACCTGGATCAGCACTCGGTCCAGCTCCTTACACTGCGATGGGGAAACCTTTTTGCATGATCAGCCCAGCTGCACCACCTCAGCCTTCCTTCTCCACTCATCTATTGCCCCATCCACCTCCACTTTTCTCAGTGCTTCAGAAACAGTATCAAGTAGAGCCTTTCCACCAACAGCATTCAGTTTAGTCTCTGCAGCGTCCGACCATGGGTTCCACTTATTTTCCCTGTGACCGAAGGTCAATGTGATTCAATGACCAAAAGTGAACGGATAATCCAAATCTTTTCGCGAATTTCACAAAGTGATAATATTCTTCTCTTACTGTGCAAGAACAGTGAGTTCTCCTGTAGTGAAGCTGGAAATTATTGATTATCACTCTTCACTGATTTTTTAAATTTGACTAAGCTACACACAGATTGACAAGTACCTGGTTTAGGGCAGTACAGTGGCTGTTGAATTTGCCGGAGAACTGAAGTATTTATAATGGCGCCTAGTCGTGAAGTAGTACAGCCACAGTGAACAGGAGTCTGTTTTGACAACGAATGCACATTATTTTTATTTCCTGCTTTCCACGACACAGACGTTGTAGAGTCACCGCACAACCCATACTGGGCTGAGCTTCTGTGCACCCTTCCCCCACTGCAAACCTTAGCTCAGTTTTGACACAATTTCCCCATCACCACTGCAAATCCCGCAGCAGAGAAGTGGCAGCTGAGTGGCAGCATGTGGGCAGATGAATCGTGCAACTACAAATAAACCAATAACCGATCATTTGCAACAGTCAGGTATTAGGTAATGCACCAACTTTACAATCAACCCTGAATACATGGAACCCTGCCTAAATTGAAAGGAAATTATTTATTTATGAACCTTCACCATCCATTAACAACTCATTATAGGTGTTCTGTCTTTCTTGAAGCAAAATGGTTCTAGATGGGGCCAAATTTCATGGAGTCTTGGAGTCATAGAAATACTGAATGAAAACAGCCCCTTCTGCCCACCAAGTCTGTGCTGGCAATCAACCACCTCATTTACATTAATCCTACATTAATCTGATTGTTTTTCACCTTGCTCCTTTGGATGAACCTCAACAACACGTGCCAACAAGCTAATGGAGTGACCATTGCAGAAAAGCCTCATTATTGGTCCAACTGCATTTTTGTACACTCTCCAGAATGGGTAGCTGACAAATGATCAGATAATGAAGGATGTAATGTCAGAACACGTTGGAACGAATAATAGGATTGAATTAAGTCAACATGGATTTACAAAAAGAAACTCACATTTGAACAATCTGCTTGGATTCTTTGAGGATATGACCAGTAGAATAGATAAAAGCAAATCAGTGGATGGAGTCTATTTGGTGATCGACAAAGTCCTACATAGACAACTGGTCAACAAGGTTAGAGTGTATAGAATCAACGGCAGTGTATAGAGGCAGTGGTACAGCTAATAATGCTGCTGATTGACAGCTTCAACAGCCTGGGTTTAATTCTGATCTCCAGTTCTATTTATGTGTTCCTCCTAGTACAGAATGAGTTTCTTCCACATACTCCAATTTCTTCCAACATCCCAAAGATGTGTGGTTTGGTAGGTTAATTTGCCACTGTAAGTTGTCTCTAGTATGTAATTCAGTGGTAAAATCTAAAGGCAATTGATTGGAATGATGCTTGATGGTTAGTTTGAGCTTGGTGGTCTGAAGGGCCTCTTACTATGTTACATGACAGCAGAAAAGTGGTTAATGGATAAAATGCAAGTGGGAATAAATAGATCGTTCTTAGGTTGGGCAACATGATAAGTGGGATACTGCAGGGCTGCATAGATTCACAAACTGTTTCAACAATTGACCAAATGTCAAGTAGGCAAGAAGAAGTCAAGATGTTTTGGGGAATAGGGACAAAATTAGTGATTGTGCAAGAACATATCAGATGGAATATAATATGGACTTAGCCCGTGACTTTCAGTCTGAAGAAGGGTCTCGACCAGAAACGTCACCCATTCCTTCTCTCCAGAGATGCTGCCTGTCCCACTGAGTTACTCCAGCTTTTTGTGTCTATCTTTGGTTTAAACAGGATCTGCAGTTCATTCCTACATAATATCGAGAAATGTGAGGTAAGCCAATCTGGTAAATGCACAGAGAATCAGAACTCTACCGCTGTGTCACCGTGCCGTCCGTAATATTTGTGTGTGTGTGTGCACAATTTTTGATCCGCCGCATGGGTGCATATTTGCTCGTGTGTATATGAGCAACTGTACACAAGGTGATTCATAAGTATGCCAATTCATGCGTGCCCATTGGTATTCTCATGTGAGCTGCAGTACAGCGTGCCTTTCTGGTCACTCAGCTACAGGAAGGGTATCATTAAGCTAGAAAGGGTGCAGAAATGATTCACAAGGGTGGAGGGGTTGTTATAAGGAGAGGCTGGAGAGACTGTGATGTTTTTCCCTGTAGCAATGGAGGCGGATGAGTGACCTTTTAGAGATGGATAAAATCATGAGTGGCACAGATAAAGTGAATAGTCATAGCTTTTTCACATGGTAAGGGAGACTAAAACTACAGAGCATATATTTAAGGTGAGAGGGACAATTTCTGCGTACAAAGTGTAGTGGGTATATAGAATGAGCAGCCAGAATAAGCTGTGGAGGTAGCTACAATTCAACATTTTAAAGATATTTAGAAAAGTATGCAGATAGAAAAGGATTAGAGGGATATGGGCCAAATACAGGCAGATATATATCTTGATCAATATTTATGTTAGGCCAAAGGGTTTGTTTCTATGAGAGGTCAAATCTGTGTATGTTTGTAAGTAATAGAATGTGAATGAATGTGTAAATATGTTTAAATGTGCCAGTGTGAACTGTGTGAGTTAAGGTCACTGGATATTTGATGTGAGACAAGTGGAAGTGTTTGAATTGGAGAGTGTGTGTATAAAAGTAAGTGAAGGTGAAATTGTGCAAGTCTGTGACTGAATCTATTTGATTAACAGGTGTGACTGGGCAGTGTGTTGAACAAGTCTGTGAGCATGTACGCACGTGTGTGGTTATGCATGTATTCAGGTAACTGAATGTGGGACATGTCAATGAGTGTGTCCACACATAAATATTTGTAAGTGTGCTTGTGTGAATACACGTATATGGATGTTCGTTGTTGAATGTGCCTATGAAAATGTGAGTGCGTACATGAGAGATTGTCAGATGCACCTGTTGGGGTATGTGTGTGTGCATCATGAGGAAATATTGGCCTTTGGCCAGCCATGTGTCAATTAAAACTCCCCTCACCTGTGTCCCTCTATGACCTGCCAGACTTTCTCCTGCCCCCTCCTTTCTTCCAGCTTTCTCCCCCCCCCCCCCTACAACAACCAGTCTGAAGAAGGGTCCCAACCTGAAACGCCGCCTATCCATGTTCTCAAGAAATGCTGCCAGACCTTTGAGTTATGGGCCTGTCCCACTTACGCAACTTTTTCGGCGACTGCCGGCACTAGTCGTAGGTCATTGCAGGTCGTCGAAAATTTTCAACGTGTTGAAAATTCAGCGGTGACCAGAAAGATGCTACAACGCTATGGGCGACTGAGGAGACTACTCACAACAATAAAGGCGATACCCTGGCGACATGGCGAGGGGTGAAGCCTATATGGTCATGAGTAGTCACCCAAAGAGTCACACCTTTTTCTGGTCGCTACTGGATTTTCAACATGTTGAACATTTTTGGACATCTGCAACGACCTATGACGGGTGCCGGCCGTCGCCGAAAAAGTTGCGTAAGTGGGACAGGCCCATTACTCCACCACTTTGTGCCTATTTTTGGTAAACTAGTATCTGCTGCTTTACGTATCTAAATATTGATGTATGTTGGATTCTGCTGGGAAGGGAAGAGGGGAAGGCTGTTGGGAAGGGTCTTCTGGTCAAAACAATTAAACATCTGCCTCCAATATAAGCGATATCCAATATAATTCAATAGCAAAACAATTGACTCCTATGGAGTTTCATGACTAGTGTACAACAAATGAAATCGTAGTGTACAAATTTAATTCAACTTCAAATTAACATTAAATAGAGTTCAACTTCAGGACAGCATATGACAAGAAGTCAGGATTGTCTAAAATATTCCAATGGTCTTAGACTGAGTGCTAAATCTGCGTTGAGGCAGCACATCAGTCTTACAGTACATGGCTCTTTTAAATAAGCTTAAGACCATACAATTGTGGTTTTGTTAACCCTCTGTCAATCAATCCCAAATGACCCTGTCAATCAATCATAATAAAAGACAAATGACTCCCAAAAGCTTTTGGCTCTTGTTCCCGCAACGGAAATTAGAAATAAGCAGGCACTGAGGATGCTACTAGCAGCTACATTACTACTCGCAATTTCAGACAACCATCTTCCTTACTCGGTTGCCATGGTGATGTTTGTTTAATTATTTGTTTTATCTTCAGAACTTAATGAAGTAAATAATGCACCAGCACTGAACGAGATATCAGGAAAATGGGGGCACATGGGGGTTCTCAGGAACAATGGAGGTTCCCGCTCAAGGAGAGACGTGCCAGATTAATACCAGAAGCATAGGGAATCTTGTTCAAGTAGCATCATGAGCTCTGGCTCAGCAGCATGGCCAGTTCTAGTGTCGGCCTTTTGTTACAGGTAACACTCTCTCATCTAGTCAGGAAGCCGTGATTACAGCCACACTCCTGAGATTACAGCATATAACCAAATGTAGTTTGGAGGAAATGTGATACCTTCTTGTGCATGAGACATAAGATTGTTCGCTCTTTAAGCTTGATGCTGTAACAGAAAACTTTGAAATACATGATCAAAGGATCCTAGTCTGAAGCTTGTCCAGCATCATTGTAAGGTTAGACCAAAACAGAACCAAGTAATTATTCTAAATGAGGTTAACCAAGCCAAGGTCAGCTCAGGGTCCATTCAGGATCAGTACAGATTTACTGATTTGGATATGATTGCCTGATTACACCCTACATTATTTGTTATTTCTGGACTTTGAAGCTCCCATCGGGAACTTCCAGTGATACTTTATCTCCCTGGTAAGAACCAAAAGCTCACATCCTTGCATAGTCCATGGAAGTTGGTGTTAGCTCTATACCTGTGCACCTGGTAGATACTCTGTCAAATATGGGCACATTCCCTATTGCAGACTCCTGACACCTTCACAAATCTCTGTCTCATCCGCAAGACATGTGGCAACGCATCATTTCAGTGATGGGGAGAGTGACGAGCAACAGTCTCAACAATGATTCCTAGCAATGGCTCCCATTCATACCACTAACAGATGCCTGGGCCAAATGTTTATATTAGCACACAAACGCAGCCACTTAGAATAAATAACCCAGCAATTTATATCCTGCCAGTCTTCAAAGTATACAATTTTTATGACAATATAACATATATCAAGATTTCTATTAATTTAAAAATCATCAAATTCGAGCTAAAATTTTGAGAGAATGCTAGGAATACTCAGCATGTCAGGCAACATCTCTGAGGGGGAAACTAGAGGTAACATATTAGATTGAGGACCTTTCATCAGAATTAGAAAAATGAGAAAACAAGCACGTTGCAGAGTGAGGGGATGAAGGAGAGAACAGAAGCGGTGCAATCTAAATTTGTCAAAGTGATCATCACTTTATACAACCAGTAGGAATAAAGTGGTAAAAAAACAAACTATGTTTACCTGAAATTGTTAATCTCAGTGTTTAGTCTTGGGGAACGTAATGCACTGAATTGAAAGATGAGATACTCTTCTATGAACTTATGAAGGTATCACTGGAGTAATATATGAGGTGAATGAGGGAAGAAGATTAGACTTTATTACCTTCCATTGTAAATTGCTCGTTTTTAAGCTTCAACCCAGTCTGGGGGGGGAGCTTAGAAACGTTACTAAAATCACCTTACAGATCAACTACTGTACCTATCCCGCCGTGGGTTCGATCCTCGTATCTGCCTGTTCAAGCCCTCGTTCAGACAGAGACACTCCAGAAATTCACGCAGTCCAAAGCGCTCTCCCAGAAGATCGACGCTGAGCCTCGTGGTAGCGGACTTTTATATGTCCCTGGACCTCGAGGGGCCAAACCACACGGCGGTGGTCTCTTAATAACCCAATTACAGATATCGATTAACCCCATACATAACAGGCATTTCCCTAACCCAATGATACAACAGCTCAATACATTGTATTCAAAACGGACTTCAAGAGGAAGCCAATTTAGAAACATTTACCCCGATTTACAGAAAACCCAGACAAGGCTCAACACATCCAATCAACTCGGCAAAGTCAAACTCTGCAACATTATTTACTTTTATTTACAAGGTGTATGTCTGGTTTGCAGCCATCAAATCCTTTCTATGCATTTTGCACCTAATTGACAGGGTTTTTCAGATATTCCCATTCTTTGCTTGCAAATTGTATCTAAGCTGTAGACACACTGGCACCTCTTCGCAGCTTGTCCCAGCTCTGCAGAGAGCAACTCCAAATTGACCAAATCTCCCAGTAACCCTGAAACTTTACCCCATTTTGAAGTCCTAGCTGCTCCAATTTAGCCAGGATTAACACCATCACAGTGGGGATTCTGCCGTGGTGGATATTTATGGTAACTTTTATGTAGTTGTGTGTCTTGTTGTTTTTTTTTAGTATGGCTGTATGGTAATACGAATATCACTGTACCTTAAGTGGTACACATGACAATAAAAGACCTTTAAAACCTTTGAGGTGGAAAAAGAGAGGTCAGAGTGAGCATCCGATTGAATTCTAGCTGATGGCTTTCCTACATGATTGGAAAATTGAGAAATTATATTGAGCCATCGTGTAAGAACATTCATGTCTTGGTTAGTTGTGGATCTAAAAATCTGAAATGCTAGCGAAACACTTGATTATAAGATGTTTACACATATATAAATACTAGACTCCCATATTGAAGCTGCCTGGTGTGCAAATAAAGAGCAGCACAGGACTTTTAAGAGGGTCAAGTTATGATGCTTCATTAGTGAAGCTCAAATTTATTCCAAAGCACCTTTCATTCATTACTGCAAGTTACTTTGTACCTCTGTGCCTTAGGTGAAACTTCAAGCTGCCAATGAGCAGTTGACATACACCTAAATATATTGCAGTGAATTTTTTAGTTTGGTTTGGTTTATTATTGTCAATGAAAAGCTTTTATTTGCAAAGAAAATAAAGTACATGAAAACAATCAAGCCATCCACAGTGCACAGGTACATGATAAAATTTACAACATTTTATGCAAAGATATAACATCAAAGTTCGGTAAAGTCTGATTTAAGATAGTGCAAATGAGGTAGATGGGAGGTTAAGACAGGTCTCTAGCTGACGAGTTGCCTGAATACAGCTGAAAAGAAACTGATCCTGAATCTGGATTTATGACAGGAATGAAAAATCACGAGTAAATGAAAACCAAAAACTGCAGATGCTGGAAATCTGAAACAAAATCAGGAAACGCTGGTAAAACTAAACAAGTTGGGCAGCATCTGTGGAGGGAGAAATGGTTTGTTAGAACTGGGAAACAGGGAGATGCAAGTTAGTTTTCAGTAGGTGAGACGGTGGGTGGGATGAATTGAACCCAGGGAGTGTTTGTGATAGGATGAGTCGAAATAGTTTAATGGGAACAGTTACCAACACATTAAGCTTCTAAATCAGTGTAACAGATTGTTAATGGTAAGGAACTGCCTGGCATGGTGATTTGCGTGTGGGATTAAACAGAAACTGTGTCACCATGATATTAAAACACAAAATAGAAAATGCTGGAAAAAACCAAGCAGGGCAGGCAGCGTTTGTGGAAAGAGAAATAGTCAATGACGGCTGAGGCGGCGTTCTGGCGGCGGCGACCTGGATCCGGGGCTCGGCCGCGGGCCAGTGGATGACAATGTCGGGAGCTCGCAGGTCACAGGCTGGTGCCTGTTTTCCGGAGCTCCCGTTGCAACAGCTGCGTCCGCTGGACTGGAGGGCGGCAGCTTCGACCACCCCCGGGCCGCGGAGCTTGAACCGCGGGACTGATACCATCGCCCGGTGGGGTATCGCCTCGGCGCAGAGGGAGAAGAGGAGGGAAGAGACAGTAACTCTAAGACTTTTGCCTCCATCACAGTGAGGAGGTGTTTGGTGAACTCACTGTGGTGGATGTTAATTTGTATTTATTGTGTGTTGTTATTATTACATGTATGGCTGCAGGCAACAGCATTTCGTTCAGACCGAAAGGTCTGAATGACAATAAAGGAAATCTAATCTAATCTAATCTAATCAATGTTTCACAACAGCAGAACTGGGAAAAAGAAAGATGCAAGTTAGAGAAGCTGGGAGGGATGCATAGGAGTGTTTGTGAAAAGGTAAGATTAAATCATTTAATGGTGGCAATTCCAAGCATTGAGCTTTTTGGTCTGTGTAATGTGTTGTTGATGGTGAAGTGGTGGGACCTCTCTGGCAGGCCAGACTTAAAGAAGCAGGATAAGAAAAACTGAGCCAAGGTGATATAAAAACAGAAAATGAAAATTTCAGGAAAGACTAAGCAGGTCCGGCAACATCTGTGTAAAGAACAACAGGTAAAATGTTTCAATGAAGAACCCTCTTCAGACCCAAGAAAAAGAGGAATATGTTAGTGATAAAAATCAAGACACTGCATATGTTAAAATCTTGAGCAAAAAGCAGACTCATAAAAAATGTTTCGGGTCAGGCCCCTTCTTAAATTTGAAGAAGGATCCTGACCTGAAACGCCTTCTGCCCATTTCCTTAAACAGATGTTACCTAACTCACTGTGTCCCACTAGCAGTTTGTTTTTTTGCAAAGGTTGTTCTTGCTTTACATCGTGTGACCTGCATTGGTAAACGTTTGCAGTGGTCCTGCTGGCTATAAAGTGAAAGATTCTGTGACTCAAGCTGAGGCTGGATGTGGAAAGTGGAGATGCTTGCAGATGGGGATCCTAATTCAAATGCACCCTTCCTTTAATGGGTAGCTTCCGAAAGAATGGGTCCATAAATATGCCAGCTTCAGGGCAGGGTTAATGAACGCCTTGCAGACCTGTTTAATTTAGCTCTCATTAATGAGTGTTTCTGCTGCCACAAATAGCATTGGCTCAGCGTGTTACTTAGTTCGGTCAGTGACCATTCATTATGGACTAATACACTATCAGCTAGTATTTCAAAGTTTGATGCACAAATTAAAGATTTAATAGCCGTTTTGATAATCAAATTCAGTGCATTTATAGGAACAGCATACGTTTTGGGAAATGCTGATGTCAGAGAGCCTGCAAAACAGCTGCTGCGTTCAAACTGCACTTCGATTTACAGCTTTAATTAGACCTTTTTAAGCAATATCAGCTGAGTTTCAGACATCATCCTTTGCCTAATACCTAATGCAGAAGCTGGAGATGTAATAACCTTCCACTGTTAGAACGATGAGAATGAAGTCTCCCAGGGAGAAAGCAATTACCTGAATTGGACATAAACATGTTAACCAAGCACTTGTATATTTTGGTCATGGTTTGTATCCCTTTGTTTTGCAAAGACTGGATTTGGTTGTGATAAATACCAGTGAACACTCAGAAGTCACAGATTTGTACAGCATAGAAACAGGCCCTGGGCCCACCGAATTTATACTGACCATCACGTCTACCTATACTAATCCCTGCTCATTTACCTATCCAGATGCCTCTTAAATATTGTTACAACTCCTATCTCCATCACTGCCTTTGGCTGCTCATTGCAGATATCAAGTACTCCGTGTGAAAAGTTTTCCCCTCAAATCTCATTTAAATCTTTTCCCTCTCACTTCAACAATAGGAAACAGACTCTGGTAATTTCAGTGTTAATCTATGGCAATCATCATTTTATATTCCTCTATCATGTCACCTGTTCAGTTCTGGGCACCATGTTATAGGAGAGATATTGTCAAGCTTGAAAGGGTTCAGAAAAGATGTAAGAGGATGTTGCCAGGACTAGAGGGTGTGAGTTATAGGGAGAGGTTGAGTAGGCTGGGTCCCTATTCCATGGAGCGCAGGAGGATTAGGGGAGATCTTATAGAGGTGAACAAAATCATGAGAGGAATAGATTGGGTAGATGCATAGAGTCTTCTGCCCAGAGTAGGGGAATCGAGGACCAAAGGTTCAAGGTGAAGAGGAAAATATTTTATAGGAATGCAAGGGGTAACTTTTTCACACAAAGGGTGGTGGGTGTATGGAACAAACTGTCAGAGGAGGTAGTTGAGGCTGGGACTATCCCATCACTTAAGAAACAATTAGACAGGTACATGGATAGGACAGGGTTGGAGGGATATGGATCAAGCGCAGGCTGAGACATTGTTGGCCGGTGTGGGCAAGTTAGGCCGAAGGGCCTGTTTCCACACTGTATCACTCTATACAAAACTCCATAAAGATTAAACATAAACAGCCACCACTGCGGCATGTGAGAATCCCTAGGGCACACAGCATAAGTGGAGACCCACAGCCATCAGTTCAATCAGTCCGGGCCACACACACGCTCTTCACCGTGATGTGACCAGAGTTGTACTGACCGCTGTCACTCTCTCTGCAGTCCCTGTCTGCCCGAATAGTCAGAAAACCGTCCACACTCGCACCAGACGCAAGGATGTTCTCATACACCGAGATCACTGTACTCACGGTAATCCCTCCGAGTCCCCACCAGCGCACGCAGCACGTTCATCTTCTTTTCGGCAACCTCACATTCTCCACTGTGAAGGAAGGCGAATAGTTTTACATTCTTCCTCCTTTTCTCCCGTTGTCGGGGCAATCGAACCATCCGCGGTCGCCGCGGGGCGATCGAAACTCCCACAGTCGTCGATCAAAACCCCTGCATCGGGGCAATCAAGGCTTCCGCGATCGGGGCTCCCGCGATCAGGGTGGTCAAAGCTCCTGCGGTTGGAGCTCCCAAAGTTAATCCCTAACAAAGGGACCACCAGCTCCACGATGTTGGGCCGCAGTGCGGATGGAGATACGATACGGAAAAAATTGCATCTCCGTCGTGCGAAGAGATAAAAAAACATTTCCTCCAACCACCACCCCCCCCACATAATACAACACTAAAGATAGACTAAAACATAAAAATAAAACAGACTAAATACAACAAAAGAAGGAAGGGATGAGACAGGCTGTTGGCGAGGCTGCCACTTACGGTTTTCAGTAATAGAAACATAGAAAATAGGTGCAGGAGTAAGCCTGCACCGCCATTCGATATGATCATGGCTGATCATCCAACTCAGTATCCCATCCCTGCCTTCTCTCCATACCCCCTGATCCCTTTAGCCACAAGGGCTACATCTAACTCCCTCTTAAATATAGCCAAATGAACTGGCCTCAATTACCTTCTGTGGCAGAGAATTCCACAGATTCACCACTCTCTGTGTAAAAAATGATTTTCTCATCTCGGTCCTAAAAGACTTCCCTCTTATCCTTAAACTGTGATCCCTAATATGCTTCATCACAATTTTAACTTTGACAATAAAAACATAGACATCAGGCTGTTGTTCATAGACTGCAGCTTGGAGTTCAACACTATCATCCCCTCTAAAGGGGTGGAAGGTGCCAAGCTGGCCATCCGTGAGTCAAGGCACCAGACGTTGGAGGGCTCTACCCGAGCCGGCTGCCTGCCCCTTTTCCGGGATACGTCCGTGCCCGGGTGCGGATGGAAAGGGAATACGCCCTGTCTACGGGCACCCTGAGGAGTTCCGGGACCGCTGGGCACCGAGGGGGGTTGAATGTATCCTTGACAAGGATTGCAATATAATTGTTTAGCAGTTGCTTAGCATATTTGTTCATCTTGTATTATGGTGGTGTTTTGTTTTATTGTATTGGCAATACTATTTTAATATTTGAATCAATATTTTTGATTAAAACCTTCATGTGGTTTGCCCTGTTTCGACTAATGCAATCAACTCGACATGCACAAATGGACAACAACTTTAGGTTGTGCACGCCACACGAAAGAAGAAGATCCCCTCTAAACAGGTTACGCGAGGAGGTGTGGTGTGTTGTGGAGCACCCGTCCAAACACAATATCGAGTGAGTTAAAATCATCTTTTTGAAAAGAATGAGGACATGTTAACAGCTTAGGAAGTCAAGATCAACATTATAATAGTTAATATAAAAAGAAAAGAGATAATGAGTAAACCATCTGATCCTGCAGACAGGACTGACAGATTATACCGGAAACCAGTGAGGAAATGGCAAAAATAATTCACAATAAAAAGTGAAAAGAACAGAAAGACAAATTCTTGTCTTTCAAAAGTGGAATAATCCAAGGGCAAGAGTAATTAACTTGATAATTGCTCAATTTCTGACGAGTGGCTTCATACAATGATTTCTTGGAAAGTGAAAGGCAAGTCAATTAAATAATTGAAATATATTTTAGAAGCTTGTATCTTTTACTATTTTCTTCGCTTTATGGGCCTGTCCCACTTAGGCGATTTTTCAGGTGACTGCCGGCGACTGACAGTCGCCTGAAAAACTGGCGTCTGGAACGGCGACTGTCAGACTGGATCACATACATATGTCTGAGTGAAATTCATACAGTGCAGCCAATGTGATACAGACACGCACCGCGATCAACAGGAAGGTTGGCGCTGCAATTAAGACGGTGAAAGCAAAGTGTACGGGAAGGGTCACGTCACTCCTTTAAAAGTGGTGTGGGGGGGGGGGGGGGGAGGGAGAGAGGGGGAGAGAAGGGGGGGAGAAGGATTGGAGACAACTTTAAAAAACCCCAGAGATACACGGCTATGAAGCTCGGCGGACATTAACGGTGCTGGTCGGTTATCCTTGGTTCTGAAAACTACAGCTTACGTTTTTTTTCCCCCATTGAGCCAATGAAATTCACCGGTCAGCACCGGCTAAAACCTAAGAGAACCTATGACAACCTTCGACCTCCTGGCAACCCACTAGCACTGCACCTACGGCATGGGAATTCTCGCTACTCTCCATGGCAGCTTCATTCTGATAGCCGCTGAGTTTTCAACATGTTGAAAAATTTGCGGCAACCATAATGAGACCATGACTAGTTCACAGAATGCGGGAACTCCTCACGACCATGAAGGCGACTACCCGGCAACCACCCGCAAACATGTGGAACCGCAGAATCTCCTGTAGTCGCCTAAAAAGTCGTCTAAGTGGGACAGGCCCATTACTCAAATTAAACTCACATATAAAGGTTTATAACATTACACAATAAAGGCAATTTGTTTTGCAATAACATGGTTAAACTTAATTATAGGATGTATTTTTGTGTCTCCGACCATCCATGACTTCGGCCTCTTAGATGTCTGGGCTTGAAGCCAACAACCCCTGATCACGAACTCTGTTAGCTGAAGGAAATTTCTCAGCCATTCCCATTCGGAAAATCTTTAATAAACAATCTTTGATAAATAAAAGCATTTATTTTATTGTTTTTTCCCTGCAAATTTGAAGGAAAGGTGAATGACAAATTGCAAAACCATTAATCGTGTAAAGTGTACAATTGATTGATTTGTTTTTACTGAAGGATGATGTCAGAGGGATAGCAAGAGAGAAAGAAGTAACATCCTATCCTGTTTAAGTGAGTCAACCAAAACATGAATTAGAAACAGAAACATAGGTGCAGGAGTAGGCCATTCGGCCCTTCGAGCCTGCACCGCCATTCAATATGATCATGGCTGATCATCCAACTCAGTATCCTGTACCTGCCTTCTCTCCATACCCCCTGATCCCTTTAGCCACAAGGGCCACATCTAACTCCCTCAATTCCCTGAGAATTACCTACTATTTATGAGAAAAATAGCAGAAAGAATTTGCTGCACCATGGTGGAGATAATACTGTGGCTGCCTCACAGCTCCAGTAACCAAGGTTCAATCCCAACCTCTAGTGCTATTTGTGTGGAATTTGCACAATCTCCCTTTGACCTTATGGTTTCCCCCAACTACTCCAGTTTCCCCTCCCAACTGCTATTGAAGTGCTGGTTTATAGGTTAATTAGTTCAGTCTCTCTGAGCTAGCCTCCTTTGACTGTGCCTGGCCAAAATCTCTCCATACCTTCCATACTGCCCCATATCTCTCCATGTACCTGTCCTGGGCGGCACAGTGGCGCAGCAGTAGAGTTGTTGCAGAGACCTGGTTTCAATCCTGACTAGGGGTGCTGTCTGTACAGAGTTTATAAGTTCTCCCAATGACCTGTGGGGGGGTTTCTCTGGGTGCTCCGGTTTCCTCCCACACTCCAAAGACATACAGGTTCGTAGTTTAATTAGCTTGGTATAATTGTAAAATGTCCTTAGTGTGTGTAGGATGGCGTTAATGTGTGGGGATCACTGGTCAGCGAGGAATCGGTGGGCCAAAGGGCCTGTTTCCACACTGCATCTCTAAAGGAAATGTCTGAAATATTGTAAATGTCACACCTCAATGATTTCTTTGGGAAAATTTTCCATATAACAATTCCATATTTTTCCATTTTTCCACTTTTTGTGTGAAAGTGTTGCACCCCAGGTCTCTTAAATCTTTTCCTTCTCACGTTAAATCTATGCCCTCTAGATTTAATTCCCCTACCCTCGGAAACAGACCGTGACCATCCATCTTATCTGCACACCTCATTAAGTTATATATCTCTATATGGTTGTCCCTTAATGGCTTATGCTCCAGGGAAAAAAATATCCCAGCATAGCAAGCTTCTCCTTATAACTCAAACCTTCCTGACCTAGTAACATCCTTGTATATCTTTTGTGCACCTTTTCCAATTTAATGACATCCTTCCTATAGCTGGGCTGTCTGAATGGTACATGGACTTTAAATATGGCCTTTTCATTGGATTGTACTGTTGTAAAATGACTTCCCAGCTCCTGTTTTTAGTACCATGACAAGTGAAGGCAAGATTACATAGAAACATAGAAAATAGGTGCAGGAGTAGGCCATTCGGCCCTTCGAGCCTGCACCGCCATTCAATATGATCATGGCTAATCATCCAACTCAGTATCCTGTACCTGCCTTCTCTCCATACCCCCAGATCCCTTTAGCCACAAGGGCCACATCTAACTCCCTCTTAAATATAGCCAATGAACTGGCCTCAACTACCTTCTGTGGCAGAGAATTCCAGAGATTCACCACTCTCTGTGTGAAAAATGTTTTCCTCATCTCGGAACCTAAAGATTTCCCCCTTATCCTTAAACTGTGTCCCCTTGTTCTGGACTTCCCCAACCGTGAACAATCTTCCTGCATCTAGCCTGTCCAACCCCTTAAGAATTTTGTAAGTTCTATAAGATCCCCCCTCAATCTTCTAAATTCTAGCGAGTACAAACCGAGTCTATCCAGTCTTTCTTCATATGAAAGTCCTGACATCCCAGGAATCAGTCTGGTGAACCTTCTCTGTACTCCCTCTATGTCAAGGATGTCTTTCCTCAGATTAGGAGACCAAAACTGTACGCATTACTCCAGGTGTGGTCTCACCAAGACCCTGTACAACTGCAGTAGAACCTCCCTGCTCCTATACTCAAATCCTTTTGCTATGAATGCTAACATACCATTCGCCTTCTTCACTGCCTGCTGCACCTGCATGCCTACTTTTAATGATTGGTGTACCATGACACCCAGGTCTCGTTGCATCACCCCCTTTTCTAATCGGCCACCATTCAGATAATAGTCTACTTTCCTGTTTTTGCCACCAAAGTGGATAACCTCACATTTATCCACATTATACTGCATCTGCCATGCATTTGCCCACTCACCCAGCCTATCCAAGTCACCTTGCAGCCTCCTAGCATCCTCCACAAAGCTAACGCTGCCCCCCAGCTTCGTGTCATCCGCAAACTTGGAAATGTTGCATTCAATTCCCTCGTCCAAATCATTAATATATATCGTAAATAGCTGGGGTCCCAGCACTGAGCCTTGCGGTACCCCACTAGTCACTGCCTGCCATTGTGAAAAGGACCCGTTTACTCCTACTCTTTGCCGAAATGGTTTCTTCACCGCACTGTATAACTGTGTTGCAACTTTCATGGAACTATGTACCTGCATTCCTAGGTCTCTCTGTTCTACCACACTTTGCAGAGCCCTATCATTTATTGTGTCCTCAGTGTTCAGGCTGTATGTCCACAGTCAATTACAATGTGTCAACGAGGCATTCGGTTTTGATTTATATAATGCACTACTCTTGTATAATATTGTTTAACATTGTTTAACTTATCCTAAGCAATTTTTGGACATGCCCCTGAGTCAGTTAAAAGTCTTGGCATTACACAATCACATTTTTACCACACTCTTCATCTTATCCACACACAAAATTAGAAGTTGTACAGCCAGAGCTGAACACACTTCTCGGCATCTGCATACAATTGTGTCTGTCTTGTGCTTCTTGTGCGTGGTGGTGGAAAGATTGGTGGAAACAGGGCCGTGGACATGAACGCTCTTTCCTTGACCCCTTTTTTTTTGTCTAACTGTAGTCTTGTAGGTCTGTGTCCAAGATGGCTGCCGTGAAGGGAGAGTGGACGCTGGCACGAATTGGTTGCCGCTGCTCTCTCTTCACACTGTGTTTTTGATTTTCTGTTTTTGGATTGAATTCTGTTTTTAATTTGTGTCATTGTGATGTCTTTAATTACTTGTTTTACTCCGATTATATGTTTTTATTCCGATTACTATGTAAGGTGTCCTTGAGATTTTGTATGAAAGGCGCCCATTAAATATAAAATTTATTATTATTATTATTATTTACCACACTAAAAAGCCAGAAAGCGAAAAGTGCACTAGTCAGCAACGTTTAACTGACATGGGGATGAACACACTGATAATTAGTTTGTAATCAATATCCGGATGTGCTTAGCAGCGAAAATCTATAATTGCCCTAAAAATGTTGCTGATTACACCAATTTGACCTATGTAGCCTTAAATACTCACACCAGTCATGTAAATTCCACCTAATGATATGTGATACAGAAGAATCAGCAAAGCGACGAAACTCATACCTTTATTTGCACACAGCTTAATGAAGAGTTCATCATGTAGTACAGGTGCACAACCTTTTATCCGAAAGCCTTGGGACCAGGCACTTTTCGTAATTCGGAATTTTTCAGCTTTCGGAATGGAAGATTTTTAGCGTAGATTTTAACGGCTGGCTCAGTGGTAGAGTGCTCGGCTCATATCCGCAAGGTCGCGAGTTTGCGCCTCGATCCCGGCAGTTACTCGATCGCGAGTTTGAGTCTTCAATGTAGTTTTTTCTTGCAGAATATGAGAGAATAGGGAGGGTTAGGCTGGGATCATTCTCTGCGAGATGATCTTAGTGCAGGAGACAAGTGTAGGAGAGGTGTACTGACTGTGTGGGCAGAACTTTGGAAGTGATTGCCCACCATTCTCAAAAGCCGCTGTGTCTCCCTGTCCCTGGGATAGCAGGGGGCGATCAAACAGCACAATACCCCCCTCCCCCTCCAACTCCAGAGGAACCCGCTCCCCGATGTGCCGCTACGGCGACAAGTGGCAGTTCACCCACAGCCCGAGCTGCGCCACCCCAAGAACAAGACGTACCTTGCACACGATCAGCTTCTGCCCCTATGGGGAGCGTGTTCCTCTGGAGTTGGAGCGGGGCTGGGCTGGGGTTGCTGATCTGGGATCTCCGTGCTTGCAGTGGGCCTGGGGGTCGGTGTCCCGATGAGGGGGTGCAGCTCGGGCTGTGGGCGAACTGCCACTTGTCGCCGTAGCGGCCCATCGGGGAGCGGCTTCTGGTGGTCCTGACGTCTCCGGCCAGTTTGCAGTTTTCCTCTGGAGTTGGAATGGGGCTGGGCTGCTGCTGGCTGTGGGTCTCTGGGATCTCCGTGCTTGCAGTGGGCCTGGGGGTCGGTGTCCCGTTGGTCCTGACGTCTCCGGTGACTGGCACTGACCTGCTGGCATCGCCGATGTGAAGACAGTGCAAAGCCCCCGCGCCGGTGCAATGGGCGGGGAGCTGGAGAGGGGAGGGAAGGGGTCACACACATGGCCGGGAAGCAGAGGGGTGTAGGTGGGGTGAAACTGAAGGGAGCGACAATCTCCTGCTGCCTGCCTGCTGAGTTAAAAAGTTCCCACGCAAGACTCACGATACACTGTGTATCGTGAGTCTACCGTGGGAACTTTTTAACTCAGCGGGCAGGCAGCAGCAGATTATCAATTATTAACCCTCCTGCGCAATATACCCTCACCTTCTCTTTTATGAATGGGGATTTTGTTCCCCTTTCTTCGAGGACCGACCGGAGGTTCCGCTGTCACCTCTGCGGGCCGCCCTCGGTGAACGTCTTCAAGGACCTTTCTTCAAGGACCGAAAAAATGTCCGCTATTCGGAGCTTTTCGTTATTTGGAATTTCGGATAAAAGGTTGTGCACCTGTATAACCACATTTAGTGATAAATGACACATTTAAATGTAGCTACAAAAATGACCTAGACACAAAATGCTGGAGTAACTCAGTGGGGCAGGCAGCATCTCTGGAGAGAAGCAATTTTGTGTCTATCTTCAATTTATACCAGCATCTGCAGTTCCTTCCTATACAAAAATGATTTAGTATGCACAGAAAGGTATATGAAATCTTTTTACAGCGGGATTGTTACAATGGCACATTTTGGTTGCTGTGGTGAAGCTCATATCCAGCAGTCAAATAATGATTCAAGGCTGTGGAAGGAAACCAGTGTCATTGTCATGCTATTAGTTCACTCATTCTTTACAAGATGTTGTAAGTAAATACTGCACCTTGAAGTAAACAGCGTTAAATATAATCGGGTTTGGCATGGGTCCCTGCATTTAATGCTCATCTATAAGTGCCCATGGCTCGAATGGTTTGTTTGAGCATTTTCATAGAATCATACAACACAGAAACAGGCCCTTTTGTCTCACCTCATCCATGCCGACCATGATGACTATCTACACTAAACAAGTTTGCTTGCAATGAGCATGTATCTCTTTTTGCCTTTCCTATTCAAGTACTGATCTAAATGCCTTTCAAACACTAGTTGTATATGCCTATACCACGTTGTTCCAGATAACCAGCATGCTTTGTAAATATGTTTCCCTCAAATGTATTTCAGAAGTCTGTGACCATTTTGCTATTGGTTTGGATTCACAAATAGGGCATTCCACATTAGGATGGAACATTTTCTTCCCCAAAAGACATTACAGAATTGGAAGCGATGTTGTTAGTTTCGTGATCATCATTGACATTTTCATTATAGTTTTTTTTGCAACTGAATTTATAATCCCCATGTTACCACAAGCAGTTGGCGGGATTTTTTCCTGCATGCTTCTTAATTATTAGTTCAGCAGTGTAACCACAGGACTGATGCAGGGTCTCAACCCCAAATGTCACCAATCCCTTTGCTTCCATAGATGCTGCCTGACTGTGGAGCTCTTATAGACAATGACAATAGACAATAGGTGCAGGAGTAGGCCATTCGGCCCATCGAGCCAGCACCACCATTCACTGTTATCATGGCTGATCATCCACAATCAGTACCCTATTCCTGTCTTCTCCACAAATCTCACTCTTTAAGAGCTCTATCCAATTCTCTCTTGAAAAGATCCAGAGAATTGGACTCCACTGCCTTCTGAGACAGAGAATTCCACAGATTCACAACCCTCTGTGTGAAAAAGTTTTTCCTCATCTCCATTCCAAATGCCTTACCCCTTATTCTTAAATTGTGGCCCCTGGACTCCCCCTGAAAAATCGCCTAAGTGGGACAGGCCCATATGTGAAGACGGATCCAAAGTACCAGTTCAACTCGTGTACCATTTCCTTGATCCCCATAATAAATTCACCTGATTCAGTCCTCAAGGGTCCAATTTTGGTCTTAACTAATTGTTTCCTCTTCACATACCTAAAGAAGCTTTTACTATCATCCTTTATATTCTTGGCTAGCTTACCTTCGTACCTCATCCTTTCTCCCCATATTACCTTTTTAGTTATCTTCTGTTGCTCTTTAAAAGTTTCCCAATTGTCTGGCTTCCCGCTCATCTTTGCTATGTTATACTTCTCTTTTATTTTTATACTGTCCCTGACGTCCCTTGTCAGCCACGGTCGTCCCTTACTCCCCTTGGAATCTTTCTTCCTCTTTGGAATGAACTGATCCTGCACCTTTTGTATTATTCCCAGAAATACCTGCCATTGTTGTTCCACTGTCATCCCTGTAGGGTCTCTTTCCAGTGAACTTTGGCCAGCTCCTCCTTCAAGGCTCCATAGTCCCCTTTGTTCAATTGTAATACTCACACTTCCGATTTTCCCTTCTCCCTCTCAAATTGTAGTTTAAAACTTATTGTATTATGGTCACTATCTCCTAATGGCTCCTTTACCTCGGGTTCCCTTCAAATCCAGTTCATTACACAACACTAAATCCAGAATTGCCTTCTCCCTGGTAGGCTCCAGTACAAGTTGCTCTAAGAATCCATCATGGAGCCACTCCACAAATTCCCTTTCTTGGGGTCCAGTACCAACCTGATTTTCCCAGTCTACCTGCATGTTGAAATCTCCCATAACAACTGTAGCATTACCTTTGCGGCATGCCAATTTAAACTCTTGATTCTACGCACCCTATATCCAGGCTACTGTTTGGGGGCCTGTAGATAACTCCCATTAGGGTATTTTTTACCCATTAACCCCTGTCCCACTTTCTCGAGTTACTCACAAATTCTCCTGAATTTTCCTCTCGATTCAAACTCGGAGATGCCAGCGGTAGGTACTCGGGGCTATTTTTTTACTCATGGACATTTTTAATCATGCTGAAAAAATGTCCGACTTACCTGATCGCCTAAGTGGGACAGGCCCATATGTGAAGACGGATCCAAAGTACCAGTTCAACTCGTGTACCATTTCCTTGATCCCCATAATAAATTCACCTGATTCAGTCCTCAAGGGTCCAATTTTGGTCTTAACTAATTGTTTCCTCTTCACATACCTAAAGAAGCTTTTACTATCATCCTTTATATTCTTGGCTAGCTTACCTTCGTACCTCATCCTTTCTCCCCATATTGCCTTTTTAGTTATCTTCTGTTACTCTTTAAAAGTTTCCCAATTGTCTGGCTTCCCGCTCATCTTTGCTATGTTATACTTCTCTTTTATTTTTATACTGTCCCTGACGTCCCTCGTCAGCCACGGTCGTCCCTTACTCCCCTTGGAATCTTTCTTCCTCGAGTACCTACGGCTGGCATTACGAGCCGCTACGAAATATCTACAGACTCCTACGGACATTCTCCGATTTGAATTTGAGTTTGAGCAATTCACCTCCCCTCTCACACTGTTGACTCTGACCTTACACTCTTATCCCTTCTCAAACTTTCCTTCCCATTAATTCAGGAGTCTTTTGTAACTTTTTTTTGTACTCACTTCCCTTTTAACTCCATCTTTATACTTCCAATTTGTTAATCCTCCCCCCCCCCCCCCCCCCCCCCCCCCTATTTAGTTTAAACCCACAGCCAAACTTCTAGCAGTTTGTTTTTTTATTCTGGATTCCAGCATCTACAGTCTATTGTGGCTCCAGGAAAAGGTGATGTTGAATTTTCTTAAGCCTCTGCCTTAAGTTTGGAAAAGGCACTCTTACAGTATCATTACAGTGAACAATGGGCAATAATTTCCCACATCAAAATGGTGTCAAACTCCGAGGACACCGAGCAACTGTGGCTGTTCCCATACTTTTTTTTTTAGTCGACGTGGCAGAGACTGTGGACTTGCTATTGATGATGTCAAGTGCCAGCAGTGTATCTTTCAGCTGGCATAAACAGCTTGCCAGAAGCAAAGGAAAGGATTTAGGTGGATAGGTGCCAAATGGACACTTTGTTTGTTCAGCTTGTTTTTCAGCTTCTTAAATGGTTGAGCTTCTTATGTTCACAGAATCAGCTGGTGCAGTTGGAACTGGCTGACAAAGTTAATAGTATTAGTAAGATTAAACGAGAACTTACCAGTTTGAAGTTTGATCTGTATTTTATGAGGAGTTACGATGAGGGATTACGTGAAGAGCCCGCTCAGCACGGCAAGTGGAGAGTGTTCCATCCAAGTCCTTCTGTGCTGTAGATAGGGGAAATGCTTCAAGGAATCAGGAGATAAACCACTTGGCACAAAAACCCCTGTCCTCAGTGCTGGTGCTGCCCATGCAGGAAATGCATGAGAAGGGAAGTCTTCTGTATGTTCACAGAATCAGCTGGTGCAGTTGGAACTGGCTGACAAAGTTAATAGTATTAGTAAGATTAAACGAGAACTTACCAGTTTGAAGTTTGATCTGTATTTTATGAGGAGTTACGATGAGGGATTACGTGAAGAGCCCGCTCAGCACGCATGCGCGACATACTTCAAAGCAGCGGTGTGGAATCACAGACAGACACAGTTATTGAAATAAACATAGTAAAGAAAAGGAGACCTTAGTTATCAGTTTGACCCATATTATTGAGGGTGGGAGCAGAGGGCACGTAATCCCTCATCGTAACTCCTCATAAAATACAGATCAAACTTCAAACTGGTAATTCTCGTTTAATCTTACTATTTTACTTCGGAGTCACGTGAGTGACTACGTGAAGATTTTAAAGCTCTGTGATTTCAAACCGTGTAACAGTTCATACTTCACTCGCTGCCGAAGTCTTTCGAGGGAGGAAGTATGTTATCGTAATCAACCATGAATCTGTTTGTAAAAACAATAATGGTGTTATTAACAACAACAAGACCAAATGCTCCCCCGGGTATAAATTATATATTTTTTGCAGATTCTTTTTCTGCAAACGATACTAAAAGTTTGGAACATATACTCCCTAGACCACCCCGCTGTAGCCAGGATGTGGTCCATTGGCACGTCCATCCTCTTAGTCACTGATGTGGATGCTGTCCTGGTGGAGTAAGATTTATACACGTTAATATGTACTCCAGCAACTCCCAGTACCTGCTTGAGCCACTTGAGATAGTTTGGCTCGTCACCCGACCATAACGTTTCTTGTGGCTGACCCATAAGGCTTTTTCTCTCCCTCGAGGATTACTTATTGTGTCGATGTAGTTCAATAAGTGGGTCATGACACATAACCGTGGTTCAGGTGGGTATGCCCGGAATTCCATAACTAGACCTGATGTTTCTGGTCTGCTCTGTTTGTCCAGTCCCTAATGGTAATGTAACATGGTGTAGTGGACCATATTGTCCAATCGTAGTGGATGGAGGAAACTGAACTCTTTGTGCTGAGACAAGGCCATCAGCATGTCCCTTCAGGGTGGGCTGTTCCAGGGTGAGGGACCTGGCTGGTGACCATCCCCTAAGGTACGTCAGGTCCATACTGACATCCCAGATTTGGGTGTACCTGGGTCTGGGGGATTAACCTCTCCTAAATTTGATCACCAGCGGAAGGTACCCTATGGCCTGTGGTCCTGGTGCCCGAGTTAAGTAGGCTGACAGAGCACTTCTGACTGAATCCTTCATTGTGGTGAAGACCTGCCAGAACTCCAGTACAGGTTTGTTGTAGTTGAATATGTAGTTCCTGTATTTGAATGGTATCTTCTCACTTCTTGATGTTCGCCAAGTATGTTCCCTAGTGGATATGCGATGGGATGCTATCCTTGTGTTGATAGCGCTATTGACAATCCAGGCCCAGCAGAGGTCTTCCCAATTCTGCAATCCAGGCCCAGTGATGGTCTTTTCAAATCTGCAATCCAGTAGTTTAATTTATCGTGGCATGTGCGTAGTACCCGACTGATGAGGCCGTAGTACCTGATGAGGTAGAAAAAAAGGGGGAAAACATAGATTAGATTCCCCCCCTCACGCTTCCTAATTCAGTGGGAATGAATTCATTGCCCCTGCCTCAAATTTGGTTTCTTGCGACATACATCGGTACGTGGAGAATTCAATTGAATACAGTGAAATCGATATCGGGTGTTCCATATTGCTTTGTAATTCCAGCAATACTTGGGTTTAATATGTCTGTTTACAGTATTTAGCTCACCTAGTAGGTAAGTTTGCTGATGGTCGTATATTTTTGACGACCTGTAGTTTCCAATTGTTAAATAAATGTCACATGATATCGATTTATTCTGCCCAAGTGGTTTGTGTATGTCACTACTGTGATGTTGTTAATTATAAACGAACATGAAAAATGGTGCACTGCAGGATAATATGCTTTGCCAATAGAGCGTACTCAAAATTTCCAAACTAGGTTTTACGCCTAGTGTCTATAGTGATGACGACTCCAGATTAATCCATATGCCACCATGTTTTGGGTGAGGGTAGTTTAAACATTAGCACCTAGCCTTAATGGAAGGTTCAAGTTAAGTAGCTGGAACACCTGCTACTAACTCCCAATACTCTTGCCACTGTTGAATGGTAGGTAGATACCATTAATTGTTACAGGTTGTGTTATACTGACTTTCCTATGCCAAGTTAAAGATAAGTGGGTAGAGTGTTGAATACCAAATAGTCAACAGTAGAGGATTTATATTTCAAGGTACTGCAATACTGGTTGATGCGTGGAGTGGACGGAGCAAGCCCCTCCCCATCTCCCTGTTCCAATTCAATTGATATATGGTCCCTTGATAAGGGACGAGTCAAAATAGAACTAACAACAGATACTCCGCTTGATCTTAGTCAAGGCTGAGAGCGATAGTTTCTATCTGGATTGCATGACTAGCTCGGCTAAAAGAATAATAGCTAAAGCTGTGATAGCTATACCCATGGATTAGTCGTCGTTAATATCATTGGAACATGCCATGACGATAGTTCCTTAATATAGCCAGGGCTGGTTAGAATATCTGGAACCAGTTTGGTTGTAATAGCCATAGTCGATAATTAATACTGCCAAGTTATCTCCAAGTTTTTTGCATGGGTACTGAATAGTATGCATCTTTTAAGTTGATGTCTACCATTAAGTATGCTTGGAATGAAAGGTTGGCAGTTTCAATATTCCAAGCGTGGCCTGGCGAGATACTCAAGTGGCAAGTCAATGACAGTGCGACATATACCATGTTGGGATTTTTAGAGCCAAAGGTTCATACTGGGTTTATTATGACCCCTTGATATCAATGATGGCGACATTACCATCTTGGTTAGTTGGTACCAAAGGTTCATATAGGCTTCTATATGACCCCTGTATAATTATTACCCTCAGTTGCTAGTCCCTCATGTTCTTATTAGTGGGAGGGTAGACCCCTAGGGTGCATGCTGTACTGGTATTGTATGATCCCTGGGAAGGGACATATCAGATATAAACTGATAAGGCAGTTACTACTAATCTTAGCCAAAAGGCCGAGCAGGATGGGATCTAATTTAATTTTACCCTTGAATGCTTTGTTAGTACAAACCCTTCATCTTTTGTGTGATGGCAGGAACCATACTTATCTTATTTCACTGTTGTTCCGTGGTGTGTTCATCTCTTCGGTTTACGGTTCCTTGTCCGTAGGGATGGTGTTGTTGGGGGTGGCACATTTTTCCAGGGGGCCCGCTCTGGACCCTGGCCTGAAAAAACAGGGCTTACTGGGGGTTGGCATCGGGCCCTGAGTTTACACCAGTACTATTAGGTGGACGCCTACTGGTGGACGCGTAGAGGCACTGCTGCTGGTTTCGTGTGGTGCTCATTCCAGACCCTGCCCTCTAGATGCCGAATTTTGGATACTTCTCCAGTTTTTTAGGCTTGGTTTGATAACTTAGCCAGCTAGCAGGATCTGTGGTTGAGAGGTCGGCATTCTCACAGTCCTGTAATTTTTTAAGTTGAGGGCAGGTTGCGGAGCACTGCAAGCAGTAGGGTCAGGTGTTTTGCCATACTACCCTGTCCCTCTGAAATGAGCATGCGAAATGATAACCGACGTCAGGGATATCAAACGCATTTTAAGATATTTGGGTTTTAAAGCTATGCTCAATGTACCCCCCAATAACGGTGGGCACTTTGAGTAAATGCAATTTAGGGGAGGCGTGATGAATCCAACACCTCGTGACTACCTGTCTTGGAGAGGTTTTTTGAAAAGAACAGGTAGTAAGCTGGCCATCAGTTGAAACTGAAAAGCCATCTCGCTAGTGGTGGAGCTACATAGCGGCCACACCCAGCAGCTCTTCCTGATCCTGTACCTCAAGCATACTCCCGATAAACTTCAGCCAGTGACCCCTCTTCTTGACCAGTCCAGTCTGGTCCCCATCAATCCCTCGACAAGGGAGATGGCCAATGCTGTTAGGCACTGGAGTGGGAGTGCTAGCTCCCTTGGCGGACTTGCCCCTGATCCTGAGGCAAGTCTCGCTGGAGCTTTTAGCTCCATGACCTTCCTCTGGCTTGGAGAAACAGACACTCTTGTTTCTTGTTTGAAGTGCTGATTCCATCTTCCGTGTCTGTCTCCAGCCTGAGGTTGGTCCTGACCTTGCTGTTAGAGGCTGTGTGCTGTTTTCGGGCGGCATTTCAGCGGTTCTCCGGCGGCGAGTCTCCTTGTCGGGAGTCTGCAGGGGTGCCGGCCGGTTATTGAATTTCCCTCCAGTCCGCTGCTGTTGGTCAGACAGCTGTTTTAGCGGACTGGGCATCAGCGCAGCACCCGTGTCTGTGGACCGCAGCGTGTGCGGTCCCGTTGCCGCCTCCCCCCCTCCACTGTTGGCTCCTTCCCTGGAGTCGACTGGGGGCCGCTTCCCTCTGCTGCTTTGCTCCCCCTGGAGCAAAAACAAACGCAAAGTCGCTAGTTTAAACTGAAGGTAAGTACTTACCTAACGGACCTTTCCTTCAGGCTTGTAGCGAGAGCTGCCTATTCCCGCTGCGCAGCTGTTGCCTGCGTGAACTCAATGTCGCACATGCGTACTGAGCGGGCTCTTCACGTAGTCACTCACGTGACTCCGAAGTAAAATTGCTCAACCCACAGTTCAAATCAGGATCAGATCTGAAAACGGTTGCTAAATTTAATCTTCGAAAGAACTCTCAGTGCCATGTAGCTGCCACATCACCAAGTGGTTTGATTATTGCTTACACAGAAGCACAGGCATCAAACTTTAACAGCTTACTTCAGGGTACTAATGGGAGCAGCAAGACAATGGGTGATGGCTACAGACAGAATAAAATTATAAAGGGGCTTCACCCTGCAAATTAGAATAGAATAGAATAGCCTTTTATTGTCATCCAGACCGAAGTCTGAACGAAATTTAAGCAGTCATACATATAATACAATACAATAAAAAACAACAATAAACACATATTAACATCCACCACAGTGAGTCCACCCAACATCTCCTCACTGTGATGGAGGCAAAAGTCTTAGGGCTGCTGGTCTCAGACCACCTGTTTAATATTTATCCAGGGTGAGGCAGATGTCATAAACATGGAAGCCACACACTTGATGTACAACCTTTAATTATAAAATATACGGCCCCTGACATGGATCTACAGAACCCTCACCCACTTTTGGAACAGCACATTGAACCCAATTGATCGTGACAGAATAAAAGGAATAGGGATGCCATGTCTGGAATTGTCGGGTGCTCAGAGATAATACAATCCTGCGGTATTTCCTATTTCCTTATGACCTATTTGGCCCATTAAGTCTATGCCAACTTAGAGTAATTCCAATCCCACACTAATTTTCCGTTAGCTATTCTGCCCACATTCCCATAAAATGCTCCCCAAGATTGGGGTGGTACGGTGGCGCAACGTTCGAGTTGCTGCCTCACAGCACTTACAGTGCCGGAGACTCGGGTTCGATCCCGACTACGGGTGCTGTCTATATGGAGTTTTACGTTCTCCCCGTGACAGTGTGGGTTTTCTCTGAGATCTTCGGTTTCCTCCCACACTCCAAAGACGTATAGGTTTGTAAGTTAATTGGCTTCGTATAAATGTAAATTGTTCCTAATGTGTGTAGGATAGTGTTAATGTGTGGGGATTGCTGCTCAGCACCAGCTCGGTGTGCCGAAGAGCCTGTATCCGCGCTGTATCTCTAAACTAAACTAAAGATTCTACCATTCACTGACACGCTGGCTATTTCACCAACAAACTTGCAAATAGGCAAAGCAGATTGAAGCGAAACAAAATGCCACAAAATATTTAATAACCTCACACCAGGAGAGAAGTCATTCATCGGCTTGAGACCATGGAGGAGAGTGTGCTGACAATGATAGGTGCGTAATTTGTGTGGGTCATTGGAGATGGGGGTATGCTTGTAGTCAAGCCTTCTTATCAAATTCCATTTTCACCGCATTCGACAATATTTGCCCGATTTACAAGCTGCGCCTTCTACTTGACCCCAGCCCCTAGACAGTAACCTACGCTTTTCTCCTTCCACATATCAAAGGATACATCCTACTGAGACAAGTTATTGTTTGAGCAGCTAAAGCAAATTCCGAGCTCAATCTGAGTATTGGGTGAGATCCACCGAGGGAGGTCTACTGGCTGATGTGAACCTCACTGCAATCCAGTGTCGTAAACTCATAGACTCTGGGAATAGTCTCTCCACAGAGTGCCATACTTGGAATACATATTTAAAATGGCAAATCGCTCAGGCTTTGTAACTATCACTTTGGTTTAGCATCACAGTCATACAGCATGGAAACCGACCATTTGGCCAATGAGTCCATGCTGACCCATTTATGCTAAGTCTATTTTATTCTCCCGACATTCCCATCAACTCCCACCAAAATTCTATCACATACCTACACACTCATGGCAACTTAGAGCAGTTAATTAATCTATCAACCCTGCCAAAGTGTCTGAGGAAGGGTCCCGATCCGAAATGTAACTTATTCATCCCCTCCACAGATGTTGCTTGACATGCTGAGTTACTCCAGCAGTTTGTGTTTTCCTCAAGATTTCAGCATTTGCAGTTCTTTGTGTTTCCACCTATCATAGAAACATAGAAACATAGAAAATATGTGCAGGAGTAGCCTTCGAGCCTGCACCGCCATTCAATATGATCATGGCTGATCATCCAACTCAGTATCCTGTATCTGCCTTCTCTCCATACCCCCTGATCCCTTTAGCCACAAGGGCTACATCTTAAATATAGCCAATGAACTGGCCTCAACTACCTTCTGTGGCAGATAATTCCAGAGATTCACCACTCTCTGTGTGAAAAATGTTTTCTTCATCTCGGTCCTAAAACATTTCCCCCTTATCCTTAAACTGTGACCCCTTGTTCTGGATCAAACCACATGTTTCTGCGATGTGGGAGGAAGATGAGAGCACCCTGAGGAAACCGAGATGGCAACAGGAAAAACAGCAAACTTCATCAGACAACTCCAGAGGCCAGGACTGAGCTAAGTCATTGGACCTGTGAATCAGCAGCTCCGCTGGCTGCGCCACTGTTCCGTCCTTAACTACTTGCTAATTTGTTTGTTATTTTGCCAATGGCTTAATGTATTAGACTTTATAGCCTCAAAGTTGATGTAAACAATATTGTTAAATTTACATCCCTATCCTCCTGCAGGTTTCAAGCATCTTATCACTGAACAGAGAGGATTTTGACGATGACGCTACAGAATGTTAATTATGTTTGTTTGATATATTAGGTCTTGTATAAAAGCAGCTGCAGCCACACAGTATTTGGAAAATGAGATGTATGGAATGCTCTGATGGTGTACTCTGAGCCAAATTCGAGGAGGAAAATGTTTAAAAAAAAACATCAATTAGCCCTTGGGATACATCAGTGGTTAAAAGGTTCGGTAGGTTACCAGTGTTCATTCAGGACACCAAAACCCTCTCAGGGCAATGCTTTTTTTTATATGGCTGCACAATTCTCAGTAGAAATGTGTTCCTGATTTTGTAATGGGGCCCATCAGACAGAATGTGACAGTGTAATCCCCGCTGGGAGAAAAAAAAACAAATTAATGCCTGATATTGAGTCGAGTTTACATAAATAATTCACATGTTTCATTGCTGGCAGCCAGACACAAGCAGGCATTGTCACTTTCTATTACACTCTCAGTGCAGCTCTGTGATCCTGCTGTAAACACTCGCTGACCAGGTAATGCTTATTTTTTCTTGAGTGCATGATGAGTGCATGACTTGAACTACTCAGCAAACAGATTGGTCAGTGAAAGTATGCAGAGTCTCAAGTGGAGTCAGCATGGGAATGCCTAAAGTCACGGATGGTGGGTCCCTAACGGCCATCTGATTACAATTGCAATTGTGAACACGAGTTAACATGAGAAGGTAGTTCTGACACACCAAAGTGTGTAAATGTGATGATAACGAGTCACGAGAACCCCACCGGCTGATCTTCATCTTCTTTGTGACTGGCATAATAACACCCAAGGGACTGCTGTTTCCCTTCAATTGTGCTCATCAATATTGCATCATCGTATGGCGCTCCTGCTCCTGAGTTAAAGTAATTTCAAGCTCCAGAAGGACCCAGTCAGCTGTTGGCGAAGGCCGTGTGTGATTCCTCGGTGGACAAGCAGTAACTCTGGCTTCTGCCACTGGACAGTTCAGTTGTTGTTGCACTGCACCGACTGAGTCATTTCCAGCTGAACGTCTCTCAAAAAATACTGTGGACTCAGGACCAAGTTGGGATACACTGAAATTTGCGGCAACATTGATAAATGGTTACCATAGTATAAGACCATGCTGTTCAGATTTTCCATTACACCAGTTATTAAAATCCTTCAATGAAAACAGCAGCCTAATTACTCTGAATCAAAACACATCATTTAAATGAATTCAGCATGATAGCTGGTGTAATATGCCACCCGATATGAAGTAAATTACTTGCTTGCTTCACAGTCTCAGCAGACTGAATGTTGAACACAATTCACATCATCCTGTGGAGTTAATTGTGGTAAATCAGCTCTTGTCACACTTTGTCAATTATAATAGAAAGGCAGGAACATGCGACGAATGAGAAGGCACAGCATTTGTTGCAATAGCCTCCAGCGATCTGACAGATTCACCGAAGAAGCCAAGTGGGGATAGAACCGCAGTGATGGAAGTGCACACCCACAAACCTTAATGCCAACTGTGCACATTCAAAAGAGGTCAGATTACTCATTCCCAGCACAGATCAGATCGCAGAAACGTAAATGCAGCCATCGAAACCTGAACATCTGCAGCTTGTTTTTTTCCATTATTAAACATTTCTGTAGGTATGTTTTCGTTGCCATAATAAGATATTTATATACCAATGGTATGAACCAAAGATACTAGAGGAGATATACTATACTCCTCTAGTATCTTTGGTATGAACATCAAATTCTCCAATTTCAATTAATACCCCCCTACCTCCTTTTCTTTCCTATGCACTCCCACCCAAGCATGCACCAATTTTCCCCACTATCTCCCATCCCCCCATCCCCCCCACTAGTCACCCGGCTCCTTTCCCTTCCTTCGTATACTCACCTCCCATCCCCGAGTTCCTCATTTCCCTTTTAATCCCCCCTTTCTCCCCTCTCCCCTTCCATCTATATTCCTCCTCCTGGCCATTCCCTCCACAAATGCTGTCTGACCGACTGAGTTCCTCCAGCGCTTTGTATTTTGCATATTCACATAGCACCATACACATTCTTTTCAGAACATCCAAAGACATTTTACAGCCAATAAGTGTGGAAACAAAGAACTGCAGATGCTGGTTTATACCAAAGATAGACACAACGTGTGGGAATGACTCAGCGGGTGAGGTAGCATGTCTGCAGAAAACGGATAGGAAATGTAGGTAGAAGTTACTTAAGGGGAATTCAACGTTCATACTGTTGGGTTGTAAGCTCCCCAAGCAAATATGAGATGCTGTTCCTCTAATTTGAGTGTGGCCTCGCTTTGGCTAATGGAGGCGGCCCAGGACCAAAAGGTCAGTATGGGAAGGGGAGTTGAAATGGTTGGCAATCAGGAGATCCCATAGGCCACGGCAGACGGAGCATAAATGTTCAGCGAAACGTTCGCCGAGTCTATAAAGTCCTTTTGATCTATATTCACTATTCAAATACAGGTGGCCTGTATACATTCGTATGCAGTGGCCACTTTACACACAACACTGATTATAAATGTTCACCAACAGCAATATGGTAATCTGCTTTAGAAATGTTGACTGAGGGTTAAATAGTGGGCATGAAATACCCACCTCACTCTACTCACCTTCAAAATAGTAGGATCTATGAAGTTCTACTGAAAGAGGGTCTCATTCTTTGCCATTACACCACTCCCTTAGTACTTCAGTGGAGAATTAGCCCAGATTATTATGCTCAATGGAAAGTTGAATCTAGAAGCAACTGAGCCTCGGGTAACAGAGATGAATGCAATCAAATGTCAATCAGACACTATTATAAGTTAAATGTTTTAAAGCGACTGAGACTCAAGGGTATTTCTGCAAACACCCCGCGCTACTCGTGTGCCCCAGAAATTGCATTGAATTTTCAGTGCAAAGCAGCCCAATCAATACATTTTTGGGTTAATGGTCGGCAAAAACCTCTTTCCAACTTTTCTCAACAAGCCCTGTCAATGTAACATTTTATTCATGCATATAACTTTTTTCCTCAGTGGTCAATATTGCTGCACATTTCATATTCTAACCACTCTACATAAAGAGGAGATCTTCCATTAAGTCAGTGATCAAAAGCTTCTACAAAGAGGAAAGGTGCTGGATTATTTTCACATGTCTCAGTGACCAGTACCAGAATGGCAGAGGTCTGAGCACTTGGTCACTCTTTTTCCTAGGGCTGAGTTGGGAGAATGGGGGGGGGAGCGGAATGATGTGGAACAAAAGTAAGGGGAAAGGAAAATATAAGAGGGACTTCCGATCATGGGGAATAGCAACAACTGGTCTATAATGTGAACTAGGAAATTGCTTCATGCCTCATTACTAGAGCCAGGATTTTGCCATAAATGCCTTGTGCCTTTTCATGCCTTTTTTGATGATTTCACCAAGATAATGCCTTTTTCACGAATTAGTGCCTAAATCAGCCTTTTTTTGCCATTTTGATAAAAGGTTGTGCTATTTTCTCTAGTTGTACTATGATTACAATGACGTTTTCTATGTTAACAATAATGTATGTTAATATATTATTATTAACGTGTTAACATAGTATAACTTACAAGAAAACTTCCACCACCGGGACGAAACCCAGGGCGCCACCGTCGGTCGTTCATTCGTTCATACCGCTGTCTGCAGGTTCAGCTTTCTCCAAGATCTATTTAAGAAGAACTGCTGATGCTGGAAAAATCGAAGGTAAACAAAAAATGCTGGAGAAACTCAGCAGGTGAGGCAGCATCTATGGAGAGAAGGAACAGGCAATGTTTTGGGTCGAGACCCTTCTTCAGACTGATGTGGGGGGGGGGCGGGAAAAAGAAAGTAAGAGGCGGAGACAGTAGGACTAGAAGGAGAGCTGGGAAGGGGGAGGGGGAGGAGGGAGAAGACAAGGACTATCTTAAATTAGAGAAGTCAATGTTGATACTGTTGGGGTGTAGACTACCCACGCGAAATTCCCAAGATGTCTCCTCACTACATTTACTGCTGGCTCGTCGCAAATCTGAGTTTTCGAGTGATTTGTGCAAGGCATTCACTGATGCTGGAATTCCACTTTGGAAATTTGAAAACAAATCTCTCAGAGGTTTTTTAGAGAAATACACAGAGGAACATATACCAAGCAAGTCATCATTATGGAAAAATTATGTTGACAGTAACTTCAACATTGTTGTACAGAAAATTAGAGATGAAGTTGCATGCAACAAAATATGGATCCCAATAGGCGAGACAACCGATGCTGTGGGGAGATATGTTGTCAATGTGGTCATCGTTACACTGGAGGCAAGTCAACCATCAAAGGAGTATATGTTGACATAGCAAGTATTTAAGAAATACTTAGGTGGAAGATTGCAATCTTCACGTGATTCGCCCCGTTTCGACGAATGCAATCAAATAAGATCAAATAGAACAAGTTGTCATACAACTTTAGGCTGTGCACGCCATACACAAGAAGAAGAAGAAGAAGAAGAAGAAGAAGAAGAAGAAGAAGGAAGTATTGGGGAAATCAATAGCTCAACTATTGCTCAATTGTTTACATCTTCCCTTGCTGTACTTTTTTCATACTGATGATTTGAATGACAAGGGTGCAAAATAATTTTTTACTATTTTAGACACATTTGACCTGTCTCAACATGTGAAAGAGGCTACTCATTGTAATGGGCACACCCTGGACTTGATTATCACAAAGGGTCTCATTGTTTCTGATATTTTCGTGACTGATCCTTCATTGTCTGACCACTTCTGTGTTTTCTTTAATATATCTTTTATTCCCGACATACAGACAAAATCAAATACTGTCAAAAAACGGTATATAAATTAACATTCTAATGTACTCTTTAAAAATGCCATCTCCCTCTTACCACCTCTAAACCCATGTTCTGCTGATGATCTTGTAGATAACTTTAACTCCAAAATTGTGAAAGTTATAGATGTCATTGCACCTGTTACGGTTAAAACGATTTCTGGTAAGCAAAAGGCACCCTGGAGAAAAGCTGCTTTTGTAACAGCCCAGAAAAGAGAATGCCAGAAAGCTGAGCGCATCTGGCGGAAAACAAAACTTCATATTCACCATGACATCTATAAAGAGAGCCTCCGTGCCTACAATTTAGACTTAAAAAGTGCTAGAGAAACATTTTTCTCCAATATCATTAACAACAACACTAATAAGGCAAAAACCCTATTTGCAACTGTTGACAGACTGACCAACCCCCCAACACAATTACCACCTGAACTCCATTCCACGCAGAAATGCAATGAGTTTGCATTATTCTATACAGATAAAATTGAAGGCATCAGACGTGCCATCAATATCACCGCTTCAAACAAAAATGTTGGATCACCACCCTGTTTAGGCAAAGGTAACGTGGCAATGATGACATGCTTTAATGTCATAGACTCTAAAACTCTTGTGGAAACGGTGACACAACTAAGGCCATCCACCTGCTGCCTTGATGCTTTACCTACCAACTTCTTTAAGAATGTTTTTGACTGCCTAGCAATAGACATACTGCAAATAGTTAACAGCTCTCTTCAATCAGGCAATTTCCCAATAGCCTTGAAAACTGCAGTTATTAAACCTCTTTTAAAAAAGCGGAGCCTAGATGCCTCTATTATTAACAACTATAGACCAATTTCAAACCTATCTTTCATAAGTAAAATCATTGAGAAAGTTGTCCTCCAGCAACTTAATCAATTCCTGGCTTCAACTGGCTGCTACGACAACTTCCAGTCAGGATTTCAACCTCTTCATAGCACCGAGACCGCTCTTATTAAAGTTGTAAACGACATCCGTCTTAACACAGACTCTGGCAAAGTTTCAATATTAATGCTATTAGATCTCAGTGCTGCATTCGACACTGTTGATCACTCAATACTTTTGGACAGGTTGGAAAAATGGGTGGGGCTCTCAGGCACAGTCTTAAGTTGGTTCAGGTCATATTTACAAGATAGGAACTATTTTGTTTCCATTGGCGACTTTGTATCAGAACCAACCAACGTGACATGTGGAGTACCGCAAGGTTCGATCTTAGGGCCCTCTTTATTCAACATCTACATGCTCCCACTAGGGCAAATCATGCGATATAATAATATTGACCACCACTGCTATGCCGATGACACTCAAATCTATGTAGCGCTATCACCAAATGACTATCGCCCCATAGATCTGTTGTGCCAGTGCATTGAGCAAGTCAAAGACTGGATGTGCCAAAATTTTCTCCAATTAAATAAGGACAAAACGGAGATAATTGTTTTTGGTGCTAAAAAAGAAAGGCTTAAAGTAACCCAACACCTTCACTCTCTGTCCCTGAAAACTTCAAACAAAGCCAGAAATCTTGGGGTCATTATGGATTCAGATTTAAATTTCGACAGTCACATCAAATCAGTAACAAAATCGGCCTACTATCACCTAAAAAACATAGCAAGATTAAGAGGACTCATGTCAGCTCAAGATTTAGAAAAACTTGTACATGCCTTTATTAATAGTAGGCTAGATTATTGCAACGGTCTCCTTGCAGGTCTTCCAAAAAAAACTGTCAGGCAGCTACAGCTTGTTCAGAACGCTGTTGCTAGAGTTCTAACATAGACCAAAAAATTTGAGCATATTACACCAATTCTTAAATCCTTACATTGGGTCCCTGTATGTCAGAGAATTGATTTTAAAATCCTGCTGCTCACCTATAAATCACTACATGGTTTAGGGCCAAAGTATATCACTGACATGCTTCCACTATATAAGCCTTCTAGACCACTAAGATCTTCTGAAACCAATCTGCTAGTGATTCCCAGAGTAAATACAAAACATGGGAAAGCAGGATTTAGTTACTATGCAACAAATAGCTGGAATAAACTTCCTGAAGATTTAAGACTTGCCTCAACTTTGACCACTTTTAAAACAAGACTGAAAACTTTTATGTTTACTTTAGCTTTCAGCTAAATCTTAACTACATTGCACTTTTAACTTTTGCACTTTTTATAATGCATTTTTAATTTTGCTTTTCTTTTCTTTTAGTTCTTCTATTTTATTTCATTTTATTATTTCATTTATTGTATGACATGTTTTTATGTGAAGCACTTTGAGTCTGCCTCGTGTATGAAATGTGCTATATAAATAAAGTTGCCTTGCCTTGCCTTGCCTACTTTGGCCAAAAGGTATATAACACGAGAATGTACTTCTGTTTGTGACTTAAAGTTTCCATTCCCCAAAATATCGCATTTGACATGCTTAGCTCAAGGACTTCATAGAATTGCCAAGCACAGATGTAGCTTGTTTCCAAATGTCGATCACCTAGTTTCCAATGTCAAGAAAATCTTCCCCAAAGTACCGTCACGAGTGCAGTTCAAGGAAATGGCACCCAAGATTCCGCTACCTCCTCAGCCCGTTTTGACTAGATGGGGTACATGGCTCTCTGCTGTACTCTACTATGCTGCAAATTTTGAAAAGATAAAAGAAATCGTCAACTGATTTGAAGAAGAAAAATCTGCTGCCGTCAGTATCGTCAGTGAAATCATGCAAAAAAAAAGTCCCTCCACTGCAATCTTGTGTTTATTGCGTCCAATTTTGCAAACTTCCCACAATCTATCACTTCCCTTGAGAAAAGTGGCGAAACATTATTGAATAACTTGCAGGTTTTCAACAAAGTAACTGATGATATTCGTAAAGGTCTTGGCGAAGTATGTAAAGACATACAAGGAAAATGTGAGAGAGTGATTTTAGCTAACAAAGATCTTGAAGAAAAACAAAAAATAGCTAAAGTTCTCAAAGGTAGTTGTAATGCACAAGATATCTATATGAATATTTGTTTCGGTGACCTCAGCTTGGGTGGAAAGAAGTTTTTCACAACTGAAGCATATTCTGTCTGACAGACGGCATATTTTAACACCAGATATTGATAATGTAGTATACCTTTATTTTATTATTTTTAACCATATTTTGGTAGTGGAAATAAATGCCTTTTTAATGCCTTTTTTATGTCAAGAAATGCCTTTTTCGTGCCTCTTTTGTAATTTTATTATGCCTTTTTGCCTGCCTATTTCAGAGATTTTTAGTGCCTAAACATCCTGGCTCTAGTCATTACAAATCAGTGCAATACACAGGTCACAGTAACAGTGATAGGGTCTGATAGAATCTTAGCTGCATCATCACAGATGTGAACATCATCCACCCTCTGGTTCCTGTCACTTCCACCTGACAAAATGGAATATTCCTCAGGTATAACCCATCAAAGAATCAGAATCAAATCTAAGATAGCCTCCAAATGCCCTATAAGGGTCCACCTGATTAACAATGTGTAATGAACAAATCATTAATTGATCCCCAAGCACTATTCGGCCATCAATAAAATACTGGAGTTTTTTATGGTTAAACACCTATACAAAAACAAAAAATGTGCAGCAAGTGGAAAAATTTGCTGTGGGATGAGAAAGTTAATGATAACCTTTTGTCAATCCTAATTGTAGGGACTATAAAAGTGAGCTGCAAAAACATCTACAAATAGATCGAAAAATTAGTTAAGTGAAAATATTTTAAAAACTGCAGGTGCTGGAAATCCAAAATTTAAAAAAACAGAAAATGGTGGAAACACATGGCAGAGGGTATTTAACTTGAAACGCCAACTCTGTTTCTCTTCCTACAGATGCAGCCTGACCAGCTTAGCATGTGCAGCATTTACTATTGTTATCTGTGAGTTCATTGTGGGTTCCCAGCCATGAACAATTAAACAAACATTTTTTCTGTTGTCACTGAGAAAGACATAGGGAATTTTCCAGAAAAATTATGAAACCTTGAATCTAAGGTGGATGAAAGTAGTATTCAAAAGAAAATAGTGCTGGTGAATGGCACATTGCAAAGTGGTCAGATTACTCATTTGTGGCACAGATCAAAGAGCAGAAATATAAATAGAAACATAAAGAGTAGAAACATAAGAGTAGTGGCGCAGCTGGTAGATTCGCTGCCTCACAGCACAGAGACGCTGGTTTAATCCAATCTGCAGGTGCTGTCTGTGTGGAGTTTGCATGTTCTTCCTGTAACCCTGTGGGTTTCCTCCAGGTCCTCCAGTTTCCTTACACATCCCAAAGATGTGCGGGTTTGTAGGTTGATTGGCCTCTGTAAAATTACCCCTAATGCCTGTTTCCATGCTCTAAGATGTTTCCATCTCTACTAAATACAGCCGTCAAATCCAAATATTTTCAGCTCGTTCTTTTAATTATTAAACTGTTTTGTAAGAACGTCTGAGTTGCAACATGTAATTATAAGCACCTTCCACATACCTTTCAACCTATGAAGTCCTTTTGAACTGTATGCAATATCTAAAATATATGAATGGTAGTTGCTATCTTACTGCTTAAATGGCACTGAAACGTGATATATCCTCAGGGCCTGATAATCTGCGTCCATGTATACCAAAGAACATGGCTGCAGAAATAGGCAATATATTGATAATCAATTTTCAGATCTCTACAGATTTTGGAAAAGTTCCCACGATTGGAGAGTGGCAAATTTAACACCTCTATTTTCAAAAAGGAGTGAGAAAACAGGAAATACAGACCAGTTTGCTTAACATCGCATTGGAGAACATACTAGATGCTAATATAAAAAATGAAATGTCAGGGTACTTGGGAAATATTAAAGGATTTGGCAAAGTTGATATGGATTTCTGGAAGGGAAATTTGGTTTTCAGAAATTCATTGATAAAGTCCCAAATAAAAGGCAAGTCCTACATATAAAATCAAAGTGCACAGTATTGACTGAAAAATAGGTGACAGAGTGGAAATAAATTAATATTTTTCAGAGTGGCAGGCAATAACAACTAGTGGTGTTCTGCAGGGATCAGTGCTTGGCCCTATCACTTCATAATCCATTATTATTTGGTTGTTATTATTTGGTTTATTATTGTCATGTGTGCCGTGATACTGTGATAAAAAATTGTCTTTCACATTATACAGAAAAAAACATGCATACATGATTACAATCAAACCATACATGAATACAATGGGTCGTGCAAAAAGAGAAAGGAAAGAGTACAAATATAGCATTACAGCTACAGTGAAAGCGCTAGTAAAAAGAGTGCAAGAGCTGCAAGAAGGTAGATTGTGGGATTAGGAAAACATGCTTTAATGAGAGGACTGTTTAGGAGTCAATTTAGAGCAGGTTCACCCCACTGCTACAAAGTAGTTCATCTGCGGGGCTTGCTGCTAGATTCAATATCCACCAATGCGCTGTGGCTGTAATATGCGCTATCGACAGGAAATGCTGCAGCACTTTCAACTAACTTACTTCCGTAATTCCCATTTTTAAGTTAAAGGTGATTTTAGTAAAAGCTTTCCATTAGCATGCTATTAAAGAGGCATGAGTAAGACAATTCTAAAGGGAAGAGCTGAACAACATTTTCACGTCCCTGGCTCTTTGTGTCCTACCACATTATGTTTTTTTAAGTTATAATAATAATAATACCACATTATGTTTTTTTTAAGTTATACACCACTGAAGATACTTCAGGCAATATTCTCATTGTGTCTGGAAAATGGCAGATCCATTACCTAAGTTTGGCAGAATGCGTGTATGATGTAGCATAACTGAAGAAGTGAATTCAAGTCAAGGGACAGAAATGGGACCTCATGTGGTGAACAGCCGCTTTATTCATGTCTCTCCTCCAATAGCAATCAGATGTATTTTTGACGTTCTTGATAGCAAATTGTACAAATCAACAAATAAAGTTCATCTAAACACTACTTTTATAGACAACTAGACTGTGGGACCCGTTGGGTCCCAGGCACATGGGAGGCCCGGTCCCCCAACGCAACCTTTTCCCCAACGCAATATTCCACCACTCACCCACAGCCCCCACGGGAGGCCTGGTCCCACAACGTAACACGATCCCCAAGGCAATATTCCACCACTCACCTGTTCCCCCAACACAACCCATTCCCCCAATGCAATATTCCACCACTCACCCATAGCCACCAACTGTGCAGGGGCTGCTCATTTCCCCTTATTCACCCTCCCTCATTTTAAACTTTAAAAAAATGCTTGCTAGGGCTGGAAGGACTCAGTGTTCTGGGATAGCAACATTGTAGCGAGCAGGGCTACAATCCCATTGTGACACCAATGCAGAGGGAAGAAATCTTTCTTGTACTACACGGGTGGTTTTAAACTGAATAAGGGGGGTGGGGTGTCGAATGGGCTAGTGGAGGATGGAGTTAAAGGGAAAGGGTTTCTTAAATGTGTGAGCGTAGAGACAGAGGGGTGTAAAATTAGGGTAGAAGCAATAGGTAGCAAGGTGAAAAGTAAAAGTGGCAGGCCGGAAAATCCAGGGCAAAAATCAAAAAGGGCCACTTTTCAACAAAATTGTATAAGGGGTAAGAGTGTTGTAAAAACAAGCCTGAAGGCTTTGTGTCTCAATGCAAGGAGCATTCGTAATAAGGTGGATGAGTTGAATGTGCAGATAGCTATTAATGACTATGATATAGTTGGGATCACGGAGACATGGCTCCAGGGTGACCAAGGCTGGGAGCTGAACATCCAGGGATATTCAATATTCAGGAGGGATAGAGAGAAAGGAAAAGGAGGTGGGGTAGCGTTGCTGATTAGAGAGGAGATTAACGCAATGGAAAGGAAGGACATTAGTTTGCAGGATGTGGAATCGGTATAGGTAGAGCTGCGAAACACTAAGGAAAACGCTGGTGGGTGTTGTGTACAGGCCACCTAACAGTAGTAGTGAAGTTGGAGATGGTATCAAACAGGAAATTAGAAATGCGTGCGACAAAGGCAAAACTGTGATAATGGGTGACTTCAATCTACATATAGATTGGGTGAATCAAATTGGCAGAGGTGCTGAGGAAGAGGATTTTTTGGAATGTATGCGGGATAGTTATCTAAATCAACATGTAGAGGAACCAACGAGAGAGCAGGCTATTTTAGACTGGGTATTGAGTAATGAGGAAGGGTTAGTTAGCAGTCTTGTTGTACGTGCCCCCTTGGGCAAGAGTGACCATAATATGGTTGAGTTCTTCATTAGGATGGAGAGTGACATTGTTAATTCAGAAACAATGGTTCTGAACTTAAGAGAAAGGTAACTTTGAGGGTATGAGACGTGAATTGGCCAAGATTGACTGGCAATTAATTCTAAAAGGGTTGACGGTGGATATGCAATGGAAGACATTTAAAGACTGCATGGATGAACTACAAGAATTGTTCATCCCAATTTGGCAAAAGAATAAATCAGGGAAGGTAGTGCATCCGTGGATAACAAGGGAAATCAGGGATAGTATCAAAGCGAAGGATGATGCGTACAAATTAGCCAGAAAAAGCAGCATACCGGAGGACTGGGAGAAATTCAGAGACCAGCAGAGGAGGACAAAGGGCTTAATTAGGAAAGGAAAAATAGATTATGAAAGAAAACTGGCAGGGAACATAAAAACTGACTGCAAAAGTTTTTATAGATATGTGAAAAGAAAGAGATTAGTTAAAACAAATGTAGGTCCCTTGCAGTCAGAAACAGGTGAGTTGATCATGGGGAACAAGGATATGGCGGACCAATTGAATAACTACTTTGGTTCCGTCTTCACTAAGGAAGACATAAATAATCTGCCGGAAATAGCAGGGGACCGCGGGTCAAAGGAGTTGGAGGAATTGAGTGAAATCCAGGTTAGCCGGGAAGTGGTGTTGGGTAAATTAAATGGATTAAAGGCCGATAAATCCCCAGGGCCAGATAGGCTGCATCCCAGAGTACTTAAGGAAGTAGCTCCAGAAATAGTGGATGCATTAGTAATAATCTTTCAAAACTCTTTAGATTCTGGAGTAGTTCCTGAGGATTGGCGGGTAGCAAACGTAACCCCACTTTTTAAGAAGGGAGGGAGAGAGAAAACGGGGAATTACAGACCAGTTAGTCTAACATCGGTAGTGGGGAAACTGCTAGAGTCAGTTATTAAAGATGGGATAGCAGCACATTTGGAAAGTGGTGAAATCATTGGACAAAGTCAGCATGGATTTACAAAAGGTAAATCATGTCTGACGAATCTTATAGAATTTTTTGAGGATGTAACTAGTAGCGTGGATAGGGGAGAACCAGTGGATGTGGTGTATCTGGACTTCCAGAAGGCTTTCGACAAGGTCCCACATAAGAGATTAGTTTACAAACTTAAAGCACACGGCATTGGGGGTTCAGTATTGATGTGGATAGAGAATGGCTGGCAAACAGGAAGCAAAGAGTAGGAGTAAACGGGTCCTTTTCACAATGGAAGGCAGTGACTAGTGGGGTACCGCAAGGCTCAGTGCTGGGACCCCAGCTATTTACAATATATATTAATGATCTGGATGAGGGAATTGAAGGCAATATCTCCAAGTTTGCGGATGACACTAAGCTGGGGGCAGTGTTAGCTGTGAGGAGGATGCTAGGAGACTGCAAGGTGACTTGGATAGGCTGGGTGAGTGGGAAAATGTTTGGCAGATGCAGTATAATGTGGATAAATGTGAGGTTATCCATTTTGGTGGCAAAAACAGGAAAGCAGACTATTATCTAAATGGTGGCCGACTAGGAAAAGGGGAGATGCAGCGAGACCTGGGTGTCATGGTACACCAGTCATTGAAAGTGGGCATGCAGGTGCAGCAGGCAGTGAAGAAAGCGAATGGTATGTTAGCTTTCATAGCAAAAGGATTTGAGTATAGGAGCAGGGAGGTTCTACTGCAGTTGTACAGGGTCTTGGTGAGACCACACCTGGAGTATTGCGTACAGTTTTGGTCTCCAAATCTGAGGAAGGACATTATTGCCATAGAGGGAGTGCAGAGAAGGTTCACCAGACTGATTCCTGGGATGTCAGTACTGTCTTATGAAGAAAGACTGGATAGACTTGGTTTATACTCTCTAGAATTTAGGAGATTAAGAGGGGATCTTATAGAAACTTACAAAATTCTTAAGGGGTTGGACAGGCTAGATGCAGGAAGATTGCTCCCGATGTTGGGGAAGTCCAGGACAAGGGGTCACAGCTTAAGGATAAGGGGGAAATCCTTTAAAACCGAGATGAGAAGAACTTTTTTCACACAGAGAGTGGTGAATCTCTGGAACTCCCTGCCACAGAGGGTAGTCGAGGCCAGTTCATTGGCTATATTTAAGAGGGAGTTAGATGTGGCCCTTGTGGCTAAGGGGATCAGAGGGTATGGAGAGAAGGCAGGTACGGGATACTGAGTTGGATGATCAGCCATGATCATATTGAATGGCGGTGCAGGCTCAAAGGGCCGAATGGCCTACTCCTGCACCTAATTTCTATGTTTCTATGTTTCTATGTTTCTCATATTGGGGTTTTGTAAAGTTAAAAATGTGAAAAACTTGTAAAATATAACACAAATCCGAACAAAACATGAGACACCACACCACAGAACAACTGTGAGTAAGGTGGCGCAAAAATTGTAGCGCTATCGAGTACCGTTTTGGCGTAGTTCCAGGATCACATAGGCACACAGACAGACACACGCACACACGCATAGAAACAAACAAGATGAAAGTTTTAGTAATATACTAGACAAATGGGGACCCGCTGGGTCCCGTCCCCTCAACACGCGGTTGCGGTGGGAGGGGGGTGGCCTGCGGCGTCACACACACATTAAGCACCTCCCACACACACACACACACCAACCACCCCACATACACACGCAATAACCACCCCCCTTTGATATTGGAGAGAAGGGGGGGAGAAGAGAGGGGGAACTGGGGGGGAGGGAGGAGGGGGGAGAGGGAGGGGGAGACAGGAGAGAGGCCTGGGGAGGGGAGAGGGGCAAAAGGAGGGGGGCAAGAGGAAGGGGTGAGGGGGGGACAGAGGGGGGACAGAGGGGGGAGAGGGGGGGAGAGGATGGGGAGAGGAGGGGGGACTGGAGGAGGGGAGAGGAGGGGGGAGAGGTGGAGGGAGTAGAGGGTGGGGAGAGGAGGGGGGGAGAGGAGGAGGGGCTGGAGAGGAGGAGGGGGAAGAGGAGGAGGAGGGGGGATGAGAGGAGGGAAGAGGAGGGGGAGAGGAGCAGGGGGTGATGAGGAGAGGGGGAGAGGAGGAGGGGGGAGAGGAGGAGGGAGGATGAGGAAGAGGGGGAAGAGGAGGAGAGGGGAGAGGAGGAGGGGGGATGAGAAAGAGGGGGGAGAGGAGGAGGGTGGGAGGAGGGGGGGGAGAAGAGGAGGAGGGGGAGTGGGGAGTGGGCAGCAAGGAGTGGGGCGGGCGTCAACCAAAGGGCTGCGTGTTCAGCAGCTTCTATCTAGAGTCCGGGGGGTGGAGTCGTCACATGGGCGGGCTGGCTTTTTGAAAATTATTTTATGTTCAGGAAGAGGACTAAACAGCCAATGTCACATTTATTGCTCATCCCTAATTATTCTGAATCAATCTGTTAATCATGTGTATTTGGAGATGGACAAGAAGGTGGGCGGGTATTCAACTTAACTTTGCAATAAGCCTCACACCTTTGAATAAGTGACCACCACAACAATTGCTTTTCCCCAGTCCTCAGACACATTGCTGGAGGAAGAAATGCTTTATCAACCAGAAAGTATTGTTTTTTTGCTGCCAGGGGAAACACATATTGATGAATACAAATTGAAAATCGAAACCAAACTTTGGAATTTGTAGCGCTGTCCTCTGGATTTTATAACAGGAGGCTTTTATAGTTTGTAAATGCCACATCAATGATCCAAACATTTCTGCACTTTTAAATTTCAACAAGCATCATGAATAATATATTCTGTCTTAAGTCCTTAGGTCCTTAAGGGGCAAAGTCACAGACAGATAGATGAAAAATAAAGTTAGCAAGTGGTCAGGAATAGATATTGGAAGAGCTACAAGAGGCTACATCAATTTCTCCAATATCAAATTCATCATGGTTTAGCCAAGCTTGATGTTGGGAGCAAGAAATGGATGCTACACGATGGACCTGATGAATGAGTAACCTTCATGGGATTCACTTAGTGCCGAGTCAGGTGAGTCAGTTGTGTTTCATAGTATCACAGTGTCAGACAGCACAGAAAAGGTCTTTCAGCCCAAGTCTTTGGTGTCCATTAATTATCTATACCCATACCATGTTCCAGCACTTGGCCCTTAAGGGCCTGTCCAACTTACACGATTTTTTAGGTGACTTGCCGGCACCCGTCATAGTCGCAGCAGGTCGCCAAAAATGTTCAACATGTTGAACATTTTTGGCGACCTGCTGCAACTATGACGGGTGCTGGCAAGTCACCGAAAAAATCGGGTAAGTGGGACAGGCCCTTAAGTCTCCTAAGCTTTGGCAAATCAAGAACTCATCTAAATACTTCTCAGATGTTGCAAAAGTACCTGCCTCCACCACCTTCCTTTATTTCTTTCCCATTATGCCAGAATAAAGCAGCACACGACAGCCACTCCCAAACTGTGCCAGCTAGTTAACTTAAATGTATGAGCAAAGTGTTAATACTCTGGTCGCTTTGTCTGTTCAACTCCCTCTTCACATTCTCCTCTACTACTTCCAGGGGATCTGGACTTATTGGAGGTAAGGTGCCATAAAAATAATTCAGAACCAAAACACCACCAATGGTCCAAAGTGTCTTTCAACTTGGACACTAATTAATTGTTAAGGGAAATGGGGTAATTCCCATTGGTTGGCAGAAAACAAAATGACCAATTGTCCACCATGTCAATCAATCACAATTCCAACATGCAAGAACCGATACAAATATCAGTTACACAATGGCCCATGAATGAATGTACATGCTGAATTCGTAGATCTTGCTGGTAATCAATTATTTATAATTGCGAACGATTACTGTAGATTCACTCTTGTGGAATTAGAGTTCTGCATTTGCGAAACAATCTTTTTATTGCTTAGAGTAGCACAATCTACAGCTTTCGCACATTTTCAGATTCCTTTGTTTGTAATTTCACCGAAAATCAACATACTGGTAAGGCAAATAATTGAGAAGGCAAACCATATGTTGGCATTTTATGGAAGGGTGTTCAGTGCAAAAGAAAATAATTCTTGTTGAGATTACACAAGATTTTGATGAGACCCATTTGAAGTACTGTGTACAGTTCTGGGCTATGCACCTAAAAAATGAAGTGTTTTCCTTGGAGTAGTGGAGTGTAGATTAATTCATGCAATTAGGCGAAGAAGACAATGTTGAATTGGCCGATCCCCTAGAGAAGAAGAAACTGAAATTATCTCAGTGAGACATGCAAGAGTTCGAGAGGAATTGATAGAGTAGTTACCAAGAGGTTATTTTCTCAAGGTGGATTGTTTAGAACTAAAGGGATTAATCTCAGGATAAGCGATTGTCCCTTTAGAATTGAGATTAGAGCAATCTCTTTAAACAGACGGGTACATTTTTGGAATACCATACCACAGATGACAGTGGATGATTAATTTTGAGAGTGGTCAAGGCTGGGATTTTAGGGCAGATGGGTAATTAGATGATACGGGGATCATGCGAGAAAGAAGATGAGGCACCAGCTCAACTTTCTCGACCAGAGCAGCAGGTTTATAGAGTCTAAACCTGACCTTTTTTCTTATGTACAGGTAGAATACATTCCCCACTGCTTCCTCAAATTACACAAGGAAAATTTATTTGACCCTTGTTTCACAAGTCCGGGCCAGTTTGAAATACTCAAATCTTATTTCACTGCTTCTTCATAATCAAACCGTTTATATTTTTCTTTTCAGCGGAGTAATGTTTTTTACAATTTTACACTCCCATAGCAACACAGCAATGCAGTCTGCAATATAACAATCATTTTGTGAAAAGGTTCTTTCCAAATGTCCTTCATGCGAAAATCCTAAATGAATGCTATTTGTTGTCAACTCGTCAACAATGGGAATAATCTTCCAGCAGATGTCTTTTACCTTTGAAAAATCTTTAACTTTCCCCATTCTAATAAAGAAACCTCCGGCTTTCTTTTCTACCTTTCTCCCCATACTCCAAAAGACTGAGCAGAAATGTTGTTCCTCCATTTCCCTCCACAGAAGCTGCCTGAACCGCCGAGTTCTTCCAGTACTCTACTTCTTGCTCCAGTAAATCAATATGGTTTTTTTTCTTAGCTGCAAGCTCATTCTTGATGTAGTTCGTGAACTTTTGCTTCAGGTTTTCTACTACCGTAATATTCTTCCTGTATAAGGGTGTCCAAAGCCACATGATATGCTAACCTGTTTAAGCAAATCAATCAGTTTCTTGCTTTTATACTCAATGGCCCTGTGTAAAAAAGCAAAATAACGTTTGACATGTTAAAGGTAGACAAAAATGCTGAAGAAACTCAACGGGTGAAGCAGCATCTATGGAGCGAAGGAATAGGTAACGTTTCAAGTCTCAACCCGAAACGTCGCCTATTCCTTTGCTCCATAGATGCTGTCTTACCCGCTGAGTTTCTCCAGCATTTCTGTCTACCTTCGATTTTTCCAGCATCTGCAGTTCTTTCTTAAACATTTGACATGTTAAAATTCCTTTTCTATCCAAAAGGCTATCTTTAAAATTCTAAAGTCTAGATTTGACTTTCTGTTCTGCTAAGAAATGTATTACTTAGAGTCACAGTGTCATACAGCATGGAAAAAGGCACTTTGGCTCAACTTGTCCAATTTGACCAAGATGCCCCATCTTGGCTAGTACTATTTACCAGTGTTTGGCCCATATCCCTTTACTATCCATGAATCTGTGCAAGTGTTTTTAAAATGTAGTTATTGTATCCGCCTTAACTACTTCCTCTGGCGACTCAATTCATATACCCACAATGCTCTGAGTGAAAAAGTTGCCCTTCAGGTTCCTATTAAATCTTTCTCTTCTCTTCTCTTCTCACTCCTTTAGTTCTTGATTCCCTTACCATGGGGAAAATAACGACTGCGCATTCACCCTATTCCAGGGCTCTCGCTTAACTTTTTTTCCCTGTTGCCAGCTGGGCAACCTTGGCAGCTTTTTAGGTTGCCAAATAACAGTTTAGGTGGTCATTTAAGATGGCTTGCATGACGCGTGCGATAATGTGCTCGGACGAAGCACGTAGTTACCAGTCGGATATTATTTCTGCTTCAAATAAAGTCACAAACTACACATTCACCAATCAAGACATGATATATCCCACAATGACATGCAGCAAAATTATAAGACAGTATCTCAACTCTTTTTACATATTGCAATTAATGCAATTTCTATTAGTTCTTTCCACTTCCACACAAAAATGGGGTTGGATTATTCAGCGTATGATCAACCTGTGTCAATAAATCCTGGACCATGCTAACATATATGCGTACGTATAGTTGTGAATGTTGCTCATTAAATAACTAGTGCTGATACTCCATATTAAGAGCCGTTAAAATTAATTCTGTAATAACATGTCAACGGTAGCAGTGACAATCGAACACTGCGGTTTTAATGTTTCACGTGTTCACAATTTAATTAATTCATCTTCATGGATTAAAACAAATAATAACATTGGGAATTAAAACACATTTGATTGCATTCCGTTATCAAACATAGTCAATATTCGCTCTGAAGACATTTCCAGGACAATAGGGTCAGGGAAGGGGGTGTGTGTGAATCAGTGCGGGGTGGATAGATGGTGGGGAGGGGGTGGGGGGGGGGGCGGTGGTTAGAAGGCAGTCGGTGCAGAATTGATGGATTGAGGCAGGTGAATTAGTACGTGTTGGTTGGAGTAGGTAAAATTGTGAGGGGAGAGCACGGGGGATGTCAGTGGTGTTGAATGGGGGGGGGGGGGGGGTTAAGTACGGGATGGATGGGGGGAGACAAAAGAGCTGGAGAAACTCAGCGGGTGAGGGCTATGGAGCGAAGGAAATAGGCAACGTTTCGGGTCGAGACCCTTCTTCAGACTGTTCCCCCCATTCTTCAGTACAGTGTGGATCGGAGGGTCTGTGCAGGATGAATGGGAAATCACTACAGGATGAATGGGGAAGGTGCAGGGTAAATGGTGGGTGGGTCAGTACGGGATGAATGCGTGGATTAGTACAGGATGGATGGGGGATCAGTACAGGATGGATGGAGAAGTGCAGGATGGATGGGAAGGGGATAAGTACAGGGTGAATTGGGGAACCAGTGTAGGATGAATGGGGGGGGGGGGGTATGGTGGCAGGAGAATTAATGCGAGGTGGATAAGGTGATCAGCGCAGGATTAATTGATTGGGGGGGGGGAAGCACAGGGGATGTCACTGAGGACTGAATAGAGGCGGGAATGGGTATCAGTGCGGGATGTAGAGGAGATGTCCCAGGATGGGGGGGGAGGGGGGGGGGGGAAGGGGCGTACAATAGAGAGAGAGAAAGAGAAAAGGGGCGAGGTGGGGAGGAAGGAAGGTCAGCGCTCCTCGGACAACATCGCCCGCTGCCTTGGCCGTTGGGAATTCCTCCCCACCACCTCCCTCCTCCGCCAGCCAACGGTGCCGAGCGGTGCAGCTCAAAGATCCCATAGCTATGGTATCTTTGGAGCAGCTGCTTCAGAAGGGTCGGAGCGAATGATGGGTCCCGCGCAGCGGCGGCGACGGCAGCGGTTCCATCACCAACTCACCCCTGATAGCGGACGCTGCTTGCAAACCTGCTAATGAGATAACCGCTTTCAAAACAAACCCTCCCGCACGCCGAGGCCTCTCCCTCCTCCCGGCCTCGGCGTGCGGGAGGGTTTTTTTTTAAAGCGCCGGGTAGTGGATTTGCAAGCAGCGGCCCTTATCAGGGCGGGCGGGGTGCGGGGGGAGGAGGAGATGGAGCCACTGTCGCGGCTGCTGCTGTCGCTGTGCGGGACCCGTCATTCGCTGCGACCCTTCGTCACCACGCACCTAGTATCTTTCTCACGCAATACAGCCGTCACCGCCGACACAAAACGTCGCGTTCCTTTTCTCCAGAGATGCTGCCTGATCCGCGGAGTTACTCCAGTTTTTTGTGTCTATCTTCGGTACAAACCAGTATCTGGTTGCCAAGCTGGGCAAAATGAATCGGTGTTTAGTTGCCCGGCGGCGCTTTGAGTGGTCAATGGCACCCGGGCAACCGTTAATTTCGAGCCCTGCTATTCCCCTCATAATTTTATACATCTAGAAAAGATCACCCCTCAGCCTCCTGCGCTCCAAGGAATACTATATTTAATGTTGGAGGTATGCTAAAACTGTGTTCAAGCTTTCAGCTGCTGTTTCATGTTACCCGGTTATTATTTAGATTACAATCCATTAAGATCAGAAATTATTTCCTCTGTTATATATTTTGCACTGTACAATCTGAAAGGTTGTTGTCTGGTAACAACTCTAATACATGGCCATGTGGCCATGCAGTCCAGATTTATTTGTGCGGTGTTCAGATTACATTCTGTCAGAATTATTGCATTTGGTTTTGGATCAGTACCAAAATATCATATATTGCTGAGTCCAATCTTGTATACAATATACACTTACGACTGTATACCAACACACAGTACAAACAGGATCATCAAGTTTGCGGACGACACGACTGTGGTGGGACTGATAAACAACGATGACGAGTCTGCCTACAGGGATGAAGTCCAAAAACTGACCGTCTGGTGTACCAAAAACAACATGGTACTAAACCCATCAAAGACAAAAGAACTTGTCGTTGACTTCAGGAGGAAGAGGAGAGAGGAACCTGCTCCCTTATACATCAAAGGAGACATGGTGGAGAGAGTCAACGACTTTAGGTTCCTGGGAATAAACATCTCCCAGGACCTCAAATGGCAAATGAACACCGTCACTCTCTTGAAGAAGTCTCATCAGCGGCTGTATTTCCTGAGGTCTCTACGGAGAGCTAACGTCTCACAGCCGCTGCTGCTGTCCTTCTATCGATGCGCCGTGAAAAGTATCCTCACCTATGGAATCCTGGTGTGGTTTGCCAGCTGTACTGTGGCTGAGAGGAGGGCGCTGCAGGGAATTATAAAAACTGCGCAGCGCATTACAAACGCTAACCTGCCCTCCTTGGATGACATATACAAGGCCCGATGCTTGCGCAGGGCCATAAATATCAAGAAGGACACATCCCACCCTGCCAACCACCTTTTTACTCTGCTACCCTCGGGGAGGCGACTCAGGTCTCTGCAGGCTCGCACCGGTAGACTAAAAAATAGTTTCTACCCATGTGCGGTAAAAGAGCTTAACTCCAACAGTGAACACTGGGAAGCAAGAAGTAACTTCGAGGAATACCGCTAAATTCTTTAAACTCTTTTAAAAATGCATCTATTATTTTACTATTAACTGTACATATGTGTATTGGTTGTCGTGTTGTATTTCTTTTAACGGAGGAGAAGCAAATGGAATTTCGTTGCTCAGTTTTGTGCAATGACAATAAACACATTCTATTCTATTCTATTCAATGAAATGAAAATCAGGCACCAGGGCACAACCTAACGCTGGAACTGAGCTGAAATAAATGTCTTCAAAGAAACTGTTTTATTCTGTTTTAAGGGAGAGTGAGTAAACATTCCAAGTTTAAAGCCAATTTGAAATAGCTTTTCATAAATACTCAATTTATAGAATGGGTTTTTTGTTTGACTGATCAGGGATAAATGTCTTACACTTACATTTATTTTTGTGCTATTTTCAAAATAACATCATTAATGATGCAGAATAGGTGATTTGTGTCCATGATTGCTTTCAGTCGGATCACAGGTGTTACTCTGCCTCCAGTTAATTTACTGACTCCATCCCATTATCCCTGTTTCCCTGAGTTTTCAAAAATCCACTGATTCCAGCCTCAAATGCACAATAACCATGCAACTACAACACATGTCGAAAGTTAAATTGTCTCTCATTTCATTTCTATACAGAAGACCTTACTATGATCTTACTATGCCCCTAGTTCTATACTCTCTTAGAGTTTTCTCAGCATTTATCCACCCAATCACTCTCAGAATTTTGCATTTCTTTCTGGGATCATCAAATTTTCTTTTGAATTTTAGTGTGCATATGCAAATTTTGTTCTATGAAGACAGTTTCCTTTTTTACAGATTTCAATCTAGACTGCTCCAGTATTTTGATTCAACAATAACATATCTTTCCTTAGATGTGGAAACAAAAGTAAAAGAACATTCCAAGATGTACAATCTCATCGAGGTTTTATCTACTTTTGTACTCCATTTTTTCACTTGGTTTCTTTGTTGTGTGCTGTGCATTCATGTTTGTCTACTGCCCTTCATGAAATAAGCTCACTAAGGTCACCTGCAAATTGACAAATCAAAAAATATTCTGTATCACTGTTCTTACCAAACTGCATAACCTTATTTTACCCACATTATTTTCCATCTGTACATTCTTCCCACTCACTTAACCTTTTACATTTTACATAACAATCTTTTATGCAGTATTCTATTAAATGCCTTTTGAAAATCCTGACACTTTATGTTCACTGGTTCTCTCCTTTCTGCCCTGATAGTAACATACTTATATAACTATTACATTTGTCAGAAAAGATTTTCCCTTCATCAAACTACTGGACTCTGCCTGCTCGTTCTTCAACAACAAACAGTACATTTAGTTGACTGGTCTATTATTGCTTAAAATAATAGACTGCCTCAAATAGACTTGGCTGCCTCAAAAAGGCGGCCAACATCATCAAAGACCTACACCATCCTGGCCATACACTCATTTCATCGTTGCCATAGGGAAGAAGGTACAGGAGCCTGAAAACTGTAACGAACAGGTTCAGGAACAGCTTCTTCTCTACAGCCATTAGGCTATTAAAAACGACAGCAAATAAGCTCTGAACTATAACAGCCTATTATTATTATTGCACTATATTTGTTTATTTATTGAGTATGTGTGAATGTGTATATATACAAACTGAACTTTTTTTTCTTCCATCGTGTACTATGTTTACATGTTCTGTTGTGCTGCAACAAGTAAGAATGTCATTGTCCTATCTGGGACATATGACAATAAGACACTCTTGACTTGACTATTGTCTCCTCATCCTTGCTTAAATGTTTGCTGCCTTCCAATCTGCAGAGATTATTTCAAAATCTCAGAAACTTTAGAAGATCATCATGAATGTATCCAGTATCACTGCAGTACCTTGTTTGGTTCTTTCTCTCTTTGGTACTGTTAACAATGTTCTTTGGACTCTTGATTCCTATTTCTGCTGTATTCATGGTGTCTTCTGTTCTAAATTTAGATGTAAAATATTTGGTTCACAACTCAGTGTTTCTTTATTTACCATTACATTTGTTTCCTGTGATAGTTCCAAGGGCCCCACATCTATTTCTGCTGCTGTACACTCCTTCATAATTATTTCTTGAACATTTATTTTATCTCTACCAGATTTCTAAGAAGAGATGAGATAGGCTGGATTTGGTTTCCTTAAATCAAAAGAGTCTGAGGAGGGATCTGATAGGGGTATACTAAATAGTATGGGTATGGTAGACGGTAAGAAACTTTCCCTAAGGCAGAGGTGTCTAAGACCAGAGGGCAAATGTTTAAGTTGTGGAAGAAGTTTAGAGGGGATCTGAGGAAGAATTATTTTGCCCAGTGGTAGTTGGAATCTGGAACAATGTCTCAGTGTAGTGAAGTCAGGTTCTGTCTCAACACTTGAAAACACTTGGATGAGCATTCGAATTGTCAATGCATAGAAGGCTACAGACCAAGTCTGGTAAATGGGATTAGCGTTGATGGGTGGACTGAAGAGCATGTTTCTGAGCAGTATGACCAATGTTTCCAAAACTCCCAGTTCTCAGGTTTATCACTCTTCCTGCCCATATTATAAGTCTCTGTCTTTTAATAACAATTTGCATAGCTGCAAATGGATCACATTTCTTGTAGAGCTCTTATTACTTAGCTATTTTTTTCTTCATGCTTTATGGGGGTTTTTTTTTTAACATATTTGCCATTGTTATTGACTGGGAAATTTAATTATGCAATTTCCAAATTTGGAAATCCCAATCTACTTTACCAATTCACACTCTCTCTCAACCCACAGGCATGCAATGGCTTTAGGTTCAAGACCTCAACTTCATGATGTCATTTTCAAATTGAACAGAAGATTCTATCATGTTGTGATTACTCTTGTTGAGAGGATATTTTCCTATGAGATTACAAATTAACTTAAACAAGAGGAGGTCAAAATAATCTTTTTTTTAACTTCATGACATTTATCTCATATCTGCCACTAGTTTGTTAATTCATTTCAAATGTTTCAATCATTCAGATAAGAAGCCTCTAACTTTATTTTTTAAATCATTTTCCTTTTTATTGACTATTTTCACTCATGGACCAGTGCTGTTAAACATTGTGGCCTGTTACACTCTCCTCATCATTGCACAAATTGCTGCTTTGTCATGTGGCTTTGACATTTCGATTTAAATTGAATGCCTTTCCCAGAACCTTCCTTGTTTCCATCTGTTTCATTTTAAATCATGGCTACACCTCTGGTTATCCAATTACACAGGACGCTGGCCATGGGCAGTGAAACCTGTTACAACAGAATAGCTGTCACTTTCTGTAACTATATGGATTGTGACACAAGGTGAAATACCATTCTCCAACGCCAATCTTTAAGCAAAGCATTCAACCCTCTGTTCTGTTCAAATTCTTGTCAATTTGTGCATGATTTGGACTACAATCCAGAGATTATTATCCCAAAGGTTCCACTGTTTAATTTCAACCCCAGCTGTTTACATGTTCAGGAAGATGTCAATCCTTCTGTCCATATTGTGAGTTCCTACATGGAATAAGCCCCCAAGCATTTTAACAGCCCCAAAGAGATCCCCTTAACCCTAACACTATGGAGCTCATATAGTTTCTGGAGTTCTAGTCATAAAAGCTGAGAACTTGATCTAAAACTTAGACTATACTCTTCCCTACCATCAACATTCACTACTTCTATCACTCCTTTACAATGATGCATTCCATCACTTAACCATTCCATTCCTCCGGCAGAACATGCACAAGCTATCCAGTCTATTTCTCCAGGAGTATATGCACTACCTATCCACCCAATTCCTGCAGCAGGACATGCAATATATATTCACATATGCACACTATTCCTCTAGCTACTTGCAACACTTAACCACTCTATTTCTCCAGTAGTACCTGCACCATCACCTGCAACACCTATCCACTCCATTGTTCCAGTTATTCATGCACCACCTAGCCACTCTATTGCTACAGCTACATGCAATTCTAATCCACTCTATTCCTCCACCATCTTTCCATCCTACTCATTCAAAATGGAATATGTTATTGTATGCAATGTCCATCTCAATTACAAGAAAGAGGGTGGGAAGAATGTACAAAAATATAGAATGGAAGACAGGAAAAATAAATAACAAAAGGAATGATGGTTGAAAACAAGACAACATTTCACTATTAGGTATTTACTTTTTTCAGACCAGCTGTACATTAGTTTGCATAGCATGTTAAAATTACAAGCCATTTAATAGTGAGTGCTCCGATCATTTTGCCACGTCCCCAGCAGAAATAATTATTGAAGAAAGTGATGAATAATAAAATTATTTGGTTGCAAGGACTTAGGGGGAATTAAAAGTCATATCCCAACGGCAAGAGGATAGTGTAACAACTATAAGATTTATGTTTCATGATTGTCGGATCTGGGTTTTGGGCGTTTTATCTAAATGTTTTAAAAGGTGATTACTGCTGCCTCCAAAACCAACTAAATGTTGGCAAGGCATCTCTCTCTCTCTCTTTCTCTCCCTCCAACCTTTCTCTGCTTCCTTCTTTTAAACACCGCAACCCCTCCCACCCCTCTCTCTGGAGCTGTAAATCTGACCGATTTTCTTAATTAAAAAGCATTTGTTACACTAAACAGCCTTCAGTTCTAGACGACATGGACTTTATTCACCATGATATGACTTTATATTATATAGTTCACTTCAAATAAACTGTTCTACTTGTATACAACTTCTATAACAATCATTGCACTTAAACTATACTGCAAAACAAAAGCATTATGAGAGTCGTCAACATAGGAGTAATTATATAAACACAAACATTATTTTTGCTACTTTGCCCCATTCACATTCAAAGCAGGTGCTGGAACATCACCTATAACTGAAAACCAACAATATTGTGACTCCGGATACTACAATCACCAATATCCAGGAAATAATAATGTTTGACACCAAATATTCTACACCGTACCTCTTGATGCATCCAAAAATAATTGCAGGTGCCAGATATTAGAAACAAATGTTTGTGTATTATATATTCATGATGCATGAAGCAACACTGTGCTGCATTATAAAGAAATACCAGCAGTGACCATGCATTGTATTCTTCACCTGATGCCTTCCATTCTTCTGCCATTGTTAACCTGAAATTTGGGTTAAAATCCTTTTCAGATTGAAGCAATGGAAATCTCTTTCTGCCAACTTTGAGAAGCTAGACTGGACCATCTCAACTCAGCAGTATCCATGTAATCATTGCATAAAAATGTCTACAATGCACAGTAGTTACTGGTGATTAACTTATGTGACTGAGCAGCTGCATGGTTTCTGATGTAGGAAATGCAACCTCCTTACTACAGCAAAGCGACTGCTTTAGGTTGAAGCTATGGACAGTTTATTGGGATACAGAAAAGACGTCTCTTTTCTCAGCCTATTTTCAAGCATATTGTACCAGTGAGTAAATCCTGCTGCGATGCTAACATAAATTATTACACCACAGAAATAGGCCCTTTGCCCACCAAGTGTATGGCGATCATCAAATAATCATCTGTACTAATCACATAGACCAGCAATTGCTCCCTATCCTTCAGTGCCTTGGAGATTCAAATGCTTTCTGGATACTTTTAAGGTCATAGGCAGGCTTCATGTATCTACACAAACAGCAGATTCTATCTGGAGATCTGGTGAATTCTTGGTGCTAAAGTTGGTAACTATTGGGCATATTTTGTGCCTTAATGCTGTCTTAAATGAGTGAACAGAAGATCACAAGGTTACACATTCAAGGATATGGGTGCTTTGATAAGAATTAATAAGAAGAAACTGTTTATATTGATATAAAATAAATATGTCAAAGATAACTGGCAAGGTTGCAGGGAGTTGCAATCGTCTGGAATGCATTACAAGAAAAGACAGTGCAAGCAATGTTAATAATAATTTTCAAAAGGGCACTAGGTACACATGTGAATAGAACAAAATTGAAAGGCCACAGGGAAATGGCAGAAGAAAGAGACTAATTGTAATTTTTGTCAAGAGTGTTAGCTTGTGCATATGGGACTGAATAGCATATTTTGCACTATTTGATTATGATTTAATGTTTTGTTTTAAGAAATAAAGAATTTATTTAACAAATGAATAACAAGCAGATAAGTAATTTTCCTACAATATGTCCATGAGTAAAAATCCTTGAAACTGACTCAAGTGGAAGAATAGTAAGAGAATCTCAATTGTAAATTATATTCTGCAGTGTTTCTTCTGTTAAATTTCTCATTATTGTGGGAGCCAGATTTAATCTACTTTGTCACCTGGAAAAGTTTCAAATGTCTTTTTATGTCTTGGGAATTTTAAATTGAATGGCTCTTTCAAAGATTTTCAAAGTGATACTCAATTCTCCTAAAAGAATCTCTGAGTCTCCTTGGATTTTGTACAGAGGACCACTTTCTTTGCTCCTGGCAACTATCAGCTCTGAACTTGAGGTATTTGTAGACAATTGGAGTTCCTCTTGCTGCACTTTATCGCGATGCAACTGAAGATGCCCAAAGGAAGGATTTTGAAGGTATTAATCTAAGACTGTGTTGTGGATGTTGTGGATAGGTTGTGGATGTCATTCTTACCAATGTAGTAGTGTGGCATGAAGAGTTACAGCACAGGCATCAATTAGCACATGATGTTACAGCACTAATCACTGGGAACCGCACACTAAAAAACAAAATACAACACTGCGTTTAAAAAACGAATACAGATTTTCACTGGGATTGTGATAGAATACCATGTCATTTAACAGCAGTGAGGGTTAGCATTCCAGAGATGAGATGCAGGTGAGCGATCCATCTATGACAGCATGGAAAAAACAACATTCACTAAGAATCCGGACATCTCTGATGCCCTCGTATGGAAAGCCTCATTTTGGGAGCAAATGACGTAGGATTAGAGAGTAGGGGATAACCTCTTTCCAAGAGGCAGGGTTGGAAGAAGTGGAGTCAAAATAACTGTCAGTCGATAAGTTTATAATAGACGTCAGTCTATAGTCTGTCTCCCGTGATGTCAACAGAGAGATCAAGAAAGGGGAGAGAGGTGTCAGAGAGTTCAGGTGAATTTGAGGGAAGGGTGGAAGTTAGATGAGGTCCATTAGTTCTGCACGGATGCAAGAGGCAGTCCTGATGCAGTCGTCCATGTAGCAAAGAAATAATTTAGGTTGTTTAGTGTAGAGATACAGCAATGTAATCAAGCCCTTCGGCCTACCGATTCCTCGCCAACCAGCGATACCCTCACGTTGACACTATCCTGCACACGAGGGACAATTTTACTTAGTGAAAAACTATTTGCTTCCCCGACCACACAGGTAACATGACCACAGCCAATATCGCTATGGATGGAATTGGGTGGGCTGGGGGAGCAGAGGGAAGCACAAAAGGTATTTTAAATCATTGGGTAATTTATTTGAAGTTAGTTGACTTAATGTACATCCTTTGAATGATGGACATCAATTTTATTGCCAATTAACCTAGAAACCTGTATGTCTTCGGAGTGTGGGAGGAAAATGGAGTACCCGGAGAAAACCCATGCAGGTCACAGAGGAAAATGTACAAAGTCCATACAGACAGCACCCATAATCAGGATCGAACCCGGGTCTCTGGCGCTGTGAGGCAGCAACTCTACCGCTGTGCCACCGTGCTGCCCATTGTCCTTCTCAGTTGCAGGAAAGTGCCAGTGTATGGCTGGAATAAAGACTGTTCAACGTAACCAACAAAAAGGCAGGCATAGATGGGGCCCATGCAAGTGCCCATGGCTTCACCTTTAACTTGGAGAAAGTGAGATAAGTCGAAAGAGAAGTTGTTGAGGGTGAGGTCAGGTTCCGCCAGGCAGAGGAGAGTGTTAGTACAGGGAAAATGGTTGAGTCTCTGTCCAAGGAAATTGAATTTCTAGACCTGGTTCCTCTCATGCTTGCCGGTATGAAATCCCTAAATGACGAGGGTTAAATTTGTGGGCCAAAGAAAATCACCTGTTTCAATGTCAAAGACAACATATGTTCCACAGACATTAAATAAATCTAATATATACGCATATATGTATAAACCAACAAACATGCAAAGTTGTCACATTGTAAGTTTCAGTCGTATGTGTACACACAGACATATATTTAGGGTGCAGCTATTTAAACAAAAACATCAGTATATTCACATAATTGAATGCAAAAGCATTAGGGCTAAATTATATATAAGGGGATATTTTATGTACCGTAGTAAACATGTCAAAAGACATACACTGTAATAGAATGTTCAAAAGGGAACTGCAGATGCTGGAATATCGAAGGTACACAAAATTGCTGGGGAAACTCAGCGGGTGCAGCAGCATCAACCCCCCCCCCCCCCCCCCCCACACACATCGCCCCGTCCCCAGTCTACCCACCTGCCTTCCTCTGGCCCCAACTCCCACCCCTGCCGGGTGTTCACCATCCCCCCCGACCTCCCCCTCTCCACCACCCAACGGTCTGTCCTCAGCAGAGGTCTTACCTTTGTCCCCCTCCGTCCCCATCTCAATGAGTTCTGCGCCCACCATGACTTGGAGCGCTTCTACCGTCGTCTCCGCCTCACAGCGCACTTCCATGGGAAGGAGTCCTCGCCCCCCCATGATGACCCCTTTTCCCGTCTCCAACGCACCCCCTCCTCGTGGAACCCCCCTCATAAAGTCCCGGCTCTGGAACTCTTTATCCAGAACTGCCGCCGCGACGTCAACCGCCTCAACTTCTCCACTCCCCTGTCTCACTCTAATCTTTCCCCCTCTGAACGCAGTCTGAAGAAGGGTTTCGGCCCGAAACGTCGCCTATTTCCTTCGCTCCATAGATGCTGCTGCACCCGCTGAGTTTCCCCAGCAATTTTGTGTACCACTGTAATAGAATATTCCCTTTGCAGCCAGCCATTAGTTCCCTTATTCAAATTTGCTCCATCTGATGCACTCTCTAATGTTTATACGAGGGAAATGTATATAGCGTAGGGGGAGCCTATCTTTGCAGTGGCTTGGCCCTATGCATGATCGTCCTGCTGAGGCATCATCCAATTTTTCATTTATATTCTACTGGTTGACTACGACTTTCCCTAAACGGATAAAATAGATATCTATGCAGATACAATTAAAGTGCTATGCTTGGAGGCACATGTTATTGACATTTTGGCAGCAGGCACATCCTGCTTAATGGGCCACATCTGAAACTGTGTGCTATATCATTTAGAGCTTCCATGAATCGAACCGTCAGCCCAGCAAAACACAAGTGGGGTTTGGGAAGTGAAAATAAATGAAGAAATGCCAAGTGGGACTCATTGGTTCCCTGTCAAACGGGAGGCCTGGTCCCCCAACGCAACCCTTTCTGCCAACGCAATATTCCACCACTCACCCATAGCCCCCAACTTTCCCCTCATCCCCAGCAGTCTCTCCCCCTCTTCAAGGACTTTGCAAAAGAATGGGATTCTAGGCACATCACCACCAGTCGAATGGGCTGGCTGAGCGAGCTGTCCGCAGTGCAAAGGAGCTCATGGAAAAGTCCAGCAGCACCAGGTCTGACATGTTTTTGGATCTTCTCATACTCCGCAACATTCCACGTGATCCCACACTCGGTTCGCCAGCTCAGCGACTCATGTCCAGACAGACCAGGGCGACACTTCTAGTCTCGCAGCAGCTGCTCCAGCCACAAGTCTGTGAGCCCGAGGTGGTTCGGGCGCATCTGCAGCGTAAAAAACTGATGCAGAAGGCATACTAGGACCGTTCTAGTTGTCCTCTTCAACCATTGTTGGAGGGCCAGGTGGTCCATCTCCTAACCAAGAAGGGGTATGACCGTACGGGCACGGTCAAGGTGGTGTGTCCGGAACCAAGGTCTTATTTGATTCAATCTCGAGGTTGCCGTACCTCTGACCGGAGGTTGCCTTGACCGGAGGCCGTGCCGACCAGAAGCCGCGCCAGGCAACACCAGGCAGAGGCAGGTGGCGCCGGTGACTGACAGCGGACACGGCCAATCAGTGTGGCAATGGTGCAGGAAGGGGCGTCGCTGTCCCGGCGGTGACTGACAGAAGAGGAGACCAATCTGCCCATGCGCGGTTTTAAAGATTTTTAAACCTTAATAACTTTTAAAATATACCACCAATCGGAACAAAACTTGTTGCACTTGCAGCACGGGAGTATGGTGAGTAAGGTGGCAAAAATTGCAGCGCTATCGTGCACCGTTTTTGTGCAAATGTAAAAAAAAATGCCAAAAAAAGATAACAAGATGAGAGTTCTAGTTATGTATAGAAGATATAAAAGCTTTGACATTTGGGAAGTTATTTCTCTTAAAAGCAGGAACCAAATGGTTGGATTGATTTCCAAGGAGCACATATGCATGGAATGTTGTAATGAACTTTACCTTCATTCATCTGATGGAAATATTACTGGCAATTTTCACCCAGATGATGGCTGTAATTTGAAACACACTAGTGAGGAGGCGGTGGAAAGATACTGTGATACCAATCAAGTGTTATTTGAAAAAGGAGATGAAATGCCTAGGTATAGAAGGCTATAGACTAGGTGCTGATAAATGTCATCAGTATTAATAGATTGATCGAAAGATGCAGCATGGAAACAGGCCCACCAGCTCCGTGGCGACTATAAGTGATAGGAGCAGAATTAGGCCATTCGGACCATTAAGGCTACTCCGCAATTCAATCATGACTGATCTATCTTTCCCTCTTAACCCCATTCTCCTGCCTTCTCCCCATAACCACTGAAACTCCAATTACTCTTTCACACTAGTCCTATGTTATCCCACTTTTATGGGGCAATTTACAGAATTAACCTACAACCCCACACATCTTTGGTACGTGGGAGGAAACCGGAATACCTCAAGGAAACCCACACAGTTACAGGGAAAACATGCAAGCTCCACACAGACAGCACTCAAAGTCAGGATTAAACCTTGGTCTCTGACACTGTGAAGCAGAAGCTCACTCAGCTGCATTCTGTGCTGCCCTAATATTGATAGTTGTTGACATGGTTGACATGGACATGAAGGGCCAAATTACCCATTTCTGTGCTGCATAACCTTTGAACCTGTTAATAGATTGTGATACTTTAAAGATACAGCATGGAACAGGCCCTTTGCCCCACCAATTCCACACTAACCAGTGATCACCCTGTACACGCACTATCCTACATACCAGGGACTATTTACAATTTTACCAAAGCCAAATAAACTACAAACCTGTACGTCTTTGAAGTGTTGAAGGAAACCAGAGGACCTGGAGAAAACCCACGTGATCACGTAGAATGTACAAACTCCGTACAGACAGCACCTGTAGTCAGGATCAAACCTGGGTCTCTGGTGCTGTAAGGCAGCAATTCTGCCGCTGTGTCACTGTGCCACCCATTAAAGGACAATGGAGAGAGAACTAAAAAATCAAAACGTTTAAACAAAGGGACAATGTAAGATAAGGGAGAATGAAAGCTAAAAACTAAGTGCCATACAAAATCAGCAGACCAGGCAACATCTATGGAGGGAAATGAACAGACTGGTCTGCTGATTTTGTACAATATTTATTGCACAATATTTCAGCATCTACAGTCTTTTGTGTCTCCGGTGAAAAAGGGGTTGTTTATATCTGGGAAAATTACCACTCTCTTGGATGCAGAATCCTGTTAATTAACTAGACTAAAATTGTGAATAAATGCTGGAGCATTGTTGTTTGCCTTGATGTAGCTGGGAACCATTTTTCATAATTCTGGACAGAAAGCTAAAATAATTTCATTTTGATACAGAATCCTTTTAGTTAACTAATTGCACAAATGTCCTGTGTTACTTGATAATTGGATAGTCAAGTACTTGAAATGAAGTGGACTAAATTCTTGTTTTTTTCTTGTGTATTTAGTGTCAAAATCAATCTGCCAGTCTCAGGTCCTCTGTACATTAAACTGTATGGCTCTTATCCTATTTGCTGGAGCAGGTGGAGGGTCAAGGAGAGACATTGGACAGGCAGTAGAGAGTCAAGGAGGGGTAGTAGAAGAAGTGTAGGGCCAGGACCTTTCCTTGGCCACGTTATACTTCATCTTTGAGGGATGGATATCTAACTGTTTTTAATTAGCTGACACTACTTCTCTCTGAAGAACATAATGAAATTCAGCAAAAAAAATTGTATTAAAAATCAAGTTGAAAACTGCCAAAAGTGTCTGCCAGGAACCAGTAATCAAACAATTTTGCATTTGTTATAATTAAATATTGATTGGTCTTTTCCTTAAGTCACTGACTCATGCTTCTTTTGTAATGCAACTTATTTGCTTTTCAGTGAAGTTGTCAATTTTATGTGCGAGTGAAAACAGAGAACGTCAGCAGGCAATTGGATTGTTGACGACATTAAATCCAAGTCCAATCCATTGGCTTATGGCATCTTGACAATTGGATCTCATAGCAAACTTTTACTTAGAGAGAGCATTTAATGGCACAGGAACCTCTGGAGATTTACTTTAGAATTTAGAGATACAACACGAAAATAGGCCCTTCGACCCACCAAGTCCGCGCCGACCAGCAATCACCCCGTGCACTAGCACTATCCTACACACTTGGGACAATTTACAGAACCCAATTAACCAACAAATCTGCACGTCTTTGGAATGTGGGAGGAAACCGAAGCACTCGGAGGAAACCCACATAGTCACAGGGAGAACGTGCAAACTCCGTACAGACAGCATCCATAGTCGTCAGGATCGAACCTCTCTGCTGCTGCTAGGCAGCGCTTCTACCGCTGCACCACTTCAAACAAAGGTGACAGAAAGCAACCTAAGCATGTTTAAGGAAAAATTATCAAAAGCCTTGTCAAGGAGATAGGTTGAAGCACCTTAAGAAAGGAAAACAAGGTAGAAAGATGGAAAGGATGAAGTGCGATCTTCATGAGCACAGAGACCTGAAACAGTTCCAGGATTTCAGGAGATTATAGAGAAAGGGAGGAAACAGACCATTGAAAAATGTTAAACTAAAGACATGAATTTTCAACTGGAGGCATTTCCTAGCTAATAGCCAGTAGGTTGGTGAACAAATTGATGACAGACAATGGTAGTGGGTGTGAGTTAGGACGGGTTCTGAAAGATGTTAAGTTTACAGAGGGTATTATGGAAGAAGCAGCCCAGAGATTCAGGTCTGAAGAAAACAACTGGTTTCAGTACCAAAGGCACTTTTGTTGAAGGTATGGATATATGGTCCACTATTGATCTCAGGACCAAATATAACATCAAGACTGGAAACAGTCTCGTTCAAAATATGACTGTTGGTAAGAAAAGGAATGAAACAAATGATCGGGAAAAGGAGTTACAGAATCATAGAGGAGAGAAAATAGTCTATCAGCCCGCCAAGTTTAGAGTGCCTCATAAGCACCAATTTACACTAATCCCATTTTATTTTCCCCACATTAGCATCAACAACGCCCAGATTCTATCACTCATCAACCTGATGATGTGGGAGGAGGCCGGAGCACTCATGGGAAACTCATGCTGTCACAGAGAGAACATGCACATCAACAAGAACAGGGGTGAGAACGGTGATATATCAAAATGATCTGGATAATGCCTGCTCCATTTGATCTACAAAAGCATTTCATTTGTGTGATATTTCCCTCTTCCCTCCAACAGTATTTCTTTTCATTCTCTGTTGGATTTGCCACAATCTGTTTCATTCATGCTTTAATTCAAAATATGTCTTTTGTTGTGCATTAAGATGATTTACCACATCAATCTATCCCAGAATTCCGTCCTGTTAGCATATTCAGTGCTAGAGAAAATTCAAGAAAAATAGATCTTAAACTTGCCTCTTTATAAAGAACAGGTCTAGGGTATGTGATCGACATTTGGCATAAGCATTTAGTGTGGTGTGAACATGGCTTTCAGCTCAGAGATAACAGCTGAAAAGATTATAAACTGCAGCTTCAGCTAAACTGTAAGCTCAGCCAAGGTTGTATTATAGCATAAGAATAGAACTTCCAGGCATTCTCAAGGTTCAGGAATCATGCACTGATACAAAAACACTGGAGAATGGAAGCAGATCACTAATGTTGTTCCCTCAGTGATTGTTGGAGCCTTAGAATCTTAATCATGTAAAACTTCCATGTCATTTAATATCAATGGTAGAATAAATTAGTGACTGTAATAAAGTTTGTTCACATAAAAATTGTGTGCAAATCATAGAGCGATCATCATCATACCAACAACTCCAGATTCCAGCATCTGTAGTCTCTTATGTAACCAATGAGTTAGAGAACATAGATCAGAGAAGAGTACAGGACAGGAACAGGTCCACGATGTCTGTGCTGAATGTGATTGTTAATTAAACTAATCTTTTCTGCCTACCTACACATGCTCAAAACCCCTCTGTTTCCAACATATTCATACATGTCTATCTAGTCTCTTAAACGCCACTATCATATCTGCCTCCACTACCAACCCTGCCAGCATGTTCCAGGCACATACCACTCTGTAAAAATACTCACTCTGCACATCTCCTGTACGCTTTCTCTCTCTGACCTCCTAACTATGTGACATTTCCACAATGGGGAAAAAAGTTCTGACGGTATACCCTGTCAATACCTCATGATTTTATAACTTATTTTTCACTCCTAACCATTATTTTTAACAAAAGAACTAGCATCAATGATCCAATGCTGTCTTTTGAAATTAACGAATGTCATATGGGCGAAATCAACAGAAAACACCATTAGAGAGAAACACAGAAAAAAACCAATTTTATTTTTTTATTGACTTTTTGCAGAAATTCAAACAGTATGCGCAAATGCACTGTCCAGCTTGCAAGACATTCTGCAGTGTTAATGCTTTGTGGTAATTGCTGGCACACTGTCAAGTTTCCATGGTGCCCACACGACCATCAGCAAACACATCTCAGCAGGCAGGGCTAGGTGAGCTCAGAGAAAGGTTGTACACAGCAAGAACTAATGAGGCTCTACTGCAATCTCCCTGTCTGATCCATTTTGAAAAATTCATGAGCCACAGAAAGTAGCCCATTCAACTATCATATAACCTGCTGGAGAGTCTGATATACAGTTGCATTCAGGTTGTCTTTGAAACCCTATTATGAGGAAGCATCATCACACTGACCGAAACAAAAACAGAAATGTTGGAAACACTCGGTAGGTCAGGGTGCGTCCATGGAAAGAGAGACAGAGTTAATATTTCAGGTTGGAGACCATTCATTCGCACTGGGAAGAATAGAAAAAATATGTTAATTTTAAGTAAAGAGGAAAGCATAGGACAAAGGAAAGGTCTCTAGTAAGCTAAGGCCAGGATTACCCAGGTGATTCAATATTCACAAAAGGATCTGGTCAATGAATGAAAGCAGTAAAAGAGACAATGGGACGTGTTAAAGCTATGAAAGGCAGGTCAGAGCTACTGCTGGAAACCAGAAACCATAAAGATAATGCTGGAAATGTCCATCAGATCAGCCAGTGTGAAGATAGAAACATTGTATTATCATTTCTTGTCAGTTTAGCTACAAACCCATCAAAATTGACAGGACTCTTGCCTCCAACTCATCTATTTCCGACACCTCTGATTTCATCCATCTCTTTCCACAGAGCATGGATAAGGTTCCCCTGGTCCTCTTTTTCAACTTTATTAGCCTCCACAAATCATCTTTTGCAATTTTACACTTTAACATGTCCCTCTCTTTCTAACTAACTTCAACAGCTCTCTAAATTTGAGAATCACCAAGGCAGACATAACCTCAGTTTATCAGAGATACTTTGTCCTATCCATCCCTCTGCAGCCTCTCAGCAAATTAAAGCTAACTTGTTTGCATAACTAGTTTGGGCTTAAATGTCAGCTCTGTTTCTCATTCTTCAAATGTTGTCATTACTTTGTATAATTTAAGATGCTGCCTCTGACTTTCCTCGGCAACTAAAAATGAATTGAGAACTGAAACTCAATAAAGTTAAAGTAAGCAAGAAGACAGTATTAGAAAAAATAATTGCAATATAGATGGAAAAATATCTCGGATTCTTGGTTTCTTGGTTTCTTGGTCCTCCAAAATATTCTTACAAAATCTCCACCCAAGCATGTTATAAATACTATAGTACGTTGCAAAGTTACACATACTGGAACCACAATCTCCCAAAGCTTTCCAGATTCTATAGTTGGCTTTGTATATTGAAGAATTGCAAAATTATCTTTGTTATTAAGAAAGATAACACATTATAAAACAGGAGATTGTAGACCTAGTACAGTAATATCCACCAAAGGCACATTATTGAAATCCATAATTATATATGTGATCTTTTGGACTCATAGAGTCGTACAATTCAAAAATTAGCCCTTTGGTCCTCCATATCCAATCCCAATCATTTTGCCCATCTATATTAATTCCATTTGCCCATATAAGGATCATACCCTTCAAAGTCATGTCTACTGAAGTATACATCTAAATGCCTCAAATATTTTATCAGCTCATTGGGATCAGAAAGGGGGTATCAGTATCTAAGAATGTTTTTATGAAGTAACTAAAGTGCGAGATGGGTTATAAGTATGGACATAGATTATATGGATTCTTGGCTGATTGAACAGGTTCTATTAAAAAGGTGGTCTGGAAATTCTGGTGCACCCAAAAAAACTGTGTGGAATGATATAGATGTTATCGGCCACTTAACAGTTTTGGTGGCAAATCCATTTCAGTTCTGGCTGAGGACTGTAGTCCTTATAGTTGAAACTTTGCTGCTTGATCTTCCTCTTCCCAAGGTCTGATTCCAGTGACTAGCCACAGGTCAGATTAGCCTATTGTCAGGAGCCCACTATTACATGGTGGCAGGGATGGAGGGTAATAGTGAGAGAAAGCTTGGCCACAATAGTTTGTGGTTCTGGGCATGGTTGGACAGAATGGAGTGGGGGAGGGAGACAAGGGGAAGAGATAATTAAGAGGAGATTGTTATATAGGGATGGCTGTTGAGAAAGAGAAATCATTTTGGATTGGAGACCATAGTGGTGGATTGGGGCTGGGTGTTTGTGGGAGAGAGGTGGGATTAGAAAATGGAAGATGGTATGGTGAAAGGTAGAGTAGGAGATCAGGAGGTCTTTTCACGGAGTCGGTTAAGTGGTCAAAATTGATAGCGAAATAGACCATCTGGGGATAAGGAGCGAAAAAGGAGTGGCCAAGGATGTAGAAAAGTACCTCACTTAACTTGAAAGCCTCTCAGGTTGGCACTGCAGGACTCAGGCCATCTTGGCCCATGAATAAAAATAAAAACAGAATTAACGTTTCATCAAAACAGAGAACAAGACAAACGTTAAGCTACCCCATTCTCCAAATAACGTCAGCTTTTTTTTGTCTCCTTTCCAGTTCTGATTAAGGGTCTCAGACATAATTAAAGTTTGGAGCACTTCCATAGAATTTGAAGTCATTAATAACATTTAACTAGTTCATTAAAAATTATTTGTGTGTGGGAATTACAAAAAATATACAAATCATTTTTTAGGGCCAAATATTTTGCTTTGGTTACGTTATATTGGTACATGCTTAAGAGCTCTCTTGAATCCAGTGCAACAAAGTGTAGGATTTTACTTGTAGGATAATACTTCTTGGTTATTGTATGGAATTTGGGCATGACAATCAAAATTAGCATTTATTACCAATCAAGAATGACTCCTGAATGCGATGATGAAACAGGCGTGTGAACTGCTATAGTCCGTCCATAATGCTGCTGGATAGAGCGTTCCTGAAATTAGACGGAGTAGTGATGAAGGACCAGCAATGTATTTCTAAGTCAAAGGAAAGTGGTAGCATTCCCATGTAACTTCTGCCCTTATCGTTTTGTGGGGTTGGGAGATGCTGTTGGAATACCCATGTCAGATTAAAGAAGTACATGTTATGGATGGGAATTAATGTTTAGTGTGTTGGTTGGGATAGCAATTCATTAGGTTCCTTTGCTTTGATTGGTGTTCAGCTGCTTGAGAGTAGTTGGAGCTACAAGTAGAACGGATTCCACTACAATCCAAGCTTGTGCCTTATGAATGGTGAACATAGTTTTTAGCTGTCAGGAGGCGAGTCACTCACCATAGGACACCTAGCCACTGACCTGCATTTGCAGTTAAGTAGTTGTGCACATTGTGTTTCTGTTCAAAGATGATCCCCAAGATGTTGATAATGAGAGGGAAGCGGTGTGGCTTACCAATGGTAATGCATTGAATGTAAAAGGTAGCTAGTTAGTCTCACTCCTACTATGGATAGTCTTTATCTAGCACGCATGTACTGCAAATGTTTCTTGACACTTGTCAGCTCATGCCTGCATGTTATCTAGGTCTTGCTGCATGCAGGCATGAAATGCTTCATTTTCTAAAGGAGATGTGAATAGAATTGAACATCATGTAATCTCCATCGAGCATTCTTACTTCTGACCATTTGATGGAAGGATGGTCATGGTAGAACAGTTGAAAATGGTCGATGATGCTGCCCTGGGGTGCTTCTGCAGTAATATCACGAGACTGGGATGATTGGCATCTAAAAAACACTTTATGACTCAGGCCATTTGGAAAATCCAACTGTTTTCCCAAATATACCAATCAACTTTACTTTGACAAGCCCCCCTTAATGCCATTCCCAGTAAAATCTTGCCCTATTGTCAATGTCAGTCATACTCACCTCTGGAATTCAACTCTTTGTTGCATATCTGGTCTAAGGCTATGAGTTCAAGATCTGAGTGGTCCTGGCAAAAGACTGGGTGCATCTGTAAGCATTGTTTCAGAAGTTATTTTTGACAATTGGTGTTGACTGACAAGGTAGTAATCAGCTAGATTGGACTTGTCCTTTTAGTGGACAAAACATATACAATCTTCCACATTGAGGAGTTAATGCCACTGTTCTAACTGTTGTTGAACAGCATACCAAGAAATGTGATTGATCCCCGAGTGAAAATCTAGAATATTATGTCATTGCAATGGAGAGCGTGCAAAAGGAGATTGACCAAGATGTTGTCAAGATTCGTGAACCTTAGTTATGGGGAACGATTCGAAGGGGCAGGCATGTTTTCCCTGGAGTGAGAAAGGTTGAAAGGAATACAAATTTATGAGCGTCAAAGGTAGGGTAGACAGTCAAACCCTTTCTCTTATGGTATCAACAAGAGGGCAGAGATATAGGTGAGAGGAAGGAATGATAGTTTTTCATTACACAGAGAGAATGTGCTGCAGAGAAGTTGTTAGAATTAGACATACTTAATACATTTAGACAGGCACTTTAGACAGGCAAGGCCTAGAAGGATGAGGGCCTAATGCAAGCAAATGGAATGAGTGTTGGGGTGGAAGATTGCAACCTTCACGTGGTCCGCCCTGTTTCGACAAATGCAATCAACGCGGCGTGCATAATCAAATAAGATCAAATAGAACTAGTTGTCCGACAACTTTAGGCTGTGCACGCCATACGCAAGAAGAAGAAGAAGAAGAAGAAGAAGAAGAAGAAGAATTAGTGTAGATGAGTAAAAAGGTCAGCATGGACATGGTGGTCCAAGGGGGGCATTTCTGTGCTATATGACTCTATATTGTTTTGTCCCATAACTATTACTGTAGCTTATGGTCTCAGCCATTTATTGATCTCATGCGAATGAATCAGTGAGCAGGTTATTGGTGAGGCAATGCCATTACATGGTACTACTCACAATAACTGCCATCGCTCATTTGTTAAGTAGTTTCAATTCACATCAAGTCCAGTGATTTCTCTTGGTTACAATGCAGAAGGTAACAAGGAGCATATTGTGAAGGAGCATGGAATCACATGCAATGTTTTTCAGGATTTCAGCACTAAACTATACATAGAATTCCTAAAGCTATTCCAGAGGACTGTTGAATTCCAGTCACTGAGTTTATTCAAAACAGCGATCAATAGATTTTTGGATCTTAAGGAAATCAAAGGATATGCAGATATTGCAGAAAACTGGTGCGCAGGTGGATGATCAGCAATAAAATTCCTGGTGAAGGGTGGAGCCAATGTATAGGGCAAAATTTAGCCCACTGCTGCTCCCATTTCTTACGTTCTTATATTTGTTTCATGAAACGATATGCAAAATGCAAACGGGATGCTATCACTTCAACAATAACTTAGACCAATGCTTCTTAAACTATTTCAGTGGCATTCACCCTTGAGTTTTATCCCAAAATTTCATTCACCCTCGACTAAATTTTCTTATGTTTTTTAGTAATTTTCGTCTTATTCTCCCTTGTATAATTTTATATATATTTTGTCACATGAGCAATAAACATAAATTAATGCATTTCTTAAGTGTTTATTTTATTCAACTTTTTGAACATCCTAAAAATATGTAAAGAAAACTAGGAGTGAAAAAAAAAGTTGAATTACCACTGGAATTGGAAAATCAGTCTATCAGAATGATAATAAAACATTCTAATGACTAAACACTGGGCTTCAGACCCATCCTACCCTTTCTGGCTTTGATTACTGCAGTTTTTTTCTTGGAAAACTGGCTCAAAAAACCCATGGAGTATGTGATTTAATATGTTAGTATCCAACAAATATAATTTTCTATAACTCTCCCCAATTAAAGCTCACAATACCACTAAACATCAACTTTGGTAGCAAATTGCTGCACAAAGTTAAGTTACAGTTCAACAGTTGCCTATGGCGATCCTCCAGTGTTGCCATTTATAAATTTACTACACTAAGTGCGACCCATTGGGTCCCTGTCACACGGGAGGACTGGTCCCCCAACGCAACCCGTTCGCCAATGTAATATGCCACCACTCACCTGTTCCCCCAACACAGCCCGTTCACCAAACGCAATATTCCACCACTCACCCATAGCCCCGAACTGCGCAGGCGTGGCTCATTTCCCCTCATCCCCCACCACTCCCTTGCCCTCCTCTTCATCCTCCCTCTTCTTTCCCCTCTCCTCCTCCCCTCCCAAATCCCTCCCTCACCTCTCCCTACCTCTCCTTTCCTCTACCCTCAGTCACTCCCTACCTCCCTAACTCCTCTTCCCTCCCTACCACCCTCCTATCCCTCTATCCCCCACTCCTCACCTCCCTCAATTCCCCCACTCTGCCTCCTCACCTCCCCAGGATCTCGAGGTCACTGCTCTGACAGGAGGTTGCCTTGACTGGAGGCCGCTCCGACCGGAAGACGCGCCGGGCAACACGGGCCAGTGACTGACAGTGAACGCGGCCAATCAGTGCAGCAATAGGGCAGGAAGAGGCGTCGCTGTCCTGGCAGTGACCGACAATAGAGACCAATCTGCGCATGCGCGGTTTTTAAGATTTTTAAACCTTAATAACTTTTAAAATATACCAGCGATTGGAACAAATCTTGTTGCACTTAAAGTACAGGGGAATGGTGAGTAAGATGGAAGAAATTGTAGCGCTATCGCGTACGGTTTTTGCACAAATAGAAAAACCACGCAAACCGGAAGAGCACAAGATCAGAATTTTAGTTATGTACAGATAGATGATCCCAGTAGCTCATCTGGTCTTCCCTAAAAGGTTATATTACAGTAAATGTGGAAAATATCCTGTTACAAGATTGTTGGATTTCAATGCCGGTCATGCACTTTGGGCCAAACAATGTCACATAATATATTTTTAAATGGAGGAAAGTAGGGAAAATGAGAATCCATTGCGATTTAGAAATCCAGGTACGGAGGTTTAATCATAAAGGTTTATGGAATTTTAATCATAATGACTCCTGGGTTTAGATATGAGGAATGATGTTTCCTTACAGCTTTATCTTTTAAGTATTATTTTGTATGGGCCTGCACTTAGAAAGATATTGGCCTCAGAAGGAATGCAGCACAGACTCACCAGATTATTACAAACTACCCATGGGTTAAACTATGAAGAGAGATTACATAAACCTCATTTTGACTGCCTGGAATATTGAGGTCATGGTATGATTTAATTAAGCTTTACAAGATTGTGAAAGGAATGTAAAGGAGACATAGAATATTTTCTCGTGCTGGGATCCTAACACAAGAAGATATAACTTTAAAATTTGAACAAGGTCAGTTAGGAGAGGATTTGGGAAATATTTCTTCATTTAGAGAACGATAGAAGTGTGAAAGTGTATGGGTGGATAGAGGTAGAATACAAATCAATCATGGTAAAAAAGAATGATAGAACAGGTGTGAGCTGCCGAATGGTGCGGACATGTTGCTATGTTTCTCCAAGCACTGAACTAAAGTTAGCATGGTTTTATTTATTCTAGAGGTACCAAGAGCCTTTAGTGATTAAGGTTTAAAAAATCTGCAAATATCAAGGCTACGTTCCTTTAAAACCCACTTTAAATTTGTAACAATAATCTCCTATATATTCTTAATCATCTCTTCTGATGGTTCAATGATCTCCCAACTCAAACCTCTCTATTACAATCTCTTCACATCTGCAACATCTTTGTAACTAACAACCAGATGTGGACAAATGAAATAAAGTGCTGTAAACTGACGTAATCTGGTGAAGGTATTTATCACAACGCAGAGTGGCCACAATTGGGTTTCTCACTCTCACAACTGATCTTAATTGAAATACTTATAGCAGACCACAGTTCACCTTTCTTAAAAAAAAGTCATAGTCCAGTTGGCAGCTGGAATAGAGTTGAGGAAGTTGGAAAATGGCCAACTCATGGGACCTTGCGGATGCGATCACAGTTTGTAACTATTTTACTGCTCTCCCATGTTCCTGAACATTTGGTCCATATTTTTCCATCTGCCTTGGTTCTTGTGGTTCACCGCTGGAGCACTAGTGATTTCTAATTGTGCTTTGCCTACTGTGCTGACAAGTTCCAAGCCCACCATTTTAGCTTTTAACTAAAAACAGTTAACATTTTAACTGTAATGTACATGTGTTTATTAAAAGAATACTGTTTCTGCAGAAGTGGCATTAGGGTTCTCCACTCTCAGTTCCATTCTGACATTTAGAAGAAAGATTTATTAACCCAAATTTGTATTGGGTTGAAAGTAAGTTCAGGATATTGAAAAATTCTAACCTCTTAACATGGTGGATAATAACAAAGACACAAATACAGGGAGGATTGGTTGATTGATTGAACAAATTACCTTTATCGGTCAAAGTATTGAGTATAGAAGTTGGGAGGTCATGTTGCAGTTATACAAGATGTTTGTGAGGCCACATTTAGAGTATTGTGTTCAGTTCGGGGCGCCATGTTATAGGAAAGATGTTGTCAAGCTGAAAAGGGTGCAGAGAAGATTTACGAGGATGTTGCCAGGATTCGAGGACCTGGGCTATAGGGAGAGGCTGAGCAGACTAGGACTCTATGTCTTAGAGCCCAGGTGGATGAGGATGATCTTGTCGAGATGCACAAAATCATGAAAGGAATAGATTGGGCAAACACACAGAGTATCTTGCCCACAGTTGAGGAATCGAGAACAGTAGGTTTAAGGTGAGGGGGGGAAATATTTAATAGAAACCTGAGGGGTAACTCTTTTTACACAAAGGGTTGTGGGTGAATGGAACAAGGTAGTTGAGACAGATATTAATGCAATGTTTAAGAAACATTTAGACAGATACATGGATAGAGATGGTTTAGAATGATATAAGCCAAACACAGGCAGGTGGGACTGGTGTGGATGGGACATGTTGGTCGCTGTGGGCAAGTTGGGCCAAAGGGCCTATTTTCACACTGTACAACTCTATACAAAATTTTAGGAGGCCCTTTGGCCCACGAACTCCATGTCGACTATCAATCATCCATTCACACTGGTTCTATGTTATCCCACTTTCACATCTACTCCCTGCACACTGGGAGTAATTCACAGTGACCAATGAACCTACATACCCGCATGGCTTTTGGATATGGGAGTAAACTGGAGCACACGAAGGAACCCCAAATATGTAAAATCAAATATGTCATATATTAAATTGAACACCACTAAGTCCAGTGTATGATTCCGATTGAAGTTAATAAACTATATATGGACCGTAAATACCACCAGATGCAAATTGGGCCTTGGAATAAGGAAGAATCACAATGTAACACTTCCATTCACAAGAGAGAGAAAGTTAAATTGGACAAATAACACAATCAGTTAAATGTCAACCGTGAAAAAATTACTGGGCACTTAGAAAATTATTGGGCATTAAGCTGGGCTTAACCAACATGAACTCACAAATTGTGCCTTTATTTAAGGGGATACGGTTGATATAGTTAACATACATTTTCATAAGATATTTGTTTAAAAAAAAATTACAATAGGGAGTCAAATAACATGAGGGAATTAGAGATGTGAAGTAAAAGGTTAACATTAATATGTTAATATAGTTAGAGATGCTCCACGCTAGGAATCAGTCCCAGTCAACTTTAGCTGCAAATCTCCAAACATTTCGGCACGGACATCAAGAACTGAAGATTAAAATTTGCTGATGACAAAAAAACATTGACTAGAAGTGTTGTAAGAGGAGAAAAATATGCTGGCAGCATGATGAGCCAAAAGGAAGTTGCATTTGAAAGTGAAGAAATGTGAAATATATACATTGGCAGGAAAAAAACAAAGAACAGAAATAACAACTGTTTAAGATATGTGGATCAACACAAATATTTGCAAAAACACATATTTAAGTACACATTTTCCTGTAGGCACAATAAAAGAAAAGAAACATATGATAATGAAATAATGATAAAATTATACGAGGCAATAGGTGCATTTAATATAGTGTATTGTGTTCAGTTTTGGGCACCCATTGTAGACAATTTGTGGGGAACATCCAATGTAAATTCTGGCATTATATTATAAATGGAGAAATTATCATGATAGTATATTTCTCCTGAAGCAGATTGATGGAAGAAGTTGATGAAAATGTTAGAGTGTTATTAGAACATAGAATGGTTTGCCATGAAAGTGGTTATGCTCCACTGTGGTTCAAAATAGTCAACAGCGATAAACAGTTCCTCCTGTAAAATAACTAACCATGTTCAGCAATTATCCTAACACAACTCCCATGCAACAAACTACACATTATGAAAGCATTGTGAAATATTAAATTGTACAGTACATGATTGCACCTCAGGTTCAAAATATTTTGTCCAATCAAAATATATACATAAAGGAATATATTAACTAAGAAACACCTCATAAAGGGAAAATGGATTAACAATTAGAGAGGCGTGAAATATAGAGTTAAAGAATAAGATGAGACATTAAACAAATATGTTGTTTCAGTTACTGGAAATAGAGGGAGTCAAAGGTCTAATGAGAGTGACAACTTAAAATAATTAATATTAACAAAGGCATTGGAGAAATTAAAGTGATTAAAAGCTAACAAATCCCCCGGACCTGATGTCATATAACCCAGGGTTGTAAAAGAGGTGGCTACAGAGATAATGGATATACCATTATTCAAAATTCCCTGGAGTCTGCAACAGTCCCAGCAGATTAAAGGATTACAAACATAGTATCACTATTCGAATGAAAATAGGAACCTGAACGACCATTTAGCTAGCCTCCCATTGCCTCCAAAGAATCCATCAAGAAAATGGTAACAGAGTATTTAAAGAAAACATTACATGTAACATCTTTGTGATTTTACTAAGATAAACTGTGTTTTATAACTGTGAGAGTATTCTTTGACAATACAACAAAGAAGATAGATCCTTTGTTGTCTTTTCCAAAGGTTTTCAGTAAAGTACTACATGAAGGTTTGTTATAGAAAATTGGGACTCAAGGTGTTGGGGTCAGGGAGGACTGGTTCAAGGACAGGAAACAGATTAGAAACAAATATTTTTCATGAGGTTAGCAGGGAACTGGCACAAGCGGTGTTACTAACATTACCACTGAGTGTCAGCTACTTACAGTTTATAGTAACGACAAATGAAGTTGTGAGGGTGACATATTCATGCCTCCTCGTGATACAAAATTGGGTTGTATAACTAGCTGGGAGGAGATTGAAAGAATACACAAGGGGACGTATGCAGGTGAAGTAATTGGGCAGGAAGATAGCAGATTGAATATGCTGAAAGGACACCATTTTTAAGTAGCAAGAAAGGATTGTGTTGGTACTCAGAAGGATTCAATTATCCATGTATTCAAATCACCAAAAGATTGCAATATAGTACAGCAATTAGGAAGAAAAATGGCAACTTCATCTTATATTTCAGGTGAGGTTTGAGTCCACGAGCAATGGAGTTTTGTTTTAATTATCAAACCTTCAATGAGTACACGCCTGAATATTTGCTCTCTTCAAATAAATAAGTGTATACAGGAGAATGGGGTTAGGAGGGAAGGATAAATCAGCCATGAGTAGACGATGAGCTAAATGGCCTAATTCTACTCCTATCCCTTATGTTCTTTTGTCTAACCTGTTTTTTTTCCATCTCTGGTCTTTGTCCAACCATCTGCGTATCAAATACCTCCTCGCCTGTATACACCTATTATGCCATTATCTATAGATGAGCACCTATTATCGATCATACTTTCTTCTGCCCCTTCTCTCTTCCACCCTTCTTTCCTTACCCCTACAAATGGTCTGAAGAAAGGTCTTGATACAAAACCTCACCAAAAGAGATTGTTGCCTGACCCACTGAGTTATTCCCACACTTTGTGTCTTTTATTCTATGGGATGTCAATTACGGCACCTCATTTTAAGACTGAATAATTCCAGAATCCACCTTCCTTATAATTATCACTCTTCGGTTATTTTGTACCAGCAATCATCCAGATTTCCTTTCTCTCTGTGACTTTCAGGACTTTGCTACCTATCTGATAATATCAGTAGTGGACTAACCAGAGCACTGTACACTTTAAAAATGACTCTTTCCATTATATATTCAATTACAAACGCTCCATGACTTATGTAAGACAATAGACAATAGACAATAGATGCAGGAGTAGGCCATTCGGCCCTTCGAGCCAGCACCGCCATTCAATATGATCATGGCAGATCATCCCCAATCAGTACCCCGTTCCTGCCTTCTATCCATATCCCCTGACTACGCTATATTTAAGAACCCGATCTAGCTCTCTCTTGAAAGTATCCAGAGAACCGGCCTCCACCGCCCTCTGAGGCAGAGAATTCCGCAGACTCACCACTCTGTGAGAAAAAGTGTATCCTCGTCTCCGTTCCAAATGGCTTCCCCCTTATTCTTAAACTGTGGCCCCTGGTTCTGGACTCCGCCAACATCGGGAACATGTTTCCTGCCCCGAGTGTGTCCAAACCCTTAACAATCTTCTATGTTTCAATAAGATTCCCTCTCATCCTTCTAAACTACAGCGTGTACAAGCCCAGCCGCTCAATTCTCTCAGCATATGACAGTCCCGCCATCCCGGGAATTAACCTTGTAAACCTACGCTGCACTCCCTCAATAGCAAGAATGTCTTTCCTCAAATTAGGGGACCAAAACTGCACACAATACACCAGGTGTGTATTATAGGGCCCTGTACAACTGCAGAAGGACCTCTTTGCTCCTATACTCGACTCATCTTGTTATAAAGGCCAACATGCCATTCGCTTTCTTCACTGCCTGCTGTACCTGCATGCTTACTTTCATAGACTGATAAACAAGGACCCCCAGATCCCGTTGTACTTCCCTTTTTCCCAGCTTGACGCCATTTAGATAGTAATCTGCCTTCCTGTTTTTTGATACCAAAGTGGATAACCTCACATTTATCCACATTAAACTTCATCTGCCATGCATATGCCCACTCCCCCAACCTGTCCAAGTCACCCTGCATTCTCAAAGCATCCTCCTCACAGTTCACACTGCCACCCAGCTTTGTGTCATCTGCAAATTTGCTGTTATTTTGAATCCCTTCATCCTAATCATTGATGTATATTGTAAATAACTGCGGTCCCAGCACCGAGCCTTGCGGTACCTTGCTAGTCACTGCCTGCCATTCTGAAAGGGACCCATTAATCCCTACTCTTTGTTTCCTGTCTGCCAACCAGATTTTTTATCCATGTCAGCACTCTACCCCCAAGACCATGTGCCCTAATTTTGCCCACTAATCTTCTATGTGGGACCTTATCAAATGCTTTCTGAAAGTCCGGGTACACTACACCCACTGGCTCTCCCTTGCCCATTTTCCTAGTTACATCCTCAAAAAATTCCAGAAGATTAGTCAAGCATGATTTCCCCTTCGTAAATCCATGCTGACTCGGACCGATCCTGTTACTGCTATCCAAATGTGCCGCTATTTCATCTTTTATAATTGACTCCAGCATCTTCCCCACCACCGATGTCAGGCTAACTGGTCTATAATTCCCCCACTCCCACCTTTCTTAAAAAGTGGGATAACATTAGCTACCCTTCAATCCACAGGAACTGATCCTGAGTCTATAGAACATTGGAAAATTATCACCAATGCATCCACAAATTCTACAGCCACTTCCTTAAGTACCCTGGGATGCAGACCATCAGGCCCTGGGGATTTATCAGCCTTCAGTCCCATTAGTCTACCCAACACCATTTCCTGCCTAATGTGGATTTCCTTCAGTTCCTCCGTCACCCCAGATCCTCTGGCCACTACTATATCAGGAAGATTGTTTGTGTCCTCCTTAGTGAAGACGGATCCAAAGTACCTGTTCATTTCCTTGTTCCCCATAATAAATTCGCCTTTTTCGGTCTTCAAGGGCCCAACTTTGGTCTTAACTATTTTATTCTTCTTCCCATACCTAAAGAAGCTTTTACTATATTTATATTCTTGGCTAGCTTACCTTCGTACCTCATCTTTTCTCCCCATATTGTCTTTTTAGGATTACATCCCAAGGACCCTTCCTCAAGTCAGATGTTACGCAAGTCAGAAATGGAAGTGCTACTGCACAAGGTTAAATTTATGATTCAAGACAGTGACCACATGTGTGCTCCGACATAGAGACCATGTGGGAGTTCCAATATAGAGACCATATGGGAGCATCCATGAGAACAGCTGCATGCGCAATAGTGAACTGTTACCAAGACTATCGAGATGCGCAACTCAGAAATAAAGCAGTGGGTTTAAAGAATTGCTTATGTAAGTGTGAGTGTACGCAAGTGGGAGTTTCCTTAATTCGCCTATTACGTAAGTTGGGGAGTGCCTTAACTTACTTTGATTGGTTTTGTTGATAGCTGCTGTAGAAGTTGTTGGACAGGTTAGGAATCAAACTTTCTACAACTTCCAGAACTCTTTGTTCGCTAAGATCTTTCAGTTCACACTCCCCATTATTTTCTTCTTTCTTTATAAGTGCTTTAATATCCGCATCCATACTAAACCGAATTTCCCATAGTTTCTCTCCCCTTTATATTTTGCAATTCTGAAGTGATCTCTTCTGATTCAACAGTTCTCCCACTTTGTCAGAAATCTGACCAAATTTAAACATTTCAGAGTCCAAGCAATGAACATCACATTCTAATAGGATCTCAACATCAGTCCGTGGGGCAATTCCTCTTCTCTTCACCCTGATGTGTCGACTGTAACTTCAATTTGTTTCTCTGCGCCGACTAATTTATTATCCACGTCGATGTTTTGCAGCCAACCTCCATCAAGTTGAGTTCAATTAATAGATTTGTTCCCCTCAGTAATATCTTTGTCAAACGGATTTTGGATTTTGGATATTCCTCAACCCCACATTGAACTTTGTCATATTACAATACTGAATAATAATACCTCAACTACCCAACACCGGTCTGAGCAGGATTTAACTTTCATTGTTTGAGACAAGTTCTTCGGACAATGAATGCATTTGTCTGAGTACAGTGAGCGCGACATATTCAGACAATCGATGAAACATTCTGAAATTCCTTGACAGATTACTTGGAGACCCAGGGGTACTATTATAAAAACATGACACGGGCGGAAAGAAAAACACTGGCAAGATGTGCAGACTTCGAAGGATCCTTTCTTCACCCTCTTAACCGGACCAGAAATGCGTCTGCTCCTGCCTCCTAGCGGTATGAAAGCGGCAACGGAATGTGACTTGAAAACGCAAATCAGTGCTTAGCAAAGGGACAAAGGACGAGAAAGCAAAGAGGAAACTAGGAACAGCTTTCTACAAGTGTCCGCAAGGGCCAAGAATATTTTTCTTTGAAAGCAGATCACTGACGTTCATTTTCTTCACACCAAACACATGGTCACGGCCCAAATCGAAACCAATGGCAATTTGAGAGGGCAAGTGCGAGTCCTTTGAGGCTGATTAACCGTCGCCACTGGCATTGAACCGGTTAAAGTCCGGGGAGAAGGGGTTCAATAAACAACTTCATTTCAAAATAACAATGAGTGCGGCCGCGAAGAGATTCTCGAACGGGAGTCATGAAATGACTTCTAGATTTGAATGGCCAATAAAACTATGCTATTGTCAGAAGTTGAATAAGGCTGCTACAACATCTCAGGGGGTTCCAGATTTTTCAAGGTGTGTAAAGAAGAAATGAAACGGATAAGAGCGAAGAAATAAAGATACTTGCCTGAGATTATTTTTAGCGATACTAAGAGATGAGTGAATATGGAAAAGCAAAAGTTTGATGGCAGCGCATGTGAGCACAGAACAAAGAGAGAGGGAAGATGGTGTGAGTTGTGTGCGAGAGGGAGTGGCTCAGAAGAAGATGGAAAGTGAGCGCTGGGGTGAAATAAAGGGAGAGACAGAGAAGATAGAAAACGAATAACATGCAAAATAAATCTTAAAAATCTGTTCTACGACTTTTGAGTTTGCCACCTCGTACCGAGACAGTCGCACACTAGGAAACTAAAAACGCCTTGGCAACGCCCTGAATGCAAAGCAAGAGTGCAAAGGTTGCGAGTGTAGAGAGGGAATACAAATTCCACTGTTCCCATAATAAACACAATCTTGCAGGAAAACAGGTTGATAACATAAGAGGATCTGAAAAATGAGATTGATAAACAGCCATTTCAATGTTGCAGAAAATATACAAAGGCAGTTTGAACGGGACCTCGAGGAAACAGCAGACCCACCCCAATGGCCACGAACCTCAATCATTTTGGTGGACATTGTGTACAAAATATTATATAACGCATGTAAGCCTTCGCTCAAAGAAATGTAGAATAGCCCCGAGCTCGTGTCGTAACCTAAACATTTCATTTGCCGGGTCCTAACACAATAAACAGGAAAATCCAATGTACGTCGATTATTTCTTTATTCTCATACGCGCATACATCAGGAAAATATACGACCGACATAAACCTGCCAGATTTCTAGAAAACACTTATAAATCAAAAGCAGGCATTACTTTTTCAAAATGCACCGGTCACACGATTTATTAAAAAAAAATGTGATTTAATTACACCATATTCTTAATATCGTAATTTTCAACCTGCACGTGTGATTTTTTTTTCTAAAAGCTCTCTATTTAACGCAGAAAGAGGTGCTATAAGTGCAAGTTATCTTCATTTTACAGATAATATAAGTCTAGGCGATATAATTCTGAGAACACAAGTATATTTATCGAAAGCGATTACTGCTAAAGACAATCCGTAAGTTAGAAAATAGATTTCTGTCGGTTTAAAGAAAGACACAATACCTTGTGAAGGACCCAAGTCTCCGGTCTGCTGCCGTGTTATAAACCGTCTGAATGTAGAAGGAACCCAGTTCCTAGTATAATTATACGTCTGGCAGGATACAGGCGGATTACGGTTGTACTTCGAAATCAATTCTGCTACAGATCCATTTGATCCAACCAGAGTCTACCCCAGTCGTACTTTTTTGTGTCTGAAGCAGCCAATTCTAAATATTTCCTCCACAACCCCCCCCCCCCCCCCCGGTATAATTGGCGGGATTGAAACTGCTGGGTCCCAGCTAGTAATTTCTGAGGTCCAACCAGTGCTGGTGTATCATCTGTGGTAAATTCATGCTGTTTCAGATTGCATTTCTCATGGTTAAATGCATCTAACGATTGGTATATAGTGGTTGACCCCGTCTCTAGTTTAATTGTTGTGCAGCCAACCCCTGATATATTTCCTATGATTGCATACAGCAAGTCTATGGTTTAGTTTCCTTAACGGAATACAGCGAGCCTCTGATGTGGCTGAAGGCAACCTCTTGGAGTGGACCCCCGTAGTTGTGGTGCCACTGCGACTCCGGGTCTGTGCATTGATTGCTTGCCCGCTTTCTCTCTCTCTGCCCACTTGCAGCACCACCCGGCTGCCGGACAGCGCCGCGTCATGACGTCGGCACACTCACGCCACGCGGGGTCCCACGGCCCCGATACGCTTGCGTCGAAATAGCAGGCGTGAGCAAAGATTATAGAGGAGCTCCTCAATAATCTTTGGGCGTGAGCTTCACATGCTGCCGCATTCATTTCGAACCGCGTGGAGACGGTGTCCCTTCTGCGCGGTTAAGGTTTATGAATCTTCCATGAAGTCAGGTTTGTTTCCGTGGGATTACGACGGCCATGTTGGCGCCTCGATGGTCAGCCGGCGAGGCGCATGCGCGGTGTGACCGCCTGCCGGCGGGTGAGGCTCGCACGAGCCGACAGTTGGGACGTGGCCGCTGCCGTTGTCAGGGAGACGGGTAAAGGCCTTGAATTAACATCTTCTCCTCTGCTTTTACCGCGAACAAAGTCACGACGACGAGCGAATTTGGGAAATCAGAATTACGCACACGGAGGGCGTTGTGTGTATGGAACGAGCTGCAAGAGGAGGTAGTTGAGGCAGGGACTATCGCGACGTTCAAGAAACATTTAGACAGATACATGGATGGGACAGGTTTGGAGGGATATGAGCCAAAAGTAGGGAAGGTGGGACTAGTGTAGCTGGGACATGTTGGCTGGTGTGGGCAAGTTGGGCCGAAGAGCCTGTTTCCACCTGTATGACTCTACTCCACTACAAGGCTGCAAGGCGGTTTTGTTTTGAGCGTCCATGCTACCACCACAAATGCTGGAAACTAGAGCAAACAATAAACCGCTAGAAGAATTCAGCGGACCAACAACATCTATGAAGCCAAAGGGATAGTTGCTGTTCTGGGTCAAGATCCTGCAACAGGATCGAGAGTGTCCAGGGAAACTATATAGAAGTGAGGGGAAGAGGTGAGATGTGATGGTGGAAGCAGATGAGGGAATGATCGGTTTACCACCCATCAAGCTAACTGGTAAAGCATTGAACGCTTTCATACTCCCTTCCAGGAGGTGCTGCCGTCTGTCTGTCTGTCTGTCTATCTATCTATCTATCTATCTATCTATCTATCTATCTATCTATCTATCTAAAATTCTGATCGTGTGCTCTTCCAGTTTACGCGTTTTTTCTATTTGCGCAAAAACGGTACGCGATAGTGCTGAGATTTTTCGCCAGCTCACTCATCGTTCTCCTGTGCTGCGAGTGCAACAAGTCTCATTTCGATCTCTGGTATTTTAGTGAGTCGAGACGGCAGTCGTTTTCACAAACGAGCTTTATTATCAAAGTAGTGAAAATAACAAGGATCAAACGACAGCTAATATAAAACGATGTTACCACAACGGTGGTCAAAGTAATGAATGGGGATAGCCGAGAAAACGTGCGAAAACAAAACCCCTCCCACAGTCACATGACCAAGGTAACCACCCGCAGGGTTGAACTACCTATTCACACCAGCATGTGCCGCTACAGGACCCCCCCAGAACCCGAGGTACGGAAGCGAGCGGGGACCCGTACGGAACGACCAGAACGTTTGGGCCACGAAGGCGGGGCGAGCGTAACAGAGGGGGCCGGCAAAACAGGGCCGGGAGGACGCGGGGACCATGAAAACGGGGTGTAAGGAGTCCAGGGAAATCTGCGAGCAGGGCGGCGTAAGGACCAGCGACTTCGGAGACGGTGTTGAGTTGTTGGTTGGGTGAGGGCGGGGCGTGGATGAACCGATGGCCAATCGCGGAGTCTTGCACCCTCCCCGTAAATCCGCCACGAGGGAGAAGGCGGGGAGAAAGTCCACTAGGAAGTATGTGGAGAAATCCACTAGGAAGTGCACCGGAATCCACTAGGAAGTGGTGGCCGGATTGACGGTCGCGGATCGTGATCCCCTTACAGATGATCGGCCGAGGCATTTCCCTGAAACGTACAGGGTGGGGGGGCAGCGTCGAGCCTCCGTGCCGTAGCGGAGGTGATAGTAATACCAACGGTGCCTACCGCGAGTCCCAGGTCGTGGGTGGGGCTTCGCTGTTTTCCCGCTGAGGCGAAGAGAGCGCTGGTGCGGACACGCGGTTAATGGTGCCGCCATCGGCCCGTTCGGCGAGCTGCAGCGGGTCGGCGAAATCTGCGAGCATGAGACGGACATCATATGGCATCTGCTCGAGGAATGCCTGCTCGAATAGCAGGCACAGGCATCTTGGCCATGAGGACCGACGGCTTGCGGTCTCCCAAACCATCCATATGTAGAATGCGTGCGGCGCGGTCCCGGCAGCTGAATCCGAAAGTATGTAGGAGGAGGGCTTTGAGGCCGTCGTGGAACTGCGCTTCCACATGTGCAAACCACACCTGTGGCTGCTCAGGCCAAAACACCGATAGCTTGAGGCTGAAGGCACTCTGATGGGTGTCGAAACGGCGACGGGAGCAAAATCGTCCTGCATCTCGGTGTCCAATTTCCAATTGGGCGTGTCGGGGTCACCAATTTTGCGAGTGGAGATGGCAGTCGTTTTCACAAACGAGCTTTATTTTCAAAGTAGTGAAAACTACAAGGATCAAACGACAGCTAATACAAAACGATGTTACCACAATGGTGGTCGAAGTAATGAATGGGGCTAGCCCAGAAAACGCGCAAAAACAAAACTCCTCCCACAGTCACATGACCAAGGTAACCGACCGCAGGGTTCGGCTACCTACCGGCACCAGCAGGTGCCGCTACACTATATTGTAAAAGTTAGCGAGGTTTATAAATCTTAAAAACCGCGCGTGCGCAGATTGGTCTCCTCTCCTGTCAGTCACCGGGACGGCGACGCCCCTTCCAGCGCACTGATTGGCCGGCTCCTCCATCACAATAAAGCTGAAGCTGAGGAGCGAGCAGAATGTGGAGCCTGGCCGACAGCGAGGCCCACTACTCAGGGCACTCACTTAACTTTTTTTCCCTGTCGCCAGCCGAGCAACCTAGGCAGCTTTTTAGGTTGCCAAATGACAGTTTAGGTGGTCATTCAAGACTGCTTGCATGATGCGTGCAATAATGTGCACGGACGAAGTGCGTAGTTGCCAGTCGGAATTATGCTCAATGAAGCATTCACATATTATTTCTGCTTGAAATAAAGTCACAAACTAAACATATTCACCAATCAAGATGATATATACCACAATGACATGCAGCAAAATTATAATACAGTATCTCAACTCTTTTTACACATTGTGTAAACAATGTAAACGCCCACACCGCCCTCCCCCGCCCACATCCCCCTCCCCCTCCCACGCCCACACAACCCTCCCCACCCACAGCCCCGCCCCCCCCCCCCACCCCCGAATTCCCCGCCCACACCCCCCTCCCCCGCCCTGGGGTGTTCATCTTTTCCAACCCCCCCCATTCACCATTGCCAAGGATCATTACCCTCCCACCTGGTGCCAATCTCCTCCCACTCATCCAACTGGTGTCATCTGCCCATGATTTTCCAAAGTCACCCCCATCCTGCACCGTCTCCCCGGTTATTTCCAAGCCAGACCTTCTGCCACCGGCCAACACAACTTCCAGGCCACCAGCTGCCGCCGCCAGCACCGCCACAGATCTTTACCTGCACTCTGGCCACCTGTGTGCTGCAACCAATGACTCCACCAATCCATGCCATTCCGCAAGCCATCAGCTGTCGAGGGCTGTCAACATGCCTGGATTCCAAACCCACTTCCTGACCAGAGTCTGAAGAAATGTCTCGACCTATTCATGTTCTCCAGAGATGCTTCCTGACCCGCTGAGTTACTCCAACACTTTGTGTCCTTTTGTGTATTAATCAGCATCTGCAATTCTTTGTTTCTGTTACTTATACGGGGTCATGGAAAGAACGTTCATGTCGCGGCCCTGTTTCCACCAATCTTTCCACCACTATGCACAAGAAGTGCAAGACGCCATTGTATGCAGATGCCAAGAAGTGTGTTCAGCTCTGGCTGAACAATTTCTAATCTTGTGATGTGGACTCAATAAGAAGACTACTTATACAATGCTACTTTTTAAATAATTGCTTACTTGCCTATAGCAGACAATTGGCAATAACATACCCCATTTTCTCTCACCCCCCCCCCCCCCCTTCCCCATGGTCTGTTAAAGGTTTGGTCATTCTGACACAGAACGTATGACATTAAGCTAGAAAGGGTGTAGAGAAGATTTATGAGGATGTTGCAAGGACTCGACTGCCTGAGTTATAAGGAGAGGTAGGTTAGGGTAAGCTAGAACTTTATTCCTTGGAGTGCAGGAGGTTGAGGGGTAATCTTACAGAAGTGTATAAGATTATAAGGGGAAGAGAAGGGGGTGAATGCACAGAGTCTTTCTTTGCAGAGTAAGGGAATTGAGAACTAGAGGGTCTAGCTTTAAGATGAGAGGTAAAAGATTTAATTAGAACCTGAAGGGCTACTTTTTCACACAGAGTGGTCGTATATGGAACAAGCTGCCAGAGGAAGTAGTTCAGGCAGGTGCAATTAGAACGTAAAAAATACATTTGGACAGGTATGTGGATAGGAAAGGTTTAGAGGGATATGGGTCAAACGCAGGTAAATGAGACGAGCTTAGATGGGGAATCTTTGTTGGCATGGATGAGTTTGGCCGAAGAGCCTGTTTTCGTACTGAATGATTCTGACTCAGTGGCCTACCAACCTCTTCCTCACCCCTCCCTCTCATTCAATTTACAGACTCTGGGTTATGCAAGGGTTCCATACCCGAGAACTGTCAATAAACCAATTTCACTGCGTCAGATACGTCTTTTATCAATAACTAACCACATCATATCACTGTACCATGCACTTGCTATAATTATTTTATTTCATCAAATATTTGCCTTGGTACTACCCATAATTAAGTTAATGGATTATATACTGTATCCAATCACTAATAGACATGAAAAAAATTAATTACTGTCTTGAAAAATGGGAGAATTTATGTAGTCAGATTTCCAGAACCTTCTGTAACCTTGGCAGTTCTTGTACTGTTTCTGTAGAGTATAGTCTTCCCTTTACACTCTCCGTCCCTGATCAGTCCTAAAATGTTGACCATCTCTTTGCTTCCAAGAATCAGTTTGACTTATTGAGTTCTTTCAGCCGTTTATTTTTTTGCTCAAATAAGATTAATGCCAGTATAGTTACTGTAAATATTTGCTGTTCTTTTGCTTGTTTTATGTTTAACAGTTTATGGACTTGACCGCAGTAAATTGATTTTGTTTTGCCTACCAGAAATTGATAAAATAATCTGGTTTCCCAGTTTATATGACATTAAACACGGTACAATGAAAATAGTACTTTGTTCAATCATTTTGTTGCACTTGCTTTTATATTTGGTTGCTTATAACGGTGATATGATATCAGAGACATCAGAGACACACTACATCCAGCTCACTCCCTGCTCAAACACAAAAACTGCACATACAACCTCAGGCACAGACGAGCGGACAGCATCGCCACAAACAGAACACGCTTTTTTAAGAGCTTCTTCCCTGCCACAGTGAGACTCTTGGCCAAAACAAAATGAACTGATGTCCTGACTTACCTCATAGCATATCATATTATATCATATTATATTGTCTCCTGGGCCTGTGCAATTTACAATGCAATCGACACTTTTATATAGGGTTTGTGCAATTTACAATGTTCTCACTTTCCCCTTTATATAGGGTTTTAGGCACTTTCTTTTTTATTTTTAGAGAAGTATATGTTTTTATAGATTATGTGTCTTTCTGTGTGTCTTTTTAATTTGACTTGACTTGACTCTCTGAACAACCGCACAAGAGTTCCTATGTGTGTAAGCACAAATGGCAAATAAAGTTTTTGACCTTTGACCTTTGTAAATAAGAAATATGGAAGCATATTTATTGTGCCATGTGGATACAATGGGCTAGAGGGGTTATTTAAGAATTGCTGTAAAGATATTGGGTCAAGTAACACCAACTTGGAGGGATATGGACCATGTGCAGACTTATTACTGAGGTCTGAGTAATTAAAAGGGTATCAATTATATTGGTGCCAAGAAGAGCAAGGTGCCTCAAAGACTACCGATCGATGACTACCTTCCGTGGTGGTGAAGTTGGTTATGGTGCACATCAACTCCTGATATGCTATGAGGCACGAAATTTCGTTCAGACCGTAAGGTATTCAATTTCAATTTCAATTCAATTTCAATACCTCAGCTTGAACCTGGTCTACTATAATTTGCCAATTGCCACAATATATCAACAGAGGATGCATTCTCGCTGGCTTTCTACTCTGCAATGGAACACTTGGACAATATAAGCAGATGGCCAGGTGGTTGTTCAGAGACTACAGCTTTGCATTCAACACCATCAGGTCCTGCAAGCTTGTTACCAAGCTTAGAGCAATGGGTCTCTTGTGGCGGTCCCTGGTGGTTATGCCACTCCTTGGGTCATCCCCCTCAGCTCTTGAGGGACAGGGACGATGGTCTGCCCACGGGATTTCTCGGGTGCCTGCTCGTGGGCGTTCTGTGTGTTTGTCATGATTCATTAAACGACTTCTGAATCTGCCTGATGTCTGGCCTTTTCCTGACCTCATCCAGGCCACTACAACTGGTGACCCCGACGTTCATCACGCATCGTGATAGAAAACAACGGCGTTGCGCTGAAGCTCTCGACTCTGTGGACCGAAGAGCCTGATATCTGGTTCCAGCAGCCAGAGGCAGTTGGCATACGTGTCCGAGTACACCACCTCCATCCGTTTTGTCGAGGGCAAGTACAACAGAATGGCCGATGCCATATGGTGACCTGCGGTTCACGCCGTTCTCCAAGTCGCTGAGGGCATTGATTATTCCGCCCTGGCAGCCGCACAGCTGGTCAACGTGGAAATGGCTGCCTATCGCACGGCAGTATTGGGCTTGCAGTTGGGGGACGTTGTCTGTGGTCCTGGGAGTGCAACGCTGCTGTGCGATGTCTCCACTGGATTTCTGCGACCCATCGCCCCGTTGCCTGGCGGCACAGGGTGAGGTGCTCCATGGACTTGCTCATCCCTCCATCCGGGCGACAACGGCCCTTGTAGCCTCCCGCTTCATGTGGCACGGGCGGCACAAGGAGGTTGGACATTGGGTGCGCACCTGCATTCCGTGCCAGGCAGCCAAGGTGCAGCGACACGAGCGTGCGCCATTGCAGGAGTTCGCCATCCCTCGGCAGCGGTTCGACCACATTCACGTGGACATCGTAGGGTCGCTGCCGCCGTCCCAGGGCATGACCTATCTCTTCACCGTGGTGGGCCGCTTCACGCGGTGGCCTGAAGCCATACCGCTGGCTGATTCCTCAACGGCCACTTGTGCTCGGGCCTTGGTGGCGCACTGGATCGTCCAGTTTGGGGTGATGCTGGACATAACATCCGACTGGAGGCCTCAGTTCACGTCGGAACTGTTGTCGACCATGCCACGCCTCCTGGGGTTCACCTACACCACACGATGGCATATCATCCGCAGGCGAACTGACTGGTGGAGCAGTTTCACCACCAACTCAAGGATGCCCTGAAGGCACGGCTCAATGATCCGGACTGGGTGGACGCTCTGCCATGGGTTTTGCTGGGGATCCGCACTGTAACCAAGGAGGACTTGGCCTTCTCCTCCGCCGAAGTGGTGTATGGGTCCCCGTTGACGGTGCCCGAGGAGTTCATCCCACCGGCATGGGGCCAGGTGGAGCAGCCTTCGGACACTTCGGTAGATGGTGGGCAAGTTGGCGCCGGTGCCCACATCTCGTCATGTGTCCTTCCGTCCGCACGTTCCCTCTGCTCTGGAGGACTGCCAGTTCATCTTCCTGTGTAGGGATGCTCATCGGGACCCCTCCAGCGGCCGTACGAGAGTCCCTTCCGGGTGCTGGAACATGGCTTGTCCACTTTCGTCCTGGACATGGGCGGTCAGCATGAGACTGTTTCGGTTGCGCGGTTGAAGCCGGCGCATATTGACATTGATCGGCTGGTGGCGCGGCCCCATAAGCATGGGCGCCCTCTGTCTAGGGTACCTCCTCCAGAGGCTACTCGGCCCCCTGCACCTGTTGGTTGGTTGCCCGTTCCTGTGCCAGGTGTGGTGCGCACCCAGGCTGGTCGCCGCGTGCGTCTTCCTGTCCGTTTCGTGCTTCTGGTTCTTATGGGCGGGGGTCCTGTGGCGGTCCTCGGGGGTTAGGCCACTCCTTGGGACATCCCACTTAGCTCTTGAGGGATAGGGACGATTATCTGACCACGGGGTTTCCCAGGTGCCTGCTCGTGGGCATTCTGTGTGTTTGCCATGATTCATTAAACGACTTCTGAACCTGCCTGGCGTCTGGTCTTTTCCTGACGTCATCCAGGCCACTCCACTCTTGTACTTCCCTATGCAACTGGATCCTCAACTTCCTCATGAACAGAACTTGATTGTATTAATGTATTAATGTATAGTTTTATCTTTGACTGAAAGAGCTAATAGTCAAATCTAAAATTGAGTTCTTCTACAAAAGCATGGACTAGTAGAACAAAAGAATGGCTCAGTGCCAAGTCTGAATGACTTTGTAAATTATACTGAACACAAAAATGGAGGGCAGGTTGGCTTTTCAATAAAGACATTAAGATGGCAGCCTACAGTAATAACATGTGCTTCTTCAAGGCCATAAAGAAGCCAAGATTGAAAAAAATAGCTGACTCTCCAGAGACAGGTAATAACATGTTATTGGGCGAGCTTGGTTTGGATCCAGCTTTCCTATATTGTGAAAGGCTACAGAATCTTTCAGTCATGCCATATTCAGACTTGGTAGGAGTGTTTTACTGATAAGAAAAATGTATAATTGTGCTAACTCTCCATTGTTCTGTGAGTGGGAGCCCGAGAAGCACTGAGCAATGTTTGTGCTCAGTGTAGATCTTTTTCCCCTCCCGTCTGATGATTTAATTAAAGATTGCCATGGTCTACCTTCAACGTTTGTTGCTATCTGCTTTTTAAGAAACAAACTTTCACATTTGGCTGTAGTCAGCAGGGATCTAGCTGGAACCAGCAACAGATGACTGAGTAAGAGGGTGCAGTTGACTGGGATCTGAAGGGGAGAAAACTGAGCTCCAGTCGGACCATTTGAGTCTGGCCTCCCAAAGAAGCTCCCGGTAAAAAACTAAGGTCCCTCAGTCTGAGGTTGGCCTGGTTCCAGCCATTATCCTTAGTAGCAGACAGCAAAGGTAAGACCACTTGAGTAAAGGATTGGCTTGTGTATTGGAAATGATTAAAGGATTGGGCAAGGCAGACTAAACAGGTTTTGTCACAATTAAAGGATTGGGCACGGTAGGCAAGTTTTTGTCACTAATTGTGTATTGGAAAGACGAGGTGTCTTGAAAAGATGTGTATTGAAAAGACTTGTGAATTTGCTACCAGAGAGAGTAGCTAGAGGTGAAAAGAAGACAAAATGGTGTCAAATAGGAAAAGGAGCAGAGAAGTGAAATGGAAAGCTAAAGGAGGGATGTGGGTAGAAGGGGGGTGGGGTGGGGGGTTGAAAGGTGGGATAAAAGGGAATTGGGGGACTCGGGGATGGGAGATGAGTATACAAAGCAGATAAAATGAGCTGGATGACTGGGTGACCGCCCAAGCAGGACAATAGAGAGGTCAGTTAAAATGTAAAATCCAGCTTACAACTGATCAACATTTGGATAGGTTTATGGTATTCCGAAGGCTAATTTCTAGACCTTTTGTTTTACTAATGTCTTTACCGTCTTCTTTCACGCATCTTTACCCTCCGTGTTGACATTTAACCCCTTCCACCGTAAGATCTGTCAAATCCTTCCCTTTTTAGTTCCTCCTCTTATCCTATCCTCTCCATTTCAATGTTTAAAACAGTTTAAGTTTTGTTTTTATTTTTCCATGAAAAGATCATCACTCTGATCAATAACATAATTTCGCTCTCCATGGATGCTGTCTATCCTGGTGAATATTTTGATGTATTCCTGATTGATTTTAGATTTCTACGATCTGCATTTCACTTTTGAATTGTATAATCTTTGTCCATTTCAAATATAAAACACGTTTCTCTAAATTGCTATTTTAACTCTTACTGTGATCTAAAATTACGAAGTAATTTATCTGGATAAAGGAAGATAATCTATACCCAATTGAGTAGTGAGCAAATGATCCAGCTTGGCTATATGTTCCCATATGCACCACACATAAGAACAATGATCTCTGAGCTATTAAAAAAAAGAAGCAAACCCTGGGATCTGGGTCAGGACACTTCAGATTGATGCAATTGGGGGATGGGGAAGAAGGGGGAGTTGGAAAAGAGTGGTGGGCTAGGGCAAAGCCTGGCAAGTGATAGGTAGATACTGATAAAGTGTGTGTTGTGTGTGTGTGGGGGGGGGGGGGGGGGGAATTAATTGGGTAGATTTTCTGCTGATGTAAAGATTAGAACAACTGGACAAGTTAAAATTGGGAACGGCAGATGAAAGGAGTTGGAAGGTATTTCTGAGCAGACCAGAAGGTAAGAATAGATTTCAAAGTTTCTAAGAGTTCCTTCAGACAATCCCCAAAATGCTAAGAAATTGGATATTTTAATAACAGATGGTACTTAGCATTTACACCACATATAATTTGTGAAAACCACTGAATATATTTTTAAAACTTACAGGAAATGACCACAAAATTTACGTGCTGCGTTGCATGTGTCATTTTTGTACACATAATGCTTTAGGATCAGAAACAACTTGTTTTATGATTGTACAGTTCCATATGTATTTTAGTACCAATCTTTTGTCATTCTCACTCATTCCATATCGGAATATTGAATCTACTGGGGTAAAGTTGAATAAGATTGAAGGCATAAAGTCATGATATTCACCCACCAGACTGATATCTTCTAAACATACCAGGCTTTAACGTTTTTTACAACGTCAAATCCTAATTATTACTGGCCAGCCTCTCTGGCACTGAAAGCTTATTGATCAAAATACAGAATTAGATTAATTAAGTTCACATTTATTGCCACATGCACTGATTGGTACAGTTTAATTTGAGTTACCATACAGCCATACGAATAAGAAGTACACAATACACAATAGAGTTCAACATAAACATCCACCACAGTGGAATCAACGTTTCACACTGTGATGAAAGGCAGTAAAGTTCAGTCATCTTCTTCTTTGTTCACCCGTGGTCGGGGCCTTTGAACCCTCCGCTACGGACAGCCCGATTTACAGGCCCTCTTGCCGGGATGATCGAAACTCCAGCGACGGAAAGCAGGAACACACTCTGCGGCTTGGAGTTTCCGAATAGGCCGCTCCTTGCCGGAGACCACGGCTTCCGAAGTCCACAGGCTGAGCTGGACAGAGCTCCAACACTGGCGATCCACAGCAAAGGATTCCAGGCCTCCGCAATGTTAAAGTCAGTGCCGAGCCCTCGGCTAAAAGCTCTGCAAACCACAGCTCCACGATGTTAAAGTCAGCAGGCCCAACAGTCCGGAGCTCCAACACTGTCGATCCCCGGCAAGGGATCGCTCTGCGATGGTAATTCAGCGCTGCACCCGCTTCCGAAGCTCTGGTCGGACTCCAGTAGGAGATCCAGTTGGTAGGCCACAAGGGGGGGCGAAGATGCGACACATAGAAAAGATGCAGCTCCGTCCAGGTAAGTGACTGAAAAACGTTTTCCCCCTATTCCCCCCCACCACCCCCACCTAATGCATACTAAGAAACATTAAAACATACATTTAGACACACTAAAAATAACAAAATGCGTGAAAGGACTAATGAGCTGCTGGGGCCACCCGATGGAGGGTCTAGATCAATTGGAAATTTAGATATCCCTGCAGATCTGTGGAGGAAAGTACAACTTTAATTAACCATCTGTTAGATCCACCTTTCACCCTAAATTTGTCATGCTAAGAAGGTAAAAGCCATTGGATTAAATATTTTATCTTGCATTTAGCGTATTAAACAGTATATCTCAGTGATTATAGATCACTATTCCTCAGTGATTTGTGATGTTGGCACATTTTCGCTTTTCATTAAACAGCCTGATTTGCTTGGCATATCCTTCAGCCTTGTATTTTTGCAACACTTGCACCCTTTGCATCTCTACCCTCTCATTTAATAGCTTTTATGAAATTAGCATTGGCATAGCATAGCTTGGGCTAAGAGAGACTTTTGAAATCTTATTCTTCAAAATTTGCATTTTAAAAGCACTTTATCATAGTAAAATGCACACAGGACCAATCAGACATATTCAATTCAATTCAATTCAATTCAATTCAACTTTAATGTCATTGCACAAATACTGAGTATGGGTACAACGAAATGCAGTTTTGCGTCAGTCCGTAGTAGTGCAATATAGAAATTAAAAATTAATAACAGGTAAGTCCCAAGAACTTGGTGAAAAGGTAGATTTAACTGTTTTTAGCTACCATATCTTTTTTCCCCATCCCCAAATTGTCGTGCCTCAAACGCTGAAGGGAGCTCGCAGGTCAGGTTGGTGACCTGTTTTTCTGGAGCTCCCACGGCAACAGCTTCGTTTGCTGGACTGGAGGTCGGCAGCTTCGACCACCCTGGGCCGCGTAGATTGAACCGGCCCGTTTGTGGAGCACGGTTGAGCCGCGGAACTTACTTACCATCACCCAGTGGGGGTCACAACATCAGAGGCCTGGATCGCCTCAGCGCAGAGGGAGAACAAGGAGGGAAGAGACAAAGACTTAAGATTTTTGCCTTCCATCACAGTGAGGAGGTGTCTGATGAACTCACTGTGGTGGATGTTAAATTTGTGTTTATTGTGTGTTTTGTTATTTTATTGTATGTATGACTGCAAGGCAACAAAATTTCGTTCAGACCGAAGGGTCTGAATGACAATAAAGATTCCAAGATTCCAAGATTAACAAATCCGTATTTAGACCTTGTTATCTCATGTTTATGAGAGACATGCAAAGTATTTGTAGCATTGTACAAATTTTAAATGCCAAAGTTGGGGTTATTTTTTAATTTAACAATATAAATGAAGCGTCTTTTTGCGTATGGCATGCACAGCCTAAAGTTGTAGATCAACGGTAGACATCCAGGCCAGGACAGCATCAGTTACTGGGTGGATGACTTTGATACCACCAGGAAAAAGCCTCAGTGGGCAGTCATTCACGATGTGTGGGATGGTCTGGTCTGGTCTGGATATCCGCAGTCGCAAGCAGGGCTGTCTGTCATCCCGCACTTATGCAGGTGATCGGCTGTTCTTGTATGGAAGGTGCGGATTCTGTTCAGGGTTAGCCATTGCTTACGATGGTGGTCAAAATCGGGTGGTTTCACTGTGGGGACTATGATGATCTCTCCGTTGTTGGTGTTGGCATCTTTCCAGGCTCTGTGCCACTCAGTCTTGGAGTCAAAGTCTTCCAGGGATTTAATGGAAGAGCAGAAGGGTTTGCGGGACTTCAGGCGCATGTTGGGCAGATTGTTCAAGTCAGCATGGATGGGAAGGTAGGGGTTAGCCTCGATGGTGCACCAATCTTTCAACATCCTCTCCCTTCTGCGTATGCTGGGAGGGGCGATATGAGATAGGACAGGGAGGTGTTGACTTGAGTGTCCCTGTGATGACCTGCATTGCAGAGTTAAGGACAGTGTCAACCAGTTTGGTGTGGCAGCTATTAGCCCAGGCTGTTGAGCAAAACTCGGCTATTGAGTAGACTAGGACTAAGCTTGTAGTACGGGGGTGTGTGTGCATTGGATCCCCAGCTGTAGCCTGCAAGTTTCCTGATGATGTTAACCCTTGCTTTCAGTTTGTCAGCCACCCTCTTCGGGTGTTCACGATAGGTGAGGGCGCGATCGAGGGTAACTCCGAGATACTTGGGGAATTCATCATTCTTCACCAGCTTACCACAAAAGAACACTCGGAGCTTTGCATTGGCGAGCCGATTGCTGAGGTGAAAGGCAGTGACCTGGCAGTGAGGTGAAAGCCAAGAGATTGCAACCTTCACGTGGTCCACCCTATTTTGACTAATGCAATCAACCCGATGTGCACAAATATAAATGAATTAAATATATCAAATGGGCTTCAAGGTGGTGGTCTAAAAGAATGAATTTGAACTACTATGATTTCATCTTAGTATTTCCTGTGTTTTATAAAATACTAGACCAAGTGGGACCCGTCACATGGGAGGCCTGGTTCCCCCAACGCAACCCATTCCCCAACGCAATATTCCACCACTCACCCATAGCCCCCACGGGAGGCTTGATCCCCCAATGCAACCCGTTCCCCAAGACAATATTCCACCATTCACTCGTTTCTCCAACACAACCCGTTCCCCCAACGCAATATTCTACAACCCACCCATAGCCGACAACTGCGCAGGGGCTGCTCATTTTGCATTATTTCACCCTCCTTCATTTTTAAACCACAGTGGATTCCACATTCCTCACTGTGATGGAAGGCAATAAAGTTCAATCTTCTTCCTCTTTGTTCTCCCACAGTCGGGGCGGCCGAACCATACGTAGTAGGGGTGATCAAAGCCCCCCAGCCAGCGGTCGCAACCCCCGTCAGGATGATCGAGACTCCCGCGTCAGGGTGGTTGAAACTCTCTCTGCGGCATGGAGCTCCCGAATCGGCCTCTTCTTACCAGAGACCGCGGGCTTCACGATGTTAAAATCCACGGGCCCCGCGGTTGGAGCTTTGATCCCTGGCAAAGGGATCGCAAGTTCCGCGATGTTAAAGTCACGCAGACTCCCGCAGCTTGGAGCACCGGGTCAATCTCCAGGAAAGGCCGCTAACTCCACGATGTTAGGCCGCAGTGGGGACAGAGACACGACACAGAAAAAAATCGCATCTCTGTCGAGGTAAGAGATTGAAAAAAAATGTCCCCCAACCTCCCCTCCCACCCCCCACCCCACATAAAACAAACTAAGGAACACTAAAACATCCTTTTAACAGATACTAAAAATAACAAAAAAGAAGAAAGGATAGACAGACTGTTGGTGAGGCAGCCACTGCTGGTGGCGCCACTCATTCCTTCCCACCCAAACCACCCCTACTCCAGATACTTTTCCATGCAACCGCATGTAACACCTGTCCCTATACCCCTCCCCCAATATTACTTTTTCCTTGTGTTCAAGAAGGAACTGCAGATGCTGGAAGATCGAAGGTACACAAAAATGCTGGAGAAACTCAGCGGGTGCAGCAGCATCTATGGAGCGAAGGAAATAGGCGACGTTTCGGGCCGAAACCCTTCTTCAGACTGATTCCTTTTTCTGATACTTTTTCCTTGCTTCACAATACATGCTGCTTCTACTCTTATCTCCTCATCTCACACCTTTTGTCTTTTCATGTCAGGACTTGGTCCAACCATTTGCCAATCAAAAATGCCTCTCACCAGTATCACCTATCATTTGCCAAATGTTGTCTTGCTCCCACCCCTCTTCCAGCTTTCCCCACCCCTTCCCCCCATAATCAGTCCGAAGACGTCCGAACCCAAAACATCGCTTATCCGTGTTCTCCGGAGATGCTGCCTGATCCACTGAGTTACTCTAGCACTGTGACATTTTTTGGTTACATGAATTTTCTGCTTTAACTTCAGATTTGCAGCATTTGGAATTACTTTCATTTCATAACAGATGTTGTCAGTTCCCGTTTTGTATGTATCCTTTCTGCTGAATTAATTGTCTGTGGCTTTACAGTGTCATCTACTGTGAAGCAGCAGCATGAAGCAGAGCTTGATTTTCAATTATTAATGGTCAGATAATCATTTCCTGAGGACGGAGAGAAATTGAAATAAAAGCTATGATCCATGTGATTTTAATAAATCTTACATTTAAAAATGTAATACATAATAAATTTAATAAATTTTAAACAATAAAATGAAAATTGCATATTAAAGCTAGCTATCTAGATTAGCTTATTTTATAATTTTCCTTGGAGGAACATTTTGCGTTTGAGCTTTGCTGGTTTTGCTCAAACCAGCAAAGCTCAAACTTATTTGGTTGCAAGCTGGCCCCTGTTGGACAGTTTTTTATTTGGAAGATCTGCAGATGTTCAAGCAGAACATGCTTGAGAAGCTCTTTGATAAACTAGTTTTGGATTCTTCCTCCTCCTCCTCCTCCTCCACACAAAGCCACATTCATAGGGATAACTGGCTGTGGAGGAAATCTGAGCATGCAGCCTGAGAGGCAATGGTGGGAAAATAACCTTTGATCCAGTGGGGGGTGGTGGGGGGACAACATTGTCATGTTAACCTCTCAGGGGAAGGGTCCCAACCTGCTGTAACCTGGATTGAATTCCCATTTTTTTCCAGTTCTATATCTGTGGTCAATACACAGGTATAGAAGTAGGAGTTCACAACGAAATGTCATCTACATTCTTTCGATGGATCTCCAGAGTCAGCTCTCTGCAGCACTGTACTTCCAGTTCCCAGTTAGTATCGCTGTGTCTTGGGAACGGTAATCTGCATCTGGCTATTTTCTTAAAATAGCTATTGATAGCTAATTCAAGCTTGTCCCATTTGCCTGAGCCTGCCCCATATCCCTCTGTATGCTTTCCTATCCATGTACCTGTCCAAGGGTCTGCCTTAACTACTTCCTCTGGCAACTCGTTCCTTATACCCTCCACTCTCTGTGTGAAAAAGTTGCCCTTCGGTTCCTATTAAATCTTTCTCCTCACTTTAAATGTATGCCCTCTAGTTCTTGTTTCTTCTATCCTGGGAAAAAGATATTCACCCTACCTATTCCCCTCATGGTTTTATACACCTCTATAAGATCACTTCTCAGATTCCTGCGCTCCAAGGAATAAAGTCCTAGCCTGCCAAACCTCTTTCTTTTGCTCAGGCTCTCAAGACCTGGCAACATTGTTGTAAGTCTCTGTACCCTTTCCAGCTTAATGGCATCTTTCCTACAGCAAGGTGACCAAAAAGGAGTACAATACTCCAAGTGCAGCCTCGCCAACATTTTATAGAACCGTAACATAATGTCCCAACTTCTATACTAAATTCCCTAACTAATGAATGCCAGCATGCCAAAAGCGTTATCTACTTGCAACACCACTTTCAGGAAATTGTCTACTTGTATTACTCGATCTATCAGTTCTACCACACTCCCCAGAGCCCTGCCGTTCAATGTGAAGGTCATGCCCTGCTTTAACTTCCCAAAATGCAACACCTCACATTTATCTGAATTAAACTCCATTAGCCATCCCTTCGACCATCTTAGATCCCATTGCAATTCTTTAACTATCTTCACTGTCTATGATCCCACCAATTTTAGTGTCACCTGCAAACTTACAAATCATCTCCTGTATATTGTCATCCAAATTATTGATATTGATGCCAGATAGCAATGGGCCCAGTACAATTCCCTGAGGCACACCATTAGTCACATGGCATAATCTGAAAAACAACTCTCCACCACTACCTTCTGCTTCCTACCATGAAGGTAACTCTACCTGGATTCCATGTGATTTCCAGACCAGCCTTCTTATGGAACCTTATCAAAGGCCTTGTTGAAGTCCTTATAAACTACATCTATGTCCCTGCCCTCATCAACCTTCTTAGTTACTTCTTCAAAAATCTCAATCAAATTTGTGAGGCACGTTCACTCATGCCCACAACCAGGCTTGCTATCCCTCAGAATCCTCTCCTGTAACTTAAGATGGGATGGATCATGGCCAGATTAGTTTAATTCTGCATCATGGTTGATGCAGCCATGGTAGACTAATGTGCCTTTTCTTGACTTTATGCCCTTTTCCTGAAGAGCAGAATCCAATAAGTGCGTGAGGGTTGGGGTTAATGAAACAAAACAAAAAGACGTGCACATTTATTTCCTGGCTCCAAATACTTTCAAGTATGGTTCACAACCACATCAGATAAATTAATGAGCAGATGGCTTAGTTTTTTTTAAATTTGGGTTGAGGAAATGTTGGCAAGAACAATAGGAGAATCCCTTCTCTGTTCTTCTTTAAAGCAAGCAGATGGGACTTTAATGTCTCATCCAAAAAGATGTTCCTCACTACTATATTTTGAAATGCCAATTTGACTTGTATGCTCAACTCTGTAGACTTGATCCAACAATTTGACCTTAAAATTACTATTACTCAGGCACCTAACAATTTGTTCGATCTGAAGGAAATGTGCTTGCTTGCAGCAGAGTCCATATGATTGCATGACAGGATAGATAGTACATATACTTTGTACATACCTGTAAATTACACAAATTCTACAAAAAAAGTGAAAAGAAAGACTGCAAAAAATACAAGATGTTAGTGCAAAAATAAACAATTAGTAAAATAAGTCCATGGCAGTGCAGGAAGTGCTCCATTATGTTCCCTTGCTGAGGTGGGATTAGATTGTACAGGTCAGTTAAAGCGTCTCATAAGGAAAGTAAATGTTTACTGAACATGATGATGTAGGACATCAGGGTGTTGTACCTTATGCCTAATGGTAGCCTGGATGGTGGTGATTCTTGATAATACATGCCATCTTCTGGAGGCAGCTTTTGGTGGGAAGGGCTGTGTTGTAATGGTCTGGGCTGAATCCACTTCCTTCTGCAACCTTTTGCTTTCAAGTGCATTGGCATTGCTATACCAGGCCATCCTGCAACCAGGCAGGATACTTTCCGCAGTGTATCTGCAGAAGTATGTTAGAGTATTCGGTGACATGGCAAAATCTGTTTTACACTTATAAGAAAATAGAGGGAATAATACACCACCTTTGTGATTACATCTAATTGCTGGGCCCAGGAGAAGTCATTTGAGATGTTAATGTCCAGGACTACATGCCTGCCAATTCTTTCCACTGCCAAACTAACACATGGTCGCCCGACTTCCCCTTTCTGAAGTCAATGTTTAGTTCCATGGTTTTGTTGACATGTGAGCAAGAGGTTGTTGTGGCACGGCTCACTCAGATTTGCTTTCTCTCTCCTGTACACTGACTCATCATCACCCGTCATTTGGCCAACTGTGGTGTTGTTGGTGAATTAACGGATAGCACTGGAGCAGGGGGCAAAGCACCCAGCCTTGAGGTGCACCAGTGTTGATGGCCAGTGAGGAGATGTTACCGATTTGCACTGATTTGAGGTCTGCTGATGATGAAGTCAAGGCCCCAGTTGCAAAGGGAGATAGAGAGGCCCAGTTCTTGGAGCTTGATGATGAGTTTGGAGTATATGATAATAATGAACATCAAGCTGTAGTAATGAACAGTAGCCTGACATATGTGTTACTGTTATCCAGATGGTCCAGAGGAGAGTGGAGAGCAGTGAAACACATTTGCTGTGTGATCTGTTGTGGCGATAGGCAAATTGAAGCAGATTAATTAGTAAATGATGCATCAGGGCGATTGTTTGTAATTATCCAGTATATGCAGGAAACTGATAATTGCCCTTTATCAGAATTGTATCCATAATACAATTTCCTTCTTCCCAAGCTCTTGGTTTTCAGATGTTCAGTGCTCATGTACATTAGTTTTACAGTTGACTTCTTAATCACATTGTAGACTGTCATAGGGCATTTGAGTACCTTCCTTCATAGAATTTCAGTCGAATTGACTAATCAATATTTTATGTTTAAAGTTATTTTTGACTATTTGAAATACATTTATTTATATACATGTTTTATTTCAGTAATAGTTATCGATGCCTTGCTTTACATATTTATATCTAACTAGATTTGTTTCAGCTACATTGTGCTTTGTTTTTTCAATTCTTCTTCTTTCGTGCCCATCTTCCATGCTTCAAATGTTGACATCGCTGTTATCGTCCATCCTGAAAAGGACGCAAGCTTCCGGCGACAATCAGTGGGAGCCATCACTTGTTGTAATAGATGATGGTGGTAGCAGAATTAGCTCGGGATACTTCCAGTTTCTAGCCCCGCGACGTGGACGCTTCTGCTATGGGGCCGTTTTTTTCAATTAAATGAAATCTACAGTAAAATATGCTTTGTAGGCTTTGCATTTAAAAGCCTGTTCTATTTTGGTGTTCAAGGAAATTAAGTTTCTTAAGGAATTTTCATTACCCCATTGTTGCTAGCTTTGCCTTTGTAAACTATGCCCTAAGATTTGAAATTTTCTTTCTAAATTTCTTTTCAAATATTTATGTTTAAGGCATAATTTTAGCCAAATTGTTGGTGGCTCTCAAGTGGATTGGTATAAAATGTTGTTTGATCGTGTAAAATGCTTCAGGATATTTCGATATTTTGCTATATTATAAATAGTAAGTGGATGCAGGTGTGCGGAATATTAATAGTCTCCAAATTTTGTTGAAACATTTCAAATCGCAGGATGCTACAGTGCAATAAGTTTGATCTTATTTTATCAGGGGATGACATAATCAAAATCAGAAAATTAAGATCTTCACCTGCAAAAGAAGCCTGAAACAACGTTTTTATTGTTGAAAGTGGTGAGCATTTATATTTGAATGTGTTTTACTTTTAGATTCTGAATTACAAAATAAAGAATTTGAATGAAAAAATAGTTTAAAAAAATTCTAAACAACGCATTAAACTTTTTTTCCCTTTCTTGGCCTTTCCTATATTCGACCTCTGAATCTGTACTGTAGCAACAACAAAATAATTCTGGTGCAGTGTGAGCATTTCATTAATGTACAATAGATTACACATGAAGAATTTAAGTAATCTGTTTTCTTCCATGATAAATTAACAAATCAATAGATAACTTGTTTAAAGCTTAAGTCTTCCAGCTCATGAACTGGAGCTGATTTTATGTGATTCAAATGAGACCTTCCAAATCCGAGTGATCAAGGATGATTTGTTTCCACTTGTGGGTTCTGTGGTGACTGATAAAGCTAATATGTAAACTGAAGACCAACAGATGGGACAAATGATAGCTGAGAGAGTAGATAGGTGGGTAATTTTGGTTCATTCCTTCTGTAGGTTGCAAGAGACCAAATACATTGAAAGGCACCATGGTTATAATCCTTAAACTGAGTTTTAGAGTGGAATGAGTCAAAATATTAATTTTGGTGAAGGCATCTGGAAAAATGTCTATAATGTCCCCTGAAAATATAGCCCTGACCTCAGTGACGGTAAAACATATCTAATACTACAGCTGTTAATTCTGCATTGAAATGCTAATTGAGACTAGGTGCTTTAAATATTTGCACCTGACCTGCCAAATTTCTGATTTGTGCAGCTGACATACTTAGTGGATTAATTCAGACCTACAAATGGTGCTGGAACTGAGACTTGTAGTTATGCACTTGCTTGACCAATCAAGTTTCTAGTCAATGCTGAGCCAGTCGAGGATGGGCATGGTAGGAATTTTGGCCATGAAGATTGTATTGAATGTTAAAGATAGGGATTAAACTTGTTAAAGATGATCTTGTTAGAGATAGTCTAATACTTGTGTAAATGTTATTTGCCATGTATCCATGATTAGTTCCTGAATGTTATCTAGGTTTTGCTGCATGTATTCATGGACTTTCATTTTCATTAAGTGATTTTTTTAATAACCTTATTAATGACATTTTACCCTCTATCATATTGCTTATGATTGAGAATGGATTAATGGTGATGTGATTAGCTGTATTAAATTTGACCTTCCGTGTAAGGACAGTATATGCCTGGGCTATTTTCATGTTCAGTGCAAATGTTCTAGTGTTATAACTCCGAAGTACATTAATGACGATCTGCAGTTTTCTGCTGTTCTTAATAAATACATGTTTGCTGTTCACTAACAGCTTTATCTGTAGCAATCTCTAATGCATGTTGTGTGTGACTGATTCATGTTGTTAATAAGCTGTGGGAATTCCCATGTGGTCTGAATAACGATGCCAGTTTTAGTCTGTGGATCCTCCCAGTTTTAGTCTGTGGATTTGACTATTGATGCTTAAGTTTGAGTGATCAAACATATGGAAGCACATCCAACATCATATTCTCTGCTGTGACAGAGGACATAAAAAAAAGATATGGGAATTCATGATCACAGCAATTGTGAGCATTAAAAGAGAATCCACTTTTGATGTAGGTTTGTAAGTTTATGGAGGAGATTTTTTTTTTTTTTTGTGCTATCTGTCCAATCATGAAGGGTGCTGCACTTGAGACTGGATTTAATTATTTTTTTTGACCAAATGATAAATGTACAAATTTAGCTCATTTATTGATCAAAACAAACTATTCATTTAGTGCAAAGGAAGTGAAGGTTGTTGCTACCTTGTTGATATCCATGCCAAACAACAGAGTAAAACTTCAGTTTCTTGAACATAAACCGATGTTCCTCTGATAAGTATTGAATTTGTATTTAGGATACCTCTAATAGCAATGTTACAAAATTTTGAGATTTTAAAAATCAAGTCTGCAATTTATCCCATCAGATAAAGCATAAAAATAAGTTTAATTTGACACCTAATTCACTTTCATATCTCAAGTATTTAAAAAGTTATGGCCATTTTCATACTCGGAAATTAGCATCTTGTTCCCTATTGATTTTCTATGGAGATAACAAAAAAGCTGTGATCGTGGACAGTCAAAAGCCCATAACTTTCTTAAAAATTAAGGGAACTGAATGAAATTTTCAGTTATCATAGATTGAAGCATGCTGAAACAAATATAAAATAATCTTACTTGGATGACCTGAAATTAAAGCATATAATTAGTTAGTTACCCAATTGTAGCTAATTCCAAACTTCAATTACTAGATCTATCTATTTCTTAATAAATGATTAACATTTTTAAATAGCCTAAGTGTCCAAATAATATTCACAAATAATTCACAATAAAACATGATTTTTAAATCTCATTTACATTAATTTATAGGCCAAATGGAAGGAATTTAGTGTTTAATTGCTGTAAATTAAAGTCCATTTAAATCAGCTTTCTAGTGGGATCCTGTGAACGCGCTGGTTTAGAACGTTCACATTGCGGTAGATTTGTGCCCTCAAATGCCCAGAAAAATACTGCGGGATGTAATGGACCCAAAATGAGCTACTCGCAATATTAAACTTTGTATAAAGAGATCTTAAGAAGCCCTTTTTAACGTTAAAATATACAGCCTACCTTCCGTTTTCCCCTGTATGAGATCCGGCCCGTTGTCGGCGGTCGGGGGTTTAGAGGTTAATTTTTAAACTACTATAATAAGTAAGGAAAGCCCTTAAAACTAATAATAGCTCAAGCGAGGGAATCTTCCAGCGATTTTTCGTTAATAATCAACTAGGCCGAAAAACCGCGATTTGAACAGCCTAGGGAAAATCGCGTTTTAAACCCGCCCCCCTCTAAACGGCGCCAAAATCGCGCACACGGGCTGGGACAGATTTTCAGCGACGCTTCAGGTAGGCTTTGCAACATACCTACCTCTAATTCATCAAATTTTAGTGCAGTTTTTGTGGAAGCTGATGATCCTTCATCAGAACGGATGAAAGTTAACATTGTCTTCAACCACAGGTATTGCCTGGCCTGACCTTCGTATTTGCAACATTTTCAGTTTTTATTTGAGATTTCCATGATCTGTATTTTGGATGATGTTTGGTAAGCAATCACATCCAGAATAAATGAGAACAGATCTTTTGCAAAAAAAACTTAATCACGATTAAAATTAATTAATTGTTTAAATAGTCATCTATAAAATTCTCTTAAGGTTGTTACAGATGCTGCATCCTGGTTAATGAAGGTAATGTTAGCGAGGGTGCTATTTTTAATCGCTAACTTTTGGAGATGTGCATATGTTAAGGTATAAAACTAGCTATACTAATTAGCTGGTGGTTCTTATATTTAAAAAAAAGGAATTTGAATTTGTACATTTTTGTTATAATGGTTGCCATTTGATTAAGTCCATTATATAAACAATACAATCCTGAGGGCGAAAGAGGCATTGGCTCGGCGATGATGCTGGTACATCCATGAATCGACGCCCCTTCAGCACTAACTGTGGATGCCTCGGACTCTGCGGTTCATGGTATATTGGAACAGTTTGTAGACGGTCACTGGCGGCCTCACGATTTTTTTTCAGCAGCCAACTCAACCCGGCGGAGCATAAATACAGCACGTTCAACCGGGAACTGCATTTCTATTATTTCCTGGAGGGCCGGAACTTCGTTGAGTTTACTTCATTGAGTTGAGCCCCTCACTTTTGCCTTTGTCAAGGTGGCTGCCCCTTGGTCTGCTCAGCAGCAGCGCCACCTCACTGCTATTTCCGAGTTCACGACGGACATCCGCCACATCTCCGGGAAAAATAACCTGGTCGCGGACGCCTTGTCCCACCCGGCTGTTATGGCCGTTCTCGACGCGTCCCTAGGAATCGATTACTCCGCTTTGGTAGCGACACCGCTAGCGGACGAGGATATGAGGGCATACCGAACTGCCATCACAGGGCTGGTGGTCGAGGACGAGAACCTCATCTTTTGCATCCTCTGCTCTAGATGTCAGCTGATCTACATCGGTGAGACCAAGCGTAGGCTTGGCGATCATTTCACCGAACACCTCCGCTCGGTCCGCATTAACCAACCTGATCTCCCAGTGGCTCAGCACTTCAACTCCCCCTCCCATTCCGAATCCGACCTCTCTGTCCTGGACCTCCTCCATGGTCAGAGTGAGCAGCACCTCATATTCCGCTTGGGCAGTCTGCACCCAAGCAGCATAAACATTGAATTCTCCAATTTCCGGTAGCCCTTACTGTCTCCTCCCCTTCTCAGCTCTCCCTCAGCCCTCGGGCTCCTCCTCTTCCTTTTTCCTTTCTTCTCCCCCTTCCCCACCCCCTCCCCCCCCCCCCCCCCCCCATCCTCCATCAGTCTGAAGAAGGATTTCGGCCTAAAAAGTTGCCTATTTCCTTCGCTCCATAGATGCTGCTGCACCCGCTGAGTTTCTCCAGCACTTTTGTCTACCTTGGGTCACATAGATGGCAGTTTTTAGAAATTGAATTTGTACATTGGAGAAAGATTTATGAATCTGAAATTATTCTCTCAATGGAGAATGTTCAGTATTTAGCCTATACCCGTGGCACATTGGCCCAGGTAGGCTTTGGGGACAGAGCAATAGGGAGCTTGGTCATGGCTTAATCTTGTGTTACCTGGTAACAGTTAATGCAGAACAAATGTATTCAACAAAGCAATGTTAACTCCTCAAATAGAAAAGACCCATTTGTTTGTGCTGATCGTAAAAAGGCAGATATTTAACTGAAGAAGGGTTTCGACCCAAAACGTTGCCTATTTCCTTTGCTCCATAGATGCTGCTGCATCCGCTGAGTTTCTCCAGCAATTTTGTCTACCTCAGATATTTAACAATTTTTTTTGTCAACCACAAACTGTAAAATGTACTTTTTAGGATAAAATTCAAATTTTGGCCTCTATGCAAAGGCAGCAAATGTTGTACAGAAAAATCTGAGTTGTTGTATCATGGTTAAATATAACTAATGGAAAAAAAATATTGACAGGAAGAAAAATCTGAATTTGCTTCTGCTGTCTTCATTCAAATCCACTACGTATTTTTATATCTGCTTTATTGATTCAGAGTGCACATACAAGTGTAGCCAGATGGGATGTACACCTTACTAATCCAGCAGGTCTATAAATATACACTTGTTCCCAATTAATTGACATTGACTTTAATTAAAAATCAACAGTAGTGGATAAAGAACTACACTCCATTGCATTTGAAGCTCCCAGCAATCTGTTCAATTTTAAATGATCTTTGAGGAACTGGACTTTAATTAGAGATTGATCAGCAATTTGTATCTCTGCTTTCTCGGCTAGTAATTTTTTAAAGGTGTGTGGAGGTGGAATTCTGTTACTCAAGAGTCGTCTTGCGGGGGATTGCTAGATAGCGGGTCCTCCGATGGGTAATTGTGTTCCAGTATGACTTAAAAATGGAAATAGTAGAAATATTGTCAATCATGTGAGACTTGTTTGTAAATTGATTACATAAAATACATGTTTCTTGGGATGATTCTTTGTAAATTATGTCCTGCAGTTTTGCTTCAAAACACTGAATGAAGCAAAGAGATTATTAAATATGGATTTGTTGGTATTTTATTCTGCCACGTCACATTTACCCACTTCATTAATTGAAAATTCAAGTCAGTATATGCTACAAATTTTTTTTTCTGAACTCAGTTCAATACTTTAAAATTAATTAAAGTTTAGTTCCTAACTACTTATCTGCACAAATTCTCTAATGTTATTCAGATTGAAAATAATCCACAAAAAGCAAACCATCGGTGAGAGGTTCGAGAAATCACATTAGATCAGTACTTCACTGTCAGTAAAGAGGCAAAGAATCTTAAGATCCTTCTGTCTAGTAACAGGAGGGCAGAACGATCTTCTGCCTTAAAATTAGTGTTGTCTTTAAAATCAATATTTGAATCCTTAAACCGTTATATTTTACTCCTTTATTCATTAATTTAGACATTGTTAACTGAATAAACTTAAAATGTACTTTAATCAAGTGATGTTATTATTTAGTGTACCTGTGTCATGTAATCATTGTTATAATGAAATGGTCACATGTACAGGTACACAAAATCTGATCATTTGCTGTGTATTCAGTTCCTTTTTAAGATATGAATATTTTATGCTAAGTGGGTGCAGAATTAAAAAAATCCAGAAATACCATCTCTTAAATGTAAAAGTAGATTAAAAAATATTAGACAATGGAGAGGAATGTGGATTAAAAGCAGATATCTACTTTCATTCTGAGAAAATGACGTGGCAGTTTTCAAAAATATGAGAACACCAAAATATGGTTAATATTTGTTATTATTTTGTTTCCTCACAGCACTACATTCCCACCTTTTGTTGATCCTTCTGTGTAGGAGTGACTCTTGGGCTCTGATTTTGGAAACTGGCAGGTCCTCTGGCACTCTGCCAGAGTGCAGTCTTCATTTGCAAACTGAGTTTGTGAAATGTTAATAGGGATTGAAAATTATCATACAGAAGGCAAAGCATCGGAATACATTGTTTTTTACAGATTGAAAAGAAGTAATAAATAGTGAACCAAAACTCATTTCTTGACACTGAATTATTTACTGTCTATACTGTCTTCAGACCAGTAAGCCTAACAATATAGACAAAAGAGTGCATGATGAGGAGAGGAGTGAATGTGAAGCCAGAGGACCAATAAAGGGATATGCAGAAAGAGGAGGGGGGGGGGGGGGATAGTGGGAGAAAGGGTACACAACTGGGTGGGAAAAAGAGAAATGTGGGGAGGGCTGTTACATAAAGTTGGAGAATTCAGTGTTCACACCATTGGGTTGTAAGATATCCAAGTGGGATATTAATGCTGCTCCTCCTATTTGCATGTGGCCTCACTCTGGCAAAAGAGAAGGCCCAGGGCAGATAGGTCAGTATGAGAAGGGAAGTTGAAATAGTTAGCAACCAGGAGATCCAGCAGCCATTGGTGGGCTGAGCTCATGTTGGGCAAAGCCCCCTTGTTTTTCTTCCAGCATTTCCCTGTGCCCCACCCTGACTTGAAACATCGTCTAAGCTTCCAGCAAAGCTGCCTGACCTCCTAGTTACTCTAGCACTGTGCCTTTCTTTGCCTGCGAAAGTAATTGAAGCAGGTACATTAACAACATTTAAAAGACCTTTTGATAGGCACATGGTAGGAAAGATTTAGATAAATATGGGCAAATGGGACTAGATATGATGGGGCATTTTGGTCGACAAAGACGTGTCGGGCCTGTTTCCGTGCCCTATTCCTTACTAGATGGGGGGGGGGGGGGTGGCCTATCATGTGATGACAATACTTTAGTTTATTATTGTCACATGTACCATGGTACAATTAAAAGCTTTTGTTTCCATGCTAAGCAGTCGAAGAAAAGACTATACATGATAATAATCAAGCCGGCCAGTGTACAGATAAAGGGTACAAAATTTAGTGCGAGATAAAGTCCGATTAAAGATCATGCAAATATCTCCAATGAGGTAGATGGGAGGTCAGGCCGCACTCTAGCTGACGAGAGGACCATTCATTTGTCTAATTACAGCTGGGATGAAATTGTCCCTGAATCAGGATGTATGCTTTTTCAAATTTCTGTGCCTCTTGCTTAATAGAAGAGGGAGTGAGACTGGTCCTTGATTATGCTGGTGGCCTTGCGAGGCAGTATGAAGTGTAGATGCAGTCAATGCAAGAAAAGTTGGTTTGCGTATGGTCTGGGCCACATCCACAATGCTGCAATTTATTTCAGTCTTGGATGGAGCTTTTCCCAAACGAGGCTGATGCATCCCGATAAAATGCTTTCTACAGTGTATCTGTAGAAGTTGGTGAGGGTTGTTAGAGACATGCCAAACTTCCTAAGCCTTCTAAGGAAGTAGAGGCATTGGTGTGCTTTCTTAGCCTTTGCTTTGATGTGGCTGGTCCAGGACAAATGACAAGGGTGATATTTATTGAAGTTTTCGACCATAACTACTTCAGTGCCATCAATGTATATCTGGGTTTGTATACTGCTTTGCTTCCTGAAATCAATAACCAAATCCTTTGTCTTGCTGACATTGAGGGGGAGTTTGTTGTCTTGGCCCCAGGTTACAAGGATCTCAATCTCCTTCTTATACTCCGTCTCGTCATTATTTGATATCTGGTTCAGTACAGTGGTGTCATCTGTGAACTTGTAAATTGAGTTAGAATATTATTTGGCTGCATAGTGGGGCGCTGAGAACGGATCCTTGCATGGCACCAGTGTTGAGGATTATTGTAGAGGATGACTTGTCACCTCTCCTCACTGATTGGGGTCTGTTGGTCAGGAAGTCGACGATCCAGTTGCAGAGAGAAGTGCTGACTCCAAATTCCATGAGTTTGGATATGAGCTTAGTTGGGGTAATGGTATTGAAATTATAACCACAGTCTATGAAAAGATTCTCAGTAACCATATTCTGTTTGTGGTTATAATGTTCTATGTTTCCTCCATTTTTTTTAAAGCTCCAACTCTTGTTATATTTATTTAGAATGCGCGTGTGTGTGTGTGTGTATATAATATGCCATTTCTTTCCAAGAGTCTGATTTTAGATTATTTAGCTACTGCAGACAGTAATTATTTGGCCATTAAGGTATTTTGGGGCATTATGAAAGTGACATGACGTGCCGGAGAAATGAAAGTCTTTCCCTTTTAATACAGGAAAGCTGCTGTTTTATACCCATACATCAATAAATTGGAGTCCACTAAATGTTAAATTGCTGAAGCATTTGCTGATGTCAAATGATATGTTGGGATGATGTTAAATCTTTGGATTTGGAGGCCAATGTTCAGGTTAAAATGTGAGATCAAAGGCTGAAATTGTTGCTGAGCCATCTGAGCACATCATGCACTCGTTCACTGGTTGCTAGGCATGTGCAGGGTCATGAAATGGCTTAATCCCTCTGCGCATGTATCCGTCTATTTCAAGTGTGACCTTCCTCGAGTTTCGAGAAAGGATCTATATACATTACTCCAAATATCACTACCGTTTTACTCAAACCTTGCATAATTAGGCCATCAACATTTTTTGTGTAAGTGATGAAATAAATCCTGGGTCTTTCTTTAGGCTATATGTGGATAATTGTATCCATAACAATAGCTCAAGTGTTTTTAATTATTTCACAAATTCAGGTTTAAAATAATACCTGGTAATGTAACCATCAAAAATGGAATATCAGAAGATTAGAAGCATACAGACAAAAAAAGAATATTTGTTTAATATTTGAACAGACTTCAGAATAAGCTCCATTAAGATACCCAGCGATTTATTAAATGTGGACACAAAATGCTGGAGTAACTCAGCGGGACAGGCTGCATCTCTGGAGAGAAGGAATTGATGATGTTTCGGGTGAGACCCTTCTTCAGATTTATTCAATGTTCTGGTTGAAAATACTAAATATCATAATCGTACTTTATTAGCCAAGTATGTTTTGCAACATACGAGGAATTTGATATACTAATAACGAGCAACAAGACACCCAAATAATTTTTGAACATGAACATCCACCACAGTGACTCCCCCACATTCCTCACTGTGATGGAAGGCAAAAAAGGTTCAATCTTCTTCCCTTCTTTGTTCTCTCACGGTCGAGGCGCTCGAACCTTCCGTTGTCGGGGCGATCTTGGCTCCCACAGCCGGCGGTCGAGCCCTCTGCATAGGGGCGATCAAGCTCCAGCATCAGGGGGATCTCGGCTCCCCCGCACCGGAAGATCGGACCCCGGGTCGGGGCTGGTCGAACCTTCTGCGACCTGGAGCTTCCCAACATCAGTCTGTACCCGAGACTACTAGCTCCTCGATGTTGAAATCCGCAGGCCATAGTTGGAGCGTCGATTCCAGGCAAGGGATTTCAAATTCCGAAGGCAAGTCGACTGCCCCGCGGTGGGGTTCAAAGTCAGCCTCGAGCAAGGCCGCCAGGTCCATGATGATAGGCCGCAGAGCAACCTGAGATACGATCCGGAAAACAATCGCATCTCTGGCAAGGTAAGAGATTGAAAAAAGTTTCCCCCGACCCCCTTCCCCACCCCCCACATAAACAAACCAGAAAACATTAACATATAACTTTTAAAACACACTAAAAATAACCAAAAAGACAGACAGACTATTGGCGAGGCTGCCATTGCTGACGGCGCCACCCAGTGTATATTTGAATGAGCTTGAGAGTTTTTGTATTTACAATTAATAGATAATTAAGTTAATGTTCACAATTTTCTAATCGAATTCAGCCACATGAACCACATATCTTCTGGATTATTTCCACTTGTCTCTTTATTTTTGCAAATTGTTCAAAGAACCTTGGCATTTTCGTCTAGCCTTCGACTGCCTTCTCTATGCTTACATTTACTAAAGTTTTTGTGGCTCCTGTCTATTCTTCTTGGGTGCTACTCAGCTTGGTCTGCATCTCCACTTTCTTGATACAATTTCATCAACCTATTTTTGTTTGTCATAAGTTACCATCTGTTTGCTTTTTCGTCATGGTACTTGGGCTCTGACCTTTTATGAGAACTGATCGTCTTCCTTGTCTCTCTCCTTTGTTCAGCAATCGAGTTGCCTATCACTATTCTGTTGTCAGGAGCAAGGGCCCACTCCTTTCTGCCTTTGACATAAGGTTGGTAAAAAATTGAGTATGATTATAGATAGGATTTTAGTGCATATAGAACAAAGAACAGTATGGCATAGGAACAGGCTCTTTGGCCACAATATCTGTGCCAAACATAATGCCAAGTTAAACTTAGCTCCTCTGCCTTTACGTGATCCATGTCCATCCATTCCCCACACATTTTTGTGCCTATCCAAAAGCCTCCCACATGCCATGCATCTGCACCCATCACCTCATGCAAAAAACGGCATACATATCTCCTTTGTCGTGAGGCTGCACGTGAGTATTGTGTTTAGTTTTTGTTATCCTGCTATAGAAAAGATGCTATTACACCAGAAAGAGTGCAGAGAAGATTTGCAAGGACGTTGCCAGGACTCGATGCCTGGGTTATAGGGAGAGGTTGGGCAGGCTGGGGTTCTATTACTTGGAGCAAAAGAGGCTGTGAAGAATTGAATCAAAGCACCTGCTTTTAGGACATGTTTGCTTCATAAATTATTTCTACCTGACTTATGAGTAACTGTCACTTCTTTGAAGCGATTAAGCACACATCCACCGAGTTTCCTTTTTCCCCCAGTTTTATTTTTCCATTTTTATTTTCTAGATCTAGCATGCGCACATTTGCTTTGCATTTTAATGGTACCAGGTATCCATTACTATTCCATTACTATTTTTACGTGGATTTAATAATAGTATAACATTTCCTGAAAATTGTTTTGTAATATTGTAAAATCCTGAAAAAAATATTTTAAAAAAAAATATTCTATACTATTACTTAAACTCTTATCTTGACCACTTCCGGTTTGCTTTTTTTTAAATTTGCGCAAAAATTGTACCCTTTATCGATAGGATTTTTTCGCTACCTTTCTCACCGTTCTCTACTCCAACCCACCAAGTTTTGTTCCGATTGGTGGAATTATACAAAAGTTATGAAGATTTCAAAAATCATGAGATCAGCAGATTGTTCTTCTCGCATGTCAGTCACCATGAAGGTAACGCCCCTTCCAGCACCCGCTGGAGAATACACCCCCCCCCCCTCCCTCTCCCACACCCCCACACCATCCCCCCCCCTCTCCCACACCATCCCACCCTTCCCCCCCCCCATACCACCACACCCCCCCCCCATACCACCACACCCCCCCTACACCCCTCCCACACCACAACAACCGTCCGCGCCACAACACTCCCACGCCACAACGCTCCCACGCCACAACGCTCCCACGCCACAACCCTCCCACGCCACTCCCACTCCCACGCCACTCCCACTCCCACGCCACCCCCTATTGATAGTGGGTGACTGAGGTTTCACTGTACCTAGTGATCAGATTTTGTCATTCATTCTCTTCTATCATTTTACAAATGACATCTTAATTTGATTCTGATATACTCGCATTAGAAGTATATCTGCATCTCTTGGATGACCCTTACAATCCATAATTTTTACTTGTATTTTTCTGATGTCCTTTCGCAGTTGTTATACTTGTTGTGGCTAATTCATATTTCTGATTTATACTAATAATTTCATAACTGTCCTACACATCAAGTAATTTGGAGCATTACAAGTTGACATTCAAGATATAGAAATCGAATAGAATCTCAAGATATTATTTGTGACTGCTGTTAAACATATCTAGATAAATTATTTTAACAAGTTCCAGCCTTCTGAGCTTTGATACTGAAGTAAATTATGTATTGGGTGCAGAAATGCTTGACAAATGAGACGGGAAACATTCAAATCTGTAGCGAAAATAAAAGTAAAACATTTGAAATGCTTGAAAACTGAAAGCAAAGCAGACAATACTAGTACACCGATCAGACAGTATATATGAAAAAAGAAAGAAGAGTTAATGTTTCAGATCAACGATGCTTTTCATATATATAAAAAAAGAAAAACTTGTCATGCACATCTCCTTTAAACTTTGCCCCTTTCACCTTCAAAACTATACCCTTTTCTTTGACATTTGCACTCTGGGGGGAAAAAGGTACTGACTGTCTCCTCCATCAATGCCATTTTTGCAAATTTGAGATAGAAACATAGAAACATAGAAATTAGGTGCAGGAGTAGGCCATTCGGCCCTTCGAGCCTGCACCGCCATTCAATATGATCATGGCTGATCATCCAACTCAGTATCCCGTACCTGCCTTCTCTCCATACCCTCTGATCCCCTTAGCCACAAGGGCCACATCTAACTCCCTCTTAAATATAGCCAATGAACTGGCCTCGACTACCCTCTGTGGCAGAGAGTTCCAGAGATTCACTACTCTCTGTGTGAAAAAAGTTCTTCTCATCTCGGTTTTAAAGAATTTCCCCCTTATCCTTAAGCTGTGACCCCTTGTCCTGGACTTCCCCAACATCGGAACAATCTTCCTGCATCTAGCCTGTCCAACCCCTTAAGAATTTTATACGTTTCTATAAGATCCCCTCTCAATCTCCTAAATTCTAGAGAGTATAGACCAAGTCTATCCAGTCTTTCTTCATAAGACAGTCCTGACATCCCAAGAATCAGTCTGGTGAACCTTCTCTGCACTCCCTCTAGGGCAATAATGTCCTTCCTCAGATTTGGAGACCAAAACTGTACGCAATACTCCAGGTGTGGTCTCACCAAGACCCTGTACAACTGCAGTAGAACCTCCCTGCTCCTATACTCAAATCCTTTTGCTATGAAAGCTAACATACCATTAGCTTTCTTCACTGCCTGCTGCACCTGCATGCCTACTTTCAATGACTGGTGTACCATGACACCCAGGTCTCACTGCATCTCCCCTTTTCCTAGTCGGCCACGATTTAGATAATAGTCTGCTTTCCTGTTTTTGCCACCAAAATGGATAACCTCACATTTATCCATACGTTTCCATATCTATTTTATCACTACTTATGTGGCCTAGCCTTGTAATTTAACTATTTAAAGCCTTCATACATGTAAGGACCTTCAGCTTCTCTGACTATAATACTGACTGCTCTCAAGATACATTTATTGACTGCCCAAAGTTCCTCAGTCCTCCATGGTAAAAACAGAGGAGAAATACTCATTGAGGACCTTGCCCATCTCGCGTGGCTCCACACACAGTTGACCATTTTAATTCCTTAGGGGTCCCACTCTCTCTCTCTCTCTCGTTACCCTTTTCCCCTTTATGTACTAAAATCATGTGGGATTATCCTTAATGCTAGCTGCCAGAGCTATCTCCTGTCCCCCTTTTGCCCTTCTGATTTCCTTTTTTAGTTTGCTCTTTAGTTCCTTAAATACCTCCTGGGTTACACTTGACCCCAGCTGCCTATGTCTCCTTCTTACTCTTGACTAAAGCCTCAAATTCCCTCTTCATCTCAGCTTCATTACGTTTGCCTGCCTTGCCCTTCACTCTAGTCGTCTTGAGTCTTTCACACTAAAGTGAAAACAAACTTTATGTTCATCCTCTTTTTGTACTAATCTTGCAGGAAATATTCTTTACGCGCACATCTGCTCTCGCCCCCCCTCTCCTCCAGCACAGAACAAGCATAGAGTTAATTCGTTCCTTGCTTCTCACTGCATTCAACAATTCATTCTCTGCATCGTCCGTCGTCTGTAAAAGAATTCCACCACTGGATACATTTTTCCCTTTTGGCATTTTTCAGGGACCGTCTCCTTCATGATTTCCTGGTCTACTCTTCTGTTCCCATCAACCACCCCCTTACAGGACGTTGCCTTTCAACCATACATGGTGCAATACTTTTCCTTTCACCCTTCCCTTCCCATCATCCAGAAACCCAAACAATCTTTCCAGGTGATGTGGAGATTCACTTGCACTTCTTCCAATCTAGTGCGTTACATTTGGCATTCACAGTACAGTTTCCTCGGTACTGGAGAAAACAAATGCAAATTGGAGATCCTGACTCGATATTGAATTCTTCAACTTCTAGTAACTTGACACTTCTGCCAATATCATACAGACTTCTGTGATATTGGCTCAGCTTGTTTGTCTCCCAACCCCACGCATTTTAGTTTTTTTGCTCTGGGAGAGGAGGTCATGCCTATTCTCACCTGCTGGGCAGATATTCTTGCTGTGCATTTTGCATTCTATTGTCTATGTCCCCACTCTCTAATTTCTTATCATACGTTGATCAGATAACATTATTTACAGCTTATCCCTACGGTCACCCTGGTTTTACCTTATTTGCGTCATTCCCTATTCCACACCCTCTCTGGGGCCTAACAAGTTTATTTTGCCTTTTACTATGTTCTGACAATGTAATGTTTGGTCTGAAACATTAATTGCTTTCCACAGCTATCTCATAACCACCTCAGTTTTTCCAACATTTACCATATCTATATTATCACCATTTATATAGCCTAGCCTTGTAACCTAGCCATTTACGTCCTAACATCAATCTAGCATGTTCCAAAGCCAATAGCTATTTTAAACTATAGTGCCCAGAAGCAAATGCCTTCTAAAAAAGGTAGACTTAGGTTCTGTAAAATTGAAGCTTTTCTTCTAATATTTTAATCCCTAGTCATTGAAGTGAAAGGGAATTTGTAAAGCATATTTGGTTAGTCTTCGTTTATATGCACTGGCTATTAAAGGGTCTCAAGAGCTATCAGTGTGTCTAAATAAGCAATGGCCATTAACACAATTATACTTCTACCAAGTCCCTCCTCTGAACAAGGACATTAAATGGCTCTCCAAAAACCATATTTCCATGTAATATGATGGAATGGCCACAATATGGGTGGCGTTGGGGAGATAATAATAAGTTACTTAACTCTTGAACTAGTTGTCTGTTATTTGTATCCACATGTGGTTTCCATTATTATTCTTGCACATGGCAGCTTGTAATTGAGGTTTGATGGCAAAGCTCCTTGTGTATTTGTAGTAACTGCAATTTATCAAAAGCCAAAATAAACTTTGTAATGTTATCCATCTAATGCCTAAATTTAACTTGCATTTCCACTAAAGGATGAAAATGTGTTTCCACTTCAATTTATTTGTAACAGTGTGCAAATATCAAACTATTTAAGGAAACTGCCCTATATCCGATAGTGGCATTTAAATTTCCGTCATTAATCAAATGTTATGTGTTTTCAAAAATGATGCCGTACTATTCAATCTTTGTATTTAGACCAGAGTTTACTGAATTAAATTATAAAAAGACTTTGGAGCAAGGGAATAAGAACAATTAATTACAGCTTTTTTGCAATATTCTTCAAATGGTGTTGAGATGTATTATCCCAAGCAATGCAAGGTTTGATTTTCACCATCTTTCAATTTTGTTCTTGGAGGTTGCACTCTGTGAATTGTTTAAAGCTGGCTGAAGAATGTTCTATTGACTCATGTACTAAAGAACATTTGATGGCCTTAACAAGAGGTCAAATGCAAGAGGAAAGTATATAGTAAATGACAGAATCTACAGGATCTTGGGGTGCAAGTTCATAGCTCCCTGAGAATGGCAACGCTAGTAAATGGGGTGCTAAAAATGATGTACAATATACTTGCCTTCATTGGTTGGGGCATTAAGTATAAAAGTTAAAGTTGTGTAACAGTTTGGGTTAGGCCATATTTGGGGTACTGTATGCTCTTATAAACTTCTATGGGTGAGACTTATAAAGCATACTATCGGGTTGCATCAAAGCTTGTTTTGGGAACACCTCTGCCCAAGACCACAAGAAATTGCAGTTATAGATGTAGCCCTGTCCACCATTGACTCCATCTACTCTTCATGTTACCTTGCAAAAGCAGCCAACATAATTAAATACTTGTTCCAACCCAGTCATTCCTTCTTCTCCCTGCTTCCATCCAGCAGAAAGCACGGACCTTCAGACTCTGGAACAGCTTCTTTCTCTCTGTTCTTGTGCATCTGAATGATCCTTCCATAAGCTAGGTCTTTGTCTACGGAACTGGTGCACTACAATTTCTAACCACCAAGGGTCCTCAATCAAATTTCTGGGAATTGAAGGAAGTGGGTGTTCAGCAGGCAGACTATTTTTAAGAAGGTAAAATTATTTTTAATCTCGAAACATCATAAATTAATAATTAGCCTCAAATTACATGCTAATTAAACAAAATCAAAACTTACATAGATGGAATAATATCAAACACATTTTACATCAAACAATGTGAAATATCACATGGAATAGCAGGAAAATGGTAAATGTGCCCGTCTAGTAATCCACAAGAACAGAATAAAAATATTCCTGCTTTGCAGATTCTACCATAACAGGGCAAAGGCTACAAATGTGCCATAAAAGTTGGACTATTCAATGATGTGCATTTCCTTTGAATAAATAAATGTAAATAACATTTGTCTTTGAACTGGAAATGACAGATATATAGCAGAGTAATGTTGAATAGCACCCTTGGATTAATATTAATCATTGCTTGAAGAGGTACTGAGAGAAAATGTTAACCAACTTCATTACCACAATTTTCTTTGTGTGGTTTAAAGATAATAAATGTAAAAGCTAGTATTATTTGACTTTCCTCTATGCATCCATCTAAATGCAGCAACTGGGTATCCGGTCATTGTCAAGCTCACTGTTTAAACATTGTGTCTGTCACTTTAATAAAGACTTTACCATAGCAAGACAATTTTTTGTGTTGATAATAATTCCGCTGTCTTACAGGACAAACAGAAAACTGTCAGTTTTTCCTGGTTCCAAGAAGTCGCACATAACTAAGATAAATATGACAAGTAAAAACCCTTTCTTCCTATTAAAACTAATGAAACGTTTTATTTAAGCATATAAAACATTGAAGAGTTAATTAAGACTTTTATCTTTCATTAATTAAAACATAAACTAGTTCACAAGTAAATAGAAACCTAATTTAATTCAATATATTTATGAAGATTTGGCAGGGCAACCGAAAAGTTAAAATTACCCCTGGATTTCTACTTAAGCCATGTGCAAATTGCCAATAGTGTCAAGCATATCAAAGCATTTTCTATTCTTGAAACACTGACATCAATAATGGGGTTCAAGGGACCTAATCCATTGGGTTGGAGTTCACCTGAAATGACTTGGATCAATGTTCAGGGAAATCATATATCTAAAGTATTAAAAGCATTCCTCCAAATTGCCAGAGTTTGGGATTTTGAAAGATGTTTCATTAAGCAAATTCATAAGTCAGTAAATGTTTTCCATTTGTTTAAAACAAAAATCCAATTGTATTTTAGACCATTTCAAAAACACTGAAATCACCACTGGCATCTGAAATAATAATATGTGATTGGCCATATGATGATATTTTACGTTTTCATTTAATTTAATGTATATTTCAGTATATTCATTAAATGAAACATTCAAGGTCTTGAGGGATTTTCACAAGGTGACTGGCAAAGGTGTGTTCTTTTGTGGAAGAATCTGAATCTACTGTTTCCACAAAATAAACTTCCCCTTAAAACAGATCGGGCAACATTTTTTCTAATGTCACAAATTTTTGGAACTCCCTTCTTTGAAGGCTGGTGCATATTTTAATGGATTCTAGTCAAGCAAGAGGATGAAAGACTACTACGTGTATGCAGAGTTAAAGTTGCAGTCAAATCAGGCGTACAAATATTAAGTGACAGAGCAGACTATAGGCACTGAATGGTGTCTGTTTTTCTTGTTGAAGTGATGGTTGGAGAAGGTGAGCAGATAAAGTTGTTTACTGATGTTCATTTCATGATGATGATGTTGAGCTTGAGTGGATTACTGCAAGTTCTTCCTATGGCTGATATTCTACGCTTATAGATGATGTTGATGAAAATGTGGACATCTGGCCACATTTAGTGCAGTGATTCATATTGGGACGGTCATCTTTGAAGGTGTCTACAACTTTTTGAATGTGATAAGCTTTTTCATAATGAGCTGCTTTGGTGCTGATGATGCTATGTTGGTAGCTATTTTTATTACTCTTGCAACCTCTGTAAATTCTTCTGCACAAGATTTCAGTAATTCTTCCATGTCATTCTGATCTCTGACAAAACTTTTCTTCAACGATACATTTTTGGGGGTTTGTGAATCTATGGCATGCAATCTGGCCTAAACTTTTCAGTACGTCATTCATTTCAATAGTAAACATTGAAAAATTATATGGTCGCTTTGATTATGACATCCCCAAAGGCGCTGAAATAGTTTCTGACTGTCTTGATGTTGTGCCTTGTCAAACAGGCGTTTGACATAGCTGTTTAAATATTAAATGACATGCCAATAAGACAGGGTACAGATTGCACCCTAGTAAATTATTATAATAATGAAATGGTGTCCAGGAACGCAAACACTAACCAGATGTTCTCAGTCATGTCCTTGGCATTAATTGGATGTCACAGGCATTGTGGATAATGAGAAAGGCTCCATTATCTGGCTTATTCCTTGCACATTATCATTTGAGGAAGGCTGAGAGGACAGCATAATAAAATCTTAGAAGAGTGGCACAGTTAGTTGTGCAGAAGTCTCATAGCTCCAATGAATTTGATTTAATCTTAACTTCCAAAGTGTCTATCTGAAGTTTGTATTCACTTCCTTTGATTGGATTGATTTCCTCCCATGCCCCAAAGATATGTAGGTTGACTGGTTAATTGGCCATTGTAAATTGTCCTGCAGGTGTACACTAGAATCAGGGTGAGTTGAAGACTTTGTGGGGGAAATAATCGATTGGTGTAAATAAGTGCCCTTTTGTTAGCTGAGAATCAGTAGATCAAAGGCCCTGTCTCCATGTTGAATGATCCTGACTCTAAGAGCAGCTCTAACATTCTTGGAACGTTGACCTTTTTGAGTGGATTTTTAGAGCCCCAAGATTTTCTGACCTGTTGATTAAGAGAGGTTTAAACTTCGCATTGCTTCCAAAGAGAAGAGAAGATGCACATAAATGAGAGCATCTTCTTCCAAAAGACTTGTTTAAAAACTTGTTTAGGAGAGTAACCACTTCCTCTTAATTTGTTTCAGTTCCTTTTCCACGCCATACTATCTGCATTAGGTGCCTCCTCTACAAGATGAATATTATGCAGCTTTGAATGTTTCTTAAAGTTTAAAAACCACCATGGAGAGACTTGAAGGTGTTGGTACTTTCAGAAGTTTCATTACTGTTGCATTCATTCAAGTCATTCCTGTGTCACTATAACTTCTTCTGTAAATTCTTCTGCACAAGATTTCAGTAATTCTTCCATGTCATTCTGATCTCTGACAAAACTTTTCTTCAACGATACATTTTTGGGGGTTTGTGAATCTATGGCATGCAATCTGGTCTAAACTTTTCAGTACGTCATTCATTTCAATAGTAAACATTGAAAAATTATATGGTCGCTTTGATTATGACATCCCCAAAGGCGCTGAAATAGTTTCTGACTGTCTTGATGTTGTGCCTTGTCAAACAGGCGTTTGACATAGCTGTTTAAATATTAAATGACATGCCAATAAGACATGGTACAGATTGCACCCTAGTAAATTATTATAATAATGAAATGGTGTCCAGGAACGCAAACACTAACCACATCATGAACCACATTCAAGTCATTCCTGTGTCACTATAACTTTATGGAGATTGCATTGCTCTGCTTGTTATCTTGATTCATCACAATGTATTCTGTGCACCTGTGGCTGCAAAACATCCTAACAATTCTGAGCATTGCAGCCTTTCTAAATGTCAGCAAGCTATAACCATTCATATTTAGTTGGATTCATTGAATAGAATTGGCAAACTTTAATGTTTGGAAGACTTCAACTGTTTATTAAATCTTGCAGTGAGGCTCAAAAAAAGATTGTGCCCAGAATGTTACCTCCAGGAGGTGCATACATTGTGTCTAGGGGCTAGCGGAATCAAGGGATGTGGGGAGAAGGCAGGCACAGTTTACTGATTGTGGATGATCTGCCATGATCACAATGAATGGCGATACAGGCTCGAAGGACCAAATGGCCTCCTCCTGCACCTATTTCTATGTTTCTACATCATGCACCTTCGTGAATGGGAAATATATTGTTGGTCCCTTGTTGTTCTTGGATCTGAATCCTGGAGTTCCCTACCTAACACTACTTCAGAAATACTTTCACCAGAAGGACTGCAGCGGTTCACTACCAAATTTTCAATCGCAATTAGGGGTGGGCATTAAGTGCTGGCCTTGCTGTGGCAATGCTTGAGTGCTTCCAAAAGTAGAAGTGGTCCATGACAATTGTTTTGTTTGCTAGCAATGTTACAAAACTAACTTGCAATGGAATGCTAAAATTAGTAGATGAAATCTGGTAAATGGTTGAAGAAGTATTGCCAACACTGCAGTCCGTAAAGTGTTTGGCTGCTGTATACGTCAACAGCTTTAACTTTCTGAAAATTGTGCAATAGAATGACTGAATTCAAGGCAACAATTGTAGAGAGCTTGCAGAAGCAGCAAGCTCCTACCAGCACAGCTAGGTGAAAATATAATGAATTGTTTAAGAAGGAACTGCAGATGCTGGAAAATCGAAGGTAGACAAAAATGCTGGAGAAACTCAGCGGGTGAGGCAGCATCTATGGAGCGAAGGAAATGGGCAACGTTTCGGGTCGAAACCCTTCTTCAGACTGATCAAAATATAATGATTTTGGCTTGGGTGCCTGACACAAAAGCAGTTTCTTGATCCCTCCAAGGGTAGCTATGAAAATGGTCAAGTTAAAATTAGCTCAGCTATTTTACAGCATTAAACTAAACACTTAGCATGAACATGTTTGGTTTTGGTAATTAAAAAGTTCACCACATCACAGACACAATATCCAATGAAAGTCACTGCCAACATGTAAAAATATGAAGCATACATTTTGGAGAGAATTACTGTGCCATGGAAAAAAGTAATGGAACACTTTCTTTTGTATCCATGTATTTTTAGTAATCAAGGTCCATTTGATGGACGTCAAATGAAAATTGTTACCATTTTGCTCGTTGACTATGGTTTTTGTAGTTTGTTCCTGTAGTTCTAGGGTTGTTCTCCATTGTAGGATTTGCAGTAGACAGAATATGCAGTCGACTATCAGCAGAGTAAGCAAATACAAGACCATACAAAGTTTCTTCTGTTTTATTGGAAGCATCTTTTACTATTTTTAAATTGACTCTGATATAGTTGATTTGTACCTGGCCGTGAATTGGTGGTAATATTATGGTAATACTTTTTGAGATTAGAATCAAGTACTTTAAGTTCTCAAAAATTGGCAACATTGGAGCACTAAATTAGTTGAAATTCCCACCTCTAATTTCTAGACTATTGCCGTGCACATGAAGAACTCTGCTACCACAAGTTTATAACTAATCTGAGGTCTAAATCAGCATAAGAAACAACCAATGACCATCTAAGTATATTCATTCTTCGAGATTGTTAACACTGTCCCCTTCCCTATAGTCTTAATATATAAGATTTATATTGAAATGTGTTTTTTGTTACAAGTGCTCAGTGTGTGTTTTGCATGATATATAGCACCACGATAGTTTCTGAAATTCCATTCCTTTGACCTTCGTGGGTATCAGATTGGACAAAGTATATGGAAACAGTTAGTTTGATGGGACTAATTACTTTGTGGGGTTCTTTTTGATATTCTCTGTGACTTGAGAGTTTCTCAAAACTAGGAATAGTGGCAAATATAAACTAGTGGTACAATAATATTACAATATTCCCTCTACAGCATTGAAGAAAATGTAAGTATCTTGAGTAAGCTTCATAGAGCAGCCCAGTGTTATTAAACCCATTATTAAACTTCCTGCTGTTAAGAGGCAGATGCTGAGCAGTGTAGAGATTGATAACTTCAGTAAGATATAGATTGAACCATGAAAACAGATAAACAGAAATAGACCAGTATTAACCCAAAAATGCTAAATTAGAGGTAGATGGCATCATGAAATCCAAAATCTTTAACATATTGTTCAATCATTAAAATTTGTGTAGTGTCATGAAGGTACACTCTTACAGGTTACAGTGAAATCCTCTGCACTAAATACTTTAATCTATTGTCACTAGTCAGAGCAACTTAATTTACTGTGTAGGAAGGAACTGCAGATGCTGGTTTACACCAAAGGCAGCCACAAAATGCTGGAGTAATTCAGCAGGACAGGCAGCATCTCTGGAGAGAAGGAATGGGTGACATTTCGGGTCAAGACCCTTTTTCAGACTTCTTCAGAGAAGAAGGGTCTCGACCCAAAACGTCACCCATTCCTTCACTCCAGAGATGCTGCCTGTCCCGCTGAGTTACTCAAGCATTTTGTGTCTATCTGCTAATTTATGTGTCTATTTTGTGTCTATCTGCTTAATTTACTTTTGTTTAATCCATACCCAGGGATGGTGCTGGGAATCGTAATCTTGTTTCCCAAAATTAGTGACACAGGTCATGGATAGGAAAAGATTTAATAATATCTGAGTATCTCAGCAGCTCCTTGTTAAACTAAAAAACAATTTCCACAAATGCCTTAAACATTTCCCATGGAAAGAGTAATGTGAAATTATGGGTGGAAAGATATTTGGTATTACAGTAGAAAAGACAAATAATAAGGAAATCAAGTCGATTTAAAACAATCTCAGTCCAATGGATACTTTTCTCACCAACTTTTATTATCACTATACAGGGCAGATTGGACGGAATGCAATGAAGAGTCACAAGATTGGTTCCTTGAATGGAGGTTTTGTCCTACGAAGAGACAACAGAGCTGGGCTTGTGTTTGAAAGAATGAGAGGTAATCATTGGATTATCATTGAAACAAGGACCTTTCTTGTGTGGAGATAGACAAAAAGCTGGAGTAGCTCAGCAGGACAGGCAACATCTCTGGAGAGAAGGAATGGGTGATGGTTCGAGTCGAGACCCTACCTGCTGGACCCTCTGCAGTTTGCATATCGGGCCAATCGATCTGTGGATGCAGTCAACCTGGGCACCTACAGCACCTAGACCGCCAGGGGACCTATGCGAGGATTCTGTTTGTTGATTTTAGCTCTGCATTCAACACCATTGTGCCAGAGCTACTACACTCCAAACTTTTCGAGTTGACTGTGCCTGCGACAATAGGTGACTGCCGCAAAATTTTCAACATGTTGAAAATTTTTTTTGTTGTCATAGGTTGACGTAGGTGCTGTCGTAGGTTGTCGCCAGGTGTCGTAGGTGAATTCAATTAAAACTAGTTCCTGGCAGTTGCCTAAAGAGTCGCCTAAGTGGGACAGGCCCTTTATGAAATAGAGAAATATATTATGAAATATCCCTCGTGGAGAGGAACGTGTTTTGCATAATTAAGAACTGATGGGATGAATAGCCTCTTTCTGAGTCATTATAAGATTGATAAAACAACCTGGCATTGCTGCTTCCTTGCAATCAATGTGGGCCGCTGCGCACGCGGATTAAAATCCAGCAAATTGAATATTTGCATCAAATATTAATACCACAATGTCTGGCAAATGAGGGCGGGGGGGGGGTGAGTGGAATTTAACATAGTTAAACATTATCCATGTTGACCTGGTGCTATTTTTATGGTGATGGGCTATGTGATTTGCCTGTGTTCCGCTGTATTGAGGTGGAATATTTCATGTAATCCACAGTAGTTTGGAATTGATTTACTATGAGCATCGACTTACAAACCAGTTGGGGCTTTGTCTTCTTTGTCTTACAATGAAGATCAAGTGGCATTCTCTCTCTTCAAATTGCTGGACTGTGGACCCCCTACCTACTGCTAACTGGAGGCGATCTGCAATTATTTCCACTGTATCCTTCTCACTTTCCCACAATAGCCAGGTTATCTATCTGCTGAGTTTGAGTTCCTGGCAGGAATTGGAACTTAATAAATGATAATGAGCTTCTGCTACTAAATGAGACAATCAGAGCTTCCACAATTTGAGTTTTTCTTTCCTATCTACCTGTGATATTTAGGAATGGTGATTTGGAGTCTTTGATAAACTATTCATCCACCACTGGCTTCTTGTTTGGCAATCGGGTTCATCATGCAATCACAATTGGCTTTGCCTTTGGCCAACTAAATTGTAAGACCTATAATACCCTCCCTGAAACCCTGATCACTATATCTTCTCTCCTTTGAAAGGCAAGAATAAGGAAAATCTTAATAAGGAAAATCTTGCATTTATATCGTACCGTTTCAAAATATACTGAAGCATTATACAGCCAAATATTTTTAAGGTGTGATCACCATTGTAATAGAACAGATTTGGTCAATAGCATGGATAGTTCACACAAATAAGAATGTGCTTATGACCAAATAATCCGTTTTTGAAAAATTGATTCAAGTGTAAACTATGACTAGACCAGCAGGGATAGTTCACTGTTCTTCTTTAAAATTGCATCGCGGAACCTTTGCTTCCACCTGAGAGAGCAAACAGTGTCTCCATTTAATATCTCATTTGAAACACAACACTTTCTATAGTCTAGTAACTCCACCCCAAAGTATCAGCCTAGATTTCTGTGTACATCCCTTTTTACTGGGACTTAAACCCAGAGTTCTAACATGGGTGTGAGATCCACAATTGAATCCCAGCTAACAGACTAATTGTTCTTTCTTTGGCTCGGTGCTACTTTGTGTTTGATGAAGCTTCTCTGAAGTCCCATGGGTTGTTTCCTGGAGTTAAGGACACTGTACATGATCTTTGTACATTATCTAAATGCTGGTAAATAAATCCAAAGATATCTTTTCTTCATACATTCTGCACTGCTGGGTGGTGTGACAATTATTTTTGTGGAGGGGCAGTCCCATAGATGTTGGAATTAGGAGTACTTTACTCCCTGACCTAGATCCAATAAAACACTAATCTAGATCCAATTAAGAAACTGGCAGAAAGTTTTTTTTCATCACTGTTGGCGAGTAGATTTATTTGCGCCTGCAAGGGCTGATAGGTAGCTTGGAGCTCCAGAATTGTTCAGATGATCCAGTCTGTCAAACCATGCAGCAATAAATTCTAAATATCTAGTCTCGTTTTCAGTGGAAAATGACAAAAACTGGAGAGTTGAACTTTTTCTCCAAGTGCAACATCACCATCTGCTGACCAAAAAAACCCAAAATCGACATGTCTGTTTATTCTGTACACAGTAATTGCTGGTTAAAAAGTAAGTCAAAGATCTATTTGTTTCCTTCTGTAGTCTGGTTGAAGCTTGTGACAATTAAATGAAATAATCATAGCAATCAAACTCTACCTATCAGTCTACAGTGGATACAAATGTGACATCCTCATCCCCAGTGGTCCAGGCTGTCATCCAAAATCGTCAATAATAGTTTACAGGTACAGCGTGGAAACAGGCCCTTCGGCCCACCGAGTCGGCACTAACCAGCGATCCCCGCACATTAACACCACAATGTTTATGAACAGGGACAATGTTTACATTTACACCAAGCCAATTAACCTACAAACCTGTACGTCTTTGGGGTGTGGGAGGAAACCAAAGATCTCAGAGAAAACCCATGCAGGGCACGGGGAGAACGGACAAACTTCGTACAGACAGCACCCATAGTCAGGATCGAACCCAGGTCTCTGGCGTTGTAAGGCAGTAACTCTGCCGCTGTGCCACTGTGCTGCTCGCTTTTGATATTCACTAAGGATCTATTCCTTCCCTTACTTTCGGCTGCCCTCATCTACACATAATCTCCCAACCACATCAGCTAAATACATTGCCTTGGTATCCATATCTGCATACTCTTGCCGCCTGGCTTTATCTCACCACCACTTATCTTGTTTCCTTCATGATTTCAGCATTGTCAGATCATTTGTCCACTACTTTGTACTGAGCAAAGTTTCTTCCTATTTAATATATTCAGTCACTGTCACGTACTTTGTTTCCAAAGTGCCTCGTTCCTGCCAGAAATCATGGTAGTTTTCTTGATGTAAGAGGTAAAAGGAATCATCTTCCCAACCTGTTACTTTTGAGTTTTGCAAGTACCTTTGCAAGTACCTCAACAGTTTTCATCAAGTATTCGGTAAAATGTTTTATCTTGGTTTAACAAAAAAGATTGTCAGACCATATAAATAATTTTCACCACTTTTTGTACTTGGATAAATTTTAAATTGTGTTAAAGTAAAATCCAATACAAAGCTTACACACATAACTGAATACAAAATGTGTTGGAATACAGACAGAATTTTCCAGACCCACCTGGAAAAGCTCCTTCATTGTCCATATAATATTCATTTCTAAACCCTGCTGACATATTGATATGTCTTACCTATGTCTTACACAGGTTGCTTATCTGTGTAACATAAAAATTATCCAAATGAAAGAAAGTAGAAGCAAGCAACTGCTAATGCTGGTTTACAAAGGAAGTAACATTCTCTATTGTGATCATTTTAGTAAAATCTCTTGGGTTAAACTCCCTCGCTGCTGTCATGCAAGGGAAACCTGTGTCCTCATCATTGCTCACTGTTGGGGGTATTCCACACAGAGCATATTTTGCTTATACAATACTGCATGTATTCTCTTTTAAGAATTGTACATTGTAATGCATATACTGTTAGAGTGGATAGTGTCGATGTTCCTATATTTCTCTATCCTGGGTCACTCCCTCTTCTTCTGCCTTATTCTTTTTCTGTCCCTCACAATCTTTTGTTTAAAGCATTTTATTAATTGATGGAGTTGTCAGATCAAAAGTTGGCAGATCAAATAGCATGGATGCATTTAAGAGGAGGATATACCTACAGTAGTTGAAGAAAGATGAGGGAAGATTCAACTGGATAATTAATGTTGCTTGGGACTGTTTGGGCCAACAGGTCAATTTTTGTGTAGTCTTATATAATTTAAGATAAACTCTCCCCAATTATAGTTTATCACATCAGTACTGTCACCAGACTCCTGGGTGAGTACTTTCAGCAAGACTGGCCCTTCACATGTAGTGCACGTGGGTATATCCAGACCTGGACCACATTGGATAAGTCTGTGCCCAGGAAGATCCAGTTCACTATGTTCTTGAGACTATTTAAATTCACCAGTTTACTGAAAATATCAAACTACTTGTCTACCCCTGTCTTTCTTTTTTTTTTTAAATTTTCTAGGCTTTTAAAATTCAAACCAGTCAGCCTTTTTCCCAGGACAGGAGCATCTAAAACTTATGGGCATAGATTCAAAGTGAGAGGGGAAAGAGTCATGAAGGTTGACATTTTCACACAGCGGGTGATAGGTATATGGGATGAACTGGCAGAGCAAACTTTAGAAATGGGTCCAATTACAACGCTTGAAAGACATTTGGACTTGACAGCTGCCATTCTAATGGTGAAAATGGTCATGTTCTTAAATCCTGCACAAACCTGGCTGGAGTGTTTGCAGACATCTTCAACTTTTCATTTCCAAGGTCATAGATTCCCACTTGTTTTAAAAGGACATCCATAATACCGATGACCAAGAAGAGCAATGTGACATCCCTCTATGACTAATGATGTGTGGTACTAATGCCCGTGATGAAGAAGTACTTTGAGAGGTTGGTTATGATCCATATCAACTCTTGTCAGCAAGGATCTGGACCCACTACAATTCACCTACCACCATAAATGAACAACAGGAATGCAATTTTGCGACGTTTGACTCTGCAATGCACCACTCAGATGATCGGAACACATTTGTCAGACAATTGCTCATCGACTACAGCTTGGTGTTCAACACCATCAACCCCTCAAAACATCATCAAACTCGGTGAACTAGGTGTCTGCTCATCCCTTTGCAATTAGATCCTCGACTTCCTCAACAACAAACAGTACGAAATTGCCACAACACTTCCTCTTCAATAATCATCAACACAAGAGCACCTCAAGGATGTGCTCAGTCCCCTGCTCTACTCTCTCTATACCCATGACTGTGTAGCCAGGCATACTTCCAAGGCCATCTTTAAATTTACAGACGCTAACACTGTTGTTCACACTTGAAATCTGAAATAAAAACATAAAATGCTGGAAACTGTCAGTATCTGTGGAAAAAGAAACGTTAACATATCAAGTCAAACATTTCTTTGGAATATGACAATAGGGTATTCTTTTGCTTCCGCTTCATTTTCTGCCAGGAAATCGATTGTTATTGGCTGTTATAAATGTTTATTGGTGAAGGTAGGAGAATCGGGGGAGTTAATGGGCATGTGGAAGAGAATAGCAGACTGGAAAAGAAGTGGGGGAATGGGATTACTCTGAGAGCCAGCAGAGATATGATAGACCATAAAATGAAATGGCATTTATAAAATTGTGGAAGTAAATCCTGAAAGTAACTAAATAGAATTTAATTTAGCCTTTTTTTGTTTTTCAATTGTAGGCAATCCTTATTTACCCTGAACATGGCTGAGAGCCAGCTTTAACTGTTGCAATCTTTTGCTGAAGGTACTCCAATAATATTTTGAGGGAGAAGTTTGGATATGGACCCAATGATGATGAAGAAACAGTGATGTATTTCCAATGTGCAGGATGATGTACAACTTGGAGTTGGTGATAGTTATCCACATGTTCTACTGGCACTGGCAGGAATATTGCATTGAATAAATGAACAGGTGAGAAATCCATATGCATCATTTGAACTTTTGAGGTAAAACCACAATCCCTGCAATATGAAATGGTCTAACCAACTAGATTTGAGTCATTGAATCTTCACATCAGTGACTGAGCTAAATATGGCTGATGGAAAATAATATAGAACATTTTGACAGAAAAGTTTAATGTTTTTTAAATCTAAAGGGGTTGGAGTTCAAAGAGATTTGTTGGTGTTTAAAGAGATCTAGGTGTCCTTTTACACGTATCACTGAAAGCCAACATGCAGCTGCACATAGTAACTAAGAAGACAAATGAAATGTTTGTCTTTATTCCAAAGGAATTTAAGTACTAAAATATCTTAGTGCAGGTATATAGGGAGTTGGTGAGACCACAGTGGCAATATTATGTAAAGCTTTTGTTTCCTTATCTAAAAAGGATATATACGTAAGACAGTGTGCAGCAACTGGAGAGCAAGTTTGCTGTTTGCAGAAAGATTATGTAGACAAGGACTGTATTACTTTTCAAGCTGTGTTAGTTTCAAAAAATGAGAGGCAATCTCATTTAAACTTACAAAATTCAGTTAGAGCTTGGCAGGCTGGATGCAGGAAGAATGTTATCCCCGACTGAGGAGGCCAATCTCAATGAATGAAGGCCATTTAGAACTGAGATGAGGAGAAACTTCTTGACTTGGAGGATGGTGAAACTTTGAAATTCTATACCCCAGAAGATTCTGGAAGCATGGCCACTGAGTTCATTAAATATGACAGCTTTTTAGAGATTAAGGGAATTGAGAGATATGGGGATTGTGCAAGAAAGTGGAGTTGAGGCAGCAGAATATACATGATCTTCACTGGCCCTCTCTTGCTCCTATATTCTGAAATAGTTATAATGGAATATGACCTACTTTGCCCATAACCCGAGAGAAAGTGAATAAACATAATGAATACATTGGTGTGTTGTAAACTGTCTAGTATAACCATTTCCCATGGTGGCATAGGAAATGCAAAGTATGAAATCTCCAACAGTACAGTAAATCTGAAAGCCAATATATATCTGAGCAACAAAAATGAAGAGAAAAAAACTGAATACAATGTGCTGGAGTAACTCAGGCAGTCATGCAGCAGCTCTGGAAGACATGGATAGATGACATTTTGGGTCAAGACTCTTCTTCAGACTAATTATAGTAGGGGAGAGAAAGCTGTAGAGTTGTGCCTGAAGAGCCTGTCCCACTTTCACCACCTAATTTGCAACCTTTTTTACTCGTGGACATTTTTCATCAGGCTAGGAAAAACGCCCCGACCTACTTGATGCCACGAGTACCTACGACTAGCATCACGACCTTCCTACGACCTTCCTATGACCTCCTAAGACCTCGTGACGACCATGCTGCGAATATGAGTCAAGGGCAATTTTGGCAGAGGTCGTGAAAGTGGGACAGGCCCTTTACAGTGCCAGAGACCCAGGTTTTATCTTGACTGCATGGAGTTTGTACATTATCCCTGTGACCATGTGGGTTTTCTCTGAGTGCTCCGGTTTCCACCCACACTCCAAAGACACACAGGTTTGTAGGTTCATTGGCATCTGTAAATTGTAAATTGTCCTTGGTGCATAGGATAGTGCTAGTGTACGGGGTGATAGTTGGTCGGCGCAGACTCGGTGGGCCGAAGTGTCTGTTTCCATGCTGTATCTCTAAAGTCTAAAAGTAGGGGTGGGACAAAGCCTGGCATGTGACATGTGGATATAGATGAGGAGCGTTTTGATTGGTAGACAGTTGGATAACGCCATAGATGAAATTGTGTATGGGGAAAAAACAGGACTGGGTATTAAATATTGTACAGTAATGTGAGTAGGAAAAATAGAAATGGATAAAGGGGTAGTGGATATATTGTACCAATTAGAATCAACATCATGGCCATAGAATCGACATAAATACAGTAAAGAAAATCAGGGTGAACGCAGAAAGAACAATACAGCGCAGGAACGGGTCCTTTGGCCAAGACCAACTCTAAGCTCCCTGTACATAACCCATATCCCTCCATTCCTTGCTTATTCATGAGCTTATCTGAAAGTCTCTTGAATGCCACTATTGTATCTTGTCTCCCCCACCACGACTGGCAGTGCTTTCCAGGCACTTGCCACCCTCTGAAAAGAAAACTTGCCCTTCTTTAAACCTTGCCCCTCTCACTATATTGTTATGTTCTCTAGTATTTGATATTTCCATCCTGGAAAAAAGGTGCTGACTATCTATCCTTGCTGCTGAAGCTATTAATGGCATCTTAAACCTCTGATAGAAATTAAGAGTATGAAAGATTTCCTGGAATATTATTTCATACAGAAACTATTGACACTCCTGGGGCAGATCAAAGCCAGAGACTGTCGGTATAACTACCAAGGAATCAGAAAGGGAATTTAACATAAACATTTTTACCCAGAGAATGGCAAGAATATAGAATCTGTTACTGCAGGGAGCAGTAGAAATGAATAGTGTCAATAAATGTAAGTGGAGGGGTAGTGAAATGCTAATCATAGCCAGGAGGGTGAAGGAAATAATTTCTGTTGGTAAAGAAACGATGTGCATTGTTTAGATTGTATTTTTGCAGCATTTTCCGAATGGTGTAGTAATGTTCTTTTACACAGATCTTTGATTCAGGAATTACGTGCGGTTAACAACAAACCCATATTGTGAAGCATACAGATATTAGATACGTTTTCTGACTAGCTCTGAAATTAGAATTTCTCCTATGGGTCACTGTTTTTGTAGAGGTCAAAGTCAGTGACCCACAGGAGAAGCAGGTGGTTGCTGACAACTCATAATGGATAAAATATGAAGATTTTACATGGGTTTGAATACCAGGTTCATGACTGAACAATTGGTTGTGCTCCACCTGTCCATGGCCCACTTTTATTTCAGTGCTTGGTATTTTAAAATGTCTTCATGAAATCCTGGAATAAATGTGACATTGTGACATCAGAACCTCCCACATTATGACTTCATAATTGCGCATATATTTCCAGGTTAACTGATGTCTGATTGCAGGAATATGCAGTACTGCACACCCTACAATGGTATTATTCTGGTTTTTGTGCTAATAATTTTCTTCAGTGTGAAATGTTATTGGATGTCTCCATATATATTCTACAGATGTAGAGATGCTGTACAATGCTTGTGTAAATTCATAACTCTTATATGAGAATCTTCCAAGATATTTAGACCTATGCTCCAGTTACCGAGGTGTAGCTGGACGTTGGGCTGCACCTGTCTGACCTCTGGATATGTGATCAACCTATTCCAAGACTTTGTAAAGTGGCAGAGGATAAAGACTTAGGCCAGCCTAATCTGGATTATAGTTTTGAAATGAGGTAGTGACTAAGTGCAGTATCTCTAAGCTATATTTCTTACGAAGCAGCAGATCCTAATGAGCATTGGATGAGAATTATTTTAGCGTGGCTGTAAATTTTAAATTATGTAGAATATTTGGTTAGTTATCCTCAAGGAAGATCTTCCCATCAGTTTTGACATTTGAGCACTACAACAGAATTTGACCAGGCAATCAAGTCTAACACCCTAATGTAATAATGAGGCAGTTGCATCCTTTACATAGGTTGCTGAACTAGAGTTCAACTCCCTTTGAATGTTCAGGTGAATGTTCTTCTGGTGACCTGGACTGAACCAATACCAATAGGAAGGAACAATGGCTATTTATTCATCTCGATTGTTTGTGAGGTGTGATTGTTGAGTAGGCCTATGTTTGGCTACATTACCACCAACAATATACTTTCATAATAATTGCAGTTATTTTTTGAGAAACTTTGATGTGATAAAGCACTTTAATGAGTCGGGAAGTCATATTGCACCTTTATAAAGCTTTGGCAGGGTGCATTTGGAGTATAGTGTGCAGTTAGGGCTGCCTCATTACAGGAAGGATGTGGATGCTTTGGAAAAGCTGCAGAAGAATCATGCCAGGATTGGTGGTGAAAGCGGATATGATAGAAGCATTTGAAGGGCATTTAGATAGCCACATGAATAAACGGGGAATGGAGGGATGTGGTTCATGTGCATGCAGAAGGAATTGCTTTAATTAGTCATCATATTCAGTACAGTCATTGTGGACCCAAGGGCCTGTTCATGTGCAGCACAATTCTCTATACTAGGTATTTTTCTTTGTTGCAACTTGCTAATGTGAATGATTTTCCCCAACTTTTATTTAGCTATTTTGAAATCTCATTGTTCTGTTGCTAGAATTTTAAAGTAATGCAAATGATGGTTCTGGAAAGATACCAATTATGTGTTCATTCTGTGAGGTGCTGTATTAAATGCAGCCAATAACATGAAATAAATTCACCACTGTTTATGCATGTGCATTAAGGAGCCTGATGTCAAATGTATGATGTAGTAAGTGTACTTATGTTTTATCATGTACAGGTAATATTGTGCATTGCTAAATTGCTGCTCTGCATTTCATACACTGCATGTATGCTTTACTGTTGCACATAAATAAGAGCAAGCACCATTTGTTTCAATCATTAACAAAACCTGGCCTAGTTTAAAATGGCTGAGTGCTTGCAGAGGAGACACCAATGCGGCAGCATGATTGCGCAGCGGTAGAGTTTCTGCCTTACAGTGCTTCAGTGCCAGAGACCTAGGTTCGATCCCGACTATGGGAGCTGTCTGTGGGGAGTTTGTAGGTTCTCCCCATGACCGCGTGGGCTTTCTGCGAGATCTTCAGTTTCCTCCCACAAGCTAAAGACGTACAGGTTTGTAGGTTAATTTGCTTGGCAGAAATGTAAATTGTCCCTAGTATGTGTAGGATAGTGTTAATGTGCGGGTCGCTGGTCGGCTCGGTGGGCCGAGGAGCCTGCCTCTGTGCTGTATCTCTAAACTAAAAATGTGAGTTACATTGTACTCTATATAGAAACATAGAAACATAGAAATTAGGTGCAGGAGTAGGCCATTCGGCCCTTCGAGCCTGCACCGCCATTCAATATGATCATGGCTGATCATCCAACTCAGTATCCCGTACCTGCCTTCTCTCCATACCCTCTGATCCCCTTAGCCACAAGGGCCACATCTAACTCCCTCTTAAATATAGCCAATGAACTGGCCTCAACTACCCTCTATGGCAGAGAGTTCCAGAGATTCACCACTCTCTGTGGGGAAAAAAGTATTTCTCATCTCGGTTTTAAAGGATTTCCCCCTTATCCTTAAGCTGTGACCCCTTGTCCTGGACTTCCCCAACATCGGGAACAATCTTCCTGCATCTAGCCTGTCCAACCCCTTAAGAATTTTGTAAGTTTCTATAAGATCCCCTCTCAATCTCCTAAATTCTAGAGAGTATAAACCAAGTCCAGTCTTTCTTCATAAGACAGTCCTGACATCCCAGGAATCAGTCTGGTGAACCTTCTCTGCACTCCCTCTATGGCAATAATGTCCTTCCTCAGATTTGGAGACCAAAACTGTACGCAATACTCCAGGTGTGGTCTTCTCACCAAGACAACTGCAGTAGAACCTCCCTGCTCCTATACTCAAATCCTTTTGCTATGAAAGCTAACATACCATTCGCTTTCTTCACTGCCTGCTGCACCTGCATGCCTACTTTCAATGACTGGTGTATCATGACACCCAGGTCTCGCTGCATCTCCCCTTTTCCTAATCGGCCACCATTTAGATAATAGTCTGCTTTCCTGTTTTTGCCACCAAAATGGATAACCTCACATTTATCCACATTATACTGCATCTGCCAAACATTTGCCCACTCACCCAGCCTATCCAAGTCACCTTGCAGTCTCCTAGCATCCTCCTCACAGCTAACACTGCCCCCCAGCTTAGTGTCATCCGCAAACTTGGAGATATTGCCTTCAATTCCCTCATCCAGATCATAATATATATTGTAAATAGCTGGGGTCCCAGCACTGAGCCTTGTGGTACCCCACTAGTCACTGCCCGCCATTGTGAAAAGGACCCGTTTACTCCTACTCTTTGCTTCCTGTTTGCCAGCCAGTTCTCTATCCACATCAATACTGAACCCCCAATGCCGTGTGCTTTAAGTTTGTATACTAATCTCTTATGTGGGACCTTGTCGAAAGCCTTCTGGAAGTCTAGATACACCACATCCACTGGTTCTCCCCTATCCACGCTACTAGTTACATTCTCGAAAAATTCTATAAGATTCGTCAGACATGATTTACCTTTCGTAAATCAATGCTGACTTTGTCCAATGATACACCACTTTCCAAATGTGCTGCTATCCCATCTTTAATAACTGACTCTAGCAGTTTCCACACTACCGATATTAGACTAACTGGTCTGTAATTCCCCGTTTTCTCTCTCCCTCCCTTCTTAAAAAGTGGGGTTACGTTTTCTACCCGCCAATCCTCAGGAACTACTCCAGAATCTAAAGAGTTTTGAAGGATTATTACTAATGCAGCCACTATTTCTGGAGCTACTTCCTTAAGTACTCTGGGATGCAGCCTATCTGGCCCTGGGGATTTATCGGCCTTTAATCCATTCAATTCACCCAACACCACTTCCCGACTAACCTGGATTTCACTCAATTCCTCCAACTCCTTTGACCCGCGGTCCCCTGCTATTTCCGGCAGATTATTTATGTCTTCCTTAGTGAAGACGGAACCAAAGTAGTTATTCAATTGGTCCGCCATATCCTTGTTCCCCATGATCAACTCACCTGTTTCTGACTGCAAGGGACCTACATTTGTTTTAACTAATCTCTTTCTTTTCACATATCTATAAAAACATTTGCAGTCAGTTTTTATGTTCCCTGCCAGTTTTCTTTCATAATCTATTTTTCCTTTCCTAATTAAGCCCTTTGTCCTCCTCTGCTGGTCTCTGAATTTCTCCCAGTCCTCTGGTATGCTGCTTTTTCTGGCTAATTTGTACGCATCATCCTTCGCTTTGATACTATCCCTGATTTCCCTTGTTATCCACGGATGCATTTTGGTCTTGGACCCTATGTGACAAAAGGTGGACTGAGCCTATTCCATTCCATGGTAGAACAATTGAAGGATCAATCATTTCATATGGCTCTCCATCCATTGAATATGTAAACAGTACATCTCCTTTCCTTGATTCTGGTTCCCTGTCATAAGATAAAATCCAACGAGCTTGTACAATATGGTCAGGTCACTTGGGGTCCTTGGCGAACAGGTGGCTTCTTGAGGATGGAGTTCCTTTGCACCTGTGTTGACTCCGAGTTCAAGGAGTCCTGATAACTTCTGTAAATTACCAGAGACCCAAAAGCTAATCTGCAAATATGCTCACCACTGTGTGCAGCTGCCAGGTTTCACCTAGGTCTCGGGGTATGGCAGTATCCCAGCTATACTGTAAAGTGTATTCTGTCTCTGTCAGGTTCAGGACAGGCATCTGCTTTGCAGCAACACCCTATTCAATTCTGTCATTACATTTGGCAGACTATGAATGTCCTTTCAAGTTATTTAGTCTGCTTTAATATTAAAAACATGCATGCTGTTTTTAAATCCATTTCTGATGTCCAATATCAAGATTAACATTCTATTTGACACAAATTAAGTCCAATTTGAAAAAGAAAAGAAAAAAGAACTGCAAGAAATACCTCTGAATGTAACTAATGGACAGTATGATCATATGGCCAACTAGCTGCACAAGAGAGTTGAAGGAAAATGGTGTGGACACTTGCCGGGTTATTTTGAAACTTTTCAGATGAGTAGTAAGTTCAACTTCTGTTGGGACTTTGACTGCAGAGGAATTCCAACAACTTTCTGTAGTTTTTGCTACACTGCATTCACCCATTGGAATCTTCGGTTCCATTGGAACCGACCTTGAGTTTTCACGGAGCCAAAGGAGAAGCGACATTGCTTGATACTGCCTGCCATGTTTTTTATGCTCTTTAAAAGCAATTACTGATTACTCACTTTGAGTCTTCTGTCCATTAATTCCTGTTGGAACATTTTACCAAATTATATTTGCATTGAGCACAACTAAACCATGCAGCTCAGGATTAAAAATAATCCTCAGTAACTGCTATTGTATCCTATTTTCAGTGTTTTTGAGGCACACATCTGCTTGCAAAAATAGATCTTGCATGTAAGCAAGAGTGTTATGGGAATAATTTAATATAACTCTTTTAAACACATCATTTCTCACCTGCTCCATTGCCACCAGCAAACACTATTACCTTTAATTCATATTGTATTGTATTGTATTGAGTCACCAAATTGTTTCCATGGATATGGGCACCTCATACCTCTGTTTCCCCCATCTACTTTGGTTCTCTCTCTTCAGTCCTCAGCTGTGCTTAAGCATTTTTGTTGATTATATAAGGTACATGGTAGAAACTTACTTGAAATCATCCTGCTCTCCTCTCAAGATCCAAACACAATTATTATCCCTCAATCCCAACTCTATTTCCAGTTAATTTCATCCTTCTTATAAACTCCCCTAGAATCAGAGTTTAAATGAAATGTGGTCAATGCAAAATATACACTGGTCACTCGTGTAAGTCTTCCGATGGTTTATGAAGCAGCTTGAACATAGAAATTCATCCCAAGGTACTGCAGTTGATTGTTGCAGCTAGGAAATATTAGGAAAACCTGGTAGAGAGGGAATTCTGTTGCATGTTCCATGATTCTGTGATGACGACTAAGTCAGGCTGTTTCTTGATGAATGTGTTATTGCGCTCCTAATTTAGACACCTATCTGCATATGTTTGAGAGGAGGAATAAAACCATTAAATGGTGGGAACACTCAGATGATCAGGTAGTATCTGCAGAAAGAGAAATAGTGTTAATTTTACCAGTTGAAGATCCTTTAATCAGTGTGTGAGGAGGAGTTTGTGAGGATGCCTTTGGCTGGGAAAGACATTGTTTTCTTGCAAGCTAGGTTGATGCTGGGAGATCTGTTTTTCTTCTTTCTCTACTTTAACAAGTGCGATAGAACTGTATACTTGCCTGAAATGAGATATAAGAGTAAACAACATTGTTGGTTATTGATTGAATTTAAATTCTGTAGTTGCAGTAGCAGGATCTGAACAGATAACTCTGGTGCCTTAGTCCAGTGCTCTGAACATTTCCTTTTCCCTTTAGTTAAACATCAGGAAGACCAGAACAGTTATGTGGCCACAATAAATTCTGCAGCTTTGCTACCAACTTCCTGCACCCTCTGCCATCATTTGCTTATGCTCATAAAACCATGATGCCATATCGGACATTAAATTGTATTTCATATACCAAAATCTATCCATGTACCGAATCCTTAACTTTACTTCTGCACCATTTTCATTTTCTTTCATACTTAAGTCTTTTCTCCACGGCTGGAACACTTTTTGCATACTTTTCATTCAAAAACTGCATGCTTCTCTTCTCCCTTTCATTGTTAGTCAACCAGTAACTTAAATATGTGCACAATGCAGTTCACGTCTTCCTCCACAATACTGGCCATACTGTCTCCTGATATCCCAATGAACCTAATTTAAAGTTCTTGTTTTCATTCTGAAATTCTATTATTTGTGCAACTTTCTCCAGCCTCCAACCTCTTTTCCCCCTTCAGCCCTCCCTTCACATACTCAATTAAAGCACCATTGACAGGGATTTTGATTGCTTTGGAACCTGTTCTCTGGACCTGCCTCCCTTCGCCTCTGGGCGTTTCTATATCTCTGCCAAAATTGTCTCATCCCATCTTTTTCAGCTAGCCTTCAGAAACCTCCCCTAATCTTTCTCTGGCTCTGTATGCATGCATTATTTATCTGCAAAGTCCCATCTCATACATTACAGGTACCATATAAATGCAAGTTATTATTGTTATCACTTACTACAAATTATTGTGGCATGATTGTAAAATCACTCTGGGAACTAGTTATGTGAGATTTTTTTAAAGCATGTGTAATACTTGTAAATAATGCAGCTGCCATCTGTCCATTCACCAACAGAATTTCCCCCTTTTTCTAAATTCTAAAATCCAGAAATCTCTGGTGATAATGACTGAAGATATTTGTTGAAAATGTCTATTAGATTTCAATCCAACAGTACCATCAGCACCAAGAGAAAATCACAAGGTAAGAATATAAAGCATCTACAGCTTGAGCTGATAGGGAAATCAACCATAAGAATCTTTACACATACACTTCATCTCCATACTTCATCTCTAATGCTCCGAGCAACCTAGCTCTAGGTCTAACTATTGCAAAAATTATTGAAAAACCCAAGTTCTCAAGACATTAGATATAAAAATAAAATTAAAATTCTATACCAGCAGTTCTTTTGTCCCCTGAGTGCAGATTGTGACTTCATTCCATAATTCTTATTACTGCCACATGGAATTGTGACTCCCACATTTATTACGTTTTTCTTAAATTATGACTAGGGATAGCCTTCCATCTTGTTTCTTTGAACATGTGAAGATAGATACGAAATGCTGGAGTAACTCAGCAGGACAGGCAGCATCTCTGGCGGGAAGGAATGGGCGACATTTCGGGTCGAGACTCTTCTTCAGACTGAGAATCTGGGGAGGGGAGATACAGAGATAAGGAAGTATAAGATGTGAGAACGAGGCATCAAAGGAAGTGGAAAATGTTGAATAGATCATTGTTAGCTAGAAGGTAACAACAAAGGAAACAGAAACTCTAACCTGGGACAGTCAGACTGGTTGGAGAACTGGGAAGTGGGAGGGATGGAGAGAGAGAGAGGGAAAGCAAGGGCTACTTGAAGTTAGAGAAGTCAATAGTCATATCACTGGGGTGTGAGCTGCCCAAGCGAAACATGAGGTGGTGTTCCTCTAATTTGTGCTGGGCCTTACTCTGACAATGGAGGAGGCCCAGGACAGAAAGGTCAGTGTGGGAATAGGAGGGGGAAGTAAAGTGGTTTGCAACTGGGAGATCAGGTAGATTTAGGCGGACTGAGCAGAGGTGTTCAGCAAAACAATCGCCAAGCCTGCGCTTGGTCTCACCGATATATAGGAGTGCCCACCTAGAACAGCGGATACAGTAGATGAGGTTGGAGGAGGTGCAAGTGAATCTCTGCCTCACCTGAAAAGACTGTCTGGGTCCTTGGGCGTAGTCAAGGGAGGAGGCACAGGGACAGGTGTTGCATTTCCTGCGGTTGCAGGGGATAGTATCTGGGGAGGGGATGGTTTGGGTGGGAAAGGATGAGTTAACCAGGGAGTTGCGGAGGGAACAGTCTCTGCGGAAAGCGGAAAGGGGTGGCGATGGGAAAATGTGGCTAGTGGTGGGATGCCGTTGGAGGTATCGAGGATTATGTGCTGCATGCGGCGGCTGATGAGGGGGGAGCAAGAGTGGAGTTGCAGAATATCGAGGAGACCCTAGTGAGGGCCTCATCTGTGATGGAAAGAGGAGAGCACCCGTTCCCTAAAGAATGAGGACATCTGAGATGTCCTGGTATGGAACACCTCATCATGGGCACAGATGTGATGTAGTTCTTTGAACATTCCATGCTTGAAGTGCTACCATCATCTTCTGATTCCTTACAAGTTAAAATATTTCAAGTATCTTAATAAAAGGCATACTTATTTTGACACAGTAATTGCTTTGCCTGTAGTGGATTTGATGTTGCACAAGAGTGCTGTTTATTATTGTGATTTTTGATTATCTTGACTTGGGGGGGAGGGGAACCATTCAAAAGCCTAATAACAGAAAGGAAGAAGCCACTGCTGAGTCTGGTTGTGTGTGTTTTCAAGCTGTGTACCTTCGATTTTCCAGCATCTGCAGTTCCTTCTTAAAAACAGTATGTTTTTTATGGTGCATTTGTAGATGTTTGTAAGAGTCACTGGAGACATGCTAAATTTCAATCAATCAATCAATCAATCAATCAAAGACTTTATTGTCATTCAAAAATACAATAACAAATGCAAGTCTGAGCAAAATTTCGTTGCGTCTGGCTCACCGTGCAACATAAAATACCAAAAGGGTAAAATAGATAAAAAGCTAAAATAGATAATAGTGGCGGCACATTATATGGAATTCAAGAGTCTGATGGCTCGGGGGAAGAAGCTGTTGCAAAACCTGCCCATCCTTATACTGCGATACCTTTTGCCCGAGGGCATCACAGTGAACAGTCCACGATGGAGATGTGTGGGGTCTTTTATAATGCTGTTGGCCTTGGACAAGCAACGCTTGCACGCAATGTCCCGGATTGAAGGAAGAGAAGTCCCAATGATTTTTTTCAGCCGTCCTCACCACTCTCTGCACGAACTTCCAGTGGGAGGCTTTGCAGTCCCCAAACCAGACAGAGATGCAGCTGGTCAAGATGCTCTCCATGTTGCCCCTGTAGAAAGTGGTGAGGACGGGATGGGGGAGGTGAGCTCTTCTCATCCGGTGCAGAAAGTGCAACCACTGCTGCGCTCTCTTAACTTGTGATGTGATGTTTTGTGACCAGGTCAGACTGTTCGTGATCTGTCGTGACTGATTTCCTCAGTCTCCTAAGGAACTAAAGGCGTTATGTCCTCTTGGCTGTCGGATCAATATGGTTGGTCCACGGCAGATTGGTGCTAATATTAATGCCAAGGAACTTGAAGCTCCAACAGCTCGAACTTGATGCTTTCCACTTCTGCACCATTGATGCGGATTAGGGCAGATACTCCACCCCACTTCCTGAAGTTGATAACTAACTCATTTATCTAGTTGACATTGAGGGAAAGGTTGTTGTTGTGACACAGTGTTACCAAATTCTCTATCTCTTTCCTATACTCAGTCTCTTTATTGGTCCTGATTTGGCCAACCAAAGTTTAAAGAAGATTCGTAGGGCAAGTTATTTTTTTACAGAGATTGGTGGGTGCCTGAAATGCACTGCCAGGGATGGTGATGGAGACTGATATTGTGGCATTTAACAGACTTTTGGAAAGGAACATAGATATGCAGGGAATGGAGGGATATGGATCGCATGCAGGCAGAGGAGGTTAGTTTAACTTGGTATCTGGTTTGTCATGGATATTGTGGGCCAAAGGGCCTGTTCCTGCGCAGGACTTTTGTATGTTCTGCATGCCACAATGTATCTGTCACATTTGATTTTGCAAGTTTGAGTCAGCCTTAGAAAGGTACATTTACAACAATACTGGTAAATTTTATGAATGATTGGAGGTTTTTTTTTTTAATGTCATACTTTCCATTATCTAAGCATATTACAATGTAGCCCAGTTGTATAACAATAGTGCCCCCTTGAGATTCAGTTTGGATATGTGCATCTCTCCAGCATGTGTTTCTCCAATCTTTTTAAAGCTAACCAGGAGAGTTCATCGTAAAACAAGTCAGAAATGAATCTGAGAGCGGCCTTAGTTCAATGTACGAAAATGAACAAAGAAAGCAACAGTTAAAGTAAATTTCAATCATCTTAATCTGAAAGTGTAAGTGCCTCTGGCAGGAGCACTACGAGGTTATATGCACAGTCCCCCGCTCTACTCTCTCTATACCCAAGAATATGTAGCAGACACAGCTCGAGCGCCATCTCTAAATTTGCCGATGACCGTCATTGGATAAATGACGAGTACAGAAAGGAGATTGACAGCTGGTTGAGTTGTGCAAAACAACAATCCTGCTCATCATTAACAAGACCACGAGACCAAAAAACTGATTTTTGACTTCAAAAAGAGAAAGCTGAATGACCATGCACCTATTTCCATTGGCAGGTCAGTAGTGAAGATAGACAACCACTTCAGGTTCCTGGGTATGCACATTTCTGATCATCTGTACTGGACCCCAACACATACACTGTAGATGCAATTTCAAAGAAAGCTCACTAATTACCAAATCCTCTATCGAATGTCTATGGCGGAGGGCCAAAGATAATCTTTTTTTTTCAATTCTAGTAGATGATGACCTGGTGAAGTTTGAAGCATCTGGAAGGAACTCTGGTGTTGATATTGAGTAAGTTAAAAAAAAACGTGGTGATATGAAATTCTCCTCCTGAAGAAACTCAATTAATAGTGTTGAGCATGAAACACTAAAGAAGGGAGATATGTTCCCAAACACTGGCTAAAAGTTGACTCCATGCTAATACAATGCAATAATTAATTACCGTAGCTCGACACACTAACCATGCCGAAAGGGAAGAAATTCCAAAAAGAAAACATAAGCAAGTATCCTTGGAAATGCACTCAGCAAACTCATCAGTGCAAAAGAATGGAATTGCGCAAATAAGAATGATGCTACATTGACCAGATCCCTCAGTTGTCATTTATCGAGTGAAATGAACAACTTATTCTTCAGTAGCTCTGTCTGTTGTGTTGATGCAATGACTTAAATGGACTTGAGCTGAGCCTCATGAGGAATTATCTGATGTGGTCTTTATTACCATGAAATGTAGACTAAGTGCATTTCCCTACCCACTGAATGTCAATCTGATCAATATAATAAGTGTTTCCCCTGCTGGGTAAACTTGATTTATAATGAAATCTTGTGAAAATCATTCGAATAGCTATTTAATCAGGTCTCCCAAAGTCAACCGAATATAAGTTTAAGTAGTGAGAAAATCTGAAAATTTATCTTGCTATTTTCTTAGTTTGACCAAGACTTCTGCAGTGGTAGAGTGTGGCGCTCTGAGGTCCGATTCATGTCTGTATAGATGAAAATGGGTGTTTGATATCCAGTGATGTTATTAGATGTATGTCTTACTCCAGGTTCAGGCAAATGGAACTAACATTGTCTTGCCCAGACCAATTTCACAACCAGCATAGTTTCACTCAGAAACTACCATTATCACAATCCATTCAATGTAAAATTAAAATCTGATCTCACAGTGCTGAGAAAAGCAGGTGCAATGCAATTCATTTTTCCAGTTAAATATTTTAACAGTATCATTTTTAGTAGACTTTGTAATGTTTGTGAATAACATTTATAACTGTTAAATGTCTTATAACTTTGACCGCTGCTTAGCCTGGGGAAATGTTTTAATTGGTTAGTACATTAATGGCAATGGGGCTTAGTGATTTCATCAGCAAGGCCTTGTCCTGCATTGGGCCTTACAGATTGAGAGCCAATTTCAAGGATTGCATTGTCCATCCCAATAAAGAGCAAAGAATCAAGCAGTAATGGCAGTTCCATCCAATTCAATGGCTGACTTGTCAAAAATATCTCATGAGTCAAATGCAGGTCATAATGTTATACGCAAAGATAATAAATTGGCAGCATAGATCCAAAAGACTAATTGACCTTTTTAATGAGGTGACAAGGCAACAGATAGTAAACAAGACTTGTATAAGCTTGACAATAACTTGGATTTTCAAAAGTCCTTGATATCAAGTGATGTTTTGGGTGATATTTTTACCTTGTCTACTCATCTGGACGCCCGCAGTAGTTGAAGTCCCGACCATGGGGGAAAATGGAGGAGGACTGGCCAAATTTTGTGCCTTCCACCACAGTGATGAATGCTGTGTGGATGTTTGTGTTAAATTTTTATTGTGTTTTTATGTGTTCGTTTTCATTGTATCGCTGCTGGCAAATTCATTTCGCTTGCACTTTATGTGCAAGTGACGAATAAAACTGATTGATTCATTGATTGATAAGGTTATACACAACAGTCTTGTAACAAAGTTAGTGCAATCTGGACAACTGATTGAAAAGTGAATTGGCTAAATAAAATATAAAACAATGAAAGAATGGGCAATAGGGTTGTTATTCAGATTGGAAGCAGGTATAAGCAGGGTCTCTTGGACCCACAATACCTCAACTCTGATCAAGAAGGCTCACCAGCATCTCTTCTTCCTGAGGAGACTGAAGAAGGTCCATCTGTCTCCTCAGATCCTGGTGAACTTCTACCGCTGCACCATCGAGAGCATCCTTACCAACTGCATCACAGTATGGTATGGCAACTGCTCTGTCTCCGACCGGAAGGCATTGCAGAGGGTGGTGAAAATTGCCCAACGCATCACCGGTTCCTCGCTCCCCTCCATTGAGTCTGTCCAAAGCAAGCGTTGTCTGCGGAGGGCGCTCAGCATCGCCAAGGACTGCTCTCACCCCAACCATGGACTGTTTACCCTCCTACCATCCGGGAGGCGCTACAGGTCTCTCCGTTGCCGAACCAGCAGGTCCAGGAACAGCTTCTTCCCGGCGGCTGTCACTCTACTCAACAACGTACCTCGGTGACTGCCAATCACCCCCCCACCCCCCGGACACTTATTATCACTTATTATTATTTATTCAAATCATTTGCTATGTCGCTCTTCCAGGGAGATGCTAAATGCATTTCGTTGTCTCTGTACTGTACACTGACAATGACAATTAAAATTGAATCTGAATCTGATCTGAATCTGCACCATCGCCTCCTGCTGCTCCTGCACGGCTGACGTTCAAGGGGGGGCCAGACTACAAAATCTGAGTCTGAGGTAGAAAACTGTATCACAAGAATCAATGTGATTCATAAATGACACTTAATAAATTAGATTCAAGAACAATGAATCAAAGTCTACATGTCATGACACTCAGTGAGTTAATATTAACACTAAGGAATATAAGACAACCGTTGACTGACAAAAGAGACAGACAAGAGAAATGTTTGAAATAAATGTGTTAGAAAACATAGACACATCAGCTACACCTTAGAAAATGAAAAGTCGAATGGGGTGAAAGAGCATGAGGGCTGAATATCCATTGTGCTATAAAATCTGTTACGTTAACAAACCCAGACATAAATGAAATGAATAAAAATAAAATGAATAAGGTGGGACAGACAGGTTTGGTGCAAAAACAGTGCTATCCAAAGCTGGGATTCATTTAGTCTTCATCAATTTATTGTCTTTAATTCATGGTTAAACTCTGGAAAAACAATGTTTAAACAAATAGCTGACTTATTTTTACAGATTTCATGAATCATGCAGTGAAGTCCGTGTTCTCCAGGACATGGTGAAAGAAATGGGCAATGTGGAGGATGTATATTGGCAACTGAAGAAACAAAACTTTTGGCTGGTCAGTACTCGAATAGAATAATATAAGATCCAAACAAGGACAAAGAGATCAGAAACCAAGTCATCCTGGAAAATGGGACAAACAATGAGAAGAAATTAAATATTGTACTAAGAAAGATTTATAACAGCCAGCAGATTTGGAACAATAGATAAGGTTGACACAGCCAGAACTTTTCGTATTGGGACAGATAGGGAGACACTCAGACTAAAACAATTGAGTAGTGATTTACAATATTTTAAAGTTCAGATGTACGGCATTTGGCCAATCAGACCAGAATTATATGCATTCTGAAGAAGGCCTCATTTGTATCTCCAAGGTGATGTCGGTAAGTGAAATATACTAGTGATGGTAACATTGGATGTGCACGAAATGTCCTGGCATTGTAGAATTTTCAGATTGTAATCAAAACATTTAATTTGCTGTTGGTTCAGTGGAGGGATTAAGGCCATATTTAGACAATGGGAATTAACCATCAGCCTTCTAACCTTGGGCACCAAGGACAGAAATTGTAGACAAATTGGACAAGAACAGCCAGTTAGGGCTTTGAGATGCTTTTCATGTCCCATGTAAGGACAGGAAAATGATCTCCCAAGCTGCGGCAAATGCATCATCACTGTAAATATCTTATTTTTATTAGATCGTTTATTATTCTGTAATTACCATTTTTAAAAATTAGTTATAAACTAGCACAAGTAATTGTTTATTTATTTCATTCACGAGGGAATGCAAGTATCACAGGTCTGGCTCTTATTTAACGCCAACCCCTAATTGCCCTCAGCAAGATGGCGCAGAGCTTGGGTTCCATGATTCTGACTCTGCAATAGAGCGGTGGTGTATTTTCCAGTAAACTCATACACTAGGTTGACTGATTTGATTCTGTGGCTTTGATTCAGTCTGTGAACATAACGTGTTTCAATTTCATCATAGCAGCAGCAACAGGAGAGTCTTCTTGGCCAGTTCAGTTTTTACGAACAAGAGGTAGGTTAGTTTTAACCATGTTTTAACCATGCCCCCTGTTATCTCATTCCCATTGTTCCCTGCAGGCTACCTACACATCAATGTTCTTCCTCAAGTTGTGCATCTTGTATGTGCATGCTCTCTCTAGCGTAACCCCTTGTGAGACACAACTGCATTTAATGGGGAAAAATAAATAAATGTGTCATGTGAAAACCTTCTGACAACTCTGGGTTGTTTCTTTTATCATTATTTTCATTGCATTCTCTATAAGGCCGCATCGTCATTGCCACTGCCAGCAAATACAGCCCCAACAAAAACAGCCATTTTAATAGTTTTAGCAGATGTAGATGTCTGATATCAAGGAGTGAGTAACATGCACGACTGTGAAGAGTTGGGTGGTAATGCAGTGGTAATTAAGCTTCTCTTGAAAGGCATCCATCTGGCCAGCCAGGTCTAAAACTGAGAAAAATCCAAGGGATATGCCCTCATTAACATACCCTTCTGTGGAAAGGTTGATTCCAATCTCTCTCCACTATCATCCCAGTCAGAATTAAAACTGAAAATGTGTGGTGTTTGAGATTTTCTTCAGATTTAAGAAGCTTGCCAATTGAAACTGACATGGATTTTGGGGCTTAAAATTACTTTAACATTCCTTCTTTTGTTTTAATTAAGATTGAGAAACTGGAGGATCAGAGATGTCAGCAGGAGCACATTGTTAAGGACATGATCAACAAGGCAAAGTTCCTTCATGTAAGTTGTATTCACTATGCCTGAATTGGATTCTCGAGTGGTGATAATCTAATGTTATTACAGAAATGTTTTTGAAAAAATTCTCCTGAAATCTGATATCAACATATATCTTACAGGAAGTGTTAGATGAAGCCAGAATGTTATCTGAAGACAGAGATCACATCATAACTGTGGTAAAATAACTTCAATCTTTCCATTGGTGTATTGTTCTATGCAGACCAAGTCCAGGATTGTCAAAAATACTAGCTGATATTGACTGCTCTGGTTATTGGGTTGTGGGCGTGGAGCCTAAAATAGATTTAGCCTCAGCTTGTAGACTGACGTGATTGAGCTGAACACACTAAAGTGAAATATTTGGAAGGGACAGTTGTGTCTGCCTCTGTCTGTTCAAGGCAGCAGAGATAGTTCACTTACACTAGGATGTGTATTTTAAGCATTAAATGTTTTTAACCAGAACTAGCGCTGGATAAGCACAATGGGATCAAACCCAAGAATAAAGAACTTACCATTGCCAACCACTGTAGCTAATGATTAACGTGGATCCTCAGGTAGCGTGTAGATTTGACAAAGGAAATTGAGCTATAACATAACTTTGGTTCCATTTCACTGTAGTGCTCGTGATATAAAGACAAGTATTGCATTAATCTTTTTAATTGTTTAGTGACCTGTCCATGACATTTTTATATTGTGTATATGGAGTTATGTGCCTCTGACACCATTTGGAAAGTACTTTGTCTCTCACTTTTGGATCCAAAGTGCATCACGTGTACTTGCACTGAAATCCATTTGACACTTCCCCCACCATCAGCCTAAAAAACCCCATCCTCAACGATTCCTGGAAACCTCTAATCCATGACCTCTTAAAATGAGGAAGGAGCATTTGGGATGGTACAAAGAATCAGCTCTGTAGCAGAAGTGCACAGAACCCCTGCAGAAAGGGTAGAGACATTTCATCTGAGTATCATGTCTATCATTAAGATTTGTAGGAGGCGTACATTCGTCTATGTTAGACTTCAAGTCAAGTGTTCAAGTTCAAGTGAGTTTATTGTCATGTGTCCCTGATAGGACAATGAAATTCTTGCTTTGCTTCAGCACAACAGAACATAGGAGGCATTGACTACAAAACACATGAATAAATAAACTAAATCTTTGAGGTTAAACCACTTGTGGGCACGTGAGATTAACGTAGATGGGCAAAAAGGTCAGCATAGACACTGTGGGCTGAAGAGATCGTATCAGTATTGTATGACTCATCTACGTATTTGAAAAGCAAATTAAAGATGCTGGAAATCTGGAAATTCACAGCAGGTCCTGCAGCATTTGTGGAGAGAGAAACAGTTGGGCTAAAGATGTTCTTCATTCTTTTAGTTTGGTATTTCTCAATTCTCAGCAAAGAGTAACATTTGGTTGCTGAAAGGTGGGTGGAACATTTGAAGTATACTCAGTCAAACAATATCACTTGATAGGTATTTCCTGACATACCAGTGAAGGTGGATATCTACAGATTGATGTACTGTCCTGCCTTCACTATTAATATGGTGACTAGACTAACCCTATCAATCGGTACCATATTTTGTGGCAGAGTTCCAAATGTTACTGTCCTTGAGATTCACAGCATTACTGATAATTGAAGCAATGCTCATTTGAGGACAGCTGCACTAGGCTGGTCATGCAGGGCATGCATTCCAAGGATTCCACTATGTAATCAACCACAACAAGGACACATCTCAGCTCCCAGGCATATCCAGTAAATGGGTATTGCGTTACCTCATTGATAATTCCCACTTCAGACTAGAATTAGTGTAGGCCTCACACTGTCGACACACAACCGAGCCACCAGCGTGGCAGTACTTGCAAAACACAAATCAGTTTCATGTGATGTAAGAGTTCACAAATAAAATTCTCTCTTTTCAATAATTTGGTCATCAATAATTTTTAAACATTAAGTTTTACTCATAGATGTGCCCTCTGCACATTCTTTCCATTTGTTTACTCAACAAATTAGGTATGTTTGTCTGAATGATTGTCAAAATTCGTTGTCAAGTTGGGGCTGAACAATTGAGGTTGAATTTCTAACCTCATCCTTTACACTCTTAACAAAGTGTCTAGTTGTTACCATCTTAAATCGAGTTTTAGAAAAAGATTCCTACTGTGAAATTCCAGTTAACTTTACAGTAACTCAGTTTCCATTCATTTGCATGGATCTCTAACTGCTGTGTTAACAAATCCACATATAGAGATAAGATTCACCCACACACAATATAACAGGAAGAAGGAAAGCTTGTTTCTAATCTCTAGACCCAGAAAATGTGGAGTGGTAAGTAAATTGGGTAATCAGACAGCCAGCGTAAAGACCTTTGCACCGTCTGTGGAAGGTGGGTCTTGTTATTGGTATGAATAATCTTGTACTAAATCATGATCAAATTCATCAAATCTTTCTAAATATCAGTATTTCTTGTTCCTTCCAGAAAAATCTGTACATTGATCAACTGATGAACACGCTTGAGATGATGTTGGAATCAAACATGGTAGGTCAGTGCTCACTGGTATTTATGTTAGGATTCACCAATCTCGTAATCAGTTATACAGTGCCCTCCATAATGTTTGGGCAAAAAGACCCATCATTTATATATTGGCCTCTGTACTCTGCAATTTGAGATTTGTAATAGAAAAAAAATCACATTTGGTTAGATCTGACACATTGTCAGATTTTAATAAAGGCCATTTTTACACATTTTGGTTTCACCATGTAGATATTACAGCAGTGTTTATACATAGCTCTGCTTGGTCTGTATTGCAGCCATCTTCAGCTTATGCTTGTTTTGGGGGCTAGTCCCCTTCAGTTTTCTCTTCAGCGTATAAAAGGCATGCTCAATTGGGTTCAGATCGGGTGATTGACTTGGCCACTCAAGAATTTTTTAGCTTTGAAAAACTCCTTTGTTGCATTAGCAGTATGTTTGGGATCATTGTCTTGCTGTAGAGTGAACCGCCAGCCAATGAGTTTTGAGGCATTTGTTGGAACTTGAGCAGATAGGATGTGTCTTTACACTTCAGAATTCATTATGCTACTACCATCAGCAGTTGTATCATCAATGAAGATAAGTGAGCCAGTACCTTCAGCAGCCATACATGCCCAGGCCATAACAACCCACCACCGTGTTTCACAGATGAGTTGGTATGCTTTGGATCTTGGGCAGTTCCTTCTCTCCTCCATACTTTGCTTTTGCCATCACGCTGATATGTTAATCTTTGTCTAATCTGTGCACAAGACCTTTTTTCCAGAACTGTGGTTGCTCTTTTAAGTACTTCTTGGCAAACTGTAACCTGGCCATCCTATTTTTGCAGCTAACCAGTGGTTTGCATCTTGCAGTGTAGTCTCTGTATTTCTGTTCATGAAGTCTTCTGCGGACAGTGGTCATTGACACGTCCACACCTGACTCCTGTAGAGTGTTTCTGATATGTCGGACATGTGGATGGGGATTTTTCTTTATTTATAGAGAGAATTCTTCTGTCATCAGCTGTAGAGATCTTTCTTGGCCTGCCGGCCCCTTTGCGATTAGTAAGCTCGCCGGTGCTCTTTCCTCTTAAAGATGTTCCAAACAGTTGATTTTGGTAAGCCTAATGTTTGGCTGATGTCTCTAACAGTTTTATTCTTGTTTCTCAGTCTCATAATGGCTTATTTGACGTTCATTGGCACAACAAGCCTCTTTGTCGGGTACGTTGAACAATCCTTGTTTGAGGCGTACCAGGGCCCCATCCCCGACCTCTACCTCCGCTACATCGACGATTGCTTTGGTGCCACCTCCTGCACCCTTGTGGCTAAAGGGATCAGGGGGTATGGAGAGAAGGTAGGTACAGGATTCTGAGTTGGATGATCAGCCATGATTATATTGAATGGCGGTGCAAGCTCGAAGGACCGAATGGCCTACTCCTGCACCTATTTTCTATGTTTCTATGTTTCATCCGCTTCACCACTAACTTCCATCCGGCACTCAAATACACCTGGATCATTTCCGACACTTGTCTACCATTTCTTGACCTCACTATCTCCATCGCAGGTGATAGACTTCTGACCGACATTCACTATAAACCCACTGAAACCCATGGCTATCTTGACTATTCTTCTTCCCACCCTGCTTCCTGACTCCATCCCCTACTCCCAATTCCGTCTATGCCGCATCTGCTCCCAGGATGAGGTGTTTCACACCACGGCATCGGAAATGTCCTCATTCTTCAGGGAACGGGGGTTCCCCTCCCCTACTATAGATGAGGCTCTCACCAGGGTCTCTTCCATACCCCGTAACACTGCTCTCTCTCCCCATCCCCCACTCGTAACAAGGGCAGTGTCCCCTAGTCCTCACCTTTCACCCTACTAGCCGTCACATACAACAAATAGTCCTCCGTCATTTTCGTCACCACATCTTCCTATCTCCCCCCCTGTCTGCTTTCCGCAAGGACCGCTTCCTCCGTAACTCCCTGGTCAATTCTTCCCTTCCCTCCCGCACCATCCCCTCCCCGGGCACTTTCCCTTGCAACCGCAAGAGATACACTTGTCGCTTTACCTCCCCCCTCGACTCCATTCAAGGATCCAAGCAGTCGTTCCAGGTGCAACAGAGGTTCACCTGCATCTCCTCCAACCTCATCTATTGCATCCGCTGCTCTAGATGTCAGCTGATCTACATCGGTGAGACCAAGCGTAGGCTTGGCGATCGTTTCGCCGAACACCTCCGCTCGGTCCGCATTAACCAACCTGATCTCCCGGTGGCTCAGCACTTCAACTCCACCTCCCATTCCGAATCTGACCTCTCTGTCCTGGGCCTCCTCCATGGCCAGAGTGAGCACCACCGGAAATTGGAGGAGCAGCATCTCATATTCCGCTTGGGCAGTCTGCACCCTAGCGTCATAAACATTGAATTCTCCAATTTCCGGTAGCCCTTGCTGTCTCCTCCCCTTCTCAGCTCTCCCTCAGCCCTTGGCTCCTCCTCTTCCTTTTTCCTTTCTTCTCCCCACCCTACATCAGTTTGAAGAAGGGTTTCGGCCCGAAACGTTGCCTATTTCCTTTGCTCCATTTCCTCTGCTGCACCCCCTGACTTTCTCCAGCACTTTTGTCTACCTTCGATTTGCCAGCATCTGCAGTTCCTTCTTAAACAAAATTCATTGGCACAACTTTGGTCTTCATGTTGATAACAGCAATAAAAGTTTCCAAAGATGATGGAAAGACTGGAGGAAAGACTAGGTGCTGAGAGCTCTCTTATACATTCATTAAGGAGGCAATTAAACACACCTGAGCAATTACAAACGCCTATGAAGCCATGTGTCCCAAACATTATGGTGCCCTGAAATGGGGGGACTATGTATAAACACAGCTGTAATTTCTACATGTTGAAACCAAAATGGATAAAAATGGCCTTTAATAAATCTGACAATGTGCACTTTACCCACATGTGATTTTTTTCTATCACTAAGCCCAAATTGTGGAGTACAGGCAAATAAATAAATGATGTGTCTTTGCCCCAAACACCGTAGCTACTAATGCATTAAATGGGCAATGTTTTACAAGCTTCAGAGACCATAATTGCAAATTTTCTTCATAACTAGTGGAGATGTATATCCAACCAAGAGTGTAGAAGTAATCAAATGTACTTTTTGTACATTTGTGAAGTTACCAGCATTGTAGTCCAGTTATAAAGAGTATTGATTTCCTTACATAAGGGTGGTTGTTAATGCTTAGTAAGCAGTTCAGCGGAAATATAGCAGACAAGAATGGGCAGCTTGTCCTCTGAGGAAACAATAGACATGCTCAGCTTAGATCCACTGAAATTTAGAAGAGTGAAAGACTATTTGATTGAAATGTACTAAAGGGTGGCTGTGGAAAGGATGTTTCATCTTGTGAAATAATTTAGAATTGGGGCTCATTGTTTTAAAGTAAGGGGTCTCTCATTAAAGATAAAGTTAAAACAAGCTTTGATCTCGTGTAAAGTTTTGGTCCCATTGCCCTTTGAGGAAGAGAGTTCCAAAGTCTTTGAAAATACTTATGTCAGATATCTTTGATAAATAAAGAGGAGAAAGGTTAGCTTGGGTCAATGGGAATGCAAAGCTGAGGTTATGGACATATCAGCTACAGTATGTATCGGAGCAGGCTTGACAAAGTGACATTTATCTTACTGCTCTTCAGGATCCTGCAGTTTCTAAATTAGCTGCCAGGTTTGAACTCATTTAAAAAGTGGCTATGAAGCATTTTGAGACTTTAAATAAAGACATGCTTCTGCGGTCAGTATTTTAATCTTGCTCTTACCATCTGATTTATCAATGCAATTTTCCTTAAGCACCTAAGAGAAGAATGCACTTACCTGCAGAAAGAACTGAAGAGCTTGGAAGTAACTCGGTGAGTAACCAAGGCATAGCCTTTACATGGCTTTGTTTAAATAGCACTATGGTTTGTACATGTCCTTTATATACTGAGCAAAAGTGCTTCATGAAATTACACCAAACTAGTTATCATCAGTTCCATTTCAACCATGTGTTCACTTGTTGCTGCAAAAATCGATTAATAATGGCATTAAACGGTATCGGATGAATCATCCCCATTTATACTGTAAACCAGGAGCAAGAAGATAGTGTAACATGAAGGACAAGACTGCTCCAGGAAACAAGCATTAGTGGTGAAGTAATGTAGGCGTGTCTAAGCATCAAGAAGACCTACTTTTAGTTGAATCATTCCTCAATCCACCTCTTAATCTGAAACTCCCATTTAATACTTTTACTAACAATTGACTATTCCACTTTAAATGAGGAATGGTGGCATCCACGCTATAGTGAAAACACTTGATACATAATTTACAAGGTTTACAAATTGCTATGTTGAGTGGATAAGATTATTACAAGGTTACATTGAGGGGCGAATTTAACAGCATAGTTTGTGTTCCTTTCGTCCCTTCTCCGACTATAACTTATGCCCCTGTCCCACTTAGGAAACCTGAATGGAAACCTCTGGAGACTTTGCGCCCCACCCAAGGTTTCCATGCGGTTCCTGGAGGTTGCAGGTGGTTGCCGGAGGTTGCAGGTAGTGGAAGCAGGTAGGGAGACTGACAAAAACCTCCGGGAAATGCACGGAAACATTGGGTGGGGCGCAAAGTCTCCAGAGGTTTCCGTTCAGGTTTCCTAAGTGGGACAGGGGCATTACTCTTTTACAAAATACACAGAACTGTACAGCACAAGGACACACCCTTTGGCCCTCAATGTCCATGTCTAGTTTAGTTTAGTTTATTATCATGTGTACCGAGGTACAATGAGAAGTGCTAACCAGTCAGCAGAAAAACTATACATGATTACAATCAAGTCATCCACAGTGTACAGATTCACGGTAAAGGGAATAACGTTTAGTGCCAGTTAAAGGCCGATTAAAGATAGTCCGAGGGTCTCCAGTGAGGGTTGATAGTAGCTCAGAACCACTCTCTAGTTGTTGATAGAATGGTTCACTTGCCTCAGAACAGCTGGGAAGACATTCTTGCCATAGAGGGAGTACAGAGAAGGTTCACCAGACTGATTCCTGGGATGTCAGGACTTTCATATGAAGAAAGACTGGATAGACTCGGCTTGTACTCGCTAGAATTTAGAAGATTGAGGGGGGATATTATAGAAACGTACAAAGTTCTTAAGGGGTTGGACAGGCTAGATGCAGGAAGATTGTTCCCGATGTTGGGGAAGTCCAGAACAAGGGGTCACAGTTTAAGGATAAGGGGAAAATCTTTTAGGACCGAGATGAGAAAAATATTTTTCACACAGAGAGTGGTGAATCTCTGGAATTCTCTGCCACAGAAGGTAGTTGAGGCCAGTTCATTGGCTATATTTAAGAGGGAGTTAGATGTGGCCCTTGTGGCTAAAGGGATCAGGGGGTATGGAGAGAAGGCAGGTACAGGATACTGAGTTGGATGATCAGCCATGATCATATTGAATGGCGGTGCAGGCTCGAAGGGCCGAATGGCATACACCTGCAATTTCTATGTTTCTATGTTTCTAAGAAACTGTTAGTCGTAGCTTGTCGTAGCTGGTCTTCAACATAGTCGAAGGAGGTCTTCAACTTGTTATTTTTTCAAACTCTTCTAAACTCGCCAATTAGGTCGCCCATGTGGGACAGCTCCTTAAGCATCTCCCTGTGGGTTTAGATCAATTTACAATCTAAACAAACATTAGGTACATAGAAATGTACACATATTTATTAAGAATTTCTGCATCAACATACATGTCTCCATAATTAGCACTGCACCACCTATGTAAACATTTGTCACATATAATTATTATTGATTAGATGGTGTCATTAATCATGAAAACCATGTAAGTTATTTTTTTTCACTGTCTGAAAACAAGAATATAACCTCTGACTACAAGTGACAGTACTGGAAATTAATTAATAATAAACATCAATAACAATCTTGTGTGATAGATTTCCAAGGATTTCCCTATTAGTTAAAACAATCTTGTGACAGGGAAATATATGCAGCTAAAAATCCACAAAGAAATGACATGCCACTTAATATGCAATGCTACACAGGGACCACAATATCTTATTGTATATTCCATAGCAATGCAGCAGCTGGCATAATCAACCAGCATACCAAGGTAATTAGGAATTAAAACATCTCTCAAAATCCCCGATTGTCTTAAGTTATTCTCTTTCACTTTCATTTTAGTCTAAATGGACTGGAACCAAGTCAAGAGATTGATGTCCAGCCGGAAACTCCAAGAACTTCATCCTTCATCTTTTGCTTCCCATTTCTTCACAGAAAAAAATCCAAGGCACCAAAGGACAGGGTAAGCAGTTATTCCACAGTAATAAAACAGAAAATGTTGGAAATAGTCAGCAAGTAAGGTAGCATCTGTGGTGAGGGAGACATCATTTATGTCAGGCTGATAACCTAATTTCAAAACCTGAAACATTGTTTCTCATTCCACAGATGCTGCTGGACCTGTTCAGTATTCCCAGCAACTAACTTTAGTACAATTGCTTGAAATTCAAAGTATTTTGTCTTTAGATTATTCCAGTGGATTTTTCAATCTAAGATAGTTTGTGTAATTAGAAACATAGAAAATAGATGCAGGATGAGGCCATTCGGCCCTTCGAGCCAGCACCGCCATTCATTGTGATCATGGCTGATCGTCCCCTATCAATAACCCGTGCCTGCCTTCTCCCCATATCCCTTGATACCACTAGCCCCTAGAGCTCTATCTAACTCTTTCAATTAATCTGGGTTAGTTAGCAGAAAATGTTATAGTAATAGAACTGTCTAGCGAGTAAAACAAGAAAGTCCAGATGCTGATTACAGAAAAAGACAAAGTTCTGGAGTAAATCAGCGGGCCAGACAGCATCTCTGGAGAAAATAGATGTGGGGGTGGGAAGAAAGCTGGAAAAGTGGAGGGGTAAGACATAGCTTAGCAAGTAACAGGTGGTCCTGGTGGGAGAGGCCACCACATGTACAATCTGTAATAAATCCTGAGCAAACAATTATCACTGTTGACCTTGTTCTATATTTAATACAATTCACCAACCTGTTCCAAAGATATTGAGTGAGCTGCATTTGCATTGATTACTCAATGGTGGTAAGTTTTGGGATTTACAGCAAAAATCCTCATTGGACTGTAGACATTTAGAAGAGATTTCCAGTGTTCATGAAATCAATAGGCCACACAGCCCCTAAAGCATTCAATCTCCAAGACCAGGCATGGAAACCCCAGTCAATTCTGCAAATCCTGCCAGTGCAATGGTTGAGTGAAGTCAGACAATTGAAGTTGGTGGGTGATCAAAGCTAGAATAACACTGCTCGAGAAACAAATATTCAGAAAATTCTCAGTCATCTAGAATGCCAAAATTCAATAAAAATAACAACAAATAAACAAGATTCCTGGGATTATGATGCTCCTTTTTTTCCCCCATTTGCAGAGTGCTCACGGACTGAAAAGCAAATGAAGAGTAAAGAGGAGAGGAAATGGTTTCATTTTGCATTCTTTTTATCCTCTGTTCTGTATTTTGAAACTTTAAATGTTTCCTTTTACCATGAAGGCCTGACTGTATCTTTCATTGAGGGGATAACTATCATGTTATAAAAGAACAATATTGTGGTTGCTATTGAGTTGGGAGGAATGGCAATTTTTTTAAAGAGGGAGGAAGGAAAATATAAAATGGAAACAACAGCAACATCTGATAACAACAGAGTAATTCCTGCAGACAAAAATGGAGCAAATTGGAAATAGTTTCTCTATATATAAACACACTCTCATTGACTTGTATCCGTCCAGTCACTGTTGAACTTATTGATAATGACCTTCAGTCAAAGTAGGATTGTGCTACAAGTGGCCAGTGACTCTGAATATATATTTCTGTTACCAATATTTCAATAGCTCATGAACTTAGTTGGAATGGAATGCAAAATCTGAATACTCTGATTGTAATTCGTTGCTACCTGTCACATACAGCAGATGGGATATGTGAACTCAGATTACAGACTTGCAGCAATGACTAAGGTGCCCCCCCCCCCCTACAGCTTCCTTCCTTATTTCTGACCTTTGTTCCAACCATCTGCCTATCAAACCCCCTCTCACTTGTGTTGACCTATTATCTGCCATGCTGTCCTCCCTTTCCCCTTTTCCAGCTTCCTTTCTCCCCAGTCTGCAGTCGCAACCCAAAACATTACTTATCCATGTTCTCCAGGGATGCTGCCAGACCCGCTGAGATACTCCTGCACTAAGTCATAAGTGATAGTAGAAATAGTCCATTTGGCCCATCGTCTACACTGCCATTCAATTATGGCTGATCTACAGTATCTCTCCCTTCTAACCCCATTCTCCTGCCTTCTCTCCATAATCCCCGACACCTGAACTAATCAAAAACTTATCTATCTTTGCTGTAAAAATATCCATTGATTGGCCTCCAGAGCCTTGTAGGATCTTCTGATGTCAGTCTTGGTGACTGAGATTGCCATACCATCGAGGGCTATGTGGCCCAAGAAAGGCACGATTAGTGTTCTCCCTATTGAAGTGTGCTTAGAACACATTGAGCTTGTCTGGGAATGATGCCACGCTGTCACTTCAGATGCCCTCTGATTTCACCTTGTAGGAAGTGATGGTGTGCAAACCCTGCCACAGGTACACAATGTCTGTCTCATGCTCTAGTTTAAAGCAAATGTCCCTTTTAGCCTTTTGATGATCTTTATCGTGGTCGTATCAGGACTTCTTACATGAATCTGCGTCCCTAGACTTGTATACCCAAGGTCTGGTCCTCAGAAGATTGTGTACTTCCTGGTTTATCCGAAGCTTCTGGTTGGGGAACACTTGGATAGTTTACATGGAATACACTCCTCCACACATTACCTGTACACACAATGAGTTTTCAGTGTTTGTTGGACCCAATGGCTCAATAGGTGATTGCAACAAATGGATTAGTTACAAAAGGTTGTTGACAGACCCTGCAAAACAATGAACCCCATTCCTCCCCACATATTTTGTCTGGGAAGAAAAACATCAAGCAATACTTGAAACTATTTTTCTTCTTGTATATGAAGTATTTTTTATTGAACAGATCATCAATGCACACAGTAAAAAGCACAAATCATTCGACAATACAAGAGGGCGGGGCCCCTCATTACCAGTGTATATGTGCAGCATAGGGATCCTCTGGAAGAATAAAATGAACCCATAAGAAAATAAATCTATTTTAAATGTTTTCCAGCTGAATGTAAAGTTGCAATACATGACCTTCCATGTGTTAAACCAAAATGAAACACTAGTAGGTTCAGGGTGTAAAAACACATATAGGCCTTCCTCACTATCCAGATATCCCCTTTTCAGCAGGACTCAGTATCCCTTATTAAAGTATTTCCTATCGAGTTCAAGGGCTGGAAGTCTGGGCTGAATTAAGGTCAGCCAACTCAATCAATGCAGCTTGAACTTTCTGGTCACCTCACTGGGCAGCACATGTGCCTACTGAGGCTCTGGGGGCAGCAACTCACCTTTAACAAGTATGGCAGTGGCCATATCATGGAAAGAATCCAACCCATTTCCATATTCTAGCCATGGAGTGTATTGCTCATTCAGCAGCAATGTATTGGAGGCCAAGAAGTGATGCAGTTATGCTTGACCCTCTCCAAGAGCATGATTTGTGTTTGCACAGATTCTACAAAAATGCAAATGAAAATCACTAAATGAAATCTGACTTGCTTTCCCTGTGAATATACCTGCCCATCACAAGCTCAACCAACACATTAAGTAAACAGCCTCATGTTGCAGTAAATTAATATCTAAATTCCATAAGATACCCAGGCAGATCTTAATACTTTGGTATCATTTGAACACAGTGACTTTCTCCATCATCCGAATTATGTAATTAGCCATACTTGTAGAAATGTGTCTTTGCATAATACCAAATTAATTGTAATTAAATCAGTCCGTGGACATTCACACATTTGCCTTCTCACCAACGGGGAATAATATCCTTAGAATCTGCACCCTTACAATAGGCATACATACCTCATCTTTCCTTGGTGAACTGCCAGTCACTTTGGACCTTTTGTTTTTGGAGACTACCAAAATTATAGATAAAAGAAAAAACATATATCTACTACACTGAACCAGATAAGAGTTATTGATGTACCTTGTGCCCATATAGAAAAAAACTATGTTATCTAGTTCCTCTCAGTAAAAATTCAATGCAAGAGAAATTCTCCACAAAATGGACATGCATGGTTGGGTTAATGGCAGTCAGCTAAATATCACAGCAAAACTCCTTTTTAACAAGGAGGACCTCATAATTGAGCTTACTGACACTGAATTGGAAAGGAATTGCGTGGAGTTAACAAGTTCTTAATTAAATGTTTAAGTTTGTCTGTAAAGATTTAATTTTTAGAAGCCAAATAAAATTAGTTCTGACCCCAAGATAAAATTGAATATTTTATCGAGATGGTGCACAACCTGCTATCATTTATGAAGTCAAAGGTGGTGAAGAGAGGCTCACAAGATCGAAGTCTGCCATCAGCGAAAAGTCTTGTCATCAGCTGCACTGGCAGCAATGCCAGGCCTGTATCTAACTCCAAAACGTACACATTCATCGGAACAAAGGAACCAATATATCAGGGGCTTTGATATTTGTTCACAGACAAAAATAATGTGACAAGTTAATGCACCAACCCACGGCATCATTTTCCATTGTTGGTTAAAGACAGCAAACCCAAATTCAGTGCCTTCAGGTACAGAACCATCTTTAAAACTATGATTACATACAATGAAAGACCAGAGAAATGACTGCACACCACAGCTTGTAGCAATGGCCTCTGCTTCCTTCCTAGAGTGTGTGATGGGTGGAAGGTACTGCTGGGTCTCATTTCCCTTGAAAGCTGCTCAATTCCATCTCATCCTTTCTCCGCTTCTGTGTAAACAGGGAGCTGAATGGGTAAAGTTTGGCCTTGGCACAGAAGCGTTGTCTGGCAATCTCAATCTCATAGTCTCCAGCATTAACGTACTCTGGGGTCACCACCATTTTGTCTCCATTGTCTTCTTCATACTGGTGAACAAAACCCAAACAGACGTGGCGGGCCAGTGTGTAACTATAGGCACTGCTCGTTGTCATGCCAACATAGCGGCCATTTCGGTATATGGGCTCTCCCCACCAGGGCCAGATGTCAAGGTCCATGTCGTGATCATCCAAGATAAACATGGTAAACCGGCGACAAACTCCTTCCTGTCTTTGCTGCAGCAATGCCTCACGGCCAATGAAGTCAATGCCCTACAATTAAATAATGAGCAATACAGAAAGAAGATATATAAAATAAGCATTAGCACATGTAACTATATAAAACATGTTCAAATGGACATTTGGTAGCCTAATTAGATCAATTCATGTTGACTAGATTAAACCCTGACTGAGGTCCTAAAGATGCACGCTGGCTCCTTTCCAACACCTCAGGAACCCCTCATACCTGTCTGCTGGTCCTTCCATTGTATTTCCTCCACTCTCTTTGCCAGTCCAATAAGGGATGAACAGATTAGCAGGCAAGCTAATACAAAACAAAACTAAAGCACTATGGTGAGCAGGCAGGACAATTGACCCCATTCACCTCTGGAGCACAGTGGCTGCTGTATGCTTATTAGGGCTTCCGGCACATGGGAACACCTGCACTTATAGGTCCCCCTCCAAGTTTCACACTATCCTGCCGGGGGAAGGAATAATGGAGGACTCGGCGAGGTAGGACCGCCATGAGGAAGGGGGAAGAACAGGGGGAGGACCCGGTGTGGGGGGGGGGACCGCTGTGGTGGAGGGTGGGGAGGAAAAGAAGGGGAGGGAGAACAAAGGGGGAGCTGGCATGGGGGTACTTTGTAACTTTAAGCGCTCTTTATGGGGTGACTATTTGCATACCTTGGGTATTCAAGCAAAGAATTTCACTGCGACTTGTCACATGTGACAATACAGTATTCATTCACTTGGAAACATATCATTGTTTTTTAATCTACCCACCCAACAATATTCAATGGGAGCCCTGCAGAGATTCAAAGCAGCATCTCTGAACCACCTTTTCAAGGGGAATTAGTGATAGGCAATACATGCTGGCCTTGTCAGCAATACCTAGATCCTATGAAAATTGATACATTTTACAAAGTACACAAAATAAATACACATTTCAAATAACATGACCCCTTCTAAAATATTTAACCCGATCAAATAAATTTCCTCCAAATTAAATTTGAGTTAAAAAAAAGAGATTTGGTTACAAATCCTTGTCGGAATCTCACCTTGTCAAATTTGACTCGGAATTCACGACCACATTCCAATGGTGTCGATAAAGCATCCAGATCCTGACCCCAAAATGCAAAGAACTTCTCGATCCTCAGGCTGCGCAGTGCATAGTAGCCAGCATTCCGGATCCCGTACTTCTGCCCCACATTCATGATTTCATTGTAGACGTGAAGTGCATACTGAAAAATGGAGCAAACGTCATAGCGATTGGCTGCCACTGCTGTACTTCCTCAAGCTGCTCAATCTCGATGCAGACATGGGCTGCAAGCAGAGACCTCCGTCTACTGCTCACCCAAGGAACCATTCTATCTGCTAATGGCAAGCACTATTATGAAATACAATTCCTGGTTTTATCTAATGTTGGAGATTTTAATTTCCTTCCATTGGTCTCTAGAGATTAATCTGGAGCAGAACCCCTACCTGATTTATTAAATCAACCACCATCTATCTAATCCAAGCCATGAAGTTCAATGACAATGTCTTGACTGCCAGCACAGTGAATATTAACAGCACAAAACTGGATCAAACTGCTCTGAATGGTTCTATGCTTTCCCCACCGAATCAAGTGCATCCCTTGGAATATGCCAAATATAAATCTGTATTTATGTAATAATCCCACTGATGAATACCTCCAGGTGCACATGTTTTTGTCAAGATATGTTAATAATATATTTAACTACCATGAGAAATCTTATAAACCATTACATTGAGTGCCAAACATTTACCTCGATGGGAATGTACAGCATAAAACCAGGTTCTCCTGTATGTGTCATGCTCATCACCCGGATACCATTAGCATAACCGACACTCATTTCCTGTTAAATGGAGACAGAATAAATACCAGCACACCCAGCTTTTAACATGGTCCTTCACATGAAAAACATACACAATTGGTAAATCTGACTGTTCAATCCGACTTGCAACACTCCCACTGTTAAATTTGCCATCCAATCTTAACTCTTGAAATGAAGCCAAGGAAAACCCAATTCTGCAGCATTTACAAGGAACTGCAATTGATAATTACAGGAAGGAAAATTTCTTCCTTCTTTCCCAATTACCCAATACAAGACGGCAGAATTTCCTTTCAGGACGTTGAGTTGTTGGCCTGTAGAAAAGCTTGGCAGGAACTTAACAAGTGCAGTTCCATAGAGGTTACAGTAAACCCTCTTTTTAACCGATCCCTTTATAATGAAGTTTGGATACAGCGGATGGACCAGCCAATGCCACTCCGGGTCACACTGCCTGTCCAACCGCTTACAGCCCCGGCTTCCGATGACACTCCCGACTCACCAGGTGCAGCAGCCCCGCTGCACAGTCTGGTTGACTCAGGTGCTGCTCACATAGCATCCCCTGGGTACAGCAATTTCTTCAGTCAGCCATCACGGACAGGATGCCCTTGGACACCATCCCTCCACTCACCAGCTGCTGCTTCTTGCTGTCAGCATGACCACCGCCGCCTCCTTTTCCCATTGCTCTGTCCACTCGGTCTCTCCACCCACCCACCCACCACCGCCTCCTCCTCCGGAGACACTTCACTGGCAGCTGGAGAGGGGAGAGAGCCTCCATGGTGACTGAGCGTGTCCTGTGGTGGCTGTGGCCTAAAGAAAGCACTGTCCCCAGGGGCTGAAACAACAGCCCTGTCACCAGACTGTGCAGTGGTTGAAGAAGGGCTCACTAGTATATACCAGCAGCATCGGCGACTACTTTTAAGGTGAAATGACACAAAGTGCTGGAATGAATCAGTCTGTGGAAGCGTCCCGATGTCACCTACCCATGTTCTCCAGAGATGCTGCCTGACCTGCTGAGTTACTCCAGCACTTTGCATATACACCATTATTTGCAGTTCTTTATTTCAACTACACACAATAACATTGTACTCGGTTATCGTGGACAATCAACAATTATGAACACAATTTTCCTGACCCATTATAACAAGGGTTTACTGTAATGTTGCAAAAGCACTGTTATATTCACAAACATAAGCATCCACAACAAAACATTTGATAAAAAGCTACAGGTTCATTCCCTTCACATCACTACAAATCATGGGAAAATGTTTTCAACTGGAACTTCCCACTTGTTGATGCATAGACAAGGAACATGGCATGCACTGTGGAAATACCTCAAACAATAACTGGAGAGAAGAATATCTGGTACAGGCAAGACTCCAATTTCTCAGAGGAGCAATTGGCCATCAGTTACCTTGCAAGCAGGGAGCTACTAGAGCCTATTCTTTGCTGACACTTGGTTAATGTCAGTGATTCATTTCTTTAACCCACCTTACAGAACAGCGAGGGGAAGTGATCAGGAGTCATTGGGACATAGGACAACTCAGAAAGGACATCCAATGCACGGGGACCAATCAAGTTCAGAGCTAGAGGGGAAGAAAACAATTTCACCATTATAATAATTCATTTTCCTGCACTAATGCCCCCAAACCCACTATTCTCATCAGCTTTGTCAGCTGATCAGGATATTAAACCAATGTGAGATACAGGTTTGGTCCCATTACAGGTGCCATACACTTGGGACGCTTCTGCTTTAGAAAGGAAACAGATAAAACAAATTAAACTTTGGTAATTCTAAAGAAGTGTAATAAACCCAAGGAAAAGGATCTCATCTTCCCCTAAGCACACCACAACCCCCAAGGATGTACTCAATTCCATACCTGACTCATCCTCCTTTTTCCTGACCAGAGCACCAATTTCACATCATCCAGGTGTTCTCATTCCTGCCTGCCTTGCCCTTCACTCTAACAAAAACATGCATACTTGAAATCTCAATATCGCACTATTAAAAGCCTCCCACTTTCTGGACAACCCTTTGTCGGTAAATAACCTACTGCAATCAACTTTGGCAAGTTCCTGCTTGTACCATCAAAGTTGGCCTTGCCCTAATTAGAACTTTAATTCGTAGACTAGCCTTGTCCTTTTCGATACTATTTTAAAACTAACTGAACGGTGGTCACTGGATCAAAAGTGCTCGTCCAGTGACATTTCAGTCACTTGCCCTGCCCAATTTCCTTTGAGTAAGTCAGGCTTTGCCTTCTCCCTTGCAGGGTCAGGGATATATTGCTTGTGAAAATTTGCCTGAATACACTTGACCAATTCACCCCATTTAAGCCCTTGTATCAATGGCAGTAAGGGTCAATAATAGGAAAGTTTAAAAACCTTTATTATGACAGCCTTATTATTCTTGCAGGTGTCTGCATTCTCTCAACATACTTATTCCTCTAATTCTTGTTGACTATTTAGGTGCTTCTAGTATAATCTCAACATGATACAGAGACATGTGGAGTGTTGCAATTTGGGACGTCTAACAAGGGCAGGACCTACACAATGAATGATAGGCTTCTGGGGAGTGTTGCAGAACAGAGGAATCTAGGAGTGTAGGTGCATGGTTCCTTGAAGGTCAAGTCGCAGGTAAATAAGGTGGTTAAAAAGGCTTTTAGCACATTGGCCTTCATGAATGAATACGTTTATTGGCCAAGTATTCACATACAAGGAATTTGCCTCGGTGCTCCACCCGCAAGTGACAACATGACATAAAGTGACAGTTAGGAATGACACATAAAACATTAAACATTAATAATAAAACATTATTGATTAAACATGTGCATTAACTAAAATACCAGAGCAAAAGGAGGCTACAGGTCTTAGGTTATTGAGTAGACCTACTACTCGTGGAAAAAAGTTATTTTTATGTCTGGCTGTGGTAGCTTTGACAGTCTGGAGTCGCCTTCCAGAGGGAAGTCATTCAAAGAGTTTGTGGCCAGGGTGAGAGGGGTCAGACATGATCTTACCCACTCACTTCCTGGCCCTTGCAGTTCATCAATGGAGGGAAGGTTGCAGCCAATAACCTTCTCAGCTGATCGGACGATTCGCTGCAGCCTTCGGGTGTCGTGCTTGGTGGCTGAGCCAAACCAGACCATGATGAAGAAGGTGAGGACAAACTCTACAATGGCAGTATAGAATTAGACCATCATTGCCTGTGGCAGATTGTGCTTCCTCAGCTTCCGCAGGAAGTACATCCTCTGTTGTGTCTTTTTGACTGTGGAGTCAATGGTCGCCCCCCATTTAAGGTCCTTTAAAGTCAGAGTATTGAGTATAGAAGTTGGGAGGTCATGTTGCAGTTGTACAGTGCCCTCCATAATGTTTGGGACAAAGACCCATCATTTATTTATTTGCCTCTGTACTCCACAATTTGAGATTTGTAATTGACAAAAATCACATGTGGTTAAAGTGCACATTGTCAGATTTTAATAAAGGGCATTTTTAAACATTTTGGTTTCACCATGTAGAAAATATAGCTGTGTTTGGGGGGGGGGGGGGGGATGTATAAACACTGCTCTAATTTTCAATGGTTAAATCAAAATGTATAAAAATGGCCATTATTAAAATCTGACAATGTGCACTTTACCACATGATTTGTTTTTCCTATTACAAATCTCAAATTGTGGAGTACAGAGGCAAATATATAAATTATGGGTCTTTGTCCCAAACATTATGGAGGGCACTGTATAAGACGGTGGTGAGACCGTATTTAGAATATTGTGTTCAGTTCTGGGCACCATGTTATAGGAAAGATATTGCCATGCTTGAAAGGGTTCAGAGAAGATTTACAAGGATGTTGCCAGGACTCGAGGGTCTGAGCTATAGGGAGAGGTTGAGTAGGCTGGGTCTCTATTCCTTGAAATGCAGGTGAATGAGGGGTGATCTTTTTTGAAGGTGTATAAAATCATGAGAGGAATAGATCAGGTAGCTGCACAGAATCTCTTGTCCAGAGTAGGGGAATCGAGGACCAGAGGACATAGGTTCAATGTGAAGAGGAAAAGATTTAATAGGAATCTGAGGGGTAACTTTTTCACACAAAGGGTGGTGGGTGTATGGAACAAGCTGTCAGAGGAGGTAATTGAGGCTGGGACTATCCCAACATTTAAGAGACAGTTAGACAGGTACATGGATAGGACAAGTTTGGAGGGATATGGACCAAGAGCAGCTAGGTCGGACTAGTGTAGCTGGGACATGTTGGCTAGTGTGGGCAAGTTGGGCCAAAGGACCTGTTCCACACTGTATCACTCTATGATTGATTTTGAGAGAACTTTTATTCCCCAAGCAGCAAAACCAGGACACTTTACAGCTGAAGATCTAGAACAAGAAGTTGATCAGAAAATACTCCACTGAAAGTAGCCGAGTAACAAACATGGTATATGATTTCAAGGACAGTTATTGGTTGTGGTGTGCAACCATCCTACATGCATGCAGTACCTGTGTACTTCCACGTTACATCCTCAAGATGTAGCTGATTGTCTTTGGGAATATGCTGCTTGAGCCAAGACCAACCATGCACCTGCTGGTCAGTGGGGGAAATGATAAAGAAGCTGAAATAAAACAAACATTCTTATTAAATTCCTTACTGAAAAGGAAAATCAACTCAAAACACCACTTCTGTCTGACTCCTGGCAGTCAATGGTGTGGAGAATAATGAGGATTGCATCTTAACTTCTGCAGTTATTTCGGTCTCCAACAGAAATCTGATCTTGGGCCTCTTTCATTATTTAAATATTCAGTCCCACTGAATATAAGCATTCTTCCCATTTGTGCCTTTTGTACTGGTATAGAACCCTCTTCATTTATGTAGGTTTGCAGGAAAATATAAACTGCAGCACGATAACTTTACACAACTTTACAAAACCAAAAAACCTGAAGAGTTTCAACCTAGCTGGCAACAAATTAATTTAAAAAAATGTTTACTATCAGACAAAACTTCAAAACATAACAAAATGTCTAAATAATTATGTTTATACTCTTTTATTAGGCAGAGTGCTCAACTCTCCAGAAATCAAAGTACAGTGAGCCTCGCTCCTTGCTGGCAAACGCAACTGTAGTGGACTGGAATGTGATGATGTGGCTAAGACAAACAAGAGTGCCAGCAACAGATGAGGTCAACTCAACATCGTCACTGCAGAATTCACTGCTCAGCAACACAAGCTGACCTTGAGACAAATTCTGCAAGAAGTGCAGTGAATTTGGAGGTGCTCAGTTAAAACAGCAGTTGCCTGGATATGTGCTTAGCCATATCAACACAAGGTTCTCTCCTAAATTGAACAGAATCTAATCAAGCATTCCAGGAAAAAATATTTTACCCTTGGCAACGAGTTTAATTCCCAAATCAAACTGCAAAATTGTCCCACTTACAGCTAAGATTTCCTCAACCACTGTATGAGAAAGAAGCTGGGCCACTGATATTCAATTGTGATTTTAATTAACAACATGTATCCCCATGTGCAGTCATATGAAGAAGTACCTGCGTTTGTTGAGCCGCACAACACTGCAGTCGTTCTGGTAGCCACCTCGATCATTCAGCATTCCCGTATGTACGATGTGTCCCACAGGAACATCTAAATCGTTGGAGCAGAGATGCTGCAAAATCTCAAGTGCCTGGTCACCTGAGGACTGGATTAGATGGTTAGATTGTAACACACAAGATCGCAGTGAAAAATATTTAGTCATATTTGCAATGGTGCCAGAAAACGGGGCCAGAATCTAAGTGCTATGTGCAAAAAAATTGCTAAACTTGATGCTTCATTTTCAGGTCCGTGCAACCGATCTTACCAACATTTCTGCCTCAACCACCAGCATCAGAAACTGTCACACTGGGGAAGAATAATTGGGATCTTCCACTGGGAGATCTTACATTTCACAAATGGTTGCCACTTCTACCAACAAAACTGTTGTTGCCTGAACATGAAGTTTCAAGAACTGCACAATGTTCCCAGTCAGAGTCATTTTGTCCACAATATGAGGTGCAACACAGAAATGGTTTCTGGTGCCGTCAGTCGCAGGTTCTCCAGTACAAAAGAAAATAAGTCAAAATAACCCAAGAAGTCATTGTGCAATCAATGAATAGAATTACTTGAAAAGTTACACAAAGTATTTTCAAAGCGTTTTGTGTTTAAACCGGAGGCAAGTTTTTTTTAACTTCCTATATGAATGACAACTGAAAAACTTGAATTCCACTTCACTGATTTAGGGGATATAACCAGAGGAACACAAATTGAAGAAGGCAGGAAATGACACATATTTGGACATATCTTTACTGTGAACAGATTTCTATTGTTTATAAAAGATGAGAGAACACCATGAGGGAAATAGCTATGGTGAATGCACAGTCTTTTACCCAGAGTAGGGGAATCAAGAACCCTTTAGTTTTAAAGAGAGAGGAGAAAGATTTAAATGGAATCGGAGGGGCAACTTTTTCCTCACACAGATGATGATGGATATATGGAATAAGCTGTCAGAGAAGGTTGTTGAGGCAGATACTGTAACAGCATTTAAAATACATTTGGACAGGTTCTAGGATAGAAAATGTTTCGAGGGATATGGGCCAAATGCAGGCGGTTGGGACAAGCTTGTTTGGGATGGACAAGTTGGGCCAAAGGGTGTGTTTCTGTGCTGTATGACTCTATGACCAAAGTAGCTAATCAAGGACAACAAATAGTTTGTGAAGGACAAATTGAGACAAACAAGTTAATGGAATGTATTCAGGAAAATAATGAGAATGGAATGGAAGTATGTGATAAGGTCACACCAGGGTGAGAAATTAAGTCATGGGCATAAAAGAGAATATAGTTGCAGGGTTCCAAGGAGACCAACTAATTATAGGTGTGATTATGATAACAATGTTTTTGACACTATTTAATTTTCAGTAGACAACTTTAGGAATACTTAACACTGTATATATTCCTATAAATATCCTCCATGAATATGCTACAAATAAAGGAGCTCTCAACAATCAAAAAAGTCTTAAACATACATATTGCCATTTCACCAACAAACTCATAAACAAGCAACACTAGACACACAGGACTCGTGCAAATACAAATTGATCTTATGCTAGATGGTGCTTATTACTCAATTTTTTATGTGCTATTTGTAACTGCATTTAGCCACAACTAGATATTCAATTAAACGTTGTAATGTACAGGATGATATTGGAAAAATTAGTGGATGAAAGCATACAAAGCAGTGCATGAATATAAATGGCTGCTTTGCAGTTTAGTGCTGTATGGCTGGCACTGTGCAGCAGGGTCCCAAAACTAGGAGCTCACTTCCATTCATCTAATCAATTTTGGTAAGCACTAAAGGAATGATATTTGTTAAATCTATCATCTTCAGTGAAAGGTCAGATTGAAGAGGAGTAGAATCTAAAACAAAACTCAGTTGAATGTCAGATTTTTTCTGGAATCAGTTAAAGCTTTCAAAAGCATTAAAGCTTTACAACAATTGAAAGAAAAATCACATCCAACAAAGTTCCACAAATGTCGATGTAGGGGGGACACCCACACAGCTAAAATGTTGCTAAGGAACTGAACATAGCAGAGGAAAGCTGTTTAAAGAGTATGATAATGTTTCTGCACACTGGAATAGATGTGCAATTCCAAGTATCCGATTCTCAGAAAGATATTACACCACAGGTACGAGAAACAGAACGCCATGAATGAGACATTATAGCATTTCAAAAAACAGTTTTCCACTACAACAATGTGTTCGGATAGAATCTAATTAAGACTCCAGAATTCTGGAGATTTGGGTAGGTTGGATAGGAACCAGAGCTCGAGATTCCTCAGTGCTCTGACACCACCTCTATATGTAAGATCATTGCCAGTACATCTGCAAATAATGCCTAATTTTCCACAATAAATTATATGTCACATCTGGACCTGGTGACGACTTTCTAGTGTAAGCTCTACCTTAAAATTTTCACCACTCTTGTATTGCAGACATATTTTTTCACTGTGACAAAGTAGTTATCTTGTCCCACACCCATGACTCAAATCAATAAAGTGAACTGTTTTGTTGATCATCAACCACACTTCTCCCTTTTCCAGCTATTTGTACATCTATCAAAGACTTTTGTTAGTTATTGCCGATTCTCAAATTATTTTTTCATCCTTATTTCCTCAACCAATCCCCATGATAGCTTTCTTTATGCCACCTGGTTCTCAGTCAGTTAGAATGCAGCTAACTGTCCCATCGTGATATTTTAGCCAGATATGTTTTAATACTATATTTTTTAAGACCTGTTTATGATACTTTCTTCAACAAATTTCTCTTCAACAAATGTCTTTTGACAATACACAACTTTACGATCCATCACAATCCCTTCAGCAAAACAACCAGAGATTTTGTTAATCCAGTTGTTTCAATGTAAACTTACACTCAGTTCAAACTTGGTGAAAGACGACATGTCAATCACACAAACAGCTTCCTTGCAGCATGTAACTTCTGCTCCAACAATGTCAAACCAATCAGGTTTGTAGAAGGTCTTCCTCTTGTCCAATTCCAGCAAATCTGGGAAGATAGGAGAACGAATTTCAGACAGATTTCAAATTATATGTTGCAAAAAGAAAGCGGAACAGCTGGTGGCCACTCAGCTCCTCACACTTGCCCTGGCATTTAATATGATCATGGTTTATCGGCTCCAATCCTCACGTCCTCTTCTGCACTGGTCCCTCATACCCATCAATTCCCTGTTCTTGAAATACTCGACCAGAAAATACCACTGCTCCACCTCAGGACCCGAGACAGAGGTCCAGGCAGCTCCATTAACCAAAGCCCCTCACCGCTCAGCTGTTAAAAGACCCATTGGTGGAGCTGGTTTGCCAAATGGCGAGGAGCTACCCACTGACAAAAGCCAGGGGTTTCCTCCGTCTGGTGATACGGTCTTTTACAAGCTTCATCAGAAAGCTGTCAATTGGAACTGTCATTCCACTCGTCCATCAACCTGCTGATCAGAAAGAGAAGCAAAGACTAGCAGTTACGACACGAGCTGCCAGAGCATAGATCAGATGATCAGGCACATCCTGAGATGTGGGCATCGTTGGCCTTCCCTAGATGCTCTCCGTAAGCTGCTGCTGTCTCTCCGATGAAAGTACTCTCCCAATTATGAAAGTAAAGTGTTCCCGGATTTAGATCTAGCACAAGTGAAGAAAAGCGATGTATTTCCATGTCCAGGTAATGTTTAACTTAAAAAATAATCTGCGGGTATTGGAGTTCCATACATCTGCTGCCTCTGCCCTTCTTAGTGGTCTTGGGGAGGTCACTTGGAGGACCCTCAGTGGGTGATTGTCCAAGTGCAGCATCAAAATGCATTAGCTTCGGGACGGCTGCTAGGGAGATGAGACAGTTGCCCACTTCTTTGGAGTGTGTGAATTTGCGAAGATGGTATGGAGAATGATGCCAGGGTTCTTGTCATGGCTCACCCTGATCTGCTTCACAATAGAGGACTCTCTGATTTACAGACTGTTCCCAAGGACATATTCGGAGACAGGCAACTAGTGCTGCAGGAAGATCATCAACTCGGCAAAAGATGCTCTTTGGTCGGCCCGAATCAATTGTCCCCCAGCACAGTGAGATGTCTGTCAGGGAATGTTACCCATTCCAGACTACAAAAGTATGTGCTGAGGGATGCACTGAAGCCTGGTGCAGCCAATGCCAAGGATCTGTGGGGGAGGACCACAATCCAGGGTCCTTCTGCTGCTGGAATTATGGTCAGAATCCGGTGGGGACACTCCTTACACACGGAAAGGTATTTCACCTCAGGGGCCACTAGTGGCATGCTGTTTTGTTTAAAGAACCCTACTGAGTTTAACATTCTTGAATGTATAGACACTGAGAATGTATGAGGAGTTTTTGCACAGTTTTGTTCAGTATATATTTTTTATTCTGATAAAGATGGTTTTGGGGAAAAACTGTGAGTAGTTATTAGTGACCAAGTGCTGCCTGACACAACCTTCTCTAATAACATCCACCACATTGCTGTTGACTAATTGGGTGGTAACTAGCTGGTTTGAACTTATCCTTTTTGTGGACAGGACATAGCTTGGCAATTGTGCTCATTGATTAGTGTTGTAACTAGACTGGAACAGCTTGCTTAGAAGTATGAGAAGTATGAGTAGTTCTGAAACAGAAATCTTCAATAGTACAAGCAGAATGTCGTGGGGTCCTATCACCATTCACTGTATCCAGGCCTCAACCATTTACAGATATCATACAGAATAAATCAAATTGGCTGAAAACTCAATTACTGTGATGGCAGGGATAGAAACATAGAAACATAGAAATTAGGTGCAGGAGTAGGCCATTCGGCCCTTCGAGCCTGCACCGCCATTCAATATGATCATGGCTGATCATCCAACTCAGTATCCCGTACCTGCCTTCTCTCCATACCCTCTGATCCCCTTAGCCACAAGGGCCACATCTAACTCCCTCTTAAATATAGCCAATGAACTGGCCTCGACTACCCTCTGTGGCAGGGAGTTCCAGAGATTCACCACTCTCTGTGTGAAAAAAGTTCTTCTCATCTCGGTTTTAAAGGATTTCCCCCTTATCCTTAAGCTGTGACCCCTTGTCCTGGACTTCCCCAACATCGGGAGCAATCTTCCTGCATCTAGCCTGTCCAACCCCTTAAGAATTTTGTAAGTTTCTATAAGATCCCCTCTCAATCTCCTAAATTCTAGAGAGTATAAACCAAGTCTATCCAGTCTTTCTTCATAAGACAGTCCTGACATCCCAGGAATCAGTCTGGTGAACCTTCTCTGCACTCCCTCTATGGCAATAATGTCCTTCCTCAGATTTGGAGACCAAAACTGTACGCAATACTCCAGGTGTGGTCTCACCAAGACCCTGTACAACTGCAGTAGAACCTCCCTGCTCCTATACTCAAATCCTTTTGCTATGAAAGCTAACATACCATTCGCTTTCTTCACTGCCTGCTGCACCTGCATGCCCACTTTCAATGACTGGTGTACCATGACACCCAGATCTCGCTGCATCTCCCCTTTTCCTAGTCGGTCACCATTTAGATAATAGTCTGCTTTCATGTTTTTGCCACCAAAATGGATAACCTCACATTTATCCACATTATACTGCATCTGCCAAACATTTGCCCACTCACCCAGCCTATCCAAGTCACCTTGCAGTCTCCTAGCATCCTCCTCACAGCTAACACTGCCCCCCAGCTTAGTGTCATCCGCAAACTTGGAGATATTGCCTTCAATTCCCTCATCCAGATCATTAATATATATTGTAAATAGCTGGGGTCCCAGCACTGAGCCTTGCGGTACCCCACTAGTCACTGCCTGCCATTGTGAAAAGGACCCGTTTACTCCTACTCTTTGCTTCCTGTTTGCCTGTTGGATCTCGGGAAGCAGCTGAGAAGTTTCATCCACTCAACACTTTTTCCTATATATGGTTGAAATGCTTCATCACTGACAAGTGGGATCCATCCTCAGAGAGGATAGGGGATAATCTTGGAGCCACCTCCTCTTGTTAGTTGTTTTTAATGCCCATCATTATTTACAAATGTGTAATAAGACTGCAGAGGTGTTGATCTGCTCCATCGGTAGTGGGTCATTTAGCTCTGCATAATGCTTTCACCCATTTAACACATGCAGCTACTGTACATGTATTGCAGGTTCACAGGTCAGCAATTCATTTCAAGATGCTAGTGCTGGTCCCACCATGACCCCCCCTGCATTCCTCACAGTTGATCTCCCATCTGATTATAAAGGTAGAGCAATGGATGGGCTACTCCACAAGGTCAGAGATTGTGATAGTGTGGACTTTTGCTGCTGACTGTACACAGTGGCAAATAGATGGCCTGATTTGAGCTTCCAGATCAGACTCTAACCCATTTAACCCAACACCATTAAAGCTTTTCACTCTGTACCTCATTATGGCAAGTGGGACAGGACAGAGTTTAGAGTGTGACTAACATAGACCATCTGGAGCAGCAACAGAAACTGGATTAGAGTTCAACATTCAACGCAGACAAATGTCACGTCACTACAGCTTCTATTATATCTCCAGTTACTCGAAGGGACATGTGCAAGTTTGAAATATTTCATCTGATGCAATGGAAACTGGAAAGGTGACAAATATTTGATTTGAAAACATTGTTCCGGCTAGCCTAAAGCAAAAATAAAAAGCTAAGCAGGTCACCTTCAAGACTTAAAGACAGTAACAAAAACGTACAAGACAACCTTTCAGGTCACTTTATATTTTTTAATCTTAAAAGGTACTAGCTGAGTGGTGATACTATTGCCTTGTAATCAGAAGAATATAGGTTCAAAACGCATTGGAGAAAACCGTGCACAATGGTTAGGCTAACACACCACTACAGTACTGTTGGAGTGCCACATGCCATAACATAAGGCATTAAAATACATGTACCCCTGGTCAAGTATATAAGATCCCATGGCACAGTACTGAAGACCACAGATCATCTCATTACTACCTTGCTACTTCTGTGACATTGCTGCACACAAATTATCTGCTGCATTTCCTGTCTGATTCATGACAATTTACTAATCGCACTATATGCACTTACCTTTCCCAGGAGGGACAAAATGTTTGGCCCTCTCAAAGCCATGTTTTTCCATCCAGCGAGCGCCCTGTGCATCTAAACGATCGTACAAGGGAGAAGTCCTGAGTTGCCGGCCAGTTTGGAAATCCCAGCGGGGTACCTTCAGTTCATACATTAGAGCTACAATTGGAAAAGGGAACCAAAAATGTAGCGTGTTACTTTACAAATAAATTATTTCTTGTCTGCTTTTATTTCCTTTCATTTTTCCCTTTCTGATCTCCCAAGAAAACACCAGGCTGGAATTCTTATGGACACTTATAGCTACATTGTGAATGGCAGGGTCAACAGGACACTTCACATTGGTTGATGGGCCAGAACAAAAGTGCTAGACAACAGGAACCAAACAGAATTCTGGAATTCAATGTGTGGAGTAAAGGGCCTGTCCCACTTGCATGCGTTTGGCGCGACCAAAACGGAAGTGGAGTTCGCGCTAAGTTCGCGCGTGACGTAATTCGCGTCATACTTACAAATCAGCTGGGCAGGAGGCGGGCCGACTGAATTTGGGCGTCGCACGGTGTCGGGCGGTGACATCATCACGCAACGGTACGCCGGGCGGTGACATCATCGCGCAACGCCACGCACTAGGCGCACGCCGTCAAGACGCTGCATACGACGTCAAGACTCTGCATACGCCGTCAAGACGCTGCGTACGCCCTCAATGCGTCTGCGGGCCGACAGGCCGTTAGCGCACGGAGTTTTCGGACAGTGCGGGATTTTTGGAGCCCTGCGCGATGTCGGGACCAGCCCCACACAACTCCATACACCTCCGCGCTTGGAAGTGGGGCCGGCCCCGCGCGGCCCGTACACCTCAAGCGACCACGTTTGGTCGCGCCAGACGCATGCAATCAAATGCAAGCGGGACAGGCCCTTAACAGGCAGGAAACTGCATTCCAACACCCCATTTCATTTGTATCTGACAATTCTGGAACACAGCAGAGCATCAACGACACCTTCCTTGTCCTGTCCTAGTTCCTCCACCTTCCCTCTCCTCAGGAACAGCTTCTGTAATCAAGCTTCTGAATGGTCCATAAGCTAGGGTACTGCCCAATTCACCCATTATGGACATTAGACTTGCAACTGATGTACTACAATGTGTTACAATGCCAAGAACTATATTCTGCACTCTGTATCTTCCCCTCTGCTCTATCTATTGTACAGACTCTCCCCGACTTAGGTATGAGTTACGTCCCACATTCTTGCGCAAGTCGGATGTCACACAAGTCGGAAACGGAAGTGCTACTGTCCACGCGTAAATTTACTGTTCGACGCGGAGATAAAGTGGGAGCCCCTATGTGGCGAGCACATGCATGTCAGTGGGTTTAAAGAATTGCTTACGTAAGTGCGAGTTGATGTAAGTCGCATATAACACAGGTCAGGGAATGCCAATACTTGAGTTTGACTTGATTGCATTTATGTATATCCGATCTATTTAGTTAGCATGCAAAACATAGCTTTTCACTGCACCTCAGGACACGTGACAATAATAAATCCAAACCTACATTAGTGCTGAAGGCCTCCAAATGCATTATCAAGCCAAAGTTCCTCTTTTCAAACACGCTTTATTTACACATAGGCCGTCTATAGACTTACGCATCACCTCCATGACACGATGTCGAAGGAACGTGCGGCTGCTCTGGAGCACTCCAAAGCGTTTGATGTCTACAGGCCAGAGGTTTGCGGAGGGATATCCATGGACCATCCATTCAGCCAAGTATCTGCAGATTGCAAGAAAGCATTGGATCGGGCAACCAAAACATAGCTGCAAAAAGACTACAATAGGAATTATTTGTTGTACACAACTTTCAAAATTTAGTTCCACTGAAGTAAAATAACTGTAGAACGAGTTGTATCTAAATATTTATTTTTCCATCCCATCCCAAACCAGCAGCAGATAGCAACCGATAGATAAACCCAACTTTATTCACCCTAAACTCAGACTTCATTCATCAGTGTTGAGCTCAAGACATCAATAACACATTATGGACACAAACTGCTGGAGTAACTCAGCGGGTCAAGCAGCATCTCTGGAACATGGAGAGGTGACCCTTCTTCATACTGATGTTTTAGCCTCTTCAATCTAAGTGAACCTTAAAGCTGGTTCTGTTGAGGTACAGTGGAACTGTGGTGGTCCTACCAGAAGATTGTCTGTTTTATTGGATATTATTGCTATTAATATCCAAACAAACTGTTTTATACATTATATTAAATTTTCCAGTGAATCAGGCAAGTCCAAAGGGAGCGGGTAATACTATTGTCAATACTCTACACCTGGCTCCATCTGCACGCCTGGTCCATAGGCCAAGCTCAGGCCTCACTCATACTCTGGGCTGCATCTCTGGCCACACACCCCATTCGCACCTCAGGCCCTGTTCACGTTCCAGAACAATGAATGAGCCTGATGTCGGAACATTTCCGAACAATCGGACATTGTACATTGGAAAGAAGGACGCAAAGTGCTGGAGTAACTCAAGAGTGTCAGGCAGCAGCCATGGAGAACATGGATAGATGACATTTCGGGACCCTGCTTCCGACATTGTAAGGGGGGGAGGGAGCTGAAAGTGAGATGGTGCCGGACAAAGCGTGGCAGCTAATAGGCATGGGGGGGGGGGGGGGAGGCATTGATAAACCAATAGTTGGACAAAGATCAGGGTTTGAAAAAAACAGAAAGGTGCGAGACTAAATAATTGAAGAGCTACAAAGTTTGATGCCAGAAGAAGGAATGTGGGTGATGGGGGAGGGAAGAAATAGGTGCAAGTCCAGTCAGGGCACATGGAGAAATGGAAGCGGGGAGGGGTTACATAGAAAAAGATTTAATTTTCATCACTGGTTCTTGTTTGAATTTACTAACATCTATGGGAGCTTGTTTGTTTGTTGGGAGTGTCCATAACTCGGGAGAACCTGATTATGTAGGTAAGTAAAAGAATCATCGAGTCATAGAGCATGAAACAGGCCCTTCAACCTAACTCATCCATGCCAACCAAGATACTCCATCTAAGTTTGTTCCACTTGCCTGCATTTGGCCCATATCTCTCTGAACTTTCCAACCCATGTACCTGTTCAAATGTTTTTTTAAATGTTGATATTGTACCCACATTTGTATGGTACTACTTCCTTTAGCAGCTCATTCCATATACCAACCACTCAAAGGTTGCTCCTCCGTTTCCTATTAAATCCTTACCCTCTCACCTTAAACCTATGGCCTCTGGTTCTTGATTCACCAACTTTGGGAATAAAGACCTATCACCCTATCTATTCCCCTCATGATCTTATATACCTCTATTGTCATTCCTCAGCCTAGCTGATCAAGATCCCGCTGTAATTCTTCATACCCACCTTCACAGTCTATGGTACCACCTATATTAGTGTAATCTGTAAACTTACTAATTTTACTTCGGAGTCACGTGAGTGACTACGTGAAGAACCCGCTCAGTGCGCAGGCGCGGCATTACGCCAGCAGTGCAACAGCGGCGGCAGCTGGAGTCAGGCTCTCCAGCTGCACTTTAAAACGGACCGTCAGGTAAGTATACGGTGCGTGTGGAATAACGGAGGAGAGTTGGAGTTGTGTTTGCCTTTCAGAATGTCGACACAACACAGAAAACTCTCAAAGAGAACTGCCCTCGCTTCAACTCCACCAGAGGAGCGTTCCATTCCAGCGGGGCAGCAACCGGCGGCAGCGTCGCTCTCAGAGCGTTTCGCTATCCCCGAGACCGAGCCAAGCCCAGTCTCGCCAAAGCCTGCACGGCGGACTGGGAAAGCGGCCAGGAAGTCCAACCGGCCGGTCATCTCCGATTCGTCGGAGGGGGACATGTCTCCACCAAAGCGGAGGAGAGACAGCAGCCTGAGCTGCATTCAGCAGCTCCTGGAGCAGATGCTCCACCGGGACACGCAGCAAGAGCGCTCCCGGGGAGGAAGGACAGGTGCCTCCTCCACAGTGTCTTGTGCACTGCCCTCTGCTCCCTCATTACTGGAGGCTAGCATTGGTGACCAGGGCTGGGCTGGTCTGGAACAGGGGCAGGCGGACGAATTCGGGAGTATGCCAGGGGTGCAAGAACAGGAAGAGCTGTTGGGTGTGGTGGACCGCTTTGTAGCAACCCCACGGGCTGGAGCACCGCTGGAACCAAGAATGGCGGCCAGCATCAACCATCTATCCAATAAACCATCACTGGAAAAGGTGCTCGCTGAGGTGCTGGAACAACACACAGCACCAGAAAACTGTGAGGCCCTCAAAGTAAAAAGTGTCAACAGCCAAATCTGGGGGCATGTGGGGTCACACATCCGGACCCAAGAACTCAAGCTACAGCGGATCCTAAGGCTCCTGACGTCGGCCATCACAGCCTTTGCTCGTTCCGTGGAGACCACGGAGATGGATACCTGCCAGCAGGATGTGCTGGCATTAATGTGTACCACACAATTTGAGATCAACAATCTCCGGAGGGAAATCATAAGACCTGCCCTCAATCCCAAATTTGCTGGCTTGTGTAAAGCCCCAGCTGCGGAGACGGACGCGCTGCTATTTGGGAAAGATCTCAATAAAAAACTGAAGGAGATGGAGGAAGCATCAAAAACCTTTGGCCTAATGAGGGCAGGCCCCGGGACGAGCAAACCAAGACCTCCGATACCCAAGCGGCAGCACCCCACGGCATCCACCAGTCGACGTCCGCAATATGGGACTGGTGAACGCTTGGGGTCCGCACATTATCCCCAAAGATCTTTTTTAGATCAGGGCCCGCAGCGGACCCCCTGGAAAATGCGCCCCCCCCCCCCCAACATCGCCAGCACGTCAGAACAGAACCTTCAGGAAAATGAAGAAACAGAATCGCCAATAACCATGGAGGTAGGTGGGTCTGGTTCCTACCAGCATATAGAGAATAAGGGTGCTTTACTAACAGGGGGGAGATTACACTTGTTTAAAGAAGCATGGGGTATGGTCACGAGTGACAAGTATATACTCAACAGCATTAGTGGATATAAAATTCAGTTTATATCAGAAAAAACGCCGCCAGTTCAACATTGGCCCCAAAGGGTATTTCTCCCTCCGTCAAAGAGCAACGGGACAGACAAGCTGAACTGGTGAGACTTATGAGGGGCATTTATAATATTAAGCCCCCCAAGCCCAGGTATACCCATATTTGGGACATCAGTGTCGTCCTGACATACCTCAGGGAATGGCCACCAGCTAGATCCCTCAGCCTCGAGCAATCAACACTGAAGACGCTCATGCTGATGGCACTCGTATCCGCTCAGAGGGTCCAGTCACTACACAAATTGAGACTGGACAACATGGTGACAACCCCAGATCAGGTCACATTCATTCTACAAGGTCTGGTGAAACAAAGCAGGCCAGGAACATCCAATCCACTAGTGGTATTCCGGGCCTACCCACCAGAGCCACGATTGTGTGTGGTGACCCATCTACTACAGTATATAGACACAACCCACAACATCAGAGGGAGTGAACAAGCCTTATGGGTCAGCCACAAAAAACCTCATGGCCGGGTAACAAGCCAAACCATCTCAAGATGGCTAAAACAGGTACTTAAAGCTGCCGGGATAGATATTAATACCTTTAAATCTCATTCCACTAGGGCAGCGTCCACATCAACGGCAGCAAGAATGGATGTACCTATTGACCTCATTCTGAATACAGCAGGATGGTCAAGGGAATCAACATTCAGAACATTTTACAATAAGCCGTTGATGAAACCTGATTTATTTGCAGCAAAGATATTAGAAGCTGCAAATATTTAATTTAAGCCCGGGGAGCAATTTATTTTTGTTATTGTTAATAAATACCTTTTTGTTTCTTGAAAAACAGATTCATTGGGTAATTACGATAACACTTCCTCCCTCAAGAACTTCGGCAGTGAGTGAATAAAACTGTTACACGGTTTGAAATCACAGAGCTTTGAAATCTTCACGTAGTCACTCACGTGACTCCGAAGTAAAATAGTAAGATTAAACGAGAACTTACCAGTTTGAAGTTTGATCTGTATTTTATGAGGAGTTACGATGAGGGATTACGTGCCCTCCGCTCCCACCCTCATTATATGGATCAAACTGATAAATTTATGTCTCTTTTTCTTTACTATGTTTACTTCAAATACTTGTGTCTATCTGTGATTCCACACCGCTGCTTGGAAGTATGCCGCGCCTGCGCACTGAGCGGGTTCTTCACGTAATCCCTCATCGTACCTCCTCATAAAATACAGATCAAACTTCAAACTGGTAAGTTCTCGTTTAATCTTACTATTATACCTTGTTCATTCACATTCTAATCACAAATAGCAATGGGCCCAGCAGTGATCCCTGAGGCACACCACTAATCACAGGCCTCCAACCCAATAAACAACCTTTCACTACCACCTTTTGCTTCCTACCATGGAGCCAATTCTGTATCCAGTTAGCGAGATCTCACTGTATCCAGGTTAGCTAGCAATCTAATCTTTCAGAGCAGCCTATCAAGCGCAACCTTATCAAAGGCCTTCCTGGAGTGCATATAGACTACGTGTATGGTCCTACCTTCGTCAAACTGCTTGGTTACTTCTTCAAAAATCTGGGGGGGAGTTGATGACAATATAGGGAAAAATTTTAAATGGGATTAATGTAAATGGTTGCTTGACTGTTGGCACTGGCTCAGTGGCTGTTTCTTGCTGTGTCTCTGTGACTCAATGGTACCAGTTCTCCTAAAAATAGGAATAATCCGATAACTCCTTTCAGATTAAACTCATCATCTTTAGCCTCGGCTGTGTGGATTCCCACTTATGCCCAGAGCGTTCTAAGAGCACACCCTCACTTCCACTCACTTCCCTGCTCCACCAGCGAAGGATGAGCCACTGGAGTTCATTCCCGCCAACACAAAGTAGTTTTGCACGGCTGCTGACTCTCCCATGATACACCTCATGTCGGCAGTGAAAGACTCTGGACAGTTCACCAGCTGCAGGATCTCTGTTTCCTCCAGGGAGGGCATCCGCCGCAACAATGCACTTAGCAGAGGCTCTGGAAACACATGACAGAAACACCAATAAATCAACACAAACACATTCATCCTGCAACTTTGCACTTATACTAAGTGTTATGTCCTTATCACGTATATAAACACTGTAAATGGCTTGATTGTAATCATGTATTGTATTTCCGCTGACTGGTTAGCATGCAACAAAAGCTTTTCACTGTACCTCAGTACATGACAATAAACTAAACTGAACTTCGAGGTTCCGGTGGCGAGAGCTTCACATTAATCACATTCAGTAATTTCCCCATTCCTACTCATGGAGCCATTTTCTGACCTGGCAGGTGTAACATAATGTGGGGAAAATGTGATGACATCCACACTGGTAGAAAAAAATCTGGAAGGCATAGCATTCCATAGCATAGCATAGCATTCTATATGTCAATGATTTTCAAAGGGACCTGGGTACTCTTGTACACGTCACTAATAGTTCATGTGAAGGTACAGGAGGCAATTAGGGAGCACGTTGACCTTTAATGCAATAGTATTTCTCCACAAGAGTATAGATGTCGTACTCGAATTGTATTTGGACCCAAGGAGAACATGCTTGAAATACCGTGTACTGGTCTAGTCTCATATGCAGGGAAGGATATACATGCAATAAATGAGTGTCTAGGTTCCGGCGACCTAGGTTTGATACTGACTCGGGGTGCTGTCTATATGCAGTTTACACATTCTCTTTGTGATCACATAGGTTTCCCCTTGGTGCCCTGGTTTCCTTCCATATCCTAAAGATTTGCTGGTTGGTAGGTTAATTAGCTAGGTACTGCTAGTGTAAATGGGAAGAATGCAGAGAGGATTCACAGGGATGTTTGCAGGACTTGAGGGCATGAGGGACAGAATGGGCAAGTTAGGACTTTATTCCTTGGACATAGGAGGCTAAGGGGTGATCTTATAGAGGTGTGTAAAATCATGAGGGGAATTGATAAGGTGAATGCCAGGGTAGGGGAATCAAGAACCAGATGGCATAGGTTTAAGTTGAGGATTTAATAGGAACCTGAGGGGCAACGTTTTCATTCAGAAGGTATACGGAATGAGCGGTCCGAGGAGGTAATTGAAACAGGTGCAAGAGCAACATTGAAAAGACACTTGGACAGGTACATGGATAGGAATGATTTGGAGGGTTATGGGCCAAATGCTAACAAATGGGACTAGCTTAGATCGGCATCTTAGTCGGCATGGGGAAGTTGGGCCGAAGGGCCTGTTTCTGTGCTATATGACTCTTATGGCTCTATAACAAGAGAATCAGGGCTGATGGACTTAGGAGAACACTGAAGGTTCACCAGAGTGATTTCTGGGATTGGGGATGGGTGGTGGATTTCTTACTACGAAAGGAGGCTCTTGATTCGTGATTAGTACAGGTGTCAGAGGTTATGGGGAGAAGGCAGGAGAATGGGGTTAGGAGGGAGAGAGAGAGATCAACCACGATTGAATGGCGGAGTAGACTTGATGGGCCGAACGCCTAATTCTACTCCTATGATCTTATGAGAAAAAGCAGCCTGGGCAGTGAATCTTGGAATTCTCTATCAAAGACAGCTGTGGAAGCCCAGTTGATCCATATATTTAGGACAGAAATGATTAGTTTGGATACAAAGGAAATCGAGGGATATTGGGTTTACAGCACTGAGATGGAAGATCAGCTAGGATCTGGTCAATGGAACATGAAACACAACAGTCCTAATGCCTGACATGCTTCAATTTATGTACTTAGACCCAAATAGGAACATGGCATCCTGCCAATTCAAGGTTATCACTTACACTACAATTTGTTATATTGGCTTTGTTATATTAATGGCTTTGTGACAAAGTAGAGTTAAAAATAAAGTTTGGGTTGCACATGCATTCTTTTAAGGAAAGAAAACAAACTCCTTATCTGTATTAACAACATCTGCAACACCTGCCTCTAATAATCTAATGATTTTTTTTTGACAACACATTGGCCTTTCATCTTCCAGTCAGCTTAACCATGCACACAAAGTTGAAAAGCTGATGTACACATACTCCAATGTGTATATCATAAAAAGAGGACTTGAGTATAGGAGCAAATAGGTCCTTCTGCAGTTGTACAAAGCCCTCGTGAGACCACACCCGGAGTATTGTGTGCAGTTTTGGTCTCCAAATTTGAGGAAGGGCATTCTTGCTATTGAGGGAGTGCAGCGTAGGTTCATGAGATTAATTCCCGGGATGGCGGGACTGTCATATGTTGATAGAATGGAGCGGCTGGGCTTGTATACTCTGGAATTTAGAACGATGAGAGGGTATCTTATTGAAACATATAAGATTATTAAGGGTTTGGACACGCTAGAGACAGGAAATATGTTCCCGATGTTCAGAACCAGGGGCCACAGTTTAAGAATAAGGGGTAAGCCATTTAGAACGGTGATGAGGAAAAACGTTTTCACACAGAGGGTGTATCTCCAATCTTCTGATCCCTAGGCTACATACCGTAGTGATCCCAATCCTCAAACATGCTTTGGAACTCCAGCTGGTTCCTGCCCTCTGTGAAAATAGGTTTTGGGTTCTTTTCAAAGCCTCCAGATAGCACGCCACCCTGCCAGTTTCGGATATAGATCCTACCATCAAGATCCATGATCACTGGGAAAGGAAAAACATAGCTGATTATTAGTAAATACTCAACTCCATGAATCGCATGGGGAAGGGGAAATTAAAAGTTAGTATAGATGAGAATTTGGGCAAACACAAACTAACATAGCTACAGTTTCAAAGACTGTTCTGTACACTGCTGTAATTAATGCTTGGTGTGGGGATCCATCAGAATATGGGGGTGGGGTTTGGGATTAGTGTAGGAGTAATCCAATTGGGTGTTTAATGATCAGCACAGCAACGAAGGGCTGAAAAGTTGTCACTCTTCCTAACAACATGGTATCAAAAAGAAATACAACAGTTTAGAGGGCTGACCGTGGCAATGGGATACTGGCCCTCTCATTAGCCATAGCCTAGAATATAACTGGAAGGTTATGGTACAATTATCTAAAACATTGGTTAAGCCATAAGTGAATTTCTATGCACTTATGGTCACAAAACTAAATGAGGAATGTGCACCAAAAACGCATCTAGAGCAATTGAATCACCTGTGGACCATGTGTCGATAAACGGGGATTACTGGGTCAGCATGGACATGATGGGCCAAAGGGCCAGTTTCTGTTCTGTCTAAATCTATCAAAGTAGTTCAGTACTTAAAGATGGGAAATAAATACTGGCCTTGTCGGGAATGCCCACAACTTACAAAAATTTGTGTTTTCTTAAATAAAATATTTTTCCCACCACAGCAGTTCTCAAGACCAGGAAAATAGCAGTCTACGCCAAATATTGAAATACACCATTCTTTTTTATTGTACCTGTACTTCACCATACTTGTACAATAAACTCAACTTGATTTGTTATATTAGTAAAATATGGATCAGATCAACTGAGGCTGCCAGTAACTCAAACTGGAATTATTCCATACAGGCCTAAAGGAAAAATGCTCTTAAGGAGTGCGTGAATTATTAGCACTGGTCTCCCCTCATATGATTGTAAGCACCCGTGCACCACCCTAGGTATGTTCCAACTCGTGGTGGCACCCTCAATGTAACAGACCTTCACTGATGTTTTGCTGCGGGGAAAAGTTGAAGGTCCATACATTATTTGACTTTCCAATTGCAGCATAGAAACATAGGTGCAGGAGTAGGCCATTCGGCCCTTCGAGCCTGCACCGCCATTCAATATGATCATGGCTGATCATCCAACTCAGTATCCCATCCCTGCCTTCTCTCCATACCCCCTGATCCCTCTAGCCACAAGGGCCACATCTAACTCCCTCTTAAATATAGCCAATGAACTGGCCTCAACTACTTTCTGTGGCAGAGAATTCCACAGATTCACCACTCTCTGTGTGAAAATAAAAATTCTCATCTCGGTCCTAAACAACTTCCCCCTTATCCTTAAACTGTGACCCCTCTTTCTGGACTTCCCCCACATCGGGAACAATCTTCCTGCATCTAGCCTGTCCAACCCCTTAAGAATTTTGTACGTTTCTATAAGATCCCCCCTCAATCTTCTAAATTCTAGCGAATACAAGCCGAGTCTATCAAGTCTTTTTTCATATGAAAGTCCTGCCATCTCAGGAATCAGTCTGGTGAACCTTCTCTGTACTCCCTCTATGGCAAGAATGTCTTTCCTCAGATTAGGAGACCAAAACTGTACGCAATACTCCAGGTGTGGTCTCACCAAGGCCCTGTACAACTGCAGTAGAACCTCCCTGCTCCTATACCCAAATCCTTTTGCTATGAATGCTAACATACCATTCGCTTTCTTCACTGCCTGCTGCATCTGCATGCCTACTTTCAATGACTGGTGTACCATGACACCCAGGTCTCGTTGCATCACCCCTTTTCCTAATCGGCCACCATTCAGATAATAGTCTACTTTCATGTTCTTACCACCAAAGTGGATAACCTCACATTTATCCACATTATACTGCATCTGCCATGCATTTGCCCACTCACCCAACCTATCCAAGTCACCTTGCAGCCTCCTAGCATCCTCCTCACAGCTAACACTGCCCCCCAGCTACGTGCCGTCCACAAACCTGGAGATGTTGCATTCCATTCCCTCGTCCAAATCATTAATATATATTGTAAATATCTGGGGTTCCAGCACTGAGCCTTGCGGTACCCCACTAGTCACTGCCTGCCATTCTGAAAAGGACCCGTTTACTCCCACTCTTTGCTTCCTGTCTGCCAGCCAATTCTCTATCCACATCAATACTGAACCCCCAATATCGTGTGCTTTAGGTTTGCTTACTAATCTCTTATGTGGGACCGTGTTGAAAGCCTTCTGAAAGTCCAGATATAACACATCCACTGGTTCTCCCTTATCCACTCTACTAGTTACATCCTCTTAGCATCTTAAACAGATTTATTTTAAACTCTTCACTAGTAGAACTACGTCAGGGTGGGTTAACATTAGTGCTTTGTCTCTTTGGTGCTTCAACTGCAAAATGCCACGTCGAATGATTTGATAAACACAAGAACTTGGCTCTAACTGTTATTGTTCCTGGTTGGTTATGATGTGGAACATTCAGACCTGGCTACCTTATCCCTTAACTACACTTATTAGCCGACCAATGAAAACAACTAGTTATGTGCAAACTGTTGGCATAAATCCCGCCGGGAAACATAGCTTTAACTCTATTTGTAATGAGTTTAACTTTTCGTTATAAGATTTAGTTGGTGGTGCTTTAATCAATATATAATGTAAATCATCTGCTCCAACAGAAGAAAAGCTAAACATCATTGTTTCTTCCAAAATATTGCCACAATCTTCACAATAGAGTATTAATATTTAACCAAACTGCTAATTACAGTGTGAAATGATGGCCCACCTGGCGAGTCATGGGGCAGTGCCTGTTTGAGGGGTCGTGTCACCAGGTAGAAGTGCTCACATGGATGCAAGGGGATGGTTACTGGCACCTCACTCGCTAAACCAAGCTCGTAGGCCCACTAGTCAAAGACAAAAGCAGAGACATTGAACAATGTTAGCTTCAAGCATTTTACTTAAATGAGCTAGACTGCAAGTCAACGTATTCTGTGTTAATTCCTTCAGACTCTCTGATGCTACCTTGCATGAAGCCAAATCTAGAAACTGACATAAACGGCTGAAATATCAGACTAACATTGGCGCAATCCATGAGCACTGCCCATTCAAATTGCTTAATGAATATTAGGTACATGATAAAAACATTCAATTTACAACTGAAAATCATGATGAATTACTCTGCAGCTACAAAACATATCCTGCTGTGAAGATAGTCATATTTAACAGGGGAGACATATCTTACCATCCAACTTTCTAACATTAACCTTTTATCCCTAAAGCACCAGCCCCATGCATACATCATCTCAGACACCACATGCCACCATCACTGCACATCTTTAAGCTATTTCACATCACGAAAAACAACCATATTCAAATCTTAAATGTACAGCTGCCGATAGCTATGGACCTTCACTGTGAAGTCGTCAAGATGCAAGGAATAATCCCGCCTTCCACTTGAAATTAACAAAATATTTAACAACCCATATAAATTAAATGGTCTGTTGAGATATATGTATGAATTAAAATAAACAATTTATAATTTCTATTGGTTTGCAACTAAGGTTGAACAGTACACTACACTTCCTAGGTGTAGACAGATCAGCAGTTTCACTAGCAGTAGGAATGAAATGCAGAGATTATCATAGATCCGCAGCCAGTCTGGTTTGCTTACCTGCCCTGCACAATTGATAAAGTATTCACACTCAATGTGCCCTCTGTCAGTTTCAACGCCAATGACATGACCATCCTCGACTACCACATGATTGACACTGGTGCCTTCATATATCTTGACACCTGCGTTAAAGAACATGTTCAATCAAAAATTAGGTTTCACAATTCAATAATGTTAATACACAAGAAAAAAAAAGAATAGGCCGTTCAGTACTTCTCTTCTCCATCATTCAATATGATGAAAGTTGATCTTTTACTTCATTACCAATTTATTTCAAATCCTTTGATTTCCCCAATACCCAAACATCTATTGGTCTTAAATATGCTTAGTAACTAAGTGGGGATCATGACAGAAGCCTCCTCGTGGCGATCCCCAGAAACGCCAACACGATGCACTCTGTGACGTGTCGGGCGACCAATTCTGTTAACTTGTTGGACGACGACAGAAGCCAACAGCGAGTGAGACCTCATCTGACACACGAGCGAATGAAGTAACCAAGACTCCAAAGATCCACTGCTCCAAGTGAAGAAATCTCTTCCCGTCTCTGTCCAAGATGAATGACCTTTTATTTTGAGATTGTGATTCCTGGTTCAAGACTTCCTAAACAAGGAAAACATCTCCATACCTTCCCTATTAAGAATGTTGCACTTGTCAATGAGATTGCCTCTCATACTTCCATAGTTGAGAGCAAAGGCCCAGTATATTTAATTTCTCATTGTATGTCAAATGCGGCTTTGACATGGACCGTTTTCTAGGAACGCAACTTAACGCGGGGGTCATCTGTATGCAATTGAGGTCCCAGCACAAGCCCTATGACACCTTACTGGTCATATCCACCGAACATAAAGTCAGCCCATTTATTTCCCACCTACTTTCTATCCACAAACTAATCCTTACAGGCAATGTTAACTCGGAAGCAAAAGTTTTTATTAAAACAATAATTTAAGTGCATTGCTTATCATTAAAAAATAATCAAACTGTAATGATCCAATGATTAGGAAACTCGCCATTGTTTGCAGCAATTGTTGACAGTGCCAGAGCAACATCTGGGGGTGAGATGACCGCATCACCTGGGACATGCATCGCTCCAACCAGGTCATGGATGTTCACTAGAGGGTGTAGTTGTGCTACCTGTTTTGGACTGATGATGTCACAGGAAATCCCCATTACCCTAAAACAAACATGAAATTACAGATTTTAAACATCCTATGAAGCAACTCTTACAGAACACACGCCTAAAGGAGATTGATAAAATTATGTGCATTTATGAGTAGGCGTTGAAACTATCAATGCAAGGCATAGGTGACATTTCAAGTCGAGACCTTTCTTCAGACTGAGTCAATTTGTCCTTTAGCGAACGACCCGAAACATCACTTATTTCTTTTCTCCAGAGATACTGCCTGACCCGCTGAGTTACTCCAGCTTTCTGTATCTAACTTCAGTGTAAACCAGCATTTGCAGTTCCTTCCTACACATGTTGATCAAATTCCTGGACCCCTTTGCACTAGATCCATGACTTTCTTATCCATAGACTACACTCAATGAGTATAGGCGACTGTCCTTCAACAATAATTCTCAGTGGTGGTGCTCAGCAAGGATGCTTCTCAGTTCCTTACTAAGCTCCATATACACATACAACTAAATTTTGCTCTAACTCCACCTACAAGTTATGCCGATGAGACCACTGTAGTAGGCTAAACAATGACGAGACATAGTGCGGAAAAGAAAATATTTAGTTACATGGTGCCAAGACACAACATCTCCCACATTGTTGACAAATGTGTTAGATATTGACTTTAGGAAGGATGGAGGAGTACATGCCTCAATCAGCATCAATGGTGGCCAAATGGAAATAGTCGAGAGCTTCAGGTTCCAAGGTATTAATATCACCAGTACTGTCCTGGACATCCAACCACATTGAAGATAGAGCCAAAAAAGCATGCCATTGTCTACTTCTTCAGAAGATTATGGAGGTTCGGCAACTATTACCAAATTACACTGATGCACTGTAGAAAGTTTAGTTTGGGAAGAGCTCCGTCCGAGATCACAAGAAATTGCAGAGTTGCAAATGTAGTCCAGTCTGTCATGCAGACCAGACTTCCTATCATTACTCAGCGAATCAAGCAGCATCTCTGGAGAACGGATAGATGATGTTTCAGGGCAGGACCCTTCTTCAGACTGATTGTTGGGGCAAGGGGGATGAGGAAGAATTCTAGGGGAGAGGAGAGGAGGGACAATGCGTAGCAGGTGATAGGTAAACACGGGAGAGGGGGAGTTTCCACAGGCAGATGGTTGGAACAAAGGCCAGAGATTAAAACCAATGGTGTGAGACTAAATAGATTGAAGAGTTGCGAATTGCAAAGCTAGAGGAAATAATATGTGGAGGGGGAGAAATAGGTGCAAGTCCAGGTGAGGCATGGAGGGGGGGGGGGGGGGATGCTGTTTGCAGGGGTTACGTGAAAATGGAGAATTCAACGTTCATACTGTTGGGTCGTAAACTAAATACCTGCCCACAAGGAAGCGTGCAATGACACCAAACTTTAAACTATCTGACCAGGTTTTTTTTCTTTCTTATAATCCAGCTCTAAATCTCTGATTACATTTATGCTTTAAATCGCAGCACTTTCACTATTTAATCAGCTGTGAATGGCAGCCCTACCCGTGGCCTCATGGCAGGCACTTTATGGAGTACTTTGCCTGAACTTTTCATTAAGTGCTCAAAGTGGACATTCAAATATATCACCCGAAAGTGAGCAGTGTGTAACTTGTTTTACTTACTGTAATCGGGAAACAAGACGGCGCAGGGAAATTAGCCGATCCTGCGTATGAGCCAGTGAGATCGATCCAGTTTGCACATAACCTGGTAAAGGCAATAGCTACAAATGAAGCTACAATTCTGCATTCATTCTCTCTGAAGATGTGCAGCAAGTAATGGGATCCGTGCAGCCCATCATATAGATAAACATTGTGAACAAATAAGTATGGAAATGAAAGGGATAAACAAATAAATCTGCAACCAATCCCCAAGTACATATATCAATAGTGTTAGCTGAAACACTACAGATCTCTGACCCCAAGCACAAAAATATTCCCTTACAGCCCACCTTATCTGCTGCCAATCTATAATAATCCCATTTGCTTGCATTAGGCCTGTATTCCTCTATGTCCTTCCTATTTATGTACCTGTCCAAATGTCCTTCAAATATTCTAATTGTATCTGCTTCCACTTCCTAACTAACTACAGCCCTCCATTCTAGCAACGTACTTGTGAATCTCTTATGTACTCACAGTATTTCTACCTCATATATCCTGTTGTGTGATGACCAGAACCGTATACAATACTCCAATCGAAGTCTAACTAACGTTTCATACAAATGAAAAGACGGCAAGCAAACCAAATGTCTTTTGCACTACCCTATCCATCTGCCTTGCCACTTTCTGGAAGCTGTGGACTTGCACCCCAAGATCTCACTGTACATCAATGCTTCTAATTCCCCTGTCATCAACTATGTGTCTTACCAGAATTGCATCTTCCAAATTACATTACATTGGATTAAATGCCATATGACTGCTCTCCACTCAACTTGACTCAACAATGTCCCGCTGTATTATTAGACAAACTTCTTTGCTAGCTAAAATATTAATTTTCTTTTTGTCAGCAAACTTGCGAATAATCCCACCTACATTCTCATCCAAGTCATTTAATAGACATTGCAAACAACAAAGTTCCCAGCAATACATCAGGTGAGGGAAACATCCATCTACCACTACCATCTGCCTCCTATCACCCAGCCAATTGTGCATCCAATTTGCCAACATGCCTTGGATCATTTGTGCCTTAAATTCTGGACCAGCCAACCACACAAGACATTGCCAAAAGCCTTTCTAAAATCCATCTAAACCAAATCTACTGCCATGCCCTCATCAATTTTTCTGGTCTGCAACTCAAATAAAATACTCTCAAATTTGTGAGACATGATCTTCTCAGCATAAAGCCATGATGACTTCTCCTAATCAGTCCCTGCCTTTCCAAAGTGAACATAGATCCTGTCCCAACGTACAATAACTACCTCAATTATCTGGTGAATTCATCCTACTCTCATAAAAGCTACATCAAATAATTGACATGATTCCATAAATGAATATTTAGTCTTTTCAACAATTGAATCTGTCAAATCAATCCTTCAGAAAGTGGATGGAACAGCACCTATGTAACCTAATCTGCAGAAAACAAGTGGAGGTCCTCACCAGGTTACTAATGCCTAATTTATGCACAGGCTGAACATACGAGGGAGCACTTGTGAGACCGGTGGGATGGATTTGCCGGCTGCCACAAGACCACAAGTGTCTTCAGCCATGATTCTTGCCAATATCTGAATGGTTGAATTAAGTGCCCTGGTTTAACTACATGTGGCCCTGGTTAGCCTATGTGTTTTTATTTAAATATATTGCTAGCTGGCCGCATTTTCGATTTGCGAATGATTTGGGTTACAAACAGTTTTCAAGAAGAAAACGCTGTCACAATCGGGGGAAGGACCTGCAATGTCAAAACAGTCTTACCCGTTTGGATACCAGTTTCTTGTGCCAAATGCTGATAAAGTTTGTTTGAATAGTCTGCCATCTGGGTTTCTATGCTGATATGTTTCACAGTGCTTACAATGCCACCACAAAGACGGGTAGTTCCTCCAGCTAACCTGCCAACAGGAAGAAACTGAGAGGGTCAATGAAATACAACAGGCTGGGTCAAAGCCATCTATCACTCTCACCTCCTCCCACACCGTGCCACACACCCATCAAATACATGGAGCTATTCATGCATGCTTCCAAACAGCATACTCTGAAGTCATCTTATTAACTGAAAGAAAAGCAACAAAATGATATTAACAGAAATAAACACGGAGGAAATATACCCCACTAACAAAATGGAAAAGTCAACACATCAGCATTCACGTAAAAAACAGTTAGCAGTGGAATATTTTAAGGTCAGTCTAGTGTTATAACATAGAACTGCGAAACTAAAGGCTTTATACAGCATTAAATCCTATTACAACATCTCCTTCCACAGCTGCCTGACTTGATGAGTGTTTCCAGTATCAAAACAGTGGTTTTGGTTTAAACCAAAACAACATTGTACACCCATTGCTATATTATACCATAGAGCATGATGCTAAATGTATCATAAATGAGTTTCTTCAATACAAAGGCTCAGTTAATTGCTCAGATGGTAAGTGGACCACATTAATTGATCAAACTATGAAAGGTCATGGATTCAATACCTAGTTTGGAATTCAGATGCGTAATCTTAGATGATTCAAAGAAAATGTTTAAACATCTGCAGATACAGGCAATTCAAAATAAAATCACAAAATTCTGTTAACACTCAGCAGGTCAGGCAGCATCTGGGGAAAGAGAAACTGTGTTCATTAGGTAAAGGATCTCAGACCCAAAATATTAACAGTTTCTCTTTCCATAGTAACCAAAGATAGCAACTGCTTCACTTGGTGAGCTTTTCCAACATTTTATGTTTTATTTCAGAAGGTCCAATTGCAGGAACAATAGAAGTGACAACCACACTGGGTGATTAAGGAGGACAGGGAAGACAGCAGAAACTTAATAGCACTTTTTCTATGTTAAGGTTCCACCATGTGTTTTGTTTTGAGGGGGCTGGGGGTTGAGGAGATTCTCTCCAACAGCCTTCATTCATCTTTCTTTATTTTCTGATCAACTGAATGAAACCTAAAGCAACTGTCACCTGGGCAACCACTACTTCCACCTCATCACTGCACTTCACCACCTCAACCTCTGCCAGTGAAAGATACTTTTCCAGTTCTGGTGAAGTTTAGAGATGGGACCCAATTTGAAAGCAGCAGTGGCAAGTTACTTAAGATTGAGGTCAGGAGAAAAATATCCTTTCTTTAATATACTTGCATCACAATTGATTGAATTGGGATGTGTACTGAGGGATACAAAACATAAGCATTTAATGTCCAGAACTACATTTCAAGGACTTATTTACTTCCAACTTTGCACCCTCCTATTGCAAAAGTGTGGCGTTTCCCAGAGCCATAACACTCAAAACTCTCTGTGCAAGTAGATATACATAAATTGAGGCATTATCCTAATGTCCACATACTCACTGAGGGTTCAATAGGTATAGTAAACAGGTAACCTGCTTTGTATGATCAGTTTCCAGTTGAATTAGGATTAGGTTCCTCTGTACAAAAATTAAGCATCACACTCAATCTCCACATTAGGAGGCCTCCTCATGAGAGCATTGTTTATGCGCAAAGAAACATGGAAAATAGGTGCAGGAGTAGGCCATTCACCGCCAGCACCGCCATTCAATGTGATCATGGCTGATCATCCAGAATCAGTACCCTGTTTCTGCTTTATCCCTATATCCTTTGATTCCATAAGCTCTAAGAGCTATATTTAACTCTCTCTTGAACACATCCAATGACTTGGTCTCCACTGCTAGCTGTGGCAGAGAATTCCAGATTCACAACTTTCTGGCTGAAAAAGGTTTTCCTCATCTCAGTCTAAATGGCCTACCCCTTATTCTTAAACTGTGACCCCCAATATGGGGAAATTTTTTCCTGCATCTAGCCTGTCCAATCCCATAAGAATTTTATGTTTTTATATGATTCCCTCTCATCCTTCTATATTCCAGTGAATATAAGCCCAGTCGATCCATTCTTTTATCATATGCCAGTCCCGCCATCCCGGGAATTAACTCGGTGAACCTACGCTGCACTCTTTCAATAGCAAGAATGTCCTTCCTCAAATTGGGAGACCAAAATTGCACACAAGGAAAAGATTTTCTTTCCACATACAACATAACAACTGGCAGTGGCATGCAACAAGGACAAATTAAAACAAAGTATAATCACAGCAATGGTATATTACACTGAAGTAGCTGAAGACAAGTCTTTATACTTCCCACTTTAACTTTATCAGAATTGTACCATGGCTTTACCTGGTGTACCATGGCTTTACCTGGTGTAAAGCATCACAGGGCTCTACAGGATCTGTATGCAACTCGGTAACAAAAATATTTTCTCCAATAGCTTTCTTGTCTTACCGTCCTTGCTCCAGCAACACAACATCGTTCCACCCGAGCCTGGAGAGGTGATATGCCACCGATGACCCTACAATCCCTCCACCACAAATCACAACATGGACCTGACTGGGCAGAGGCCTCACGTGTGACTCAGGCACGGTCGAACTGCCCCTCTGGCAGCTGTTGGACACATGGCGCTGCAAGGGCCGGACAATATTCGACACCATGCGGGGAAACATCTCAGCTCGAAGGCAGCTCCGTCCTGCCACAGAACAGCTCCTCATTGTTCAGTGAGAGATGGACAGCTGTTTACTAATACCCAAAAGACAATTTCCATGTATAAAAATGAAGAAATACGTGCATCTAAACAAAGAAAGAAAATATATAATTAATATTTAAGTAGTTGCAAATGCTGTAAATCAGAATTAAAAACAGAAAATGCTAAGAGCAGTCTGCAGGTCAGGCAACATATGTGGGAAGAGAAACAGATAATATTTCAGGTGAAAGACTAAGCGAGTTCAGTATTCCGAAAATCGCAAGGAATCATGGGATTTGTCGAAGGTCATTCGTAATTATAAAAAGCGAACGAAGCACTAGCTGTATAAACTGTGTATAAGTATTCTACCAATTAATTAATCGAGAATTCTGTCAACTCAATAGCGACAGGCATCGCTCTTTTATGAACATTAATTTAATCTTATTTCTATCTCACTTCACAAACCCACCCTCTGGAATTCTGCAGAACCTCTCCCGACAGCGTTGGAGAGAGGTTCTCTCTCTCGCTCAGATTTGTGAGACTCCACTCACAAATCTGCCTCCTGGGGTTATGCAGGAGAGGGGTGCGTGGCTCACCCCTGTATAACCCGGGACAGCAGCCTGAGTGAGAGTAGAACCCATACACCCAGGCTGAGGTGGACCGGATAGTGATTCATCTGTTGGGACAGTGAGGAATAGGAGGCAGAAGACAGGGAGAAAGGGAGAGAGAGGGAGAGGTGGAGAGATGGGTAGAGAGAGAGGTGGAGAGAGAGGATAGAGAGAGAGGGTTCCTATCCATACACATCCAAATGTCTTTCAAAATGGTGTTATTATACCTGCCTTAGTAACTTCCCCACCACCCACTATGTTGAAAAAAGTTGAACCTCAGGTTCTTATTAAATCTTCCCCCTCTCACCTAAGCCCCCTAATTCATTTTGGTCCCAGAATTTGGTCTCAGCCAACTTTCCCTCCTCCCTTCACACCACCTGTTCCCGTGTCCACCCTCCATGCGTCCTCCGATGACTTACCTTTACCTAGTTAGATTAATTTGGTTTAGGGACACAGCACGGAAACAGGCCCTTCTGCCCAACAAGTCCACGCCGATCACCTGTTCGCACCCGCAGATCTTTGGAATGTGGAGGAAACCAACAGGGAGAATGTGCAAACTCCACAGACACTGACCCAGGTCAATAGACAATAGGTGCAGGAGTAGGCCATTCGGCCCTTCGAGCCAGCACCGCCATTCAATGTGATCATGGCTGATCATCCCCAATCAGTACCCCGTTCCTGCCTTCTCCCCATATCCCCTGACTCAGCTATTTTTAAGAGCCCTATCTATCAGGTCAGGGTCGAACCCGGGACTTGGATTTGGCCAGATTTCCCCCACTACGTCCACATAAGCTCACAAAATAAACCACCACCAATTGGCACATTTCACATCAACATCTGTACTCCAGGGCATTTGATGCTTTGTAATATCTTGGTTCTGGTTAGTAACCCAAGACCTTTCTCTTCCTGTGAATAGTCCCCACCATCTGGCATGTCATCACCTCCG